>NW_026693571.1:33755000-38555000 GCF_021218885.2 Marmota monax
TAAAGACACATCAGGGTAGGTGGGATACTATAACAACATTTAGCACATTGTTATACTATTCCACCCACCTTAATGAGGATCCTTTAGGTGTAGCGATGCCATAGCCTTTGGAATCCAGGTTTCCACCAACTTTCATGGTGTCGCAGGGCTTCCTTTGTTCGATGTATTCATTCATAGTGGACTCCAGCAAGTAGGCATATTTTCCTTTAGACTTTCTTACTCTGGCTACTCCTTCAGCTGTAGTCCTCACAAACACAGAGGGCTCTGCACTTCTCATGTAGGTCCACATTTTATCAAACACTGCAATTTTAGATCTCTGCAGAAAAAGTAAGAAGCCCAAGAAAGCTAAGAGATGGTCTAATAGGTTTTGACAAAACACAAAAAGAAATAGTACTATTTCAATGCCGTTAGAGATGGGACATAGGCTTGTGACAAATATTCATTTTTTAACATTCTCCATGAATAGCAATTCTATCCTTATGTAAAATAATTTGGCTTTATATTATGAGGATCTCGAACAATTTGCTATGGCAAACAAGCTACTATATACCAAGAAGCAATTTTAAGGAGTCACAATTAATAAATGCACCATACTATCAATAAGACTAATTCAACTTAAAATACAACCCAAAAGAATATTTGTGCTTCCCAGATACTACATGATCTATCCATAATTATTGGCAGAACAAGAGTCTGTAATGTATATTCATAGATAAGCAAGTGGTGAGATCATAAGGTAATGCCCATTTGCTGAAGAATATAGAAATACTGAAAACTTCCATTAGATATAGAATGGATAAATCTAGAATAAGACAAATCTTTTAAAAAGTATTTATTGGCCATTTAAATTTTCTATGAACTAAACCAGGAAATTTCTCTTTTGAATATTTAAACACCAAAATACTAATCATTTCAAGGTGTAAACCTTTTTATGGGTGATAGGAAACAAAGAAGGGCTAATTGAAACCATATTATCGAAGGGACAATTATCTTAAAAACTGATTCAAAAGCAAAGATAGACATCAAAAGAATCTTTGAATATTTCCTGTTCAGAGCTAAAAGAGACTGAGCATGGAGTTGGAAAGTCAAAGCATTTGGAAGTCTGCTTATTTTTCTATGCAGTTTTCTCAAATGATTTTAATCCCTTTTGGGAAGGTGACTTTGAATAATCCCTTTTGTTATTGTAATGTAGGAGGAGGCTTGGAATGGAAAATTGATATTGAAAACTTTTAAAACTCATGAGATTTTTTTGGGGGGGTGTCTCATTTGATGTTTATTCCAAGGAATTTTAAAATTATAACCTTTATCTTACAGAAAGCAAGTCTAAGTCAATTCATTATAGCAGATATATGAGAAATACAGATTTATTTAGAATGCTGTCCTAGGAAGTCAGGCAGATTTACATATGAAAGCATTTTGGTGACAATCTGACAATCAAGGGTCAAGCACCAATAGAGGAAGGATAGGTTTTCATCACTGAGGTTTACCACTCACCTCACAGGGAAAGAAACTAGACAGTGTAGCCTTTCTATACTGTCACCAACTGAATAGGGACAGCTATACTGAGACAGGGCTTGGGGACAATTTCAGTCCAGTGGTTATGCAGTGAGAAGACAGGTATTCTCCATCCAGAATACTTTCATCTTAAATACATATCAATATTTCTCACTTTTTAATATTGTTTCTATCATCCAATCATTACCTGAAGCACTCTTCAATCTATTTCTCTTACTAGATAGTATCAATTCTTGTGATACTAGATTTGAAAATGCATTACCCTGTGGATCAGGCTTGCTCTGGGCTATGAACACACAACTACAAGATGGAAAGTTCTGCCAATAACTCAACTAGAAAAATTTTACCCTTAAGGCCTTTACAATGATTGGCACAATATATTTCATGTACTAGGTTCTTGATAAATGTCTGCTGTTGAATATTTGGGGATTTAATTAGGAAAATGACAGTTTTGCTTTTTCCAGATCTTTGCCTCCAGTAGAAATTGTTTATATTATTTTTCCTATATTCTGCCTTCCTATTCTCCACCAATTGCAAGATGCTACAGTATATGAGTTAGATTAAATTGCATGCAATCTTATTAAATTCCAAAGTTTCTCTGTAATATGAACACCCATAAAATCATGATGTTGAAATGTTTTGGAACAATATCATAAACTGATAAAGAAGAATTCAAAATGAAATTACATAATTATCTATTCAAATCATCCATTAACATGTCAATTAAAATAATGCTTTGTAATGTGAATATCCTTTGAGAAAATCCAAATATTAGCAATGAAATTTTGTTTTATTCATAAAAGATTTTAGTTAATTTTAAGAATATTTCTCAAAGTACAAATATATTATTTCTAGGAATTAACAGATTTTGCAATGTAATACAGAAAAATGTATCTAGCTATAGTGTTTTGACTGAGTTTCTTGATTTCTATCTTCCCAGTTTTGAACTATTTAAAAATATACAAGATCTGGCATTGTTACTTCATCTAGAACTACAAGTTCTATTAAGATAAACCACTCAAGTTTTAATGAAAGAACTTTACAGATACTGTAACATGCATGACATGTTTTTTAGATTGATTTTATGATATAATTTTAGAATAATAAAAATCTACAAATTATCCAAGACCTTACAATGAACATTGCTAATGATGCATCAGGTTAAAAGTAGCTTTCTTTCATAAGTAAGAATTTTTGTAAGTTACAATATTTTTTCCTAATAAGTTAATTCATTTGTCTCCTAGTTGTTAGTTTACTGTTCACTTATTTTTAATGAGCTCTATGTACATATATGAATACACCACAGTGAATCTCAACATCATTTATATCCACAAGCCTGGATTCCTAATTCGAATAAGATATATTCATTACATGCTTGTATAAATATATCAAATAGATTCTACTGCCATGTATAACTAAAAAACTAAAAGAAAAAATAATTTTTTTTAAAGTTAATGAGATGATTTCATAACCATATCTCTTCAAGAACTATCGTTTGAGCAAACTTAGCCAAAGGTGCACACCTACATAGTTCATAGAGTCTGATACTGTTATGTCAGTAATCACCACTCATTAGAGTGAGATATTTGTTGATTTGTATTTTATACCTACTTTTTAAAAAACATTTTTTAGTTGTAGATGAACACACAGCATCTTTATATATTTTTATTTGGTGGTGACCATGGAACTCATGCATGCGAGGCAAACACTTTTCCACTGAGCTACAGCCTCAGCCTTTTATAACTACTTTTGAAAGAACAAAAAAAGAATCAGACCACATTCTTAATAGAGACTCCAGCCTCTGAACCACTCATTTCTTAGAACATATTTACAAATATGCTTTTAAAAAATGAAGATTTTTATTCCAGATTTTAAAATTCCCATGTGGTCAGCTAAGGTAATATATTATAAACAGTGCTTCCTGTTAAAGTTCCAAATTCCAGCAATTCATGTTACAAGCATTCAATGTCCTACATCAAAAGCACCCAGGAAAATTTAAGCAATTGTCTGAAAAATGCAAATCAAATACTGATCAAATTGTCTCAATTAGTCCCTTTGTGTGGACTTAGAAGATGAACAGCCAGCAATGATGTTCACTACCTTCCTAAATCATGTTTAAATTTGAGCACATTTTAGCACAGTTGAAGAGGGAACACATGCAAATCATATTGACTTTTTAAAGAAAGTGCATATTTTCCTATCATTTGTAATTCTAATCTGAGTTTGGGTTCAGGAAAAGAAACTATGCAATGCAGAAAGAATTCATGCTGTTGTTTCTAACTGCTCCATAACATTTTTAATTATGAAAAAATATATGACATCAAATTTACCACTTAGTCATTTTTAAGTGTACCATACATACACATTGTGCTAAAGTAATACGCTTTGTGTACATTTCCATGCACTACAAGAACTATGCTGTATGTAGATCCACTGTACAAATTTCGTTCATACATTGTCCTCCTTTAGCTCATGGAAACCCAATGCTTTCTCTTATCTTCTCTTACTTCTCTAAACACTTTTTTCTTTTCTTCCCTACTTCCTGACTTTTATGGAAGTCTGTGTAGTAAGATCACAGGCTTTTCTCTTGCTACAATTTGTCTTGCTATAGTTTTGCAAAAATAATTTTATAGTTCTTTACATTTTAATACCATTTATGTTTAATACATAAGGCTAAGCAAACTATTGGAAGATGAAGATTTAAAAGTCAACATTATTTCAGCTTAATTCAAAGAGACGTTGAACTACTGAAGACTCATGATACACAGTAAAAATGTGAAAGTAATATTGAAATTAAAATATTAAGATTTCTTTGATTTAATTTTATTTTGCTATAAATTACTTTTAGATAGAAGAGGGGCTATAACAGGGGCACTAGAGAGGGGGAGACCCAACCGTTAGTACATTTTTTAAATATTTAAAATATTTCCTTAGATAAGCATTCCTTTGTTTATTAGCTCCTATTAAACTTTGATATTAAAACTATAATTTTGTATTAAAAGATTTATATTCAAATTCTCAGTTTAATGATGTCAAGAATCAAGTGAGTGGAAAATATTTTTAGAATCATTAATATAAGACGTGTTAGGTAATTAGGAACATTTCATAGGGGATCTCACATTTTCCTTCTCTTTTTCAAAATTACAATTTATTAAATAAGTTACTTGTAAAGGATTATGACATATTTTATAGAAGTGTGATTTGATATGTTTGTTTTCATGAGGATTTTTCCATATGACTAATCTACATTAAACATTTTTTCAAATAAAAAAATTTCAAATAATATTGAGGTCCATATCAAACTATGCTTGTAACACTAAAATGACAAAATTTCTCAGCTTCTTAAAAATTGAAATGGCAATTATTGAAGTCTATAATTATAAATATTTTTAACAGTTTAAGATTTTCAAATGATTGGTAACATAACAGAACTTACAAATCTCATCTTACATTCCAAGCCCTTTATTTGAGGAACAAGGCTCAGAAAGATTTTCTTTCCTATAACAGCAGATTGTTAGCTCATAAAAGAACCAGAAATGAATTCCAGATATCCATATCTTCAAACATGTACATACAGACTAAACTGAGACACAGTGCTTAGATAAATAGTGTTCTCTTAAAAAGTCACTTGAGAATATTATAAAATTTTAGAAAAAAATCCAGTTAAATATTTGTATATAATTTATTTATAGGCTAACTGATACCTGAGTAAATTATATTTTCAACAGCATTTTAATCAACTAAAAGTAAAGCTCAGTCTCAGAGCTCTTTTGGCATTCTGAAATTACTCTCAGATATGATAAATACATAGTTAAATTAATACATGCATTATTAATACCGTCATATTCTTTGGTAATTTTCTCCTTGGGAAACAATGTTTTTAAAATTTAAAATGCAATGATATTTCCATGTGTTTTCATTCCCTAATAAATGGTAAGTAATAGCATTAATGGAATATCCTACTAATTATATCTTATATGTTAACTACATGTATGTGCACATGTGTGCATACAAAGTGGATTTCTAGTGAAAAGTAAAGAGCAATTGTATTCCTACATATTTTACTTTAATAGGGTTACTTAATCAGCCCATTCAAGGTGTATTGTGAATAGATAATAGGTTTGGTATCAAAGGTTTTTTTTTTTTTTTTGTACCTGGGATAGAACCCAGGGGTGGTTACCCACTGAGCAACATCCCCAACTCTTTATATGAATAAATATATATATATTTAGAGACAGTTGTTTAGGGTCTCACTTAATTTTTAGGCTGGCTTTGAATTCATGAGCCTCCTGCCTCAGCCTCCTAAACTGCTGGGATTACAGGCATGTGCCACCACACCCTAATCATCAAGCTATTTAACAATATATCTAATAGTATTTTCATGGATTAAAGAATGAGGGTTATCAGAATTTTGTTGGTTTACAATAAAAACATACTCAAAAGCATTGGCTACTACCTTTTTTTGGGGGGGGGGCAGTATGGGAGATTGAATTTCAGGGCACTAGGCAATACAGCCACATCCCCAGCCCTATTTTGTATTTTAATTTAACATAGGCTCTCACTGAGTTGCTTAGTGCCTCCCTTTTGCTGAGGCTGGCTTTGAACTCAAGATCCTCTTTCCTCAGCCTCCAGAACTGCTGGGATTACAGGCTTGCACGATGGAGCCCTGCTGGTTATTACTTATTAATATGCAAATACTGATATGAATGAAAGCTGTCATCATACCATTGAATCTATTCCCAGTCCCATTTGTCCAGTATTTTAGTTTACAATTAGGTTGCTGACATAAAAGGCAAATATCCCAAATATTTGCCTTTTACTTCAAATTTGCAATATTATCATAGTAGATGATAGAATCAGTATTAAAATTGTATGGGCTTGCAACAATAAGCCAAAAAGCAAAGTGAAATTTAACAAGGATAAATACAAAACCCAGCATGTTGGCCGCAATCAATTTATATTCACAGAATGGAAGACATGAGGCTTACCACAATCCATATTTAAATTATCCAGGTTTTCAGTAAACCACAAATGTATGGCAAGCTATTAATTCAACTCATTTACCACAGAAGCTAATAAACTTGAAGGTTTGAAATAAAATAATAGAGTCTAAATGTTATAATTTAGATACAAGGTGTCCCCCAACAGCTGATGTATCAGACAATGTAAGAAAATTTTGAGGTGAAATGATTGAGTTATGAGAGCTTTAACCTAATCACTGCTTCAATTCACTGGTACAGACTAACTGGGTAGAAACTACAGGAAGGGAGGGTGTAACTAGAAGAAATAGGGATGCCTTCAGGGTTTATATTTTGTCTCTGGTGAGTGTAGTGCTCTGTTTCCCAGTTGTCATGTCCTGAGCTGCTTTCCTTCTCCACACCCTTCCACCATGATGTTCTGCCTCACTTGGGCCCAGAGGAATGAAGCCAGCCATCTATGGACTGAGACCTCTGGAACTGTGAGACCCAAATAGACTTTTCCATCTCTAAAATTGTTCTCATCAGGTCTTTTTGTCACAGTTGTGAAAACTAACAAAAATGTCAGATAACAGAATTTGAAATGCCAATGCACTGAGGACCATGCAGGATGTATAAGTGAAGTAAGTGATCAGGGATGGGGTAAGGTCAATGGTTGGACTGCACTGACTGCAGAATACTTGCCTTAGCAACAGAGTGTTTTGTTTTATTTTGTTTTGTATTCATGCAAAAGTTGTGATGCCTGAAAAACACAAAGACCCAGGTTGAAACTGGTCTGAAATTTTAATTTTCAGGCTCAGGCCAACATCCTCTATAAGTAGACCAGATCACACTCTAGTTCCAGATACCAGTTGCAAACATAACATTAGCAAACCTACATCCCCAAGTTTGGATAGCCATAATAAAGTGTTCGAAACGTGTTGAAAGAATGATTTAGAGAATTCAGAATTCTGAGTGAGAAAATTTAAGAAAGAGACAATACTTATCTACCTATGTTTGAGACATCTGTCAAATGGAAAAGCAAAAAATTATGTAAGTCAGAATGAGGACCAATGAATGAAAATATTTGGGAGGCTAGTTTTAATTTCAAAAGAACTTTCTAAAAACTGTAAGAATAAAATCTAAAGCAAAATGGAATTTGAGGATAAGAAAAATAGTAGGTTAAGATTCATATGGCAATCAGGCACAGTAGCACACACCTGTAATCCCAGTAGCTCAGGAGGCTGAGGCAGGAGGATCATGAGTTCAAAGCCAGCCTCAGCAAAAGTGAGGTGATAAGCAACTCAGTGAGACTCTGTCTCTAAATAAAATACAAAATAGGGCTGGGGATGTGGCTCAGTGTTTGAGCCCCTGTACCAAAAAAAAAAAAAAGATTTATAAGGCATGTTCAAGAACACCTTTGGAAGGTGAACTCAATAATGCAACAATATTTCTGATATGAACAGCACTTGGGAGTTTATTTGTAATTGAATCCCTATGTTTCAAGATAGCAAGGCTATCAGAGATCAAATGATGCATAAAGAACTTCTCTGCAGCATTTTGATCCAACCTCAACAACTTTTAAGTGTATGAGTGTGTGTGTTTAAATAATTGAAAGGCGGATGTAATTACGAATAAAACCTGGTTGTGTTGATTAATTGTTCTAGCCTAAAAGGCTATGAGATTCTTTTTTGCATAAATGAACAAATTTTCAGGGCATCACATTTTTTTTTTAAGAAAACAGACACACTACTGGACCATTTGCACTGCACTCTATTCCCACCTCCTAAGACTTTAGCATCTCTATGTATCCCATTAATAGGCTCCAATAGTGTTTCAATATTCCACAGTTACAAATAAGAAAGAAAGGAGCCCAATACAATGGCCAAATTTTTTCAAATAATCTTAAGAAATTGTGATTTAAGGGAAAAATAAAAAAGGACTCCATTTGATTTTAAAATAAGCAAATAAACAAAAACCTTGCACCTTAGGGGAAATAACATAAAAAGACACATGGTTGCAAAATCAGACAGCACCAGGAAACTACCCGCCATGATGTAGGGCCATGATGGGCCACAAATGGGCCTTTTGGTTTATCAGTCTGAATTCCTTCAGGAAATCAAAGATGTTGATTTCATAAGGGACAGATAGATGAGAATGGGGGAACACGAGGTTAAGAGAATAATCCTATAAAATGGGACTACTGTGCTGACCCCCACATGCTTTTTTTTTTGCCAAAAAACCAACTTGCCTGCACCCCCCACCTGGCCTAAGTGGACAGGATATGTCACATTTCTCAGCAAACTAAGGCAGGGTTAAAGGTAATCAGGTAATGAATGATGGGGGTTGAAAGAAGATGAAGACTGGTTATCAAAGAGAAAACAGTGGACTACTAATGGTTAACTTCTGTGACTGTATTCCTCTGCACTGTGGGTTACCAAAAACCTCCCGAGCCTGCCCTTGGTTACCTTTATGGGGAAGAAAGAGAGACAATAATTAAAACAGGGGTCTTAGGTCTATAAATTAGGAAGATGCACCCGTCCCATGGATACCCAGCTCTGGGGCCCCTTCTCTTCAGAGAAGTCTTGTGTCTGTTCCGTTCTTAAATAAAACTTGCTTCCTATGCTTGCCTCAGTGTGTTCAGGTGTTTAATCATCACTGGGAACAAGGACCTGTTCCTGATCTCAAAACTGGTATTAGCATATTCTACATTTCTTACCCTTGACTCTCACGTTATTAATGCATATGCAGAAACGGTATCTGTGTCCCCAAATAAATGTTTGTTAAAGTGTTTAGTACTCAGGATTGAATCTACGAGTGTTCTACCTCTGAGCTACATCTCCAATCCTTTTTATTTTGATTTGAGATAATTTCACTAAATTGCACAGGCTGGCCTCAAATTTGAGATCCTCCTGCCTTGGCCTCCAAAAAAGCTAATGTTTGATTCATGCTTGCTTGAAATAGAGGTTTAAGGACACTAATCTAAACCTTTCTGATAAAATGATCAAAGATGTTTTATTATTAAACATTGTCTTCCATACTTTAATTACTTTAGCTCAAGTCCACATTCTTTCTGCCATTTTAAGAATGAACTTCCATTAAAAATAATAATAATAAAAATTATATATATATATAAAATTCAAAAGAGTAATTTCATATTTTCATATTTATATTTATAATATGCTAGCAAAATCACATGGCTGGAAATGCCTTTTTAAAAATATCAAAAGTCAGTTAAAGAATTCTGAAAATTTTATCAACAATATTTATATTTAGTTGATATTTGATTCTAATAGCATGATTCTATTCTCTCTGCACAAAGCTCTCCAGCTAATTATTACTATGTTTATTTTCACACCTAGTGTGGAAAATTCAGATGATTATTTTCCTTACAACCATAAAGTGAATTGAACACTAAGTCATCTGGAGTATCTGTACTCTTTATTCTTAAATTCATCTTCACTGCAAAGCATCCAAATGGGAATTTTTAAAGGGTTTTTAAATGAAAGATTTAGTCCCAAATTATTTCTGTACTGTGTTAACTTTTCTAGCTATATTAATTGTCCTCATGATCTGCAGTTGGTGTGAAAAGGAATGCTTTCTTTTTGTTGGAACAATAACGTTCCTGTAACCTGATCTGATCTAAGTGTTAAGCCAGTAGAACTTAAGGTGGTTTCCTCAATGACCCAGTTGGATGGGTAGAGAGCACAGACCTTTGCAGAGAATAGCTGTGGGATGAAAGTCACTAAAAGAACCCCTTCACCCTGGAAGAAGCTATCACTGTGCACGACAGTCATAATTCAAGAAATAGACAAGACGTTTCCCTTTCTTAGTACTTGGGCCACTGAAAACAAATGATCTCTCTGGCGTTGTCTACATGTCTTTAGTTGTCCAGTCCTATGAAATTTGAGGACCACTACATGAACTGCATGGACCTGAAAGGGAGCAATACTTTTTAAAGGAAACAATGGCAAAGTCATCTAAAATTTTGATCTTTCCTGCACGGTTCACCTAGCTAGAGCCAGCTGAATTGAGACAGAGGACAGAGTCTCTTTCCAGGCAGCTTAGACTGATTGTGTCCTTAAAGTCTTCACAAACTCAGTGCTTTCTCAGATGTTCTGTGGAATTGTGAGAAAAATTAAAATGTCAGAAAAAGAAAAACTGCCAACCAGAAAGGAAATGATTCAACTTGTACTGGATCATTTAAAGAAGGCTTGGGCATGAGAGTTGTCAGCTGTGCAGATTGTTCTGCTATAATAAAGTCCACAGAAAAACCAAGGAGGAGAAATTGGTAATAGATATGACTAACCATGCATGAGCTGACTTATATGCACAGCACTATTTATTGCTTATGTACTTATATTCAGCATGTATCTAATGCCTACTAATTTAGAAACTATTTAACTATTTAAGCACTTGTGAAAATCTGTAAAACATATATTCTGATACAAGTAACTTTCCACATATATGGGAATATACATATAGCTATACTCACTTCATTTCTAAAAAATTTGAAAGATGGAATATATATGTGTACTGATATTCAAAAAGCTAGACCTCCATATTCCTGCTTGCACATAAATGGGCAATACTGTGGCAGAGTAATAATTAGCAGTACCCAGAAGAAATAAAATAACATGGAAAATAACCCCAAATTAGTGATATCTGTTCTGTACATCATATTGATGAAGAAACAATCATGTATTGTTGCTAAATGAAAACAGTAACTGGAAAATTATAACAATATAGTTCTACAGGGGAACTGCTATAATGGCTAGAACATTTTTACCTATAAATGTATTTCAATTTGTATTTATGTGGAAATATAAATTAGTGTATATTATGCCACAGATGAAGTAAGAAGAAAAGATTGCTGCCTCTTAAAAGGAAACTCCTAATTGTTATCATTCTCTGGTAATCATATATGCATATATTATGTGTATGTGTGTATATATATATATATATATGAGAGTTCCAAACTAATCTTTTCACTTAAATAAGGAACAGTTGCCTTATTACTAGTTGTCTATCATTAATACTATTTCAAAACTCTGCAAAAAGACTGATGCTGGGTAACAATAGCCTACTTTAATGGATTTAATTAGACTAAATTTATCCTTTGCAAATGGGAATGATTGGTTCCATTAAGTGAGCAGGGAAACACCTTTATTTTGGCAATGGTTTAGAGTCTTTTCTTTATCAAATTGAAATGATTAAAGTAGATCTATTTTGTAGACAGTGCACCATGCCCCTCATCTTTACAGATAAGAGAACCAGAGGTTGTAGTGTGAAGATTTAGGACAGGGATGAGGAGGCAGGTTCCAATCTGCAAGTTAATCATAGTGTCACATGGATTGATGAATTAACAGGCCAATGATAGGTTTATATACAAAAGTCATTTTCTGTCCTAAAAACTTAAGTTTCATGGGAACATAATGCATATAGGTTCTATAAAATCATTATCTACAACACAATCACATAATTGAAGATCTGTCCTATTTTATTGAGAGAAGAAATTATCAAAATGTGAAATTCTAAAAACAGTAGTTTCTAATTGAAAGCCTAATTCTTTCTTAATTATAGGTGGGCTACAGTGGCACTATAATTAGAATGATCAGCAACTCCAAAATGATTCAGGTGTTATCATTCACTCTGTATAAGTAACGTGCATGGGTTGTATAAGCAGAAAACTGCAGAACATGAAGTTGCCAATTTACTTTCCTCACTTATCTTGGTAGTTGCCCTCCATTTACTTTCTCCTTCCAGCCAAACAAAATAAATGTTTTATCAATGTTTAAATAAATGTTTTATTAATTGAAAGATTGTCATTGAAGAAAAATATATGTTAAATTAGAAAATTTGCAACTTCAACTGAACTTCTAAAACTATTACACTGATTTCATTAAAGTAATATTAATACAACCTAAAATCTGAAAGTAGTTTAGGCTTTCACTTGAACAACTAACATCACTTTTGTATGAAAAAGGTCCCTATAAACTACAAAATATTCATCTCATAATTGCATATAAGGTGCTTTCATTTCAACAAAGATTTCATGAAATCATTCATTAATGTTGAGATAATAGACTAAGAGCTCAGAATTCTGAATTTGATTTTTAAAATGTACATGAACTTCTAAATGTTCATAAGTTGTTTTTCATTCTTGAGTTAGTTATTTAAAATTTAGACAATGACCTAGGTGCTCTGACCAGTTTCTCCAATGCTAACTAATCCAAAGCTCTTGCTTAGATAAAAAATAAAAAATAAAAAAAAAAAAACCATGGTTGATATAATAAACACAGCAATAGACCTTTAAATAGTAATATAGCTAATAATCATTAAATTGTAAAAGAGGATACAAAGGAAGAAAGCTATCAACAAAATCAAAATAAGTCATATTAGGAAGAATAAGATAAATGTTAGAGCTTTGAAGATTAGCCGATGATACCAAGTATGTGGGCACACTCCTATAATCTCAGAAATTTGGATCTGGGATAATAAGGCAAGAGGATCACAAGTTCAAGGTCAGCCTCAGCAACTTAATTCATCAAAACTTTAAAAAAAAATTAAATTTTTTTTAAAAGGTTAGGATATAGATCAGTGGTAGAGTGCCCCTGGGTTTATCCTTTCACCCCTAAAAAATTTCTTCTTGTACAATTTTTTTGTCAAAAGTTTCTTCTTCTACATGTAATTAGTTATTTTCTTGGGTTGTGGGTCTGAGAGTAAGTACCACAGACAGCCAAAGAACAAAGTGTAGAGTACATGTCTTCAGTCTGTCTTCAGCTCACTTCATCTACACCCTCTTTCCTTGGAGGCTGGTCACTACCGCAATCAATCTGTCAGCATTCACCCTCTTCTGAATGTACCTTACAGAGACTCCAAAGTCCCTAGAGCCAAAGAACAATTGAGAAAGATATATGATGAATATGAATTTTTGGAATACAATTTCCTTTGCAACTTTTTCTCCCAGATACTTAGAAATTCAACCATACTACAGCTAAAAAACTGCAGTATACCTTAGGATTAAAAAAAAAATACCAATGAATATCAAATATTTTTGTTTCCAAAATGTCTCCAAATTGTCTTCATCTTGTTTAATACACTGTACATGACAGTCTGTGAATAGTAAGTATGTGCTCAAAAGGAAATATTTATGGATGCTGCCGGAAAACCATAGTACCACAGTCAATATTTGGGGTGTCAGAAACAAAAATAAGATTTTCCTATTATCATCATAACACCCAAATATGAAATATTAATATAGAAAGAAAAGTTGTTCAAAATTATTTACAAACTATGAACACTTTTTTATTTAATCCCCCTTAGAGAAATAAGTCTTTTGTATACATATTTTTTCAAATCTCAACCATGTCATATATTTCAACAAAATAATATGATGAAGCCTTATTCTATTAATATGTGCTGCTATATAACTTTTGCTTTCTGACACAAACACAATAAATAATGTGGCTTATGAGTATTTTTGAGCTCACATTCTTCTTTCTTTAGATAAGAAGAAGCTGGCTATAATGTTATATGCATTGAGACTTAGCCTAGGTCATTTTATCACCAGTTCTTTTGGAGCTATGCTGAGAGGAACTGTGGGTATCTGCTTGCATTTCAGTCATTACTGACACTCTAGCATTACATAAGCAAGCATGGATGTGACCAAGAACAGACCAAGGGAGCAGTGAAATAAATTCAGATATCTTGCCTTACAAGGAAAAAGAGTGCAAGTAAAGAATTCAGATTAGTAGTAAAATATCTCAGCATATTTACTAGCTGCCTGAATTTGTCAAGTCCCTCAAATTAGTTTCAGTTTAAAAATGCATCAAATTCCAACAAAAATCATCGCCCTGTTTTCTGTTGCTATCACAAGTTACCTGAGGTTGGATTTTTATTTTGAACAAAATTGTTAATAAGTTCAGAGTTTTGGAAGTTGAAAGTCCAAGACTGGGAAGCACCATCTGTCTGGTCTCTGGGGACAGCCTACTTAGCTGTGACCCAACATGGTGGTGAGAAGGGAATAAAAATGGTCACATGCAAAAGAGACCAAGTGCACGGGATAGCCTCACATTATAACAATCCACTATCACAAAAACTAACCAGAATCCCATGAGATATACATTAATTCCTTCCAAAGACTGTGCCACAAATGACCTAATCATCTTCTGCTAGGTCCTTTCCTTAAAGGTTCTACTACCTTTCAACATCTTCAGACTGTGGATCAACCTTCTAGCACATGAATCTTTTGGAGGCAACTTAAACCATCCAAATCATAGCAACTTTCAGACAGAAATATTGTGAGGCTTCAAAGCAATGGAGTGTGGGAAACTGCTTTGGGAACCTATGTCAATAGAAGTAGTCAGTTTTCCTAAATATCCCCCATGATTTCTCTATTACTGTAGGAAAGGTAAACACTATGACCTTATGAAAATTCCACAACTGCATATTGCAAATTCAGTCTCCAAGGATTTGTGTGCTGAAAAAGAATAGTAGCAAATTTCTTTGTTCTGAGTTCTCTAGCTTTCTCTTCTTGTCTACTAGAGAATTTGAGAACATCGAGCATGAAATCCTGGCATCTTACTGATTAAGGCATGTTTCTCTGATGGACTGAGTTAAGATACACTGAAAAGCTCTGTCATGAGGATGGATAGTGGTCGAAAGTAGTCGGTACCACTGTTTCCACACAAGGTGATAAGTACCTCTCTCAACAGATGCCTACTCAAATGCAAGAGAGCATCTACAAACAATACACATAATTTTTCAACAAAAGTATCACTCAGTAAACCAGGTCAGGTTCCTGTATCATTCACAGATCTCATTTACCTCGAAGAATTTCTCATTTTTTCAGATAAGATAAAAGCAAATCATGTTATGTATGACATATATTTCTAATGAAGAAACATTCAATATTCTAATTTACTTTAATTAATGTATTGTTACGATGAAATTAGAGCACTGTTATATTGAAAGTATGCATACCTATATTGCATGTAGGTCCAATATCATTGCAGCTATTTGTCTTTGAAGACTTGGGCATGGGGACTGGGGACTGAACTCAGGACTTCATGCATGTTAGGCAAGCACTCCACCGTTGAGCCACACCCCAACCCCAACATGTAGATCCAGAAGTGATCACAGACTGTCATTAGTAGCAAATTTGTATTACCATATTCATACTTAGATCCTCATTGAATCCAAAAAATCTGCTGGTAGATCATACTTCTCCACTTAAATTGAGGTACATAAGAAAGTACTAAGGTCTTATACTCTTACTGAACCCAATTTCTAACTTTCTGTTATTATCTGTGGTTTTTGCCCCCACACTTTTCCTTCCATCTTATGTATCTTCAGCCCAGCTGAAGTTATTTGGAAAAGACACCAGGGATAATTCAGGAGGAGATAGCCTGCAAATTACAATCTGCTGCTTCAGCATTTGGCCAACTGAGGGTCCCAATCCTAATTATGAAATAAATTGGCCATGATCTTACAACAACTCAGATACATTCAAAGATGCTTGTGGATTATCAGAGATCATCACACATCATATACATTGGTTTGTGACAGAAATTAATCATCTGTATTTAAGCATTTCAACAGGATGAGTTCTTTTATGTAAATAATAGTAAAATGAAAGAAAATTATGCTAGCATGAAGCCCTGATATTTTCCTATAAATACAGGACCACTAACTGGAAGAATAATATTAACCTACATCTAATAGACACATTATGATTGTGTGACCTATTTTAAAAGTAGAGGGCCTTTGTTAGCCTCTCCATGAAGCGGTTACAAGGAAAATTCAGAATATTCACTTAATAACATAATCTGTTTTCTGACACAGAATTAGCATATCTGGTTTCAACGTGGGTCTTTCAAATATACACCATGCAAGAGAGATTCAATCACGTTTTATGTAAAATGAAACATAAAAGGATATATATCCTTGTTTAAAACACATTAACCATCTAAACTTAACTATATTTTGCTTCAGTTTTGTTCCAAAAGGACAATTAATTTTTATAAAACATTAAAATTTCATTGCAACATTGTGGTTTCTCTCCAAAGGGGTTAAGAATCAACAAAGAAACAAAGCTAGGAAAGGAACAGGGAAGGGTCAGAGATAGAGATAAATTCAAGAGCAAACACAGAATGACAGACAGGGTTATTTTCATATAGCACCTTGGCATAGATCATGGCAGTGGGGAGGAGGTGACAAAATTTAAAGAGGTTAAATTTTAGGTACAAAATCAGAAGCCACAAAGCAGTGTCTCTTACCCTGAAAAACTCTTTCGTGGAGCCAGAGTCTAATGTTCCATAAGCAATTTCTGTTTGCTTAGAAAGATCCTCAGCACTTTCGATGGGAGACACCATCCTCTCTACAGTCAGGAAGGCAGCTAAGTTAGCCGTGTAGGAGGAGATTATGATCAGGGTAAAGAACCACCACACACCTCCAACAATGCGCCCAGAGAGGGATCTAATAACAAGTATGAAATGGATTTGTAAAGTGAAATGAATGACCTAATTAAAAAAAACAAGTTAGCAGTAATACACAAATATTGACTTATACAGGAATATTTCATTTTATACTTTTCCATATTTCTACTAGTTACTGAATTTAAAAATTACTAAATATTTTGGGCAAAGAATATAGATTGACTAAATCTGATAACATACCCAGAGGACAAAACTTGAAAATGCTGGGATTCTCAAAGTTATAATGCCCAAATAGTTCATGGTATGAAATTCCATAATGAAGCAATTTTAAGAAAGGTACAAACAATTCATTAAATATCATAGTTCATTATATACTCATGACATAAATAAACATGAAGAAGAGAATCTTAGAAGATCAGCAAAACTCATAACAATGTTTACAAACAAAACTGAATTATTTTTAAAAATGAGAGTATGCACCGTGGATGTCACATTAAACAATGAAAAAATCCCTCCCTTGAATGCACCAGTGATGCTCCAATCCCTCAAAAAGGCCCAAAATTTAATCATGTTTTATGTATGCAAAAATATAGGTATTTGATACAGCATAAAAGAGAAAATGGAAAAAAAATAATACCATAAACAAAGGTATGACACAAAACATAAATCTCAAAGAATAAAAATCAGATGCCTTCACGGTATGGACTGCCCTGTTCCTGTCTGTCTCCTGCTTAAGAAAAAAGAAAACTAAAAGAAAACAAATTAGATGTTTAAAAGTTTGTCAAATAAACTCCCAGTGTGAAATATAACAAAATAGCAATATTTCTATGACTATAAATTCTTACATACAATACTTTTTAAAAGCTTAATAGATTCCCATTAATTTACTTTAAAATTTGAACTAGATAAATATAAATATGTCGATGTATAAAAAGAAATCCACCGTATTATTTCACTATATGATGATATGATATTCTACACATAATTAAAGAATTTGAGGAATATTAACAAACCAATAAACTAAATATTTTTCCTGTTCTCAGTAACTCTGCTTTGTCAAAAGTTATGAGAGTGAAGTCAATCAGACTTGCAAAAGTGAAGAGGATACAATTCTAAAAATTTAATCACAAATATTTGGCACTTTATGGCCTTAAGGTTCTCGACAATCAATATTTAAAAATGCAGCTCTTAGTAAAACAGATACTATATCAAATTGTTGGGTTATATTGGTAGAATACACCATTCAGTGAAAAAAAAAAAAAACAAAATTTTCTTTTCAAATTAGTTTGTCCCTGCCTTTGTTTTTTAGATGAAAACTCCTGTTGATTAAAATGAGAGAGAAATAGCAATGGAAAACAAAAATAATATAAGTGCTTTTACCACAAAATCTCTATGAGATGCAAAGAATTAAACAAATATGATAGCATAGAAAAAGTTACATCATGCTCACTTATGAAAAGGATATTAAGACTTATTGTTGGAAAATTCTTCAGGCAGACACAACTACTCTCAGAATGTTCACTATTTACCCTATGACATGGGAGGAATAAACTACACAATAGGTAGCCTGTATTTAAGGTGGCAGATTCAGTGCCTGAAAACTTAATCTCTTCAAAGAAAAGCTGATCACTGGCTAATTGGTTTTGACTCTACCCACTGTACCCACCACATGCTAAATTAAATGTTTAGGAATAATTTTTATAAATCATTTTTTTTCTTTGAAAAAGTAAATATCACCAGTTGATTTCTATTTCAGTGTTTAAACCAGATTCAATGAGATTAAATATTTTAATTGGTTTAAAATGTATAAATTCAAAATATTATTGGACTTACAAGTCATTCAGAAGTGAAAAATACTTAAGTATTTTTAAAGGTATCAATGAATAAAGGTTTTAAAGGTATCAATGAATGTTTCTAAATAGAAAAAAAATGATTTCTATAATTAAAAACAAAAAATTTAATTCTCAGCATATGCAATAAAGAAGCAAATAAATATACATACACTATATTTCCTTTCAATTTCTATTAAATAATTGTTTTTAAAATAACATATTTTTATATTTAATTAAATCCTTTAGAAACATTGGGAGGAAGACCCAAAGTAAGCAGAAAAATAATTCCCATTTTTAGAAACTATTCTTTGGAAAACAGTATCTTATAGTGAAGATATTATAAATTTAATTTCTGGCCAATGACCACAACAATAAGTCTAATCAATCATTCTAGATTACAATTTAAATGTGTTCTATAGACATTAATAACATAGTTCCACATCATATTTTAATTGGGAAGGAATATAATTTTTTAAAAAAAAATATTTAAAGAGCATTTCTTAAAATCACCTGTGCATTTCAAGCTTTTTCTAAAAACAGTCAATCATCCACTCTACTCTTCTGACCTAGAGTAGTCATCATTGCATTCTAAAGCATGACAGTTTGCTTCTTTTTAAAAAATCATTAAAATTTTCAACACTATATATTATGCTCACTTTTTAATGTCTATAGAACATAAAAATAAAGATAGTGAAAGCTAGAAGATCCTGGAATAACATATTTCAAACACTGAAAGAAAATGGGTTCCAACCAAGAATTGTGTATCCAGCGAAATTCAGCTTCAGGATGGAGGATGAAATTAAAACCTTCCACGATAAACAAAAGTTTAAAGAATTCGCAGCTAGAAAACCATCTCTTCAAAACATTCTCACCAAAGCATTACAGGAAGAGGAAATGGAAAATAACAATGAAAACCAACAGTGGGAGGTAGGACAGTAAAGGGGGGGGGAATATTCAAAGAGGAAAACAAACCATGTTTAGTAACAGAAATAAACAAATATGGCTGGAAGAACAACCCATATCTCAATAATAACCCTAAATGTTAATGGCTTAAACTCACCAATTAAGAGACACAGGCTAGTAGAATGGATCACAAAACAAGACCCAACAATATGCTGCCTACAGGAGACGCATTTGATAGGAAAAGACATACATAGGCTGAAGGTGAAAGGTTGGGAAAAATCATATCACTCATATGGACTTCGGAAACAAGCAGGCGTGTCCATACTCATATCAAATAAAATAGATTTCAAGCCAAAGTTAATCAAAAGGGATAAAGAGGGACACTACATAATGCTTAAGGGAACCATACACCAACAAGACATAACAATCATAAATATTTATGCCCCAAACAATGGTGCAGCTATGTTCATCAAACAAACTCTTCTCAAGTTCAAGAGTCTAATAGACCACCATACCATAATCATGGGAGACTTCAACACACCTCTCTCGCCACTGGACAGATCTTCCAAACAAAAGTTGAATAAGGAAACTATAGAACTCAATAACACTATTAATAACCTAGACCTAATTGACATATATAGAGTATACCACCCAACATCAAGCAGTTACACTTTTTTCTCAGCAGCACATGGATCCTTCTCAAAAATAGATCATATATTATGTCACAGGGCAACTCTTAGACAATATAAAGGAGTAGAGATAATACCATGCATCTTATCTGATCATAATGGAATGAAACTGAAAATCAACGATAAAAGAAGGAAGGAAAAAGCATACATCACTTGGAGAATGAACAATAGGTTACTGAATGATCAATGGGTTATAGAAGACATCAAGAAGGAAATTAAAAAATTCTTAGAGATAAATGAAAACACAGACACAACATATCGGAATCTATGGGACACATTGAAAGCAGTTCTAAGAGGAAAATTCATTGCTTGGAGTTCATTCCTTAAAAAAAGAAAAAACCAACAAATAAATGATCTCATACTTCATCTCAAAATCCTTGAAAAAGAAGAGCAAAACAACAGCAAAAGAAGTAGAAGGCAAGAAATAATTAAAATCAGAGCTGAAATTAATGAAATCGAAACAAAAGAAACAATTGAAAAAATTGACAAAACTAAAAGTTGGTTCTTTGAAAAAATAAACAAAATCGACAGACCCTTAGCCATGCCAGCGAAGAGAAGAAGAGAGAGAACTCAAATTAGTAGCATACGGGATGAAAAAGGCAATATCACAACAGACACTTCAGAAATACAGAAGATAATCAAAAACTATTTTGAATCCTTATACTCCAATAAATTAGAAGATAGTGAAGGCATAGATAAATTTCTTAAGTCATATGATCTGCCCAGATTGAGTCAGGAGGATATAGAAAACCTAAACAGACCAATATCAATTGAGGAAATAGAAGAAACCATAAAAAGACTACCAACTAAGAAAAGCCCAGGTCTGGATGGGTATACAGCAGAATTTTACAAAACTTTTAAAGAAGAACTAATACCAATACTTTTCAAGCTACTTCAGGAAATAGAAAAAGAGGGAGAACTTCCAAATTCATTCTATGAGGCCAACATCACCCTGATACCTAAACCAGACAAAGACACTTCAAAGAAAGAAAACTACAGACCAATATCTCTAATGAACCTAGATGCAAAAATCCTCAATAAAATTCTGGCGAATCGGATACAAAAACATATCAAAAAAATTGTACACCATGATCAAGTAAGATTCATCCCTGGGATGCAAGTCTGGTTCAATATATGGAAATCAATAAATGTTATTCACCACATCAATAGACTTAAAATAAGAACCATATGATCATCTCGATAGATGCGTAAAAAGCATTTGACAAAGTACAGCATCCCTTTATGTTCAAAACTCTAGAAAAACTAGGGATAACAGGAACATACCTCAATATTGTAAAAGCAATCTATGCTAAGCCTCAGGCTAGCATCATTCTGAATGGAGAAAAACTGAAGGCATTCCCTCTAAAATCTGGAACAAGACAGGGATGCCCTCTCTCTCCACTTCTGTTCAACATAGTTCTCGAAACACTGGCCAGAGCAATTAGACAGACGAAAGAAATTAAAGGCATAAAAATAGGAAAAGAAGAACTTAAATTATCACTATTTGCAGATGATATGATTCTATACCTAGCAGACCCAAAAGGCTCTACAAAGAAACTATTAGAGCTAATAAATGAATTCAGCAAAGTGGCAGTATAAAATCAACACGCATAAATCAAAGGCATTCCTGTATATCAGCGACAAATCCTCTGAAATGGAAATGAGGACAACCACTCCATTCAAAATATCTTCAAAAAAAAATAAAATACTTGGGAATCAACCTAACAAAAGAGGTGAAAGACTTATACAATGAAAACTACAGAACCCTAAAGAGAGAAATAGAAGAAGATCTTAGAAGATGGAAAAATATACCCTGTTCATGGATAGGCAGAACTAACATCATCAAAATGGCGATATTACCAAAAGTTCTCTATAGGTGTAATGCAGTGCCAATCAAAATCCCAACAGCATTTCTTGTAGAAATAGAGAAAGCAATCATGAAATTCATATGGAAAAATAAAAGACCCAGAATAGCAAAAACAATGCTAAGCAGGAAGTGTGAATCAGGCGGTATAGCGATACCAGACTTCAAACTATACTACAGAGCAATAGTAACAAAAACAGCATGGTACTGGTACCAAAACAGGCGGGTGGACCAATGGTACAGAATAGAGGACACAGAAACCAATCCACAAAACTACAACTATCTTATATTTGATAAAGGGGCTAAAAGCATGCAATGGAGGAAGGATAGCATCTTCAACAAATGGTGCTGGGAAAACTGGAAATCCATATGCAACAAAATGAAACTGAACCCCTTTCTCTTGCCATGCACAAAAGTGAATTCAAAATGGATCAAGGAGCTTGATATCAAATCAGAGACACGCCGTCTGATAGAAGAAAAAGTTGGCTACGATCTACAGTCGGTGGGGTCGGGCTCCAAATTCCTCAATAGGACACCCATAGCACAAAAGTTAATAACTAGAATCAACAAATGGGACTTACTCAAACTAAAAAGTTTTTTCTCAGCAAGAGAAACAATAAGAGAGGTAAATAGGGAGCCTACACCCTGGGAACAAATCTTTACTCCTCACACTTCAGATAGAGCCCTAATATCCAGAGTATACAAAGAACTCAAAAAATTAGACAATAAGAGAACAAACAACCCAATCAACAAATGGGCCAAGGACCTGAACAGACACTTCACAGAGGAGGACATACAGTCAATCAATAAGTACATGAAAAAATGCTCAACATCTCTAGCTGTCAGAGAAATGCAAATCAAAACCACCCTAAGATACCATCTCACTCCAGTAAGATTGGCAGCCATTAGGAAGTCAAACAACAACAAGTGCTGGCGAGGATGTGGGGAAAAGGGTACACTTGTACATTGCTGGTGGGACTGCAGATTGGTGCAGCCAATTTGGAAAGCAGTATGGAGATTTCTTGGAAAGCTGGGAATGGAGCCACCATTTGACCCAGCTATTCCCCTTCTTGGTCTATTCCCTAAAGACCTAAGAAGAGCATGGTACAGGGACACTGCTACATCGATGTTCACAGCAGCACAGTTCACAATAGCAAGACTGTGGAACCAACCTAGATGCCCTTCAATAGACGAATGGATAAAAAAAATGTGGCATTTATACACAATGGAGTATTACTCTGCATTAAAAAATGACAAAATCATAGAATTTACAGGGAAATGGATGGCATTAGAGCAGATTATGCTAAGTGAAGCTAGCCAATCCTTAAAAAACAAATGCCAAATGTCTTCTTTGATATAAGGAGAGTAACTAAGAACAGAGTAGGGACGAAGAGCAGGAGAAGAAGATTAACATTTATCAGGGATGAGAGGTGGGAGGGAAAGGGAGAGAGAAGGGAAATTGCATGGTAATGGAAGGAGACCCTCAGGGTTATACAGTGGAGGAGGTAGAGAGAGAGGAGGGGAGGGGAGTGGTGGGGAGGGGGGAGGGGGGAGGATGGGAAAGGCAGCGGAGCACAACAGACACTAGTATGGCAATTTGTAAATCAATGGATGTGTAACTGATGTGATTCTGCAATCTGTGTATGGGGTGAAGGTGGGAGTTCATAACCCACTTGAATCAAAGTGTGGAATATGATATGTCAAGAAATTTGTAATGTTTTGAACAACCCACAATAAAAAATTAAAAAATAAAAAAATAAAAAAATAAAAAAATAAAAAAGAAAGAAAAATAAAGATAGGTACTTTTAAAATATTTATTTATTTATTTATTATAATACTGGGGATACAACCCAGAATTTTATTCATGCCCAGCAAGCACTCTACTATACCACATACCTAGCCTCACATTTTAAATTTTTAATAAAATAAATTTTACATATATATATATTTAAATGCAAATAAATGTATACACATATATTTCATGATTGATGAAAAATAAATCATGAAAATTGAAAAAAAAAGCATGCTAGCTAAAATCTGTCTGTCTTACTAAGAAATAAAGATTTCTTTGTGAAATTTCTCTGTGTGAAATTGTATGAGTCATGACTTACGAATGAAATTTAAAAATCAGGGAAAAAACCCTATTTGGAAGCAGGCATAATAAAAACGAGAAGTCATCTATATGTAGTGAAGGACCCTGCAATGTCAAACACTGTTAAATGTGTCTTGTGCCCCAGACACTATGTGCAAATAGGGTTTCCATTCGTACAAGCTCAGGACACATGACAGGATTGAAGATGAGTAGGGCAAACAGAACTAAAGATCCATTCATGAGAACTCAGACAATGCATTCTACTTCATGATGCACCCCATACACTTCTCCTACACATCCAAAAAAAAAAAAAAAACAGAGCATAATTTATATCACTCCAGGATAATTGCCTTACATCTCAAATCAGGGTATCGTACTTCAGTGGCCTTCTTATCAAAGGTAAGTCATTTATTTAGTATTTTATGGACCAGAGTGTTCCCTGAGACCTTAATATGATCCCCTTTCCCTCATTATTAGGACCTTCTCTTTGTACCTTTAACTTCAATCAGATAAACTAAATATAGAGATGAAGCTGTGAATCTTCTATGTTCTGCTAGAGATGAAACATATACTAAAGATATACATATAGTCCCTCCACATGTATACATGTCATGCCATGCAAATATCATTGGCATTATTTCTAATTCTATGCAGTTTGGCAGAAAAGCCCCAGGGAATATGAGAGACCTAAGCTTTTTTAGATATATATTTGTAAAAAAATATTATTTTTTTTAAAAATCACTACCACCAGAATTCTTATCAGAGAAGTAAATCTTTGATAATTTCTGCCCACATGGCATATTTTCCTTACCTTGTGTTGTGAAACATGCTGAAAAATCATAAAAGGTATATAGTTTTGAGCTTTTCATATAGTTTTTGAAATTAATGACTGATAATTTAGGAAAGTGCCCAAAATACAACAACTTAATGAATTAATATCAGAAAATTCACGTCCTTCACTACATAAGGCATCCCTTAGAATCAAAGAAGGGTAATCCAGCCCGAAAAAAAAAATGTTCCAGTAGACTGTGAGCCATTTGGCTTTCAATGCTAAAGTTAACACACTAGAGAAAACATGATTTATTCCTCTGAAGAGCCACATATTGTTATCATTCTCACTCACATATATAAGGTAAAAGTAATTGATGCTTTGTGACAGATTTACTATAATTAGGCATTCCAGTATAGGGATTAACACATCCTAATGATACTAGAGAAGGAGTTTATTGCATGGTGTGTATGTACTACCATTCAACATGACACAAGCTTTTTAGTGAATAATTAGTCCTCTCTATGTATTCTATGTATTTCCAGATACTCAGAAACTGTTATCATCTTTTTAATCCAGCCAGCAAACCTCAAAAAAAAAGAAAGAAAAAGAAAACTTGTATAATGTCTTTTTTACAGCATTTCCATGAGCCAATGTTAGGAAAATAAAAGAAATGGGATGTGTGTGAACAAATTTTTTCCAACAAGTTTTTTTGTTGTTGTTGTTGTTAATAAATTAAATTGCCCATTTTCCCATATACAGGTCTGTGAATCAATACACAGATGACTGTAAAATGAGAATATGCAGCAAAAACACGGTACCCCTCCAAGAAGGCATGGAATGATAGAAACCTTATGCATTTTATAGCCTCTCCATGGTGTGTATAATTTCACCAGGGAAATACCTGATCAACATTCAAAGAACATTGTTCAAATATTTCACAGGCTTACGCCGATGGTCAAAGTTTGTCCTTCAAAGTCTTAATTTGCTTGGACAAGCAGTCGGCAGCTGGTAACTTCTTTAGAGTGAATTCATAAACACCATGAATATGCACTGGAGACCTAAAATGCACAAAGTTGAAGCAGGTGAGTAACCAACCTTGGCGAAATATCGCATCCTTGCTGCATAAAGGCACCCAAGGAAAACCAGAGACTATTAAAAATCCCAAATTCATTAGTTGATTCACTAGTTTGTGTTTCTCTTCCATCTTCAAATTCCTCAGTGTGCCACTCGTAGGGGCTAAATCTGCTGACCAGGAATAAAACTACACTGACCCCAATGTAGGCAAAAACAATGCACATCCAGATCTCATAGGCTAAAGGATCAAGAAATGAAAACACTCCTGGTTTGGACTTCTGAGGCTTCTTGATCATGATAGATATTCCCAGGCTCATGAAGGGCTTTGAGAAGTCGATCACCTCTTCTCTCACAAGGGTAATAGTTAATGGAGCAATTGCAATATCCGCTTTCTGTAAGGGAAACAAAGGAGAGGAGGAAATGGAATTGCAGTCAAAAACAAATCATGGTTACATGATTGGATGGAAGGGGAAGGAAAGGAATAGAAAAGTGGTAACAATTATTTCCCAGGAAAATGCCAGTAAAGAATAAACAGGAAAGCAATTTGTTGGCCAAACATCTTCCCTCTCCATAAATAAATAGGATACCCATCTGTCTTGACCATAATTATACATCTATACTGTATCTATGTCTTTGCAACCTTTATAATACATATGGCCCATACACTTCAAGACACATGGCAGGCCTACAGCAGCTATCTGCATGTTTACTTCTGGATTCAGTCTCAATCATTCACATGTCCACAAGGAAATAAGATCATATCTCTAGAGTAATGTGGGACACCAGCAATCTCAGATACAGACACTTGGAAGGGAGGGGAGGCCATTCCGTCGCAACAATTCAAATTAAATAGCTTTATAAGGAGAGCCATACTTACCCCATATACAAGTTCTCCAACCATCCCATTCCAAATTTTCGTGTCTGCATCCCTGGCCCCATACTTGCCATCCCCAACAATGGTCAACTTGTACTTGAACCCACAATGTTTTGCAATTTCTGCAGCCAAGTCGACACAATAGCCCTCATAGCGTTCATTGCCTTCAAGCATTTCATGATTTTTCTTCATCATAACATACGGAGATTCCTATATAGAAAGACCACACTTTAGCTGATTAAAATGGCTAAGTTAATAATGTACTCTCTTTGAATCATACTTCCATGTTTAATAATAACCTGTTTGCCAAAGATAATGCAGAACATATATGGTGTAAAACATTAGTGGGGAAAAGAGAATCATAATGTTTCTGGAACAAAGGTCCTCAAATACCTGTCATTATATTTCATTAAGATTACTTGTACCCATGGCACATGCCCATAATTTCAGGAACTCATGGTGGGAGGCTGAAGCAAGAAGATCACAAGGTAGAAGCCAGCCTCAGCAACTTAATGAGACCCTGTCTCAAAAAAAAAAAAAAAGGACAGGGATGTAACTCAGTGGTAGAGCAACCATGGATACAATCCTTGGTACCAGAAAAAGACAGAGCAGGGAGGGGAAGGAAGGAAGAAAGGGAGGGAGAGAGGGAGGAAGGGAAAAAAAATCTTTTACCTAACCATATCAGAATTAACAAAGTACTCGATATCACAAAATGTTAGCATGTCCCCTTCTGTTTATAATATCTAGAGCTGAGAGAGGAAAATGCCACTCAACATCTATATTATTCAACTCTGGATCTACCACACTCTTGCTCTTGGCTAAATTTGCACTGACCACAAGAACAGCATCCACCCAAAGTCTTGTGTCCTTGCTGCCCCAAGGAGTTCTCATATGGAAATCAGATCCATCTGTGTATCCTTCGATACACAGATTCAAAGACTCACAACCATGGTAACATGCTGATTCTACGCCTTCAGATTTCAGATCTCACTTCTGCTATGAGATATAAAATCCTAAGATGATGGCGCAAGGACAGCTGGAGAGTAGCTCCCTGCTCCAAACTTCAGAGGAAGCATGGAAAAATGATTCCGCATCATCTAATGTTCTTCAATGGAAGAGTCACCAAAGATATTTGAGGTCTCAATGCAATAGCTCTTCTCAATGACATGATGAAGGTGAGAATCCTCAAATGTCTAACTCACCTTTACTGAGTAAGAGACTTCCAAACTTCTACTGAGGTTTTTACTCAAATATCTTATTAGCCTTTCTATATTTGCATCTCTTATTACTGGGATAAGGAATCCCACAAACCTATTACATCAGTGCTAAAGTGAAATAAAACACAAATGTTTGTCACAAAATCATGTTCTATAATGAACTCCATTTTCTCAACTTCACCAATAGCTTGTCATCATGATCCACATTTCCCTTTCATCTATTCAGAACCCAGATCATTCAAGATTCAATTCAATTTTGCCTCATTTATTAAATATGCATTTATTTTATACTGTGCATGAACCAACCTCTGTGTACAAATTAAGGGGGTAAAAAGAATGGATATCATCCTTGTTTTTAAGAATTTCATCTTTTATTATGAAAAAAGAAGCCAAAAACATTATTAATTCATTTAACAAATGGAATACAGAGTTTACCCAGAGTTAGGTGGGAATGGCAAGGCAAAACATCTGAGGAAATATGACGACCCTCTTAGTCTTTGCCCCGTTGTTTGGGTGTGCAATAGAGTATGAACTATCTGTCAGACTATTTCAGACTTGAATGGAACAGAGAACAGTGTGAATGGTTCTGCAAGGGTTTATGTTGTTCTTTTGACAGAGAAAAATGCAATAAACGATCATAACATTGCAAAAGCAGCTCTGTATTAGTTATTGCCCTAAAACATAAACAGCAACTGTCCTTGGAAGATATTTTTCATCAGAAAAAGGAAAGTCCAACATAGGCAAATGCAGCTAATTACCAAAATTGTGGTGACAACAACAGTCTTATTCTCGAGCCCAGAGGTGTCATTTCCAGAGGGGAGCTCAGTCAGGGTAACAACCATTTTGTCCACTTCACTCCAGTATCCAATCTGAAAAAGGTCACAGCATGGATAAATGACCTTTCTGTTAAACATATTTAATTATTTTTAATCCCATGTCTAAGTCCAAAATTACACTCACATTAACTGAGCTTGTCTAAATTAAAGAATATGTACGTGTAATCAAACTACAAAGGAACTAGCAAAATACAATTCTTAAAATGGGCCTGTTTCTTCATATTCACTTTTCATATTCTCTTAGTAGTTCTGGAGTGAACTTACAGAAATATAAATAAATACCAAACTGATATTTTAACCATGAGAGTTAAAAGAAAGATGTTAAATTGAAGTTAATCCATATTTGCAGTCACTATTTTTTGGATTCTGAATACTAAACGTTCAGTAACAGTTCTCTCTCTCTCTCTCTCTCTCTCTCTCTCCAAAAATTTTTTCTTTAATTTATTTTAACTATAGTCTGAAAAAAAAGTATGACAGTTTTACTTGCTAGTGGTTTTTAAATTACATTTCAAACTTACTTACCAGAAAAGAATAGATTTGATTCAGAAAAAAAAATCAATAATATATGTTTCTAGAAGTCACTAAATTCTATGTGAACCTTCTCCAGGATGTTTTTGGAAATGTGCAATGATAATTAGCTAACTCACCTCTTCACAGAGAGACACCTGCCTTTAAATCTCTAAAGATTTACCTTCCGGGGCCCATTAGTTTTGAGCTCCATGATGTTAATCGTATAGTTTATTCTTTTTCCATTCTGGTCAAACTTTATATTTCCTGAGAGACCTTCAACCTGAACCTAATGAGGAAATGAAAAAGAAGCAGAGTTATATATTTACTTCACTAAAAGAGACAAACTATACAGGTAATTCTTACTGGGCTCCAGTGAAGAAAAGTTCATTAATAGGATTTCTTTCAGTCTTCAACCTATCTTTGTGTTGTTAGGAAATAACAATGCCTGTATATTAAACATAAGAATAAAGCAAGCATGGCAAATTCGTCAAGAAAAAATTAAAATGAATGGCCATGTTAAAAATCATAACTCTCATTTTCAGAGACTGACCTGTTTGAGGGCCCTTTCTATTTCCACACCTTGTCCCCAGGGGACTGCTGGATTTGCCAGACAGTCTCCTGCATTTCCTCTTCGGGAGATCTCGATTCTCTGCTTCCGTAGGTTGCGGAAAGCTTCGGTCATCACTTGAACAGCATCATAGGTCAGGGCAGAAGTATACTGAAAAGGGCCACACACATGTTATCAGAATGGGAGAAACATTGGACACTCGTTGCACAACGGCAAACCAAAGAGCAGTTGCCCAACACACAATTCAGAGCGCTTATAACAAAATCCAAGATTCAAACACAATTTCCACATCTACAACCCTGAGGATCCAAGAATGTGGTATGGAACGCAGGGACTACAGCAGGTGCTCTTGACTGTGAACATTTTCTGTTACGTTACTATATATACTATTTCAGGTAAGACCTTTTCATAATAATTATTTTGATGTCATTTTTCTTACTGGTTTCTCAGTAAAGCATCACTTTATGGCCAGGTATGAAGATATCCAAAACTATCAAAGTAACAAAGAAACACATATTCACTATCTAGTAAGAGAAATGTAGAAAGAGTAGAGATTGATTTCAGGACCCTCAGTCTCAGATTCAACCCTGGTGATACTCCCCAATTAGTGCAGTGGTCTTAGGAGTGTTATCTAAGTTCTCTCGAATGATTCTGGTCATAGAATAGACTAAAAATTGACCAAACTTCATGACTTCAATACCCTCTTTGTGCTTTAACAGTCTGTAATAACACTGACTCCAAACTTCCAAAGTTGAGAGTTCTGTGGGACAGCAGAGTTATCTCAGGAGCTGGAGCCAAGTAGAAAAATACTATATGAATACCTTATAGAACATGGAGATTAGAAGCCACCAGACTAATTTCTCCCTTATTTTTCAACCGTAAGACTATTAAGCTACCAGTGCTGTTCCTCTCTTGGGATGACACTGCATGAGATGGCCAAGCTCCTTCTCAGGAAGATCCCTCCAACAATGCCCCAACCCCATCTCTATAATTTCCTGAAGACATTATTTCTGCAGTCACACCGTCAAGACCCTTCAGTAGCCCCCTTTCTCTATTAGGTCATCTCTATTAGAAACAAAACTGCTCTAATATCTCCTATCAGAGGCATAGAAATAGATGTGAAAGAGAGAAAGAAAAATAAATTGATTCTCATCATTAAATCCACATGTCCCTCCAATGTCTACCCCACTTTTCTGCTCCTCCACGGACAAACTCTTCGAAACTTTCTAAATTTGCCATTCCCCCATATCAACCCTCTTTGCTCTAAGTGCTCACCTTTGGTCCATAACTTTAAATACCATCCATTTTCTGAACATTACTTCCTGCATGTAATCCTTCCTGCCCAGGCCTCTCCTAGTTACTCTTTTCACTTGAAAATATTTGTTTTCGGCCATCTCATGCACTGTCATCCCAAGAAAGGATGGTAGGGTGAGAATATCATTTATCTAATCTTTGCAAATGAGTCTTTACCAGTATCTGAGCATCTTGTGTATATATGTCATATTTGTTTATTTCATCTCTCCTCCTCACAAGAATATTTATTCCAGGGAAATCTAGACCTCGTCTGTTACCACTGAATTCTCAGAAACTAAGGCAGGGCTGGGCACACTGTAAAGACTAAAGGGGAGGGAAGGAAAGAAGGAAAAGGGGGAACTGATAAAGGAAGAAGGGAGAGAGGAATGAAAGGTAGGAGAGAAGGCAGGTGGTATGGAGGAAGGAAGAGATCTTGATATGGAACCTATCCTCATGAGACACACATTCTCTCCCACTCCAGTGAAAAGATATAAATAGATCATTGCACCTCACTGTAATATTTTAAGTTGGTTCCATGGTGGATAGGTATGTATTCTTTCTTTTAATATGAAAGATTTTTCAAAAAGGCAAATAATAAAATAGTTTATTGGTATAACTTATCTCCTCCATGCAGCCTGAAATCCTAGAAGCCTTCATTTTATTTTTATGCCAGAATGGTAGGGTGAGAATATCATTTATCTAATCTTTGCAAATGAATCTGTTCAGTTGAATTGCTTTCATTTTACCACATAAATGACATAAGTGAACAAATTTGGTGGGGGAGTTAAGAAGGAGAAAGAATAAAAAGACAAAATCAGTTTGAGGCCACAGTGCACTGTGAATGAATATGAGTGTTGCAAACATAATAAGATATTCATATTTACATGTAAAAAAAAAATCTTCTTTTTCTTTTCTCACTGCTCCCCCTGGGATTGAACCCAGGACCTCACACATACTAAGCAGATGCTCCACCACTGAACTACATCCCCAGCCTCACTTGTAAATTTCTTTCTAAAATTTTTTTCTCAAATGCCATCTGTTAAAATTTCTTCTCATGGGCTTCAGTGTCCCATAGGTACGATGTCCCTTCTCACTCCCTTGGGTTTCTAAAGAATCTATAGATATCTCCTGAATGGTCACACTTGTGTTTCCTACTCTTGCCTCAAACTAAACAGATCTAAATGAAACCCATTCTCAATTTTTGCAAAATCTGCAATTTTTACCTTTAAAAATTGTAGGTATTAGGCAAACTATAACACGTGAGAGAGCCACTTGGCCAACTTATGCTAACTGGAAAAAATATGCTAACTCCAAAAAATATTCTGGAAAACAGTGAATTTTCATAGAAAGATTATTAACTTTGGTGTTGTTTGTAGCATGAAAAATATTAGAAACAACCTAAATTTCTGAAAACAAGGAAATATGTAAGACACTACATTTTCTGCCATGGGAAGTATTTTGTAGCTATTACAAAATGATACTAATAGAAGACAAACCAGTATAGAGTAGAGAAAGGAGAATAAAGGAGGAAGGTGGGGAATAAAAGAGAAAGCACTGGGGACTAAAGTTGAGCAAATTATCCCTCAGGCATGTATGACTGTGTCTAAATGAACCCCATTGTTACATGTAACTATAGTGCACTAATAAAAAATTTTAAAGTGATACTAAGAAAGGTTATGTAACAAAACAATTAATGCCTTCAATGAAATCAGTGATAAATATTACTATTACATCTCAATTGAAAAAGTCAAAAATCAAATAAGAAGATTAATAAGAAATAGATCCTTTCCAAAAAAAAAAGAAGGGTGGTTATAATATTAGGGAGGAGACATAGATAATTACATTTCTTTTCCAAATATCCTACAATATCTATGTATCATTTTTAAAAATTAGATTATATTCCCATTGCTTCATACCTTGTCTACTTAAGGAAAGACCTTTGAAGCAAATAAGAAATGTCACAGCAGGGTACATCTGCCTCAATTGTGTGTCTGTTTCTATTTTCCTAGATGGAAAAGCATTGATGAATTTGCTTTCTTATATAGCATTCAGTTCATTGCCACCTTGACTCTTAAAATAATGTTCAGGTCTCTGGATAGGAAATGGAGCCTAAATTGAATAAACTGGATGTTAAAAATATTGCAATTTATATTGAAATTATGATAATAGCTAAAAGCCAAAATCTTCATTGAGTCAGCTTGCTCACATTACTAGGAGAAATCTGTAAAGCCATCTACTAAATGTATTAGTGGTCTATAAATGTTGGTGAACTACATTAAAAAATAAGATTAGACCAAACGAACTAAAAGCACTTAGATCCATGCTGCATATTGCCATTATAACTCAGAGCCTGAGCACATTAGAAAGAAAAATCCTTCAACCTTTTTCAAATGCTCAAATCTAATCACGTCTTAAGCCTATTATCATTTTAAATTAAAAGTCACAGTCACAGAAACACAATTCTGGGCTAAGAGAAAATCAGCTGCTTCTGCCTCCAGAGTTCCTTTTGGTTTATGTTCTGCATATATGGCTCATTGATTCTCCCAAACAAGTATGTTCACATTTTTGACTGGATAGTTAAATATTTCTGTTTTATTCGACCATCCGCTAAAGTAGATGTAAATTAATTTGAAGGGAACATGATGGCAGTGTAACTATCTCCTTCTTTGAAAACAAATGCTTCATCTCTGCCCTGATGTTTACATTCTGTGAAATCCCTGAGCTGAGCTGGAAATTTCAATAGGAGACCATTTCGCTTTGCAGTCCTATTTCATGAACACATCATCTCCACACTATCAGAAGAAATCTGGAAAATCATCTTTATAGTCCATTTTCCAAATGCTCTTTTTATTCCATTTTGAATGCATATTTATTGAAATGTACTGTTCAAAATTAAGTAAAACATGCATTTTAAATGTTTATTTTGTCCAACAGTCATCAGACAAACCATTCAATAACACATTACTATTACCACTGATACCAGAATACATCATGCCTGACATCAAAAGCAGTAGGGGTAGGTATAGGTAAAGTTGTATGTTCATTGTGAACATAATGAATATAAAAAAGGATAGACAACAGCATAAAGTTTTATGGATTATCATCACGATGGCATCTTTTTCTAAACATACTATCCATCTCATGATCAAATAGAAAAAAGATATTCAAAAATGAAAGTACTGACCATTAAATAGTATCAAAGTGTTACAAAATGTCCTGTGAATAGCCACTTTCTAAATTTTCCATGAAACTCAAAATTTAGTTGAGTGCAGTTTAGAAAACATTGCATTTAGTACCAAAAGACAAGGAAGGCTCCATTCCAGATTTTACTATTTATTGCTCTGTTATCTTTGGGCAAGTTAACAAGTATTAGTTTCTAAGGGTTCTTAGCCAAAAAAGGAGAACAAGGACCCTTTTATGCCATAGAAGTGTTGAAAAGAAAGATGAGGAAGAAGAATTTTGTTCACTCAGCTCTCCATGTGGCAAACTTCAGTAAGTCCTTTTAAAACAATCCTATACCACAGTATTTTTATTCTGATTTTGTAGGTGTGGATTCCAAGTTATAAAGGTTTTGGGGGGGGGGATTGAACCTAGGGGGTGTTTTATCCTGAGCAACACCCCAGCCCTTTTTTAAAATTTTTATTGTTTTTGTTTTGAGACAGGGCCTTGCTAAATTACTGACGCTGGCCTTGAATTTGCAATCCTCCTGCCTCAGCCTCCCAAGTTGCTGGGATGACGGGAATGTACCAATGTGCCCAGCTTAACATTGTATTTTATACCTGAACACAAAAATATATGACAAAAGTGGAATTATAATTCAGATTCCTGCATCCTTGGGTCACTGAGGGAACCCCACTGTTCTGGCTTACATGATACTGTACCAGTTTTTGAACAATACACAGTTTTAAATAGACACACTAAGGCCATATTTGATATAGCAAATACTATATCAAATAAGTGGGTATGTAGAAAGTAAAAAATGTGGTGAATTTGAAAATATGCTAAAGATGTAAGTTATTAACCAGAAAGTTTGCTTTATTTTTTTTCCTTCTATTACTATCTACCATAATGTAAAACTAGTTTTTTTTGTGTGTGTGTGTTTTTTTTTTTAACAATGTTTTGTAAACCACTATCTTGCTCAACAAAAACAGATCTGGACCCAATAAAATTTTTCTCACATTGACATATCACAGGCTCTGAGAAATCTTGGAGTAACATTGAATCAGCATTGCCCAGACTAAGTATAATTTTTAAAAATTTCCTGAACACCAGGTTACTTTATAAAAGTAATGTTTTGCATAACACTTTGGAATGTTAAAGGCCTTACAGCCTGGTAAATTTCACATACTCATTGCTAAGATAGCATTAAATCATTTACATAGAATCACTGTATGCTGAATGATATTTTTGAGGGGGTTCGCACACAATAAAATGATTTGCTTCTTTTACACAATAGTTAGCAACAACAAAAAAAAAAGAAAATGGAGAGCTCTAGGAAAATAAATAAACCCACATGAAGAATCTTAGAAAGTCTTTTTTAAGCTTCCTAGCAATAGTCAAGAATCAAATAAAGTTGTAAGAAAAAGAACAGTAAGGAGGAAATACATTATATCCTTAAAATTATTCACTTGTCTTAATTTTGAATTCAACAGCCGTCTACCCTCTGGAAAAGAACTGTCTGTGATAAGGTCATCTTTAATTTACTGTAAAGCATTTTGAACATGTGCCCTTTGAAACTGCACTGCATAAAGGCATAAAACCTTCATAAAAGCTCCATATCCTTGGTAAGCACACAAGCCATATCACATTTTCCAAGGGTATGAAATGAAAGCTCCATTGGCAAGAAACCAAAATTAACATCCTTTATTATTCTTTATGAATAATAAAAATTATTTGAATCCACTCTGAAGAAAGCCTCTTCGTGTAGAAAGAATACATTAAAAACGACATTTTTTTTTGCCTAAATTACCAAGAATGGCTCCTGACCTTGACTAAAAATCTTACTTAAGGAACAAGCCTTTTATAGTCAGAAACTTGAAATGACATACTTAAGAATACAACTTTTCCTACAAAGATAGAAAAAGAAATTTAAATTAAAGCACTGTCTGGTTTTAATTTAGCCAACAGGTAAAGACTTCCTCAGAAGCAAAGCTTTTATTTCATTAGCTGCATAAATCCCTCCTGGTGTCTCCCATTTGTAACAGTTCCTTATTTTTTACAATCTATGCAAAACACATACTGTCCAGGGTGATTTAGGTTTCAGTTTGGGCACCTAGATATCAAAGATGTCTACATGCAAGTCACTACAATCTTTAGCAGAAGGGGAACCACATGAGATTTCAGAGATTCAGCAAAAAAAAAAAAAAATGAGAAATAGTAACATTTTATTGAGGACCCGGGTTAGTTTTTCACATAATCATGATTTTAGAGATTTGGGGAAAATATTAGAAATCATCACTTGTTCTCTTTACAGATATAGAAATGTGGAAATGTTACCTGCCCTGATCTTGTTCCTCATGGGAGACCTAGCTGAATTTCTACACCATCCTCATCCTGCTTATCTTTGAGGTCAGGATACCTAAAGGCTAGAAGTTTCTCCTCAGGTGAATTGGCCAAAGCGGGTTGAATCTAAGATGGCTGCCAGAGTGAAGCCAAACAAGCTCTAATTTCATTTTCACTCCATCTGCATGTCTAGTCCTTTCCTGCATTTTTTAAAACCCTTTATCTATAACCTTCCAAGCCCCAAAGGATTGAGAATTTGATTTGTAAGTTTACTTTCCCTTTCTATGGTTGGCCAAGAATGAAAGTCTCCTTCATCGTCTTAGGTCTTCTGAGAGGAAAAGTCCACCCAGTCTTTGGGGCAAAATATTGGTAAGAGAAATGAGATTTGAACACAGATATCCTGCATTATAATAACTAAAAACATCAATAATGCATATTTAATGGTATAATATATATAAAATTCTTTCAACTAACTTTGACAAAATACATATTATCAAAACCGATTTTTTTTTCCAAATTTATGAGGATATTTCAATCGCATGCACACTTTTTTAAACTATGAAATATAAAGAACTCAATCTGCCAAGCTTCTGGTTTGTTGGTGGGCAAATACTTTAATATTAGCAATGGTAAATGCTAAAGAATCAGCTGTGGGTTTTGGTCAGTTTAAACCCTTCCGAAGCAGAATTAATTCGATTAGGCCACCAGGGTACTATTTAATGCACGACACTAATTACTGGACTGAAAAAGATTTTACTATTTTCAGACTGGACTAATAAGTCTCTTAGGATAGCAATTAAGAAAGTTAGTATGTGTGTTAGGTCCTTTCCCGAGTAAAATGAGATTCTTGTGAGAAAGGCATTATTTAAAGTGCCACACAAATGTCAAGTCACATTCTGGTATTGAATCACTTAACACCAGCAAGACATCAATGACACAAAGGAGAACCAGGGTTATTATGAGAGAAGATAGAATTAATAGTCATATTGTGCAAGTTGTTGGAAATGAGGAAAACACAAAAAATATATCTCGAAATGGAAATACTTGTAAATTATTTTTAGATAGGGACAAATCATTTTTCATAATTTGCCTTTTTTTTGACATTATGTGTCTAAGGAAGGTAAAAATGCCTGCTTTCATCATCCCACAGGTGATCTAGATGCTGTGAAGGATCAGGTCAGATTTCTGCAGTCACTTTACGTATCATCAAGTAAAATTACTCACTACTTTTCTTCTATGGCTGAATGAATGGACACATCAAATGCTGTGGCAGAAATTTCAATCGAATTTCATAGCAATGATAACTACAAAGTTTCTCAGTGATTTGTATTTTCTGAATGATTGCTTTTATTTTACAGTTCATTATCCTTCACTGCTACAAGTATCTCTGGTGTACTTACTCTTGCAAACCACCCTGTAAGACTCAGAGTCAATTAGCTACAATAAGAATCTTATTTTTGATCTATAAATATTTCTCAATGGAATTTATATCAGCATATTACAAAAATGAATGGTCGCATTATTTAAAGTGCCACACAAATGTCAAAGTCACATTCTGGTATATCACTTAACACCAGCAAGACATCATTTTTTCACTTATAAATAAGAAAATTAAGAGAAATGGTGAATGTAACAAATTCACCTATTGCTTGCCATCCCCACACCACAACCACAATTCAGACAATTGTTGTCTCTTGACTAGATTGTTTGTGTTATTGGTCTGCACCTGTATTGCCTGCTATCTCTTGTCACCACAGCAGCCAAAATAATCTTCCTGTATCTAAACTGAGATCAGCAGTCTCTTCTGGAGATTCCCTGTTGATCTCAGAATAAGGCAAAATATTTCTTAGTATGTCACCAAGGCACACAAGGTCTGGACACTGCACTATTTTGCAGTGCTGGATGGTCAGACCTGGGACCCCACACATGCTAGGCAAGCTCTCTCCCACTGAGCTACACCCCCAACCCTGGATTCCACACATTTTTAAAGTACAATTTCTCAACAGTCCCTCAAAGCACCTCTGTTCAACCTTTAGCCTTGTGGAAATGTTCATATCCATTTCCCTCTCTCTGGAGCCACTGTCCCTTCTACTTGCCTGTAATTTCCATTTCTCTTTTAGGTCTTAAGCTCTATGTTGTTTCCTTCAAGAAGACTTTTCTTACCTCCAGAACCAGAATTTTGTCTTTATTATAGGTGATACTTTCTTTTCCTCTACTGTTCATTAGGTAAGTATTTATTGAATAGGTACTATGTATTAGACTTTATTTTAGGAGCTTGGGATATATCCATGAACAAACAATAAAACTGCACTTACTTTCAAGTAGTCAGAGGCAGACAATAATGTAATAAATGAATTAATGACCAATAAAATATACTTCAAGGTAAGAATGGGATTGGAGAGATGAAGCAGAGGAAGGGTGATGGCACTTCTGATGATGGAGAGACTGCAGTTTTAAATAGAGACCCTCTGTCTATTGACTCCTTGAGAAGACTTCATTGAAGCCAGGATATAATCAATGCAAGAGGCTCAGTTATGCAGGTATGTAAGGGGAAATTGATCCAGAAGACAGAATAAGCAGTGCCAAAGCCCTGATATGGGAAAATACCCTGGGACACTTAAGGATTAGCAAGCATGCCAATGCTGCTGGAACACTGTGAGTGAGAGGGACCATGCTGAGAAAGGAAGTCATATGAGACAAAGTGACAGAGCATTTAGGGTCTCCTAAGCCACGAGGATGACTTGTACATCAAGTGAAACAGAAACACATTGGAGGATTTGGAACAGAACCACCAGGATGACAAAGATGGAGAGAAGTGTAGGAAGAGAGAAATCAGTTTATGAGACTTTGGGGATCATCCTGGCAGAGACAGGATGATAGTTGCATTGAGAGTGGTTGTGGAGGAGGTGGTAAGAAATGAGGCAGTGCTAATAGGATTTTCTGACAGATTGGATGTGGGCTGCAAAGGAAAGAGGGAAGTCAAGGTCATTTTCAAGTTTGAAAAGTAACAACTGAAGGTTGGAATTGTCATCAACTGAGATGGGAATGACTTGGAAGAAATCATTTGCAGAGGCTAGGAGGAACTATCTGGTGGAAAATCCAAAGTTGAGTTTGAACATGTCTGTTTAAGATATCAGTAAGGCAGTTTGTATCAGTTCTACAAGGGAATCGTTGAGTTTGGTTCTGAAGACTGTGAACTCCTTGAAGAACAGAATTTTGTCTTTTCTTTAACACTTAGAACAGGTTCTGTTGCAGAGTAGAAATTCAACAAATATGTGTTGAATGGATAAATGAATGAGTGAATGAATGAATATCATCCCAAGTTATTAGCAAATTAGTGAAAGATAGAGTCAGATTTAAAATCTCAGTGCAAGGCTAAGGTGTATGTAGTTCAGGGTTACAGGGCTTTCCTAGCATGCAAGAGGTTCTGGGTTTCATGCTCACCACCACAAAAAATAAAATAAAATAAAATAAAATAAAATAAAATAAAATCTCAGTGCTATTATTCCAGTTATTTTTGGTATATTATGTAAGAATAAAGAATTTTAAATGTTGCAATTTATATTTGATGTCATTAAAATATATTAAATATTTCAACTCATTTAATATTTTACTGATTTATTGAATGAAATTTATTTTCATTAGGAAACTATGGAAGTTGCATTATCTTTTGAGGAAGACTAAAACTTTAAAACAATAATTTGTTTATTATTCCCACTTGATTTAATTTCCTAAGCCCAACCATGGAAAGAATTTGATATAATGAACAATATTTTTATAAGTTTTTGTGCCTATAGCACTAGTTTTTTATTGTAGAGTAATAAAATGTGATTTAAATCACCAGAAAATGTACCTGATATAGTCAATGACCCAAAAAACAACATCAAACAAAGTAATCTCATTGGAAATAATCTCATTATAGATATTTCTGCTTGCTCTCATTAAGTGAATCATATATTGAGAATACACTGTTTATATTTAGAGAATGCAATATAGCTCCTTCCAGTTTTGGCTCCTTTCTTCTGCCTATGGAAATAGAGAAAATCTCAAAAGTAGTTTTCCCACATCCATGCTTTTGATTTCCATGGTTTCAGTTATCCTAGGTCAACCATGGTCTGAAAATATGAAATGGTAAGTTCCAGAAATAAATAATTCATAACTTATAAATCACATACTATTCTGAGTAGAATGCTGTAACCTCACATTCTCATTTGTTCTCATCCACGATGTGAATCATGCCTTTGTCCAGCGTATCCACGCTTTATACACTACCCTGTTAGTCACTTGTACTCTTTGTGGTATGGCAGTGCTTGTGTTCAGTTAACCCTTATTTTACTTAGTAATGTCCTCAAAGTGCTAGAGTGGTGATGCTGGCAATTTGGATATGCTGAAGAGGAGCTGTCAAGTGCTTTCTTTAAGTGAAAAGGTGAATGTTCTCATTAAGAAAGAAAAAAAATTGTACACTGAGGTCACAAGGTCTGTGTTATTCACCTTACTGTTCACCCCATCAAGTAAGCATTGTATCATCTCAAATTATCACAAGAAAAAAAAAATAAAGGAGTACAGTGTAATAAGACATTTTGAGAGACGATAAATAACATTTATTATAGTATATTGTTATAATAGTTCTATTTTATAATAGTTGTTAATCCGTCTTGCTATGCCTAATGTATAAATTAAACTTTATCATAGTTATGTATGTATATGAAAAATCAAAATATATCTAGAGCTTGAGGCCATCCGTGGTCTTAGCTATTCACTTGGAGTCTTGGAACTTACCCATCATGGATAAGGAGGAACTATTAGAGCTTTTAACTGCTACCTGTTACATCTGTTGGCACTTGAATAGCCTTACCTCTGACAACTCCCCAAACATGTCCCTTTCACCAGTTCCAAATATTTAAGTTCTTGCAATTGCAAAAAATTGTCTAGTTCCTTGAATCTGTCATGCTGTTTCACCATTTCCAGTCTCTGTACTGCTGCTCTTTAAAAAACCCTCCCATACTTATTTTCCTGATAAACCATGCTGCTCTGGTGTCCCTCCTACGGAAGTTCTTCCCTAATTTCCCTCTCACAGACTGTCCTAATCATCTGCAAAGAACTGGCACATTTTACATGCATCATTCTCTATTACAGTTGCATGTTTGTCTCCTCCATAAGACTGTAGATTCTCAAGGGCAAGATTCATACATTTTTCATTTCTATTTTTATATTCCATTCCTGGCTCTCTAGTACATGAGCAATCTGTGTCTGTTAGGATGAACTCCCACCTACAGATGCATTTTATCCACAGATTTTCAGTCATTTTTCTAAAGTTTCAAAGACCTTATAAAATATACCTTTGAGGTAGAAGTAGAGGGATTACAACATGTTAAAACTGAAATATAACTTTGCAATTGGCTGGTGTTCCTTCATTTAGGACAGGAGTGGGAAAAGATATTTAGGTATTAGTATCTATGCTTCTAATGTTATGCTTCATTTTTTATTTTTAAAGTTAGGCCTAATCTTCACAGCAACCTAGGAATTAACAGTTATGACTGCATGGAACAGATGAGAAAACTGGACCCAAGGTCAAATAGTGATTCAGAGCCTTTTCAACTCATATACCTATGTTCTTTGCAACATTGCACAATGAAAGGCCATCATGATCTCTGAAAATTGTTAGAAGTCACCAAAAGGATGCATTATGGAAGAAAAATGCTACACAGGAAGTGAGAAAAGGAGGTCTTCATGTATGCTCCCTGCAGAGGGATATCTGGCATTGGCTTTTGGCAAATATGGTAACAGAATGTATTGCCAAAGAGCTCTTGCGCCCTGAATATACCACACATTTTGATGCAATACACATGAACCTGAGTAATGATATGACTTCTAGGAGAAAAAGTAAAATCTCATGTTCTTTCAAACTTTTCACAGCAACAACAAGGGGACAATACAATGACCAATGGAGTGTTCACGTCACATGTGCTCTTCTTCAGAGAACTTAAATTGTATCCTGTCTTGATGGACAGAAGCCTGAAGTTCCATTGTAAAGGGATGGGCAGTTACACTTCTGTTGGACACAGAGGTAGACACACCTCACATTAACTGAGGGTCCAGGTGTCCATTCGCATTCTCAACAGCTTTGTTACATGCAGATCCCTAGAAAACCACATGTAAATAGCCTAAATGCTAAATCTCGGTCAAGGCCACCAAACAGGAAGATATCTACTTCAAAAAATTAACTGAGAGTTATTTTTTAACATCCTATGGGATGTTTCTCTGAAATTGACTTAAAATTAAAAAGATTAAATTATACACCCCAAAATAGAGAACATCAAAGTTTCTAATCTTTATCTGGGACCAGTTTCACAGCCAGAAAATTTATAGTCAAATACCCTCTCCATGATGTATAATCAGGTTGACTGGGGACAGCAACTAAAATAGCACTTCCAGAACTGGTTCATATAAAACTCACTTTATAAAACACAAACAAAATCATTACACATTTGAAAAGACTTTGCACCCTTTGCCTGTCATGGTCACAAATCTCTAGAAAGTCAACAGCATGTTTCCTTCAGTCCATTCACTTCTCAATCCACTCTTGGCCAAGACTTAACTCTGCTCTCAATAAGGTCAACAAAAAAAGGAAAACAAAAACAAAATCAAAAAACCTTACTTCCAACAGCAGAAACATAGAACATTTGAAGGTAAACACATGCATATGTGTCGATACACATAAAATTGATCAAATAAATAAGTGAAGGCCTCAGTGTGTCCAAACCCATGGAGAGCAAAGCAGAATCTGTATAGGTCATATATCACAGCAGCAAATGACATCTAGTACTCCTGAAGTACTTGTTTGATTGCATAAAGCATTATATTTATTTTTTCATTATTAAAGTAATTGAGGTTTTTGTCTGCTTTCTAAAGGGTGCCAAAGTCTAGGCTATTCATCAGCAGTTATTTTGTACACACATACACACACACACACACACACAAAACACATAAATACTCTTTTTGTATGTGGCCATATGCTTATTGACCAAAGGATTCCCAGGGAGTTTTGTATAAATAAGGGAAAATTGACACCTATTATTCTTTAATTTACTTGCAAACAAAATTTTCTAAGTCACAGCCAATTGCCTTTTATTCTTCAGGTCTTATGTTAAAAATTCCCTCCTCCTCAGCTAAGGCCTTCCCAGAGCATCTAATTCAAGGAAAGACACCTGCTGTGTCTTTCAGTTTGCTGTCCCCTTTCTCCCTGGCATTATTCTCTCAGGGCTATTGCCCTTCCTCCATTAAACTGTGAGTAAAAACAGGACTCTTTATTTTATTTCTTTTTTTGTTTGTTTGTTTAAGTCACCCAAGTGCCGGTACAGAATCCACTCAATATAAAAAAGCCAAATGGATAAATAAATGAATGCAGGTAATTGCAAACAGGAAGAAAACGAAATTGTTTCTAACTTAAACATAATGTAAAAACTGTATTTAGCAGTCTATAATAAATTATGTTTACCAAAATTTGATCTGGGCTCTCTATTCCTTCCTGTATTTTCCACACTCCATCATTACCCTTATATGAAAAAAAATAAAATAAAAACAGAAATGAAAAGCAAACCTTAATTGTGGTTGTATGTGCTCCAGGATATTCTTTTTCTTCCAGTGTTGACCATCTTTCTATAAATTTAGACACCAAGGAATCATCATAATCCACTATCTGAAAGCCAGAGACATTTGCGCCTCCAAACTGAATTTTTAGTAGGTCTCCATCAGTAAATCCCTAGACATAAAATATTTGTATGTCATTCAAGTAGAACTTAACATTCCCCAAATAATTCTACACATTGTGGCTTTACATATTTTAAAGAACATATGAGAGATAAAAAGTCTCCAAAAATATTTTTACGCATTTATCAGTCAAAGTTCCTCACCAGCGCCTAACATCATGTAGGTATCACAGTGGGTCCTTATAATCAATCCATGCTTAATGATTGGCTGTCTCATAAAGTACTGAAGAGTCCTTGTATAAAAGTTCTCCATTTTATTGAGAGACCATCAATTAATAAGGAATGAGCTTTATTTATTGAATCTAAACAGAACACTGCCATGTGGTTACAGACACTAACATTAATCTAGTTCAAGACTGCAACCTTGTGGTCAAGTCATTCCTATTTAAATTGATCATTCCCTGGCCTGGGATAAACATCTTTAAAATGAGAATGGAAGGTACATGCCCAGTCAGTGTTCTCAATTGCTTAATTGAAAATACACAATTTCAAATTAAGCCTGAAACTAATTTTATAGAACATATTAAATTTTATAAGATCAATGTCTATTACATTATTAGAATGAATTCATTCACTACTAAAACTATCATGTGGTATTTTCATTGATTTCAAATATTGTGCTGTCGTGAATTTTGACTCAAATTGATTATCAAAAATAAAAATCACAATTTCAATATGTCACAATTATAAATATATCACATTTTATAATTATAAAATATTCATATTTTAAAATATTTTCTTATTTAAAATGATTCATTATTGTGCATAATGATTAAGAGTGCCATGAATTAAGTGTGGGTCCTCATACTGAAAAAAATATAATATTTTCATTGTTGTTGATATGAAAATATATACATATATAGAGAGTTACACTAAAACATACATAACAAAAATCAGAGATTCTCTGTTCAACCCCACCCATGGTCCAGTTAAGCTGCTTCAAAGCCTTCAATTTCAATGATTTCATTTTCACTAATTTACCTGTTTTTTTGTTGTTGTTGTTGTTGTTTTAATTACACACTTTCACTGTTCTTTCTTAATTTCTTAATTTTAGATATTTTTGTTGAGTTTTTATTTATGCTAAATGAGTATATAACCCAGTTATGTAACCAAACCATTTCTCTCTTCACCCATTTTGATCAATGTTTTCTGTTTACATATTTTTAACTCTGTTATTAGTAGCAAAGTCAAATAAGGTACTAGGATTGCATTTTTTTCCTTGAGCATTATTTCACCTGAATGTTAATCACCGTCTCTTCACTACTAGAGATCTCTATATGCCTAACCTTATGTTTTTTCAGTTGCTTCATGAAAACATTTCATATACATATAAGAAAGGCTTCTTTACAAAAGAAATATTCAAACATCAGGAAATCTATTTCAGTGTAATCCTAAATATTTAATTTCTAGGACTCCTCCTTACTGCTGCAAGCTGAATTGGTTCCTCTTTCCTTCTACTTTACAGCTATTACTACCCTAATGTGTTCCTTCACTTCTTTTTTTATAGTAAATCTCATTTCCTGGGTCATATTTCCTTTTTCCTTTATTCTTTCTTTCTACTAGATTCCTTCATAGTTTCCTAAAACACATTGGAAGTAAAGTTTTTGAGACATTTTATATTTGAAATGATTTTACCCTGACACTTGATTAGCACTTTGGCTCAAAATAGGATTTTGAGTTGAACACTCTATGACTTAAATGTATCATTCCGTTGACTTTCATTTTCCATTGTTGCTCTCAAAAAAGTCATTTCTAATTCTTTTTTGCATGTGACCTGCTTCTCGCTCCTATCTACTTCCCTGTTACTGCCCCAAACTTCTAAAATCTCTTAATCTCTGAAATTCCATGATGATATTCTCATTTTCATCCTTTCTTCTATTATTGTATTATTTATTCAGTGGTGAGATTTGTGTCATTTCTACATTTTTCAAACAATTCTTTAATAATTCCCTGCCCCTATTTTTACTCTTCTCTATTTCTACAAAGTCAATTATTAAAATATTGTAACCCTTAAATTAAATGTCTAAGTTTCTTTCAGGTTTTCTTTTTTCCCATTTTATATCTTATTGTCCTTTCGTCATATAATCTAGAAGTTTTTCTCAATTTTATTTTACAATTAATGTAATTTAATTTTCTATTGTAAGAAATAAAACAAATTAGCTTTCCAATGATTTTATTCTTCATTTTATTTTTTATGGGTTAAAAGTATTTTCCTTTATTTTGCAGTAGATATTAACTCTGATTTTGAACATTTTTCCTATGTCACCTGTGTTTGTATTGCATCCTTCATGGCAAAAAAAATTTTTTTTTTTCTCAAATGACTAGTCATGCTTGATTATTTCAGATTAAGACCCTGGAACGTTTCTTGGAATTTTTATATATGTGAGTGAGGCTCATTAGCAAGTATGCTTTGCTATAAGATAGATTATTGGGTGGGGTGGACAGAAGTGTGTCCTGCCTATATCTGCTCCATTTGGTTTCTTCAGATCATCCACTCTCCACATAAGTGTAGATATGTGACCAAATTCTAGAGACAGATGGCAGATGAGGGACGTGAGGTTCAGAATTCCACTTGTAGACTTTCATTTAGTTGTCTTGTGTTTTTAACACATGCCTCTTGAGTCTCACAAATTCCTCCAATTCATATTTTCTACAAAGTATATTAACAAGAGAGAAGTGGGGGTTTAGGGACCAAGGCTTGTGGATACTTGTTTATTTGGATTGGGTGGAATGAGTACTTGGGGTGTCCAATCATTCCTGCAAGGGACTTTGAATCAAATACTTTGTCCCAGGTGTTCCTAATAATTCCTGGTTTCCTGGAATCCACCTCAGAGGTGGAACTGTGATGCCCTTCCTCTGTGGGCCTTTACTGCTTTGGCCAATGGTTCACGAAATACATAACTTTTCTCAGATAAATTGGCCTTGGAATGGAAACCACTCCCTCCTTGGTCAAGGCGAAAACTAACTGGAATCTGGTAGAAAGGCCCCTGTCTCTGCCTTGTCTCCTGTTGGAAGAAGGTGATACAATTTATGCAACAGAAAGTCCTAGGGGATCTGGGCTCAGACAGAGCCTAAACCTAACCTTAACCACATTCGTATTTAGCTCTCTTTCCTTCTCTGCCTTGCCTCCTTCACTCACTTACACATTGCTCCTGAAAGCGCTTCCTCAATAATGTGCATATGAATACCCTTGTTGGGCTTTATAAGCCAGTAAATGCTGCCTCTTTTTAGCTATCTCACTCTGCACTTTTTTTTTTTTTAAGTTTTATCTTCCTTCTGTTAGCTATCCCACATATTCATCCTTCATCTGCTCGATGTCCTAAAAAATTTTGTTGACTTCTGGCATAATTGGTATTTTCTTTCCTATTTTCTCCTTCCTTTTCATTAGGTTTTCAAACATTTTTATCCTTTTACTGTTGTTTTACTGTAATTTTACTACGAACAATAAATTCAGTTGCAAATATGGGTAAGATTTTAAGCTGGCTTTAGTGAGGATCTGCATTTCCCTAAGTTTTCTTCTTTCCTGTCCAAAACTTTTCAATTTATGAGGAGCAGAAGGAAAAGGAGATAATGAATGAGAGCAGAGAAGCCAAGGCACAATCTGAATTGTAGAGACATTATTTTTAAAATAATTAAGTTAAATCCATGACAGCAGAAGGGATGAGGAAAGGAAAACAGGATGCCCTTATGTGCACTTTATGTACTAGCTAGCCTTTCAATTGCTCTTTCAGGAATTTATTCTCAGACTCTGTTTCAGAAGCCTAATCAAGGATTCAGCAATTGCTGAAGAAATTCATCAATAATGATATCTGAAGTTTTTGAAGATTTTTTTGTTTTGTTTTGCTTTGTCTTTATCTTTTATAACCAATTCCTCTAACACTCTGCAGACATTCTCCAGACACTGGCTGGGGGAAAAAGGACATTCTCAATCAAGAATTTGGATTAAAGCCATTCACCTTTGGATGGCATTCTTTAATTTTAAATGTCAGTGGAATTTCTGAGGATGCCCTAAATTCTCAGAAATGACAGCATGATACAGACTTTTGAAATTACGATTCACTAGAAGTTCCAGGTGGTGAGGAAATCAAGTGTTCAAAAAAGGAAAAGCAAAACTTGAATTCAGATCAAGTATTAGGTAGATTTCTCCATAGAAGCATGATAGCAGCTTTGTGTTTTTTTTTTTTTTTTTTTTAACTTTGGTCATTCAACATTCAAATACTTATTTCCTTTTCCATAGCATCAGATACCAACTTTCAAATTGATGAGCCGCCTTCTGTCATTATTTCTGAATGTTCCAGTATAATCTTCTCCATCTGGACATTTTTAAAGATCACAGCTTTCGATGTGGCTCTGTGTTGTTCATCAAATGGCAGGATTCACACAGGGACTGGCTGTCCAGGCTGTTCTCTGCCTGAATGTGGCTCTGAAGAGCCTTATTACAGAATTTCATTTATTTTAACTCTTACTTTTTTATAGGAAGTACTTTAGGATCTCCTTAGTACACTATAAGGAAAAAGCCTAGATAATTTTTTTGTGTGTATGTGGGGGTGGGGTGGGTAACTAGGGATTGATCCCAGGGGTGTTTTACCACTGAGTCACATTCCCAGCCCATTTTACCTTTTGTTTTGAGACAGGGTCTCACTAAGTTGCATAGAGCCTTGTTAAATTGCTGAGGTTGCCCTCTAACTTGCAGTCCTCCTACTTCAGCCTCCCAAATTGCTGGAATTACAGACCTGTGCCACCCCATCTGGCACAGAGAATTTTTATGACTGGACCGTCATCTCATCACTAAGCAAATCTCATCTTGAACAAACCAACTTCTCCCAATAGCATGTTGATTAGAAATTTATTATTCCTAAGTCATTGATACAACCTTCAGTGAAAACAGTATTTATGGTAAGCTGATAAATTTTGGTTTTTTTTTCCCTCTTCTTGTCACAAGTCAAAATGATGTCTTGTGATATACAATCCAGAACTTCAGAAACTATAAAATAAATCTACATTTGTATTAAAAAAAAAAAAAAAAAAAAACTCTACCAGACTCCTACCATGCTATTTAGACAAGCTTTCATTCTCTTTCCTTCTTTTTCTTTGATTCCTGAGGACATTATACATGAGCATGCAGGGAGTAGTTCTTAATTACAAAGGATCATATACAATTAAAGATCATAAAATTTTACAATAATAAAGGCCAAAGCTTATTTCACTACTGATCTAAAACCTTTGTGAAAAAAAAGATTTTATAATTCCAAATTAATTGATTATACTTGAGAAGGAAATACAATTAATCACGCAGTCATTTCAGTGTAAATTTTAATTTGACAGTGAAAAATAAGGAACACCTGGACAATTAATTTATATATTTATAAAAATTTCCCCCTGAATTGAAATTAGCTTCCCATATAGATATATTTTATTAAGTCAAATATTGTTCTGTAGATTTTTTTTGGGGGGTGGGGTACTAGGAACTGAACCCAGGCACTTAATCACTGAGCCATCCCCAGTCCTTTTTATTTTTTAATTTTGAGACAGGGTCTTAGTAACTTGCTTAGACCTTCACTAAACTACTGTGGCTGGTTTTGAAGTTGCAATCCTCCTGTTTTAGCCTCTTGAGTTGCTGGGATTATAAGTCTGTATCACCACACCAGGCAGTTATACATAGCTATTTTTGTGGTTGCTTTGTGGGTTGTAGGGAGGTTTGAACTCAAGGGAACTTACCCCAAGCCACATCCCCAGCCCTGTTTTGTATTTTATTTAGAGACAGGGTCTCACTGAGTTGCTTAGCATCCCACTCTTTCTGAAGCTGGCTTTGAAGTCCTGATTCTCCTGCCTCAGCCTCCTGAGCCTCTGGGATTACAGGTGTGTACCACTGTGCTTGGCATATTTCTATAGCTTGTTACATAGTTTGTAATAATGGGAGATTGACTGGGAATGGAAATTGGGAAGTAAATCTAAAATATAACAAATAGGAAATATATTGTCATTTATAATCTATCAAATATAAACAAACTATATTTTTAAAATACCACTAATAAATGATGATTGCTCTAAGTTTTTATTAATAAGCATATCTAATAATAATAAGTACCAGTTAAGTCACCTACCAGATTTGCAATGATGTAGTGGTACCCTTTAACATGTTTCCCAATGGTAATAACCTAATAAAGGTAAAGAGACAATTATTTAATAAAAGCAAATGATATAAATGTAAGCTACTGATATTATGATCTAATTTAGGAAAAAAATGAAATTTTATCTGCTATGGTTTTTTAAATAATATTTATAATAAATCATCAAGTAATATATGATAAAATATAATCATCAAATCTAGACACTATTCCTCTTAGAAAGCAGTAATAATAAATTTTAGTGCTTAATAACTGTTATCTTTCACAAAGTCAATCACTGAACCATAATAACTATCCCGTTTTTGTCAATAAAAAAATAAGCACACAAAGTCCTTAAGAAGTTTAAAGATACATAAAATCAAAATATATTTAATTCATGAGTCATAATTTCATTCCTACAAAAGTTACATCCTTGTTATTTTAGTAAAAGATTAAACACTTGAAACTGACACCTGAGATTTTATGTTCACAGATCTACATTCAAATATAAATACAAATAAAGTTTCTAGAATGACATAAATTTAAGAATATTAGTGAACAAATAAAAAAATTTCTTCATGAGTATATAAAATAATACTGCTATCCTAAGGATCTTGAAATGTTGACAGCTTAGTTCAAATGGACATTATTTCTAGGTTTAGACAGCCAAGTATCAGAAAAACTAATTTTTTTTTCTCTACAGTTGTCAAGCATATCATGGAAGAAGTGGTCACCCTGGTAATAACACTCTCAATAGTTTTGGACATTATTGAATCAGTTTTAGTTTTCATTGACCTATGTCAGTTATAAAGAGAGTAGGTACCTTTGAAATGTCTGTGCCATTGTACTGGTACATAGTCACAGTTAATCCTCAACCTGCAATGGACTTATGTCCTGATAAATCCACTGTAACATGAAGATATCTGAAGTCAAGCATGCATAGAATACACTTAACAAACATTAGAGTATGGGGTGTTGTCACTTGGGATGACATGGTAGACTGAGAGGTCTGCCTCATTGCCACCCCAGCATCACAGAGAATATCACATGCATGCTGCTAGCCCAGGAAAAGTCTAATATTCAAAATTCAAAGTAGAACTTTACTGAATGCATATGGCTTTCTCATACCACTATACAGCTGAAAAATCATAAAGTAAGCTACCCTAAATCCAAGGTCATCCGCATTCAAATGAAATTTCTATTTGTAAGAAAATGATCACACCAATGGAATGTATGAAATGCCAAGGCTGTAGACAGGAATTCAAACCATTAGCTCACTTTCCTGATTAAACCGATTTGGTGGTTTCCCGTTGTTTTAGCATAATAAGCATAATTTTTTAATGTGCTTTAAATGCCAAAGATCTTGTGACCTTCTTCAAACCTACTTTCTCCATTCTACATTCTTACATGGCTATCTTTTAGTTTTTTTGCACACAAAAGTCTTTTTCCCATCACTTCAGGCTATGCACAGTGGATCTCAGCCTAATCATCCCATCTGCTGGGAGAGGAATTCCCTGACTTTCCATCAACCCAGACCAAGCCAGGTGCTCCAAAGCAGCACACTTACACACCAACAACAAAACTCCTGGGAAGGATTCTACCATATGCCACTTGGATAGGAAGTGTTAGCTGTTCAAAAGAAAGTTAGAGATTTTATTGTTTTCTAACCCGTTTTTAGGCAACATAACTCAGTTGCCTTTCACAAGAAACTGAACCCTCCATGTTGAAGAGAGAATTTTGAAGAAAAGATGTCCTGAATGAAAAATATGTGAACTGACATCAGTTTAATTAAGATGATTGTGTCCTTCACATATCTTAAGGACATCTGTTGGCTTTGTTTACTGTACATTCTACTTTCTAAAGCATCTATGTCTTCCTTCTGAGAATTGAGATAAACAGTAAAACAGTGATCCCAGCCTCCTTACTTGAGTTTAGTGTACATTGTGAGAAGAAAAGGGGACATGAAAATTCACTAGTTCATGTCTATATAAAAATTAGTGCTGACCATACTGATTTTTGTAACTTTCCTTTATAATAACGCGTAATGTTATACCAACAATAGAAATTTGTGTTAATTTCTAAATTTTTTGATGACTAGATCCTTTGCTACCTAATCACAGCTATAAATGTCTTCAAAGTCTCAATAAATGATAGTAATATACATTATTGAATACAGTTTAATTCTACTGCTAACTTCAAACTATCGTGAAGATAAAGGGCTTCATCTCATTTCTGTTCTTTTTTACCTGCTAGTTGAATGAATAAATAGCATTTCCCTTTCTTAAAATGTACTTTATCCTTACTTTTTGCCTAGTCAACTCTACTCCTTGATGAATATCCAAATCTAAATTTTTTTTCTCAGAACGTTCTGTTCTTTTCATTTGTAGTATATTCCATTGGTATAATTCTATATTAATTTCTGATTCAGTATTAATTTATCTCAGTGGAGCTGGCCTATTTTGTTTTCCACTGCTATTTTGGACACACCGCAGTGCTTGTCTGACAAACATTAGCCAACAGAGATATCTATTTGATAAATAAATGGATGAATCCAATCCGGCCAAATGCTACCTTCTAAGTGAACACTTCACAGATTATTCTTTCCCTGGAAAGATAGGTACTTCATCCTCCATGTTCCTTGACTTCTGCTCACTGCTTTAATTTAGATTTTAAATTTCCCCAAAGGCCTGTGTCTTAAAGTCTGGGTCCTCCACTTAGCATTATTATAAGCAGAAGCCTTCAAGAGATGGGCATGGTGAAAGGTCTTTAAGTCATTGACAGCATGCCCTCCATGGGGATTGTGAAAGTCTGGTCTCCTTCTCTCTCTCTCTCTCTCTCTCTCTCTCTCTCTCTCTCTCTCTCTCTCTCTCTCTCTCTCTTTGTTGTTGTTGTTGTTTTGGTTTCATAGTCACCATGGGGTGAGCATACCACGACATACCATCATGATGAACTATACCTCACCACCGACCTGAAAGCAGTGGGTTAACCAACCACAGATTGAAAACTGTTAGGCAAAATAAACCTTTCTCTTTGATTAATCTCAGGGTTTTGTTGTTGTTGTTTGTTTGTTTTGTTTTGTTTTGTTGTATCAGTGATTTAATCCAGCAGCATTTTATTCACTGAACTACATCCCCAGACCTTTTTATTTAGAGTCAGGGTCTCACTAAGTTGCTTAGTGCCTTGCTAACTTGCTAAAGCTAGTCTCAAACTTTTAATCCTCCTGTCTCAACCTCCCAAGCCTCTGGGCCTACAGGCATAAGATACAGTGCCCAGAGATGTATTTAATCTAGCAATGGAAAGCGAACACAACCACTTTCATTATAACTTGTAATATTATAGTGTTGTAGGGGTACATTTTTTCTTCCCCTATAAATAATATTCATAGGGGACAGATGCCATTCTAGCTTGTCTTTCTTAGGATCCTTCACTCTGGACAGACAATGTCCTCAATAAATGTTTCTTGAATGATACCACCAAGTATATGCACTTACTTAATACATTAAACATTAATACATATACATGCAAAACACTCTGCATTTTGAATTGATGTCAATACCAGTAATCGTATATTTACTTCAAAACATAGTTTTTCATATGGTCCCACTTTCTTTTGCAGTTTCACTCTTCTGATTCTGAATATTTCTATATATGCTTTCACCAACATTTATTATGATGAGTCAGGAATAATTAAACTTGTTTAACCAGGCTAATGAATATTTTTAAAATTCAGTTTTAATGAGAACCTCCTCTGAAATTCAAATGAGATTTTGAGGTTCACATTGAACAAGAGACCTTTAGGTTAAAAACAATCCTAACTTCATCTCCTGAGACTAGAATTAAGATTTTTTAATTGAAGTTACTCATCTTTCTGGGGTACAACATTTAGTTCTTTCTCATAAATGAGTTAGTTTTATTTAGTTATTCAATATTTCATGATGGTTTCATATTTTATGTTTTAAGGTCTGTATTATAAATCAGTTAGGGCTTCATCAACATGTATGGTTGTAAAATGTTTTCCATTGAATGAATTAATAAATATAACTAGATGGGCCAAGAAAGATGTTCTCAACTGTGAATTTTCTTTCCAATCATACATACTTCCAAGGAACACACATGTGTGCTTGTGTGTGTGTGTGTGTGTGTGTGTATGTGAAAGAGAGAGAAAGACAGAGAGAGAGAGAGCGCACTAGGACAAGACACAGATAACCATCCAAGGAAATTTTTATCAATAAATCATAATACATCCCTGGTCTTTTATCTTGTCTTTAAAACATGATGGATATTATTTTTCATCATTAGAATATCACTGATTGTTGTCCTATTCTTAAAGATCTTAAATAGAAGCAGCGTAATATGGTAAGGACAGATAAAAATATCCTATCTCTGTTATCTTGTGATTCTTTCAAACAGTCCAAATGGATACTTGTAATTTACTTCTCAAGTAGTGAACACCTTTGAATGCCTTTCCTTCATATTTTAACTTCAGAGATTACAGTTTTTTTATAGTGACACAAATCCCCTAATATAGAGACAAAATTACTTCTTACAAAAATAAATGTACACTCTTTCTAGAGCTATAGATCCAGTTAGAGAATAATATGGACTTAGTACTGAGATTACACCATCCTGTACTCTAATATTTGAAATAATCCACGTGTCTCCAAAATATTCACTTGCTTTTACTCTAGAATTCAGACTTATTTTGACTTTAAAACATATCTATTTCTTGATCCCTAAAAACTTTTAACAGAATGGAATTCAGATTTTCTAACTCAAAATATCAAGGTTTAAGGCAATACTTATCATGTAAAACACAACTCTGGAAATATACATTGAATTTATTTAGTGATTAATATGATCCATCTGCATTATTGACAACCATCTGTTATTGTTAACTGAAGCCAGATATAATTTAATTGATGATTTTTGCTACATCCTACATAAACCATAAAGTGAAAACCGCTGTTCAAGAACCTAGCACAAATGCTCTTTGCAAACGCTGAGGTTGCATGCATATTCTATATTTGGTGCCATTAGACAACAGAGAGGAGCAAACCTGGTCTACAATATCGTTCACTTTATCCCGTTCGCAGTCGAGGATTACACGCCGTTCTTTTTTTAACTCCAGATCTTGAAAGAGTGATCGGTAGGTCTCATCTTTCTTGTCATTGTTGATGTTCCCCACGTTGATAGCAGTCACTTGCCATTTCTTTTCAGCAGCAGAATCCAGCACAGCTTGCAGTGTGGATAAGCCTGGGAAGGCAAAGGAAAATGATGACTGATGAAAATACGTGAATAACTCAGAACTGGGCTGCCACATTGCCAGTGTATACATTTGTTAAGACTGATTTATTTGTAAAACTAAGGAGAAGCTGATGCCTCAAAAATGTGCTATGGCTCTGATCTTTATCAATATCTACATGTGTCTGCTTCACATTAGGGAAAAAAAAAAAAAACTCATTACTTAAATGCTATTGTTCTGCCCAAAAGGAAGGGAAAATAATATCACTTTCTTGGGGTTGGGGATGTGGCTCAAGCAGTAGCACACTCGCCTGGCATGCGTGGGGCTCTGGATTCGATCCTCAGCACCACATAAAAATAAAATAAAGATGTTGTGTCCACCAAAAACTAAAAAATAAATATTAAAAAATTCTCTCTCTCTCTCTTTAAATAAAAATAATAATATCACTTTCTTTGAATCCTCTCTGCTGTTTTCTTTGGGATAAGACTAAAGTTAATGTCTTTAATATCTCTGAATTAAGTGAAATCTAAAGACATCACAACATTTCTTACTCTTACAAAAGAGTAAAAAATGACTTAGTCATATACAATTGTCTATCATTTGATATTAACATTCTGGAAGGGTTGTACACGTTTCCATGAGATGAATCTCTATGAATCTATGGGAGTGAAAGAGCCAATAATGTCTATGGGGTTGTGGGTTGTGATATTTCTTCCTATTGTCTCCTGGTCAACAGTTTTATTGCCTTTCTTTTCCCTTTGGCCTTCTATTATATTACTTTTTGTTATTGGCTCTGATCCCATAGAGATTAAAATGTTCACCTACTAATGAGACGTTTGAAATTAGTTCTCTATTACAGACTGATCTCACTTCCTAAATATAAGACTATTTTACTACTTACTAATGATTATAGCATTATATGACTTAGAAAATTTTTACTATTATTTCTAATTATCAACATAGTGTAGGTAGGAAGAAGTCAACAACTAGGGGATTTACTTCCTGAAGAGCTAAATCTGCAGTTTTGTCCTGGAGAAAATACATAAAAAACTTGTTTTCCATATCACATCAACTTTTCACAGTAAAGCCAAGTTCACAATTTATATTAATAACTTAAGGAACAACACAAAGTCAACATTCCAGGAGAAATTCAGACTTCCACATATCAATTCCTCCTGTTTCCAGGAAGGTCCACACATTTCTCAAAAGAATACTGATCCCTTTTTATCTATAAAATGTGAGATTTGCCTAATTTGATCATATCTCTCTACAATAATTGGTTCCAATTCATCTACAGCCTATATTTAGATCCTCAATTTTACATAAATCCCCTCACCAAGAGGAGAAATACAACAATTACAAATCTTGTCAAACACTATTCCAATCTAGAAAAAAAAATTTATGGACACAAAATTGTCCAAAGAGTATAAAAAATGAGCCTGAAATATCTTGTGATACCAGAAAACAAGCACACCCTCCAAAAGAGAACTACATCAAAAGACAAAGAGTCATTTGAAGAGAACCTCTTTAAAAGATAGAATAATTTGAATATCAGTTAAATGTTTTAAATCTATAAAATCGAGATTTTAAAATAATTTGTTCAAAAAATTTTTTTTGCCTTTGATGGATTGGAACCAATTATTTCTGAAATTGACAAATATAGAAGTAAAAAAGCTTTTTCCTTTCTTTCCTATGTGAGCTACACTCAGGATAATAATGAGTCAAAGATTATTCATTTTAAAACTACTCTAGGTAATGCATGATGGACAAATATAGATTTAGAATTATTACTATTTTGTAACACCTACTGAAACGAATATAGGCAGGAATCATCAACCGATAGTCACAACACAAAAAGAAAGGTGACAATGGATATGAGTCTTTAAATGGTTACAGTCAACATGACCTGTGATACATTCCTGCTCAAAATGTAAACCTGAACCTCATCAAGCTTCTATTACCAAATGTTAGGAAATACCTGTCAAAGAGTGGCATGTTAACACCAGGGTATAGCTATCAAAATCAACAGTATGGGCAATGCTACATGACATTATAAAACTCTGACAAGACATCTTAACCAATGGTAATATATGGAACTCATTTTGATCTTATTGAATAAACAGTTAAAAATGATAACATTAATGATTTTTTTCAAGTATGATAGTGATACTGTAGTTGTGTTTAAAATAAGAGAATTATTCTTTTATAAATAGATAACCAAAATATTTACAGATGAAAGAATATGATAGCTGGCATTTCTTTCTTTTTTACTTTTAATTAATTGGTTAATTAAGTAATCAATTAATTTATGGTGCTGAGGACTGAACTCAGAGATAGTTTCACTCAGCTACATCTCTAGTCCTTTTTATTTTTTATTTTGAGGATCCTGGTAAGTTGCTAAATTGCTGAGGCTGTCCTGAATTCTCCAGCCTCAGCCTCCTGAATCTCTGGGATTATAGGCATGCATCACCACACTGGGAGTGGTATTTGTTTCTAAATCACTACAGAAAGCAGAAGGATATGATAGATAAAACAAAATTGCTTATATTTTATTCACTAATAAAAATAACTTAAGAATGTTTGGGGTCTTTCTATGATTTTATTTCATAATTTAAAATACTTTATAATGAACATTAAAAATGATTTACTTTTATTTCAAATTGGACAATTGAACCAGATGCTAAACTTTAAGTTTGATTTTATTTTGCTAAAACAGCAAAATTATTTTCTTGCAGATAATCTTGTAACAGAAGAAATAAATATTAATTTCTTGAGAGGTTACTTAAAGAGACCACATGCCATTTTTAAGAACTTTCACTGGTAAAACTTTAGAATACATCCGAGAGTGCCTATAATTTCTGCCTGCTCTACATAAATTAACTTCTTTCAAGCTAAAATTCAAGTTCCTTCCCTGTTTTCCATCATCAGTGGAGAAAGAATATGCACAGCTGGTCATCATATCAATTCAACAACTATTAGCGTGCTTGAAAACAGCTGTTAAATTGATCCAACATTCTCTTCCAGTAGGAGGGGAAAAAAAACTGAATTTCTAAACCTCCTACATTCTCTAAGTCCTACTTTCCACATCTAATCATTGTACAATTCCTCCTTGTCACCTTCTTAAAAACATTAAATCTAGAAGTGATGATCTATATAAAATTCACTTTTTATCATATGGCAATTTAGTGACTCTCCTTTATGCAATGTTATTTCATTTTGTTTTCATTGAATTATGAAGTTCCCCACATACTAAAAATTTCCAGCAGTGATGCACTTGATATTCTGTCGCATCTCTTGACAGATACTACAAGAAAATTTAAATTTAAATCCATTTATCAATTTGTGAGTGGTTTCATCAAGAGATAATTTTCAACCTAAAATGTATTGGCAGTTCACCCTGTCAAAGAATATGGAGATGATATATAAAAAAGAAAAGAATACATTTAAAATAAATGTCTAACTTTCAAACTCATTCATCTTATGTTTCAACAGTAACTTGTAGTCTATGTAGATTCTCCATTATTAAAACTATTAAGGTTAATATTCTGAAACCTGTGGGACCCAACCAAAATTATATCTATTTATTAAGGAGCTAAATTGTTCAAGCAGTACTATATAAGATTTGATAGATTTGGTTTAGTCAGAAGACACTGAATAAAATTAAATCACCTCCTAAGAGCAGCCACAAGTCATTCACAACTCAGGGTATGATCTGAAGTACAAGTTGAAGAGACATTCTTCTTTGTATAGTAACTCATTTTCTTTGCAGTCATAGTAAAGGAGTAAATCCTCTCTACTCGATCTCCCCATTCTTCACAGCTAAGTTTTGTTTTAAATCTCATTTCTTCATAGTTAATAGATGATTTTAAAATGTAAATATAACCAAACATATATAACTGTACAGGTAAAACTAAACTCTTTACACAAATTCATGCTGTTGGTTTCTGGGAGCCATATTTTAATTAGGAGAGAAAGCACTTCTTGTGATGTGCCTCTTTACCATCCACACAAACTAAGACAGAATATCTTTATAAGAACAATTCTTAATTCAGAATTCGTTTCTAAATCACTGCAGAAAGCAGAACTTGTATGGACAATGGAAGTTCTACATAAATGCTGGTTTACTTAAAGCTATCAGGAAGTACTAATCAGTCAAATCTAATATTCATGCTACTGTATCAGCATGTTCAAATTTCTGATTTTTTATTTCTGAATTACTTTGAACAAAGAAAACTGTTGATATGCACAGCCATTAGAAACACATCTGGGGAATTAATTATTTCTCTTAATAAATATATTTAAAATATATTATGTTCTAAAACAGTTCAAGAATATTACGAGTATAAAATTAAATTCTCAGTATTATTGAATTCTCAGGCACTTGGCTAAAGTAAAGAATGGCTACACTAAAAGATTTTTAAATTGCAGTAATATTTCATATACCTATTGTTACTAATGTGCTTTAGCTGTATAACCTAGTCATCAGTTGACAATCTCCCTAAAATTCAAAGTGAAATTTCATCTAGACATAGTATTAAAAACAATGAGAGGGGATAAAAAAATGTGGCATATATACACAATGGAATATTACTCATCAATAAAAGAGAATAAAATCATGGTTTTACAGGTAAATGGATGGAGTTAGAGAAGATAATGCTAAGTGAGGTCGGCCAATCCCAAAAATCCAAATACCGAATATGTTCTCTGATGTAAGAAGGCTGATTCATAGTGGAGTAGAGAAAGGGAGCATGGGAGGAATAGATGAACTCTAGATAGGGCAGAGGGGTAGATGGGGAAGGGAGAGGGCATGGGGTTATAAATGATGGTGGAATGTGATGGACATTTTATTATCCAAAGTACATGTATGAAGACACGAATTGGTGTGAATATACTTTGTATACAACCAAAGATATGAAAAATTGTGCTCTATATGTGTAATAAGAATTGTAATGCATTCTGCTGTCATATATAAATCAAAACAAATTAATTAAAGAAAACAATGAGAGAAAGAGAGAGTGTGATAGAAAAACCATTAGCCTAAAAGCAAGTGAAGTCTAGACGTCTTTGTTTACACATTAAAGGGTGAAATTTAAAATGAATCCTGCCAACAGGTATATTTCATTCAGTCCACGTCTTTGTTCTTAAAAATATTTTTTTTGTTCCATTTAAAATTCACTGTCCTTATTCAGTCTTTCAGGCAAAGTAGTTAATATTTATGATCACTAAATCATGGCAGCATGCCTAGGCCAGATTAGATTAACATATATTTCCCTCATCAGCTCTCTCAGGCACATCAGAAAAAAAATTATTTTGAAAGTATTTTTGCTGTATGCATTATGTTGTCTAGAACTGGAATCAAAGAGCTTTCCCTTCAGGGGACAAGTAATATTTGCTCCAAATTGAAACCGACAAAAAGATATCAAGCATTAGTTCTGTTTTTATGTGTTGTCTATGGAGATGTATTACCTTATCTTGTCAATATTGAACAAATAAATAAAAGCCACATTTTGATTAAGGCCTGATTTAAATATAATGCCTATATATCCAAAGACTAAAACTATAATATTTAATGCATTAACAGAGATAACCAATTATTCTATAGTTAAAAATATACTGAAGCTCTATCTGCCCACAAGTAATAATATCCAGCTTTTAGAAAAGGGTCTGAATCCTCAGAGTGCCAGGCTGCTGCTATATGGTCTAGATAAAGAAAAGACAGCAGGAATCTTAAAAGTTTCCCTGGCATAAAGTTGCCAGGTTCAGCAATCCTGTCACCAGTGAATTAGAGATTAGATGAAGATCTTTCTACACAAAGATCAGGATGCATCCATGTCTTTCCATGTTTGTAATTGGGATCTAAGCTCTGGACCTGTTGCTCAGCATTGGATGTATTCCGACACAGGAATGAAATAGCATAAAACAATTTTAAGTCTTTTTCATCTATTTGATAACCTGAGCAAAATGTTTTTGAGCCGTTTTCATGATTGGCCCCTGTATTGTTCAAGAAAACATTAATTTATTAGATAGTATAATTCAACAGAATATTGACCTGACCTACCCCTTCAGAAAAGTAAAGATTATTAGAACACTGAACAAAATAATCTAATCAAGGAAGTAGATAGGGTACCACACCAAGGACAGATCGAATAGTTGGATATTGCAGTAGGTAGAGATCTCAGTGCAGAGATGGAGCCATGGAATCTATTTTTAAAAGTATGACTAATATGGACAAAGGGAAAAGAGGATGCACTTTTTCATTTCCAAATCATGGAACAGTGAAGGAAGAAAGTCCTTGAAGCATCAAAGAAGGGTTAAGGGCCAGAGGAAAGAAAGCAGCTCACATGATGAACACAGAAATCATTTTTTTAGATATAATATAATGTCAAAGTCATAAAAATTAAGTCATTAATAAGAAAAATCAGAGATCAATAATCCCATTTCCATAAGTCAAGTAAAACATCACACAAAAGTCAAGTCTTCTGCCAGTACTTTGAGAGTCTTGTACATTTATCTCTGAAAATAATTTCAGATAAAAGACCAGTGTAATACTCTTCACATTAAAACATCGGGAGCTACTTGATAATACCTTGAAAATGTATCCATAAGGTCATTTTGGCTTTAATATATAATTACTTAATATTATCCCTCTAATGTTCTTCCCTCAACAGATGCACTTGACTCAAATCAATTTGTATAATTTAATAATTGGAGATTATCTCACCACTCCAATCCATTTACTATTTCTAAAGCATTCATAAAAATCATTTAAAATGTCCCAGATTCTCTCTGCAAGTACATAAGTTCATCTATCTTCACCTCTCAATTCCCCAATGCTTGTCTATCTCCCTTCAAAGGCTAAAATTTCTCTTTTTCTACTTTTGTCAACTGTTGTCTATTTGAATGTTTTCCAAAAGACCAGTTTTATCCAGTAGGAGTAATAGTAAGGGTGATGATAAAATATGTTCCCAAATTAAAAATGCCATCTTCAACCTTGTCAAATACTAAAAAGGAGCTCATCTTCTGAGTTTCAATTTAGTGAGTAAGATTCAGCTTCTCATATCATCTCGAATCAAAAATACATAGTTGTTTAACTCTTCCATTCATGACCACTGCTCATTGAACATGAACTCTGCTTCTAGCCCTACCTGAAGTGCTGGGTATCTAGTTATAAAGTATATACCCAGAGCTCTGGGCACTGCTTGGGCAGTGCCCTTCTGCAGTTTATAGCCAGATCTTATGCGAAAAACAGTGCTAACTAAGCCCATGTGACTAAATCAGTCACACTGGGACATAGCACTCCTGGGATATAGCAGGAGCTCAATAAGTAGTTCTTGAGTGACAGAATCAACACCACTATTAATTATGAATTGTGAAAAGTCCTGGGAAGTAAAATAAAACATTGATTTGAAGAGAGAACAACATCATGAAAAGCATCTCAGAGGGAATGATATATAAACCCAGATGTCAAGAAGGAATCAGAATTTGAGATATGTGCGGACATTTGAGGTAAAAGAGTTTGGTCCATCTGAAAAATTAAAGGAAGGTCAAATGGATTTAGCTTCAGTGAATGAGCAAGGCAGACAGCAGAATACATTGGAGAACTGGGCATGATCCAGGTATTTTCAAGTCTTAAAACCATGCTAAGAATTTTGATTTCTTCCTCCTTCTAATGTGAAGCTATCAGAGTGTTCTAAACAAGGGAGTGATGTTGTCAAATAAATATTTAATAAATAATTCTGTAAGTTTTGTAGAAAATGTACTCAAGAACGTCAAGGGTGGAATTGGAGAGGCAAGATGATGAACACCTGGTGGTGTCTTGGCCTACGTGGAAGGCAATGGAAAAGAAGGGTCTAGAACTAAAATAGACATGAGTAGCAGAAATCACATCAGCAGAACACAAAGGTCAAAAGACATTTAAAATATACCCAGGTTTCAGGCTGGTTTTAAAAAAATCAATGCAATAAAGGAGTTAGCAGAGAGCAAGATGAAAGACTAAATATAATTTAATAAGCTCAATTTTATCATATTAATAAGAAGTATTGTTCAGAATCATTCAGTGCATTGAAATCTGTATTTACTCTAAATGGTTCTGTTTTAGTTTTTCATTCCCTGTGGAAAGAATGAAGCACTTCCTCCTCAAGGCTGGGAAAAAGTTGTTGACATAGCACAAAAAAGAACTTTTTTTTTCAGCTTGTAGAGTGCTGACTGGCTTTTTTAGTGAATGTGCTCATCCCCAGGGCTAGGAGGACAGGGCAGAGAACAGACACCTGGCATGAGCACTCTGACTCAGGATTGCTGCCGTGAATGACTACAAACTGATCAATGGAGAATTGACTGATGGCAGGCTCTCTTTTTGTCTGCCCTTGCGGGTAACAAGGTGCCCTATCTTGGTTGAAACAGGCTTCTGATTTTCATTTAAATAAGTAAGAAACTGCCAAAGGAGGCATGATGAGGTACTTAACTACTCTAACAACTGAAGGGAGTATCTTAACTTTTTGCCTTTACCTATGATTTTCTCTCTAGAGGACACATATATGAAAAGTCACACAAAATGTTATGGGTTGCACAGACCTACTGATGCCCAATCATGGACCCAAGGGATGGTTAAGAACATTTGGGCATCTGTTAAATGCAAGTCAAGCCCAAATGCTAATATTAAACTTCACAACAAGCAATATGGTAAACATGGGTGAAACACTTCCTCAGACAAACTTCAGTATAATGAGTTAAGACTGGCATGCTAATCAAAAACATCTCATTATAAACATTCACGTGGAGTTTAAAAAAAAAAAATTGGGCCTGAACACAGAGACTATGTTTGAGCTATACCACACACATAGGTTGATGATAAGCAACCTCATAACTTCTCTGAAATTTAGTGATCTTACTTTTATGCAAGGGAAGCAAAAATACTACTACCTGACTGATAAAACATTTGTGTATAAATACTTAACAACTATAAAAGTTCTTATTTCATATATTTACATAAATTTTACTTAAGCCACTTAATTCTCCTTGGATTAGTAACATAGTTATTATAGAGTCTTTGCTTCTGGTGCCAGAAATTGCTTTTTATGTTACAACTGAACATTTGGGCCTTGGGTTGATATCGTTCATTTCTGTAAATTCTGGACTCATATCTTCTGTTTTTTAACCTTAACTATGTTTCCCAGATTTCAAATTGCATTGTTCATGTTATACAAAATTAAGCCTAGTGATTCTTGGGCTTTAAGATACTTTCATAGTTCTATAACATCACATCTAAATGTCAAGGGCAAAATGTTGAATGTGACCTATCACAAAGAGAGAGAGATATTATCACTTACCCCTGTCACTGTCATAGAGGTATGCAAACTTGTCCCATTGATAGTATTCAATCAAGCTAAGGAGTGCTCCTTTGAGGTCAGGTCTCATCTGAATGACAAATGGATGTGTGCCATCTGTTGGGAAGCTGGGAGTGATGAAGGAGACATGGAGCGTTCCACAAAACGATGTGATGGTGTTTACAGACTTCTTGTCGTAAAACCCAAAAATCGCATAGACTCCTCTTGAAAATTGGGAGCAGACTAGAAGAACAAGAAAAACAGAAAGGGTAAATCATTGCAATTATCATGCAACCTCCATAAATTTGTTTGAAACAAAGACAATCCAATATATCATACACAAAATCATTAACAGAGAAAGAAATACGGAGTTCATATTCATGATTTGTGAAAATTTACAAACATTTATTAGCACTCCATTTGAGGAATTCAAGAATTATAAAGCATAAAACATAATAATTCTGGCTACAAGGAAATATGTTATTGTTTAACAAGCTACAAAATATGGGAATATTTTAGGACAGACACATAAAAATGTGCAAGTAATAGCCATTAAATGTAAGAACAAACCATAGTTAGCTAAGATTTACACACATTCATAACAGCATATTCCTTATCAAATGTTTTCTTTAGAAGGCCTCATTGTATTTATGATGCTTTTATATTAGAAGGTCAGTGTGCTTCCATAGAGTTCTAATGCTAACTACACGTCCTTAAGAGAAAGTGATGTCAGAGTCCCATGAAGAGGTGTATCACCAGAAAGGCATTTCTCACTCACTGGTGACCCTCAGTCAAGTATCAAGTAAATAAATTTCAGAACTCCTAATCTTAATCTTTCCCAGGAACTGATTTTACCCATTGGTTCCAAAACATGAGAAAAGGAATATTAACAAAATATTTTGGCAAAGAAACATGATTTTTAGCAAACATGATAATATGGTATTTGAAAGTCCCCATTCCTTCTACAACCACTTCTTCTTTTCCAACATTACTATTCCAGTGGATAGTATATGACACTACTCTTTCCATTTCCCCGCCCCCCAAAGTCAATCCATCACAAAGTCCTGCTCACTGTAATACCTGAATATACTCAGATGGGGTCCATTTACAGTTCCACCCACTCTGAGGATCCTGGTTCACTAACAGATATACTTACATATGTTTGCTATGTACCTGTCAGATTCTATTAACTCATTTCTTTCTCATGATATCCTTTGAGGTAGAAACTATTATTATTCCCAAATTACTAATGGGAAAATTGACAAAAAGATAAAATGACATACCCAAGTCACACAGCTAGTAAGGGACAGATAGGGCATTCATGTCCAGGCACTCTGAATTCAGAATCCACACTCTTAATTAACACTATTTCTTTTTTATTAACCTCAGTTAGTGGAATATCTACTCCACTATTTTCTCTCCTGCACTTATGGTCAGAAGTCAATTCAGTTCTCCACAATATAATCAGAATGATCTTTTGAAATATAAATTTGCATATCTCTCTCTGAGAATTAAGAGTCACTTTGTCCCAAACTGATTTCTGTAATGCTCTATAAAAACCATCTTTAGCAGAGTCCTAAGGCCATTAGTCCAGGTCTATCAGATGGCTTCGAATGAATGAAAACCTAGTATTTTTCAATCTCAGGGGTCTTTTCAACCCTAGAAATGGAAATCAGTCATCTAGTAATAAAACCTAATATCCCAGAATATAATGCCAAGCGTATTTCTAAATTGATTAACCTCATTTAAAGGATAAAGCGAGTACTATTTTATTTTACTTTATTTCCTTCACAAAAACAGTCTATAGAATAGATTTGTAAATAAGAACATTGCTAAAAAGATTTGCAGATTCTAATAAGCAGTTCCAAACAATCAATACATAGCAATCAATAATTTTTTTGTAATCATTATATGATATGAATTGAAAAGAAAGCAAGATAAATTATTTCTTCAGGTTTTTCATTTGTTCCTTTGCTTGATACTAGGTATTAAATCCAAGGTTGTTTTGCCACTGAGCTATATCTCCAGCGTCCTTTATTTTAATTTTGAAATAGGTTCTTACTATGTTGCTAAGGCTGACCTTGAACTCAAGATCTTCCTATCTCAACCCCCTGAGTCATTGGGATTACACAAATGTACCACTGTGCCTGGTTAAATTAACTATTTCTTTGAGTGACCCTTACTTATAAAAGATTTCCATTTACCTTTAAATATTCAATTCACTTCTTTGTGTTTGTGTGGGTGGAGGACAGGGTGCTAGGGATTGAATCCTGATCAAGCTATGCAAGCTATACCACTGAGCTATACTCCCCACCCTTTTATTTTCTCAGAATTTCTCTAAGTTACCCAGGCTGACTTAGAACCTGCAATTCTTCTACCTCAACCTCCAGAATACCTGGGATCACAGGTGTGCACCACCACAACCAGTTTCACTTATGTCTTTCTGGGATTTCTAAGTTACATCTGTGTAATACATCAATTGAAATCTCTTTTATCCCCAGTCTTTTGCAGAGTAGACTAATATATCTCAGAAAGCAACTGAATGTATTGCTTTATATTTATTTCGTATATTCACATAATGCCAAGGTGAAATTACTCTCTTTTATTTATATCCATGTTTTTTGTTCTTATCTGGGTACAGATGTTGAAAATAACCTTTAATGTATTTGATGACTTAGTTCATTTGTCACATACATGAAAAAGATCTTTCATATTTATAACACTTCTGGATAAACTCTGCAGTGATTTTTTATTTTATACATACAAATATATGTATATCTGAAATCCTAAATCTGTTCACATTTTTGTTGAATCTTAAAGTGATAAAATATGACATATGAAAAGAGAGAATTGCTATAAAAGTCTCTCTGGGTCTCTTTTATTTCATTTCCTTCAAAGCACTGGCACATCACCCAGATACCAGAGCAACATCATGCAATATAATTTATTAGCTAAAACTGTTCTCATCTTAAATGAAATAGCTTCTGTGATGGAAACGGCAGCCACAGCAGAATGCTTGATAAAGAATGTCACCATTTGAATACACAGACAACCTTAATAAGGAGTTATACCTTTCATTTTCCATTTGTTATGGGGTCTGCTTTGGGTTGTCAAGGGACTTCTTGGTTATTACAACCATCTGGAAACATTGGCTTTAGCCCGACAACAACAAACCCATACTAAATTTCATAAGAAATTACAATTCATCCAACACAGAAATCACTTTTTTTTCTAGGCTATTCAGCCAATTCTCCAATGAACATTATTTACAACAATAGGCTTTCTCTCCTGAAAATCCTTGTTCTCCCTCAACCTTGTCACTTTATCCTTGATCTCTTCATGGCACATACTCAGTTGTCTTTTTGCCCTATATCTTCTATTTTTCTGGATATTTCTCTCTTAATATCCCTTTTCTACACACACACAATTAGCCATTTTGTCAATATTGTCCATTTCCCTCTCTTTACTTAGGTCAATCACTGTCACTGACTCTAAGTATAAGAATGCCATTGAGATTTTCGAGGAGGAGTCAATCACAGTGTTCAACTGACCATCTGAAGATGAGAAAGTTCTATGATTCCAACACTCCATGCCCAAATGTCTAAAACTGCATGCATTCAAATATTGATATTTTCTCCAATAGAGCATGGATACAGGACCTTATAAATATGCTGCACAAAGAAATTACTCGTGGTACTTTGCTATTACTTGATTAGAAAAGGAATCACTCCTTTCATTTCCATCTCTAAATTATTCCCTGCTAATGCCTTTAATACAGGAGGAAGGTTTACTATCACTGAGAATATACAAAACAAACTGCCATAAACTCTGAAAACAATTGCAAAGATGAGTTTCCGAAAAGAGTTAGACAACACCAGGATCTTATACATAGTCATTTCTATAGGCAGAAGAAGGAGCACAAAACCTCACAGTTTCACTCTTGGCTTCCTGACCCATACAATTACACTATCAAACACTATTATGTTTCTGAATGGTTGGGCTGATTAACATTAGAATTGCATTTATTACTTGAAACTCTAACCTGATTGCAAAAGAGTAGTGAAAGATGCTCTCATTGAGTTCTACTTGAATTAAATATTTAATATCAACTTTGAGAAACTCAGCAAAGGCAAGACCTTCTAAGAGACACTTCAGGTCAAACAGCAGAAATAATAATCTCCTGGGTGTAAATAAGTTGCTGATTATCTCACTTTTTATTACAAGCCCAGATGATATAAGCCAATAACAATGCTGATAGTGCATCCACACCATCTTTTCCTCTTGAGTCCTTCTGCTCACTGGTGCTGCTAATGTACCATACAAGACACAGTCTGGAGAACTCTGCATGGTGATTTAGTAAAAGGGAGAAAAGCTGGGCAAGATTTATTTTTGTTTTACAGATTTTACAGTTGTAAATCGTCATTTATTTCAATGAAAGAACACAGGCTGCCTCATAAGCCGAAAAGGCATCATCCCCTTTGCAATTTGTAGAGTCTGGAAAAAGCTACATCACTGAGGAATACTGACCTCAAAATATGGACACGACAGCAAAGTGCTTTCCTCATTTCATCACTTAACTTCTGACATCAACACCTTTACTCTTTGACCTGATTTTACAGTTGACTTTCCTATTTATTAGTAATGATCTCCTAGTGATTAAACCCAATAATCCCTTTCTCAAATCTACCTTCCTCAACTTCTCTGAATTTATTAGTCTGAAATTTACTTCTAGATGTTCTTCTTTTTCTCGCCACTAATAACCCTAATTCCTTTTCCACATTGCTGCCAAGGAAAATCATGCCATCTTGGTCATTTTTTCTACTTCTGGTTACCTTTCACTGCCTTATGCTTTTCCTACATTTCTAACTTAAAATATATTCTCCAAGGTTTATCTTGCAATTGATTTCTCTTTTTACATTTTATTTCTTAGTGGTTTGATCCCTTTTCACAAAGTCAAATTCAACTTTTATACCCACATTTCTTAAACCTTTATATCAGCTCTGTTGTCTCTTGCAACTATTTATTTACCAGGAAACTATGTACTATAAATATTCTATGTGACAAGCATAGTGTTAATTTTAGAAAATGCCACAACAGGACAGATAAAGAGCACTTTTTTTTTCTTGGAGTTGACAGCTGAGCTCCCATCTTTCAACCCCACCCCCCGCCTCCTGCTGGAAAACTTATGATTCCATATAATTCCATAAAAATTAGAAAAGAAAACCTAGATAATTTTACCCTGGCAAACAACATCTTTGTGCTGATGTTTCTGTTTCTGCTCATGGCATTGTAACTATTGCAATCATTACTATTCAGTATTTCAAAATAATGAATTAATTCCTGTTCCTTGTCCCATTTGTGCCATCTATCTCATTTTGATTTTATTTCACTTCATTGACTCCACATTGGACAAGTATTTTGAAGAACCTACTATTCTCCATTCTAGGTATAGGGAAAGCATTATGCATCACAGTGAGGTCCCTACTCACATGAAGTTTGCATAGTAGTGCTTTTTAAGCATCTGTTACATCTTCTCCTTCTCTTCTTATTCCTTGGCTCAGGCTAAACGGTGCCCCACCTCTTCTCTCTCCTTCCTTCACTTTACACTCTCGTCATATTTGTCTTCAGAAAACGCACCACATAACAGACATTCCCCAACTGTTATTTCATCTTTGTTTATACTCTCTTGGTGATCTTACCCAATTAACAAAGTCAATTCAACTTTTTATGCAGATGTTACACAAATATCATTATCACCCTTGTTGCATATTTACCGAGAAAACATATACTGTAAATATATTCTATCTTACTAGTGTGTTTTCTAGTTATTCTGCATTTATTTCCCTGGTAGCATAATTTCTAATTAAAATCCTTAATTCCTTCAACAAGACCTCAAAATGTGACCTTTCTAGAATAAAAAAGAAAACCCACCTCTGTTTTACAAAATTTAAAAATTATAATTCTAATCTCAAAAGTTAAATACCATAAATTTGGAATATAGAAACTCTGTATTTTAAGATCTTGGGAGCTCTGTCCTTGGGTATAACAGTTGTAGAGGCTAAACATGAGAACAAACTGGTTTGAATCTTTGCTCTTCTCTAGTTGGCTTGGTTAGACAGTTACATTATCCACCTACCTCAATGTGGGACAGAGAAACATTAAAGAAAGTATAAGCTATAAACAGTGGTGTCAGCCAGTAATCCCCAGGTGAATCATGACTTTCCACCTTTCATCCCACAGTCTAACTGATGCTGAGATCTCTCTTTTAACTCTCTTTTAACCATGCACCAGAATTTTGCTTGTATTTTCTTTTAGCCTAAGATTCACCTATTCTACAAGATAAGCATTCACATGGTGAAATCAAACCCATCTTTTCAGGGCAAAAGATGCCAAGAATCACTTGTGATTTCTTCCCTTTCTTTATTTCCAGCAAATGAATTGTCACCAAATGCCCATTTGACCCCTCCAATCTGTATTTTTCAGCTCTGCTGACACTGCCTTAATATGGTCCTTAAACATTTATTAACTGAATTGCTACAATAACCTCTCAAATAGTTCCTTTTATAATAAATCTCTCTCCTATCAGAGCAGATATCACCCTCGCACTTTAATCCATCAATGTCTTCCCTTTGCTTAGAGAATAACACAGAGATAACAGAGAATAAGGCAGAGCCCAGCTCTGTGTGGTCTGTTGCATGATGCTCCTATACAGGATTCTAAAGCAGTCTCTATCTCTGCATATTAGCCTGTTTACAATTGTCTAGTTTTCCCCTCAAATTCTGAGCTAATCAAAAGTGCAGAATGAAGTGTCATTTATCCATAAATGCCTATCAAATACTTGGCACACAGCAGGCATGTGATAAATGTCACTTAATAAAATACCAACTCTTCCATGAAGGGTGCTCTGTTCACTATCAACTGAATATGATCTTCCCCTATTATGATTACACACTGGCACTCTGCCTTAACCTCACCCATGTCCCAAACTGCAGTATATGTGTGTTTGCTGTGGTGGTGATTTGTGGTCTTTTTGAGGGCAGGAGTCAGAGTGAGAGCTGAAGAGAATACCAGAGTTGGAAGCCCAGTTTTATCTTTGCTGGCCTTATCTGGTGGAAGAGCCAATGATCCCAAGTCTTAGTTTGTTAATATAGTGAATGGGGATATTAACTTCTATTTTGTCTCCTTACAAGAATGCTTTAATGTTTAAGCTAAATGGTGTACAGAAAACGTAAATGTACAGAATATAATGTACAAGAAAATACAAGTCATTACATAAATATGGTACTGATGATAAATCTAATCGTAATGGTTTTTCTATGCTTTCCAATACCCAAATCAAAATTTTCACAAGCATGCTATTATTAAATATTTGTCGAATGAATGTAAGATCAGAACCAATTGAAATAGGCATAAAACAGGACATATGTTGAAATTCATTTCTGTTGATACTGGGCTATTTCTGAAATCACATTATAATAATGTTTTCCTGTGTCATCATTTTGCAAAATGACTACTATTGAGATTACTTAAAATTTAGTCAATCAGTTCTCATTGTAAGAAAAACCATAATTGTTGTTACTATAAGACAATCTTTTGAATATCTGTGATATTTTATTATACTAAGATTTTAAAATAAATTATGTATGTGAAGAAGTTTGTGCCGAGAGGTGAAATTATTTATCCCAAAAAAGTACAGGGCAAGATGAAATTGAAATCATAAATGAAAAGATATAAAATTCTTTGTCTTGGACACATATTCAGTATACATTTTATACATGAAAATATCCTCAAAACTTCTAACAATCAAATCAAATCTTTTATTTCATATAATTCAATGGAAATCTTCAAGCCTTACAGCTTATCATAAGCAACACTTATTCCTTTTTAAATTACAGTTGCTATAAATTTGGCACATATAACAAGAAATATCCACGTAAAAATTTGGGAAAATGGAATTCTTACTCTATTATTCTTGAAACTGTAGGTAAATACAATATTCTGTCCTTAAGATTAACTGGAATTAATCTATGTACTTCCATTATGGCAACTTTTTCAAGGTTCATGTACCTATAGGAATGCCCCCTTCTCCTCTCCATGGACTAAAAGGATTTCTCACTCAGAACCTGCAGGTTTAGCATCTCTTACAGAACTTAAAAACTGTTTTAAAAAGCTTAAAAACTTAGACTTTGCTCTGTTAACTCCTCTTCCCCAGAGACCAGCACTGTTCCTACCAGACACTCAATAGAGAGCTTTTAAATGATTCACTAAATGATTCAAAGAAAATGTGAGGAATAATAAACACACACCGCAATGACATTTGCTATAAATTGCCTCCCTGATGGTTTTCCCTATAGCCATGCCACACATCTTTTTTTTTTTTTTTTTTTTTTTTTTTTAATTTTTTATTGTGGGTTGTTCAAAACATTACAAATTTCTTGACATATCATATTCCACACTTTGATTCTAGTGGGTTATGAACTCCCACCTTCACCCCATACACAGATTGCAGATTCACATCAGTTACACATCCATTGATTTACAAATTGCCATACTAGTGTCTGTTGTGCTCCGCTGCCTTTCCCATCATCCACCCTCCCCCCTCCCCACCTCTCCCCTCCCCTCCCCTCCTCTCTCTCTACCCCCTCCACTGTATAACCCTGAGGGTCTCCTTCCATTACCGTGCAATTTACCTTCTCTCTCCCTTTCCCTCCCACCTCTCATCCCTGTTAAATGTTAATCTTCTTCTCCTGTTCTTCGTCCCTACTCTGTTCTTAGTTACTTTCCTTATATCAAAGAAGACATTTGGCATTTGTTTTTTAGGGATTGGCTAGCTTCACTTAGCATAATCTGCTCTAATGCCATCCATTTCCCTGTAAATTCTATGATTTTGTCATTTTTTAATGCAGAGTAATACTCCATTGTGTATAAATGCCACATTTTTTTTATCCATTCGTCTATTGAAGGGCATCTAGGTTGGTTCCACAGTCTTGCTATTGTGAACTGTGCTGCTATGAACATCGATGTAGCAGTGTCCCTGTAGCATGCTCTTTTTAGGTCTTTAGGGAATAGACCAAGAAGGGGAATAGCTGGGTCAAATGGTGGCTCCATTCCCAGCTTTCCAAGAAATCTCCATACTGCTTTCCAAATTGGCTGCACCAATCTGCAGTCCCACCAGCAATGTACAAGTGTACCCTTTTCCCCACATCCTCGCCAGCACTTGTTGTTGTTTGACTTCCTAATGGCTGCCAATCTTACTGGAGTGAGATGGTATCTTAGGGTGGTTTTGATTTGCATTTCTCTGACAGCTAGAGATGTTGAGCATTTTTTCATGTACTTGTTGATTGACTGTATGTCCTCCTCTGTGAAGTGTCTGTTCAGGTCCTTGGCCCATTTGTTGATTGGGTTGTTTGTTCTCTTATTGTCTAATTTTTTGAGTTCTTTGTATACTCTGGATATTAGGGCTCTATCTGAAGTGTGAGGAGTAAAGATTTGTTCCCAGGATGTAGGCTCCCTATTTACCTCTCTTATTGTTTCTTTTGCTGAGAAAAAACTTCTTAGTTTGAGTAAGTCCCATTTGTTGATTCTAGTTATTAACTTTTGTGCTATGGGTGTCCTATTGAGGAATTTGGAGCCCGACCCCACCGACTGTAGATCGTAGCCAACTTTTTCTTCTATCAGACGGCGCGTCTCTGATTTGATATCAAGTTCCTTGATCCATTTTGAATTCACTTTTGTGCATGGCGAGAGAAAGGGATTCAGTTTCATTTTGTTGCATATGGATTTCCAGTTTTCCCAGCACCATTTGTTGAAGATGCTATCCTTCCTCCATTGCATGCTTTTAGCCCCTTTATCAAATATAAGATAGTTGTAGTTTTGTGGATTGGTTTCTGTGTCCTCTATTCCGTACCATTGGTCCACACGCCTGTTTTGGTACCAGTACCATGCTGTTTTTGTTACTATTGCTCTGTAGTATAGTTTGAAGTCTGGTATCGCTATACCGCCTGATTCACACTTCTTGCTTAGCATTGTTTTTGCTATTCTGGGTCTTTTATTTTTCCATATGAATTTCATGATTGCTTTCTCTATTTCTACAAGAAATGCCATTGGGATTTTGATTGGCATTGCATTAAACCTATAGAGAACTTTTGGTAATATCGCCATTTTGATGATGTTAGTTCTGCCTATCCATGAACAGGGTATATTTTTCCATCTTCTAAGATCTTCTTCTATTTCTCTCTTTAGGGTTCTGTAGTTTTCATTGTATAAGTCTTTCACCTCTTTTGTTAGGTTGATTCCCAAGTATTTTATTTTTTTTGAAGATATTTTGAATGGAATGGTTGTCCTCATTTCCGTTTCAGAGGATTTGTCGCTGATATACAGGAATGCCTTTGATTTATGTGTGTTGATTTTAAATCCTGCCACTTTGCTGAATTCATTTATTAGCTCTAATAGTTTCTTTGTAGACCCTTTTGGGTCTGCTAGATATAGAATCATATCATCTGCAAATAGTGATAATTTAATTTCTTCTTTTCCTATTTTTATGCCTTTAATTTCTTTCGTCTGTCTAATTGCTCTGGCCAGTGTTTCGAGAACTATGTTGAAGAGAAGTGGAGAGAGAGGGCATCCCTGTCTTGTTCCAGATTTTAGAGGGAATGCCTTCAGTTTTTCTCCATTCAGAATAATGCTAGCCTGAGGCTTAGCATAGATTGCTTTTACAATATTGAGGTATGTTCCTGTTATCCCTAGTTTTTCTAGAGTTTTGAACATAAAGGGATGCTGTACTTTGTCAAATGCTTTTTCCGCATCTATCGAGATGATCATATGGTTCTTATTTTTAAGTCTATTGATGTGGTGAATAACATTTATTGATTTCCGTATATTGAACCAGCCTTGCATCCCAGGGATGAATCCTACTTGATCATGGTGTACAATTTTTTTTATATGTTTTTGTATCCGATTCGCCAGAATTTTATTGAGGATTTTTGCATCTAGGTTCATTAGAGATATTGGTCTGTAGTTTTCTTTCTTTGAAGTGTCTTTGTCTGGTTTAGGTATCAGGTTGATGTTGGCCTCATAGAATGAATTTGGAAGTTCTCCCTCCTTTTCTATTTCCTGAAGTAGCTTGAAAAGTATTGGTATTAGTTCTTCTTTAAAGGTTTTGTAAAATTCTGCTGTATACCCATCGGGACCTGGGCTTTTCTTAGTTGGTAGTCTTTTGATGGTTTCTTCTATCTCCTCAATTGATATTGGTCTGTTTAGGTTTTCTATATCCTCCTGACTCAATCTGGGCAGATCATATGACTTAAGAAATTTATCTATGCCTTCAGTATCTTCTAATTTATTGGAGTATAAGGATTCAAAATAGTTTTTGATTATCTTCTGTATTTCTGAAGTGTCTGTTGTGATATTGCCTTTTTCATCCCGTATGCTAGTAATTTGAGTTCTCTCTCTTCTTCTCTTCACTAGCATCGCTAAGGGTCTGTCGATTTTGTTTATTTTTTCAAAGAACCAACTTTTAGTTTTGTCAATTTTTTCAATTGTTTCTTTTGTTTCGATTTCATTAATTTCAGCTCTGATTTTAATTATTTCTTGCCTTCTACTTCTTTTGCTGTTGTTTTGCTCTTCTTTTTCAAGGATTTTGAGATGAAGTATGAGATCATTTATTTGTTGGTTTTTTCTTTTTTTAAGGAATGAACTCCAAGCAATGAATTTTCCTCTTAGAACTGCTTTCAATGTGTCCCATAGATTCCGATATGTTGTGTCTGTGTTTTCATTTATCTCTAAGAATTTTTTAATTTCCTCCTTGATGTCTTCTATAACCCATTGATCATTCAGTAACCTATTGTTCATTCTCCAATTGATGTATGCTTTTTCCTTCCTTCTTTTATCGTTGATTTTCAGTTTCATTCCATTATGATCAGATAAGATGCATGGTAATATCTCTACTCCTTTATATTGTCTAAGAGTTGCCCTGTGACATAATATATGATCTATTTTTGAGAAGGATCCATGTGCTGCTGAGAAAAAAGTGTAACTGCTTGATGTTGGGTGGTATACTCTATATATGTCAATTAGGTCTAGGTTATTAATAGTGTTATTGAGTTCTATAGTTTCCTTATTCAACTTTTGTTTGGAAGATCTGTCCAGTGGCGAGAGAGGTGTGTTGAAGTCTCCCATGATTATGGTGTGGTGGTCTATTAGACTCTTGAACTTGAGAAGAGTTTGTTTGACGAACATAGCTGCACCATTGTTTGGGGCATAAATATTTATGATTGTTATGTCTTGTTGGTGTATGGTTCCCTTAAGCAGTATGTAGTGTCCCTCTTTATCTCTTTTGATTAACTTTGGCTTGAAATCTATTTTATTTGATATGAGTATGGACACGCCTGCTTGTTTCTGAAGTCCATATGAGTGATATGATTTTTCCCAACCTTTCACCTTCAGCCTATGTATGTCTTTTCCTATCAAATGCGTCTCCTGTAGGCAGCATATTGTTGGGTCTTGTTTTGTGATCCATTCTACTAGCCTGTGTCTCTTAATTGGTGAGTTTAAGCCATTAACATTTAGGGTTATTATTGAGATATGGGTTGTTCTTCCAGCCATATTTGTTTATTTCTGTTACTAAACATTGTTTGTTTTCCTCTTTGATTGTTTCCCCCCCCCCTTTACTGTCCTACCTCCCACTGTTGGTTTTCATTGTTATTTTCCATTTCCTCTTCCTGTAATACTTTGGCTAGGATGTTTTGAAGAGATGGTTTTCTAGCTGCAAATTCTTTAAACTTTTGTTTATCGTGGAAGGTTTTAATTTCATTCTCCATCCTGAAGCTTAATTTCGCTGGATACACAATTCTTGGTTGGAACCCATTATCTTTCAGTGTTTGAAATATGTTATTCCAGGATCTTCTAGCTTTCAGAGTCTGTGTTGAAAGATCAGCTGTTATCCTGATTGGCTTGCCCCTAAATGTAATCTGCTTCCTTTCTCTTGTAGCTTTTAAAATTCTCTCCTTATTCTGTATGTTGGGCATCTTCATTATAATGTGTCTAGGTGTGGATCTCTTATGATTTTGCACATTCGGCGTCCTGTAGGCTTCTAGGATTTGGGATTCTGTCTCATTCTTCAAGTCTGGGAAGTTTTCTTGTATTATTTCATTGAATAGACTGCTCATTCCTTTGGTTTGGAGCTCTGTACCTTCCTGTATCCCAATGACTCTTAAGTTTGGTCTCTTAATGTTATCCCATATTTCTTGGATGTTCTGCTCATGGTTTCTTAACAGTCTTGCTGAGCTGTCTATGTTCTTTTCCAGTTGAAATACTTTGTCTTCATTGTCTGATGTTCTATCTTCTAAGTGTTCTACTCTGTTGGTAGTATTCTCCATTGAGTTTTTAAGTTGGTTTATTGCTTCCTGCATTTCTAGGATTTCTGATTGCTTGTTTTTTATAACCTCTATCTCCCTGTATAGTTGATCCTTTGCTTCCTGGATTTGTTTGCGTAATTCGTTGTCGAAGTGATCTTTCATTGTCTGATTTTGCTGTTTAATGTCTTCCTTGATACTCCAGATCATCTGAAGCATGTATATCCTGAATTCTTTATCTGACATTCCATCTGCTGCAGCTGTTACCTCTTCTAAAGTTGCGTTGACCTGCATTGCTTGTGGTCCTTTCTTTCCTTGTCTTTTCATACTGCTTGCGTATCTTTCCTGCAGGTGCGGGCGGCGGCTCTGCTCTCTCCTTATTCCAATTGGGGTGTCGTGGCTACCACGCCAGCAGGTCACTGGGCCTGTTCTGGGAGCTGGTGACGGCTCTGTTCTGCCCCTACTCCAATTGGGGTGACGTGTCTGTCGTACCAGCAGGCCACTGGGCCTGTCCTGCTGGTCGGTCGCAGATCTGCCCACCTTTCGGGCACGAGTGGAGGCTCTGCTTTGCCCCTACTCCAATTGGGGTGTCGTGACTACCCCGCCTGCAGGATGCTGGGTCTGTTCCTGGCAAGGGAGGCGACTCTGCTCTGTCACTACTCCAATTAGGGTGGTGTTTGTACCCCGCCGGCAGGCTCCTGGGCCTGATCCGCCGGTCTGTTGTAGGTCTGCCTACCTTGAAGGCGCTGGCGGCGGATCTGCCCTGCCCCTCCTACCACGCCTGCGGACCCCTGGGCCTGATCTGCAGGTTGATCACTGGTCTGCTCACCCTGCGGGCACGGGTGGCGGTTCCGCTCCACCCCCACTCCAATTGGGGTCACGTGACCACCACACCGGCAGGGCCTGATCCGGGCGTGGGATAAGGATCTGCTCTGCCCCTACTCGAGTTGGGGTGACGTGTGTACCACACTGGCAGGCCACTGGGCCTGACCCGCCAGGCTGTCACAGGTCTGTTTACCTTGCAAGCGCGAAGGGCGGCTCTGCCCTGCCCCTCCTACCACGCCCATGTACTACTGGGTTGTGGGTCTGCCCACCTGGCGGGTGTGGGTGGCGGCTCCGCTCCGCCCCCTCTCCAATTGGGGTCACGCGGTCACCACGCTGGCGAGCCGCTGGGCCTGCTCCGGGGGCTGGCGGCGGCCCGGCTCCTTCCCTCTGGCTCGAGGACAAATTGAGGAGACTCGGGTGACTGAGCCTCACCCCCCTTACCAGGAGACCAACTGCTTATGTCACCGCTGGTATTGATGAAGATCTCTCCTCCACCGCTTTCTGCTGACATCAGATCTCTGCCATGTTGGTATCCTATGCGAATGGCAGCATTTCGTTCCCCTTGCCAGGCAACCCAAGCAATGGGTGAGTCCTGACCTGCCCTCAGCAGGACCCGGACCGAGACACAGTTTCCGCGGGCTCCTAGCCCCGGTCCAGGGAAGTTCCGGGAGCCGGAACTCGGCCGCTCCGTGCTCGGTGTAAGCTCCTATAAGTGTAGGCTCCAAGAAGCAGCCCCCGCGGGCTCCCATGCCACACATCTTTATGATGAAAAATTACTTCTCCTTTGCATACATTTTGATTCCATTTTTTATAGAAATATTAAATGTGATACAACATAGAAGACTATGAAGTTGTAATAATGCATTTTTCTTTCTCACAACAAATATTTATCCTTCCTGACCTTCGTGTTATGTTTGCTGAGGGAGGTGAAATATCAGTAGTTTATTGCTGTTTCCCACATTATGGGCTGCTTTAAAAAAAATCCATAGCATTTATTTTGGCTTCATTCATCATCTGGGGTAGCAGGCAACAGTAGAACCAGCCATAATAGGCAATAACTCTCAAGTGAATTTTAATGATGGGTTCTGGACACAAAAAGGAAGGAGAATTACCTTCATTCATATAAGATGCTACTTCATGAAAGATAGTCCCATTTTTCATATGCTGGACATGTATTTCCTTGTCATACAAATACACAGTTTTACCCTCTGCAAATTCTTGCTCAATTCTTGCTCTCTATAAGTTCTGGGCACCCCATGACCTGGGGCAACTTGAATGGAAAGAGCACCAGGCTGACTGAATATTTTCAGGCTTTGTGCCTGATTCTGGCTGTGACACCCACCAGCTGTGTGCTTCTGGCAAGTTGCAGATTTCAAAGGTCTCAGTGCCCTCAATGGTCCCATTGAGTTCAAACTTGGGACTGAATGACTGAACATCAAAGAGAGAAAGTCTGAAAATGTCAGGTAGTGGCCTATTTATTATTCATCACATACTTTCTCACACAAAATGTGTGCATGAGATATAATAAATTTTCAGGGATAGAATTCTACCATTCTCTGCTGTTTTCACCCTGCATTTCAATCCCCAGTACTTCCCTTTTCCATGCCCCTTTGTTCCCCTGATCCCCTTCTTCAATTCTATTAGGGTTTCTTCAATTCATTTATTGCTTTTTAATTGGTGCATTATAGATGTTCATAAAGTGGAATTCATTATGATATATTCATACATACACATAGCATAATTTGGTCATTTCCCTGAATGGTTTGTCTTTCTTGTTTTTCCTCTTTTTTCCTCCTATATTTCTTATCCTTTCCTCTTGTCCTGTGAAAACTAAATTTATTTTACTCTGCTTTTTCATAGTTTCAGCTACTCTTAGTCTTGATACCTTAAAAAATCTAATTGCATGTCCAATTATAATTAGTGTACAAAACTGAACAACACTAACAGAAAATGTCCCAAATATTTATAATATTTACACTCCCTTAGAATGATATGTCAAAAAAAAAAGAGAACTCTGTTGCCTTATTGTATGGATGCTCTCAAATTAGATCTGATAGCCGTCTTGCTTTTAAGTATCGCAGAATGAGCTTTCACAGGACTGTCCTGATCATTCATTTCATGGTGACAGGGTTTCTATGTATGTGCCATAGTACTTAATTCAACCCATATAAGTTTATTTTAAAAGAGAAGAACTGGTTGAATATCATAAAATGAGAATTCATGTTGATGTACCAAGAAGTGCTCTAGACTAGTAGTCTATATATACCCTTGACTTACTAAGAAACTGGAGGAATTAACTTCAGTGCAATGGACTCACATATGCTTGATGCGTTAAATCCTGGTAAGATGAAGACTGAATATCTGGTCATATTGCCTTATTGTCTGGTTGCTCTCAAATTAGAGAGCATCCAGATAATATCCTGGCACTTGGCTCTATGGTTGTCTTAAGGGTCAGTCTGCTTCTTTGTAATTCCTCCTTCAATAAAAGAAGCAATTTACTTTCCTTATTTGGAGAAATATCTACCCATATCATTTGACCATTTTCTAATTGGACCACTCATCTTTTGTTGTAGATTTTTTGAGTTCCTCATATACTCAGAATATTAATTCTTTGCCACAAGAATAGCTGGCAAACATTTTCTCCCATCTATAGGTTGTCTCTTCACTCTATTGATCATTTTCTTTGCTATGGAGATGATCTTAGTTTGATATAATCCCATTTGTGTATGTTTGTATGTGTGTGTGTGTGTGTGTGTATGTGTATATATATACTGTCTTGTTCATGGAAGCTAATATGTCAATCTCAAACTTGATTAATGGTTACTAGAGGCTGGGAAGGGGAATACAAAAAAGGGAGAATAAAAAGCCAGATAATAGAAAAATCCAGTTAAAGAAGCGAAAGAGGAAGGCTGGATAACTGAACAAAAATTCAGTTAAATAGCAGCAACATGTTCTATTGTACTACAGAACAGTGGGGCTACTACAGCTTGAAATGGCCCTTTACATGTTATATATAGAACTAGTAGAGGGCTAGAACTGTAGCTCAGTGGTAGAGCACTTGTCCAGCAGGTGTGAGGCACTGGGTTCAATCCTTAACACCACATAAAAATAAATAAAATAAAGGCATTCTGTCCATCTACAACTATAAAAACAATTTTTTTAAAAAAACTAGTAGAGAGGACTTTGAAGGTTGCAAATATAGACATGATGATACAGAAATGCTAATCACTTTGATTTAATCAGTTCACATTGTGGACATGCATTAAAATGTCACACTATACTCCATTAAACATACACAATTATTACATGTTAACTTAAAAGAAAATGAAAATAAAGCAAATTTAATCCTAATGGTAAGAAATGAGTGAGAAAAAGTTAATAACTTATTTATGTTTTGACCCTTGTATTTATCTTAATAACCAGTTAATTTTACAACCCCAAAATAACAAGAATAAACTATTATACAAATTTAAACAAAGATGTTCACTAAAAGGCTATAATTTGGGGCTGGGGATGTGGCTCAAGCGGTAGCGCGCTCGCCTGGCATGCGTGCGGCCCGGGTTCGATCCTCAGCACCACATACCAACAAAGATGTTGTGTCCGCCAAAAACTAAAAAAAAAATAAATATTAAAAAATTCTCTCTCTCTCTCTCCCCCCCTCTCTCTCACTCTCTCTTTAAAAAAAAAAAAAAAAAAAAAAAATAAAAGGCTATAATTTCCTTTTGCTCATTAATATTTTCAGAGGCAACAATCTTTTGGCTTGTACATTTAAATCCCGTGAGAATTGATTCCATGTTTTTGTGTTTTTTTGTGTTTTTTTTTTTGGTACCATGGACAGAACCCAGGGATACTTAACCACTGAGCCACATCTCCAGAGTCCCCTTTCCCCCAACCTGCTTTTTTTTTTTTTTTTTTTTTTTTTTTTTTTTAATTTTGAGACTGGTTCTCATTAAATTGCTTAGGGCCTTACTAAATTGCTAAGACTGACTTTGAATTTGAGATCCTTCTCCTTTAGCTTTCGGAGCCACCGGGATTATAGGCATGCACCATAGTACTCAACTTAAATCTTCTTCTTTAACATACTTTAATACTCTTTACATATAAAGCCCTTATTTTCTTACTTTTTCTCTTGATTTTTACTTTGTTTATGACGACCCTTATAATCAAATTCTTTTTCTAATTTTTTTTTTTTTTTTTAGTTGTCAATGGACCTTTATTTTATTTATTTATATGTGGTACTGAGAATCGAGCCCAGTGCCTCACACGTGTTAGGCAAGTGCTCTACCACTGAGCTACAGACCCAGCCCATAAATTCTCAATCTTATTATATTGGTGATTCTTAAGATTTTGTGTCTTGTATAAGAAAGATATCCCATCCCAAAACATTGTTCGATATTATATGTATCCTTTTTAAAATAAATTATTCTGCTTACCATTTGCATTTTTTGGAATGTATAAATCTAAATTTATTTGTTCCCATATATTTAATTTTTGAACACTGTTAGTTTAATTTTATTGATTTTTGTTGGTTTGAAAGGCCATCTTTATCATATACTAATATCAGCATGTTCATGGGCCTATTTCTGAAGATGGCAATAAATGTTTTAATTTTTACTACAACATCTTTTTGGAAATAATAGTTGCTTTCAGTGTCCTTCTGCAAATCTTTCATACATGGTTGTTCTCCATTTTTTCTTGTTGTTGTTCCCAACTTTGGTTAGAATTGGACTGAAATATAAACTAATTGGTAGAGAGGAACATTTATATTAAACTTTATAGTTGACCTCTATTGACTCAGAACTGTTTTATGATTTTCAGTAAAATTTTACACTTCTTATTCATATCTTACCCATTTGCTGGGTTTAGACCTTGATATATTTTATCTTTATTACATTGTTGTCAAATATTTTTTCTTTAACTTTTCTATTTTAGATATTGATAGTACCTAGGAAAACAATGGACTTTAGATTGTTAATGTTATACCTAGGGTTTTACAGAGCCCTCATTAGTGTTTGAGTTTTGTGCTTTTTTTTTTTTTGAGATTTGAGTTATATGAGGTTGTTTGATGGATTATCTTGGATCTTTCTAGGTAGAAAGTCCATTACTTTTATAAGAGTTTTATTCAATTACCTTCTGGTTCTTTCTACTTTGAGAAATCACTTCTTATTTTTGCATTTCTACTACATTTCTTAAAGAAATAAATTGTAAAGTATACCATTAATGTAGTATTGATGTAGTGAAAACTGAGTGAGAATTTGAATAATTATCTGATGCATTTGATCAATGTATGTAATTAAACTCTTTTATGCAGCCCATAATTCTTCCTTTACCATAATAGATTGGTTATTTTAAAGGACCACATATTATATGAATAATTGTTTCAACTCACTACTTTATTTTACTGTGAAAATGAAAAATAAGAGAAAATATAATGCAGGTTATACAACATCGATATTTAGTCATTATCAATATGGCTCTGTAATTGTTCATAGTCTATTTTCAGTGTGCCACCATAGGTGGTACAAGGCAAAGGAAAAATAATTAGCCAGGCAACAATCCTCCATTATTAAAGATGGAGCAAAGCTATTCAGAAGGGTGAAAAGAAATGGACAACATACAAATAGCTGAAAAGGAGGCATTCAGAAAAGAGAGCATAGAAGCTCAGTGGAAATTAGCATTGCAATAATTATTATGAAAGACAAAGCTATAGAACTTCAAAATCAATAGATGCTAGCTAATTGCAAGAAAATATTAACAATATAAATCTTAGGCATACACCAGAAGTTATTTCATCTGGGATCAGTGAAAACAGGCCCATATGAATTCAGTTACAGCCATCATTTCAAAGATACCTAAATGAATGGATGTCTTGTTCTGGAGAACACATGTAATTTTGTATATAAATCACAGGGTAAATTGTAGAATTGGCAATTTTAAGGTGTCTAAATTAAATGCAACTGGTGAAGGCATGAAGCAAGAGAAGCCTATACTGAAATCTGAACCACTTGTTTTGGTTTCCTGCCTTTTGCAGAGCTGCTAGATATTTGCCAGCTGTCTCATAGATTATGTTGTAAGAACAAACAGCCCTAGAGAACCAGAGCCTCTAGGAGAATTTCTCACAGAATATGTTCTAATTAAAAAAATTTTAAGAACAAATGTATGGATCTTTTGAAATGAAGTAATACAAAGTAAAATTTGGCACCAAAATTATTAAAACTAAGATATACCGTTGGACCACTATATGAATGAAATTTTAGCCCATTGTAAAAATTGTCCCTCTGGGGCAATATTGTAAAAAGCAATGAGGTAACTAGCCAAAGATGTGATTTTATGAATGCTAACTTGTAAATGCTCAAGACAACACAGATAGGAATGAAGAAGAGAAAATGCTATCTATGTGTTGTTATAGTTTAGGTATGAGGTGTCCCCCAAAAGCTCATTTGTGAGACAATGCAAGAAAGTTTAGAGTTGAAATGATTGGGTTATGAGCGTCTTAACCTATTAGTACATTCATTTATTGATAGGAATTAACTGGGTGGTAACTGTAGGCAGGTGGGGTGTAGTTGGAGGAGGTGGGTCAATGAGGGCGTGCCTTTAGAGTTTATAGTTTGCCTCTGGTGAGTGGAGCTCTCTCTCTCTCTGCTTGCTGATAACCATGTTCTGAACTGTTTTCCTCCACCACAGTCTTCTCCCATGATGTTTTGCCTCATCTTGGGCCCAGATCAATGGAGCCAGTCATCTATGGACTGAGACCTCTAAAAATGTATGGACCAAATGAACTTGAACTTTTCCTCCTTTAAAAGCGTTATTGTCAGGTCTTTCAGTCACAGTGGAGAAAAAGCTGACTAAAATGTGTATATATAAATACAACTTTCTTATACCCAACATATCTCATGCTTTCAAAAATTATTAAGCAACACTGAACTAAATGCAATCATATACTAATTTGCCAGGACTTTGCTCTACTAATTGTGAAATTATATAGTATTTTTCATAAAATGAAATTTGTCTTACATTTTATGATGTATCATGCATCATTGTTGTATTATTGTATGATTAGAAACCATACTTTAATTGAATCCAGTATAAAATGCTTTGGAAAGTAATACAGTGAGTCTGATCTTCATATGGCCATAGATTGTGTGAAGTAATAACAACACTTGAATTAAAAATTATGTTTCAGGAATTTTCTAAGCACTTGAATGTTTCAAGTAATATAATCCAGAGAATATGAGTAAGTTTCCCAAGTTAGCAAAGCTACCGAGAGTGAATTTGAACCCAGACAGTCTGGAAGTAGCTAGAAAATGTCACACAAGAAAATCTGGGAATCCTATTGCAAAACATGAGAAAAATGATTGATAGATATTCTAAATGATCATTGGGAAAAAGCAATCTCCTCAGTCTTTTACTTAAAGTTTCTAATATATATTCTTAATATATGGACCAGTTGTGTGTGTGTGTGTGTGTGTGTGTGTACACGCACGCGCGCACACTTGCATGTTACCATATGATATGCTTCCAAATAGGCTAAATAATCTGGTTAGAAATTCATATATAGGTATTTGTAATTTTAGATGCCATCTTTACTGTGACATTTCTGTTAACCAATCACAAGAAAACAGTAACAAGCTAAATGGAGATAAGTATTTATATGAATTTAGTTACACTTCTAGGACATTTTAGGAATCTTTAATTTCACGAACACCTTATGTTCTCATCTATAATTCTGCATCCAGCACAAAATGAAGTGCAGCACGGCAGAAATCTGCCCAATTTAATCCCAGTGTCTATATTGAATATTTAAACAGTCTTATGAATTTTATATCTCTTAACAAATGTAGCCCGGAATCTAATTTTCATAAACACAACAGTTGGGGAGCAGTGATACACTCATACAGATCTTCTTTGCTTTCTGCAATGATCAGATACTAAAATCATCTTTTTGTTCTGTAAGTCTTTGTTAATGTCATTGCTATTCTGCAAAAACTTTAAGGGACATACTTAAAATACATTGTTGAAAATGAGCCCATGTTGAGAAAGACATTCTTTCCTTCACAACAGTTTTTAGAAGTCCCATTATAATTCTGATTTGATTATAAATCAAATCTTCACTGCCCTCTCAGCATAGGTCAAAGCAAAGTTCCAATTTACTTTCTGCCACTTCACTCCTGGGTCAGCAATGAGACAGGTAAATGTCAAACATGAATACATTTTTTTAAATGGAGCAAATGGCTTTTTAATATATTACCTACCCTGAATTAGTAAGGCTCAATTTCACTTTTGTTTAACTTTCTAGTTTTGCAGCATTCCCCCCAAATTGAATCAAAATGGCAAGACATGTATTTCCTCAAGACATCAGAAAAAACTTACATAGAATAAAAAGATGCCATTCTGACTGGAGTGAGATGAAATCTTAGAGTAGTTTTGATTTGCATTTCTCTAATCACTAGAGATAATGAACATTTTTTTCATATTTGTTAATCGACCATATTTTGTCTTCTGTGAAGTGTCTATTCATTAGCCCATTTATTTATTGGATTATTTGTTTTGTTTTGTGTTGTTTGGTGTTAAGTTTTTTGAATTCTGTATATATCCTGGAGATTAGTGCTCTGAGGTGTGTGTGATAAAGATTTTCTCACATTCTGTAGGCTCTCTCTTCACGTTATTAATTGTCTCCGTCCGTAGCTGAGAATAGACACTTCACAGAAGAAGAAATTCATTTGATCAACAAATATATGAAAAAATGTTCGACATCTCTAGCAATTAGAGAAATGCAAATCAAAACTACTCTAAGATTTCATCTTATTCCAGTCAGAATGGCAATTTATCGAGACTACAAGTAACAATAAATGTTGGTGAGGATGTGGGGGGAAAGGTACACTCAGAAATTGCTGGTGGTACTACAAATTGGTGCAACCACTGTAGAAAGCAGTATAGACGTTCCTCAGAAAACCTGGAATGGAACCACTATTTGACCCAGTTATCCCACTCCTGGATTCATACCCAAAGGACTTAAAATCACAATGATGCAGCCACACAATGTTTAGAGCAGCTCAGTTCACAATAGGTAAACTATGGAACCAACCTAGATGCCCTTTGACAGATGATTGAATAAAGAAAATATGATACATATACACAATGATATATTACTCAGCCTTAAAGAAGAATGAAATTATATCATTTGCAGGTAAATGGATGGAGCTGGAGGATATCATGCTAAGCAAAATAAGCCAATTCCAAAAAACTAAAGGCTGGATTTTTCTCTAATAAGTGGATGCTAATCCATAATGGGGTGTGGGGAGAATAAAGGATCTTTGGATTGTGCAGAGGAGAGTGAGGGAAGGGGAGAGGATGTGAGGATGGGAAGGATGGTGCAATGAGGTTGACATTATTACCATAGATTCATGTATAACTCTATTACCTGTGTGACTCTACACCATATTCAGCCAGAGGAATGAGAATTTGTGTTCCATTTGTGTATGATGTGTCAAAATGCATTCTACTGTCATGTATAACTAATTACAACAAATTAAAAAAATAAAAGAAAGAAAGACATCTAAATTGAAAATAAAAAAAGAATAAAGAAATACAAGATTTCATGCAAAACTGCTGAATACAGAGCTACACCAAAATGTTCCTAATTGCTTCAATATCATTACTCATGGAAATAACCACATTTTAAAAAATAGTCTAGATAATCTGCCTACTTCTAATAATGAAATCCTTATTAATAGAGAAAAAATTGTCTCCACTTTCTTGAATTTTGAAGAGCTCATATAAAACATACAAGGTAGGGGTTGAATAAAAGTTGGGTAGCAAAGAACATGTTTACCATCTTAGCATGCATAAGGCATGAATCCAGGGATTCAATTCCCAATGTTAAAACAAAATTTTAATTAAACAAATAAATAATAAAATATATAAAGTATGCATGAAATTATTTGATACCCAGAAAGGAAACATGCACTGTGGTTGAAAAAGAGAGAGAGAGAGAGAGAGTACTGAACTTCTGCCAGACCATATACTATCCACCATAACCCTAATTTACTTAGCATGTTCAGGACTCCATGGCCTTAGCTTTAAAATATTAAAGCACACTGTCACAGAGCAGTTTCAATCGAGGTTCAACGGCCTTTCCTGAGATCTTAAAAAATAAAATTATAGATTAAAAACAAGGTTAAAAGGAGAAAAATAAAGCAGTAAAACAGTGTTTCATAAATAGTCAGAAGCACCTAAAAATGTAAATTGGTTTCACTTTGGCTATTATTTTCTTATTATTGTTGTTTTGCTGCCAAGACTAACTGATTATTTCAAAGAATCCTTTCAATTTAGAGTTTTAATTATGGGATACTCTTTTCAACATTGAACAACATTTGATCTATTAGTACAGGGCTTTAAAATTCTGCTTATACTAGAATAAAAAGTAATTGATAAATTGGTGCATCGGTAAATGTTTGTATCTTTATATTCCCAAACAGGAGTTCTAAAAATGTCTAATACTTCATTAGGATTTTTTCCCCATATTTTTATAGCACACTGGGATGACTTTCATTGCCAGCACTCCAGCTGGCTCACTATTTCCCCAAGCTTTTTCTTTTTCATATAATATATTCTGAGTGTGCTGAGTTGGATTCAGGATTCTCCCAATAATAATGATAATAATAATAGAGACAGAACAGAAATGTTAGGTGGAACAGTGAAGGATGTCTGCTTTAGGAACATTTGTCAGATTCCCCACAACCTTGAATTTAATGGCTCATTAGAGGGATGAGAGGGACGACTCTGGGTACTCCCTAACATAATGGCATAAGACAGATTAGTGAACATGGCCTGCTAGCAAAGAGAAGAATAGAAACACTTTCTTACTTGGTTTGCTCTAGGTGGCTAAAAAGCCAGGGGGACCCCTAAGAATTCACAACTATATGCTACAAACCCACCAGGTTTTCAGTTTAAATTAATGTGTTGGAAAAACTCAAGCCTGGAAATTAATTGAAAGTAATTTTTGAATTCAACACCATAATCACTAAGCCAAAGAAAATAAATATATCTTCTAAGACAATACATAATCTCAACCCAGGACCCCTGGGATTCGAACAGTGTAAAGGAACCCAAATGAGCTCAAAATCCTAAAAAAGGTAAGAAAGATGAAAACCAAAATGAAACAAACAAACACAAACAGAAGAAAGGATCAATAGATATTTAAAAAATCAAAATTTTATATGTAAAGTAAAAGTACTTAAAAAGGAGATACTGAAAATAAAAGTGAGATATAAGAAAGCATAAAATGTGCCATAACATTTGGAATACAAATAATTTCCAAAATGATAAATACAACTCTTAAAATTAAAAAAAACAAAAACAAAAACTAATGAATAGATTGATTCGGGTATTTTTGCCTTGGAAGAGCATTGGTGAGGTAGACATTTTATCGAGAATCACCCAGACTCATCGAAGCTAGCAAGAAGATAGATAACATGAGATGACTAGTTAGAGCAGTTTCATGAGAAAATTGAGAGACTAGGAGACAGGCAATATTTAAATATATGGCTGAAACTTTTCTAGTATTGATGAAAATATATATTTAAAATTTTGTAAAACAGAACTGAATCATTGGACTTTCACAAAGCCTACTTCAGTTGCAGTATATCAAAGAAAAATATGAACATGAGTGATCAATGGGAAAGAAAGCTTAGCTATCAAGGAATAGGATTTATAATGACAGCAGATGTTTCAACTGCAGCAACGAGTTTCTTCTGGAAGACAGTAGAATAATATCTTTAAAATAAGGACTGAAAATGAATGTCAACCTAGAATTATAGTGACTTGTTTGCTGCAATAAAAAAATGTTGGTTAAAATATTAAAGGTGACCACTAAATAGAAGTAATAGAAATATTTGTACCAAAATAAAATCCAATATAAGATGTATATAGAAAATTATGAGCTTTATTGGAAGATACAGTTGAAGACTTAAACAGATTTACCATTTTTAAATTCTGAATCACTTAGAAATGTGCACATGAAGACATGAAGCAAATTCATGCTACACTGTTTGTAATACCAAAGTACCCACCAACAAACCACCACACATAGACACAAAGCAGAAAACTGATGATCTAGAACTACAAATAGAAATACCGAAAGATCTCAAAAATGGATTATTGAGTAAGAGAAACCAAGTTACTTAAGAAAATGGATAATGTACTTGAATCAAGGAAAAAACAGATACTTTTATTAAACACAGGAGTAGGAAAAATACAATGAAAGTTAGAGAAACAATAACATCACATTTGAAATACTAACTATATAGAGGGTATATAATAATGGAGGCTCAAAGCATTTCACACCTTAGTAATTATTTGGTTTGTTTTCCACTTTTGGTGTTGGAGATTGAACCTGGGGTTTCAGGTTTGCTAAGCACACATTCTACCCCTTGCTTCACTCCCAGTCCCAGCAAGGTTTATTCTTCAAACTGGGAGCTAGGCAGAAGGACATTTGCTATAATATGGTATATAACTGTTTGTAGATTTCATATATTTAGTAAAATAATGTATGCTTTAGAGATCTGGGCATATGAAAAGCGAAAAACACATCATATAAAATACAATTCCACAAAAGTTTAAACAGGGAAAGTTTAGTGTCACTCACATCCTAATTCACTTTTTAGTTCCCAGTAAAGTAGTAACCAAGCTGTGTTAAGAAATGAACACTGACTACTTAACTTGAACCCACTGGCTGACCCAGTTCTCCCTCTTATTTAACATCCACCAATCTCAAACTTGTGCCTCAGGAGAAGAATAAATGACTTATCAAGTTTCTCTGGATCTTTCAACATGCATATAATTAAAGTAACAAATGCCAGAATGCTCTTATATTACCGAAGTATTCTTGTATCTCAGAAATCTGAGACCCATTTTTCTTTGGAAAGCTATATTTTATACTAAGTGTAAACTTATTATGCTGGGGCCACAGTATCTCCAGAGGAGGAGATGTAGCTCAGTGGTAGAACCGTTGCTTAGCATCCATCCCTGGGATGGATTCTCATCATTGTGTATAAATTAAATAATAAAAACCTTCTATATTATCCAAGAATGAAAATTAATTTAAAAAACAGGTAATTTGACAAATATAAACCTTTATCTTAGGAAAAAATTCATATCTGGTCTCTAATTTTTTTTTCTAATTGGAAGTTTTATTTTATTTTTTTTAATTATTGGTTGTTCAAAACATTACAAAGCTCTTGACATATCATATTTCATACATTTGATTCAAGTGGGTTATGAACTCCCATTTTTACCCCATATACAGATTGCAGAATCACATCGGTTACACATCCAAGTTTTTACATATTGCCATACTATTGACTGTTGTATTCTGCTACCTTTCCTATCCTCTACTATCCACCCTCCCCTCCCCTCCCATCTTCTCTCTCTACCCCATTTATTGGTCTCTAATTTTATAATAAAATTGCAATTTTAAAACAACCGTATATTTTACAAATACTGATTTGGTTAATTTTCTCTACAGATTACTGGACTGGTACAAGTGTTAATTTACTTCAAAAGAATATTAGTTTCTAATAACTTTAAAAATCAAAGATGAAACGCGACAACAGCGAAGATATAATAGACATGTCTACTGAATGTAATGTCATTGATTCAGGTAGATATTTATACCATAGACATTGGTTTTGCTCATTAATTAAGCCAAACAATCATTGATCTATTTGTAATTTCTACATTATGAATAACTTAATACTTAGAAATACCACATTATCATGGTAATTTCCTTTGTATTCTTAACATGGATTATATTCCTGATATTTCTGGCCTTAGATTACTTAGTGAGAAGATCTACCTCTTCTAAAAAAAGAGAGACATCCATATCTTGCCTCAGGCATGATTTTGCCCTGGTCAAGACTATCTTATGAACTCAAACTTTATTTTAAAAACTGTAGTCAACTATGTTATACAGAAACAATGACAAATAAAAGCCCTTGCCTTTGAGTGGTTCCTACAATGTAAATTGAGGGATATTATGTAGATTTTATGTATGCAAAAATTTATTAGGAAAGTTTAGAAAAACTATTATGTACAGAAAAAAAGGAAGCCTAGATGTAGATATATCAATGGTTTAAAACCTCATGATTAAAAAACACAATCTGAATTTATAAAAGACAGTGATTTTTGTATGTATCTAACATTTTTCTGAGGTTGTATGAAACCATTTTAATTGTATAAAAGCAAATTTTATGTAAGTAATAAAAGAGGTGACACAGTTTGTCTAGTTTTCTTTTCAAAAAAATCAACCCATTCTCTTGAATATCAGTTCATATGTATTTTTCTGGAATGGGGCCCCTGATGATGATTTGTAAACTTTGCTAGATATAACCTTATTGATGTTTCTTCACAGGCATGCGACAGGATACTAATTTTGATATCTATTTGGGGATTTATGTTTGTTTGTTTTGTTTTGTTTTACTGGGGATTGAACCCAGAAACTGTTTAAACCCTGAGTCACATCACCAGCAGTTTTTATTTCTGAAACAGGGTCTCCTTAAGTTCTTCAGGGCCTCACTAAGTTGCTGATGCTTGCTTTGAACTTGCAGTCCTCCTGCCTCAGCCTCTTGAGCTGCTGGGATTACAGGTTTATGCAACCATGCCTGGCTAGTTTGAGATTCTTGTTAATATTTATCAAGATATTTTCTGACTGAAGTAGAACCTACTGACAGAAGTAGAATCACTTCTGCTAAATTAGCACAGAATGAAGCTATCTTCTTCTCACTTCTGCCTTACTCAGTATGAACCCCTTGTGAGGATGGTCTTAGGCCTGAGCCTAAGCAACTCCATTTTTAAAACTCCAGTTGAAACCTGCAGTCTCACCAGGCAAATGTAATGCAGAGACATAATAAGCCCATGCATATTGAGGAGGTCAGTCTTAGAACTCTCTTCTAAGACTGTCTGAAGAAGTCCAGTCTAATCTTGCCTTCATATCTCTCTCTCTCTCTCTCTCTCTCTCTCTCACACACACACACACACACACACACACACACACATGCACGCACACGTGTACACATAAAAGAGTCCCAGCCATCCCAGCCTGCACGCCAGCTGGCTCACTAATAGAATGCAGATCCCTAAATGAATCTAGGAGAGACCAACCAAAGAAACTCCCAACCCATCAACACAATCATGGGAATTAAAATGGTAGTTGTCTTAAGTCATTAAGTTTTCAGAGGGAAGAGTAGATGCACTGATATATAACTGAAAAACACCTGTTCCGTATCACTATTATTAAATGTCTAAGATCTCCTAACCCACCCAGAAATCTTCCTAATGTTTGTTTTCCTGGCATGGCTTTCTATTTACCTGTTCTATTTTCACTGTGAGGGATTTCAATAAGCTCTTTATCTCACCAGTTTCATAGTTTCTTGACATCTTAAGCTTTCCTCTTCCAAATACTTTGCTACTTATGAACTTGGTCATGTCTTCATCCAAATAAGAATCCCATTATTCTATTTAATTAAGTGACTTGTACGTTTTTAAAAATGGACAAGGTTGTTCCAACAATAATCAAAATATCAATGATGATGGAAGACACCAGATGGTATCTAAGAACACCATTGTTTATTCCTATATTTATTGGCAATTCTGATTTGACAAAAGTCTTAGAATAACTTAAAAGTCGAATTAAAAATCCCTCCTTGACATTCACTAAATAGTAAATTTCAGTTCTCTCATATATAAGTAGTAATATATGTACTCAATAAGAAGTTACTAATATCATCCTTAATATGAATTTTTATTTTTATGTTAAGTCATTCAATATTATTTAAGGAATATTACTGAGTAGTTTTTAAAAGTTTGCAAATGGATCTTCAGCCAGAGTTTTCTCCTTCTCAGAAAAGCTGTAGTTAAATACAAGGATAATCCTAAAGGATACAGTGTAGAGTGCTGATTGCTAATAATTATTTTTTATAGTTTTTAACATTGAAAATGAAAAATTTTCAAATTCAAGCCTCTGAAATAGTGATGAAAGGAGTACCTAACTTAGTGCCTGAAAAACTGATAGATATCTGAATTTGTCACTAGTCACTATTTGATTTTTTCCTTTTAAATAGGCTTTATTTTTTAAAGAAATTTTAATTTTACAGCAAAACAAAGCAGAAAGTGCAGAGTTCCTATAGAGTCTCTTCCCTGAACACGTACAGCCTCACTATCAATGTTCTCTGCACATTTGTGCATTTTTTTACAATTAATAAATCTACTTTGAAACATTATTATCACCTAAATTTCCTAAAAATCCTCTGTACTACATCTATTCATTCTCCCCTTCCCTCACATTCATAAAATCATTGATCTTTCTACTGTTTCTATAGTTTAGCTGTTTTTAAAAATGTTATATAATTGTTATCATACAGTATGTAGCCTCATACAGATTGGGTTCTTTCACTCAGTAATATGCATTTCATCTTATCCCATGTTCCCTTATGGTTTGATAGCTCATTTCCTTTTAGTGCAGAATAATATTCCATTATTAGGATGTACCACACTTTATCAGTTCATCTACCATAGAACACCTTGGTTGCTCCCAAATTTTGGCAATTATGAAAAAGCTCCTATAAAGAACCATGTGTAGATTTTTGTGAAAACATAAATTTTCAAATCATTTCAGCAACCAGTAAGGAGGATGATTGTTGAATTCCTTGGTAAAAAAAAAAAAAAGAAAAAAAAAAGTTCAGTTTGTAAGAAATCGCCAAACTGTCTGCAAAGTATCTGTAGCATTTTGCATCCCCACCAACAATGAATGGGAGTTCCTATTGTATCATGTCCTCACCAGCATTTGATGTTGTCAGTGTTCTGGGATTTGGGGTGTTCCAAGAGCATATGCATTCCTTTGGGGAAGTATGAAGTGGAATGTCTAGAGAACAGATTTTTATTGGATATAATATTTGTTTTACATGTATTTTTTTATAGCTTGTACTTTGTCTTATCCTTGATTGTGTTGCATAAAGGAGACAATAATAATTTTATGGGAGTTCAGTTACCAATCACTGTGACTTTAGCATTATATCTAAAAAAAAAATCACCATAACACCAGGCCATCTATATTTGCTAATGTTATCATCCAGGAGTATTATGGTTTTGTGTTTGACATTTAGTTCTATGATCTACTTTGACTAACTTTGTGTAAATAATGGAAGATGTATCTATATTAATTCTTTTTACATTTGAGTATCAAATTGGTCCATCACCATTTGCTTAAAAATCTATCTTTGTTCACCTCATTGTCCTTGCTCCTTTTTCAAGGTCAGTTAACTATACTTACATGGATCTATTTCTGAGCTCTCTGTTCTGTTACACAGATCTATTTTTCAACTCTTTTGCCCATACCACATTGTCTTATTTATTGCAGCTTTACAGTAAGTCTTGAAGTCAGGTAGCATGAGTCCCCTGATTTTATTTGTGTTGGAAATTTTTGGTCTTTCTCTACTCTACATAAACTTCAGAATCTGTCAATATTCACAAAGTATTTTGCTGGGATTTTGATTGGGGGTGTATTAAGTCTATAGATAAAGTTATAAAGAACTGAGATCTTGGCAATATTTGAGTCTATCTACAAACATACACAGTGCCCTTTTTATATATTTTTATACAATTTATTTTACCTGAATTTTGGTTTTGTTCTCATCATACATATTATACTATATTTATACCTAAGTATTTCAGTTTGGGCAATATTGTATTTCTAATTTCAAATTATTTTTATTCATTGCTACTATGAGAAAGCAATTGTTTTTTATTTTTTTGTATACTAACCTTATATCCTGCAACTTTGCTATAATCATTTATTATTTTTATAAGAGATTTTGCCAAATTCATTCATTAGTCTGCATAATCATAACATCTGCAAAGAAAGTTTTCTTTCCTTCTTCCTGATCTGTATATCTTTAATTGTTTTTCCATTTACTGCACTACCTAGGCCTTATGGTATGGTGTTGACAAGAAGTGGTGATAGAGGATACAAAAAGAGCTCCCTTGTCACCATCAGGTGTGAAATTAGGTGTGTGTGTGTATGGGTTTTTTTTTTTTTTTTTTTTGGTAGATGTTATTTATCCATTTGAGGAAGTTCCCCTGTCATATGAATTTCCTGAGATTTTTTTTTTCATCAATGAGTACTGGATTTCATCAAATGCTCTTTCTGCATCTATTGCTATGATTAAGGGAATTTTCTTCTTTAGCCTATGGATATGATGGATTACTTTCATTTATTTTTTAATGTAGAACCAGTCTTACTACCTGAGACAAATCCCGTTTTGTTGTTATATTTATTTTTTTACACATTATTGGATTTTATTTGTGAATATTTTGTTCAAAATTATTGCATTTTGTTAATGAGAGAAATTGGTCTGTAGGTTTCTTTTCTGTTAATGTTTTTAACTGTTTTTGACATTTAGGAAATGTTGACCTCACAGAATGATGTAAGAAATATTTCCACAGCTTCTTTGCTTTTGTAACACATAATATAGAATTGGTATTTATTCTTCCTTAAATGTTTGGTAAAATATATCAGTCTGGGAAGATTATTAATTGTTGGTTTGGTTTCTTTAGTAGGCATAGACATATTTTGATTGTCTAATTCTTCTTGTATATATTTTGTTAGAAATTGTGTTTTGCAAGGAGTTAGTCAGTTTTGTCCAGATTGTCAAACTTTTTGACAGTCATTCATGGATTCCCCTATAATCATTTTCATATCCACAGGATCCACTAATTCAATAATTTGGGTATTATCTCTGTTCTTAGTCTTGCTAGAGGTCTATTGATGCTATTGATCATTCAAAAAATTACTTTTCAGTTTTATTGATTTTTTTTCCAATGGATTTCTATTTTCAGGCTCATCAATTTCCGCTCTAATTTTAATTATTTTATTCTGTTTACTTTGTGTTAACTTTGTTTTTTCTTTTTCTAGTTTCATAAGGTAGAAGCTTAGATTACTGATTTTATTTTTTTTTATTTAATGAATTCACTCAATGTTATAAATTTCTCTCCAAGCATTGCTTTTACTGTATTTACAAATTTTGATTAGTTGTATTCTCATTCTCAAAATACATTTAAATTTCTCTTGAGACTGTCTTTTTGACCCAGCCCTTTTAGAAGTTATGTTGTTGAATCTGCAAGTATTTGGAAATTTTCCAGCTATCTCTCTCTTATTGATTTCTAGTTTAATTCCATTGTGATTGCAAAGCATGCATTATATGATTTTGACTTGTTTAAATTTAACAAATATACTACAATTCAGTAGTATGATTAAGGTATACTAAAATTCATTAGTAGTATACAAAAATGTACTACAATTCAGTATTGTCACATGTTTTGGTGAATGTTCCATGTGATTTTAAGAAGAATGTGTATTGTATGGTATTTGAACCAGCTGTCAATTAACTGATGGTATTCTTCGTTTCACTTATGTCTTTATTGATTTTCTGCCTTTTTCTGTCCCTTACTGGTATTGGAATATTGAAGTTCCAACTATAATACTAAATTCGTCTATTTCTCCTTTTATTTCTGTCAGTTCCTGCCTCGTGCATTTTGACACTCGTTGTTAGATGTGTCTATATCAAGGACTATTATGTCCTATTGAAGAACTGACAATTTTATCATTATATATTGACCCTTTTTATTCCTAATAACATTTGTTGACCTAAAGTTGGCTCTGTCTATAATTAGTATATCTACTTCTGCTTTCTGTTGATTACTGTATGCATGGTATAGCTTTTTTTCTCTGTTTACTTTTAATCTATATGTGCTTTTATGCTTAAAGTGGATTTCTTGTAGACAACATAGAGTTAAGTCTTGTTTTTTCATCCACTCTGAAAATCTCTTTTGGAAATGCTCTATTTAAAATACTCTATTTGGAAATTTCAAGTGATTACTGATATAGTTGGATTGATATCTATATTTGTTACCCATGTTCTTTGTTCTTATGTTTGTCATCTACTCTCTATCATTGTAAATTTTTAATTATGCACTTTATGATTACATTTTCTCTCCTTTTAACATACCAACTGTAATCTTTCTTTATACTATTGTTTTTCTTAGAGTTTGCAATGTACAGTTACAACTAATTCAAGTCTACTTTCAAATAACATTCTATCACTTTATGTGTAATATAAACACCTTATAATAAAAACTTCTTAGTTTCTCCCTCCCATTATTATATCATTGTTATATTTCATTTCACCAATACATAACATGCATATGTATACATAACTAAATATGTTGCTATGATTTTCATTTTGAGCAAAGTGTTCTATTAGATAAATTAATAAGAAAAAAAGTAAAACTTTTTGTTACTTCACATATTCCTTCTCCAGTGGCCTTCTTTTTTCCTATAGAATCAAGTTTCTAACCTATAAAAATTTTCTTCTCACTGAAGTTTTTTTTTTAACATTTTCTACAAGACAGATATACACAACATATCTTGATTTTAGCTTGTCTGAGAAAATATTTATTTTTTTCTTCACTTTGAAGGATACTTTAATATGATATGATACATAAATATGAGTTGGGGGGGTTCTTCTCTGAACATTTTAAACATTCCACTTCACTATCTTTCTTGCTTTCATGATTTTTGAGATGAAATCAGATATAATTATCCTCTTTATTCCTCTATAGGTGAGATGGTTCCTCCTCCCTCAGGCTTATTTCAAGATTTCTTCTTCATCTCTGATTTTCAGCAGTTTGACTATATAGGGTATCAACATCTGTCCTATATGGTGTTCTCTGGGCTTCCTGAATCTGTAGTTTGATGTCAGACATTACTTTGGAAAATTTCAGTTTTTACTACTTTTGCACTTTTCTTTCTTTTTCTTATGGTGTACCTATTACATGTATGGTACACATTTTTGTCATTGTCCTACAAATGTTGGATATTCTGTTCCATTTTTTCCAATTTACTTTTCTCTTTGCTTTCAGTTTTGAAATTGTCTTTTAGCATATCCTCAAGCTCAGAGATTCTTTCCTCAGTCACATCCAATCTACTAATGTGCACATCAAAGGCACTTTTCATTTCTGTCACAGGTTTTTTTATTTTTTTATTTTTTATCTTCAGATTTTCTTTTTGGTTGTTTTTAGATTCTTCATCTCTACCCACCTTACACATCTGTGACTGTATGGTGTTTGCTTTTCCCACTGAAGACCTTAGCATGTTAATCATAGTTGTTTTAAATTCATCATAATTCCAATATCCCAGCCATTTCTAACTCTGGTTTTGATGCTTTCTCTATATTTCCAAATTATTTCTTTCTTGGTGTCTTCTTTTTTTTTTTTCCACCAGACATGATGTACTCCATAAAGGGAAATTCAGTAGATAGGCCTTTAATGAAAAGATGGCTAAGTGCAGGAGGAAGTAATGCATCCTGTAATCTAATGATTAACTCTCAGCCTTTTAGTGACCCTGTGACCTTCAGTTATGAACTTCCCAAGCACCTTTCAGGTTTCTCTGTGACCTTAGAGATATGGGAGGAATGTACTTGGTTTAACTGTATATGTCCCTGCTTCCTAACCCTGGTATATTAGGTCCTTAGAAAACTCCAATAGATTAGTCTCAGGTTAAAAAAAAAAATCTTCTTGAGGACAGGTGTTGATAAACACAAGTAGATGGCCATTTTCATTTTCCTTTCCATGCCAGAGCACAAGAGGATTTTGTCGGATACCCACTATGAGAGCTTGGTAGAACTCCAGGAGTGGAGACTCATAAAAATGACAAGATTAGAGTAGGGCAATGCCAGGGTCCCCCTGGAGATTTTAATTTCAAAGGTTTGTCCCCATGGAGTCTCTGACAGCTGGACAATTATAGTTATTATTTTCCTATGGTGTTTTCTGCTTGCAGATTTCTGCTCCAGTCAATTGAGATTTTTAGTATCTGCCTGTGGTGTATCTCCAAATGGGGATGCAATTTGTTCTGTCACCTCATTTCTCTGCTATTAATAAGAGAGGTTGATTTTGCAGTCTGGTCAGGCTTTTACTTGTTTTGATGGAGTGACAACTTTTAAGCTCTTTAAAACCTTAGAAGTACATATAAAATAACAAAATCTATTTACTTCTGTTTAAAAATCTATTAAGTTTATTTTTCAAACTTAGACAATCAACCTAAAACCATGGGTGATTGATCCACAGCATTATATTTATTGAGTTTTCCTTAATCTATGGATATTTATTTTTCAAGATACAAAAATATGGTGTCCCCCCAAATTCTTTACAGTATCAAAAAGCATTCCTTGCTCTAATAAAATACAATAAGCTACTACTAATAATAGTCTTATGTTCTAGTATGTTTAGTTCTCATTAAAATGAATCAAGTGTCTCCTTTTCAGAACATACAGGAGTTTAGTTAGTGTTTGAAAGCAAAAATACCTCATTTTAAAAATAGCTGATTTTTAAAATCCACTATGTAAAATAAAATAAAATTGCAGTTCCAATCATGTATAGTGTATTTGCAACCCACTATCCTTCCTGCTCCCCATACATTCAACTCTCTTGCTCTATTATAGATTCTACCCATTCTCCAAGATAAACTTTAATGTTTCCTTTCCCTCCTGAACTCTTTTCTGATGTCCAATCTGGCTCCAATTCTCCTGGCACTGACATAGGATTGTGAGTAATCCCTTACCGTAAGTGCACATAAGGTGTCATAGTCTAATAATCATTTCTCTGTGTCTTTCCAGCCAGGTTCTAAGTTGGAGTTAGAAATTTTATATTTCACCTTTTTAATCTTCAACTGCCTAGCATGGGAAATCATCCAGAATAGGTGATCAGAAAATATTTAAGAATCTCAATTATGTGAAGGAAAGAACAAATAAATCATATATAAATTATATTAATAATCATGGAAACTATAACAGACTCTAACATGCTTGAAATGTTCAAAAACTTATAATACAAATTGAACAATTTGTCTTCCATGCCAGAAGGAAACCTGAAAACACAAGCTGTGGAGGCTGCCAGTTGGTGGTATGTTCTCAGCATGAGCCAATATCTCGAAGCTAATGGCCTACTGCCTTTTGGAGCACCAAAATTTCCAGGTGTCACTGACATGAGACATTCATTCCATGGAACACATGCCAAGGTTGGGAAAAGGCAGAAGGCGGAAGAAGAATCAAAGCACTTGAAGTAATTTGCATCCAAATAAGTAGGAAAATTTCCCCTGAGGGGTTGGGGAGGTGGAGATAAGAGCATCTAGCTGTGCAAAATCATCATTGTTTTCATTAACAGGAGTGAAACCTAAGCCTAACAGCTCATTGGTTCCTCTAGGGGAATCTCTTCAGCCAGGTAAATGTCTGATCTTCATTCAAAAAACTGAATATCTTAAACTGAATATCTTACAGCAATGAAAAGTTACATAAATTTAAGATCACTATTTAGAAGAGTTTATAAGTAAAAGGAGAATGTTATCCAAATCACTTTACTCAGAGCTTCTTGAGAAAGACACCTGCAATGAGAGAAGTTAGATTTTGATAAAAAGCAGTTCTGAATTATAAAAGATAGAAAAATGGGAATTCATTTATAAAGAATTGATAGGCCCACTTTGTAAGATTCTTTTATATGAGCATAAAAGAAAGCTCAGGAGTATATCATGCACTGTCTTAGTAAAAAAAAAAAAAAAAAAAAAAAAAAAAAAAAAAAAAAAAAAGGTATCTATACCCTAAAAAGCTCATAGATAGCAAATATAAGTAAAAATTAACAGATATATTTAAATTTATGTTTCAAAATAGTAGAAATCTATAAATGTCTTTCAAAAATAAAATGTCAAATAATTCTTCATTTGATATCTAAAAGATAATATATAGTTCAACGCTGGAATACATGGGTTTGTAGAAATTATCACTAAGAAAAGAAATCAATTCAAACTTCATTACTACCTCCCAGGAAGCAGTAATAGTGATGACAATGATCAGTTCATTCAGGCTTGTGTTCAGGACTCATTATTTTAGGTCTTATTTAACTTTGACATCTTGGCCGGGTTACTCAAACTTTCAGAACACATGTTTACTAACTTATAAAATGAGTAGAGGTTTATTAAATAATTTCTTAGTTTTTTCAAATTCTCGCACTGAAATTAAACAGTTGCTTCTCAGTACTATTCTTAGAAGCAAAAATAGATGGGATTTTAAGTCATAGTTATTGCAATTGCTATATGCCTAGACCACCTTTGGATGCCTTTGGGCTTTATCTTTCTTTTTCTTTCAAGTGAAGGAACTTGCTTTGGGCCTGTCTTCCTTGATTCCTACAGTGCATGTCTCTTTCATCCCCCTTTCTATGTGATACCAGATGCAATAAGAGCATTGATTCAAGAAGAAGAAAAGAATTTGCTTATCAAACTGCTCATTCCTATACCACCATCACTAAAACTATAGCAAATATGTATTTGTGTATATGAATTTTCACACATGCAAGCAGATAATTTATATATGTGCATGTTTGTTGATACTTTTTCACATGTTTACATATACTTGAAGAGGTTGAGGCTTCACAGGGAACATTTCTGTACTAATTCTCTCCAACCCAAACTCATATTTGACAAATTCAAAATGAGAAAAGACATACTTAGGTGATCATTATACAATTTCTTTCCTTTCTTGGTTTTAATTTATTTTCTTTCTAATTTTTTGCTAAATTGTAATTAAGAGAATTTGTATCCTAAGAAAAAGATTTGTGTTCCTGAATTTATAGCTGAATAATCACTTGAAATAAAAAAGTAATTAAATCACTAAATATGAAATACAGTCTGGTAACAAATTGATTATTCACAAAAATAATAAAAATATTTTAAAAGAATACTTTTCCCTGAACTATTATATTCTTTCCTAGTTATTTATAAAGTAGTATAGTATTGAGATCATTTAGAAATTGCTTTTTAAAATATATTTTAAGATAATTAGTAATATAGTTTATTAGAATAACAAAAACAAAATAAATCCTTTATGTACATTAATTTGCTTATTTTTTATAAAAATCTTTTACGCTGAATAGTATTATTTCACCATTTTCACTGTGAGAAAATTGAGATACATAAGGTTAAATAATTGCCCAAGGATATAAATGTGTTAAGCCATAGAACAGATTCTAATATAAACAGAGAGGTTTCTTATTTCCAGTAGTTGTTACTACTATTAACTCCTAGGGTATGAAAACATTAAGTATTAATCCAGTACCAGAAAGACAAACTTCCTTTTGGGTCATATGCATTATCTGGATCAGGTGGAAAGACAGTTTTGTGAAACCACATGAAGTCGTATGTCAAACATTTTGCATAACGTTAAGCAATTCTGAAACTACCATGGACCTTTTTCATTCATGAATCCCCTTGAATCTGTTTGTATTTTCATGTGTCCTACCTCTTTGGTTAGTATCATATCAATTTAAGACACAGTACTTATAGGAATATTTCATTTGATCTCCACTAATCCAATTTATTTGATGCTCTCCAATTATAATATCATGAAATTTGGTGAATAAGTTCTTCTTTACTTTCTTCCAAATTTTATAAACTTTGATCATCTCTGATTTGATTTTCCATACAGTTTTTAAATAAAAAATTCAAGAGTTGAGACTGATTCATTTTCAAAGACATAAAATTTCAAAGGAATCCAAAAACTCGTTATTCAGTCATGTCAAGAATTCAAAGACATGTTTCTAAAGTTAAAACATTCTGAATAGAAGATAGTCTCTACTCTCACAAGTGAGATTAAAAAAAAAAAAATCCCAAGGACAAATGCACCATGTCCGTTTCTTCACTCACAATATCTAAAGAAAAATACATACAAAAAACATATATTTTTCCAGCCACAGCCATCTTCAAATCTTAATTTTAACTTTCAGGAAAATGTGGTCAGTATTAATTATAATGCTATGAATAACAGCAGCATGATAATAGGTCTTTATTAATAGAATTACAGTAATCCCTTAGAGCATTTAGCAATTTTACTTTTCACAACATTCCACATGTAATATTAAAAGACCTTTTAAAAGTATTTTCAACATAAAGCTATCACCTTCTTTTTTGTAGATTCTCAGCCCTTTCTATATTGTTTAACTGGTTCCTTCTGTTATTTAAGTCTCTCCACTTGAAAAATAAACCAGTTTATTCAAAACCTCATTTTCCGTACTTGCCTCTTTTGCACAAACAAAGATAAGTGTTTGGCCTACACATAATCTCCATTTGCCCACATCTAGTTGCAACCTCCAACAAGTCTACCAAATTCACGCTATCAGACTCCTCTGCTGTGGTCTCCTAAAATGTTTCTGTTGCTCCATTTAACAAACCATCAGAACCCCAAGCAGCATTCCACAGACAACCCAATAACCTCTGCTTTCTCTTGCTTTCATGACATTCTAAATATTTGTTTATAACTTTTTGGATGCTTTTCTCAGTCACCTTTGACTTTCTTTTTTACTCTGAACACAAAATACTGGATTTCCTCATAAATCTATCCCAACATATTTTTCAAACCATGTTTTCTCTTTTGGCAACCTCACCCACAATGATACCTTAAACTATGCCCATGCAGAAAATTGCTGTCTCCAACCAAGACCTTACTCCTGAATCCTACACCATGTACTTGTTTTCTAAACAAACTTTACTCAGGCCTTACAGGTCTGTTAATGTTGAATGAAGGATTCCAAAACTAAATTAATCAATTTCTCCTCAGAATCACCTTCTCTTTCATTGAGAAATAATTCAATGATCGAATTCTTAGCTGTTCAAGACAAAAAGGACATTGCTATTTTTTTCTACCTTTACTCCACATGTAATCAGTCACCAAGTCTCATCAAATATGCCTTATAAATATAATTTATATCATTTATCATTTATATTCCTTTCATCTATATCTACTTTCCTAGTCTATATCAACATTATTTCTATTTGAAGTTCCATTCCATTCTCCAGAGTGCAAAGTAATTTACTTTTAATTTAATTTTGAATTATACATGTTTCTGATTAAAAGTGTCCAGTTTTCCTAAAGCTGTTAGGTCAGATTACAAAATCCCTACAATGTCTTTCATGATTTAGCTTTTGATTTCCCTTCCCAGTCTCATCTCAAAGTTCTCACTAAATTTCCACATTCTAGTCTGTAATTAACTAAAGTTGACTATGTTTTTTGTGGTCACTGGCTCATAAAAGTTTGGGGTACATTTGCTTCCTGTTTGAGTATGGACTTATTCTGATGTCCTCACGAATAGAATGCAGCAGAAGTGACCTTGTGTAAGTCCTTGGCCTCATTTTAGGAAGACCGAAACCATCTGTTTCCTTTATCTTGCAACACACATTCTCAGGACAATTCTTTGAATATAGCTATCATGCAATGAAAAGTCCACATCACATTTGAGCTTCCAGTCAATAACCAGCATCAGGAGTTGTGGCTCAGCGGTAGAGCGTTCCCCTAGCACGAACGAGGCCCTGGGTTTGATCCTCAGCACCACATAAAAACAAATAAATAAAGATATTGTGTCCAACTACAACTAAAAATAAATGAATATTAAAAAAGAAAAAAAAAGAAAATGAACGATCTTAGATTTTGCAGTTGCATGAGGCCCAGAAAAATTTATACATTGTCAGCATGTTCTTCTACATAGTTGATACCAATAAACCCATAGAATCATAAAAGATAATTCAGTAATTTTTGTTTTAAGCCACTAAATTTTAGGCTGGTTTGTTACATAATAGTAGATTATTGAAACAAATATTTTTAGCTCATAGTGTATGGATTCAGAGACAAAAGCAATATTTTGCTTGTTTGCTTCCATATTTCAAGTATTTACCAGAATTTCTGTTTTGTCAGTAGGTATAATTAATAATTAATGACTGATTTGAGTAATCAATAAATTAAAAGTTAAATGATTAATATTTTAATTCAACAAGGGCAAAATAGCTTAAGTGTTAAAGATACTGGGTTTTGAGAACAGATTTCATGAGTTAAATCATGCCTCTTCTATTTACTGAATGATCAGGAGATATTACTTAAAATATCTGCCTCAGCGTGATCATCTGCAAAGTGAGGTTAAGGTTGTAAGAATTAAATGTGATTATATAAGAATTAAATATAGGGCTGGTCTTCTGGCTCAGTGGGAGAGCACTTGCCTCCCATGAATGAGGCACTAGGTTTGATTTTCAGCATCACATACTAATAAACAAAATAAAGTCCACTGACAACTTAAAAAATATTTTTAAATTGAATATTTAAAGGATTAAATAACAATGCAGAAGAAGGTGAATGTCGGAGTGTGCAATATGAGAAAAACTCACATTCACCTGCCATTGCTGGATTTGAACATGGAAGAGGCCGTGATCCAAGGAATGTAGGTGTCTCTAGGAACTGAACAAAATACAGCCCTGATGACACCTTGATTTTGGACAATTGAGACTAATTTTAGATTTCTAACCTCCAGAACAATAAGATGATAGGTTTGCATTGTCATCAATTATTAGGTCTGTGGTCATTTGTTACAGCAGCAATAGAAAATGTATATATTACCCAATTTAGTGAATTCCTAAATCTTCCTGCAATTCCAAAAAATCAATACCTGAGCATATTTCTTGAGTAGTCCTTGGATTCATGGTATTTCATTCAGATATTTCCCCCTCTGGAAATATTTAGAATCTTCTATATTATTTTATTAATATTTTGCACTACTGAACAAAATAACACTATTTTACTTTTGGGTAACCAAAACTAAAGTTCAGGAATGGGAAAATAATTATATAAATAATAATTATTTAAAATAATTATATAAAAATAATTATTATCACTGTGGTCATTTGTTAATAATAATAATAATAATAATAATAATAATAATAATAGACTTAATAATTAAGGAATTTATAAATATAAATCTCTACTAGAAATCTCAGTGCCTGTGATCTTGGCTCTCCCCTAGGGAAGGAAATTCCACCTCACCAACTCCCCAGGGGGACAGAAGAACTACTGAATTTATTGCAATTATAATAAAAGTTCATTAAATCTATACTGTGTTAGTATATTTGTTTAAAGCAGTTAAATATTGCTGTCAAGGGAGTTAACCCAACATACTGTGACTATTAAATTGATTTAAGACAACAGAACACAGAAGCTGTCACACCTGTAAATGAACTCTTAACCATATGTTGTGATGTGTTTATATGCTAATCTCTTCAGAAGTAGCAAAAAAAAAAAAAAAAAACTTTGAGACCACCTGGTTGGCCATATTTTCTCAATTAATTCCAGCAAAATAGAATAGAATTATAATACATGAGATCTGAATACTTTCAACAGTAGTAAGAATGCAAATTTCATTGGGAAATTTTTAACTTTTCGACCACTTATAAAAATCCTTGAGTCACTACAGAGAGAACTCTACCAATGCAGACATCCAAAAGGAAACTATTTCATTTGGAACAGTCCAGATATTTATAAATTCTGTAAAGCAAACATGAAATAGGTATCATTAAAGTACATATAAGCATCTGTCTATTGCTTTGGGTACTCACCAAGGAAGGAGAGCAGAAAATAGAATGTCTTGAAAGAAACAAGGTTACCACGCCAGTCACTTTGAATTGAAGAGCTTAATATGATATATTTTCTGCTTCTCCATTCAAGGAAATAACTGTGTAAGACTATGGCCTAGTTTATGTAAATCTTGCTATCTAAGCTAACCTTGCCAAATTTAAATGCCAACCAGAAAAGTCATATTTTACGTAAGCACGTGTTAACTACTATGAGCTAAATAAGTAAATACAAGTTTACATTTTTGTCTTCTATACAAAAATGCAACTTACTTGCTGCTGAGGATTCAGTTTGGGGTTTCTTTTTTGAATCCTACTTAAATAACTTTGATCACAAATAAATCTTTTTGGAAATACAAATACAAATGAAAATAGAAGTGAAAGGTTTTTCCTAAGAAGTTTTTATGAATTATCTCTATCTTTGCTCCTTTTAAGAAGTTAATGAGAGAAAGTTAAAATAAGAGGTTAATGAGAGAGAGTTAAAAAGGGAGACCATCTCAAACCAGAGTACATTGTGTCTCTTTTGTAAAAGAAGATTAGATACCAAGAGATTTGTATGAAGACAATACAAAAGACTGCCAATCAAATAGTGGCCTGAAGAAATCCTCCTCTAATGAATTGGGTCAAAAATCAGTGGCAAGGCTTATAGAAAGGCTACACTGTAGCTTAGAAGCCACATGGGTACCCAGGGCTCATTTTTTGATACCCTCTAAGTATCAGAAATGATTATGGAGACAGTTTGTTGGAAGTTTACCAACTGGTTTGGCAGAAAGTAATGATATTATTCCAAATTTCACTTTGTTAAGAAGAATGGCTCAGCTACTTCTATGGTCCTGGGCTTGAAGTTAGAATCCATCTAGCAACCAAAGTTACCAGAATTTGAGAAGGATAGAGCTGCCAAAAAAAAAAGTCAAAGTATGATAAATACTAGTTCAAGGTTTTACTGCTTTATGTGAAAACTGGTGTATTCTCTAAGCTTAGCTTTAAAAATATCTGTTAGTTTTGAAAACTTAAATATTATGCAAACAAAGTGCCCTTATTGTGAAGATCAAAAATGAAGCACCTAAATGAAACCTCACAGTCAGACCAAAGTATTGGCATTATTTTGATCATATATATTAATTAGTTCTTAAAAGATCATTAAAAAGGGGTATTTCTCAATAAGAAGGCAGAAAAGATTTCAGATTAATTCATTTTATTGTTTAAAAAAACAAATAATATTTGGAGTCCTATAAAATCTACTTAACAGAAATACATTCATAGGCAACATTGGAAACATAGTAGGACAGATAGAGCACAGGTGAGCAAAGAAAACAATATAGTACAATGTTTTTAAAGAAAAAAAGCACTCATTGTATATATATATATATATATATATATATATATATATATACACACCAGAACAATGTAGATACCCAAAGATAATTTTCAACTGAGCTAAACTAATGAATACAAAGCAAAAGAAATATTGTTTGCTCATAGGTTAAAAAAATAAATAAATAAAATAGTACCCAGAATGTAATAAACACCCATGAATTTACATTTAAAATTTTAATATACACAAGGCAATGCAAACAAATATTACATAGACCAAAATATGAATATGATTTAGTATTTGCCCACATTCTAAATACAAACCTAAAAATGATAAATTAGACATTGAAGTATAAAATTATGTGTAAAAGAAAATAAGAAGGAAAACAGATGTATTTCAAATTATAATGTCTTGAAAAATCTTTAAATATGGTGTGGGTGTTGCTTTCAACAACAGATAAGAATTCTAATAATGTAGGTGGAGCTCAAGGAAAGGAAAGCTCAACATAAAAAAAAAAAATTAAGTCATGGAGATAAGAAGGAAAAAGAAGGAACCAGAAGTTGGTGAAGTGCCAGAGGAAGAGGAAAGGGAGAAAAAGGAAAAGGAAAAAGGAGGAAAGGAGGAAGATGGGGAGGGGGGGAGGTGAAGAAGCAAAAGAGAAGAAGCGGGAGGAGCCAGAGGAAACCACCACCACTATCAATAACAACTAAGTGAATGTGACAATTATTTCTTGTTATCTCCCATTATCCCCTTTCTTCCATAGCAGCAGCAAGTATAAGTGCAAATACTTGGTTAATATAAAGAGGGCATTTTATAGCCTCTATGCAACTAGTGAAGGCCAAGTAATGAAGTTCTGGACAATGATATGTAACAGGAAGTGACATGGAAATTCCAGAGTATTATTAAATGCATAAAGTGAGGTCTATTCCCTCACTTTTTTCCTGGTGCTAGGATTAGGCACATAGCATTGAGTGACAGCTGATCTTGCAAAAAAAAAAAAAAAAGCAACTCAGGTGGAGAATTTGGGTTCCTAACTGACCACATGGAATAGATCTCTCATATCTCTCAATCATCTGTATCTAGGTTGTTGTGTGACAGATAACTAAATTTTTATATTAGTTAAGCTATAGTTACACGGGGAGTCTTCTTTCCACAAAGCTAAATTTATACTGGAATTAATAGTATAATTTTAAGAAGTTCACAGAGGTAGTATGATGGGACTAAAAAGAGAAAACCCTGAAATATGTAGACTAGGAAGATGATTTTGCTTAGATTCTCTGCAAAGGGAAGCCACAGATTTTTTTAAGCATTTTTTTAACATACATGTTAAGAAAACAGAGTATATAGAACAAATTATAAGAAAAGTACTGGCCTAGGCTGGTTACCACTGAATAAGAATGGGAATGAGAAGAAAACTTCTGGTGGAGATGGAAATGACAGAATTGGGCATTTTAGTAAACAAAGGTGTCTGTGAGCAGAATTCTTAAAAAATAACTGTAATCAAATACAATCTTAACCCAGTTAAATAACATGAAAGTACAGTTTTAATGGTGTTTCATGACAGTGGGTTATAAGAAAGTTTTTAATGTCATAAATTCTGATCAAGTTTAGGTGGCAATTGGAAATGCAAGAATGGAGACAGAGAAGAGTTAGAGCCAGGAATCTATATTTGGTGTTGTCTCATAGGGACTCAGTAGTGAACACAAGGAACGCAGAACAGAAGCCAGAATCTTGCCGTATTGTGACCTTCTTTTATATTGTTTGTGTTTTGTTCCTCTTTCAGGATAGAGGTTGAATTCTGACTAGGTTCAGATCATCTATGAATATCAGATGGCCTGGGAAATGATCTACCCACAGCATTCTGGAGCCATAATGAAGTTTGTGTTGTCTGGACAATCCAATGTGTGAGAAATGCAGACAGAAACTCTTCCTTAAGGGAATGTGGCATGTGAACAGGTAAAATTGCTTGTCCAAAGGAGCTCCATGAAACATGGAAAACTCCTGATCCCAGTATGCCACACACATTTTGAAGCCTTAGTAAATTCCAGTGATGCTAGTGCAAAAGCTTTTTCTATTCCCTTTCACTCCTTTATCTTCTTTTTTTTCTGTTTCTTCTTGCTTCATAACTATTGTGACATAGACTTTTTTTTCCCCAGGAATTGTAATACTAAGGTTCAATTAGCAAGGCCCCATAGCATATGGCTTTTACTCTTCAGTTATGTTAGATTAAATTTGTAGTAGCAGAATACTTACCTTGTTCCCATAGTTATTCTTTTTTTTTAATTGGTTGTTCAAAACATTACATAGCTCTTGACATATCATATTTCATACTTTAGATTCAAGTGGGTTAGGAACTCCCATTTTTACCCCGTATACAGATTGCAGAATCACATCAGTTACACATCCACATTTTTACATAATACCATATTAGTAACTGTTGTATTCTGCTACCTTTCCTATCCTTTACTATCCCCCTCCCCTCCCCTCCCATCTTCTCTCTCTATCCCATCTGCTGTAATTTAATTATTCTTTTACTAAATTAAATTATCTTCATAATGGTTTAGATTCCAAAATTAAAATAAAATTATATTCTGCTCTCATAAGCAGAGCTGAGGTACTATGATAAACGACAGTTTTAACACTGACTCTAGATTTTCACAAATGTAATTTTTTTTCATACTGTTATATCTTGCATTTTAGTCAAGGAGACAATGCGAACAGCTACCATAAACAATGTTTACGGAAAGTAGGAAAGGGCTCATTGATCTTTGCAAACATTTAGAACTGCTTTTTTATTTTTTATTTTTGCTGCCAAGAGACATTCTACCACTGAGCTTTATCCCTGGACCTTTTAGTTTTATTTTGAGACAGGGTCTTGCTAAGTTGCCCAGGATGGTCTGGAACTTGTAATCCACCTGCCTCAGCCTCCTCAATTGCTGGGATTACAGTACCACGGTTTTAAGATACATTCACACATTCAGTCTCCAAAGCAATGAAGATAAATTCCCCTTGAGTGATGTGAAAGAGTAAAATAAAATTTACAATCAAATAACAGCCTCAGAAAGGGATTGGGATGAAGAATACAAAAAGCAGCACAGCATAGGAAAAGGACTAAAGGATTTGGGATGAGAGAGAAATGGATTCAGTCCAGGTTTTACGGAGCAAATGATACTAGGAAAGTTAACCTCTCTCTGTCTAGGTTTCTCATCGATAAAAAGTCCTTTGCCAGGGCTTCCTTTTTACATAATTTTATATATTCAATAAAATTTATATTTTACATATTCTTTTTTGTGTATATATTTGTATACATCCATACACACAAGCACACAAACACACACATACAGTATGTTATTCTAAATGCTAGTCATCTTCCTGGATAGTAGTTTAGCTTTCACTAATTTATTGACCCATAAAGCAATAATGCTTAAACACTCAGAAAGTAATAAACATCAACCAGGAGCTTATGTCAACTCCTTTCCCTAATTTGTCAGGGAAAAAAAAAAAACAAAAATGTATCATAAATGAATGGAAGAGTTGTCAGTGATTTCTCTATTATTTCTGAAATTCATCCAGGTTATCCAAGATCTGCCTCTAAATTGAATCCTAATTATTGGCCCCAATGCAGTTCAATTTCCTCCTCCTCCATGTCTACATTCCAGGTTAGGAACCTGTGTTTCCTTTATCTGAACCTATAGCTCCTGTTCACTTGTATTTATGTGGTAATTTATACACCGCCTTATACTATGTTCTACATTTTTAAAAATTATTGCCTCAGATTGACACTCAATGTTTTTTAACTTTTAATTATATACTTCATTAAAATTATTTCCCATAGTTTTGATCTACAATATTCCCCAAAGGCCCATATGTTAAAGGCATGGTACTCAGCATGGTGTTATTGGGAGGCGATAGTATAGTGGAACCATGGCACTCCTCCTCCTCTCTCTCTCTCTTTTACTTCCAGGCTCTGAGTGGATGGTTTTGCTCTACCATGTGCTTGTCCTATTATGGGCCTCCTTGCCACAGGCCCAAAAGAAAGAGAGCCACCTATCCTGGACTGGAAACTTTGAGCTAAGAACTAAAACATGTTTTTCTCTTTATAATTTGATGATATCTCAAGTATTTGTTATCATGAGAGAAAGCTGACTAGCACAGTATCAATATTTACTACATGGTTAGATTCAACAGTGAAAAGGCTATTTCCTATTTATAGTTTTGCCTTCTTCATAGGAAGTACCACACTTGCACAGGAGAAATTAAACCACATTGCAACTTTTGTTTTGTCAGGTCCTGCTCTAGTCACTTGTCTTTGGGCATTTTCCTGATAATAGTTTTTATCTGACAATTTATTCTCCAGTTTTCTCTTGTGTTCATATATGATTGTCTTCCAATAGAGCAAAAGCACCTTTTAAATTCATGTGGGGTCATGAGCTTCCAACATGTAGTCATGTTGGAATATGATATGTTTTATGGAATAGCTGATTTCTTCCAACTTGCATTAGTTTTTCAGTGGCTTCTACTAAAACCTTAAAATGTTTTTTTCTTTTATTTTCAAACACTCTTCAACAAAAATAATGTCTTCACCAGAAACATCTCAACTTAAATCCTATTTTGTAGATGACTATACTAAGAATCAGAGAATCCTGATTACAAAATCATTTTTCTTTCTACAAATCCTGGAATGGGTCCTTCACAATTTCTAGCTATCAAGCCATCATAACAGAAAAGCTTTCATAATTTACCCTAGATTCTGTCATAAGTTAATTCATTACTGTGTTCCAGGAAGGATCTGGAGGTATGAACTAGATTGAAGTGACTAGATCTTCAGTCCTTAGAAATGAATTGCCTTTTAAGGAGGGAGGATTTCATAGCAGGTTTACTCCGTAGAATGAAAAAGGTCTAGTGTGACCATAATTTAATAACTTATTTATATCTGAAACCATGACTTAAATTGTATCGAATGTGTGTGTGTGAGTGTGTGTGTGTGTATCTGTGTGTCTGTGTGGTACTGGGGATGGTATCTACATTTTGAATTGTGTTCCTTTAATTCCACCAGGAAAATTCAATTCAATTAATATTAAATGGATTCAGTATATTCAAGTAATGTGTTTGGCAAAAATAGAACTGAAATCTAATTATGCTTCCCACTAATATGTGATCATTATACACAAAAGAAAAGCAAGCAAGCATGAAAGAAAGAGAGAAAGAAGCGAGACACCAGGGAGAGAGAAAGAGAGACAGAGAGGGGAAGGAAGGAAGAAAGAAAGAAGAAAAAGGAAAAACTAAATAGTAAAAGAAAGTAAAAATCTCTTATTACTGTATCACTGATAAGGCAGCTCTCAATAGCTTGGTGTACATCTTCCAAAAATCATTATAATGACATATATATATATATATATATATATATATAGAGAGAGAGAGAGAGAGAGAGAGAGAGAGACATTTAGTACACAAACAAAAACACACATACAAACACGCATACCTAATATTTTGATTAAAAAAAGAATCTATATTTTTATACTTAACATATAATGTAAAACAACATGCAATTTCATGACTATATGGAAACATGCTGAAATGATTAACATGATTTATTTAGCTGATTCATAATTGGTGAGCCATTAGATTGTTTCCAAAATCTCTCCAGTGAAAACAATGAACATCCTTTACTTATCTTATTGACATACATGAATATCCCAAGGATAAATTGCTAAAAGAGCAATTTCTCAGTTCCATTTGATCAAGTTAAAATCCTCCCACTGGGCATGAAAGTCTACTGCTAGCACAACACATACCCAACCATGGATGGCTCCAATATTGGTGATATTATCAATATGGCATATTTCTTAATATGTTTGGTGAATATTTGTTTCTTATTACTGAGTTTCATGACCTTTAATCATTTTGTTTGCCCTTCAACTTATTGATTTTAAGGAGCTCTTTACACACATTATAGACTACAGATATTAACCATTTGTCAATTTGTTAGATACATTTTTCTCAATCATTTTTAATGAGATAACTATCTTCTATAACATTTCTTGAGTTTTATGTCATTAAATCTACTCATTTATCCCTTTGTGGCTTATGCTTTTTGTGATATATGCTTTTAAAGACTTCTTCTATCCCTAGACTGTAAAAAGATACTTCCATGTATTCTTATAGTGCAGGAATACAGAAGACAATGAGGGTATGCTTTTTTTTTTTTGCCAAATAATTATCTAATTGTCTCCAAATCATTAATATTCTAATGTAGCTTTGCCTAACTTCATCAACTAAAAAAGTTCTTGTAGAATTAGATTATAATAACACATATGTAGTTGTGTGCTTCTAGGTAGGAAATGAAGGCACTAATTCCTCTCATTTTTAGTCTAACCTGTGACTGCCGCTGTAAAAAAAAAATAAAAAATTGAAAAGATATGTGGTACAGAGTTTTATTTTCAAATATTATTGAAAATGCTACTCTTTAAGCAGATTTATTATTACTTATAAATCATTTATGAGATTACATAAAAGATTTTTTCTTTAATGTTCCTTTGCTTTTTTCATGACTAGCATAAGATGAATTTTGTTTTCCTCTGAAAGTAGGTAAGAACACAGGACAAAAACAACATCAATGATATGATTGTCCTGGCTCTAGGTTACAGTTTCCAGTACAATTCTCTGCTTGAATCAGTTTTGTGAGGTATGAAACAAGGCCAGTCACAAAACAGCATGACTGAATATTGATCCCTATAAATAAGCAATTATTCCCCAAATATGTTAATTTCAGGGAATTCAGCAAACAAGCTTTGAAGTTCCAATTTTCTAAGTTCTGGCATTCTATTATGTTTTCAGTTCAATCTCTGAAGTCTCTCCAGTAGAAAATCTTCACACATTAGAGTAGCAGTTCTCAAACATTTGGGGATCAGCATTCAACCTCAAAAATTGTCAAGAGCTTTTATTTATATGAATTATAGTTATCTCTATGAACTATATTTTCAATTAAAGTTTAGATGTTTATCAGTTTATTTTAAAACAACCCATCATAAGTTAACATTATTACCCTATTTTGTAAAAATTACCAAATTGTCTCCCCAAATGAGAAGAAGAACATTGTTTTATATATCTACATTCCTCCTAATATTTTTAAAGTAGCTGGGTTCCTATATTTTACCTTAGTGGTTATATATGAGAAAATCTGTCCTCATTCAGATATGTCATCTGAAAAGTGGTTTGATGGCCTTTTCCAGCAATTACACGTATTATTCTTTGAAATCATACTAACAGTTGACATGTGATAGTTTCTTCAGGCTTAGCTGTAATGTGAACTCTAAAATCACATAAATGAATTTTTTGTACTCTTTTCCCTTAAAATCCACCGTTATATCTAGTGGTTGAGTGGATCTTTAGCTCACATGTAATTCTCACATACTGTGTGATAATCATTTGGAAAGTGTCAGTTCACTTGAGGCAGATCATCCAAATGTTGACACATCTCATTATACAATATCCAAATCCTGCAGTCCCTAATATTACCACTCATATCATGTGAGAAGCCTTTAATTATTTGGAAGAGGATAAGTTCATAGTGGCAGATGCAAGTTTTTCAAAATTTTATTTTTAACTTAACAGCTTGAATTTTAGAATTGGCAACAAATACTGTCAGCTGTTTACTTGAAGTAACAGACCCTCTTTGTTCTTTACAAAACTTGTTGGTTAATTAAACAGGGCTAAACAACCCTAGTTTGTCAGTTGTTCCTTCTAAAAAAAAGTTGGTCTAGGGCATAAGTGGCCAAACGGGCTCACCCTCACACAAGTGCTTCTGTGCTACACGATCACCATGTTTCTGCGTGACAGTCAAGCACTTCATGCAAACTTTTCATTTTGTATTACAAGATAATAGAAAAATGTCTACTTAAGGGATGATATTCAGTGAAAGCATTAATTTTTGCTATTTTATAGTAGATATTATTTAGTAATTTTTTAAAAATTTTGTTTTTGTTTTTATTTTTACATGGTTTTGAGGTGAGTGTGTGAAAGTGATGAGTACAATGACCACTCACTGTAGTTTGGTGCCACAGTTTTCGCTTGTGCCTATGGTTGCCTTTGCATCACCTGCATAGATGTCCACAATCAAGGCTTCTGCCATAGTGGTACTACTGATTGTATTAATCTTGAATGAATGAATGCATATAAATGTTTTGCCAAATTACTATCTTCACAGCTTCATGTAGTAAGTAATCTTAGAAAATGGTCATTTTATTGTAGTTGTGTCAGCCATTAGTGGCATATTGCTGGAGCATTCATCTCTGCTGCAGCATCTTTATTAGAAAGATATGCATCTTCATTGGCTTTGAAATCCATTTACAATGTCAACATTAATAGTGGACATCAGCCAGCTGTCACTAGCAAGAAAAATGAAACAAAATTTTAAAAGAGAAAAAAATAGTACTACAGGGCTGAAATAACTCCCAAGGTGAAATTTTTAACTGAATGGAATCCAATGAACATCATTTATTCTGTAAGTGAAAAAATAAGTGAATGAAGGAGCTAATAAAATAAAAAAAATACTAGTTGAGAGTCCATATTGATTGTGTTCTGCTCCTTCCAGGACACCAGTGTTATATTATTTCTCTTATAATGGGCCAGCCTTTGAGAAACAAAAAATATCTTTTAAAGACTTTCAGTATTTTCAATACATTTTCCCTGGAAAGTCTCATTTCTCTGATTTTCCATGGTTTTTGTTATGACGACAGGAGTTTGACTGTCTTCCAGTCTTTGTTTTTTGATAGGTTCTATAATGCATCAAATCCAACTAATTTGGGAAAATTAGATTTCTTTTTCCTCTCACACTCCCACCTGCTAAAAGAAGGTGAAAGGAAGAAATCGTGAAGGAAGAGACAGAAACAGAGTACAAGCGAACAAAGATGGACAGGTGGGAAGCAGTCTCCCTTCTTACTTCCTTAACTGCCAGCATCCTAAAATACCTCCGGGAAATCACAAAGTACATGAAGGGAGGAGGACTTTACTTTGAAATTAAGACTGTATACATGTAAAAGGATGTGTCTGAGCATCTTTAGTCATATCCTTTTTCTCCATTTGTTATTTTTGCTGAGGTGCAAGAAAGCCTTCTTGCTTCACTGCTGAGTTTTCACTTGGGGATGGAGTGGCTTGTGTGTTTTTATGTACTTATCACTTTTTTCTTCTGAACAGATTTGCATGTTAGGAATTTTAGTGGACTGGCCCTATTGAAATCCTCAAACCTGGATCTGGTCTTTTGAATGTACAAGGAAGGGTCTCTTGATATTTATTTGATGCATGCATTGCCCAGGTGAGAAGGAATGGGCCACCATTTTATGCTCATTTCTTCAATTGCAAAAATGGACCTCACTTATATTTAGTTCTAGAATAAAATAATTACCCTTCCTGCATCTCCGGCTGTATTCTGTACTATCACTATCCTAAGCCTTTGATCTGTTAAAATAAGGTTCTTTTATTATGTATATCAATTATCAGATTCTTCAGAAGTTAAACATTAGTATCATAGGGCTCCATATTTCTACTTTACATCCTGTGAAGCAATATCTTTCCTCAGAAAATATAGCATTGAAGCAGTTAAATTTGTGCCTTATACATGAAGCTTGGGGCTTTAAATACTTATCAACCCAAGGGGAGCCATTTTCCTTTGATTTATAGAATGCAACAATTCTTGGCAGTCTCATTAATGCATAATCACTAATTCCAATTTAAGGAGTGGATGCAAAATGGTAGCTTTAAAAATATTTGCAGATCATGATAGTTAGTTCTGTCAAATATAAACAATCAACAATTGTTTTTACTAGAGTAATGTCCCTACCATATGCCCACTGCTTAATTGCAACACTCGAGAACCATAAATATCCTTTACAATAAAGATACAAAGGCAATCAGAGCTTATCACTAGCATGGTTGCTCTATTTTGAGAGTTCTAGTTTGTTAGCGGAAAAAGGTTAATAGGCTTGAATAAATAATTAATGGCGAAATATATTCTTAACATCAACAATGAGCTCAGCACTGATGCTTCAGGACACTAAATACAAGTGTTAAACATAAATCTATTCTTAAAGAATGGCAATTACATTAAGTAAGGTACAGACTAATATCATTCATTGAATACCTTCTATCCCAGGCACTTTGCCAGGCACATGACTCTTTTAAGTGATAAATTCTAGGTAAAGATTCTGGCTCCTTCTATAAATAACCTTGTCACCTTTAACTAAATCATTTCATCTTTTTGAGATTGATGTCTCTATATGTTAAAAATCATTAAATAAATAATCACTAAATCATTTCCAGCTTTTGTGAGTGCATAGTTTCAAACTATGAACAAAATACTTTAGACATTTCAAAGATACTGGAACAGTGAGGATTAGAATGTTCCAGAAAGACTTCATAGTAGATGACAACTTGAAATTTGGTGTTGAAGTATGTATCTAATCTCTTAACTAGTATAGGAGAGTTTGAAGGTGTTCAAGTTGGGGAACATACAGGACTTTAGAATGGTTTTTGAGGTACAAAAAGTTTCTCCATGGATTGCAAACATTTTGAGGGCAATATCTTAGCAGAGTGTCTAGCACATAAGATATATTGAAAACATTTGTGAAATAAAGAAATATAAAAGGATAATACTGACTGTGGTTGAGATATCATTATCCAGAGAATAAAGAATGTTATGGGAAGACTGGACAAACTAGATGGATCTTATTATTGGTAAAACAGTAACAAATAATTCCCCAGTGGATATGATAAAAACTAAGATTCCACATCTCTGTTTTATAATTCAGAGCCTAACTTAACAGTCACTTCCAGAAAAGAGTAAATGATATCTTCATGATAATCCATTTCCATTTGTGCCTGCTTTTAGCTATCTCTGCAGTCTGAACTCTCCCTTCTATGTATACCACATTCTAGTTTAAACTCTAAACTCTCCTTTAAATCATAACTGTACCATGTCCAACTTTTGGGTGAATATTTCTCCCAGGACTCACAAAAATTGCAAGTGCCCTGCCTCCCTCAATAACCCTGCTGGCTGCCGGGAGCCAAGCTCACACACTGCTCCGGTTGACCTGCTCACTTTGCTGGCCCAGGTCCCAGACTTGGATTAAGGTGACAAGTCCTGTTGTGTAATTATGCATGTGGCTGCACAGTCAACAACATTCAATCCCTGGACCTTGCATCCTTCACTGAATACCTTCCACATATTGAATATGTTTCTGTGTACCTTACTTAAGTGTCTCATGTTATAACTACAATATTTTTAATTCTATTCCCATATTTCCACAAAATACAATTTAATATTTCCTGACTTCCTTAATTACAATGATCTCAACATTTTCTAAATCCACATATACCATATATTCAGGAACATAGTTTTTTTTTTTTTTAATCTCCAAGTCTCTATTTTTTTAAAATCTCTTTTTCTTTCCTAGTATATTTATATTTATAATAGGCTGCAAGAAACTGATATCTAGGCTTCTTTTCCAGAGGGATTCTGGCCCAAGATTAGGCCCAGGGAATATACCTGAGAAGTATTTCCTGATTATAGAAAGATAGTGTGTTTGGCCAATGTAACAGAAAGGTACCTGGAAAACTCCTAGTATTATAGATTTCTCCTTTATTTGAGTGAGGCAAAATAAAAGAAATAGCAAGAAAAATATTTCGATCTTCAAGTAAAAGAAAATAAATAAAGCACACAGCATATTATTGCAGAAGAAATTAGCCTTCAATTTTTACCTCGTTTTATAAAAAGAATATAGGAACCCAAAGTGAAAAATGGAGAGAAAATTAAAAAACTAAAATTTTATATGAGAGTATGAGATCATGTTTTCTAAGGCATATGAAACATTTCAGATAAAAAAATAACTACTTGATATTTCTGCAAAGCAAAAGCAACCCATAACTCAGAAGTAGAAATCTCTACAAATCAATCAAAAGAGGGCATATTAATGAGAGACAACTTCCTCTTACTTTCAAGTTATGACTTTGTAGAGTTCATAATAGATATGCAGCTCATCATCACTTATAAGGGTAAATCCTGGTTAGTTTCAAAATATAATTTGTGAAAAGAAAATCAAACTCCATGAACCCCGTATCAAATCCATCATCCATATGTTGGAAGACATACTAAATTAAGAAACTGAATTAACTATGTCATTAAAATTTTATGTTAAAAACAGGTAAAGTGTAATAGACACTTCTATTTCACATATGTATAAAGGTGTTCATTTTATATAATACTCATGAAGAAATTAAAAGCACTCAGAAAGAAAACTTATATTTACCTAGTACTTTCTATATAGCAAGTCTCTTATTAAATGTTCTTAAGGTAACAATATCATGTTATTAAAATTTCACAAATAAAATAATTGAGGCCAACAGAGGTTAAAAAGCCAGTCCAATATAAGACAGAAACAACAAACACAGAAATAATAGAGAAAAGAGACAAAAGTCAGTAAGCATCATAGTCTGCCTATTGAATGTACGTTACTAATACAATGAAGTTATTTCAAAAATAAATTTAACATTGGAGTGTATTCATGATATGATGAATATCTTGAATAATTTGTGTACTTCCTCTACCATCAAAATTAACTAGAAATCATTACTACTGCACTGAATAGGTCTCAATTTTTTTTGTTATTATTATTAATAGACAGAACTGAAATGATTGTAAATGGCAGAAAAAATAAACCAGAGAACAAATTCATGTAAGAAAGTCAAGAGTTCTGTGAGAAAAGCCAAGAGTTGAGTCCCTTTACATAAAAATAAATGGTTTAATTGCCTTGGGGTATATGAAATTCTGACATGCTGAGGAAGCAGAAGAGAGTTCACTAAAAGAAAGAAACTTTACAATATGGCAAAAACAAATTTGGTTAGACATAGGCAAAATTTCTTGACAAGAGCAGCTATTTTATGATGAAATGGTTGACCTGGAGAAGTCTTTCTCCCTTGAAAGTATCCTCAAAAGACAAATAATTCATTGCCTTTTCTACTTAACATGACATTGAGCCTGGGGTTCTGAGTTCCTGGTATTTTATGATTGGATTTCATTTCACTCATGTTTCTAAAATACCAGGAAGTTTCCCTGAATCTTTCAATCTTGCAAAATTATTGGGTTTTAACAATTTTCTCAAAAATATCCTGTTCTTATTCTATGCAGAAAGCATCGATAGTCTAATGAGATGGATAGAAGAAGATTTAAGGGGTCTGTTCTTAGCTTGAACTCTATTTCTTTGAATGACATGCAACTTCAAGTCTATTATCGCTCACATAAGGAGAAAGGAAAGATAAGTGCGTTTCTTTCACAAGAAAGTTAAAGAGTTTATTCCATGGACACACATTGAACCTGGCAGCAAAAGAAACCCAGATGTAAGTATATGATGTCACCTTAATTATGACCTGGAAATAAAAACAATAGTAGAATTTGGAAACTCCAGCTTCCCCCAAAGGTCCTAGTGTACCCGAAGCAGTAACTTCAGCCTGATAGCCTGTTATGAAAATACTCACCTCATTCACTGTGCACAGATGTCTGTTTTTTTTTCCATTAGACAAATGAAATGAGCAAAATATAAACTTTTAGAAAATGAGAATCTTTTTTTTTTTGTATTTTGAAGTACTTATATTTACAACCAAACATATCAGAGATTGAGACTATTCACATAAGCAAAGACATGGCTGTTCATTCTCACAAATGAACATTCTGCCTTCTCATTCTGTGGAGCTAAAGAAGGAAATGGGGACCCCGAGGCCAGACAGCCCTCCCATGATCTCCTAAGTCACTTACAATGAAGAGTTTGGAAGTCAAACCTTGCAGACTCATTGTACAGGAAATTGATTCAGCACCAAGTAAGGGGCAAATATTGAAGGAACTGAGTTGTAACTTAACTCTAGTATCAGGGGCCTCCCTTATATGGGGCAATTCACAACACAACAGACCTGACATCCCTGTAAGCATAAAAACTAATTAGTGCCATGGGAGACATGTCCACAGTGCTGTTCAGATTGAGTGAATGTGTTTTCCCCTACCTTCAAAAACCAAAATCTCCAAATCCAAGCAAAGGAGCATATTTGTCACCATGAGCGATTTTGTGAGTGCAGAAATTATTTTCACTTCTTCACATTGAATATTTTTTCCTGACGTTTGCTTTGATGAAGCTGGGCAGTTCTAGGGTTCAGATCTTTTTATTGCTTTATTGTTTACCTTTCAGTCTGAAATATATGTGCATCTTAAATTTACATAAATCAAACCACACAGGCTGTTTCCCATGGCTTACAAAGAACTGTGTGTTCTGCCTCCTGCTGATCTCTCAGGCTTCCTTTGCCTACCGCCTTGCTCTCTTGCTGTATTGCAGCAGCACCAGCTTTCTTCATGACTCTTGAAGCACATTGAGACTTTTCTCATCAGGTCCTTGTACTCCCTGTTTCCTCTGTTAGGTAGCTCTTCCCTGATTCTTCAGGTGTCAGGCTGGTTCTCATCCTCCCAGTCTCACAAGCCCTTCCTCACTCAGCTGCATATTGCGGGATCATCATGTAGTTCCTCCATCATATCTCCCTACTGACGCTTACACATCCCAACTCATAGTTCTCTTTTCTATTTCTTTGCCTATTGATGATCACTAACCCCATTCAAATGTAGGCTCCATGAGGACCACACCTATCTAGTTTTCACCAACATCGCAGTGCTTAGCACAATCCTTCACAGCAGACAGATTGACAACGAGGTTCCAGAAGCCTATGTAAAACTTATATCTACCCAACTTGTGGCTAAATGCTGTGTACATTATGCATAGATACACACAAAGCCCAGCCTCCCTTCACCTTTCTTACTAGTGAGAAGGATGGTGATATGCAGGTAAAAAAAGACCTAGCATCAAAACAATTCACACACACTGTTGCTCAGGTGCCTCAAAGGAACTTAGTGTTCTTGGGCACTTTAGACTCTTCTCATGTAGAGGGCATTCATTAAAGAAACTAGAAATAAAATAAGATGCTTTGTCCTTCATGAACTTGAATTGTAAGAATAAGCACTTTCATTTCCTTTCAATTTTTTCTGTAGGGTTTAAAGTCAGATTCAGATCCAAATCATTTCAAATCCTAACTGCTTTTTCAGCATAGATAATTATAAACATTTTCAAGCAAGGTAAAATCCTTTAAACTCTATCAGATGACTAAAATAAAGCTAAATGGCCTAAACTGTCTCAAATCAAATACAGCCAATCCGCATTATTCATGGATCTTGTATTTGTGAATTTGTCTGCTCCCTAAAATTTATTTGTAAACCAAAAATCAATATTTATAAGCATTTTCATAGTCATTAGCAGGCACAGAGAGGTGAAAAAAATGCCCAACACCCTGTTCCCAGTTGAGGTAGAACAAGGAGACAGCCTGCTTTCCTTTTAACAAGTATCCTTTCTGCAGCCTATTTGGTGCCAAGTTTTTTTGCATTCTTGCACTCTCTAATGGTGATTTTGCTGTTTAAAATGGTCCCTGAGCACAGAGCTGAAGTGTTGCCTGGTATTTGTAAGCACAAGAAAGTTGTGATGTACCTTACAGAAAAAATATGTGGATTAGATAAACTTCCATCTGGTATGAGTTATAGTGCCACTGGCCATGAGTTCAGTATTAATGACTCAACAATATATATTTAAAATGGTGTCTGTAAGCAGAGACATATTTAAACAAGGCAACATATTGATGGATTGATGAAAATGTTGTGGCAAGGGGCTCATAGGAACCTAACTCTGTCCCCCACAGGAGCAATGAATGGCTCAGTATTAGCTAATTCAATGCTCTGGGAAACTTTAAACAAGAATCAACTGTACACAACTTTTAAGAAAGAAGTGTTAAACTCTTTAGAACAGTTACATGAGCCTCATAATCTTACCATCATCTCTATTATCAAAAAGCACAAAAAAGTCAATTTGCCTGAATATCATCAGAAAAAAATATTTGAAGAACTATACTTTCTCTCATTCAATAATGTATCATTTGTACAACTGTCACTTCTATGTGTTTCCATTTTCTAAGGCTAGAGATAAGCTCTGTTATCAACAAGGTAAAGGGTAAGAAAGAATCGACAATAAGAAATAAAATCTCTAAATCCTCAGGGCTCTGTGTATTCTAGCAACTGTTTAATAATTATTTAGTATTTCTACCTGATCATTTTGGTGTATCTGTTAAAACATGGGTGTAGCCATAACCTATCTAATCATAGAAATAAAATCCCAGAAATGAAACGTATGATGACCTTCATGATAAAAATACAAAAAAAAAATTGCCAGAGATGAACTATTTAAGCATATATAATACAAAACTCTCCAAAGTGAGATAGCAAAGATGAATGCTGTGAATATAAAATTTTACAGAACTGTTTCAGAGAAAATAAAAATAACATTAAATACAAGGAAAGGGACTACAGGATGAGATTACAATTAGTAATACAGAATGCACAAACAAAATATCCCTTATTATTTGTGTCATTGCTCACTTGTCTTTATCATCTTTTCCCCTTAACTGTAATATTCAGAAATTTTTTCATATCTTTTTCACTAAAAACATGCTTCTCTACTTCTAGGAATTCTCTAGTGTTTCCAAAATTCCAGAAAAGCTATACTTTCAAATGACTAGGTGATAATAATTAGGAAGGAGGAAAAAGTAATTATTTAGTTAAGATTATTTAGGCATAGCTATTCAAAACAATCTCAGAATTGTTTATGTGCTGTATAATAATCAGATAAATGTTATGTAATTTATTTTAATTGCATTATATCAATAAAAATTAATAGTTTTAGAGGTATAGTATCACAAAAGTTTGACAGATGGTCTACATTCAAGTGTTTATGTTATATTAAGACTACTTTAAATAAAAAAAGCAAAGGTCTACTAGAAAGAAATAATAGTCAAATAGAAAGAAATAATAATGAAAACAGAGAAGGTAAATCCTCTCTGTAATAATTGCTAAGCATTTCTCAGATCTTAAGGAAATTATTTTCAAATTGAAATACCTAGAAGGGCTTATTAATAAAAAAGCCCCCTTTAAATACATTCCTATGAAATTTTAGGAGACTAAAGATTAAGAAGATCTTGCAAGCTTCCAGAGAGGAAATAATAAATGCATGAAGGAAAAAAAAAGCAGAATTCTCAAACAACATATAGCAATAAAAGGTACGTGTGTAATTCCTAACAAATTCTAAGAAAATATGGTTTTAACCTAGAATTTGATGTCTTGTAAAGCCTTCAATCACATATAGAGGAAAATTAAAATCTTTTCAAACATTCAAGAGCTTAGAACATTTACCTCTGAGCACTTTTTCTCAGAAATCACTTAAGAACTCTAGGGGGAAAAAATTAAATTGGAATGGAGACCAAGAAAATCAAATCAGTGGGTTCAGAAACAAAAGTCCATAAGACAAGAGTGAAGAAAACTTTCAAATAGAGAGCAATGCAGTTAATAAGCTCAGGAGAAACTGATTTCAAATTTTAGGAAAAGAGAAAGCTCTAGTAGGGTGCTTTTCAGGTATAGAGAGATTAATGAAAGAGGAATATAACATCTATAAAATAAAGGCACAACATGCAAGGAAAATAATAAAAGGACTAGAAATTCCAAGGTACTTTTAACATCCATGTGGAAAAAAATGTAATCTAAATCAACTGCTCCTAATTAGGACATAATTTATCTTGAAGAAAAACTAGAAAGCATTCTGAGCAATAGAATCAATCGGTAAGATGAAAGAAGGCATTCACACCTTATTCTATGGGACAGGGAGGAGACTACCAGTGATTCCATTGAAATAACATATGTAGCCAGATATGGTGGCCACACCTGCAATCCCAGCTGCCTAGGAGGCTGAAGCAGAAGGACTGCAATTCTAGGATAACTTGAGCAATTTATAGAGACCCTCAAAATAAAAACATAAAAGGGTCAGGAGGGTAACTCATTGGTAAAGCACTTATCTAGCATGGGAAAGATTCTGGGTTCAATTCACGAGACAAAAATAAAAAAGATGATAGTAGATAGATAGATAGATCGATCTACATATATATAAGTAAAATATAATATTATATAATACATTCACACGTACATATGTACAGAATTGTTTTAAAATAATGTATTTGTTCCCTGAAGACCTTAAAAGAGCGTACTACAGGGATACTGCTACATAGATGTTCATAGCAGCACAATTCACAATTGCTAGACTGTGGAACCAACCCAGATGCCCTTCAATAGATGAATGGATAAAAAAAAATGTGGCATTTATACACCATGGAGTATTACGCAGCACTAAAAAATGACAAAATCATAGAATTTGCAGGGAAATGGATGGCACTAGAGAAGATTATGCTTAGAGAAGCTAGCCAATCCCTAAAAAACAAATACCAAATGTCTTCTTTGATATAATGAGAGCAACTAAGAACAGAGTAGGGAGGAAGAGCAGGAAGAAAAGATTAACATTAAACAGATACATGAGGTGGGATGGAAAGGGAGAGAAAAGGGAAATTGCATGGTAATGGAGGGAGACCCTCATTGTTATACAAAATTACATATAAGAGGTTGTGAGGGGAATGGGAAAATAAACAAGGAGAGATATGAATTACAGTGGATGGGGTAGAGAGAGAAGATGGGAGGGGAGGGAGGGGGGATGGTAGAGGATAGGAAAGGTAGCAGAATACAACAGTTACTAATAGGGCATTATGTAAAGATGTGGATGTGTAACCGATGTGATTCTGCAATCTGTATTTGGGGTAAAATTGGGAGTTCATAACCAACTTGAATCTAATGTATGCAATATGATATGTCAAGAGCTTTATAATGTTTTGAACAACCAATTTAAAAAAAAAAGAAAAAAAAACCTACATTTTGATTCTAAGTTCAATGGGTTAAACATTACTTCTGGCCCATTTCAAACCTTTTTTTTTTCTTTTTGGATTTGCTTTGTTCTTATGAAGAAGCACATTGTGGCAACCAGAGATCCAAATGATACTTGCATATCTAAATGTCTATTTGCTTCTAGGTAAACACTGGCCCTATAGATTTCAGAATATTGAATCTTAACTTGTTATGTATTAAAGGTTTTGTTATACCTATCACCATTGAAAAAATTGTTTTCAAAATGTGTTCATAAGGACTCTCCCCAAACACAAGTTTCCAGTTAAATTTTCAATTTCAGTCTTCTCCTTAGTGAAGCAAAGTTACGGCAAAATATATATATATATATATATATATATATATATATATATATATATATATATATATATAATTTGTATATATTTCTCTGGGCAATGACAATGAAAAGAAGAGCAATAAATAAAAATATTTTTTTAAAAACTCTGAAAAAAAATAATGTATTTGTAAGTAATAAAAAATGAATATAAAATATATGAAGAAATAAGCCAACCAAGAAATAGATATATGATAAACCACAGTACTGCAGTGTCATCCAAGCATATGATTTGCTCAGAAAATTCAAGAGCAACAAATCTGGAATGCATTAGGAGGATTCAAGAGAAGTCTCTGGAAATACTAGATTCCATGAAGTAGATATATGAGAATTAGATTTTACAAATATATAAAAACCATATAATGCCTGAGGGCATTTGGGAATTTCAAATATCAGGAAAGAAAAAATGCTTTAAAATTGAAAAATTCATTCATAGCATGGTACTTGACTACATAGTGAATAACTGTCACTCAACCATATATAATTGTGTAAATAACACTGCTTTTTCCAACTTTTAGAGTAAACCTATATAAAGCCTATGTATACAGGACCAATGAATTATAAACACATAGTTAGACTATGAATAGTCTCAATGTTGACTCACAAATGCCCTCTAATTATAAAATGCACAATTGAAATACAACATCTATAACTATCAAAATGAGAGCTGGCTTCAAGTATATTGTTATAAATCATAATAAAAAACATTAAGCAAGATAGAATTAAAATACAATTATTAATAAAGAGTTAACTACTAGATGAATAGACAGTGGCAAGTTGTTTTTCATTTTGTCTTTCTATGTTATTGGAAGTTTTAAATATGAGCAGATACATTCTAAGGAAAAATCTCCAAAAATAAGCCAAAATTCCATATCTTTGAGGCAATTATTTTTAAAAGGTAATCTTATACAAAATTGATAGGAAAAATAATAAACTAGAGAAAAGAATCAAGTAGGCTTTGATGGCCAATGATTGCTATCTGTTTTGTAGACATTAGTAATATTCACTAATAGAATTCTCTTATTCTGGACATAGGGAGGATTAGCCTCTCCTCCCTTGAAGTTGGGTGGGTATGTGTGAATAGGACAGTGACATGTCAGATAAAGTGACATGGTCCTCATCCAAGATGAAGCATGAAGTTGTTGGATGTGCAGCTCTCTAATCTCATCTTCCCCTGCCATGGTGACCTTGAATAAATAAACTCATACAATTCAATAGGAAAAAAGGCTTAGTTGGCAATGAAAATGGGCAAAAGAACTTAATATTTTATGAAAGAAAAATCATAAATGAGCAATAATGAACATGAATGCTACATAACAAAAGAGGACTTTTAGCTGCCAAATATGTAAGGACTTTTTAAAATTGTAAAAATGATTTTAAGGTTCTAGGAATCTAGGCTTTTCACAGATAACTGCCAGGATTATAAATTGGTATGAATATCCTTAGCATCCATTCAAAATATTTAAATGTTTCATCATACTTGTTTCCATACTTATAATTCAGTCACTAGAAATGAGGGAAAATGTATATTCAGAAGAATTTTCATTTGCAGTAGTATTTTATAATGAATAAAAAAGGATTTAAAAAACCTAATAATAAAAGATTATTAATTGAATTATCTGCTTAAATATTATGAAGCTAGGAAAATTTAGTTTGCGAACAGCTATAAAGCCATACAAAAGTGTTTCAAGTATAAAATTAAGTAAAAAATAGCTAAAAAAGGACATATATAAGTATTACCAAGCAATTATTTCTTAGGTAAATTTATTGTGGTTATTTTCCTTTGGGTTTTTCCCATTTTCTGCCTCAAATATATCAACTTGTATAATTAGGAAGAATATTCTAATAAGAGTTTCAGAAAGTTTTTATTAATTTTTGAACAATATTACAGAGTTAGGGGAAGAAACAAAACTATGCTAGTGTTTGGGAAAAAAATTTAAAAGGGTTTTCACATGAAAAATTGTTGTGGCTCTACTATTGTAACCTTACTTTGTTCAACCAGACAAGACTCTATTCCACAAAAGATGCATGAAATATATTGTATTAAATCATATTGAGGCCAGGCATGATGGCAAATGTCTATAATATCAGCAACTTGGACACTGAAGCAGGAGGACCACAAGTTCAAAGCCAGCAGAGGCAATTTAGTGAGACCCCGCCTCAAAATAAAATAGAAAAAGTGCTGAGGATGTAACTCAGTGGTAAAACAACCCTGGGTGCAATTCTCAGTAGCAAAAGGGAAATTTTATGTGGAAAGATAAAAATCTTCCCGCTCTTATGTTTATGGAAAGGCAAAATATTAGAAAACACACTTCAGGGCCCTTGATCACATTTTGCCCCATTCAGTAAGTCCATAAATCTCTTGTAATATTTTTAATCCTTTTATTTGCACAAAATGAAGTAGTTTCAAATTTACACATTACCCTGATATTCTGAAAAAAATATATAGTTCATGTCCTGCACCATAAGTGGGCTGAAAGTATATTCGTGCAAGCAATAGTTTAGCATTATGTTTAGTATTCCAGTCTAAATCAGATTTATCAAACACCGGTTGATATTTGGCTTTAGTTAGAACAAATTATTGATTTTCAAAACAGGGGAGGAAACTGTACATTATTTAATAAGGCCATGAATATGTGAGTTCCTTTATCTTTTTTTTCTTGTACAGAGAATAAACAAAGGGGCACTTTACCACTGAGCCACATCCCCAGCCCTTTATATTATTGTATAGTATAATAAAATAATTATTTTATTATTTTTATTTGTTATTTTGAGATGGGATCTTACTAAGTTATTTAGGGCCTCACTAAGTTGCTGAGGTTGGTCTTGAACTTGTGATCCTCCTGCCCCAGCCTCCCAAACTGCTGGGATTACAGGTTTGTACCACTACACCTTTACCTTTCTTTATTGCATGTGAACTATGGTGTTTAGTTTTAATAGTCTATTTGTGAACATATATATTGATACACTGAATTACCTTTGAAGTAATATGCAAAAGTAGCAGTCCATTTAAGTGTTATCAGTGCTGTGACACAAGCCAAAAAACATAACAAAATCTTTTATTTATCCCTCTGGGCTCAGTTAATGTTCAAAATTTGGTATGCTCTTTTATTGATCTGAGATCCCTGTAACATAAAAGCTCAATTTATGACAACATCTCTGCTCAGGAATGTCTTCATGACTTTACATTCCTCTGCTGATAGTAGATTCAATCTGTTTATTTCATTTCTTGTTTAAATTCCCACCTTGTTTTTAACTCCTTGAAGAACTATTTATTTAAAAAGAAAACTTGATTGATTTAAAATCAATAAAGGAAAACTGGATATTTTAATATATGCTGTGACAGCTAGCTAACTTATGAGGAAAAAAATTAAGATACATTCCCCCTTTAATAATCAAATAATACAAATAAATCAAAATTTATTTTGTATCAAGAAATTGTTAAATAAAATTACAGGCAGTTTTTTTTTCTTCTTTAAATAATCTGAAGTAGGAGAAGCTTTTGGGAGCAAGGCACAAAAATTCCAAGCAACAAAACAATTTTGAAATTGGGTACACAATACTGGGTAAAGTGGCTGCAATCAACAAAGCATCTGTTACTTTAATACATGTATCAGTGAGTAATAAATAAACTCACAATAAACGGATATCACATCCAAAGAAAGAAAACTGAGCAAAACTATGAACAACTGTGTACACACATTTGTACACACACACACAAAAAAACAATGTTTCCATTTTAAATGTAAGTAATGAAACAATAGCAAAATTTTAAAAAGTTTAATGACAAACATCACCACTTACAGTAGGCAGAAAACAGATACATTCATACACTCTAAGTAGGACTAAAAATTGATATGCTTTTTGAATATTTACACAAAATGCAAATACTTTTTGATTACAAATTATTTCGCTCATTGTAATTTGTTCTACAAACCCACTTTCATATGTTATTAAAAGAGGAAGCTAGGGTGTAGCCCAGTGATAAAGTGGTTTCTCCCCATGTGTGAAGACCTGGGATCAATCTCCAGTACCAAAAATATAATAAAATAAAATAGAGAAAAATAAGGTAATCATCAATAAAATGCAGGATAAACAACAGACCACTTTGCAATAAATAAAAAGAAAGAGGAAAATCTCTGTTCAGGTAAAAGACACACTCTGGTTTTTGTTAAGCAAGGAACAATCAAGATATAGAATAGTACATATTACACACCAACTTCCAGAAACCACTGCTAGTAGTTATCTCAGAGAAATGCAATTGTGGTGGAAGAAAGACTCAAAAAGATTTTTATTTCAAAACGATTGAACTATCCTGGATAACCAAAAATAACCAGTAAAAGAATAAATAAATAAATAAGGATTTATTATATCCCCTTTGTAGTGGTTTGTAAAATACCATATGTATAATTATTTTCATAATAATTTTTAAAATGAAAAATATACATACCTTAAGAATGTTAATTCAAAATTACTGCACATTTTAAATTTTAAATCTCCCACAATACCAACAAATTATTGTAAATAAATATTTTATACCATTTTTTTATGTTAAAATGCATCAATTTTTAAAAATAATAATGATTTTCCCCCAGAAATTCTCAAACTGCTTTAAAAATCAAAGTTAAGATTACATAAAAGCTGTTTTAATAGTGTAAGAGATGTTAGCAAGGTATTCGTGTTTCTTACATTATTCTAAATACTCATCAACAATTCTAATATGTTGTAAAACCTATTAATGTAAAATTTACAACTAGCTTCTTCAGTAACAATCTGAAATAGTGTTTATTATAGTTAAATATTTTAATCTACATATATTCATTTATGTAAAGAGCAAGCAATAATTTCTGCAGTCTATACCAGTTCAAACTAGTATAAATTAAAAATACTTTGGCAATGAAAAGGGAAAAATCATATGCAAAATAAGATATAAATCATAAATCATCTTCTCCAAATATAAACCAAAAAATTGAAACTGCTTTTGATAGATCTGTGAGTGACATTAATCAGTATTCACCTGCCACCCGAATCATTTTTATGTTTTCTGGTCAAGTTTTGAATTGTCAGTTCTGCTTTTAAAATACTTGGATTTAGGTCTAGTTTCAAGGCATAGAATGGTATTTATAAATGATCTAGAAATAGCAACTGTACTATACATTCTAACTTAATAGGAAAATCATCTGGCTAAGCTAGATTAATGAATTGTTTTACTATAAAGAAAATACTTCACACCCATGAGTAATTTCCAATACAGAAACCTTAACTTATTGTCACTTTAGACATTACTAAAGTGATTAACATATAACAGGCTTATACTAAAAGTTTGAGGAACAATAAAAGAAAGAAGACTATCCTGTGATAAGTTTTTAGTTGGATACAAACAGGATAGTATAATCACTTTGAAGATAAGTGGTTTATTTGTATATAGGGCATTCAACCTCCCTCCCAAATTCAGAATCATCAATATAATTTGTTTTTTGAATATATAGATGTAGTTTCACTGAGTAATTTTGACCCCAATTCTTACTAAACTATCTTATTAGAGTTTATATGGTTCCTATTAACTGCAATATATAAACAACAGCAGAATAATGAGAGTCAACACAGAATGAGGTAGTGAATATTTTATAAACTATAAAATATGTTTAGCTAATATGTAGGTCATTCTTATTCTTACTCATTATCAGTGGCTGCATTTCCTGTTCCCATCTCTGTTTCCCAAAGGAAGTAATTTCAGACCAGGTAATCATGTGCATTTTTCAAAAAAAAAAACAAAACCAAAAAACCTTCCAGACCTTTCAACAGACTGCAGCCAGGAAAACCCAGCTTTTTTATTCATTCTGGGGAAGAAATGTGTGAGGAGGATGACAGGGGGCAAGCCAACTAGCACTAGCAACAAGATGCAGACAGGGATCCTCAGGAAAAAAGTCCATTGGGAACCTGACGGATGTTCAATGTCATTCCACTTGTGGAAAATGCATCACTTCATTTTTATTGCTTGAATATACTAATGGTGGAAGTGATAACTGAAGGGCATTAGATATTAATGTTAAATGTTAAAACAGAATGTACATTATTTTATGCATGATTTTCAGTTCTTGCAGTTGATCTGTTGATCTTAGGGAATGGGGAGTTGTGGATCAAGGACACAACAAAGTTCTTGTCAAATGTGCATGCTCGCCAGTTTCCTAAAAATGCTTAATATTAAATACTTGTTTCTAATATTAGCTTGAATGGTTTTATTAAAGCCCATTATTATGATAATTACATAAAAAACTGTTAGTGGCCTTCACCTCGATGCACCTAAAGCATGTGACTAATATGCACTCGAGAATCAGAATCACTGAAATTAGGGATATTAATCACTAAATTATACAGGACAACCATTGTAATTTAAATACAACAATAACCTCATGAGGCAGGTGTTATAATGATTCCTATTTTACAGAGAGGACACACACTACTACAAAGTTTAAATAATTTACAAAAAGTCACAAAGTGAATGTTGGACCTATAATTTTAATCCACAATTGCCTGTGCTAATCAACTAGCTACACCATCAACTGAGACTGATAGAGGCTCTGGCTCAGAACATAGCCAACTGGTTTTCTGGGCAAATTCTTCCCAAGTAAAAGCAGGGCAACTCATTGAAATTTCTGTATTCCCATCTAGAAATGGATATAAAAGTAATTCCAGGGGTTGGGGTTGTGGCTCAGTGATAGAGCATGAGCCTATCTTGTGCAAGGCCTTGGGTTCAATCCTCAGCACCACATAAAAATAAAAAAATAAAATAAAGGTACTGTGTCCAACTACAACTAAAAAATATTTTTTTAAAAACTAATTCCACTTATTCTATAATCCTTACAGAACTACCACAAAATATATGAACATGTTTGGAAAATAGAAGTGATATGTGAGTATTCAAGTTATAAAATCTATAAATTCTCTAAGATAGGGACTTCCATTTTATTCTTCTCCCTCACTCTGAGCACAATGTCCAGTTTCCAGCAAGTGGAATACAAGAATACTGGAAACATTGATGAAAAATTAATTAAGATATTTATTTTCTCATTTAATATCCCTAATAATATTATTAGGTTTAATAAGGAAACTGAGCTTTAATCTTAGAGCAAAACCATGCATTGTATCATAAAGCTACTAATTATATTTAAACCTATCTTTGCCTTGTCTGCAAGTCTTGTGTTCTCTTGACTTCTTTTCACTTAAACAAATAAATTTAATTGATTCAGTCCAATGAAATGTTAGGAATCTACAATGCAGTCAGTTTGGAAAAGTGTTGAAATATCTTAATTACACACTTAGTGATCTACTAAGGGTAAGTTGTTCAACATCCTGAAATGTAAATGATATGCAATAAAGCAAATGCACTATTACTTGAGTTGCAGCACGTCTGCTTTTAAAAACCATTACAATGTGCTGCATTAAATGTGTGGCTTATGTGATTTATTTCGTAAATATCCTTTTTTGTCACCAAACAGCACATGTCCTAAACAGGTATACAAGCAATAAAAGAAGATTCCTACAAGAAACTAGAAATGCATTTTGCTTTTTCCTCTGCCTCTCAGAGCAAGTGCTCGTCAAAATTCTCCAAAGATCCTAACACAGGATGCAATATCAAAAAGTTTGCTAACTTGTATGCACATGCACACTTTTGGCCAAACACATTTCATATTGCTAATGATGACTATTGCATATCCTCAAAAATAATGCGTAACATATGATTCCCTTCCACAGAGTTGGAAACTGAGATGTAGGTAAGCAACTTGTCAAATGACACATATCTAGTAGTTGGACTAGAATTCAGTTTCGAGTGCAGATGCTTAATCAATTCTAATCTGTATCCCAGGACATCAGGGCTACAAAGTGCAAAGAATAAGAGTAGTTTTTTATTTTCATAGATGAAAACCTGTGTATTCATCATTATGATGACAATCCTCATAGTTTTTTTTTTTTTTTTTTTTTGCTTCATGGCAAGGGATATTGCTTTGCCTCATAGTTTCTTGATATCAAATTTGAATTGTATATTCTCCTATAAATTTATTCCTATATCTAAAACAGTAATAACATTGTAAACTAGTAACAGCCAAAATCTGAAAAAATAAGTAGAATTATAAGTTATGAAACTACTTAGAAATTACAAAACAAATATTACAATTTCATACATATATTAAAACCAGATTAAAATTGTTTAATTTCTCACAAACAGAAGACATGGATAAAGACAAAATTATGACATAATTTGAAATGTACTTTTCAAGGAAAACCAGCAAAGTGCACACACACCTCCTATCCATCTCCACTTCCATACATATATTTGCCAAAGTGCATTGAGCAAAGATGCTTTAGGGAGCAGAGGACTCTCCCTTTAGTGTAAAATTGCAAGAACTGTTTATGTGGTATCTGGCTCAATGAAAATAAATAGTTCCATTTAAACATGCAACTCACAATAAATAGCTATCATAAAGTCCTTGAGAAATATGTCTAAAGTGTTCCAATTTACTACCAAATACTCAGGAGGGAGGGAGGGAGTAAGAAGAGGAGGGGAAGGAAGGAAGGGAGGGAGGGAGGGAAGGAGGGAGGGAGGGAAGGAGGGAGGGATGGGTGAAGGAAGACAGGGAAAGAAAGAAGGAAGAAGAGAAAGGGAGAAAGAATACATTCCCAGATCCAAATTCCTACAGCCGTATCTAGTGACCAAGCCTACTGAAGTGTTTTTCCCTTTTGCTCCACAGTTTCCCCTCCCACATTTTAAGAAATCTGCCAATATCAATCCACAATGAGGAAGAATAAGTATTCGTTTCTTACCCTGAAAATATTTATTTCAATATTCCCATTCTATATTTTTACTCATGCATAAGAAATAGAATGTGTAAAATCAAATTACTGACATATACTTATAGTTGATGCTGGAGTAATTGTGAAATGAATGCTAAATTTGAGACAAAACTATTTTTTAATTCAAAAATTTAATACAAGACACAAAAGGTTTATGGGCAGAAAAGTTTCTTTCTTATATAAATTATATAACTTGAGTTTCAATTAAATTTATGCTGAAGTTGGAAATGACGTAGCTAATATTCTATTACAGTGATGAAGAATAATCAGATAATACTCCACTATATTTTAATAATAAGAACAGAGTGTACTCAGTTTACATAAAGATATTTCTCTCATTTCTATCAGTATAATTTGGGTATTTGAAAGATTAACACTAAAATATTTATATTGCAAGGGCACCTTCAGAGACCCACTGAAATTTATCAGAATAAAACTACCAGGGACCATAAAATAATTAAATACAAAATGATTTATTATTTGAAATTGATTTCCATAAAGATAAAGTAAGCATCATAGAAATAAGATGTTATTTTTGCATTATTTTAGACAAACTAAAATTTAGACCATTTCTTAACTCAGCCAAATTTGTACCATATTTTACGTGCTGAAATAATTAGAAAAAAAATGAGTGTATTAACATTGCTTAGTTATGAACAAATTATATAAGTCTATAAATTAAAATTCTGAAGAATACTCAAAGTAAAAAGACTAAGAAAACTGTCATCTGAGAAATGTAATGAAAGATGAAAATTTAAACTACAAATAAAAAATTATTTACTTATAAAATCTCTTTCTATAATAAATTCACATCTCCCAAAGCTGTTTGTTTTGTTCAGCTAAAGACAATTATAAATTTCAAGAGTCTAAATTTTAAAACTGTCTTTAACCTTAAGCTATAAATTAGTAGCAAGCAATGTGGACAATTTTCTCCATATGTTATTGCACAGGTGTCTCCCTTTTAAAAATATATTAATAGAATACAAATAAGAAAATGCAAACTTACTGAAAAATAACTCTTGAGATAGACCAAGGCAAAAAGTGGGTGATGGGGAGACACAGATGAATACAGAATAATCACACACGTTAGTGCAAATAAAGCAATTGGCCCACAATATAAAGTCATGCCCATAAATATTCCATTCCTAGATATGTTCTAAAATAAAAAACAATATATTAAATTTTGTACATTTTGTAAAAAATTTACACTAAAGGAATTAACACAGAAAATTGTGGCATATCATATTCTGGCTGGAGGCAACAAGGACTTTTCCCAGATAAATTTGTGACCACTCAAGGAAGATATATAGCTGCATTTATGAAAATCAAAACTTAAAATGGAAGCTGAGCATTCCTGTACCAGGGTACTTAGAATAGATCTGGCCTTCAAAGGACTCACAGCATGGCTTTTGCATCATCCTAACAATTAACATTTATTAAAAAAAAATAAATTCATATTATGCATATATTTAAAAAATCATTTCAATAGCTTTAAGTATAAAGATAATGACTATGAACATGCCTAACTTGCAGATGAAAATAAAAATAAATATATTACACCTCGGTTTAAATAGCATTTGAGGCAGAGACTAAGCACATTATTTATTTTGAAATTGAAATGTATAACAAAAGTAAACTTATGACTTCAAAAAGCATAATTTCATGGCAAAACGTCTAGTATAAAATTAAAGGTGTTTAGTAAGTAAAAAATAATTAAGTGCCTCGATGCCCTAGGAACTTATATAGGTTTTATAAAAAACACAAAAGTTAACAGCAGCTTGTCCTGCCCTCAAGAAGGTCACATTTTACATTCTCCTTGTTAATTTTTAAATATTCTCACTCTATAAATTAAGATTACCAAAAATAACAAAATATTTTTTAGATAGAATAAAACAAAACAAACAAACAAAATAACAGTTGTTACACTTAGAATCAACACCACTGTTAAGAACCACATTCACTTTTTTCCAAGTTTGCAAAATCTGTTCTGAAAAACAGTTTGATGTTTAAAATTTTCTACATCAAGGGTAATTTTGAAATTTAATTTAAATTTCAGAAAATCATTTTCCTCTTGTACTGAGCGGCACAGCATTATAAGAGGTTTACCAATTATTTAGATCATTAGAGGAAAAAAGCTCAGAAATTTTGACAAAAATTTTCATAATAAAAGAGTTAATATTTTAATGGAATCTTGGAAATCTTCAGTGAATAAAGTTGATAAAGAAATATAATTTACCCAGAGAACTATAAACAACCCAACAGCATTTATTATAATGTGCCCTTCACTCACTTATAAAATTTTTGCAAAAGAAGACTTCCCTAATTTAATTCAGATTTTTTATTTTCTGAAATAGCATGGGTTCTGCAGATTAAGTAAGTTTATTGAATTTTTTTTTTAACAGGAGGAAGAGGAGGAAGAAGAGAAAACACATTATCTGAAAACACAATTTACCGAAACACCAACTGGAATAATCAAGAATCAACTGCTATTTCTCAGCCTTCTCAAAATTTTCTGGGCTCAAGGAAGTTTGAACATTTACAAAATGTTGTTGGAAGAGATTATGAGAGGATCCCAGATCTGCACAAATCAGCACCAGCTTGTCATAATGTCACAGTACAATAACCCCAGCACTTTGACGCTTGACATGAAACAGAAATGCTCCACACTTCTTGAGTCAGCAGATTGAATCTTGTAAGACTTCAGGCAGGGATCTCACAGGAGTAAATTCTTGCTCATTTAAGCTTCCATAATTTCATACAGGAATTTTTATTTGCATACATAATTTCTCTCATCCCCAAATACAGTATTTCAACCAAGGGTATCCTTGGATTTCTGTTTAGTACATGCTTATTATTTTCTTGATACTCTCCAATGATAAATAAATTTTGTGACTACAATTCAATGATAAGAAATATACCTCAGAAATTGTATTTGTGTAATCAAGGTTTAAAAGAGGGAAAAATATAATTTTAAAACTTTCTCCCTGTTAAGAGCAGTTATGATCATTTCTGTTCCTAAATGCTTTATGAACAAGTCTACAATATGTAGGATGATCTATTTAATAAATAAAATCTAAGGTAATCTGTTTCTAAAAGGAGGAACTGAACTTTGTTTCTCAAACAATCTTTTGAATAATGCTTTTCAAATTAGATTTCATTTATATTTTCTCAATTTCTCTAAGTAAATTCATTTACAACATTTTAAAAGGGATTCGTATTCAGTGTAGGCAACAGTTTTATAAAACACAATATTTTCTCCAACATCTCCATCTGCTGGCTTACAGAAAAAGTAGATTTTCATTTTCTGTTTTTTTAAAATTTAATATTTTTATAATTTACTTTGTTTTATGGAATTAATAATTAAATATAAAATTGTTAAATTATCATTAACTAATCTAATAGCTATTTGTCAAATTCATTCATCAAGATTCAGAAGATTTTGAAGAGTAAATCCAATATTTAATATCTTTAATCCCCCAAATCCTATGGGATCAAATACTCATGTTTATCACCATTACAGACAGTTTTTTTTTACTTTTGCTAATTAGTATAGCACCAAAATTTACTAAAATTATTTAGAATGTAAAAATACGTAGTATTTTCCTAAAATATGCTGTTGATTCTATTAGTTAACCATGTGGTATGTAGACAAACACTAGTATCAAATTTATTATTTTCTCAAAAATTCATATTTTTATTACTGTAATAAGTTACTTACGTTTAAGAACTACTAGAATGCCTTTACACACGCTAAAGTTCTTAAACAACCCTTCAGCTGCCAATACACACTAAAGATATTGAAACCTCTGAAGCATTATAAACTATTAGAACACAGGGAAAAGTTTAGAAAAACTGAGTTACCAAGGGAAAAACATTCATTTATTCTTGATAACTAGAAGGCATTCAATAAGTATTTATTGAGTGAATGAATAAATTCTTGAGGCCCATCAGTGGCTTCAGCTTCTGTTAGTCTCAAGTTTCTTTCTGATTATAGGCTTTGTACTTTCTCATAATGAAGGCTTTGAAAAACCCTCAGGGGGTTAAAAAAATTGTGTTGTATGTAGTCAAGATGAAAAGGAAAGAGGAAAGGAAAGAAGGAGGAAGGAGAAAGAAAGAAAGAGAAAAGGAAATCAGTCTTTATTTCCTCACAGAACAAGTAAGACTGAACAGGTACATTCCCATTCCCATCTCACTATTGACTAAAAAAGGATATACAGGAGCCCAGTGGAATGCACTTAGTCATTTTACCCAGTTCAGAACAGAATGATTTCGATTCATTTGCATATGCTTAACCCACCCATTCATTAGATCTTCTTGGATGTTTAACTTAATGTCAACCTCAACAATTCCAAACAAAGTTCCTTCATCCCAGTAATGAAATTAAATCAGTGAACAAATAATATTGTTTCTGTTAAAATTATATCAGGAAACTATAAAATCCCACTTTCTTAATATATAAATCTAACCCAGTGGGATTTTTATGGCTTAACTAAAATGAAGAACAATCTCCCCAATTATAAGCATTGAATGACAATACACATTATTTAACAATGGAATTAGAGCACAATTTCTTAGGTTTTTGGTGGAAATGAGGAAAAGATGCTTTGGTCTTAACTCTCAAAGTACCTGATACTGTAAATTCCACTTTAATATAAGAAAAATTATGGGTTCCCCAACTTTAAAAAGGCAAGAAAACAAAAGAAAGGCATTGGAGAAAAAGCTTGAGGAGGAATTAAATACCCAAGACTCATCTTGGTAAATTTGACTTTGGAGATCCCATTCATTTCTTGACTAGTGACTTTGTGCTTTACTTTATATAATCATCTCTCCCTCACTTTCACTCTTTGAGAAGAGAGAAACTAATATTTTCTATTGTCCTTAGCACCAAAAAAGGAGGAAAAAAACATCCCATTTCATAGATTTTGAAATTCTTAAATGAATAAAGAAACCGAGTCACATATGTGAAGTGGTTAACCCAACAAGTCAATTTCAACTCCAGAAAATTCTGTCCCATGGGACTCTTTTCTGTAATAGTGCTCTGCTAGTTTTCTGTAGCAATCCGTAAAATTACTTACAACATGGGAAGTGTAAGTGCTGAGATTCTAAATTTTCATGTTCTTTAAAATACATTCAGTTCCTCCAAATAATTTCTGCGTTCTAGGATAATAATCCATGACCGGTTAAGTTTAGGATCTGAAGATATGCACGTTTTTTTAAATTTCAATTTCACTTTCTGAGAAAAACAGAAAGTCTGGGCAAAATAAAGATTTGATCATTTATTACATGAATATGTTCATTCTGTGAAAAATCATGGAGTTGTATGTGTGTAACATTTGTACATATTCTGTCCATATATTTTATTTCAGTAAGATCTGTAAAAGTTAAACATGTTTGCAAACATATATGAATATACATTCATACACACACACATACACACACACACACAAAGGTCAAGGAACTAAACCTATCCTAAGGTAAACTATAATGTTTTCTCTTTACAAAGTCCCAACAGTAATTCAACATGTGTTGGAATCAAAGAATATTCATTTTGTTTAATGGACATATCTATTATTTTCTCAGAATGCTCCCTTCATGTATTTTCTCCAATAAATGAACTTCTCAGTTGCTGACTATTTTCAAAATTTATAAGTGTCCACACTAAAATCCACTTCCTCCCAATAACAGTAGTCTTCCCTTAGGATTCTTTTCAAAGTATTGTCACACTAGTATACAATTAAGTATAGTTACTCAACACGGTTGCATATTGAACTTCTAATTTAGGAAAAATGGAAACTTCATGATACCAAACCAATAGTCTAATTCTGGTAGGTAAATAGGTCAAGCAAGAAAGCCTTTAAAATTTAAAGCAGGGAGTGTGTGTGTGAGTGTGTGAGTGTGTGTGTGTGTGTGTCTGCTATGACTACAATTTTCTGATATATTCTTCTATGACATTTTTTGAAGCCGCAAATCCACTTAGAGAGAGAGAGAGAGAGAGAGAGAGAGAGAGAGAGAGAGAGAGAGAGAGAGACAGATCGTTCTCCTGTAACACCAGCATTTGAAGAAAACAGCATTGAAACCTTAAATCGGTCCCTCAAGAAAAATTGGATTCTGGTCATCTAATATGACACAACAATGCCCCTGTTCTATCACTCAAAGGAAATTATTCAGTTCTTCATTCATCCGGGTGACAGCAGTTGCAAAATGAGTTGATGATGTTCCTGACATTATAATCAAGCCAAACCATCGAATGCATGATCAAAGCTTAATATGAGGAAGTGGAATGACAACCAGTTGTTTGTCTAATGTGGGATCGCTGCAGTGGGGCTTTTCCTGTGGTAATTTTCCGCTAGCTCCTTTACACTGTAGCCAAAGTGGGAAGTAAGGCATCTGCAAATCTCCCCAAAATGATTACCTACGAAATAAGAACTGCGAACATCACGGCAGGAGAGAATCGCCCCAGCCCAACCGGCAGGAAATGATGGCAGCTCTGGGAACCCGGCAGGAAGGTACAGTGGCTGCGGCTGCACTGCCCACGCCGGCGGGGGCGCGAATCCGGGGAAAGGGCCGCCAGCCTTTCCATTGAACCTTTCAGACACCTAATCGCTTGGTTTCTATTACTTTATTTGAAGCCTTGATGGAGCTTCCTCGCGAGTCCCCGAGCACTGAGCAGAGTGGAAGGACTAATATGGAGAACTGCAAAGACTAAAATGGCTGATCAGCGACTACTTCAGATTTTAAAACTCGGCTGGATTCAACTGTTGTCCACCCCTTTTCCACTGACAGCCTTTGCCGGAGCCCGGCTACCAGGGAACAAAGCGCGCCCGGCAGGCGAGCAGACCGCGGCGCCCGGGGCGGAATCGCCCCCTTCAACTCTGGCCGGAGCTCGGTGGAGAAAGGGACCGAGCTCCCCACTGCCCCAGCCCACTTCCCCACCCGGCCTGGGCTGCGCCTGCCTGCGTGGCCTCGCTTCCTGCTGCGCTGCGCCCCTCGATTGGGCGTTATGTAACAGCCCTGAGCCCAACTCCAGAACCATTCTAACAACTTGACGGGAGGAAGAGAAGAGCCTGGGGCTCCCGGGGGCCACAGGATAAGCCTGAGCTGAGGCTGCGGATCTAAGCCCCAAACACAGGCGTTCGCTGCAGCTGCCGGGCAGGCATCAGGGCTCCGGCAGTCCCTGGTGGGATCTGTCCAACAGCCCGACAGCGCGCCCCGGGGAACAGCGTGTTCTCTGTTGGCCAGGTGCCAATAGGCGCTCGGGGGAGGGGGCGGGGACAGCTTCTCTTAGCACTCAAGACTGGCGAGGACCCCCCTGAACCCAAGAAAGACGCCCCCAGCTTGAACCCCCACCAGACTCCCTAGTGCGCAAACTCTTCGACGCCTTTCGCCCCGTTTATACCCCCAGCCAGCGGGGGTCTCTGAGATTACAGCCACCTTCTCTCTATGCCTTCACACGCACGCGCGTGTGCAGTCACTCACACCCACACACTGACACACAAACACACACACACACACACACACACACACCATCCCATACTCTCATTGCTAGCTTTCCCCGTGCGGCACCAGAAAGGCATAAATATTCATTACTTACAAGCATTGGTGACTGCGAAACTGTTGGCTACCTCCAAATTGTCGATGTGGGGTGTCAGTCTGAACTCCGAAGTGGAAAACTGAACCATCCCTACCCGAAATGCACTGTATTCTTGATCGGCGCCCCTTGGAAACAGCCCCCCTGCAAAGAACAAACACCAAGCAAGAGAACCATGTCAGTGCCCTGGAGGGAGAGGAGGGGAGCCCGCTAGCACCCAGAAGCCCGGAGTCTCTTATTCGCTTTAATAGGCCGAATAAACCCATCTACAGAATCGGGCAGCCAGGGTCGAACGTCCAAAAGGTAGCCAAAGGGTCAAGACACTAATGAGAATCTTGAGGGCAAGGTAGGTGGCCAGAAACGTTCGCTTTTACTCATCATCACAAGCTTGGCATTCAGACCCCTAGAGAATCTGAGCAAACTGGGAGATGTCGTTAAGGCAGAATTAGTAAAATCTGGGGGTCAGAAATGAGAAGACCTTTTCCTCTGTTGTATCAAAGGCACAGTCGTTTCCCTTTGCTTCATCCTAAGAAAATCATGTATATTCTAGGTAGTATAAATCTGGAATGCAGTCAAGGTATGACATAAGTCTACATGACATGAATTAATTTGTCCACTGTGAACAAAGATTACCACCAAATTATGCACAATTCAAAAGCATAGCACAAAGGGTACCTACCTATCTGTATGCTGTTAGAAGAGACACCAAAAATCAGTCCCCATAAAACAGGAGAAAGGAGGACAGAAATATGCATAATCTTTTGCATTTCCAAGAAAAGTAGAGCATCCACAAAATACCCCCTCTTTTTTTTTTTTCCTTTTCCTCCTCTTCCTTCTTTGGCCGTTTTCCTCAGCAAATTAGATCCTTTGCATTTTGAGACAGCAGTTTAGCACCACGCTGCTAAAAACCTGAAGTGGAGGCAGAAGAATCCCTATTTCCCAGGTCCTGCTGGTGGCTTGTTGAAGCCCTGCGCCCTGTCCCCGCTCCCGAAGTCCGGAAGACTGGCTGAATGCAGTTTTCAGCGGAGCTGCCGCTGTAGTCCCAGTGTCTCGGAATATTCAGCACCCTCCCATGCACTCACACACACTCACCCTCTCTCGCGCTCTCTTCTCCCTCTCTCCTCTCTCTCACGCGCGCGCGCACACACACACACACATACACACACACACATACACACACGCGCACACACAGGCAAGTCACGGAGAGGAGCAGCCAGTCCTGGGCGCGCGTGCGCGACTCGCGGCAGGCCGCGGACTCGCGCGCACACCCCTCCCCCGCACGGTGCCCCGCACCCCGCACAGCACTGGCAGCCTCGCGTGCGCTGTGCTGAGAAAGAGCTGCTCAGAGCCCGGTAGCCTCTGTCCCTTGGAAAGACCTCTTCTCTCGGGAGCTGTTGCGCCCACCGCGCGCTTCTGCCTTTCAGCACCGAGGACAGCGATTTCCTCCAGCCTGGAGCTAAGGTTGTGCCGCTGCTGCAGCTCTCACTCAGAGATGCTCCAGCCTGGATCAAATGCAGCAAAGCTGATTTCCGGCTGCTGTGCATGAGAAGTCGAATTGCAAATTATTGTTGGCGGTAGAGTGCTCTCTTACCAGGCCCTATTGGTTTACATTAAAAATTTGTTTTGATTTTTATCTTCCATCTCCTGTGGAAACCCACTTAGCAATACAGGAACGCTGCTATCAACCTCACTTGACTTAGGTGAAAAGCAAACAAGCAAATAAAATATTCATAGAAGTGTTCCAAAACTGAACTTTGGTTTCATGTGCTGCAGGCAGGATCCAGGAAAAATCCAGAATTCTATTCTTAAAGGACAAAGTTGAGTAGGAGAATATTCAGGAGACAGAATGTGTGAAGTGCTTTACATGGAAACTCCATCTATAGAGTACATTCCTTGGGGCTGTGATGCCGACTTGCCAAGCCACACTGCGTGCGTGGAAGGCTTTCTTTCACTGCCTTCACTGCAGACTCTCTTTGGCTATAGAGAGATATAGACTTGGCTCCTTAGATGTCCTTTCTTTATACCGGATTAAAAACAAAGGAAGGATTAATTGGAGGAAAAAAGAAGCTCAGCTAATCTAGAAAGGCCACAGAGCTGCAGATTCTAATTTAGAGACTTAGTTACAAGCTTGATACCACACCACATTTTCACCCTTGGTTTCAAAATATCTTTTCCTAAAGGAAGTAAGCTACGTCCCCACGTAGTAGACACAAGCCACTGGAAAAGGAAAATGAGGCTAGGGATACAAAATTTATAGAAAGGAAGTCGGTGGAGAGGAATGAAGACTACAATTACCCCTGTGGAATTCATGTCTGCACACTGATTGCCAAACCCATTCCTGAGAAGCTGCTCTGGCCATTTCCTCTGCTGCCTCAGATATTCCTCAACAAATTGTATGACTTTTGTGATTAAACAAAGAAAGAGAAGAACAAGTAAAAGGAACTTTTTTATAGTAGCCAGGAGTTTGGGGACCACAACACTAATAAAAGGAATTTACTAATATTTCCAAAATGCCATAAGAGTTAGCCTATCATTTTACCTTCTTGTGCAGTTGTGACATTAATATCACTCCTGCAACATCCTTATTGAATGTATTTATTGATACTCCCTCCTCTTTATCACCCCGGGACTCAATATCTCCATTTTAAAAATGAGAAGATGAGCAAAAGTTCTCTCTGACTTTTAAATCCTATGATTTCAAATCATGTCCTTCCTTTTAAATTGTCAATAAGGAGAAAACCTATAATCTATTACTAAGTGTGTATACTCCAGGTTAAAATAGTTTCTAGTTTTATCACTAAGAATTTATTGAAGGCAGTTAATAAAATCTCTTCAGTATGCATAACACCAGTCTTCTGAACCAAAAGGAATTAGCTTTTTAAACAGTCAGTAAGGATAAAAATAGAAGCACACACACACACAAAATTGCAACATGAAAAATAATTTAATAAAAATACACATTCAACTAATGTGATACAAGGTACAAAAATTATTTGAAATTATTCCTTCTCCTAATTTAAAAATGAACATCTAAAAGAATAGATAATAGGACATAGAAAAATTTAAATGACTCTTCAGTCATTTTCTTTCTTTCAATTTTTTTACAAAAATAATCCTCAATTTCATACAAAGTAATGCAAGTGATCTTGGAGAGGGAGGGTAGCTTAAACTTGAAAAATGATGATTTTTAAAGAGTGGGTGGATGTAAATTGAATTTTTAAAGATAAGAATGTTTCAAAAACTATCTTCATCTTAACCTATTTCAAAGTCAAGAGCAGGCATGAATTCAAAATTGACTGAATTACGTTCTATAAAAACAAGAATTTGCTGAATCATAGAACATTTTTCCTAGTAAATATGTAGGAGCTTAAGAAAGTAACACTGTCCACTGACCGATTATAATTCATATATGAGTTAGAAATAAAAATTTCAGCAAGTATTACCAGTAATTCAACTGCTATTCTACGAATCTACTCACAGTGTGCTTATTATGCACCTTTCACACATTTGGGAAATTTCCTATAATATGGGCATAATTGTATTAATAATTCATGAAACTTTTCCAATTCACTATAATATTCAATAATTTATCTATTTTCAAGTGCAGAATGCTGTCAATTTAATTATAATATATTTAAATCAACTGAAGTTAATGTTTCTATAAATAAATGAGAAATTTTTGGAATTTATTGTTCATATGTCCAGAGTTCTATTTTTAGCACTTAGAAACTTCATTTTTCTAGATTATTTTATCTTAAATTTATCAATAATAAAATCAATTTTGAAGATTACAACAGTTGAATAGAATAGTGTACTCTAAGAAACAGTTTGTTATTTTCTGCCCTCTGCTGTTCAATTTTGGCAATGATATAAAACTTAAATATTGTTTCTGATAAGTTACAGTAAAAAACAGAAGAAATAAAAAGTATTGGTCATCTGATCACTGATCTTTATGGTGGTTGGTTGACGATTGTTGTTTCTGTGTATATTTAAATACTTTTTTAAAAGAAAATGCTAAAAATAAGTGTTATATGCAAAATTGTAATTTCTGCTTTATCTTTGTTTTGATATAGGAAAGAAGGATTTTCCTTTTACATTTTCTATGAAATACCTAAGAATTTAAAGTATGCTTACTCATTCTTTGCAGTTTTAAAGTCACATTCCATGATGAAAAAATTTTACATAAAAAAATGTCATTGTGTGTGGTGGGGGAGGATGGATGGTAATTTCGAACAGATAGGCACACAGAACTTTCAGCTGATGTTATTATCAAAATTGCATTTAAAATACCAGTGCTACAATTCCTCTGATAAAGTCTGATCAAAGTCAAGATCACCACCACCCTTCCTATTTACCCTCAGCAACTGTGAAAATGTGATCATCAGAAAGTGTTGGTTGCAATTCAAGTTAGAAAAGAATGAGCGTCCATTCTGCTTTCACCAGGAGATGGCAAAGGGAACAGCTCCTGCAGAAGGAAGCTTGTTTCAAATATGAGAACAAATAAAGGAAATGAGACTTTAATTACTCAGGACAATAAATAAAAAGGGTCACACATTCTGAGGAGTTTCAGACTAAACTAAAGTAAAGAATAATGCTAATATAAATATTCAGTTTGAGACATTATTGATTATATTTTATTTTTGTTGCAAAATTTTAAATTATTTATTCAGTAAGATCAATTTCATGACCTCAGAGTTTGTATCTAAAGCCAGGCCTTTGGATGTATTTGTCTGTATGTATGCATTTTTTAAATAAAGTTCAAAAATGGGAAAAAGTAGAGTTTTCATTTAGGTTTAAAACATTTGACAATATGAATTTTAATTAATGTTACCCCTAAAGTTATCTATCCTGTACCAGAAATATTTACTAGAATATAAAATATTTCAATTTACTAATCCATTCAGCAAACATTACTTAAGGAAATACAAAATTCTAACTGTTGCATTTGGCATGGTGGGTAAAATTATGGGCACAACAGATAAGGTCTTCATGAAATTCCCATACTTCAGGTAAATGCATAATTAAGATTGTGTGATAGGACAATAAGAAACCAGAAAAAATGGGCAAATTATTTAGGTAATTTAATAATGGAAATTGAAAATCTTTTATGCCAATTATATCATGGAGCTCACTAGAAAAGAAAGTTTATTGAAGGCTGACACCTGACCTAAGTCAAAAACAGTTTAGCTAGGTAAAGAATTGAGATTTTAGCAGAGAGCACTTCATTAGAAACACAACATCAGTAAATGCTTTGTGCAGTGTTTATAGATTATGAGGGAAGAAGTCACAGGAATAAACAAGATCAAGACCATGGTTAAAAAAAAAATGTGTGTACACTATCTTCTAGGAGAAAAGAATTATCTCGAAGGTGATAAGATAACTTTTACCAATGAATTTGTATATGTTGGAGGTAAAGGAGAAAAAGTCAAAGCCATGTTCCAGGATAAGAGACTGAGTGCCCCAAAAGATGATGGTTTCATTCTGCTGAGTGCAAGCAAGTTGATGGGTTCAGTTTTGAACACATTGGGTTTACAAGGTTAGTGGGATGTGACCACTAAATCTACTCTGTTAACAACTGAAACTGATTCTAAGACTCAGGGGAAAGACAAGTTAATTTTGAGACTCATCAGTCCCTGGTGTTTCATGAAACAGTTATTATTTCTTGAAAAAGTCAATTAGAGCAAAAAATTAGAAAATTCACAAAGAGATGACATGTTTGTACATTTGAAATCCTGCTTTGATTTAATATTATTAAATATGCAACCATTTTCCACTTTTAAAAGTATGTCCAAGGCACTTTTGAGAAGTATGTCCTTGAGTATAGGCACCTTAAGTAGTTCCCCATTTCAGTTTCTTTAACATAGAATAAGATCTTAAGAAGCAATCAAAATACTAAATCCTTTTCAATTGTTAGGATTTTTCTAGTATTTAAAAAAACAGTGTTACACGAAACAGAATATAAGTTTTACTCCTTGTATTACTGATGCTTTCTAAAACATTCAACATAACATTCACAATTTTTATTACATTTATCAATTTACATGATATTTTAATTAAATTATATAACCAAAACATCAAATTCTACTGCCATAGAAGTTTTTTTTTCTTATTTGTTTACAAATATATTTAACTCTCATTCAATGGGTAACAGTAAAAATTAGATCATGATGTTGGTCAAAAATATACAGTGGGTTTCCACTGGTGTTTTCCATAAAATTTAAGAGAAAAAGGGGGAGTGATTAAAAAATGAAATAAATAGCATAAAAAGTACTTGCAACAGTAGGCAAATTTTACATGATTTAAGATTTAGATTATAAATCACCAAGAAATGACATCAGCAAAATGGTAGACTAGGAAGCCCTGGACTTTTCTTCCCTCCACTGACTAAACAATATGCAGATCAATTTTTCTTAGTGCGAAATACAAAAACTATTTGAGAGGCTCCTGTACCCCCACGTAAATGCAAAAACACCCATACTGAAATCCTTGGAAAAATTTTGGACACTTTCTCACCACAGTCCCTGTTCATGGATCAGCACCAAATGATCTGGAGGAATGTTCCAGCTCCAGAAATTGGACCACATCTCTAATGCTTCAACTTTTCCAGGTGCTGCCCAGGGGACTGTTTTTTGTGCTAGAGTACTGACAGGACCTAGCATGGGATGACTGGAGGAACTTTGGATGGGGTAAAGGGGAGGGAGCAGGGGGAAGGGGGTAGGTAAGATGGTGGAATGAGACAGACATCATTACCCTAGGTACACATATGATTGAAGGAATGGTGTGACTCTACTTCATGTGCAACCAGAGAAGTGAAAAATTCTTCTCCATTTGTATATAATGAATCGAAGAGCTTTCTACTGTCATGTATAACTGATTAGAACTAATAAAAAAAAGAGAGAGAATTTTTTAAAGTAATAAGTAAAAGCAACTCGTTACATATGAGGAAATTTTCATAAGACTATCAGTATGTCTTGAATCAGGAACTTTTCAGGCTAGAAGAGAGTAAAATGGTATTTTTTAAATGCTGAAAGAAAAAAAAAATTCCAATCAGTGTTACATCCAGCAAAACTCTCCTTCAAAAATGAGAAACATATAAAGACTGTCTCAGGCAAACAAAAGCTGGGAGTATTTGTTACTAGACTTGCCTTAGAAGAAATGCTAAAGGAATTCTTTAATTTGAAACAAATGGACACTAAGCAGCAATAAGAATGAAACTCACTGGTAAAGATAAATAGATAGACGAATATAGAATAATCTATTCTTATACTAGTGGCAGGTAAGTCACTTTTAGTTCAAATATAATAGTTAATTCTAAAGTACAGAAATGTGCTAATAGTTACCATACAAATAGGTGTAGATTGTAATATTAATAATATAAAGTATAAAGGGGAATAAAAAGTAGTTATTTATGTGGGTTTAAAGCTAAGCTGTTTTTAAATAGACTGTTATATATAAAATTTTATGTAAGTCTTGTGTCAACCACAAAGAAAATACTTATAGAAGTTGCACATAACAAAAACAGTAATGAAAGCATATCAATTTTCTTTTAAAAAAAATCAATAAAACACAAAGGTAGATAGCAGGAGAAAAGAAAAAGGGATACAAGACTGTAAGATGGACAAAATAATCAACAAAATGGCAATAGTAAATTCTTCCTTATCAATAATTACTTCAAATATATATAGATTTAGTCAGGCTTTTTTTTTTTTCTGCTTTGACTAACAGACCTAACAAGAGAAATTTTAGAGAAAAAGTTTATTTGGGACTCACAGTTTCAAAGGTCTCCATCCACAGACAGCCAGGTCTATTCCTTAAGGCTTGAAGTGAGACACAATATCATGGCAGAAGGGCATGGTGGAGAGAAATGGCTCAGGACATGGCCAGAAAGCATAGAGATAGAGATTGAGAGAAAGAGAGAGACAGAAACTCCACATACCAGATAAAAAATATATACCCCAAAGGCATGTGCCCATTTTCTTTAGCCACACCCCACCCTCCTTCAGTTACCACTCAGTTAATCCCCATCAGGATTATCTAATAATGTCTAAACCATACAACTTCTCAATTAAAAGACAGAGTGACCAAATGGACTGAAAACAGAAAGCCAACTATATACTTGCTAAAAAGACTCACTATAGATTTAAGGATACATATAAAGTGAAGGAATGGAAAAAGAAGTCATGAAAATGTTAAAGAAGCAAGGGTGGATATATTTATATCTAATAATATAGTTTCTAAGCCAAACACTGTCTTAAGAAATAAATAAGAACATTACATATAATGATAAAGAGTGAACCTATCAGTAAGAAATAACAATGAAATGCATATGAATGTTAACAAAGAAACACCCAGATCTGCCTAGCAAGCATGCACAACTTGAGGAAAGAAATAGCAAAATAATAATATTAGGAGTCATCAATATCCCACTTTCGGTAAGGAGTAAAATAACCCAACAGAAAATCAATAGAGAAACAGACAATTTAAACAACTAAGAATACTTCAAAATATAGACAGAATATTTACTCCAAAAAAAGCAGAATATACATTCTTCTCAGACACAAACAGAACATTCTCCTAGTAGATCACATGCTAGGTCGTAAAATAAGTATTAACAAATTTAAGAAGACTGATATCTTATCAAATAACTGTTCCAACAACAGTGGATTGAAACTAGAAATTAACAGCAGGAACAAAAAATGGAAAATTCACAAATATATAGAAATTGAACAATTTTGAACAGTTAAAGAGGAAATAAAAATGTAAATGAGAAAATATTTGGAGAAATGAAGATAAAACACATCCAAACTTACAGAATACAGCAAAAGCAATACTAAGAAAAAAAATGGTTGTGATAAATTCTTACATTACAAAATAAAAAAGACTTCAAATAAACAAATTTATACCTCAAGAACCAGAAATAAAATAATTAACTAAACCCAAAGTTAACATATTGAAGGATATAATCAATACTAGAGAAGAAATAAACAAAATAGAAAACAACAAAACAGGATATGGAATCAATGAATGTTTAGATAAACAAAAAGGGAGAAGATACAAATAAAATTAGAATTGAAGGAAGCATTGCAAGTAATTGCACATAAATAAAAAGGATACTACTATGAGCAAACTGGATAACCTAGAAAATGGATACATTGCTTAGAATAGTAAATGTACCAAAGTTTAATCATGAAGAAACGGAAAAGATAAATAAGTACAAAAAAAGATTGTTAGTACTGAAAAAACTCCCAACAAAGAAAAGTCTATGAAGTTGGACACAAGTTGTAATCTCAGGTGATTTAGGAGACTGACACAGAAGTACTGCAAGATCAAGGCTTGTCTGAGCAACTAAGCAAGACCCTGTCCCAAAATTTAAAAAAAAGAAAAAGAAAATCTTATGAACAAAGGATTTTAATAGTGTATTTTACAACTGTTTAAAGAAGAATTAACCTCAATCTCTCTTAAATCTTCCAAATAACAAAAGAGGGAATATTTAAAAATACATTTTATGAGGCTAGCATCTCCCTGATACCAAAGTCGGACCAAGATACAAGAAAAGAAAGCCACAGGCCAACATACATGATGAACACAGGTGAAAAAATACTCAAAAATACAAAGAAATTGAATTTGATAGTGTATGTATAAGATTATACAGAATGACCAGGTGGGATTTATGCCTGAGATGCAAAGAAGTTTCAAATAATATGAGTCAATTAATATAATATAGCAAATGAACATAATGAAGGTTAAAATTACATGATCCTATTAATAGATGCAGAAAAAGCATTTGATAAGATACAATGCCCTTCTATGATATAAAGTCTTATCAAGTAGAAATAGAAGGAAATGACATCAAACAAATAACCCAATCAACAAATGGGCCAAAGACCTGAACAGACACTTCTCAGAGAAGGACATACAATCAATCAACAAGTACATGAAAAAATGCTCACCATCTCTAGCAGTCAGAGAAATGCAAATCAAAACCATCCTAAGATACCATCTCACTCCAGTAAGATTGGCAGCCATTATGAAGTCAAACAACAACAAGTGCTGGAGAGGATGTGGGGAAAAGGGTACTCTTGTACATTGCTGGTGGGACTGCAAACTGGTGCGGCCAATCTGGAAAACAGTATGGAGACTCCTGGGAAAGCTGGGAATGGAACCACCATTTGACCCAGCTATTGCCCTTCTTGGACTTTTCCCTGAAGACCTTAAAAGAGCGTACTACAGGGATACTGCTACATCGATGTTCATAGCAGCACAATTCACAATTGCTAGACTGTGGAACCAACCCAGATGCCCTTCAATAGATGAATGGATAAAAAAAATGTGGCATTTATACACCATGGAGTATTACGCAGCACTAAAAAACGACAAAATAATAGAATTTGCAGGGAAATGGATGGCACTAGAGCAGATTATGCTTAGTGAAGCTAGCCAATCCCTAAAAAACAAATACCAAGTGTCTTCTTTGATATAATGAGAGCAACTAAGAACAGAGCAGGGAGGAAGAGCAGGAAGAAAAGATTAACATTAAACAGATACATGAGGTGGGATGGAAAGGGAGAGAAAAGGGAAATTGCATGGTAATGGAGGGAGACCCTCATTGTTATACAAAATTACATATAAGAGGTTGTGAGGGGAATGGGAAAATAAACAAGGAGAGATATGAATTACAGTGGATGGGGTAGAGAGAGAAGATGGGAGGGGAGGGAGGGGGGATGGTAGAGGATAGGAAAGGTAGCAGAATACAACAGTTACTAATAGGGCATTATGTAAAAATGTGGATGTGTAACCGATGTGATTCTGCAATCTGTATTTGGGGTAAAATTGGGAGTTCATAGCCAACTTGAATCTAATGTATGAAATATGATATGTCAAGAGCTTTATAATGTTTTGAACAACCAATAAAAAAAATTAAAAAAAAAGAAATGACATCAACATATTAAAAATCAAATATGGCATGTTCATAGCTAACATGATACTCAAGGGTGAAAACTGGAATTCTTTCTACTATGAAGGAATGAATCAAACTATAAAACTTCTTCACCTAAAGAAGATAATAATCAACACAGCAAAAAGGCAAGCTATGAAATCAGAGGAAATAGTTTCAAACCATGTATCTGATAAATGTGTTAAGGATTTAGTGCCATCCTGTGGCACCAAGGTGGAAGGTGGCACCAAGGGAGGTGGTGAAAACATTCAGAGGTGGGACCTGGTGGAAGGAAGTGTTGTCACTGGCGATGTGTCCTTGAAGGAACCCTGGCTACTCTGTTCCTCCTATTTCTCCTCCTTCTTCTCTTACAGTCCCTCCTCCTCCTCCTTCTTCTTTCTCTCTTTTGCTTTCCCTTTCAGTCTCTTTCTCTGTTCTTTCTGACTACTATCAGGTGAGCAGCTTTGCTCCACCACAGTCCATCATGGTCCCTGTCATGATGCTGTGCCTTGCAAACTGATAAGTGACATGGACTGACTGGGCACTCTAGTGAATAGTGAACTTTCTGGGATTCAAATCTAATCCTCCTTCCATTTTATAGTACATCCCCTCTCCTGCCCCCTCATAAGCAGGATCCATCATCCAGCCTCTAAGGAAGAATTTGACACAGGCAATGTCATTTTGAAATATATCCTCCCTCTTAGAAGACAGTTACTCCATGGTCACTATGACTCACCCTGTCTGTTCTAAACCCCAGACAATACTCCATCATTACACGTAGAAAGGAAATTGTAATCTGGGACTAAAATTCTGAAAAACACCTTGTTCTACATAGAACAGTGACCACTACAAAGAATGGAGGTGAGTACCTCAAAGACCCTTGGCTGACAACCCCCTAACAATGGTCTAACCACAAAAATTCCCCTGCTCCCTCACACTATAAATTCCCTAGTCTATAAATAGAAAACAGATCTCAGTAACACTTATGGTACTTGTTGATTTAGGATCAAAAAGAACCCAATGTGGATAAAAAGCACTTAGCTTCCAATTAACATAGAACACAACCCCATTTCCTAGAGGAAATGTTCATTCCTCAATCGCCAAGTCAACATAACCAAGATTTTAGGATATCGAGTAAAATAGTTTCTTATATGTAACAGTGAGTGATGTCACATGCCATTAGTTCCAAGATTGTTAAATTCTGATTATTTGAAGACAGATTATATATTGGCCAATAATTTTAAAAAAATATTTCTCTTACATTTTTGTATGATGGTAGTTCATCAGAGTGTTATCTCTAATCTAGTGTCAACAAGTAGCCATCGCAAACTCTTTCCCCATTCTGTACAGTGAGTGGTTCTAGAATGACAGAGTATATATATAGCAAAATGAGTTAATTTCACCTGTCACAGACTCATGTACTACAACATGTGCCTCCTGAAAAGAATCAATGCAGCAAGGCAATATGGTTTGAATCTATATTGTTCTCCAAAAATTCGTGCATTGAAGGCTTGGTGTCCAACACAGCAGTGTTCAGAAATGGGATTCTTGGAAAGTGACTGGATCATGAGGACTTTGACTTTGTCAGTGGATTAGTAATAATCTCCTAATAATACTGTTGCTGTCAGTAATATTGGGAGGTGGTGGAAACTTTAGAAAGTGGGGGAAGTAGGTCAGTGAGGGTATGCCCTTGAAGGTATATGTTTTCTCCTGTCTTACCCTGACTTTTTGCTTTTGCCTTTCTTCCTCTTCCCTCCCTCCCTCCCTCTCTATTCCCCCCACACACTCTTTCTTTATCTGCTTTCTGGCTTCCATGAGTGAGTATCTTACTCAACTATACATTCCTACCACCATGATATTCTGCCTGCCTCAGGCCCAAATCAATTGAACCAGCCCACCTGGGATTGAAACCTCTGAAACTATGAGCCAATATTAATCTTTTCTCCTTTAATTTTTTTTCTCAGGTATTTTATCATGGTGATGAAAAGATGACTAACACACAAGAGATTCCTTGTAATGGAAAAGCATACTGCAAGTCCACTAATGGTAGTATGGGAAGAAATACTTAATGTAAGAAAAGCAAATCCATATCCAGAATATGATCTCAAAGTCATTTTGCATTCAGACATAGGAAGAAAACAATAGTGTGTTAGACAAAGAACTTAAATGAGATCCACAAACAGATCATCTTGTCCACCTAATTGAGAATCCTTTTAAAAATATATGCAATTCTGAGGAGCATCTACGAATGGCTTAAGTTTCTTCACATTCTTCCCATCCATATCTCTGTCTCTTTCAGATAACATTGTCACTAGTGCTCTAATTCTATTACATTCAGAACCTGGCAGTTAAACAACCTATTAGCCATTATTCATTGTCAGTGTATTTATGGATTCAGACTAGCTCTCATTTCACATAAAGTTTTAAAACATGACGTGTCATTTAGTTTACCAATGTCTTCCACATTCACTGCTGAGTGAGGTATTATGTAGCAGCCATCCACTTTCAGCTGGTACTCATGTAACATACATGGTTTTCTATAAACCAAGCATAGTCCCCCATTGTATTAAAAGGTCATAGACTGGGTGTGTTGAGGAGTAAGCCTATAGGAAATGGTATCATGGACGTCTTGGCCATCTTCTCATGCAATTTATTTCTGTTGTATATATATGTCAAGATCCAGTCCTGAATATACTATTTCTATCTCATTATGGTATAATACTGTACATGTCCAATTTTATCATTCAGTGGATGAGATAATAATACTCATTTTCTCAGGATGGGAAAATCACTTTGCAGAATCCTGTGGTGTCCTCTGGAAAAAAGCTTAGTGCATACCATCATCAAGGGGCAAGTTAGACACTGTATTTGACATGGAAAAACACTTGCCAGCAGAGGGAAGCAAGATCTTTCTTCAAACCCTAGGCACCTGTATGTGATTCTCTTATTGGAACTGCTCTATAGGCTTTATATTAGCATCTCTGTTTGTTCTAGATATTTCCAGTACTACTGAATTTGCTGAATCTCAAGGTTCCAGGGTCAGCTTACATTCTACCCTGAACTGGCTGCTGGATTTCAATTCTCTGTGTCCAACTGCCTGTCATATAAGTCAATACTAAGAAATGTGAAGAGTATGCCCAAATGTGGTACATATTGTTTGCAAAATGCAAAGAAGCCCACTAAGCATTGCTTCTTTCTTTGGCATAGGTTATATAAGTCACATCATAGGATACTTAAAAAGTTATCTATGATGCCTACCTCCTGACACCTGAGGTATTTATGTGTTATATTCGTCTCAGCTTTTTACTAAGATCAGAGGCTTGCTATTTCTTATTATCAGCATGGTGTTATCAATAGATCAATTTATTGTTGGGCTATAAGGGACATCAAGTCCTGTTCAATCTTTGTACCTCTCTTTAGAGTACAGTGTGATCTAACACTTAGTATCAGCCTATTATCAGTAAGTGATATTGAGTTGGAGAAAAATTGGCTTCATCTTGAAAGGCAGCTGTTTTATTTATGGTCATTAACTGGTTTTGTTTTTCAAATAAGAGATGGTTTCCTCAGAGTCTTGACAAATTTGTTTCTGCTTGCACAGAAGTTTGGGAGAATTCGGAGTTTTTGAGCTCGTAGGCTCCTCCAAGTCTGTATTAATATCTTCATTTTATACATCAGAGTTCCACTCCTTGACCATCAGTACTATTAAGTTAGAGATGTGTGGTATAGCATTTTATTGGCACTGTGTAATCTTTGTTTACTTAAAAGCAGAGCTTGGATTTCCCACAAGTCATAAATCCCTCACTACAACAGGGAAAGTGGGACTCTTTCCAAACTTCAAGGGACCTTTCTTTTCTACCATGCATATTCTTAACTGTATGCTCACAGGTTTTAATTTCTCATATTCCCTGCTTTTGTTCTCTGGGACCAGCCAAAGAAACTGGAAAGCTTGAATATCTAAAATCACTGCTGATCTCATGATAACTATATGCATCCTGATTTCTCTTCTGCTCCCTCTCATTCTATTCCCATCCATGGAAATGAATGCTGATAATCGTGATGCCACCATCTGACATTAATAATAGCCCATGCATTATGCCTCCTTTTATAAGGAACACATCCCTTGATCCTTAAATACATAAGAATCGAATCCTTGAATCCTATTGTGAAGTTCTGTTTCCTAAGGTCATTTCAGTACCAATTACTCTACATCTAATTCTCTGGAGAAAACAGGTAGCCCATTCAAAAGGGATAATCCAAGGATATTTTGCTCATACTATGTGTGAGTGAGGGGAATCACAAAAGTTAGTGCAATAATCCAGAATTAGTTATAGCAGAGCTTTTGACATCCTTAGGCTAAGATTGAATCCAGTACCCAAACACAGAAGAGAGTCATATAGAGAAGGCCACTGTGAAAGATGCAGGGATCATCAATTGAAGCTCTCAGATCATCTCAGGTCACCTATCAGGAAGAAGACAGCAGAAGAGACATTGTGATCTCATTCTTTTTTCTTCTTCCAATCATCTGACCAGTCCTGCTGTTCACTAACACCATCTGAAAGTCAGGAGGGAAACCCATTGATGTAGCTTATACAGATCAGTTGCCTGGGGCAGAGAACAGGGTAGAGAAGGGATAGAACTAGTTTGAGGAGGAAACACCAATATGCCCAGTGTACAGGGTCATTCTTTCTTAAGCAAAATTAAGATTCAGATAAATGTTAAAAATGAGGTGAACTGTTAAGTGGAAACCAAGAGTTGAATTCCATAACAGATATGGGATGGATAAGATGTTTTCATTATCCATGGTTGGTGAGTAGGTTGCTTGGTGAGTCAGCATAGCAAGAATACCCAGAGGAAAGTTAAGGAATAGAAAGAGAGCTTCATATTGGACTTATATGAGTTCAGATCCACTAGTCAAACCTTTAGAGAAAAAGAACAATAAGGCAAGAGATGACCTCATGGAGTCTCTGTGAGGGAGAATAATATAGTTTTGCATACTCCCCCTCCAAAATGTTTGGATTATGATATAGCAGAGTCTGAATAAAGATGCAAGGAATTCTGTGTGATTGATAGTTTGAGGCTCTGATACTCTGGAAAAAAACTTATAAACTATGTAAATGTTCTCACATAGGGTATTGGAGGTAAGGAAGGTACTCATAAAAATGGATTTGTGTGTATGTGTATCAGATATAGATGAGGAAATCAGAACTGTAAAACCTTGGAGGAAAGTGTGTCAATATGCATGAAGACAACTCTAGGAACTCACAACAGTGAAAATGAATTCGAGGGTGAGAGGCTACTATACCATATATTGCAGGAGACATCAAAAGCCAGAGAAATTCTTAATATTATCATTTAAAATGATCCATTTTAAATCCACAAACTGAAAAGACCTGGAAAAACATTTTTGGCTCTGTTAAGGCTGGTTTTTATGGTATCAGTTAGCTTTCCTGTATGACCTAAATTAGAAAATTTCCTACCTTCTGAATTGATATTCTGTAACTTCATTAACAGGCACACAGTCTTAACTTAGTAGCTCAAAAGTCAGGATTCTGCCATTGTTTTCAACACAGACAAATAAGAAGCATAACAAAGTTACCTTCTAATAGTTTTCCCTGCCCCAGAATTATGAAAAGATAATTTATACAAAAAATTTAATAATGGCCATTACCCTTAAAGATTTTTAGAACAACCCACTCAAATCAAATAATATTAAAGAATGAAAAGTCTAATGGTTGCAAGAAGTACTACATTTCTTTTCAACAATCATTTATATAATAATAAAAGAATGATAAGTGAGTATAATACTTGTAAAAAATGTACTAATGTCTATGATATTTGGTAAAATTAAGTTCCTCATACACTAAATTTTAATTTTTATTGCTGTTACATTTATTCAACAATTATATATTAAATGTCTACAAAGAGGAGAGTAGAAAAATACAAGACTAATATGATTTTTTGCTTTCACAGAGCTCATAATCTAGTGAAAGATGCAATTTCATTAAAGGGCTAAAGTTTTATGTAAAGAGTTACTTCTGATCCAGACAGAAGAAGAATGATTCAAAAATGGCAGAAAAAATAAATTCTGTTTTGCAGAGAGTTATGGAAGACGAAAGCAAAAAATACTTCAATCAAGACCTCTGCCAGTCTGAGCTACAAAAGGATGACATTCAGCTTGGTTAATCTTTTATGTAACAGAGCACTTCAAGTAGTTGTTGGAAGTCTCAAGTTGGATCTGTAGATAAGAAGAGGAGGAAATACCTAAATTTTATGTGTGTGTGTGTGTGTATATATATATATATATATATATATATATATATATATATATATATACTTTTTTTTTTTAAGGAGAACACTTAGGCATGGTGACATACATAGTCCCAGCACTTGGAAGGCTAAAACAGGAGTATCACTGAGCCCAGGAGTTTGAAACCAGTCTGGGCAACAGAGTGAGATGTTGTCTTAAAAAATTAATAAATAAAAAAAGCAAAATGAAAATAAAATATAAAATAAAAGGAGACTTGAATTTATAAAAGATCCTCAAACAAAGTAGCCCAGAAAACAGACACAAAGAAATACAGGATAATAGAATGCTGAATCCTACAGGGAAAGAGGTCTGGAATTCCTGGGAAAGAAGATATAAACTATTTGTTTAAAAGTGGTCTAAGATTTAAAGTTGTATTGTTAGGATTAAATCTCTCCCTTGCCCAAACCATCAATGTAATGTTGTAATGGAGGTAGATTTCCAGCTCTTCATCAGAAGAGAGCAGAGAAGTTACTACAAGGATTTTAGATATACAGGGCAATACTTACAACCCTGCCACACATCTTAGTAAATCCTTTTTTCAAGGGGAAAACATGTTACATAAGTTTTGGAAACTCAAGCCTAAAGAAACATTTAGTTTAGTTTAATATGAAAATACTGAAGTTCTTATTATATCTGGGTGAAGCCAAAAGCAGTGAAAGTTTCCTTTTCTAAAAAGAGTAATTTGATTGCTCAGCCCATGAAGTTTCATGCAAATAGCAGCAACAAAAACTGCAGCTCCAAGGATGTATTAACGGGATATAATTAGATTCCAGAATTGAGCAAAATTTGGTTGATTCAATCAGTGTGATTTTCTTGGAATCAGTTTTAATCTAAGGTTAAGATTAATTCTCCTTAGGTTTGTAGCAACTGGTGTTTTGTTTCCAGCTGGAGAGAAAGCACTTTGGTTATGGCATTTCATCAGATGACTTAGGTTCATTCTCACTGGCTTGCCCAGGTCACATGGCTCACTTTAACCCAATGTCTATGTTCAGGGGAAAAACAAACAAACAAACAAACAGTGATACCTGGCAGATGACACTAAAGATAGGAAATTTAAAAATTTATATTATTTTAAAATGCTGAGAATAAGAAAGGGATATTGAGCAGGAGGTAAAATTAAGTAAACAGATACAGAGAAACAACAATAATTCTAGTGAAGGAGAAATTCTATAACTTTATACAGAAACACACTTTCTAATCTTAGAAGGCTAAAAATTGATTTCATTCCTTAAATATAATTTGCTATAAATATAGCATCCATTTCAAAGGATAGTAGTTCCTAAAATTGTATAACCTAGTAACACTGTGAACTTGGTTGGAATAGCATCATTTGTGACTATATATATATAAAACCTGAGAGAATTTCAAGGTCATAAATGTAGTTTGAGACCCAAATAAACACTGAATTGTACTGGATGCCATGCTTTTTCCATCAGTTTTACGACACCATAAATATTTTTGTGTCTTATACTGCTAATGAGTTACATAAAAGAATTTTTAGCCCACAAACATCATTGTTCAGCATTCTTCTTTTGGCAATGGTAATTAGGATTTTTATATGACTTTGCTAAAGTACTTCATGATTGAATAGCTATTTTTAAAATATTCAAATAAAAAATTGTATATAAAAAGACAACTGAGTTTTGTTTTTATTGACCTGTTGTCTTTGTTTGTTCACTTTTTGTTTGGTTTTATTTTCCAGTATACTGAAAACATTAGTATACTAAGTGGTATACTGCTACTGGCAGATATTTGCTCCCTTACATCATGTATGGGGAATGCATTAAAGTTACAACTGAGATTTTTCAGACAGTGACATTAAACAAAAAATCCAGTTAGAGTACATTTTACTAATGCATGGATCAAAGCTATTTACTGAAATTAGGGAAAGAAACTTCAAATAAATCTCACAAACACCTTAGGTTTTGAAAAGTTAATTGTAAATGTACATGAACTTAGAGTTCATTATTAATTTTAGAAAAACGCTCCTGTCAGAGGAAACACAAAAGTCTAATTCAGATGTGCCATTAACATTCCTTTCCACTGGAATGCATTACAAAGCATATTTCTGTGACAAGAAGTCCTGGTACCATTAATGGTTAGATAATTTATAGATATAAATAATTTATATTTTGAACTCCCTCTAATAAAAGGGAAGGAGAGCTATTTTCCTTTTGGTACTCACCATCTTTGAAATGTTTTGCTGGGTTTTGAGTTCGAAAGGCAGAGATTCCCTTGCCTTGGGATCAGATATAAGTGGTTTGGGATTAAACTGTCAGCCATGGAAGGGCATGGTTATGGAGTTAGAAGACTATTAAGGCTGAAATGATCTGAATTTCTGGAAACTTTCTTCCAGGTGATGGATAGAGACGGTTGTTTTTCTTACTTTAGTATGTACTATTTTTCTTGAGGCTGGTAGTGGATGGAGTTCTTCCCAAAGCACGGAGAAATCTAGAAGGACTTGAGAGCCACTAGAACCTACAATGGGTGACCTGTGCCAACTAGGAAAACAAGTGAGTCCAAAGAACCATGACCTGGGTACTGGGGCAGAGGATTCTGTGGCTGTGGGAAAAAAGGATAGAGCTGCTCCTATCTAATATCATATGGCTCAGAAAATGAACATCTTGGCAGCACCTTGCTTCATTGCAGAATGCCATTCTTTCTCTCACTTTCTAGATATTACTGATTCTCCAGTTTGTTTTGTGACCCCAGAAAGGGGAAAGGTCTCTCTGAATATGACAACACTGAATTTCTCTCCACCCTGGGGAAGAGAGGGCACTGACTCGGATTTAATTTAATTCAGCAAAATAAGGATATCTGTGGGAGGAAATCACATCCTCTTTTTCATTATTTGACTTTTGCTCAGAATTTCAATCCAGCTGACACAATAATTAAAATCCCCTTTCAGTTGGCATACTTCTGAATATTCAAATGATTCCCTTCTTTAAATTTGATAACATTAAAACAAAAGAAACATTTAATTAGCTAAAATGTTTCTAAAAATACATTAAAACTCCCTTTACTACACAATTAAATGAGATAAAAATACAAGGTAATTCATTAGGAAGGAAGTAATTAAAGAATCAGATAAGGGCTACCATTGGAGATCTTGGTTTTGAAACAATTTTAGAGTTAATGACAGAATGAATAGGCAGAGATAAAGTAGCCATCAGCACCAAAATGTCCAAACTTTTCAAATAATATTTTTTTTTGCAAATGGAAACATTTAAATAAATAAGTTATACTATCTTCTTTTCAGTGGTGAAAACAACAAGATAGAAGAAGGCTAAAATTTGGAATAATATTTATGAAGCCTTGATCAGCTGAGCATGCCTGTAATCCCAGCAGCTTGGGAGGCTGAGGCAGGAGGATCTAGAGTTCAAAGCCAACCTCAGCAAATTATCAAGGCTCTAAGCAACTTAATGAGACCCTGTCTCTAAATAAAATACAAAAAAGGACTGGGGCTGTGGCTCAGTGGTTAAGCGCCCAAGAGTTTCTTCCTCAGTACTATACTATATACTGTGTGTGTATGTATATATATATATATATATATATATATATATATATATATATATATATATATATATATGAGTTTCTGCGTACACCTGCAAGAGAATTTAGGCCCAAGGGACCTGCTTATATCACAGACCACAACCATGGCATTCTTCCCATACTATTTTCCCATTTAGTATTTGCCATGTTGTGTTTGGGCATTAAATTTTTAAAGCAGCTTTTCAAATCCAGTAATTTTCAAAATTATTCTATGAAGAATGGGAACAGCAAATCTTGACAGTATCAAAACTGTCCACGAGAATGGTAGATGGGATGGTCTCCAGTATTTTTACCTCTCATATTAAAAAAAAGATTTCATTATTCTGAGAAAGTTCTTTGTTCACATTAGTGATTATAAGTGTATTCATAATATATTTGAAGGAAAACAGTACATACCAAATGTTCCAAAATAGCTTGATTGAATATTCACTATGTTCCAGATACTAGGTATTTAAACATTTTACTTTATTTGATCTTTTTACCTTCATACCATCCCTAATAGATATAACTTTTGTTTTTGTTGTTCTTTTTCTTTTTTAGATATACATGATAGTAGAGTGTCTTTGACATATTATACATACATGGAGTATAACTTATTCTAATTAAGATCCCATTCTTGTTGTACACGATGTAGCATTTCAAGGGTGGTGTATTCGTATATGAACATAGGAAAATTATGTCAGATTCATTCTACTATCTTTCCTATTCCCATATCCCCTTCCTTCCTGGACTCCCGACTTTTTGTGTGTATGGGTAAGGAAGATACTGGGGCTTAACCCAAGTCCTCATGTATGCAATGCAAGCACTCTACCACTGAGCCTCATCCCCAGCCCTGGACCCTGAATTGTTTTGTTTTTTCAGAGTCAAGGACAGAACTAAGGGCCTTGGCATACCAGGCAAGCATTCTGCCACTGAGCAAAATCCCCAACCCCATGAGCCCAGCAATTTTAAGCAACCCTGAACTATATAGCAAGTGATAAATAAAAATGTAAATGTAAATTCTGTCTAATCCCTAAAAGCATATGTGATCCACTGTTCACAATGCATTTAGAATATAAACCCATAATAAAACCACAGTAATGGGGAATAAGCTATGATTCTCTATTCCTGAAACATGTATCATACAGGCCAGCCCTCTCATATTTCTTCCCGCAATTTTATTCATCATTAATTTAATCATCACACATTTGGTGCATTTCTCCCCCAGGCAAGGCAATGAACTATAGGAGATACAGTGGGAAATAATTCTAATGAGGTCCCTGTTCTTATAAAATTTTTATTTAATATTTTCTTATATTAAATTAGAGAAACCAACAATAGCAAGTTAATAGACAAACTAAAAAAAAATAGGTGCACAGTGTGGTAAGGAACAAGAAATGAAGTGCTTTGATAAAGAGGGAGAATTGTCTTTTTTAAGAATAACTATCAGAGAAGCCAGTTTGAAGCTGTTATCTGAAGCAGTAGAAAGAACCACATCTTTCAACACACTTATTTCTAAATTCAATTTAGGTGCTCATATAATTCAAAAGAGTGAAAAATTCACTCCAAGTAGACTGATGAATGTTCCAAGATACACCAGTGATGATCCATACGACAAAATTGCATGCTCTTTCATTCTGACCACATAGCTGCAGAATCGCTTTATGACTCTTTAATGAAAATAGGGAAGAAGTGTCAGTGTAGACTCACAGATGAGCAGCCTATGCCACAGAGAACACAGCATGAATTTAATCTGATTCGTGTATAAGATTCTGTAGATCAGTAGGGGTGGGAGATTGAGTGATTAAAATTCTGTTATTATTTGTTGTCTTTGATGTTGTTTTTATACTGAGGTCCAAAAAGCTAAAATTTATTTAAAGATCAACCATAGCCTTTTGGAGCATGTTGTAGAGAATTCCGAAGCCACGTCTGTGTCCAGCAGGAAAGGTGCCAGGATATGTGCTGTAGAAGAGGGAGAGGAGACTGGTGAAATATGCCCCCCATTTGCTCTTCCTCCCTCTAACTCTTAAAAGATACTGAGAAAGATAAGGGGAACTGGAAGTTGTTATCCAGTTTTCTCCATCAGATCCTCCTAGAAACAGAATCTGAGACAAGGATTCAAATGCCAGAAGAAATCAGGAAAGGAAGGTGGATAAGGAAGGGAGTAAGTGCAAAAAGCAGCACAATTCAGGGGAAGTCCCAGATTTAACCTGATTCCTCATGGAGGTCTGGCATGTGACTTCCACCTTGAAATGAAGTGTCAGGGTTCTGTTATTCCACACGGTCAGAAGCTGGCTTCACATTGCCCTGAGTTAGGAGCAGATGAAAAGTCCCAGCACTTTCAATTTGTCAGTGGTCAAGGACCATCCAATGGTCAAGGACCATCTTGATTCAGGCAAATTACACAATAGCTGATGGCCCCAAAATCTTGTTTGAAGAAAAAAAAAGCTCTATGGGGACCTGGGAATTGTTCAAATAGGGTCCACTTACCAAGTCCTTCAATAAATGTGAGTGACCTGATCATTCACTGTGGCAATAGGGGAAAGAGGCTAACAATAAAGTGAAGCTTCTAGATTAAGATGTACACATGGAAGGAAACCTCCTTGGCTCCACACTGGTCACAGTCACCCTTCTAGAGAACAAAAATAGTGCTCTGGAGTTTCCATGGTTGACACAGGGAGGGTATAAAAATGCTGAGAAGGTAAACCAAGGTAGGGACATAACTATACACTGGAGACCGGCTCTACAGTTTATTCTATGACCCTACTGTTTTTACTTGCCTAATTGTAATAGATGCATGTGAATGAGACATAGGCAGACTTTTCACAATCAATATAAACAGTGTGGCCAATTTAAAATAACCACAGTAAGTGGGAACTTGGGAATTGCCTGGGCTCTTCACAGTAGCAAACATTAAGGAATATAAACATCCAGAATGGCTATAGGATATGACTATCCTGATTAAGGAAATGGTAGAGGGAGAGTTTGGATCCGCCACTCATTCTCTTTTGAACAATCTTGTCTGGCCAGTATATTAGGCAGATAGCTCTGGAAGGTTGACAGTAGACTATTAAGGATTATGTATGATGAATCCTCTTATTCAGTCAGGCTATATAAGAAGGGCAACAGAAAAAGGGAGCACCAGGTGACCCTACACACCTGGCTAAGAGCATCTTTTTCAATCCCTTTTATGGAGTCCAGCCAGGAGCCATTTGCCATCTCCTGAAATGGGACATATATTTTCAGTTTTGCCACTGGGTATTTTATTTACAATTTAACGTACAATTTACATTGCAATAGTATATTGAAGTTGGATTTGAAAACTCTCACAAATAAGTTAGATCCCCAAACTATTGCTATCATGATAATTGTCTCCTCAGAGTAGGAATCCCAGGAGGAAATTGAAACTGATTATCTCTCTATGATTTATAGAGATTGGCTGATAAATTCAGGTTCAGTCTGGTTTCTGGAATTCCTGGGAAATTCATCAAACTATAAGCCTAAGTTATTATTTCTCACAGACCCTGTCAATAAACCAGAAGCTTGGTGATTTTCAGGGCCTTTTGGGTTTAGCAAAATCATCTTCCTTATCTTAAGAATCCTGATGGCTTGTAATTACAGTTACACACACCAAGAAAAAAAAAAGAAAAAAGAAAAGAGAAATCTGAATTGAAATTGAGATTCAAGTGGAAACTAGCATTAAAAGAGTTACACAGAGTGGTGTCACAGGAAATCCCATCAAATCCTTAGGACCCAACTATTCAAATTGCATTGCAAATGCCTATAACCAGATTATACACCAAATGGACACTTCAACAAATTTGAATAAGACTACCTAGTAGAGACCTCTGAGATTTTGTATCTGAAAACCATCCTGAGACAGATGCTGATTATACCCTACAGGAAAGGATATTATTGGAAGCTTGGTATAGAATATTAATCAAAGGTCACTGAACATAGAAAGGGTCAGATAAATCTAAGGCCAGAATTAAGAGTGATAACTTAGACTAAGTAGGACAGAAAAGGCTGGACACCAGAGGAATTTTCAGGAAGCAGTTTCATTTGATGGTAGGGTTCAGAGGTGGCTCTCGCCTAACAATTCTTCCTCTGAAGAATGATTTTGGAAATTCTTTGAACTTTATACCCAGTGTGTGCAGGGGTGGGGGAGGGTTGGAGCGTCACATGACCAGTGTTCTTTGTTCCACCCTCTAGAATAGACACAAGGTTCATAAGCTTTTACCAAGAAAGCAGAGAATAATGTCTTTTTTGTACAACAAGCTTACAGACTAATTTCGTCACACCTTTTGTGTGCAAATCTGGCATTTACAAGAAAGAGGAAACTACCAACTACAATAACCTCTTCAGAAATCCTGCTGATCTGACAAGAAGAGAAACTTAATCATGGCAAGGGTCTTTTGGGTGGGCATATCAAGACAATGATGTCAAGCGTTTCCACAGGGAAAGAGCAGCACAGTGAAGGTCATTCAGTAAGTGGAAATGATATATTTAAGAGCAGCTGAAATCTGGGAGAGTTCAACAGGTATTTCAGGAACATGAAAAAGGGTTCTTACTCTGGTAGATCTTGTGACCTCCAAGGAACTCCTCACTTTTATTTCTGTGTATGCGGGAACTTATTCTTTGCCAGCTGAGGAAAGTTAGGCTTCTTGGTCACTGGCTGGAGTTCATGATCTTAGGGCCATATTGTTATTTGGAAATGAGCCACATATACTCATCAGATGGTTAAATTTTGATGAGAAAAGGCAAGTGAAAGTTCACACAGGAGACAGAACTAAGAGGTGTTTAATTAAAAGTGGAGGAAAAATCAGGCTCAGACCCCCCTAAAGAGTGTTTGAATATTTGTAGACTTGAGCTGTAGCCAAAGGCTTGCTATAGACTCAGGCAAATGGGCTCTAGATGTGAGCACACAATAAAAAGTCCCACATGTAAGAGCATTTGATATGGCATTCTCTATGGGAATTTAGTGCAAGAATGAAATTGGTTCATGCAGATGCCCCATACTGCTGCCAGCTATGCAAAGACTGGGAATTTTAGGTAGATTCCTCCCTAGCTCATGAGGTTATGAACAAGTGGGCATGTGTGTGCTGAAGTCAAAAGATTCATAGCCTAGATGACACCATGTTCCTCTGGTACCTGATGGAATGACTGACACAATAACAAACTGTACCTAATATCAACAGGAAGGAAATCAATACCTGCAAAACTGATCATAAAGCTTGCTATATAGTTAGACAAATGGGCTCTAGATGGGCAGACAATAAAAGTCCAGTCCCACATGTAGGAGCTAAATAGGTTACTGATTTATAACCAGTAGTGCCTAGGATCTAAAATTGGGTTTTAATTGGAATTGGCGTAGGTTCTATTCTAGACTTTTCTAATTCTCCCTCAAAAACAATGTTAGAGAAAATGATTAAAAAGTAAAAATAGCAAATTTTCTACTGCCTCAGCCCACCTGGATATATTTCTTCTGGAAAACAAAACAACAACAACAAAAGGTGTGTATTTTACTGATATCAATAAACCAAAATGGAAACACACACACACACACACACAATAGTGTATGGACTTAGTGGATTTTAAATTTTTAATTAAAATACTAATTATTCAAAACAGGTAAGGAGAACATGAGAAATGGTTGGATTAGTTGTTTAATTGATTTGGTCCTCAAATCAATTTCATGGGGAAAATAGACAAGGACTCCACTTTAGAGATTTCTAGCATGGAGAGTTGGGAGTCTGCAGGTACATATGCCTATAATCCCAGTTACTCAGGAGGCTGAGGAAGGAGGATCACAGGTTCAAGGCCAGGTTTGTCAACTTAGAGAGAATCTGTCTCAAAATAAAAAATAAAAAAGACTGTCAATATGGCTAATTGATAGAATGTCCCTGGGTTCAAGCCCCAGAACAACAAACACACACGTGAAAGTGTGTGGATGGGAAAAAATGCAATGACTGATAATGATTTACATTTTTGCTATATCCAGTGCTTCCATACCTGGATTTAAATTTAACTACACAAAAGAATGGTGATTATAATATAAAAGATAAAATATCCATGATATTAAATATTATAGCACCTATATTCACTAATAAGAGTCCTCCCTTCACTGCATGCAGACAAATCAGGGCTAGCTATGAATGTATCATAACCAAATGGCAGGGACAAACCTGAAGTTTTTAATCTGTCATATTCTTCTATTGCTTAGGAGTAGCTTCAAGAAAAAATTAGCAAGGCTGGTGCTATTATGAATCCTATGGGTGAATAGGACATTTGAACCAGAAAAGACTACCTTGAGTGAAAATAAATGAGAATAAGAGGAAATAAGAGCCTACAGAACAGGATCTCATAAATGAATCACAACCTGAGACAGGAATGCCATCATGTTATTTCTACAAGATATTTCCAAGAGAGTCCTTAAGAATGAGAAAATAATATTCTTAACAATTTCTCTTATTTCTGGCACTGATTGGGTGATTAGGGAAGTACCCTGAACCTATTTTCTTTGAAGAAGTAGAATTGGACTCCTCCTCTTGATATGAGCTCTCCTGTAAGAACTGGGCTCAGAAAATACAGGGCAAAAAGATAACACCGAGCACCCTAACAAGTCAAATTGGCTGTAGTCAAATCCAACTCTTATTCAGTTTATTTCTTCAGACTATAAAAGCATAAGAAATTGAATAATTACTCGGTTGGAACACTGTACCTGTCAACAATCACAAGAGAGGGCTGACATTCTCACCCAAGAAAGACTTTGAAACAATCTAATCATTATGTAATTTGATATATTTAAAGTTTAGTTCAGGAAGTGCTTGGAGGAATAAAGTAATTGAAAACATTTATGGAAATTCAATCGGTTACAGTCCATGTTATAGTGTGATGCTATAGAATCATTGGACATTGGTGTTTTCCAATGGATCAGTATTTCAAATAAAAAAAGTACTGTCATTTCCATGAGCCAATGAGTTAAAATTCAAGGAAGAAAGGTATATTACTAGATAGCCCACAGCAAGAATAGGTCAGCAGTTTGACATTATGTCTCTTTGACATCAGGCTTTGTAGAAACCTCTGCCATAATAAATAGGATATGGTTATGTCCACAGGCCAGATAGAATCTAAATTTACTATACAAAGGCCTGTAGTCATCACCCCAGTTGTTCTGATTGTATGCACATTATAAAATATGCTTTCTGTTAAGAATGAGTGGAGAAAGAGACTGTGATTTTACTGATGTATGATGTGCCAAATATTCCTTTTTATCTGCTGCAGCTCTATGGGCAACAAAGGATTTGTAGCTCAATAAGTAGAATAAAACAAAGATTGTGCTTATTATAGATAATGACCTCCAGAATGAGAAAATATTTTGAGAGCAAATTTGAAGACCCAAAGTGATTTCAAATCACTTTCCTAAGGGATTTTCCAGCAAAAAAATAAATTTGCCCTTAATCTATTAAAAATTCCTCCATCAACACATGTTTCTTTAAAAGTTCAAAAAGCTACAGATGCTGGAGTTGAGAAAGCTAATAAAAAAAAAAAACTGAAGAACTGTAAAAAGACATGGTCACAGTTAACATGTTTTATAGAGAGAATTCCTTCTACACATATTCATAGTTCATCGTGGTGGTCAATTAGGAGCTTTATTATTTAATATAAAATAGTCTATAAAATAAAACATGAAAAATTATGAAAATTTTTCTGATAAGCATGTATCAAGGAGATCTCAACTGAGATTAAAAGGGGAGCTGGAAAGGAAAAGACCTACCAGCAAGCACACAATAAAGTCTTTCCTTTATCATTGGTGAATATGAAGAAAGGAAAGAAAAGAAATCACATCTTTGTAAAGATGCTAATAGTAAAGTAGCTGGAAAACCCATTGGTAGCAAGACTCCCTATATTTGGAATGTTTTTAGAAGGTTATACTTTGGTCTATCTAGAAATAACCATGGTAAATAAATCTGAAGCATACAGACCCCATGATTCCTGGAAAATATAATGTAAGCTGTGCAACTATTCCAATATATATGAAAGGGCAATGCTTCTTGTCAAATAAATTTCCTTCAATTTAATAAATGAAGAGATTAAGATTATTATAGAAGTTTCAGAGAAAGGCAATAAAACAACAATGAGGCTTTAATTAAAAAAAAATATCTAATCTGGGCCTGGTAACACAACCCTATAATCCCAGACACTTGGGAGGCCGAGGCAGGAAGATCATAAACTCAAGTCCAGGCTCAGCAAGTTATCAAGACACTGTCTCACAATAAACAATAGAAAGATCTGGGGATATAGCTTAGTGGTAAAGCACCCTTGAGTTTAATCTCTAGTACCCAATATGCAAAAAACAAAAACAAACAAGAGCAAAAAAAAATTCTCTAAAACTAAGAAGGAAAAAATACTTTATATTTCAAAATTCTATAAGAAAAGGAATAACCTTAAGAGAAAAAAGTTACCTAATTAAAATATAGGATATAAAAAGTCTTAAAAGTTATGAGGAAAGGCAGCATACAAAAATCAGTAACATTTCTCTACATTCACAATGAACTGTCCACGAAGGAAAGAGAAATTAGAATTTGTACAAAATAAATTATTCTTAAGAAGTCTTAGAAATAAATTTAATAAAGGAAGTGAAAGATCTGTACACTGAAAACCAAGTAGTGGTGAGAAAATTTTAAAAAGACACAAAAATGAAAAAAATATCCTGTGTTTATGGATTAGAAAAAATAATATTGTTAAAATATCCATACTTCCCAGAGCTATTGATAGATTGAGTGCAATTTCTACAATCCCAGTGGCATGTTTATAGAAAGAAATTGTAAAAACAATCCTAAATAGAATCTCAAAAGACCCTAATAAACTAAATCAATTTTGGGGAGGAAGGGGTACAGGATATTGAAACCAGGGTTGCTTTACCACTGAGTCACATCCCCAGACCTTTTTTAATTTTTTTTTTTTAATTTTGAGACAGGGTCTTCCTAAGTTGTTTAGGGCCTGGTTATATTGCTGAGGCTGGCTTCCAACTTGGGATCCTCCTATACCACTAAGATAGACCCAAAGCAATCTTAAGCAAAAAGAAAAACATAAAGGAATCATACTAGTTGATTTAAAAATACACTAAAAAGAAATAATAATCTGAGTAGCATGGTACTGGTTAAAAAAAAAAAACACAGACATTTGAACCCATGCAACAGAAGAGAAAGCCCAGACATTAGTCCTTAAATTTATTACCAATTGATTTTTGATGTTGGTATCAAGACCACAAAATGGGGAAAGGACAGTCTCTTTAATAAATAGTATCCAGTAAACTGGACATCTACATGTAGAAGAATACAGTTAGACCCTTATTTTACACCATACACATCAATCAACTCAAAACTGATTAATGACTTCAACATAAGAACAAACAGTGAAACTAAAAGCAAACATACAAACAGGAGAAGAGCTCCATGGTATTGATCTGGGCAATGCCTTTGGATATAAACCCAAAAAGCACAGAAAACAAAAGTGAAATGGACAAATTTGATTACATCAAACTGCAAAGCATCTGCAAAACAATTCAACACAGTAAATACACAAATAGAGGATGGGAGAAAATATTTGCAAACAACGTATTTGAAAAGGAGTTAATATCCAAAATGCATTAAAAACTGAAGGGCAGAAAAACTAGCCAGTTTTTTAAATGAGCAAGGATCTAATTAGGCATTTCTCCCAAGAAAACATACAAATAGGCAATAGGTATATGAAAAGGTACTTGAGATCACTAATCACCAAGGAAATGCCAACCAGTACCACAATGAAATATCACTTCACATGTGTTAGGATATCTATTATCAAAACACAAGAGTTAAGTGTTGGTGTGAGTGTGCTATGGTTTAGATATGAGGTGTCTCCCAGGAGCTCATGTATGAGACAATGCAAGAAAGTTCAGAGGTGAATGATTGGGTTTGGAGAGTCAACCTAATCAGTGAATTAATCCAGTGATAATAGATTAACTGGGTGGTAAAAGTAGGCAGGTAGATGTAGCTGGAAGAAGTAGGTCACAGGGTAACCTTTGGGGTTTAAATTTTGTCCCTGGTGAACAGAGTTCTCTACTTCCTGGTTACCAAATCATGAGCTGCATTACTCTGCCAGGTCCTTCTTCTATGATGTCCTGCCTCATCTTGGACCCAAAGTTAAGAAGTCAGCTAACCACAGACTAAACTTCTCAACTGTGAGCCAAAATAAACCTTTACTCCTTCAAAGTTGTTCTCATCAAGTCTTTTGGTCACAGTAATGCAAATGCTGTCAAAAGCAGTGTGTTGAGGACATAAGTTGAAGAGATTTTATTGTGCAACATGATGACTATAGTTAAGAATGTATTGTATTTTGAAAATCACTGAGAGATTTTAAGTGTTCTCACCAGAGAAAAATGATAAGCATGTGAGGTAATGCCGGTTAATTAGCCTGATAGAACCATTCCACAACATATGCATAATTTAAAACAGCATACCACGCTGTACATGATTAATATAAACAAAATTTATTCATAAATTAGAAAGTAAAGTACACTTTTAAAATCTTCTAATTAATATATTCCAACAGGAAAAAAAGATCGGTAGAAATTGGATATGAGAAAAGGATTAGCAAAGAAATATTGACAAATTTAAATAAGTATTGAATTCAATAATAAAAATGGTTAGGTTTAATGGTATTCCAGAATTAAATTTTCAGGCAACTATATATAATATCTGAGTTGAGAATAAAGAAGGAAATACTCGTCTTGTTTGGTTCAGGGAGTGAATAGATTTATTAAATTTATTTAGACTTTGCAGAAAAAAATCTTAGATATGTGTGTTGGTATTTGTATACCAAATAATATAATGAATAGATTTCTGTCTGACAGGGAAAAGATAGACTCAAGAAAATGTGATCAAAATAACAAAGAGAAGGAAAAAGAGGTAAAAGCACCATATAAAACATCAGACATAGGTTCGATATATCACTAAAAACAGTAAATATAGATATGTCAAACATGCATGTTAATACATTGTTAAACTTTTATTTTTAACTTAGTTTTGATTCACACAAGAGTGGCAAAGGAAATACCCATTTCCCATGTTGTTCTCCCAGGTTGCTCTAATATTAGCATCTTATGTAACCATGTCACATCAATTAAAGCTAACACACTAGCTTCAGCAGTCTCTCTAAATGAATTACAGATTTTATTGTAATTCCTCCTGTCTTTCTATCAAATGTTCTAGGATCCCATGTAGGATACCATGTTGTATTTAGTTATCATGTCTTCTTAGTTTCTTTAAAAGCATGAGTTTCCTTGTTTTTCTTGATCTTGACACTCTTAGGGTGGGGGTATAATCTGTTTTTATTGTTGCATTATAGTTATTTATAATATTGGAGTTCATTTTGAAATTATTATACCTGCATGGAATTTATTTTGTTCTGATTGAGTGAGTACCCAATATATTGGGGGTTCTTGGGATTGAATCCAGGGGTGCTTCACCACTAAGCCACATCTCAAGCCCTATCTAGTTTTTGAGATAGAATCTCACTAAGTTACTCAGGGTGGCTTTAAACTTGCCATCTTCTTGCCTCACCCTCCCAAGTAGCTACATTTAGGTGTGGGCCACTATGCCCAGTGCAACCTTAACACTTTTGAAGATGACTGGCCAAGTCTTTCATAAAATGTTTCCCAATTGGAATCTAGTGTTTTATTATAATTAAGCAAGGATTCCAGATGGACTTTAAAATAACTCATATCACGGAGTTATACACAATTCACAGGAAATATACATAGTGCAATTAACACAAGAAAGACGAAAATGTCAAAAAAGAAAGTTATATGATAATATTAACATTATGTAAAATAAAGAATTAAAGGACAAAGGTTTGAAATTGTATAATACAGCAAAATTCATACAAATAAATGCAACAGTCCACCAAAAAAGTTCATTGTGAACTCATGTGTATGCAGTTGTATTTATTTTTAATATTTCTTTATGTTAACATAAAGCTTCAAAGTATACAGTGGGTGAATAAATCTGTGAAAAGAAAATGACAAACCCATAATTTTTAAAAATGTTTTTGTAGATTATATTCAATCACACACAGTAAAATAAGAAATCACTAACAAAATGATAGCCAAATGTACCATCAATTATGATACTAAAATCCACACTCCTAAATAATTTTAGATTGCAGAAAAAATAAAAATTAAAAATGTGGAGCATTATAACTAACATTACATAAAAATATCTGTCCACATTTGTGGTATGCAGTAGAACTGAAAGGAGAATTTATAGTGCATTTGTTAGAAGATAAAAATGGTTGGTAAAACATAAACAAAGCATTCAAATCAAAATATTATGGAAAAAATAACAAACTAAATCTAAAGAAAATAGAAGAAAGGAAATAATGAAGATGGAAGGAGAAATGAATGAAATAGAATAAATGAAATAAAACACACACACACACACACACACACACACAGGATAAGTCAATTAAGACCAATAAAGTAGAAACTCTCAAATACAATTACAAAAAGAAAAACACATGAAAAAATATCATTAAGGGTTCATTGGCGTTAGAAAATGACGTAGGTTTTAATAAATATTTTATGTGTCACAATACATTATGAATGGTGTTGAGACAATAAAGCTGAAGTCTAAATAAAATGGTCAGTTTTCTAGAGAAAAACATAAATTATCAAAATTTGCCAAGAAGGAAAACACCTGAATTATATATATATATATATCATAAATGTCTCCCAGCCTACCCTCAATCGCACAAGAACAATTCAATTATATGACAATTATAGAAAGCTCAAAGAACCATTAATTTCAGGTTTATTTAATCTTTTCCAGAGTTTGGAAAGAACTAGGAAGCTACCCAACTTATTTTAGAATACTAGTGTAACCCGATGCCTAAATGAAATATAGATAAAATTTTTAAAAATTATGATTGACCATTCTCACTTATAAATAAACATATAGCAATTTTAGAGAACTTTTAAATGATTATACTAAATATAAAAGAAGTATGCCAAATTAATACATCACAAATATAGCTTATCCCAGGAAAATAGGTAGTATTTCAAATTTACAGCAACTACATAGTAGGAAATAAGAGAAAAAAAATACAATCATCACATTAGCTAAAAATTAAAACAATGTGTTCAGCATTTTAGCTTGATGAAATTACTGGATGTCATTTTCTAACTGTATGAGTTATTAAAAGAAGCACAAGAATTCTTCCATATAATTCTGGTAGTAGTGTGATTGTATGGGATGTAGTTACCTTGCATAATAATTTTATATTATCAATGAAATTTTGGTTAATTACTGATGTGTGTTATTCTACTTGCTATCTACTATACAGAATCACTCTCACATAAATACCAGGAAAAATTCACAAAAAATGCTTATGGAAGACTTGTTTGAAATAATGTAATATTTTAAAAATATTATATTAATTGCTAATTAAATAAAATGTGATACATTCTTATAAAGCAATAGTCTGGTTATTTATATGAATTATTCTCAAAGATCCTAATGTTGTGAAGGTTGTAAATAGTTTATCATTTATGTAAATCTCAAAACACTAATATTTGTATATTTTTCTTTTTAGTATTTAATTTAAACTAATAATCATGGATGCCTACAGGTGTGATTTTATAGAATCAAGATAATCAAATGTAGGTGATAACAGCTTCAGCTTTATTTTTCTCTTCTCTTTCATGTTCCATTTTCTTTTAAACACTGAGTTGATGTGTTTATGTGTTACTTATTGATAAAAAGAAAAACAATAAGCAAAATGTAAACCATATATAAAGTTAAAGTGATTTAATTCTCAATGTTGGACTACAGGTAAACATTCTTTACTTTATCATGTTTCTGATTTTTTCCCTTCTCACCTCTCTGTCTTTCCTTCCTCCTTCCCTCTCATACACATATACATACTTAAAAACATCATATAGAAAGATAGTTAAGTCTTCAAAAGAAACAGGTTTTACCTAGGTAGAGAAATATTATTAGGAAGCAAGAAAATTGATAATTCAAGTCCCATAACCCATATATGGTGAAACCAAAAAAATGCCTATTTAAATTACATATAATTTACCATCTATTTCACAGTTTGATATCTAACAGAAAGTTCTCTAGAGAGTTCAGCTTAAGTACAAGCAAGGTAGGGTAGCAAATAGAACAAATAAAACTTGGGGTTGGAAATTTTAGAAAGACTTAGGCATTCCAAAGTGCACCAAGAAAGATATATGGGAAGGAGGGAACTAGGGGAAGTCTGAGCCCCAGAAATGGAAATTGAGTTGGATTTGGGACTGTAATCAAGAATGGCAGCTCATGAATATGTACCAGATAGGATACCCTAACAAAATTTCTGCAGGTCTCCTAACCCCAGGAGAACAGGAGTGACTTGGCCTAGGTGAAAGGAATTAAATTTCGCCTGAATTTTGTATAAGTTCAAAAGAACTAAACTAGGTGAACAGGGAGGCAACTGGATATGTTTCCTCTCAGGATCGTTTGGCATGGAAGAAACAGGAGTTGTTTTTGATGTATGGAATGAAGGGGGGTGGGAAGGGTGTATAGTTCATTTTATGAGGTGAAGAAGAATGAGCCTGGGGTACATACAAGAATGGGAGTGTTTTTAAATGAATAAACACACAAATAAATAAATGGAACAATCTGTGGAGACTAAGTTTTTCTTTGTGGGCCATCTGGTTCATATCAATTAGCACACACTTATTTTATTTGATCTTTAAATAGGCATTCTGGCAAAAAGCTCCTAATGTAACCTTAAGTGAAACTGTTCCACATATACATAAAATAACCTTCAGAACTTCAAAAGGGGAAAAATATAGTATGTATTAGTTACAAATAGAACACAATTGATGTTATTATATTTTTTGTGTGTATATGTACACTTATACAAATATATCCAGTATGTCTATATATACATACACAGACATATTCATATACAAACGTGTGTGTATCTCATGTTTGTCATATGTGCGTGGATGTTGTGTTAATCTACACCACTCTCATCTCAACTTGTTGTTTTGTAGGTAGAATACAAAATAAATCCGGGAAATAAAGTGTACTACCCCTTAAAAACATACACAGGAATTTATCCCTAAGAGTTCTTATGAGGTTAATATATATTAAACTCATAAAATTTCAAGGACATTTTCCATGGTATAACTAAAACAATCTATGTTTGTTAGTTTTAAATGCTCTTGACCTGAAATAGATTCTACCTAGCAAATGTATTGTTAATGAAATCCTTTATTAATAATTCATCCATATCTTTTGGATCTAGTGCCTTTTTATTTCAAATTATTCTATGCAGTACATCTCAAACTCTGTTCACCTAATTTTTCTTTGACCCCCCAAACAACAACAACAACAACAAATGACAGCTTCTAAAGGCATTTTAAAGTCCCCAGGTATTGAAAGTTTCCAAGATGGGACAAAGTGTTACTTGTTAGAGTCTGTAAACAAGTCAGGATGGCGCCTGGCATTTTGCCAGAGAAATGTTAGAGTCTATAAACAAGTCTGGATGGCACCTGGCAAAATGCCAGAGGGAGTGGTTTGTAAAGTAACTCCAGCAAGCCATTAAGTGTGGAGATTTCTTATTGGTTGACTGATGTATCTAGTTTATGCTAATTAAGATAAGCTGTGTGGAATGTATAAATACTGCTCCTGTCCTACAATAAAGGGCTCCTACTCCTGCTGTATCAATCTACACAAGTTGCTCGTCACCCCCGGGTTATTTTGCTGCAGCCGGACTGCGGCAGTTACTATACAGTCACACTATACATTCTTTTTCTGTTCTGGAGGTTATGATATTTGCTTCTCATGTCTCATCATTTGCATATATAGTTGAAATTGATTTAGTACATTAATTTATTTACCTTCATCTCTGTCCAGTACTGTACTTGTCTGAAGTGTTAAGACACTTCAGAAAACTTTTTCTCAGTAAAATGGACAAGTACTGTGGTTGTAATAGAAAATATATTGCCTTAGTGTGAGTTAAATATGGTTTTAATAGTTAGAGGTTGAAGTTGGCTTCATACATTTTAAGGATGAGTTCAGAATACAAAACATTACCATTTATAATTAATGTATAAATTCATTATACAGAATTGGGTTAATTGAGAATAACCATTATATTTAGTAGTTGGAACTTCAAAGCATTAGAATATGATAAAATCTATTAATATTATGATTCTATTAAACATAATTTAATATTCCACCTATGTTTCAGAAAGAAATTTAGAGTCATAGGGTTTTCCAGGATAGTCACTATGAGTGTGATTACCTTTTGTTATTACCACACATGGATTAATATAAGAAAATGAAGCTTAATTTCTATATTATGTTTTCTTTCAAAGATTCAGAAACATTCACATTTATTTATGTTTTTCTTTTTCTGTGTTGTAAACTGTATGACATATTATTCTTAAATATGCGAATTTGAAAATTCTTTTTTTTCTGGCATTATTATGTTATATTGAATAACCCACAACCTTTTAATTATGAATTCCAAGTCAATATTCCAAAGACTCTGTTGCTTATTCCAAAAATAACAAGTAATTTATAATTTTATCTAATGTATGTACCTTTAAATTATATTCTACATTGATAACAATGAATTTGAATGCTAAGGTATCTAAAAAGCAAAAGTAGTATGCATCTTTTGTCAAAATGGCTCTGTCATTTTAATAAAGACATTTTGAAAAAATGTGTTGTTAATAGTAATTTACTGCTAGAAATAGCATAGTAATAGTAAGAAATAAAACAAGATAATTAAAAATGATTTCACATCCTTATATTCTGGAAACTTTGTTGTATGTTGTGTATACAATGACACATTAAATTGTCACAATGTATGAAGTTGTCATTTTATTAAAGATACAGGTGGGGAAACTGAGGTTCACACATTTAAATGTCTTGCCAAGATCTATACAACTAGTATGACTGTAGCCCAGACTATGTCCAAGGCATTGGTTTAACCACTATAAAAGACAGACATAAACATTATAATTTATAATATTTATATTATTGTTTATCCCTTCTTAAAAAATGGATGACTGAAAAAAAACAAAAATTCTCTGACAAAATCAGCAGGATTATAAATGACGAACCCAGATTCATAACCCAGTATTTCCAATCCAAGTTTCTTTCTCCCATCTTCTCCCTATGTTTATATGTGACATGGGCTTTCAGGTTAATTTAGCTCCTTAGTTTATTGTGCTATGGTGCATGTTCCACATATATTCCTTAGAACATTTCACACTTTAATTTGTACATTTTAATTAATTCACCTTCAAATTTGAAAGTTTCCAAGATGCCAGTGGGCTGATTGGAAACTAGTGATTTTCAAATGAAAGAGCTTTTGAGCCTAGGAATGAATGAACCGGAAAAATGCAGCTGTGTTTAGAAAGAGGCTTTATAATAGTCCAAGGCAGAATTTATTAGGTTATTCCCTCTTAATGAGTTCCACATAATATGCTCTCAGTTAATATGTTAAAGATCATCTTTGTAGTTGACAAGCTAGCAGACTCCGACTTAGCCTTAGGAAACATGCTGCAGTTTGTTACTAAGCAAGCACATCTGATGCTGCACTTGTCATTCACGTTCTAAGCACAAGTTTCCCAAAAGTCTTATGCTGAGAGTATAGTCATCAAAGAGAGGCAGACAGATATATACTACTGTCCAATTCTATTTCCCTTCTGCCCCATTTACAACTCTCAGACAGAAAAGAACAGTCTGTCCAGTGGGAATATACAATAAGCTGAGCTGAGTTTTCCAAAGGCTAAAATGATTTGCATCTTCCCCTACTTTGCCATTTCACAAAAACTTGTTTCTCTTACTGTCATCAATGGCACAGGGCAGGCAATACTAATTGACTCATAAAATCTCTATTCATTGAGGTAATTGGCAATCAAACTGCAGTTTCATTGCAATTCTTGCTAAACAGTGGGGGGCTCTGCCCTCCTTTGGGCTACTTCACTCTCAATGATATTAATTGAACTGCAAGTGCCTCAGGCTGCAAATTGGGATTTGCTGAAAATTGTGTCAGGTTATAGGATTGAGATCAGATGTGGGTTTTAGTTAAGAAACATTAGCTAAAGTGCATTACATCACCAGCTCAGGAAACTCTACTGCTCATTATTTCCTCAACAATGTTAACTAGGATAGAAAATTCAAATAGCACTTTAAGACTTTTTACTGCAATGTTTCTTCACTTTGCAACATGCATTTCTTTTTAGTTTCAATGAACTTCCAACTTCTAGCCTCAAAATTCTGTGATCTGTTATAAAATAGTTTTTATTTAGTCATCTTAAAGTATTTCTTTATTTTTCTTTTAGACAAATGATTTTGTTCAGTCTTCTTATGTTTCTTAATAATATGCATTATATTTTCATTTGTATTATGGTGATTTATATATTTAGTATATTTGTCCTTCTCCCATTGTTGACTATATATCACTTAAGAATGGAAGTTATGTTTTATTCATCCTATAAACTCTTACTGATTTACAATCTTTTTGTTTAGTATTTCTTTCTGAGAGGGTTTAAAAGGAATTGCCTTTGAGTGTGATATGTGAGATTTCAGAAATCGAAAAATACTTATGGGAGTAAACTGTTTTACCAAAAACCTAACTACAACAGAATTCATAATTTTTTAATTATTATTTTACCTGGTTAAGAACATAATAAAATAATACATATTTATGTATAATTCAAATATGTACATATATAGAAAATACAAAATGTATTAAGTTATAAAATAATAAGTTTATGCATATGTATATATAAACACTAAGAGTATAAGCAAATTTAAATATGACATCATATTTTCTGTTAATATTAATGACAGGAAAATGTGTAAGGTGTTCTTACTCTACTGATATGACTAATGAATGAAAGAACTTGACCCTAGCCCCTTGAAAGATCCAGTTTCATTAAAAAATGAAAGTTAATGAAGGCTAAATAATTAATATATTGTATATATATGCAATTAATTTGAAAACATAACTTGAGTAAATCTTCTGTTCTAAAGTAAAGTAATGATATCTTACCATAAAAGTATTCAGTAAAGACTACAAAAGAGATTTCAAACTACTTCTCATTTTAGGCCTGATCGTTTAAAATTTTATATCCAACAATGTATGTTCATTGAAATCTTCAGTAATGAAGATGAGGATAAACTGAGTGGGTTTTAGAGCCACTTAATTTGAGCACAGCACATGTAACAGAAAATATTTCAATTTCATTATTCACAGAACATGAAATAATTTGACTAAAAAACATTTAATGTTGAATAAAATACATATTATTTAAATGAGTATTTGAAGACTCTTGACATTCAAGACTGGTCCATTTCAAAGAAATAGTGAACTTTAAATTAAGCACTTACCTAAAAGGAAAGAGACTGGCTGAACTTAAATGAGATATAAAATGGTCAATATCATTTTGGTTGGATTTTAGGATGTGAGCAGAATAGGAATGAGAAGTGGCTACAGACATAAGTTCAATATTAATAGAGATAATTGTATATACATTTTATGAGAATTTTTTATTTCATTCATTGGCAGCAAAAGGCACTAAAAATATTTGATCCAGAGAATGCAGTAATCACAGCTCTATTTCAAAGACACTAATGTCATGACAATTAAATGAAACATGTGATGCTAGATTGCATCCTGAACAACAGCAAAAAAATTTAATGGGAACTTTTATAAATTCAAATTGGATTTCCAGATTATAGCATTTAATCAATGCTAATTTCTTGATGTTGGTACATTGTACTACCCTGGTTATGAAAGAAAATGCCATTGTATTTTAGGAAACACTCTTAAAGTTGTAGGGGTAAAAGGACATCCATCTGCTACTTCATTTTGAAAGTTTCAGGAAAAAAAAGTGGGGGCACACATAGAAGAGAGAGAAAAATAAAGCAAGCATGAGAAAATATTAATACTGGGGAAATTTGGATGAAGGGCACACAGAATTCTCTGTAATACTTTTCCAGTACTTTTAAACGTCTGAACTGGTGTAAAACAAAGTTTTTTTTTTTAAAAAAGAAGACTAATGGAGTAACAACATGACATGGGGTGAGAACTAAGATCAGAGATTGGGCTGATTATGGTTTACATGGTTTAGCATCTGTTTGGAGGGAAGTTTGAGAGAATCTTCCAGAATTTAAAATGTTTTTTTATCTTTCAATTCAGCAACTCCATATTTGACATCTGCTTCATACAAATATACATATCCATGCACACAGATACTTATTGTGATATTGCTGTCTTTTATTAGAAAAAAAAGCAAACTAAATTTCCACTTTAAAAAGAAATGAAATTCAGGTACATTCATCCTATAGAATAAAAAGAGACAGAAGTTAGGTTTATGAAAGTCTTATATGTCCCCACCTGGGAAGAACTCCAATACACAGTAAATAAAAACAACAACAAAGAAATTGCAAAACAATTCATACAACAAAATCTTTTTATGGTATACCACATTATGTTAAATTGCCTTTTATATTTAAAAATTAGATAGAAAATGAATTACCCAGAATAAGATCTGGATTGTTTCAAATCAAAGGTGATACCTGGGCAAGAGAGAGACTAGTTCATAGAAAGAAAGCTATGGCAGGAACATCAAGTGCTTACTCTATTGTTTTTGAACTGGGGATTGAACCCAGAGGCACTTAACCACTGAACTACTTGCCCAGTCATTTTTAAATATATATATATTTTTTATTTTGAGACAAAGTCTCATTAAGTTACATAAGGCCTCACTATGTTGCTGAAGCTGGCTTTGAATTTGCAATCCTCCTGCCTCAGCCTCCGGAGCCGCTGGGATGACAGGCATTGTGCCACTGTGCCCGCCCATGTGTTTTAAAATACATAAATATATTAATGCATCATTTGTGCAATTCACAAGTAAAAAAATTCACAAAATTAGTTCAAAATGAAATAGAGTTTTAGTGGAGTGAGACTGTCAACTGCTGATACAGTCTGATTAAGTAGAGTGGGAAAGTTCATTAGGACAGTGTCATTAGGAATGGGGAGGAGATAGAAAGTGTAAAATGGAGAATGTTAGTCAGCTTTCTGTCACTGTGACATAGATGAAATATTAATCAACTTAAAAGGAAGAAAACATATTTTGACTCACAGTTTCAGAGTTTTAAGTTCATTGTTGGGTGGTTACTTTGCTTTTGGGCCTGTGGCAAGACAGAACATCACAGTGTGGAGCATGTGGTGGAACAGAGATGTTAACCAGGGATGCTGGGAAGCAAAGAGAGTCTGGGGTCCCAATATCCCCTTCCAAGGATACGTCCCTGACGACCTCATCTCTTTCCACTAAGGCCCACTTCTCAAAGGTTCCCCTATTCTCCAATAATGCCACAGAATGGCTACCGCTCCTTAAACACATGGCCTTTGGGAGAAATTTAATTTCTGAACCATACAGAGAATATATAGGACTTGGGACTTGAGAAAATATATAGTGTGATAAGGAAGAGAAACTCTATGACAGGAATAAGCAATGTCTTTAACAGAAATAAAAGAACCTACTGATTCATGAGGCAGATGATAATTTTTATTTTGAAGATACTTGATTTGAAGTACAGGAGATCCCACAAATTTAGAAATATATACCATAGAATGTACACAGGTGAGAACTGCCCTGGAATTAAATTACTAAACTCTTGGTAACACTTCTCAGTTTTGATGGAAGTTATATATACACACTTAATCCTGGGATAGCTATTTATATATAATTTGGTATTAAAATTGATCTTAAGGAGATACAAAAAAGAAATTCATTAACTTTATTTTCAACAAATATATTTCTATATAATGAGATCCATCTTCAGTATGTTAGAGTATATACTTAAAACTCTAGGTCAAACTCCCCAATATGAATACAATTTGTAAAAATAAATAAAACATAAGAATATATAATTTTTGCAAATAAAATTTTTAGTGATTTAAGTGCTATTCAAGATCCTGTTTTTCCTACCCTAGTTCCATTAGAGTGCTGTTACTTTGGGTCTTAATAGGATACTGAAATCCATCTATATGGTTACTTGCGGCATTTTTAAAATTTAAGATGGGTATGCTTTTGCAACTAGGGGGTGCTGAAGGACTAGAGAAGATGAGATTATATCCCATTAAAAAGCTCATGATCAGCAATAATCTTTTAAAAATGTCTTCAATGAACTGAATAGCATTGATTTACAAACAGTGATTTGCACGAGCCATAATTTTATTGAGTTGGCCATAGAAACATTCAGCTGGAACAAAACTCTCCAAATAATGTAAGTGTACTCCTTTGGTCTTACGTTTATGTTATGTGAATTACTGATAGTTCTAATTTTGGCTGTGGCAGAAATAAAAAGGAACATTGGATGTGATATTATTAGAAAATGGGGGGGTCTCATAAAAGGAGACTTAGTGCTTATTTTCAGGTTGGAACAAGATCAAAGTAAGTAAAACTCGGTCGTCTAGACTTTTGGCAAGAGAGAAAATACAAGTAGAAATTCAGTCTAACATAAACAAAGATATCATTTACATAATCTTTAAGTGTTTTGTAACATATCCCCAAATATTCAAATACATAAAACATAAAATAAAGTAGAAAATATTTTCAATTTTACTTAAAATATGTAAGCATTTTAATAAAATAGTTAATATCCTTTCATGATTATGTTTTTTTAAAATTTCCAATTTAAGTTACTTCTAGTAATAGGGTACTTATTTCCTCTTGATTTCTTAAAAAACATGTGAAATCATATATCTGTCACTGCATTCTGATTTAAAATATGTAAAACTCTTTTAAGGCACAATGCTTTTGTGTACTCTCTCAACAAATGAAATCCATGAAAATCAATTTGGGTTTTAAGATGATTTAAATAAATTTTATGGTAAATATTTAACTGATGTATCTATCCTTATGCATTTTTCTTTATCAGAAGTCAGAATCCAGTAAGCATTTATGTAACTGTGGGTTTTTCTTTGTTTCAAAAATGCTTTACTGTGTTTTATTATCTGGCAATTTGACAACACAGGCACATCTTAAAATTAGCTGATTTTACAAATTAATAACTTTTGGAACTTTATTTCTCCACAGAGCCTGCATAATTATAACTGATATATTTCTACTTACAAATTTTAAACAATATGTAACACTACTTGGCTTAATCTGTGATAATACCATCTAAAATTATAGAAGAATAAGATGGTTTTCTTTGAAAGTTACAAGGAAGGAAATTGGAAATACTACATATATTAGAATAGAGACCATAACAGGAATCAGCGTGCACATCATTTTTTTTACCAGAAATATCTGAAGTATTTGCAGTTTACACTAACCGAAGAAAAATGTTTGGATTTATATTATGTAGTATGCTTATCCTTCATTTATTCCTAAAGCAATATGCTTGCTGTACATATATACATCAATATTAGAGCACAGACATTACAGGATCATGCTGCCATTCAAAAGTAAGGTGCCACATTTTATTACAATCAAATGGCATCCAAAATGCAATATATTGCTATGAAAATGCAAAAGTTTTCACAGATCAGCATTTATGAATTGGGTTTGTCACAATGAAATGGGATTTTATTTGATAGAAATGGAAAAAATTATCATAAATATATAGACCAATATATAACATTGAAGAACAAGAAACAGAAGGGAAATAGTGCTCTTGCATATAGGTCAATTCGCTTTGCTGCTGTTGGAATAACGGGTTTGGCAGGGGGAGGCTTCTTATTGTTCTTTGCCTGAGATTTCCCAAGTCCATTGTTGACTTCAATGGGTTTTCCATAGCAGTCATAATTGGATAATTCAAAATCTCTTGGTAAGCTTCCAACAATGCTGAAGTCATTAGATCGCAGGTCAGACTTAGAAGTACAAACCTTTTTGCATCTGGTCTCACCAACCTGAAGATAAAAAATTAAGAACAGAATGCATTTAGATGGTACATCTAAAATTTTCTACTTATAAAACACTCCTCTTCAAAAGTATTTTTTTAAAATGGCTGATTTGCACAAGAAGGTGTTTGTTTACACCACAAAGGACCAACAGAGATAGTAAACAACTAATGAAACTATCAGATTGTGTTAACATTTAGGGTTTTGAAATATTGCCTAAATAACAAGAATGTATCATGCAATAAAAGTTTGATTGGTTATTTTACATTAGGCTTGTAAGAGTTGTCTCAGTTTGAAGACCAAGTAATAAAAATTCATCCTTGTTCCAGTATGCAATCACGGTACAGATAATATTGCTATGATGTATGGGTAACAGAAATCTCCTACTTCTAATCTTGAATTTCCCTACTGCTCCTATTTCTAAATAGGGTTGTTTATAAATAACAGGCATTTATCCCTTTAATGAGACAGGTCAAACCTCATGTACAAATAAGAAGTAAAAGATCGTCTCAATTACAAAGCAAAGATTTGCTAGTGGTAGGCATTCGTGACTTGTTTGTTAAAGTTGCACAAAACTATCACAGAGAAAATACAAAGAAATTTTATATACTTCACCTAGATCATACAGTACAGAGATTATTGAATTATTAGTCTTTAAATTTGAATCATTTCCTTATAAAACACATAATAATTCTTTCTCACTGAACTCTTGTCTAGCAATCAGAAATGTGCTTAGAAAAATTAAAGGTACAGTTTAACCACCAATGCCCTAGAATAACACTATTACAAAAGGCCATGGAAAGGTGACCTAATGACTCAGTTGCTTAATTTTTTTTTCTGTTCTTACAACTGAGTTTTGTGATTTGCCTTTGGAATCTTCATTATTGACATTTAGCAACTTTTTACTGAAAAGGGAAACCACCTTATTATCTACTGTTTATTACAGTTACTCTATATTTTGCATGCTTTGTATAATTAATATATTAACACATTCTGTATATTGCATTTACCTTTACTAGATTATGGCTATATTTAAAAAAACAGGCCTAATGTAATAAATAAAACAAAACAAATTTTATTCACCAGCAATAATTTAGGTATCAGAAGACTATCTTTTATTTGACATACATTTCCTGAGCAAGTGCTGGATGGAAGTGTTCAGAAATAGAGAGCAACAAATAATCCAGACATGCTAACTGAAAAAGTAAGTTCCTCAGAATTTATGTCTCTCATCAAACAATAACACTGCACTCCTTTATTGACCTTGGATATGCTAACTACTCTGAGTTAACCATTATATTTATATGATCATTGTATACGATCAAAACATCACATTGTACCACAAATGTACAAATATTATGTATCAGTAAAATAGTAAAAATAAAAAATTAAATGATGAAATAACAAATTGATGCTCATTTTTTAAAAAGCACATACAAATGCATTTATATGTACTCCTGACATTATATATTTAGTTTTTTTTTCCATTTTTTTCCAATCATGGAAATTTATTATATTATTTTTTAAGTTAACAAACAAATATTGGCTTCATTATTATACACTTTATTCACATCTATATATTGGGTAAGAATTTTATTGAAAAATGTTTATATAAATAAAACTGTAGAAAATGCACAAAACATATTGATAAGGAGGAATGGTAATTAGGGAGTTAAAAGTTCACCTTTGCAACTTCAAATACTTTTAGAAAAAAAAGATGTGAATCACCAATATGTTGAGCTTAGAGACTGTTTGTTATAAGCTCACAAGAAAACACAGTCTCATTGTGGTTTAATGGGACTTTGTTTTAACTTTGGTAGGCCAAAGTGAAGAAAGAGGATCTTCCCCTGACCCCACTTTTTAAATATGCAGTTAAAATTTATCTATTGTAAGACCCCCACTGAGCCTAAAAGAGCTGTCCCTACATTTGGAGGGTGCCAGCACAGGTTCCAGGACTGATTAGTGGAGAGAAAGAGTCCCAAGCATAACAACTAAAGTCTAATTTCTTTAAATATGACTTCAGGAAGCACACACACATGCACACACTCACACACGTTTACCTTTGACCCCCATTCACTGTCCCACTGAAGTTGTCCAGAATGAGTTTTTAAAACTATTTTTAGCAACTCATCCACCATGTAAGTACCACTGCGTGTGCACATGTAAGCACATGCACAAGCATGTGCACACACACATACACACACATACTTGCACACACATGTACCTTTTCTGTTGTTGCTCCAGATAGAATCCCAGACAGAAGACCACATGGAAAGCTCAAGTTTCCAGTGCCAGTTAAGGCATGTGTCAGCCTCTATGTGGTTCAGTGAACTTTTCAAAAGAGCAAATCACTGCCTTGATTGGAGCAGAAGTTAAGAACAGACTCCAAGTATGAAATCTTCCCATTATCCTCAGAATCTCAGAGCAATCTTTAAATTCAGGGATTCTGGGAATCCCAGTCTTACTTTCTCCCTTTAGAATTCTGGACATCAAAGGCTTTAGTTGCACTAAAGAATTCACGTTGCAAAACAAAGGAGTACTCTAGCTTCTGCAATAGACTTCAAAAGCATAACTCCTTATCACTTATTTTTACTTTTGCACAAACAAGACCAAATGGTTTTACTGTAGAAATGTACTTATTATAAATCAGAATTTTTTAAACAGCTTAAGATGTGATTTTATTGTCTGTAAGTAGCTAAACATGCGACCAAATTTATATGATTGTGACCTATGTCACACATGAATATTTCAAAATTTTAAATCTTTTTGTTTATATAACTATAATCTTTGATGAAGCATTTTAATAATTTAAAGATTTTTTTTCCTATACAGTTTATTATGTGGCTATAGAATACTATGTTTATGCAGAGAGATTATTTAAATATAATAGACATGAAACTAAAAGAATAACTTCTTCAGGTTAAAGCAATGTACAAAAGCAGTCCAAAAAACTTCAGGTTGGTTATATTAAGATTTTTACCCTTTTAATTCACTGAAACCTCTCTCAAAGATATATTGGAGAATTCTTATATTCAAACGATTAGAGTACTCTTTGTGCTCGTGTGTATGTGTGTGTACATGCCAGTGGAAAAATAATTTTTAATGATATGATACAACTGAATAAGTAAGATTAGTTTCCCAACTGAAGGGAGGGGGGGAGGGTCTTTGAGGTTTTAAATAAGTCATGATTCATTAACTAGTTGGCTGATCTTTTGTTTCATTCATCAGAGATTTCACACATACAAAAAGTTGATACTTTACACCTTATTAGAATATCAAATATATACATGAACATATAAAAGTGCTGGTAGTATGAACACCATTTTCAGTAGTTGTAATATGGAAAGAAATAAACTGCTTAAAATAATAACCCCACTTACTAACCCCACTTGTCACATAAAAGGAGAAATGTGAGTGAACTATCAAATTAACGACCCAAATATTAAAATAGCTGAGAAAGTATTATCCTTAAAATTTGAAAAAAAAATCTGCACATTCCTAAAAATAAGTATGGCTGTGTTAATCTATAATTTATAATTTTTCAATTGTTTCTTAGTATGAATATATGCCTCATTTACTTTCATCATATAAATTTCTGTCACTTCTGAAATTACTGGTAGCAAAAACAAGGTAGCACAATAAAGAAGTTGCCAAGAATTTTTTAAAAAATGATGCAGATAAAACATTTCTAATGCTTCAAACTTTAGCCTCTAAGACTTTTTGTGGTCCTTTTAAGTTTCCACTGATATGCATTTAAAAGCAAATATTTAGTGCAGTATTTCTTGATATGAAGACTTAGGCATGATTTCATGGTGATAAGATTTATTCTACAGAAGATACAGAGGAAATAATTTGCATCTATCAAATGTTAATCAATCCTTATTCAAAACCAAATCATCATTATGTAAAAAAACAACATCTCATTGGTGGACAAATAGCAGCTTTTATTATTTAATTTACTCCCAAATTATGAGCATGCATATTGTTTGCATTTTATTCATAAAACCTTTGGTGTATGACTCAGAAAAGGTGCTGTGGAGAGGGTGATAATACCCATAAAAGGAGAAATATGAGTGAACTATCAAATTAGTGACCCAAATATTAAAATAGCTGAGAAAGTATTTACCATTAAGATTTGAAAAAAGTCTAGACAATTATGTATATATGATGATAAAATTTTTGTATGCAGGCCACAAACCTCATACTAAAAAACAGACTAAATTATTGTTTATCTTTTCTACCTTTTAAAGTCATTCTTTTCTTGAGCAAGCACAATATTATTTGGAAATGAGCTTCAATTTCTGTAGTCCAAATTACATTATACTTCCATTAATTACTATTGTCATTCCACATAAAAGTAAATGACATAGCACCTGATTGAAATTACTTGGCAAAAGGCTATGTTTGGAAAAGTGAAATACATTGAAACAAATGAAGTTTGAATCCAAAACCACAAATATATTTTTCACAGGAAAACCACTATCATGAAAGAAAACAGAAAAATAGAATTTAAAAATTGTTTCCATTTTATTATACTTTCTTTCATGCATCCAATATGGAGCAATCTTATAAATGAAGTTACAGAGTTTATGTAGGTTTGATGTGTACATTCAAGCTTATTTATTTTTACACTCATCATTTTGAAATCTGTCTCAAAATAAAAATATTACCTGAGTATAATATTTATTGTGGAAAGTTTATTTTCTCTGATGGAGACTAAGAATAATTTACATTTATTTCCAGAGATTAAAATTTCTGGTCAATTCTTACACTATGTAAGCACCTCTCTGATTTTTATAGCAAAAAGCCATAGCAGTTTCAGAATCCAGAGAAGCCATGTTATTATTAGCAGCTAAAAACATAATTAAAATACAGAAGTTCTTAAATGTGTTGAACTTTTATTCACTGGGTTATTATTTTAATGCTTGAAAGATAAATTTAAAATAACATAATTGAGTCTAATATTTCAGGGATTCTCTTTTCCTTCATATCCATGTTTATAAATAATCTTAATATGCTCTATAATGCTCTAAAATGCTGCTTCCAATTAGTCGCCTTCCATCAATATTCTACTTGACAGAGTACATTAAGATGTCAAGATCATCCACACATTGGTACTCTGTTACTAGGGAATTTCTGCAGTTATTAAGACCCCATAACACACCAGTGGATGGAACTGATTATGGCATTGTTGGAAAACAAGCATCTGTTCTGTGGAACATCCTTGTTTTATGCACCAGATCTCAACCAAAGCTCAAGGTAGAGGGATCGGTGGGATGGAAACTTGAGGAACTCCCACCTTGGTACATTAGCAACAAGGCCCCTCTCCCTGTGCAGTGTCCATAGAGACTATATAGAAGACGTGGACTTCTATCTCCACCCAGCAGTAACAAGGTACTCCTTCTCCTCCACATTGGGGTGAGATCATAGCAGCCCAACCATGCAGTCAGAAGGCACCCCTCTGCTGTGTCAATAGAGACCACATGGGGAACTCTCCATCCCACCCAGTAGTAACAATCCCACTTTTACTGAGTGGTGAACCTGGACTTCCTTTTCCTGGAAGGACAGAGTCAGAAAAAGCCAGCCGAAACAGGTTTAAACAATATTCAACAATTCATAATATAATGTGAAAATGTCTAGTTTACAACTGAAAATCATTCATCATGACAAGAACTGGAAAAAATCACAAACTGAATGAAAAAAATTCAGTGGATGTCAAACATGCAAAATCTGAGAAAGATATCAGGGCATCCATGATAAATACGCTATAGTGAACTATCATATTATGCTTGAAAAAAATGAAAAAAAAAAACCAGAATGCCTCAGTGAAGAAATGCAAACTGCAAGCAGAAAACACACACACACATACACACACACACACCAAATGGTAAATTTTAGTACTGAAAAATACAATAGTAAATCCTAAAGCTTATGGATGGTATCAACAGGAAAATGGAGGGGCAGAAGAAAGAATTGGTGAACTGAGAGGTATAACAGAAGATATTATCTCATCTCAAAAATAACACAAGAAAATAGATGGGGAAAAATGAAAAGAGCCTGGGGACATAAAAATATTATAATGGCTCTAACATTTTTGTAATCAGAGTCAGAAAGATAGGAGAAAGAGGGCATGTCTGAAAAAGTACTCAAAGAAATAATAACTTAAAACTTTACATATAAACAGGAGACATAAATCGACATTTTCAACAAGCTGAACAAATCACAAAGAAGATTAACCTAAAAAAATACCAGAAACATTTAATTTAACTTCTGGTCACTAAAGACCAAAAAAGAACAAATTGAAATGCAAAAACAAGTGACACTTTTCCTAGAGGGAAAAAATAATTAGAATGTCACATTTTCATAAAAAGCCATGGGGTCAGAAGGAAGTGGCACAATACTGGTAAAGTGCTAATAGAAATGAAGTGTCACATCAGAGTCCCATCCCCAGAGAAAACATCATCCAGGAATGAGAGAAAAACCAATACATTCTCAGATGAAGGAAAACAAGAGTTCTCACCAGTACAACTATCCAAAAAAAAAAAAAATGGATAAAAGAATTATTTAAACAAAAAGAAAAGAATAAAACATCATCTTGGAATATTAGAATGAAAGAAAAAAATATAGTAAGAATATACAATAAGCTTTACTTCTCCTGAATTTCATAAATTATATTTTATAAGAAAATAAAAATCATAACACTGCTTAATGTGGTTCTAAATGTACACAGAAGAAATATTTAAGGCAATTATAAAGAAGTAGATAAAAGTATGTCAAGGGAAGCATGATTTTGCACATCTACAAGCTTGTTAAGATGATGGCACCAGTAGACTGTGATTAGTTATGTATCCATGATATAGTATCTTGAACAACCACTAAAGAAGTTACACAAAGAGAATATAGAATATTCAAAATGAAACTCTTAAAATTGTTCAAGTAACCCACATGAAACAGGAAAGAGAAAATGGACAAACAAAAACAGAACAGGAACTTAAAAATGAAATATAGACTGAAATCCCAACATGTCAATAATTACATTAAGTATAAATAATCTAAATAAACCAGCTAAAACATTAGAGATTGGCAGAGCAAAAACCATAAACCAGCTACAAGTTGTGTACCAGACACTCACTTGAAATATAATGATATAGACATGCTGGATGCAAAAGGGTATGTAAAAGGGTGGGAAAAGAGATATTACAGACATGCCTTTATCAAAGCCATGATAGTTTCATACTAATGAAATTTTTTTCATTACTCTTTATGAAGTGTATTAGGAAATGTAAAAGTTATACAATCTGAAGAAGCCTCCCCAAAAGTAGCAGCTAAGGATTTGCAGATGGTCTGGGCTTTAGGCTCGGAAAATGAGTGTAATGATAATAATAACAACAACAAAGGAGCTGTACGCAGCACTATAGTTCATTCGCTTTTCTATGTAAAAAATATGTATGTGGCATACTTGTCTAGCATTTAAGGTAGGAAGAGTAGTAGTGGTCAGCAAACTTATATAGTGGTATGAGGTCTGAACATAAGCAGAGCAGATAAGATTTTTAAGATTGGAGGACAGTGTGAATTAGTTAGTCTGTTATGAAATTTGTCATTCTTAATGGAATGATAATGGTCTCCTGGTTAACTAGTCTTCCCTACAAGAAGACATCAAAAAGGGGCCCTTTAGGGTAGGGAGACAGCAAACCTTAATCAAAGAAGCTGCCTGTTGTTCCAGAACATATTATTATTTGACTCTGAAGGCCATGCCTACCATTCTTATATTAATGCCATGATCAAGTGGCAAGGCAAGGTCAAGGAATGAAACCCTATCCAATTCTCTAGCCACTAATGGTTGGACCACACAGCTCCCTCCCTGTGGGCACCTCAATAAGTAAGTAGCCTGCCTGATGTATTCTATAGGCAGTTCTCAAACTCTATGGGGAACAGGTCGGTTATTTCATCAAGGGCATTGGTTCCCCCAAGTCTCATTACGGATGGAAGGTCAGTGTGGTCCTCTGTCCTTTCACCAAGGTCTATCAGATGAGAAACATAGGGAGTTCCATATTCTGGCAAGATCTCCCTCTTTAATTATAACCATGAAAACAAAGTTGTCATGAGCAGTTAATAAATCATGTGAAACCTGGACCTTGAGACCTACTTTTGAGAACCCTGTGATGTGAGGGCTCCAGGAGAAAGCCCATTTGTAGCTTGATCCTGTCGATAGAAAAGTTCCTTGCTTGCTATGGAATTCACTAGTTCAAAATCCTTGATCTCAAGTCCCAGCTGCCCAGGGGTAGAAGAGATGGGCTTAGCGGGCTATGCCCCAACTGTGTTGTTTTTCTCAACTTCATCCTGTTTACCCTAAGAAGTTTTTCACACTGAAACCCTTTAATACCCATAACTATAAAATAAATTCTCGGGTTTTCATTCCCTTTGTTATATCCAGCCTCCATCAGAGCTGGATCACCCCCTGGGCCCCTGCTTTTCACTTATTTCCATGTCTTTGTCTTTATTTCTTAAATTTCTCATACCTTTAATATTTCTAAGATGACTTACTGCCCTAGTTCGGGCAAACTGAATATACAACGTTGTATCATTAAACTCAGTGGAAAGTCCTCAAGACATTTTTAATTAAGTCACTGATTTTTTATTTTCTTAAGTAGTATTTGACCTAAATGTTTTGAATGTTATCTAGCCCAAAATGTATGTTGGGCTCAATTCCTTTTCATCTGTGAGGAAAAAAAAAGTAAGTGAATGTGAATTCTGTCACATCTTTTCACACAGAGAACAGTATCTCTCTCCTGACACTGCAGAGAGGATGGGGGGAATCATTTCAATGAATAATGTCATTCTTACCTGCAACGTGCTAATATGCACAGGAGTCCCTGTACCATTCACAGTATTCTTTTTAGCTGCATTTCCACCTTTCCCATCTGCTTGCTCAGCCTTAGCGATTCTGGCTTTCTCAGCCTCAACTCTTTTAGGGTTGTTCAACATCACCTGGACAACAGCATACTCCACCAGTGAAGCAAACCCAAAGAGGAGACAAGCAATGAGCCAAACATCAAGGGCCTTCACGTAGGATACTTTGGGAAGCTCAGCAGCAAGGGTGGTGCACTCAGAGGCCAAGCTCAGGACAGAGAAAATGCCTACAGAAACAGAAACAGAAATTAAAGGTTGCCCGTATCCCTAAAAAATGATGTGCACTCATTGATGATTCACTAAGTTCCTCCCCAGTAATTTTCAATGAGCCATAAACAATTCATTAGGTCCTTCTAAATCTCAAAGACTAGAAGAAATAATGTGTACATGCTTTTATAATATATAAAAAGATTATTGATTATGTTCTGGGATGTTTGTAAATACTTAACATCTTAAAAACAGACATTCAATGTAAACACAATTTGGTTCTGGTTTAAATACTGAAGTTGTCTAAACTGTTCTATGGGATCTGAGGAAATATATAGCTCTCTGATTAAAGAGGATTATTTCATTTTTCAGTTTTGTTTTAGAGAGATTTCAATTACAGAGGGAATTTACACTCATGAACAACCAAATTTGAACAAAATCAAATATACAAATATATATTCTGATAAGAATTATTTGAAAAAAAAGATCCCATCGAGAAGACAAAGTAGAGAATATTTCTGATCGCTTCAGGAATAACCAACAGCAATGACATCAAATTAATTACAACTTTTCAACAAAAGAAATAGAATTCTACTACACATAATTTTAACTGTACATGAAAACTTAAGTCATTTTAACTAAAGTAATTAAAGCTAGCATAATACACATTAAATTAAGTAATTTTAAAGTCCTAAAGAAGAATCCCAAAAATGATTCTTTCTCAATTGCTACCCTCTATCCAATTTTCCCTTCTCACTTTCTCCCTTGCTTCATATTTTCAGGAAAAGGGAAGCAGAAATATGACCTGTTGACATAGGCTACCAGTAACACAATGGGTCAGAAGAAACCTCATTCACTCTCAAAGGAGACTCACTTTAAGTCAACTCAATTAACAGGTTAGACTTGACTCTCTGAGTCCATTTCACTTACCCGGCTGAGTACAGTATATTCTTCTTAGACGTGGCCCCTTTTAAGAATTAATGAATATATAACTACAATAATAAAAAGTATACTGAACTCTCATTTCCCTTCTGTTTAGGGGATAAACACTATATTATTATTAATAATTGGTTAAAGCACTAAAATTATATTCTATTAATTACATAATTTTAAAAGCTTCTGAAAGGTGTCAGTTTTATTAAATTGTTCAAGAACCTAAGATACTCTCTACTAGATATAGAAACTTTGTAGTAGAAATATAATGACTTCTGAAGATGAAGTAATATTAGATATATAATGATTTGATAGGCATCTTGCTATTAGAGCAATTATCCTCAGTTCTGAGGAAAAACTAAGAAGTAATTAATAGAACTGTATTTTCAATGTTCATATAGGTCTCAATGTTTTCCAAACTGGAAATAGAAAACAACCCACCATCTAATACTATTTAGCACCTGTACTACTAGCTTCTAGACTACACCATGAATATTTATCTGGATTTGTTTTGTTTTGAAAATTCATATTTTAAAATGAATCTGTACTGTAAGCAGAACATTCAACTTAGTTGTTGTTCAGGTATATACTGAATAAAGTGGCTACATTTAAATTTCTTTCTTCTTTTCAGATATACATGTTAGGAGAGTGTATTTTGACATACTATACATACATGGAGTATAACTCATTCTAATTAGGATCCCATTCTTGAAGCTGTATTTGTGGAGTTTCACTGGTCATGTATTCACATATGAACAAGAACAGTTATGTCCAATTCGTTCGTCATTCCTATTTCTATCTCCCCTCCCTTTCCATTTTTCCCCTTTGTCTAGTTCAATGAACTTCTATTATCTGCCCTCCCACACCTCCTTATTGTGTATTAGCATCCATATATTACAGAAAACATTTGTCCTTTGATGTTTTCAGATTGGCTTATTTCACTTAGTATGAGAGTCTCCAGTTCCATCCATTTACCAGCAAATGACATAATTTCATGCTTCTTTAAGGCCAAGTAATATTCCATTGTGTATATATACCACATTTTCTTTATCCATTCATCTATTGAAGGACACCTGGGTTGGTTCCATAGCTTAGTTATTGTGAATTGAACTGCTATTAATATTGACATGGCTGAATAACTGTAGTATGCTAATTTTAAGTCTTTTGGGTATGTACTGAGGAGTGGGATAACTGTTTCAAATGGTGGTTACATTCCAAGTTTTCTGAGGAATATCTATACTGCTTTCCAAAGTAGTTGCACCAATTTGCAGTCCCACCAGCAATGTATGCGTGTATCTTTTTCCTCATATTCTCACTAACACTGATTGTTATTTGTATTCTTGATAATTGCCATTCTGCCTGGAGTGAGATGGAATCTCAGTATAGTTTTGATTTTCATTTCTCTAATTGCTAGACATGTTGAACATTCTTTCATATATTTGTTGACAAATATATGACATGAGAATCAATCTAACAAAAGAGGTGAAAGACCTCTACAATGAAAAACTACAGAACCCTAAAGAAAAAAAAATGAAGAAGACCTTAGAAGATGAAAAGACCTCCCATGTTCTTAGATTGGCAGAAGTAATATTGTCAAAATGGTCATACGACCAATAGCACTTATACAGTTTTAATGCAATTCCTATTGAAATGCCAAAAATGTTCATAGAGATAGAAAGAGCAGTCATGAAGTTCATTTGGAAAAATAAGAGACCCAGAATAGCCAAAGCAATTCTTGGTGAGAAAAGTGAAACAGGAGCCATCACTATACCAGACCTTAAATTATACTACAGAGCTATGGTAACAAAAACAGCATGGCGTTTGTACCAAAACAGACTTAATGTATGAGTGTATCTTAAATGTATGAGTGAAAAAGATTCACTCATACCAATGGAAAAGAATAGAAGAAACAGAGACAAACCCATAAAAGTACAGTTATCTCATACTAGACAAAGACACCATAAACATGTTGGAGAAAAGATAGTCTCTTCCACAAATGGCATGGCGCTAGGATATCTGGAAATCCACTTGTAGCAGAATAAAATATAAACCCTATTTCTCACCCTTGACAAAACTCAATTCAAAGTTTATCCAAGACATAGATATTTCAAAAACTGTACATCAACTATAAGAAAATATAGGCCCAACACACTCCATTGTGTCAGCTTAGGTACTGATTTCTCAACAAAACTCATAAAGCACAGGAAGTAAAATCAAGAATCAATAAATGGAATGGAATCAAACCAGAAAGGTTCTTCACAGCAAAGGAAACAATCAAGATCATGAAGAGACAGCATACAGAATGGGAGAAAATCTTTACCACCTGCACCTCAGATAGAGCATTTATCTCTGGGATATACAAGGAACCCAAAATACTTAACACCAAAAAAGCCAATAACCCAGTCAATAAATGGGCAAAGGAATTGAACAGACACATCACAGAAGAAATACAATTGATCAACAAATGTATGCAAAAATGTTGAACATGTCTAGCAATTAGAGAAATGCAAAACAAAACTACACTGAGGTTTCATTCCACTCCAGTCAGAATGGCAATTATCAAGAATACAAGAATAAATTATCAAGAATAAATGTTGGTTAGGATGTGGGGGAAAACGTATACTCATACATTGCTGGTGGGACTGCAAATTGGTGCAACTACTTTGGAAAGCAGTATGGAGATTTTTCAGATAACTTGGAATGTAACCACCATTTGACCCAGTTATCCCACTCCTCAGCATATATCCAAAGGACTTAAAATTAGCATAATACAGTTATGCAGCCATGTCACTATTAATAGGAGTTCAATTCACAATAGCTAAGCTATGGAACCAACCCAAGTGCCCTTCAACAGATGAATGGATAAAGAAAATGTGATACATATACACTATGGAATATTACTCAGCCCAAAGAAGAACAAAATTATGGCATTTTCAGTTAAATAAATGGAGCTGGAGAATATCATGGTAAGCAAAACAAGCCAAACCCAAATAACTAGAGGCCAAATGTTTTCTCTGATATTCAGATGCTAATTCACAATAAGGGGCAGATGTGGTAGCCAGGAAAGGATTAGATCAGATCAGATTAGATTAGACTAGAATTGGATTGGAGAGAGGAATGAGGGGAGGAAGTATTGTGGTAGGAAGGAGAGCAGAAGAGGAATCAGACAATATTACTCTGTGTGCATATATAATTACATGACAGGTGTAATTCCACATCATGTACAACCAGAAGAATAAGAAGTTATACTCCATCTATGTATGATGTGTCAATATGTATTATACTGTTATGTATAACTAATCTGAACAATTTAAAAATAAAAAAAAATAAAAGGCTTACTAGTGCCCTTTTGTCAATAATAATAATAAAAAAAGACTCCTGAAATACAAGAAGTAAAATCATGAACCAATAAATGCAATGAGATGAAACTAAAAAGCTTCTTCACAGCAAAGGAAACAATCAAGAATGTGAAGAGAAAGCCCACAGAATGGGCGACCATCTTTGCCACCTGCACCTCATATGCAGCATTAATCCATTAATCTGCAGGATATACAAAGAACTCAAAAAACTAAACCAAAAAGAAAGAAAAAGATAAAAGCACCCAATCAATACATGGACAAAGGAACTGAACGGTCACTTTACGTGGATTTTAGTAGGAACCTCTTTACTGCTTTCCTTGCTTCACCTTTACCTGCCATCAGAATATAAAGTAGGCTACATTGAATTTGGTGAAAATTGATTTAAATTAGCCAGGTTGGTGGTGCACACCTGTAATACTAGTGACTTGGGAGGCTGTGGCAAGTCAGGGCCATCCCATGGAGCATTCCTGGGCCTAGTCACTTTTGCAGGAAGGAGGAAAGATAAGGGGGAAAAGGCAGGAGAATAAAGGAAGCCTAGGACAGATAAAAAGGGCAGAATACCTCTCTTCTTGGGATACCAGGATACAAGCTGTGGCCTCCTTCTCCCTCCCTCATAAGGAGAAGTCTATGTTACCCCTTTTTAAATAAACCCTGCTTCATAAAACAACAACAACATCAACAAAAACAAAAACAAAAGGCAATTGCAAGTTCAAGGTCAGTCTCAGCAACTTAGTGAGGCCCTAAGCAACTTAGTGAGAATGTATCTCAAAATAAAAAATAAATAAATAAAAGAGCTGGGGGATGTGGCTCAGTGGTTATGTGCCCACCCCTGGGTTAAATCCCCAATACTCCCTTTAGAAAAAACTGATTAGAATTGGAGTCTGATCATACTTTAAAGCCATTAGAAGGTTCTTATGTTGCTCTGAATAATGTTCGGAATGCATTCAGAGGTGTTCTGTGGACCAACCCTCACCATGGCTAATCTTTCGGACCTCATCTTTCATTGCTCCACCTTTACCTCATTCTGTTCCAGCTATGCTGGCCTCTTTACTGTTCACCAAATACTCCCGCCAGGAGCCTGCCTCAGTGATGTAGCCTCTGGTGCTCACTGCCCTTTTTGTTTGTTCTGTTGTTTTTATGGGTATATTATGATTGTATATAATAGTAGGGTTCATTGAGACATATGTGTAGTTGCACATAATTTGATCAATTTCATTCTCCAGTACCTCCCCTCTCCTTCCCTCCTCTATCCCCCTGCTCCTTTCTTCTAACTTAATGTTTTCTTTTCTACTTTCATGACATCCTTTTCTTTTTCTTTTCTTTTTTTTCTGTCCAGGTTCCACACATGAGAGGAAAACATATGACCCTGGACTTTCTGAGTTTGGCTTATTTCCTTTGATAAAATGCTCTCCAGTTCCATTTTCCTGCAAATGACAGGGTTTAATTCTGCTTTATGGTAGAATAAAACTCCACTGTGTATATATACACCATATTCCCTTTATCCATTATCAGTTGGTGGGACATCTGGGCTGTTCCATAATTTGGTTATTGTGAGTTGGGCTGCTATATAAATAGGTAGTCATGCATCACTATAGTATGCTTACTTTAATTCTTTAGGATAAATACTGAGGAGCTGAGGAGTAGTATACCAGGGTCATTTGGTGGCTTCAATCCTGCTCTTTCCAGGGTGGTTGTACTAATTTACAGTCCCACCATCAGTGTGTAGGTGCTCTTTTCTGCTCACATCCTTGCCAGCCCTTATTATTACTTGTATAGATAAAGTTATCTGGTTCTTAACAAAGGTGCCAAAAACATACATGGGAGAAAAGACAACTTTCTTAACAAATGGTGCTGGGTAAAATGGACATCCATATGTGAAAGAATAAAACTAGATCCCTATCTCTCACTCTGCACAAAAGCCAAACTCAAATGCATCAAAGACCTAGGAATTAGGCCAGAAACTTTTCAACTGCTAGAAGAAAACAGGGGCAACAATCCAACATGTAGGCACAGGCAATAGCTTTCTCAATAAGACTCTAAAGCTCAGGAAGGAAAGTAATGGCAAGAATTTTAAAATGAGATGGCATCAAATTAAAAAGTTTCTGCACAGCAAAAAATAACAGGAGCATGAAGACAGAACCTACAGAACTGGAGAAAATCTTTGACAGATACTCTTCAAATAGAGGATCAATATTCATAGTATAGAAAGAGCTCAAAAAACTTACTACCACAAAAATTAAAACCCCAATCAATAAGTGAACTAATAAACTAGATAGAATTTCTCAAAACAAGAAATTCAAATAGCCAAGAAGTATGTGAAAAAAGGTTCAACATCTTTGGTAACTAGGCAAAAGAAAATAAGAACTTTCCTGAGATTTCATCTCATTCCAGTTCAAATGACAGTCACCAAGGCCACTCTTCACTCTTTCTTAGATAACTTCCTCTTTTATTTCTTCACTTCCTTCATTTCTTTATCAACATTATCTCTCCTTAAGGCCTTTTCTGGTAAGGAGGATGCTTTCCTTATATCACTGACATGTTACATACTGTATTTATTTGGTGTCTGTTTTCCTCTCAAAAGAATATAAACTCATTAGAACTAAGAAGTTTTGAAAAATTTATTAGCTACAATTTATTTTTAGCAGTTTATTTTTAGCTATTTATTTTGAGAACTACATCCCAATCTTCTTGAACAGTACCTTGAAAATAGCACAAAATAAGTATATTCTTTTTAAAAAATTTCTTTTTAGTTGTAGGTGGGCACAATATCTTTGTTTTATTTATTTATTCTATGTGGTGCTAAGGATTGAACCCAGTGCCTCACACATATAAGGCAAGCATTCAACCACTAAGGTACAACCCCAGCCCCCCAAATAAATATTTTAATAAATTAAAATATATGAAGTATTTTTCAAACTGTAAAGCACTATATAAGTGTAGCTTAAAATTAACTTCTGAGTATATAATGTGAACTTTATACTCATTTTGTTAATCTTCCCAGTAGCTCCTGCAAACTTTCCCATCTTGGTTAATGTTCACATTATCTTTCTAATTTTTCTGTCAAAGAAAGAACCTTGAAGTTACCCATGATTCTACTTTCTTAAATCCCACAAAGGACACAATGACAAATATCTTTTATCATCCCTGAACTGACATTTCAGCAGAGTTTTGTTTAAAGTGGTTAGATCTGTTTTTCTTGTAAACACAGAGCTGGAATTCAAAGGAAGGTTTGGCCCTGGAGACTGACTTTCAACCAGCAAATACTTTTGCCCCAGGGACTAGGGGTGTAACTCAGTTGTAGAGCATGGGCTTAGCATGTACAAGACCCTGCATACAATCCGCAGCAACAAAAAACAAAATAATTACAAAACAATAAGATACTTCTGCCCCATATAACAGAACCACCTGAATATTAAATGAAAGCTCAAAGACCTCATATCAGAAGTCTGAAAGAATGGGGATTTGCAGAGAAAAATCCTTTAAAGAAATATTAAAAGAATGGATGTCTCAAAAGTACCCTTGGAAATGTAACATTTAAATAGATAGCACTGCAAGATTGCAAAAATATTTTCAATATAAATTGATTATTTGGGAGAAATGCATGATAATTTTGACAAGTCTAAAAATTTAAATCTAGTGGGATTTTGTTCTTGTATTGGTTTGTCTCCAATACAATTTACTACATAGTTGATTTTTATCCTATAATTAATTAATTAATCTATCAATTGTCATTTTGTCATCATTAACCTTAAGATGAAATTCCCCACATTTTTTATTTTTTAAGATATCAATTTGGTCTTTGTGGTTTAATATTAAATGTAAACCATGAAATTTCTTATTCAGGTAACATTGTCCTTTTCATTGCTTCTTTCCTGATTTCCTAATCTTTAAAATCTGTACTTCATTTAATTCCTCCAGTGAGTTAGAAACAAGAGGTACACTGGTCTTTTGAATGCAAGGAAATATCACATGTAAACAAGAAATCACTCATGAAAAAATTAGAAATATCACAGTCCACCTATATGAATTCCATGTGACATTCAGAAAACACACAGACACAGAGAAATAAAAAATTTTAGAACACTCCAAAGCAATCAAAAATCTATGTCACAATGTCCATATTTTCAAATTTGTTCACTTTACCCAGAGGAAGGGCTCTTGCTAATTTTCTCAAGCAATGACTTTTCAACTCTTACATAGACACAATTTTCAAAAGAATGGCTAATGATGTTTCTATGTCATCAATTATTAAAAATAATAAATTGAGGAGCAGGAAAAAACAGGAAAGATAATTAACTCTTATGTTAAGTCATATAAAAAGATAACTCATATCATTACACTTATGTATCAGTCAATGCCAGGGTTATATTCAGAGAAAAGCATCATTAGGTGACACTGTCATTGTGTGGATATCATAGAGTATACATACACAAATCTACATGGACTAACCTACTTTTCACCTAGGCCACAGGGTGTAATATCATATATGAAGTTCATCATTGACTGAAATATCATTATGTGGTGCATTACTGTATACCCTAAGATTATAAGATGTATATAATATTATTGAAAAAGATTTTCATCAAGATAGCTGTTTTTAACTTTGACACTATTGAAGATGTTTGATTTCAATAATAGGTAAAAATTACATATCAATAATTATTGAAAAAGATAGATTACGTGCTTCAAATATCCCGAGTATTCGAAAAAAAGGCTTCAAAACATAAATATTACGAAAATCTAGTTCATTATTAAATTTTGAAAGAAGTTTCCTTCCAAAAAAAAAAATAGGATGCCATCAATTCCAAGAGCCACAGTTTCAAAGTAGCTGATTATATCATCAGTTATTTACAGATACAGGTCCTTTAGTGCTTAAGTGAAATCCAAAGTGTTTCATATTTCAGATTTTGTTTTATTTTTAAATATTTTCTTGTATTTTATATGAATCTTTGGAATGGGGCTCAAGTCTTGATACAAAACTCCTTTACATTTTATACACACTTTAAACACATAATCAGAAAGTAATTTTGTACAATATTTTTAGTGCACCTGCCTACCAATGATAATCTATCACCTGAGGTCAGGTGTGAAATTTTCTACTTGTGGTATCAAGTCAGAGTTCAAATTCAGATTTTTGTATTAGCAATGTTCAACCTGCATAACAATCCTGACATGAGGGAGAAGGGTAGAATACTTTACCCAGGGGTACTCTGGCAGCACTTGCGTCTGGGTTGATCCAGAAGGAAAGCCAGGAAAGAACCACAATCAGCAAGGTTGGGGCATAGACACCCATCATGTAAAACCCGACCTGTCTCCTCAGGGTGAATATGACTTCCACACACGTGTAGTAGCCTTTCAGAAACAGACACATTATAGGTATGAGGTTTGCACCAACATTTTACTGTAAAAATAACTAACATACCCATAAATGACAAGACATTTCTATCCAAGTCAATTTCACAAAGTCAATGCTGCAACATGAGAAGCAGATCCCACCTGCTGCTCCACAACAGCAATGTCTAGGTATTTAAGTCTCTGTGCAGTGAACCTCCAACAGTTCAACCCTTCCTGACCTGAGAGTACTACTGGGGAAAAGGATCTGTAGGAGTCATACAGGGAACAGTAAATCAAAGCACAACAAGTATAAAAGGAAACACTCTTGGACAATCCTTTCCCCGCATTAGATTTTTAGCCACATGTACCACTGCTTATCAAATTCAAAGCCAGTCTCAGCTGAGATGCTAAGCAACTCAATGAGACCATGTCTCTAATAATATACAAAAAGGACTGGGGATGTGGCTCAGTGGTTGAGTGTCTCTGAGCTCAATCCCTGGTACCCTGGTTAAAAATAATAATAATAATAATTATTATTATTAAGTAGTTTTGGAGATAAACATTAGCAATGGGAAGAAATTGGTGTTTTCAGTTTATATTCACAAAAGACTGAAGTGCCAACATTGGTCTTATTCTCCATTCCCTCCCCACCTCCACTCTAGGCCCTCTGGATGCACTCTAGTGGGGGGAAAGGACTTTCATTTTCACACACTGAGACAAATGCAGAAATTGCTTTACAACATAATTCTAGAACTGCCATGACAACTAGTCCCAAAGTTAATCATGAATTATAGGCAGGCTCATGGTAGCCTTTGCTGTTTTAAGAAAATAAGTGACAAATCTCACAGCACTCCAAACACAAGACACAGTTACAGATGCTGAAGGTGATTTTTAAATGCTTCAACCCTTTTAGTTAGAAATTCATACCTTATATACAAACAGAGATATGATAAATTGTGGTATAAAGGTGTATTAAGAATTGTAGTGCAAATAATAATAATAATAATAATAATAATAATAATAGAGCTCATGTATAATGGCATAATTTGGCCTGAACATACTTTATATACAGAGTTACGAAAAAATTGTGCTGTGAATGGATAATTACAATTATAATGCATTCCACTATTGTCATGTATGCAAGAAAATTTAAAAAATAAATAAATAAAAGAAATTTACACATTAGATTTAATGCCTAATATGCCTACTTTAGATAAAACAATGTCATTTACCAGTTAATCAAAGTGAGATTATGCATAAATACCAAAAAAATTAAAATTTCTCCAATTGTTTTCAATTTAAACTGTACATAATTACTTAAAATTATTGAAACAAATAAATGAACAGAGAATAAGGGAAACAATTAATGGGGGAAGTATAATGTTACTTTTTACTCTTTTACAGTTAAAAAATAGTTTACCTAGTCTTCCTAATTAGGATGATTATACCCATTTCTAATGCTAGAAAAATGTTCATATTTATACATTATAGTACCGAGAGCAGTATTTATACACAATAGCTTCTTAATAGCAGTTACAAAAAGGAAGATTATTTACATCCTCTTAATAAGTAAGTGAGAAATCTATTTTTTTCTTATGAATTATAATCCTTGTTGCCTCTGACAGATTTTAAAGGTAGTAGGAATAGTATGAAACAAAAACAATTTATTGATTGTAACTGACATAAACTGTAATTATGCCAAATACTCCCATATTATATAAAAAACAAAAGTGCAGAGCTTCTTTCTAAATTTTATTTTCATTAAAACTAGGCAATATATTAAATCATTCATAGGTTTTATGAGATAGAAAAAAGCAAAACAATAAAAAATTTCCCTCCCTTTCCTGTTTCCCACCACTCATTTTAACTTCCTGCCCAATCAAGAACATATGTTTTCAACAATCATGTGTGATATTTCAAAAATACAAACTTTTGTAATTACAATTACTGCAATTAAGAAAGATCAGTTCCCATTAAGAAATGCAGTTCAGAAGTACTCTGCTTTGAAATAGCGTCGCTTCTTCAGACTATTTTATATTCACCAACCACATAGGAAATGGAGCATGATACATAAAGGTTTCTAAACAAATTATATATATTTTAGGTAGCCTCAGTTGTCACAAAGATTATAATTTACTACAAAGCAGCACATGTTAAAAATAAAATTTTACATTTCATCCCCTTCTGTTTAAACGACAGCCTAAATCACAGAAGTCCTGTGTTTGAAGCAAGTCTCTAGCATGTACCTTTTGCAAAGTTACTCACAAGGGGAGCCTCACAAGACATGGATGCATTCTGCAATAAAATACATGTTTGATATTATAGTGATTTGGTCCATAAACTTTGATGAGAAACATTTCTTGATCTTTTTTGATCTTTCCCTAGTACTGTTACATTTATGAGAGGCAGGTGGCCAGTTAATTGATATAAATGTTCATTGGGCAAATTCAATTTACTTTCTATTTCCTGTAAGGTTTTATTTCATTTTTCACTCAGCCTACCAATTTAAGTACTTTCAAATACTTCTCTACCTTTCTGATTTCTTTCATCATAGAAAAGCATATTTTTAAAAAAGTTAATGTTGAGTCATTATTTCTACACAAATTAAAGAGAATAATGGCCATAACTTTATATGTATTGCTCTATTGTATCTTTCTACTATTTTACATTGTTCAGCATTCAATGTCCGATTTTTATAAATATCTAAGTACTAACCAACCTTAAAATGTTTCACTTATATTCATATAATGACTTATATAGATGTTGATGAAGTACCTGGAACACAGCAAGTGTCAAAAAATATTATATTAGCCATAAGCTCTTTATTGTTTTCTGTAGCTAATGAGATTTCAGTGACTTATTTATGATTACTCAAAGAATACCACAAAAAACCCTATGCATGACTTTTGACTAATCCTCCCAAGTCTTTGTACCACACTAAAACCTCTTATTTCCCTCTAACAACTAAAATGAATTTTTATTGTATTTATTTATCACACTGGATTATGGCTCTATAAAGAGCAGAAGCCTGTCTTTTATTCATTGCTAAGTCTCCAATGGAGATGTTTTTAAGTAGGCCTTAAAAGTGAGACAAGAAAAAAATAAAAAACTATGTATTTTCAATGCTATTAAATAACTTTGTGCTCTAAAACAAAATTACAAATAAAATTGCTAGCTTTATTTTCCTCTCTAAATGATAGTTAAAACTTCAATAAACTAGTCTTCAAATTTATCAAAGAAATTTAGACAGTATTCATTTTGAAATGCTAAGTATATAATCTGAATGCAGATAACTAATTTTTAAAATTATAACAGGACTCCACAAATTGTGTAATGATATCAAATTCAATATTCTAGTGCTTTACTTAGTAACAGTATGACCTCAGCCAAGTGTCTTTGCTTCATTAGCCTAATGTGTCAAATGGGGATAATAAAATACTTAACTCAGAGGATTATTGTGATGATGAAATAGTATAATTCCCGCAAAGCACTTAAAGCAATGCCTAGCATAGTAAAAACTCAAAACGCTGTCTACTAAATATATATTACTATAAAATAATCCCCAAACACTTTTTTTGGCTTTCAAGATAATTTTTTTCATTACTAGATGGGTTATAAAATTCCTTTAAATTCTAGTCTTCTTAATTTGAAGGAGTTTGGATGGGTGAAGGAATACTATGACTAGTGCCAAGGCTGATGTAAATTTGCTTATTTACATTCAGTAAGTCCTTCAGTTTCCCTGCACTTCAGTTATTACATGTGTTAAATAAAGGAGCTTGCAGGGTGCCATGGTGCATGCTTGTAATCTCAGCAACTTGAAGCTGAGGCAGGAGAATTGCAAGTTCAAAGCCAGTCTCAGCAACTTAGCAATGCCCTAAACAATTTAAGGAGACCCTGTCCCAAAATAAAAAATAAAAAGTGCTGGGCATGTGGCTCAGTGGTTATACGCCTCTGGGTTCAATTCCCAGCACCAAAATAAATAAATAAATAAATAAAGGAGCTAGCTACTGTTTATCTATAAGATCACTTCTATATCTAATAATCTATGTTTATCTATGGCTGATTCATTGAGTATTTGACAACCTAATATTTTTGAATACTTAATATTGTTAAGATGACAGTACTCCTCAAATTGACCTACAGATTTATTGCATTCCCTATCAAAATCCCAGCTACTTTCTGGGCAAAAATTGACAACCTGATTCTAAGATTCACATGAAAATTCAAGGATCCCCAAATAGCCAAAACCACCTTGAAATCTAAAGGATTCACCCATCCCAGTTTCAATAATTATGACTAAGTTATAGTACTCCAGATTGTGTGGAAAACTGGCAAGGGTTTAGACAAAAAGACCAATGGAATAGAATTGAAAGTTTATTTATATATTTATATTTAAAGTCAATTGTTTTTTGACTAGAGCACTATGACAATATGTGGAGCAAAAACATGGTCCTTTTATTTAATGCTGCTGGGATACTGGATACCCACATACAAAAGAAGGAAGTTTAGGCACTCACACCATATACAAAAATTATCTCAAACTTGAGGCCCTGTGTTTAATCCTCACCATCACACACACACACACACACACACACAAAAGAATTTGACTCAAAATGGATCAAAGACCTAAATAACCTAACAGATAAAAATCGAGTATCCAAAATACTAGATTCTTAGAACTCTACAACAAAGCTAGGCACAGTGTTCATGCCTGTAATCCCAGGAACTCAGGGGGACCAAGCAGGAGGGTCACAAGTTCAAGGCCAGCCTGGGCAATTTAGTGAGAGGCTGTCTCAAAATTAAAAAAAAAAAAAAAAAAGGGCTCAGGAAGTAGCTCAGTGGTAGAGCACCAGTGAGTTCAATCCCCATTGCTGGAGGAAAAAAAAAATCTCTGTAACAGAAAGACCAACAGCTCAACTCAGATAAACAAAGAACCTGAATAAACCTTTCTCCAAAGAGATAAGCAAATGATGGTCAAATTTTTAAGAACTCTCAGTTTTTTTACTTGTAAAAACTTGATAATTATTTAGCAATATACTCAATTATTATTTCTCTTAAGCTAATATACTATAAGCACCATTACTGAAAGGATTACATAAATTTCATATAATATGTCAATGTAATTGAAAGTAGACAATAGATGCTTACTTATCTTATTTCTAAGGGTTATGGTTTAGATTTGGAATTTCCCTCAAAACCTCACATGTTCAGAGAGAGGGCTTCTGGGAATTGCTTGGATCCTAAGGTCTCTGACAACATCAGTGTGTTCATCCACTGATGGCTGAATGGAGCACTGAGAAGTGGGACATAGTTGGAGAACGTAGGTCACTGAGGACAAGATGCCCTGGAAGGGTTTATTTCCTTTCAGCTTCCTCCTCTCTCTCTGCTTCTCAGCTGCCATGAACTGAGCTGCTTTCTTCCACCACAACCTTCCACTATGATGTTCTGCCTTACCTCCAGCCCAAAGCAACACAGCCAACAGATCATGGGTTGAATACTCTGAAAGATGTGCCAAAACAGTTCTTTCCTCCTCTAAATTTTTCTTGTTAGGCATTTTGGTCATGACCACAAAAAGCTAACTAATATACCCTTTTCTCTTTTGTTGTCTTTATTATAATGCTTTAGATACGTAAACTTTCACTCTCTTGTTTTACTATCAAGAGGATTGTTTTAAATTATGTTTTGTACTTGAAAATGTCATGATGGTGGCCTTTTATCTGAAACATTGGATCCTCTAAGGTCTCCGTGAGTAACCTATATACCCTTTTACTACTACAACATAAATATTGCAATACAGTTAAACTTTACTTTTATCTACTCCTGAATATCTTCTGGCATGATTTACTTCTTGATACAGAATTAGAATTATGTGGCAACTCACAAGTTTAACTGAATATTACTACTAATAATGCTCAAAATTTCAACATTTTAAAATTTATGTTGCTAAGTGAAATAACAATATATTCACTAGTCAAAGCCTCAATGTCTATAACTTCACTAGACTACAAAGTTGAATGCTAATTATAACAGTACTAAATAGCAAATATCTTATTTTTTGCAAGATCTCAACATATTTTAATAAATAAAGATAATTTGCTTTTCATAACTCACTGTTCTATGATTTAGGCCAAGAAGACAGTACAGGGAATATTCACTGATATCCAATTACCTTCCACTTTCATTGGTTTCTGTATAGCCCAAAGATCCATATTTTAAAAAATTTAAAAGTGGGCAAATCACCACTTAAAAACTGTTCAAAAGAGAATGGAAGAATACACAAGGATTGCATTGTTCATATCCAAAAATATTTAGCCCCAAACTGAATCTCACCGGAAGTAGAATATCTTGGTGACATGTACGAAAACCAATGCCTGGGAGAGTTTGCATTACTACAATAAAAAATCAAAAACCTCTTACGACCAGAATTACATAAAAAAAAGCAAATCTATCTCATAATTAAAAGACCAGAAAACTTCAGTGAACATAATTCTGTGTAAGTTTTAGTATATGAATATAAATATAAAATACTTGTACAGAACCTACGTTTAATTCTTTTCTATCCTTTAGCGTCTATTAATATTAAAATGAACCTTTGAAATAGACCTCAGTTTTATTTAAAATAATCCTATCACTTACCGGTGCCTTTGTAGTATTTTGTACAGTTGCCGTATTCAATATCCTCCTTTTTAATATCAAATTGAGGCAAGGCAATTTTTTCTAACTGAACAGGATCTCCTGACTGCCAGATAAATCTTAAATCATCAGTTGTGTAACCAACTATAAACAAAAATTAATGAAACTGTTAGAATGAAATATAATTATTAATGCTTTCTCAATATTTTAATACTCCAAATATTAAATAAAGGTAATAAAATAGGACACTCTTATTGTATTTAAAAATGTAGAGTTAAAAATCAATGGTCATTCATAAAAAATATAAGCAGAATGGTTACAGAAAATTACCCTAAAGAAGGAGTAAGTTTAATTAACCAGCATATTTTTAATAGTTCAAATCTTAGGGCATCATATATAGCAATTCACTTCTATATGTCAGAATTCTTAAGTCTCCATCAATAAAATGATAATAAATGATACAAGATTTTTGCATACATATATGTCTAATCATGCAATAGGAAACCCTAAAAATTTTAAAGGAATGTAAGCATTTGAACTAACTAATTTTTTGACAAATCCTGTCAGGAGGACAGGATAGGAGTTGCATCATGACAAAAGAGAAATCACCATTTCCCTTTTTATACATATGAATACACCATAGTGAATCCCAACATCCTGTACATCTATAAGAATGGGATCCTCATTAGAATAAGATATAACCATACTTGCATAATTATATCAAAATGAATTCTACTGTCATGTATAACTAAAAAGAACCAGGACATAAAAGGGCAATCAAACCATCTCTCAAATGGACATCATTATAATATCATTTCAGCATCTTTTGGCTGCAGTTACTGTGGCTACAATTCAAGGGTTACACAGCATAGAGCAACCTACCATTGATACCTATTGTGCATCTATTTTTTAAATTCAATATTTTAGTGCATCTACTAATATAACTAAAATGTAAATGCACAGTTGAAATATTTTATAAAAATACATATCTATAACAGATATAAAACACACATACATATAACAGATATAAAAATATGTACACACATCCATATACTTATATGTGAAAAAGCTCATTTTATAGTTTGAAAGCAATAACTATTGTCCAAATATAGGACCCATTAACAAAAAATAATAACAAAGTAACTGTAAGTATAAAATCCAGCAAGCATATTTACATTTTACAAGTTTATTATTCTCCACTTATTGCCCAAATAGGTCATGGTATATAGATATTCAGACTAAAGATTTCATATGTTAATTTTGGTGTTAACTTGTCAAGATGTATGTGCTACTTTTATTTTCAAAGGATAAGCACCACAGCAAATTAATTAATGTTTCATAGAAAATTTCAATTAATACATCTAGCACATCTTTTATAAACTAAAAAAAAATGATTATGGGAACATTAAAAATATAATTTTGAAAAACATCAAAATATATTTTTACACATTCATAAAAGTGAATAATTGATAGAATTTACAGAGTTATTTTTCAGTGTTTCTCAAATTTCCTGCTATGAAAATGGGTCTTATCATTATAGAGAAGTTAGTTAGGACACCACTTTTTTCTTTACCTTTTCTCTATTACTCATTCAAATGAAGACAGCAATTGGAGTTAGGTTAGAAGGGTATGCACCCATATCAACTGTACTAAAATCAAACTGGAACAGAAAATATTTGTCTATCTCCATACAAATTAATGGAATAAAAGAATAACTATAATTTTCCAAAATTATTCAAATGACCATTAATGGTCAAAATTATTTGTTTTATCACTGTTACGTAAAATGTTAGTAGATTATATTTTCTAGACATAAATATTTTATTTCCATAATCACTAATGGCATTATTTACATACAGCTCTCGAGTTGCATCTTGCAGCGTTGTGTGTCCATGGGAAACAAAGTCAAGTCCAAAGGGCATGAGAGGGTAATGGATAACCTGAAAGCAGGAACAGAGAAATCAGAGATAATTTAATATGTTCCTCTGTGATCCACTGATTGGAAAAGAAAAATATAAATAGACAGATATTAAGTATAAAGTAGTACCTCATGCTGACAAGGACATCACCATCCCGAAAAATAAACAGAAGGATATTTTCCTGGGTGACATCATGGAAATTGGCACTTTTTTCATTTGCAAAAAATAAATCAGGTTTCCACAAACATTTGTACATAGTGGGATCCACTGTCAGTGCATCTGAGCCCCTAAAATCACTAGGTAGCTTCAGCCTGGGATCATTCCATTTTTGTCTCAGAAATATGTTAACTCTGTAGTCCTGGGAAAAAATAAATAAATGTGTGCATGTGTGTATTTATTGCTATTTTCGATTATTTTAAAAAATAATGAATGTTTATATGAATTGCTATTTCTAAGAACATGTTCAACACCAGAATAAAAAAGTATTTCGGTAATTAGTAGCACAAATATGTTTGCTCCTCTGACATTAACTAAGATCACAACAACTTATAAATAGAGCGCACACACGATAGTCCTTTGATGTCTCCTGGGAAATGGTTCCAGGATTCCCAGTGGATGTCAAAATTCATGGATATTCCCAAGTCCTTCATATAAAATGAGTAGTATTTGCATATTATTGATGCAAGTCTTCTGTATACTTTAAATCATTTATAGATTACTTATAAAATACAATGTCAATGTCTTCTAAACAGTTTTTATATGCACTTCTTTATGAATGGTGACAAGGAAAGTTCATACACGTTCAATACAGATGCAACATTTTCCCCAACAATTTCCATCTGTAGTTGATTGAATCCACATATATAGAAGGTGACTATATATTCTTTCAGTAGATGGAAGAAGGTAGATACAAATGGTTACTATATATTCTGTGGTAGGTCAGAGAAAAACTACCTGGGGTACCCACATGTGTAAGTCATTATAGATAGAGTTTGAGATCAATAGCCAATAAGATGGAGATTATACAAAACAGATCAGAGCCAGGCATAGTAGTGCATGCCTGTAATCCCAAGAGCTCAGGAGGCTGAGAGAGGATTGCAAATTCAAGGCCAGCCTCAGCAACTTATCGAGGCCCTAAGCAATTTAGCAAAACCCTGTCTCAAAATAAAATAAATAAATAAATAAAAAGAGCTTGGGATGTTGCTTAGTGGTTATGCACTTCTAGGCTCAATCCCTGGTACTAAAAACAAAACAAAATAACAGCAACAACCAAAAAAACAATAGTTCAGAGTAGATGCTAATTTCATAAATGTTTCATCCAAATACATAGAAAATATTTTTAAATGCATTTAAGTAGTTTGATATTTAAGTCAGTTACTTGCTTGAGTAATTTTAATTTTAAAACTTTACAAAAATTAATTCTATAAGAAATATAGATTCTGAAAGTATATGAACCTAGGAAGATTTATAATATCTTAGTATACTTTATATTTGCTAATAAGGTTCTGGTGCAAATTGAGTTATTAATATATACAGTCAGTTATTAATATATACAGTCAAATTCAGTATTGAAACATCATGCTCAGATCTTCTAACTTTAATTTTTTATCTATTAAAAAATTAAATTTTTATCTATTATATAAAAAATTATTTTTTTATCTATTATAAAAGAATTCAAGCCATAAATTATTTTAGTGCCTTCCTATTTTCTTTTATTCTTTCTTTTCTTTTTTGGAATTGAGGATTGAACCCACTTCTTTGTTGTTTGTTTGTTTGTTTATTTTTTAATTTGAGACAGGTTCTACCTAAGTTGATGAGGGTTTTGCTAAATTGCTGAGGCTGGTCTTGAACTTGCCATCCTCCTGTATTAACCTACAGAGTCACTGGGATTACAGGTATATGACACTGTCTGGTCCTTCCTTGTTTTTAGTTATCTAAAATCCATACAATACTATTCCTCCAAAGACTTTGTCATGATCAAAATGAATTAGATCATAAACTTCAAATCAAACCCCAAATAATTAAATAGGACAGAATAATAGATCATATTTTATTACACGATACAACCTAAAACATATCCACAGGACATAAATATGTGTGCTTTAAAATACAAATAAAAAGTAAGCGATGAGTAGTGAGTAACTCGAGAAAAATGTGGGAGCTTCTACTCTCACCAATAAAATCTTTATATCCAGATTCTATACAGCAGTTGGAGAAGGATAAGGCACTAAATAATAATATGCATTTACTGAACTACAGGTAGTGAAATAAGATTTGATCTACTGTTATCCTACAAGTCTAAACTAGATATTCATAAAAATTTCAACATACTGAGGTGATAGGTGGTAATTACACTGCTCTGATTGTATGTGTGTATTGAAATGTCACATTATATCCCATAAATATGTACCATTCATATGTTGATTAAAATAAATATTTTTTCAAAAACTCAACATAAAAGTTGATTTCTAAAAATCATATGCAGATAGTTCCGAAGTTAAGGATTATACAAACTGACATTGAACACATTCATACCCCTGAAAAAATAACATTTTTCTATCTCAATGAACACGAAATCAAGGAAGCCCTATAATACAGAAAATGAAAATGTACACCATATAGCCACATAAACTTTGTATCATAATGCACAAAATGCATAAAATTTGTAATGGCAGTTAATTGACAACTCCATATCCGATTACAGTTGTCACCTGTGCAAAATTTAACTCAAGCATTGTCCAAGATGAAGGGCTACTTCATGTGAAGAAGCTTCCAGCAGATACATTGTTGCTTTCTGGCAGAACTTTTTATCCATTCCATGCAGGCATGAATGGCTCTCCATTTAAGAAGGAATCCCTGAACCCCCAGTCAAATAGGCACGTAAAAATTTGATTTATACACTTATGATTTGTGTATTTTTTAACCATGTAGAAGTTATAACTTGATAAAAATGTAAATTAAAAATAATTAAATAAAAAAGAATATACTTTAGTTCAGTCATTTTCTAATAAAATATCAATTATACTACATTAGTGAAAGCACACATTTAAAAGCCACTTAAAATCATCTTGAGCATTCAACAGTATTCCATTTCAAATTTTTTTGCTAAAATCCTTGTAATGATCTGCAAAATTTATTGGTATTCTAAAATTTTATAGACAAAAAACTATATTATTACCTTCTCCAAATGCTATGTTTTATAATGTATATTGTCAGATGACTATATCTTTAAATTGATATGTTTAAGCATTCACAACAATATGATCAAACAATATCATGTGACTTTTTCAAGGATCAGTATAAGAAAAAGCTAGATGATGTTGTCTGTCTTTTATAAAATTGTTATTGAAGCTATAGTCCCATATCTTGGTCAATGACCCTTGTGTAAAAGCATACAAGATGAGTTCCTTTTTACATATTTATTTAATGTTTTCTTTGTTTATTCATCCCTTACAAACATGATTGTATAGATATTTACTAAGTGCTAAGCTTATTTAGTATAAGTGCTTTATAAAAATACACCTAATAATCAGAGTTTATTATGAAAACCTTCTCCTGATGCTCTTAAATGCTTCCTTTTACTGAAAAATAAAAGTTAAGTATCTCATGTTTTCTTTTCTTTTCTTTTTTTTTCCTGACAGGTAGGAAACTGCAAGTTATTCCTATTGACAACTTCACTAACAATTTCTTTCTCATATTTTGGTGTAACTGTCATTACTTGAGTCTTGCACATTTTGTTCAATTTCGTCATTTGTTTTATATGCCTTGAACACTTTCCAGAAATAGCAAACTATGAAAAATAAATACCATAATGATTCTTGATAAGAGTCAGCATTAGTTGGGTGTAGTTTCCAGACATCTCTGCCATTGTGGCTTCCAAAATAAGGAAAACTTACTTTAGCCTAATATTGGGTCTTTTTGTTTTACTAGAATATTATATTGATGTCCAGAAGTAGAAATATTAAGACCTCATTGGTATTCTTTAGACCAAAACAATTACTTCTCATAATATATGCTAGTTTGCTTATCAGTAATTAATTTTAAGGACATTACATCCATATTTTATAATAATATTCCAGATATCAGGCAGGAATTAAAATAATGTTCTGACTTAATTAACCACAGGCTATTTTGCATAATTAAAAAATAAGTCATTACAATATTTGGGTAGAGGTTCAGAAATTAATTCTGTGTTATACTGAATTATCCTTAAAAATTCCAAACACACTCACACATACATACACACAACATACATACTTTTGGTAGCACAATTCTATGGTCTACCTATTTCCCAAATGTTATAGTTAACTCATCTGAAATCATAGCAAAATTATTTTTCCTCTTAAAGAAAAATTATAGTAATTTTAGTAGTGTCTCTCTTGAAATCCTATCAATATTCTCACACAACTCAAAAATATATTTATATTATTTAGTATATTAAGTTCAAAGCATTGTAGACTTACTCGGTTTTCACTGATAAGATATATTAACAAAGCAAACTTCCTTCATGGAGAAATAGAGTAAAATATCTAACTGTATGTTCCATTTAATCATTAATTTTTTGTTTGTTTGTTTTGGTAGTAGGAACTGAACTCAGAGGCACTTGACCACTGAGCCACACCCCCATCCCTATTCTGTATTTTATTTAGAGACAGGGTCTCATTGAGTTAATGGCTTAGCACCTCACTTTTGCTGAGGCTAGGCTTTAAACTGGCGATCCTCCTGCCTCAGCCTCCCCAGCTGATGGGATCACAGGCATGCACCACCACTCCAGGCTCATTAGTTTAATTATTAATGCAGTTTAGATAATAATTGGTTTGGTTCACAAGTAAGAAAGTAATTGGTAAAGACAATAAAGGTAGTAAGAACAAATGACAGTTGTTAAGAGAATTAATGATTGCTTCAGGCACCAGGGGCCAAGGAAGGCTAGAGTATCAAAGTCTAGGAGGCTACTAAAGAGAAGCAGAATTTTGACAGATAGTGATTGTTTTTGTCAGCTTTTTGTTGCCGTGACCAAAAAACCTGACAAGAACAATTAGAGGAGGAAAAGTTTATTTGAGGGCTCATGGTTTCAGAGGTCTCAGTTCATAGATGGTTGACTCCATTCCTCAGGGCCCAAGGTGATGGGGAACATCATGGCAGAACAGTGTGGTGGAGGGAGGGGACTCAGCACTTCACACCAAGAAGCAGAAAGAGAGCTCTGCTCAAGTAGGACAAAATATGTACTAAAAGGCATGCCCCCAGGGACTCACTACTTCCAACAACACCTTATCTACTTTCAGTTACCACTCAGTTAATTCTATTAGGGATTAATTCACTGATTGGGTTAAGGTTCTCATCATTTAATCATTTCACCCTAAACCTTCTTGCATAGTCTCATGTATGAGCTTTTGCGGGAAACCTCATATCTAAACCATAATAGTAATATTATTAAATTAAATTAAAGAGTCAATAAATCATCCTTTCTTAAGCACTTTCATCAACAACACAAAGCAATCATTAAATGTTAAGCTACAAAAATGACGATCAGGATCATCCCTAAAAAGAAGGCTGAACAAGAAATAGAGGTTTGGGAGTGATTATTGGAAAGATTTAAAATCAAGACCAAGAAATATGCAAACATTTAAAACTCAACAATAAGAAAACCACCTGATTTTAAAAATGGCCAAAAGACCTGAACATACAGCTCATCAAAGAAGATATATACATGGCAAATAAGCATACGAAAAGGAGTCCAACATATGTCATCAGGGATATGGAAATTAAAACAACTATGTGATTCCACAACACACCTATTAGAATGGCCAAAATCTAGGACACTGATACCACCGAACCTTGTCAGGGACATGGAGGAACAGGACCTCTCATCAGTACTGACAAAAACTGCAAATTGGCATGGCCATTTGGGAGGACATATTAGTGGTTTATTATAAAACTAAAACTTCTCTTACCATAAGATCTAAGAGTCAAACTCTTTGGTATTTATCTGAAGAACTTGAAAACTTATATCAACATCAAAACTTGTGCATTAATATTTAGAGCAGATTTATTCATAATTATAAAACTTTGGAAGCAACCAAAATATACTTCAGTAGATGAATGGACGAATAAACTCTAAGACAGAGAGACAATGAGAATATTGCTAAAAAGAAAGGAACTCTCAAACCATGAAAAGATATGGAGAAAACACTAGTTTGTATTACAAAGTGAAAGAAGTAAATATGAAATAGCAATACACAGTATGTTTCCAAGTATATGACTCTTCTCAGAAAAGATCAAACCATAGAGAGACCAAAAAACTATTTTTGGTTGCTAGGATTTAAAGAGGAAGGAAGGATGAACTGATGAAGCACAGTTGATACTGTGTATGACACCATAATGGTGGATACATGTCACTATGACCTTTGGATGATTTTGATATGTCTGACTAGGTTCATGAGTTGTAACAAAAATACTGTTTTCCCATGGGAACCTAAACTGCTCTAAATCAGAAAGTCTATATGCATTTTGTTTATGGAACATTTTGTTTTCACTTTTTAAAAGGAGAGTTTATATTTTAGAATAGTTTTAGGTTCACAGCAAAACTGAGCAGAAAATTCACAAATTTCCCATATATACTTTGTCCCCAGTTACTCTATCCACATCCAACACCAGAAAGGCACATGGATTACAATGGAGGAAACATCTTGGCACTGTTATTACCCAAAGCTCACAACTTACTTCAGATTTCTTGGTTTTGTACATCCTATGGATTTTGACAAATATTTGATTATGATTAGTAGCTTATCAATCTTCTATAAGCCACCTAATTTTATAGAATTTAGTAAATAAAAAGTGAAAAGTCAAACAAAATAACACTATCCTGGAAAATCACATGGTCTTTAGATGGGCTTATTAGACAAGGTTTTATGTTTTAGATAATAATAAAAAGATAAATAGTAATATTTTTGATTATTCACAGTTTGGGAATATTTTTCCTGAATTTTTTTATTAGATTCTTGAGTATGTAAAATTAGACAGCTTATAGAAGATGGATAAGTTATATTACAAGGAAAACAAACAGAGATAGAGCTTATCCAAAATTGTTACACAGAGTAAAAGAGTAAGAATAAAAGGCAAGAAAAAAATAAAACAAATAAAGAAGCCTGAGGAGAGCAAGCCTTTGAAGAGCTGGTTGGGAGACTTATAATAATAAAATAAATAAATAACCTTGAGAATGTTATTTTACCAAACCAAAAATTCAAAAATTTGATGATATGGTCAACAGCAGCAAGTGCCACAGAAGGCCACGTACAAACTGAATGGTTTCCGATAGTTGAGGAAGCTACCAAAGAGTATAGCAAAAACATTTTTGGCTACAGTGACATATTCAAAGTAAGACTGCAGAGGATTAAGGAGTGAACAGAAGATGCTTTCCTTATAATAAGGCAGGAAAAACAATGACACAGAACATAGAGTTTTAATAAGGATTAAGTGACATGATATATGTATAGTACATGAAATGAACCTGGAGATATTAAGTACTAAACAAATGTTTTACCCTTTTAGGAGCTGTCCCTATGTCTCTGTTATTCCTTTATAGTAGTGAATAATATATTTTCTCTGATTCAAAAAAAATTCTTCAGCAGGGCGCAGTGGCACACACCTAAAATCCCAGCGGCTTAGGAGGCTGAGGCAGAAGGATTACATGTTCAAAGCCAGCCTCAGCAACTTACCTAGGCCCTAAGCAACTGAAGGAGACCCTGTCTCTAAATACAATATAAAAAAAGGGATTGGGGATGTGGCTCTATGGTTAAGTGCCCCTGGTTTCAATCCTCAGTATCAAAAGAAACAAACAAAATAAAATTCTTTATATGGTATAAATAATTCAGTTTGTTCTGGGCAGGGGACACTGACCTACAATTATCCTTAACAGTAATTTATTTATTTGCAACAACTGTCAACACAGTGCTAAAATACAATTTCAGTAGCATCTTCTGAACTCTCCTTCTTGCTTTAAAATGTACTATTATAAGCTCTGTACACTTCATAAATTTCAGGTCTCTTTTCCAACCCTTTTGAAATTAATTTTAATGGATAACTTTCAGAGTCATATTCCAATGAGCATCACCAAAAACTGGAGATCACCTGCTTCCTTGCCTTAATCATTGTATCATTCTTGGCTATGTTTTACTGTTTTATTTTTTTTATTTTATTTTTTTTTTTTAATTTTTTATTGTTGGTTGTTCAAAACACTACAAATTTCTTGACATATCATATTCCACACTTTGATTCAAGTGGGTTATGAACTCCCACCTTCACCCCATACACAGATTGCAGAATCACATCAGTTACACATCCATTGATTTACATATTGCCATACTAGTGTCTGTTGTGCTCCGCTGCCTTTCCCATCCTCCCCCCTCCCCCCTCCCCACCTCTCCCCTCCCCTCCCCTCCTCTCTCTCTACCCCCTCCACTGTATAACCCTGAGGGTCTCCTTCCATTTCCATGCATTTTCCCTTCTCTCTCCCTTTCCCTCCCACCTCTCATCCCTGCTTAATGTTAATCTTCTTCTCATGCTCTTCGTCCCTACTCTGATCTTAGTTACTCTCCTTATATCAAAGAAGACATTTGGCATTTGTTTGTTAGGGATTGGCTAGCTTCACTTAGCATAATCTGCTCTAATGCCATCCATTTCCCTGCAAATTCTATGATTTTGTCATTTTTTAATGCAGAGTAATACTCCATTGTGTATAAATGCCACATTTTTTTTAATCCATTCGTCTATTGAAGGGCATCTAGGTTGGTTCCACAGTCTTGCTATTGTGAATTGTGCTGCTATGAACATCGATGTAGCAGTGTCGCTGTAGCATGCTCTTTTTAGGTCTTTAGGGAATAGACCAAGAAGGGGAATAGCTGGGTCAAATGGTGGCTCCATTCCCAGTTTTCCAAGAAATCTCCATACTGCTTTCCAAATTGGCTGCACCAATCTGCAGTCCCACCAGCAATGTACAAGTGTACCCTTTTCCCCACATCCTCGCCAGCACTTGTTGTTGTTTGACTTCATAATGGCTGCCAATCTTACTGGAGTGAGATGGTATCTTAGGGTGGTTTTGATTTGCATTTCTCTGACAGCTAGAGATGGTGAGCATTTTTTCATGTACTTGTTGATTGACTGTATGTCCTCCTCTGAGAAGTGTCTGTTCAGGTCCTTGGCCCATTTGTTGATTGGGTTGTTTGTTCTCTTATTGTCTAATTTTTTGAGTTCTTTGTATACTCTGGATATTAGGGCTCTATCTGAAGTGTGAGGAGTAAAGATTTGTTCCCAGGATGTAGGCTCCCTATTTACCTCTCTTATTGTTTCTTTTGCTGAGAAAAAACTTTTTAGTTTGGGTAAGTCCCATTTGTTGATTCTAGTTATTAACTTTTGTGCTATGGGTGTCCTATTGAGGAATTTGGAGCCCGACCCCACCGAATGTAGATCGTAGCCAACTTTTTCTTCAGTATCCAACAGATCTTCCAAACAAAAGTTGGATACTGTTTTATTTTGAAAGAACTACAAAGATACTTTTCTATTACTTTTGTAGCTACAGACCATCATGTTTCAATACAAGTTACAGTAAGTTTACAGATCTTCTAAGACTGTGATAAAATTTCATAACTTAAATTAATATTTTGGGTTCAACATTCATTAAAAGGAAAAAGCTCATTAGTATGCTTTGGTTAATGTTTAATGAGAATTTCCAAATAATTGCTACTTATTGGCATTGTAAATGCTTTATATTAAGATAACTATCTTTGAAACATTTATTTTCATTTTCAATTATTCAATCACAATAATTATATCTCTGTTATTTATTTTTCAATGAACAAATTCCCCATCAGAAACAGACTGCTTTTTATCAGTGGGAAATTACTTAATTGTTTTTAAAGTGCTTGGTGACAAATACTATTCATCGTTCATTCCAAATGGCACACTATTAGTCATTATCTGGAAAATGGATGTTCTCCAAATTTTTCAGTATCAATTAACAACCAAATTAAATTCTTTCTTCAAGGCAATAATACATTTCATAACAAGACAGTAAAACTGGTTAGGTTACATTAATGGCATTTGACTACTAATAACTTTTTGTCTATATTTTGTAATGCAGTTAGGCTAGCTCTGCTGGATGTCATTTTTATCTAACTCTTACAATACAAAATCATCAACTCATTTTCTCTACTTTATGATAAAAAATTAGCATTTAAGAAAATAAAAGTGATGAGCATCTCACAGCATCTGGCAGCATTATAATTAGAGTTCTGTCAACTGAGCTATTACAAGCCTGATTTGAAAAGATTTAAAATTTAGACTTTAGTGAGGTTCGAAGTTTTACATAAGAATTAGAAGTTAACAAAAATGCCAGTAAAATCTCTTAAGTGATATTTTAGCGATTTTACTCAAAATACCACTTTTAAAGTTTTCAGTTAAATATGACTTAATATCACCTTACAAATATTCACATTTTTATATACCTACGCTTATAACTCATTTTTGTTAAGAATGTCTCAGGTAGTGCCAATATGCCACACTAGACTGTAAACACCCTGTGTGGAGGTGTTAGTTGTATTCCTGCTATGATAACAAAATACTTTAGACTGGGTCATTTATAAGTGAAATTATTTCTCACAGTTCTAAAGGCTGAGAAGTCCAAAGTCAACGTCTAGTGAAAGCTACTGTTCATAGATGGCACTTTCTGTATGTATCCTCACATGGTGAAAAGTGCAAACAAGTTCCCTCTAGCTTCTGAATTGAGGGCACTAATCCCGTTCACATGGCTCCTGATAATACTATTGCATGAAAGATTGGATTTCAAGATATGAAATTTGGAGGGACACAAAGAGACCATAGTAAGTAGTGACCTGATAGGACTGAGTGTGCAGAAAGTGCTCAGCATTCATGTAACAATATTTGAATGAAGAAAAGACTTTTGTGACATTTTAACAGGTTAGAAGTTTATCATCTTCAAACTATTAATTTCATTTTCACCTATCTATTGATAACAACTATTGTAAACAGTTAATAAAATAATTACTCAAAAGAAAAAATGCAATGTGCATTTCTCATCCTTCCTCATTAACTAACACAATACTCTAACTTAGGAAGTTTAGTTATCAATGCTCCTGGATAATAGAAGTAGGAGAAAAAAGATACAGATAAAAGTACCCATAAAAATTATGTTATTTTTCAATTTCAGATATACCAAAAAATAAAACTTTGATAAAGAGATAGGAATGCAGTATTTTTAACTACTCAAAACATCTATTCTTTCTTAATTTCTTAGAGAATTAACTTTAAGGAGAGGGCTTAGTAATCACTAAAGAAAAACTGATTAGTCTGACATTTCTATGTATGGAAACAGTTAGATACGATCACAAAACCCTGCTGCAGGACTAGGAAGAAGGTTATATATAATAGGACACCTATACAGGAGAATTTGGGATAAAAAATTATTAAATATTGCTCTCAGCATATATATTAGTTTCTGACTGCTGCTGTAACAAAATTACCAAAACCTTAGTGAATTAAAACACTACAAATTTATTATCTTATATTCTGTAGTTCAGAAGACCAAAATCCATTTCCTTGGGTTAAATTTAAGGTATCTTTGCACAGATCTGGTTCTTGCATAGGCTTTAAGTAAAGAATATATTTCCTGGCTCTTTTCATCTTCAAGAGAATTCTACTTGAATCCTTTGACCTGTGGTCCCCTCCTCACACCATTCCACCTTTATGATTCCTTCATCACAGCAACTGTTACTGCCTTGGATCTCCTTGTGTCTTTCTTATTAGGGCCTCTGTGATTACAAGTGGGCCCACTTGGATGAACCAGAATAATTTCCCCTGTTATTAATTGAATCACATCTGCCATGTCTCTTTGACTATGACAAACGCCATAGCCATAAGTTCTGGTGATTAGGACATGGACATTTTTGCAGGACCATTATTCAGCCTACCATAGGATATAATTCCTGAAGATTAATAATATGAATAAAATGAATATAAAGTCATTTTAAGTTTTATGATTTTATATCTGAGATGTATAATAAAATTTACTAGAAGAAATGTTTTAAAAACTGGGAAAATATGTCTAATATTCTATAGTAAATGAAACCATGCTAAAAATTCATAGCAAAAGGAACAAAATATAAAGAATAGTAAACTAAGACATGTTTTAAGGAAAAGATTTTAAATATATATACACAAAGAAACACTGTTTTGCAACAACAAAGATGAGCAATTGCAAAGAAGTTGAAATGAGCTCTTTAAACTGATCTCAAATATGATTTTTTTTCTTGACAAGCACAGCTGTGTTGCCCAAAATGAGTTGAAGTCTATTATTAAAACAAACAAAAAGTCATGCAGCGAAAAGGCACAGAAAGACTGGCAGGATCATGAATTGTAGTGCAATAATAATTCAATATAATTACAAAGCATGCCTAAACTAAAGAAAGAAAATGGATTGCATAAACAGCCTTTTATTTCTATGAAAGAGCTCTTATGTATTTCTGATGAGACAAAGTGCCTGTGTATAGATTATTACAATAAACCATAATGCCCAATTTTTCCCCATGAGTGCAATAGTTCATATTTTCATTTATGAAAATCCCACTGGCTCAAGTCAGTGTAGGAAATGAACAGAAAAATCAACAAATATTGTAAGCATAGAGCAGATGCCACCAAGAGTCTAACAAATCATTCTTCTCACAGTCTTGAATGCACCTACTTCATTTGTCACAGATAGCACCACAAAAGCTGATAAAATTAGAAGTTACTGTTCTAGTAACTTTGAGTTGTGATGTAACACTTATGTGATAATTTGGGTGACCCTACTATTAATGTCAGTAAATGTCACTTATAGTATTAATACTGATACCTTACAAAAAATGTATATAGTAGAATGTGAATGAACATACAGATATAAGAAATAGGAACTATAAAGCTACAGAATGAGACCATAAAACAGGCTGAAGGATGGCGTGATAGCACACACCTGTAATCCCAGAGGCTCAGGGGGCTGAGGCAGGAGGATTACAAGTTCAAAGTCAACTGCAGCAACTTAGCAAGACCCTAAGCAATTTAGTGAGACCATGTGTCAAAATCAAAAATCAAAAGGGCTGGGGGTCAGGATGTGACTCAGTGATTAAGTGCCCCTGGATTCAATCCCCAGTACCCCTGCCAAAAAAAAAATCAGGCTAAAGGAGCTTATAACCACAGAGATATGAAAGCACATAAATAATATGAATATGGATGTAGTGTTTCCTCCACTACACAAGTACAATTTGTGAATTGTGTGAGATTACTTTTAGTTTAGCCAATATTATTTGGCTTTCAAAACAAAAATAAGTAAGTGGGAAGGAATTTTTCCAAATGTAATTGGCTAAGATTTCTTGACCACAATGTCAATGCTGATTACCTTGAGTGCTTTGTTGTTTGATAATCAATTTTAAACACTGGAGAAAGGAGTTGCACCTCTCCCTTTGTAAATTGTTCCATGTCTGTCTGCTGCCTGACTAGTAGCAATTAAATGTTCTATCTACCCCCAGGCTCTGTGTTCTGCATTGTGCTTTCTGGAATAAGCATATAAGCAACTGCTTGTTGAGGTAACAAAGTCTGACTGGAGAGGAAAATGTTGTGAAAATATTGAAATTTCCAAAATGTTAGGATTTTCTTTATTTCAGATGATCCTTTTAAGGAAGAGTTCTAGGAGGCTATTAAGAAATAGAGCCACAAGTATACAATGAGACTACTGTTAAACCCATAAATAGTTTGGTTTATTTTCTTCAGCACTTTCTTTAAGGTTAGATTCTCTTGGGAAATATTGTAACAGTTGCAAATCCATAGGGTCACTATTACTGAATAGTTACAGTGCCAGGCAAAATACTATTGCTTTAAATTTGTAGTGTTTCCCCTTTGTTTAAGGTGTAACACAGCAGATATCCAACAGACCCAAGCACAGTTCTATCTGATAGAAACTCACATACTGTCCACCATTATTTTTCCATGAATGAATATTCTGTTCTTAGACAAATCTAATCCCTCTTTTTGAGGAACATTTTTTTTTACATTTTTGTTTTTGTACTTATTTTGTACTTATTTGTTTGCTTTTAAAGGCATCCTCTCATGATAATTTCTACCCATGAATGAATGTGTTTTTGAGCTGCTCTCTTGAGTCTTCACTGTTGATTCTGATCAGTGTAACAAGTCATGAAGAACAAGTTTTGTCTAGATCATTATTACCTTAGAAGACATTTTAATGCTATTTATATACCTGCAATTTGTGCCTTTCCTAACTATTAAGCAACAAGGCTGAATAAATCTACGGATTAAACCTATAAAATCTGACATCCTCACAAGATAAGTCTATGAAATTTTATAGAGGTATATGAAGTAAACATTACTGAAAGCAAAAATATAATAATTAGGATACAGCAAAATATTTAAGTCTATTTGATGACTATAGTTCTAATTCTAACATTTAGGCTGTGTCCACCAACATGAGGTGTAGAATAGACCAATTTTCATCCAGATTATCTGATCAAAAGAAAGAGTAAATAAATAATTTAACTCCTCTGGAGAAAGGTCTCCCTCCAAAATTTCCAAAATTAATACTCTATAGTAATGCTCAAAATTAATCTAGTGTTTAAATTTGTTCTGCAAATCCTTTTACTTAAAAAAGCCAAGAATAGAAATTATTCATTCATTTATTCATTCAATATTAGCTAATATAAGAAATTATTTATGTGTTCATTACCTATAGTCTACCATCTTCTATATTTTATGGAAAATGAAAAGTAGAATATATTACTTTTAACTTTAAGAGGTTTATAGTCCATTAGGGAATTAAAGTAATATATACAAAAAATATATACAGTATATAAAGTATCATATTTAAGTAAAAATAATTAGAGATGAAAGAGATGGATTAAAAATAGGTCAAAATGAGGAAAATAGCCATAATAGGATCTGATTAGAGGATAAGAGCTCACTGGAAATGGGACTAAATAATATGGGCAAAGCTTCCATGGTGAGAATCTGAACCCAGGAATATTTCTTTTTTCCCACAAGCTACTATATTGGGTCTGTACAGGAGAATAAGATTATTAGAAATGATGAAATATTTATTACAATCCTCAAACTGTAAAAAGTTCTTCCTTTTCTAATATCTGTTTTTCCAGGTGTATTCAACTCAGTACAGTCACATAATTGCTCATGGGACCTAGAGAAGTTTAGGTCCCTCATACTTAGAAGGTATTCCATATTTATAAAAGAATAAATACATTAATGACACATGTGGGGCTCTGACTCATGTGAATAAATTTAAACAAGAAAAATGATCCTGGCATTAGTTGCACCTCAGATATGATTCCAGAGGCAACCAAGGTAAACAGTGGGGATATTCCCAAGAAGACACAACATCTCTATAGTGGTGTTTGAGGTTGGTGTAAGTGGTGGCATGCAAGATGTACAGGGTTCAGAGAGGAGCATGGAAATCAAACAGATGTACTGATGCACTTAAAACTATGCCTTTAGGAAATGTTATCTCTTACTCTCACATAGAAATGTGTTTATACAGACAAAGCACGTTTTCAATTAACAAGTGCTATGTTAGTCTCCTCAATGATATATGGCAGTTATATCTTATTTCAGAGAAGTCTTCTAGTGATCAATAATGTAGATCTATATCGTTGAAATGAACAAAAAAGTCACTGGAGGTGAACTTTGGATTTGATCCCAAAATCTTCTTTTAAATAATTCTCTAAATGTATCTCCATACTATCCAAGAATAGCAATTCTTTGGGGACTTATATATGTGCTCCTACAAAATAAAAATTAAAAATAACATTCATATCACAATTAGATATACTGATGAGTATCATAAGTTAAATACAACATATAATCACTATGCTTCTACTAGGAATAAAGAAGTAAATATTTTAAATCATTCTTTCTCTTTCTCTAGTTCACAATACTCCTGGAAAGATTATACTGTACTCTAACCATTTTTTATTAGCCTTACTATCCAAACTGGTATGACTACTTAATGTATAAAATCTAATTATCTCAAACGATCAAACAAAAAAACCCTTGGGTCTTCCTTCTCTCACCTCAAGTATCATACCTGCACATCGTTATGTCAAAAAGGGAATAGATCTAATGTTCTAAAACCTTGAATGGCAATCCTTTTACTTAAAAAAGCTAAGAATAGAAATTATTCATTCATTTATTCATTCAATATTAGCTAATATAAGAAATTATATATGTATTCATTACCTATAGTCTAGCATCTTCTATATTTTATGGAAAATCAAAAGTAGAATATATTACTTTTAACTTTAAGAGGTTTATCATCCATTAGGGAATTAAAGGAATATATACAAAAAATAACAATACTTAGAATATCTTTTAAGAACTTAGAGGTAATTATATTATACAACATTCAGGAAACATAGAGGTCTTTGTCCCTAAAATATAAATCATCATGGGCAAAGGGCAGTCTCCCAAATCTTTCTTCTCTATTTTCTCCGAGAGGAGGTAGCCTAGTCACCATTTCTCACCCTTCATCTGTCTTTCCATTGCCTTTTTGCCTTGGTTCTCTATCTTTTCAGAGAGTTCTGGTACCTATTTTATGAAAATAAATTTTCCTCTTTGCTTCTCACAGTTCCCTGCTCCACACATCACTAAATTAGCATCTCAGAGTAAACAAAGTTTCTCCTCTGGAAACTGTAAGAAAAAACTGTGAATATGTAAAGCATTTTTGGAGGCTCACACATATAAACATATTAGAAAGAAAAAAAAACTGTTGCTCAAGAGTTTTTATTACATAAATCCTTTTCCCAAATGACAGCAAGTCATAGCTTTTCAGGGAGAATACATGAATTTTTGCAAAACTTTAAGTTTCAGTGCAACACTAAGGTTAAATTTGAATTGCAGAAGTTTATAGTCATTAGCTTAACAAAATGTGGGAATTCAGATATTTATACTAAGAACACATATTTTCCTTACAGTGACTCCTTATTTTTCAGTTATAATTGTAATTACACTAAAATTAATTGTACTTACTCTAAAAAATTGTACTTACTCTAAAATTTTGACAAAGATATTAAACTGTCATCTTACCATTGTTGTTTCTTGAATGGATCCAAAACTGTTAATAAAAATGTTCACTACCACATCAACAGGAATGCCTATGAATAAAAATTAAGAATATATTTAGTATTTATAAAAAAAAAAAACTTGATCAGAATCTTCCTGATATGGTATTTTTTCATCCACACTGAGATGCAAAATCTATGGTCTTACTATAATATGTTCACAACTATATTAAAATATTTTTCTAAGTAGGGATCATAATACAAATAAAAATGAGTTGTGTTTTATAATGTTTGATATTCAGAAATATTTCTCCTAATTTGCAAAACTCTAGAAAATATATTTAACTTTTAAAAAATGCTTCAATTGGCCTACTGCATTTAGCTCTATGAAAATGCAAATTATTCTTTTAAAAATCATTTTTAAAATAGTTCATTTTTTATTTTTCTAATTATTCCAGATTTTTAAATCAAATGGCATAATACTATTCAATAACTTTTACTTGTAATGACTATAGTTTAATTTTTAATTCATGAAAATGCAAAGTTAACAAGATGTGTAACAGAACCATTATAAAGATTTCTGACTGACCTGTTTGAAAATAATTTGAAAGTTCATGGAGTGAGAACTAAGGTATAATGTTGCAACTCTTTCTCTTTTTTTTCAAATCATTGTGACTGCTGTTTGGGCTATCAAAGAGAAAATGTGAATTTAGCCTTTTAGCCACATAACCACTGCCTGATGAAAACCAGGTGGGGAATCAATATATGGTGGACATGTGACAACCCAGACCATGGCGGTTGTTGAAAGTAACTGAATAGGTTCTGGTAATGAACAAACCCCCCTGTTTTTACAACATAGTTGTATAACTTCACTTGACTAGAAGCAGCTGCAGACCATTTTTCTGCAAAGGAGAAAAAAATATCAAGCCTTATAATGTTAATCTGATCTACATTAATACCTGTCCTTAACCAACAATAAGAATTATAGTTTTCCAGAGGAAATTTTTTTCCACATAGTTTTCCCTAATTCATCAAGAGGATTAAAGAAAAATGTTGGGGTGAGTATACAAATATACAATCTACTCATGACTTTTACTTATTGAAGTAGAGTTTTTGTTCTTGAAATGTGTAATAAATGATAATATTCTGTTGGAATAAAAATAATCTCTGTTGTAGAACATGTAGTCACTTTTATTCATAAAGTTAACATGTTTTAAAAACCATATGGCCATTTTTTCAGCAAAAAGAGATTTTTTTTAATCAATGTGAAACACTAACAAAAGTAAAAGAGAACTTACGTAAATATCAGAACTGCTCTTTTTTCTCTAAATGGGTAAATGATTGTTCTACAGATTATAACTTTTGTGTCTGTAAATGAAATCCAGAGCTGTATGCAACTTAAAAATTTTTAACCACTAAAGTTAAGAATACACAGAAAATCTTAGAAAATCCATTATTACTTAAAAAATCCATTATATGAATTAGCCTCTTCACGGTACATCATTTTTTATTTTCTTAAACTAAGAACCATATTAAACTCTTAAAATTGCTTATCATTGACTATGTCAGCATTAAATTGCTCTGAACTTAAAAGCATATTATAGTACAGTTATATGTCAATTTGAAATCATATTGTTTTGTATATCACAAAAATGTATTTTTAAACTTATAAAGAATGAAGAGTTTCTTTTTAGAGGCAGGCAGGCAGGCAACAAACCTTTGAAATTTGGTCTTATCCTAGGATCATAACTGACCAATAGTCTGTTCAAGATATTGCTAGTGGAATTGGCAGGTACCCTTGCGAGGTCCTCTGCTGATTGCTGACTATAAGAGAAAGAAAAGAAAATTTTATGAGTACGAAACAACAAGCAACAGAAATGGGTTGTTTTCAACGGGATAAAAGATTTGGCTTTTTTAAGACAAATTCACAGCTATGACAGGGCTTTTCCAAATACAAGTGAATGAGCAGTAGCAAATATTTTAAGAAGCCCAAGAGATATTTGTATATAAAATAAAAATAACAACAAAGTATTTTAGCACTTACTTTACTAAATGCTCAAAACACTGGTCTAAAAACTCCAAGTCACTTCTAATAATCAGATATCCTTACTTATCCTGAAACAACCCACAATCAAAATCTGGGAAAGCACAAAAGAGTCAACCCATTAAGTCAAAAAGAGCCAAGAACAGTTTTGAACAACACATATTATTAACTTTCTGCTTAAGCAAAGGAGAGTGGTCATTTTATGAGATATTATAGCTAGTGATGTAGCCTAAGAATTCATAAAAACAATCATGCCAACATTTATAGAGTGATATTTCTGAAGACACAGTGAATGTTCTGATTACTGAGTTAAATATAGTAGTCCAAGCCAGGCGTGGTGTCAAACACCTATAATCCCAGTGGCTCGGAAGGCTGAGACAAGAGGATCACAAGTTCAAAGCTAGCCTCAGCAACTTAGCAAGGCCCTGTCTCAAAAGACAAAATCAAAAGGGGTAGGGATTTGGCTCAGTGGTTTAGCAACCCTGGGTTAAATCCCTGGTGCCTCCCCCCACCACCACCAAAAAAAAAAAAAAAAAAAAGAATAAAAAGTACACACACACACACACACACGTGTGTGTATATATGTGGGGATAGTTAGGTCATGGGAGGAAAATGCTCTACAGAGCTATAAGACATAACTAGCTATTCATTTACTGAATGTATTATCATTAGCTTTTTATTAAAAAGAAAAAAAAACCTGCCATGTTTTCCTATTTTAACTTTTGCTATTTTAACTCTTTGAATAATGAGACATGACTAAATAGGTGGTTGCTTCAGAGAACTTATATAAAAGAGAAAGGCTTCCCTCAGAAGCCAAGGGAAATTTTTTTGGTTTTGTTTTTGGTTTGGTTTGTTTAACCACCAAAATGTTTTGTTGGATAATCAATTTCCACCCCCGCCCCCCCCCCAAAAAAAAACAAAACAAAATTTAAAAAGCTCATGACAATCACAAAGAAGATTAAAACTATTCTTAGAGTATCTAGCATTGCCTATATATATTTATAAGGCAAAAAGGTTTAATTTCATAAACTATGTTAATTTGTGTGAAGCAAACTTTGTTGCAACAGGCTTGGCTTTGTACTGAAATCAACTCTTTCCTATCAGGAAATTTTATTCTGACTTAATTATCATACAATTTTTGGATACGAGCAACCACTACAGGTGAAATATGACAGCACAAAGTTTATTTAAAAATCTAAAATGACTGTGAATTGATACAGACAACTCTTTCAAATAGAAATGACTCAGAGTGTAAAACATTAAATCAAAAATGAAAATAAATTAGTTAAAATCCCAAAGGTTTAGGAGCTTATGTAGATTTTTTAAAATTGCTTCCTATGTCCCTATCAGCTTCCACATCACAGCTTCAGGGATTTCAGCACTGGTAATGACATTTTCTATTTCATTGCAGGTGAAACTGTAACCTCCTTACAGCCCATTGTGATTCCTTCAAAAGATGGGAAGCTCTACAGAGAAGGAGAGTATGTGGTGAAACTGGATACTGGATGCAAACTGGTGTTTGAACCTATCACATTTTGAAGTTTTCTCATTCAAATGAGGAACCAGAATTGATTATGAAATGCACTTGTATTGGATCAATTAGCCTGCTATTGTGCCTCCTGATATAAAATCCTTTATATGTCTTCAAAGCAATGAAAAAACAACATAAATAATTAACACCAATTTTTGTAGAGTAGAACTTCCTAGCCTAATTTTTTTTTCTACCTATAAGCTATATCAAATTCAAATACCAGCCTTCTAATTCAGCAGCAAATTTCATCTTTCCTCCATGCATTGGTACAGAATTGATCCTTGTTCCCTGAATGTTAAGATTTATACTTTCCATCATGCTGCTCTAAACACGTTTTATTTATTTGTTTGTTTATTTATTTATTTATTTATTTATTTATTTATTTATTTATAGCAGGGATTAAACCAGGAGGGCTAAAATTCCCCAGCCCATTTTATGCATTTTTATTTTGAGACAAGGTCTCACTAAGTTACCCAGGCCTCTCTAAGTTGCTGAGGCTGACTTTGAACTCGCTATCCTCTTGCCTCAGCTTTCCAAGTCGCTGGGATTATAGGCACATACCACCAAAACTGTCCCCAATGTCCTTAAAATTGTTTTAAAACATCAATTTTCTAAAATTTTTCCTCAGTCATGCCACCTTATACCAATGAACACAAACTAATAAATATACCATTTGCAATTATTTTGTAACTTTTTTTCATATCTGTGTAAAGTACTAACTACAATGCAAACAGTATGGTTATTGAGGAACAGGTGACTCCCATACTTTTATGGTTCTCCATAGTTTTTGCTTAGTATTAAATACACAGTGGTTCAAGTACTTTACATCTTCCAACTTTTCCCAGTAAATTTCAGCATCATGGAGAGAAAGAAAGAAGCCAGATTGGTAGAGGAGAGAGCAGGAGTTAAGTAAATAAAATGAAAGAGTACATAGTATATGAAGAAACTGAGACACAGAAAGATTAAGGGATTTTTCTAAGATGGTAGAATAAGACTGGGGCTGTAATTCAGTGATAGAATACTTTGCGCAGCATACATGAGATCCTGGGTTCCCCAAGCATCATCAAAAGCAAAAGCAAAACAACACACAGATACACACACACACACACACACACACATACATATACAGAGAGAGAGAGAGAGAGAGAGAATAAATATTGGCTATTCTTAGTTAGGATTCTCATTCCAAGTAATGCTGACCTAAAGGAAATGAAATTAAATCTATCTTCTTATTAACATTTGTCAAAGGACAAAATTACAACAATTGAGTTTTAACATCTTAATTGATTTTATTTTCAACTATAGAATCAGACAACACTTCATTGCAAAATAAAATAATAACATAAATGTTCCAAAGAATTCATCAGAGACGATTTTCTTGGGTAGATAGGAAGAAAGTGGAAAAAATAAATAAATAAACAAGGTAAATTGTTCATTTCAGAGTTATTTTTCTCTACATGAGGGACAAAGGGTCAGAGTAATAGAAAAACAATTGATTAACAGCAGATTACTTCAAATTACTTTTTTTGTATAAGGATTAAGGCAAAAGGCATTTATTATTATGGCAACTGAAACCGACCTGTTTAGGAAATTGACAGTAATCTCTAATACTAATTTCTTGGGAAGGAAAATAAACCTCTAGTTTTGTCACAGAAGAGGTGTCTCTAAAGAAGGATCCCAGGGGTTCCCAGAAGAAGGGGAATTGGACTCAGGACCAGCAGGGGTTTTGGCATAAGTAAAGGCAAAGAAATTGAGCATGTGCCAATCAGGCCTAGACAGAGGTTTGCTTAGGAATGTGGAAGCACAAGCAAGGGAGAACATGTGCTATCTTAATAAGAAGCAGCAAACCTTGCCAGGTTGGTGTCACATGCCTATTGTCCAAGTGGCTTGGGAGACTGAGGCTGGAGGATCATGAGTCCAGAGACAGCCTTGGCAATTTAGCTGGGGACTTGGCTCAGTGATTAAACAACCCTGGGTTCAATCCTGGGTACCCATCCCCAACACTGCGCCTCAAAAAAAAAAAAAACCCAGCAACCTGTTGGTTTGGGGTTTTTTAGAGGAAGGGTTGGCTAGTGGCTGGACTAGAGGTTAAACTGGGGAGAGGTTAAGCAATTTCACGCCAGTTTTCCCCCTACTTGTCCACTGCCCTTCTGTTACTTTTGCAGACAAGAATAGGGGTCAAGGGTGCAGACCAAGGTCATAACCTGGGTTGATCAGGAGTTGTACTGTTTATGAGCACCTTCTTGCATTTCAGTGGTTCACAGATGTCTCCTGCATTTTAGTGACTCCTGGGCACTTCCTTTAAGAATCAGTATATCTTTTTTGTATCCCCAATTTCCTATCCCAGTTAGTTTGGCAATGTGGGACTTCATTGTGAGTGGCTCCATTCTGATTGTTACCCATTTTGTTGGAATGGGTAACAATCAAAATCAGAAGTTGGGTCCCAAGAAAAGGCCTCCAGTAATTTTTATTTGATGTCATCCAGAGAGATATTTAATTAGGGTTTATATATGTGCTTTGGGTTCTATTAGTGTTATGGTTTGGATGTGAGGTGTCCCCCAAAAGCTCACATGTGAGACAATGCAAGAAGGTTCAGAGGAGAAATAATCGGGTTGTAAAAGTCTTAATCCAAGTGATTTAATTCCCTGATAGGGATTAAGTGAGTTGTAACTGAAATGGCAGGGTACCACTAGAGGAGGAGAGAATTGGGGTGTGGCTTTGGGAATATATTTGTATCTGTTGAGTGGCGTCTCTCTCTTTCTCTGTTTTCTGATCATCCTAGGAGCTGCTTCTCTGTGCCACATTCTTCCACCATGATGTTCAGCCTCATTTCAAGCCCGGCGAAATGAAGCTGGCCCTCCAAGGACTAAGACCTCTGAAACCGTGTGCCCCTAAATAAACCTTTCCTCCTCTACAGTTTTCCTGGTCAGGTCTTTTTATTCACAGCAGCAAAGAAAGCTGACTAAAACAATTAGTCTTACTAATCATTTTTTTTTAAATCATTGGTACTGAGAATATGGATTGGCCTATTCTTCGAATGCTCAGCGTTATACTAGCCACTTCCAAATTTTATTTCTCCCTGTGGTTAAAAACAAATGTGTGTTTGTTAACAACAAAACTATGCCCCAGTTGACAAAATCTGTAGAAAATTAAACAAAAAAACCCAAGAGTATTTTTTTATCAAGTATCACACAGCCCCTTCTCTTCTATTCTTTATTTGTGTCGATTTGAATTTCCATGACTCTGCTGCAGGTAACCTGACATAAATATTTAATCAACTTTCATATTAGAAATTCAGAGACTTTAAAAGTTAAATGGAATTCCATGTAGTTTATATTCACAAGCATGAATTTTGGATTCTTTCCCACCTAAGGAAAAAAATAGAAATCACATCTTTTAGTTTATCAGTATTAAAATCACAATCATCTATCTCTACTGTTGAAAATGTTTAAGCATTAGATGAACATAGCTATGCCTGCAAATTACTATATATAAATGCCTTACAATTTCGAAAGTGATATCATCTAGGCAAAATGAGCAGGAAGGAGAAGAGTTAAATGACTTTGATTAGGTCACACACTTAATGCCTGGTCCATTATTAACATCTTCATATTCTGAATCTCAGTCCAATGCTTTATCCATTTGACTACATTATTATGTTTGATTTCAAGAAATCTAACAATTCTAATATATCATAAAGGATTTATTTCTTGAGAATATGATACTAATTTAAGAAAATAACTTACTCTACTAAGACAAAGTGATCAAATGAGTAGAGAAAATAATGTTTCATATCAAAAGCCTTTTTACAACCAGTCCGCTTTTGTTCACTTGCCTAAACTTCAACCAATGTCATTACTAATATGCAAAGTTATGCAAGGAATGTGTCAGGCTGTATAGCTGCATGATATAATGTTTTCCAGCACTGAGGGCAAAATCCAGAAATTTCTTTGTAAAGGGGGAAGGCTGAATTTTCCTTCAACTCTAGAATATTCTTATTTTTGCATGACCCTTTAGTGACTATTTCAAAACAAGTCTGTATGAGCATATTGTCTTAATCTTCTCCCTCAAACCAAAAGTCTAAGTCTAAAGGGATTGATTTTTTTTTCAGAGTTATAAATGCACCAACTGTGGTCACAGGAACTCTCAGACCTGAATGCAGTGTGTTATATGGCACTGTAAGTAAACTAGGGGTGGGGGCTCCTCTGGACATAAGTGAAAGTAACCACAAAGCCACAGACATAAGGGAAGAACAAGGTATGCAAAGCGTATAGGTAGTAGTATTTTCTTTCTGCTCTAAGGAAATGACTTTTTACCTCTTTTGTTAGGTGACAGACACATCTGAGAATCCAATGAAACCCATGTTTCCCTGAAAAAATGTACACAAGGTTTGCAATTCTTTGGGAGTCCTATATCTGTGGACTAATTTAAGATACCATTCTTCAAAGAAACAGATATAATCATTCATCTTCACATAGAAGAGATGCTAACTCTGTGGGAGGCCTTGGTAAATGCTAATTGTTCTTCCCAGACACCAGAAGATATAAGAAAACACAAAGGATCTTTGTTGGGTGAGCCTTTAGATGGTAGATGCCTTTCTGAATACCAAACTAAAGGAACTCACAAAGAAATCATATCAAAGAAAAAAAATACAACTGCAAATAGTGGCAACAATGACTTTATTATTCACTGTTTTTTTAAAAGCTGATATCCTATAAAGTTAGGGGAGAAGAGAATATTTTAAACAGGAAAGGTGGGGAGAGGTATTTTACAGTGACCTCTCACAATGATGGTAAGATGTCCAAGTGGGACACAAAGGTCAACTGACAGGATACTCAGTGGTCAAAGTCAGAATGATTTTGATGACAAAATAAAATAGTGCTGGATTATAATACAAAGTATAAAAAGAAATATATGAGTCCAAACTGGTAAACATAGATGAATAAATAAATAAATAAATGGGGAAAAATAGCACATCTCCCAGGCAGAATTCCAATAACTGGTATAGAACCTCTGCTTTCAAATTAGTGGAACAGAACACCCCACTCCTTAGTGTAGTGCTTCATTCCTACCAAATGGTTTGGGATGTAAAAGGAGACAGGAGAGTAACTTTACAATAGAGGAACTTGACAATCACTCTCGGAGCAGATGACCAAGAATAACATCAACAGTGACGTCATATTAAAAAAATGTTCCCTTTATAAGATGTAATGAGAATGGCATTTTAACTCATTCTGGTCTTCCTCCCTAAAGCATACGACCGTTTAATCATGAGAAAAATGCCAGGCTAACTGAAATTTAGGAATAGTCTATAAAGTTCCTGACCAGTACTCCTCACGGCTGGAAAGGACAAAAAAGAAACTGGATGACACTTTCTTATTTCAAAATCCATAGTCTTACCTGGAAGCAAGTGATCATATAGGAGTCATGTCTTGATAACGTGTATAGCTGAGGCTTATGAAAAAAAACCTGTCACAGGTCTGTTCATATCAACTTATTGGAAGTTCAGCATGACATTTACATCTACACAGAACAATTTTTAGACATACAGGTAGGTAGAGAGATAACCAGATAGACATTCAAAGAATTTAATACTTCATAAATATCAGTAATTATTTATGAATATAGATCATTGTGAGCTTATTATAGAGTATTTTATTTGCTTTGTATTTTCCTATCTATCCCATAACATGCCATCTCTTTTGACAGCTTTCATATTTATTTTCCATTCATTTTCATGGATTAAACTATGAATAGAAGGTCATGAATACAGACAGTAAGTGATAACTTTTATACCATTAGTTTAGTCTAAATTTATTTAAAAAGAATGTGTTTATGGTATGTGTATGTGTGTGACAAAGTCTGTTGGGTTCTTATGGGCCAAGAATCTTAATTAAGAACAGTTTTCCTCAGTGTTCATTTTATTTATCCCCCATTTGGGCTGAAGGAACTGTCATAGCCTGTGGAAACATTATCAAATATTTTATATCTCCAATTATACCATTACATCATTCATGGCTAAAATAAAAGTATTTTTCATTAAGTAGAAACATTTATTTGGAAAGATGCTAGATTTTGAACCAGCAATTTCCAAAGGCCATTGAAGGCTAACCTTGGTCACTTTTAACTTCATATCACATGTGAGATGACTCACTCTCTGAACAACACGGCAGAAGTATCTCCTATTTAGATGGTATGTTTCTCAAATAGTGTAAAATATTATGCATTCTCACTTATTCTAATTGATTTCCTCCTGAGATACAAACCGCATGACATAAGGAATCATATTTAAAACTCAACCCAAACAGAATACATTATTGTGTAGTCACTTCCCATTTGCATAACAGGGTTTAATCTGGCCCAGCAAATACAAATGTACAGTAAAACTTCTAATTCTATTGTAATGGAATCTTTTTTCCTTAATTTTCTACATATAGTACAAATATAAAATATTTCCTTCTTGGCCCAAGAAAAATGTTTATAAGATAACCCCCCCCACACACACACACACACACACACACATCCAAGTTAAGTGTTAGTGTAATTGAAAAACATTTCCCAAGATTCAAGAAACTAGTGGTGCAGCTCCATTCCATATGATGTTAAGCAGATCACTGTGAGCTTCCGTACACTTACCTTGAAATTAACGGTTCAAATTAGATTGTCTCTAAAATCCTCTTCAGTTGATAATCTGATTCTACCAAGAGTGAATACAGTGTTACTCAATCAGGATGTCCCTTCAGAAGTGAGGCTTCTCCCAGGAATGTTGGTTGCTCAAGGTTTGGAACTAAGTCTCTCCTGGAATAGCCTTCCAGAAGGAATGGACCACTGAAACCCTGAGATACAGTTGTTGATCAGAAATATCAGTTACAACCCTAGGCCTGATGTAACTTGTCTTGCCTTGTGGCAGCCTGTATCCAATGTTTGAAATGGAGATGCAAATGGCTGTGTCCCTTTCTATGAACTGAGACAACTCTGAAGGACTATCTAAGATTCAAAGCTCCGTGTGGCATGGACCACTGACTCAGATAAAACCTACACTGTTTCTGTGTTTTAACCACTTTGCTTATAATTAAGAGCTGTTGTTCCCCAAAGCAATCCCTTTCATGCAAATCTTCATCTCAGAGTCTATCTATGAAAGAAGTTAACATACAACATCAAAACACTAAGTCCCGTGGTTGGATTATAATCTGAGTGATCCCCAAAGACTCATGTGCTGGAAACTTGTTTCCCAGCATGGCAAAGTAGAACTTTAAAAGATAGGGCTTAGGGAAAAACAATTAGATCGTAGGGGCATTATCCTAAGAAGAGATTAATGCTGGTCTTGCTGAATGTGGTGAGTTGGACTTCTCACCTCTAAAACTTGAGCTAACTAAACCTCTTTTTAAAATAAAGTACCTCGTCCTAGATAGTCTGTTACAGCATCAGAAAATGGACTAATAAACTAAACTTCCTTAAAAACACAGAAAACTTTAATCAATTATGCCACCAAAATGATAAATTTCTCTTTTACTTTAGGCATTCTTCACTTAACAAATTTTGAGTATTTACTCTATGCCCTGCACATTAACATCTGGTTATACATTTGAGAATCAAAAAAAACAGTTATTATTTTAAATGAAAATAATATTTAAAACCTTGGTTTTAATAGAACTTGTCTAATGATTCTCAATCCTGGCTATACACTGGATTTAGCTGAGGAGCTCTAGAAACTAATTATGTCTAACACTAGGAAAATCCTCAAATGAAATGTGAGCAAATAAGGGAAGATAAGCCAACAATTGATAAATTGAGAGACTCCCCCAGAAGAGGTAAATCCAGAAGGGTGAGGTATCAAAAAAACTCAAGGAAAAATAAAATATCATGGAATGGTTAGTTAAAATGGCCAGGTGACCACTGGAGGTTAAGATGAGAATGAAAACTCCCCGTGAGATTTAACAAGAGTACTATTTTTTGATTAAGAAAGAGGTAGAAGGCAGATTGGAATAGGTAGACTAGTAATGACGAGCAAGTGCATTGGACATGTTGCAAAGCTTGACTAGCAGTGACACCAACATATCCACACAGCAGGAATCTCCAGATTTCCCTTCCCTCCATGGTCACAGATTCAACAGCAATACATGGATCAGTGTCCTTTGTGGAAAGTCTAAAACTAGTTTGGAGTCTTCTGCACCCCAGGAAAGTATGAAATCAGCTACATGTAACCAGTAAGAAAGGGAGAGACACCCTCCTGCCACATTCCTCACTGCAGCCTAGTACAAAGTGATGAGGGGGAATCCACTGCTCATTGCTTCTCATAGAGAAGCAAAGAAGCTGGATGATGTATGTGGTGTCCCAATTTCTCTAAAAAAGGCGGGCTTTCTATCTGAAGTACTGGCTTCTGTCTCTCTTCTGTGGGAACATTGATGGGGTTCAGAATACACTAGTGTCCTGGGGGTTACAGAAAAATAAATAAATAACAGGGAAAGTTTGACTAGCACGCAGCACTTGCCACAGCTCGGTGCAGAGCAAAGAAGCAGTAAACCCCAGCTGTCCGCTTCACCCTGAAGAGGGAAACAGCTGGACCACACATCTAACATCCTAACTTTCCCTGGTATTACCACAAGGAATGGATTTTATCTCATCTTTCTCAGAAGACTGACAGTGTCTAAGATCCTTAAACCCTTGGAAGATTCTAGAAAAGGAAGTGGTTGTTTGAACCAGCATACAGGACTCAAAACAAATCTTCCCAAGTCAACATAAAGTGAGCAAGTAAAAAAAACACCAGCTTTCTGATTCTCCCTAAGAAAGGAAAAGTTGATCAAAGATCCAACTTCTCCAAGAACTATATGAGGGATTATCTTCTGACCTATCTATCTTGGAGGGCAGACAGGACCTGAAATATTCTAGACATCTGGGGGCAGTAAGATGAAAGGACAGTGGTTTTTCACTAGCAGGAAGGTTTGAGAAACCCACAAAGAGCTGAACAAATTGATTAGTAAAGATATTCTCCTGTATAAGATCAGTCCATGCAGTCAGGGAATGGGGAAGACCAAGTGTGTGTGTGTGTGTGCGTGTGTGTGTGTGTGTGTGTGTGTATTTATTCTTTATTCTCATTTTCTGGCAGAGTGCCTAAAATCTTTGGAATGACATGACTGCTGGATGGTAGTCCCTGGATATCCTCAGGTTATAAGCAGTTTCTCAGAAAGTTATGATTACAGGTTTTAGCACCAACCACAACACAGCCTCAGGTGTGAGGAGAAAGGCTGACTTTGAATTGATGACCAATGACCAGTGATTTAATCAATCATGCATGTGTAATGAAATCTCCATAAAAAATAAAAGAACTAGGTTGGGACAGTTTCCAGATTAGCTGAATATGTCTTTCAGAGGGTAGTATATCAGGGGATACCACAGAAGTTCCCTGCCACTTTCCACATGCCTCGCTCTATGCATCTCTTTCATTTGCATTCTCATCAATATTCCTTTTTAATAATTGGGTAAGTGTAATGAAAGTGTTTCTCTGAGTATTATAAGCTGCTTTTAGGGAATTAATTGAATCCCAAAAGGGGACCAATGAAACCCTGAGATACAGCTGTTAATCAGAAATATCAGTGACAACCTAGGCCTTGTAATTAGCATCTGAATAAGAGGAGGGTATCTTCCTCTTAGAACCCTCAAGCTGTAGAATTTGATACCATATCCAAAAAGACAGTGTCACAATTAAATTACAGGATAGGTAGCTGATGCCTACTGGAGAACCAGGCTGCCCCCTCACACACACATGCCCACGTGTGTGTGCGCGTGCACACACGTGCACACACACACACACACTCACACATCTGTTATCAGATGTATAGTAGTCAATGCGAAGTATAGTAGGTAAAACACTTTTGTTTTTTTCGGTCTTTCCTACAGGCAACATCAAGTAGACACATGCATTGTGGATGCTCCAAAAGGAAAAGAAAGAACCAGAAAGCTTATTCTAAGAAATAACCATTAAAATTCTTCAACTGGATATCCAGATCCAGGAATCCTAAATTAAAAAAAAAAAACCTAGGAAATATACCCTAAGATACATTATATTCATAAAGATTGTCCAGAGAGACAGAATCAATAGGATATACACTTTTACAGAGAGATATAGATCCTATAGATATATGAAAGGGAATTATCTCAGGGAATTGACTCATACTATTATAGAGGCTGAAGTCCTAAAACAGACAATCTGCAAGCTGGAGAACCAGGGATACTGGTTCATCTGAGAGATACTACTGAGAGATACTAAACATCTCTCAGTCTAAGCCTGAAAATCTCAGAAACAGGGACTCTGATGATGTTAACTTTCAGTCCAAGGTTGAAGACCCAAGAATCTTGGGAACTGGGTGTAAGTTTCAGAAACCAAAGGCCAGAGAGCCTAGAATTCTGATGTCCAAGGACACTCTAGGAGAGACAGAGAGAGAACTCGCGTCCTTTCCACTGATTTTTCTATTCTCTCCTGGGTTCCAGAAGATTGGATGATGCTTGCCCACTTTGAGAGCAGATCTTTCTAACTTGGTCCAATAATTCATACGTCAATTTCCTTTAAAATTCCCTCAGAGACACACCCAGAAATAATGCTTTACCAATAGTAACAAAAACAGCATGGTACTGGTACCAAAACAGGCGGGTGGACCAATGGTACAGAACAGAGGACACAGAAACCAATCCACAAAACTACAACTATCTTATATTTGATAAAGGGGCTAAAAGCATGCAATGGAGGAAGGATAGCATCTTCAACAAATGGTGCTGGGAAAACTGGAAATCCATATGCAACAAAATGAAACTGAATCCCTTTCTCTCGCCATAAAAGTTAATTCAAAATGGATCAAGGAGCTTGATATCAAATCAGAGACACGCTGTCTGATAGAAGAAAAAGTTGGCTACGATCTACATTCGGTGGGGTCGGGCTCCAAATTCCTCAACAGGACACCCATAGCACAAAAGTTAATAACTAGAATCAACAAATGGGACTTACTCAAACTAAAAAGTTTTTTCTCAGCAAAAGAAACAATAAGAGAGGTAAATAGAGAGCCTACATCCTGGGAACAAATCTTTACTCCTCACACTTCAGATAGAGCCCTAATATCCAGAGTATACAAAGAACTCAAAAAATTAGACAATAAGAGAACAAACAACCCAATCAACAAATGGGCCAAGGACCTGAACAGACACTTCTTAGAGGAGGACATACAATCAATCAACAAGTACATGAAAAAATGCTCACCATCTCTAGCAGTCAGAGAAATGCAAATCAAAACCACCCTAAGATACCATCTCACTCCAGTTAGATTGGCAGCCATTATGAAGTCAAACAACAACAAGTGCTGGCGAGGATGTGGGGAAAAGGGTACACTTGTACATTTCTGGTGGGACTGCAGATTGGTGCAGCCAATTTGGAAAGCAGTATGGAGATTTCTTGGAAAGCTGGGAATGGAGCCACCATTTGATCCAGCTATTCCCCTTCTTGGTCTATTCCCTAAAGACCTAAAAAGAGCATGCTACAGGGACACTGCTACATCGATGTTCATAGCAGCACAATTCACAATAGCAAGACTGTGGAACCAACCTAGATGCCCTTCAATAGATGAATGGATAAAAAAAATGTGGCATTTATACACAATGGAGTATTACTCTGCATTAAAAAATGACAAAATCATAGAATTTACAGGGAAATGGATGGCATTAGAGCAGATTATGCTAAGTGAAGCTAGCCAATCCCTAAAAAACAAATGCCAAATGTCTTCTTTGATATAAGGAGAGTAACTAAGAACAGAGTAGGGTCGAAGAGCATGAGAAGAAGATTAACATTAAACAGGGATGAGAGGTGGGAGGGAAAGGGAGAGAGAAGGGAAATTGCATGGAAATGGAAGGAGACCCTCAGAGTTATACAAAAGTACATACAAGAGGAAGTGAGGGGAAAGGGAAAAATAATACAAGGGGGACAAATGAATGTCAGTAGAGGGGGCAGAGAGAGAAGAGGCGAGGGGAGGGGAGGGGGGATAGTAGAGGATAGGAAAGGCAGCAGAACACAACAGACACGAGTATGGCAATATGTAAATCAATGGTTGTGTAACTGATGTGATTCTGCAATCTGTATATGGGGTAAAAATGGGAGCTCATAACCCACTTGAATCAAAGTGTGAAATATGATATATCAAGAATTATGTAATGTTTTGAACAGCCAACAATAAAAAATTTAAAAAAAAAGAAATAATGCTTTACCATTAGGTGATCCTTAATCCAGTTAAGTTGATACCTAAAATTAAGTATTATGCATACTATAATCAAATTGTCAAAAGAGACAAAGAACTGTGAAAGTAGTAAGATAAAAACATCTTGTCATGAAAAAGCAAACTTCTATATAACAATCACGACATTTTTTAGAGAAACCCTACAGGCCGGAAGGCAGTAAGATGATATATTCAAAGTGCTCTAAGAAAAAAAGACAATGACAAAAACAAACAACCAAATATTGCCAAACAAGAATACTATACCTGGAAAAACTGTCCATCAAAAATGAAAGAAATTTGAGGACTTTTCCAGACAAGGAAAAACTGAGGAAGTTAATCATCACTAGAAACACCTTACAAGAAATGCTGAAGGGAGTTCTTTTAATTGAATGACCACTAAACAATCACATGACAGCATAATAAAGTGTAAAACTTGTTGGTAAAGTGAAATATATAGACTGTATTACTATAATATGAGTGGGTGAATCATTTTAACTTTAATATAAAACTTATGTATCAAAAATAGCTATTTAAATACAAAACAAGCTAATGATATCACTGACAAAATGAGAGGGAAAAAGTAAACCATGGAATCATTTATGTTATTAACGTCATCATCAGGTTTACATAGACTGTAAAATATTGAAAACATTTAAATACGTAAAATGTTGTTCTAAGCCACTTTAATGATCAAAAAGAAAATACCTTTAGAAGTTACAAAAAAAGAACAAAAATCACATGAATACAATCCCCCCTCTCATTTACACAGACATACACACACACATATACACACACAGAGCAAGAGAAGAAAACAAGAATAAAGATATAAGACAACACAATTTACCAAGCGATAATAGCACATTCCCCCCCATTAATTATTAAATCTATATATATGGCTGTAATTTCTCAGTCAAAAGATACAGAACAGATGAATGGATTTTTAAAACTATTCAACCATAGTTCTCTACAAGGGGTCTATTTTAGATTTAACACACACATAGGTTGAAAGTGATGAATTAGAGAGACTTATTCCATGTAAATCGTAACTAAACTAGAGCAGGGCAAACTGTATTTATATTAAATCAAATAGATTTTAAATTAAAAAAACTGTCATAAGAGACAGAGAAAAACAGAGCCAATATGCCAGGTGTAATAATAATAATACATATATAGGTATCCAACACAGAGGCACATAAATATACAAGGAAAATGTTGATAGAACAGAAGAGAATAATAGCAATATCATAATAGTAGGAGAGTTCAATACTACACTTTTAATAACTGATAAAACAACTAGTCAGAAAATCAACAAAAATGTGGACTTAATCCACACTATGGAATAAATACTCATAACAAATGCACAGCAGTTTATTTAATAACGGAATATACATTGTTCTCAAGCACACATGGAACATATAAGATAGATCAAATGTAGGGTCCAAAAATAATTTTTTTAAAAATTTTTATTGGTGTATTTTAATTAAGCAAAATAATGAGATTCATTGTGATATATTCAAATGTTCATATCATACATTGGTCTACTTCATTCTCCTGTGCTTCTTCTCTCCCTCCCTTCCTCTGTCCCCCCTGGCGCTCTCCCTCTACTCTGTTGGTCTTAGTCCTATTTTCACAATGTTCCTTTTGTTTTCTTTTTTTTTCCCCTCTCTAGCTTCTTTGCTAGAAGATTATGAAAGAAAACATACCACCCTTTACTTTGAGTCTGGCTTATTTCACTTAGCATGCCGTTTTCTAGTTCTATCCATTTTCCTGTAAATGCCATAATTCAGTTCTTTTTATGGCTGAGTAAAACTCCATTATGTATATATACCACATTTACAAAGAAAAAGTCATATTAACCAAATTAAGAAGAGTGATAACATAAGTGTCTTTTCCATCTGCAATGGAATGAAATTAGAAATCAATAGCTAAGTGGAAATTGGAAAATTCACAAATGTGTGAACATTAAAGAAAATACTTTTGAACAAACAAGATATCAAAGAATAAATGAAAATTAGAAACACATTCTTCAGATAAACAGAAACACAATATATGAAGACATGGAAAGCAAAGATAAATAAATAAAGCAGCACTTAAAAAGAAGTTGATAGTGGTAAATGCCTACATTAAAAAGAATAAAGATCTCAAATATATAGCCCAACAGTACACACAAAGAACTGAAAAAAGAAAAAAAATAAGTAAATCTAAAGGTATCAGAAAGTAGGAAATAATAAGGACTTGCAGAAAAAAAATGAAATAAAGAATAGAAAAAAAAACAACAGAACAGTTAGCTTTATATAAAATATATACAAAATTGACAAACTCTTAACTAGAACAACAAAGTAAAAAGAGAGAAGACTCAAAATATAAACTCAGAATTGGAAGAAGAAACAGTACAACTGATGTCAAAGAAATGCACAGAATTATAAGAGAAACTTTACTTATGAACTAACTAACCTAAAGAAATGGGTAAAATTCTAGGCAAAATACAACATACTAACACTGAATCATGAAGAAGGAGAAAACCTAAACAAACCTATAACTAGTTGGGTTCGATCTTCAGCTCCACATAAAAATAAACAAATAAAATAAAGGTATTGTGCCCAACTATACCTAAAAAAATATTTTGAAAAACCCAGGAAGAGGTGGTTTTGCTGGCAAATTCTAGCAAACATTTATAGAAAAATTAAAGACAATCATTATCAAAATCTTCCAAAACACTAAGCCTTTCTAAGTCATATACCATGGCCAAGTGGCATTTATCCCTGAGAGACTAGGAGAGTTTATACCAAATCAATTAATGTACACATTGCCCACACCAATAAGAATCAGATAAAAATTATCTAATCATATGGATGCACAAAAGGCATCTAGTAAAATTTAACATTCTTTTATGATTAAAAAAATGTTTAACAAATTAGGAATAGAATGAAATTACCTCAATATAATAATATGAAATTACCTCAGTATAATAAAGGCCATACATAAAAATTCCATAGCTAAAGTCATACTCAATGATTACAAATTGAAAGATTTCATGCTAAAATCAAGAACAAGACAAGAATGTCCACTCTTATTACTTCTATTCCACATAGTACTAAAAGTCCTACTGTAGAGAGAGTAAAAAGTATAATAATTGAAAAAGTAAATATCTCTTTGCATACCACATTACATTATCTATAACATACTCTAAAGACTACACACACACACACACACACACAGTTAAAACTGATAAATTCAGTAAAGTTGCAGGATACAATATCAACATGCAAAAACCAGTTGCTTTCCCATACATCAATGATTCAACTCCATGAAATGAAAATGTGGAAAACAATCCCATTTACCATAGCATCAAAAAGAATAATATATTTAGAAACAACTTTTACTAACATACTGAAAGATATTTACACTGAAATCTATAAAACACTGATGAAAAAGAAATCAAAGACACAATAAAATGGAAAGACATTCCATGTTTATGATTTAGAAACTTTAACATTTTAAAAATATCTGAACTACCTAAAGAGATTTACAGATTCAATGCAATCCCAGATTCAATTCAAAATCCCAATGGAAATAGAAAAAATCAATTCTAGAATTCATATGGTAGCACAAAGGGCCAACTCCAAATAGCCAAAGCAATTTAAGAAAGAAGAAAGCTTATGACATCACATTCCCCAAATTGAGAGTATAACATAAAGGTACAGTAATTAAAACAGTATGGTATTGGCATAAAGATATGTAGGCCAAAGGATCAAATAGATAGCTCAGAAATAATTCCAGAATATATAGTCAACTGATCCTCAACAGCAGGCCAAGAATACACTACAGGAAACAAACAGTCTCTTTAACAAATGGTCTAAGCAAAAAGTGAAACTGTACCTTTCTCTTAAAACAAACACAATATCAATCCAAAAACACAGAACTGAAACTGTAAGATCTCCAGTAGAAAACATAAGAGAAGGCATTTAAGACATTGTTCTTGGCAATGATTTTATTATGTTATATCAAAAGCATAGGCAACAAAAGTCACATTAGACAAGTGTAACTAACAACTTTCACACAGCAAAAGAATCAGTACACTGAAAATATAGCCTAAGGAATGGAAGAAAATATCTGTAAACCACATATCTAATAAAAAATTAATTCCCCAAATATATGATGAACTCCTACAACTCAATAATGATGACAACAACAATCATAATAAAACCCAATAACCTGTTTTTAAAAGTAATAAAGACTTAAACATTTTTTGAGAGAAGACACAGAAACAGCCAACATATCTATGAAAAGATGCTCAATGTCACTAATCAGGGAAATGCAAATTCAAAACATAATGAGTTTTCACCTCACAGCTATTAGAATAGCTGTTATCAAAAACAAAAAAAAAATTAAATACTTGTTTGCAAGAATATGAAGAAATCGGAACCCTCGCGCACACAGTTGGTAGGAATGCAAAATTTGCGGTTGTTGTGGAAAACAGTAAGAAACTTCCTCAAAATTTTAAAATAGAGCTACCATATACATTGGCAGAAATCCTGTGTATTTATCCCAAAGGACTGAAATGATAATTCCCAAAAGATATTAGCACTGTCACATTCATTGCAGCATGATTCACAATAGGCAAGAATCAGATATACCCAACTATTTACCAACAGGTGAGTGAACAAAAAAGTGATATAATATATATATATATATATATATATATATATATATATATATATATATATCAGAATATTATTCAGCCTTAAAAGAGAAGGAAGTTCTGCCATGTGCAACAAAACGGACGAATGTTGAGGATATCATGCTAACTGAAGTAAGCCCGTCGCAAAAGGACAAATACCATTGATTTCCAATTATGTGAAGTAACTAAATTGTCAAACTTGTAGAAAAAGAGAGTTGAATGGTGAGTACAGGAGCTGGAGTAGGGGAAAGTGGAAGATTGATGTTGACGTGGAATAATTTTTTTATGCAGGATGAGTAAGTTCTCGGTATCTGTTGTACAATAATGTGCCTAGAGTTAACAATCCTATATACTTAAAAATGTGTTAAGAGGGTAGATTTCATGTTAAGTGTTTTTACCATAATTTATTTATTTATTTTTTAAGAAAACAATCCCTAGGCAATGCTTCCTAAGAACCAAGCTGGATATGTATATATATAACACAATGATTTTTCCAATTATGGCTCTATTTGGTACAGGAAAGAAAATCAGTTAAAAATTAGGTTGCATTTTTTAAATGTTATAATGGCCTACTGTTTGAACTACCTGCATTGCTATTACTTGGGAACAAAATATAAATTCTTGGTTTTCTTCTAAAGATAATCTGGCGTATGGAGAGAGGTTAACAGTAAACACCATCAGGAGAAAACATCATTGAATACAATTTCTACATATTTCAGCTTTGGAAATTAAATTAACTCTAGCTTTTATACACACCACACCTTCCAAAAAGAAAGGAAAGTTTGACCATCAGGACTCAAAAAAAAAGAAAGAAAAAACAAGAGTGACAACTAGAGATGGGCATTGGATTGAGATGAGCTGGCATTCTTCTTTTCATTAGTCTATAATACAAAACCTGAGTATATTAAGAAAGATCAAGTATATTCGAAGATAAAACTTGAGAAAGCTAATGCCAATTTTAGGTCTTCCCAGAAAATTGGAGGCAATAAGATCCAAGTCTCATTAGCATTAGAATTGGAGAAGAGGAGAGAAAACTTCCTTCCTCCTTGTGACTAGGAGAAGAAGTAGTGGGCAGTAAGACTAGGTTTTACTAGTCTTACTAGTAAAATGTGGACTAGATTTCCTTCTTAAAATTGTCAGACAAGCAAGCAAGAATAATAATCTTGTGTATATGTCCCAAATAAAGAAGCTCTGGATGAGCGCCTAAAAGATTAAAAATGAAGTATAATGTACTGTATTTTAAAACAACTCAGAACCTTAGAAGGAACCAAAACATGTCAAGTTCCTTATATAACACTGCATACTACTTGCATGTAACCTATACAATCCTCCCATATAACTAATCATTTCTAGACTACTTATAATATCTAATATAATGCAAATGCTATGTAAGATTATGATGGAGCTGAAAAAAATTCCTATCACCTAGTGACGGTTTTCAGGCAACATGTTATGCAAATATTGGTAGCAATATTGGTGTAAACAAACCTGTTGAGCTGACAGTCTTATAAAAGTATAGTACATATAATTTTGTATAATACATAACACTCAATAATAACAATTGTTAGTGGCTTTTGTATTTACTCCACTATATTTTAAAATTTGATTTTATAGTGTACTCCTCCTACTTATATTCTTAAAAGTTAACTGTAAAATTAGCTTGGGCAGATCCTCCAGGAGATGTTCTTGAAGAAAGCATTGTTACCATGAGATGACAGTTCCAAGCATGTCACTGCCACTTGAAGACCTTCCAAGGACAAGGGACAGGATGTGGAAGTGGAAGACAGTGATACTGATGAGTCTGACCTGTGTATGCTTTGGCTACCATGTGTGTTTGTGTCCTAATTTTTAAGAAAAAAAAATTGATTTTAAAAATCGAAAAAGCTTAGAAGATAATGATATAAAGAAAGAAAATATACACAGATATGCAACATTTGTGTTTCAAGTGAAATATTATTACAAAAAAGTTTTTAAAAATAAAAATCCATGTAGTAAAAATTTCCACTAAAGTTAATATGTTATTGAAGAAAGTAACATTTTCAAAATAAACTCAGTATAGCCCATGTGTACAGTGCTTATAAAGGCCACAGTGGTGCATGGCAATATCCTAGGCCTCAAATTTACTCACCATTTGCTCACAGACTCACCCAGAGCAACTTCCTCTAGGCTCCAATCATGGTAAGTGCCCTCTACATGTATACCATTTTATAACCTTTAGTTTTGTATTTTTAGGACACCTTCTCAATGTTTCAATATGTTTAGACATAAAAATAATTATCATGTTTTATAATAACAGTATTCAGTATACTAACATTCTGTTCAGGTTTGCAGCCTAGGAACAATAGTATACAGCCTAGATGTGCAGTAGGCTTTATCATATGGGTTTCTGTAAGTGTGCTCTGTGATTTCACACAATGATGAGACCAGCTAATGATGCATTTCTATCACCTATCCCTGTCATTAAGCAATATATATTTATGCATGTAGTATCTGAAAAAAGATCTGATCTAGCATATATAAAGAACTCCTACATATCAATAAAAAAATCAACAATTTTTCAATGAGCAAAGAGTTGAAAAACAACCTCATAAAAGGGGCCAGCTAAAGTTAAAATGAATGCCAATAATATCAAATTTTGATGAGGTTGTGGAACAACAGAGATTCTCATACATTGATGATAGGAGTAAAATTGGAAAACTATTCGTATCTTCAAAAGTTACATACCCTATGATACAAAAGTTTTACTCTAGGGAATATGTCTAACATAGATATGAGTGTATATGATACCCAAAGTACATGTATAAAATTGTTCATAATGCCTTTAATCATAATGGGCCCAAATTGAGAATATTCACCACTAGCAATTATAGTGATAGCTGAACTTTATCTGAGCTCCTGGAACAGGAATAACATTTAGAAATACTCTATTCTTTTCTGTTACATGAAGCATCATCTTACTGCAAACAATTATCCTTCCCCAGATTACCTAGATGAGGCCAGCAGGTGGTCTCCTTGTCCACCTAAGGCAAAACCAGATGCAGAGCCTCCAAACTCCTGCATGGTCTCATCTATGGTAGCTTAACTGTTTGTTCCTGTGGACCAATCTGAATGAAATGCTCATCAACTTTACTTGATCAAATTTGACTTAGGCTTCTTTCTCATGGTCCCCTCAATTTTCTCGGACCCACTGTTCAGTCATGCCACATGTTCATCCCATTTCCCAACTCTCAGTTCCTCCAAGCCTTGTGTGTTCTTATAAAAGAGAAGAAGCCTTTTCTGCTAATCTTGGAGAGGCTTACAGGTCTGACAGTTGGAACGTTCTCCCTACTGCAACACTCTTTTCAAATAAAGCCCCTCATCTGTATCTGGATTTGTTTTTTCATTCGACAATAAAATGGGTAAAGATAGTATCTAAACACTAAAGAGCAATGAGAAGGGCACGACCCCTGCTACACAGCCACAGGGATGAAATCTCACAGACAAGATGTTGAGCAAAAGGGCACATTCAAGAGTGTCTACAGTTATCATTCCACTTATTTGAAGGCCAAGAAGAGGAAAACTCAATCTAACACAATCAAAATCAAGAGCAATTTACCTTTGGAAGGAGGTATTAACTGGAATATGGCATGTGGGAATTTTCTAGAGTATAGAAGTGTTCTATATGTTTGTCTGAGTTGAAGAATCATGAGCTAAATGGAAAAAGTCATTGAATTAGTCACTGAACTATATACTATTAAGATTTGCACACTTTGCTGAATGTTATAGCTCAATTTTAAGGAGAGTTTAAAAAATCAGGTAGACAGAATTTGGTATTTTACTGCATAATCCATCAAAATACTCTATTAAGAAGAAAAATAGATGACTGACTATGTAATTTACAACTAGCATTTGTGGTGAATATACACTGTGTATTGTACAGTTAGAACTAAAATAATAGTAATGTTTTAATTCTTAGGCTGGGTAACATGTACATAGTGTTTATTTTATTATCATTTTTTGAATTGCACATCATTATTATATATCTATTTTTCTATATAGTTTTATAGTAATTTTTTAAATTGTTGGCATATCACTTCAGTCTTCCTAATCTATAGACCGAAGGCAAGCTTTCTTTGTCACCTAACAGGAAAAAAAAAATACCTAGCTCGACTGCCTTGGGAATGAAGCATATCTCCTCTGGAAACAGAGTTTGGATTTGAATCCTAGTATACTACTGACTAACAGTGTAGCTTTGGACACTTAATCTCTGTGCCTTAGTTAGCTCATTTGTAAGTCGAGATAATAATCTCAGAAAATCAGTTATTCACAAAAAAAATTTCCATAATTAAGTTAAACAATGTATGTGAGGAGATTAGAATAGCATCTAACATTTGTATGATAAACAATTCACAGTAATACCAAGAAGAGAAATTTATGTTCCAAAAGTGAGATCTCAGAAAAAAACTATCAAGATCCAGTTTCTTGAGAGTTCTCAATGTATGGTTTGGTTAAGTATAATTTTTTTTTACATAAATATATACTATATATCCATGCATTCCTACAGTAATTTCACTGTTCTCTAAAAATTGATGGGATCAAGTTTTAAAAGGGAGTATTTTCCTTGCCACTATAAACAAAAACTGAAAAAGAAGAAATTAAGTAAAGAGAGGATGGGATTTGAGAACTGAAATGAGTAATTTAAATTTCACAGCCCCTTGAGCAACTCATTCCGAAGGACGCTGCAGATAAAGTTGCTTTTCCTCCTGTCCAGGAACCTAATGAACCTAATGAAAAAGCCCTAAAATACCACCCCTAATACCTACTCTGTTGGCGTTCACCACTCTTTGCAGGTGATCTTCATATAATTTCACATGTGTAACATTATTTGTAACAGACAAGAAAATCATCTCTTTTGAACTGTTAACTTCATTATAACAACCACAGGCCCACCTGTCTGAAAAAAAATGACCTAAATCCTCAACAAAAAAAACCCTATAGCAAACAGAGGAGACAAATGTGGTTGTGATTCTCAGTGAAGACCTGCCATCTTGAATACAGATAATGATAAGCCTCTGTGTTCCTATCAACCATTGTCTAGAAACCAATGTCCCCTTTGACTGAATAAACTAGAACCTATAGGATTTAGTTATAAAGGAATTCTGTTTTCCCCCAGAGCCATCCCAACCTGCTCTGCAAGCTGGCACTTGTCAATACAGTTGGATGACATCTCCTACCTACGGACTTCATAACGTTTCCAGTCTCTCATGAGAAAAACAGGGTTCCTCCTGGCACCTTCCGAACCACTTAAGATTGCCACACCATAAGTCAGATGTGCACACCTGGTAATAATAAAAACTCCTAAGTCTGATTCAATAATGAAATCTCCTTCCTCCTCAGCCAGACGTTCCAGAGACAGGGAAGCTGCCTTGGGACTGGGGGCGTGGCTGATGTTCCCTCTGTTCACCTGCCTTGATAATTTACAGTATCTTTGTGCTTTCTCAAAATCCCTCTTCAAGAAGCTCAAAATTCAGTTACCAAAGCCCTTTTTTCCTTTTTTTTTTTCTTTTTTTCTTTTCTTCACAGCTAATTCCAACCTTCAGCTGCAGGCATTCTGCAGTCCAGAGACTATGGCAGTCACTGTGGGGCTCCACCACCCTCGTTGGCCCTTTAAGGTAAAGATTCTTTGTTGACTACTTCAAGCTGACACTTTACTTATTTGCTCTTTCTCTTGATCTCTCACTTTCTGGGTCTCTCTCCTGTGATCTAAATCTGAGCTACAGTAAATATTCAAGTGCTCCTTTCCCTGACAGAAAACATTCCCTTCCCACGGCAGCCCTCTTCTGTCTGCTTCCTTGCTTCTAGTTTACAGTCACAGGCTGCCTTTGACCTCTCCAGTGTGGATCAGACACCAGCCCTCAATGAGTATCCCCCCAAAACAGGAAGAGATACAATTCTGCCTTTAAGTCCCTCTCATTAGGTTTGGGGAAAAGGAAAGGCACTTTCCTCCCATTCCCATGACTGATAGTACGAAAACAACCACAGCATTACCAGAATCTCCTCCAAAGAATGTCTCCCACTTGGTCTCTCCAACCTTATTCCTTTTAGGCCACTGGAGTAAATTCTGCACTAAGGGAAATAAAGCCAACTTTCAGCTTCTATGCAAAAAAACTTTTGTGGCATGACTTACATAAGAGATCAGAATCCTGTTATCCTAGGGATTCCTAGTTCTGTTATTTTGTTCTTGACTTTAGGATTCAGCCATAACTGAGAGTGAAAGAGTCTCCTTTAATTTTTTAATATACTAAGTTAACTTTTAACTGATTTAAGTGGTAATTTAAACAGAAAATAGAACTAGTAAATGCACATCTTGCTCAAATACATTGACTACATAAGTAACATGAATACAAAAGTTTACTTGAAAATTATGTATAAGTAATTGTATTTGAACATTTTGTGTTGCTATAACAAAATACTTGAGATTAGTTACTATATAAAGAAAATAGGTTTACTTAGGTTTAAGCTCTGGCAGTCCAGAAGCATAGCACCAATGTTCTGGTCCCCATAGCTAAACCACAACAAGGCAGAGAAACAGAAAGGGAACTGGTCATGCGCAGAAGGAGCCAAACACATCAGGGAGCCTCCCTTTATAAACCTGTTTTCATGAGAATTAACTCACTCTGCAAAACCAGTATTAATTCCTGCAAGGGTGGTGGTCCCATGACCTGATTCCCCTATGCTATGCAAAGCCATTTAAAAGTTGTACTATGTAAACAGTACTACCATGGAGACTAAGTTTTAAGTACCTAAACTCTTGGAAGACACATTCAAACAATGTCCAGACTATAGCAATAATTAGGGTGTTCCTTAATAGCAAAAAATCAGTGATCATGTCTGTATTTGGGATTCTGGAAGGACTTAGCATAAAGACAAAAGACTTTCAAATACATAAGGTTATGGTAAATAAATGTAGCTATGCATATATTTTGAAGTAGAAACTTAGGAAATTTCACATGAGCTAATATTTTAAGAGTTATGAACATTATGTGTTTTAAATTTAATAACTTGTGTTTAATTAAGGTTCTTTGTTCTAACCAATTGTTTCATCAATAATTGTTCATTTCTACACAGAGCTTTAAAAAGTCTCTATGTGAAAACCTAGATTCCTGATAGCTAAGCTATGGAATCAGCCTAAATGCCAAACAACAGATAAATGATAAATAAAATGTGATAGATATATGCAATAAAATATAATTTTCCCATAAAAGTATGATATCATATTATTCGTGGCAAAATAGATGGAACTGGAGGACATCATGTTAAGTGAAATAGGTTAAATGGAGAAAGATAAATTCTACATGTTCCCTCTCATACATGGATGTTAAAAAATTCCAATATATTGGGACTGGAGTTATGGCTCAGTGGTAACGCACTTGCCCAGCATGGGTGAGGCACTGGGTTCGATTCTCAGCACCACATACAAATAAATAAAATAAAAGTCCATCAACAACTAAAAACATATTTTTAAAAATTCCAATATAACATATAACAGTCATTACTAGAATGGGAAGGGAGGAGGGGAGGGATAATAGGTTTCCAAACACAACTGTAGAGACATATGAAGTCCTAGTGTTCTACAGAAAAGTGGAGGTCTATAGTTCACAATAACCTATTACATGTTCCTTGAATAAGTGAAAAAGATGAGTTTGAAGTCCTCCAAAATAACAATGAACAGGAGCTGGGAAAAATATTACCCTGATTTTATTGGTACCTATTGTAAAGCATCGCATGCATGCTTATGTATATGTGTACTGAGCCCCATGAATATGTACAGTTATTTTGTGTTAATCAACATTTAAAAACATGTTTTAGGATATGGAAATGTTCACTATTCTTATTTGATCACTACCTACCATATAAATATAATGAATTATCACATGGCATTTCATAAATTTATAAAATAAAATAATAAGTTCTCAAAGAAAACCTAGCTTAACTTCTGATACAAAGAGTTCATATCTTAGAAATCTTATTCCTTTCCCTGCAAAGTCACTAAGAATTTTATCTGATATCCATAGGGAGATCTTAAGACAATTAAGATTCCATTCAAGCAAGCTTTTCCCCCTAAAATTTCATATACTACTAAAAGGTAATTCATAAATACTTCTTAGAAATTGGCCTCCATAAGTAATCTGAAGCTCCATACACTAATCTTCTGGAACCTGAGCCGAATGAGGAGCCACAACCAGTTATCTATGATTTGGCAGAAGGATCAATAATTAAAACCTACATAGAATTTTCAGAGCCTTTGTGCTTATATAATTGAGCCTTAAAAGAAAACATCTGATATTCTATTTTTTATCAGAACATTTGACTCTTACAACCACTCAAGTAAGGCATTTTGCTTTGAATGTATGTTCTAATTAAATGCTAGAGTTGGAAGGTGCTGCTAACATGCTATCATATGAAATTTCTCATTATATTCCCCGACTTAATATGGCTTTTAAACAAAACAATGGATAATCTAATTTTTCTCTATCATTGTGAATCTCATGATAAGCTGGAAAAAGAGAAGAAAATGCTACTCAAGGTCATACTTTCCAGTTGTCTGAGAATCTCTGCCATTGTGGAATCACTCCAGAAATTGTCTCTCTTTCTTGCATCATAAATTTTCCCTCTCTACTAGAACATTTTCATCACCTTATAAAAAATATGCTTTATTATCTCTCATCTGTTAAAAACCTGTCCGATGATCCTACCTCTCCTTCAACTATGGCCAATTTTTCTGCTTTCGTTTACATCAAAATCCATCAAACGAATGTTAATACTACAGTCTCTGTTTCTTCTCTTTGCAATATCTTTTGAATTTGATCTATTAAGACTTTTGTAACCACCACCTATATAAACAATCCTTGTCAAGGTCACACATGCTGTCAAACTCCAAGGCCAATTTCCAACCTTAGCTCTCTTGACCTAACAAGTATCTAGGTTGACCCCTAACATGTTCTTAACTTCACTTGAATTCCTAGTAAAAGACCTCACACTTTTATTCCTGATCTTACTTCCTTGATGTTTCTTTTCATTTTTCTTTGCCTGTTCTTCATTTCCAAAACCTGTTCCCAAATAATTATTTCTCATATACCTTTGCATTTCTAGTTAATTTACTTTCTAAGCAATCTCATCAGGTCTCACAACTTAACTCTCAAACTTATGCCTGCTGCTTGCACCATTTTCCAAAATTTCTGACAACTAACTTGACATTTCCTTTTTGATATCTAATGGATACCTCAAACTTCAAAACTAAACTCCTGGTTTCCCTCATCTCCTACCTACTTTTACTGCAATACATTTCATACTTCGCTTCCTTAAATGCACACATGCTCTATGAAGAAGGAAGGCATCAGATGCTTTTTCTTGACCACAGTAGCTCAGGGTGACTTCTTATTTATAAAACTCCCATTGGTAGTCAACTCTCAAATTGACTACTTTAATCAAACTCATCATTATTTTTTATTGGTGAAATATATACACATGAAGAGGAAGATTATAAGATTGTATGTTCAGAAAGTAATATTCTGTTATTTTAAAAGAACTTCAATGAACTTTAAATTTCAGTAAAAGGCTATAAGTAAGCCCACATGTTGCTTGAAAATGATAAAAATAAACAAAGGCCAAATGACAATGAACATGAAAAATTTGTTCCCATTAGTGAAGGTAGTAACTAAATAAATATAAACACAGTGGCAAGAACATTAATGAAAAAACTTGGATAAGGAATGAAAAGAACAAAGACTGACTGCCAAATGTGCCACTAATCAGATATTTTCCCCATAATTAGTTTTTCTATCTTTACAAATAATCTTAAGTAATGGCAGAAGAATGAGACTAAAAGTACTATTTAAAATGCAAAACTCCTTTGGCCTCTTTAAAGGAAACTCTAATATAACAAAGATAGGTAATCCACTTTGTAGAACTTTTGCAGTTTAGAAAATACTCTCAAATATAATTTCAAACTACACAGTTTGAGAATTCTGTGAAATAGATAAAGATGATCATTTCCATTTTGCAGATAAGAAAATGGAGATCTGAAGAGGCAAAATGATAGCTTATTCAAGGTCACAAGTGCATATAGTAATTCATTCTAAAACAGACGCCAGGTCTCTTCTGACTCAAGACAGCACTGTTTCCACATATTAAAACTGTAGAATAAATGTTTTCCCCAATGACACTGAGAAATTCATAAAATCATATTGCTAATGCATTTAGTTTATGAATCAGGACCCAACAAAGATTATATGAGGAAACACAATAAATCCTTAGCAGAGTAAATGGGAGCTCTATTCCTTGAATTTTGTGGTCCATTGATTATCCCTCTGTATTAATTCAACTAATTTTACTTGAAATTTATCAATATTAATGTGATATATTTTTATATTTTTAGCACTCATTTTGTACAGATTAAATGGCAGGAAGTTCATACAACAGATAACTTTTGTTTGGCACTAGAAGGGTAATGAGGGGTGCAACAGAGTAAGAGAAAGGGATCAGGCAAATGGCTAGAAAAAGTTACAGAATGCACAACAGAATGGGCTCACCAAGAGGGGGCCATACAGGGATACTAAGAAGTGCTGCATGGCAAAATATGATGGAAATGCAGAGAAGAATGGGAAAGAAACTTGAAGGCTAGCCCAAAGCAGGGAATAAAGCATCAGATACATATGAAGCATCACAAATAATGTTGACACAAAAGAGTAACAGTTCTTAGAGTGAGGAACACCAACCCCTGAGCTATCCAAGACACTCCCAGTCAACAGAATCAAAATTATTTTCATAATAAAATAAAATATTATTTACTTTTTCAATATGTTGACATTTACCCCCTGATGGTACAAAAACAACTGATAGAGCAATAGGACAAATCAAGAAAACAATACTTATATGTCTAAATGTAACTGTATTCCTTACCACCACATATCCACAGTAATATCCAAGCAAAAAATTGAAGACAGTGTTCCTAAGCAATGTTACTAAGAAATAAGTTTAAAAAAATTATTAATTTTGTGGAATTCTGAAACTTATATCAACACTTTTTAATATTCTGCATGGTAAAATGTGGAATATCCAGACACCATTTCTGCTGCATTCCAAATTATGATAATTTTTTTCTGAGAAAAGTACAGTTGAGTGATTACTTAACATCAGAAATAAATAGCTACTCCTCAGGAAAGTCCATTTTCATGGAGCATCATAGAAAAACTATAATAATTCGGATATAAATATTTGGGCAAACTTCTTGTAAAAGTGAATGAAAGGAGCTTGTACTTTTGGGAAAACAACAGAAAGTTATTTGCTTTCAGTGACAGAATCTGAATTTCCAAACAAAAATATGAATTTTAGAGAAAATAATTACCACCATGATTTTGACAGTTTCTCAATATTTACAGACTAATTCCAGTGAGATAGGCAGTATTATAAGATGAATGTGACTTTTTTGATGTTGTATAATAAAATATGTCAGCATTTGGAAGATTTGCAAAAAATAAACCCCAGCAAACCAATATTTTCCAAATGTCCAGTGCATGATGTTATAAAATCACTTTTGAACAAAAGAAGCCATTCAATGTGCAAGAGAGAACAGTGAATTTCAATGAAACAGAACAAAATGTTCACTCATCTGATTTCACATTCACATTGCAACTCTCTTTTAGCGAACTATCACTTGTTAAACTTTGGCATGACATTAAAGAACATTCACAGTTATGAAAAGGCTATTAAAACATTCTTCCCTCTTTCAATTATATGTCTGCATTAGGTCATACTTTCTTCATATACTTCAACCAAAACAATCTATCATAATGAACTGAATACAGAAGCAGATGAGAATCCTTCCATCTTTCAGGAAGCTGGTCATTAAACCGATGAATAAAAAAGCCCCTTCTTTTATTTTATTTCTTTGGATTTTGAAAATATTATTTATTTTCATAAAATAAGTTATTCACGTTAGTATTTAATGGATACACTTATTTTCAGTGGTTTGGCTTTGGTTTATGGTGTGTGTGTGTGTGTGTGTGTGTGTGTGTGTGTGTTGTGTGAGGGTAAAGCCAGGGACCGCTGCACGCTGTGCAATGATCTATCCTGAACTACAACCACAGCCCTTAAATATTTTAGTGAATAAATATTATTTAAAGTTGATGCTCTATTTGTAATAATAGTGAATAAATATTATTTAAAGTTGATGCTCTTTGTAATAAGGTAATATAAATAGATACAACCCACATACGCTAGAGCTCTTTGTGTCCTTAAAAATGTACGAGATTATATATTAGATGTATTATATAAAGGGTTCCTGGAAATAATTGAGGTCCACTGCTGTAGAGTATCAACCTGTGGAGAGGACAGGATGGAGATCAGGAGTGTAGGTACGTAACTGCAGTAACAGACTCGGGGTGAAATGTTAGGGCCTGATGAAGACAACAGCAGTAGGGATGGGGAGAAACAGCCAGATGCAAGAGTCATTTCTGAGCAAGAATCAACAGAATGAGTCATGATGAGATGATAAAGATAAAAGGACATAAAAGAACTGAGGATGATTCTGACATTTTTCATGAAAGCCTGGATACAGAGCCAGGGAACTCAGAAACAGAGCCAGCTTAAGATGTTTGATACCTTAACCTTGAGGTCCAAGAGGAAGATGAAGATAATGGCCTGGAAATCACAAGAGTAGTTACACATAGAGGTGAACATACAGGCATAAACACTGACATGACTGGAAATTACTAAGAGGAAAACTGATGAGTAAGAGACTAAAAGAAACAAGCACACAATATCTGCTAAAACTCAAAGTTTCCGGACAAGAAAGACAGAGGAACAGTCAGTGAAGATGAAAATTAGTTCCAGTCAGAGAGGTAGAAAAATGACCCAGAAATGACCAAAATTCTTGAAGTATAGGTAGAGCAGATAAAATAGGGGATTATTTCAGAATGGAGACGATAGTATTTCTTATCAAGTAATAATAAAAACTTGAAGAAAGTCACTAGATTTATTTAAAAGGAATCAGATAAATGTCTTTATCAAAAGGTACAGCAGAGACAGTAATCAGTATTAATAGATGAATAATTAAAAAGCACATAATGCTTTATTTGTTTTAAAGATCATGCATGGCTTTTGTAATTTAAGGAACTTCAACTAATGGAAAAAAATACTGAAGGAGAACTAAAAAAGTGCAGGCCCTTTTGGTTCAAAAAAAATAGAGCAATTAACAGACCAGGGCAAGTGAATGAAATAGGAATATAAAAAACTACATATTTTTTTCTGGCAAGAGACCCTTCGGTATGTTTGCAAGTCCTTAAGGGGAAAAACTACCAAATAGTGTAACAAAATTAAAAACATGAGAGGCCTGGGGTAAGCTGATAAGAGATGACGCAGGAGAGAATGGAGGAGATGGGACCTAGGGCTTTGACCAAAAGAAGTTCTTCTTTTCCTTTTCTCCTAAGGTAACAGCAGAGGAGAAAAAGAAAAATATTGTTACATTTGTTAGCTTTGGAGTAAAAACAGATACCAGCTGAGTTCCTGCTCAAAGACTTTTCTTCTTTTTCTTTGAAGTAAAAGTTAAAATTTCATGCTAAGACTGGCTGGGGCTGAAAGTGTATGGTCAGAGAAAACAGAATTGCTATGGGAAAAGAAAGAGGATTATGGAACCATAAGAAAGACCCAGCCAAGAAGAGAATAGCACAAAACAATTAATAATGATTCTCAATGAGAACATACACACTTGTAAAATTAAATTTAAAAATGTTATATTCCAGGAAGGTCAAAGCAGAACATATAGATGATAATAAAGAATGCTGCATTATGACCTTCAGATGACCTTGTCAGCCATGTCTATGGTCCGAGGTATCACTGAGAGTTAAATTCTGATGCAAAGAACATCACTCATCTCCTCATTCATAGCTCAATCTTTCCTATGAGGTTATTCTCAGGAATCAGGAATTGAAGCAGTTAACTTCCTGAATGATCATGAGTTCCTACTATTGTATCCTTACCTGAGCATTAATAAAGGTCAGACATTTCAAGTTATCCAACATATTCTATTAATGACTTAGTAAGCATTTTACTGTTATTCCAATCAGAGCTCTAGAAATATTATTTCATAGTTACATTATTACTCAGAGGAAATATTCATATATACATAAATTTGAATAATTTACTTTATGAATTCAAAGTGTAAATGTCCATGGTAAAGGAACTTACTTAAAGAGTTCTCAGCTCTCTGTAAAGGGCAGTCACATGTCTCTTTTAGGCAGTAGCCCATAAAGAACACAGGAGACTTTTATAAATGTACTCTATTCTTTGCAATATCACAGAAATTATTAGCCTCCAGAACAACAAATAAATAGCACAGACATCTTAATTTGTGAAAATGCAGTCAGCTAAGAAGGTAGATAATTCAACTGACACATGCATTATTCTACTTTGGAATCCTTATAAAAACCTACATTTGGTAAATCAACTCTAAAATTTGCAATTAGCTTGGTTAAGAAATAGAATTTTGAGTATTTTTTTCCAGGATTGACTGGTTCAAAATTGGAAAACAAAATAGACTGACAAAAATGCTCAAAAACAAGCATAAAAATAAATTTATATCATAAACAGTATAGTTGCCATGAATGAATAAGGGAAATTAAGAAACTACTGAGATCACACTTTTCACTGTACAATGCAGACCACTGAGACCCAGATAAATGAAATGGCTCACAGAATATCATAAGTCAATCAAAACAGTGCTAACTGAGATGTGGCAGTATTCTTTCTGTTCTATTACAATTCTCATCATAATTTAGTAAGTAGATGCATAAAGTTAATATTAAACTGTACAACTTTAGAAGTATTACTTTTAAGCAGTCCCAGTGAGCCACTGACCCATCAAAAAAACAATTTATGATTTTTTTTCTATATAATCAGTTACCCATTTGATTCATCAAGCATGAATAGAGCTCATATACACAGAATTTTGAAACAGGCAGCATATATAACTCTCTCACCTCAAATATTTACAACATAGTTAACTAATACCAAGTACAGTTCAACTAGAAAACGAAGGACATTGTCACATAAAGAATTAAATAATAAAATATCAAAATATGCAATATGGACAAAAAGGGTTTTGGTAAACTGTGGGTTACTGAACTTAAGACCAGAAAAAGGGAAATGCAAACAGTATAATAAGGTGGATAATAATGAGAAAAGAAAAAAAGAGGGTGAATAACTGGGGAAATGGTGTAATGAAAATGCTTAAGATGATAAGAAGAGATGCACTAAAGAAAAACTTGAACATGATGATCTTGGAGATCATTTTAAGAGAAGGGGAAAATTCCACTTAAGTTTCATGCTTGAGTAGCTGATGAAATGAGGATGCCAATTTCAAAACCTGGCAAATTAATTGGAAAGGGGATTATCATTAAAATAACAGCTTGCCATTAAAGTGCAATTGTTCAATAGGTAGTAAGAAAATACAAAACCGAACATTAGCAAAAAATCAAAAACTTGATCTAGATAAGTATTAATAACAATATAGGCAACATTCATTTGTATCTATTTTATAGATTATCTATATCTTTTCCCAATCAGTCTTTCATCTTTGAGCCAATATAACTGTATCAAGCATTTCCATGAGGAAGCAAGAAATTGGTATTAACTTGAAATTCATTTAGTCTGTTAAATAATACTAGATAGAACAATCAGAACAAGAAGATGACTGACACAGTCCTGAGATAACACATAATGGCTTTGATAAATCATTAATCTTCCCCTCCCACAACATATAGACCTCAAGTGCACACATACTATCATTAAATGGCACAATATCTCTGTGCAGTAGACAAAAAATTCTCATAACAGATATCAAACACCTTTAAATACATACACCATGTTTTTAGCTTATGAACAAACTACTATAAATAAGTCACATTTTTCCCAACTGCATATAGAATCCAACCAAAAAAAAATGATTATGTCCACAAGGTTTAAAGGTACAGTGCCAACAGTTTGGAGGAAAGGTGATTTAGAAGATAAGATAAATACACACTAACATAAAAACACACTGATATAAAAGCATCATTCATGTTTGAGAGCTTATTAAGCTCCTCATACCTAAGATAGAGTATGAGCCAAAAATGAGAGCGATTTGGGAGGAGAAATTTCAAACACATCTTGTAAACATATTAGTTGCACTTATCATAAACTAGCAGACGTCTGCAATCTGAACAATCCTCAACAAAAGGGAAAAGTTTCCCCTAGCTCAGTGATGGCAAAAATGATGCCAAGACATTGCACAGCCTGGACAAGTTCAGTATTAAAAAAGTGTTATGTCTACTATGAGCAAAAACAAAAACAGCAAAGTGTTCCTGGAGTTTTCTGATGTTATTGTTGAGACCATTCTGTTCTGGTTTTTATTGCTGTTATTCAATCAAACGTTCTGAAACTATATTTTGGTATGTTGTGGCTTAATATGTAATATACAAACAAATACAAACGCATATTATTATGCCTTCTTATAAATTATGGTAGGCATTGATTAGATCATTTATATTTGTCATCCTGTGATGATTATTTCTCAAGAGGTTTAGTAGCTTGACACATTTTTTCTGACTTAAGTCAGTAAAGTAGAAAAGATTTTTCTGAATTCAACAGAGGCATTTTTTAAGAACTTGATTATTCACGAAATTTCAAGAAGAAATTCTGTCACTGAGGATTACTAAATCCTTATTATTAACACATGACCAAGATATATTTATCTTAGGTAGTAGAGCTTTCCATGCCGATGCACCAAAAATAAAGGCAGATCAATTTAAATAAGTGAATCCAGCTAAAATTTGTTTAAAAAAAAATAACGACTTTTTACAGGTCATTTTGCTATTGGACAATCATAAGGCTGTAATCGATTTTAATGTTACAATCACAGAATCTTAAAAATCTCACAAACTGAAATGGCCTTAAATATCAACATCCAGCCTAGCTACTTATCCAATGTTCAATGTTTCTCTAAAACATTTCTGCCAAGTCTGAGTGGCTCTAGTAATAGGGACTTCACTACCTCCCTTTCTACTCAACTGTATTTTGTCAGATCTCTATGAGAAAGTTCTTAATTTGGAGCCAAAAATCTTTCCCTGTAGCTTCTATTCATTAGTCCTGGTTTCAATTGTGGTACCAAGTCAAAGTCTACTTTCTGAGCTCCATTACACTTTTTTCAAAAATTTGAAGACAACTATCAATTATCTCAGGCCTTTCAGCTCTTCCTAATGTGGCATGATTATAGTTACTTATATCATTCTTATTTTTCTTTCCTGAAAATACTGACTAGAAGTGCAGAAATCCCTATTACTTTTGCTTTAAATCATCCTAGTAAGAAAATCAATATACTTAACATGGAATTATTAAAATAGAAACACTAACTTCTTTCTTAAGTATTACACATGTACAGACACATTCATTTGTGTCATTATTACAATATCTAATATTTTTCTAAATGCACTCTGCTAAGCTATTTAAATCCATTCTATTCTTTCACAGTGATGTATGGAACAAAGTATAATTTATATTTCAATCTTATTAAACCTAGCCTGTCACATTAGCCCTTCTGGATCATAATGGTTTCCTAATTCTGCCTAACATATTCACTACATATCCCAAAATCAAATATCCTCATTTTGGATGAGTATTTCCTTTGTAAAATTTTATTTTACTCATTGGTAAAGTATATTTAATGATGAGACCAAAATTCTACCAGGTAACATAATCCAGAATGAAGATGCCCCACTAATCACATACTTGTCAACATACAGCTTTCTTTATATTGAGATTATATTTCTAAATATTATTCATAAGGATCATGAGTTACTTTTAAGTGACTTAACAAAAACCAGATATAATGACTTAACAACAGGTAGTCAAAGATCTTTTGGTTTTAAAGCCTTTTTGGGGGAGGAATACTAGGGATTTAATCCAGGGACACTTTACCACTGAGCTACAAATCCAGCCCGTTTTATATTTTAATTTGAGACAGGGTTTCGCTAAGTTGCTTAGGTCCTTGCTCAATTGCTAAAGCTGTCCTCAAACTTGCAATCCTCCTGTTTCAGCCTCCACAGTTGATGAATTACAGGTATACCTCACCATGCCTGGAGGTCTTCAGGTTTTTACTGAGCCTTTAAACAAATTTTATTAGATGTATATTTTGTGTCAGGCACTACACTGTTCTTTGGTGATTAAGACAAATAAGACGCTGATGCTAAGGAATTTAAAATCTAATGGGGAAAACAGACAATTACAACTTATGATTACCATAAAATACTATAAACATGAGAGGAAATCAGAGAACTTTGGAGGTATAGAATGTGATTACCTAAATCACACTATCAAAAATTAGGAAAGGGGACTGAAGGTTAGCACAATGGTACCGCACTTATACAGCATATATGAGGCCCTGAGTTTAATCCGCCAGTACCTCAAATTAAAAACAAACAAAAAACAATTAGGAAAAGTTTTCCAAAGGAGGCAACAGAGTTCAAGTTTGAGTCTGAGGTCATAATGAGACAGTCAGATTAACATGTTGGATGTAATGTAGTAGGTCCTTAGAGAGCTCTGGGCTGGACATATAGGCTTAGGAATCAATAGTGAATAAATCACAGTAATAACCATGAACTTGAATTTGGAAAAGACCACTGAGGCAAGAGAAAGAGGCAAAGCACTGGTACAACAAAGAACAATGGGAGATGTAAAATATCAAAATAGACAAGACATGGCTCATGTGTATGCTTCATAAGACAGGGGCCAGGATAGAGGAGATACTATTGTATCTCAGATACCAGATCAAGAGCCTTGTGAGTGGAGCCAAGAAATCTGAACCTCATCCAGAAAGCTATGCAGTCGCTTTACGGATCTCAACATTGGAATAGCCTAAGTAGATTTAAGATTTGGGAAATATGCTGCAGAGTCAGGTTGGGATATGAGTTTAATGGAAGAAAATAAGAAGCACAGAGACTAAAAAAGGGTCCACCAAAGAGGGTGGAAAGTAGTAATTAAAGCAATGTGTACACGGAAATGGAAATGAAGGAGATTTCAGAGATGGTAAAGATTCTGCATTTGGGCTGGGGTTGTGGCTCAGTGGTAGAGTACTTGTCTGGCAAGTGTGAGGCACTGGGTTTGATCCTCAGCACCATATAAAAATAAATAAATAAAATAAAGCTATTGGATCCATCTAAAACTTAAAAAAAAAAAGACTCTGGATTGACAACTCTGCATGACTGCTAAATTTGAGAAGCTTGAATACAAAGAGAAGGTCTATAGTGATCCCCAGGATTTTAGTTTAGATGGCAAAGGCAGGAGGGTGCCATTTTGTAAGAAAGGGACTATTATGTTAGGAGTGGTGAGGAAGAGTTTTGAATTCACACTTGTTCACGTTGAATTCAAGGTCATGATAGTCAGGATAAACAGGTGTAACACTCTTCAGAGAGATCTAGACACAGAGACTTAGGAGTTAACAGGAAATTATGGCAGTTTCAGCTATGAATTTGGACAAAGTCACTGAGGTAGAAGAGAAAAGCAGAGGAAAGACCAATGTTACTAAAGTCAACATCAACTTCAAGCTGAAAATAAAAAAGTAATGGTACCCAAGGAGTTATGTAAAATATATTTACAAATTTAAATTTTCTTATTTGTTAATCCATATTAATTTTCTAAAACTTTGGAAGTAAATTTATCACTTATTTTATCAAGCCTAGTATTGCTGCTTCACTTACATATCAAAAAAAAATAACATCAATTTATGCTTTTCTAGTGCTCCAAAACAATATGGGTTTAAAAAGTAAATTTAAAAAGCCAGGACAGTTTCTGATCTGACTCAAACTCTCTCTCTCTCTCTCTCTCTCTCTCTCTCTCTCTCTCTCTCTCACACACACACACACACACACACACACACACACATAGTCCATTTGTATATGTAAGTCTCACTGTTGTAAGATACATGGTAATTCTAAGACTTGCTGTTACAATTTTCATAAAAATCCAATCATGACTTTTGATTTAGGCAGGGGACAGGGAGGAGAACAGAGCCCTGTCATCTTCATCACATAGGGAAACCTGACTGACCTAAGAGGACTTAAGTACACACATGGAATCATCATGATAACAAAGCATTTACCAGAGTTGGTGTCAGTATGTCAGCCTTAATCAAAAAAAGGTTACTTTAAAGAATCTCTAACATGAACATGTGTCCTTTAACTAGGGAAGAGTTATACCTGACAACATCCACTTCCCTCAAATGTTCATCTCTTGGTTATGGCACAAAAACTGCAACAGTGAAGGAGGGTAATGGTTGCAAACTGTGGTTAACCCTGAACCTGCCGCCACTATCCCCAACTGATACTCAACTGGGCAGATGGCCAAGGACGGACGTGTATAACTCAGGGACATGATGTCAGACATCTAAAAATTTGGCCCTGACATCATACTGTTAAATAAATAGAAGTATCAAAGGTGAAATTCAGGAAATATCCTTTAATAAAGAGCTCTGCTAAATGCTAGGCTTTATGTCTCCATGATGCTGACTCCAGATTCTTAATCTCATATAACTACATAAATACTAATCGCAGAATACCAATACCAATGTGCCTTCTTTACAAAATATACTTCCCCAAATATACTCTAATTTTTTGTTTGTTTGTTTTGGGGTACTAAGGATTGAACCCAGGGGCACTTAACCACTGAGCAACAGAGCAACATCCCCATCCCTTCTATTTTTATTTTGATACAAGGTTTCATTAAATTGCTTATGGCCACAGGAAGTTGCTGAGACTGGCCTGGAACTTGTGATACTCCTGCCCCAGCCTCCCAAATTCCTGTAATGAGAGGAGTGTGTGACCACACCCAACACCCTAATGCTTCCTACAGAACATCAATAAAAGTATAATAGAAAATATTTAAGTAATAATGATGCTGCAATAAAAAGTTGTCTATGATCAATGTAACATTTAAGAAATCTTAATTGAAAAATGACCTGTAATAGCAAATTAATTTCTATTCCAGATCACTGCACATGTTGCATTAGTTGTGAAAAACACATTACATTTTGTGAAAGTTATTTATGTATATCCTGTTCAACTGTTCTAACTAGTGAATAATATCTGCCTTTATTAATCAGTAATATTAGCTTTCTCTATAAAAGTAGAGTCTAAAATGCAAAATATTGTCTTTTGTAGGGTTGGATTTATATGGTAAATGAAGTAACATCACATTTAATGACAAGCTTTTTGGAAAATATCCTAATTTCCTAATATTTCATTGCCTTTACTAAAATAGAAACTTCATTTACCATATAAATTTTCTTCTTTCATATATTAATATAAACTAAAAGGATTTTGAAATCATAGATTGGCTATCTGATTTTTAAGGAACACGCATTTTAAAATATGTTTAAGTATTTTTAAATCACCTTTTTAAATTAGTGCTTATCAAAACATGAGATCTCAGTATCTAGTTTAAGTTGCACACATAACATAAGAAAGCAATAGTAAATTTTTTCTTACTAAAGGACATATAAAAATTATATAAATTCATGGCACCAACGAAACTTTATAAAATTTTAACACAGAGAATTAGGTATCACATTCTAAACCTCATTTCACACTGTCATTTTTTCATATGAAAAGTTTGGCAGACGTGTATTTTAATAAACCACCTTGCTCTTATCACAAATGCATTAAAATGTCTTTATGTAAGAATATAAGACATGAAGAACATACGATGGGCATAGGTACTGCTTCTTTTTCCCCTTTCCTTTCTTTGAAGACTTTTCTTTAGAATAGACTTCTTCAACCCACAAGGAAATTAAAATAAAAAAGGCTATTGCCAATAAAAACTTCATCTTGAAAGGTTAATTTCAGGAGCTGGATCTATAAAAGAACAAGAAAATGTTTACATTTATAAAGCAAATGATAAATATATAATTGTCCCCTTAAGAATTATGATCCTTAGTACCCACAGGGCAAATACATTTGTATATCAAATCCTCATTGTTCAATCCCACATGGTTACATATCACTCTATATTTAAAGTCTCTTTTATATGGTAGTAGTAAAGTCTGTTTTTATATAGTAGTAAAAGTCAGTTGAAATAATGATATATACAAAATAAGATTCCAATGAGGTATAATAGGTTACTATGTAAAATTTCCACTCTAGGGTTATATAAAATTGTAAACTGATATTGAATTGAACAGTATATAAAAAATGTTTAAGAAGATACCTAGGAGGATGCCTGACAACATTAAAATGGTTATTTCTGATTAGTACCTTTGAGGTAATTTTTGTTTTCTTTAAAAATGTCTATGTTGTTTGGATTTTGTATGTAAAGTTTTCAAAAACAATAAAAGTATTTTAATTCTAAGTATTAAACAACTGAGATAAAGGAAAAAATTAGTATCAAAGTTTCCTACTCTAAGTTCATTGTGTTTTTAGTTATACACATGAAATTTGCAAGCTATATTTACCCCCAAAACAGTACATATTAGTTTGTTAGCTTTCCAGAACTCTTATGGGATACGAACATTCATCATCAAAAAGATTTCTCTAGAAATTGGAGGTAACATTACATGAAAGAATACAGCAAGTGTGGTTACACTCTTCAAATAATCTTTTTAGCTACATTTTAATAAAGTGTTAATGCTCGAATGAGAGTTAAATTCTTCCTAGTCTAATGCATCAAAACAAACAAACAAAAAACTTTAAGCATCTATTAACATTGGAATAGTTGAACCTCTTTTAGATTCTTCATTGTCAAATCATAAATTGTTCTCTCTCATTGTTTTCCGAAGAGTACAAGACTTGTCAGGTTCCTGAACACTAACTTAATTTCCATCTCACCCTCATAAATCTGCATCTTCTATGTCATGTTTTTCAACTCTTTTTCCCAGGATTTTTTTTTTCCTCTTCCAATGCAGTCCAGAAGGGCATCTCCCTAAGTCCTTACACCTAACACAACTGAAGGACCTGGTGAGACCCACAGCAACTGATGGCTCTAAGTCAACGTATAGCCTTGAGTGCTCCCTTCCCCCATCCTACCCCAAGCATCTGCTTCCAGTCACTTTTGCCCCAGCAGCAGGTACTTGTCCACATCTTTCCCCCAAGAAAATGGTTCAAAGGGGAAGCAAGAGAAAAATTCCACACTGCTCTCAGGTTTCCTTCTGTCTTTCAAAAGAGACAGCGGCAATGACTGAAGGAATCCTCACAAATATAACTCCACCAGGAGCCCACCCCGCCAATCTTGCGTTCCCTAATTATCCGCGGCCCTCTGCGCACCTTCTTCCCCAGCGTCCGGGTGGACGCCAACGCATCGGCGACGCGGCTGCAGCGGCCCTGGGCCCTGTGCCCCCCTCGGCTGGGCAGGCAGCGCTCTCCGCCTCCCGCTGCACGCCGCAGTGCTCCCCGCGCCCCCGCCACCCCAGGCTGGACCCGCTCTTTCCGCAGAGGCGTTAACTCCTGTTCCCAGACCCTCCGCTGCTGTCCCTGCCCATCCTCTCCTGCACCTCCCTCCTGGGTGAAGCCCCCGGCCCTTACCCGAGGCTTCCCGCCCGCAGCCGCCAGGCGAGATCGCGGCTGCCCGGGGCCGAGGTAGCGGTGGCGGCCGGGGTGCAGCGGGCGCAGAGCGGGGTCAGCTGCGTCCCCGCCGCCCGCGCGACCGCTGAGCTCGGCTGACGCGCCTGCTCGGGCCGCGGAGCGTGCGCTGTGGCGCGCGGCTGTCGGGACCGCTGCGGGGACCACGGGGGCCGCGCTGAAGCAGCACCGTGACGCGGGAGGGAAGAGGTATCCCGAACGCGCCAGGAAGGACGCGACACCTCCCCTCCGAGAGCCCTGGGGGGTTCTAAGCAGAGCGATTTTGTCGCTGCGCGTTTTAAGGGACTAAATAGGGTAGGGAGGGATAACCAGGAGGACAATGTTGGAACAAAAAGGAAAATAGTAATAATAATGATCCCTTTCTTGGGACTGGAATTATTTAAGGTCAGTTTTTGACCACTAGCAGGAAAAAGCACGATAGAATACAAACGACCTTCTTGGACCAAAAGGGCAAAGTAGTTTGTGTGATTTCATATTTGCCTGGAATCCTGGCATCTAAATCTCAGAGTGATGGCTCCAATTACGAAAGCTTAAATTGATCAGAATTACTGGCACAATATAGCTATACGGGTAAAATTGCTTTTAAAATTTGTTACATAATTAGCAATTGTACCTAGCTTGGCGGTTTGAGAACATTGTTCACCCTTATTATCACATTTGGCCCAAAGGGTGGTCCTGGGCAAGTTTTTTGCCCCTTTTCCCATTTTACAGATGAATAAACCGAAGCTCAGAAATACTGAGAGACTGACTTAAGGTTAAAATCTTGAAAAGAATTTACCAGAAACTCGAGTTATTTTTACTCATCTGGACCAGGTATTATCTTTACCAACAGCAAGATGCTGTTGTATTCATCGCTATTTAGGAAGTAGCCCTTGCCAGGTGTGATAGTGCTGGCTATAATCCCAGCATCACAGGAGTCTGAGGCTGGATGATTGCAAATTCCAGGCCAGCCTGGGCAATTTAGGAAGCCCTTCTCAAAAAAAAAAAAAAAAAAAAAAATTGCTCTCAGTAGTAGAGCATCCCTGGGTTGTATCTGCAGTACCACAAAAATAAACAAAATAGTCTTATTTGGATATAAAACTCTTGGATAACAGACATGGTTTTCCTATAAACTTGTAAATATATGTAAAATTGATTTTTTAAGAAAGCATTGTCTCAAGTAAGCATTGCTTAGCATTGTTTTGTAGACCTACTAATGTACCCACTAATAAATGTTTTGACCCATTGCATATGAGAAAGAATAGCCATGTTCTATAAGATTTACAAAATAATTATTCTACATGAGAGTAATGGTCATTAAGAAGTGGTCATTATTTACATTACTAAGTGGTCATTATTTTATTTGAAAAACTGTACAATCTGGAGTCCTCCAAATTGGATCAGGATAGGAGTTTGAATTCTAGAATGATGTTGATAACATAAATTGCATAAGATATAACTTTTGGAGAACAAGCCAAATAAGAAAGAATATGGTAGCTTTCATGCAACCACATGGGTTCAGAAGCTAAAGAAATCTTTAAACCTAGTTTTCAAGTAATCAAGGAATTATTAAGTGTTGGAAATAATAAGATGTTTGGATTCCTGTAATATAATAGACTTATCTTTTATGTACAAAATCTTATGGAAACATTTGAAAGAACAGAACGTCTATGCTGGAAACCTCTATGGTCGACTTGCTCACTCTCTCCATTATTGGCTCCAGCTCTGCAACCTTGGAGGATTATAGTGGGCAATGAGATTATTCATAAGAAAAGCATATCCAACTCAGGATGGGTCTATGAGTTGTTTTGCCCAAAGGTTGGTAAATATAGTTGGTGACCTACTAGAATCCTACAAGAATTTCTTATAGGCCATCAAGCAGTCACAGTCATAATTTTGAACATATTTTTTTCTATGAAGATGATCTGCTTACCTATATTTATTGTCATGGAGTGCAGGACAGTTTATTCAGGGCTAAGCAGAGTGGTAGATGAGGGGATGGAGAAAAGACAATAGAAACAAAAATAGATAAAAAGCCAGGGCTCTGTGGTTTAGCTGAAGATTTTAGATGAAGGGACACTGACCACAAGCAAGCTCCGCATATTTACTATATGCATGCAAACGTCAAAAGGATTTATTGTGAGAAAATTTCTTCAAAGCATTCAGAATGAAGGATAAACTTCTATGCAGCCCAATTATAATTATCAGCTTACACCCATAAGTCTCTACCCTTGGGCAGCTGGCATTTGAACTTGGGGTCAAGAACTGATAAAATTCTGAAGCTGGCACCGATTTTTCCTTTGAACAGGGCATTCCCTTAGCAACTGGGCAATCTTTGATTGGTGCTTTCACATGGAGAGTTCTCCAGAGGGGCATCACCTCTGCCACAGGAGAGTTCAAGACCCATAATTCAGTCGCTGCTCCCAACAATTTATATAGTTGTTTTGCAGTATAATGTAAAAGGGTAAGCTTCTAAAGCAATGCCATGAAATAATGTTTTCCCCAGTCATGTCAAGTACTTTCTTCTAGTTTTTTTTCTCTATATTCACTCTTATTATTTCATCAATTAACATGGTTGTAAATACCATGTTCATGACTCCCAAATTTACTTCTCCAGACCTCTTTCCAGAACTCCAAACTCTGTTTATCAAAATGACTCCTCAGCTTCTAACCTTTCATATTTAATGAATGTATCAAACTCGACATGTCCAAACTGGATCTAAAATTTCTCTAAGTTCAGCTCCTTCTCTGGTTGACTGCAGCTTTATCCTTTGGGTTGGTTGCTTAAGCCAAAAACTGCAAAGCTGTTCAAAATTTCTCTCTTCCTTACACCCAAATCCAAACTGTAAGGAAATCCTGTTCTCTTTCAGACTATATCCAGAATCCAGCTACTACTTACTATTTTTAGTTACCAACCTGAATTGAGCCACCAACTTCTCTAACTTGGGTTTACGCATCAGCATTCTAACTGCTCTCCCTGCCTCATCCATCGCCCTCCTTCATCCGTGAGTTTTCTCAACTCAGCAGCCAGAGTGATCCCTTTTAAACATACCATGTATCCTATCACATCATTCCTCAACTCAAAATACAGCAATGAGTACCTCATTGAGATTATAAATCAAAATGTTTACAATGCTAAAGGAACCAATTGTTCTTTGCCTCCATGAAATAACTGACTTCTTTACTTCTTCCTCCTTCTCCCACCTTATATTATTGGCTCCAACTATTCCCTCTGCCTAAAATGCTTTCTCCTCAGACAACCACATATCTAACTCCCTAACATTTTCAATTTTCTCATTTGTTACCATCTTTAAAAGTGCAGACTCTCTCCTTCATTGGAACATTACTGATCCCCTTTGACCTGCTTTTCTTTTCTCTTTTTTTCACAGTACTTATTGTGTTCTAATATATTATATGCTTTACTCAGCTTTTTCATTGTTGCTACCGAAAATTCTGAGAAGAATAAAGCACAGAGGAAAAGTTTATCTGGGGGATCGTGGTTTCAGAGGTGTCTGTCCATAAATGGTCAAGATCCATAGCTCTGGGCCCAAAGTGAAGCAGAACATCAGGGCAGAAGGGTGTGGGCAGAGGAAGCAGCTCAGAACATGACAATCAGGAAACAGTGAAAGAGCTCAGCTCACCAAAGACAAATTTAAACCTGAAAGGCATGACTACAATGGCCCACCTCTTCCAACCCCCTACCTGCAGTTACTTCCCAGTTAATCCCTATCAGAGGATCAGTGCACTGATTGGGTTAAGGATCTCATAAGCCACTCCTCCAATCATTTCACCTCTAAACTTTCTTGCACTGTCTCACACATGAGCTTTTGGGGAACACCTCATATCAAAATCATAACAATATGGTGTACATATTTCATGTTTGCTGCAACTCTCCTTGCTTAAGCTCAAAGGCAGAGTTTTGCTTATTTGTTTGTCTGTTTGGTTTTTGTCTCTTCTCATTCATTGTTGGTATCCAAGCATCTAGAAAAATATTGAATGAATAGTAAATCTTGGCCTACTAACTTAAATTTCTGAAATTTCATGTTTTCTTATCAGCAAAATGAAAACAACAACAGAAAAATATTTACAGAATTGTTCAAAGGTCTGAAGAGATACACTGATGTTTAATTTCTGGTCCAGAGAAGAAGGACCACAAGGAATTACCTCTTCCATACTTGTTTCTTTCTATTTGCTTAATTGTATATTAAATGTTTGATTGATGGGTCCCTGTTATACATTTCTTTCAAGTTTTTGGTTATTTTCTTGACCTCTATGCTAGAAATATTTTGTATGCTTATCTGAAAACGTTCAATGGAACCCTACTTTCAATGTACACAGACCTAGCTTAAAATATATCAATTTTATTTTACTTGATCATGAATCCTAATTTCAACCCTAAATATCTTGTGTTAGACTAAGAATTCAAATATTAGAGAAAGAAATATTATTCTTACCAAATCATTTGTTCACATGACATAAATACCTATCACTCATGGCTACCTAAGTAGTGATATGTCTGTAACACTTACATCTTAAATATTAATTTCTTCCTTATTTTTCCTTTGTATGAGTTGTGGTTATTCTTTAATGATAGCTTGAGTTGTAATAGTCATTCGTGAAATTTTTTCATTAAAACTTCCATGGATGTAACTATCAGATATTTGTAAGAAAGGCATACCCAGATGTTCTTGATATTTTTCCCAAAATCATCATCTTCAAAAATTTCTCAAAATAGATAATGGGAGTATAAATAATAAAGAGAAGTTTGCAACAGGAAATGAGAAAATAATGGGTTAGTGCAGTCTCTGTTCATACTATTCATGAATTTTAGAAGTTACATTAGGAGATTCTGTATAGACAGTCTTTTTAGAATAATAAAAATAATATTTGATAACCTAAGATCACTTCCATGTTTTCCTGACACAGTATATTATCCTTGAAATATTCTCAAATCTCTTAAATATTTTTAAATCTAAGTTTTAAGCAATAATAGGCACATTTTATCAATTCCTTACTAATTAAAGACTACCTTTTGTGTTATGTTTTAAAAACTTCAAGTTTTTTTGTAAGTGACTTTTATATCTACATTTTTTATGAGGGAAAAAAAGGTTCAGAAAGGGAAATTAACTTACAGGATAATAGTTTTGGAAGGGGAAGCATAGGATTATTTATATTTAATATTCTATTATGTCATTAAAACTCTGTTTCCAAGGATCGAGGGTGTAAAATTAATGGTAGCGCCCATGCTTAATATTTGTGGAGCCCTGAGTTCAATTCTGAGCTGTAAAAAAATGTTTGTAGTTCCAGTTGCGTGTAGGTAAGGGAAAGTGGCTTAGTTTTTAGACACAAAAGTACTTCTAAAAATTTCTGCATGCATAAAAGAAAATTGAAGCCAAAGGGGATATTCTAGTACTAGCTCTGGCTCTTTCTTCCAACTCCAGGTTGGCTTTAAAAATCAACTAATATGTGAATAATTTTTTACTTAAATGGTTATGTGATAGTACAATAAGATCAAAGAATATGAAATTTGAATATGATCATTTTCCTGTTTATAAATTGTAGCATTATATTGTTTCATGTAATTTAGGAAATAGTTCAGAACAATCAAATGCCCACTTTAAACTTAATCTGCCACCAGTCCTTATTCCCATGGAGAAGATCTATTTGTGGTTGCATTTACACAGACTTAAAACACACATTACGATTATAATACTGTGTCAGAATTTTCACTGAGCTAACACTTACATCATATGATTCACTGTGCTCAGGTAAATTAGGTATACATATGTCCTACGTTCTTAGCATCTTAGCAAAAAAAATGGAGAGAAAAAACTTTGACTCCTATGTAAATGACGTGATGTGAGTACTGCATTTTAAGAATTTACCTTAGAAACCACTGAATATATTGATTATGCAGTGTTGTGAAAGTTAGTCTAGTATGAATTATATACTCCTGGATTTTAGTCAAAGCTTTTTACATGGAGATAGATATAGTTAAGCAACTATCATCCACAGATCAGTTTGTGTGAGTTATTTATTCTTTTTACTTTGTAGTTAACATTGGGAGCTCAAAACTAAACATTCTTCTGAAGCAATGCTGAGTTACTGGCAGGAGCAGATTACTAGTAATTTGGGGCCAAAATCTTACATTCAAACAAGATATTTTCCAAGAACAGTTTTACCATGTGTGAGGGAGGTTTTAGTTGTCTCTTCCAACAAGTTTTGAACATGCCCATCAGTACTCCTGCAGGTTGAGGAAGAGGTCATTTTATCTACCAGCCAGGAATTAAAGTCTTAAATGTTTATAGCAATATCTCTTCCTCTTGTATACAAAATAGATATATAATCTCAGTTGAATAAACAATCCAAAACTCTGTCTTAGAGTCTCATCAATAATGTCAAACTTGATTTTGTTGGTAGCTCCAGTTTTCAAGATTTAGGTAAGCAATTAATATTGCAGAAGTATTATCGAAGGACCATGTTACAATTTATTCCTCGTGGTTTAGTACATCAAGAGAGATCAACTGAAAATCCAACCATGTAGAGTACGAACACTACATCTGTCGTTGTGGGAAATGCTTCATATTAACCACATCAGTAAACTCCATTTATAATTTATATATATGGTATGCGAGGTGATGAATCAGCACTGGCACTCTAGTATTTTTTTTAAATAAGAAAGTGAACCAAGAATGGTCCTACAAATATATTTAAACAACCCTAAAAATATAATTAAATAGGCTGTAAAAAATAAAGACATTTATTAAATTATTGAGGCTTTAAAATAAGACTTTAAATTTAGCTTCACCAAGCAAGCTCTCATCATATCATCATCATCAAATAAACTTGCTGGAGATTTTTTTTTAAAGATTATATCTCTCTAACCTAATTTTAAAAGCTTTCTTTGTCAACAGTATTTATATGCAGTACTGGTACAAAAGGAGCAGAACATTTGTCCTAAGGTAATAGCATCAGCAAAGGGAAAACAGAGGTAAAGACCCAGTTCTGAGGCTGGCTTGTCTGGGGAAGATGCCAAGAAAAGACTCAATAAAACATTAGTTTGGGGTAGAAAAAAATGAGACCAGAATAAATATTCAGATAAAATTCAGTTGGCTAGCATTTCCTAAAGTGTTCTATTCAACATTAGACCTCAGGGGGTTTTGTGGGAAAAAAAGAAAAAGAACAAAATTTTTAAAAGAAAATATGTATCTATTATATTTTCTTTTAAAAATGTATTAAGTATTTTAGCATATTAACTTTTTATATCATAAATACAGAAACTTGTCAATACTATTAAACCCAGTGCAACGGATTTACTTTTTTTTTTCTCTCCAAAATTCACTTGTTGAAATCCAAACAACATATGAGATGGTATTAGGTCACAGGATTTGTGGGTGGTAATCAGTTCATGAGGATGAATCCTAATGAATGGGTTTAGTGCCCTCATGAAAGGAACCTAGAGAGCTCTTTAGCCTCCTCGTGCTATATGAATACAGAGCAAGAAGACTACTGTGTATGAACCAGGAAGCTGACACCTAAATCCAAAATCCTGGACTTCTCAGCCTCCAGAAATGTGAAATAAATATTTGTTGTTTAAGTCATTTAATCTATGTGATTTCTGTTAAGGTAGCTCAAGAAAACTGACATCCACTGCTTGAAAACATGTTTGACCAAAAAATGATTTTTGATTTTTAAGTTTTAAATATATATGTGTATGTTTATATATACATATATACACACAAAAAACTAGGATTCAAAGAAATATAATTCATAAAATACTGCTGAATGTAATATATATATATATATATATATATATACACACACACACACACACACACACACACACACAAGAATAGATTTCTGGCAGGTTAAAGGGGAAGTGAAAGCAATTTTACATGAGAGCAGGAAAACAGGTAAAATAAGAGACTAGGATACTGAGCCTTGCTAGCCTCTTTTACTATAATCATGGCACGAGGTGAAGGATAGATTAAATGACGGACATGGAAGTCAATAGAAATGATCAAATGCTGGTGATATTCTGAAGAAGTAATAGGCAACTACTTAATAAGAAACAAGCTATATAACTCACTAGAAAGTATAAAACAAGATAAATTCCCTAAATGACTCTGAAGTTCTCATGGAGAGATAGCAAACAATCAATTTGAAGCTACTGCAAGCAACAAGAGAGGATTCAGCACTGATCATTACATCTTGAGTGCTCAGATGGTAAAATAATAATAAGATAATCAACAAGGAAGAAATTAACAAGATTCAGTCAGGTGGTAAGTACTATGCCTTAAAGAATTTACCAAGAATAAGAATAGAAGGTGGTAATCTTAGCAACAAGTAAGATTGTTGCTACGAGGAATTGGTATAAGATGGGTGGTAGGGATTTTCACAATAATTCTGAGACTTGAGCCTTGAAAACAGAACATTAGTGGTTCCACTAACAATGAGCAAGAAGAGGTGCTGGTACTTAGGGATCATGCCAAATAATGTCATAACCATCTTTTAATGTTAAAATGAGTCAAACACAATACCATCCCACTTCTTAAGTATCTCACTCTCTTGTAGGATATTACTACTAGATACTACTAAACTGCAATAATACAAGAAAAAGCTTATAGGCAAGATACTCATAGCTTTCTGAACCTGAGGAGTGTGTTATTATTGGCAAGAAGATGCAGAGTGGCATTTCTCATTGATATTATATTTGAATTGGATTTTGTGAAATTAACGTACCAGATTGACCAAAAGGAAAAATGAATTCCTAACAAATGGGAAAGCATGTTTGATGACATAGATGTAGAACACGTGATATGCTCATAGCTCTCAAAAGTGTTGTATTTTGGTGGAAAATAAAGAATTTATGATATGGGGAAGGGCTAGAGTGACACAACATGAAGCTGGAGGCGTTGTTAAGAAAGTGCCCACTTACGACATTTATTTTACAGACTGTAAGAAAGAAGGGAAGGATCTGCAGAAGAGCTAATTAGATTTGTTTGTGTAGAATGATTTCTTGAACAGCTATTTCGAGATGCCACCAGGAGCAAGAAAACAAGGAACAGGAATACTACTGAAGACGTTACAAAGGTCTTCATCAAAGTCTTAGGACATAGAGGAAGGCCAAAGAATATATGAGATATCAGTGAATCAGAATGCTCAGAAAGGGTGATGACTGGTTGTTGAGTAATGAATGCAGGAAAGCCACAGGGTAGAGAGCACCAGGTGAATGGTTTGGGTTTGTGCATTTTGTTTTCTTTTGTTTCACTTCAGTGGCATGGAAGGAAACATGAATTGTGATTATGCAACAGAAGGAATAACTTACTTTCTACTGATATCTATCTATCCGCTTCATTCTCTTGATAAAAATCCAATCCTAGGTGAAGTCAACTGACTCTTTCTCCAAAACTGAGTTGCCAGGCTAATTCTTCAGCATGATAATTGAACAACATTTATGATAGAGGAGCCCTTGTGTGCTAGCAATCTTGGCATGTTTGCTCTTGTTTTCCCTATTTATATCATGCATTTTACACTCTCCTCAAGCTTCCAAATACCTACCTTCCTACTCAGTCTCAACAAATGAGAAAGCGTAAGCCAAAAGATTATAAATCATATAGTGTCTATTCAATAACCTGCTAATATCCTGTTTCCTTCTATTCAATTAAAATAAAATCTCTTTTCTCCTCTCTAAGGTCAAGTTCTGATCCTATACTTTGAGTCTTACCACCTCTTGTATGTGGAGGACCTCTGAGACATCAAATTTTCTCTCACTTCCCCTTACCTTTATCTTTCAACATACCTAGGCTTTCCAAAATTTATAAATAACGACCTTGGTCTACCCCAGATTACACTTTCACGTCTTATTCCTAGTCTTTAACAGCCAAACTTTCAAGTGTTGACTTTATCTGTCTTCATTTTCTTCTCTCTCTCTCTCTCTCTCTCTCTCTCTCTCTCTCTCTCCTCTCTCTCAACACACACATACACACACACACACACACACATTGCACACACTGTTTTGTTTTTTTTTCAGGGTTGGGGATCAAAGCCATGCTCTTGTGCATACCAGGCAAGTGCTTTACAACTGAGCTACACTTCTAGCCCCTCCTTTCTTGAATATATAGTAATTTAGTGTCTTCCACTTCACTCCAAATGCTCACACCAGCATACTTGAGTATTCTTTCATTGTTGACTTCATTTCTTGTTGTGGTGAATTTTTCTTTTAGTTTAAAAATTTTCTTCCTTTCACTTTATTCTGCTTTCTTTGGCCATTTCTTCATTTCATTCACAGAGTATCCACCCCCAGTGAACTGCTGGTTCTTTATTTTTAAAGGCCCTCCTCTCTTCTCATTCTATGTAATCTTTATGTTCATTTTATCCACTTCCATCATTACAGTTACCATCTGAATATGTTGATATCTGAGTTTGGGCTTCCAAAACATAATACCATAGACTGGGTTCCTAAAAAACAAACATTTCCTTCTCATAATTCTGAAGTCTGGAAAGTTCTGGATCAAGGCACCAGCAGATGTGGTGTCTGGTAGGTGCCACTTCCTGATTTTCAGATGCTCCTCTTTGCTTTATACCCTCACATAACTGAGAGAGAAATCTTCTCTGACGCTGCTTCTTTTAAGGCACTAATCTCACTCACAAACTCTCCACTCTTGTAGCCTAATTTCTTTCCAAAGATCCACCTTCTAATATCACATGGGAGTTATAATTTCAGTATATGAATTATGGAAGAATGCAAATGTTCAGTCTACAATAATCCATGACTTCCAAATCTCTTCTAGCCCAGAATTCTCAGGGAGATCCAGTACTATATAACAACTACTTCCAGACATCTCCACTTAAAGATCCTGCAAGAGTTCCAAAATAGGAAGATATAATCCTCCTCAGATATTTCCAGACTTCTCACACTCTAGGTTTTATTATTTTTATAAAAACCACTATTATCTACTCAGTTTCCCGAATCTTCATGTACCTCTTATCAATTCACACGTTGAATTCAGTCCACTGGCCTCTTTGTCTTCTTCCAAAAAGTCAATACTATCTTTAGCTATCAACCTTTGTAATTGTGCATTTTATGAGGAATGCTCCTCTACCAGTTCTTCTAAGAGCTAGAATGCTGTCCTTTATCTTTACTTTAAATGTTTTGTCAGAATTTTCTACTCCCTGATCTAAATTAGCACCACATATCATTTTCCATTTTATTATGCTGTTTAGTTTCTTCATAACCTTTGTCACGGTCTATAATTATCTTGTTTATTTATTGACTTGTTTATCTCTTCTACTAAAACATAATGTCTCCAAGAGTAGAAATTATTTCTATCTTACCCACTATTATATCCTCTACATCTAAATGCACTGTTCATGTCACATAATAGGAACTCTGTGGTATTTTAAAAATAAAATTCATTGAGTATTCCTTGACTGAATTGCAGAAGGCTAAGCAAGCAACTCAGGAAAGAGTCATTAAAACTGTGAATAGAAGGATATCAAGAGCTGATAATTCCAGATAGCGAAATACCACTGACATATTATTTTATGAAAGGGAGTTTTTACAGGAATAATTTCTTTTACTAAATCTAGTACATTCTCTTTGACTAAAAGAAAAAAATAAAGAAAAATGGGTGGCTTAGCTTCATTTTTAGTATGATGCAAATAATCCAGAAAGTCAAGAAATAATGAAATGGATACTTCTATATCTCACTTCATTTTATAAACTTGATGCTTCATGTACCATTTATTGAACAAATAGGGATAAACTGGCATGCTAAGTAACTTTCTATTTACTGTAAAAAATACAAAACAGTGGGTAAAAAGTATTCTGCCTTTGAGCTTTATGTCTATGTTTGTGCTTGCTTTTGCTTATTTTACTATTACTTTTTTTGTTGTTCATTTTACGTAATTAATCTTACTGTGTATTGGGGAAATAACACCAATATACCCACTGTAGAGGAAAATACCTTACCAATAAAAATGTTTTATTAATTTACTAGGTCAGCAGTACAAAATTCCAGTGTGATTGTTTAAACAACAGAAGTTTATTTTCTCACACCTTTGGAGGCTGGAAATCAAAGACCAAGGTGCTGAGAAAGTTGGTTTCCTATGAGGCCTCTCTCCTTGGCCTGCAGATGGCTGTGCTCTTGCAGTCTCTTTGCCTTGACCTTCCTCTGTACACACACATCACTGGTGTCTCTTTCTCTCCTCATATGACACCCTATAAGGGCACCATTGAATTGGGGACCTACCATAATGGGCTTATTTTAACTTAATCCCTCTTGAAAGATCCTATCTACAAATTCATTTACATTATGCATACCCAAGGTTAGTACTTCAACCTCTGAATTTTAGGGAGACACAACTCAGCCATATAAATACTACAAGCAAATATAAAAATAGAACAAAGAAAAACTCTTACACTTTTATAACTACTTACAATATTAATTTATCTCTCATTTATTCTCTCATTTTGAAGATAGAAAATTTTCAGACCTATTATATAAACTGTGAACATTTAATATCCTGTAATGGACACCAGACATGGCTGTGGACTAGACTTTGAACCAGCAGGTGAAATGGGGAAGATATATGTGAGATGTATTTCAAAAGAAGGAGCCCTAATATCCAGAGTATACAAAGAACTCAAAAAATTAAACAATAAGAAAACAAATAACCCAATCAACAAATGGGCCAAAGACCTGAACAGACACTTCTCAGAAGAGGACATACAATCAATCAACAAGTACATGAAAAAATGCTCACCATCTCTAGCAGTCAGAGAAATGCAAATCAAAACCACCCTAAGATACCATCTCACTCCAGTAAGGTTGGCAGCCATTATGAAGTCAAACAACAACAAGTGCTGGAGAGGATGTGGGGAAAAGGGTACTCTTGTACATTGCTGGTGGGACTGCAAACTGGTGTGGCCAATTTGGAAAGCAGTATGGAGATTCCTGGGAAAGCTGGGAATGGAACCACCATTTGACCCAGCTATTGCCCTTCTCGGACTATTCCCTGAAGACCTTAAAAGAGCGTACTACAGGGATACTGCTACATCAATGTTCATAGCAGCACAATTCACAATTGCTAGACTGTGGAACCAACCCAGATGCCCTTCAATAGATGAATGGATAAAAAAAAATGTGGCATTTATACACCATGGAGTATTACGCAGCACTAAAAAATGACAAAATCATGGAATTTGCAGGGAAATGGATGGCACTAGAGAAGATTATGCTTAGTGAAGCTAGCCAATCCCTAAAAAACAAATACCAAATGTCTTCTTTGATATAATGAGAGCAACTAAGAACAGAGCAGGGAGGAAGAGCAGGAAGAAAAGATTAACATTAAACAGAAACATGAGGTGGGAGGGAAAGGGAGAGAAAAGGGAAATTGCATGGTAATGGAGGGAGACCCTCATTGTTATACAAAATTACATATAAGAGGTTGTGAGGGGAATGGGAAAATAAACAAGGAGAGAAATGAATTACAGTAGATGGGGTAGAGAGAGAAGATGGGAGGGGAGGGGAGGGGGGATAGTAGAGGATAGGAAAGGTAGCAGAATACAACAGTTACTAATAGGGCATTATGTAAAAATGTGGATGTGTAACCGATGTGATTCTGCAATCTGTATTTGGGGTAAAATTGGGAGTTCATAACCAACTTGAACCTAATGTATGAAATATGATATGTCAAGAGCTTTGTAATGTTTTGAACAACCAATAAAAAAAAGAAAAAAAAAAGAAGGAGCCACATACTTGGAAAGTGATTGAATAAGAAGTATAATGAAAAACTCTCAAAGACAACGCAGAGATTTTGAAGTTGGACACCTAGGTGGCTAATGGGATATTTATAGAAATATGAAATAAATGAGGAAGTACACTTGTGGGAAGAAGGATAAAGTATTCCAGTTCAGGTGTATTGAGACTGAGGCACCAGATGGTGACATCTAATAGGCTGTTAGAAATGAAAACCCCTATACTTAGGAGAAAGTGCAGGATAGAGATGTAATTTAAGGCATAATACCAACTGATACACTAAAAGAAGATACAGAAAAAGAAGTCTTGCTGTGTCTTTGAGGATGCTTACACTTAGAGGAAGACAGAAAAAGACATTATTACAGCCAAGGAAATAAAGTGCAGTGTCATGAAAGTAAAGAAAAAAGACTGGTTGAGAAAAAGGGCAGTTACCAGTGCAGAAGGCTGAAATCTATCATCTTCAATGAGTAAGATGGGGAAAAAATGAAAAAGAAAAATAGGGTGAGGGGGTGCAAAGGACTGACAGCCCACATGGATTGGTTACTTTGTACCAGAAGAATTATGTGTAACATCTCTAACACCGGATGTAAATATCATATCTCAGTTTTTCTGTGTATTAGAGCCAGGATTGAAATCCTGGCCTTTTTATTTTTATAAATTATTTCATAAATTACATAAATTATTTAGAGTAAAATATCTGCCTAGAACTTTAAAAGAAATACATGGAAGTCAAAACACAGTACTGAAGTGAAAATAGAATTAGTAAAAATGATTGATAGATCTGCCTACTCTACAAATATTAATAAAAACGAGGTCTGACATTTTCAACATCTTATATAGGTCATCAAGTGCCAATTGGAGATTCCATAAGAATTCATGGAGGTCATTAGTCAAAGTGGAGAGTCCCAAGTGAAAACTTCTTATCCCAAGACAAAATCATTCATTGTAATTTTGATGATGATCCATCTCTTATCCGTATGTTCCATTTATCTTCTTTATTAATTCAACTCAAGTAGTTTCCTATACTTTCCTTCATAATTTAATAAAACCCAGGAAATAGTTGTGGATGGTTTATGAAGATGCAAACAATAGAAGGCTTGAACAATATATCAGGCAACACTACTTAAAAGAAAAAGATCATTACTCATTAAGATTGAAGGGCTACCACATAGCTCATTTCAATTAAATTTCATTTTAATAAAAATACCAAATGTCTTCTTTGATATAATGAGAGCAACTAATAACAGAGCAGGGAGGAAGAGCAGGAAGAAAAGATTAACATTAAACAGATATATGAGGTGGGATGGAAAGGGAGAGAAAAGGGAAATTGCATGGTAATGGAGGGAGACCCTCTTGTTATACAAAATTACATATAAGAGGTTGTGAGGGGAATGGGAAAATAAACAAGGAGAGATATGAATTACAGTGGATGGGGTAGAGAGAGAAGATGGGAGGGGAGGGAGGGGGGATGGTAGAGGATAGGAAAGGTAGCAGAATACAACAGTTACTAATAGGGCATTATGTAAAAATGTGGATGTGTAACCGATGTGATTCTGCAAGCTGTATTTGGGGTAAAATTGGGAGTTCATAACCAACTTGAATCTAATGTATGAAATATGATATGTCAAGAGCTTTATAATGTTTTGAACAACCAATAAAAAAAATTAAAAAAAAATATTTTTAATATCTATGATGGGTCAAATATCCATAATATAAAAAAACTCATAAAAAGTGGATTCTAAAGTAAAATGAGGCAAAGTATAAAGGATGTTTATAAACCAGCATAGGAAGAGTCATCACAAGTGAGTCCATGCACTCTGGGAGCACATGGACCAGTTGGGGGGACTCAGGAAGACTTCTTAAAGGAGATAAGTGAGAGGGATCTTGCAACATAATTAGGAGTGAGCTGGATCGAAGTTCTTCTGGTGCAGATATTTTATTCTGAATAGATAGATAGTGGTGCATGTGGACATTTGAATAGAGCATGAATTCAATAAATAGTCAGAACATCAGTGTGCTTGGAGAACTTTAGGAAAGAAAAGGGAAAATGATAGGGCCAGAGAAGTAAGTAAGATCAAATAATGGAGAATACTGAACATATATTAGAGTGTATTCTTACTTCATTCTGAAGAATAAGATCCACTGAGGAATCTTAAGTAGGTGTTAAAACATGGCCATATTGCTTTTAAGTGTGATTAGCAGAGGAAAACGTTGACTTTGAATTATTCCAAATATTAAAAAACTTCATTAAAATACATTAAGCAAATAATGCAATGAATGACACTGATAGTAACATTGTGATTCTATAATAATAGTACATTGTTTTCTCCATTTTGTGCAATAGTAATTCCTTTAAGTTTTTTCAAATAGTTGCACAGATAATTTAAGGAGTTGTTTATGGAGTATTTCAAAATTTAAGTCTTTCTGGGTGCAGTGGCACCCACCTGTAATCCCAAGGTCTCAGGAGCCTGAGGAAGGAGGATCAAAGTTCAAGGCCAGCCTCAGCAATTTAGGGGGACTCTCAGCAGCTTAGTGAGATCCTGTCTCAAAACAAAAAATAAAAAGGGCTGGGAATTTAGCTCAGTAGTAAAAACACCCCTGGATTCAATCCACAGTACAAAACAGACAAACAAACAATTAAATCTCTTCTATAATGAATTCTGTAAAATATTTGAATGCTAGTCCTTCTGTATATCCTCAATAGATAACTAGCCTTATAACAATAATATTTATTCAATACCTTTGTACATAATAAAGATAGCATTGACAAGAACGGCTGCTAACACCAAACAACATTATTCATGGAACTTCCACCTCTACTGGTCTTATTGCAGGTATTAGTCATCTTTCTCTTGAGGTAAATAAATGACTGAGAAAACCAACTTCAAATGAGGAAAGGTTTATTCTGGCTCATGGTTTCAGAGGTTTCAGTCCACGGTCATTTGGCCCTGTTGCTTTAAGCCTGTGACAACATAGTACAACATGGGGGGTGCATGTGGTAGAGAATGAGTTATGTCCTGGTAGTCCAGAGCAAAGAGAGAGACAGAAAGGGACTCACTATCCTCATCAAGGGACACTCCCAACAACCTAACTTCTTGAAAGTAAGTCTCCCCTCTTAAAGGTTCCACTACCTCCCAATAGTGTCACAGGCTGGGGAACAATCTTTTACCCCATGGGCCTATGGGAAACATTCAAGATCCAAACAATAGCCCTGTAATCATAGCACTGGAATCCTTGGTCCACCAGAAACCTCATGGCAGAAAAGAAGACAAGTATTTGCAAAAAAAAACCCCCAAAACAAATACAAAAACAGAGTTTAGGAATTTACTGAGGTACAGACAGGCTTGTATTTTATATTGGGAGTAAAGAGGAAAAATTGTATGGAGGACCCCTAGGGAATCTTTTCCACTTAATGAATGCAAAATTATTTCATCCACTTATCTTTACAAGAAATTTATAGCATGGTCGTCAGAAATCATAGCTTTTTCATATAAATCTCTGTTCATGGATTTCAGGAAATTTCTAGATGAATCACATACTTAAATGTTATAAGAACAACATATTTATTTCTTCCTGCCTCTCTCTCTCTCTCTCATATGTGGGTTGAACCCAGAGACACTACTGAGACACATCCCCAGCCATATTTTTTCTTTTTTGAGACAGGGTATCTCTAAGTTGCTTAGGTCCTTGCTAAGTTACTGAGGATGACTTTGAACTTGCAATGCTCCTGCCCCAACCTCCTAAGTTGTTAGAGTCTGTAAACAAGTCAAAATAACACCTGGCATTTTGCCAGGGGAATGTTAGAGTTCATAAACAAGTCTGGATGGTGCCTGGCAAAATGCCAGAGGGAGTGGTTTGAGAAGTAACAAAAGCGAGCCATTAAGTGTGGAGATTCCTTATTGGTTGACTGATGTATCTAGTTTATGCTAATTAGATAAGCTGTGTGGAATGTATAAATACTGCTCCTGTCCTACAATAAAGGGCTCCCACTCCTGCTGTATCAACGTACACAAGTTGTTTGTCACCCCCCGGTTATTTTGCTGCAGCCGGACTGCGGCACTAAGTTGCTGGTATTATAGGTGTGCACCACCACACTTGTTATCTCTTTTATATTATAATATAATGATATTATATTTAATAAAACAAATGTAATAAAAGACAGTTGAGTGTACATTCATTAGGAAATCAATGTGTGAGTCTGTGTGTGTGTGTGTGTGTTTATTTTGGCGAGTTTTCAAAAGAAATGGAGGAATTTCCATATACAATAATTTATTTATTATTTAATAACAATTCTTCATTTATCTCCATTCCATTTTGGTGAGTATAATCCATAGAGAAAATATGTGCAATTGATTGAGTTAATTCTTTCCATTTGAAAACCATGACAGGATGTTTCAACCAGATGCCAAATCAGTTACAGTGTACTTCATAAAATAGGTAAATGCAATACTGACTGTTTCAGAACTGGGTCTGATGAATGAGTATATTTTTAAATTTGCAATAGATGACGTTTACTGCAGCCTCCCTGATTTTGTCATGCACATTTAAATGTTTATTTTTAACAAATTTGTAACTCTAAGTGGAAATTGCTCTAGAAGAAAATGAGAAGCTAAGAAGAAGGAGAAAGTACCTTAAAAGTTTAAAATTTTAGAAGAAACTGGTTAATATATGAATACAATCAGTGTATTTAATCTTATTTCTTTTGGCTTTGAAGCAACATGGTTTATTATCTCTATATTGACATGTAGACAGAAATATACTTCAAAAAATAGGCCTCTTTATTTTCACAATTTATCATAATATTATCATATTGTGAGTAAACAGGGGATTATTGATTTGAGGGCTTTAGGTTGGTCAGGTACAAAGTAATACCTAAAAAGCTCTTCTCATACACAGATATAAATATTTCTTTACTTTAGCTTCTCATACACATATATAGATATTATTTCCTTATTTTTTAGCTCACAAAAGTGAGCCCTGAATTTCCTTAGGAAAAATAAAATACAGAATTATTTCTAGATATCACAAATTATTTTAAGGTCTAGTGGAGGGAATCATCCCTGGCTGAAGCCACTGCATTGTAGATAAAAGAATCAATAAAATAGAGGGTCCATATAATTTCATGTATATGTAATAATTTAGTTTATATAAAGGTGACATTTTAAATTACCATGGAAAAGATGAATTAATAAATAAATAACTGAATAATCAATGCTACATTTGGGGAAAAAATTAATTAGGTTATTTTCAGACTGACACCAAAATAAACTCCATATAAGTTAGAATCTATTAAAAACAATATTATTTTTTTAAAGTTAGGTTTCCAAACTTGCAAAAGCAAAAAATTCATTTTGCAGGAGATACTTCCTCCATGGAAGAAATACTCCTCAATTCTCAATTTAGAAATAGTCATGGAGAATAAGAGATTGGGTATAAATTTCAAGAAGCCCCCCAGGATCCACAAAGTATAAGAAAATCATGGATTCACCAAGAAAATCCTCCTTGAGTCAGGAAAGAAATCAACCCATGCAGCCACTGGGATCTCAGCATTGCTCTGAGGTTGGCATCTGCTTTGTTTCCTCAGTTTCCCTTTGTCAAATTGGAGTGTTCATTATTGTGATATTCCACTACTCTCCATTGTGGATATATGCATATGGTAGGGGTAAGTAATAACAACTATAATAGTGAGTAGCAGACAACTATTGTTGTTTACTAAGCTCATAGATTTCTAGACCACAGGGAAACACAGCCAGACTTCATGGAGAAGGAACACATCACCCAGCCATCTCCGCACTTCGAACTTGATGGAATTTTTGTCATCTTCCTTGGGGAAGGGTTGTGTTAAATTTGTACTGTGGTACTTGAGCAAACTGCAATGTTCTGTTAATTCCTATCCTGCAAAGTTTAAAATGAGTCCAGACCACAAGAGGCATTTTGTGTGAGACGGGATGGCAGTACGAAGCAATAGCCTTATTTGTTCCATGCTCAGAAGGTCCACTAAGAATATCCTGCACTGGGGCAGCTCTCACATGTGGTTTTCTGATCCTCCTTGTTGGTGTGAGACACCTTCAACTCCTGCCAGGTCTCCTCATCCGGCTTAATTTCCTGGGCCAGGCATGTGTATAGCTCCATAGCAAAGGAGTCCAGCTTCTATTGGTCACTCACAGTATCAAAGGTGGTGGCTCGGTGGTGGGAAGAGACAGGGTCCAGCTTCTCCTCAGGGGCTCTAGTTCGGTTTTGTTCTCTCTCATCTTTTGTACACTTTTCCTTTTCTATTGTTTGTGCTGCTGACTTCATGTAAAGCATCAGATGCCAAAGTAATAAATAGCTGTGTATTAGCCATTTAACATATAAGGTTGGAGACCCTTAATAAATACCATATTTTAGAGAATTTCCTCTTATTAAACCCTGTCTAAGATGGAGGTTAGTGAGCAGAGTGAAAGGAGGGAGACAAAAAAGAGAGGAAGAAGCTTTTTAAAAAGGCACACAGTATAACAGAAAACGTGGAGACTATGGCCATATCTGCAGGTTGAATGAGAGATGAGAATTCCATTTTATCTATTAGGTATAAGGAATTATTATCTGATAAGGTAGGAAAATGGGAGAAGGAAAGTGGAGGTTTGGAGAATAGAGGAAATGTAAGAAATAGTCACTGTAGATTGACTAGTTGACCAGAATAACTATAAAATAACAATACCAGACTGCTATGGTTTGGAAGTATAACCCAAAAGACCATGTTTTGGAGGCTTGACCATCAACTTGTGGTACTATGAGGAGGTGGTAGAATCTTGGGATGTGTGGCCTAGTGGAAGGAAGTTGGGTCATTGGAGGTGTGCCAGTGAAGGGGATTTTGGTTTCTTTCATTTTCTCTCCCTCTCTGCTTTCTGGCAGTCATTAAATGAGCATTTTTTTGTTCCCCCATGCACTTCCTGCCAAGATATTCTGCCATGCCACAAGCCCAAAAACAACAAAACAAACTCACCATGGACTTAAACCTCTGAAACCATCTGCTATAATAAATCTTCTTTGCTTATAAGTTGTTTATCTCAGGTATTTTGTCACAGCCACAGAAATCTGACAAACACAAATAACTAATGAAGGGATTCCATTATTTCAGGCATTACATTAGTACTGTCTACACATTAACATATTCAACTCTTACAAAATCCTTATGGTTGTGCCATTGCTGTTTTTTAAATTTTTAAAAAATATTTTATTAACATGTAATAATTATACATATCAATGGGGTACAGCATGATATTTTAAATTGTGTATAAGGCATGCTAATACAATTTTATAAAGGAAAAAACAGACACAAGACAATAAGTACCTAGTTCAAAGTAATACTTTCAAAAAAGTGACCATTATTGTTGAAACTATTTTATGATACAATATTATATTTTTGGCACATAGATTTCATATGGATTATTAATTAGGTACCATTTTATTTGATTTTTACAGGTGGGAATAATGAGATCTAAGGAAGTTAAGTAATATTCCCCAGGTTTCATGCACAATCAGTGCTAATTTAGGATTTTCCACAAAAAATAATAACAAGTTACCATAGCCTAAGGATTTGTAATCTTATACTATTAATATGTGCATATATATTAATACATGCTATATGTATGTTTACATATATATAATGACTAGTTTATATAGACCTAAATATAAATCTGATTTACAGTTTAGAATCTAAAGCTAAATTAAAGTATATAAAGTGATATCTAAAACAAACTTGGAAGAAGTTGACAGAAGTGGTCAATACAATATAATCTCACAATACAATCCAAATTCTTAGCTTCTATGGTAACAATAACATACATGGCAATTTTGAGAAGCAGATCAGAATTTCTGAACCCAAATTTCTTGTTTCCATCTTTGAGATTTTCTCCCTCAGTTCTTGTTCACTTTGGGGTAGGTATAGGGAATGAACATAGTTATACGAGTCTATGTTCAGAGTTTTGTCAGGAAAAAAATCGTTTTTGGATTTATCTGTACTGTGGCCCCTTAATCAAAATTTCAAGTTTTGGAACAGTACTATGTGGTTTTAATTAGCATGGATTTTAAAATATTCTAAATTTTATTGAACTTTAGTACACATACAGAAAGTCAATTTTTTGAACAGATGAATGAATCTTCACTAACTCAATGCACTGATAGAACAAGAAGTTCTTCTTTCATCTCCTGTTAGACTCACTTCATCTCCCAACAAATCACTTTCTTGATATATAAAATCACAATTAGCAGAGCCATTTATATAATATATAGTTATACTCTGTTAAGGATATTTATAAAAATGGAATCATTTGTATACTATGTGTTCTTAATCTAAATGGAATCAAAAAGTATATATATATACTTGAGTCTAGCTTCTTTTGTTAAAATTGTGTTGTAAGATTAACTTATATTGATGAACTTGATTATTAATCCTAAGTAATGATTAGTATTTCATTTTCTGAATATATTTTAATTTATTTACTCACACTAAGATATTGATGAACATGTAGGTAGTTTACATTTTGGACTACTATAAGAAGAATTGATATGAATGTTGTAGCACAAATACTTGATGAATACATGTGCTATTACTTGGGGGCATACATACTACTACAGTAAATTTTATTAAACAATTTCCCAAAGTATTGACAAATTTACACAAACACCAAAAGTGTATGAATAGTTCAGTTACTCAGTATAGTTTTTAATATTCAATGTTTTTATCTCTCATTTAGCCATTCCATAATGTCTTTTTATTTAAACTTATATCTGGATTGACTGATGAACTGGAGCACCTATGTATATCCTCTGTTGGAAAATATCTGTCATTTTTCTGTTGGATTGTTACTCTTAGTGCATTGAAGAGTCCACTGTCAGAGACATACAAGTATCTTCTACCACTCCATGACCTGCCTTCAACTCTTTTAAAGGTATTGTTCAATGATCAGAAGTCCTTAAATTCAGATGATTCCTTTTTAAATCTTCTAGTATCATTAGTATCTCCTATGGCCTATATATGGATACTTTGTCTCCTCCAAGAATAAGAAAATGTTCTCATGTTTTCCTTTAAAAATGTTTTGATTTATCATTGACCTTTTGGTCTGAAATCTTCTGGTATTAATTTTTGTGTATGGCTGAAGTCAGGGTCAAAACACTCTTTCCCAACTCATTAGACAACTGAGACAGTACTATTCGTTGAAAAATGGTATCATCCCAATTAAAATTTTATTTTTCTCATTTGTGTGTGCTGGGTTCCCTTAAAAAAAGACCATGAAGCAGAACTTAGCATGCCAAGTATTTATTGTGGAATGCTTCTAGAATCAATATCTATGAAAGACAAGAGAAAGAAATGGGATTGAGTAGAGGGAGAAGTCATATTGAAAGGCAATACCAACAAAGGCATCAACAAAACTCACAGGGCACTCTGGAGCTGAGATGGCTGCTCAGCACTATGTTGAGTTGGAACAATTTTGTAATTCATCATTGATCAGTCTTTAGGCTGCTCCTAAAAAGAAACATGGCCTTGAGCAATACCCAAAGGGGAGTGACAACTAAAAGCTTTTCTAGCACTGAGTTCTTAGCAGATTAGGGAGAGGGTGTCCTTCATTTTGAAGCAGGGCATTGTCCATAGTATACTTCTTGTCCTGCTCACATCACCTTCTTCATCCAGGAGGTAGCTCCTGTCTGATGCAATGTAATAAATGATCTCATGCTGATGGACCCTCTTCAGTTGTGTTTATTGAGACCCTTCATAAAAAATGCAAATTCTTATGCTGAATTTTCCTGCCAAAACTAATCATTGGCCCTTTCCAGTGTTCCCTATGCAGTCAATTTGTCTGCCAGTTACTAGTAGATATCCCGAAAGAAATATGCTATATAGAAGGATGAATATTGTTTTCTGTTTCTGGAAGACTAGATATTTGATAGAAGGAGTGGTTCATTCTTGGTAATTGGGAACCCACATTCCTTGGCTTATGCATATCCCCATCCCTGCCATTATGACTATTTCATTTATGTATCCATCATGCCAGCACTGAGTCGGCTGATGACAGAGTTTCCCTGGTGTCAACTGACTGAATAATTTTGTCTACTTTCTTGTTTTGAAAGTCTTTCTTGATAAACATCTCTCATACTCATTAGCATGTGATGTAAAGATTTTCATGCATACTACCCAATTCCATATGTCCACTCAAATGTTTCTCAAGGATACATTTTTGCAAATCTTTCCATTTTACCTTTCCCAACTCCTAACTGGACATTTTCCACTGACAATGAACCATACATATAGCTCTCATTTAGAGCCATTTGTCTTTTTATACCAGGTAATAACCAGGAACTTACTCAACATTTTGCCCATTAGAAAGATTCTCCCTCATATGCTAACCTGGAATCAAGCTTGACTTGTTCTTCTTCCCTGTTATAATGGCTCTCACATTTGGCCATAGTGTGAGCTGAGAGAGGCTCTGTGCAGTAGTGGTGAGTGACATGGGAATCTGAACTACATTTCCAGATAACTAGTTTGTGCCTTCAGATCTGTTCATCCTTGATCCTAAAGATGTACCCCTTCCATTTCACATGTATTGTTGCCAGCATATGACCTCATTAGATGATAGCAATGGGTTATTACTGCTACATGAACTCCTTCATGTTAGATTTGACAGATCTATGATGAGCAGTTCTGGCCACAAGGTAATGTGCCATGATAAAGCACTCCGTTTCCACTGGAGTAGAGTAATGCACCAGAGGCCACTTTTCAAAACACATAATTATCCACTGAAGATGACATGGCCTTGCCACAGAACCCTAAGTTTCTATGTTATGATTCTCCCTTTGAGACTTCCCATAAACTTTTCACAGCATCGATTGCTACTGATACATTAAGTATCATAGGGATAAATGTCGCAGTCTGTCTGAGGACCATAAGGACTGCCACAGAGCCCTTTCATGTTGTGATTCTATTCAAGGTGGAAGGCTCTTGTGTTTCCTATATACAAGTAAAAGTGTATTCCCAATGTTGTGTTTTGAATATTAGCTTTTTGCTAAAAACTCCTGTGTTAATGCAGAAATGTTCAGAGTTGAAATGATTATGCTTTGTGAGAGCCATAACATTCTAGTCTATGCCAGCTTAAATGGACTAATGAGCATTGGTAGGTGGAGCATGGCTAGGGGAGGTGAGTCACTGGGGGCATGCCCTGGAAGGGTGCATATTCTCTGTGGTTGCATTCCCCCACCTGCTTCCTGGCTGCTATGAATGCAACAGCACTCAGCTGTTACATGCCCTTTGCCATGATATTCTGCCTTATATTGGGCCCAGAGCAATGAACTCAGTCAACCATGGACTAAACCTCTGAAACTATGAGCCAAAATAAAGTTTTTCCTACTCTAGGTTGTTCTTGTCAGGTATTTTGGTCACAAAAACACATAGCTAACAAACACAGAAATTGGTTCTGAGACTGGAATCATTGCTGTGACTAGTCTGTGTGTTTCAGAAGTCTCTTTTACTGGTTTGCAGGAGGAACTTGGAAAAGTTTGAAGATTCAGGCTGGAGAACTCAAGATTTTGTAAGCAAAGTTTAATGAGTGATTCTGGTGGGAACTCAGAGACCAGAATGTCAGTATGAATGCAGATAGTAAAGACTATACTCACGAGGTTGCAGAGAGGATTAAGGACTCTACTGGGAAAGGTACTAAAGGCTAATCAAGTTACATTCTGGCAAAAAACTTGCCTATGTCTGTCCATATCCTGAGACTTTGTGTGGGGCTGAATTTAAAAGTGATGCACTGATTAATCTGGCATGGCAGCATTCAGGCTGTAAAATAGGTATTGCTGGAAATTTTTAGCCAGGTTTACTTGGATCATCAGGAGCAGAAATCAGAGCTGAAATAATGTAAAAGCTTGTAGCTTAACCAGAAAAGCTCATGTAATACTAGGGCTAAGAAATGTGTGATCATTGAAGAGATTACAACTATTAAAGAGATACTAAGTATTTTGCCCATCAGTAATAGGGAAGATGACTTGAGGGCATCTCAGGAATTTGCAAGACCACACTCATTGCAGGCTCAGAATTTAAAAGGGGAAATTCCTTTGAGAATATATTCTGGCAGCACCCTGCCTGTTCCCAGAGTCCAACAAAGTTGTTTCACAATGCTCAGCCACTCAGAAAGTAGCATTATAGCTGTTCAGAGTTGAAAAGATTATGCCTTGTGAAAGCCATAACACTCGATTCTATGCCAGCTTAAATGGACTAAATGAGTATTGGTAGGTGGAACATGGCTAGGGGAGGTGAGTCACTGGGGGCATGCCCTGGAAGGGAGCATATTCCTTATGGTCGGTCCCATTCCCCCACCTGCTTCTTGGCTGCTATGAATGCCAGAGGGCCAAGCTACTGCATGAGCCACTTGTAAACCTTGGTGTAATCCACATGGTGCTGGTTCTGCAGGAGTGTGGGGTGCCAGAATTTAGAGGTCATGGAGACTTCCATTGAGATTTCAAAGGAAAGCGTGGGAGGCCAGGCAAAGAGTAGCAGGATCGGAAGCCCAAGGGAATTGGATGATGCATGAAGCTGTGAAGGTGAATCCCAAGCTTTAATGCAGACCCCAGGAGTTAAGTGATGCCAGTAATGTGAAACATATTCCAAGGAATGCTCCTGGCTACAGAGAAAGCCAAGCTGAAAAAGAAGTCATGTGGATTGAAACTGGTAAGGCCAAAGAAATGGAACTTTGGAGAGCACATCATGCCTCCATGTGTCTTAAATACTATATGTGGAGCTAGAGGCCTGTTTGCCTCACTGTGGTGTGATCTTGTTTTTGTCCCATCACTTCTTTCTTTGCCCCATTCCTTCCTTTTAGAATAGGAATAGTTACTCTGTGCCATTATACATTGGATATATGTAACTTGCTTTTGAATTTTACACTATGGCTCAGAACCAAGAGTTTGCCTTGAATCTAACTGAAACTCTGAGCTTGGCCTTTTGTGCAATATAGGAACTGCTGAAACTATTGGACTCTTAGAGACGAACTAAATGCAATTCACATTGTGAAATGGCCATGTTTTTGCTGGGGCTGGGGGAGAGTTTTATGATTTGGATATCAGGTGTTTTCTCAAAACAACTGTGTTAATGAAGGAATGTTTGGAGGAGAAATGATTGGACTGTGAGAGCTGTAACTTAATCTGTCCATCCCAGTTTGAATGGACTCACTGGGTTGTATATGTAAGCAGATGAAGAGTGACTAAAGGAGTTGGGTCACTGGGGTTGTGTCCTGGAAAGGTTCATTTTCCCTGTGGTTCTTCCACCCCCCAATCCCTGCTCTCCAGCCACCATGAGATAAGCAAGGCTCATCCACCATACCCTTTGCCATGATGTTCTGCCTCACCCTGTGTCCAGAGCAATGGACTTAGGCTCACGATAGATTACACATCTGAAACTGTGAGCCAAAATAAACTTTTATTTATCTAAGGCATTCTTGTCAAGTATTTGGGTCACAGCAATGAAAATCTGACACTATGCAAGTCAAGGTATTTCTACATGCGGCATCTGAGTACCTCCTTGACTCTAATATGTCTATCTAGGTTTGTCCTTCCTGGGTAGGACAGAGTGGAATAATCTCTTGTTTGCTTTGAAGAGTAAAGGACTACTGAATCCCTAAAACTGTTATTGATGTATTGGGTGCCTGAATCTTAATTGGGTTTGTTTCCCATTCTTTAGAACATGTGGGTTTTATCAAAGCTTCCCATCCATGAGTCACTTCTTGCTTTCCATTCAAGTTAGGAAAGTGGCATAATGCAATGTAACTTTCTGTGGGATATCCAGAAGTATAGTTCTCCTTGGACTATATCATGACAGTGCAAGAGATTAACATAGCACAGGGACAAAATTACAAATGTTTATATGTGTCCTGTCTATTCCAAGTATGTGCAATTTGTTTATAATCCTCTCTTCTGCTAAGAATGGGAAAGAATGCATTGATCAGATCAATGGCTATATACTATGCACCTGTTATTTCAACGTAGCAAAGAGGCTGACATCTGGCCCAGCATTTGCATCTGGGACTAGTGCTTGGTTGACTTTGCAATAGTCTGTTCTCATCCTCCAGCCAGAGAGCAGACAATCTAGCTCTGAAATCACATTTTAGCATCTGCTTTTTTGAACACTCCTGGCACTAACTGCTGCAATTTGGCTTTCCTATGAAGTAGATTCTGAGATGAAGATTAGCTTGCCAGACATTTATTAAAGAGTTATATTCTTGGGATTCCTCAACTGTAAAAGAGATAAAAAACAAAAGAACCAGGGCAGAAAACAAAATTGAGTTGAAAGAAGCTGTCCAAACAAAACCTTTCATGGATTCCACAGACAGGTTTAGGACCTTTTAGAAATTTCTTTGGTTGAAGAAGGGGACTGGGTCTTTATGACCCTATGTTGGATGCAGGCTAACCCCAGAAGTAGGTGTGAGCTTAAATGAGTCAGTTTTCTGGAGCCAAGACAATCCCCAGAGAGTAGGTAGTTGAGATCCATTTTCCAGAAACATTTTTAGCAGCTGAGAGAATAACTTTTTCATTTTCTATGGGAGAAATGGCATGTACATATCTCAGAGCACCCACCGCAGATGACGGTAAGTAGGGGCCATTTTTAGGACTTCTATTGTGCTCCATTGTTCAGCTTGGTTATCCTTTTACCAGTATCAGTTTGACTAAATTACTATAGCTATATTTGATAGGATATATCATTGTTTTTCTTCATCAACACTTATTGACTTATCTAATGTTGGTCTTTTTTGTATACATTTTAGAATAGATTTACCAGTATTTTATTTTAAAATAAAACTTTCTGGGATTTTGGGTTATGATTGTATTGAATCTACACATATTCTGGATAAAATTGACAACTTTATAATACTGTGCCTTCCAATACTCTATCCTCCAATAAAAATATCTATCCATTTATTTAGTCTTCTTTAATCTCAATCAGAATTTTAGTTTCTAGTGTATAAGAGTTGGGCATGTCTTGGTAGATTTAGTTCATGGTTCTTCATGTTTCCTGGTGCTAACATATTGATACCATTTTTCTCCATTTCACTTTTTGTTATTGTTTTGTTGCTGAAATACAAATAATTTTTGTAGATTAACAATACATCTAGTAACCTTACTTAACTGCTATTAATTTTAATTCTTTATAATTTTTTATAATTTTCAGGCACATAGTTATTATGTTTATGAATAATGGTTTTATTTATTTTCTTTCTTTTCAAATATTCCATCTTTTACTTGTCATATTTTACTGCCTATATGTGTAGTTCAATGTTGAATGAAATATTGAGAGTGACATTTGTTAAATTACTAACTTAGACTTTTTAAAATCATTTTACAATTTTGTAAAATTTTTGTTTTATGCTCTTTGTACTATTATAAGATACTATAAATCTTATGAATTAGTTAAAGATTAATACATTGCTCTCCTATTACTAATATTCTTGAAGTTTTGTTATGGGTAAATGTTGAATCTTGTCAAAAGATTATTCTAACTCTGCTAATGCAAACCTTTTCCCCTCCTCCCTTTTTTCCTTAATGTGGTAAATTACACTGTGTTAGTTAGCTTTCCATCACTAAGACCAAAATACCTGACAGAATAGTTTATAGGAAGAAAGACTTATTTTGGCTCATGGTTTCAGGGGTTCAATCCATGTTTGGCCACTCCAAGGCAGAAGCAACATGGCAGAAGGGTGTGGTGCGGAAAAGCTGTTCAGCTCATGGCTGTCAGGAAGTAGAGAGAAAGAGAAACAAGAAGTGACCAGGGACAGATACAGTCCCCAAGACCATGCCTCTGGTGACCTAAATTCTCCTAATAATACCCCAGCTGCCTAGAGTTAGTACCTTGTAGTCCATTCTAATCTAAATAGATTGATCCACTGATGAGGTTACAGCCCTCACAATCCAATTATTTCATAAAAACTCCACCTTTGAACTTTGCTGCATCGCGGACGATGTTTTCAACACATGAGCTTTTTGGGAGACATTCCATATCCAAACCAAAACACACACTGACCAGTTTTTCAGTGCTAAACTAACTTTGCATATGGAAAAAATCCATCTGGTATTGGTATCTATGTATATATAAATATACACCGAATTTAATATGCTAATATTTTATTGAAGATATTTGCATCTATATCCATGAATAGTCTGTAATTTTCCTTTCTTATAATTTCTTTTCCAGGGTTTGGAAACAAGATTTGAATATTAAACTTAAAAAACAACTTGGAACTTTTCCTGGGAGAATTCAAGTATCTCTTTAGTATTATTTCTTATTAGATTTCTTCTTTAAATGTTTAGGAAGATATCATCAGAGATACTCTCTGGGCCTAGGATGTTCGTTGTGAGACATTCTTTAATAATTTATTCAACTTTAATAATTTATTCAATTTTGACATCTAATCTCTAGATAATTACTGATTATATGCAACATACCAACCAATGTATATAATGCATTTTAAATATCATTGTGATAGAGTTTGATGAGCTATGGTAAGCCTACTATGAGCCTATGTCAAAGAAACAAAGGTGAAATATATGTGTCTGTCCTTGTAGAATTCATATTCTATAGAAGGAAACATCTTTGTCAAAAATGCAACATAAATATAAATTTCACCTTTTTTGGAGGGTGGGGGCATGGTGGGGATCTAATCCAGGGTCATGCACATGCTAGGCAAGTGCTGTCCAACTGAATCCATAAAATTTCAATTTTGATGTATTTTAAGTAGAGTTCCATGGAACTGTGAGAGTTAAAAATGAGATGATTAGATTTCATCTAGGCTATTTATGAATGATTTTCAGGAGTAATTAGCAAATAATTATGTTCAATTTATCATGACTTAAAAACTTTAAATTATTCCCTTTATCTTTAAAATAATTTTATTAATATTATAGCTACTCTTCCAACTTGTCTGTAAAAACAATAATATCTCCAGTACAGCCTCATATTAGAAGGAAAGCCCAGTTCTTGGTAGGCTTCCACCTCCCCTTTAAGTGGGAAAGCTTGATTTCTCACCATCCTCTGCTGCCATTGCTTCTACCCACCACTTGGTGTCTCTGTTCACAACTGGACCTCCACAGTCAGCTAAGGTGATTGAGTCCATGAATCTCCCAAAGTTCCAGCCTCAGAATGAATATGGAGCAAGAATCTCCACTGCTCAGATTCACACAATAACTCCTGCTATTCTCACAGCCATTTGTAGCCATTGCTCTAACTCCAGGAGTACCGTTTCAAAATGTTTTCAGGAGCTATCTTTGCGATCTGAACCAGAATCTATAGGACACTGGTTTTAAGGGTGACCTGTCTTTCCTTTATAACTCTCAAAACTCAGAACCAAGGTACATCCCGTCTTTCCAGTTCACCCACTTATTAAGAACTTTCCAGTTCCTAACCTGTTAAGAGTTGTTATAAATATCCTGAATCTAACACCATCCAAACATAGAAGGTGTCTGTGTAGTCCCTTTGCTAAACCAAATAAGCTACTCCAATCAGACACAGAGAGAGAACTATTTCCATATGTCAAGGGAATTTACTCTCCTAAGGAGTACCAACATAACTTTCTAGCACTTCCATCACTAAAGAAGAGGAAAAGCAAACATAAGTTTAATGTGGGGGTATATATACAAGAAAATGTTCTTTCATTAAATTTTCGTTTTGTTCTAGGTAGTACTAGTATGAAGATGTTAATTACTTATGATCTCATGAAAATACTTCACGGCATTTAATTGCAACAATCGCACTGCTCCATGAGCTGTTCTCTGTTATAATCACCAGGATTCCTTAGACTTTTCTTTGGGTCATAATTTTCTAGCCCTTTATTCATTTTCTTCATTCTTGCCAGAGATTTTCCAGTTTGTCTACACCCTTAAAAGAGTATAGTGACCAAGAGTAGCCACGCTACCCTAATAAATAGCTCATGAATGCATAATATAGCAGAAAGATTGCTTCCAAATGCTCCATGAATTCTTCCTTTTAATAAAATCCAGAATCATCATGTCTTGGGGTCAGCATAAAGACTCCAGGTTTTTCTCTTCTGTTTGTGTAGTCTGTCCTTCCAATATTTTGTTCCTCTACTAAATATTGTTTTGTTTTAGAAACATTTTGCTAATGTCACTTTGGTTTTTATTTTAACATTCCAGAATAATGGCAAGATTTCCAAATGTTAAATTATTCCACATCTCAACCCCTTTATGTACACCAGATTGATTATTCACTAGTTTCAATTTATTGAGTTTTTAAAAAACTATTTCACATTTCCCTACCATATCATAACATTTATGAAGAAAAGCACCATTAAGACAATAATTCACAAAGTCCTTCTGACTCTGGGAAAAATTAATTGCATTTTCTCTTAATTTAGCAATAATGCAATAATTTTGTACAAAACAAAGACTCTATTTTACTACAATTAAGCACTTCTTTCAACAAAGTGCTATTACTAAAGAGAATCCTTTCTCTTTTTTTAGCTTTATATTCTAAAGCAGCATACGTATCTGGAAGCAAATAGATTGATCAAACATTTCTTCGTAGTTTGTATAACATTTTATCTTAAAGTCGTGTGTAAATTCTATAGCATATTGCACTGTTCAGGAAAAAAAGAATGAATTTACTTTTATATACATCATTGAATCTCATTACTTTCAATGAATGAATCTTTAAATGACATTAGAAATCATCAAATAAAAACCTACAATGAGGAATGTGAGGTTCCGGTGATTTTTTTAAGAGACTTGTCCAAAATCAATTAATTAGGGACAAAAGCTAGATTAAAATCTAGTTTTTTCAAGTGCAAAATCTAAAGTTCATTCTTCTCCATAACACCATCTTCAAATTTTTCATTTCAAGAACTTTAATAAAATGAAGAATTGAATATGAATAATGCATAGGAGTTTTAAGTGTATGAACTTAAGTACCCAAATGTTGCTACTGCATAGTTAAAAATTTTTTTATTGGTATTAAATAGGTAGTTGCAAATATTATTGTAAATGAGACTTAAATGGACTCTGTTAAATATATTTGAATCGTGATAAATATTGCCAATTAACTATTTTATGATTGTTCTGGGCTTTTATCCTTTGTCACTAAGTTCCAAATCTATGCTTCAACCGTGTACTCTGTAAAGCTGGAACTGAACTCTGCAAATGACACTTGTCAGACTTCTTTACCCCTGGCTTCTTGTTAGGTATTACAAATGGAAGGAACTAGAGGGAGATTAACAGAGAGGTGGAGAGGAGGAGGACTTCTTTCCTCCTGTTGGCTTGCGATGCCTGTCATTAACACCCCATCAGTGGTAGCTGGGTGCAGCATTCAGCCTTTTCCTCTTCATTTTCCTGCCCAGAGGTATCAGCTGCATTCAGGCAGTGGCCTCCACTGGAGGTCTGCTCCTGGGTTCTGTTAACCCTAATCTCTTCCCTTTATTCCCAGCCCTGGGGGTGGCAACTACTTCCTGCTCTTACTTCATCCATTTATTTTAGTATTTCCCTTTGCTGCTAAGCCCTCCAACACCTGGTTAGCAAATTTCCTATATTAAATCCCCCTATTTAAAAGCTTGTTCCCTAGCAGGCAAGACTACACACATCAAGAAGACTTGACATTTTGCTTCTCTTTATTATTCTGAATTTTGTACTATTCAAATCAAAATTCTCTACCCTTTTTGAGAGAGGGAAAATTGTAAGACTGAATGCCTACCTGCCTTGCAATAAAGTTTTCTAAGAATAATCAGTCATAAAATGTAACATATTTCTGGCGACAAGTAAATTCTAAAGTGAGTATGTGACCAGGTGAATAAATGTGTAAAGGAGGAAAAGAAGAGGAGAGATGATGGGAAAGAAGGTTGAGCTAATTATCCCCAAAAAATAAAAAAGAAAGAAAAAATATGCAGAACAGAAATAGGGTCCAAACAAATTGTACTTGAATCATCTCTTAATAGTACATTGATATGACTCATACAGTTTTGGGTAGAATACTGTGTTTAAAATACTTGCACAATACAGGGATAGATGGGGAAAGGGTAATCTGCAGGTATTAAATTGTTGTTAAATAGAAGTAAGTTCTGGTGTGCTATTGCAGAGTACTGTGACTATATATAATAATAATACATTGCATGGGCTGGGGATATAGCTTAGTTAATGGAGTGCTTTCCTTGTATTGCACAAGGTCCTTGGTTTAATCCCCAGCATCACAAATAATAACAATAATTAATGATGATAATAATAATACATTGCATATTTTAAAAAGCTACAAGAGAAGATTTTGAATGCTTTTACAATAAGAAAATCATAACTGTTTGAAGAGATAATATATTTACTCTGATTTAAAGACTATAAAATGTATACATGTATTGAAACATCACATGGTACCCCATTGAAATGTTTAATTTTCTGTTTTTATATATGAATTAAAACAAGTTTTAAAAGAAAAAAATATTAATATAAAATATGCTTAAAATGGACAGTGTATTTTAATAGTACCTGTGAAAATATAATTTAAAAAATCTTACTCAAAGTATTTCTCCTTTTTTGTATTGAATACTTCTAGCTGACATTTCATAATTTAAATTTAAAAGTGAATTTATGCAATCCACTTGATCACTAAATTGTGCAATCAAGTCAGGTATTTGTAGAGTTGTGAGAGAATGTAGAAATTAAAATGTTATTATGTTCCCTAGGACATAGTTTTGGAATCCAAGAAACATAATGCTAGCTAGCCAAGTTTTAGTTGTCTAGAAATATAAGACCTTTAAAAATGCTGATATAAGCACATAAGTCCTGTGCTAATTAGAAATGATTTAATGTACTTCCTACAGCACATCTATTTTATAAGGATTCCTGCAGGATTTAATAACTAATGAGAATCTGAGCACAAAATTAATGCTTACAATTTTCTGTTCAAACACATACTATATAATATTGTTCTGAAAATGCTTAAAAATACTCTTATTTTCAACACCGGTGTTATTAATCTTTTATGGAAGGTAGTTTACATCATACTAATGAATTATACTAAAAGATCCAGAAAACACCTGGTTTTTTAAATGCAAGGTTTTATACATAGCAATTTATCTGTATAGTCTTAAGTTGATATTTTGTTATTTTTATTCAGGTGAATTTTTGTGATTCCTGCAAATAACTTATTTGTAGACAATTTTACTTTCTCTTAGAATGTAAATCACTATTAGTTTTAATTACCATATTTTTATTCAGTCATATTAGTCTTTATACATTTACCTACTCTGTGATCTTAGAAAAATTATTTTCCGTGGGAGGGAGATCAGTGGAGTAGGGTAAGAGGATTTAGGGAGAGGAAGGAGAAGAGAAAAGGGGAGAATGGTGGAATGAAATTGACACAACTATCCTATGTGCATAAAAGAATATATCACAGTAAGTTTTACTTTTATGTGTATCTATAAAGCACTAATTAAGAAAATCTATGAATAAATAGAATGAAGAACAGTAAACAGTGGCAGGGTGGAGTGTAGGGTAAGAGAAACTACAAGGGAGTAAATTGGACAAAATTTGTATTCCATGCTTATATGATTATGTCACAATAAACCCCAATATTTTGAGTAACTCTAATGCACTAATTAAAAATTAAAAAAAAAGAAAAACCACTTTCCTGAAGCATCAATAGAAACAATTATGAAAAATGAGTACTGTCTTTAGTTACATAAGATAATTTTTATAATTAAAGTTTTATGAAATTATAAATATTACAATTTGAATTACAATCCAACTATTAGCCTGGCCACAAAAAATGGATACTGAGAAAATTGTTAGCAGGATTTTTAAACTGAAAATTTTTTTCCTTGTGAATATCAAAAGTAGAAAAAGATAGTGTTTATTTGAAGTATTTTTGTTAGCATATGAAAAGTCTGTTGCTTTGTGTACTTAACTTGGTACAACTTTTTGAATTAACATATCATCTACTTAGTTAAAAAGCCTTGTCCTCAAAATTTTCTAATCTTCAGATTTTGAATTCAAGCTTCTTGGTCAGATTTGAAAGCAGAGGTGTTAGGGCTAGGAGTGTGGCTCAGTGTGGTAATGTGCTTACTTACCATGTGTGAGAACCTGAGTCCAATACTTAGCTCAGGAAAAAAAAAATGTATATATATATATATATATATATATATATATATATATATATATATATATATAATAAATTATACATATAAGTTATATATATAAGATATGTATATATTTAGCATGTATATGCATATGTATGTGTATATGTGTATATATATATACAAATAAATGATGTATGTGTTATATATATATACAAATAAATGATGGAGAATGTAGAAAGCTCTGGTGCATCTAAAAGCTTCCAAATGTAAGTTGGGTCATCGATAAACATTGAGTCTGTTCCCTTTCCTTCTCTCTCTACTCCCTTACTATTTTCCCTGGCATCCCTAGGTTGTCTCCAGGCTCTGGCATTATCCTCTCATTTTTATTCCCAGTGACATTCCTCAATATTCATACAACCTGCCACAGTTGGAGGGAAGCAATCTGATAAAAGAATGCCTACAGCAGATTTCATATGAAAGTCTCTTCAGGACTTTAAAACTCTGATGTTTGGAGACGACATGATTTCTGATAAACTAATAAATCCCTAGTGGTAAAATGTTAGTACAGCAGACTCATGTGGGAAGCCTTTGAGTTTGGGTTCCTCCCACATAGATTTGCTAATATCCTGCCTTTGGGCTTTAGAAAGTAGAATCAAATGTAACAAAAGGGGAAAGACCTCTGTGAGAGTAAGCAAGCAGGGGGCAAGATCTTTATGAGGCTTTATGATCTTTGAAGTTCAAAATTTTTTATTTTGCTTTGAACAATTTCTTCAATAATTAGGTTTGTAGATCATAATCCTTCAACTGAAGAAACTGGGCCAGAAGAAAAATAAAATTAATCTCACTTGAGAGAAAGATGTGGACCATAGTCTTCATCAGAAAATAATGTGATTATTTTCTCTTTGGCACCATAAAGTATATTGTGTTTTTTTTTAAACAGTTAAAGATGGAATTTTGGCATGCTTTTGTAAAGCTTGAGCCAGATTATCTTATTTTATTTGGATCCCTGGTTTATCTCAAGAGTTGGAATTCGGGGCTAGTCCATTTATGGAACTTTCTAATTATCTTCACAGTCTGAACCCTAAGCCCTATACATCTTTAAAAGAACTGCTTACCATAGAATCTTGGCTTTTTGTGAAGAAATGAACATTTTCATTTAAGAAAAAAATATGTAGAATATGATTATAGTCAAACGATCCACTTAAAAAAATTCTCCCAGAAGTAATTATGATATTTGACACATTAATAATTTTCATTGTCATAAAAGCAATTTGTTATTAATAGAATAAGCCATGAGATGTCATATAATGTATGTGAAGCAAGATTTTTTTAGTTGCAAAGGTGTCAAGTCAATGGCTGGGTACCTTTGGGAATTGATTTTTTTTTAGGAGCTTAAAATAATATTGAGTATATTTGGGTTAGTATATGTAATGGTGAATACACATTATTATCTTTGCTTCTAAAATTGAGTTATCTCATTACATTTTGTTATGTAATGAGATAATATAGATATCTAGTTTCCATTCACCCAGAAAGCTATCTTTGTGATATACTAACCTTTTCCCATTGAACAAAGTAAGTATTTTCATGATTCAAAAAAAGTGGCACCTTGCAACTAGCAGCACTTTCTTGAGATCTTATTTGATTCCTTTTTATTTCTGAGTGTCCCCATAAGATAGGCATGGTTTCAGAGCTTAAAAGACTTTTATTTTCAAATAGAGAAAATGGTAACTTGTTTCATTACTCAAGAATTGGAAATTTATAAATATATAATAACCATTGTCATTAAAATAAATTTATAAGGACTTAATTATTTTACTGGTATTGCATAAATGGAAAAGCTCATACAGTGTACTTTCTCTAAGTGCTTACATCTCAAAACTTAAGCACATTTTAATCTAATGCACCTACAAGGAAGTTATTAAAGATAGACTCAAAAATATCCTCTTTACAGCACTCTATAGTCTTATGACAAGGTTCCTCATGTGATGTATCCTCATATGAAATCCAAGATGGCTTATGAAAGGTGAGGGTTATTATTCAGTAGGTCTTGAGTAGAGACCACTCATCTACTTCTCTAATAAATTCCCACATGATCCTGGCACTGCTGGTCCATCGACCACACTTTGAGTAGTGAGACTCTAGAACAGTCTATCCAGTAGAACTTTCTACAACAATGTTCAATAGCTCTACTTTCCAACATGATATGTACAGGTCATAGATGCCTACTGAGGTTCAAAACTTGATTAGTGAAGCTAATTTTTTTTCATCAAATTCATTTGTATATAAGTTGCCATATATGTCTAGTGACTCTTATTGAACATATCCACTCAGGACAAAAAGTAAATGCAAATTAACTAGGTATCTAACACAGTCTGAGAACTAAAAGTTGCTAGTTCAATAAATGTATGTAATGTCTGTAAAATTAACATGTTCTAATAATAGACATGTCTTCTAAGTTAGGGAAACTAATAGGTGTTCAGAGGTAAGCATGAAGAGTTAAGTACATGTTTAGCCCCCCAAAGTACTGCTAATGTAACCTATGCATTCTCAAAAGGGATGACATTGCCAACAGGATAAAACATGCTTCTTGAGTGACAAAAATATTTAGATATTGCAATGGTTTGTTGCCCTCAAAGGAGTAATCTTACCTAAATCTTACCTAACCAAACATGATTTATCTTAATATTTAGTTCTCTCATTAGGAATAATTTATATTTAATTTAATTTTTCTCTTTAGAAGGGCAATAATGTAAAAAAATGTTTTGAGAAACACTGCCTTAAGTGTCATGGTAAACTGTACATGAATATGAATCAATTAATTTTAAAACAACTTCCATAATTTATAACTCTCTGAAAGGGTCATAATTGTGATTGGTTTAGGGACAACTCTAAGTGGGTTTTCTATATGAAAACTTGCAGAGAATTTCTCACTTTTCCTTGGAGTTACAAAAAAGTAAGGGGAACAAGAAGGATATTCAATTAGTGTGAACTTACAAAAAAATGTGAAAAGTCAGTTCCAATTTGGGGTAGTTAAATGGACCTGAGAAACGTTAAGATCATCATAAAATGTGAAGAAGCTCAACTTCCAGCTTGAGAGTTGGACATTGTACAGTTAGGTTGGAAGTCCACGTGTACTGTTTGTGCAAGTGTTTTAGGCAGCCTTTTTGCTACTGTGACTAAAAGGACCCAATCTGACCAACTGTGGAGGAGGAAAGGTTTGTTTACAGGCTTATGGTTTCAGAGACTTCAGTCCATAAGAGGCTGGCTCCATTCCTCAGGGCTCAAAGTAAGGCAGGGCATCATGGTGGAAGAGTATGGCAGAGGGAACCAGCTCACATGATGATCAGAAAGCACAGAGAGAGTCTCTATTTGCCACATACAAATATATACCCCCAAACCACATCCCAATCCCCACCTCCTCCTGCTAAACCCTACCTGCCTCCAGTTACCACTCAGTTAATCCCTATCAGGGGATTCATTCACTGATTGGGTTAGTTGACTATCACAACCCAATCATTGCTTTTCGAGGATACCTTACATCCAAACCATAACAGCAAGCTAAAGCACATTCACTGATGAGACTCCCACACAGCAGAAACCTGAATTTGAGAGATTGGTGAGGTAGGGTTTGAGGTTACTCCAGGGCTGAGGCAAGGAGAAAAGGGGATGGGCATGTTGAAATCTCCATTTCCCTCCCTGTTTTTAAGTCGCCTGTAAAATGATAACGTTTTCCTGTCACTTTAATGAATATAATACTTTAATGTAATTTTATTATGAATAAGTAACATAATAATATAATAACCTTGGGAATTAGGAGAAGTGTGACTTATTCTACACAGATCACTATCATCATGTTCTATGCAACATCTGATATAAACATGACTTAGAGTTAGTGGCACACTAGCAAATGTCCAGTAACCAATTTTGCAGGGAGACAAAATCCATGATTTATGGAATTTGGAAATTTCCACAAAATACTCTCACTATATATGTTTATTCTAGCAGAAAAAATAATATATGCTATGTTCTTTTTCTATCATAAGCTTCATCCTGTTTACATCCTGTATTTGTTTCTTTTGGGTTCGAAAGTATTTTATAAAAATGTGGCTGCTACTGTTTACTGTATTATCAATTCTATTATGAGTAATAGTTGGATCAAAAGTAGATTTGTATGTCACATGGAAAGGAGATGTGAAATCATAACAATATGCAAGGTTTATGTACCATTTTACAAATTAGACAAATTTTAAGTTAAACACAAATTTTATTCAGATTTCCAGTGATTATGATGATGAAGATTGAGATTGGATATCTCTATTTTGCCCAAGTTGCTTTCAAATGCCTGGGCTTACGCAATTCTCCTGCCTCAGCCTCCAGAGTAGCTGGGACTTCAGACACACATTACTGTACCTGGCTTCCAGTCTTATTATTTTTATTTCATAGCATGAAATTCACTTCCATGCTTATTTATTTAGCATTTACCATGTGTAAGGAAATGTGTCATAAAAATTAAAAGTAAGGAACACAAATTATTTTGTAATTTTAATCAAGTTGAAAAATAAAAACTTACTTCAATTTGATTTACTTTTTAAAAAGCCTTTGGAGCTAAACATTTTAGGCCAAGAAGTTCTTACTTATATTGAACCAAAAAAAAGAAACAAGTGTATAGTCCATCTTTCTGATCATCCCAATACCATTCCACACTATTATCATCCAATAATGGGAATTTTTATTTGTATCCTTTTTCCAGGGATAATGATAGAGATCCAAGGGAGAAAGCCTAAGATAGATTATCCTGAATCTCAAAATACAGAGATTGCTAAGGAGTAAACAGGAGACTGGGAAAAACCTCATAGAATGACAGAAAAGGGTTGAGAATGTTTAAGATTGGAAGAGAGTATCGGAGGAGTAGCTATTGCTTTTCAGATATCTGAAGAGAAGGACAAAGTAGATTGGAGTAAGTTTAAGAAGTTTACCTAGGTCGTAGGTATTTTCAATAAAACTTATAATTCTGAATTTTTTTTAGACTCAGATTTCATTTTCTCGTGGATGTGTCACCTTCAACTGTGCCTTGAAGGAACAGCCAGGGAAGATGGATAGCTATGTACAAGAATACTATTTCTAATCTCCCCAATTTTCTACCATTCATATTCATCAGACTCTAGAATTAACCCTCCACTTGGATACTTGTAATGAATAAAATGTTTTTAATTTAAATAATAATTATTAAAAAGGTAAATTGGGTGTAGTAGTGCACCCTGTAATCCCAGCAGCTAAGGAGGCTGAGACAGGAGGATTGCAATTTGATTCTAGTGTCAGCAATTTAGGGAGACCCTCATCAAATAATGAGACCCTGTCTAAAAATAAAAAAATAAAAAGGACTGGGAATGTGATAAAGTGCCCCTGGGTTCAATCCTCAGCGCACCAATAAATAAATAAACAAATAAAAAAATATACAAAAATTAAAATGTAATAACTTCCTAACATTGAGAAAAATGTTAAAATATTTCTAGCTTTAAGAAACTTGTATTCTTAATACTTTTTAAATCATCAAATAGCCCAATCTTCTGACCTCCTTTTTATTCCCCATATAGAAACAGATTCAGAGTCAACTGGGAGAATAGCCGCTAAGCTGCTGGTGGAATCACACTGCATTTTAGAGGATATGTCAGAGCTTTTGTCTTTTAACTCAGACATTTCTGTTCTGATCTATTCCAAATTTCCTGCCTACCTGCAAGTGATTCCTGCAACATATTTTATAGCCGTTTCCATTCATTTTTGAGCTCACTAAATTCCTGCTTACAATATGATATTGGTGAAAGCTATGAAGAAAACAGCTATTGTTCAGACTGGAAATGTCTGTGGCCAAGAATAGCAATGATTTCTCTGGTGCCATTTCTATCATCAGTGTTCTTATTTCTGGCAATTCAACATCAGCATTTGGGGATTTTATTGAACAAAGGAAAGTTCAATTAATGAGCCAACACAAATGATCAGCATCAAAGACGGGATGTAGTTGGGAAAAATAAGCAAAAGAATGAATGTGTTCAATGATATTACTGTATTGCATGACTATTCTAAAGGATGTCACCTATCAACCTTTTGAATAAACAAAACATGAGTTAAGAACTGGTACTACAATCCTCTTTTGAAGATTGATTTGGACATGATCCCAGTGAGTATATCACCAGGGCATAAGGGAAGATTTTCACTAATCTATAATACTTTAAACACAAAGGCAGTCAATTGACTCTTCAGAAATTTCTAGTATTTATTTAATTAATTGACATTAGTTGTTCTGATTGTGCATTCAAAAAACACATTCTAACTAGCTCCATCAAAAGGAAAAAAATATTGAAAAATATATATTTATAGGTCATCATTCATCTCTGTGCTTAAACTATAACTCTAATACTGATTATGCCCTGCAGTGAGGTAAGCAGTTGAAGAAATGGGTATTTTTTGAAAATTTTAGCAATGAGTTAAGCAGAACGCAACACCAGGAAACTATGGTCACCAACCAGAGAAAACAATACAGCAAAAGACAGACCTGTTAGGAAGTTCTGGCTGACTTATACGTGACCTACCAAAAACAAGTCTAAGAAAATACATTCTCAAGTCTTTAGCTCAGTCTGCAGTTGAGTTGAAATGCGTCAAAATGTGGTTCTCGGAGGCTATTCACATGCTCTTGAAGTTTTATAGTTGGGTTAGTTGTCACAGTCAAATTAAATAGAACTTTGAGACACTTTGGGGTTATGGCCTAAATTGGTCTGATAAATTCTTGCCCCAATTCTGAACCACACTCTGGAAGCTTGACGTAATGGTGTTACAGAAAATGGAAGCATAGGAATCTAAATGGCAAAGAATTAAATGTTGTATGCAGCTAGAACTTTAGGAATATTGAATTCTACTCTTAATCTCAGGGCTCCTCTTAATTTGGAAGCATTTGAAACAATTTACATACATCTGTCAAAGTTTTCTTCTCTGTTGACTGAAGAGAATATTGTTATCTTAACCTTAACCTATGAAATTATGCCTGGAAATATCGCAATTAAACTTGAAAAACTTGAAATATTGGAAGTCCCAAATATGATGAAAGGCACTTGAAGTGACAATTAATTCCTCTGTTTTCATTTTGAGAGTTAAGTTTTCCCTGAGAAACAAAATTACCTTATGCCCTTCTTTTGTGTATTTCAGAATCACCTTGAGAGCTAATATTAAAAATGAAAATTCCTAGCCCCACCCCCACCTGGAGATCCTGACTTTGGGAGGTCTAGGTGATATTCTGGGTGGTTTTATTGTAAATGGTTCACAGACCACTCTGCAAAACATCACATGTTGACCTGCTCTGTTGTAGATGGTACATCACTCATGAGCAGCGCAGCCATTGCTCTCCCTAATGTTGATGATTTATCTGTAATTATGTGTTAAATTAATCAAATTGGGCATTTAATTTAATCTGGTTTAATATTTAATAAATATGTGAAGCAGAATGACAAAAAATTGTATTTATGCATCACCATTTATTAAAATTATTGTTTTTATCTCCATTATCAAGCCCCATTATTGATACATTTTTTAAATGTCTGAAGAATCATGAAATATTTTTTATTTATAATGTTATGCTTTCCAAAACATTCTCTTTTATGTCTTCTGAAAGAAGCTAGAAATTATATGAAAATTATGTATTTTAATGAATCAAAGTCTGATAATATTTCCCCTCATTATCAGATAAGGATGTCTGTGTGAGAGACAGAGAGACAAAGTATTCTTGGTTGTAACAAATGAATACACAGGAATCATGCCTTCAGGTAATGTAGCTAGGAACAATTCTCTCTTTATACCATGCAACTGCTTCCAAAATAAAGGAAGACCATCAGTAAATGCTGGGTGTCATTGAATGTGCCACTGTCCTTTGCACAACAAATCTGTACAGATCAATTACAGTAGTTAGTTGAACACTTGAAGTTTTCTCATGAGTTAATCTCATGAGTTCTTCACTGATATTAGAATAGGATATTTTGAGCTTTAGTAACAAAAGATCCTGCCAGGCATTTGGAAGAGGTGTTAATAAGCCAATTTAGAGGGAGAAGAACCTTGAATTATACTGTAAATCTCTGTCCTTATAGATGATTAACCTTTTGGCTAAGGTGGAATTGTTCCATTCTATTTATTATTCAACTTTGTTATTTGAGAAAATAAAAAAGACAGAGACTAATCATCTAAACAATTCCTAGATTCCTTTTGAGAGTCATAAAATATGACTCTCGAAGGTCTTAGTTTTATGATATAATTGTTATAATATAGTTTAGTTTTATAAAGTGTGAAGGAGATATACCTAAAATTTACATTTTATCTATAAACTATTTGGTACTTTATATAATTTTTTAAATTATTTGATGTTGCATTTATGCTGCTTTGCTTTTAGAATTTGCGAGAAACTATAGAATTCTTTTAAGTTTTTGCAGTTTGCACAGACACATATAAAGTGTCATTTGCAATAAACACTTAAAAATTATAAATGAGTTGGACACCAGAAGACCCTGCCCTTAGACCCTCCAGAAAATGCCAGCGATTGATCTGCTTCCATTTACACATGCTCATATACCATAGAACACTGAAATTGTCTTCTACAACCCTTCATAATCCCACTTTCTTGAACCTCTTTTTCACAGCCTTTCTAAATATAATAATAAAATTAGTTTTATTATTTTCATTGTATGTTTATTAGTTGATCAAATCTATTTAGTCTTTTTCAAAGTTAAAACATTTGAGGACAGTTATGAGCTTTAAATTCAGATCTTTTAAGACACATTTGAAACATGACTTACACTTAGTAGTTTTAGAAGTAGTATTTTAGAGTTAGATGTGCTTTTACAATTTGATGGCTTCTAGAGGAGAATACTTTAATTCATTGTTTAAATTACTGTCAGAAAGTCTTATTTTGTACAAGAAACCTAACCCCTCCCCACTTGCTTGCTCAATGGAAACTTTAAACTACTGTCATACTTGACTTTTTAAATTCTATTTTTATGGAATAGTGCAAGAGGAAATATTGAGCTCCCTATAATTATAAATATAAGTATTTTACAGAAAAGTTCTGGCAAGTGATTTTGGCCAAATTATATTTTTTATATTGTGTGCATGTATAAGAATGTAACAATAAAATACCATCATTATGTACAACTACAATGCACCAATAAAAATGTGGAAAAAAATTAAAATTAAGTACTTTAGATGTTTTGTAATTACCAATTTTTTTAAAGTTGAAAACGTTTTATCTATAAATTTAAATGTTAAGGGAATTATACAAGTAAAGATATAAGAGGGGGAAATTAAATCTATAATATTAAGTAATAATTGGCAAAATACTTCACAAGTACTTGATTTCTCAAGCAGATCCAGGGAATGAACTGGTAAAACTAGTTCATGTGAAGCCAAGGAATTTCATAATAAAATTCATGAATAACAATGGAAGGATGTTGAAGTATGTGTTGAAATGACACACTTTAAACTTCTGATTTCATAAACTGTATTTTGTGTTTATCATTATTTTAAATTCAAAAACTATTTTTCCCTGTGTTTCATTATATATGCTCATTTCAAAGAGATTTTTTTTTCTCTACTGGATGGTATTCTGAGGAATAGTTTGGATATTGTTGTCTTCAGGATTTTGGAGCAGACCACACTTCAAACAAGGTGTCAAATTAAATGTATGATTAATCAGAGGGAAAGAATTCCTTTTTCTTTCTCTTTCTTTTTTTTTTTTTGTACCAGGGATTGAACTCAGGGGCACTCAACCACTGAGCCATACCCCCAGCCCTATTTTGTATTTTATTTAGAGACAGGGTGTCTCACTGAGTTGCTTAGTGCCTCCTCATTGCTAAGGCTGGCTTTGAACTTGTGATCCTCCTGCCTCAGCCTCTTGAGCTACTGGGATTATAGGCATTAGCCACAGCACCTGGCAGGAAAAAATTCCTAAATGCCTTTTTTTAGAAGGCGTCTTTCTGCTCTTGCTATAGCTGCCTCTCTCATGGAGATTGGGGCAAGGGAAAGAGAAATAAGTTTAATTCTCCTTTAATCATGTTATAAATGACAAGACAAGATTTATTTGATTTGCATTAATATGGCAATTTTACATAGAATGGCAATTTTACTTCACATCCTCTGAATTTTAAGCTGATGGAAATTTAGAAGAACAAGTCAGTATAGTTACCAAAAAAATAAACTTGGAAAAAAATTTGCCAAATTATCAGTAACATTAATCATAACATTTTTCTCAAAAAGCTTAAGAGAGCTCCTTTTTTACTTTCAGTTGCTCTGGGAAAAAATATTAATAGTTCCATCTTTGCCTTATGCATGTTTCTTCAGTGTTCAGGTGTTTTGTGCTTCCATCAATACATACTTTGGGCAAAAGAGTATATTTATTGTCCTATATATTTACATGAAAAAGGACAAATAATTGATAACTACTGAAAAATTCCACCTATTTTCTACATAATACTTCAACTGGAAATCTTTTATCCACACAAAAAAAATTGTATATTTATATTTCTATGTTAATTTGGTAAAGTTTTAAGTCTGAATTATATACATCATGTATATAATATATATTATGCATATAATATATTATGCATATATGTATACATATATATGTACACAGAGAGAGAGAGATCTATTATATATCCTATACATGTATCCAATGTAGATATATATGGTAACAGATAAGCAAATCCCAGGAACTTAACACATCAAGTGCTTATTTCTCAATCACAATATATTTCCCACATATGCTAGCAGGTGAATTTATTCAATTAAGTTATAAAGAGATGCAAGTTTATGATTACAACTATCTAATAACTATAATTTCTGTAATTCACATTTTCCTTATTTGCTGAAGAAGAGAACACTGAAGAATTACATGTAGGCTTTTCATAAACTCACCCTTTCATGTTTCCTCACATTTAATTTTCCACAACTGGTCCCAGGAGTCTCCCTAACCACAGAGGAATATGCAAATTCAAATGAATGTGACATTCACAGACTTGGGTTGCAGTCAGGAATTTCATAAAATGTCTAATTTAGGATTTAATGTTAATTGTAAAAATCTACAGACTTAAAAAATGAAAGGAAAACATGACCAGGAATATAAACAAAAATATTTATAATAGGAGATAAAATAAGAAATAACATTAATTTAGGGTTCATATGTGTCTGTGCCAGTCATTTTATAAGAATTCATATTATTTCATTTTCCTTTTACAACCACCCTCAGAAGTAAATAAACTATAATCATTTGTAAATTAGAATGCTATGGCTAGTTTAAATAATTAAGCCAAGTTCACACAATTTGATAGTGGTAACCAGATTTGAATCTAGGCAGTCTTGCTCCAGATTTTACTAAACTGGAAAAAAAGACAGAGGGTAGGCTCTGAAGCAGGTCAGCCTGTTGGCATTTCAAGGAGTCTCAGAGATTCTCATTGCCATATTAAATGCTGTGGCCCAGAAAATAATACTTAGCTTTCCAAACTCAGAAATATTTATCATCTCACTAGCCTCAAAAGTAACTTGAGACTCATATATAATCAGATGCTACTTTTAAAAAATTTATTAGACCATTATTGTCCAAGAGTTTAATTCTCTTTGTTTGAAACAGCTACAAGAGAAACAGCACTATAGCAAATGCACTCGTTTATCAATTTGCAGTACAGCTGCTACATGGCCTGAACATCCAAGTTCTCAGGCCAGAGTAACCTTGCTCTGAAGGAAGTTGACATTGACCCTGAAAGATGCTTAGTGATGAGGAATGGGAACCAGAAAGAGTCAGTTATATAAATACATTGTTTATTGAAATGAAACACAGTAGAATGATTTCATCTTCACAATAAGAATTAAACCTACCATAAGGATGAGTCAGGTCTGGACCATCACCACCAGACCACACTCAATCCATGCCAGAGACTCCCAAATATTCTCAGCCCATAGTGCCCTTAGTGGCTTCAAATTTGTTTTTCTGAGTGCTAAATGGATGAAAGAACTACCTAACGGTTTCTTTTATTAAGCTGCAAAGGCTGAATAATTTAATAAGTATTAAGGTCCTCATAACATAGCAACCAAAAGAAAAGCAACACAAGTAATTTTTTAAATGTAACATATTTCATTCTACAATTTCTTACTTAAGTGTGTCCGTGGAACCTATATAACTTCTCAGACCTATATAACTTGAAATCAAATTAGACAACACCATCTCATTTCCTGTTTCACTTTGATTTTCATGGGGAACTTGCTCTTAATCACAGAAACTTCTGATAACCCAAATGTCCAAGAATGTGACACCATTGAAAGGGATATATAAAATCCAATATTTGAACCATGAGTTACCGAGTAGTCTGTGAAGTGTCTGACACAGGTCAAATATTGCTGTGCTTCTACCAAAAATTTGTAATATAGTATCACACTCCAGTGTGAACTTAGGGGGCCCTTGATGATATTTGGACAGGCACAGACTGACCCCATTTATGTGAATTAGTCTCTGGTATGCTGAATGACCATTTCCCATAGACGAGGCTTACCATTTCTTTAGTAAAGTTAATGTATTCTACCTGGTACTTTGGTCTGGGGTTAAGTCCTTTAGACTCTCACACTGACTATATAGTTTCTTAGACTGACTTTATTGTTTCATTCTCAGAGGGCAGCTTCATTTGTCTTGTTCCCTGTTCCAAAAAAAAAAAGAATTTCAATACACCTCCCTTGGACAAATAATAGAAACTACTCAAAACCACCTAAGAAATTAGTATGGAAACTACCATGACCATGTTGGATAGGTCTTTGATGTAAAAAGCTTTGGACTTGTCACTGTGCTATTTTAATATCAGCCTGGTCCCCAATAAAATGTACACATCAGGCCTTGAGCAACCCCAACTCCTCACTTCCACTACTTGGACTTATTTTAGAAACTCTACAACAACATACCTGAACAAGCTGTCACACCAGGCTGATGTTCCCATGAGTATCAAAGCATCCTCTGTTTACTGCACACAAAGCGTCTTCCCTCCATTGACTTAGCAAAACATGTTTCCTTATTTTTTATAACAAAGAAAATAAAACTGTATTTATAAAAACAAATAAACATTAACTAATATATTTGGCTACCAATGAATACATTTCTCAACTACTCAATCACTGTTGCTTCAAAGAATTCAGCAGACTCTTAAAATGCCAATGAAACATAATTCTTAAAAGACTGCTCTCAATATTGTTTCTAATCTAGTCGTTTCTATTTTATATATTTCAGTAATAGTTAAGGAAGAATTTGAGTTTTTATTTTTCCTCTTTTCAATATAGTATATGTCATTATTGCTCAAATGTATTAAGTACATAAAATCAGGGAAAATGCTATTTTAAAATTTCTTTTTTCATAAAAATGATTCTCCTGATCAATAAAGTCCTTCAGTCTGAAGGCGTACCATTACTGTTGAACACCTCCCTTTTCAGTCTTTATACTCTGCTAATAATTGAAGATAAGAGTGAAGATTGCTGAATAATAAAACAATCTTCTGGGACTGGGGTTGTGGCTTACCAGTGGAGCACTTGCCTCTCACGTGTGAGGCACTGAGTTCAATCCTCAGCACCCCATAAAAATAAATAAACAAAATAAAGATGTTGTAACTAAAAAATATTTTTTAAAAATCTTCCCCTTAAATACAAGAAAAAGTTGGGGAGGTTTTACTTATTGAGATTTTTCTCTGTTGATTCAAATACTTTGTTTTACAAATACATATACTTTCACTTTAAGAGGATTGAATATTGTATTTGCTGTTACACTTTGGATTTGGAATGTCCCCCAAAGTTCCATGTGTAAAAAATACTACCAGCCTGGTACTATTGGGAGATGGTGGAACCTTTAGAGGTAGGGCCTAGTGACAGGAAATTAAGTCACCGGGAATGTTCTGGAAGGAGATTATAGGACCCCTTTCCCTTCCTCTTCTCTTTGCTCCCAGATTGCCTTAATTGAGCAGCTTGCTACAACCCACATGACAACAAATGGTGTTCTGCCTTGACACAGGCCCAGAGCAATGGGACCAAGCCATCAGGAGCTCAAATTGTGAGATAAAATAAAACTTTCCTTCTTATAAGTTGATTATTACAGAAATGAGAATCTAACACATTTTCCTCAACTACTCGTCCAGGCCCTGGTCAATTGGGCTATGTTCTGACTCTAGAAAACTGATCTCATATTAGTCAGATTTTACTAGGTTTACTGTGAAATTCTGGGAGCTATTAACTACATATTTTTACTTCCATTATACATGCTGCGAGATCTCCCAGGACTGCAGTCCAGATACAGATGTTCTTCCTGTACCACTTCTCATCCTAGGACCCCAGTGTGAAGCACCCCTACTTCAACTGTGCTGCTCATGTCGTAAGGGACAAGAACTGCTAAGAGTTCAGGGCTCCATAAAACTTCAACTGAGACCTTCTGCTACGCCACTTCCATCTCTATTCTACTGGCAAAAGGAAGTTGCACAGCCTAATATAACATTAGTGGGGCAGGGAAATATACGTATCAATCTACCTAAATCTGTTGTTTTGATCATATTCACCTGTTTCCTTTGGAATACAAAATTTTCTCATCCGTTTTGCAAGATAGAAAGGCACTGAAAATTTTCATCTAACCTCAGTCCCAAGTTTTAAGTCCAAGATCCCATAACTGACTTTGCATAAAGTTTAATGTGACTCCAGTTGATTTTTGAGATCTTTGAAGTGAGAAGACAGGTGATCTCCTCACAGTTCCAATCCTGGTACAATTGCAGGCAAAGCACATTAACCAAGAAAGAAATACTCCTACCTGGAAATTTGAAGAGTGGGAAACACAAAGCCATCACTGGCTCATGGAAATTTTGAAATTCTGCTGAGAAAATATTGCGAGGAACCTTTATTCCTGGAGGTAGAAACTTTTATCTATCTATCTATCTATCTATCTATTAATAGGCTTCACCTAACTTCCTGGGAATAGCTCCTCAATCTATTTTTTCCATAGCTCTTAGAACCACCTTCTGGAAAATCCTTTCTCCTCTTTATTTTCTTGATGACATATCTTAAGAAGTCATTGGGTTTTTTGATGTTTGGGATTCCCCAGCTGCTGCCTTCAGTCTGGTTTTGCCCATAGAATGTGGCCCAAATGTCAGTTTAATATAGTTTGTATAAAATGTTTAATATAGTCACACTCTTTTCTAATCCATACTGGCAGTACCATTAGTAATAAAACTCTCCAAGAAAAATACCAGAGACTTATTTTTTTTTATTTTAGAGGTATAATCATACCAAATTATTTTAAAACCAAGTCTCCCTAGATGTAATTACAAATGCTTTGTTGCATCACCCCTCCCAGGGATTATATCCCTTGTCTCTTCAACCATTTTATCCAATTGGGAGGAATGATGGGAGGCCTCAATCACGGTCTTAAATAAATGTATTCTTAACATGCCTTGTTTGATTTTGCTTTGAGGTTGTGTCTTGACTATTAATCAGTATTTATGGCTCAAGCAGTTTCTCAAATTTACATTTGATTAACTAGAAATGAGAAATCACTTCACTTTCTAACCCCCTGAGTTTCCTTTGACTCCCAGTATTTATTTTTATTCTCCTTACAAACAGTATTATCTTCATAAACCTAGAAAATGACAACAAGCTCCAAAGACAGAATACAATAAGTACACGCTTAGCCTTTCAAATATTCAAAAGTATTTAAAAACATTCAAAAGTTTAGTCACACATGTCCTTTTCTTATAAAACGGGCTGTCATTTTTCCAGATTTTCTAAGTTTCTACAACATACCAATGGTGCTCATTAGATTTTTGTCACTTCTACCAAAATACCTGACAAGAACAACTTACAGAATTAAAAGTTTATTTTGGCTTATGGTTTCAGAGATTCAGCCCATGGTTCGCAGAGTTCATTGCTCTGTTTTGCTCTGAAGCAAAACATCATGGTGAAAGGTTTTGGTGGAGGAAAACTGCTTCACTCATGGCAGCCAGAAGTTGAGAGAGGAAGGCAAAATGGCCATAGAGAAGATGAATTCTTTCAGGGAACACCCTCAGTGACCTACCTCCTCCTGCCACAGCCCAACTGTCTATAGTTACCACCCAATTAGTCCATTGAAACTAGGATAGATGACTAGGTTACAACTCAAACAATATTGAATCATTTCCCATATGAATATTACTGTGTTAACACAGGAGCTTTGTGCCGCAATCTGGCTGGGCACAAATCACGAGCCACTCATGCAGGAACAAACTTTACTTCCGAACTCCCCCAAACGCCACCCACGCGGCCCTTCCAGGAACACCACACACCAACCGGAACTCCCTCCCCCAGAACTTCACCAACCAATGGGAACTTTCCAGGGATCCCCGCGGAGAACTCCAAAGTAGTGGGCGCCAAGGCGGACAGCCGGGGTCTATATACAATTGAATACACAGCCTGTTTCAATCCAGCGTCATCCAGTCCCAGCAATTATAGACATAACCATCATCTTAATGGCTCCTCTCTCAACCATACTTCTGGCAAAATGCCAGGGCTATTGCAACTCGGCTATGGCCCTCAACAGCTTTGGGGGAGGGGACACCTCATATTCAAATAATAACACAAACCAAACCCCAAGCTAATATCAGATCTTTTGTTTCTTTATTGTTATTGGGATAAACATTTTAATTCTAAGTATCAATATTTTTGTTTGCTTAAAATAACAAAATGATTACATATCTCAAAGTTTCAATGGCTTTTATTACAAATACTGTATTTTATTCCTATTGATTGTTATGGCTCGGGGTTGTATGCTATGGCTGTGCTCAGGCTGTGAAATGGGTTCAAGTGTGCTCCACAATTTGCTAGATCCTGGTAGTTAATGTCTTTTCAAAACCAGAACTGTTAATGTGTCACTTCTGCCCACATTCCATTGGCCAAAATAAGACATATGACCAAGCTCAATACTGATGAGATAGGGAAACTCATTTTTCTCAGTTGCAGAAGAAAAAGAGTTTAAATATTTTTTGAAGAATAATATAAATCACCATAGTTGCTAAACATTTTTTGGTGTTATTGTGGTGAATCCATAAAGGGAAAGTACAACATTTAAGTATCTATCCTATGTCACTAAAAATTAGAAGCTGGAACATCTTCTATGTTTCTGGTATTTACAGGGGAGTTTTAATATTGTCATACTTATTTTGAAATATAACTAAAACAGATATATTCCTTGGTCTCCATAAATGCCTAACTTTCCTACTATTAGCACATATGCTAAGGTAAATGAGTATATAGTGATGACATTTTGGTGCTGTAGAAGTTATGTGTAATTCATAGTTACAATAGCAATAAGAAGTGATAATATATTCTCTAGCTATAATATCAAAACATACAAATTTTTTTCCCCTTTGGACAAATTTCAACCTTGTTAAATCACTACAGTGCCACCCTGAGTTTGCCATTTTAGTGTTACCTTAACATTATCAGTCTGCTATAATCTCTGGCTTTCCATTTGGAAAATGTTTTTCTATAACATGAAAAGGAATAAGGCAAAGCTTCTTTCACCACCAGCCCCCACTTCTTCCTTTCAGTATTATTAGTGAGGAGTTTGGAATTCTTTTGTATTATGTGAATTTTTAACTTTTATCCTTCAGAAAATATATACAACAGCCAGACAGACTTGGAGCAATCATCTTGAAGCCTAGCGCTGAAAAGGAAGTGTAAACAAATACAATGTGTGCTTCTACGATGAAGAAGTTAGTTTATCCATTCTCAGCACCTTTAAAAATCCCACTCTGCACCTGATCATCATTTCAGAATGCTAAAAGATCCCTGGCACTCTGTAATAAGCAACTACATCAGTGCCATTAGCTTTGTACATGTGTCCTGTTGTTCAGCCATTCTATGACTATTATGTTATACATCTGTCAGGCTTCACAGCTATAGCAATGAGGATGAAAGATTCAGTGCTTCTGAAGGAATTTTATACCAGCTGCTGATGTCAGTTTTCCACCTGTTCCTTTTATAATGAGCTCAAATTCATAAGGAGCATAACGATGTTCAAGGCAAAGAGTAGGGCAATTAGTTCCAAGGTTAGGACTATCTACTCAGTTCTTTGGGGCATAATGTCATTTCATTCACTCATCACAGTAGCTTGACCTGCACTGGGATATCAGCCAGAAAATACCAGAGTGAGTGAGAAAGGGACTGTACTGCACAGTATTCTGATTCTGACAAGCAACCTGAAGTCTCTTCTGGGTGCATACATTAAAATTGAGTTTAAAACTCAAAAGGTGATTAATGACCCAAATACATTAAACCTGGATTCTCAGAGGTAAATCCTAACTCTTTTTTCATTAATTTCTTATTTATATATGACAGCGGAATGCATTATAATTCATATTACACCTATAGAGCACAAATTTTTCATATCTCTGGTTGTATACAAAGTATATTCACACCAATTTGTGTCTTCATACATGAATTTTGGATAATGATGTCCATCACATTCCACCATCATTTCAAACCCCATGCCCCCTTTCTTCCCCTCCCACCCCTCTGCTCTATCTACAGTTCATCTATTCCTCCCATGCTTCCCATCCCTACCCCACTATGAATCAGCCTCCTTATATCAGAGAAAACATTTGGCATTTGGTTTTTTGGGATTGTCTAACTTCACTAATCTCCATCATGTGGGATTAGGCCCCAACTTCCTTAATAAGACTCCTTTGGCACAAGAATTAAAATCAAGAATCAATAAATGGGATGGATACAAACTAAAAGGTGTCTTCTCAGCAAAAGAAACAATCTGTGAGATGAATAGAGAGCCTACATCTTGGGAGCAAATTTTTACCACTCACATATCAGATAGACCACTAATCTCTAGGGTATATAAAGAACTCAAAAAGCTAAACACCAAAAAATAAATAAATAACCCAATCAATAAATGGGCCAAGGACATGAACAGACACTTCTCAGAAGATGATATACAATCAATCAACAAATATATGAAAAAATGTTCGTCATCGCTAGCAATTAGAGAAATGCAAATCAAAACTACTCTAAGATTTCATCTCACTCCAGTCAGAATGGCAGCTATTATGAATACAAACAACATAAGTATTGGCAAGGATATGGGGAAAAAGTTTCACTCATACACTGCTGGTGGGACTACAAATCAGTGCAGCTAATATGGAAAGCAGTATGGAGATTCCTTGGAAAATTGGGAATGGAACCAACATTTGACACAGCTATACCTCTCCTCAGTCTATACCCAAAGGACTTAAAAACAGCATACTACGGGGACACAATAGCTAAACTGTGGAACCAACCTAGATGCCCTTCAGTAGATGAATGGATAAAAAAAATGTGGCATATCTACACAATGGAATTTTACTCAGCAATAAAAGAGAATAAAATCATGGCAATTGCAGGTAAATGGATGAAGTAAATCCTAACTCTCTACTATTTTCTTCCACTTTCCACAAGTAATAAGGAGAACTTATGTCTGAAAACAAATGATAAAATGAAGTACCATAAAATAAAAATTTAAACACCCCTTAAGATTAGAATGACAAAAATTCAAAACACCTATAAAATCAAATGCTGGTGAGGATATGGAGGAACAGGAACTCTCATTTACTGCTGGTGGGAATGCAAAATGATACAGATATATTTGAAGCCAGTTTGGCCATTTTTTATAAAACTAAGCTTACTCATACAATATGATCCAAAAATTTCACTCCTTGGTATTTACTATAATTAATCAAAACCTATGTCCACATAAGTATATGAATATATAACAGTTTTATTCCCAATTACCAAAACATGAAATAAACTAAAATGCCCTTCAGTGGGGGAAAGGGTAAACGAAGTATGATATATCCATTCAGTGGAATATTATTTAACATTATTAAAAATCAGCAATCGGGTCTTGAAGCAACCTGGAGGAAACTTAAATGCATATTGCTAAGTGAATAAAATCAATCTGAAAAGGATGCATATTGTATGATTCAAACTATATCACATTCTGGACAAGGCAAAAATATGGAAACTGTAAAATGATCCATATTGTCAGGACTTCTGGGGAAGGGAAAGAGGGATAAATAAGTAGAAGGGATCCTGAGGGTAGGGAAACTCTTCTATATTATACTGTAATGATGAAAACAGGTCATTCACTATACATTTACAACCGAGTACAATGTATAATATAAAAAATGAGCCCTAAAAATGTGAACTTTGGAGTGTCTTTAGTAATAATACATCAATATTGGTTCATCAATTATAACAAATGGGTTACACTAATGGAAGATGTTAATTAGAGGGAAAACTGGAGAGTAGGAAGATATTGAGTATTTCCCACTCAAGTTTTCTGTAAACTTAAAATTGTACAATTAAAGTCCCAGTGTAAGAGAAAATTTTAGGAAGACAGAGATGTGGGGAGGATTAATTAGCCTATATGTTATATGGCATTGTGAGTTAAAATTAATTGAGCTGATTCTACCAGTTATACATGAAAATAGAGTTACACGTGACCTTTTTACATATTAATTCCACATATATTTACAAAAAGTTTTTAAAAGGTTTCATGAATACTGATACATATCTACTATGTGCTTCAAAGTTTTGCATTCTTAAAATATTGTTTGTCTGCTAATGTTAAATATTAAATGTCTAAATTAAAAGTCTTAGAAAATATTTTATACTTTTAAATAATTTAAAATGTAAATATTCTCTTTTAGAATAATTTTTAAATGAAGATGATTTTATTTTTATTATTTTTCAGTGCTGAGGATCAAACCCAGAGCCTTGTGCATGCTAGGCAAGCACTCTATTGCTAAGCTATGTCTCTTTAGTAGTTACTTTTATACTGATTTCTGCCATTTCTTTAGTTAAAGGGCCTATTATCTCTTGCCTAGAATAATAATTCACTTGTTCAAAATATATTGAGTACTTAGTATGTATTAGACATTATCCCAAACATTCCAGTAGAAAAGAGAGATAAATAAAAGAAGACCTATGAGCTCATCAAATACACAAAATCTAATGAGATGTCATATACTATTTAAATCAAAGTGGATTTAATTCTACAACAATGTCAAAATTTTAGGAGTATATCACAATGAATGCCAATTTTCAATTTATATCATAGTTTCATGTGGATTGATGTGCATGTGGCAGGAGGTGGAACTTGGATAGAGGAAGAATACTCCATGCAATGACTCAGAAATTCAAACTCTATCTAGTATCTCTAACTCTAATATTGAATGTTTACATTTTTCTCAATTAAAAAAAAAAAGAAAGAGAGATAGAATATGGAACACTGTGAAGGGGTTCTATTGTAGGTATGTATGTCATACGGCCCCAAACCTAACTATATAAATGAGGGTAGAAAATAGAATCTATGTGACCAGGAGAAAAAGAAATGAGTTAGTAAAGAACACAATGTTTTTTCTATTGCATAGACATACAAGAAAATATTTAAAATATAATGTGGTAAGTGATATAACAGCTATGTCTGGGCAGTTTTACTTTATCCAAGGAGGTAATTTCCAAAGACTCATATTAAAATATAATTCACCTAATTTTCCCATAAAGAGAAATGTAAGATGAGGAAGTTTATGTTCTTTGATGGTATAACTCTCCAAATATTTTAGCATATTGTTGCTTGAAAGTTTTTTTTTTTCATTTTTCAGCAACTGTAGTAAAGCCATCACTAACAAATAACCTCCATAAGACACTAGTAAAGGACATAAAAATTACCCTAAATTGTGATACTAGAAATGGTAAAATATAGTCCAGTAACCCTAAATCACCCAAATTTAGCCCAATAACATAAACCAGTTCACTCAATACTGTCTAAATATGAATCAAAGACATATCTGTTTACCAATCTGCCATCATTTGGAGTTTAAGTCAGCTTTCTGTCACTGTGGCAAAATACCCGAGTTAACAACTTTTAATGAGAATTTTTTTTCATGATTTTAGAGGTTCCAGTTCATGGATGGTTGTTTTGTTGCTTTGGGGCCTATGACAAGGCAATACATCACGGCAGGAAGAGGGTCTTAAAGCAAAGCTGCTCACCTCTGGGCAACCAGTCCCACGAAGGAGGCAGAGAAAGAGAAAGAGAAGGGACCAGGGTCCCAATATGCCCTTCATAGGCACACCTCCAGTGACTTTCTTGCACCAAGCCCCAGCTCCTGAAGATTCTACCACCTCCCAATAATTTCACAAGCCAAGGGCCAAATCCTCAACACATGTGCCTTTGGGATACATTCAACATTCAAACTATAACATATAGCAACAGTATTAACACAGTTTAAAATTTCCTCTTCTTTGATAACTTTGTAATCTTGATGAATATTTTATATTTTATCAGATTCTCAAAACTTCAAAGTGTGATCTTAATATTTTAAGTTAGACTATTTTAAATTATATAAGAATCTTTGCATAAAATCTCACCAAACTTATAAACTGTTCTTGCAATGGCCTCATACACTTCAGACCAATCTGTGATAGTTTTCTAGTCTTAGCTACCTCTCCGTGCTTCTATATGTTGTCCATGAGAATTATAACTAAGAAGCAGAAATCTCACATTACTCATGTGAATAGAAGCCTTCCTACTTCGTCACCCACTCACTCTGCTACATGTATGAGCAAGACTAAACGCAATGATTAAATACAATTTCTGACAACAAATATTTAAGGAAAATCTACTTGATGACAAGTGTTTGGGGAGGAACAGAATTTTAAAATTCTATAATTTTTGCAAAACTTACTCTTCATTCCCTGTTTTTTTTTTGTTTGTTTGCTTTTTTTACTACTTTCCATCTTTGGCTCCAATATATTTAGCATATAGATATTCCCTAAAAATAGAATGGATTAGTGTGTGTGTGTGTGTGTGTGTGTGTGTACATATTTCCTCGCCTTTGTGTGCTGTCTAAGTCAGGGTATAGTGTAGTAAACAGATATTATTCCAAGACTGGGATTGGTCACAGGAAATTAAATGCTTACAAAATGATTAGAAGGGCTGGAGGAGAAATAGTCATGTGACTCCCACTGGACTGGTGAATCACAGGACAACTAGACCTTAGTGTGCTGACACTGGGTCTTGCAATTACTATGACTGCCTTTAGCTACAGTAAAACTGAAATTTCAAGTCGGCTGCACAACTGTCTTTAAACTCTAATGTCTCTGTGTCATTATTTGCTAGTTAAAATAGCAGCAACAAAAAGGCTCCCATCAGATAGTTACATTAGAATTTTCACAAGAATGCATATAATTAGCATAACCTAATTTGCATCCAGGCATTGGACATCATTAAGTCTAGGAGATGGTCTTTAGCTCTCTGCCAAACATCATTCCAATAGACACATGGAGAGGAGTAAGAATGAACACTGAGTCATCTACAGAGCACAGTACATTTCTAATGCCTGGATCTCTTTCCCACACTCTCCTCCTCCCCTGTTCTTTTCCTACCACAATGTGCAGTCCAACATTCAGCTCCAGTCTCTTTTACAGGGTGATCTCCTGGCTCCAAGTCAGGATCACAACATTGCTCAATATGGTGGCACTATTCTAATAGAGGGTATTGAATAAAAGGTCTGTCCTGTCTTAGGTTCTGAGAGAAGGGTGTCTCCTGAAATTTCTCACCATAGAACCCCACCCTAAGTCTGACTCTTCCCTCCCACAACAAATATTATTGTGCTATGATGTTTGTTCTGTTGACGCCACCCGTTGGTTACTGTCAGAACACAAAGGCCATATCTCATCTTCCTTTGTATATTTCCCTTTTCTTTTTCTCATGCCACACTGTATAAAGGGCACCTGAAAAATATGTTTGTTTGTTGATGGAGTGAATAAAAGAATTAATGAAACCACAAAATACCTTTAAGTTTATTTAAATTTAGATTTTGATTAAATTTAGGTTATCATGTTGTTTTTGCTTAGTATTATCAAAGCTTTTGCAAACTTTGTTTTTAAATAAATATGGAGAAAATGTTCTGTGAAAATTCTAAATATACAGGAGATACCATTGACCATAGATTTTACATATTTACAATGGCCATTTGGAAAAAACAGTCCATTAATATTTAATGATTTTATTTCCAAGTTAGCAATCCGAAGTCATTTATGCCAGTTTTTAGCCGTGTATTTGTGATCTTCCAGGCCCAAGTTAGGGTTTCTTGTTGTTTTGTTTGCATGGCAAGGAGCAGATACTCACTTAGACTGTGAACTGAAAATCCAACACGCAGCTGCAAGGATGAGCCCTGTCCCCCGCCACTCCCACCCTGCCCCGTTTCTCTGCAGCCACATGACTTCATCATCTCTCTCTTGCTCTCTGTACATTTATACTTGTTTCCCCCTCAACTTTTCAGCTTGATAGAGTAGCCTTCATTCCCACCTACTCATTCACATTCTTGCTCATCACAGGTTTGAATTCTCTGAGAACCTTTGTGGCTCTGACTAGATGGATAGCATCTGTCTTTTCACCCTTTAAGATGCTGCTGTCTGATCTCATTTCCCCTTCCAATCTTGAGAGAAAGACCCTGATTAGCCCAGCTCATCTTCTCACACTAGCCTCCATCATGGTGAATTTTCATACCCAGCCTGTGCATACAACTAGTGCAAGGTTAAGACAGCTTTTCTTTGAGTTGCATATCCTAAGTGTTCCAGGTATGTTGGCTTTTTTTTTTTTTTTTTTATTTCTTTGAATTCCTTAAGTAGTCCTGGGTTGCTTCTCTCATAACTCCACAATTTTTTATTCCTGATGTTCTGGGGCATATAAAATATTTTCACTGCTATTTGTCAAACAGTATCTTGATCTTTACACAAATCATAGTAGTGTCAAAAAATAAGGATTTGAGATTCTTACCCTGCTTGTAAGCTAAGTCAGATTGCCACAGTTTCTTAGTTGTGCAAAAAAACATAATACTTTTTGGTCAGAGAAAAAGAAATTTTATTATTCACAGAGCTGGAGTTTAATATGTGTCTCCTAAGGACCTGGGTGGTAAAGGCTTGGTTCTCTGCCTGTGGTGCTATTGGGAGGGAAACTTTAACAGATAAAGCCCAGGGAGAGGAAATCACTGGGGGTGTGCCCTTAAAGGGAATACTGGGATCCTTGCCTTTTATGTATCTTTCTGTCCCTTCCCCATTGACTGGAGGTTAGGAGCAAAGCTGCTTCCACCATGATGTACTAAAACACCGCATGCCTAAAAGCATCAGAGCCAACCAACCTTGGACTAAAACCACTGAAACCAAGAACCAAAATAAACCTTTTCTTCTTAGAGTGGATTATCACAGGTATTTTATCCCAGTGGTGGAAAGTTGACTAATACACACAGCAACAGCAATAACCAGAGTATCATCATTTTCTTTCACCAGTTCTATAAGCCTCCATAACCACTGAGCAACATGACTAGGGCCAGATGATTCTGGTACACACAGTGGATTGTGTTATAGGAAAGAATTCTCAGGCTTAGGATGCTCTAATCTTTTACAAGACTAAAAGCAAACCTGCACACAACCTATACTCCAGGGAGAGAAATAGAGAAAGAGGGGGTGGGGGGAGAGATTGTCTTTATTACTGTAGTGGACAACAATCACATGTGCCCTCTGTCCCAGAGTGAGATACTCTATCTTTCAAAACTATGTGCTATACAAATATCTATGAAAAAATAATCTCAAACAAAAGGTATAACTACTTCTGCTTGTAAGATACTCAGAAATACAAGAGACCAAAGAGGACTTTTTCTAACATCAGTAGCTTATTCCTTCATACCCAAAGAGAAATGGACATTTCATGATTCATATAACCAAATGACAAGTTAATTAAATTTAATATATTTACCAGTACTAGCCTTGCTCACTTTTTCCTTTCTAAATTGGTAATAAATTATAATTATAGGCTGACTCTCTTGATATCAAGATTCTGTTTTGTCCATCAATGGAAAACAAATTTGCATTGAAATATTTCTTTATTTGAGTAATCTTATTATATTCTTTTGATTCATATCTATTAATAAAATGTTATATGAATTTGTATTTATATTTTGTTTTTATTATCAGATTTTGTTAGACTGCTTAACAAATTTATTAAAATAAATGAGTCTAATATTTAATATAGATTTATATAGCCCATAAAAATAAAATTGCTTTCCTAATTTATTACAACAATTTATTGTTTTTTTCCAATATAAAGATATCTTATTTTGTAAAACGTTAGTACATATTTCCATTGATTCATACTAGTACTTTGTTCTATATGTAGTGACCTATTTGAAATATGTGACAATGTATTACTCTTTAATTTTTAAAGAAAACAGTACTGTTATAGCTGGAAACTCCCTAAATTTATAGTCTTCCAATTAAAATTATGTACTTTTTTCATATTAAAATGCCTATTGAAATTAGTGATATAAACTTTCACACTCTCATTCATATAATGGAATGAACTGGTAAAATTTAATAAAGAAAGGTACTGGGTATTTTTTAGTTAAGGGAATTGTTATTCCACAAACATAGTAACCACTGAGAAGTTACCTGCCATCTTTATGGTTAGTGTAGAACAGCATATAAAAGTAATAGGTCTTGAATTAAGGAGTAGAAAATATTTAGAAATCAAATTACTCACTTTAAAAAGAGGAATAAACTATATTTATGTGGAAATCACATGGGGACAATACCATATTAACATATACCCAATTCTTACACAAGTTATTTTCTATTGCAAGCTTTTCCTTGTCACCTCAAAATGCAAACGTATTCATGAAAAATGATCTGATCTAATATTCAGGCAAATTGATTATTTAAAGAAATATAAATATTTGTGTAAACAAATATACAATTGTCTAGTGTCTTAAGAAAGTGATATTAGCCAACTTTCTGGGAAAGGAATTATGATATAGCAAGCTCTTATTTTACATATTCTAGGCATTTTTATATATATTAATGTAATATGCATGTGACTTGTAAAATAAGTGTTATTATCACTAGTTTTAAAATTAAGGAAATAAGAAAATAATGTCACACTGTAATTCACGAAGCTTACTAAGTAGCACAGTCAAAAACCACACTTCAGCAAACTTTGCCTCCGAAGCTTGTGAATTCTCTGCCTATAGCATTGAGACAGATATTTAGTGGGAAGACTCAACTAATTAGTGTAAGAAATTACATGATCATCTTTGCTTCATTTAATTTGTAATGAACAAATGGAACCTCATGTATTTGTCCTTGTACTAGGGCAGATAGGTGAGGTCACCCTTATCATGAACGTGGTGCGCTGAATGAAGGAGATACTTCTGCTGGGTTTGTGTATCTTCTTGCTAGTAATGTATAGATAATGCAGGCTTCAGAGTTGGGCCAGATTTCCTTACTCTCCATAATATCTAATACCTGTGTGATCTTGAGCATTTTAGGAAACTTCTGTCTTGAGCTTTCATTTATAAAATGAGGAAAACAAGAATGCCTAATTCTCCTAGCATTTGTAGAAATTAAAGAAAATAATATGTGCAAATCTACTTCCAAGATTCCTGCACAAAGTAAGCATCCAGTAGAGTCTTATCATTTTTATCACTCTTCTAATATATATACACACACATGTAGCCTGAATATAATGGGGCCAACCTAGACTACACTGTTATTAATAAATAAATAAACACAAATATCACAAATTCCATGTTTCAATAATAATAAAGTTCTTACCAAAGGGGTGGCCACACATAACCAAGCTTCTTAAAAATAGTCTGCAGGCTTCTTTCTTCCCAATTTCTAAGTAGGTGCTCTCTTAATTTCTAAGACAAATTCTGTGTGTCTCCATTTCTGCTATACTTTGGATCTTAACTGTCCCTCAAAAGCCCATGTGTTGGACATTTTGTGCTTAGCCCTATAGCACAAAACCTTTGGAAGGCAGGGACTAGGAGGAGGTCTTACATCATTGGAGATGTGTCCTTCACAGGGATAATGGGATGCCAACCTTTTGCTGTCTGTGTCTCTTGCACTTCCTGACTGCTGTAAGGTAATGGGCATCCTCTACCACATGCCCCAGCCAAGGTGTTTTGTGCCATTGCAGGCCCAAAGCAATGGGAGCCAATTAGTCATGAAGTGAAAACTCCAAAACTATAAGTCAAAATAAACCTTCCCTCATTATAAGTTGATTTATTTTGGGTTATTGCTATAGTAACAGAAAGCTAACTAACAGTCTTTGTCAATCTCTCTCTCTCTCTCTCTCTCTCTCTCTCTCTCTCTCTCTCTCTAATTCTCTTAGCTTCAAAATCAAGCTGTACTTTATATCTACCATCCCAAAGCCTAGGAAGTAGAGTCGGCTTATCTTAAAGGAGAGTGGTTTATGCTAAATAAAATTATCCGTTCTTTTATACAGAAAGCTAATTTATGCTGAAGATAATGAAACTGAGTCTTTTGGGGCCTAGGAAAGAGCTGTAGTAGTGTATTCAAATGATTATGAGTTCTTACAAAATGTGCAAATGTTAGATATTGTCACTGTAATCCTTTAATGGTATTCTGCTTCCATTCTGACTCTCTCCAACACAAATTCCTTTATAACAGTGTGGGTGGATATAGAGCTGAAGTAGTCACAAATATGTTGGGATCCATGTAAAAGGAAGTAGATACATTAAATAAATAAGTTCTAGGGAAATCCTACAGAGTAGTAACTGGCAGTTAGGAATTGTTAGGATTTGGATATAAGATGCCCCCCACTTAAAACGCTCCTGTGTTAATGCAGAAATTTTAGAGGTGAAATTATTGGATTATGAGAGATATAGTATAATCAGTAGATTAATCCATTTGATGGATTAATAATTTGAAAGGATTACTAGAATCACTGTACTGGATGCAACTGTAGGAAGGTAGGGTATGGCTAAAGGAAGTAGGTCTTTGGGGGCTTGCCTTTGAGTTTTATATTTTGTGCCTACTGAGTGGAGTGTCTCTCTGCACTTTCCCACTGCCAAGAGCTGAGCAGCATTCTTACTCCATGCCCTTCCACCATGATGTTCTGCTTTACCTTGGACTCAGAGCAATGGAGCCAGCTGATTTCCATTGATGGAAACTGTGAGTCAAAATAAAGTTTTCCTCCCTTGAGTTTTTCTTGTCAGGTATTTTGGTCACAGTGACTAACACAAGAATCAAATCAAAGTTTGTCTAAGATTGATATTTCTTGAAGCCCTTTAACCAAACACTACCAAAAACATTGGTAGTCCAAAAGTTAGTGGAATGTTCCTATGTTGGGTGGACTATTGGGATTTCTCCTGTTGTCTCATCTTGTGTTTATTTGTTTGTTTCTCTAGTTGCTTAAAGGGACAAAACCACTCAGGGAAGCTATGGAATGTCTCAGAAAAGAGGAATGGGGGTATGTTTCTTGAAGAAGAGAAATTTATGTTTGATTAAGCAACAGGCTATTCCTAGGTTGGACTTGGTCAAAAATGGTGACAGTTTAGTGACTGGGTATTGAGTCATTCTAGAAAAGCAGACAGGAAAGATTTCAGGTTTTAGGCATTGACTGGGAGAAATGGTTTTTCCCACCTTGTGTGTAATGTTCTCCTTGAGAAAAGGTGTCAGATTGATGGTTCCATCTTAAGCAAGTCAGAGGGAGGGTACCAGTCACTAGGTCAGCACTGGTAAGTGGGACTCTGTTCAGTTGGTGTTGGGAGCAGGGAATGAGTTTTGGATCGTTGAACTGCCCAGAGATAGAGGCTGGTACCTTCCTTGTCAATTTCTTGGTGCATAGGCGCTGAGAAGTTGGTGCACATATATTCTCCCTTTTCTGCCATTATAATCACCTTATCTGTGAGCCAATTGTGACAGTTTGAGGATGGATGATAGATAACCAAGTCATTTTGTCAACATGATTGTTTGGTACTTTTTCCATGAGGATGTTCTCCAGTAGGCATGAGTATGGGATTTTTAAAAAAATACCTTCACACTACATACTCACTCCCACACATCTACCTACATGCCTCTACCCTCCATTTTTAGTTCATTTCTTTCCAGGCCCCTGACCAACTATCCAGGAAATTAGCCACTGCCTAAAAATCTTAGATCCTAAAAATTACCCAATCCCCTTTTGGGCCTACTTCTCTTTTTACAGAACTGAAGCCCCAGTCCCATTGCTGAGGAAGGTTTTCTGATTCACTCTCCCCTCAAACCTTTCCATTGTTGGAACCGACACACTGACAAGGCCATTGCCCTCCACCAGGACATATTCCTAGGATTTCCTGGTGAAATCTCCAGCTATCGGGCTGCCACCTTGTTCCAGGGATTATCTGTGACTCTCACACCCCTTGAGGCAGTCTTGCCTTTGCCAATCAGGTGATAAGTGATACAGTCCACAAACCCCATCCTCCTTCCTGCTTTCTCAATCTACTTGCAATACCAACTGTGTCCGAGTAGGTCCTCCAGAAGGAAGGCACCAAATCGTAGTTAGAAATGCAAGATTTATCAGGGGAAACATCTGTGAAGAATAAAGGGAAGAGGAAGGAAGAGCAGGCAGGGGAGCCTACAGACCACAGTGTTGATCTGACCTGTGCAGAGGAAAAGCAGGACTGGTTAGGGACAATCTGACTCTAGTGCTGCTATGGCAAAATTTTGGCCAGGCCAGTGGGGAAACCTAGATTGTCCATCAGAAGAACTCTGCATCAGGCAGAAATGTCCATGCTCTAATATTTCTGCCACCTGGGATCACTTGGTGGGAGTCGCCCAGGAAGAATGAGGCTTCAATGTGGACACTGATACATTTCAAAGATGGAGTAACTACCGGCCATCAGCTACCTGCTCTCCTGGAGTCAGGGAGATCTGGGCAGTGGATTATCATGGCTGCCACATGTATCTCAATAACTTTTATCTAGAAGGCAGGAGAATCAATTGGAAAGATGGAATTGCCTTTGTAAAAAGGCAGTGTTTTCTTTTGTTAGTCACAGGAAGGAAATGTCTAGTCCCTTTTATGGCTGCAGAGTGAAACTCCCTTGTCTGTGCATTGTTTACGCATGTCGAGAACACTGTGGACTGTCTGCCAGCAGAGCTATTTTTCACTTTCTCTTCATTGTAACAGTGCATTCTTTTGCTTTCTGTTGTCTTTGTGGTCTACTCCCAGGCCTGTAACTCTGGCAATATGGTCATTCTCAACTATTTACCAGGACTTGGCACCTCCCATCTGGATCTCCCACACTTTCCTGATCAAATCACCAAGTGACTCCCTACTCTGACTCTGCACACCTGTCTATCTAACTGGATGCTTTAAATTGCCAGGCCATTCCTCTGTCCATGTTGGTTCCATAGTCTGCAACAGGCTTAGCCATGTCTCTGCCATTCAGCACCTTATTTATTTCTTGCTGACTTTAACAAGAAATACTAACATCAATAAAATCCATATATAATTCATATTTATGTGTGCAACTACAATGAGGGAATTGACACTATAATGAATGACATTGACATTCTGGATAAAATGGATCATGGCACAGAAAAAATGAAAACCTTAAAATCATATAGCTCTCATTTGAAATAAAGAAATGGAAACTTTCTTAAATTTAATGACAATTCTAAAAATTCAAAACTGTTTCCAATAATAAGTTGAAAATCTGAGGTGATCACTTATAAACCATCAATAATGAGAACTAAATTTTGACCCCACATCCATGCTTTCAAAAATAATGAATGGTTTCTTTATTTAAGCAATGATACTACAAAATTGAAGTCACAGAAAGAGATGGATTAGAGCATACATCAAAATAATTTAGGGGAAACAATATAGGGATCTATCTGGGAATTAATTTATAAAGGTAATATATTATTTTGCTCAATTTTATGACATTTATGTAATTAGTCCTTTTTAACTTATTTGTTTTAATGTGATATATTTTGTCCTTCTAAATAAAAATTGAGGCTAGTATCTATTTTAATGTTTATAATTTTGTTTTACTTCTCATGAAGACAATGTTCCAAATTGTATAAGCCCTATGTTTCCAAATTATATAATTACTGGGAATTGAACCCAGGGGCACTCTACCATTGAGCTAACATGTTTTATGTTTTATTTTGAAACAGGATCTCACTAAATTGCTGAAGCTGGCTTGGAACTTGTAAGCCTCCTGCCTCAGCTTCTCTGGTCACTGGAGTTACAGTTGTGCACCAAAATGCACCCCAAGAAAGTTAAATATCAATATGCAATGTTATTTGTGTTTTACAAATATCAATATAGTTTGGATGGGATGTAAATTGACATAATCTTATTGAAATAAAATTCAGAATTTTAAGACCACTTACAGATTATTTTTTATTAGTTCTTTTTAGTTATTCATGGCAGTGGAACTAATTTTGATATAATGATGTAAGCATGGGCTATATCTTATTCTAGATAGGACCCCATTCTTATGGATGTACATGATGGTGGGATTCACTGTGATGTATTCATATAAGTACATAGAGAAAATAATTCTATAATTAATTCTGTAATTCTGGATTCATTTCACTGTCTTTCTTTTTCCTATCCCCCTTCTCTTTCCTTTATTCCCCTTTGTCTAATCTACTGAGCATCTATTCTTCCCCTCTCTGCTGGCCTTTAATACATATACAAGGGGCTGATAAGAGCACTTATGCAATTGCATTTGGAGAAAAGGGAGCACATACTATCCCTTTTAAAATACTGGCATTATTAGCACAGTAGAAACTCCCAGACTGAAAATCAGGATTTTTCATAAGCTTACTCTGAAGAAGCAAATCAAAAGTAGGAAGGAGTTTGGGTCTGTAGAGACTGCTAGTTTCATTTCTACCATAAATTAGGGATTTGTTTTTCTTACTTTGGTCAAGAACTTTAATCAGTCTCTTTATTTGAAAAATTAGTAGTTTGGGCAAAGTTTCTTGCTACTCTAAAATTATAGGACAATTGCTATCAATTCAAAAGAATATATGAAAACCATTATTGCAAAATACATTCTGCTTTGTACTGTGGAACAAAACCATGAAAAGTTTTAAGTATCATAACAGTTTACTCAGTGCTTAATATCATCGTCAGTATCAATGTTTATCAAGCTCTCATTTAGATATGTCTCAGCATTTTTTAAATTGTATTCAAGATGACTCCATTGTTAGAGGGAAAATGAGAAATAGTTGCAACTTCCCAGGTCAATTGGAATCCAGATTAGGAGTAACACAGACTCAAAAAAAATGGTGGCTTAAATAAGATAGAATTTTCTTTTCATGTAAAACTGATCTTAGGTAAGCAGTTCAGGGTTAGTGGAGCAATCTCTTGAAGACTCTACAGACCCAAACTCCTTCCTACTTTTGATTCGCTTCTTCCAGAGTAAGCTTATGAACCAAAATGGCTGCCAGAGAGCTCCCCATCATACTCATATCATATAGAAGAAAATCCAGAAATGATATACAGAGTATCTTTAAAGTATATTTTCTTTAAAATGTCTTGCCTCTAGGAAAACTTTTGCCACAGTCCATTGGCTAAAATTCATTAATTTGGTCATAACTAGCTAAAGGAGAGGATGGGACATGTCCCCACATTTTCCTGAAGTACAATATGTTCATCAAACTTCAAGGTTGTTATTGATAAGAAAGCAAGGGAGACTAGATATTAGTATACTGTTAACAATCTCTGCCATAGTTTATTTACTTTATCTTCTAAGAATTTATTGCAGTTACTACTCTTCATTTCTAAGAACTAGTTTAGGTCTAGGTCTCCGTCCTCCATTCTTATTTTTTTTCCTGATTTCTGCTTCATTGCTTTAATCTGATTTTTTTTCCCTGTTTCTAAAGAGATTGACTGATGGTTCACTTGGATATCTGCCTTACTACTAATTGACTTCTTTCCAAGACAATCTCTATGATCATAGCTGCAACTGAACTTGGCCACTTGAGCCAGAGTCACATGTCCCCGTCCCCCAACTTAGCTCCCATTCAAGCCTGAACCTAATACTCTGGGTCCCTCTCTTTTGGGAGAATTTGGCCACAAATAGTTCATGCTTTTATTTTAATTTTTTTTAAATTTACTTATTTATTTGTCGTTATTGTTGTTATCGGGGATTGAACCCAGGGGTGCTTAATCACTGAGCCACATCCTCAGCCCTTTTTTATATTTTTTATTTAGAGACAGGGTATCCCTGAATTTCTTAGGTCCTCGCTAATTTGCTGAGGCTAGCTTTGAACTCTTGATCCTCCTGTCTCAGCCTCCTGAGCCATTGGGATTATAGGCATGCGCCTCCACGCCCGGCAAATCCATGCTTTTACAATGAAGATTCAAACCTTAGGGAAAAAACATTTTTGAAGTTTCATTCCAGTACAGCTTTTTATTTTCTAGACCAAAAGCTCAGTGACTGTATTATTTGATTCATTCATTCCTGTTACCAAAATTTATAAGGGTACCTTCCACCCGTTACACTTTGAATAGCAGAGGGTTCTTTTTTCCTTCATATTGACATAGTTTTACAAAACACACTCTCAAGACCTCGCAGTAAAAGTGGGTTACTCATAGATAGCTTTCTTTCCCCCACCAGAACACTTTGCCACATGAAACAAGGGATCACTGTGTACTTTCACAATGCCTTCCCAGTCTAATATTTCAATATTTCAAGACAGTTATAGCACATTTCCTTATTTATCTCCCTGACTCTTTCAACTGCTAGGTTTCAGATGTTGGCAGGTATACTTTGGCACTTTTCAGTGGATATTCTTATACACCTTCCAGCAGGAATAGCTTCAAAGAATTAGTCTATTTACTGTTACTGATTACGCAACGCATCATTTTTGACAGACATAGCACTACTTCCTGGAATAATGAGAACACATTGTTTTTCACTGGCAATTGGTGGAAGAAGGATAAAAACAGTTTCCCAAGAAAACAGTCTATGAAAAATTAAAAACCATTTAAACTCTTCTCTGTATTCAGTGCTTTCTAAATATATTTTAATAATCTAGGGGATGTAGGAAGAGAGAATATTATGGAGTCTTAAGAATGTCTACCATACTTGCACTCTGTTTATTTTTTAAAAAATAATCATACTTCCTAAAGCCTTATATTTTATTAATTTAATTTTTTGCTTTATTACCCTTCCAAAATTTAATTACTACCTTTCTAACTTTTTTAACCCTTAGACAAGGTTGCAGACATTCTTTTATTTTTATTTATTTATTTTTGTTGCTGTTTTCAAGACAGCATCTTGCTAAATTGCCCAGGCAGGTTTCACACTCCTGGACTGAAGCTGTCCTCCATCCTCAGCTTCCCAAATAGCTGAGATGATAGGTGCATACCACCATGTCTCGTATCAGTCATCTCTTTTAAAAATCAAAAAATTGACCTTGGCCTCTGTGCCTGCACCTCAATGGATTCATCTGGATTTCTTACCCTGCTCCTCCTTGCCAATCCACTAGCCATCATTCCTTGTCCCTGGTTCCTATGAAGAACAGAAGCATTTGACCCTCACACTCAGAAAGGACACTGAGAAAAAAAACCCACACTTTACTGTCTGTGTTAACAGGAATTTGCTGTTACACTGTCTTTCATTAGTATTATTTTACCTTCCCTGGGGACTTTTACCCAGGCCAGTGATCTGCTTGCTCATTTGAAGAACTTTCTGGAAGGCCTATAAACTTTTCAAAGGGAAGCACTACTAGGTAGAACCCTGATGCTTTGAATCCCTCTGTTCAAAATCCTCACCTTGTGGTTTTCAGCGGTCCTGCCCTGCAGTGTGAGCTCTTACCTGATCCTCACCAAGTCCCTGAATTTATGGATCCACCTTCAACTTAACTTCCCATTGTCAATAAATTCTGGGTATTTCTTCCCCCTATTTTGAGACACTACCAGTGCTCTGTGGAGTTGGGTTCTTTGGTAATATTTGGAGAGCCAAGACACTCTCTTACCTGATTTCTGATTATTTGTCTTGCTAATTAAATGAAAGTTTTGTTTAAAATATATTTTCTTTTCCTCATTTTAATTCCATTGCTGACTCCATCTTTCATTACAGTTAATATTATCATCTTTGGCTTTATATTCTGTAGAAAAGAATCAGTCTACTCCCACCTCCTTAGTCTGGCTTCCAGATTCCCTCCTGAATCGAACTTCCCCAATAGAAAATAGGGCAGAACATTGATTTGTTCTGAAAAACCCCACTTTTCTCCAAGTGACCCAGAGTGGGTTGAATAGTGTCCACCACAAGTTCATTTATATCCAGAACCACAGAATATGATCTTATTTAGAATTAAGGATTTTGTAGATCATCAAAGATCAAGAGGAGGCTTTCATGCTGAGTGAAATAAGCCAATCCCCCCCAAAACAAAGGCAGAATGTTCTCTCTGATTTGTGGATGCTAACCCAAAACAAGGGAGGTCCGGGAGGGGAATAATAGAAATCCATTGGATTATACAAAGGAAAATGAAGGGATGGGAGGGTGAAGGGGAATAGGAAAGATAGTAGAATTAATCAGTCATACCTTTCTTAGCTTGGTATTTGTATACATGACCAGGGTAACTTCACATTATGTACAACCACAAGAGTAGGAGCTTAAATAAACTATACTCTATGTATGTTTAATCTGCCAAAATACATTCTGTCATTTTAAGTAAAAAGAACAACAACAAAAAAAATCAAGAAGAAATCAAACGGGATTGGGATTGGGATGAGCACTAAAATCCAAAGACTACTGTCTTTATAAAAGGAGAAGAGGACACACCAAAAAAAGAAAAAGAAAAAGAAAAACAGAGGCACCGGCAAGGTAGAGGGAACTGTGACCACGCACAGAGCAGGCCCAGCGGCCTGCTGAGGGGCAGAGCCCCACCCCCACCCCCCGCGCCTGCCAGGTAGGTGGAACTGTGACCACCAACAGAAAAGGCCCAGTGGCCTGCGGCGGGACAGAGCTTCCAATCACTCCTGCAAGGTAGGCGGGCCTGCGACCCACCGGCAGAAGAGGAGCAGCGGCCTGCTGAGAGGCAGAGCTGCCCCCTCCCCCTGCACTGGCAAGGTAGAGGGAACTGTGACCACGCACAGAGCAGGCCCAGCGGCCTGCTGAGGGGCAGAGCCGCCCCCCACCCCCCGCGCCTGCCAGGTAGGTGGAACTGTGACCACCGACAGAAAAGGCCCAGTGGCCCGCGGCAGGACAGAACTTCCAATCACTCCTGCAAGGTAGGCGGGCCTGCGACCCACCGGCAGAAGAGGAGCAGCGGCCTGCTGAGAGGCAGAGCTGCCCCCTCCCCCTGCACTGGCAAGGTAGAGGGAACTGTGACCACCCACAGAACAGGCCCAGCGGCCTGCTGAGGGGCAGAGCCGCCCCCCATCCCCCGCGCCTGCCAGGTAGGTGGAACTGTGACCACTGACAGAAAAGGCCCAGTGGCCCGCGGAGGGGCAGAGCTTCCAATCACTCCTGCAAGGTAGGCGGGCCTGCGACCCACCGGCAGAAGAGGAGCAGCGGCCTGCTGAGAGGCAGAGCCGCCCCCTCCCCCCGGCGCCTGCAAGGTAGACGGAACTGTGACCACCATCAGAACAGGCCAGACCTGCAACCGAGAGACAGAACAGGCCCAGTGGCCTGAGGAAGGGTAGAGCCGCCCCCCCCCCCGCGCCTGCAAGGTAGGCGGACCTGCGACCCACTGGCAATACAGCCCCAGAGGCCTGCAGAGGGGCAGTGCTGCTGCCTGCGCCTGCAAAGTAGACAGAACTGCGACCACCGACAGAACAAGCCTAGCGGCCCGCAGAGGGACAGAGCCGCCGCCCGTGCCTGCAAGGTCGGCGGACCTGCTACCGACCGGCAGAGCAGGCCCAGCGGCCTGCCGGCGTGGTAGGCACATTGCCCCAATTGGAGGAGGGGCAGAGCCGCCGCCCGCGCCTGCGAGGGAGACTTTGCAAAAATACAAGACCAATATAAATATATAGGGGGAAAATTCAATAGCACAACAGTTTCACCAAGTAGAAAGGAACGCGAACAGTATGAAGAGACAAGGAAAGAAAGGACCACAAGCATTGCAGGTCAACTCAACGTTAGAAGAGGTAATAGCTGCAGCAGATGGAATGTCAGATAAAGAATTCAGGATATACATGCTTCAGATGATCTGGAGTCTCAAGGAAGACGTCAGACAGCAAAATCAGACAATGAAAGATCACTTCAACAATGAATTACATAAACAAATCCAAGAAGCAAAAGATCAACTATACAGGGAAATAGAGGTTATAAAAAACAAACAAACAGAAATCCTAGAAATGCAGGAAGCAATAAACGAACTTAAAAACTCAATTGAGAATACTACCAGCAGAGTAGAACACTTAGAAGACAGAACATCAGACAATGAAGATAAAGTATTTCAACTTGAAAAGAACATAGACAGCTCAGCAAGACTGTTAAGAAACCATGAGCAGAACATCCAAGAAATATGGGATAACATCAAGAGACCAAATTTAAGAGTCATTGGGATACAGGAAGGGACAGAGTTTCAAACCAGAGGAATGAGCAATCTATTCAATGAAATAATACAAGAAAACTTCCCAGACTTGAAGAATGAGACAGAACCCCAAATCCTAGAAGCCTACAGGACGCCGAATGTGCAAAATCATAAGAGACCCACACCTAGACACATTATAATGAAGATGCCCAACATACAGAATAAGGAGAGAATTTTAAAAGCTACAAGAGAAAGGAAGCAGATCACATTTAGGGGTAAGCCAATCAGGATAACAGCTGATCTTTCAACACAGACTCTGAAGGCTAGAAGATCCTGGAATAACATATTTCAAACACTGAAAGAAAATGGGTTCCAACCAAGAATTGTGTTTCCAGCGAAATTAAGCTTCAGGATGGAAGATGAAATTAAAACCTTCCACGATAAACAAAAGTTAAAAGAATTTGCAGCTAGAAAACCATCTCTTCAAAACATCCTTGGCAAAACATTATAGGAAGAGGAAATGGAAAATAACAATGAAAACCAACAGTGGGAGGTAGGACACTAAAGGGGGGAAAATAATCAAAGAGGAAAACAAACCATGTTTAGTAACATAAATAAACAAATATGGCTGGAAGAACAACCCATATCTCAATAATAACCCTAAATGTTAATGGCTTAAACTCACCAATCAAGAGACACAGGCTAGTAGAATGGATCACAAAACAAGACCCAACAATATGCTGCCTACAGGAGACGCACTTGATAGGAAAAGACATACATAGGCTGAAGGTGAAAGGTTGGGAAAAATCATATCACTCATATGGACTTCGGAAACAAGCAGGAGTATCCATACTCATATCAAATAAAATAGATTTCAAGCCAAAGTTAATCAAAAGGGATAAAGAGGGACACTACATACTGCTCAAGGGAACCATACACCAACAAGACATAACAATCATAAATATATATGCCCCAAACAATGGTGCAGCTATGTTCATCAAACAAACTCTTCTCAAGTTCAAGAGTCTAATAGACCACCATACAATAATCATGGGAGACTTCAACACACCTCTATCACCACTGGACAGATCTTCCAAACAAAAGTTGAATAAGGAAACTATAGAACTCAATAACACAATTAATAACCTAGACTTAATTGACATATATAGAATATACCACCCAACATCAAGCAGTTACACTTTTTTCTCAGCAGCACATGGATCCTTCTCAAAAATAGATCATATATTATGTCACAGGGAAACTCTTAGACAATATAAAGGAGTAGAGATAATACCATGCATCCTATCTGATCATAATGGAATGGAACTGAAAATCAACGATAAAAGAAGGAAGGAAAAAGAATACAGCACTTGGAGAATGAACAATAGGTTACTGAATGATCAATGTGTTATAGAAGACATCAAGGAAGAAATTAAAAAATTCTTAGAGATTAATGAAAACACAGACACAACATATCGGAATCTATGGGACACATTGAAAGCAGTTCTCAGAGGAAAATTCATTGCTTGGAGTTCATTCCTTAAAAAAAGAAAAAACCAACAAATAAATGATCTCATACTTCATCTCAAAATCCTAGAAAAAGAAGAGCAAAACAACAGCAAAAGAAGTAGAAGGCAAGAACTAATTAAAATCAGAGCTGAAATTAATGAAATCAAAACAAAAGAAACAATTGAAAAAATTGACAAAACTAAAAGTTGGTTCTTTGAAAAAATAAACAAAATCGACAGACCCTTAGCCATGCTAGCGAAGAGAAGAAGAGAGAGAACTCAAATTACTAACATACGGGATGAAAGAGGCAATATCACAACAGACACTTCAGAAATACAGAAGATAATCAAAAATTATTTTGAATCCTTATACTCCAATAAATTAGAAGATAGTGAAGGCATAGATAAATTTCTGAAGTCATATGATCTGCCCAGATTGAGTCAGGAGGATATAGACAACCTAAACAGACCAATATCAATTGAGGAAATAGAAGAAACCATCAAAAGACTACCAACTAAGAAAAGCCCAGGACCGGATGGGTATACAGCAGAGTTTTACAAAACCTTTAAAGAGGAACTAATACCAATACTTTTCAAGCTACTTTGGGAAATAGAAAAAGAGGGAGAACTTCCAAATTCATTCTACGAGGCCAAAATCACCCTGATACCTAAACCAGACAAAGGCACTTCAAAGAAAGAAAACTACAGACCAATATCTCTAATGAACCTAGATGCAAAAATCCTCAATAAAATTCTGGCCACTCGGATACAAAAACTTATCAAAAAAATTGTGCACCATGATCAAGTAGGATTCATCCCTGGGATGCAAGGCTGGTTCAATATACGGAAATCAATAAATGTTATTCACCACATCAATAGACTTAAAAATAAGAATCATATGATCATCTCGATAGATGCGGAAAAAGCATTCGACAAAGTACAGCATCCCTTTATGTTCAAAACTCTAGAAAAACTAGGGATAACAGGAACATACCTCAATATTGTAAAAGCAATCTATGCTAAGCCTCAGGCTAGCATCATTCTGAATGGAGAAAAATTGAAGGCATTCCCTCTAAAATCTGGAACAAGACAGGGATGCCCTCTCTCACCACTTCTGTTCAACGTAGTTCTTGAAACACTGGCCAGAGCAATTAGACAGACGAAAGAAATTAAAGGCATCAAAATAGGAAAAGAAGAACTTAAATTATCACTATTTGCAGATGACATGATTCTATACCTAGCAGACCCAAAAGGGTCTACAAAGAAACTATTAGAGCTAATAAATGAATTCAGCAAAGTGGCAGGATATAAAATCAACACGCATAAATCAAAGGCATTCCTGTATATCAGCGACAAATCCTCTGAAATGGAAATGAGGACAACCACTCCATTCACAATATCTTCAAAAAAAATAAAATACTTGGGAATCAACCTAACAAAAGAGGTGAAAGACTTATACAATGAAAACTACAGAACCCTAAAGAGAGAAATAGAAGAAGATCTTAGAAGATGGAAAAATATACCCTGTTCATGGATAGGCAGAACTAACATCATCAAAATGGCGATATTACCAAAAGTTCTCTATAGGTTTAATGCAATGCCAATCAAAATCCCAACGGCATTTCTTGTAGAAATAGAGAAAGCAATCATGAAATTCATATAGAAAAATAAAAGACCCAGAATAGCAAAAACAATGCTAAGCAGGAAGTGTGAATCAGGCGGTATAGCGATACCAGACTTCAAACTATACTACAGAGCAATAGTAACAAAAACAGCATGGTACTGGTACCAAAACAGGCGGGTGGACCAATGGTACAGAATAGAGGACACAGAAACCAATCCACAAAACTACAACTATCTTATATTTGATAAAGGGGCTAAACGCATGCAATGGAGGAAGGATAGCATCTTCAACAAATGGTGCTGGGAAAACTGGAAATCCATATGCAACAAAATGAAACTGAATCCCTTTCTCTCGCCATGCACAAAAGTTAATTCAAAATGGATCAAGGAGCTTGATATCAAATCAGAGACACGCCGTCTGATAGAAGAAAAAGTTGGCTACGATCTACATACTGTGGGGTCAGGCTCCAAATTCCTCAATAGGACACCCATAGCACAAAAGTTAATAACTAGAATCAACAAATGGGACTTACTCAAACTAAAAAGTTTTTTCTCAGCAAAAGATACAATAAGAGAGGTAAATAGAGAGCCTACATCCTGGGAACAAATCTTTACTCCTCACACTTCAAAAAGAGCCCTAAAATCCAGAGTATACAAAGAACTCAAAAAATTAGACAATAAGAGAACAAACAACCCAATCAACAAATGGGCCAAGGACCTGAACAGACACTTCTCAGAGGAGGACATACAATCAATCAACAAGTACATGAAAAAATGTTCACCATCTCTAGCAGTTAGAGAAATGCAAATCAAAACCACCCTAAGATACCATCTCACTCCAGTTAGATTGGCAGCCATTCTGAAGTCAAACAACAACAAGTGCTGGCGAGGATGTGGGGAAAAGGGAACACTTGTACATTGCTGGTGGGACTGCAAATTGGTGCATCCAATTTGGAAAGCAGTATGGAGATTTCTTGGAAAGCTGGGAATGGAGCCACCATTTGACCCAGCTATTCCCCTTCTTGGTCTATTCCCTAAAGACCTAAAAAGAGCATGCTACAGGGACACTGCTACATCGATGTTCATAGCAGCACAATTCACAATAGCTAGACTGTGGAACCAACCTAGATGCCCTTCAATGGATGAATGGATAAAAAAAATGTGGCATTTATACACAATGGAGTATTACTCTGCATTAAAAAATGACAAAATCATAGAATTTACAGGGAAATGGATGGCATTAGAGCAGATTATGCTAAGTGAAGCTAGCCCTCCCTAAAAAACAAATGCCAAATGTCTTCTTTGTTATAAGGAGAGTAACTAAGAACAGAGTAGGGTCGAAGAGCATGAGAAGAAGATTAACATTAAACAGGGATGAGAGGTGGGAGGGAAAGGGAGAGAGAAGGGAAAATGCATGGAAATGGAAGGAGACCCTCAGGGTTATACAAAAGTACATACAAGAGGAAGTGAGGGGAAGGGGAAAAATAATATAAGGGGGACAAACGAATGTCAGTAGAGGGGGCAGAGAGAGAAGATGGGAGGGGAGGGGAGGGGAGGGGGGATAGTAGAGGATAGGAAAGGCAGCAGAATACAACAGACACTAGTATGGCAATATGTAAATCAATGGATGTGTAACTGATGTGATTCTGCAATCTGTATATGGGGTAAAAATGGGAGCTCATAACCCACTTGAATCAAATTGTGAAATATGATATATCAAGAACTATGTAATGTTTTGAACAGCCAACAATAAAAAATTAAAAAAAAAAACTAGAAATAAAAAAAAAAAGAATAACAGAGAAGAAGACTACATGAAAATGAAGGCAGATACTGAAGCAATGCTGCTACAAGCTGAACAATCCCAAGGATTGCTAGGAGTAGCCTAGCCCAGAGCTAGGAAGAGGCTAGTAAAGATTATTCCCTTAGCCCTCAGAGGAGTTGTGTCCCTGCTGACATCTTGAATTAGGATTTCTAGATTGCTGAAGTGCAAGAGGATAACTTTGTAGTGTTTTAGTTCACCAGTTGTGGCAATTTGTTATAGTAGCCTTAGGAAACTAGTAGAGATTTTAATCTAAACTAGGAAAATTGGAATCTTCTTTCATTTCCCATTCTCCCTTGTCCTATAGCATTCCCTTGTTATCAAACCAGGCCTGTTTTGCCTGCTGGGCAATCTGTCAATCCCCAAAGCAATGGGTTTGGAAAAAAGGAAGAGTTTATTCATGAGAGGAAGAGATGTGAGCTTCCAGACTCAAATTTGCCTCCTTGTGAATAGGACTTCTGGGTATTTATGGGATAAAGAAACAGGGTGGTATGAGGCATGGGGAAAGGCAATTGGAGGTGAAGTAATTATTGGTCTGAACACCTGTAAACAAATGTCACATCTCTTCACAAAATTCATATTCAGAAAATGGCAGCATTAATCAAGATCTGTGGGTAGAGTTTTTGGCCCTCAACTACCAAAAGGATGCCTGGGCACTTATGCAAACCAAAAAATGAAGAGGTTAGTGGCTTCAACCAGTTTAAGCCACATAAAGCTATCTACAAATCACTTAAAGAAAACAAACAACAACAACAACAAAGAAAATCATTACCAAGGCCACCACATATCAGAGGCACTAGTAAAGCTAGTAGCAGTCTGTTACTTTATTATTTGCTAAAGTGACTTCTAAAATCAGTGATGAAAGCAAGTAAATGGAGAGAACCTAGAAGGTTTATTCAGGTTGTTCCTAGGTCTCAAAAGTAGGAATGTGCTTTTAGGTATCTCAACTTTCACTAGGGAAAGAGAATGGCTCAAACCTCTCACAAGAAAACACACACACACACACACACATACACACACATACGTGTGTGTGTTATATGATTTTTAAAAATTATATATATTTCATTATAGAGAGTAACTTACATCCTCTTGCTCCATGGCAAAAAACATGGCTGCCAAGTTATATAAATTTTACTTCTAGGGATCTCTTTTCCTCAGTGTCTGCCTTTTCCAACATAACTTTCATTGTTTTGTTAGATTAAATACAATCTTTCTCTTATCAGGTAAATAAAGTTTCAAAAACTTCCAGTTATTCTCATTTGTTGATGAATGAAATGTAAATCCTTCATCTTGACATTCAAGACCCTTGAGTGCCCAAATGATATTTCCAAATGTTCTAATCTAGCATCCATTTGCTTTATTTTCTTTCTGTGTACATCTTGTACTCATTATAATTTTGGGGAATGCAATCATCCCATTAAACTGTTTCTGATTCTTCCAACCTAAGATTACCTAATTTTTTAAAAAAAAGCTCAATAACTTACCTCTTGCCTTTACATGGGTTATATTTTGCCTTATAATATATTTATATATGTTTTCTCCTTGCTCTCTACAACTCCAATATGATTTTATGTAAATAAAATTTATACTTTCTTATATTCTTATTTGTCATACATATTATCCTGGCATGCAATTTAAGCTGATAGTTTAAAAATCAACTGGAACTTGTTAATGAATTTGGAAATAACAAATCTGAAGTCTGTGGAAAGTAGAACTTGGGAGGAAGGATGTAATTAACAGACTATTGACATCAACCTCATTTAAGATACAACACAGATGGGCAAACTTTCAATGCCAGTGTTTAATTTTTATTTATTATTTCTTAAGTGAAAGGACATCCAATTAATCCTTGTAAATGTGAAGAAACTTGTTGAAACCATATGGCAATTTTATGACTGTCTAGGTGTTAGTTTATATATATTCATTATTATTTTTTCTGAACTCAAAGAAAAAAATAGCATTCAGAGAAAGAGGAGAATACTCTTCATTGTCTAGACTCAGGAAGACACTCTCCTGATTATCGGATCTGAATTTTATGGAATGTATGAAAGCTGTTTCATACCTCTACAAGTTGTAGATAACTGATAGCAATGCAAAGTTGATCTTTTAGATATACATGCAAATTTTCTCCTGAACAGTAGAGGGTCAGGTGATGAGCCCCAACATCATAGAGAATACGGTTTGCCTCAACATCATAAAGAATACAGTTTGCCTACATTGACACATTTATTTCAATACTCCTTGTCTTTAAATGTGTCTGTTCTTTGGATTTCTTTTGAATCAGTTACAATATCTGCCTGATTTCCTCATTGATTCTAAGTTTAATGAAATCTTTAACAAATGTTCATTTTTTGTTTGTTTTTGTTTTTGCCACTGCTGGGAATCATAGCCAGGGTTTCTAGCATACTAGGCAAGTGCTCTATCACAGAGCTATAATCCCACTATATACCCATTTTTATATATGATTTTAGAATGTGAAAATTAACTTGTCACAAGTATGAACCTCATGTCTTGTTTTACCTCGTGTTGTTAGACATTTTGGGCACACAACAAAGTATCTACCAGCAGATGATTGCATAATAAAAGTGTTGTATATATTATGTATGTTGTATATATTTATAATTTATATAATATTGTAGAATAGTATCCATCCATGAAGATGAGTGAAGTCTGGCATTTTGGACAATACAGATGGAATTAGAGGAAATTATGTTAAGTGAAATGAACCAGGCACAAAAAGTCAGATATCATATAATCTCACTTATATGTGGAATTTTAGAAAAGTTCATCTCATACAAATTGAGAGTACACTGGTATTTTCCAGAAACTGGAGAGAGTATAGGAGATAGGGGATGGGGAGAAGTTACTCAATGAGCATATCTCACTTAGAAGTAAGTTCTGGTGTTCTGCATAGTAAGTGACTATTATCAAAAATAATATATTGTATATTTCAAAATGAAAGGGAGAACTTTGAATATTCTCCCACAAAGACATGATAAATGTTTAAGGTGATAAATATGCTAATTATCCTAATTTGAATATTACAGAAAGTATAACTATATTAAAACATCACATTGTACCTCCTAAGTATTCGTCACAATCATTATGCCAATCAAAAGAAAATTTAAAAACATAACTAAGTAACTCTTATGACCATCATACAAGCAGTAAGTTAGAAAAACTAGAAAACAAAAAAGAGGGTCCCAAAAATATTAAGGAAATCTCAAAAAGTGCCATATAATTGGGAAATTGGGGGGAGGAGATTTAGTTTAGTGAAGCTAAATTAAATTAAAAAACAAAAAACACAACAAATCCCAAAGTGGGTTTTATGACTCTGATTTTGCTCTGATTTTTCAGAAACTCCAATTAGATTTTGACCCTTTCAGAGAATCTAACCAAGTTCAGGTCAAGTTATGAACTTTCAGAGGATACATTTGAAAATTGGGTGAAATTTGCATGTAGGTAAACTTTTACTCAGTTAAAGTCCAAATTTTCCAATAATTAGAATTACGGGAATGGTTTGGTTTGTCAGTTTTAAGAAAATTCAAGGATTGTTATGGAGAATTCTTTTGCTCTTGATGAAATTATTGTCTATGGAATTGGATCAGATATTCTATGGAGAATTCCATGCAGAAAACCAATTTTATTATTCAATTTGGTTTTGAACTGGAATTTCATGAGCATGAGAGCCAACCTGACATACTCTCTTGAAGTTATGTAATTTGTCTGTTTTGTAGGAGGATATTAAGGTAATATGCTTCCTTTTGTCTCAGGCATTCTGAGTTTTGGCCCAGGCTCCAAAGTTGAAGACAAGGCAAGATAAGAACCCTTGAAGTGAATGATTTAAGACAGTCACTTATAGAGAATGGGGTGCTTGTCAGCTTGCCAGAAGCATAGAAATATATCTCTGCACCCAGCTGGGTGCCGGGTCAGCTGCAGAAACTCAGGCCTTCTCTCTGAACACAGTGACAAAGCAGTTGGGAGTGTGTGATCTCTGGATTTTAGTGGGAAATGGTTGGTTGAGACCCTGGTGATTGATTCCTCTGTGAAAGAGTCAGTCCGGTATTGAATTTCTTGACAATCTGATCAAAGATTGCAGTTGCCCAGGGAGTGGCCAATCTTTAAAAAAAAAAAAATTGGTGGACAAGAGAAGTGTAATATTTCCCAAAGCCAGAGGTAATAGCCTGGAAGACAGCCAGGTGTGAGTCATGGAGAAAGAACGCTACACCAGCAACTGCTCCTCTGTGAATTCCGCTGGGGCAAGAGTTGAGTGGCATTTGCAAGGAAACTCTTAGCCAAAAAAATTCATTGCTTGAGTTAGGAAATAGTACAGTGTTAGAGGGGGGAGAGTGGGTGGCGATGAGAGTAAAGAGTTCCCAAGTCCAATCCGAGAGAAATGTTATTTGGACCTATGCCATGACATAAGGCCCATATTCCATATTGCAGGAGCACAGTGCCTTAATACCATGTCCTTTCCCTCTCATTTCTCCACCCTCTCCTCCTCCTAGGGGAACCAGAGGCAGCATGGTGAGTGAGACAGTCTACCGCCCCACATACAGAATTGCAGAATGTATGGGTAGGGTCTAAACTGGGATGGGGAGAAGCTATGAAAGACAGGAATTATGACACTGGATTGGTGCAATAGTTTAATAACCCCAAATAAGACTGTACCAATATCCAAAAGGCACTGGAAGGTTGTGGCCTTTTCCAATTTATTGGGCAAACACAGAAAAGTGGAGCCTAAGAAGCAGGTTTATAGAGTTGTGATGAGGAAAAAAGGTTTTCAGCTCGATCCTCAGTAAGTACAGCTAATTTTATTAATCTGTCTCAGTTGTCACAGCAAACTTTCCTATCCAAGCATAAGATCACTTTTCACAGTTAGATATGGAGCTGATGACAAAATGTCCCACATTGCGATCTGAAATTCATATCATTCAGTGAACACAGAGTTCACAGATTTAATTTGTTGAAAATATTCTTGTTTTCATGGCCTAGTAGGATATTTAAGTTTTCTCTCTTTTTCTACCTCTGCCTATAGAAATAGGAAATGTAATCAATTTGGGGTAGTGGTTATCTGAGAACATTTTGTTTTACTGGAGAGTTTTTTCTCCTTCTTGACCATATCCTTCACCAATGACTCCCCTTTTTCTATTCACTCCCAGCCTGAATGAAACAAGAGAATGGGAAGAAATATCAATATCATAAAAAGGATATCTAAAAAAATAAATTGAAGTTGGTGAATGAGAGAGACATTTGTGTAGCATACTACTGGAAGCTTACATTGAGGAAGGCAGTTAAACTTAGAATTTGATTTTCTTTTAGGTAGTCCATCTTGAGGTTCCATGATTTTGAAGCTCTTGGTCCTCAATCACCCACCTCTGCCCTGGGAAAATCTTGTGGAACAGAGGGAGGAATGGGCAATGGTGAGGACTTCTGCTATTAAGGGATTCAGGACTGAGGGATGGAGGGAAAACAGATTGACAGGGAGGGCCTAAAAGCAACTGCTATGACAGACATCTTTGGAATGGAGTTCTCTGTCTGGAAACTGAGCTATAGACCATGTGGAAAGAAACGAAGCCATTCAACAATCTCTGGCTATCTTATGGATTTTATATGGGCCAAAATATCCACTTCTTCCCTTTTTAAAAAAATAATTAACTGACAAATAAAAATTGTAGATGTTAATGAGATGCAATGCAGTTTTGATATGTGTATAAATTGTGTGCTGTTGAAAACAGGTTTAGCACATCTTCTCAAACATTTATCTCTATATTCTAAAAATGTTCAAAATGCCTTTCGCCGTCTCTAATTCAGTCTTTAGCCTACATCTGGAGGTGCTGCTCTAAAACAACCTTGGAATCAAGTCACTCATCTTACCCCTGGCCCCCCATTATGAAATCCCCAACCCTACACTAGACTTGCCAACATTGGTACCTCTCTGGCCTTCATGTTGACCTCTCCTTTTCTTCAGTCCCCAAGAGCTAGTAATACTGTAATACTGCTTATCTTTGTTTCAAGGGCCCCTATAAGCCATTCTCACTTTTGCTCCAGATTTTAATACATGATTGATTATTTATATATTTCTGATTAGAAATTTCTTTCCCTTCAGATTTATCTGAGTATCTCCTATAAATTCTTGATATCTTTCCTTAGAAATATGTGATTCTGGATATGCCATCCCTGCACCCCAATCTGGTGAGGCTCCTTTTTCTGTTCTTCAAATGCTAGCACTTTTTCTTGCCTAGCGCTTGGCACATTGTGCTAGAGTGAGGTGCATACAGGCCTGCCCTTTGCTCCTGCTGCAGGGGCCTCTGTAAGAGCAGAGACTTTATTTATTGATTGATCCTTAACACCCAGCATATGTGTGGCATTCATTAGCTACTTGATGACACTTAGTCAATGGGTGATGTTAATGCTTTCTGCAGGACACATTGTATTTTGAAACTAAATTTAAGAATTAAGAATTGGATTCTTATAACCAAAAAAAAAAAAAACAGTATCAATTTTCTAACACTTCTTGGCAAAAATACATATTTTGATCTCAGTATTTATTTGATCAGACACATGGAAGAACTTTCTTTATCTGGAATTCTGGGGTTGTTTATACTTCTCTTTTATGGAAGTTTTAGATTTATTATAAAAATTTAGCTCTCAAAAGTTCTTCCTCACTACATTGTCAACACACAGGAAATTAAACACATCTCTCCATTTAAGTTTTAGGTTACCACATAGTAGGTATTCATTATTGCTTGTTTAATGATTACCTTATAATCCTTTCAGAAAAGTGATCCCCCTAGTGGCTAAATTACATCAATACTTTTTTTTTTTATTTTTATAAAATCACAATTTGGCAACATACATAAAGTAAACATTAAGTTTCATTCTTTTGGTTTTATGTGATATATACTTGTGATATATATAATACTTGTTTTTTGTATTAATGAGAAGAGGAAGATATGGAAAAGAATTTATTACTAATGCCTTAAAAATACAAACAGTGCATTCTAATGATTATTGATTTAATGTATGCCTTTGAGCAATAATAATTCTTTAAAAAGACTAAAGAAGAAAGGATTTTTAGGTTTTATGGAAATATTAGTAAATATTTAAGGTAAAACTTGTTTATTATTTAAAATTTTTTAAATATTTTTTTCTAATTTTTTTCCTACATTGCTGTGAATCTAGTCACAGGGAACATAGTGGCTTAGTGATATACATTTCTTATCTAGAATCAGATTATGGGTGGATTCATAAGATTGTCCCTCTTAACATTTGACTTGATGCCATGAGTTTCCAAGAAAACAAATTTTAAATCTGTTTTTATCTTCTCTTCTTCATACTAGTGGAGCCTAACATTTGTGGAAAAAAATATCCTTATTTGATCAAAAACATTCTTAGCAATTTTTGCATTGGCTCTCTGGGGATGAAAATAGCAATAAAATGGGGTAACTCCAATTTTCATACTTACTTCATGTTGTACCTTAAATAATTACCTTCCAGTAGTTTAATGATATAATAATAATCTACTTTTTAATTTATGCTTATACTACAACTACATCCGTAAGTTAACATGGCTAATTTGATTTCAGAAAACATCTAGTCAAAAGAGCTTTTTTGATTTTAAAAGGCCTTTAGGGTATCCATACTTATACTAATAAAGTGGACATTGCTCAAATATATTTTGGGGTTCCCCTTTTTAAAACATTTCTTATTTGTACATTTTGATCATACGTACATTTATTCATTCTTTTAGCAAATATTGAGTGAGCATCTACCATGTGCCTGCCTTTAAAATACAATGAGTAATTCAAGAATTTAGGGAGTTGGGGTGGATAATAGTAGATAATTATAAACAGTGTAGTAAGTGAAATGATATTTGCTAAGTTCGGTTCTCAAATGTCCCCAAAAGGCCCAGGTGCTAAATGTGTGATCACCAGGGTGGTGCTGTTGGGAGCTGTTGGAGGTTTTTGAAGTTAGGGCTGGTGGAAGGTCTTACGTCACAGTGGGCATGTTCTGAGGAGTGTATTGGGACCCCAGTGCTTTTCTTTCTTCTTTGAATCCTGGCCAAGAGGTAAGCAGCATCTTCTATCACAAGCTTGCTGCCATGAAATGCGTCATCAACACAGGCCCAAAGCTATAAGACCAACTCGTCATGGACTGAAACCCACCAAACTGTGAGTCCAGATAAACCTTTGCCTTTATAAGTTGATTTTCTCAGGTAGTTTATTACAACAATGGAAAGCTGTCTAACACAATGTAGATGGTGATAAACTCTCGTGGAAACACTGGGAAGAGTTGCTAACTCAATAAGAGAGTATCTAGACAGTTTCCAAAGGGAGATGATACCTGAGTTGTGACTTAATATATAGAGGGACATTAATCAGGGAGAAGAAAATTATTAATCAGGGAAAAAAAATTATTAGCTTATAGGAATATGAGCAAGAACAAGATGTATAGGAGGAAACACAGGCAGTCTCTGGTGGTGGTTAGCAATCTTTGACATTGCTTGGCTTGTAGCTGTGAAAGTACAGTCTCCATCTTCATCTGATATTTTTGTGTGTCCATGTCTTCACAAGATCATCTTCCTATAAAGGCACCAGTTGCATTGGATTAAGACCCACACTAATAACCTATTTTATCTAGATTAAATCCACAAAGACTCCATTTTCAAATCAGATCACCTTCACAGATGTGAATATGTGCTAAGATTTCAAGCATATTTTGGGAGGATTACTCAATCCTTAACAAGATGACATGATTATGTATATAGGAAATCATAAGGAATCTACAAAGAACTAGTAGAATTAGTAAACAAAATTTTTAGGTGAAAAAAATTCAATGCACAAAAAATTGATATTTAAGTTGACTAGGTACATACAACTGGATAAAGCATACCATTTCATTTATAATGGCAAAAAAATAAAACTATTTCAGTGCAAATTTCACAGTGAAAACTATAAACATTGTTTAAAGCAACTAAAGACTAAAATAAATGGAGGACCACAATGTGCTCATGAACCATAAGACTCAAGACTATTATAATGTCAATTCTTCCTTTGCTTATCTGTAGATTTAAAGTAATTTTAATAGAAATTTCATCCAAAATTTTAGGGGTAGAATTTTATAAGCTGATGCAAATTATTTAGGGTCATGAAAGCAATTTGAAAAGGAAAAAGAATGAAGCTGAACGACTCGATTTCAAGTCTCGTTTCAAATTTACAGCAGTTGAAAATACCATACTATATTGGAAAAAGAATAAAGATCCAGGGTATTGAATAAAGAATTCAGGAATAGACCTGCACAAATACGTTCAATTGTTTGCTAATATAGATTCCAAAGCAATTCAATGAGGAAAGTAGAACATTTTTACAAATGGTTTTGGAACAAATAAATATTTATATTGTAAAAATATGTTTTTTAACCACTCACCACTATACAAATGTTAACTTGAAATGGTTTATAAACCTAAATATAAAATGTTAAACTATAAACCCTCAGGAACAAAACAAAGGAGAAAATCTTGCAATCCTGAGGAGGCAATGTTTTCTTAGATAAGACAAAATGAAACTTGAAACCTTGAAATAAAAACATAATACACTGGACTTTATCAGGATTAAAAACATTTTTTTTTGAAAGAGGCCATGAAGCAACTAAAAAGCCTAACCACATAACAGGAGGATATATTTACAAATAGTGTTTTTGACAAAAGAGGAGAATACATGGGAAATTCTTATAATTTAATTAGAAGAGAGCCAGTAGCAACAGGGGAGCAAAAACCTTGTGTTAATTTAATGGGGCTGCCATAACAAAATACCAATACTACAGATTGTGTGGCTTAAATAAGAGAGGTCTATTTTCTTACAGTCTGAAAGTTAGAAGTACAAGATTAAAGTATCAGTAGATTTGGTTTCTTTTGAGGTCTCTTTCTTGAGCTCGCATATAGCATCCTGCTTTCTGTGTCTTTTCACAGTCAACATTCTGTCTGTGCATGTTTCTTGTGTTTCTCAATGGGTCCAAATTTCCTATTATGATGATGTCAGTCAGATTGTACTACATCCTACCTTAATTAATAAAAAATACTTCATGATACTTGAATAGAAACTTCATAATACTTGTGTAGATGTCCCATAAGAGTTATAAGTAGCCAACAAGAACATAAAAAGATTACAAACACATTAGTTTTGGGGCAATAACAAATGAAAACTATAATAAGATATAAGTACACATTCATTAGAATGCCTAAACTTTAAAATATTGACAATGTTAATAATAAAGCAACTAGAACTCTCTTAAAATGAAATGGCACAAGCACATTAAAAAAACAAAACTGACAACTTTAAAAAATGTTAACTATACACCTAGTATGGAACCTAACGATTTTGCTCAAAAATATTTATCCATTATAAGTGAATTCCTATATTTTCACAAAGAGTTTTACATGAATAATCATAGCAGCTTTATTTATAATAGTAAAAACAAATCCATAGGAACTACCTAAATGTCCATCACTAGGTGAGTGAATAGACATATCATAATATAATATAATAATAATAAAAGGGACTAAATCTCTTCAATAAAAAGTAATAAATCCCTACATCTAGCAATATGATCAATTCCAGAACCTGCACACAAACTTAACAGAAGCCATAAACAAATAGAACATGATTCTACTTAAGTAAAATCCTATCAAGGAAAACTTACAGTGACCAAAAGTAAGTCCATGTTTGCCTGGGAATGGGTAAAGAGAAGGTTAGGAAATGACACAAAGAAGCTTTTTGGAGTGATAGAAATGCTCTGTATCATCACATGAAATCATTGCACTTAAAATGCCTGCATTTAATTGTGTATACATGATGATTCAATGATATTCATTTTAAATAATTAGCAATTTGTTCTTCAACTTATTCCATTCTGGCTTCTGGAATGACATTATCACTAGGACTGCTTTTGCTAAGGTCCCCTATAACTTCCACATTTCCAAGCTCAAAGCATTTTAGACTCACAGCATCTGTTCTATTTCCACTAGACTCTCCCCATTAGCTGTGTTCCATACCTCTGGCCTCTGAGAATATACTGTTTTCTCAGCTTCATTTTCCTTTTTTCTTTTTATTATGACAATACTCTTTTGTTTTTATTATACCTCAGGAGGTTGGTTTTTCTCAGTCATTCTTCTCTACCCAAAGTCTATATAATAGAGTGCAGTCTCAGAATAAATCTGTAGCAAGACAATATTATGATTCACAATCTGAAATATCTTTTAAAGAGGTTTATAATGACACTTTAAATAAATAAATTACTTTATTAAATTTAATTCCCCGTCCCCTCATTCTAAAAATGATTTTGGCTGGCATACTCAAATCCAATATATGCATTATTTATTTTAGTTCCTCTTTATGACTCCTTTTGTTCCAGATGACAATAAAAGTCAAATAAGCAGCAGAAGCAATAATTTGAGCAAGATTTGCTGTCTCCAGAGCCTGTATATTTAATAATGATATAACATTTTTATGAATAAAACTAAAAGTTGTGATTTACTATTCATAAAAACTCAGTTTGTCTGTATTGTTGAAATTAGTTGTGTTTTCCTTGAGAAGAAAAGCAGAACATACGCAACTTCAAATGGTTTTTAAATGTGATGTCTACTTCACAACAATTCTAAAGTAGTTGGACAGTGATATTTTAAATTTATGCATACATGATAGTTGCTCTCCTTTTAAAATATTCCTACCGGTCACCATAGTAACAGATGCTGAGTCTCCTCTATGTGCCTCCTGGTGTTATCAATGTGAATAACAGCACAATATTAGAGAAAGGCAAAGAAGAAATCCAGAGTAGCACACCATAAGTCTTAATAACTTTAGTGCTCTTAATTTATATTTTAATCTACAGATACTAACATCCATTGTCTTATTATTATGTAATGATAAAGTAAATATTTCTTTTCATAGGTATAAAATATTAATATTAATGCAAACATGATTTGCATATGTATAGAAGAATAGCCAGCACCATCAATCACCATCCTTTTACACTGCTCTGCGGATTTCAAACAGTGTGTTTCTACAGAACCACCAGCACAGGTCAAAACACAAACTGGCCACTCACTCACATTTTGTAATAATTATTTATTTATACTAAATAATAATGATAAGCAACAACAAAAAACTCTAAATTCTTAAACACTTAAAAGATAATCAGACTAATAGATTTTTCTTTAAAAATGGCTTTTTTTTCTTTTTCTTTTCTTTCTTTTTTTTAGTTGTAGCTGGACTCAATACCTTTATTTTATTTGTTTACTTTTATGTGATGCTAATTATCAAACTCAGTGCCTCACATGTGCTAGGCAAGCACTCTCCCTAAAAATGGATTTTTTTACTAGAAGATCTTTATCTTCCTCCCAAGGGAGCACTTCCTTCTATCCTTTGTTCTTAGATTTCTCATTATTTTTCCTCCTTCCTGAATAAGCTTTTGTTTGTTTGTTAACCAGTGTTAATCTTTTTAGAGACGTGTGTAATCAGCAGAAATGTCATTGAAGCCTGGACCTTAGGATAGTTTTTAACAATTATCTCTCCTCAGGAATAAATATGAGAATATATTGGTATCTATGTCTCTTTCTGCACCCTTATGAATCTACTTATCTATCTATGTTTATCTCTGAATCTCTATCTTTCTATCATTCATCTATCTACTTTTCTTTCTATCTAGAGAGAGAGGAGGAAGGGAGAAAGAAAAAAAATAATTAGATATTGAATCTGGAAATGTTGGAAATAGATAGTCTCTTCAAATGAAGCAGGTAAATTCTACTTTTACAGTATGGAAAGTGGGGATCAGAAAATATCCCTTCTTTTTCCTTGTTTACTGCACTAAATTAATATCCTGTATATTTTAATTGGTATATTTTAAAGCATTTTAAAAACTTTGAAAATAAAATTAAAAGTGAAAACTCTTTCAAAAAAAAATGTGCTACCTCTCTCCTATGAAACTTTCTGCCCAATCAATGCATGATGGCCATTTAAAGGAGTTGTAGTTGAAAACCTCTTACCATGTTAGCTATAAATGAACCATTTCTGCACATAAAATTGATCAGGTAAAAGCTATTGATTGATAAGGAAAATATCTCCAGAAATAGTATGCTTATATGACACTAAGTAGAATAAATATTTATGACTTTGAAGAGTCATTTAAGTATTTTTATTTTATATGAGCTCATTAAGGCAGTTTGCCATTACTATGCTATTAATTATTTCTTAGAATAAAGTCTCAGCGTATATGCAGTTTTTATAGCAATTGACTGGTACTAGACAGGGAAAAATTCATGTTTGCTTCATCACTTTCAAGGTATTAATTGAGAGCTAACATCTATAATTTTAAATAAATTTCTAAAAGCACATGAAATGTAAAGTGAATTATTATTTAATTAGTGTACTTTCGTTATGGATATTCATTAAACCACAACACTTCAAGTCCTGTTTTAGTTTGGTGGCTCTTACAATTTCTTCATTTAGGCATTAGTAGTTGGTAGTTATTATTTTAAAACTGTATACATTCACATACAAATATACATTTAAACTGTATCATAAAAATTTCAAAACAAAAACAATTGCATTTAATATCATATTATCACTATATGAAGAAGATGTTTTCTTAGATGTTATTTCTTAAAATAATGGCATCTTGGATTAAAGAGCTTGGTTATTATATAGGCACTCATGAATCACCTGTTGTGTAAGAGGTCTCTATCAAAAAGAATTAACTCTATTTAAATCAGACACTATGAATTCAGGCTATTTTTCTTGCCTTAGAAACAGCCTTGTAATATTTGAATGAATGTTAGCATACTGTTTGAAATAAAGACACATATGTCATTGCTTCCACTTTGGAGAGTGCCTATCGAGTCTTCTTTCTGGCTCACCAAATAATAAAATTACATGCATAATTTTCACGTAAGGTTTAGATATGAATTCAGTACAGTTTACTGCTGTTTTCTATAATTTAGTGCTTCCTTTTACTAGATCCTGGACTTTGACTGACAGCCAACCAAGAAAATGAACTCCACATGGCTCTAGTCATCCTAATTCTATCAGAAGTAGCTGACTGTCCTGTTTCTTCCATGAAGAATCAGCACAGGTGTATCTGTGTTTGGCAACTTTATACTTCTGTTAATCTCATTAAACATTTATTAAAGTGTGCGTTAAATGTGGAACACCACACAGTATTAGACACAGTAGTGAGGTCACAAAGCAGGAATGGTTAACAGATAAAAATAAGTAAATGAATGAAAAGCAAACTTTCTGCCATCAGAAGTTTATAATCATCAGGAGGATGAATCAATAAAAACATAAATAAGACCATTAATATTGGGCAGCAAGGTTAAGTATTTATCCTATAAAGTTTTTAGAAACATGAGAGACACTCACCCAGGTATTATAGTTAGAGATGGTGAAAAAAAAGGAGACAACACAGGAAAAGGTTTCTTTAGTCAAAAATAGTATTTAGTATTCTCTTGATTTAAAGAAACTCTTGATCATAAAATTAGCTGTTGAATTACCTACAGGCTTTTGAGGAAGAAAAAAAGAGAAATAGCTGGTGAGTTGCTCAGCAACTACTTGAGTTGTCTTCCACTTAATTTCAGAAATATTAAGATATACAAAAATTTTATCTTATAATTTGCTCATTAAGTCCCCAGTTTTCAATTCTTCAACTAATGTAATGAAATCGACACCGATGCATTATATTAGGTTGGAAATCATAATCTAGACCTTACATATATTATTAAAGTAATAGTTTTTATTATATTAGTATATTATAACTATATCCTTACATAATTATATTATATATTTTATATACTATATTTAACTTTTTATTTTTTTAATTTATTTTTTAGTTGTAGTTGTACATAATACCTTTATTTTATTTATTTATTTATTTACTTACTTATTTTTATTTATTATTTTTTTTTGTGGTGCTGATGATCGAACCCAGGCCTTGCACATGCGAGGTGAGCACTCTACTGCTGAGCCACAACCCCAGCCCATATTTAAGTTTTTATTGACTTTCCACATTTGAGATGATGGGATGAGTTAAGAAAATAGAATTACACAGTTGATTACAGATGCTGCATGTTTAAAGTATGCATGGCATTATAACCAAGTCTTTATGTGCTTTGTTTTATTTGATTTCCACAGATTTCTGAAGTCGATTCTGTTATTATCTATACATAGTTACAGTCAATCTAATGTGGAAAATATTAGATGGCTGGCACACATTTCCTCAGTTGGCAATCACTGACTTTAGTGATTGGGCCTTGATTGGTAGTTTACACTGCCTACAAATAGTGGTGAATATCCTTTATTAAATAAAGTCTAGTGATGGAATTGTCAAGTCCATGGACTTTAGAATTAGCCTACTCAAGTTCAAATCCCAGTTTTGCCACTTACCACCTGCATGGGCTTGGGCTCTCTTTTTAAGCACTTAGTATCTTAGTCACCTCTCTGGACCATTTATTTTGATTTTATCATATCTCTTTGGTGTGTTTGTTTTGAACGTAAAGAACCAAACATACAGGAAGTCCTTATAACAGTGGCTGGCACAGAGGAAGAATTAGTTATTATTAATTGATGAAAGCACTGTGTTCAGTGCTGGGGAGAAGAAGATTAAAATAAAGGTAAAATAGAAGAGAATAATTTCCATGTTTGGTTACATAAAATTATGAAAGGAGCATAAGACAAGAAGCAAAAATCACTAAGGATGAGTACATAAATTACATTATATGTATATAAATTACATTATATTATAAATTACATTATATTATATATATCAGGAAATGACATAAAAAGAGTGGAAAACTTGGACATGTAAGGAAGAGCAGATCCTTGCTAGGATAGTGCAGGTTTGATCCTGTAGGCAAAAAGGACCTGAAAACTTTACAGGAGTGTATCTTGATCTAACTAGGTCAAGCTGGCAATCAGAGGGCAGTTTAGAGGAATGCAAGAGCAGACAATTGCAGAGAGCAATTGGGAGGCCTTTGTGTAGGGAGCAAAAAACATGAGAAGACAGGAGTTATATTTGGGGTGGAAAAAAAAAAGCAAATGAAGATTGATTGGAAAATAGGGAGGAGCTGGTTAGACATCACAATAATATATTTTTATTTGCATTGTAACTTCTTGGACCCAAGAGCTCCTGATAGGATACTTAGCTATTTGCATAAAATCCATGATCACCTCAAAGTTAGTGATTAACAAAAACTGTGTCTTGGACTTAAAATTCTCACATTCACCAGAAAATAGAAAGTCATTGCACTTAGTTTTTTCCCTACTGCTGTCCTTCAGGAGTGTATTAGAATAGAACTTCATCGTAAGTTGTCAGAATTGGCAACACTTTAATGGTGATTTTATGGCAAGGTTTTATTACTAAGAACAGAACACCAGATCCTTTTTCCTTCATATGGTTTCAGAAGATTCATTTCTCATTCTAGACCCACTGAAGAGTATTCAATCAAGTTATTGTGACGTTTTCATTGACCAAAATGCCTATTTCTTGTATGCTAGTGGAGCCATCCCTTTGATATTAGACAAAATCAGGATGATTTATGTTTTGTTGGTGGCAATAGAATTTGAAGTTACATATTTCTGATTAGAATAGTGCGGAGTTACAAAATAAACACCAAATGTTTAGTGTAAATAAATACTCAGTAAGTTTTTTGAGGCCCTATATGTTTATCACTGTGTTAGATGATATAGGGGCAATAAAAAATGGCTAACAGTACCATTTCTGTAGCCAGTTGTTTTAATTCAAATTCTGTTTTCAATCCTAGCAAACCAAATTCAATGACACATTAACAGGATCATCAGTCATAATCAAGTAGGCATCACTACTTACAAACTCTTTGACCTTGGACAAGTTACAAAACTGGTCTGTGGCTAAGTTTCATTAGGGAAATGCAGAGTGAAACCCCAATGAGATATCATCTTACCCCTAAAAATGGCCTTATTAAAAGGGCCAAAGATAACAGGCATTGGCAAGGAGATAGAGAAAGGGGGACACTTGTACAATCTTGATGGAAATGTAAATTAGTATAGCCATAATAGGAAATTCTTTCCTCAAAAAGCTAAATCCCACTATGAGAATTTACACAAAAAAATTGAAGTCAGCTGGGTGCATGATGCACTCCTGTAATTCCAGAGGCTCAGGGAGCTGAGGCAGTAGGATCCTGAGTTCAAAGCCAGCTTCAGCAAACTTAGCAAGGCACTCAGCAACTCAGAGAGAACCTGTCTCTAAATAAAATACAAAATAGGGCTGGTAACATGGCTCAGTGGTCGAGTACCCCTGAGTTCAATCTCTGGTACCCGCCCTCCCCCCCAAAAAAAAAAAATTAAAGTCAGTTTTTTCCAATAGATGCTTGTATTGACACATTCACACAACATTTGCCCAGTTGTGGAATCAACCTAAGAGTCCATCAATAAATAAATGGACAAAGAAATTATGGTATGTATGCATACTAGAATAGTATTTAGCCTCAAAAATAGAAATTCTGTGATTTGTGAAAATATGTAAAAAATTAGAGAATATTATGCTAAATGAAATAAACCAGGCATGGAAAGACGAATACCACATGTTCTCATTTACATGTGAGAGAGATTTAAAATGTTTTAACTCACAGAATCAGAGAATAGAGTGGTGGTTACAGAGGCTGGGGGTAGAAGGATCAAGGAGACCATGGTCAAAGGGCATAAATTCTCAGAAAGGTGGGGGAAAAAATATATATATATATGTATATATTTAGTTCTTTTGTATAAAATGGTGAATGTAGTTAATAGCAGAATCATACTCTTCAAAATTGCTATGACAATAAACTTTAAATTTTTTTAGCATGAAAAATGTTAAGTATTTGAGATGATAGACTATTAACTATTTTGATTTAATTATTCCACATTGTATTCATAAATTCTAATATTGCCTTGTACTTCATAAAACTATACAACTACAAATTGTCAGTTTACAACAGCAACAAAGAAAAAGCAATTTTCACTCATTCTCCAAGATATTAAAGAAAGAGGGGGCTTCTACAGGCACCAAACCAGGCAATAGATATTTCTTATGCCAGTCTAAATAGATTCTGAGGAATCTTTTTTTCCATTAGCAGAATTGAGAATGCTGAATGTGGTTGTATGTAGTGATAATAATCTTCAAGCAAAAACCTCACTAGGCAGAAAGAACATGATATTACAAAGTGCTTTGAATTCTTAAAATACCATTTTTTATAGAGCCATAGTAAAATCATTTGCCTCAGTAAATATGAATAATAGTAGCAATAATAAGTGGCTGATTATCATGTTTTTCTATTTAGTTTTATGTGTGTTTTAAGAGCCATTTATGAAAAAAAGATAATTTTTCCACGTGAGGTCCCGTGTTATGAAAATGGCACCACTGGGGTCATTTCACAGGGTATTCCGTATTCCCCCTAGGACTCAGAGGGAGTTTATCTGTGGAATTAGAATTTCAATTGAAGACTTTTGCTTGCCTGAGGGCTTAACAAGTCGCCAAGTTAGTAGCTGTAGCAGTCTCCCTGCTTAGAATAACTTCCATCTAATCTAAAAATACCTTTGTAAAGTTATCAATGGAGATGCAAATTTGCCTCACCACACAGCTTAAGAAAGCTCGGACTGAGCAGCCACAAGATACTAGTTTAAAAAAAATGTAATGCACTCCACTATTGTCATGTATGTAAGAAATTAAAAAAAAATAGAATAAAAAAGTAAATAAATAGAAGGATCAGTAGAGGAAAGGGAACAGGGAAAGAAAGGAAGCTTAAGTACTAGGGACTTAATTATTGAGTAAGTTATATTTCATGCATTTATAATTATGTCAGAATAAATCTTAATGTCACGTATGACTATTATGAACCAATAAAACAAATTAAAATAAAAAAATCATCTCATGACACGTAAATTTTAGTGAAGGTGGATTATATATCCTAAAGCCATGTGCAATTATGGGAATTATAGGGCAAACAGGATGTTTACTACTTACATATAGAAAAAGCTGGAAAAAAATTTTTTTTGCTAAATTAATTGAAGATTAAAGAAAATGTTTCCTTGTTGATTATTTTAAAAAACAAAAGAAACTTCTGGGATACCTGTAGGAGTTGCATAAGCCAGAGAGGCCTAGACTCTGACATCTACAGCTAATCATAAATTGATTCTTCAAAGGGGTAACTTGGAAAACAATGTATTTCTTCCCAGTCCTGATGCTTCAATTCAGTAGCCATTATGAGTAGGAATGGCGGAACAATAATTTATTCCCTTTGTCCTCAAAGACAAGGAGATAGAGTCATAATTGTCCACAGATGGTCTGGGCCAAGACATTAGCTGGATGACTAATGTTGGCCTGGATAAACAGGATACTCATGCAAGCCCACACTTTGGGTGGGCTTCATCCCCAAGACTAGCTGACCAAGGCCTTAGTCACCACCTCTGCCTCAGATGGCCCACATTCATCCTCAAACATTTCATTTAGGCTATCCCAGAAAGGTAGCTGTCTGGTGCTGTATTAGTGTTCTTAAACATGTAGGAGCTTTTTCAAATTAAACCCAGGGGAAGACAGTCACTGTGAAGAAAAGTTAGAGGAGAAACATAAGAAAGCTCAAGTAAGAATGTTTTTGTCCAAAGTTCAGGGTCTAATGGTTGTCAATCTGAAAGCAGAGTAGACAAGGAGAACCTGCAGTCAAACATTAACTCTACCTGTCATTAATCCTGTCACTCTAGAAAAATGGATGCTCCTAATTCAGCTTCAGTTTCTCTGCAGTAAAATGGGGGAAATCATGACCTTCCTCAAAGTACTAATGGGAAGATTAAATGAAAAACAATAAATGTACCTTAATGTATTTTCAGTTCCTGGGACATGATAAATGCTTCAAAACATAAATTTGAACACAAATTTATATCCCCTCCTTTGTGTTTTCCTTGGTTTGCTTTTGTTTAACTGTAAAACATTTTGAGCAGCCTGCAAGAGAAAAATATGCCCCTTTACCCACCTCCATTCCATAGAGGACAGTAGAAAGAAGATTCTGCAGATGCAAAAGCAGAAAGATTTGGGAAATATACATGTAAATTGTGCTGACAAAAATAAATTTTAAGAAAGTAAAGTGACGCCATAAAAATGTTGCCAAGACTGTTCTAAGAAGAGAACAGGCATTTTTATTATTCTAAAGATGTTATGGGCAGCAAAAATTAATAATCGTGATAGAAAAGGGGATAAAAATCTCTTGATCTATCCTGAACTTCAAAAGCAATCCAGGGCACTTTTGATGTTATTGAAGTCATATTTTCCTTTCTGTTGCCCACAAAATTTTTCATTTCATTTGAAAAAAATCTAATTAACATATAGTAATTGTACATATTTATGGGGTACAGTGTGACATTTTAATACCTGCAGATAGTGCAACAGCATTTTTTAAATATTTACTATGAAAGAGTGGATAGAGACCATCCAGCCTCTTTTACAAAGGCAAATAGCCAAGGAAAGGGTTGCATTTGAAATAATGATCACAAAGTAAAAGGGTCCTTCTCCCATGACCTTTGAAATAGGAGGGTCACTATGTGAGAAAGGAAGATCTGTGGTTGTGACTTGACCTTTTTACTATGATTTGTCACAAGGCAGACAACAGCCTTCATATCCTACAAATGATTTCAAGGGAGAGAAAAATGACATCATATTGACTTTCAGACAAAGCCAAACATAGTGTTGGGTTGCTGTCCACATTTTTATGGGATGCTCCTTGCTCTCCAGATTGTTTCACATTCCACCGGTGTGACTCTATAGAACAGTATGAGATTGGCCATTTGTTCTTGGCTAACAATATTATTTCCTTATTATTTACAACTCTGCTGTGTTTGCTAGCTGTTTCTCTTTACCTGGGCATTCCACTTGGGCCATGGTTTACCTCTTTGGAGGTTCTTACCATACCAATCAAATATTAAAATTTAAAATGTGAATTCTATATATAGTTTATTTAGTTTCCTTGAAGTCAATGAAATTCCTGATATTTGCCCTAGCCAGTGATTTTCAAATACCACCCCCATACACTTCTTTTTGTTTATCTGGAGAATTTCTTTCTAAATCATCATAGTAACAGTTAAAACAGGACTACTTTGGTTGGGCAAGTTTAGGAAGAAGTGCCCATTTATCATTTTTCTTGCCAACAATGAGGACATCCTTGAATTGAGACTGAGTAATATTTATTATCATGGAATCACAAAGAAGTTGAAAAACTATTGCCAACATTACCTATCACAGCTCACAGAATCAACAAATTCTAAAACAGTAAGACTCCAGACAGAATCCAGCACACATTTCCTATGTGAAGAAAAAGAAACTCAGGGGCAGAAAGGATCCCTAGATCAAGGCTGTACTGTTTGTTGGTGGTAAAGCCAGGCTGTTTCTGATCTCTCATTTCTCAGTGAAATGATCTTTTGTTGTGCTGGTTCCAAGGTTACCAGGGCTTGCCTTTTGGGGGTTGCAGTTTCTGACTACTTACTTTCTCTGAGTTCTGAGTCAGACAAATATTTCTGAGACTTTTGGGAAAATCTGTGCATACTCAACTGTAATTTTAAAATGGAAGTGGCAGCTCTACTTCAATGAGAAAGGCCACAGAGAATCACTTCAAGACCACTCCTTGTCATTCATTACTTTGGGCCACACACTTTTAACTACCTCCCTTCCCCCTCCCCCCCAAAAGGCAGAATTAAAAAGTGTATCTGCTTCTTCAAAAGCAGGGCCTTAGAAAATTTGTCTTTCATCTGCCACAACAGATACCCTTTTCTTAGATTAGCAGTTATGCTGAGAGGTAAGGGTATGTGACACCAGAAGAAAAAGTGTTTTATTATTTCCAGGCTGGAAAACCAGAATACTGATCTATACTAGATACCCAGAGATAACAGGTTATGTTTCTCCAGACCCGATAGCTGCAGAAAGTCAGGAGAGAAGACAATGATTTTAAGACTGAGTCCTTACTTCATTTATTTATTTATTTGCTTTCTTCCACACCCCAAGCACAGTCATGATTTGTCTGTGGCATTTTCTTTGCTTATTAATGATTTCTCTTAGTCCAGTCTTTTTGATGTGTATATGAAGTTGTTGCCTGTTATCCATTCTGGAGACACAATGGGCATTTAGATCTGATGAAGCTTTCTGAATGTTAGGAACTCATGCTCAATTACCTACCACTAAAATACTCAAAAGTCTTAGGATTATGTATAAATAAAATGTTGTATAAAATGTTATATAAAACATCATGTATAACTAAATTTATAAAAAAGAAAAAGTTTCTGGGAAAATCTTAAAATAACTTCAGTTGTGTGTGTTTGTGTGTGTGTATGTGTGTGTTTATATGTGTGTATTCAAATTCTTGCTTCTGAAGAGCAAGAACATTTGTATTATTTGATTTTCTGTGGCAAAATGTTCCATGGTTCCTGTACTTCTGAGGGTTTTAGTGACTGGGTAAGGGAGTATTTTGTTTAAAAGCTTATTCCATTTGCTCTACTCTGCTGAGCTCCCTTCTAATTATTGTTATTGTTGCTTCAATTGTGTGTGTATGTGTGTGTGTGTGTGTGTGTAATTCATTGTGGTATATTCAAACATGGACATAGCATAATTTGGTAGATTTCATTCCCCAATATGCAAGCAGTTCTGGGAAAGAGGTGGGGAGAGAAAAGGAAGGTACTGTAGAATGATGTTGATCAAATTATGTCATGTGCATGTACAGATATGGCATAATGAATCCCACTGTTATGCACAATTAAAATGCACCAATAAAAAATTCAATTCTAATTGGCATCTGGTCCTGATCATCCAAAATGTCTGTGGCTGATGATGACAGCAACAACAAAAAACAATTGCCTTATTCCACTTTACAAAAAAATTTAGTAGAAACACCTATCCCTTCTCCCCCAAATGATCACGGTTAACAACCAAGTACAGGAGGCCTTGCTCTTTAGTAGGAGTTTATAGGTTGTGCTTTTCATGCATGCAGCAGGATGGCCAGTTCCTCCTAAGTTTTAAGAAAACATGAAAACCACAAAGAATGTCTGAAATTATTTTCTCTTGGTTGGTGGGACAGATGCCTTTCCTCAAGGAAAATGCCTTAGGCCAAAACAAAGCCAAATTCGTTCAAAATATATTGTTTGGTAATTGCACAGACTCTGGATTTCATAAACTTTACTTTCAATGCAAGGATTTCACTTTTCTAGGAAAGGTTCATATGTGAAATGGAACAGGCACACAGGCAGAGGATGAAGTGTTAAAGAGAGCTGACAATGCCAAAGGCTAAGGCAGTTCAAACAACCACTACACAAGTACATTGAAAGGCAACCAGCCAATGTGGGTGTGATTTTTGTCTAGGGGTCATTCAGGAGCACCTGGCTGGCTTTATTTATAATGCAATTGTCAAATCAATCTGTAGAATATTGATGAGGTGAAACACAGAGGTGGAGTATTATTCTAGATCATCTGTAACTTTTCAAATACAACCTTCATGCTGAAATTCCAGGGAGAATGTAAGTGACTCCAATAAAGAAACCTGTCAGTCAGTCAAGTGTGTTTATTTATTATCCCCCTGTGCCAGGCACTGTTCTAGCCAATATGAAATGATACAAAATAAAGAGTAGTCATCACCCTTACAGTCTCGTTAGAGCAAATGGATTAAAACTGCAGACACACATACACTCCACGTGGGTGGTCAGGAAACTCAATTCTATGGATATGCAACAACCTCAATTAGAAAAGTTCTGATTAGAAAACTAAAGTTATAAAATTGGAAAGACTGAAGAATAATGACTTATATTATAAATAGATGAAAATGGATTCAGAAGGCATGTCTTTTATATGTCCCATTATGCTATTAAAATGGAGAACCACTCCCCTTCTGCACACATTTACAAAACACCTTTAGAACACATTTATTGTGCAAATATGGATTCCCAGGAACGATGTGAATGAGCTGGTAAGTTGAATAAACTAAAAAAGCTGTATCCACTAAAATGTAAAATCCTTAAAGTCAAAGATCCACTACTCTGAAGATAGAAATGGGAAAGGGGGAAAAAATGAAGGGGACTGATTGGTAAGGATTTCAAAGGGCAAATAAGCCCAGAATTCATTATTTAATTTTCTTTCATATTTTGCGTTTTAGTATGGGGATGGAACCCAGAGCCTCCCATAGGCTAAGCACATGGAACTACTTCTCTAGCCCCCAAATTTTAAGAAGGCAATAAGGAGAATAGAATATACCAAGCAGAGAAGTCTTGTTGGTTGTTCTCAGTAGGTGTCCAAGTACAGAAAGAGGGCTTGGCATTTTAGCTTGGCAGAGGAAGAGCCAGCTCCTGGTTTGGTCTAGCAGTATATCTCCGCTCAAAATCCACTTCTTAGTTTTAGGAAGGTTAGTATCTCTCATCGCTGCCCCAGCCCAAAGGCCCAGGTGGTTGGATTGTTTGCACTGACTTGCTTAACAAAAGGTTGGGTGATGCTTCTGATATGCCTGCCTTGACACTTGTGTGATATTATCATTTTTTTCATTGTGATTTCTTTTTTTATTTCCCTCCAAGGCTTCACTTTTTTATTTCATTTTCTGACTCTCTGTGCCTTCAACACTTCCACACGGATTTTCTGCTCCTTGATAAGGAAAGTACACTTGATCCTGTCACAGACACATGTAGCACACATGGAACCATCATAGGCCCCGCTGACATGTTTTTTCGCTTTAAACAACCTCCTGAGAATTTTTAGGTCTCAGCACAAACATCTCAAGTGGGGCCGGGCACGTGCCACGCGGATTTTGGTGCTTTCTCAAGCATCTTGCTATAAAGGCAAAGGAGTCTCTTATCCTGGGTTCTGGGAGGCTTCATTGTGGTAGAGGCTGTAAGGTGGGAAAGCTTATGAATGTATGTCTAATGACGGGCCCTTATGCGTGTCCCTAGACATAATTTCCAGTAGAGCCTGATGTTAATTTAATATTAACTAAATAGTATTCAAGTTTCCAGAGACTTTGGCCCCAGTTCTTATTTAGCACAGTGCCTGACACAGTAGTCATTCAATAAATACAGGACTGTATTTATCCAACTATTTTGGCTGTTTGACTTTACTTTTGCTTTCTGCATCCTGTTTCAGAGATGCTTATTGGAGGGAAATCTTTGAATTCAATTTCCCTTTTTCCTTCAGTCCAGAAAGTCTGGCCACGGGTCCTGGCATAGTCCTTTGGGACCGGGGATCCCCTTGGAAATAAATGACGAGGAATTGGAGCGCAGGAGGAGGAGGGTCCGCAGGAAGTTCTTTCCCACTTCTTTCTGCCTTCGCAGCACCCTTCGCCACACCCCTCGTGCTCTGTACTTGGGGACAGGGGCGCCCTAGGAAAGGAAACCGGGGGCCGCCCTGGCGGCATTCCTCGCCGGGCCGTGTGGGTCCTGTCTGCAGTGAGCCCCGCAGCACCCCGGGTCTGTGCCAGCACCTGTTGGACAGCCAGCTGGCGGCCCGGCCGGCGCGAGCGGCCACGGCCGAGGCTGCCCCTCCCAGAGGTGCCGACCCCCTGGCACCCCCTCGGCAGCCCGCGGGACCGCAGCTCGGCCTCCCCCGCTCCGCCAGAGCTCGGCCCACGGCCCCCACCTCCCGACAGCCGCGGCAGGGGGAAGGTAGAGAAGGGGAGGGGACAAGCCAGATCCTCCCGGCCGCCCGGCCTTCCCTCTCCGCCCCGCGCTCTCCGAGACGCCGCGCGGAGCCCCGAGGTTAGCGCCGAGCGCCAGGCGTGGGGGAGGGGACGGGGCCCGACCGGAGCCCCGCGGCGACCCGGAGCTGCCCAACTTTCCTGGGCTTGGAGGAGCCGGGGACTCGCCCGCACAAGGTGAACTTTGGTCGCGGAAAACTCAAGCCAGGTGCTGGGATCCGTGCTTTGGCGGTGTGGACGCGCGCACAGTGCGCGCGGAGCTGCGAGTCAGAGTACCTCGGCCCCCTCCACTCGCTCCGGGCCGCCTGGGCCCGCAGCCCCCGGCCCCGCTCCGGCGCCTGGGCCCGGGGGACCAGCGCGGCGCCCTCGTCTGGTTTCCTCCCCCTCCCCCTTCGGGGGTGGGGGTGGGGCGGGGAGAGGGGCGCCCGGAGAGCCACCTCTATTGGCAGCTTTGTTATTGATCAGAAACTGCTGGCTGCGGAACTGGCTTCCAGACTGACTTGGCGCGACCCTTGAGTTTTCGCCTCTGTCCAGGCCCCCCAACTGACAGGTGCTCCCAGCAACTTGCTGGTGACTTCTTGCCGCTCCCCCGGCTCCCCCGCGTCCCCACCCCCTCTTTCCTCCCTCGCCTTCACCCCCACCCCCACCACTTCGGCACAGCTCAGGATTTGTTTAAACCTTGGGAAACTGGTTCAGGTCCAGGTTTTGCTTTGATCCTTTTCAAAAACTGGAGACACAGAAGAGGGCTCTAGGAAAAAGTTTTGGATGGGATTATGTGGAAACTACCCTGCGATTCTCTGCTGCCAGAGCAGGCTCGGCGCTTCCACCCCAGTGCAGCCTTCCCCAGGCGGTGGTGAAAGACTCCGGAGTCGCCGCTTCCCAAGTGCCCGCCGTGAGTGAGCTCTCGCCCTACTCAGCCAAATGCTCCTCTTCGGGCTTCTCCTGCTGACATCTGCCCTGGCCGGCCAGATTCACGGGACTCACGCTGAGTCCAACCTGAGTAGTAAATTCCAGTTCTCCAGCAACAAGGAACAGAACGGTGAGTCTCTCCCCCCACGCTCCCCCTTCTCGATTCTCGCTGTGTGTGTTAACGTTGGCATTGTGCGTTGGTGTGTGATGTAGACCAGCCCGCGAGGGTATCCTGGTCTCTCTATCCATGCAAATGCGCGCTCCGTTCATTGGCGTGGACTTTTGGAGGTTACGTGTAGTTTGCAACTTTAGGAGTTGCCACAAAACTCTTAACCGGGCAACGCGAGTGCCACTGCAGCCTCAGCTAGGGAGAGGACATTCTAGGAGCGATTGTGAACGTCCGTTCAAACGCACATTGCAGGATCGCGCATTGCCTGAGTTAGAAGTTCAAGAACTGCCTTTAGAAGAGAATCCAAAATGAATGAGTCTTGGGATGTTTGACTTTGTTGGGGGAGGGGGTGGCAGTGGGGGCATCAGGAAATGTACCGACTGCATTAATTGAGGCACTTTAGGTGAAAAGGCATCAATTAATCAATAAGTAGATAAATACAGAGGTCAAGAGGCCGTGTGGACGTGTTTTAGGGGAATGAAAAAAAAAGTACTTCTCTTGTGCTCATATATAAAATATATATATATTTTAACGTGCCTTTGTACTCCAAAGTCCTTACCTTTCTGGTGGTGTGTTTTTTGTATGTGTTAGTCAATGACTGCTATTTTGTGTGTGCTGGAAACGACTTAATCCTGCATAGGAAATGAGAATTACTTTCAGCTTTCAAGTGTACCTGAAATGTTTAGAAAACTCTCAAATGCAAGTTCCCTTGGGCTGGGATTGCACAGAGCTGGAGAAAGGCTCCTTTCATAAAGCCAGAGAAGCTTCGGGGTGTGTAATTTGCTTAGCCTCTGAACCCCATATGATTTACATCATTCAATTTCTAAACTCTTTTTCTCTTGATCTACCATTATGAAGTCATTTTTGAGAATCCTTTGTAAATAGAAATTTTATACTGCACATGAAACCACAATGTTAATGTAGGCTGTCTAAAATTGGAATATTAAACACTCTGTTTACAAGTCTTACTGCTATTTGAAAATAAATGTACATGTTTTTCTGCTCTGAATATCACCTGTTTACAATGCAAGTATGCATTAACCAGGTGAGATGAACACAAGCAGCATACCTGGAAAACCAGAATGAAGTGTGTTCTACTTTTAAGTCACACTGACTTTTTCTTTATATGTGGGGGTGTTTTAAAGCTCCCACTCTGCATTTAAGCTGTATAAAGTATTCCTTTCTAAGAAAGCACGGAAAGTTCTAGAGTACAAAAATAGATAAAATAAGTATTTCTTGGACATTATTTGTATCTGTTGCTTGTGCACCAAAGCATAGGATCACATTTATTAACCAACATTAATGTGGCTGCTCCTTGCAACTTGCTAATGTGGTGGCGCATGGCACCTGCAGGTTCCTTGAGCTGCTGATCAAAGGGCAGCCTGGGGATCTACCTCTAATCACAGGACCTGCAGAGGGCTGGGAGAAAGTGATCAAAGGAGCCACAGCACCAGCTGTACCCAGGCAGGAAGCAGATCAGACCAACCTTTGTTCTTTCTCATGTAAAATAAGTGTTCTATTCAAAATATTGCTTCATACTAGACAGGCTTCTCCATATGACAATAGTGCACAACATTCCTAACCTCTATTTTTCTTTTATTGTTCTGGTCCCATATTATTTCTCCTACTACACATGCCTTGGCATGTCCTGGATTCTCGGTGCCTCTGTGTCCATTTCTTGTAGTCTCTCCTGTGATCCACATGCTGTCATCGTTTTACAGTGGGCCCCAGAGCTTTCAGGCAGCCCAGGGTTATTGGCCACTTTACCGAGTAGGTTCACACCCTAAGAAGAGGTGAGGTCATTAAGCCAGGGCCACACACATTGCTGCCATCTGAGGCTGGGCCATTTCCATTTCTAAGATGCATGATGCTAAAAATAGCCTGGTTATTTCCTAATCTGTGGGTAGTGGATTGGGCTATGTTTAGCTCCTGGACATTGGCAGCAGGAAGTAACTTGAAGTAGAGGAACTACTCACCTTGTAATTTTTAGCCTAAGAAGTGGCACTGGCCAGCACCAGGGGGCAGTGTAGAGCTATTTTTCTGCACATGCTCAGGTTGATTTTTATGCTTCATCAATGTTCCCAGATTTGAGAATAACAACAGGTGGGTATTGAAGATGATCACCCTGGAAGGAGAGAAAGTTTGCAGGAATAACAGCAACTTCTTTTACATCTTCTTTGACTTTAAAATTTCCACTCTTCCTTTTTTGGGGGTGGAGTGGGGATATTTTTTGTCTTCATATTGAGTTACAATTGATTTTTGATTATCTTATTTCTCTCACCATTTTGATGATTATCTAATTTCGTAAGTGCAAACCCTCCTGAGGATACCACATAGAAAATGTTGTGGGCCCAGTTTGTGCATTGCGTCATTTCATGAAAGGTCTTCCAAGTACTAAATATGAAGTGTCCAAATTGATCTACTGGGATTATAAGAGCTCATGTCTGCTTTCAAGGATCCCTCCCCATGATACTCTCTTTTCCTGAGTATCATAAACTCTCAAATGGTGTTTACTCAATCAAATCCCTAGGCCTTCTCAGCTTCAGTATTAACTTGGCATCATAAATGAAATTGATTGCTATAGCTTTGCCATAGCCAAGCTGGATACATGGATTTAGACTGGAATATGTGGACATGATTCAAAATTAAGGATCAGTGTCATTTAAACTATTATTTGTTACATATATTATTTGTTACCTGGTTTTTTATTTACATGAACACTGCAACTTTTGTTTCTTTACTGTAAAGGTAGCTTTATCCTCCAGTAATACAAGTTGCATTTCTGTCTCTCTCCGCCCACTGCCCCCCACCCCTTGCTGTGTGGGGATGGAACCCAGGGACTCACACATTTTAGGAAAGTTCTCTACCACTAAGATACATCCCAGCCCTAGTCCTTCTTTCTCAATCTTCCTTTGAACCCTAAAGTCTCATCTTACATATAAAACAAGGGTCTCCTGATTTAACTTAAGGAAAAAGATAAAAGATAATGCTGACTTTACTTTGAGGGTTTCTGATCTCTAAACTTCCTGTGTAACCATGGGAAAAAATGTCAATGGGCACTGGTTTTTAGATGTGAACGCCTACCAGGAAAAGATTAAGTCCTGGGATGGTGCTTCTGAGTTGCAGCAGAAGCAATCATATATATTCATAAAAAAAGTAAAGCTTATTTTTTCCTTGGCATGTACCAAATAGATGATAATCACAAAGGTGGTGGAATAATGCCTATTCTACCTTGCTTCATTGGTGAGTTATTTTAATACCTGAAACCTTCTTACGTTTTCCCATTTTCCTTAGGCATTTTGAGTTTTGAGCTGGAATATGCTTCCATTAACTAAACTTAGCCTATTGGAGCACAAGTTATTGTATGCTCTCTTTTCTGCAAGGGCTTTGTGACATGAGGGGCAGTTAACTTTGGGGACAGTGGTCCTCTAGGAATGCCTCTTTGCTGGTCTCTTGTGTTTGGATTTTCAGCCCCCTCTTTTTAAGTTCTGGCTTTCTCTTCCTACCACTGCCAATATGCTCATGCCTGGCCTCTGTCCCCACTTTGGGTGGTAGTTTCAAAGCTCTTTTATTAACAGATAATCACAATATTTTGAGTAGTGTCCAACAGCAAATAGGCTCTGCCAGAGAACTGAGGGACTTTCCTGCAAGTCAGTCTATAAGTTTGACTACATGACCTTTGGGATATTTATTTTTGTTATTTAGAAGCTTTTTTTTTTTTTAAACTTCCTCCTGATTTTCTGTTCTGTTTGAGAGAGTTGAGGAAGTTGAATAAGTAAAGTACCATTATGTAATGATGAATTTTGTTTTTCACAGTAGGTGATTTTAAAAAAAGCTCCACTCTTTTATGTGGTTAACTTTTCTCCCCTACCAACTGTTATGTTCTGTATTTAATTTGAAAGCCTTTATATTTAACTTTAAAAGGTGTCAGAACATATGAAAGGTCTGTTGGAAGCCTCAGGAACTAGTATATCATTTGTTAATTATTTGTAAGTAGATGTTAGGATCCCACACTACACTTGCCCAAAGGAACACTTTCTCCAGTGATGATATCTTGGCAGGCTTTGTCTCATGCACCTAAACTTTAGATTTGTCTATTCGTAATTTCATCTTTCTGGACACTGATTTTTTACATGTCTTCTTTGTGTTTGCTTCTACTTAACTTATTTTTCAACCTTTGTAGTGCCAAGAACCCAATTTTATCAATGAACGTTCACATCTTTTATAGAAACAAAATTCTAATTCTAATGTGATGTGTTAAAAAAATAATAAGTAGTCAAGGCACATATATCCCCCTCCTCCTAAAAAAATCCCAAGACTACTGAAATTTTCCCCAGATTTTGCTTTTGTGTCAGTCAAAATGGTGGAAGCCACAGTCAAAATCCCTTTATTTACTTACTCTCATTTAAATGTTTCTAATTGTTTTATTTAAGCAATTGCACATAGCCAGAATCTGTATATAACCTCAAGCGGTCTCTAAATAATTCTCTTATTAAACAATCTGTGTTGGGTCATTTCTCTCCACCATTGACTCCAACTGTGCTTTTTTCTTTTTCCCCAATCTTCCTTTTCTTTCTCCTATGAACCAGTCTAGTGTTTGATCTTAAGTTGGCATGTTCCCAAACTTATTACCATAATGATTGTTAAAATAATGAAATATTTCCAATGGGTTGGGCAGAACCTAGCAGCACTCCTCTAAGACAAGTGGACCAACCATCTGAAGCTACAATCCCTGACATCGCCCAAAGCCTCTGGGACACTTCTTCAACACTGCTGACTATGCCCCGATTGATTCATGTTCCTGTCATACCGATAGTTAAGCATTTTATCATATTTAGCAGTGAACAGTTTAGTTCATATTGGTTGTTAAAACTTTTATCTCTTCTCCATGCTGGGAAACTCAGTCATGACCCATGATTTGAAGGACGTGGGGTCAGGCTTCTTCCTGCAGTTCCTTTAGTTTTAGCTCTCTGTGGGTCAAGACCTGGCAAGACAGATGGAGAATGTAGGCATGACACCCTCGGTGTTTTAGTCAGCTTTTTCTCTGCTGTGACTAAAGGACCCGACCAGAACAACTGTAAAGGAAGAAAGGTTTATTTAAAGGCTCATGGGTTCAGAGATCTTTAGTCCATAGAAGGCCAGCTCCATTCCTTGGGGTTGCAGGTGAGGCAGAACATCATGGCGGAAGAGTCTGGCAGGGGGAAACACCTCACATGTTGATCAGAAAGCAGAGAGAGTCTCCACTTGCTGGATACAAATATATATACCCCAATTCCCACCTCCTCCAGCTATACTCTACCACTTTAGTTACTGCTCAGTTAATCTCTATCAGGGGATAACTTACTCTCACAACCCAAGACTCTCAGAACCCAATCATTTCTCCTCTGAACCTTCTTGCATTGTCTCACACGTGAGCTTTTGGGGGACATCTCTCATGCAAACCATGACATTGGGCCTGGAACTGCAATTCTCAGTTGGTTCCCTTCTCTGGCTAACACTGACCAGCTGCTTTTGCATGGAGAGACTTCCTGTCATCTAGATTGAATGGATTGCCTCCTCAGAGATATCTGTTTTATGACCAATCTAAGTTGCCCCTCGCTGTCTCATCAAGGTTAATTAACTGCCTAGCGCTTATCACACTTTGATAATTTTCCTGTTGTTTCTTAATTTATTATTGTCTACATATCCTCTCCTATTCCCACTATGGAATCTAAGTTCTTTAAGAGCCTCTTGTCTGACTGGTTCTTTGTAGGAGGATCTACAATACCTGGAACAAGGTATGGCATATAGTATGTGCCCAGTAAATATCTGTTAAATGTTTCTGAGTGTGTAGTGCCATATTAGAGTAAGATTACGGTGTTTACCCTAACAGCAGGCCATCTTCAAAGGTGTCTTTTTGGTCTTAGAATTTCCAGACTGTTTGACATGTTTTATAGGAAGTTAAACTTAGTAGTGATGGGGTGTTCCTACCAGAGTACTACTTTATAATCTTGGCAAATATACTGTGTTGCCAACTGAACCTGTACCAACCAAGTGTGTAGGTTCCTATCTCTGGCTTTGGTTACTCTCTTAAAAGTGCCATGGCTACGCATACCCCAAAGGTGGGAATTAGATGTGGGCCAAGGACCCAAGAATGGTGAATGGGTGTCAAGCCTGCAAAATGTGGGTGCTTTTCATCTTTTGCTTGTGGCTCATGGATAACTAGTACAGGCTTGCAATGAGTAGCAGGTTGTGTTCAAGGACTGTTAGAGCTGGGAGGATCCAAAGAGCCTGTCTTCTCACTGATGTGCAAATTGAGGCCTAGAGAGTGGAAGTGGCTGTGGCACACTGTTGTACAGCAGTGGTAATAAACTGCTAACGTGGTGATATATTTTTCCTTATGTTATAACCAATTAGGAAAATGGAATTATGGTGTAAAAATTCTGACACTTTTCATAAAAGTATTCTGTGTCATGTTAGACACTTGTATGTTTTGTAAGTTGTGGGGTGAGATAAGAACCATTGCACTTGAAGCATTATTTGTAAAAACACTAAGGAAAGCAGTCTGATAATAATCACATTAGATTACACCACAGATTATCTGGCTAATATGTATTATAATACTTCTGTCAGTATAGAAATCTGAATTTGGCAAATGACTGGAAATGATGACTTTAAAATTGTTCTTATTACATATTAGAACCTTATGTTAAGCAGGTACATCAGGTTCATAGATGAATGATATATAATATTTTGGTGTATTAATGAGATGAAGAGGATGGTTGACACTGGCATGCTTGGTTCTACAGGGGAGTTTATTTTTATATAATAGGATGTTTAATAATATGTTGGTAAAAATACCATAGAAATTAATAATAATCATGTTGAGTCAACTCTAGAAAGCACAGCTTGTTATTCTTTTGATGAATTTAGTGAGTGATCCTAAATTTTATTTATATTACATTATGTGTATTATTCTATTTAGAGATCCATGTTTCTCTTTAAGGTCAAGAGCATCAGAAAATAAATTCACAGTAATGGACTGGAATATTTTCCCTAAAATAATAATATTTATTTAACCGTTTAAAAATTTGTGAGTTTCCTACATCTGAAAACAAAAGGACCTAAAAATTATAAAGAGGAGCTGAAATAATTACATGTATCATTAAAACCAAGTTGTTAAAGAGTGATTTTTGGGGTAACATTCATATATTTTGTCTTTTCCATCATGAGAATACATTTTAACTTTAATTTTTTTCTGTTATTCATTCGATTTTGCATTAGATTTCTTGTGTCACCTTAAAGCAGTTATTTCTAGTGCCCTAGTGACTGCAAATCTTTGTACATTTGCCTTGTTTCTAAAACAAACCCATCTTTTGCCAGGCTAGATTCACTAATTTTGCTTTCTTGGTTTCTCTGGAATTATTATTTGTTATTTTCAAACTATTTTGAATAGTAGTTGATTTATTTCTTAATCAACTAGAGGATGAGATGTGTTGTTGAAGGTTTTCGGAGGCAGAGGAAAAGTGGAAGTCTGGTTCATGGAGGGAGACCAACATGCCCCTACTGCACAAGGCACATTAATGTAATGCAAGGATAAAGATTTACATGGGTACTATAATCAGTAAGGATCACCAGGAAGAGCACAGTAGTGGCTGTACTGGGATGCATTCTTTGCATGTAGTTAGATGGGTATAATGGTTCTGTGTGAGCTTCTCATTTGGTGAAGCTTAGTGACTGTTCAGGAGTGCCTGTTAGGTGCCACATTTATGCTCATTGTTTGCAGATCGTATGCAGTTTATTTGCAAACATCCCCATGAGGTATTCAGAAAAACAAGTAGCTTAGCTAGGTTCCTACAGCTGGTAAATGTTTCAACCTAGGTCAGACTCCAAGCCAGGACAGAGAGCCACACACCTCTTCCTTTATCAGTTAAATGGTCTAATGTTTTATTAGAACATTGTTTTCATTCAGCAAATATTTATGAGCATGTGATCAGTGCTAAGGTCTGCCCGAAATGTGTGGTGCAGCGAAAAAGAAGATGCGGATCTTGCCCTTAAGAACTTATTCTGAGAAGGATTCCAGGTCCATTCTTTACCTCATTACCTATTAGTTTTGCTTAATACCACCTAAGAAAATCCTCTGTTAACTTATTAAATGATTGATTTTGCCTGGATAGGAAGTTCAAAGAGAACAGAGAATAGGTGACACAATTTGCAATGAGTTTTTGAGGGAAACAGAAAAACATTCTAGATAGTGGGAACAGCCTGAACAAAAGGATATAGGCTTGAGAAAGTGAGAGACAATCATGATGAGAGACAGAAGAGTCTACAGTAGAGTGTGCATAGATGAGGAAAAGAGTGGAAAGGTGTCCTTGGGCTTATGAATTGAAAGGCCCTGATGCTGTTTGCAGTGTGTGCTTCCCGTAGGGTTGTCAGTTAACAGAGCAAAAGAAAAACTGGTCTTTGCATTCAAATTTCAGTTAAGACCCATTATTTTCAGTTATTTTCCAAGCAGGCATTGAAGTGGCAGAGTGCAGCTGTGGTGTGTATTAGTGTAGTTACTGCTGGAATTTTCTTTCCGACGTTAGGTTTGTTGGTAAGTTCTGAACTGGTTAGGAGTCCAGGCTGCACAGCCTGGGTTCCTGCACATAAGGGAGGCCTGCATCACTCTAGGTTGCCTTCTTTATGTAAACACAGAGCTGTTTTCACACTTCATTCACAAAATGGATGGCATGCAGGATGAAGCTGAGTGAGGGATCAGGAAACCTGGAAGAGAGAGGCAGCTTCCCCCAGCACATTCTGTGAGTGTAATGAAACTCGCACACAGCAAAGACAACAGCCTTTAAGGGAAGGAATGTCAAGTTTGGTGGAACATTAATTCTTCTGAGGTTACCTCACATTGAGTAACTGCCTCATTTCTCCAGTGAGGTCTGTAATACCAGAAACATTTTGTCATATTTAAGGATTTGAAGTGACTGAGTTCTATTGGTGGAGGTACTGTCTTGATACCATACTGTATTTTATTTCTTTTAAAAATTTTGTTCTAATTAGTTACACATGACAGTAGAATGCATTTTGACATATTACACATACACAGAGCATAACTTCTCATTCTTCTGGTTGTAATCACATATGCACATAGGCTAGTCATCTCCAATTCATTCTACTCTCTTTCCTACTCCTGTTGCCCTTCTCTTCCCTTCATTCCCCTTTGAAGATGGCCTATTTTGAAGCTGTATTGTTTGCATTCTAGGAAATCCTTGTTCATGGGTGGATACTATTTTAAGCATTTCAGCATTTGCAAAATAGAGATAGGCTTAGATGTTTCAGTATGCACAGTTGGCCATTCCACCTGCCCTTGGAGTCACTACAAAGATGAGAAACTATCAACAACAGGAGTTAGACTTGTGTGGGACTTATCTCATGTTGTTCCTGGCAGTTATTTTTGCTGGGTATTTATAAGGACATCTGGCTTTTAAACAGTCATATTACTTCTCTCTCTTTTTTTTTTCCACTGAGGAATAAATCACAGCTTGTTTCCCATACTGCCATACATATTCAGCCTGGCATGATTAGAGATGCAAATTGGGAATCATTAAAGCATTATCATTTCTTTTTCTATGGCAGCAGGGGATGTCTAAAGTCATTGTACTAAGACGGAACATTTGCTTAAAATCTTAAGATACAAACAAACAAGAGGAAAGACATATTCAGTTCTTTTCCTGAAAATTTCCTTCTGAGTTTCGGAATAAGAGCAAATCCATAGTGTTCATTTCTGATTTATCATGTGTTAAACCAAGACACGATGACAGGTAGGATGCAAATTATTTAAGAATGGGGAACATACCATAACTCCACAAAAACTCTTGGTAGAGTGTGACATGTTATTAGATTACCCAAAGGACAGATAAAATTTCAACTGGGGGATGGGGGTGTAGCTCAGTATCTCTGGGTTTGCTCCCCAACACCAAAAAAAAAAAAAAATCACTGTTTTTTTACAGTAATTTGTGGATATATAAACACTATAGAGTCAAAAAAAATGTTGGATGATGCTGGTATGAAAAATAGGTATCTGTATATCCATACCCAGAGGTGGCTGACCTGGAGGCAGACCTCCAGTGCTGGAAAAGCCTTGATGTTATAGGTGGAATCAGGCACAAGGGTGTGACTTCTATTTAATAAATAGCTATTTCTTCATAACCATGCATTTTATTACTGACTTTACTTTCATTTGTAAAGAAAACTACATTGTTCCTAAAGCTCTATAGGAAAATGAATTGCCTTTACCATTAAAGAAACTCAAAGAACCCTGGTGTTTTTATAGTTTCATATGCAATTTTACATATATTAATGGGTTTACCTGTATCTTTGATCTTTGCCTTGTGTTGGTCACTGTAGTCAAAGTTGTCTTGACCTTTGCCAGACAAAGCAGAAATCTAAAAATAGCAGGGTTTTCCAGGGCAGAATCTGGCCAGGATGTTGAGAGATGCTGAGTCTAAAAACCTAATTGATAAATGCTAACCCTTTAAAAAGTGGTTTTCATTTCTGTTTTCTTGAGAACATTAGCAGGCTTGAGGTTTCAAGCCATGATTAAGTATGTAAAATTAGGAATTAAATCATCTCTCTGCTTCCTAAAAAAAAAAATGTTTTTCTTCCTGGTGGAAAATTTATTTTTAATCTGTACGGAAAACTTTTAATAGGCATCAGTTGGGCACCCCATTAAACTAACTGCTTTAAAATGGTTTCCTTTTAGAACTAACATTTACATCCTAGGAAATCAATTAGGGTGTCTGGATTTCCCATTTCCCCTGCAATCTTCCTTTGCAGTCGTTTCTGAATGGTTAACCTACCATAGCAAAACACTTAGAGGTGCAAATCTTCTGGAAGAAGTGCAAATGCCACGCTCCTGCTTGGAAAAAATGGAAAAGTAGTACTTATTTACTATATCTGCCGAGCATTTAAAACTGCATAAAGCACAGGAAATACTTTTGGTGTGTGGGAATGCGTGGTGTTTCCAAACTACAAACATTGTTCTGAAAATGTCCCCGGTAGTGGTGAATTATATGAGACCATGTCCATCTAAGGAGGGCTTGTTTAACTAGCTTGTGGTTCTGGGGCTCATTCAAACACTCTTAAACAAAATAAAGGGAATGGATGTAATAACTTCTTTATGGAAAGGCCATAAAAAGCTACAGGGCCATGTAAACAAATTGGGTCATTTACTAGATGTTTAAGTGATAGATTTGCAGTCCAAATTCAGGGGTGTGTATTATGTTTTATAGGATCATGACTATATTCTACCTTGAGAATGAGATTATAAGCTTATTGGTTGGTTGGTTGGTTGTTTTTCTCTTAAGCGTTGGACCCAGTGTTGTTATTTTACAGTGGAGTTTGAAAACACACCTAAAATTTGAACATCTATATTTATAAATCTGTTCAGCTTTGGAACATGGCTAGAAACCTATGTGTGTAAAGTTGAATTGACCTGATTTTTAGTAGCACTGGGTTCTGTTCAAGGAAAATAATGATGATTGAAATTGAAATTTTCCTTCTGGGCTCAGACATGTCTAAACTAATTGTAAAATAATTGTTCTGGCTTACAAGAGTAGACTCATAACTACAACTATGTAAAGTAGAAATCCAACAACAGTTATGATTTACAGTCTCTGTAACTCTGCCTGTCTTGTAATGAAACCGCTATTATAACCAACCTCATGTGACATTCATTTGGCTTACTGAAGAAGTAGATAATAAGTCTTATCCCAAGTTCCCTTGATTTTTAGGAGAGCCACGTTATTTCATTAAAATATTAATTTAACCATTTAGGAACCATTTAACCTTCTCTGAAGTTCAGTATGAGATTTTGGCCAGAATAGTCCATTAAAGTAGAATTTGGTGGTTGGGAATGTAAAAATGGTGCTACCCATTAGTGGTGATGAGCCTGACAATGGAAGCCAGAATTAATTTGGGAATTGAATGAGCACAAGACACTGTATGATTTTTATGTTGCTACCACAACATTTCTTTATTCTGCAACTTCTCTGAATTATGGTTGGTTCATTTAGTCTTAAAGGAAATGGTTGTGTAAGAAACCTTTAGTGAAAATCAATGAGTCTTTCTAAGTTTTAAAATTTGATAGCATCATACCATACAGGCAATTTTTAAGTGTTGCCACTGAAAGTATGGCAGCAGAAATAACTATCCAGTTCCACAGGTCTCATAAACAACAGACAGTGGTGGATATTATAGTTCATGTGTAATGCATGACTTGTTATTTCCTATTTTTTTAAAAATAATAATAATGAGTGACTTAGGGCGAAATGACCTTTGGTCCATGAAAAAAAAAAATCCAGGATCTTCCCTTAAATTGGATTCTATGTGATCTTGGTAACAACAGTTCAAGAAACCATTTAGGAACCATTTAACCAATAGGAACCCATTTAACTCCTTTGTGTAGTTAGTTGTATACTAACTAAATGCAAGCTCTCAGAACTGAGGTGAAAAGCACAAAATGATGCTAATTCCTGTTTGAAACTGCAAGATACCATGAAGATGCAAAGTTGAATTAGACTTTGTGTTAATCAGCTTCCTGTCATTATAAAAAATGCCCAAGATAATCAACTGAAAAAGAGAAAATGTTTATTTTGACGTAAGGTTTTACAGGTTTACAGATCAGACTGCCCATTGCTTTTAGGCCTCTGGTATGTATATGTTGGAATCAGCACATTATAGTGGAAGTCTATGGTGAAGCAGAGCCACCTACCTCATGACCAGGAAATGAAAAAGAGGGAAAGAGTAAGAGAGGGGCCAGGGTCCTACTTTCCCCTTCTAGGGTTCATCCCCAATGACCTAACTTACTCCCTTCAGGCTCCACCTTTTAAAGGTTCCACCACCCTCTTAAAGTACCATGCTGGAGACCAAGATTTTCCATATGGAGCTTTGGGGAATACTTAAGATCTAAACTGTAGCTGATGTTGTTATTTGCCTTCAAGTAGTTGATACTCAAAGGAGGAGATAAGATAAGCAACTAACTATACTACAGATAGTGACAAGGTGTTCAGTGGGAATTCAAAGAAAGCTGAGCCATTAGAAGAGGCTCAGGAGACCTGTTAGTGAGGAGGTGTATTTTGAACAAAGGAACCTGGTAAGATGAGCAGTACTTGTATCTGTAGAATTGGAGATGGGGGAGGACTGTAGGAGATGGGAACTTGCTAAGTAATTAGATAGAGAAGGAAGTGTGGTAAATTCATGCAGTCTAAAGTGTAGTTTGTTTTGACAGCAGTCTAAGAAATAGATTCAACAGAGGGTCATTGGAAAGAGGAGGCACAGAAGGAAGCACATTGATGTATTACTTACCCTTGAGAAAATAGTAGTGAACTCCATGATTGGCCCTCCCATACCAGCTATTCATACCAAATATGAATTAGATCTGATTCCCGATGACGTATAGCAGATAGGGACAGAAGGAATGTTGCTGAAACGCGAAGCATGGAGTTAGAAGGAAAAGGAAGGGCCACATGAAGAAGTCCTCATGAAGAGGAGGCTATGAAGGGGAAAGAAATAAACAAACAAAATCCTTAAGGCAGATGATGGAGGATATTAAGAAGGAGAGAGAAACGGAAACTGAGATTGGCTCATGGTGTAAACTACAGGGATTTGAGAATACAAGGACCAGTAACTAACAGCCTATGCTTCATTATAATGAGGGTTCTAAAAGAATGGTTATGGGATAAAGTGAGGAGGTGGGGCATTATGTTTTTAAAAGGGAAAAAGAAACTAGAAGTTCCAGAAAGGAACTGAGGAAAGATGTTTTTTGTTTTTTTGTTTTTCCCTTGGCTGGCTTGTTTTTAGGGTTGGGAGAGAACCAGAGGAGAGGAAAAGGTTAAATACCTAGCAGGAGATTGTTATGCTCGAATTCGGGACCCCCAAAAGACCACCAGAGACCCAGATCAATGTAAGCAGCAAAGAGGTGTTTATTGCAAGCTAGCTTGGTCCTCTGCACACACACAGCAACTGGTGACGCTGAGAGACCCCAGCCCAGGGTTTGCAGCAGTTTTATACACTCTTTGGAGAAGGCAGGGACCCCACATACATCATAGCATCTCTTAGCAAATCATCACACAGCTTGGGAAAATCAAACAACTCTGAAACATGATTTGCGTATCAAGTGGCAGGAAAGAATCTGGAAAGGATTATTGGTTAGTTCAAGGGCTTGACGCACTTAAAAATGATTGGTTTAAACCGTGAGGGTGTCGCAAGGGGGGTATGTGCCAAGCTGCAGGGCTTCTGGTTTAGATATCGGTCACCACACCTAGGTGGGGCCATCTGGAATTTCAGATATTTCGATATCTTGGCCTCTCTTAGGGATCACCATCTGCGGCTTTTCCGAGAACTGTTTCCACAGAGCTTTTCTGTGGTATTTCCCTGACTTTAGGACTGCAGTAGGTCAGGGGTTAAGTTTCAGAGGAAAATGAGGTCCCAAGTAGAATGAGGTTGCTTAGGTCTTTCAAGATAAGACTTTTGGTTGTGAAAGTTCTTGTGCAGTTGCTGTTGGAATGCAGGTAAAAAAGATGCACAACATTAAGCAGCATATTAAATTATTACAGCAAGAACTGAGCACACCTGCTAGAGAAGTGGGAATTAAGTAATAGGGGAAGTGAGCCTTGAGACAGTTTTTGACTAAGTGAGGAGTGAGGAGGTACAGGGGTGAATTTCCTAGTGACTTCCTAGCAGTGGGGTTAGATAAGTCCCTATAAGGATATTTAATTACTAATAGTTATATTAAATATTTTGATTCTAATGACTACAGTAGAAGTATAATTCATATGAGAGGAAAGATAACACAATAGGTGCTTATGGTTTGCCAGTCCATCTATAGGAATATTGAGACTATCCCTTTGGGATTTGGGTATGATATAAAGAGTGGGGTTGATAGCCAAGGAAGAGTCAAGAATGCAGTTGGCAGAAATTGCAATTAAGTGTGGTAGTAAACAATAATTTTGGAAAAGGAGTGATATGTGGGGAAATGAATGTTAAAAAGCCACATCTAAACCTGAATTAGCAAGCATTTTTCACTTATAAAAACTCTATGGAAATTCAAATGGTGAATTTGAGTGGTCATTTGAATGACTATTCCAGTGAGTTTGACTTTTGTCCTGATGCTCATTCTAGTGTACCCTCAGAAACCATAAAATTGGAGAAAACCACCACAAACCTGCTTTGAGTTCCTGCTATGGCAGGTATAGTGTCTGTTGGATGCACTCTATAGGTTTGTTTTTGTATTAACAGTTTTAAAGCCACATAGCAGTTTTCTGGGGTGTGTCCAAGTCCTAGCAGTTGTTTGCATGGGGGGGCATACCTTGGGATGCCTGTTGTGTACTCTCCAAAGGCTGTTTTTCTGTGTATATTTGTAGAGCAGGGATAGTGTATGCCCTTACCATGGGGAAGCCCACTTTATATTTCTGTAATCACGGCCAACATGTGCTTGGAATTCTTCTTGATCAAAACACAATTTCATTTTTGTTGTTCCTGAATTTTAATGGGTGATGAAAATCTTCCCCTTCTCCAGGGTGCATATTCCTCAAGACTATTGCTTTTTGGTTCACTTTTTAAGCAGAACAGTTGTACAATAACTTCCAACCTGAATGCCCTTACAGTTCAGAAACGTAAATGCCCAGTATTTTGGATTTATTCAGTCTCTGAATATGACAACCTTGGATTGCTCCACTTCTGACTCAGGCCTGCTCCTGACTGAAGCCTACAGCTGGACGAGAGTGGGATCAAGGGAAGGGGATGTCTGGATAGGGTCCTTGCTGTGTCTTAAGAGATGCAGCATTCATAAATCAGTTTCTGGCCATTTCCCTTGAAAAATACAAATACAGGAGATGTATATGTCACTATTGCTTTACTGTCTTAGCCCCTGTCTCTGTTACATTGTGCCATAAAATGATACATATGTTTAGAGGACTTTGGCCTTCACATAGATTGGTTGTTCTTAGCACCTCCAAGTCTGAGAATATAACTTAAAACTAACAGATTTTTTTCTGCATTTTTTCAAAAAAATTCAAAATATATGATATAATAGATTAAGTGAGCCCAGGGTTATTGTCAAGCTAATAAGCGAATGTTAACATTTCTATTTTTGGGTAAGATAGTTTTTATGTTTCTAGCTTTTGCATTCTCATTGTCACTATTCCACATAGGGAGCTGATTACCTGTGAATTACACTGAGACAAAGGTGTCCTTCTTCCTTCTAGGATCCAGCCAGGCTTTGCCTATGCCCCTCACTCCATGTCCATCATTTATAGGAAGTTGTTGCCATTTGTTCTACAGTGGAGCTCTGGTTATTTGTACCAGTTAAACTTGGATGGGTGCCTGACTGTAACATACACACACACATCACCTGGGGAACTTATTAAGATCCAGATTCTGATTTTGTAGGTCTGGGTTAGGGCTCAGGGATTCGAATTTGAACAAGCTTCCAGGTGATGCTAGTGCTGCCAGACTAAGGACCAAACTGGGAGTACCAAGAATCTGCTTTGGTATTCCTAGGGTCTACTGTGATCTCACCCCAATCTTTCTTCTGAAAAGATTACTCATAACTGACCTCTGCTCATCACAGAGATCCGTAATTTCCTGACTCCATATTATTGCCACTGTGACTCCAAGTCAAGAAGTCAATTCAGGGAGATAGATACCAAGTGCCTCTTGTTCTAATGACCCTGTTATACTTGGAAAACAGGTGAACAAGATATGGGTCTTTGTGTACTTGATGTTTCCTGTTAAACCCAACGGTTTCTACTTCCAGGGCAAGAAAGACTCCATAAAGCCATAGTTTAGGTTGGATCTTGAAGGATAGGGAAATCACCAGAAAAGAAAGGGTAGTAGAGGACATGGACTCGCTAGATAGCACAGTCTATTTAAAGATCAACACTTTCTGGTGGGAAATAAGATTAAAAAGAATTATTTGCTGATCAAGAAGGGCTCTGTCTGACCTACTAAGGAACATGTGTAGATGTCATCTCATAAGATCCTAGGGTACCACTGAAGAATTTATGTTGTTAGATAATGTACAACTTTCTGCGTTAGTTCCTAATACACAGGGCCTATCTTTTCTCTTTTGTAATATCTTTCACTTATAACAGATCAGTTAATACTTAATGAATAATCAGATATTTTTCTTTTTTATTTATTTTATTATTTATTTTGCATTTTATTTTTTTTTTTACTTTATTGAGTATAATTGATGAATAAAATCTGAATATATTTACCACATACAGTATGATGTTTTGCTATATGTATACATTGGGAAATCTTTACCACAAAAAGTTCACTATATGTCACTTCATATAGTGACCTTTATGTGTATGATCAGACTCTTTCAGATCTGTTTTCTTAACAAATTTTAAACATGTAGTTATTAATTTCTCTTTTATTTGATTTTTGCCATCTCTCTAAACAAAGGCACATCGGGATTATTGTAAAGGGTAGAGTTACGGTTTGGATATGGGTGTTCCCCAATAAAATTACATTGTAGACAAGCAGAAAAGTTCAGAGGTGAAATGATGGAATTATGAAAGCGTTACCATAACCAGTGGATTAATCAATTTGATGGATTAATCATTTGAGTGGATCACTGGATGGTAATTGTAGGCAGGTGAGGTGTGGCTGGAAGAAGTAGGTCACTGAGTACAAACCCTTGGGGATTATATTTTGTCCATGGCTCACCACACTTTTCCACTATTATGTCCTGCCTCACCTCTGGCCTAGAGCACTGGAACTGGCTCTCTATGGACTAAACCTCTGAAACCATGAGCCAAAATAAACATTACCTCCTTGAAGTTGTTCTTGTCAGATATCTTGGTTAGAGCGACAAAACATTGACTAATACAGGCAGGGAAGCTAGAGGCTAAGACAGCAGTTTGAAGGTATTTGCAACAGTCCTTCTGCCAGATTCTGAGAAAATGGCCCAGATATTTAGTGCCTATGCTGTGGAGTGGAAGTCCCTCAGTTGGTGTGCTCAAAGCCCATATGCATTTAAGGACTGGTCTGACTGGTGCTCCCTCCACAACCCTTCCCTGTTTCTTGCAGCCTGGCATGTCTGCTTTCTCTAAACTCTCAGCACAGTGCAGAAGTTACCAGTTTCTACTTGGGATTCTAATTATTTGTGTGTCTTATCTCCCACGTTTCCAAGTGTCAGAAAATAAAATGATGAATAATCTTTAGCATAGTACCCATTGGATGGAAGATCTTTTAAGTGAAGTGAAAATAACCTACTTAGACCCAACACAGCCTGTTCTGTTGCAGCATTGGCATCTGGGATCATAAATCATCATTGACTGTCTTTAAATGAGTCATATGCCGGATTTCACAACTGAGAGATGCAACTAATGTCTGGCTTCATTTTGAGGAACTAGAAGGGAATACATAGGAGGGCCTCAATCTTTCTGCTTAGACTAAGTAAAATTAATGTCCAAAGAACCTGATGGGCAAAATTATAATGATGACTGCTTAGAATGTTATTTCCTCAACAAGAAAACAGAAATGTATCATTTCCAGGAAAATTATTTTTAAAGTGAGAACTTTATGATCAACTTTGATTGCAATCAGTTTATTAAAGAGAAAAGCATGATTATTGGAAGGTCATTAACTTTAACCTATTTTTGTTTTGAATTATTTTCCCCCTCTGTTCTATCTTGTTAACGTAAGACATAACTCATGTGCTGTCTTATTTTTAGTTTGTTTTTCTTTTTGTGCTTTGGGGTTTTAAGATTGACAACTCTGATTTATCTCCTGGAAGGCAAAAATCTTGAAAAAGTTATTTTTTAAGAAAGTCACTCAAAGGATTCCTTTTTTTGGAAATAAAGCTGATTTTCTCAACTCTGATCATATGAGATTATGGGCAAGTAGTCCTTAGTTCTGGCATGTGGACAAAACAGAAGCAGACCCTGGAGAGAGAGTTCAGAATTCATGGCAGGAAGCACATGTTCAGTATGCCAATATTTATGGTGTCATAAGCAAATTAAAACCATACCCTCTGCTATTTACATAAGTATGGTGCCCAGACTGCATGAGTTTATGCCCATGTTTCCCAGTAAATTTAAGGCAGTACAAATGTTCAGGATGCAGAGAGCAGAGTATATATTTACACATTTACTTTATTTCTCTAGGAGGGAGAGTGAATTGTCTTTTGCTTTTAGTCATTTTTGAAGTCATTCAGAATTAGAAGGAATAATATTTATCAAGGATTGACTGAATGTTGTACTCAGGTACATCCTGTGCTAAGGTGAGTTAAATGTATTTATTATTGATAGCGGCCATGGATTGCTTCTCAGATAGGTGGGTAATTCTCAGTATGTTCTATCTTGTGTCTTACTCTTAGAAAGCTTAAAGTTTCACCCCTTTGGGAAAAAGCAGACACACATACTTTTGGTAAGAAGAAATATTTTACATCTTTTTATGGCAACTTTTAAAGTATTACCATCTGGTAAATTTTTTAAGAACAATAGCATGTCAGAAACATCCTTGGGAGTACATCTGTTTTTTTTTTTTTTCCTCTTACAAGACAAAGACATCTAGTAATTTAAATTATAGTAACACTTATGTACTTGCATAATAATGTGAGAAAGATGATAGGAAAAATGCAGTGGTATTATTAGAAATAGATTCTGCAGAAAATAGCACATCACATTTGTTGGGGAGATTGACATTTGAATGTGAATGCATTCTTATCCACTCTTTTTAAAGTCCCGGATTTTTCTAGATTCTTTTTGCTGCAGCCCTTGGTGGACTCCAGTTCAGAAATCAGCCTGGATATTAACTATATTGTTAAGGGTATTAAGTTGGCTAGTTAATTTGCTCTTTGAGAGATGCAATCCAATGTCAAGTGAAAGTTTTTCAAAACAATTAGTGACTGAAAGTGATGATCTTTTGTGGAAGGAGAGAGGCTTTCTCAATTGCAAGATAAAAGGAATTTTTTTGAGTAACTCCTATGTGAGCAAATGAAGCTTGACTATGTAAATCCTTTTACTTAGGATAGAATCCAAGATATTTAAGAAGTCATTTTATTTTTTGAGTTCAGTAATTTAAACATTGTGCTTTGGCTTTTCCTTTGTACTACAATCTTTTATTGTTAAAATTTCATTTGGCATTTCTATAAAAAGACAAAGTTCAGCATAAAATTTGGTAAATAATTGTCTTCAACATAGATAAAAGAGACAATAAACTTTCCTGTGGTATTCTTTTCAGACTAATTAATCAATGTTCTTTATAGCCCCCCCAAATTTGAAAACAGTTGTAGATTATGTCTAGTTTTGTTGTTTGGAAAAAAACTACTGTACACATCACTTGGGGTGTTTATGTTTAGTGCAAATTAATGAACAGTATCAAGGAAATTTCCCTGGTGGTTATCAGAAGGTTGAGGAAGATTGCTGGGTTTTGCAAAGCAGTAAAAGATCAATTTATTGAATGTTTAGTGCTCAGAATTTCATTTATCAGGAAATGTCTTAGGCATTCAGTAAAATTGTCCTCTTCTATTTATATGCTAGCCTTACTGACACAATTGATTTTCACATTCTGTGTGTGACTTAGTCTTTGTACTGGAACAGATAGGGTAAAGAATAGTGCATATCTTAAAACATTGAGAGATGTAGTTTTCAGGCTGTCAATAATTTCAGCAACTACCAAAAATACACTTGTATTAAAATATTCTTAAAGGTATCTATCTGATTTTCTAGAAAGTGTTAAATATTGATATCACCCTTGGTGAAATATGGACAACAAATACATATGACATTTCCTAAGAACTCTGGCAGTATCCTTGCCTGCCTGTGTGTAATGAGCAACCTATAATTTAGGCTAAACCCGCCATTATTTTGTGACTTGAAATTCTTCGATTCTGACTGTTTCATGACTCCTCTATTTGTTTAAGTGCAAGGAGGATGTTGGTAGAATCAGACATTTAGGAAAATCTCTAGAAAGGAGTCTTGCTTATGTGAATCATGTGGTATTTTGAAATTCAGCAGATTCATTCCTTTGCTGAGCATACTTTCTTATGCTATAGTCAGGGCATATTTTATTTGATTTCAGTGTACATGTTAGAACAAGTTATACCCCAAATAAGATAATGTGACTAACAGTAGTCATTGTACCAGTTTTGGGGAAGGAAGTCTAAAGCAGAAGACTATTCCTGGGGCAAGAACATTTTTTTCCCTGTTTAGACATTTCAGTGGCATTTTCTTTGCCCCTAAAATTTGTGCTTGCAGTGGCTCAGGGTTTCAAACGTGGAGCATATTGGGGGCTTGGTGTATCTACATATTAGAAGACATTTAATTTGATCCCTGTGCAATGAGTCCTGCTTAACTTGTACTTTGTGGCCATCTCCTAGAATCTCCTCTTCCAATGATTGAGAAACAAAATCTATTTATTGATCACATGTATATGCATGATTAATAGTGATTTTAAAATTAAAAAAAGTATAAATAAACATGTATACTGTTCATTCCCTTTATTCATTTATGTTGATTTTACAGGCAATGAAATCTCATGATGAAACCTGATTTAATAAGTCTAGTAATAATTTATGTTCCTTTATACTTTTTTGGAGGGAAAGCTTGCATTAAGGCTCCAAAATGAAAGGTCTTTGAAGGCTGAGATTTTTGTTGTTGTTAATAGAGATTCATTTTACCCTTTTCACTGCTTAATTTTAAGTACCTAGAATCTTGCCTGAAAGGCAGTGAAGATTAGGTAGAGATAAAATACACTGAAGTAAAAGAGAAGTGTCTACTTTCCTTCCTTCCAATTTAGAATAAATCATTTGTGTCCACAGTGCTTAGATCAGGACTGGGTAGTGACTCAGAAATTAAAATAACTGATAAATAAAAATTTAAAACCCTAAAAACATGAACTCCTGATTTTGTGATATCAACTGACATTTTATCTTGATAGTTTTGCCATTTTACTTTGCCATTTTTTAATTTTTCATTTTAGAATTTTATAGTCAGCAATCCAACAACTATAAATATTTAAGAAATCCATATAAGTTGTGAATGTAAATATATATATTTTCCCAATATAATACTTTTTTTCAAATTGCTTATTACATAATGGGGGAGGGATTAAAACTTTACCTCTTAGCTTCAGTAGTTGGGGGGCTTGCAAATTAAACTGGCCAAAGAGTTTTAACAGGAGAAAAGACATACAGAATGAATAGTTTTAATTTTACTTGTGCTGGGGCTTCACAAAAAGCAAGTGAACACCTAAAGAAGTGGTTAGACATGAGGTTTTATATACTGTCCTAACAAAGAGTGATACATTCTGGAGAGGGGACAAGACAAATGGATGGGGTTTGGGCTTTAATGACCAATACATTTTGGAAAACTGACAAGGAAAATATAGGGAAATTAGTGTTATGTAAGGGTTATTTTAATAGGCTCTGTTTATTCTGTTTATACACATTCATCTTGGGATTTTCCTTATCCTGCTATGAAGTGGGGGAAGGGAAGGATTTGTGGCACTTTCACAAAGGGAAATTTATGACCTATTTTAGGCAGATAAGTAGGAAACTCTTTTCCTACACTACAGAGAGTCCCTGTTTTATTCAGTTCAAAATAAACCGTATGCCAAAGTAGCATATTTTAGAGTAGTATCTTCTGGACTTTTTCATAGTCACTGGTTAAAACATTTGACTTTTCTTAATAGCATGTATGGCCTAGAAAAAGGGTCTTAGGTGATGCTGGTATGTGTGGGTGGGGCCTGCTGATATTTTGTATCTCTGAGTAGAGCTACTTTTCTTCTATGCTGTTTTTTATTTCTCTTCCCGAAGGTAAAGCTGAGTTACAAATAATAGGTCATCTGCTCTGGAATTGCTTCTACCAGGATAGACCCTGTATCATCTCATAGATGTCCAGTTTCCTAATTGGTTCTGTTCTTGACTTCCATGGAAAGCCAAAGGCCATTCCACAAATACACAGTTAGGAAATGAAAAGTGTTATGACTCATTTCGTTTTTGGCTTTGCACAGTATAGAAAAGCCTAGGGAAAGGAAGGGATTCTCTTGGAGCTGCCAGTCTTCACCAAACAATTCCCCTTCCTTCTGAATAGGTAGCTCTCTCTTTGCATAGACATTCTTCTGGGCTTAACTGCTTTGTAACCTTCCAACCCCCTCATTAATAATTTCCTGAGGCCAGTTTGTTATAAAGAAAGACTGCAGCAAGACTCTGTGTGTGTGTGTGTGTGTGTGTGTGTGTGTGAGAGAGAGAGAGAGAGAGAGAGAGAGAGAGAGAGACATACTACTTTTCAATAACAAACTGGAATGATATTAATTCTTATTCTGTGAAAGAAAAAGAAAAGCAAATGAACATTAGATTCTTTAACCATTAATTTGCATGTTAAATAGGAATATCAAACTCACGAATGCTTTATTTGATTGAACCCAGGAGTGCTTTACTATTGAGCCACATCCCCAGCCCTTTATTTTAATTTTTAAATTATGAGACAGGGTCTCTCTATGTTGATTAGGGGCTGGCTAAGTTGCTGAGACTGGTCTCAAACTTGCAATCCTCTTGCCTCAGCCTCCCAAGCAGCTGGAATTACAGGTGTAAATGCTTTTTAATTTCTCTTCATTATTCAAACGAGCTGGCCTAGTTTCTACATTGTGCATACATTTAAATGGTTTCCTTATATAAATGAATAATTATGAAATTTTAAAGGCTTCTTAATAACAGGGGACTAGAGAATGAATTGATCCCCTTTTTGGTTCTTAATAAAAGGAGGTCTCTGCCTTTTCCTGAAGAAACCTCCAGGGAACTGGATGTTATTTAGAGATGGGCCTTTGGGCTTCCACACACTGCTGCACTGTAATCTTTTCTCAGCTTTCTCATGTTTCAGCTGCACATGCCATCAGTGCATTTAACACGGGTCTTGTAGCTGGCCAGTAGAGCAGTAAACCTCCCTTGGGAAATGCTGTGAATTATACAGAGCTGTCATTACTCTCGGGATACAGGGAAATGATCAAAATCTAATCACCCCATGGGCAAATGCTCATGCTCTAATGTTAAGTGAAAATGCAGGGTGAAATAGGATTTTAAATATTTTATGTATGCCTCCATAAATATTTCTATATATATAGAAATACTAGTGTAAAATTCTCTAAAGTGTTGTGTTTTATCTACAAGGGCTAGGAAAGAAGTGAAGGTATTGGTGTTTTCCTTCTTAAATTGCATTTACTATTTTCCAAAGGTTCTCTAGTGAACTTATATTATTACTGGATTAGAAACAGTGCTGTGCTTATTGTTAAGCCTAATTCAAACAGAGGGTTTCGGGGAGCAAATGTAATTTTCTTCTGTTCTAATAAGATGAATCTAAAAGACAAGACTGAGTTTTAGTAGTGTAAAGAATGGCATTCCTAAAGGTGGCCCGTTAGGGTTAGGATTTAAAGTTGACTCTTACTGTTATCCCAGAGACTAGATGTGCATACAGTCAAAGCAATACAGCCATCATAACAATTATCTATGTTGTTTTTGGCACTTTACAGGAAATGTTGTTTTCACAAGACCTAGAGTTTTGTCTGGGAAGAAAGAAGATAGCTGCCAACATTTGGCACCATATGGGGGTTTCTGCTTTTTCCTTTTTTTTTTTTAAGCTTTGTGTGTAGTCTGTACATCTTGCTCTTAAGCATTAAAGATGTTGTGATTTTTTTTTGTACACTTGTTGGAAACATCTGGAACATGCCATTAGGTTGCACACTATGGGCTTTGTTTATAGACAAGTGTGGGAGATATAAACCATGAAGAAAAATTCCTGCTTTTGTAGCCATGTTCTGTAACACACCATCCAAGGTCTCTATTGACTGAAAAGACTCCCACTTGTAACATTTATTGAGACTGGAAGATTGGGAAACTATAAATTGATTTGCCTTCCTAAGGATAATATATCCATCAGACATACTGGCACCTGTCCCTTAATGAAATTAAGCAATTTCTGATTTCAGTGCTATTTTGGCCTGACCCTAAGGGTGCATGCTTATAGACTATAGTATATGGACATTATACAATTATCTACTTTGTAACTACCTTTTAGAAAATATTAAAAAAAAAAGTCCTTTCAAACTCCAGGTAGAAAGCATGTAGAAAACTCTTCCCTAAAGAATACTATATTTATTTTTGGAAGAAACATTATAGTTTGTGTTTATGATACTCAAGTGAACTGAAGGTTCTTTTGTACAAGGTCATTGCTTCCCTTTCCTGAGCTAAACTTTCATGCTAGGGGAGAATGGTTTCTTTAATTGACACAGGCTGATCTCATTAATTAGCAAACTCATAAATTTATAGTTTTTTCCCCTGCTTTGAGAAAAGAGACAGTCATTGTTTGGCATCTATAAACTGAAGTTTTTTTTTTTTTTCCTTTAAAAAAAAATCATTAGCTTCTGATTTCAATTTCTGTCTAGGAGAAAGCAGATTGCTTCCTTGGCTCTTCCCTACTGATAGATTTGGAGATAGATATACATATAAACTAAACTGAAGGTTCAGTTTAGGGGAACAGAAAAACAAAAATTAAAACTCAGTGATGACTTAATTTTTAGTTTTGCCTATGACTGAAATTGTACCTCAATGAAGGCATTTATTTTGAGATCACCATTAATATGTCATACATAAAGAAATAAGCAACAAACAACTAAGAAACAAATAAATGAATAAGGTAACAAAAACTCCATAATGCTTTGTTTGCTTAACCTATTTCTTTCACAGACACACACACACACACACACACACACATTTTGCAGGGCTGAGAATGGAACCCAGGACTGGTCCTTGCTAGGCCAATGCTCTACCACTGAGCTAACCCCTAGCTCCTCATTTTCATGTGTTCATCTTGATGTTCACTTATTAGTCCCTAAGTTACAATGAAAATTGCTGTCTGAAGAGTTTAAAATCCCTCAAAGTGCACTGAGTAGGCCATATCAGGGAGAGTTCAATTAAAAGAGAATTTTGGTAGGACAATTAATTTGGAATTTTGAATAGGGAAATAAGTGCTGAGTGGACCCTATGTGTCACATGTAGCTGGCATGCCATGGTAGAGTGTCCTGGTGGTACATCTGTTCATGTAGATGGATCTTTAATAAGAGCAGGCTGATTAGGGGCTTGTGAGCTTTCCTGCTAACTCATTTCTTTCTTTGGTCTTTGATCCCGTGCGCTTCCTGGTGGCTAGGATCCTAAGAGATGAGAGGGCATTCTCTTTTCTCCATTCTCCTGGTCTCCTTCCCTTAGATTTGTAATGTTGACTCATTGACATTATGCTAGGATGTCGGACCAGAGGGATACCCATTTTTGCTCCCTGCCTTCTCCACAGGGAAACTGAGATGATTCTGGCCCTCTGCCTTCTATTCCAAAGTAACATCAAATGTCATTTCAAGCATTCTTAAATAAACTTGAAGATGAATTTTTATTGTTTTGCTCTGGAATTTTTCAGGGTTAAGCAAGTCTTTAAAAATATAAAAACATGCCCTGGGAATGATTTAGATATCATCTTGTCTAGCCCTCCCCTTCATGTATAAGTGAGGTCATTTTGTAATGGGTGAAGTCATTTTCTTAGTCATGTGGATTTTTGGCAGGGGACTAGAACACAACAGCTAACCCTTAGTCCTGGGCTCTCTCTGCCTCATCAGGACAATCCTTTCAGTTTGTGTGGTCTTGATGACAAATAAAGAATAAAAAAAAAATTAGTAAAAATATTCTTTTAATAAAAATTATGTTTTCTTAAAGAAAAAAATCATTTCTTTTTATTAAAAACAAAAATAAATTTCATTTTTCCAGCAGTGAACTCTTGATTCAGTGACCTTGGCAAATCTGAGCTCCCTGTTGTCTCAGAAAAGGGAGTTGTTGTTGTTTTTTAAATGATTTCTCATGTCATGCTCATTAAATGAAGAAGTAATATCAACGCCTTTTTTCATCAATTGAGATAAAAAATTGCTATAAAATACTTTCAATTTTTGTTGATAGATGAATTTGACTTGATAAATGAATAAAAGTATACCTATACTATATAATATTTATATATTTTGATTAAAGTGTTTTTGGAGTTCTGTTTGTTTACCGTGTGCTGTGAAAGGCGCTGTTGTTTTTACCTCTGTTAGATTGCATATTTCATGTTCTAGATGGCAGATAAGGAAATATTTTAGCATTTTGAGTTTCTTGATTTTTAAAAGTATCTCCTACCTACTGTCTCTGTCAGACGTGATTTTAATAAGTAGTTCTTTCTGTAGCACTCACAGTACCTCTTTTTGCATATTCTGTAGACTTTTTATAGATCATAGGTAACTTACTTTTATTCATTTTGTCATAAACATAACAAATGTTCTATATATTACAGAATAGATATCAAGGCTTAAGCATCCTGATGTTGGAATGACAGATATTACCGAACCTAATAATAGAAGAGGACCAAGTGAATTCTAACTTCCTAGTTCTCAGCATTTGATGTAGATAAGATGTGATTAGCTCCTGGCAGCAAAGGACTGGAACCTGATAATGAGCCAGGTGATTTAGGAGTCAGATGGAACTCATGAGTGAGTCATAATACAGAGAGAGTGGTACAGTATTGGGTATTTTTCAGATGAGAATTGAAAATAAACTGCTGAATCTGTATGTTGATTAAAATTCCCAAGGTGCTTTTTTTGCAAGATTATGAGTTGGTAGCCAGCATCCTGATCAAATGAATAATTGCTCTGTCAATCCCGCCTGCAGTTTCTTTTGTACAAGGTCATTGCTTCCCTTTCCTGAGCTAAACTTTCATGCTAGGGGAGAATGGTTTCTTTAATTGACACAGGCTGATCTCATTAATTAGCAAACTCATAAATTTATAGTTTTTTCCCCTGCTTTGTGAAAAGAGACAGTCATTGTTTGGCATCTATAAACTGAAGTTTTTTTTTTTTTTCCTTTAAAAAAAAATCATTAGCTTCTGATTTCAATTTCTGTCTAGGAGAAAGCAGATTGCTTCCTTGGCTCTTCCCTACTGATAGATTTCGAGATAGATATACATATATATGAACTATTAAGAATTATCTTTAGAATTTCCTGTTCATGTATGCTTTCAACAGATTTTCTTTGAACATCTATCACATATGTAACAAGGTACGAGGCACAGGTGATACAGCGGTAAACAGAACACAGCAAACTTATGCTCCAGCATTTAGGTTCTAGTGAGAGGACAAAAAGGTCAACATAAATGTGTAAACAGTTTGTATGGTAGAAAATGATCTGTGCTTTGTATTTGGGGTGGCAAGTGTGGGAGTAGGGAACATTGTTCGCTTTTGGGGAAGATCTCACAGGCCTATTGAGGAAGGAATTTGAGCATAGGTTGAGGAGTGGGATAGGTGGTCTTGACAGCATTGGCCAATGGGAAGTGCACAGGCCCTGTGTTCCTGGTACAACTGAGGAGCTGCAAGGGATGGTGTTCTGGAGTTGGTTGAACACATGAGGGTTGTATTTCATACATAGGAACTATTATTTCCACTGATTTGAGAATATACTGTTGGGGATTAAGGAGGCAAATGCCATAATGGTGATTTAGGAATAAAATAGCTAAGTGGTCAGGCTTTGGATATATTCCGACATTAGAGCTGTTGGTCGTAACAAATGTGTTTGTCTTTGGCCTGCTATATTTGTCTTCAAAGTCCTCAGGCTACTTGTTAATACCCTATCGTGGTAACAGTTAGACATGTGAATTGATTGTGACAGTGAAATTGTGTAGAGATAGAAGTTGATGGATTTCACTGTTCACTTTTAATCATGATCAGTGATCAATGCATGCGAGTAGAAGATTAGTAGAAGTAAGGAAATGTTGTATTGATTTGGAAGAATATTAACAACTGCCTAGCTAAGTGGAACACTGGCTTTTTTTTTTTTTTTTTTTTTTAAAGAGAGGCAGTTGTCCCAGAATGACTTCCATTTAATAATAAAAACAGCTGACACTGAGTTTTTACAATATACTAGCCATACCTCTAAGCACTTTATATTCTTCAGTTCCTTTCATTCTCACCAAAAAATCTGGGGAAATTTACCAGTATTATTCCCAAACTAAGGAGATGGTAAGCTACTTGGCCAAGGTCAAGTGGCTGAGCAGGGCTTCCAACAAAAGCAGTCTGGTGCTAGGGCTCCTGCCCTTTATCATTGCATCATGACACCTCTAACAGCTACTTTAATTTGTTAGAACGAAACCTGTAATTTGGTTGGGTGCTAAATGGACTTGTCTACTTTACAGTTTTATTTTCTTAAATGTAGAAAAGTCAGTGAGAGTTCTTAAATACCTTGGGTCTTATTTAGGAGCACTTATTTGTTTTAAGGAAAGGTTGGACATTTGGGGAAAGGCAGAGTGTGAAAATGTGCATAATGAAGCCTGGAATGGGGTTTAAAACCTGATTTACCCACCTGTTAGTTATATGGTCTTAACTCGGTCACTTAATCTTTCTAAGCACTTAATTGCATAACTTGTAAAAATTAAAAAATTAAGAACTATCTCACAGGGTCTCCTAGCAAAATGCTCGAACTGCTTAATAAAAGTTTGGCTTATCTATCTATCTTTCTGGCTGGGTCGATGGGAAATAACTATAGAGCTTTCTAAAAACAAATTGGATAGAGTAAAAAAGCAGATTTAATGTCAGGAGGTCAACAAATGCTCCAATATAGCTCCAAAGGAGAATATTCAAGAAATAATCTGTGTACATTTAGGTAGATGAGTGGGCATCAGCTTGGCAGGTTCATGGGAATCCTGGATCTTGTTAAAATGAGGATTTGGCTCCAGTAGACTTGAGGTAGGACCTGAGATCCTGCATTTCTATTAAGGTGATGTGATGCCGATGCTGGTCATCTGTGGGCCACATTTTGTGTTAATGAGGACTTAACAAAATAGGCTTATGGAGAAGTACTGTAGGAAGTTATGGTGAATAATATGGAGGTCAATATCAGCAAGACAGCTTAGCAGAGCTCCTCAGAAATGAAATGAACCACAGCATAGGTGTTCATTCTCAGTCCCAGCCTCCACTTGAGTCACTTCTGATCTGTGCCATGGAAATGTGACATACTGGAGGCTGAGCCAGACTTGGATTTTTTCTTACTCATTGATGGGGTTGAACAGAAGTGGGCAGAGTAGGTTCCTGGACTCTGAGGCCATCAAGCACAAATATTTTAGAAGGAGTTCACTCATTGAAAATATATTCAGATTGGATGGTACTACAGTTCATTCTGACTTGTGATAAGTAAAACACTGATTCTAGCTGAGAGTGATAACCTGGGATCTCTGTGGTATCTCTCTAACATGTATAATGAAGCAGAAGTCTCAGAATTCCTCCAGAGTCTTAAATGAAAGCACTTTTCATTGTATTTATTGTCACTCATATCCACTAGATTACTCTGTGATCACAGTATACTAATAGCATAACCACATGCAAACACACAGGCACACACACACACACACACGTGTTCATATATGCCAAATAATGCATTTCTCTGGAATGTAGTTCCTTTAATTTCTTGTTTGCAGCATTCTTTTTTTTTGGGGGGGGTGTCTGTTTTAGATCATGGTTTATGTACTTACTGTGTGTACTTAGTTTCTCAGAAGTTTTAAAAATTCAGCCTTCCAAGTTACTAAGAAATATAAATGGATAGCACATGGCTATTGACCACAAATACATTTTTCTTTATTCCTCCATTTTCACACAGCTGTAATGTTGCTAGAAAAATGTGTCTATTTATGGGAAATGTGTTTTCTCTCTTCCTGTGGAATCTTATAGGCTTATTTTCAAGTATTTCTAAAGCTGCCACCTGTTAAATTATAGTGATTCTACGCTTTGTAGACTTTTTTTTTTTTTTAAATCATGAAAGAAGATAAGTTAGAAAAGTAAAGAGCATTAGATGTTGGGGGAAAAAAACGTCCTGGACTTTTTGAATCCTGTTTGCATTGAGCCCTTGGACCCTCCTTCCTGGCCAGCCTTCAGGAGTGCCTGTGAGCACAAAGGAATGGCATGTATTTATACTTGTGTAAATAAGATCCTGTATACTTTCCACTGAGAACACGCAGGCGGCCCTTTTATGGTCAACAAGGGGTTTTCCCTCTGGCCTTTAGGCAGACCACAGGGCTGCATGCTCAAGAATGTATTTCTGATACCATCCCTAAGAATGGTTCTTTTTAAAAGTTTCTTCTGCTCCTCTTAAATTTTGTTCATAGATTGTGCTTGTAAAACAGTGTCAAATTATTTTGATCATAGAATTTGGTATGTTAAGAGTTGTTAGTCTTCCTTCAAGGCCTGTATGGTATCTTACTTTATCATTAAGTAAATTCACATTTTGCCTTTGATGAGTTGTCTAATGCATTCATATACCCAAATAAATGATTAACCTGCCTAACAGTTGAAAGAAGGATAATGGGTGGGTAATTTTCAGGAAACACAGTTGAGCAAAAACATTATCTGGTATTTCCTTTTCCTTTGACACTATCTCTTGTAACAATAAATATTAACATCAATCATTGTATCATTATTTTCAAAGTTTTGCATTCTAGAAAACAATAAACTAAGGGTAAAAGACTTTGTTTTACTCAGCACAATTTTCCAATAAAAAGTGGTTAGATGTCCAGTTGTGAAACTAAGGTTTTTTATGTGGGGGTGGGGAATGGGAGAGGATTTAACTCAGAGGTACTTTACCACTGAGTTACATCCCCAGCCTTTTTTATTTATTTTTTTTATTTTGAAACAGAATCTCCCTGCAAAGGCTGACTTCTAACTTGGAGTCCTCCGCCTCCATGTGATTACAGGCCACTGCACCTGGCTTGAAATAACAGTTCTTTATAGAACTAAAGAATGGATTCTGTTGAGAGACATTGACTTTCCATGGAAGTTGCCCCCTCATCCTGTTCAGTTTCTCATTTGTAAGGGATTGTTTCATTTTTAGTCATTTTTTCACGGGTTTTGAAAAATTTTAAATGGAATTATTTATAAATTGCATATGTTATTTTGAAAAAGTCCCACCCGTTATCATTCACTCTTCATAGATCTCAGCCCATCCCTGTGATCTCAGCTCAGTAATTACATCAGTGTGGTGATCTTTATTCATTCACAATTTAATCTGAAAATTATTAAGCACAAATCATCGGTCCTCAATCTTTACCCTTGTGAAGATTTTTGAAGATGCTGTTGAGCTTTGGTGTATGTGAATTATATCTTTTGAGAGTTACCCTATTATAAATTAAAACTGGTCTACTGTGTGGCTTCATGGTAAAGGCCCTGGGTTTCATCACCAGCTCTGTTAAATTTTTTTTTTAATTTGTTCAAAAATTACAATAACATATGTAACACTAACATTTTATAAAAATTATATTTTCTTCTAAAGCAAAAGCAATTTGTGTAGAGAGTGGTATCATTTCATAGTTTGTGAACATCTCCTGAGTGTCTCGCTCACTAGAAGACAGTTGGATTTTTCCAATCTGCTTTGCATTCAGTGATTTCACACTTTAGGCAACCTTAGGAAAATGTGATTGTACACTTGTAATAAAATGGGATCAAAAGAAGCAAAAGCACCTTAGTAATATTATGAAAATACCTTGACCTCATAAACTCCCCAAATGGTCTTATAGGCAGACATCCAGAGGTTTCCACATGACAAACTGAGATCTAGGATCATGGGTGTAGATCACTGCACAAAAAGACAAATCCCTTCTTTTGAGAACCTGGGTCTATTCCCTTAGTAGTAAGCACTTGTACTTTTTAACACTTTAATCTTCCTCCAAAGAAGGTGGAGTCTTCTTGCTTTTAAATCTCACTCATTGTTTTATTTTTCTGTTTTATATTATTAAACATTTGTTGACTGAATGGAAAAAAAAGCAACTGCTTGGAATGTTGTATATGTATTTTTTAATCCTATATTTAGGTCACTCACTCTACTAGTACAAACACAATTCCAAAATCTTAGAGAAGAGTGGTTTAACTCTGTCTGGATTTAAGTGCTGTAATTTTTGAGTATTTCCAGTATACTTGTATATATATACTAATGTACTTAGGAAATACAATTGTAAAATTGGAAAATAATTGATTTGATACAATAATTAAATGGTTTCCTTTATAGTTTTTGACAGTAAATTAGCTTGATTCTTTAAATGTGTTTTTTTTCCATAATTTTATCACTCAAAAATATGTGAATAGCCTTTCTGAATTATTGTTAATTGCTTCAGATATGGTGAGGAAAGGAGAAAAGCAGATCTTTTTTCTTCCTGTGTGACTGCAGGTAGGGAATATTGCTGCTAGAAAGAAGGGTTACATAGCAACTGTAATGTTTACCAACCTCCATAGCTTCCTTTCCAATTAGCTCCTAACATCTTTGTAAGTGGTAAACCCAAGTAGTTACATTTCCATTCTGATTCTGCTTTCCTTCTACATGCAGATGGGTGGTATTGGTGGTAATAGTTTTGTATATGGTTACTATTTCAGGAGTAAAGCTTGCATAGGAAGGTTTGGAGATAGAATCCAAGTTATTATTTAATAAATGCTTAGAATTAAGTCTTCTCAGAAGGATGCTTTAATTCCTTCCTCTGAGGACACATTCATGTCTTACATATTATTTAAGTAATCCATTTTATTTAAATAAGCCATGGTTTAAGTATGAGATGATAAGCACTTCTTCATGTATTTTATATGGATCCAAGTACAGGTCTGATATCAATTCCCAATTGCCATTTAAGTGAAAAATGTGCTTTCTTATATATGAGATTCTATAAACTAATTCATCAAATTATCTTTTATGAGCCTATTTTTATTTTTTAGCTTTATGAGAGAAAAATCCAGTCAGTGAGAATAGGGCCTGGCTGATCATAGGATTTTCTTTCCTATAGGGTTGAACCTGTTCTGTTTTCTTGTTGCTATACCTGACTCATTATTTTTCTACTGAATTCACATTGTTCATGATGTCAATAATAAAAATATACATACATGTCATTATATGATATAATTTAAGATAATATTTGGAACCATAACAAAAATACACATACACATAATTCCAAACTTGTGATGTTAATAACTACAGTCAGATGAGGGGGTGGCTTGGGATACCTGAGCCTAAAACAATGATGTTTCAATTAAATATCAAAAGAGCTGTAATTAATTAATAATATGAGCCTAAATTTGATTCATTCAATAAATGAGAGAGAAACTATTATGTTATTTGGGCAAATTCATGGACAGTACTGTGTCAAATCCGAGATCCCAAGAATGATTATATTTTATATGGTTTTTAACATCGATTTAATAGAAATTTTAATGTTTGTTAGGAATGTTGTATTTATCCAAAATCAATTTTATTTAAAAATTTAAAATTATTTACTTATCCTAGGATCTAGATTATTTTTCTAAGTTTTGAAGGATAGAAAACAGTATTTACAATATTAGTAATTTACTAGTATATCTGTAATTTTTGTTATGCCATTGTATAAGTAGTACATTCACTGAGAAGGCATTAAGTATAGATTGGTGAAAACTTAGATATTTGTCTCCTGAATAAAAATGCTTAAAATTCACTTGCATGTTTAATATTTTGTTACATAGCTTTTTTATAATTTTTCCACCTATGTCTACTATTTTTAAACTTGCTTTTTTCACTCTACAAAATTTTGTCAGTGTCTTTCTCTATAAATACTTGCTTGTTATTGTTAGTCTTTCTTAAACGATTTTGTATCATTTAATATTCTAAAGGAGTCTATACAACATTTTTTTTCTGATAAAATTTTGTATAGAAGAAAATATTCTATAAACTTTAAAGGTCTCCAGACCATGTGTTTCTCTTGTTCAGAACACCTGAATACATCGTTCTTAACAACTTTACAGGATTCCATCTTTAACTCTACAACTTAAGTTTTATTTAATCTGCCTTATGGTGGGACTCTAAGATTGTTTTAAATTGGGCTCTTGTAAACTGCTCTACAAGGAGCACTTTGATATTTGCACATTTTTATATAGTTATCTATTTATTTAATTAGAATGACTTCCTAGAAGTTAAATTGTTGGATCAAATTTTATTTTTTTCCATAAATTTTGATAAATTTTTCATACTGCCTTAAAAGTATACAAATTTGTCTGCTCACGAGAAATATGTTAGTACCATTTGATCTTATTTGGTAGAATTCTTCTAATCTTTGGCAACCTGACCTGCAAATTTAGTACATTACTAAAATAGTAAATGTAAATTAATATTAAATTTATTAGCGAAATAATATTGAGTACTAATAATATTAACAAATATTGAGAAGAATTTTCAGTCTCTGGTTTCGTGTCTCTTCCATTTCTTCATCATTTCTTAAAGAACTTTATGTTAATTTTTTTCTACCAAGTATAAAATTACTACTGAAAGAAATTTGCCTTTCAACAAATATTGGAGATTGTATGGTAGTAGTAAACCTAGAAAATTATTCAGAGAGTTCAGACACTAGAAAATATTTTGCCCACTATGTTCAGAGAGACAAATATACCTTTCTCATTTTTAATTATTTAACTAATTTCTCAGATTCCTCACATTAGGTTTCCATTGCGGTGGTGCAAAGAAAAAAATACCAGATAGTGGGCCTATAGTGTAAAGACAGCATTTTATTTAACTTCTGGAGGGATCCTATGCATTCTGATTCCTGAGAGATAACCACAACCACAAAATTGGTTGAATATATTTCCAAGATGGTGTTCTTGACTACCTTCTCTTAGTATAACCTTTATTTGAAATTTTCTTTTCTGATTATGGCTTCCATAACCATATATCTGTTATATGATATTGATTCTGTATCTCTATTTTTTGCAAACGCCTTGCTTTTACCAGAGTTACGTATTTACATTCCTCCTGTTCCCCCTAGTACCTCAATTTTGACATATTCAGAAATGATTTTATTATTCAGCTCCCAAATCTGATTGCTCTCATTAATTCCATCATGTGGGGGCATACTATTTTTCACAAAATTGTATGCCTCAACTATCTGGTTCCCTCTTTCTCTTTTACCATCCCTATATTCAGATGTTTACCAAGATTCCTTGCTCCTACTTCCTAGACATATCTTCAGCATTCCTTTTAGTTTCCTGTGCTGCTTAATTTAAGACACCATTTAAGTATTCTCAGAATAGCGTGATAACTTTTAATTGAGTGGTTCTCCTTCCATTTATGTGATCCATCCCTTATATGAATGCTGCTATCATGTCCGTCTAAAATTCTGCCACAGCCTTTTGGACAAAATTCAAGTTTTTAAGCATGGTTTTCCAGTATTTAAGCTTTTCCTAATTTTCTTTTTCCAGATTCTGCTTTTTTTTTCCTCCCCACCTTTCACTCTTCCTGAACCTCATGATTTAAAACATTTAGAGAAGAACACAAAGGGAAAGATAGTAGCATGAATTGGATATAACTTTCCTATGTTCATATATGAACACACAAACAGTGTTACTCCACATCATGTACAACCTCAAGAATGGAAAGTTATACTCTATATATGTATAATATGTCAAAATACATTCTACTGTCATGTATAACTAAAAAGAACAAAACCAAAAACCAAAACAAAACACAAAGCTGAGTGTTGACCATTAGAGGTCAAAGAGAAAGGGTAGAGCTGTTTATTAGAACAGTAAATTCTATTAGTTCCTTCCTCGGCCTTGAGTAGGAATGAGTTGGGACTAGAGGTTATCAGGAAGAGAGACATCTGAAGTGAAGTAGAATTTTTTTTTTTTTAGTTGTAGATGGATAAAATATCTTCATTTTATTTGTTTATTTATTTTTAATGTGGTGCATTAAAAAGAAATAACTTATTTTATTATCTCACACATGCTAGGTAAGCAAAGAGATTTTCTTTTGAGGGTTCCTATGTCTCCAATTTTCATCAATTCTTGAGGTGCTGTCAAGGCTTGATATTTAAATATAGTCAAGGGTGACCATTTGTATCACAAATTTATGAAATTCTGTGGAGACGGTGGGCATATAGATTTAACTGGAAAACATATCAGACTGTGATAGGGAATCATACTCCTACAACATAGCAGGACCTTTTTAGTATTATCTGACTTTAGCCAAAGAGAATGGTAATTTATATTTTAATATTAATCTCAAATGATTTCTTGTTGTGTTCTTTACATAGAGAAAGGATAGCTACATTTGTAATGATGCCTAATGTTATCTTTCCATTCTAGCAATTGTTGTTTTTATTTTAATCTTTTACAATGTGTGTAGTTGACATTTAATTTTTTTGACAGCAAGAACCTGTTTTTAAATTTTGTATTCCTGTTTTTTAATATAGGATTTATTATATACAATATGTTCTCATTTTTTTTCTTAATTTTTTTTTTGGTTGTAGATGGACACAATATCTTTACTTATTTATTTTTATGTGGTGCTGAGGATTGAACCCAGTGCCTCACATGTGCTAGGCAAGCATGCTACCACTGAGCTACAACCCCAACCCTGTTCTCATTTTTCATGGAAGTTAAAGTCTGAAGTCTGTAAAGTCATTGCAAATATAGAACGAGTTTTGGCTCCCTTGGGATACACAGGATTAAGTTTTTGCACATCCCTGGTCACATTTTCATCAACTAATCAGTACATAGCATTGCCTCATGTGTGTGTCTGTTCCAGACACCTTATTTAATATACACTGCTGATCCATTAACTTTGAACTCATAGCTGAAAGCATGAGCCTGGATGAAGCTTCTCTGACACAGGTTTTCTCTGCATACACATCACAGCCATCTGTAGCTTTGAACCACACAACAGGACTTTAGAACTATGCTTGGGGTTATTCTAAACCAAAATTACTGACAAAAAGAACAAAAATACAAAAATGCACTAACCATCCTGTAGAGTGTTCACTTGCTTGCAGTGTGAGAGCTGAAAGAGGATAGAGCACATCCAGCATGTCCTTGTTCACCATCACTTGGGAATGACATCAGCTGGGAAGGACATCACCTCCAGTAACTCAAAAGATTTTGTCACTCACTCACTGTGTGTGCAAGCCTGCTAATGACCATAAATAGTGCTGCTTATTAGGTATTAATTTTGAGATTATAAGAAATTTTAGCAAGTAGGAGAATTTGCAAATGTGGAATTCATAAACAATGAGGATCTAATGTAATAGGTTTGGCTATTTTATCTAATACAGTCACTTGTCACCTAACAATGAGAGAAGTTCTGAGAAATATGTTATTAGGTGATTTTGATGTTGTGTGAACATTCTAGAGTGCACTGACATAAATCTAGATGGTCTAGTCAGTTACTCCCTGGCCTCTTGATGCAACCAACCAAGAGACGTGGTCAACACCAGCTGGATGATAAGCTGTTTGCTGGAGTTACATAGCATACTTTTTTACAATAAGCATTTTTTAAATATATAGAATAAATATACTCTAAAATAACAAAAAGTATAGTATAGTAAATATATAAATTAGTAATAACAAAGCTGTTTACTATCTGGTATTATGTCCTGTAATATTGTACCTGAGCAAGCTTTCAATTCATTTAATTTCATGATAGGATGAATAACTGATATCTAGTGATACTGTGGACCACCATTTCGTTTACTTTCTTTCATTGAGGATTTTTAAAGAACACTATTAATTGCCTAGCTTCCTTATACAGGTGACACATCTCAGACTCAGAAGGGAGGGAACTCGCTCAGGATCTTGCAGTCAGATATAAGATGGCAGAGCCTGGGTTCTCAACAGGCCAGTCAACTTCGCCTTGTGATGATTGTGATTAGGTGTTAATTCTCTTCTCACACTGTTTTCTTCATTTTTTTTTGAGAACAAATATAGTATATTGTTCCTGGTTTCATATAGTAAATATGCCTGTCTTGATTTCTGAAGGTTAAACTCAAGTGTATTCATTCATCAAAACAACAACAACAAAAAAAATGGGCTGGGGCTGTAGCTCAGTGGCAGAGCACTTGCCTAGCATGGGTGAGGCACTGGGTTTGATCCTCAGCACCACATAAAAATAAACAAATTAAATAAAGGCACTGTCCATCTTCAGCTATAAAAAAAATTAAACAAAAGAAAACAAAAAACCTTGCTCTTGAAAATGTAAGTTGTAGAAAATGCAACAATGATTTTAACACAATACTATTCCTAATTAAAATAGAACATATATATGTATATATACATATATGCATAGACACATATATGTATGTATGTACACATATAACATTTATCTATCTACCTATCTATCTATTTATTTATTTATATTTTGCAGTGCTAGAGAATGAACCCAAGACCTTGTGCATTCAAGGCAAACACTCTACCATGGAAATACATCCTTATTTCTAACCAAGAATATTAGATGTGTCTAATAGATTAAATTTAGTACATTAGTAAATAAATATTCTTCTTTTATCCCTTTTATTTATACATTTTCTTAACTTTGAGCTATTTTTAAACTAAGATTATATATTGTATAGATCATGGTAAATTATTGTAAATGATTTTTAAATATTGCTGAATTATACTGTTTATGAGGAATGTATGGACTGATTTTTTAAGGGGAATATTTTAAAATTTAAAAAACATTTTAAAGTGCACTCTACTACCTGAGAGTTTTCTGTTCAACAGATTTAATTTTTTTAAACAGCTCTTATAAATGTAATGTTTAAAATCTACGCAAAGATTTGTTCCCCTGTAAGTATAAACCATAATTCTGAACAAATATCTCCACTTTAGTTTAAGAGGATAGTTAGCATAGTTAACGTGTGGGTGGTCCAAGGTTCCAAGGAACTTGAGCACGCTAGGGAGTCAGGGCCAGAAGTTTCCTTTCTCATAGTTAACTGCTTCGTATTTGTCTGTTGATGGTGTGGTTGTTCTGCTTTCATAAACAGTGAAGGTGTGAGGCACTTCAAGGTGATTCTGGATCTTCTTTCCAAGATAGTTGAGGGGGAATCGTTCCTGGCTCTCCTCCCCCATGGCAGGCCAACCCTGATGGTCAAGTGTCCTGAAGTGTTTGCCATAACCAGAGAGGTGAATGCAGTCCTGAGCAGCTTAAGCCTTTGTGGATCTTTGCCTATAATTTAAGTTTCCTTCCCAGTCGGAATACTCTTTGTCCTACAGCATAGAGGCACTCTTAACAATCTTTTTATTGTCACAGTTCAGTTATATTTTCAGAAGCTCTGCTTTAGTTTTGGGAAGGTAAGCCAAAAAAGGTTTAATAACAGGAAATATTTGCTATTTTACCCATGATACGAAAGAATTCGTGTTGATTGCTTTCAAGTTCTGAAGGTCAGAATTCTGAGACTGTCACATCCTTTGATGTCACAATTTTTGTCAACTTTGTCTTTTCAGAACAATCTCAGTGCATTCCATACTTTGCTGGCTATTCCCTGCCCCAACCTACACCTCCAGTAGAAGGTAGCTGGAAAAATAAATTAATATACATTTATAGGATTGCTGGACAAGATGAAATAAGATGATAATGAAAACTAGTGAGGCTCAATTTTCTGTATGACAAAATAATAAACCTAGGTTTCTTTTTTTTTTGGCCTTGGGGTTTGAACCCAGGGCCACTCTACCACTGAGCTATATCTCCAGCCTTTTAAATTTTTTATTTTCAGACATGGTCTTGCCAAATTGAAAGTATTGCTAAGTTGCTGATGTTGGCCTGAAACTTGGGATTCTCCTGCCTCAACCTTTCCAGTTCCTGAGATTCTAGGTGTTTGCCACCAGACCTGGCTCTAGATTCTTAATTATTGTCTTACAATTATAATTGTTACAAGGAGTCTCAAGTGTGTAATGGAGTTTCATTTTTGTTTACAATTATATAGCTGTTGTGGCAATGCCTTACTTAAATAAAGTATCTTTTAGGATAGCGTAAGCAATTCATTCTCTCATTGTTTCCTCCCCCAAGAAAATTCACAATAGGATTTGTAATACAGATTTTTCTCTTGATGAAGCTCAAAAGTCTTATTGATTCATTCATCCACCTCAGATATCTTAAGCCAGTGATCTTGTGTAATCCTTTCAGTTCCTTAAATTTAATGAATTTGTATAAGCTTGTGCACACTTTTGCTATTGCCTGAAGTTCTTTTTCCATCTATCTACATGGAAAAATCATACAGCAATAAAGGCAAGCTATGTGAAATTTTGTGAATTAATACTACTTTTGAAGATTATCCTTAAAATTATACTTTTATATGGAATATTTATACTTGCATACACTGTCTGTGAGTTACCCAGTATCTACACAATAGCCTTTAGGTGAGGTGCAAGTGAAAGTGTGCTTTTGAGAGGTTAGAAACATGAGGCTAATGACACATTAATCCAGTGGGTAAACTAGTTCATTTGGTTTAACTCCACAATTAAATGGCAACATCTGGCATATCACCACATGTGACCCGGAGATTTTTTTCAACATCTCTCCTTGTGTGGGCCCTTGAGCAGGGCTTTGTATTTCTCGGACACTACAAGTTCTGCCCTGTCAACACCCATGTCTTCAAAGGACCATTTGAAAGTAGGAGAGGTAACTCATGAAATAAGGAATTTAAAAATGTTATAGACTATTCCAAATATCCCCAAGTCATGACTAGATAAATAACCAGGGACTATTTTCCATTCTGCTCCACATAAAGGTTGAATACCGGCTCCCTGTTTGTTGTTAGCTGACCTGAGTTAACCCGTATTGAACAGTAAATCATTCATTGAAGGAGGAAGAGGGAGAGGAGGAAAGATTTTGTCTCTCAGGATAATTCTTTTGTGTTTTGATGCTTTCCGCAAGACTGAAGAATAGAGATTTCATGTGCAGATGCCATAGAGAAAACCAGTTTCTCTCTCTCTCTCTCTTTCTTTTTTTTTTTTTGCTTGCTTTTATTTTAAACAGAGAGTAGCTCTATTATTTTGTTGATCTTTTATTGTTATGAAGAACTGATTTTATGAACTATAAAGATGCTCTTTTAAGACATACTACTTATTCCCCATTCCACCCATGGTATGTCACATAGGTAGCTCAGAACATAGTATGTATTTTTTCATAATGTCTAAGTTTTCAACAGACAATGGCAAATTTTCTTTAGAAGTACATGGATATTTGAATATTGGATTAATAAAGTGCTTGGGTAGGGTTAGGGTTTTTATTTTTATTCATTCATTTTCCATATAGTGGAATGATTGGTATATTGTATCTTCTTGCTAGTTATATATTTTCCATCATTTTTTTAAAGGAAAGGTTTGTAAGTTGAGGGTATGTTTTGTCACTCTATTTCAGAGTATTTAACTGGCAGAAGTGGAAATGCTTTCTTGGCTGCTGACCCTTCCAAATTATCTCTCATGGACTCATCTATCACATTATTTTTTGTAATTATTTCTACTTTTGGGGAGAGTTTATGCATATTCTTCATGTTATGATTTCTTTTCCCTTTGTTTCTTTTTACTATTTTGCTTGGCATTCATATCCATGTATTCATATATTGTTAGCATGACTGTTCTCTTAAAGAACCACTCTAGAAAAAAAAAATGTTTAGTTCTTTGGTAACTATTTTAATTTTATTCTTACGATAACCAATATGAGAAAAAGTAGAAATCTCATGTAAGCAGTGCTTTTCAGGAAGTCTGTTATTTTAAATTCTCTTCTGGAGCTGTGTACTAAAATGTCTTCAAAGGTCATCATACAAGGATGCTTCTTTGTAGTCTCTTAAAGTATGGCAAAAAGGAACTCGACCAATGGATCTAAATTGAAGAATATCCAAAGAGACAAGTGCAGAGCATGAAGAGGTTTCTAAGACCCCTTTGTAGCCAATATATCCTTCAACGTTTGAGCCTCATTCATTCATCCTGTGACTTTCTTGTTCAGCTATCTATTCTGAGCCTGTTTCATCTTTTCCTTATCCAGCCAAAGTCTTCTGCTTTTCTTTACCCTGATCCAGTAATTAGTATTGCCACATTACAGATCCAAGTATAATACATGAGTTTGCAAACTCTAAGGTTAAAATCAGATAGATATATAGATGAAAGGGTGCCAGTAATTGATCTACAGTGTGGCAAACTATAACCCAAATGGACAGTATAAGTGAGAAGTGAGTTTCTATGCTCATGATGATTGTTCATAGTACACAGTACAATGGAAAATGATATTATGTAAAATGGAAGTGAAATGAAATTATGGTTTGTAATTTTGAGGTCCAACCAAAAAATATTTGGCACCATAGTAAAAGAATTCTTTCCTTATTTAGAAATGTATTTTATGTGTTTTTGGTGTTCTAGATATAGTCACCATCAATTATTTTCATACATTTTATCATAAAGCAGATTGAGTTATTTGATGAACTCCAGACCAATGTCCCCCCTCTGCAGTTTTGTTCTTTTAATCCTTTTACTCTTGAAATGAACTCACCTCCTGACAGTTTACAGATTGAGCTTTACAAAATGTAAAAGGCTTTACGTCCTTAAATGCTATTTTCCCCTCAAAACATTCTGTGGTTTCAGCAGTTGAAAATAATCCTTTCCTTGAGTTTTCATGGTTCTTTATCTGTATGTCTTTTAGGACAGTTATCATGGTCAATCTTTAAGGGTCTTTATAATCCTAAGCACTTACAAAGAAAATTTATATATATCATTAGTTTCCCATAATTCTTAGCATAATGCTGTAAGTTATTTGATATTTAGCAAATATTTATTAAATGAATGAAGGAAAGAATGAGTTGGCAGTTTAAGTGATTGTTATAATAACAGATTATTCGCACAAATTTATTCTTTGGATCTTCATCTCTTATTTATATATTATACTGCCCCTGGGTTACATCATGTGCTCTTTTGCCTTCAGATGCTATTTATGTTGATAACTCCCATATATAAATAAATATATGTACATGTATAGTTTTTCTGTGGTTCCAACTAATTATTCGCCTGCAAATATCTAATAAGCATTTAATTATGGCAAAGCCAAAACAGTTTTTTGTTTTCTTTCCACTGATGTGCTTTTCTCAGTCTTCTTCTTAGAAGGAGGGATTACTGCACTTACCATGTGCAGAGCTGCTCATGAAGAGTCTGAATAATTCTTTTTTTTAAATATATATTTTTTATTTTTTTAGTTGGACACAATATCTTTATTTATTCATTTATTTTTTATGTGGTGCTGAGGATCGAACCCAGGGCCTCGAACATGCTAGGAGAGAGCGCTGTACTGCTAAGCCACAACCCTATCCCAGAGAGTCTGAATAATTCTTGATGGAGCCTCTTTCCCAACCCTAGTAACTGAATCCTTGTTTCATCAGCAAGTCAACTTTCCCCTGCCGCCCCCACCCCCACCCCCTCGGGATTGTGGGGGGTGAGGTGGGGGCTTCCTGAGTTTCTTGCTTGCTGTCATGATCGCTACTATTCATTTGCACCAGAGTAACCTTTTAAAAATGCAAAAAACCTGCCAACTATTTTACCCTGGATTCTGAAGCCTTTCATTATCTGGTCTTTGCCTGCTCTTCTGACCTGATTTTATACTATTTTTTCTCTTTGTCCCATCCATTCTGGCCAACTAACTTTCCTTAAGCACACCAAGCTCCATCCTCTTCTGGCAGTTCCTTCCATATGGAGTCTTTTAGCCCTGACCCTTCTTTCCATGTACATTTCACCATAAATGTCTTTTCCTCCAGGCTTCTTGCAGGCCCAGCATGTACTCTGCTATGCACTCTGCCTCTGTGCTAACTACTTCACCCTGTGACAACCTGTTATTTTTTCCCCTTCTTGCTACCTGTTTTCTGTTTAAGCCTTCCAGCAGACCAGAAGTACTGGGGAATTCTCTGTGCCCTGTAAGCTCCCAACTAATGGCAGATAGGATTTGGTGCTAAATACCCCGAGAACTCCCCTATCCCTGAGGGGCATGCCCCTGACTTTCCCCAGTGGGATTAACAGTAGTTGCTGCCTATGGTGGTTGTCCTTATAAGGAACCCTTTATTGGTAACTTCATTTCCTTTTCTATTCCCCATCCTCCTCTTGATATTTTTTCTCTACCTCCCTATAAACTTTTGCATTTGAATCCGTGACCCAAGATCTATTTCTGAAGGGGTCAGGAACACTCCTTCTGTGACCACTAAAGGAACTAGCTTGTCTTTGACATCACATCATTTCAATTCTCTGTATAGCACTTACTATTTACATTTTCCTTGTTGCTTTAGATCCAATTTATTAAAAAAACAAAACAAAACAAAAAAACCCAAAAAACTTTTTTACCTGCACTGGATTTTAAGAGGTAGAAAAGCAGAGTGTTTTTCTTGCTTTAATATATCCAGAATATTTTTCTCAGTATTCAATGTACAGGTACTTAATAAATGATTGATGATTAAATGGATGAATGATTTTACATAGACAAGAAAGGACCCAATTTCAAAAATGTAAATTGCAAGTTGAAACTGTTCAGCTGCTCATGAATAGACACTTGATTGGGTCTTAGTGAAGTTTTGAACTTTTATATGGACCAACTTTGCAGAGAGCAAAAGTTTTATCTATTCATTTGGGCAACATTTATTGAGTGGCTCTTCTGTGCACTTCAGGCTAGGCAATTTGCCAGGCTGGCATATTAAGCTGGTGTTTGGGAGAATAATATTGCAACTGATGTAGCGAGGCATCAAAGTGGGATTTTTTTTTTTTTTTTAAAGAATAGACATCAGCAGTTCCCAAATGCACAGCCCTTTCCTTGCAGTGTGCAGCTATGTCTTCCCATTGGTCCCACTGATGCTGCCCTTCCATTGCACCTCCATCCCTTTTTTCTGTTTTTCGACTCTGTGTCTTTCTCAGGATTATGAGTTGTATTCATACATCAACTAGTTTTGTTTTACTTTTTTTTCTTCTCTTTGTCTTGGTTCCTTGCATTCATTAGTAAAGGATGAATAAATATTTGCTGACTGATTTGATGTTATGTCTTGGAGTGTGCATATGTGTTACATCATCCAATTTCAGGAATTTCATAGGCTATTTTAAAAGTAACTAGTAGCAAATGTTCGCTCTTCTAATGATATTGAATTGAACTTAGAAAAAGAATCTTTGCTTTTATATTTCATTTTAAAAGATGGCTTGAAGAAAATGGCTTTGAGTTTTCTTTGAAAATGCTTCTTTGTTTATTTACAAATTAATTGCTTTCAGCAGCATTTCCCTTTAGTGCTAGTAATTAGAAGTATTTAAAAATAATTAGTAACCACATCCAGTCCTGCTTTTCTATGTCTATTCATTGAATAATATTGAATAGTGTGGTTATTCTTTCTTTCTTTTTCTTTTTGAGTTAGTAAAGTTAGCTATTTTTTTTTCTTAAGGTTCAAAAAACATTGAGTTTGATTCATGGTTTTAAGAGGGTGTTCATTTAGGTGTAGCTATTTAATTGTATGATGTTATTGTGGGAGAATGTGAGATCCAATATAAAGAATCTATATTAATTTTTTGCATAAATTTAAAATTGTATACAGGGAAAACTTAATCCTTTTGGCTTCACTAATTATTTCTAATGAAAATAAAATCAAAATATTTGGGGCCATTTTAAAACAAAGATTTACAAAGTCAAACTAGGCATCAGTATGGTCTCTGGAATTTCATTTCTAAGGTGTAATGTTGCTACAATCTATAAGGCATTCTTATGGGCTTTTATATGTGAAAATATAGGAAATTCAAAACTTAATTTGACATTTTATCACCACATATGCAATTGGCAGGTCTGACTTTAACCTAAGCCATTAAAAAGAAAATTAAATGGGGATGGGGCTTTGCTGTGGGAAACATCATCTTACCCTTTAATAAATTGTGACTTTTATGAGACATTATTTATTGACATGATATTAACAATATTTTTGGATTTCAAAATATTTTAAGAGTAAATTCACATTTGATTAAATGAATAATAAAAGATAAATTGTGATTGATGGTATTATAATGATTTATGAAACCTTCATTAGATGTTTGTATTTCTTGGACTGTCAGATGCTTATTTAAAGAAATTGTCCATTTTGAAGATGTACTTTGTAGTTAAAGTACATTGAATACTCTTTCTTTCAAATACTGTTACTAAATCAGTGAGGCATCAGGAGCATCTTGGTATATTAATTATATGCCTTTTGAAGTGTGAAGTATAATGATCTGTCATACTTATAACAGCTGAAAATATTACCTTTGTGATAATGCAGATGAAGTCCAGAGAAGTTAAAAGGATTACTATACATCACATGGCTAATATATTAATGGAACTTCAGTAATATGTTGATCATTGATGCTTTATGAAGAATATACTATTTTAGCTGAGTGAGGTGGTGCATACCTAGTAACTCCAGTGGCTTGGGAGGTTGAGACAGGAGGATCGTGAGTTCAAAACCAGCCTCAACAACTTTGTGAGGCCCTAAGCAACTTCGGAGACCCTGTCTCAAAGTAAAATATTTTAAAAAGTGGCTGAGAAAGTGTCTCAATGATCGAGTGCCTCTGGATTCAATCCCTGGTACCAAAAAACAAAAAATCAAAAACAAAAAAAATACAATAATATATATGACATACATAATACACACACACATACACACACAATTTTAACTGCTGTTCTAAGTTGGAGGAAATTTTGATTTCTGTGTTAGAGAGAAAGAAAGAGGTAATATAACATCTTATATTCTAGCTTCTATTAATGAGTATTGGGACCAGACCAGTGGCCTTATTGCTTCCTTTATTTGGGCAGCCACTAGCCACATATGGAAATGTAAATTAACTTAATTAAAATTAAATTTAAAATTCATTTGCCCAGTTGCTGTTGTCACTTTCAGGTGTTCATTTGCTGTCCATGGTTGGTGGCTGGGTTTTTGGAGAATGCTGATTCAGAACATCTCTGTCATCCCACAGTACTGTTGAACTGTGCTGTTAACTGTTAACTGAACAAAGAGCCATAGTGCAGTGCCACTTTCAGGCAACTACCTTTGAAGCCCAAAGCCATCAGAGAGAAGGAAGTTTTCATTTAGATATAAGGTGATGGAATCTCTGTCTATACCCTGGGACACCTGTTTTTGTTGATCTATTTAACTTGGATAGCAAAATCATTTTAACACCTAGAACAGTCATTAAAGTGCACTCTTCATTTGTGGGATCTTGTTTCCTTATTAAACTTTGTTTAGTAACATATGCTTAATTTCAGAAGATTCAGGTTTACCTACTTGATATAACTGGAAAGACCTCTTGGCCTCTCTTGCTCCAGAGTCTCCTTCCACAGGCTGATCCTGCCCTTGCCTTCTCTTCTGAGGGCCAGAAATTCCCAGCCTTAATGTTGGAGATCAGCAGATGCTGGTGCCTTAAGGCTGCTGTTAGCATTTGTTCCAGGAGCTGACAGTCCATGATCATTGCTCAAGGGGAATCAAGTATTAAGATAGCGTTAACTTTAGCTTCAGTGGTTTGCTCAGCATATCATAGGTGCTCTTTAAATGTTTGAAAAATGACACAGGAAAGGAAAAGAAGGATAAGAAAAGAAAGATTAGATGACTTATAAAAACTCAGTGTTGATGTTAGAAGATTTTATAGCAGAGCTATGTCTCTTATAATCATTTTTTTCTGACCCATATAAGAACAATTTATTGAATTTCTTCTCTGTGCTGGACACATCCTAAGCACAGAGGATTTACTGTTTTCACTTACTCAGTTCATGATCCAAACATTGCTGGGGTTGATTTCATTGTCCTTTTATTATAGTTTTAGGAGATAACATTTAATCAGGTTTCCTTCTTTATTTGTCTGAGAATCCCATTACTGCACTTATTTCCTATGAACTTTTAATTCAAGCATGGGATATTAAAATTTCTTTCCTTGTGTTCTAATACTATATCTTTTGAACTTATTCTCTAAATGTTACCTCATATTTGTCTTTTTGGTTTCACCTTCTATGTCACTGTGTTGGTCAGCTCTATAATATAATAAAATGAGACAATTAACTTAATAAAGGGAAAAGGTTTATTTTGGATCACAGTTTTTCAGGTTTCAGTCCTTGTGAGCTTGGTTGCTTTGGGCTTGTGGTAAAGCAGCACATCAAGGTAGGAGCACATGGCAGAGCGAAACCACACATGTCATGACCAGGGATCAAAAAGGGAAGAGCAAGAGACTGAGGCCAACAATCCCCTTTGGGGACATACCCCCCACTGATCTCAAGACTTTTCAGTAGGCCCCACCTCTTACTTGGTTCACTTGGAGTATGTAGCATCCCAGCACCCTTCCAGGTTCAAGCCCTTTCTACCTTCATCTTCTCAGAATATTCCCTCCTCCTTCAGGTATTAATTGACTCTGTCTTCTGTAGCTCATTTTCTCCCATTTCGGCATGTTAGCTAGTAGTCTTAGTCATTAATGCCAAAGCATACTTCTGACCTTTTTCAAACTACATTTTTTGAAGTTCAGTTCATTGCATCAAACTAGACTCTGCAGGACCCTCTTTCTTGCTGCTATTAAAATGCATATCACAACAGGAGTTAATTGTGTGTAACTTAAAAAAAAAACTTCTGGGTTGGAGCTGGGTACATTATGTTCAGTGTTATATTCTGAATGCTTGCTGTAGTACTTAGCATATATTAGTCATTTAATGAATAAATGAATGAATTTTCTAGATAAGCTTATATGAAATAGCAGAGTCTGTTCTTCAAAATTCAGTACAGGTGAAGTCTTTAACTAACACCTGCTGTATTTAGGAACTGAACTAGGAACCAGAAACACTGCTGTCCTCCCTCCCTAGCTGACCCCAGGAAGATGAGTCCCTGTATAGCCACTATAACACTATCAGAGCCTGTCCTCTAGGCTCCTTGACAATGCAGAGTTTCATATCCCTAATTACACTGATTTTCATTTTTGTTTCCCACTGGGCTGAAGCTCTATGAAATATAGGGCTGGGCCACATTCATCACAATAGTCTCCATATCCATGTCAGTACAATTAAGGAGTTTTTTATATCAATTGGCACGTGTGTGTATGTGTGTGTGTGTGTGTGTAAATGAAAAGCATGGAGGTAGTTGCTAGGGAGACAAGAACATTGAGAAGATGGCTTATGAGTTGGGGAAAAATTAGAATTATCACCCAAGGAAATTCAAATTAGAAGAAATAATTATCTGTGCTTCTTTCAACAATAGAGTTCCCTGACATTCTTGGAAACAGTAGTTTAGGGCATTTATACTAAGTTAAATTTTCTTATGATGAACTTCCAAAAGTGAGTGGTTCAGGATAGAATGAGAATTGTCCCTAAAGAGTTGTAAGATACCAGGCTGGCTCTTAACTTTCTGAAAGTCACATTTGTTTTTATACATTGGAGAGGATTGAACTAGATGGTAAAATTACTCAGATCCTCATTGTAAATTTGAATGTATGGGGTTAACACAGGCAACATCTTTTTGTCTCTTGGTTTCATCAACAGTGGGGAGAGGGACACCTGGTCAGCATTTGTCCTTCCTCCTTCCCTTCCTCTCTTCTCTTTTTTAAATTTTATTTTCACAAATTTCCTTGTCTTTCCTCCTCCGTTACTCTCTTCCTCTGCCCTTTCCTTTAATTTAATTTTTATTTTTTGGTAAATTCATGCTCACCAAATTTTCTGAACCTCTGAAATTATATTCTCTTAATAACCCAAATTACCCCATTCCATTTTTTTATGGGAAATTCAGTCCCACTCTCAGTATTTTGGAGGCTGGGATGCTAGTAAATTTTCTTTTGTTCTGAATGCCTGCTCATACTTTGATTGGGTTGTTGGTCACCTGCCTTTCTCTTCCTGCCATTCTGAATTCTGTAGCTTTGTTCTTTCCTGAATTTCATAGCTTGGTTCCTAGTTTCTTTCTTTGTAGCCAATTAAAAGCTCTTATATGTCATAGACAGATTGTAGAATGGGAGATAAATAAGAAATGTGACTCAGCATAGCTCTGGAAGAGAACAACTTATGGTTGCTTAGCAATCTTAAGAGTTTGTGATTACCCCTCTTGCAGAGACTACCTTGCTGGTTTCTCATTCTATACAGCTATCGTCTCCTCCCATATTTGAGGGGTCCATTCTCAATTGCAATCTATTTATATCTTCACTTCTAGATGTCTGCCTAGAATTACATTTTTTTTTCGTTATTTTATTATGCAGGAGAATTTAACTCTCAAGGCTCCAACCTATCTTGGCACTTACAAAAGACTTCATTATATTTTTCCAAACAAAAGAACCATCTTTGGAACTATGTGCTTTTAGAATCAGAGAAAGTAGAAAAAGGTTGGCAATTTAAATACAGAGTTATGAAAAATTGTGCTGTGAAGGGATAATTATGAATGTAATGCATTCCACTATTGTCATGTATGAAATAAATAAAATAAATAAATAAATATCTTTTTTAAAAAAGAAAAAGGTTGACAATTATACTTTTTATTTAAGTTGGGCCAGGGCAAATTCTTGGGAAGAACTGTTCCCCACCCAAAGGAAAAACTATAGTGGGATGCATGTGTACATATGTGTCCATTTTCCCTTTCTATTCAGCTTTTCTAAAGCAAATATTTGTATAGTCTCAAAATATGAACACTTTCCAGCTCATTAGCTTTTGTTTTAATTGAGGGTATCTACTGGTTTATTAAAAAATTATATAAAATATAAACTATTTTGAAACAGAAGAACTCTTTTTTTTTTTTTTTTGAGATGATACAGAAATTTGGTGATGATATACACTTGGGAGCTTTTCTGTGTCCAGACTTCCATCTACCATATTGAATGTTCCTTCTGTGTCTCTAGTGGATTTCTGTCAGCAGAAGTGGTGGTACTAGCTGGACATGGTGGTGCATGCCTGTAATCCCATCGGTTTAGGAGGCTGAAGTAGGAGGATTGTGAGTTCACAGTTAGCCTCAGCAACCTAGAGAGGCCCTAAGCAACTCAAGAAGACCCTGTTTCCTAAGCAACTCAAGGAGACCCTGTTTCTAAATAAAAAATACAAATGGGGTTGGGGATGTGGCTCAGTGGTTAAGTGCCTCTGTGTTCCTTCCCTGGTACAAAAAAAAAAAAAAAAAGTGGTGGTACGAAGTCTCTTCCCAGAGTTGTTTGTCACCATGGGGGCTAAATGAGACAGTGTTTAAATAGAGTTCCTCTTTCCCATGCAGTGCATTTCTTAGATAGTAACTATTCAAAATAGGAAAGTGGATGACAGGCTTCAAAGTTAAGGAAAGATCTGTTTTTGGCTGAAATGTTTTGAAATTCTGATTATATTTTGTACAGGTTATTCTATTCAGATTAATATTCTCTTGTCACTATTCAGATCACTTCAGAAGTCACAGTGACCTGTATTCTGCTTCAGGTGCAAGCTGTTCTGTGGGTCTTCTCCCCTGAGAGTGGTGAAGACACATTTGGGAAGTCTTCTCTTTGATTCTGGGCTTCTTTTCCTATCCTTTGTGCTGCCTCCCAGATCACAGCGCCTGGTTAGGCCACTATTTGAAAAGAGATGTAAAGTCTGTGGTGTGGTTTGGGGAAGGATCCCCTAAGGCCCTTGTGTTAAGAAGACCTGGTCACCAGTTTGTGGTGCTGTTGGGAGGTGGTGGAATCTTCAGAAGGTGGGGCTTAGTAGGAGGAAGTTAGGTCCCTAAGGGCCATGCTCTTGAAGGGGTGTTGGATCCCTGCCCCTCCCCGTTTCTTTCTTTGCTTCCAGTGGCTATGAGTCAAAGAGCTGTCTTCTATTATGTGCTTCTGCCAGGATGTGCTGCCTCACAACAGGTCTAGAGGCCACCAGGACTGAAAGCTAATATAACAACTTCCTTAGGAGTCCATTATCTCAAGTGTTTGTCACATAATGGAAAGCTGACACCCTCTGGCCAGCAGTCTTGGGTAAAGGGGACAATGAAGAGGGATAGAGTATATTGCACGTGAGTAAATTGAACCAGGTTGTCATTTGGCTGCTCTGGTCTTCCTTTATTCAGTTAGGTTTTATGGAAAACTTTTCAATAAGTTCTTTGGACTGCTCCCTTTTCTATACCAACAGATTCTGTACTCAGATTATGATTATGGAATTTGGAGGTCATTTAGGACCATTGTGCATCCACTGCATGTAAAAGCATGTTCATTTTCCTGTATTGAATCATTCCTCTTTTGTAAATTTTATCTGAGATCATTGAGAAAATTTGATTAGTAAAACCAGCCTGCTTTGCTTTTTTCAGGTATCTTGATAAAACAACTTTTAAACTATGTGCTTTTCATTCTTCATTTACAAAACTGTATTGTCTGTTCAGGTTGACTGTATATTTGGAAACAAGTGAACATTTTCATAGGTCTGAAAAGAGGGCATTTAATAGTGTTGGCTGCATGCATGTTCATGTAAAAATTACTTTATTTTGGCTTTAATTTTATTGCCATGCAATTTAATGAATTTGGTGCCAGAAATGTTTATAAACTCTATAATCAAAGCAAGTTCTTTAGGAAATTTGCTGTTAACTTTTTTGGAAATTTTGTGCATCTTGCCTTTCAAGAATGTTTAATGTAACAAATGAGTATAACATGCTTGATAACCTTTCTAATCCCTGTCCTCTCCTCTGTGTCTTCTAAATCGGTTGTAAAAGCTCAGCTCACTGTTGGTTGCATATCTTTCTTTGAGTATTGAAATGATTATGATTTCTTAGACTAACTTTCCCCAAAATGGTATCTCTAAAGAGATACATACGCTTTAGAAAAACCAAATTTAAAAAGCACCACAAGACAAAAAAAAAATAATGAAGTGTATTTGATTATGACTTAATGATGATGTGGTACAAGTGTTTGATTTAAGCCATGTAAGCTTTGTAAAGTAGGTCAAGATCCAAAATGAAATGCACTTAAGCATGCATCTAAAATTTAATATGCATTTTCCCCCTCACTAATGGAATTTAATTTGATTTGCAACAAATTAAAACTCTTTAGAGTGTTAGAACAGACAAGTACTTTGGAGTATGGATCTACTTGAGCATCAAATGAAAATAGAAGAGTATTATTTATAGTTGGTACCGAATTTTCTTTTAAGGTTATGGAAGTTTGAAGGCTACTAGACTCTACTTGTAAGTAAATTATTCCATTGAATGTAAATCATGTGAATTAGTTCTGTTATATTTAGATTAAATTAATTTGTTAAAGATTTTGCAGAATAAATATTTTGTAACTCCCGTTTTAAATCCCGTTTAGAAGTTTTTTTCCCCCATGTTTTTAAATATGTAAGTGAAAGATCAGACTCAAGGTCTAGTTAGAATTTTTACATTGTATTTTAATGTTAGCATAATTAGTGTCCAAGTATGAAAGCACTCAGCTTAATTAAAAATGATTTTAAAATTATGTTTATTGAAACCCCTACGATAATGCATATGTTTTATCCTGGGGGTAGAGACAGAATTTAACAATATTCTTTTGTGTCTGCAATTGTTATACGTATAGTAAATGTGAGACCTTTTGTGTTAGACTTACATATCTCTTTAGAGATAATTATTCTTGGGAAACTTATTCCTGGGTTTTATGAGAACACAGAGGAAGTACAGGAACATGGGAGCCCCTTCATTCTTCAGCCCACTTGAGTCTCATCTCAGCCAAGTTTATACAAATTAAATGAAACAAAACAAAAGAGGAGAAGGTAGTTTTATGCCAGGGTGGATATAGGCATTGGCTAATTTTAAAGTGTTCAATTTTGTCAAAGACAGTGTTCTGAGACCTTGTTGAGCCAATCTTTTTTGTAGTTATGATAAGAGTAAATACTAGGTTTGAAAGTTAGAATAAAATGATGGCAAGTCCTTTTTTAAAAAAAAAATTTGGCTGTTGATAGAACTTTACTTTTATTTATTAATATGTGGTGCTGAGAATCGAACCCAGTGACTCCACATGCTAGGCAAGTGTTCTACCTCTGAGCTACAACCCCAGTCCCTGGCAGTCCTTTCTTAATCAAGTTAGTGAGTTAGTTAAAACATATTAGTTGTACAACTTGGTGAATACACTAAAACTATTGAGTTATACACTTTAAAATGGATGAACTACAGGACTGAGTGGATTATATCTCAATAAAACTGTTAGCCAAATGATTGACCCAGGGGTTTTAGAAATTTCTGTTACAAATGTCCTGTTACTTAGCTAAAGAATGGAGGTAGGAATCAGTACCTGCAAGAATGTTTTGACATGTAAGTGGTAATTGATGCCCAGGGATATATGAAATCTTTCAAGATTTCATTTGCTTCTTAAGGAAAAAGACTCAAAGGAAACCCATTTTAAAGAGGCTTATGTATCTGAAGCGTACAATTAAATGGTTTTTGGTGTATTCACAGAGTTGTGTGACCATCACCACAGTGAACTCTAGAATGTTTTCATCACCTCAGGAAGTAACTGTTACTCTTTAGTGCTCAACTTCTTACTCCTTCAGATATCTCATTCTTTAAGCAAATACTGATGTACTTTTGCCTCTAGAGATTTGCCTTTTTTGGGTACTTTTTATAAAGGGAATTATATATGTGTAGTTATTTGTGATTGACTTCTTTCCCTTAGCATGTTTTCAAGGTTCTTTCATTTTTGGGGCACATATCTATGCTTACTACCGTTTTAAGACTAAGTATTGATTCCTTGCTTAGATATACCACATTCTGTTTAATCATCCATCAGCTGGTGGGCATTTGTCTTGTTTCCAACTTTTGTTTGCTATGAATAATGCTACTATATTTGTTTGATTTTCCCCTAAATCTATTGAGGTGATAATACCTAGTAGAGATAACTTTGAGAGATAACTGGCTTGAGTGGACATAGTTAAATGCTTGATAACTTTGAGAGATAACTGGCTTGAGTGGACATAGTTAAATGCTTGATAGGTTGAGTTAGCCAGAAGTCAACACCAAGTAACTGGCTGGGAAGGATGTCATTCAAAGCATCATGGTTTACAAAAATAGAGTTAGGATATCATTACAGACCTACTGAAATTTTGCCTAATTTGTTTTTTGTCTAATGTTCTTGTGGTAACATTTTCCCATTGCTAGTCAATATTCATGCTTTGTAATATTTGGAATTAAAAGTGCCCTACCTTTTGTTCTTCAAACTTCAAGCTTTTCTGTTTTGGTGTTGGCAGCTAGTGTCATTTATAGAAATATTCTAACTAAACTGTCATTTCTAGATTGAAATAAATAATTACATGTACACGAATGGAGATAACTATGGGAAGAAAATTGTTCAGTAAATAGCCTCTGGGGAAGTGTTATACATGGCACCTTGCACCCCAGATAATTAGAATATTGTGGTGACAACAGTAAACTGTCTTTTAATGTTTTATTATTAGTCTATTATTGTGCTGTGGACATCTTAGAAAGAAAATTTAATTTGTTAAATAAGATATAAGGAGAAGTTCCTGCTTCCATCTTCCAGGACAGGGCGGGAAGGCCCGGGCATTTTGGGGGACTTGGGGTTCAGAGGCATCTGCTTCAGGGCATGGAGATCCTAGCCATCATGGAACCTCACTCCTAGGGGTTATATCTATGGAGATCATGTAGGGGTGCCCCAATAATGACCAGTATTCTGGAATACACATACTTCAAGTGACTGACACAGCCATCCTGAGATGCCCAACCCAAAGAGTCCTGGCAGAGCTCCACCTGTTGATTGAGGTTTCCAACACAAGTCTGAAGGTTCCAAACATTTTGAAGGTTCTTGTCATCTGTGGGGAGTGAGTGGGGGTCCTAACTGTTTGTAGGCATGGAGCTGAATTAAAAGATGCAAAGTAAGAAGAAAAATTAATCTTCATTGTATCCATTGTAGGAAACAAAATGCCAGAATTTTTTGTTCTATTCTTCTGAATGTGGATTGTTAAAGTTAATTAAGTGAAGTTGAATTTTCTTTTGTTTGCATTTTTGGTAGAAATTTTATACAATCACTGGAACACTAGCAAATGTTTAATTTAAGAAAATTTGGTACAAAAGATGAAAATGTGTAAAAAAGGGGGGTTTAGTTTTTATGTTGCAAAGACATTGAAGACAGATGATACTTAAAAGTCATGTGTTAAAAAAATCTCTTATTGTTATACTCTTCTTAGTCCTCTTAATTTTAAGTCTTTATGGTGTAAAATTCTCAGTGTGAATGCTGAACTCCAAATACGTACATGTTCTGAGTAAAATGAATAGTTAATAAACAGTATTGCTATTTATTTATCTGACAAAAGTACAATTTGTTTTTCCTACAGTCAGTACTTAATTTCTATTATGAAAGATATTTTGGCTGAATTCACATGGATTGGTTTATTGATTGATATACTATACAATAAAGGAGACAGAATTGACATCCAGCATAAGATAGGCCATTCAGGGGCCTACCTCCTTGGAAGTTTGATTATCCTAGAAATTAAAAAAATGTATATGATTAACTTTTAAAGGTCCCATATGTCTTCAACTTTTTTAGTAATATGCCTATTTGAAGTTGCATTAATATAGTATACAAACTTAATAGTATCCTTTAACTTTGGAAAAATCAGTTTTAGGCAACATATTTTGACATGAACAAAACATAGAAAATTAAATGCCTCATACTAAGAAAATAATTCTTGTACATTGTAGAAGATTTTGGTTCTGTTACTTCATCAAAGCATTTAATCTTCCCTTCACGCGTTTGTCTAAAAATGTTACCTTTTTCCAATAAAATATTGTTTCTAACATGCTTTATTTTGGTTATCTTTGTAATGTTATCAGTAGAGATGCCTAGAGAAAACTAGGCATAGAGAACACTAAACATGTAACCGAGCCCCACAGTCAGGTACGCTGGGGTGATGAGAATAGACTTCTGAACAGTCAGTTCCGGACTAAAGACCTGAGACCAGGGACATCAGTGTCCCAAGGCAAGAGAAGATGGATGTCCCTGCTCATAGAGATCAGATTTGCCCTTCAACCATTTTGTTCTGTTCACACTCTCAATAGATGATTAATGCACTCTTCTGTGGTGAGGGTGATCTTCACTAAATTTGCTGATTAAAATGCTAATCTCTTCCAAAATCACCCTCCCAGGTACACCAAGAAATAGTATTTTACTAACTATATGAATATCTCTTAGCTCTAGTCAGAATGGCTCATAAAATTAACCATGACAATACATATAATAAAGTTGGAACTATATGAATCTTAAATTTATTGCTGAGAATATTTTTACCTGTTTTCACCCAGTTGGTCAGTACCTTTCTCTGTTGTAACCACTATTTTGAATTCTGTCACTGTTAATTACTTTAAATCAGTAGAAATTTATAATGTTTATCTATTTTTTAAGTGTCCAGGAAGTTCCATTTAGTAAGTTTCAACTTTGAAATTATTGAATCAGACTTATTCACTAATGTCCTCAAAAGGCCACCTTAAGTAATGTGGATATTCTAAGTATACCTGCAGAAGTAATCATGGAAGAGTTACATAGTTATGACAGCTAATAAAATTGGCTTGTTTTGCTGTTACATTTTGATTGGAAGTTTAGGTTTCCCGGTTTCCAGTGTTCTTATGGAAATCTGTTTATATCTACTTTAATTTTGATTTTTAATTTGATAGATAACATTATCACCAATTAAAGTACAAGCCTTTGATGCTAGAATGTATTATTCTATGGAAGAATCAAGGACCATTTATTTAAATTATATATGTTTAACAACCTCATTTAAAAAATATTGTTTAGTTGTCAATGGACTTTTATTTTATTTATTTATATGCAGTGCTGAGGATCGAACCTAGTGCCTCATATATGCTAGGCAAGCGCTCCACCACTGAGCCACAACCCCAGCCCCCCAAAATCTAATTTTTAAAAGAATGTTTTAATGTAAGTTTTTATTCTCTACTATTATTTCAATATAAATAAAACAGTGGATGATACTCATTTTACTTTTGTATTGGAAAATTACCATTTTTTATAGATTGCAGTAGCCAGATGTAGAAGTGACTTTAAAAAGTACATGTCAAATTCATGCTGATGTAACATTTAAACTAATATCTATAGTGATGTAAATAAGTATTGAATAGTTTAGTAAAGGACAAAAAGAGACAAAATTTCTTACACAGACAAAATTCAAATACATTTTGTAGATAGGAAGTTGTAGTAGTCTGCTTTTTGTCATTGTGACAAAACACCTGAGGTTATTGATTTGAAAAAAGTCAGGGAGTCAGAGGTTCCAGTCTACGGTTGCTTCATCCAGTTGCTAGACCTGTCGTAAAGCACACATCATGGCAGAAGCAGGTGGCAGAGGAATCTGCTCACTTCATGGCAGCCAGAAAGCACAAAATAGAGGGGATGTGGGTCCCCGTATCTCCTTCAAGCACGTGCCTCTGCAGCCTTTTTCCATCTAGCCCCTGTCCCACGAAGTTTCCATCACTCCCCAATTTTGCTGTCATCTGGGGACCAAGCCTTCAACAGGTAAGCTTTTGGGGAACATTAAAGATCCAAGCCATAATGGAAGTGAAGCGTAACTCCCACTTCATAAGTGTGGGGTGAGACTTTTAATTCTTTCAGAAGACCAGAGCCAAAAGCAGGGAGGACAATTTTATAATGGAGAAACCTGACAAATACCATTCCAGCAAGGGGTTGAGTTCACATCAACAGTGAAAAGTCTTCTTGAGACCCTACTCTTGACAGAATGGGAGGAGACTGGCAAAACTTCTATTTTGGGGTTCTTACAACCCATAAACCCTGTCACATTATGGGGAGGAATTAAGAAGCAAATCTAAATTGAGAAACCTTAATACCTCACCAGTACTCCTCAAGATTATCAGTCATTACAAAAATAAGAAGAATGTCTGAGAAGTCTGACTTAACATGGTGACTGAGTGTAAATATGATATCCCTGAACAGAAAAAAAAAGACTTTAGGCAAAAACTAAGGACCTTTGAATAAAATATTAGCATTAGTTAATAACAGTTAATACCGTCGGTTGAAGGATTAGGACAAATGTACTGTAGGAATATTAGATGTTAATGAGAGGAGAAATTCGGTGTAGGTTATCTAGATAGTTGATATTATTTTCACATTTTTTTTTTTACTCATTTAAAATGTTTCTAAACTTAAAAGTTTATTTTAAAATTACATAGAGTTATAAGTAATTGAGGTGCTAAATTTAATTTCCTTTCAAGGGGAGCCCATCCTGTATTTCCCTTTTCTGGCCTTTAACTTGCTTCAAAACAATGCTAAAGAACAATTAGAAACCCAAGTCTGCACTGAGCAACAGATAGGAAAGCATTATGAATCCAAGGTCTATTTACATTTTAATTATATCCCCTAACTTCAAAGATAAATTTTGCCCATGCTCAGGATTTTTTAAAAGTACATCATAAATCTTACCCCCCCCCCAAAAAAAAACTATCCCCCTAAGCTACCTTCTAATTACAGCAAAGTGTAAAATCAGGAAGTTCACTCTTATTATTCATGTGTCCACTCTTAAAATTGTAGTGTTACTTTCCATTGTATCATATTTTACAAGTGATTGTAAATCAAAAGGAGAAAGTGATTATTCCTTTTTTTAAAATTACATAAATGAATAAATGAAACCACTCCTCTTGGTGAGCTACAAACTCTGGAATGAAGAGGATTTTTTTTCTCTCTTTAACAGTAGATATAATTTTAATGAAAAAAAGAGCAAAAAACATTTAAAAAATTTAGGACCTTAAGAAATCTGAGCAAGTGGTTTATGTTGTTTAGATACACCAAGTTCATATTAATTTTTTAAATTTTGAACCTGATAATTCCAGAAGTACCAGTGTATAAATTGTCTGTTACATGTATTTCATGTACAGCTATAGACATAAACATATGTGCGAATGTGTGGATAATGAATGGTCTTTATATAAATTAGTACACACAACTAGACAAGGGACATATTTCTTTCAATAGGTTTCATTTATTACCTTTGGTCAATGCCATTATGTATAATAGACTTGTAAGCAGGGCTAAGGTATACGTTTGAGATAGTTATTTTTCCAGTGTATTAAATATGACACAGAATGTGGCATTGTGCTTCATATAAAGGGTGTAAACCTTGAATGCTCTGTAGGCAATATAGAATGACCTTTCTAATATAATTAAAACAAAGTTGATCTCTCCACATTCGAAATAGATTTAGATTGGTATCTGGGCAAATATGATTTCTTTTGGAATGAATTAGAGATTGGCTGAAGAAATTTTAAATGGTCACTGGAGAGAGGGGGAAATTGAATACATATTTTCCACTCCAATTTTATAGAAAATCTTGGATTAGAAGTTTATTTTAGACAGAATATGAATTTTGAAGGCCTTGGGTATAGATTCTTGGTGTAGTACTTAAATCTATATTATCTGGGTAAATTTTATTAATCTCTTTGGGATAAACAGACTCAGTTAATGTATCTGCTCATGTGGGTAACAATCATATCTTTGAGAAGCAAAATAAATATGATTAAGTGATTATGTTAAATAACTTATCAAGATATCTGACTCATGTCATTAAAGAATGATACTGCAGCACTCATAGGCTTTGATTAAAGATTCAGGGAAGTCATAAATATAAAACATCAAAACCAATATCTGCATATACTAGACACTCAAAATACAGTGCCCTTATTCAGCAGGTGCTCTCAGATTGTTATGCACTAAGCAATAGTAATTATTTCATTCAATGAAGCTTGAAGGTTGTTTTTGAAGCTGGTGTTTATTTCTGGTTCTAACCCTTCCAAGACTGTGCCAGCTCAGCCTCTTGATCTCTTTGTTATTCACCTATATTTTGAAAACCACAGACCCTGGTTCTGTCATCGTATAGTATCCAGTTTGGTACTTCTAAGATATGGGAATTTACATGAGTATAATTTTTCTAATGTTCCATTGCTTCAAGATAATCTTCTTTTTAAAAGATGTTTCTTAGGTAATTTTTTAACGTATACTTTCAGCAAATATGGATTGGGCACCTATTATTGGTCAGCAATCCAACAGTAAACAACATAAATTCTCTGCTCTTGCTAAACTTACATTCCAGTGTGGGTAAGCAGCCAGGAAGCATTCAAGTATAGATGTATCAGGTAAGGATGGGTGCCAAGAAGAAAAATACAACAAGAGTAAAGACATGGTGCACTAATTAGTAGGAATTGTTTTAGTAGCCAGGAAAGACCTTGCCAACAAAGGACATTTGAGCTTTGGGTGAGAATGGCCAGTTGATGTAACTTTAAAATAACACACAATATACACAATGGATGAAATTTTCTTAACATTTATTCATTTCTACCAAGGTTTACCCCACACAGAAATCTTAAAAGGTCATTACTTCTTACCTGAATCTTATCACTGAGGGAACTAGTATTGTGAGTGCTGGTTAAATGGTAGATAGTTTTTTTAAATAATTGATGGGTTTCTGTGGGCAAAGACACTTCCAATGTGTTATTTAATGTTCACAGTGGTTTAAGAAGGTATAATTAGCTTTGTTTTAGAGGAGTTAAAGGCTCAGTAAAATTAAGTAATTTGCCTACAGTCATGATTAATGACTAATGGAAAAAAAGATTTCAATCAGGATTTCTTTCTATGACTTTCATGATAAATCAAGGCACAGAAAGAATGAAAATTCATGTCAGGTGATGAGGACAGAGTCAGTGGTCTGTCTGTCTAATTAAAGACTTAGTGATCATCCTCCAGCTGCCCTATCCCATTTTAATCCAATTTTCCTACAAACAATGCTCTAATCTCATTGCAACAATGTGATTGTTATGTTCCCTTTAAGTTACAAAATCGCTTAATTTAAAAAAAAATTTTTTTAGACATTGATGGGCCTTTATTTTGTTCATTTATTTACATGGGATGCTGAGAATCAAATCCAGTGCCTCACACATGGTAGGCAAGCATTCCAACACTGAGCCACAAACCCAGCTCCTTGTTTAACTTTTTTTTTTTAATAGATTTAAATTTATAGGTATCTGGTTTTGGATTACTAACAAGGCATCATTTAGTCAGCATTCTTAAAAGCAGGTATCACTTTCAATATTTTGTCCCATTCTTGAATTTTTCTGTAAAGACAAAACAAAACTTTCTTGTCTCCCTTCTTCTTCCTGCCAAACAATGCAACTCTTTCTCTACCTATGTTTTGCAGTATTTTTAATTAATCTTGAAATTATGCCAAGAGATTCCACTGAATTGTTTTATAGAAATGGATTGTGTGGTCTGCTATTGTTTGGTAAGGCACAGTTTGCACAAATGGATTTATTTCTGTCTCTGTAATATTCTTGGCAGGTGTGTGGTCTGGAATTGCCATGTTTGTCTTATCTGTTTCATAGGTCAAAATTCATTCTTTTACTTTTGAGCCACTTTCTTCCTTAATATTAGTTTCTGAACTTTCAGTGTTTGTGTGATAATTTGGGGTATAGTTTTCTACTATTCAAAGGAGAAAATATCTTTCAAGTTACTTGTAATAATGCTGTATGCAGAAGAAGTATTTAGTTTTACCTTCTAGGAATGGTTTAAGTCTTTGTATTCTGCTGTTGTTTTCTATCACTTTTACTTAGTTTCATGTGGTCATCCAACTATGTAGTTTGCTATTGTTTTCATTAAGTACATGATTTCCAATTAAGACTTAGTTGTATATGTACACATTTAGACAGTGACTCATTCATGCATCATTTTGTTATAGAAAGTTAATGGTCAATTTTCTGTATAAATCATTTTATTTTTAATAATATTACCTGTACTGGTATGCAGATTTAATATTTCATCTCTCTACCCAATTAAGATGTATTTAGCTAATTATCCTCTTCTTCATATATATGTGTATGTGTACACACACACACACACATTGTTTTTCGTTCTCTCTTTTCTCTTTGTTGTTGTTAACATTCTTCATTATAATTGCTATGAGTGTGGGAAGAATTTGGAACTACTTTATAGAACTCTAACAACTGAAACATAGCAGCAGCTCCATAAATTGATTTTTAGGAATTTGACCATTTTTAATTCTTAAATGTTTATTAAAATGTTTACATTTCCTTTGTGTAGTTGTAGATTGAGAATTATGTTTGTATGTATCCTAAAGGGAAAAGAAAGAAAGAAAGAAAGAAAGAAAGAAAGAGAAAAGGACAAAAAGCATTGTGTGCTAATGCTGGAAAAGTATTTCAGGAAGACAGGACAGAAAAAACAAGGCCAGAAGTCATGTGCCACATGAATATGCCGGTTCTAAAAGTGACTGGTTTGGCTGAGATATAGAAAGCAAGCAGGTTGTTAAGGTTGTTAACTGCCACTCCCATCAGTAGGAAATTGGATGAATAAACAAAAGTCAATTTGAACAATGACCTACATAGCAATTATAATAATGCAGAGTCCTTGTTAGTGGATAAATTCCACAAACATAGTATTGAAGTAATAAAAAAGAAACACCCAAGTAAATTCTAGCTGATCTTTATAGGGCAATAGAATTTGTGTAAAGTGTGGAAATATGCAAAACAGTAGCTTGTATTACTTACACCTATAAGTATATTAGAGTTAGTATAGAAACATGTCATGGTTTGGATGTGAAGTGTCCCCCCAAAGGCTAATATGTGAATGCAGGAGTGTTCAGAGGTGAAATGATTAGATTATGAGAGCTACAGCCTAATGAGTGGATTGATCCATTTGATGGATTTCTAGATGGTAACTGTAGGCAGGTGGGGCATGGCAGGAGGAAGTAGGTCCCTGCTGGCAAGGCTGTGGCGATTATGTTTAGTCTTTAGTTCCTTCTTCTCTTTTTCTGCTTTCTACCAGAAGCAAGAAGAGCTAAGCAGCTCTCTTCAGCCCCTTCCGTCATCATGTTCTTTCTCACCTAGGACCCAGAGCAATGCAGTTGACCAGAGCATGGACTGAATGTCTGAAACTGTGAGCCTGGAATAAACTTTTCCCTCCTCTAAGTTGTTCTTGTCAGTTATTTTGGTCACAGCCACTGAACGCTGACTAATAGCATCCAAGAAATGATTAAACCAAATTCAAAATAAATGTTACTTCTGAGGAGGCAAGGGGGATTATGAGACTGTAAAATGAGGCACAGGGTCTCCAACTGTTTGTTTCATGATTAGTTTCCTTTAAAAACTCTGAAACAAATTTGACAGAATATTAAGATTTGTTGAAACTTGGTAGAAAGCATATTATAATCTTTCCTGGGCTTTTTGTTTTAAATATTTTATGACAGAAATGACACATACATTTTATAACAAGAAAAGTAATAGAGAACACTTAAAAAATAAGTTGAAGCCAGGTGTGGTGGTTTAAGTCTTTGTATTCTGCTGTAATCCCTGTAATCCCAGCAGCTCGGGAGGCTGAGGCAGGAGGATCGCAAGTTCCGAGCCAGTTTTAGCAAAAACAAGACATTAAGCAACTCAGTGAGACCCTGTGTCTATATAAAATACAAAATAGGGCTGAGGATATAGCTCAGTGGTCAAGGGCCCCTGAATTCAATCCCTGGTACCCCCTCCTCCCCCAAAGAAAAAGTTGGAGAAGTAACCAGGAGTCAGGATATCTTATGTGGCATGCGGAGTTTCTAGATTGGCCATATGAATGGGTCTACTCTTATGACCTTTGATACTAATTTTTATCTTGATGATTCCAAAGTCATTGATTCAGCCCAATGCATCCTACTCCTCTGAATGCCAGATCTCTATATTCTACTGCCCTTGTTCTGCTGTTAGTGTGAATATAGTACATCCAAACTGAGCATCTGTTACTTTAATCTAGAAACCTGGGCTTTATCCTTGTCTTTCTCACCACTGGTCTATAATTGTTCACTGACTCCTACCTATGTCATTCCTCATAGGTGTATGTCATATCCTCTTTCCATCCTTGCCATCCCTGCCTGAGTTGGTACCTCAAACCCTCTTTGCTGCTCTGCTGCAAAGTCCTTGCTGATGTACCTCTCTTGGACTTATTCTTCCTATATCCTTTCACTTTCTAGAGAAATCTGTGAAAAGCAAGTTCGAGCATTACGTGTGCTTTGTGCTTGTTGAGATCCTTTTATGGCCTCTTTCTCTCATGTAGAATTCATGAATATCCCAATATCAAAGCCACCTGTGGTCCCTGTTAAAAATGTGTTCTCCCTTGTGTAGACTCTGAGCTGATGGATCAGAATCTTGAGAAGTGCGTCCCAGATCAGTATTTCTAAGAAATGTCAAGGGCGATTTATGTGCATGGTAGAATTTGGGAAACTTAAATCTCTTACAGAAAGTACAAGCTCTTTAACTGAGTATGGAAAACTGATTCCTCACTCTTCCATCTCATTTGCTTGCATTCTCTGCTTTCCACACCCATTCCCTTCCCTCTTTAAATGAGTAACTCTTGCTCATCTGAAATACAGCTGTATTTGATCTCAAAGTCTAACCTGTCACTGCCCCCAGTTCTGCATGCTTATCTTTGATACTTATTCCAGCTCTGCTACACTCTTTTCCTTAAATGACAGTGGTTCTGAGGCCAAAAGATCTTGTGTACATTACATGTAGCACAGGGCCGACAAGAAGAAGGCCTTTGCAAAAGTGCGTTAAATAAATGACATTGCTTCTTAGGTGACAGGGAACCAAGTAAGAGTGTATAAAATTAGATGTTCAGTAGATCCAGATTGGAGATCAAGATTAGATGAAAGAGAGGTGATTAGTATCTCAAGGCAGTAATGAGATAGATGAGGAGGACAAGGCTGTAAATGTCACATATTGTTGGTTCAAATTTCTATTTTTTATTTTACAATGGATGACCAATATTTTTTTTTTGAGGTGCAGGTCATGAACTGAAGTCTAGAAATGAATCCTTTTGAATATTTCAGCCAAGTTGGGATAGCTGCAGTCATGGAATTAGTTTTGCATTTAGAGTAAGGAATGGAAGATATAATATCATAGGAAGTAGAGTAAATACTAATATCATGATTTCAGAGATGGAGTAATGGAATAAATAGGAGTACCACAAGAGGAGTGTTATGCTGAGAAAGAATGGTAGACTATGACAAATGCTGCAGAAAAGGCAAGTAAGATAAGGATTGAAAGCTGTCTTTTAGATTTAGCAGTGAGAACACTAGTAGACACTAGATGGGAGTGGAATCCATAGACATTAGTGGATGAAAGATCATGAAGATACTTCGATAATGAGAAACACTCTGTTCAAGTAGTGTAGGCAGGAACAGGGGGACGGTGAGGCATACTGTATTTTAGGGTTTGGGCTTGTTTGTTTTAATTATAATATGTATATCCTGAACATGTAAAAATGCCAAAAAGATGGAATTCCTAGAGAAATAAAGGCAATGACCTTGAGAGATTGAATATTACTGTTTTCAAAAAGAATGGGAGAAGTGATTATCAGCTGAAGGAGACAAACTACAATGGGAGTAGGGGGGCATGCACCTCTTCCTATAGTATGACAAGGAGACGGAACATGAACTGCAGTCGTAGACTAGTGTGAAGAGATGAAATCCAGAGAGCAAGAAGTGTAGAGGGGAATGGTTTGTTCATATCAAACTCAGTTATCCTGTGACACTTTTAGATGATGGTGACTTTCAATTTTGTTTAACTCGTGTTTTGTCTTAGTTTGTTTAGGCTGCTGTGACAAACTACCAGAGAATGAGTGGATTATAAACAACAGACATTTGTTTCTTCTGGTTCTGGAGGCTAGGAAATCACAGATTAAAGCACCAGCAGATTTGGCATCTTCTCACATCATCCTCAAGGGAGATTTCTGAGGTCTCTTTTGTAAGGGCATTGATCCCCTTTATGAGGGTTCCACCCTCATGTTCTTTAAAGGACCCATCTCCTTATTCCATCATAAGGGGGGGTAAAGTTTCAATATCATATTTGGGGTGGACACAAACTTTGTCTATAGCATTTTGCCCTTGACCTCAAATTCATGTTGTTTTGTGTGCAAAATAGACTTTTAAGATGCCATAAAGCTTCATCTCATCCATCTCATGCAGAGAAATAGCTTTGTGATGCAAAACTATTGATATTTTTTGTAAAAACACAGCCAATCTTAATTACTTGAAGTCTCAATCACAATGAAGGGTTAAAGGGTACTGTTCAAAATGTAACTGTTTTATTTATTGTAGTCTCTTCTCTTTGGTGGTTGATTTTTTCCTTGAAATCCCTAAAATTGTTATTGATTTTAATGATCAGTAATATGTATCTATAAAAATGTTAATTTCCATTAATGTTAACATTAAATATGAGCTTTCTAGAAATTTACACAGGTGGTTAATTTTTAGTTGGTGCATATTTTCTCATAGTCAATTCATATTTAATGCAGAAAACAATGTAATTTTGCACGCTGGCCAGCTTCTCTTCTGATGGGTAAAGGGAGGCTCATTCTGTCAATTTAAAATTAAAAGAAGGCTAACTAAAGTGTGCTGACTTAAAAAAAATGATTTTGATGATAAAATAGTATTAGCAATTTCCTTTGATGAATTATTAACGAAAACGTAGACTTCAATCTACTAATTTAAAAAGTCTTTTTTTTTAAGTCAAAGGCCTGTTTATCTAAAAAAAAAAAAACTAAAAATTTAATTCCATTACTTTTAAATCCCCAAATAAGTTTTTTCTCTTACTTCTTAGTTTGCATAGATGTCTGTACATTTTAAAATTTCTATTATGCAAAAGGATAATATTATCCTTACTGTAACTATTACCTTATTCTTGTTGTAGAGTAAGATAATTTCTACTCAAAAGTTATGCTATCATTTTAGCAAAAGATCGATAGACACATTGTTACTTTCTTCTTGTATTGATTTCAAATCTTGATACTTTCTTCTAGAAAAAAAGGGGGGGAGTTCTATTTCCACATGTGGTAGTTGGTGATATTTAACTAGTAGAGTTTACTTGTGAAGTGTGTTCAGAGGCTGCTTTTCTATGGGTTTCATGTTTTTGAATAACTAACATTCTCCCTTTTCTCTTTTAGTACCTATAGTAACATTCTGTTCAGAGAACACAGTGTTATCTGCACAATTTTATCAGTATTTTCTTCTTTTTATTTTGGTGTGTTGCTTAGTATGGAATTGGGGCCCTCATATAGGCTAGGCAAGCACTCTTTACCACTGAGCTATACCCTAGCTCCTATTTTCACCTCCTAAACTATTATGAAATTGGAGATAGAGCTTCGTGGTTGAGTGCTTGCCTAGCATGCATGAGACCCTGGGTTCAATGCCTAGTACTGCTATCATCACCATCATCATCATCATCAATTAATCGTTATGTCCTTTATGTTCCAATTTCCTATATGTAAGGCACCTTTAAGAACTTAAATTGAAGCAGGGTGCAGTAGCACATTCCTGTAATGTTAGTGGCCCGAAAGGCTGAGGCAGGAGGATTGTGAGTTTAAAGCCAGTCTCAGCAACTTAGCAAGGCCCTAAGCAACTCAGAGAGACCCTGCCTCAAAATAAAAATAAACAAATAAAAAGGGCTGGCGATGTGGCTCAGTGGTTAAGTACTCCTGAGTTAAATCTGTGGCACAAATAAAAAACAAATGAGAGAAATTGGCCACAAGTGTAACTATATTCAATTGAAGTTCTTTCATGTGTCCTACATATGAGATGCCAAGAAATAATGAGTTAATGCATATTTAATGTTATTATGACTTCTCTAAATATATAACTGACATTTTAATTTGGTTGTATTAAATACTGCATCGACCTATTAACTAAATTGCCAGATTTAAATTGTGATAAAAGTTCATTCTGATTATGTTGAAAGTGATCCCTATAATTAGGAGCTGGAGGAGTCCATGTCATATGGAATTTCTCTTTGCCATATGAAAGCTCTGTGATCTTGAGCCTCAGATTCTTTTTACTATAAAAAGAAGATAATATTTACTTTTCAAGGTGGTTTTAGGGAATCAATATACACAAATGCAAAAACACATATGCATCAAGCACCCTTTCAACCATAGATTAGATCCTCTTAAACAGTGATGGCGAGTTATTCATTCTCAGAAACCTGAAAACAACAATGATTTTTATGTTTAATCTTTAGACACTATAGATTGTTGACTTATTCTAATAAAGCTTAAGTTATGCCCTGCATATTTCTGAATTGTGTATTTAGTTAAGAGGTAAATTATGTTTTGTGTGTTCGTTGCTTTCACTAATATTTAATTAACCAAAATTTCTTAATTCTGTTATCTTTTTCATTATTATTCATTTTCTTTATCTGTAGTTAAAATGCTGTAATCATCCTAATCTTACTCAATTTTTATGAAGATTTGACTAAATTAGCTTGTTTTGATTCACTTCAATGGGATTGGGTTAATTTTTATTGTAGCAACATTAATGATTAATACATTAGTCGTGTTTGCTTTCCTAGTAAATCATCACTCAGATCTTTTGTTACTTTATTAACTTCTCTGTTTGAGAATTTCATTCTTCCCTGCTCAATTACTTACTCTTTTATCCTCCTGTGACTCATTTTAATCTGTTTCTGTTTAAAGTTATTTATGCATTATATATGTATATAGTACTATACAAACACATACACCTGCATAGTTTTAAAAAATAATCTTTGAGGAATAGAAATAGAATTTATCACTTAGCAACTTCAAATGACATCCATGTTTTTTTTCTATTGATTTGCTATTCAGAACATCATATACAAGCATTTATATTTTGTGTATTTTGTAGTATGTTAATATTATGATCCTATTTAGAAATAAAAAAAAATGGAGAACTAAGTGAACAGTACATGCTGGTTTGGTCCATTGTCTTGTGTTATTAGTAATGAAGTCCCCATGTATCTCACATCTTGTTGAGTAACTCCTATACGATGCAGATGAAGGATACAGCAAAAATATGTCATTTGAATTCAAAGAACTTTATTTGCAAACATGATAGTAAGAAACACAAAATGGACATTTCCTAATTAGACATTTCCTAATTATATACTAGTTTGCATGCAGAATTAGTAGATTGCATGCACAGGGACTGTGACAGTCCTGAGGATAATAATAACTAGAGAAGTTTCATTGACAAATATGGCAATGGATCCAAGTCTAGAATAATTACTAGAATATAAATCAGAATTGATGGGTCTCAAAGACCAAAAAAAAACTTTACTTGATTTTTGTTCATCTCTCTTGTTAAGTTTTCAGAGAAAGTCTGTCTTCTTATATATTAACCAGAATCCTTTCAATTTCCTATTTGGTGAAATCCAAATTATTCTGTCAGCTCATGCCATCAGTCTTATTTTTGCACACTAGTCTCTAAGCTAGAGGATTAATTGATTTCAAAGATGTGATTTTGGAGGTTGACATATTGCTGTATATTTTGCTCAGATGAGTTGTTGAAATTTTTAGAAATGCATTTTAAATACCTTTGATGTCCATTAGAAATGGTGGGATTGTTCATAGTGAAAGTAGGATGACTTAAATTCTGGCATTTTGCATGAATATGGGGGTAGGACTGGGTAATTAAGTTTCCCATTTAGGAAGTCAGAGTGATAGTCTAGATTATAAGATACTATAATACATAATTCAGACTATATTAGGCTATTTATCTCTTTAAAAAATTTAAGACAGTCCAATAAAAAGTCAAGATTATTAAAATACATTATAGTTAATCAAAATTGTAAAGGGGAGAGTTAATACAATATAGTTGGTGCTAATATGCTTGTGGTGATGAAGTTGTAAATTTAAGCATAAATGATGAATGTGCATAAATGACGAATTAGCTCAACAAGTACATCTGAGCACCTGCTACCTATCAGGCACCTGGGAAGGTGTCCTGAATAAAAAATGAGTGATACATAGCTGTGCACTTCAGGGCATGTATTCCTAGGAAAGCCCACAAGCTCTGGTTGTGTGGGAAAAAAAATATATAACCTGTGGCATGCTTTTTATGCATGTTTTACACTTCCATAAAACGTTAACTCTAAAACACAATATGTTGGGGTATACACACACACACACACACAGGTATAAATTTATATTTTCCATCTAAGTTGTGAATATATTTGAATTTCTACATTATACTTGTTTTGATTGCCTCCTGAATTTTCTGGTATACCTCATAATTGGTCAACCAATCATAGAAACTGACAGACAAGGATGAATAATAATTGCACCCCACCCACTGCCTTGGTAGGGAAAAAAAAGTTCAAATGGTGATGAATAACTTCATAAACAGATCTAAAGAGCTCTTTTTATTGGTTGTATCCATTGAGTCTGTCTTTTCATAAATTATAGGACTAAAGTTTAAAACATGAATTGCTACTTCTTTGTGTAACTAATAGCTCTTTTCACTTTAAAGAAGCCAGACTATTTTAACTTTTTTACTTTCTTCACTAAGATTCTTTTGGTTATTTACAAAATATTTGAAAAAACTTTTAGCAAAAAATGTCACTCTATTTCCAAATAGAGAGTATTGCAGTACAAAGTATAAAGTAGATCATTGATAAGTAATGTTATAAGGTCCTATTTAATATTTTTCTGATGTTCTGGGCACATGCTTCTAAGTCTCACACAATTGTAATCCCGGTGCCTTGGGAATCCGAGTTAGGAGGATGGCAAGTTCAAGATCAGCCTCAGCAACTTAACCAGTCTCTCAGCAACTTAGTGAGTCCCTGTCTCAAAATGAATAATAAAAACGAGCTGGGAAAGTAGCTAAGTAGTAAGTGTCCCTGGGTTCAATCCCCAGTACCAGACAAACAAAAAGATTTGTCTGATGTTACCTAATGAATCTGTGTGGTTGTAGAGGTGAGTAGTAAGGTCTTCAAACATATATGCCTGATGTTTATGTTGTTTCATTGCAAAGCACATAGTAGGAAGGACAAGCTCTCCATATCACCAGCAAGTAACTAGCTGTGAGCCCTGAGCCTTGCCTTGGAAAACTGACATGTAGCATGAGTGACAGCTATTGTGGTGATGAAGTTGCAGCTTGTGGTACTGTGGTCCAACATGTATATACAGTTCCATTGTCTGCTGAGAAATTATAAATTTAGCTGAAAGCCTTTGACTGAATTGTTAATTTATGGAAGTTTTGTAACAAATGCATGTTTAGGTTTCTATCAGTTTTGAAATGTATTGTATATTTCTAGTTTTCTCTAATTTTTCCCACCCTAATAATCCCTTGAGATTTTTATATAAATTGTTTTGGATGTCCAGTTTCCCATTCATTACAGATTAGAACACTGTGATGTTGTGATTACATTTCTTTTCCATCTGAGAGTTTTGGTAAGAGAAATGGTGCCATCAGAAAAAATAAAAAAAAATTGACAAATTATAAGAACAAAAATTGCAAGAACTGCTTCTAGGAAAGAAACCATTACTTGTACATGGGACGTGATGAATTTTGCTTGCTAGCAGGGCTTCAAAACTGAGTTGAAAAAACATATATCATTTTGTTTATGCCTCAGCTAGTTTATATATTTTGTGATTTTGTCACATGAGGTAGATATTATTTCTTCATGTTTTATAGGTAAGACCTGTAGGTCAGATATTTTAATTGCTCCAGGTTAGATAGCTAGTAGAACTAGCATTTGAGTGTAGTCATGACTGAATCTAGAGCTTGCTGCACACTTTTACTAAACCAGAGGGGGTGAATAAATAACCAGCAAGTCCTACATGTCTAGGAAAATAGTACTCTATTCGTCAATACAGTGACATTTAGAATAAGATTTCTCATCTGCCTGTGTCCAAGATTTTTATTTATAAAAAGTTCATCCTTAGTGGAAAATGATCACATTATTAAATCTTTCCCTTTGGCATTAATGAATGGTGTGTTATTCAACTGTCAAGGCAGCTACTACTGGTCACCATCGTACTTTAGGACCCTTGTTAAGGAAGGGGTAAAAGTGTATATTGTTTCACTAATCTTTGCTTAACTTACTTACCTGAGTATTGTGAAAGTTTGCTGAAAGGTTAATCTGTGGTCATTTCAACTTGTCTTTTGTTCCTGACTGGGTGGAAATCACTATTCCTGAAAACATTTCATAATACTCAGGATAATATTCTTAGCTTTGTTTATCTTCATTGAAAATAATTTGAATATAAACTTAAATTCAGTTGGATGCTAATCTTAAAAACTTTTATCCATTTCTTATAATCTTCTAAAATTGTTTACAAATTCAATTTAGTACATGATCTTTTTATACATACGCACACATTACTAAATGAATACATATAAGGGTGTTTGCAGGAAAATTCGAACACTGAAATAATACAGTTAGGAAATAATTGGGTTTGTGTAATGTGTTTTTAAAATTTATATTTGCTATTGCATTGCTTTCACAATATTTACATGCAATTTTGTATAGTTTATTCAGTGACTTTTTAATATAAGCATTTTATTCAACACATTTATTGTGCATCTGTTTACTGTGTGTTATGAACTAGGTAAATAAAGCTGAGAAGTCTTGATCTTGCTTCAAGGAGATCTCAGTTTAGTGACACAGTAAACCAACCAAAGGGGGTCCATGTGGTTTTGTAGCCTGCGAAGGAAGAAATCTTAACCTTTAGTAAGTTGAGAACATGGGTAGTGGTGGCCGCATGGAGTATCAGAAAAGCTTCTGGAAGGAGAAGAGGAATTAGTTAGGTGGAAAATAGCATTCTGAGCAAAGGCAGCAGCAGGTGCCAGGTGCTGAAGCAGCATAGTTTGAGGTCCAGAGGTGCATGGTGATTTGGCTCAGTTATAGTGATGGGTGGAGAAGGCAGATCATCACTTTTTGGCTAGCAAGATTCAAAGTCCACGGAGGAATGCACTGTTCCTTGCAGTGGTCAGACACCTGCAACTCCTGGTCTCTGATCTCTGGATGAACTCCCGGGCATCTCCTCTTCCTTTCCATTGAAATCACTGCCTGCTTGTTTGTTCTGTTCATGTCCATTACTTCCAACTTACATATCCTTCCAACGTGCTTCAGCCACTGCACTTGTTACCTGAGGATTCCAGACCAGTGCCTACCCTCTCTGTAACCCCAGGAGTTAGCACAATCCTGACACTCTGCATGTATTAACCCAGACAACAGACAACAGGTATTAACTTGGATGACCTTCTTGGTACGAGTAAATACAAAAAAATCAATGAATCAATCAAATAGCTAAAAAAACTCACAAATTCTTTCCTACAAACCTTTCCCCACTATACACCAACATTTGGACCATTCAACGCTTAAAAAATAGCAATGCACATAGCCTTAGATGAATTAAACCTTTATAAATCAAACTTTAATGTTAATATTTATATGTATACATGTTTGAAATTCCACTTATAGAGAAAGCCAATTAATTGAATGCTATTAGAAAAAAGCAAAATAATATTGATAAGCTTCAGATCTCCTTTTAGCTTTGGCAATTGTTGAATGAAGGTGGTCCACAGGCCCAATGGAGTGGGTGGAGTAGAGCTCTGTTGGCCTGGGAGCTTGCTGCCAATGAACAAAGACTCAACTCTCACATGAGAATCCCTGATAACACTATTATCATAGACTTCTGAACAAATGTTGAGAATTGTCAGAAAGCAGTATGTCAATAAAGATCATTAGTCTTAAAAGTCACCCTAGTTGGAATTCCAGTTTTAACACTTGGCAAGTTGCTTAACTCCACTGAAGCTGAGGTTTCTCGCTTGTGTCATGGCAATATCTGTTCTTTCTTAGTACCCCTGGGACACTGTGAGGAAGAGATGACATCTAATACACAAATGTATCTTAGAAAGTATGAGATGGTATACAAATTAAGTTGAGCTTAACATGGAAGTCTAATATTTAGAGGAACTGCTAGAACTGTATGGGAGATTTTGTAGTCACAACTGGGTATCTGAGAAGTTGAAAAGATGAGAAAAAAGTAACCCTGGATAAGATGAGAAGAAAATAATAACCATGGAGAGTGTTAAGAAGTCATGGCTGAGGGGAGGAGGATGGGCGTGAAGACCAGATTTCTGAAGACAATAGCTTTGAGTGAAAGGTGAGTTTGTAATCGTCCAGAATGACAGTGTCGGGTCCTTCATCACACAGTAGTAGACACATAGCGTGTTTGTTCTCTCCAAGTTCTGAGGGCAGTTCACAAAGGCATCATTAACACACCATGAAATTCAACATTAGAATTCTCCAAAAGGTTGGGTAACTTGGAGCATTGAACAGACTGAAAAAGTCTATTTTTTTTTCCTTGAAGCATGTAGTTCTAGGGTGAACAGTCTCCCTGTTTATGTGAGAATTGTACGTGCATTTTTTGGTCTCTGCCATATTGCGAATGCTTAATGTAGATGGTTACCAAAGGCTCATGCACCAGTTGGTAAAGAATGCAAAAATGACCAATAATAAATATACAATGTTGAGAGTGTCAGGATGAGGATGTAGGAGGAAAACTGAATGAAAGTATGTGAATTGCTTCCCCCCCAAATAAATAAAACACCACTGACAACAAAAAAAGATGAAGGAAGATAAAGTCATCCATGCAAATGCTAGGCATTTTTAAAGTGAGGGACTTCTGAGAAAGACTTCTGGATGGTGGAGCAAGGAGAAAAACATTATTTAATAGGGGTGCTATTTAAAGACTATTTTAATCTCAAACCTCATTTTGTATCTCAATTTAGATTCACAAAGGCCTGTTTTTTTAAGGGCCCTAGCAAATTAAATAAGTTATAATTATTTAGATGGTAGGAATATGTGCACAAAGTTGTTTTGAAACAATGCTTGTATAGTGGCCAGTTGATTAGTTGTAGTCCTAAATGACTTATCACAATATTACATTTTCTTTTTTTTTGTATGGGATCGAACCCAGAGCATTTAACCATTGAGCCACATCCCCAGCCCCCTGTTTATTATTATTATTACTATTATTATTATTATTTTATGCCATTATACATGTACGTTGCCCTTTTTATTTTTTATTTTGAGGTAGGGTCTCACTAAGTTGCTTGTGGCCTCACCAAACTTCTGAGCTTGCCCTCGGATTTGCAATCCTCCTGCCTCTGGCTTCACAGTCTCTGGGATTCCAGGTGTGCACTTCTGTGGCTGGTTTGATGTTCCTAATAAATACATATTGAAAACGAGAAAATGCAGTTTGGGCAATGGAACAGGGGTGGGTTTCCATTATCTTACTTTCTGGTGGTGAAAACACCAGAAGTAAAGTACTGCAATTGACTACCTCAGGGACTTCAACATAGTTTCCACCGTAACTTCACATGAAATTAAACTACTGCAACCTTTATGACTTTTTTAGACCTTTAATACACATACTCATTATAATCATATTTGAAATTTGTGTTGATCATTATGAAGAAGAGATTTAAAAAAAATTTTTGTAGTTGTAGATGGATAGCACACCTTTATTTTATTTGTTTATTTTTATGCGGTGCTAAGGATTGAACCCAGTGCCTCACACATGCCAGACAAGTGCTTCGCCACTGAGCTACAAATCCAGCCCACGAAGAAGAGATTTTTAAGTGAATTATTTATAATGGAGATTACTATTGTAAAGTTTTTTTGAATTATTACTGTAATTAGTTGTCAATTTTTTAGTTTTCCTCTACTGGTTTATTTGTCTATTCTTTCTCTCCTGATGTTGATGTGGACTCGTACTTTTTTTTAAAAAAGTTGATTATTTCTTTTTGTGAAAAATGTTATTACTTTTGTGATATTGTCAGTTTTCCCATTAGTAAGAGTTAAATTGATAGGTGACTTTAGTAAGAATATAAAAATGTTCATATTTAATAACATACAGCCTGTTGTTTTTGTTTATTTATACCTACAAACTGGGGATTGAACCCAGGGATGCTTTACCACTGAGCTACATCCCTAGCCCTTTTTATTTTTATATTGTGAAACAAAGTCTTGCTAAGTTATTGAGGCAGGCCTCAAATTTGCAATCCTCCTTGCCTCAGCTTCCAGAGCTGCTAGGATTACAAGCATGGACCACTATGCTGGGCAAGATTGCAAACTTAGAATGGCAGAGTAGCACTGAAATGACCAATGCTCTATGTTCTTTGTTTTTACTGCTTACCAAATAGCTGAGCTAGAGGAAGCCTCCTTCTACCAAATGAACACTTTTCAATAGAAGTGATCCCATTAAATTAGAAGAGAAAAGTATAGTAGAAGAAGGGGATCAAAGGAGAGACAGGAGGGGAGGAAAAGAAAATGTACTAGGGAATGAAATCATTCAAATTGTGCTATTGTGCTATGTGCATGCATGAATATGTCAGAATGATTCCCATCAGAATTCAAAAAATACAAAATATGAACTGAGGGGATGAGGGGAGGAATGGAGAGAAAGGGGAGGTACTGGGGAATGAAATGGAACAAATCATGTGCATGTATGAATATTTCACAATGCCCACCATATTATATGCATGATTATAATGTACTAATAAAATAAATAACTTATATAAATAATTACTATAAATAATTTACAATTCTAAATTAGGTATCCACATGTACACTAAGCTTTGATGCTACTAAACATTTGTGGTGATCTTTTTTCCTCACCTCTTAATAAATGCATGATCTAATGAATATTTGAATACAGAAATAAGTTTTTTTGTAGTAAGTTAAATGGCTTTTTTTCTGAGATACATTTTATGTATATGTACATGTCAAAATTCTAATACTGTGTCATTACTTAAGATACTTCTAGCTTAAGATAATGAAAGAATGAAATTAGACTTTCAAAGATTAAGTTTATTTTCTCATGTAAGTGTCACGTCTAGAGTTAGGTTAGGGCAGTGTCAGGATTAGTTAATTCAGGGCTCAGTGACATAGTCACTAGGTTCTTTAAGCTTTTTTTTAATCTTCCTTAGCATGTAGACTTTAAACCTCTGGCGTGTCGCAGAGATACTACCTCACAGCATTGAGTCTGGACTGAAAAGAGAAGCTTTTCCACAACATCTCTTTTTAAAACGATTTCTCCATCATTGGCCAGAGATGAGTCCCATGACCCTGCCCAGAACAATCACAGCCAAGAGGCAATTGAACTAATTTTATTAGTCATAATTCATCTTATTATGTAACCATAACTCACCACTCTGACTGGTGAGGTGTCAGCCTCCCATGAAGGACATAATCACTTTGAAGAGAGAGAACAGAATCAAGATTCTGCTAACAGTATAGAGAAATCAGATGACAGTTGGGGTTGGGAACAAACTCAGTGTCTGTCAAGTATCAGTTCAAAGTGTTTATGTAACCCGCTAAACAATGAAAACCATTGTTTCTGTACACAGAGTTACAAAATAAGTTTCAACTAGAAGTGAAAGTTTTAAGGAATAAGCTTCTAGGATGGACTAGCAGTTAATCCTTGGGTCTTCTATGAAGACTGAACTCATTTCAAGACAGTTTGAAATGTATTGGCATTTTACCAACAAGTAAAGTCTCTAAAATTTGCCTCTTTGATATTATAAGGTCAAGAATAATATTATGCAAACTATCTTTTATAAATTTCTGTTGTTTTCTCTCACATTGTCTGTTTTGTTTATTATTCCAAGCTGAGTGCCAATTCCATTGCTACCCACATTCAACTCTCATGTTCTGCTAACCCTTTAATATTCTGGCTTTTCCAGCACAAAACTTTGGTAATTTAACAAGTATTTTAGATAATTATTAACCCAAGATTAAATGTAGATTAAATGTTAGTCTAGGGTTATGGAGTTAGCTTAGTTAGCCTTCTTATTATATGCCAGGCCCTAGGTTCCCCCAGCAAAACACACACACACACACACACACACACACACATCTAAATGTGCTTAGATAACCCAAAACAATTGCCAACATTAATAGTTCTATGAGAGGTTTAAAATAGGCAATGTAGAGACCTATATCTTATTACATAGCATGAAGTGGCAGCAATTTGTCAATTTAAAATTACCCATTGAAATTTATATAAATTACAGATATATATTTTATATACTTCATGTATATTGTATGTGTATGTGCGCGTGCATGCAGGTGTGTGTATTTTTTTAAATTTCCACTGGGGATTTAACCCAGTTCACTTTACCACTGAGATTCATCCCAAGAACCTCCCCCATTTTTTTTTTTTTTTTGGTGGTGCTGGGGATTGAACCCAGAGCCTTGCTGGAGGCAAGAACTCTACCCAATGAGCTATTTCTCCAGCCCCATCCCCACCTCTTTTTTATTTTTATAGTTTGCAGTAGGGTCTCTACAAGTTGCTGAGAGTCTAAGTTCCTGGGTCTGGCCTTGAATTGCTGATCCTCCTGCCTTACCTTACAGGCTGAAATTTACATTTTTAAATGATATTTATATTTAAAGTTTTAGAAACTTAAAATCACAAAGCTCCACATGCTGCTTTAAAAAAGCACTTAAGTACTGTAAGCCTAATGGAGAAGTAATTATTGTGGTTAAGAAAATTTTAAAATTTGTATTTTCATTGATCTGTTTATCATATGTAAAAGCAATCATTGGTTTTAGGCCATATATGGCATGATTACTTTGGATGTATTAAAATGGAAGAGACCAGATAAATAAAGAACACATATACATGTATTATAGAACATAACTCATGCTAAACATTAAGCATTTAGATTTTAAATGTTCCTGTGAAGTGTGTGTGCGTGTGCGTGTGCATGTGTGAATACACTTTTCTCCCCACATTCTGTTCTGCATTAGGTTAGTATATTCATTCTGAAATGTTTAACATATGAAATATTATTATTTTGGGCTCTCCAAATATGCAGCCCCTGAAGCAACAGTGCCAGTGTTATTATGAAAATGTCTTTCATCTAAAGGTTTACTATATATATATATATATTATATATTATCTATCTATCTATCTAGACTGGAAAAATTCTTTTCATGAGAGTTTTGCCTAAGCCAAGTCTGTATTCCTAGCAAGTTGAGGCCCACAAATCCTTCCTGTAGTTTCTAAGGAAAGCTAACTAAAACAGAGCTCTTTGAACTTCTACTCATGACATCAAATTGTGAGATGGTCACAAAATGGGATGGATCATAGCAAAATACAGCTGTGAATTTTTTTGTTTTAATATTTATTTTTTAGTTTTCAGTGGACAAAACATCTTTATTTTATGTGGTGCTGAGGATCGAACCCAGCGCCCCGCACATGCCAGGCAAGCGCGCTACCGCTTGAGCCACATCCCCAGCCCCAGCTGTGAATTTTATAGTTAATAAATTGACAACTACAATTAAGGAAACAAAAGCAATATATACCATAAAATGTTCTCAAAGAATAAGTTAGAATCTTATAGATCATAAGTTCTGTATCAACATTTATTTGGCATCTTATGGTCTGAAATATGCATGATTATAAATATTCCAAACTATTTGCTGTATAATCATGACTATTTTAGTTAAGATCCCTGAAACTCGATTATCTACTCTAGCAATGTGGATAATATCAGTCGCTTCATAGGATAATTGATGCACTGAATATGCTAAGAAAATGAGTTCCCGCTGTCTCCATCCTCCTTCCTTTTGGAAGTTTCTTCACTGCTTTGGAAAAACTCAATGGGCCAGCATGGTGGTGCATGCCCCAAATCCCAGTGACTCTGGAGGCTAAGGAAAAGGGATCACAAGTTTGAGGCCCTAAGCACTTAGTGAAACCCTGTCTCAAAATGAAAAAATAAAAAGGGCTGTGGATGTGGCTCAGCAGTAAAGTACCCCTGGGTTCAATCCCCAATTTTAAAAAAAGAAAGGAATAAAACAAAAGAAAAAAATAACCCTTAAATCAACAACCTCTCTTGGAAAATCATATCAAGGAATGGTTTCTTCCTGCTGATGGATAAGAGTAAATAATTAATTTATGTTATCTTAAGAGGGGTATTCTGAAAGACTGATCTCCAGGTTTACAGATAACAAAAATGAGCTACCAGGAAATGGAATCAGTCAGTCAGTCCTAGACAGTAAAAAGCAGAAGCAGCAAAGCCAAATTGAGAAAGCAAAGCATTTTATATTTCAGTTCTTTGTTGTTTCTCCTAAGTTGCTTACTTAAAAGAATTCCTCCCACTCCCTTTAGTAAAAAGCCTAACGGTGACAAAGAACACAAAAATAAATTCTCCAAGAATCCCCAGGACTGCTTCTTGCTCATGCCTTCTGGGACACATCTCTTTTATCTTTTCTGTTTTCAAGTTCTGAATCCTACATCTCAGTACCAGATAGCCATTTGTCTATAGGACATCCTTGCTTCCAATGACTAATTTCAAAAATGCTTGTTAAATGTGCTACATGTACAAAGCCCTGAGAAAACTCTGGAATATGGAATTTAGCCATGTAAGTAGGCAAACAACAAATGACTGCTTAGTTGAATTCATTAATTAAATGTGCTTTGGAAGACAAAGACAGCATGTGAGAGGAGCTGGTTGCAAGGGCATATCCTAACATGGTAAATGAGGGAAATGATATTTGTGTTGTGATTTAAAGGATGAGTGGAGTTAATTGAGGGAAAAAAAATGGGATGTAGTCAACAGGAGGGTTGGAAATTGGCTAGGAATTCCCCAAAGCATAATTTCAGAAGAGGATGAATATTCCATTTTATTTCCCTTTTGTGGCTTCCAAATTCCTTGATCCTTTAATGTCTGTATAAGTCATTTAGATGTTATTAAATAAAAATACAAAGTAGTATATTATGCCTCACCTCACTTCCTGATTGTATTCCTAGGAAATGGCAATTCATATTTTAACTACCATAGTCTCCCAAACGATGCTTTGCATATTATATTTGCTCAGCTGATACTTGATTTAATGTACTAATAGCTTTTGCAAGATTTGGAATGGAGTCAAGAAGGAAGAAATAATTATCCTATTATAGGCTTTACTTATCCTATTATAAATTCATAATTGACTTTGAATTATTTAGTTATGGTCATTTGAATGTGCCACTTAAAATTTGTCATGAGTAATTTTTGGATTAAAGAAAAGCAGTGATTTACTCTACTCTGTACAGTACTTAGGTATGTAGAAACAATATAGTTAAGTGATGTTGAAATTATTAATTTGAGAGGCTTAGACACATGGATTGCTCCTTTTTGGATTATGTATTTTTTCTGACTATTGAAAAGCTGAGTACACATAGATTTGGTTTGCTCATTGAAGATACATATTGCTGTTTTTTTCTTTGATGACATTGCAGTAAATAAAATAAGCTAATAACAAGAGGCAAATATCTGATATTAAGTAACTTTAGTAAAGATACTTTTCTCACACAAGGTAAAATGAAGAAAAGTAACATAAAGTTGTAGATTCGAGCACTTACTATTCCAAAATCCTCACCAGAATTCTGAAAAAAGGGACTGATGTTATAATCTACTTAAAGAACTCGACAGGGAAGTAAAGGAGAAATAAAGTAGAAACACTGGTGACAAAGACCTTAGCAATTACCAAAGCTTTAATTGGGTTTCTCAGTCTTATTTTGCAGCACATCAACCCTATCCACATAGTCCTTTGTAATTCTCCATGGTTCAGTTTTCTTATCTGTAAAATGGGCGATTAAATAGCACCTGTTACAAGGTGTGTTGGGAGGATTTGATAGAGTAAGTAACCTGAGGTTTAGAACTCATCTAATGCCCAATGAGTGCTTGGTGCAGATTAGCTAGTGTCGCTAGTGGTAGTATTTCTTCTCATTCATTAGAATGAATAGTCAGGCAGTTTTTTTCTAAGAAGGAAACACTCTTTTCTCCCCCTCCCCCTCCCCTTCCCTTCCCCATTCCTTCCCCTCCCCCTCCTCCTCCCTTAAACACTAAGCTACAGCCTCAGCCTTTTTTAAATTTTTTATTTAGAGACAGGGTCTCACTAAGTTGCTGAGGCTGACTTTGAACTAGAAATACTCCTGCTTTAGCCCTCCAAGCCACTGGGAATAGAGGCAGGCACCACCACATATGGCTTGGAATATATGTGAGTTGTCTTTAATGACTTAAAATAACAACAATAACAACCTCTTATTTGGGTTAGTTTAGTTTCTTAAAGGAGAATCTTGGAGGATTGTGCCTCCTCCCATTTTTCTAACTTAAAGTATTGCAAAGTAATAAGTAGGAGTAGATCTTCTTTTATTAAGTTCCTGAGGGCACAGGGATCCTTTTTGCCTGTATTCTCAGGTCAGTATTTTGTATTATGTGTGGCTTTTGCCTTTAATTCTGTTTCTGTTTGAATTCATGTTTTCTTCCTCAGCAGCACCAATCATTCTTGGTTTGAATCATCTTTCTGTGTGTTCTCTATCTATTAACTTCTCTCCATCTCAAGATAATTGGTTCCTCTGTATTTTTTTGTAATATAAAACAGTTTTAAAATTGTTTTTTCCACTCTCTGTGATAAATCTCTTTTAAGATAGATATTTTTTCCTCTGATTTGTCAGGATCCAATTGCCTTTTGCTTGTGTGGTGGTTTTTCTTTCATAGTCTCCTATTTATTATTTACCCTGTTTGAATGAAGAGACATCTGGTGCCACCTGGTTTGTACTGGCAAATAGCAGGAATTTCTTTGAATGGCTCAATATCTACCTTGATGAGTGTCACATTCTCTTCTCAATGTTGTATTTGGAGTGAAGGTTGATAATCATAGACTCAGCCAGATTCCCAATGGCTTGCATCATGTGAAATGATGTTGGGATATTATTAGTTTCTTTTGTCTCTGATTCTGGTTACTCCTACCCTGAAGAGGGCATTGGAGACATCTGCAAGTCCTGCCCTGTGCAGTTACCTGGGGGTTTCCCAATGTACCCTGTGCACAATGGTCCACTTGTAGGTATACCTTCTGCACTGCAGTTTCACCATTATCTTCCCTTCTTTCTTCTTCTTCTTTTTTTTTCTTCTTACTTTCTGGTAATTGCAATGTTTGAATTGTGATACACATGAGAGGCTGGAAAATAGCTCTCTGACCATTTAAAAATAATTTACAAAATAGAGAGAAACATTCGTTTCATCTGGTGTAAACCCTGTGTCTGGCCTAAGCGGCAGTTGAGGCAAAGATGTTAATATCTTCCTGGCCTTTTCCAGATGCATTGGCTTTCTTGTTTCTTGAGCTGAATCATAGATAGGCTGCTGATGGATTTTTTTTTTTTAATTTTAGCAGCATTGACTTTGCCATATGTAGAAATTCTGTCCAGAATGTAAGAAGTGTCTTGCTAATAATGGGTTTCAATTAAATTATGGTTTTCATCATTTCCCAGGGTTTATCTTAGAAACCACTAAGAACTCTTAAACTAAGCCTCTTTTGTGCTTGAGTCCTCAAAGTTAGCTATTTAATAAATGATGAAAGCATTCAAATAAATGTTGATACAGAACTTATGATCTATAAGATTCTAACTTATTCTTTGAGAACATTTTATGGTATATATTGCTTTTGTTTCCTTAATTGTAGTTGTCAATTTATTAACTATAAAATTCACAGCTGGGGCTGGGGATGTGGCTCAAGCGGTAGCGCGCTTGCCTGGCATGTGCGGGGCGCTGGGTTCGATCCTCGGCACCACATAAAATAAAGATGTTTTGTCCACTGAAAACTAAAAAATAAATATTAAAACAAAAAAATTCACAGCTGTATTTTGCTATGATCCATCCCATTTTGTGACCATCTCACAATTTGATGTCATGAGTAGAAGTTCAAAGAGCTCTGTTTTAGTTAACCTTTTTGCTGCTGTGACTAAAAGACCCAAGCAGAAACAACTTTAGAGGAGGAAAAGTTTACCTTGGTACTCATGGTTTCAGAAGTCTCAATCCAGAGACAGCAGGCTTCATTCCTGGGGGCTCGAAGTGAGGCAGAACATCATGGTGGAAGAGTGTGGCAGAGGGAAACAGCTAGCGTGATGATCAGCAAGAAGAGCAAGACTCCACTCACCAGATACAAAATATGTATACCAAAGGCCCACCTCCTCCAGCCATACCCTATCACTTCAATTACTACTCAGTTAATCCCTAACACGGGATTATAAAACCCTTATAACCTAATCATTTCTCCTCTGAACTTTCTTGTGTTCTCTCACACATGAGCTTTTGGGGGACACCTCACATCCAAACAGGCTGTTAGCTTGTCCATTTTCCTTTTAGCATGAAAGATTTAGTCTAGTGTTTGGCCACATAACACATCTAATGTCATATTAATGTCCTGAGAAAAACTGCTATAAAGGATGATAAAGGCATATATTGCAATAAACACCAAATTTGTTTCATCACTATGATTCATGGATGAAGCTGGCTTATGATAGTAGCAGACCCTTTAGTGAGTAAGGAGATCTTTAGTGCACTTAGACATTAATAGTCTTTTAATAGCTCTGCTTAGAGGATTTCTTTGTTGTTGAAAGCTATTGTTTTTCATTTTTTTGTTGTGTACCAGTTACATTTTTTCATCAAAAAATTACTGAAAGCATAAATCCAAAGACTGTGCTGAGGATTAACACAGTGAATAAATCAGCCTTGCTTTCATCCTCAAGGATCTTTGAGCCTGTATCCTAAACTCATAACATTGCATTGTACACTTTCACCAAAGTTGTATATATTTGTGTTATTTTCCCCAAAATATGTTTCCTTGCATTGAGAGCTTTTTTTTTTAAATAAATGGATTTTAAAAGAAAGACATGGAGAATGTACATGGAAACAAAATATGACATATATATGTATATATGTATACACACATATATTTAATATCCATAAAGTGAATGATCAACTGTTAAAAAACATATTTTTTTAGTATTACCTATAGTCACACTAAGGACAAACAATGTTATAATTATCCACTGTTAGAGACAGAGCTCCAGAACCATGATTCTGAACCCAATAGCCTAGGAGGAACTTGGCTATCATAATCATTTGGGAATTGGTGATAAGCCTGTTGCTAATGAGCTCCTAATATTGAGAGTAAAAAGTAGGTGAAAACACTAGTCTTGGAAGTGGGGATATATAAAAAACAGAGAAAAGGGGCTGGGGATGTGGCTCAAGCGGTAGCGCGCTCGCCTGGCATGCGTGCGGCCCGGGTTCGGTCCTCAGCACCACATACAAACAATGATGCTGTGTCCGCCCATAACTGAAAAATAAATATTAAAAAAATTAAAATAAATAAATAAATAAAAAAAAAACAGAAATGTTTTATGTATTTTGTAATCTTGTTATGCATGTAGCAGTATATATGTATGCATTCTTTTTAAATGCAAGAATTTTTAACAAAAATTCTATAAGTACAGATGAATTTTTAAATTCATAACAGTTCTAAAATGTCTACATACTCAAATGCTTATTTTTTTGTGAAAGCACTATTTTTTAAAGATCAAGTCCTTTGAGATTCTGTATTCAGTTGCATTAACATGGAATGATATTTTAATAAAAATTATTTAAATAAATAGACATACTTTGTAGCCTTAAGTAATTTCCAAGCTAGATAGGGATATGAAACATAAACATATCTTTCAGTTAAAGAAAAGGAAACACCTATAAACTTTAGTTGAAGAAAATGTCTTAGGCATTTAAACGGAATGAGAGCATTATGGTCCATGGGAGCAAGTACTACATGCAGAAGACTCTGGGTGGCCCTTTGAAATCTTGAATCAACAATGTATTCTAATCAGAGTGCATCAGTAATGTTTGCTAATGGATGTGTTGTTGACAACATGTCCTTAATCTGTTATTTATTTACTTTTTTTGATCAGAAGATCTAGTCTTGTTTTTTTTTTTTTTTTCATGCCATAGACTCATTGTTTGGTTCCACAGAAATTATTACCTATGCTATATTGTTTGGAATATGGGTTTATTGATATATGTGTGCATTTGTGTGTATGTGTATGTACATATGTAAATTTCAGTAGATTATCCTACTATCATATATAAAGTGGGAAGTGCAGCAAATGGGAGCAATTGTGACTGTTGTGGTTTAATCAGAGTGAGCAAAACTATTATTTTTAACCCATATTGGGGGCTGGGGTTGTAGCTCAGTGGTAGAGTGCTTGTCTAGCATGGGTGAGTCACTGGGTTCAATCCTGAGCATCACATAAAAATAAATGAAGGTATATTTAACTCATATGGTAAGTTAGAATTTTAATAATCTTATAGTGCATCTGGTCATTTATGAAGAGGTTTACTTTTTATTTTAGATTTCTTTTTTCTTTTCTTTCTTTTTTTTTTTTGGTTAACTTATTTGTGCTAATTTGTTAACATTGTTTCTTTAAAATTGGCCACTGAATTTTTAGGAACTTTAAAAGTATACATTTATTTGAAAAACCATTTTGAGGGCTGGAGTTGTGGCTCAGCAGTGGAGTGCTCTCCAAGCACGTGTGAGGCACTGAGTTCGATCCTCAGCACCACATAAAAATAAATAAATAAAGGTATTGTGTCCGTCTACAACTAAAACAAAGTAATAATAATAAAAAAGACAAACTATTCGAGAAGTAGCCTTCAGAGTTCTATAATAGGCAGTAGTGAAGAATTATAAGCATTACATCAGTAAAGCCTCCTTTTACACTTTTATCTCTCCATCATAAAAACATGGCTGGTATTCTAATGCATGTTTACAAGAATGTTTAAATATAACACTCTGCCCCATAACTTATAAATCATTTACAGACTCTAATCTGGAATATTATTTTAAACACAGTTTTATATAAGCTCATCCCTGAAGTATTTAAGCAGTATATTTTAAACTATATTCTCCTTAAAAATTTGTTTTCATAAGTGTATCTTAACTAATTTGAGTTAAATGTATTTTAAGCACATTTTATATTTAGTTCATACATAAAAACATAAATACGTACATATTGAGCAAAAATGATTGAAGGCCTTTAAATACCTGAGAGTGGTAATGGATGGATGGAGTCTTTTACACATGACTCAATCACCCATGGAGAATTTCTAGATTTATTACAGTTTTTTGATTAGAACTGCACGATTGCTTATCTTCAATCAAATTTGTGAATCAAAACTCAAAATAATATACTGTTTGGTTAGACTTACTAGGTCCTTGTGATTGCTTGTTTGTTTTCTTGATCAGCAGTCTTTTCCAGGAAAATATTTTAATGCTAATGTTTTCAGGGAGCTTCTTAATGCACTTTCCATCATAAGCCGATTAAAAGCCTTCTGTTGGCATCTACTTAAGAGAAGTTGCAGCTGCTGCTACAAACTGAGCAGTTAATAGGAAGGAATATCGGGCTTATGGCCTTTCCCACCTTGTTTTTGCACAAGGCTCTGCACTCACAAAACGTTCCTGCATGTGAATATCCTCTTTGCCCAAAGGATTTACCCTCTATGTGGAGTATTTCAGACCACTCAGCATTTAATGTTTTTCATTATTTTTTTCAACTTTAACTTTTTTCTTTGTAGAGTTTCTTTAATGAAACTTAAACACTTTTACAAAGCGTGGTTTTTTTGGTTGTATAAATATAGCAAGAACTGATAGACAAATTGTATTAAAATTGGGTTAAACTTTGTAAAACTGCATAGACATGTACTGGTGAGAGTCACTTAGTAGCCCTTAGGAAATGGCTTTGTATTAAAAGGATTCTTAATCTTTGTGGTGTTTAGGTATCAACTGTTTAGGATTGAGTATTCTTTTGAAGCATTCATCCCATGTTTCATTAAAAAATATTTGGATTAATAAGCCTTGTGGAAGCAACTTTATAATATCAATTTTATTTATAGGTGAAGAAGATAAAAGCCCTTGATATACAGCAGGGATAATACATTGTTCAAGCCGATTATAGGGAGGAGCTAGTTTCACAGAAACGGTAGACCTGAAAGGAAAGCTTCTTAGAAGTGGAAGATAATATAATGTCATGTGCTCATCTTTTCATTCAAGACTTAAGACAAAAATATTTCCTTAAGCTCACCTCAGCCTTGTAGTTTTATAACATCAGGAAATATTGTCTGTGTCAAAACACTTTAAGCTTTATTTCTAATGAAATTCCTTTGGTAATACATTGGGCGAGAAGAAGAATATTTTGCTAAAGTAAGAATTAAAAAAGACATTAAAGGGTAATAAACACATAGAAAGAAGTAAAGAAGAAATGGGTAGAAGAGACATGAATAGGGAAGCAAGTCAATCATTTCTGTGAGCAGAGTCTTCTAATTTATTAATGACTCCTGGCTACAATCTCACTTCTCTTTGGTATCCTCTTATTGGATAAGAGGATTACAAAGTCATAAAGCTGTTAAGACATACTCTGACTATTTACGTAGTTACATTTAAGCCATATCCTTAGATAAATAGAAATATATTAATTCAACAGGTATATGTTCTGTACCCCCTATGGGCAATGTTCTCTAGTTGCTGGGAATGTAGTAATAAACAAGACAGACAGGATCTGAGTTCAATGAATTTTCTTTCTGGAAAGGAGAGAAGAATGAATCCTCCCTGTGTTCTACAAGGTAATTTCAGTGTTCTAAGTACTAAGGAAATGCTAAATTTATTGAGCAGACTCCCATAGTAAATATAATGATAAGAGGATCTTATTAATAACCACTGCAAAATTTATACCTTTTCAAAGAAGAGATGTAAGATCTTTGTGAAAACAATTAAAACTTAAGAAAATAGTAGCTAGAGAATTCTTAAAGGCTGTAAATGTGAATTAAACTAGAGTAATAGCTTTTAAATTCAGGGTGAGGCAACCAATATTTAGAAAAGTTTAACGTTTGAGAGTTTCAAAGGATATAGCAGTGGTTATTTTTTTCCACTATCCATCTGTTTTATTCATACCCTTGGAACTGAGGTTGGAATATTGTCCCAAACCTGGCATTAGTGTTTCCCAGTTGGCAGGGCCCAGTGGATTGCCATTGCTCGTCGATTGTTATAGATAGTTTTATGCTGAGCCCCTTTATTTTCAGTAACTGCATTTGGAGTTACTCAAGTAGTATTAGAAGGAAAAAGATTACATAAAATGTAAACAAAAGGACAAAGTGACATCATGTTTACTGGTGAGAGAATTTAATACTATAGTCATGTAAAATCTTTCTAAGTGATTTTATAAAGTATAACTACAATGAAATTCTTGCAGAATTCATGGAACTTGATCAGAAACTCTGTCCAATGATATAGAAAACTCAAGGGCCAGGCAGCTGTAGAGTGCATGTTTAGTATTAAGAAGTCTCTGGGTTCAATCCCCAGCACTGCCAGAAAGAAAGGGGGACATTAGTAGCCAATGTATTGAGTTTGATTATAATTAAGCAGTGTATTTTTGTGCAAGAAAAAATTACAGAGAGGCTAAAAATTCATTCACATATTTGATGTATTGAGATATGAGACAGAATGAGGAAAATCTGAATGTATAATAAGTGATAGAATATTGACTATTCATATAGGAAAATGTCAAATAAATCATAATTCATAACATAATCAAAAATATTTTTAAAACATTAAGAGTTCAAATGTTAAAGAATGTCTTTTTGCATCATGCAAGGTCTATATTTTTTTTCACAATACCTTTATTTTATTTATTTATTTTTATGTGGTACTGAGGATCAAACTCATCACCTTGCACATCCCAGGCCAGTGCTCTACTGCTGAGTCACAACTCCAGCCCTAAGGTCTATATTTTTTGATTAGAAAAGACTCACAATCAGACTGTGTTAATTTTAACCCTTAGTGTATGCATGACAAAATTTCACCCAGTTTAAAGAATAAAAGACAAAGCAGAACCAGCCTTTCTTAAATTTTTTCCACTCACAAGTTTAGTAAGAACAGACATGAACAAGATCATTTGGTGAAATATTTTTACTTCCTAAATTGATTCTTTAAAGAGCTATGAGATTATCTGTTCATTTTAACATAGTTTTGTTTAGCTCATAGATATGTCCAAATAGTATGCAAATATGGTGTTGCAATTTTCAAATGACAAAACTATTGGGTTAAATGACTAGAAAACTGAAGATTTGTTAGAAAAAATATTACAATATGAGCAAGTTGAATAATTCTACATTGAAGACAATTGCAACAACAATAAATATGTATCGCCTATTAACCATGTGTTTGTCCATGTTTAACTTAAAAATTTTCTCAATCATGTTACAATGGCAACATTGTTGTAAAGGATAGTGAAATGGATCAGATTTATGAGGCTAACTGGCTTGTGAAATGGTGAATCCACATGTGGAAATTAAAAAATAAAGCAGAGGAGGAGGTAGAGCTCATAAAGGTCATGAGTTTGAAGTAGCATATACTGAATTTTAGTGAGACACCTGGGAATGAGACTGTGACTTGGAAGAAAGTTCTGAGCTACTGCTGTAGATTTAAAAGAGCATATGCTTGTGAAAGATATGAATTTGAATCCAGGAAGTACTTTGAGATGATAAAAAGAGGACAGAATTTTGGAGAAAAACCAACTCCAGGCATTAAGAGGGTGCAGTTCTGTTGAGTATCTAAAATAGGAAAGATTTCCCAAGTGGTGCCATATGACCCAGTCAAATAAAACCATTAAGAGAATCTGTAACTCTTATCTCCCAATTGCTTCCTGGTGGTTGGTTCATTAATAGAAACCAGTTATCAAATCAGTCCCTGAAAATGTGTGTATTGCTTACCTTTTCTGTTGGACTCAAACAGGTAGCATGCTGTGAAACTCAGGGAAGTTAGTAAATTAATCCTTATTGAAATACAAGGGTACAGTTGAATGATCTACTATATGCTTTTATGTAAACATTTCTTTATAACAAATCTTTAACATTTCTCTTCAAAAGTTAACTTTTTAGGTGGGGAGCTGGGTTTCAGTTCTTAGATTTAAACTGGGTTCCTGTGCATAAGCACATGCTCTAGAACTGAAGTAAACCCTCAGCTGGATTTTTTTTTAAGAGAGAGAGAGAGAATTTTTTAATGTTTATTTTTCAGTTTTTGGTGGACACAACATCTTTATTTTATTTTATTTGATGCTGAGGATGGAACCCAGGGCCCTGTGTGTGCCAGGTGAGCGCGTTACCGCTTGAGCCACATCCCCAGCCCTGGATTTATTTTTTTTTAATTAATGACTACAGAGAATTATTAGATTGTTACAAATTACACATTGGAGATACAGTTTTCCTGACAGTATACTAAATATTTTTAAACAGTTGCATTGGAAGTGTGTGCATGGTCATTGTTTTTATATAAAAATTGTGTGAGGGGTTGGGGATGTGGCTTAGTGGCAGAGCACTTGCCTAGCATGTGTGAGGTACTGGGTTTGATCCTTAGCACTGCATACAAAAATGAATAAAATAAAGGCATGCTGTCTATCTACAATTATAAAAAATAAAAAAAATTTGTGTGTGTGTGTGTGTGTGTGTTGTGTATTTTCAAATATCAATTAGGGCCGGGCATATAGCTCAGTAGTAGAGCATTTATTTGCCTAGCATACCTGAGGCCCTTGGATCAATTCTCAGAATTGAACAACAACAACAAAAAAATCAAAATCAAAAAACAAAATCCCTCAAATGCCACATAGCTCTTCTGTTCCTGGACCAGAAAACCCATTGTTTGTTTTGCTTTATAATTGCCATGTTATTTTTGAAGAAAGCATTTTCACTGTAATTTCATAGATAAAAGGGTTAATAGATGGCTTCCGGGGGTTGAGTGAATAGTCTGAAATTGTATGCTACTGTGTGAAAACTATGAGAGTATATATTTAGGTATATAATTTTCTGGTTTGAGCATCCATACCTTTCATCAGATTCTCAAGGGTTTGTCAAGCCATTCCTTTAAAAGGATCAGAAAATGGTTTTTGTTTTTAAATAGGTGGTTCAGAAGTTTAGCGTACTTGAGGAGTTTTGAAGGCTAGTTTTATAATTGCAGCAATTATAAAGGAACAGAGGATTACAGACATTATTTAGCAAATCACGTTAAGGTTTGTTTTTGTCTCAAAAGCTTCCTACATTATTATGTTCCTCTGTCTAGGTCATCCTGCTGGCATGCTCTTTACCATAATGGTGCTACTGTATTATCCAACCATACCGCAGCACTTAAAACCAGTTCTAAACATTACCTTTTATAACTCACATCTAGCATAGAAAAATAAAAGCATCAGGCTATCTCCCCCAAGTTTTGATCTTGGAAATGTGGAAGGAAGACAATCACGAAGAGAAAATCCCAGGATTATCATTTATTAGTAGTATATATATGTGGTTCCTGAGTCTGGTTAAGACAGTGGAGATTTTATTTTTAAAACAAATACTTGATTTCTGATATCAGAAAGGAAAGAAAAATTTCTTTTCTGAATGTGATTTTTATTAGATGGAATATCGCAGTTGTTGGAAGTCGTATTTTGGAGATTTTGTAAATCATGTTGACGTATTCCAGACATGAATTTCACATAACTCTATTTCATTTGGATAGATTTTATGTCATCAAAATAGGTTGCTGGTGTCTTTTTAAATGCAATGTGGAGGATCTTTTTTTGTTCTTTTTAAGGCAGAAAAACAAAAATGAATACAACAACAACAAAAATAACTTTCATAAGGCAACAATACTCCAAGAACCAACCCATATAAGGTCTATCAGATTTTTTTCATAACTATGTCAGTGGGTGAAATTTTTAGTTAAGCCAATCAAGAAATATTTAGCAAATGTACAGGTTGTGGAATCATATTGGTCATTTAGTATAGTTCATTTCTCCATATTATAACACATTTTAAATATTTTAAGTGATTACTTGCCTTCTCTAAATTAACCACTTTTTATAGAGTATTAAATTCTGGACCAACGTGAAATTTGTAAGTAGAGTTAACTCTTGATCCAGCCATGAGAAGAAAACCAGAATCCAGTAAATTGATAATAATTGGGAAAAATGTCTCCTCTTGATTGGTAATATTGGACAGATCTCACAAACAACATAATGAAAAACAATTAAAGAGAGTTGTTAGGGTCCTTGTTGTTTTAAACTATTTTGAAAAAGTATTGTAAATATAATGGATATTACCATGTTTCTGAAAACAAGGAAAATGCGTTTCCCAGTGGTAAGTTGATCAGGATGCAAACAGGAAAACATACTTGTGAATCAATCTAGTAGATTTCTAAGTTGAAAGATGTCCTAAGTAGTGTGATGAAGTACAAAGAGAACAGATAGCAATGAGACACAAGAGCTTTAGATTGGAGGTTAATGCTATCTTTTGTCATTAGGATAATCATGTGTTCCAGATTCTGGGAATTGAAGTTGATCATCTCTCTTGCTCTGACACAATTATTAATATTCTCTTTCATTGTTAAAAATGTTTTGATTTGGATAAGAAATTGTATGGTTACCCTACTTATTGTGATGCCTCACTCTATTTTCATAGGGAAAAAAGTATATGTGCTACTTTTAGTTTTTTAATGATATGTATTTTTAAAATTTTAAAATTTTATTCATTCTTTTTAGTTATACATGGCAGCAGAATTCATTTTGATATTCAAATATAGGATATATCTTATTCTAATTAGTATTCCATTCTTAAGGATATTCACAATGGTGGGATTCACTATGGTATATTTATGTATGTATACAGGAATATTATGTCAAATTCATTCCACTGTCTTTCCTTTTCCCATTCCCCTTCCCTTTCTTTCATTCTCCTTTGTCTAATCTACTGCATATCTGTTCTTCCCCTCTTCCTCTATATTGTGGTGGATTAGGTTCCATATATTTCTGAAAATATTTGACCTTTGGCTTTTGGGACTGGCTTATTTCACTTAGCATGATAGTCTCCATATCCATCCATTTACAGGCAAATGTCATGAAATCATTCTTCTTTATGTGAGTAATACTCCATTGTATTACTATATATACCATATTTTCTTTATTCATTCGTCTATTGAAGGGTATCTAGGTTGGTTCCACAGCTTAGCTATTGTAAATTGTGCTGCTATAAAATTGATGTGGTTGTGTTACTTGTAGTGTGCTGATCTTAAATCCTTTGGGTATACGCTGAGAAATAGGGTAACAATCAAATGTGGTTCTATTCCTAGTTTTTTTGAGGAATCTTCATACTGTTTTCCAGAGTAGTTGCACCAATTTGCATTCCCACCAGCAATGTATGAGTGTAGCTTTCTCTTCACATCCTCACCAACATTTATTGTTATTTGTATTCTTGATAATTACCATTCTGATTGGGGTGAGATGAAATCTCAGTATAGTTTTAATTTGCATATTTGTTGAAAATTCATATCTCTTCTGAGAAGTATCTGCTCAGTACTTTTAGTTTTTAAAGTTGTAACAATTGAAATGAAATCTTTTGTATAATCAAGAGTTTTACAATCAAAAATTCATATAAGAATAACTGGGATGATTAAATATTAGTATATGCATCTGGGCAGAATGATTTAGGTACTGTTATAAGAGTACTTTTACATGAATAATGTAATTCTTGAACAAATTAGTATTATTCTCAGTTAGTTCTGTAATGCCTATATTTTCCAAAAATGTGTTGTGTTGAAACCAAGTCACAGACTATGACTACAAGCAATGTTGAGATTTAAACTAAGTTTTGGAATAAAGAAGAAGCACAAATTATGTTTTTATGAAAATTCAATGGCTTTACTGAACTGAATGAGAAAAATGGAAGCAATTATTTCATCATTTTTTCAGTTTTCAATTCAGTGTGGAATGTTTTTAGTTTGCTTCTTATCATCTTCAAGAGGTATTTAGGTATACTTCCGTTAGCTTTTGAAAATGATAATAATTTTATTCTTTTATTAAGTCATTATCAGCAATCATGCATTTTAATGTATGCAGTATGCAGTCTTTAAACAAAAAACTTTTTTTTTCATAAAGCTCTATTCCTGAATCTAGTTGTATTTCTGAAAATCCATTTAATCTCTTCAAAATGACTGCACTTTAACTTTTTAAATTTCTTCCTGCAAAGCTGTTGGAGGACTTGTATTAATTTGAAATAAAATAAAACAAAACCACTTTTTATCACTAGCAAATGAGTTTCCAACTTGAAGGTCCCTTTAGCAATAAAAAGAGGAAGCTGATTTTGCCTAAATCTGAGAATCTTGACCATCAGGAGGACTTCAGAAAGTTGGCACACAGGAGCCAGCTCACCATATGGAACTTTAAAATACACAGTTTCGGGGAAAAAAAATAAAGGATATCAAATGCTACACAGCCTTATTAAAAACATGAATTAGATAATGTACATGAAAGTATCTGGTCACTACTTGTAGTTTTGATTTGATACTCAATGGATGTTACTTGAGTGAATGAGCAAGATCTAGGAAGAGTAGGAAGATCTAGGAAGAGTCAAGGAATTGTATACCAAATAATGCTCTTTCTTTTATTTTTTTCTATGCCAGCCAAGAACCTCTCCTGTAAAGAATAGTACAAATGACCAATAATATAAGTTCATTTCACAGACTCAGCTATTTTTACGAGCTTTATGTGTCTTTTTCCATCATTCAAATTATTTTTTTTACCACCCAAATCTGACATTGAAGATTCTGAACCACCTAGATTAGGATCTAAGGTCACCAAAAGACTCAATTTTACTATCTCCATCTACTGGCAGGGAGGAACTATACCCAAGCATCTGGACTGGCATAGAAAAGAGGAGAAAGAACATTTAAAAGGTAAGCAAAACATATGTTTTTAATTTTTTTTAAAAAAACGTGTCTCATTACACTCTACTATAACTAAGATTGATACAAGCCATCTTAAAGCAAGCAAGAGAATCTCTTTAGGTGGAATAATGTTCTTACCAGTAGCTCTAATACAAACAAGTGGAGACCTGAACACCTTCTTTGATGTTGGCTGTTACGTCTTTGCTCTTCCCAACTTCTGTCTAGTCATTCCAAGGCTCAAGTGCTACTCTCACAATATCCCTGATAGTCTTCACACTGCAGTGTGCTTGCTGGAATGCCTATACATATGTTCTCATTTCCTGAAATTCTCTGACATGTTAAATATGACTTTACCTGACAAATTATTTTGACTGTTGAGAGAGTAAAGATATGTTTCTTTACTGAGCTGTAATTTATTATTCTGGTGTTTCTCTGGTACTTTTCCATTGTTCATTCATTAGTATTTTTGTTTGGCTGAAAGTGCCAAATAATGGGCTGGGGTTGTGGTTCAGTGGTAGAGTGCTTGCCAAGTATGTGTGAGGCACTGGGTTTGATCCTCAGCCCTGCATAAAAATAAATAAATAAATAAAATAAAGGTATTCTGTCCGTCTACAAGTTAAAAAAAAATTCAAAAATAAGTGACAAATAAAACTTTCTTGGTAATTGATGAGTAAGCCTTAGTACGTATTTATATCAGTATTTTTTTTTTGAATTTGGTATTTTGCTTGCTCATTAGAAATTTTCTGAAATTGCACTGGTTCACTTTTAACAAGATTATTACGTTGTGATCAAACTTTGCAGTATGATAACTGGTATAAAATATTTCTGTGGTTTGTGTGGTTGTACAGTAATAGATCTCTGTAATTCATGTTTTAGATGATGAGTACAGTTGTCTCCAAGGCTTATGTTATGCATATCTTTCTTTAAAAAGCCCTCAACTTGAGAATAGGGATATCAGCCCCATGTCAAGATAATTAATAACGTTACAATTGCTGCAATTACATTAATTATAACTTGTACATTTTTCCTAATAGTTTTCTCCTTTCTTCTTTCCCCCAACCCACATTGGCTTATATTTTTTGTTCTTTTTTTTCATGGAAAATATTACGTTTCTTTCAGAAGAGGAATGGGTGGATTCATAGGGAAACATGGGTGGAGAGTTTTCAACTTCAAAATTAGCTTTCAGAGGCAAGAATTTTCAAGGCAATGCTGTGCTCAGACAGGTCTGTTCACTTCTGGGAGGTCATGAATGCAGCTGTTCCATTTGCTCAGACAGGGATTAGACTCATATAAACAGTGCAGATGTCATAAAGAGGGATTCTCAAATCTTGTGGTGTCGGATGATGTCCAATCTGACAGACATATCCTCAGAGTCTCCCCTGAGATCAGAAGACAAGGAAGGAGATATTTTTGAACAATGTTGAAAGGACTAGTGATAATGGAGTGTTGGAGAAAAATCTCGCCTCACAAATGGAACTTCTGGTGGACTTGGTTAAGTCAAATTCAATCTCTACATTGAGTAAAACCATGTATCTCCTGCAATATGTTCCTTCCTCCATTTCACCTCCTCTTTTCAGCTCTCTTTTTCCTTTATGTTTGGCTCAATTTAAAATTATTGTGATAAAACTAGTGGCTGAAGAATCCAGCTAATGGATATATTCAAGGCCATTCTAGAATTAAGGATACTGAAAATCTTCTTTATGTTTATTCACTCTTTAACCCCAACCCTTCTAGTTGATAAAATAGGGTAAGCTGGAATGGAATAGGTTGGCACAGGGTATCCTCATCATTATTTAAATGTGTGTTTTGAGAAGGACCCTATTTTCTCACCAAAATATATGTTTTTTTATTAATTTTCAGTCATTGTTTCTTTTAAATACATCACATTTACATTTTTCATATTTTTACATCACTGAAATGAATAAAAATTGTTAAAGGGTAGTGCATGGGTTGGGGAGGCAGTGGTTTATACCAGAGCAGAATGGTTAGGACATTCATAAGCATATTTTATTTATACTTTGTCTAATGACAGGTGGACTTGTCCCAGTGTATTTATTCCAGATTTCATTATGTGGAATTCCTGAAAAAAAAAACAAAAACACAATGTAGTAATCTCTTATCTTGCTACAAACATAAGTTGTAAATAGTAAATATTTCTTATGGAAATGTAAACACTTTATCACTAATTGACAACACTTAGTAACTCTGAAATATAAGATAGGAGGATATGTTTTGTATATAAATGACTGAATTTTTTTTTAATCTTAGGGTAGAATTCATGAGTCATAGACTCATTACAGATACATTATATGCATACACTTTTGAAGGTGAAATGCTAAATACAAACCGGAAACAGTAGTCTCATTTTCAGCAATAACATATATGGCTGAATATATTAACATTGTAATAAATATATTCCTACCAATTTTCCTTAGGATTCATTCATTTGCCTAATGCACAGCTTAGCCTAATGCACAACTTAGTCTAAAAAATTTTAAACATTTTAAATTCTCATTAAAAACAGACAATAATGGACTTACAAATCTGTGAAAGACTTAAGTTTGTAGGGACTGTCATTTTCTTGTAATTTTCATTGGTAAATTCTAAAAATTATCCCATCAGAATTTCAATACTTTACCTAGTCATTGTGAACTCACAAAGAAATAGGAGGTAACATCAGGCCATTTTGGAGATTGCTGGTAAATTCCAGTCTGAATGTTGTAAATTATATGTCCCATGCAGATAGAAAGTTGGTAGATCCTGAGACTCAAGAACAGATGTTCTTTATTGAAAATATTTTCTCTTAAATTTGTTTCTTAAAAGGTATATATAATAGGAATTTGTGCTTAATCATGTTAGCCATTTTTTGCTATAATAATATTACTTGGTATTTGTTGCTTAAAACATTTCAGAACTCCTAATATTGATACTCTCTACATTGAATAATAATATAATTCAATAGGAGAGTTGATTCACTAATCTTTAAGGTGAATGTTTCTTATGTAATTGAACTACTCCTAATTTATCTCTCTTCTACATTCTGGTTTGGCCTCTTCATGGTGTCTAAAGTAATGTACAACTTAACAAAGAAAGAAAACAGCATTGCCTAAACATGTTTTACAATATTAGGGTGTGTGATTATATGTGTATGCAGTTATATTCATTACTAATTGGTGTGTGTAAAGGCCGTAAAGAGATTCTGTGTTTATGCACTTGACTATTTATCCTGTGCCATAATAGGTATAAAGATTATTGTCAGTTTTTCTTCCATATTTGAGCATTCATGTTAGAGTCACTCCATTGTACAAAACCAAAATGGGTTATTTTTATGATTACTCAGAAGCTTAAAATACCAGGCTGTCAAATCCTGACCATTTCTAAATCATATGTCTCAATACAGGAAGATTTTATAGCTCTTACTTGATGGGTCTTTTATGATGTAAAGTGAGGTGTTTTTGAATGTGAAAGTGGATACTAACAATAATCACACCAGGGAAACAGATTTAAACCAATGTTATCCCAGGCAAACCCAAACACTTCTACTACATAATGATTTTGATTGCAATTATAACAAATTGTAACTGTAACTGGCTCAAATAGTAAAAGTGATTTATTTATTAAAGTAACTGAGAAGCCCAGAGAGGAGGTGAGTTTATTGTATGATTTAGCTCAACTTTTCTGTTCAGTGATATATCTGCTCGTTTTTGTGCATTGACCTTTTTATCAGACTTTTATCAGCCTAAATGACTACCATGCTTCTGAGTCTCACTTTTACACTCAAAATTGTCTAGTCTCCCAGTGTTGAAAAATGGCCTTTGAGTTCACTCTGATCTGTGCATTAGAGTGATCCATGCAACAAAGGAAATGGGCTTGTATTGATTTCCCAGAATGTTTCTGGGTAGGATCAGTCTCACCTTTATCCAGGGTTGTCATAATATTGATGGGGGACCCTGGGAAAATTCTCATTATTTTAACTTTTCCTCGTGTACTTCTGAACACAGGCCTTCATTTACAACTATTTCCATGGACTAAGAGGCTAATGGTTTAGTTCTTGTACTTCTCATTATATTCAAAAGAATGACACATCTTTTTTTTTTTTTTAATGTTAGCATTGTGAAACAGTAAAACTTCTGCAAATTGTTTCTTTTCCTCCTTCTTTAGTCAGCCTATAGAAAGAAATTTTAAATCATTGCCTAAAAGTCAGTGCTATTTGCATAATCACTTTGATCTTTTTGAGACTGGAACCTTTATACGTATGGCCAGTTTTGCATTATGTCTTACATAACATTCTCCTGTTCTCTAGCATCAGGAAAGTGGATATCTGTAGTAAATTTTTATTCTCATTGTATTAAACAGAATTTGATAGTCAATGTTTCTCCTTTATTTATATACTGCTTTGTAATTATTTTATTTTGTATAATTATCATATCCTTTGAATTTCTAGACAAATCACTGATTAATTCCAGTTGATACAAAATAAATCAGTGATTTGCTTAAAATAACAGATTCTGTCATTCATCAATTCATAATTCAGAGTTTTGGTAAAATAATTACTGCAATTGTAGTATTCTCAGAGAGTGGCAAATTATAGAGCATGTTCTAATTTTACAAATAAATGGGCTTAATAAGAAAATGGAAAGTCTCAGTAACGAGTACTCTGACTTGTCACCTTCAGCTGTGATATATGTGTAGATTAAAACAAATGAACCTGGAGTAGGATATAAAATGTTAATTAAAGGACTTTAGTTAGTGGGTATTCATTGTTAAATCTTCTTATTTTTATTCTGTACAGTCTCTGGAAACTTAGGAGTAGTGGTTGAAATGTTAATATAAATCTAAAATTGTTTTCTGCCTTGTCCCAGGGTATCAAGTTTTCTTACACTATCAAAGTGTGTTAGATAGTGCTGGGTGCCAGGCTCAGAAGAAACTAGATATGGATGTCAACAAAAATAATTTGCCACCTTGAAATCATAGTGTAGTGGAAAAGAATACAGTCAGCATATACATTGTAATTAAAATATGCATTACATTAAAGGAATGTAAATTGAAATCAGTGATTGTATTTTTAAGAAGCTTACATCTGAACTGGGTTTTGTTTATGAATATTAAATCACTGGTATACATGGTCTAGGAATGGTACTATATTGAAGACTTAAAAGTGACCATATTAGGGCTGGGGATATAGCTCAGTTGGTAGGGTGCTTGCCTTGCATGCACAAGCCCCTGGGTTCAATCCCCAGCACCACACACACACACACACACACAAAAGGTGATCAGATTAAAAGGACAGGGCTTTGTTTATTTTCTGATGTCCTAAGCTCCTGGGGAGGTGCTGACATACAGTAGGTTCTCAGTATATAGTGTTAGGTTTTTCATTTCCTTGAGGAGCAGAAATGACTATTATCTAAAATAAGTTCAAGAACTTCAATTGGACATATCCCAAATGATTGTTAGTTTTTGCGGTTTACTTAATATGGAAACCCCTTCTTTCATTTTCTTTTAGTGGACATTTTGTTCTTGGAATTTATAAATAGTTTAAGGTAAACAAAACTAGATTTGTTGATTGTTTTTGTTTTATTTGTGTTAAAGATATGGGAAATGGTAGATCCAACCCATGATAAAAAAACAAGAAAACAAAACAAACAAAACAAACAAAAAACTAGAGTCTGGATTTTCTGTCCATTATATTATCATACTTTTGTATTAATGATTGGAATTAAAAGCATTAAGCATGCCAATAGGTTACTTCCATAGAGGTTGAATTGATGTGGGAGATATTTGTCAGTGTTTAAAGTTCAATTATATCTTGTATCTATAGAAAATACAGTTAGAATGAAATTCCTCTGGATTTTCTGGACAAAAAGGAACTAGCTTTGTTTGTGTGTGTGTGTGTGTGTATAGAGAGAGAACCTTAGGATTTTAACCAATTTCTAAAATGAAAAATAAGATACAGTGATTATTAATGAAATGCTTTTTACATAATACGAAAACAGTGGCCTGGTAGAGAAGTCCTTCAGTTAAATTTCTAGCACAGTCAAAAAAAAAAAAAAAAAAAAAGGAGGAGAAGAAGAAGAACATGTCAGAAACCTTGGCTTTATTGGGGAAAGTGCTTCCCAGAGACATAAGTTTCCAAGGACACATTTTCCTCACTGACTCTCAGGAAGCTGAGGCAGGAAGATCAAAAGTTCAAGGCCAACCTCAGCAGCTTAGTGAGACCCTAAGCAACTAAGCAAGGACCCATCTCAAAAATAAAAATTAAAAAGGGGATGTAGCTCAGTGGTAAAGAAACCCTGGGTTCAATCACTAGCACAAGAAAAAGAAAGAGGTGGGAAAGGGGAAAAAAGAAAACAGTGTATATCTGGAAATGAAAACATCTAAACCCGCAGAACATCTGTGAAGTCTACCAGTTTATCGGTGACAGGTTGTTACAGTCTTGATCTTGTGAAACAGAAGCAGAATTCTTAAAGCTGGTAAAACCAAACCAAGATTGGAGACTTGTTTTGTTTTTCCCCCAGATTCTCATTTCTGAACTTTTATGCTAAAATCAATTTAAAATATTAGAATACAGAAAGACATGTATCATTTATCTTTATGAGTTATATGTTATCCTTAAACTTCTTTTTTAGTGCTATCTTTCTTAGTAGTATATCATTTTGAAATATTACAACTTTTATTTATTTTTATAATTCTCTTACTATCACTCTCTTTCATCCTTAATAAATAAATTTTTAAATGTATAAACCATGTGTCATGCAAGGCAAACATTTTGGAGTTGCTGTGATTTTAATTGCTGTGATTTAATACATACAGAGTATAATATATCTATATAATTAAATTATAATATTATTATATCTATATAATTAAATTATTTTACACTGTTTACATCATTAATCACTTTTGTTTTCCTTTTTAATATATTTTTCTTCATTTTAATTTTCAGTACTCCTACCTTAAGAAGAGTTGAACCACATAAAATGACTTTGTACATAATTACAATTTTCAGAATTTAGTGTTTACATATATTTTTCTTTTTAAATCTAAGCTATACAAGATTTATTCTTGTTTCAGTATACATTGCAAGGATCACATTGTCAATATTTTAGTCATTTGACTACAAATGTGTTTTATTTAATTGGTACCTTGAGTAGTCACAAAAACACTGCATACTTGTCTCATCCCTAAAATATAATAACCTTATGTTTGAAAAGATGATGTTTAAAACAACAGAACTGTTAAGTTCAGAGTTCTTATTTCGTAGAACTTAATGTTTGTTGCTTTTTCTTTCTTTTTTTTCATCTTGATTACAGGCCCTCGTTGCTTGAGATTCACATAAAACTTTGATAGTCATGTGCAGATCACATGTTGGGTAGCAAACCTGATGGCATGTTTAGGTGAATATTTTGGGTGCAGCAATTTAATTTAAAAAGAAATTACAATTTTTTTTTTAACCACAGATACAGGCTAGATTGTCAAGTCTTTAAATGATGTTTAATTATACTCTAACACAGTTATGAATTACAAGGAAAAATATGTTAACCTAAGTTTAAGTATATGCATGTTAGCCATGAGCTTTTTTGATTGAAGATATAAAAATAGAATTCAGATCTTTTAATAGCCATGTAGTTTTCTAGATTTTAAATGAAAGAGTGAACACAGTTGTTTGTGAAGCAGAGTCATTTGTTTAGAAACTCAGAAGACAGATACTCAATTTTAATAAATCTGTCCTGAAAAATTAATTCATTAAAAAAATTAGTCACCTAAATATAAGCTATTACTGTAAATACTTCTGAAATATGTAATTATTGGAAGAAACTTTAGAGAATGATAGTTTTTGCTTCTTTTTTTTAATAACCAGAGATTGAACCCATGGGTGTTTTACCACTGAGCAAATCCCCAGCCCTTTTTTTTTTTTTTTTTTTTGAGAGAGAGAGAGAGAGAATTTTTTAATATTTATTTTTTAGTTTTCGGTGGACACAACATCTTTATTTTATTTTTATGTAGTGCTGAGGATCGAACCCAGCACCCTGCACATGCCAGTCTTGCGCACTACCGCTTGAGCCACATCCCCAGCCCCCAAGCCCTTTTTATTTTTTATTTTGAGATAGGGTCTCACTAAGTTGCTGAGGGCCTCACGAGATTTCTGAGGCTTGCTTTGAATTAGTGATCCTCCCGCCTCAGCCTCCTGAGACACTGAGATTACAGGTATATGATACCACAGCCCACAACAGCTTGTTTTAAAGGAAATATTTGTAACCAAAGTTCAAGAATTTAATTCGAATAGTTAACAATCATCATTTCCTTAATAATGTTGTAGTTTGTCAGTATGTGGAAAATCCATCTCACTTGATAGTGCCATCTGTGTTAGGAGATATATCGGTGCTAAATTATGGGCACAAAAGAAGTAATAATAATTTCATATAAATTCTTATAGTCAACAGCAATATCAGATATTAGCATCCAGTGTGGGGGAACGTGATACCGAATAAACTGCTTATTGATCATGAAAATTTAGGCAATTTTCATGAGAAGAAAGGCAGAATTAGATTATGTAATTTTAAAAGTCACAAATACATCTTTTAAAATGGTTTTTATCCTTACACTGCTCAAAACAATTTTAATTATTAATTAACCTTAATAATATTCTAAGGAATTCATGACCCTTGTCTTGAAGTGTCTCTTAAATTCAAGAAGTTTCTTAGATACATTTATCAATGTGAAATAATGTTAACATAGTCTGCCTAACATGAATAGCAAAAGAAAAGTAGGTATAATTACTATAATTAGTGCTGGAGATTAGAACACAAAGACATACCTTCAACCTAACCAGCTTTCCACAACAATAGAATGGTATTTGTTTTCTAATATTATGTAAGAACTTATCACAACTTTGGCAGCTTAAAATTCCCTTTGTTAATGCTCCTGTCCCCATGTCAGAAGGGAAGGCCTCCTGTTATTGGGCTTTGCTCAAGGTTTCAGAAGGCTAAAATCAAAAAGCCTTGTTTCTAGAGGCCTTGGAAATGAACGTGTGTCTAGGTTCTTCCAGATGGTAGGTGTTTTAGGACTCAGGTCCCCCTTCCTTGTCATAGTCTACTCTTAGCTTCCAGGGGCTTCTCACATCCCTTGCCAGATAGCCTTTTTCATTTTCAAAGTCAGCAACAAAGAATCTCTCTCCTTTTGACTCTCCCTCACACTCTGAATCCTCTGAGCTGAAGAAGGACCCAGCTTCTTTTATTGCCTCAGTTGATTAGTTTAGGCACACTTAAATTGTCTGCCTTTTGATTAACTCAGACTCAACTAACCTGCTCCTGGGAGCAATAGCCCATGGTTGCTCACTACGATGAGGGGTTTATTGAGAGATGAGGAATGTTGGGGGTCATCTTAGACTTCCGTCTACCACTTAGGAAGTGAGATCTCCGGTGTGCAATCAGGAAGTTTAAGATATTGAGTAGGGAAACAGGGGACTGGGAAATCTGTTAGTTAAAAGGGAATTAAGTTATAGCAAATGAAAGTCATAGAGAAGAGGAAAGGGAGGAAACTCTTAATAGAAATGCAAAGAAGAAAAATGTAAAGTGTAAAATTGACAATTTAGTAGGACTTACTAAATCTGTATTGAAGTTTGAAGGGAAAGGACAAGAGGAAATGAATTAAATGAGATTTATCTTATTTATATCAAGTAAATATAAATGTCTATGGCATTGGATGTTGAGAGAGGGGTAAATGAATAATCATACTCTTATCTTTCTGTAACTACAAACCAATGTTCAGTGTTGGGGAGTAGATCTCTCAGTCATCAAAATGAATGCAGAATTACTATGGTTAAATCTGTTCTCATGAAGTTATGAGTGTATAAATGTTGACCAAAAATATGGAGTGTTAGATATCTTGGCATGAAGATTTCATTATGTGCTTTGCAGTTTGAATTAACAGAATCAGAGGAAATGAATACACCCTCCCCACTTTATGTATTTGGGTTGCTGTTTAGGGCTTTAAAAATTTATAAAATTACACTGCAAATTGAATGAAGGATAGTTTAAAAGTTTTATTATTATTATTATTATTATTATTATTATTATTATTATTATTATTATTGTAGTATTAGTAGTAGTAGTAGTATTTAATCTACTTAAATGGACTCTCTGGCTTGAACACCATAGCTGTCTTACTTTTCAGGGGTTTTTTGAGTGAGAGAATGACTGCTCATTTGACAAATAGCAATTATGAATTTTCACTTAACCCTCAAATTGGTGGGTATAAAAACAGATTTATTTTAGAAATGCTAATTTGCCCTTCCCCTCAATATGTATCCCAACATTCAAATCAAAAGAAAGATGTTATTAACAACATACTTTAGCAGATGTAAAATAATTCAAGATGTAAAGTAATCCATGCCTAATGAACTTGGAATCTATTTCATGCTGTCCTCTGAAAATTCAGAATTCAAGTGAGTATATGTAGGCCCTGAGGTGTTCTGCAATATTTCTTATATTTTAACATCTTTGATTAATGCTTACTATTTTCCTCATAACAACACATTAAGACCATAACTTTGACCTCATTTTTACATTTTAAGTTCCTTTAGTAATTTCAGTTCATGTGAAATGTTGAGGTTGTGTTGGATGATCCTTCTTCCAAAATTATGGGCCCCTAAGTAAGCATAAGTTTTTAAGATTATTTTGTCAGCTCTGTTTTGAAAGCACTAAGAGTAAGAAGCAGGTAAAAAGCTTTAAATGGCATGTGGTGTGGTGTGCTGATTGACATTTAATAGATCAATAAGAAGAGCAAATAACTTCTTAGTTTATTATTCAATTTCTGCCTCTTTTATCCTCACATTTATTTTTCTTCAACTATCTCATATTTTCTCATATGTGATATTCATACAAACTCTAAATTACTTATTCCCTGGGCTCTGCTGTTTACAATTAGGGTACATTAATCATTATTTGCATTTTTAATTTTTTTAATTATTGATAGATCATTATTTATTTATATGTGGTGCTGAGAATTGAACTCAGTGCCTCACACATGCATGGTAAGTGCTCTACTGCAAGCCCCAGCCCCAGCCTCATTATTTGTATTTTTAAAAGCAATAGTATATGAAGCTTATTTTTATTGTAATATGGTTTATGTTTGATAATTTCTTGGAAATTTGAATCTTAACTCAGCTTTATTGTGATTTTAGGATTCTACAGAGCTGATGATTGACACTTTGGTAATTAGCTTTAAAAAGATGAATTTGCTATATTCTTTAAGTAGGATTAAAGAATTAAAACATAGGATTTTATTTAATAATGTTGAAATAACCTTTTTTATGTGGTTTGAAAACAGTGGTGCTTGGTTTATATTGTTCACAAGTGTACTGAACACTTGTTTGGAGTAAAATGTGAAATTTTGAAAACCTATAATTTTTAAAATGTCTCCTCTAAAAAAATGTCCATCTCTTATGTTTTTCCTTTAGGAGTACAAAATCCCCAGCATGAGAGAATTATTACTGTGTCTACAAATGGGAGTATTCACAGCCCAAGGTTTCCTCATACTTACCCAAGAAATATGGTCTTGGTATGGAGATTAGTAGCAGAGGAAAATGTGTGGATACAACTTACATTTGATGAAAGATTTGGGCTGGAAGACCCAGAAGATGACATTTGCAAGTAAGTTAGCATACTTCACCTGGAATTCTGACAGAACTTAACAACTGTTGTCTTTCAAATTTTTTCCTTGTTGTACTTTGAAATGGCACCTTTGTTTTGATTTTCTAATGAGCTAAGAAAGTTACCACCTTATTTATGCTGTATTTCATTTAGTCTTCATTTAAAATGAGAAGACACATAAATATACATAAACAGTTATTACTTCTATTTCTAAAGTGACTTGTGTTAATTTTTGGTAAAAAAAAGTGTATAAAAAAAGAAAAGGAATAGAGAACAGAAATTCATGTAAAGGAATGCAGTTGTGCTAGAAAACATAAATTAACATTAGTGCTAATAATTTTACATTTGAGCTCCCAGATAACCAAATCAATAAGATAAATATAAGCAATTTAAAGGAAAAGCTGTATCTGTGGGTATATATTATCTAGATGTGCATACTGATCCATAGCTATATCTATTTCTATATATATCTGAATTGATAGATACATGGTCTACATACAGAGGTGATTAAGAACTTTGAATGTTTCATCACAAAGAAGGAGTATAGTTCTGACAGCAGAATTTGAAGTTTAAGCTAACTTTATTCCATAGGTGGGAATTCATCATAATTCTTGTAGCAGCATTCGTGAACCAAAGTCAGCTGGAATTTTTCACCCACGCAAAAGACCACCTACTGTATGTCATACAAATATTACTCTTTAAATCCCATATGAATACACTTGTCAAGGTTGGGTGGTCTTATAGAAGATTTTTCACTTCAGTGGCATTCGTGTATCATGAAAATATTTTACTTGAACTTTGTCACAGGATCCTTTATTTTCTCTTTGATTCACAACTTAAAAGAGAATTTTTATTTTATCATATACTATAGATAAATATTTCAATATGCATGAAATAAACTTTGTACTTGCTGTCATCACAATTTTTATCTTTAGCTTTTGCATACTATTTTTCATATTTCTTTGTTCAGTGACTATACATTTCATATTATATTTTTTCCCTTACATCTATGATTTTAAATCTCCAGAATTAGGAGCTTTGCTAACTGTCTTCAGAAAATTGTGTTAACATTCTTCCATTCTTTAGACGAGGAAACAGAGACCAGGGATGTGGGCTAGCTGCACTAGATCTCATTTATATTTTGTAACTCAGCAAATGCTAAAACTAATTTTTCCTTTCACCTCTGAAGGGGATTTTCTACCATGCACACCTCTCATTTACTTTTCATAAGTAAGATCTCATAATCTTTTAAAAAATTCTGTAGGATCTAAGATTTTGCCCTCCTTGTAAAGTAGTAGTTTTGTCCACCAAAATTTCATGGATATTAGAAGAAGACAGGAGACTCCTTGGTCAGAGACAAAAGAGTTTATTACAATAGTGGCAGTTTGAAGAGTAGCATTTTATTTTGCTTTTTACCTGAGTTCCATTTCCCACAAGTCCATATCAGGAGGGCCCATGTGGCAACTTCTCACCTAAATGGTAGTTTTACAGAAAAGGAAGCATACTATATGTGTGTACATATGTACATATTTATGTGTGTGTAATGTACATTATTAAATAATAAAAATAAACTATCAGTCCTGCATGTCACAAGTAATGTGTGATACAACCTTACCCAGAATGTGACTTAACTTTAGAAAAGTGATCCTTTCAGTGCTTTTGAGGTCCCCTTTTCATGTTCCTCCCTGATCATCTTCTCTCTGTGAATATAATCATTGTCCTAAATTCTTCACTTTTTTTCTGATTTTCTCAATAATTTTCAACATGTGTATGTTTTCCTCATACTGTCCTATGATACATAGTTTATTGTTAGCCTGTTTTAGAATATGTATTAGTGGATTAATATCATGATTTTTTGTGACTTGATACATATTTCAAAACAAGGAAAACCTAATGGTATTATGTTTTTAATATTAGTTCACGTTGATGCTCATAGCTTAGATCACTTGTTTTCCTTGATGTCTAATGTTCCATTGGATAACTAGTTAAATTTTTCTGTCTCTTCTACTTTGAAGAACAGTTAGCTTGTTTCTAGCTCGCCTGTGTACAAATGCAAGAAAATTTGTCTGCATCTAAGAATGATGAGACAGCAGTCTTAAAATACTTATATTTTGGGGCTGGGGTTGTAGCTCAGTGGCAGAGTGCTTGCCTAGCATGCATGAGGCACTGGGTTTGATCCTCAGCACCACATAAAAATAAACAAATAAAATAAAGGCATTCTGTCCATTTACAACTACAAATTTTTTTTTAAAAAAAGATACTTACATTTTCAACTTTACTAGGTAGAGTTTAATTATTTTTAAAGTGACCAGTTTACCCATCTACTAAGACTCAAAAATTTCTGTTGTACAATATTCTTGACAACTTTTGAGATGTCTTTTTTAAAGTTCTGATAATATGAAATTGTTATCTTATCATTAAGTTGAATTTGTTTTCTTGGTTACTAAAGGGGTTGAGAGATTTTCATTTATTAGTGGTCATTCTTGTTCCCTTTTCTCTGAAATGCCTTGTCACATCTCTTGTTTAGTTTTCATTTGTCTGTTGGACTACCTAAATTTTGCTTTTTGTATTTAAGTCCTTGATCCACTCAATTGGTTTTTGTCTGTGGTCTATGACTTTTTTTTTTTTTTAATGGTCCAGTAGCATCCCATCATCATTTATTGAATACTGCTCCTTTCCTAAGGACGTGGAAATTTCTGTATGTGGTCTGATCTGTTCTGCACTCTGTTCTGTTCCTTTGGTTGCTTGTGTGAATCTTAATTGAATGACACTGCCTTACTTACTTTTTTTTTTTTACTTTATAAATGCTTGTGTTAGGGGAAGACTAACCTCATTTTTCCCCCTTAGGGAACATTTTGACTTCCAATATATTCTTTAGAAATAGGTTGTAAAATCCCTTGAAAACTGTTGCAGTGATTACTCCAGTAGGTTTGCATGTGTAGATCATTTTGAAGAAAATTGACATCTTTGTAATAATGGTTCTGCTTATCCTTGAGAATTTTACGTTTCTCCAATTATTGGGGTCTCCTTTTATATTTATATAGTTTTAAATTTTTATTTATGAAGATGTTGTACATCCATTATTTAGATTTAATTCTAGATTACTAATACATTGTTACTAAGCATCTCTTTTTGAAAACTGTTAATTGTATACTGCTGGTGTATGAAAATGCAGTCAATTTTTGTGTTGATCTTTTTATCTGGCAGACTCATTAAGCTCTTTTATTTATTTTAACAATTGTTCTGGGAATTATTTTAGATCTATGCAAAAAATCGTTTGGCTTATGACAAGTAAAAAAGGATTTCTTTCCTCCTTTATATTCTTTTACTCTTTCTTTTCCAATTCTTGTTAAGTGGTTGATTGTGTTATTAGGCAACTATTTTCTTGCCAATTTTAGACAGTTTGCCTTTTTTATTTTATTTATTTTTTATATGTGGTGTTGAGGATCCAACCCAGGGCCTTGCACGTGCTAGGCAAGTACTGTACCTCTGAGCCACAACCCCAGCTCAACAGTTTGCCTTTTTAAAATCAGTTTAAAATTTGGAAGAACTTTGGATTTACAGAATGTAGAAAAAAGAGTACAGAAAGTTTCCATAAACACTTAATCTAGGTTCCTCTGATTTTAGCATCTCATGTAACAATGGTACATTCCATAACTAAGAATTTAACACTTGCTCAATACTATTAACTAAATTACAGATTTTAATTGGATGCTAGCAGTTTTTCCACTTCATGTCCCTTTCAGGATATGCACATTGCCTTTAATTGTAGTGTCTCTTTACAAACTGAATCTGTACAAATCTGAACTTTGTATGTTTCTCTCTTGTGTTTTTTTACTTGATGGTTTTGAAGAGTGCTGGTCGTGTATTTTTTGGTAGAATGTCTCTCAATTTAAACTTTGCAAATCTTTTCTCATGATTGCACTGAAGTTATGAATTTGGAGGGAGAATTCCAAAGGTCATTTGTCCTTGTTGTCATACCAGAAGGCACATGCTGTCAATCTCACTTATCATTGCTGATGTTAACCTGGTTACTTAGGTATGGCGTTATCTCCAGGGTTTCCCCCTGGTAATGTAATATATTTCACTTTCTAGAATGTTATTCGGAGTTATGTAACTTTAGTCTTATCTGCCTTCAAGGAGATAAAGCTCCACCTTCCAAAATTCTTTAATAAGAAGGTTTTGGTTGCTTATCTGCCTGCCTGACTGCCTTCCTTCCTTCCTTCCTTTACCTTACCTTCCTTCCTTACCTTAATAATATTTGTTGTATTTTTTAAAATCATAGGTAATATAGAAGCAATGTTTTATCAGTCATGAGCTGAGGATTGAACCCCCGGGTGTTCTATCAATGAGCTACATCCCCAACCCTTTTTATTTTAATTTTAAGATAGGGTCTTCTTAAGTTATGAAGTCTGGCTCAGCATTTGTGATCCTCCTGCCTCAGCTTCCAGATTACTTGAGATCACAGCTGTGCCCCACCATGCCTGGTTATAAACAATTTTTAATCTTACACACACACACACACACACACGACTTTCTAAGAATTTTTTTATTACAGATTTCTAGGTTAATTGTGTTTTGATAAAGATTTTGGCCTCTTTGTATGATTTGAAACTTAAAATTTGCTTTATTTGCTTTGGATATATCATTATTCCCAATAGGGTTTAAAAATGATGCATTTAGAATTGTGGGATATAGAATTCAATTTATATCCATTACATCATTTTTGGCAATTTTGCTTCTCATTGCATATGAATCTTCCCCTATTTTGTTTGTTTTTGATATATCTTGATGTTATTTCTTGATATTCCTTCTTGATAAATTATCTTTCTAAGAGAGATATATTAAATTCTCCCAATAGAGGATAAGTAGATATATCAGTTTCACCTTGCAGGTGTGTTAATATGTGCCTTAAATCTTTTAAAATTACATCAGTCAATGCATGTTAATATGTATGATCTTGTTTATCTTCTTTATCAATGTTTTGTTTTCACTTCAAAGTATAATATGCCTAATATCAATGCAGCTACAGCAGGTCTCTGTTTATTATTTTTGTCTGGCTGTCTTTCTATGCTTTTGGATGTACATGCATCTTAGAATGTGTGTCTTCCTGTGTGTTGATTGTCTTTTCTGAAAGGTACATGAGTAGAATCAAAAAGAAAGATTCAGTGAAAATATCTTTGTATTTTCATTATAGAACTTAATCTAGCACATTGATTCCTTTTAATGGGTATTCTGTTCCATTAATTATTTTGAAAGTTCTGCTTATACTAGTTTTTTGGTTTCTTCTGTTTTCTGTCTTATATTTGTTTAATTTATTTTCTCATTCTCTTTTTTCTTTTCTACAAATTTAGAAATTGCACTTCAATTTCTGTTTTTGATTACCACCATAGAACTGCATGCTTAACAAAATAATATCTAAATTTGATCAATGATTTTTTTTTAACCCTCTTCCCACAATATGAAATTCCTTTCCTGGGACAACTCTGTCCACCCTATGAGAACTGACCTCAGTGTCCCCTGAAATAAGAGAGAGGTAGACAGATCCAGAATTGCACAGAACATGATTTATTGGGGACTGACAGAAGCATGGTCCTAGGTGGCAACAAGACCAGTAGATCTCTGCAGTTTAGGACAGAAGGAGGTGGTGTGTCGAGTGGGCAGGACAAAAGTTATTTTACTCAAGCCAGAATGTACTTGGTTTATCTTCAGCTAATAACAGACTATAGGCACATTCCAGGCACTCTTCATGTCATAGTACAGTTATATTGACCCTCTTTTATTGAGGTTTTGTTGCAGTGACCAAAATACCTGAAAGGAACACTTGAGAGGAGGGAACATTTACTTTGGCCCGCAGTCTCAGAGATTCAGTCCATGGTCAGCTGACTTCGTATCTCTATGTCTAAGGTGATGGAGAAGATTATGGCAGAAGGGCATGGCCCAGGAAAGCTGCTCAGCTTACGGCAGCCAGGAAGCACAGAGAGTTCCACTCACCAAGGGCAAAATATTAAAACCTCAAGTTCAGCACACTCCCAGTGACCTATGTCAACAACTACCTTTCCCCTTCCTTAATCCATATGAGTGGATTAATTCACTGATCAGGTTAATGCTCTCATAACCTGATCACTTCATCTCTAAACATTCATGACATTGTCTCATACGTGAGTTTTTGGGGGATTCCTCATGTCTAAATCATAACAGCCTTGCATAATACTCTGATGGTTTTGTTTAATTATAGTATTCAGGGACACTGTGCAGCAAAAACCTGTCAGGACTACTCAGGGTCAGTCATGGTGATCATCACTCAGAATGGCTTCATTCAGTATGAATCCCTATGATCTAAGGGGGAACATTTAACCTTAGAACACATTAATTACAGCTGAATGCTAGCTACCCAGTTATTTCTACATCCTGTTGGTGGAACCGAACTACACTGTGTCATGGAGAATACCACCTTTGCAGCTGTGGTGGCATATAAGAGAGTAAAAACAAAACCAGGTTTTGTTAATTTGAGGGTTTTTTTTTTTTTTTAACACAGATATTTTACTGTAGGGAATTGGTTGGATAAGAAATCATATATCATAGCTTAGAATTGGCAGAAACAACAAGGCAAGGGTAGTGAGGCCTGAGTTCAGCAACGTTAGTTCTGTTGCTGCTTTCTATTGAAGGACTTAATGGTTCTTTGGGGGAAGTTCCTGTAGGAAACAGTAATGTTATTTTCCTGGACGAGAGTCTTCTGGATTCTACTGAAGACATGAAATAGTCAAGTCATGTTCCTATAAGTAATTAATAGGGTGGGACTTTGATTTTAGTCCTTTATGCATGAACTGGTATTGGTTCTCTCCATGGTCATCCCTATACCAGAGTTGTTTGCAGATTTACTGAGGATGTTAGTTTTGTATATTTTTTTAACTCCAAGAGTATTTTATATTACTGCATTATAATCCATGTTTCTTTACCTTTACCTATGTGTTCATTTTCAGAGCTGGCTATTTCTTCTTAACTTTCACAAATTTTTCACAGGTTTATTTTACTTTGTTATCTACTATCTTTAAGTTTCTTGATTGAATGACTATTGGTATTCAGTACTTAGTTAATACTTATTTGTGAATGTCTTTATTTCACCTTCATTCTTAGACATTAATCAGATTGAAAGTAGAATTTTATGTTTGTTTGTTTCTTGACATACCATTCCTCTATCTCACTGCTGTTGAAAAGTCTGTCATCAGATTTAGTTGCTACCATATCACTGTGGCCTCCACTGAGGGTTACCCTTTACAGAGAGACCTGTGTGGGTGACAGGAGTAAAAGGGAAGGGGCAGGTTTACATCCCTATGCAAGTTTCTCTTGTAACCCCCTGGGGCTCCATAAACTTTTCCTTGCATGCCACAGTTCAGCAGATACTCCAGAAACCCAGGCATATTTGCCTCACTGAAATCTCGAATTCTTGTGTTTGTTGGTCCTCCAAACAATTGTCTAATTCTCATGACAGTAGAGTATTACATTTTAAAACATTCTTTTTCCCAATTTATCCAGCAGTTTTACTTACTGTATTACTTGTGATATAACCAAGAAAAGTTTCTGTGCTTAACTTTGTCTACCATGTGGCTGGAATGTAGATGGTCATCAAGCAAAATAAAGTGTTTCCTGACAGGGCCTGGTACTGTTAAGTTCAAGTTTAAATTTGATGTTAAAAAAAAAAAAATGACAAACTCAACTCTTATCCATGACAGTGCTTTGAAACTAAAATAGAGATGCACTCCCCTGAAATGCACCTAAGAATTTAAACTACCACATTTGAAATGTTTTTTTCAAGTCTGAAAGATAAGAGAATCTAAAATACCTGGATCATTATTGTAGCTGTATCTTTAAAGCGGATAGACTCAGCTGAGATGTGACTAATTTCCCCATGGTCCTCTTGCCCTTCTCAAGCCATCTTTATGAAGAAAAAGAGGGTGAGTTGTATATTTATACGATTGGAGAATTATTACAGAATGCAAAGTATGTCAGATACAAATTAGATTTTATTACTCTTACAGCATGATCAGAATGTGCTAGCAATGAGTAGGGGTGGGGCACTGGGGTAGGACAAACAGGAAGAGGAGAGATAAATGTTAACTATACATATGTGCAAATAGTTTTCTCAGACTAATTTGGTATAAAAAAATAAAGAAATGTATTGTTTTCCAGTGTTCATTCTCCCTCTCCCTTCCTCTCTCCCCCTCACTCTCCCTTCCTCACTCTGAAGGAGAAATAGGTGGATCAATATAGATGAGTGTATCAGGGGACTTCCAGTTCTGTTTTACACAGTCATATCTCACATAATATTTGTTGATTGTGTTTCCTTCACAACCTTTGAAGTTTGTGACACATAATTCCTAAAAGCACACTTTTTTAGTGGAAAACTTTAAAAATACTTTTTTTTGAAGTAAATAATCTGTTTATTGTATACAAGATTTTCCAAAGAGAAGGGTAATGAGACAAAAGTTTATAAAGGATGAGTTCATCAAGCTATTCATATAGTACCCCCCTCTTCATCAAAACCCCGAGATTCTTTATGAAGAAATAAAATAACTGGTCGAATGCAGAAAAAAATTGTTGCCTAAATTACATACAGTTTTTATAATATGTAGAATTTAAGAGCATCAAATATTGTTTTTTTTATTTAAAATTAATAAAAAACCTTTTAGACATTTTGTTATCTACCTCCTGTTTATCCTGTAATTAATATGGGCTTCTTATTTCCTCATTTATTTACTCTTATATTTGATAAACATTTATTGAGCACTGTGGTAGATAATGAGGTGACATCAGAGAATAGGAGATGGCTTGTACCCTCAAGTAGCCCAAGTCTGGGGGAAGAGACAGACATGTAAATAGGCAATTGAGATAAAATACCCCATTCTCAGTTTGTGGTAAATACAGACTGCAGTTATTACTATAATTGGTTATGTTTAGATTGCTTTGTTGTCAGTTTTCTAATTCATACCATTACTTTGTATTTTTACCGACGACAGTCTCTAAATAATTATTATTAATTTATTATGGACAGAGCGGGTTGGATAGATGAACTCTGCCATGCCAGCCTCAAAATACTCATTTTTGTGTGTTTTGGTCTGGTAGATGCCGCTTTCAAGAATAGTGTAGATTTCCTGCATCAAATGTACAATGTCAGTGCAAGCTATAAGCTATGCATGATAACATTTTAAGGAAATATTATTTTGAGAGAATAATAAGAATTTTCCTTAGTTGGGTGACCATTGACTGAAATAAAGATGATGTTTATTTAGTTGAAAATGATCATAGTGACCCTTAAATGCATCACAGGAGTTTACTTCTCAAGCAAAATTGTTTCATGAGCCCCTCATAAGGACTAAGGGAAAGAAAAGGTACCACTAGTTTATATTTAGCATAAGCAATCTCTAGTTTAGCCCTAGGAGATCCAAAGCCCTCAATGAAGCCTTTTACATACATGATTCCCAGCCTACCTGCCCACTCATAATCTTCAGAACTGATCCTGACAATAAGTAGCTGGGTTTTGGATTATAACTCTGAATTTCAGTCTTATTATGATGAAAAATAAAGAGATAAGTTAATCAGAAAGATAAGTACCTTTTTTAAAGGTCTTATGTGGGAACCCTGTTGTAATACTAGAAGAGATTGTTTGCCTGATGGTAAGGAAGGTGGCATGGTGACTTTCAGTGGTATGCCTGTCTTTCAAGGGGAACCAGGCTGGCTTTAAGTGTAGTTACACCTCTTGAAGATTTGCCTGAGGAGGCCATCTGTGCTGAAACATGTGCGTGTTGGTTATAGTCTTAGTTTGTTGTAGCTACTATAAAACAATGCTATAAATAGTGTTGCTTATAAACAACAGAGGTTTATGTCTCATAGTTCTGGAGGTTGGGGAGTCCAAAACTGAGGAATGAGCACATTCAGGATATAATCATGGATATCATCTTGGTTCATTGATAATTGTCCTGCTATGTCCTCACATGGTGGAAGGCAAATAGGTTTAATTTTTTTAATTTTTATTTTATTCTTTTTTTACTTTTAAGAATACTGATCCAGTCCTAACCTAATCACCTCCCAAAGCTATATGTCCTAATACCATGACTTTGGGTATTAAAATTTAGCATGTGAATTTTGGGGAGACACAAATGTTCAGATTATAGAGGTTACTTGGAACAAATTTTTACCATTTTAAGGAAGAAGGGGAAGATGTGTTGGAGTTCTATAGTCAGAATACTGACGGCTACAGTGCTGTGTCATAAAAAGAAGTGATGTAAGTATTAAAGTATCCAAGATTAGTTATGATCAGGAGGGTACAGGAAGGCTGTGGGTATTGGTAAGACTTTAGCAACTAACAGTTAAGAGAAACTCAGTGAAAGTTAGTTAAAATAAAAGAATAGGTGAATAAAAGAAAAATGAGAACTCCAAACAGAGTTAGTTAGGCTTGACATGGAAACTATAGGGAGTAATTTGAGAATGATGAGTTTCCCCAGATCATGAGATGCCTTGGGGGTGTGGAGAGTCTGCCTTAGTAGAAAGAGTCTCTTGTGAAGAACTTCCAACATTTGGCTGGATATGAACTTTTTTTCTCATGCTGTTAGAATCTAAGGGTTTCCTTGCAAACTGAGGTTATATACTGATCCGTATTTTACGAAGACAATTCTGACAGAAGCATGCACAGTAGGTGAGAGGAAAGAGTGATGGCTATTGGGATAGTTGAGTATTTATTTTTCTCAAACAAAAACCTTTACAGGAAGATAATTTCTCAGACTTCCATTTTGCATAATTCTTTTATGATGGATCCAATAGTAGAATGTGTAGTTCCCCTACCACTACTCCCTTTTTTGTTAGCAGTCTGTGTGGTGGGGGCTGGGTTTGCCCATGCACTTGAGTGTTTAGAAAACCTACAAAGAATGCCAGTGCTTTCTTTTTTTAATTTTCAATTTATTTATTTATTCTAATTTGTTATACATGACAATAGGATGCATTTCAATTCATAATATACATATAGAGCACAATTTTTCATGTCTCTGGTTGTTCACGAAGTCACACCATTTGTGTCTTCATACCCCCATGCCTCCCTCCCTACCCCTCCCTCCCCTTTGCCCTATCTAAATTCTCTCCATTCCTCCCATGCACCCCTGTCCCCATTATGAATCAGCATCCACATATCAGAGAAAACATTCAGCCTTTGTTTTTTGGGATTGGCTTAAATCACTTAGCATAATATTCTCCAACTCTGTCCATTTGTCTGCAAATGCTTGATTTTATTTTCTTTTGATGCTGAGTAATATTCTATTGTGTATATATACCACAGTTTCTTTATCCATTAATCTACTGAAGGGCATCTAGGTTGGTTCCACAATTTAGCTATTGTGAATTGTGCTGCTATAAACATTGATGTGGCTGTGTTGCTGTAAGTATGCTGTTTTTAAGCCCTTTGGGTATAGACTGAGGACTAGGATAGCTGAGTCAATTGGTTGTTCCGTTCTAATTTTTCCAAGGAATCTCCGTACTGCTTTTCATATTGGTTTCACCAATTTGCAGTCCCACTAGCAGTGTATGACTGTGCCTTTTCCCCCACATCCTCGCCAACACTTAGAGTTGTTTGTATTCTTAATAGTTGCCATTCTGACTGGAGTAAGGTGAAATCGTAGAGTAATTTTGATTTTCATTTCTCTAATTGTTAGAGATGTTGAACATTTTTTTCATATATTTGTTGATTGATTGTATATTATCTTCTGAGAAGTGTCTGTTCTATTCCTTGGCTCATCTACTGATAGGGTTCTGCCAGTGCTTTCTATTTTAAGTGCAAATTTTCTTTTGCCTCAGGATGTAAGTATTAGGAATCCAATTTCAGCTTTAGAACTATCTATATTAAAGACAAACCAGAGTAATATAGTTTGCTAAATGGCTAATTCTGTCATCATATAGAAAAGATGGCCTTTCTCCTAGAATTGAGCATGGAAATTTTACACGGGCTCTGAGAAGAAAAAAGACCAACATTTCATTCTGTCTAGGAGTGCATGATGCTGCTGCTGGAGGTGTGCCATACCAAAGTTGTTTCCCTGATAGGTAGTGGTATAAATTGAAAGATAGTGGAATTCATGCAAGGAATTACTAATTTAAGAATCTTCATTTCAATGGATCACAAATAGTTGGCTAGTTATTCTAACCAGTTTTGAAAGTAAATGTTTGCATAATGTCACTGAGATTCAGAAGGTTGACTTTATTTGAGTTCTAAAATAATGACAAGTTTCTATTGCCTTTCCTCTGCCTCTGTAGATTTGCTTCTCTCCAAGTGAGCCTATTACCAGGCTGCCCTCACAAGGTGACAGAAAGAGACACAGGGACAGGAAATTTTCCTGCAAATCTTCTGGGAAGAGATTTTATTATCTAAGTTTGGTCCAAATATCATAGTTCAACTATATACTACAAAAGAACCAGAAGTCTGTATGTTGTTGATTGGCATGATTTGGGTTGCAGTCCCATCCCAAGAGCCAAAGTGATGCACTCTGATTGGTGGAACAATAGTTCCTGAAATTAAACTGTCCCCCACCACACTCCTATCCAAAGAAGGAAAAAGTGCTGTAGTGCAAAAATAATGATTTATCTGTGTTAAGTACAGATAGGAATTACAGCTTCCAAATTCGCAGTTACTGTTTTTCCTACCTGCTCTTTGGCTACAGAATAAAGTTCTCTTTCCAACACAGATTTTGCTAGTGGCCTTTCCAGCAACTCTTTTGAGTATAGTTAGCTCAATGGCATAATTTATAGTTTTGTTATCCTTTGACCTCTGTAGCATTTACTTTTGTAACTTAAAAAAATAAAAGTCATTCCCAAGAGGACTTAAAATGAAGGGTGGGGATCTGACCGAGTCTGAGATCAAGGGACTATGCTTTTGGCTAATGAGATGTTTTGGTTTTATGTTTTGAAATGTTCAAAATCAACATTCCAAGTAGAGAAAGAATGTATCCTGTAACTCCCCAAACTCCTGTCTGGCTCACCCAGTGTTTGTCTCTCACCAATCCTTTATCTTTTTTTTTTCCTGCAAGTTATCCTTTTCTTTTCTACTCCCCAAACCTCCTTGTCTTCTTTGCCTTTCCTTTCCCACCATTCTGGTTTGATTATTGCCCTGAGATCACTTGCCTACATTTATTCAAAAAGAGTTTTGTGGTTTGTAGGCTGCAAGGATTGAGGGAGGAAAGCAACGCTAGTCATGGTTGTTGCCTTGCCTACCCTGGGTGATGATGCAATCTCTTATTTAGGTCAACCAGTTGGCACAATGGCTTCAAAATGGGGAAACTCTATGGAATATTAAATAGATAATTGGTTTACCAGAAAGGAATCAAAGTCATAGTGATAAAGCAGTAATAATTAAAAATAAAGGATTTCTAAGTGTATAAATCTTAAAATATACTGTGGTAATATTTCCTTAGCCTTCCCTCAGACTCCTCTTCAATGTTTTGTGTCATTGTGTCTCTGATATTGAAATATTGTATCACTTTGCTTTATCATCTTTTGAAATAACATACTTTCTTAACATTCACTTAAACCTCTGGTTCTTGGAGAGCTAGATTCTTGGGTTCCAGCTGCCTTCATGGAACAGCTTCTTATATTCATTGATTTATCTATTTATTATATATTTAGTGGTGCTGGGTATGGAACCCAGGGCCTCACTCATTCTGGCAAGTGCCGTGCCACTGAGCCACATCCCTGTTCTAAACCCAGTCTTCAAATAGGCTGCCTCCCCTGCCTTTTATAGTACAAGCAGAAGCTGACTTAAGTTTTATTTCTAATTGATTGATTGATTTTATTTCTAATTCATTATTTCTATTTGATTTCCCTCTAAGGTTTTTGTCACAGTGAATTAATAAAAATATAACTTACACTAAGACTATTGTTTTACTATGTTCTTAGCAAAGGTTAAATTAACATACTTAAAAAAGCCCTTACAAGTTAAGCCTAAAGAGATTTTATTGCATCTGATTGATGTGCAAAGGAAAAGAATGGAAGTAGAGATCACTTCCCAACTGCATTGGAAAGGTGGGTCATACTTAAACCTCCATTTTCAGAAAGAGGACTGATATGAATTTATCTCCTGGTGAATGTTTACTTCAGGTAAAGCAGCCTGACTGTACACCAGTAGACTGATTCTGTGACTGATTCAGTAGACGGATTCAGATATGACTATTGTCATTCACTGAAAATTTGTGAAAAAACAAAGAAGGAGCAAGAGAGATTCCAGGATAGCTAGATAGAGTGCCCTGCACTTGCCTCCTTCACCAGGAGGAACCGAATCAACAAAGAGATAACTGTCTTTTGAGGTGACATGGCTGAGGAAGAGCACTGGATCTCAGCAATGGAGATGCAGGAACCCTTTAAGACTTAGAGACATGGAACATTAGCACAGAGAGGGGAACAAAACTAACAGGCAATGTGATGCTGACTCCTTGGCCCTTGGGTACCGTGACAGGGGAAAGGATGAATCAGAGAGATGCAGCAGATGCCAGTTCCACAGAGGTAGCCATCATCCCTCGCAACAGGAGAGTTATACAGTTGTCTGGAACCCAGTTATGGGTGGGTGCTGCCTGGCATCCACATAGTAGCTTTGCTTCAGAGAAGGAACTCATATCATGACCTCCCAAACATCAGATCCATTGTGACAACAGAACCACCTCCAGAATTCATTCTGCCCTAGGATACAGAAGCCTCTGCCTATCCCTATCCCTGGGGCCTCCATGGGCATTCCACCTCACTTTCACCAAAGGCTGTAGCTTCATAAATTCAACCATTTCCAACTCTGGAGCTGGGACTCTAGTACCCAAGCCTGTACAATGTCCTGCACTGTAGGAAATAGGAGGTCGTCCAACAGAACTAGAGTGCTGTACAAAAGACTTGAGGAAAGCAGTGGCCTGCCCCTGAGACCTAGAACCTTCCTCCCCCTCCCCACTCAACATTGTCCACTACCATAGTGCTTAGCACTTCAGGGACTGAGGACACATTTTGGAGGTTCTTGTCCCTCAGGACTTGTGTTGCTACCAGCTAGAGCACATACTATGGGGGACCTGTGGAGGTACTTCCCAGTGGGTACTTTCCTCTCCAGTAGTGAACTGTTTGGATGGCATTTGGATGGGTTCACTGTGCCCCATGTCCCCATTCCCATTGCTGGAATTCCCTGCAGAATACACATTCTTCCCATCAGCACCAGGATTTTCCATGCATTATCCATAAGACCAATTCCAACAAATTTTAAGAAAGGGAAATTGTATATTGTGTCTTCTTTGGCCACAAAGGAATAAAATTAGAAATCAACACAAAGAACTCAAAAATTATATGTGTACCTGGAATCTGAATAGAATACTATTGAATTCAAATGAGTCAATAAAAGGAATCTGAAGGGAAATTTAAAAATTTTCTCAAAAGAAATAAAAATGGAAACCCAACATATAAAATCTATGGATTACAGCACAAGCAGTAATAACTGGGATTTTTATAGTGATAAATATATCAAAAAGAACCAAAAATTTTTAAATAAACAATCTAATTATGGCACCTGAAGGGGCTAGAAAAGAAATAAGAAATCAAATCCAATATTAGGAGGAAAAATATGAAATATCTGGGTGGAAATAAATAAAATAGAAAAATTTTAAAAGTATAAAGATTAATAATGTTGTTTTAACAAATACAAATCAAGAAACTTTTAGCCAGGCTAACAAGGAAAAAAGAGAGAGAAAACCCAAATAAATAAAATTAGAGATGAAAAAGGAGACAACGAGAACATCGAAATCATGAACAGACCCATAATGAGTTGCATGTTTTAATCAGTAATAAAAAGTCTCCCAACAAGGAAAAGTCCAGGACATAATGACTTCACTACAGAAATGTATAAAACATTTAAAGAAGATGTAATACCAATTCTTAAAAATCTGTGCTTTACTACACTTATTCTACAAGGCCAGAATTACCCTGGTACTAACACAGTGCATCAAGAGATTGAAGAACTAAAACCATGTGATTATCTCAATAGACAGAAAAGGCACTTGATAAAATTCAACATCTCTTCATGATATAAACCCTCGCCAAATTAGGTGTAAAATGAATATACCTTAACAAAATAAAGATTATTCATGACAAGCTCACAGCCAACATCTTCTTAAATGGAACCAGCTGAAAATATTTCCTCTAATATCTGGGACAAGATAAGAATGTCCCCTTTTACCACGCTCACTCAACATAGTACTAGAAGTCCTAGCCAGAGCAATTAGGCAGAAAAAGAATTAACAGGCATCCAGACACAAAGGAGGAATTAACATTATCCTTTTTTGCAGGTGACATGATCTATTATGGAGAAAACCATAATGGATTTACCAAAAATATTTTAGGACAGATTAACAAATTTGGTGAATTTTTAGGATATACATTCAATATACAAACAATAGTAGCATTTTATATACCAATGATGAACTTGCTGAAAAGTGAATTTAAATAGCCACAATAAATAAATAAATAAATAAGTAGCTGCAACTGAACTTAACTAAGCAAAAGATCTCTACAATGAAAATTATAAACTCTGGATGAAGACAATTTAAAAGAAGACATGAAAAACAGAAAGACATACAGTGTAATGAATTGAAAGAATTATGGATTGTCCATGCTAACCCCAGCGTTCTACAGGAGCACCATAATTCCTTCAAAATATGAAGAATATTCTTCATAGAACTATTTTTTTAATTGTAAAATTCACATAGGACCACAGAAGACCCCAAATAGCCAGAACAATGTGAGGCAAAAAGAAGTAAGCTAAAGGCACCACAATTACTGACTTCAAGCTTCAGCAGTCAAAACAACATAAAAACTGGCCTAAAAACAGATGCAAAGAATAATGGAACAAAATAGAAAACCGAGAAATTAATCTTCCTATCTATAGTCAACTGATTTTCAACAAAGTCTCCAAAATCATACACTGGAGAAATCATAGTCTCTTCAATACATAGTGGTGGCAGAAATGGATATACGTATGCAGAAGAATGAAGTGGTATTCTTGTCTCTCACCTCATACAACATCAACTCACAAGGGAGTTAACACTTAAATATTAAGACCCCTAGTGAAACTACTAGGGGGAAACATTGTAAGATATAAGTATAGGCAATGAGTTTTTGGATAAGGCTCCCAAAGCACAGACAACAAAACAAAGTAGAGAAACTGGATTACATCAAGCTTAAGAAGTTTCTGCACAGGAAAGGAAACTAGTAACAGAGTTAAGAGGCAGCCCATGGAATGGGAGAAAATATATGCCAACTATCCATCTCACAAGGCTTTAATACCCATGATATATGAGAAATTCAATTCAATAGCCAGAAAAAAGCCAAACATATATTCTGACATAAAATGTAAGATGACTGAATAACCAGTTATTGGAAAAAATATACAAACACCAAAGTAGTATATGAAAAAATGCTCCTAGTCATTAATCATCAAGGAAATGCAAATGATAATCACAGACGTTATCTCACCTTGGTTAGAAAGGCTCTTACCAAAAAATCAAAAAAATAACCAGTGCTGGTGAAGAAGAAGAAGAGAAGGAGAACTCTTGCACTGTTGGTGGGAGAATAAATTAGTAAAGCCATTATAAAGAACAGTACAGAGCTTCATAAAAAAACAAACAATAGAACTGCCATATGATCCATCAATTCAACTACTGGGTATATATCCAACAGAGATAAAATTGGCTTATCAAAAACACATTTTCACTCCCACATTTATTGTGGCATTATTCATCATAGACATATGGAATCAACTAAATGTCTACCACCAGAGGAATGGATAAAAAAATGTGATATGTACACCTGGTGGAATATTGTTCAGTCATAAGATGAGCGAAATCCTGTCACTGTGTCAAAATGGGTGAAACTGGAGGATATTGAATGAAATAAGCCAGGCACAAAAAGACAAGTACTGCATGTTCTTGCTCTTTATTGAAGTTAAAACAATTGATCACAAGAAATAGAGAGTAAAGTAGAGGTCGCTAGAGGCTGGGATGGAGAGGGAGGAGGGGGAATAATGAGACAGTAGGTCATGAAATACCAAATGGAGGTGGGGAAGTAATTTTAATATTGTATAGCACAATAGGTAACCACATTCCATAACAATGTATGGAGTTATGCATTCCAAATTATACAGAGAACTTGATGTTCCCAGCACATAGAAATGATAATGTTTGAGAAGATGGAAATGCTAATTACCTTGATTAAATCATTACATGTTGTATACATGTATCAAATTCTAATACTGTACCCCATAAAAGCATAGTGTACATCAATTAAAAGTAAGTTTTAAAAAGAAGAAAAATGTTTTCTGTTGGTATGTATAAATAGATTTATAGAAATCAGGGAAAACATTCTTTATTAGATTAAAATACACAATGAAAATGTTATAGAAAGACTTCATTTAAATTTACCATTTCATTAAGTCAAATCAAAGGGGAAAACTTAGCCTAATTTAATGTAGTGCACTAAAACAAAGATATATGGTAGGCCTGACTTGCTTACAGATTCCTTGAAATTTAATGTTTGTAGTAGTAGGTGTGTATATAAGCCATGCCCTGCCTTAAGAATAATTGGCAAGATTTCTGTGTATCCATAGATTCAGTCAAAGATGGGAAAGAAGAAGGAAGCCACAGACTCTTGGCCTTAAGAAAAAAAAAATTCCTTTGTGAATACCATTTCAGAGCACTAAGATATTAGGTGATATGATAGTGGTTCTTTAAATTATATTAGAAATACACCTTTTGGGGCTGAGGATGTAGCTCAGTGGTAGCATATGTGAGGCTCTGACTCCCATCCCTGTCACTGGAAAAAATATATATTTATATATATAAAATCTATATACCTTCTTTAACTTTTACTGGTCGCATGTTTATGTTACCAGTAAACACAGGTTTGTATACCTGTTCCAGTTATTGAAGTCCTGAAAGGGACCCTAAAGAGAGAGGTTGTTCCATATGCATCAGGGTAAAATTCTGAATGCATTTTTCATTACCCCCAGCATTGGGACTACTAGTTTGGAAAATGAAGAGATTTGCTCCAGGTACCATACTGATTAGATTTTTTTGTAGGATGAATTAGCTATTTATTTACATGAGCAAGTTTAATTTCCTAGCAACAGCACCTGCTTAAAATGCCTAACATGTTTCAAATTCAGGTCAGCCACTAGCCACTGGTACTATGTCCTTGCTTGCTTAAATTACTTTGCCTGTTTTATCACTATATTTTTAAGATATAATAATTTAAAGGTATTGGGTTCCAGATGAAGATTCAAGATCATGCTGACACTGAAAGATCTGTTTACTTGTATATCTACAAATAAATGGGGACACTATTTGTGTGTGTGTGTGTGTGTGTATGTTCATCCTAACAATGTTTTTAGAAAATATTAAATTTGAAGATATTTTCAAGTTTCTTAAATTGATGAATTATTGGGTTAAAATCCATTTATAATTTGATGTTGTTTTTAAATAGAAAATGCTTAAAATTCTGATTAGCTCCATATTGTAATTGCAATCTCTGGAAATGCCTCTCTAACAGCCCTATCTTGTTCTTTTATCACCCCCAAACCATAATTAAGTGAATGTTGTAATGCCTTACCTAGTCCTGTTCCTTCCTGTTTTTGAGCTGGGATACATTCTTCAATTAAAAGAAATTTAATGTGAAAAACTCTTATAAATTAAATTGTTCAATTGTTTTTTTTTTTTCCGTATTTTCAAACTCTTTAACTGTATAACTCACAGCCATGAAAATTCCTAAATACAATTAATAGAAGGCAGAATTCTTTTGGTTCAATTTGCTGCTGATATTTATGAAATGGTGAAGGACTTATCCACTACCCACAGCCCATTTTGAAATTTTTTTTTGCCCAAAGCTATTTTTCCCTTACAAGTTATTCCTCATAGCAGTTTTAGGCACTTGGAAAATGTTTGAATAAATTTTCAAATCTCAAGTATGCTTTCCTCCCTCCCTATCGAGAGACAGATCATTTTCCCATATGGCAGCTGATTTAACCCCCTACTCCTTTCTCACCAGAACCCCCCAAACTAACTTCAAAAACATCATCTACTTCTTGACCTTTCTATCTGTAACCCTCCATCTCAGTCCGTCAGTTTGAATAAGCAAGCTAGTTCACGATATCAAAATATTTGTGTAAATGGAACCAGTCATAATTTATTGCTTCTAAAATTATTTCATGGGATTGTGGTAGGCACTGTTTTTGCTGAGGCATTGGGGTTAATCTCAGTGGAAATGAGGCCTCCACTCTATGTTATTATAGCATATTTTGATGAGGGAAAAATCTCTCTAATCACAGTTTACCTGCTATTTATCTAGATTAAGAACTTCCAAAAAAGTGACTACCATCATTTGACATCATGATGCCAATTGTGATCCTTCTCATAAGCTTAGCAAAATTCAGATACTTGTTTATTATGTCTCAGGATCTGTAAGATAAGGAATTTCTCAAGAGATAAAAAGGAAGGTACGCAAGTCTGTCTGTTTTCCATATAGAATACAAAGGGAGAAAGCAACAAAAGAAAAGAAGAGAGGGGATGTGGAAAGCCTTCCATGAAATGTGTGAGTACCTTTATTGGCATCGCAGCCAGTGAGGGGATAGGTCTGGCACTGGGAACTTCCCCGGGCACTCCCACTGAGACAGACCCCCCAATGCACTTGACCTTCCCCTCTGCTCTGCTAGAAAGGTCCCACTGGAGATGGGCGGAATCTGTTAGGAACTGGGCATTTTACCTGCCCCCCCCCCCCGCCCTCTAACCAGTTTTGGTGAAGAACTTTCCATAGAATCCCTTTGATGTTTTCAGATATAAATAAAGCAAAGGTGGGCTCCTTTCTTTGTTAGAAGCTGGAGCTGGCTGGTCAGTTTGCCCTTCTTGCCCTCACTTTTGAAATTACTGTATGTGTTTTGTGGTTATTTTGGTGTTCTACTTTTCTTAGCTTTTGTTCCTTAGCCAGCCCTTTCCACCAAAGGGGAACCCATTCGTAGGGAGAAAGATGATATCTGCATTTGTAGGCTGTTTGCAGACTGTATGTCTTTTTGAATGTTCCAAGAGTCCAGATAGAACCCAACCAAAAAGGTCCATGAAGTAAGTTTATCAGGAACCTGGTTTTTTTTATTACTATTATTTTATTTTATTTTGTGAAGCCCTGGCTGGAGTAGGTAGATTACCCATCACAGCTCTAAACTTTCAGCAGTCTTTCATGGTGGTAGGTATTACTGCCACTTTTTTACATTAACACACAATAATTGCTCTTATTTCTGGAGTACAATGTGCTTTGAGACATATTTGTATACATTGTGGAGTGATCTAATCAGGGTAATTAACCTATCTCTCACCTTAAACATTGTTTCTTTGCAGTAAGACCCTCTTGTAGGTTTTTTGAAATTTATACTATATTATTGTTAACTGTAGTCACCCTGCTGTATAACAGAACATCAGAATTTATTTCTCCTCTCTCACTGTAACTTTCTACTGACGGACACATCTCTTCTTATTCCCCTCTCCCTTCTGCCCTCCCCAGGCTCTGGTAACCATTGTTGTACTGTTTACTTCTTTCAGAATGTCTTTCTTGGGATCCACCTCTTGCAATATGAATGCTCCCTGTTTTACAAGGGAGCATGTAGGCTGAAAGGTGAAATGAAAATCACCCCAGTTTATAGAGCTAATAAATGGTGGAGCTAGTATTCACACTTTTGCCCTACAGTGTAGTATTATGTAGGAATAGAATTATCATTGTTCATATTAGCTGCTATATTATTTCCTAGGCAAAAGATCACTACTGTCTTTCCTGTTCAACATAGGACTAAATGAAAAGAATACATGACTGAAGAGTATAAATCATAATTAAAGCAATCATAATCACAGTAAATAATTTACTTACTCTTGGGTGATTTTGACGCTAATGTAGGCACTGTTAACAGCTTATAACTCCACTCTCAAATTGTTTGTGAATAGGTGTTTATGGTCCTCAAATCTTCAATAGTTGGTGCAGAGTTCTATTATGTTCTGGTTTGTGCTGTTGTTAGGTCATGTGAGGTTTCTCCCCTGTAGTCAGAGAGTTAATAGGTGTTTTTTGAACATCTGCTAACTGTAAGCTTTAACAGGGAACATCTGAATTCACCAGAGAGAACCTTTGCTTGTGAAACAAAAGCAAGGAAAAAAATCATAAATAAATTAAGTTCTATGTTACAAAGGGTAAAATATACTTGCAAAGTGTATGCTATGGTTTAAATGTCCCCTAAAGGCCCAGTATTAAAGGCTTTGGTCCTCAAGTTGGCATTACTGAGAGGTGGTGGGAACTCCAGGAGATTAGTGCCTAGTGAGAGCTTTTAAGGACACCAGGATACAGTGTGCACTTGAAGGGGACTGTGGGACCTTGACTCCTTCCTCTCCCCCTCTGCTCCCTGAGGCTTGTGAGGTAAGTGGTTTTATTCCATCATGCACTCCTGCCTTGGTGTGCTCCCTGGCCACAGGCACAAATCACTAAGACCAATTAATCATGAACTAGAACCACCAACATTGTGAGCCAGAATAAACCTTGTATTTTATAAGTTAATCATCTCAGGTATTTCATTATAGTGATGAAAATCTGACTAACACAGTATAGAAATCTGAACAGAAATGCACAACTTTGCAGGATGTAAGTTGATCTTCAGTCTGGCTGCCAGGAAACTAAATACATTGACATTTGTCTTCATAAATTCACCATCAGAATGTGGCGTTTAGCTGAGATGATTCAAAGTCTGATTTGAACTACACATTGGAAGGTGACAATATTTCTCAATAAGCAGCTCATGTGAACAAAACTCAAAATACTAGCCAATAGCTAAGAAATAAATGTATTACATTTAAATGAAAAGGATGCCATTATGATTTGATAGAAAAGAAAATAAATAATTCTTAATAATTTTGCATGTGATATGTATGGCTAGTATACCAGTACGTAAAATAAATAATTTACACATGTCATAAAATAAGGCCTGTTTTTAAGGAAGATAGGTATGGTATGGCAAAGTGAGTGTGCTAGACAGAGGATAAAGAGGATGGATTGTTGAAGTTTTATGAAAGGCCACTGAAGAGTTAATCTGTGTTATGTTAATGAAGGACTAGAATAATGGGACTTCAGTATGAAAAGAGGAAATAGGCAAAAATAGTTTCTAAATAGATGAGATTCTTTGAAATAACAATTTATTGAATGACAAAGTGTGTAATAAAGGAGGACTGGTTGTATACCACTTCAGACTTCATTAATCTCCTACTTAAGCAGGTGAAAAAGTTGAAAGCCACTCAGTTTAAGTCCTCGTTCCTTCCTTGAAAAAGTAAAATATCGAATCAAAGAGAATCGTTAATAATCAACTAAAAGTTTTAATATACTTGTGATTATATAATCAATTATATATGTAATCACAGAGGATGAGATATGTAAGTACGTCCCCAATTAGCTGAGTTTGCAGTATGGTCTGATAATGTCCCTAGGTGTGGAGACAGGTTTGAAAAGGCAACAATAAAGTAGGAGCTAGACCATAGAATTAAAATACAACAAGTCACATAAGCTAGTATGCCAAATTGTACAGCAAATCAATGTGACCATCATCGTAAAGGATTAATATTATAATGAATTTCTAAAAAAAAAAATCACGACCAGTTTATTACTTAGAATAAAGTCTAGAATCCTCATTTTTAAACAGCCACTTGTAGTCAAGGGACAGTCATGCAAAAAGTGTAATTCGAATTAGTCATGGGTGTGGTAGGGACTATGCCGCAAAAGACTTCCACAACCCCTGCCTGTGGGACCCACAGAAGGCTTCTCTGAAGAAGTCACATTTAGTTGAAATCTGAAGAAATGAAAGTGTGCCAAGGGAAGTGGCAAAGGTTATATTAGTGGTAGTAAGGAATTTCATCAATTAATTTAAACTCTGGGGAACGCAGTCCTTCCAAAGTTACCGTGTAGCAGTTTCTAAGTGTATCTGATGAAACGGACCACGGATGTGCTTGGAACCCATGAGTCATAACGTGGTGATATAAAGTATGTTCTTGACCTATGACAGGGCTATTATTACTGGAGTTGCTGTACCAGAAAATATGATCATATTTGCCATCTGGTGAAATACAGTGTCTCGCCCTGGTTGAGGTTCACAAATGACTAAAGTCCTAAGTAGCCCACAATTACTCAGTTGCCCAAAGGCCCACAAGTAGAATGGAAGTTGTCTGTGTTTCATCAGAGCCCTGGACTGGATGGAGTCTGCAGTAGGGACTGGGGGAGGATGCACACTGCTTTATCTTTAATTTTTCTTTGTGGCGTGAAGTACTTCAGTCCCGTCAGCCAAATGATTCTTGATCATGCACTAGTGTCACATAATAAGATTCTGAGGACATGAAGACAAAAAAATAAAATGCAGTCCTTGCTTTTTATTTTTAGAATTATCTTTGATATGTAATTTTAAAGGACAAATGTGTATTTTTCATATTGATGTTCTAATTTTATTTTTAGAATTCTGTGTTATATAATATTTGCAAGACCTGTGTATTTTCCATAATTTAAATTCTAGTTTAACTGAAAACCTAAACTGCTTAGTAATTGAAATCAGAGTATAATAATTGCTAAAAATGACTACTTCTTATTATACCTCACTTTTGCCTGTGTAATTAACACAGCTTTTTAGATAAGTTTCTGAAATAATGGGGTTTAATTTCTATGTGGTTCCATTAAATGAAGTATTATAAATGGGAATCTTCTTGCAGGACCAAATGATTTGAGAATCTTGCATTTTTTTATTGTCTTGTATATTATAAAGTTAATAACATGTAAGAAATGAAATTTATCATTAATTCTCGGTACTTGCAGAGAAGGAAATTAAGGCTTAGTGGAATAAGCAGGTAGACAAAAATGTTTGAATATATGAATGGAAATCATGAGATAATAAGAGCCTGAATTCAGAAGTTACCCTCTCTCTTCTGTTGAGGAGAAAGCAATCTGAGAGAAAACATCTGGAGCAAAAGAGGAAATGAAGTGAGTGATATGTTTTAAGCTATTAAAAAACTGCCAAATTTTCTGGTAGCACAGGAACCTATTAAAAGGATATGGTAGGAATCCTGGATATTAAAGCACCTTGAAGGGGTAATTGTAACAGGAAAGTAATAAATAGAGAGTAAGAGGAAAATTTTTAAAAGTGAGAAGAGGAAAATAAAACAAACCGAGGGCCAAATAATCCCTGCCTAGGGATACTGCCCAGGAAGGCTGATTTCGCCAAATGGGCAGTAAGCCTAGCATCTAGCATTTCTTATTTCCCTTTCACACCACGAAACATGAAGTAATCTCCTTAGCAGCACTTATTACAGTGATCAGATCACCTAACAATCCGAAATGTTTCCTTTTATATGAAGATTTTTGTTTTGCTCTGTTTCTTGTGAAATGACAGCCTTTTGTTGTCATTAACTCCTCCTTCAGTCACTAGTTTCCATGAAAAAGTATAATCCCTTACACTCTATAGATCCTTTGTCATCATTGGAAAGAAAGGTGGTTGAGGATCCTAGAAAAACAAGAACGAAAAATGTTATTTTTATATTTTTAACATGTGGTGTGAATGGGATAACTTGCTTATCAAATTTCTGAATTTATTAATTTCCCATTAAAGTGATTGGATTATTCACTTTTGTCAAGATTTGAAATCACAAAAAATGTTAATGATGTGTATACTTCACTAAATTTCCCTTAAACACTTATTTCAGTCTTCACAAGTTGCCATTGTGTAGTGAAGATGGATTGTCTTAAAAATTGCTAAGTGAATTTTATTTTAAAAAATTATATCACCTTTAACTAACCCTGCCTGTGCAGTCTGCATGTTTATGATACTTGCTGAAAACAATGCTATATAGATCTTGGAAAAGTTGCAACAACATTTTCTGGAAAATATAATGGTAGGTATGTTCTAAGTCTAAGCTGCTTAATTTTTGACATAATACATCAAAGGAAGTATGCTTTGGTTCTTAAATCAGGAAAAGAAATTAAAAATTTTAAAACTGATCTTCTAGATCATCTGCATAGACCTTTGTTTTGAAAACCAGGAACCAGAAGCCTTGAGCCTTTTTATATGGAACACCTATTTCCTTAGAATAATAAACTGGGCAGGGGGGTAAGCTCAGTGACAGAAAGCATGCTTAGCATGCATAAGGCTCTGGTTCAATGTTTGCCACTAAAATAAAAAAAAAATATTGAATTAGATTGCAATATTCTGCTCATCTGTTTGCATTTGCTTGAGTCTATGGATTTGTTCTCAATTATTTTCAATAGTGAATAATGTCAGAGGACTTGAAATTTCTTTTAAACTTCATAGAGTACTTTTTCAGATGCATTTTATGAGAAACCATTTCATTATGAAATAGAAATTCAGTAAGTAAAAAAGCTCAAATACTTAGAGGTTTTTGGTTTTGCTTTTTAACTTTCATGTAAAGGAACTGTACCTAAATTTTCCTAATATCCTAAAAGGGAGAGTGTTTTCTTTTTACTTTGCTCTATTCTAAAACAAACTGTACCATTTTCACAGACATCACCAAAAATTAAATTTGTATATCTAAACCTCTGAGCCTTCTGAAATGTCTGTGCTGCTGATCAGCTATTTAAATGTTCTCTTTTAAAATAAAGTCTGAAATTATTATAATGTTTTGATAAACAGTATATGAATCCTCTCCAAACTGTAGTGACATGTTGCTTAGATATTTGTCTCAAGTTCAGATATATTCATGTTTAAAAAAACCTTGCCATTTGCAAACATATCAAGGATAAAGTGCAGATAAGAAATGAAGGAATAAAACCTATAGTAGGTAAAAATATCTTGATTTGATGATACAATGATAAAAATTTGACTCACCTTTACTAAAAATAATTTCCTTTGTAGTCGTGAAAAATTGCTTACTAAGTTAAAAGAATGGTAACAACAGGGTCATGGACTTTTTTGGATAATTTAGGTGATGGAATTCAGCTAGTCAAAGAATATAACTTGGTTGGTAAGAAACCAGTGTAAAAAGGAAGTAGCCTGTAGTGTGTCTCTGCTAGTTGGTAAACTGTGGGTTTCTTGTACCCAGAACAGTCGTGATATTGAAGAGGTGAAAGAGTATATCCATAGACCTAACATCTTGTGTTAAATTTTTTATGCCCTTCATGCCCTATAAGTAGACCTTAACATGTGCCTTCCCATCTCAGTCTTTCTAGATATCTTAAACTCAGGAGTTGGAATGCATTAAAAGAGGTCCTTACTCTCTCTAATACCATCTACCTGTCTTCCTTTAGTGGTACCCAATATGTTGAAATGATCAGATGATAATCCACAAGAGAAAGATTTTGCTTAAGTTGAAATAGAATGTTAATTTCTTTAATTTAGGTTATTCAGTTTTCTTTCAGCCATGCACTGATTCAATTACTGGCACAAGTAATAAAGGTATTCTATCATATAAGTGTTATTTGTGACTAATATCAATCACACATTATGTTTAATAAACACCCACATGCCAACGAGCATTGCTCTACACAGGCTGACATGTTAATGAGACTTCTTTGTATATATCATTAAAATTGAGGATGCAATAAAGAGAACAGGAAGTAACCCTCAGAGTAGAGAGGAACATGAATCCAACTAGTAAAATTTACTATGTACAGTTGTCCCTCAGGGAACAATCCCTGAATTGGCATGGTCACATTAGCATTATTTTAGTAATAGTACAGTGATATAAATTAGTTTTCTGTATAGCATCCAGGTAATAGCTATCTGAGAATAGGTAGTCATGTTTCAGGCACTGATTATCTTAGGAAAGAAATGCTGAACAGGTAGGTGAGTGCTTTTGTGTATTAATTGATATTAATTTCCACAGCAATCATAATTTGATACTATTTTATATTTAACAAAATGTAGGCACAAATATTAATTACTCAGAATTTTTGTAATCTATTGATGAATATATCTTCTACCACAAGGAAAGGAGAAATTGTTAATATTAATAGCAAATATATACATGCTGGCATTGTTCTAAGCAGGATAAATTTTGGACACTGTCAGCCATAGGTAAGAAAGTACTAGGAAGCTGGTTCTGGTTTTGTTGTGAGTCACAAATGATTCGTGCTCACCACCACGAAGAGCAGTAGATGACTGAAACTTACTCCTTCAGGCTACTTTGATTAATATCTCCCCTTCCCCTTGCTCCTGACCTCTGGTAATACTGACATTAGGTTGATTTTTATGAAGTACCCGATTCATCCTGTGTACCTTTCTATTCTGTTTCTGTGAGATCAACTGTTTTGCCTTCCACCCAAGATATCATATAGTATTTATCTGTGTGCTTGTCTAGTTTACTTAGCATAATGCCCTCCAGTTCCAACCATGTTGTTGTGAATGACAGAATTTCCTTCTTTTGTAAACACTGTGCAGTATTCCATTGTATTTGTATACCTCATTTCTTTATCTCTTCATCTGTTGATGCTTCCTTAGGTTATTTTCTGTTGGCTATTATGAATAATGTTGAAATGAGAATGAGAGCACAGATATCTCTGTGATGTACTGATTTCAGTTCCCTTAGATGCATACACAGAAGTGGTATTCCTAGATCATATGGTGATTCTATATTTAGTTTTTTGAGGAACTTCCAGACTATTTTCCAAAATGACTATACGCCTTTACATCCCTATAACAGCATACAAACCATTACACTGTACCATGCAAAAATATACAATTTTTGTCAAAATAATTTCAATATTTTAATTTTTAAAACCAGTGTTTGTGCAACTTACTACTTTATGAGGAACTTTGGTGTCTGCCTTTCCCCAGCAATAAAGTGTCCTCTGAATTGCATCTATGGTTTAATTAATGTCATTTTTTAAAAAGGAAAAGTATAGCTGGGTGTGGTGTATGCTTGTAATCCCAGAGGCTTAGGAGGCTGAGGCAGGAGGATCTTGAGTTCAAAGCCAGCCTCAGCAAAAGTGAGGTGCTAAGCAACCCCATCTCTAAATAAAATACAAAATAGAGCTGGAGATGTGTGGCTCAGTGGTCGAGTGCCCTTGAGTTCAATTTCCAGTACCCACCTCCCACCAAAAAAAGGAAAAAAAAAACCTAGTACTTATTGAGCACCTTATTGTTAGGCACTCTACTAACACTTAACATAACTTTGTTCTCTCATTTAATACAACAATCTTAAAACTAATGAATATCCTCATTTTGTATAAGAGGCTTTGCAGAGTTTAAATCAGAATTTTTAACACTAAATTATAAATAGAAACATTTTTTGGCTAAATAATTCTTTTTTGGGTCCTATTTAAAGTCAGTATAAATAAGTGCTTAAAAACGGGGCTTTTGAAGTCAAAAGCTAAGTTTCTGCCTCAGCTTTATTAGTTTATTAGTTAGATGTGTGACGTCTGCCGTGTTATATAACCTCTCTGCTTCTCTAAAATGGGTATAATAATAAAAGCCACATGAGGTGTGTTTGAAGATTGCACGACTTAATATTTGAAGTGTCTGGTTCCTTGTATGTACTATGTAATGTTTGCTTTATTAGGATGATTATTATTTCTTACAAATACTTTAAAAGACTTATTGCGATTTTAATAAAAATAAATCCATGCCTTTTTTCACTTAGTAATATTATGTATTTCCTCACACACTATGCGTGTATTCTTTGTTGGTTAAATTTATCACTAAGCATTTTTTTAACTTATACTATAAATGATATTTTTCTTCCTATGCAGTTGTTGATTTTTCTGTCAGAAAACTATTGATTTTTTGTGTACTGATCCTAAATTCAGACACTTCATTGAATTTTCTTATGATTTACAGTTCATTTTTAAAAGCTGGAAAGTTTGAATCTCTTTTGACTCCTTTCTTTCAAGCCACACACCAAATCGCATCAGGTCTACCTTAATATGTACAGTATGAAGCCATTCCCATTCTGTCCTCCAAGCATGCCATCCTACTCCTGAATTATTGTCAAGTTCTTCCAGCCTCTGGGTTCATCCCACTGCAGTCTACGCTCAAAAGAATTTAGGACCAACCAAGGATCATTTTTCTCCTCTACTTCTACTGCAATCTTTTTTCTTTCCTCTATTGCTAAATCAGCTAGCACTTCCTCATAAATGTTGAAAAATAATAGTGAGAAAGACCAGTCCCATCTTTATTCAAACTTTAATGAGAAGGACTTAATATTATTTAATATACTGCTTATGGCTAGGTTCTGTTAAGTAATTTTTAACATAATTTGAAAGTTTTCTGATATTCAGTTTCCTTGGTTTTTGTTTAAGTAGTTGGTTTTGTCAGATTGTTTAGGCAGCTATTAACACAATCATGTAGGTTTTTCTCTTTCTCATATTCCACAGGGTCATTTTTATATCCATCATCATATTAATGAGTGAAGCCTGTACTGAGTTGAAAAGTACAATGTCTTTTAATCTACTGATAGATATTTAACTAAAATTTATTTGGAAATTTGTTCAGTTCCCTCTATTTGTGTGTGAAGTGGATCTTAATTTTTAATGTTTAGTTTTGATCATTTCAACAAAACTTTGATACAAGATTTCAGGTGGTTTAATTTAATTTATTAATTTATTTTTATGGGAGAAAGGATTGAACCCAGGGGCACTCTTACTAAAAGTAGTGTTACGTCCCCAGATCTTTTTTTAAAAAAATATTTTTAGTTATATATGGACACAATGTCTTTATTTTATTTATTGATTTATTTTTATGTGGTGCTGAGGATTGGACCAAGTGCCTCACACATGCTAGGCAAGAGCTCTATGACTGAGCTACAACTGCAGCCCTCCTTTCTATTTTTAAGACAGGGTTTTGACTACATTGCTGAGGGTACTTTTAAGTTGCTGAGGCTGTTCTTGAATTTGTGATCCTCCTGACTCAGCCTTCTGAGTCACTGGGATTACAAGAATGCACCACTGCACTTGGCTGTTTTTTGTTTTTGTTTTTGTTTTAACTTTTAATTGAGAAGATAGCATCATTTGTAATTTTTTTTAAAATTGTAACTGTAAATTTGGGATTATATGTTCCTATACAGTTCATTGGAGCTCTCTTAGAAGACCCCATTCTATTTCATCTTTTTATTGATAAAGGTTTGATAATCTTTTCAATTTCTTCTAGTTATTATTCTGTTCACTTTCTATAATTTTCAATAAATGTTCATCATTTGCATTTTCCTAGTCATCCATTTATTTGGTTTTTCAAGTTTAATTAGCATGAAGTCACATAAAATACACTTATAAATTTTAAATATGTTTTTATCTGTGTATATCTTCTTCATTGCTTACTTTGTAAATTTGTGATTCATTATCTCTCCCCCTATTTTTTCTGAGAACCAGTTTTGATTTTAATTCTGATTTTTAATTTTGTTCTTGATACTTCTTATAATTTTTGTCTTTATTATTTTTTTTTGCTTTCTTTTAATTTTTACAACTTTGTTAGTTGAATTCATGGCTTATATTTTATGCATTATTTTTATTTAGTAATATGGTTATTTTAAACCACCTATTTTCCACCCATACAGTTTTGACAATTTCTCATAAAATTATCATAGTTTTCATGAAAATAACTCCATCATGTGTTTGGTAGTCCTACTAAACATGCTTATTGGCTTGGCATGCTAAATATTACCAAATTAATTGCAATCAATATTTGTAAAACTCATATAACCCAAATTACCAGGCTGACTGATGAGTTTTGTTTGTAATGGTCCTTAGTATTTTTCTAGCCCCTGAATATAACTGTTTGGCTGATTTGAATATAACCTCAAAAATTCTCTGCAGTAAGACCTCAGAATAAAGCAAATATAATTAAACAGTGAACACTATGGCTTTACACTTCAGAGGCTGGGTTCTGGAATTTAACTCCTGAAATTGAATCTTTGGCTTTTTATGTATTTGCTATGTTACCTTGGTCAAATTACCTTTTGTATATTTGGTAACCCATAAAATGAACATAATAGCGGTCTCCACTTTTATGATTTCTGTAAAGAGTATATGAGTTGATATAAAAAGCACCTGAAAATGCATGCCTTATAGAAACCACTTAATAGATGTAAATATTACTACTTAAAATTATTTCCAATATAAATTATGGAACAGATAAACATTGCGGTGCTCAAATAGAAACCAGGAACATCTATTTCTTTGTATAGTAGCATTCTTCTAAGCTGAAATATAAGCCAATAAGCACTGCAGAAGAATTGCCATCTTATTAATTTTATTACCCCTTCCAACAAGCTCAGACTCCAGTTGACACTTGCAAAGCTGGGCCTTTTTAAAATCTACATTCATTTGTTGGCAGGGTTTCACACTCCTGTCAGGTTCAATAATTCATGGAGTAGGTTTAATTGACACGATTTTAGTTAATATGAACTAGAAACAGCCTGTTTTGCAGGGTTGGTTTATTTTTGTTGAAGGAAGCTGGGTGTCTGACAATCATGTTTACCAGCGAATGTATTCTCTGCTATACTCCTTAAAATTCTTGGGAGTGAGAAAAGAGCCCTGTGTCCTCATGGTTTTTAAATTCCTACATGAGAATGAAAATTTTGTCTACAACACCAGACTTGTTTGTTAAACATAAAAGAACATAAATCCTCCCTGGGTCCCCAGGGGTATGTTAGAGAAAGGGAGTGATCATTATAAACCACTTACCACTGTGTGCGCTGTATCATGTTGCCGTGAGAAAGTGATGTTTGATTGGCTCATAAAATAGGCTTAGTAAATCCTTTAAATACTGACGTGGGCAATTGTGCACATTGAAAATTAATACCTGAGAGTGTATTATAAGGATTACTGTGCCTCCAGAGTGGTCACCTGGGCATGGATCTCTCTGAATCGGAAGATGATTGTGTATTTCATGTCAAATGTTACTTGCTTTTATCATTTCTCTTTCATTTAACTATGGCCTACAGTTAGGCTTTTCATCATTGTTTCCTCTCTTCGTTTTCTTCTGCATGTTTTGAGCTGTGTTAGAGTACATCGACCAACCAGCCTCTACTATGAATCTGATATTCTGCAAATGGCACTCTTTGAAAGCAAAACAAAGAGACAAACAAAAAATTCAAATTATTAGGGATGTTAACGGGGTTTAATTCATTATTCTTTTTCCAGACTCCTGTATTCTCAGTAGGTTGAAAGGAAATATTAAAATCAGGTGGCGGGGGTAGTTTTTTTTTTTCTTTATGCAATTTTGAATGATAAGCCATCAACAAAGAGGCATAGGAATACTTTCCAGGTAGATCTTCTTTTAATCTGTTTTATTTTATTTTTGTGGTGCTGAGGATTGAACCAAGGCCTCAGGCACACAAGGCAAGATCTCTACTATTGAGCTATAAACCCCAGTGCTGATCTCTTTTACCTGATTCTTGATGCAATTTAAGTCAGTTTAAAAAATGTGATTTTTTAAAAATCATGTGCTTTCAAAGGGTTATTTTCTGTTTCCATTAACAGGAAAAAATTAAGCCTTAATAAATAATTATTTTATTAACATTTAAAATTATGTAGAAGGACTGGGATATGGCTCAGTTGGTAGAGTGCTTGCCTAGCATGCACAAGGCCCTGGGTTCAATCCCTAGCACTGCCCCCAAAACAAACAAACAAACAAACAAATAAATAAATAAAATTATGTAGATAGCTTAACAATTGTTGGATATGGCCATAAAAATTAATATTAGAATAATTGGAGGAATTTTAGAATTATATTTTTATGACATGAGTTCTGGATACAGCATAAAATGCCTAATTTACTGTGAAACACTAACATATGCTAAGTTCTACTGTTTTGTCAGCAAATAATATGGTACTTTTTTAGATGTGCATTTCATTTAACCTTCATGAAATACAAATCTATGCAGTATTTTTAAAGTGCTATGATAAAATGTATGTGCCAGACTTGCATGAGCACGTAAGAATTAATTGCCCACTGTGTAGCTGTAAATCCAGAAATTGTTATAAAAGTTGTTTTTAAATGGCATCATATTCAGCAGAAAATCTTCATAAAGTAAGTAATAACAGATTCATTACCCTTCTCTTATTTGCAGGACAGTGGTTTTGCATCAGCATATAGGTTATTCAGCCCATGATGTTTTTCTTTTGCAGTGCTGGGTAACAAACCCAGGGCATTGCACAGGCCAAGCTAATGATGTACTCTGAGCAATATCTGCAGCCCTCAGCCCAAAGCCCAAAGCCCAACAAATAAAAGACTTATGTGTTGTTTAATAAATTCTTAACTTTTATAATTCAGACATATCCTTATGTAGTAAAAATACCTTTTTAAATACTTCCAAAGAAGTTACAAATTAGACAAGCACATATGGTGCTTCTTTTTAAAAAAAAAAAAAAAATAACACGAAAGTTATGTATAGTAAAATAGCTATGAAAATTGCAATTTTAGGTTTCCTGAGTGTGATATTCTTTTCTCATAGGATTCTTTTTATATTCAAAAGATTATAATAGTTATTTTTGAAAATGTTCTCAAGAAAAATTTTGATAAAGGTGGGTGTGGTGGCATATGCCTGAAATTCCAGCGGCAGGAGGCTGAGGCAGGAGGATCGAAAGTTCAAAGCTAGCCTGAGCAACTTAGCAAGATCCTGTCTCAAAATTTAAAATTAAAAAAATAAAGATCTGAGGATGTGGCTCAGTGGTTAAGTGCCCCTGGATTTAATCCTCAATAGCAAATGAAAAAACAAAAAACAAAACAATCTTTTTGACCCAAGTGTACTACCCATGGTGTTTATTGAAAATGACTTTATAATGGATACTTTATGATTTTTATCTTTTCTGATCTTTCTTTGGTGCATGGCTCTATTGACTGCTTGACTGCTTCTGCTTCTGGAGGAAATTGTCCCCTTTCTCCTTTCATCACGTCTGTGCCATTTCTCACTATGGTTTTCCCTTTTTTCCTTGACTGTTCCTTTTAAGGATGCTTTTGTTAAAAGATCTTTCCTTTTGACTCACACTTGAAATGTTTCTTGGTATTCCTCAAGCACATGGTGATTCTTTTACTTCCACCAGTTGAAATCTACAAGGTTGGCAAAAAATCAAATGCTTACAGGACTGAGTAATGTAAATAGATTAAATAGATGAAGAGATCTGGTGGGTTTTTTTGTTTGTTTGTTTTGTTTTGTTTTGTTTAGCTTTTAAAGTATAGGAAGTAGATAAGGATTTCTAAAACTAAAAAGAACATGGCTCATCCAGAACTGTTCCTCTTAGTGTTGGCTTCAGTTAATATGAGAGCCACGTGCCTGTCCAAATACTGATACTATGTTTACTATGTGCCTGGGATGTGGGTATTAGGGAGAAGACAACTCTCCTGGAGCCAACACCAGCTTTGGAAATGGACCCTCATGGAGTCACAGTAAAGCTAAAGATGCTCACTTTTTCTTTTCTTTTCTTTTTCTCTTTTTTTGTTTTGTTTTGTTATTGGGGATTGAACCCAGAGGTGCTTTATCATTGAGCTATATCCTCAGCCTTTTTTATTTTTATTTTTGAGACAGTGTCTAGATACTCAATTGTACCAGATCATCAAATAAGAAAAAAAAGTCAGAGGTCCAGGTTTTCTGTTCAGTGCTACTTTTTAATTTCCTTTTTTTTTTTTTTAGAGAAACATAGGGCCTATTAAAACTGTGTTCCCTCTGTTTGTTAGGTTGACTTAAGAAGGAAGTTCCTAAAATCTTACTCCAAAATACCAAGGCCTGCTCACCTATGCCTGTTTTCACAGCATGATCTCCATCCTCTTCTTTGTTTCCCATCCTCTATTCATGACTGACCATGCCTGGAGCCTCTGTTCTTATATTACATCTTAGGTATTAGACTTCTTTCTAAAATGCATTTCCATTTTCCTCCCTTGCCACCCTTGGTCAGTCAATATTCTTTGATAGCCCAGATGTCAAGGCCTTAGTAAATTGACCCTAGTTTCATTGTATAAAGTTACTCTTACACTTCCAGTATTCCTCAGTATCCTTCAGTAGAGTTCTTATCAATGTGGTTTGTGGACCCGGAACCCAATGAAGCTGTGGTTTCATCTTTATATCCTGAGAATCCCAGCTCAACATTTTATACCTAAACAATGCTTCATAAACACCTATAGAAATAGTGGAAACCTGAGTCAGATTTACCTCCCAACAAACAGATAGTCTTGAACAGAAGCTTTGTTTCCCAGGTGGACAGTCTTGGTGTGAAAATTTCCTTTTGTTGAAAATGATAATTACCAAATTTTGAACTATTTACACTTGAAATATTTTTAGATCTGTTTCACTCAACTCCCTGTACTCCTCCCTCTCCACCTCTTCACCTCACCCACACCCTCACACCCAAACTGCTGCAGTGGGTGTAAAGAATGACTTATGCATTTGTAATGTATGACCCTGGACTTGTCATGATAGAGCACAAACATTCCCTCTCCTTTATTTTTGAGTTTTCTTAAAAGAGGTGTCAGGGGAGTAAGAAGGATGCAGACTAGGAATAGATATAACTTTATTGACTGGTAACCTAGTGCCAACAATGTTTTCAAAACCATGAAAGTACTTTGAGTTGGATAGCATTGTCCTCAACTTACTGATGTGGAAAGTGAGGTTAATTTACTTGTCATAAGAGAGTTCTGGATAATTTCTGAGGAGGAAGATTTATAGCTATAATTGGTTTGTTATATATTCTGTTTGTTTTCAACAATTTTTTTCTTCTTTGAATTCAATGCTATGTAAAATACATTAGTTTTGGTTATCTGGTATCTCCTGAATTTAAACTAAACTAAAAAAAAAAAAAAAAAAACAACCCTCAGTCATTTTAAATTAATGTCAGACTTCCCTTTTAACAGAATTTCTGGAATCTCCTGTTTAGCATTCTGAAATGCAATTCATAGATGCCATCATCTATTTGTATGTGCAGTTGTTTGAAAAATAAATATAATGTTGGAGCTGGGGCTGGTCAGTGGTAGTGCACTTGCCTAGCATATGTGAAGCACTGGGTTCATTCTCAGAATCACATATAAATTTTTTAAAAAAAGGTATATCAACAACTGAAAAACCATAAATAAATAAATAGGTATAATGTCCTGAGTATTATATAAACCTGAAATAATAGCAAAATAATTTATACTGAAACATGTATTCTAATACACACATACATATTAATAGTTACACAAGAAAATAAAATAAATGATCAGATGTTTGCATCTTTTAAGTAGACTTATTTTAAATTTTGACAGCTGAAGATATAGATTAATAATAGATTTAACTGAGAACAGTGGTGGACACCTGTAATCATAGCAGCTCAGGAGGCTGAGGCAGGAGGATGGTGAGTTCAAAGCCAGCTTCAGCAACTTAGGGAGGTCCTAAGCAACTCAGACAGATCCTGTCTCTAAATAAAATATTTTTAAAAGGGGCTAGGGATTAAGCTCAGTGGTTAAGCACCCATAGTTTCATTCCCTGGTACCAAAATAAATAAATAAATAATAAAAGATTTAATTGTCTTTGTCTTAATTGTGATGCAGATATGATAAGTAGTGTTCCTATTGGTGACATGTCTTTCCAAAGTAGTAACTAACTCTTGGTAGAGTTCCAAGCAAAATGTGAAAATCTTTCCTCCATTAATTTGAAACTTGATTTTCTATTTCTAGAAAATTTTGCTTAAACTAAAAAGTATATAAAATATATGTATTTATACATGAAATAGGTTAGGTTCCACACTCAGATGCATGATAGCAAAAACTTTGCCTCAATGATATATCCAGTGAAATATTTTATAGGTGTTGGGAACATAGGGCAATATTTATCATCAAGATTTTCTGGTGTTGAGAATTTCTGAATCTAGTCCAGTATACTTTACTCATTCCCCTTTTCACCCCCAGTCATTGAGCCAACCTAAAAAGTTCCTATTGATTTTTGATGTTTTCTCTCATGGGGTAGTATTGTTCTAACTATCTCTTCCAAATCAAAGTTGTCATTTGTTTAGAAGAAATAATCATTTCTTACTAGTGCCAAGTAAAACAGAAATATATAAGAATTGATTCCTTTGTTTAAGGATTTAATAGCCTAAGAAGATATTTAATATTAAAAATCTGTGTTTATCAAAATATATGTGATCTGAGAAGACCCAGGAAGATCATGCAGAGGAGGTAGTGTTCAAAGTGCATATGAAGCAGGTATACTGGAGTGGTGTTAGAAAAGTTGGCATCACAGATGAGGAAACAAAGCCAAGGAGTGTGGTACAAATGGAAGAGTTATTGCTAGAAACCAGTGGGCAACAATAATAGGAACTAAGACTGGAGTAAGATCATCCTATCCAAATGGAAATTAAATTGAATAATTTATAAATAGCAAATTTTTTTGCTATATGTTAATAGCAAAACCGGAAGACTTTGAAAAGAAGACTCGTTTCTGATCTCATTTTCAGTTTATATCCTCTTTAAAATATTTAATTATATCTCATTTAATTATAACTCATTTCTAAGGTCAATAAAGTCATTGAATCTATAGACACAAAATATGATTTATCAAAATAAGAAAACATGACTTTCAGTTCCTTCTACCTTTGTCTCTTTACAGGTATGATTTTGTAGAAGTTGAGGAACCCAGTGATGGAACTGTATTAGGGCGCTGGTGTGGTTCTGGTCCTGTACCAGGAAAACAGGTTTCCAAAGGAAATCAAATCAGGATAAGATTTGTATCTGATGAGTATTTTCCTTCTGAACCCGGATTCTGCATCCACTACAACATTGTTATGCCAGTAAGTGCCACTTTAAGATCCCCTTATTTAAGTGAGTCAGCTCTTTGTTTACTTGATTTCTCTTTTTAAATATGAGAATCAGAAAACCAAAACCAAAAATCCTTTCCCCAGCTTGGATTTTCCCCCCTTAAATGTCACTGTCTTTATCACAGACAACTTAAATATTGTCACTATAGCACATTAGCAGTGTTAAAATACCTTATCACTGTAATTTAATATTTGTTTTTGCATTCATAGAATTATAGGCTGCCCCTCACCCCCCAGCTCATTGACTGGTATTTCAACATTGTTGGAAAGTACGTAGGGATTTTCTGTTCAGAAAAATAGAGAAATTTGCAATATATATTACTCATTTGGAAATCACCGTAAAATTTTTTCTCTGTAATGTCTTTTTGAGTTAACTTCTAGTTTAAGTCATATTAAATAATAAAATACAATTTTAGTTTTCTAGCATTTTTCATGACTTGTTATACGACATTTTTTAGCATTTAACTAAATATTCTTATGTTAAAGTTTCCATTTTTGAAGGATGCTGGATACTTTGGAGCTCTTATTTTCAAATCCATGTATTGATTTTGGAACGAATATATTGTAGACCTAGAAAAGCAGCACTATTTGAGATTAATAGCACTAAATAGTTGTGTTTGCCTTAAAATTCCATGCTTTTATGTGATTTTCTACTTTTTTTTTTTACATTAAAGCATTATAATTTCTTTCTGTACCAACCAAAAAGTTTAATTTTTAGTTTGTTGTTTATAAATATGATCTGTTTCTTTTTGTCTTTTCTTAGAGAAAAGCAAATTTATTAAATATTAATTCTTTTCAAATCAATGCAAAAATGAAATATATTTTAAAATGTAGTTATCCCTGCTTTCCTACTTAAGATTTATTGTGTTAAAATAATATTTATGCCCCGTTGTTTCCCCCAAAAAAGGAATTTTAAAAATTCTCACTAGAATTTAAGAAATATTTCTAATATTTTGTCTAATTATAATTGTGCATTGTATAATAATTGCAATGCTCTTGTATTTTGTGTATGATTTTGAATATTTGTATGTGTTTGATGCACTACAACAAAAATGTTGGAAATTTTTTGTTTGTATCCTGTGCCTAAATAAGCTATCCAGACATTCCTATAAAGATATATTAATATTGTAGTGTACCTTTTAATAATCATCAGCAATATCACAATTTAAAAGAATCTGAAAACTTGATATCTTTAATGGTTTTGACAGAATATTTAATATATTAGTAGGCACACTGAGAACACAACAAAGTATAGGCTGCATTTATTACAATGTATACTCTTACTGGGTATAAAAACACTTAACATGTGCTAGTGACTCATGAGTCAAATTAGAAAATATGGAATCAATATTTGAATTTGTGTCTTACATTGTTAAGCTACAATTTCTCATTTTGATTGCCCACAGTGAAATTTTACATATTCATTGAGCAAAGAACTAAGAATAAGTGATAAAAACAAACTGGAGTTTGAGAAACATAATTTGTTTATTTATTATGAATAGAATCCTTTATTATATATTATTGCTGATAAAGGAAATAGCTCTGAAATATTATAAATTAATGCTATGAATTTTGATCCACTTTCTTTATAGATTATTAAGATATCCATATCATGCCATTCTGAAATACTTTTTGCTATCATATATTCTTTATCATTTTCTTTGTTACTTTCCAGAAATTTTCTTAATTTAATTTAATAATTTAATATTTTGAAATTTAAATTTAATAAAATTTAATAATTTTACCTAAAAAATGAAAATTATTGAGTAGATTTTTTAAAAAACAGTATTGATGAGTAATACATATTCTTTTTTTTTTTTCGTGTGTGTGTGTGTGTGTGTGTGTGTGTGTGTCTGGGGATTGAACACAGGTCCTTGTGCATGGTAGGCAGACACTCTTCCACTGTACCACATCCCCAGCCTAATAAGTAATACTTTTTTCTTTTGTACCAGAGATTCAACTCAGGTTGCTAGTCACATCCCTAGCCCTTTTTATTTTTTGAGGCAAGTTCTCACTAAGTTGCTTACAGCCTTGCTAAGTTGCTAAGGCTGCCTTTGAACTTGAGGTCCTCCTGCCTCTGCCTTCTGAGTGGCTGGGATTACAGGTATAAGCATGGCCTGATAAGCAACATTTTGATACTGTAATTGAATAAAGCCACTAAGAATCTATTTAACATAATTGTTAAGTATCCTCCTTCACAGAATTTATAATGTTAATCTTTTCTTTTAACTGTATATGGCCTTGGGATCCTTGGCTACATTTTTACAAAGTGATATGATGTACAGTTTCAGTTTTATCTTGCCTAAGGTTGTTAAGATTTAAGTATGGAATGATTAAATTTTAGTATAAAACATGACACTGGTTTTATGAGAGCAAAGGTTTTATTCATCCCTAATCTGTGATGAAAATAAAGTTTAAGTGTATTTGTATTATAAATTATACTCTTTGCATTATATTAATTTAAATTGCATACATACTATTCTGCTACAGAACAAAACGTGAAAGCTAAAATATATATATGCCACCAATAAGGGTTATCTGATTTACTGATCACATGGGTTATCTGGTTAGATAACTCAAAGAGTTGTGGGAATTAAATGAAATATGAAAGATAAAAAAAAATCACAAAATTTTTATGGCACCTGGCTCCAGAGAGCATATTATAGTTTTTCAATAAATACTGGAGAATGAGTCACTGCAGTTTAACTAATAAAGATTCACCAACACTTGCACTGTATATCTAAAAAATGTGTATCAGAGTCATTAACATTTTTGTGAGGCAAAGAACCACAAGGATCTACAAAATGTACCGTATGTTCTTTTTGCTAAGAAAGCCCTGCCCCAAGGATTAGACTCAGTAAGAGATTTACAGTGATCCTGAGGAGATACCACAACTGAGAGACAATAGGTCAAGTTATCACTGGTCAAGCTGCCATTAAATTAATTCAGTACATTTTGAAATGATCTTTGAAAGAGTTTGGTAAATGGTAAACAAGGGCTTTGGTGTGCTGTTGTCAGCTATCCTTGGATCTATTGAGCCTTCGTTTGCAAGGCCCCTATAGGGACCTGAACTGAGCTGTAGATAATGGAGATACATGAAGAAATGGCATAGGAGATATTCTAAACCTTACCACCTTTGAGATGCCAGGCAGAGAGAAACGAGAGTGCTTGAAGGTGGGGTCCTGCATTTATTAATACATGTAACTTTGTGATTTAATTTTAAAGATTGCTTTCTGGAGAAATTATTGATATGCAATCTGAAAAAGCTTTGGTTCTTTTGTGGTTTAAGTTTGCTTTCTCAGCTGACTGGCCATTTCTTCACCTGTCTCTTGTCTAGATACCCTACTCTCCTGACTTGCAGACACATCTAGTCTATACCTAATAACTGCCTAAGGAAGGGCAAGATTTGATGAGTGAAAATTTGACAAGCGATTATGCTTTTAAGCCTTGCAGAATGTTTTGAATTATTGTTGTATACTGCTAAGTGACATCCCAACCTCCATGAACCCCCCAACTCTTTGTACCAGGGCAGCAATCCATCAATCTTATCTGAGAATCAGATAAATGAAAGCCTAAAGGAAGAAAGTGTGCCTCTTAGCAGACTTAAAAGTTCTTGTGGCATTTGCTCAGGGGCAAGTGCCCCTCCAAGCCCCTGAATCATCTCCCATACTTTTGTTATTCTTTCTTTCTTGCCGTGGATGAACTTTCACACTGGCACACTCAGTTCCCTAGAGGCAATGGTCCCACTGATTGCAAACCCTCTGCTCTGAAACAGAACCTCTGCCGCAGCTGACCACAATGGTTTCTTAGCTTTGTAATGATAAAAATAATATGAACCGCAAGTCTTTAGTGAATGGTTACTCTTCCTGCATAGAGGTCTGTCATGAATGCCTCACACCAGACACATTATAGCTGCTCGAGATTTCATACCCATTGAGCCATTTCCCCTTAGAGTTGTCTAAAACAAAGTAGAATCACACTAACTTCTCCTTGACCACATGTTACCTTTATTGCTGCTACATGGTAGAGACCATTCAGCAACTGGAAAGCTGTTGAATCACAATAATGACACCAGGTATTCTGGTCCTGATATATTAGTGTGTTATTACCAAACCACCTTCTTTATATACTGAAGAGTTGTTCTAGTATCCATTTTGTTTGTTTGTTGTTGAGGAGTGGGTTGGATGGGGACACTCATTAAACATTCCCTATTTTACCCATAAATTATTATAACTTTTTACACATAAATTATTATAACTTTTACACATAAATTATTATAATAATTGTGTACTATCATCCTTACCTGCGTTTTGCAATCAGTCCAATGAATATTTTGCATCAGTTTATAAACAAAGAAAAATTTAAGTTAAATCACATTTTTTTCTAGGATGAATTACAAAGAAAGTTTATTTAAATACTGTATTTTATAAATAAAAAGATAACTGTAGCCTTCCTTAGGAGCATGAATGGGTATCTGATTCTGGTCAGCCTTTAGTTCTTTGTGATTCTGATTATCATGTGTCTTAGATGCGAAGTTTTAAATATATTACTTAACAATCTCTCAGGGTTGGCACCCAAGTTGCTATTAAAAATTATGTTCATCCTTGTAAGATAATTTGCATATTCTTCTTTCCTTCAATTAATGAAGGCATATTTTATATATGAATGTACACATATTTATATGTATATAAAATATATATAACAAGTGTACAGGTAAACAAGTGATGGAATATTACTTTGAATAAAGTGATGCTGATACACTACTTAAGGATTTTACATATTTTATAAATAACATCATTTATAATGTTACAATTTCAACATCATTTTCCTGATTCCCAAGTCCCTTAGGATAAAACATTAGTAAAGTTTATTTCTTCATTTTACCATGTTAAGTTGGTATTATAGACTGTTTAGTTTTTTAAATACCAGCATGAAATGTTGACATGAAATGGTAGGTAGTTGTAGATTTTTTTAAAAAATATAGTAGCATATTTGCTACATGAATTTAAAATTTTAGCATTTTAATACTATTTTGGAGAATTATTTATAGAAATATTATTCCCCAGTCATGCCCCATTAATAAATAATGAAAAATAAATATGTGTAAATTGATACCAAATGATACACACACCACACACACACACACACACACACACACATTCAGCTTTGATGATTGTGCTTAAGGAGTTAAAAGTGTCTTATAATTTCTTATTCTTCCTGCTGAAGGAGACAGAGGGAGAAAAAGGAGGGAAAAAATGTCCTGATAGATTAGCAGTGAGAGATTGTTTGAGAAGAAATGAAGCAAAACTGAAATAAAACAGTGCATGCTCATTTGGGTTTGGAGGCCACACACAGTGGGATCCCAGGACACATTTCAGATCTCTTAAAAGAAAATTTCTTGTTTAATTTTGGAGTAAATTATAATAGATTATATATGTTTTACTCTGAAAACTGCAGCATAAGCACCATTATTTAAACTTTTAAGAGACCTACAAAGACTGGAAATAATATCTTTTTCTCCAGTATCAAAAAATCTTTTGAAAAGTTTTATTTTGCAGCCTAAAATGTAAAATCTACCAAATATTTTGTTAGAAAAATTGCATCCAAAAACCATACCGATATTTTAAATGAGATGTATAAATCCAAATATGAATCTTCTCAATGTTTTTTCTTAATATGTATAATTATTCTTAAGTGTAATGCTACTTGTAATATTTTTAAAAAATGCTTATGAGACTTAAGACTTTTCTTTCCCCCCATTCCCATCTGGTTAACATTATTTAAAAAATGATAAAACTACCACTAATTTGTCTTAAATTGTTTTATTGAATATTATATCTTTAAGTGTTTTAATCTAAAATTTCTGAGCTAAAGTAACAAAATATAATATTTACAACAATTTATTTGCTCTTTCTACTTAAGCATGGATCAGTTTTGATTAAGAGAAATAGATATTGGTAGCCACCATGCCAATTGATCCCTATGCATTTTTACTCTCATCTTTATTGCCTGAAAAGGTGGGCAGGGAAGGGGTGAAGACTCAGCTGAATAAAATTTTACTTCCAGGATATAGTGAAACTTATTTTCTTTTAAATTCTTTTCAAAATTGTTCTGTTATTTTTTGATATCTGTTTTTTTTTAAACATTTATAATCTGTGACATTGGTTTGGATATTGAAGATTAGTAATTGATGAAATAATAATGCAGAATAGTATAATAGTACATGTTACATACTATAGTACGAAACTGTTGTACTGTAGTCACATTATAACCCCAACTATGTGATCCTGTGAATGACCTGTCTAGAGTTAAGTCAGAGTGCCCGCCATTGTGCTTGGTTTCCCTGGGGAGGGGTTAGAAGGACACTTGATGCCTGAGGTTCCATTAAGGAATGCATGACTGATTGCCAAACTAGTTATTAATTATGCAGGATACAGAGAACAAAGCAGCTCAGTGAATATTGAAGTTAAGGAGAAGGGGGGAGACTTTTTTTTTTTCATTTCTTCTGGCATATGCCAGTAGACTATTTCACTGTTAATAACATGGAAAGAAAAGTTTTAACTGAAGGCCAAATTTGCTTTTATGATTAGGTTAGGAAAAATTCCACCCAACTCTCAAATAAGGTTTTTAGTTCAATGTTCACTTTCTTACTTAGAGAAAAAAAAAAGTAGCTTGCCTAGCATAAAATTACATAGAGCCTTATCATAACAGTAATCCTACTGGGAAAACATCAAAGGCAGAATATACTCCATATTTTTAAAAAATTTTATCTTTGTAACAATTGTGCATTCTCATATCTTCATATAAAGCTCACTTAAGTAAATTAACATTTATGTGAAACTTTTTAACAATTCATCTTTATTTACATGAGGAGAGAATTAACAGAAAATTTCGGTGTTTAAACTTTTTTGTAGTACTTAGGCATTGTACATCTATGCTATACTCTGAGGCATTTGCTGAATGATTAGATTTTTATTAAAATATACAATGCACTTTTATATTTATGCAAGGAGTCATGAGATGACAATAGTTTATTGTATTATGGAAATACTTCAATTGGTGCAGAGACTAAACTCTCACTTGGCTAAGAGATATTTAGTGCATTTTTCAACCCAATTCTACCTCATGGACATAGTCCTCTTTTTGATAGGAAGATCATGTTCCTCTGCTATTTCTACTGATTCTTTTTGTTGCAATTAATTCCTTGTTATCTAATAATTTCTCAGTTCGTAGGATTTTTATTTAGAAAGCAAAAGTTGGTAAAAGGCTGAGAGACCACTTGAAGTTGTTTTATAAGGGAGTTATAAGTAAAAACTATAAGTTAATTGAAACCTTGACATTTGATGATTCTTATTTCATATCTAAAGCCATAAAGATTTAAAAGCTTGGAGTTTATATAACAACCTCATCCTGATGGAGAAATTTCTCTTTAAAAATGTCTGATAACAAGTTAAAATTATTTAACAGTTTTTCTTTAATAGCCCCATCCATTTTCACATCAATTTTTGAGGGCTATTTGAGGAGACATTTTGTCAAAATAGTTTCAAAAATATATGGAGTCTTTTATAGCTTTTTTTGGAGAAAAATATACATTTATGTACAGTATATAACTCAGTGCACATAAGGGATTTGGAAAGATTTTGAGATACAAGAAAGATGATTGTGGAGAGCAAATGGATGTAAAAACTCAGATTAAAGAAAAAATATTGAAACAATCAAAAACCCTGGAAGTTTTACAGTATAAATTCAATATCAAATATATTATAAAAATCTCCTAAGAACTTATTAATATGTTTATCATCACATGTAAGAGATTCTAGTTCTTTTGGCCTGAAATAGTGCACAGGTATCTGCATCTTCATGGAGAGTCTGATACAAAAAGTTCTCTACATTGTATTTAAGGGTCTAAAATATAATAATTGAGAAGGATGTAGAGAGTTTTACCACAAGATTTTGGAGAAATATTTTTTTTATATTCAAGTAAACATGAATATTTTGTGGCATGGATTAGAAACTCTGCATACATTTTTAATGACTAACAGACTCATGTGCTCCCTCTATTTTTCAGGTTTGCAGGAAGAGTGGGACTTTCCTGTATTTCAGTTTGTAGCACTTGTCTATATTGTACCAACTTGTCTAAGCTATATATTGAAGGCTGTCAATTTTGTCAGCTGTCAGTGTCTGTGATCCACAGAGTGATGATAGATTGTCCTCTGCCTTCTTTTTGTTCAGCACTAAACTTATTGGTAATTCACAGATGGCATAGATCCAGCATTGAGGTACTGTTCTAGAATAGATGATATTATGTCATTCTACAATGTGATAAGGCACTCTTAGTCATACAAGACATTTCCCACCATCAAGAAATATTATTTTTTTTCTTCTCACACTTGATTTTTATGTCTTAGTTTTTGTCCAAGTTAATCTTGTACTTCCCACAACATCATCCTCTATTATATTGGATCCATACTCACTATATAGTGGCCATGTGATAATTTTTCAAACTGAAATATTTAGTATACTTTGACCACATTTAACTTCTGCCCTTTTAAAATTTTACCTAGAGTTGCATTATTTTTGGTTTACTTAGTTTTTTATATACTATTGGTTCATTCCCAAACCATTTCTAACATTGCATAGATCTTTTCTTAATACAAAGAAATTCCTGGACAAATCTTTGTAGGAATAATTTGGCCTACTCCAGTCTTCTGTGGTTGCACTTTAAAACCTGGACACAACTTTCATCCTTGGGACCTCCTTACCCTTGCCATCTAATGCCATTTTCTTGCATTAGATTCTTTGCTGGATTTTTTGGTCTTCCTCTATTAGTTTATTCCCTTGTTTGGAAAAGAGTAACATTTCGTGAACTTACTGAGAAAATTCAGCATTGCAGATAAATTTTTCTACCTTACATGACCAAAAATGCCTCCATTTAACCCTCAAATTTAAATGACCAGTTGGCTATTTCTTGAATTCTACTTGGCTACTTAAAATCTGATTAGGCATTTTCTGCATATGAACAGGGTTGCTGACTCTGATCTTTCCTGTACTGTGAACTGGCTGGCTGAATCAATTCCTTAAAAACAAAAACAAACAAAAAAACTGATTTCCCTAATCTCTTTCTTAGGAGTATAAATCTTGGTTGCCAATTCTGTGGACTGGGAAGCTAAGTGGACTAAGACCCAAAGTCTTAGCATTCAATATAAAAGTTTCTACTCTAGTCCCTTCCCCGTGGTTAGAATAATATCACCACTCACAAGACTGCTTAGGTTTTCCAGTCCATAAATGTTCTGTTTTATTCTGTTTAGGGAGCAAATCTGAGCAGGGAATAAGTCAATCTTTTGCCAAGAGGGGAAGTAGATCAGGGGTGTCTGACAGTTCCATTTGCAGATTTTCAACCAGTTCTTATGTTTTTAACTCAGTGTGCGTCATTCCCACTTCTGTAGTTACCTGGAAATGCCACCAAATCCAGAGCTCTGGAGGCATTCCGTTAGTGTATATCAGATTGCTTCTTGGCTTCGTCCCCTGCCATACTTCATCAGGTCCACATCCACCTGCTCTTCCATTTCCAAATCCTATTGCTGCTGGCTTCTTTCCAATTTTCTATGGAGTTAAGGTATTATGCACTTTAAAAATACCTTTAGAAACATAGTTGCAGGAGATAACAGAGGCAAAATCACCATCTTTTCATTCTTTTTCATTATTTATTGAGTTTAAATATTGAGGTCCTTATTAGAGATTAGCTTTATCTTTGATTAACAATAGCTTCAGAAACTCTGCACAGGTTCATTGACAACTTAATATGTGAATGTATCCAGGTTCTGTTACCCTCCCATGTCAGGTGAAGTAAACCCCTTTAGAAGATGGCTTTGCATGATGGTGTTAAAATTATGTTCACTTTAATTTTAATGTTAGAAATGTTGGATTGGACTAATATGATTAGCTGTATAAGATATCCTGAATACTATTAGGGTCTTGTCTAGTCGTATCCACAAATGACGCAGGGCAAGGGTTTACTGCCTGACACATATAAAAGCCAATACTAAAACACCACATTTTTGCAAAAAGATAAAGCTTTTATTCAAGACCCACCATTCAGGAGACAGAACTCTTGCTCAAATCTGTCTCCTCAGTTGGTTGGTAACAAGGGAATTTATTGGAAGGGAGAAGGGAAAGCTGCCTGTTGACCAGAAGTCAAGAAGGGGGATTTGGGTTCTTTTGGCATAGCCTCTTGACATGCTTCTTCTTGGTTCACGTGTTCCTTTTCCATAGGAGTTATGCAACTGGGGATTTTGAACTTGTAACATTAAAGGTCATGGCCTGTAGGAGCTGGCCTCTTCTGCACATGCTCAATAGAGGATAGTTAGTTTTTAGCAGATCTCTAGAAGTTTAAAGAGGTTTTTTCCTGAAAAACAACCTTGATGAACTTTGTTACTTGATTAATTTATACCTGGTTTCTGTCCAGGTTCAGGATGACACCAACCATGCTTTGTTAAGTATTCATGATAGGTGTGACCAAACAACTTGTCATATGATCCATACATTCAAGAAAATATTATCCTCTCACATAGTCTTCAAATACTTGTCTATTTGAGTAATAATATTAATATATTAAGACTACTTCAAATTCACATGACTCTGATTTTATATATAACAAAATTTTACATCCCCTGACAGTCTTAGAACAAAACTGAAAGATAAGTGCAATTAGTGTACTGTACTTCTACAGAGGAGATTAATTTTGAAAGGTGAGTTTGTTGTAAGCTGTTGAAAAGGAAGTAATTCATGAGGTCAACTTTGAACAGATGGTCCTTGACTTTTGATGGCTCATCTCATGATTTTTTCACCTACGTTAAAAGAGTGCCAAAGTAACACACATTGAATAGAAATCATACTTGAAATTTTAGTTTCATCTTCTCCTGGGCTAGCCATATGATATGGGAAGTATTCTTCATGAAGCTCAGTGACAGGAGCAACTGATATCCTATAGTGGACTTCATTGCTACTCTGAGATGTTTGGTGGGATAGGTGCCCTAAATGCACTTTCAACTTCCAGTATCTTCAGTTTACCTTGGATTTTTCAGGTTGTAACCTCTTCAGAACCCAAGGAGCATCTATGTTTGAGTCAGATAGAATGAGCATAGATTGAAACAAATACCAGATCTTTTCAGGAGTGCCTTGTATCATTTAATCCCCTGGATGCAATATTATTTCCATTTGCCATTTAAAATTCAGAGAAGGCCACATATTTAGAAGTGAGGATATTAATCAGACTTTTCCTAATTCTATTTAAAGCAAACCTCTTTTTAGGCTGGTTTAGGAAATATGAGGAAAATCACTGGGGAAGGAAAACAAATTTAAGAGTTCTCGCCATATTTGTTTAGTTTTTAGAATATTTACACACCATTTCTGTTGATTGTGATGTAATGGATACTCTGGAAACTTCAATAAGTTTTTAAACTAGAAAATAATATATAATGTTTTATACATGTATATTTATGTATGCATACACACACTTATTAGTAAATGACACTGGTGGTAAATAATGAGGGTTAAATTGTACTTTCTGCACACAGTAAAAGCAAATATGACATTCGAAGGAAGATGACACATTTGAGGCCAGTCTCAGCAATGAAGCAAGTCTCTAAGCAACTTAGTGTCTTAAGTAAAAAAACAAAAAAAGGGTGGGGGATTGGGAATATATATCAGCGGTAAAGCTCCTCTGGATTCAGTCCCTAGTACCCAAATAGATAAATCAATAATATCATCTGCAATGTAAACAAATATACAAAAGAATGTGAAAAATTAAAATGAAGTCAGTGTGTCACTTATGTCAACCCTATCACAAGTGAAAACTTACCCAGTTTCTTGATATGAGTATCCCAGTAATCTTGTCATCACCAAATTTTACAGATTTGTAATATTCAGGAAATTTTGATGGCCAAAATTTGTACAAAGAAACAGGAAAATTAAAATTGGAAAGCAGATATGTCCAGTGACTAGAGAGCCTCCTGTTAAGCAGGTACCAAACACTCTAGAATGCAAAATACCCCAGAACGTTTGTATTTTGATGGAGTCTGTGCACTGAGTCTGAAATTCAATAGATGCTCAACAACTATTTAGAATTATTGGATGAGAAAACAAGTATATGAGGACTAATATAGGTGTGAAATCCAATTTTGTAGCTATTTGTAGAACGGCTGCATGTAGGTCACCAAGGGCCCCAGAGAAGCTAGGGGTAGGGGCAGATTCTGAAACCAGGATCTTTTTATGTCATGGCTCCAGGTCACAGATCCCGTCTATGCCTGGGTGCTACCATTCTTGTTAAGTCAGGTTTTGTTCAAGAATAAAAGCTACCATGGAAATATCTGGCTGACAACTTTTCTTTTGCTTCTCTGCAAGAAGTTTTTCAGGTAAAAGAGTAAGGCTGTTAGCTCTTGCCTTAAAAGACCATATGAATTATCTTAAGTACTTCCAAGGCAGGTTGTTTAAGAAAACTAAGGCTTATACTAAAAACTTTTTTTTTCCCTTATAGAAGAATAATAGGGAAGACATTCAAATGGCAATTATCTAAGACTCTAAAATGAAATCTGAGATAGGAATTGGGAATAAATGTGCAAGACTTCAAATCAGCTTAATATCTCCTCTGAAAATGTGCTTGTAAATTTTTATAGCGTTGGCAAAGTGGAAATGCCTTTTTCCAGTGGAATAACATTCTGATCGGATAAAAAAAAAGCACTTTCCTGCTGGGTATAAGTTAATGAAATGGCATTAAGTGTAATTAGTTGTTTTGGAGAAATATGCAAGACACTGAAGTGTTAGGGAGAGACTGCATGCCAAAACTTGACTTCAAATACCTGAATGAGGAGGTATTAAAATCAATGACACATCCTTTGGATGAAATTCTTCAGAAGTCATCTCAAACATTCTGACACAAATATTTTCCTTTCTTTGTGGAATATGATGATTGACACTCTGAGGTATCCTAATCCCATCACTGATAAAAGTAATACAAAGAACTCCCCAGTCCACCAAGGCATACACTGCTTTATTTTATTTTGAAGGCGAAGTCCCTTCAGACTTGGTCTTCTGCAGAGTACTGTGTGAACTAATGCTTACATGCCCCTTTTATAGTCACTTTTGGGAACACTGAGAGTGTTTAATATTTTATGATTAAATGCTATTTATTTAAGATTTGGAGTTATAAAAATGCAAATTGTGAAGGTGTGTATTGTCACTGCATATTTAACCTGCTTCCCCAAATCTTAGGTTCATGCTTTTTATTTACCTTTAGGTTATATTTTCTTTTTTAATAGAATTGCTAATGACATAAAAGGGCTTGCCCTTCACTGTTTCATTTTTCTTGTTGTACTGTTTATTTGTTTGCTATTCTTGCCATGATCTTTACTTGTCCTTAAGAGCATGGCATAATTTCATGCCACTGAGCACTGAGCAATTAATTTAAGAATGTTAACAATTTTTTTTTTGGCGGGGGGGGGGGGGGGTTACCAGGGATTGAGCACAGGGACACTAAACCACTGAGCCACATCCCCAGCCCTTTTTTTTATTTTTTAATTTTGAGACAGGTCTTGCTAAGTTGTTGAGGGCCTTGTTAAATTTCTGAGGCTGATCTCAAATCTTTCAATCTTCCTGTCCCAGCCACCAAAGATGCAGGTGTACACCACTGTACCCAATAAGAATGTTAACTCTTTAAAAGGCCTTTTGGTATTATTCTTAGTTTTTTCTCTTTGAATGCCCTTAGCATCTTTGTGTGTGTGTGTCTGAGAGAGAGAGAGAGAGAGAGAGAGAGAGAGAGAGAAACATATGTGGCAAGACGTGATTTTGCTTAAAGAAAGCATTCATTCAACTTAGATCTAAATGTAATTTTGTCCTAATACTGTACATTTCTATTAAGCAGATAGGAAAACCACACCCTACCTATAAAGATAGTATAGCTACTACATATTATACTATATACATAGTTCTGTATGTCCTACATCTTGGAGACTTACAGTTATATTGGTTTCTTGCTGTGAGTCATCTCATATAGTTCCATTAGTATTTACAATAACTGCATGAGCAACTATGCCCATTTTATCCAGGAAAGAATGTAGCTTGACCAAAAGAAAAAAAAGAAAGAAAAAAAGAAATATATAGAAAAACCTATAATCTCAAGCATAGTACAATATCTCCTAGGCAACTTTTTGATATTTTGCTTTGAAATCATTGTAAACTGACACACATTTTAAAGAAATATTGCTCAGAGATCCTGTATACTCTTCATCCAGGTTTTCCCCATGGTGAGGTCTTGCATAAAGTATTACAGACCCATTATATTCAGCTTAGAATGATCATTCAACTTTGATTGTCAACTTTACAATAGTGGAAAAGTGTTACCCACTCTGTAACACTTAGAATTTAATTTTGAAAAAAAAGAATTTAATTTTTACCATTTCCTGGGCTTCTGATAGTGCATACAGTACTCTTCTCTGGATGCTGGGCCTCAGCCATCAGCCACAGCTGCTAGCCAACCCCAGGATCTTGAGAGCAAATGACCACTATTATACAGTAGACTATATAGCCAACCTGTAGTATTCAGTACTTTAGGTGTATGAACCACAGTTTTTACTCTGGATATTTTCAATTTCCAATGGGTCATTTTGGAATGTCACCATCAAAAATTGAGGAGCATCTGTATTGTCTTTCACAACTTGGAAGCTGACATTGACACAATCCACACACCTCAGTGGGAAATATCAAATAACCAAAAAGAGAAAGCACCATAGAAGGTATTAAATTAAAGTATTGTGACACATCTTTCAGAAATAAGAATTGGAAAGATATTTGATTAGCACATTGTTTTAAGGGTAGCTCAGTGTAAAATAACAAGAAAGAGTAAATATTTTTAGAACAAGAAATGGCTTCAGAATATTAGATCTGGTAGGAAACTTATTCAGAATTGAGGGAGCTCACAATTTTCTTTATCTAAACTCTGTAATATGGTATAGGACCATTTTGGCAGCTTAAGTAGAACACCTATTATAGATTAAAGATTACAAAATCAAAAATAATACCACAAATCACTCCTCTTGATGTGGGATTCAAAGTGAATGTGTGAAACATAAATAGTCTCTATAAATAAATCCACGTATGAGGCTTTGCTTCCTCTATGACAGAGATTAATGATGGTTTCGGATGCTGGGAGCTCAAGATATAATCTATAGCTTTAAACTGATGTCAAGATTTAGAACTGATTGCTTAAAAACACCTTCATTTCTCCAGAGGAGATTGATGACTTTAGTTCTACTAAATCTCTTCTCATGCAAAATTTGTATAATTTGGTTCCAACAGGTATGGTATGTGGTAGTATTTACATATTAAATGTAAGATATAATATGTAAAAGTCAAACTATTTTCAAAGCCAAATATAGAGACTTATGATATTTTGAAATTATTTTTTTTAATTTTAGAATTCAATGAAAGCCAGTTCAGGAGCACATTTAGAGCTTGTTGCTGGTCTATTAATTGATGTGTATAGTTCAGGTAAAGAGTCATAAAAATAATACACACATTCAAAAAATTAATTTTAATTTCATCCTTCTTTATAGAGGGAAATACCTTTTTTGTTAAGGATTTGCTGGTTGGGGTTCTGATGTTTTTCTTTTATAATTCATAGCCATTGACCTTGGTTATTATTTTCAGTTTGGCTTTCTTTAAATGAAAATGAGAACTCAAAGATGGGTTTTAAAGCAATCTTAATGCAGAATTCCTCTAGGATTTTATGGAAGTTTCCTCCTTCTAGATTTTACAGTTATCTCTTTCATCACTAATTTAACGTTAATTTATTAGAGCAACTCATTTGATATGGAGTCCTTTGAAAGCATTCATCTGTTTTCAAAGAAGGCATAACTCATACTGGATTGGGTTACTAATATTTAAATAGATTAATGATTATCGTAACAAATGCTACTGATATAAATACTTTGGGGCAACAAACACAGCTGCCTCTTGGGAAGTATGATTCAACCCACAGAAGCAGGAGGGATGTTGTAGGCAGCGTTCAGTGAGTTATGGGTGGTGGTATCATCAGTCAGTGTCTGCATGCAAAGGGAAGGTGATTAAGCCAGGACAGTTAGGTGCAGGTCAGGTAAGATGACCACTGCTGCCCTTTGGGCTTTGTGCAGTTCCTATACTGATGCTGCATGATCCTGAAAATTGTTAACTAATCATGTGGTCAGTAGAAAGGTAATTGATAACTGTGTATTGTTATGCATATCAAAGGAAATAACAGTATGCCTAGCACAGAGGAGACATATAATACATTTTTGTTGTCTTCTTTAATATTTCCTATAATTTAGCTTCATTATTTTTCAAGCTGCAAGTAATAGCTTGAAGAAACTCCTTAATACCAGAAACTCCTTAAAAGCATGAGATTTCTGCTAGAACAATGACCTGTGTACAACTCCAGATGAAGATGTACAAAAGATAATTTTCTTATTAGTGAGATAAGAATTTCCTTCTTTCCTCTCTTCCTCTCTTCCTCTCATCCTCAATTCTTCTTTCTTCTCTTTTATTTATTGTCTTAGATGATCCATTATCCTAAACTACTTCTTCATTGGTATTGTTTTGAAAGTTAATATTTCAAAATTTTGTCTGTGTCATACCTTTGCTAAAGTCAAGGGTTGTGGTAGAGTCGTTTTGCTTGTCTGCATGCTTATTTTTTTAACTTTGTATAACTTAAAACATCTCCATTCAAATTGTGCATTCTACTTCCTAAAATAGAACCTGCTCTTCCAATGTAGAGTAGGCTCTGATTTAAGCAATCAGGAGAAAGTGTGGTGGCCTGTGTAAACTGTAAGCACTTCAGCTTCCCAACAATGTCAGCAACCCCAAAGCTATGAACGTATGAAGATGAACACAGGTTAAAGTAAGCCCTGGTTTATTTTCTTTACATCTTGGGTAACCCGCATCACACAGCCATAGGTGCTCAGGCATGACATCGTATTCTGATACAAGTTCCATCATCCATGTTGGAAACAGTACTTACTCCTCTGAGCCCCTGGGGCTTGCCAAGGTGTTGTTTGCCCTTCAGTTATTGGTCTTGACCAAGACTTCACTGAACCCTTCCTGAAGGGGGATCGTAGCCTTGAGAGTTTCAGATCTGACTTGTTTTTTTCATCCTACCACTAAATCTACCTATAAAACCCTAGGCAAGTTTGCCTTCTCACAAAATGTGAATAACAAAAGTTTCTGCCCTGTGTTCTTGTGAGGATTAAATATCAAATGCTTAGCTCAGTGTTTGGTAGATACCAGTCAACAAATATGAGTAACCTTTATTTTAATGTCAAGTTAACTGACATATTCTGATTCTAAGGCACTGTCCTTGCAAATAGGTATTTGTACTTCATGACCAAGGCTACATCTTAAGGAAAAAAATTTGAAATATAATCACTTAGACACACAATCACATTTTAAAATATAGCCTGTCAAGTATTAAATGTAAAACTCAATATATGATATTTTCTTCCATTTTTTTTAAAGAACACTTTCATGATACATTAAATTGATTTCACCATTCCACAAAATATGTCACAACTTGAGTTTGAAATCTCTACCTAGATAGTAAAAGATATTTGTACACGAAAGATTATAACTCTGGGAATGAGGATGTAGCTCAGCAATAAGGATCATGCTTAGCAAGCACGAGGCGTGGGTTCAGTCCCCAGCACCAAAAAATCTGCCTCTTTGTCCATTCTACTTGCTTTTCTGGAAAAATATCATGTTCTAAAACATGTTGGCACTGAAAATATTTTTCATTCTAACCTGTAAAACCTAACATGGATTATAGAAATTCTAGATTCAAAGTTTTTCAACCACAGAATCAAAACTTACTTCTTTTAAGAACCCGTTCTTGTTGGTTGCTTTTCAGAATTTTACTCTTGCTTTCAAGGAACTATTCATTGAATGCCTGCTTAGCCTCTGTGGCATTAAGAGACAGCTTGTTACATAGATACACTGTTGGCTTGGTTTGCCTCCCCCTTCTTGGAAGAACTTGCCTGTCTTTTGCACAGGAATTCAGAATTTAATTAGTGAAGGCTTCAGCAATCCAGCGACCACCTGTCCTCCATAACTGTTTGGTGCCAGTGGCAACAAGCATGAGTAAAGGAGAGGGTATCTTCCCTGCCCTCCAGCTCTCTTGAATTTTTTTGTGAAATCAGGGAAGAGACTACAGCTACCACTTAGAGATAGCTGGCTCTTGGTAGTACTTATAAAATGTGAAGCATGAAATGTGTTCTCTTGCCCTCCCTGGCATATTTGGAAACACAGATTAAAGGTTTGGAAAACCAGTTGTTCATTGTTTAGACAGGTCTGTAGGCTTTCTAAACTATGCACACTCCATGGAATGGGGCCGTGAGTGGTATTCACTGTGGATTAATGGCATTTCTGCCTGAAGATAATGCATTTTTGGAAGAAATAACTTGTCATTCAGTTGAGACATTTTGCTTGGGAGATGCTGGAATTTTGAAACATTCTCTGCTCATGCATGCTCTCTTGCTTTCCTCCTCTTCTGTATTCTGATCTTGATATGTATGTTTTTGTTTTAAATAATTGACTGATTTTTCATGGAATGTGTTTTAAGTATAACTCATTTCCAAATTGGCTCAGGTGTTCCACTAATAAACTCGCTTTATTTATCTTAGGAATAAATTCTATTAATACAGTTGTATTTCCCTTCATATATATAGACTGTAGCACTGGTGAAATTACATATTTTAAATTTTTATGCAAGTTGTAAATAACACAAATATTAATATTTTTATTCACTTTTCTACCCACCCACCCATCCGCAGTGCTATACCTTTGAGAACAAATAAGAAAGTTCAATGTGTTACTGCATTTGTTTTAAGCATAGATAGAGATATTAGATTCTTTTCCTTGGATCCTTAGAATTGAGAGAAAAATTGTACAGATGGTAAACAGGAGAATTTCATTAAGCATATCAAAGTTTCCACACTTTCCCAAAATAAATTTGAAAGTTCATGGCCAGATGGAGATTAGGCTTCCAAGATGATCCCATGCTGGGCGTTGCACTTTTTCTGCCACACCTGTATGTATTAATCAGTGAGTACATGTTTATAATGTTTAAGGCTTGCCTTGGTATTTCATCTATGACAGGTTACCACTACTAACATGTATTATTACTTCTAGAGCAGTTACATTAATGCTAAATTGATAAAACTTACTAATCACCTAGAAAGCAAAACATACATGAGGGATTTTAGGACTTTGTATCAACTCTGTGTTGGCACTGTTTGGCATTTAGAAGATTTTTTTTCCCAGTGAGTGTACCAATCAATTGGAATTCAAGGTTTATTTTATACAAACTTCTTTATTAGATTATTTTGAAATCTAATTTCATTGAGTATTTACCTAATTTCCTCTTTACCTTTTTTCCTGTTTTGCTTCTGGATGTCCTAAACTTGTTGCTACTATATTTTTGAGGCCTCTTACCTTGGATGTGTTAAGGCATATCAAATGCAACAAGATCATTTTTGAATCTCCAAGTTCCTCTAAATGTATGAAAAGTTAAACATAAAGAATAATACTTAGATTTTTTTTAGGGATGGCTGCAGTTTATCTAAATGCCTTCAGATCAAAGACTATTTTCTCTATTTTCACTTTATAGCAGAGTACCTGTACATAAGCAAGCCCTCCAGAATTTCAAATAAATAAATGAATGAATGAATGAATGAATGATAGGAACATCTCTCAAAGGCATTCTAATGGCAGGCATAAATATTCCTGTTAGCCAACCACACAAGGTCATTAAGTAGAACCTACTGGAAAAAAATGCCAGCCTTTGCATTGTGTGGTAGAAAAGCAAACTTCTAAAGCCCAACGCCAGGGAGCAGCAGCCCTGTGTTCCTGTATGAATGTTGATACTAGGAAAAATCTTTGGTGGATTGCCCAAGAAATCATTGGCACCTTCAAGATGTAAAATTGATGCTTACATAAGATTTAAAATTTAAAAGTAAGATAGGAAAAATTCAGGTCATATAAAACAATAAAAAATGCCCAACTTCCAGAAGGGAATTAATTTATTGGATAACCAAGTCTAGGTTATAACCTCATAGTAGCCAAAAATCCTGCTAAATGCAGAGCAGTACAAATACAGATTTTATGCAAAGTGTAAGTCATACAGTCTTACAGTACTAATCATGACTTTCAAATTACACAATACTTTGACATGCCCTAACACGTTTAATGGGCAATTGTGGTGGAAAAAAAAACAACTCAGTAAATAACTGGTATAAGTTCCTATGTTTACATTTTGAAAGTAATATTTTTATTTAGAAAATTTGGGTTGCAACAGACTTAATATTGGGTCCTCCACAAGGCCAATATAGAGGAAAGATTTTTTTTTGTATTATTAATATTTGAATATTTTTACTTGATCCAAAATCATAAAGTTTCAAAATTGATGGAAACATTTAAATTATATTTTTACCTTTACATTTTTATTATTAAGGTATTGATTACTTTTGCATGTGTTTCATCTGATTTGCAATTCCTTTTCCTCTGAAAACAAAATGATTTTGTGACATGGACATAAAAATTGTGAATTCATTATCTTGTCACTCTTGAGGACACTCCATTTTTAAACAGCATTATTTTTAGAAATTTATTTCCTATATTAAGCTAAAATCTTTCTCTTCAGTTCCTCTTACTGATCTTAATCTTTTCTTTGAAAGTTCATGCAGTAATTTCATGACTTTCCTCATTATTAATATTGAAGATTTGCTTATCACCTAGTACAATATATTTATGCACAACATTTTAATTGAGATTCAAAGCAACTCATAAGTAGGTTGTCATATATTATTATCTTTGACTTATAGATAAGTACTCTAAAACACACAGGAAATGAGCGATTTGCCCTTAACCAGACTCACCAATAATAAATGGTAAATCCAGTGTTCATATCCAGATATGCTGATTCAGAGTTCCAATTTCTTTCTTACTCTCTTTTTATGGTACCAAGGATTGAACCCAGAGGTGCTTAACTATTGAACAACAGCCACAGCCCTTTATATTTTTTATTTTTTATTTTGAGACAGGATCTTTCTCAGTTGCCTAGAGCATTGCTAAGTTTCTGAGGCTAGTCTTTAACTTTCCATCCTCCTGCCTCAGTCTCCTGAGTAACTGGGATTACAGGTGGGCACAACCACACCCTGTGTATGTTCTTTCCATAATTTTGTGTTGTGTCAAAAGTATCCCTTTCAGGGCTGGGGTTGTGGCTTAGTGGTAGAGTGCTTGCCTAGTACCTGTGAGGCCCTGTGCCGCAGTCTGGCTGGGCACAAGTGCCGCAGTCTGGCTGGGCACACAATCACGAGCCACCACACAGTTTGTAGATTCAAACAGCAACTCTTTATTCCCGAACTCACACCAGCCGTCTACAATCACGTTCTGGGGAAATCCACGTTCTCTGCCCAAATCCACGTTCTCTGCCCAAATCCACCTCCACTGGGCTTCTATCTCCCAAAATATACTGTCTAAATCCTGTGAGAACTCAAGGGGAATTCAGGCAGCAGGATACGCCCTATTCCCAGCAGGAATAATCTTAAACCTTAAACCTGGAACCTAAACCGGGAACGCCCTAAACACGATTATTTTAAAATCGGGAACACCCTAATCTGCCTTGGTCCTTGAGCAAGGTCACTTACATTCAATGTCACTGCAACATGTCAGCAACATGGGGTACGCTGGCAAGGAAATTGTCATACCTACTTGGCTAATGGCTCCCAGCAGCCCTGGGTTCGATTCTTAGCACCACATATAAATAAATAAATGTCTATTGACAATTTACACACACACACACACACACACACACACAGAGTATCCCTTTCAATAATGTTCCATAAATTATTCACTTCTTCAATCTATGTACCTAGGGCTTCCTCAGTTTTGTCAGCCATTCCTCAAATCACCTGAATTTCAGGAAGCATAGCTTTTGTGCTGCCAGATGGTATGTGCACATGCACACACATTTCTACACATGCACACCCTGGAAAAAGTTCATAGCCTTCTGACTTGTATTCATAAAATATTTTATAATCATATCCAGTCTTTAAACATACATCCTGTTGATAATGTTGGTTTATCTCACTATCTTATCTCATGTAAAATTGTATATAAATATTTTTTTAAATGTATGCATCATTTACCATTTCAGAGTAAAGGGTTTTCAAGTGATGTATTATGACTCACACACTTATTATGTACATTAATGTTTAATGAAATCAGAAAAATTCATTTTGTTTTGGAAGACTTTTTGATATTTATAAATTTCTCTCCTTGTGCTCTTCATTTTGGTTAAAGAGAAAACCTCACATCTTTCAGCTTTATTCTGGCTAGTAAAGGAAATAAGTGCTTTCAGGTTGTAGACTCAATAGAACTAAAGTATTTCCAGAGTGTACTGAGAAATTGCTTTGTCTAGTTGGCACAGAATTATGCCGTGCTCTGATTATCAAAGAGGTTAGCCCAATGTCAACAGTTATATAATTCTATACTCTAGTCCCACGAACAAAACTAACCACTTCCCAGATGATGAGTGGCAGTAGTGTAAGCAGAAAGCACATCTGATCAGCTCACATAAAACTACAGTTTTCCTACTAGTTTACAGTGATTACCGTGATAATCTGCATAAAATCATCAGAAGCCAGAAAGTATTTCAGCATCAGTGAATACAGAAGATGTTTAGAAAGATAAATTGCTTTAACCATTTATGAAAACTATTTCTAAATTGCATATTTATTGCATGACTATTCACATTATCAAACTTAAATTTTCCTCTTTAAAGTTAAGATTTCTCAGATTAAGTTTCAATTCCCTCATGAACTTAATTCTTTTAACCAAATATCCTTCTTTAAGGCTAATTGATAGGAGATGATTAAAATTAGAATTTTAATGTCAAGACTTTTTCACCTCAAATAAAAATTAACATTGAATTCACCATGGAGACAATTAGCCAAGTACTCAATTCAAGCAAGGATCTGGGGCTCTTCTGAATTTTTTATATGAAATTCAACACTTTAATTATAATGAATATTTTGGATCATTTTGTCTTCAAAAATCTCTGCAATATATTATATACTGCTCTGTAATTTCTCATAGTCAAGTTCTTAAAAGGCTTCAACAACAACATCTGAAAGTTACTGTTGGTCTCTGAACACTTTGGAGACTCTGGGAAATCTGTGGTTCCCCCAGGCATCTTTCTCTCAGTTCCTCTATATTTGTTCTCTTTTCCACAGACTTCCAGCACCAAAGCCTTTGCCAAGTCAAAACTCCTTATCAGCGAGACTCCTTAGCTGAGATTATTGGTCACTACACTTGATTTCAGAAAGCTCTGGATATACCCAAACACAAAGTTATGCCTCCCCATCAAGAACAGTGTCCATGAATGAAACCCTGTTGTTACTCTAACAGAACTTAGATTTACTTTGGATTTAAATGTTCTATGGTGCACCGGGACAACCATACTACAATTTCTTTGTCTTTCTTCCCTCCAGTAATTCAGGGTTATGATTGAACATGTTTTATCTCTTCCAACCTCCAGCAGATGATAATTTTGCTTCTTGTTTCACAAGGAAAATTTAAGCAGTCAGTAAAAAACTTCCTCAAACTTACCTCCTTGCTTTTTATAAACCTGTTTCATTGGTACTTGGACAGTAGCTTCCTTTCTTGTAATCTTGGGTGACCTCTGTATGCCTGCATTATTCCATCTCTCCACCCCTTGTCTGACCCGTGATGGCTTCCACTCTTTTCTTTCTCCTGAAACACCTCCACCATTACCTCTTCCTCCTCCTCCTTCTCCTCTCTCCCTTCTTCCTCCTCTTCCTTTCCCTTCTCCTCTGCTACTTTTCCTCCTCTTCCTCACCCTCTTTCTTTCCTTCTTTCTCTTCTTGTGCCTCCTCTTCTTCCCTTTCTACTGGTTTATTTTCCTCAGCATATATGTATTCTATCATTTATCGCATCTTAAGAAAAGTAAGTGCTTCTCTTGACCCCACATCACCATTTAGTTTTCACTTGTGTTCTCTGCTCTCCATATCAGCAAAGCTGCAGAACATTTTTGGGGGGTTTTCTGTCTCTAGTTGCTCTCCTCTTTTTTCCTAAACTCATTCTTATCATGCTTTCCCACCACCACGAAAGTCCTACCAGAATCTTCTTTGTTCAGGTCTCCATTGCACACGTATTGCAAATCCCATGGAGAATTCTCAGTCTTTCCTTATGGGACCTGTCATCAGCAGTTGGCATAGCTGATCTTTCACTTCATTTTCTCCCACCAAACACTTTCTCACTTAATTTCTACAACATCACTCCCCCTATTTTCCACCTATCCTGCTGCTCACTACTCAGTCTCTTTATTAGTTCTTCCTCTCTGTGTTCTAGAATTCTGGTGATGTTGTTAGGTCTGCACCTTTCCTTTTTTTTAATATTTGTTTTTTAGTTGTAGTTGAACACAATTCCTTTATTTTATTTATTTATTTTTATGTCATGCTGAGGATCAAACTCATGGCCTTGCAGTAGAGTAGGCAAGCACTCTACTGCTGAGCCACAACCCCAGCTCCTGTGCCTTTCTTAATGTGCACCATTTTATAACCAAGGAAGACCATGGTACTCACTTCTTCCTAATCAACACACAGTTGGCCATCCATCCATTCTCTTGGTTTTTAGTGTTATCTATAAGCCATTGGCTCCCAAAGCTACATATCTAGCCAATCATCTGACATAAAGTCCTCTCTTGACTGTACACCCACCTCTGCAACCTTTCCATTTGAATTGCTGAAACTACTCCTAAGTGGCTTCTCTACTTCCACCTTTATCTTCTTCAGTACAACCTTTCTTAAACATGTCAGATGTTATCACTCCTTTGCAAGACTCTTTAATGGCCCAAATTAGGTTTGCTTTAGTGAGAAAATGACAACACATGAACCCTGTTTCATATTTGAATTTCAGTTAAACAGTGAATGATTTCATATCTTCTTGACTGTATTTTTACCAAGAATAACATTCATTGTATATCTGAACTTCAGATTTAACTGGTCACCTTGTAATCTATCAGGGAACTCTACTTTCATCTCTGTAAGTTCTTGGTCCTTGGCCAATAATTTCCCCACATGAGGTGGGCACTGCTGTATTCAACCTTTGATCCACCTACATGGTCCCCTTATTGCTCTTCTTTAAATTTTAATTTAGCAGACAAACTTTCCACCTCAGATTATTTGCTGTGCTGTTCCTCATACCTGGTATGATCTTTCTCAAGTAGCCATGGGATCATTCCTGAATGTCAGGTTTTCCCAGGGATCATCTCTTTCTTATCCCCTCCCTGCTTTACCTTCTGAAATACATCTCACCATCTCACATTTTGATGTTTGGTTTTTCTTAATGGCAAATATGTACCTCATTAAAGCAGAGAAATATATTTCCTTTGTTTACTTCTCCATCCTCAGCACATTGAGAAGTGCCTGGCCCGTTATGGGCTGTCCAATATGTATTTGTTGAATGATCAGATGATACCAGCCTTTAAGTGATAGATGATACACACTGTTCATTTTTCATCTTGGACTGTCACCAGGATTGGTTACATAAATATGTCAATTTTTATTCAATTGTCATGCTCATTTAATAAGACCTTCTCAATAGTAAGAGCTGATATGAATACAATTGGCCATCACACTAACAATACCTGGATAATGGAGAGTCTGTGAATGCAATTATGAATGTGCCTGCTTTTCTACAAGGTAATATTTATTAGTTTTTAAATACCTTATCCGAAATCAGCTTAAGCAATAGGAAATGTTTGCCGTTGTCCATTGGGCCTATCCATGTCCACAATTTACCATTCCTCCACTTAAAATGACTGAACCAGAACTCGTTCCTTGTTACAATCTTACTAATTTTGTCTATATTAAATAATTATGTCACTGTCAACCCAACTTATCAAGCTAATAATCTCCTTTCCTACATACCTCATCATCTGTCAATTCCTATTGGTTCTAATGTAGTCACAGACTTTGAAACATTTTCTTCATTTTTGCCCTGAAAGGTGGTGATAAATTTATGTAGTACACTGTTTTGTTTTGTTTTTGTCATTTCCTTAATTTTTTTCTTCCAGATCCAAAAACCACTAGAAATCAAAAATTATCCAGAGGTCCTAGGACTGAGCCCCTGCCATGATAAAACTCACAGGCAAGTAGGAGGAGACAGAGGTGCAGTGATTTGAACTCACCATCATGCTAGAGATATGAAGAGAACAGGATCTGAAAGGATAGCTAGGTTGATGATAACAGTGTAGAGAAGGAGAGGTCATTTGACTTTCTTTACCATTAGTCATTTCTTGAATATTTATATGAAAGCAAATCCATGGATATTCAATGTGATACAATTACGAAAGAAGTCATGTGATACTTTATTGTCACCCACTTGCAGCTGTTGGATGTTGTTAGAGTTTTTTAATGGCCTGTCACTTTTTTTTTCTTTTTATTCAGATGAATAATTTTTCAAATATTCATAGGAAAAAAAAAACAGCAACCTTCATTTTTGGTTTCCCACAGATGCTATTGTGGAAACGTTCTTGGGACTATGTTATTTACTTATCCCATGGGATTTTAGTTTGCAATATAGCTTATTACTTATACTCCACAATTTTACCTAAAAATTGTAAATATTGTGTGTTGACAATCATCACCAACAATTAGCCTGCTCCATATGTGGTAAAGCATCAACTGCTACTGAGACCTTCAAACCTGAGATGCAAGCACTAGGGTGAAACTCTTAACTACCAACACTGTAGGTAAGGAGGATTCCAGGTAATAATATCTTAATTTATAAATGCAGACAGATCCTGGAAGTTCTGAAGTTGCATGCTGATAGGAAAATTCATCCCCCCACAGCTGTTTCATCCATCAAGTTAGTAAGCATCAGTACTTAAGAACATAAGCATTACTGTTACTTAAGACAACATTTTTGGCAAAATTGGTCATCTCTTTGGGGAGAGGCAGAATCCTGCTGTTCTTCCCAGTTTTTCTGAAACTATGAAACTCCTGACCCTTGAAAGTCAGCTTCAAGTTTGAGGCTTGAATTGACTGGATGATACACAGCCTTTAAGTGCTGGATGATACACATTTTTCATTTTTCATCTTGGACTGTCACCAGGATTGGTTACATAAATATGTCAAGTTTTATTCAATTGTCATGCTCATTTAATAAGACCTTCTCAATAGTAAGAGCTGATATGAATACAATTGGCCACCTGCCCTAGGATTTCTCACTTAAATATATAATCTCCATTACCCACACAGTATTAAAACATCTGTTCTTGAGTAGGAATGCAAGAATTTGCTTTACTTTGCTGGCTTAAAAGTAATTTTAAAACATAACCCAGATAACTTTTCTGATGAATTCAGATAAGAACAAGGGGAAAGAGAAAGAAGCATGTTTAAATGAATTGTTCCAGGGCATTTGAGTCTCTTTACAGAACCTCCAACCAGTTCTTCCAGGCAGTCAGCTCTATCTGTAGTTTCTGCTTCTTAAGCTTTTAAAGTCAGAACTTTCTACAGTATATTAGCACGGCACACATAAAGGAGAATGAAGACACCTTTAAGAAGTGATGTTACATAACATTGAACTTTTTTCTTTCTCTTTTATCTTTTTCTCTTTCTTTTTTCGGGATGGGATCTTGCTGTGTTGCTCAGTCCAGTCTTGAACTTGTGGGCTCAAGCCGTCCATCCTTCTCCTGCTTCAGCTTTCCCAGTAGTTGAGACTGCAGTCACATGGCCACTGCGCCTGGCTTTGAATGTTTTTTTTTTTTTCCCCTTTTCCTACAACATCTAATAATGTTGTTCTTTTATTTTTAATGATAAAACAAATCTGCATTCCTAACCCTGTTAGGTATGAATGAACTGAAAACCTTATCAGTTTGAAATAGGATGTATGCAGTTGACTGAGAAAGCTGTAACATAAATCTTAGTAGGCCTTAGAAGTTTTGTCCAGGTTGCTATGCTACTCAAGGTAAACATTCGCATGTGTATTTGTTCAAGGGAACTTCATTGTAGGTGTTGTAATTTTAAAATTGTACTCACCACAAAGATCCTAATGAAATGATAAGCTGCAGTATTTTAGAGATCAGTAGCTACTTTAAAATCATCAACAGTTCTGATTGCACTATTCCAAGTCAGTTTTTCTTTTTCTGAAAGAAGGAAGAAATTAAAATACATAAAATGCTTAAGGTAGCCATGATAAAATACAAAACACTAAAATGATGGCTTTAAAAGGTCACACTGGAGGGCTGGGGTTGTGGCTCAGCGATAGCAGTGCTTGCCTAGCAGTGCTCACCTAGCACGTTTGAGGCCCTGGGTTCGATCCTCAACACCACATAAAAAAGTAAATTAATAAAAATAGGTATTGTGTCCAACTACAACAAAAAAATCATTAAAAAAAAAAAAAAGATCACACAGGAGAAGTCAGTGAGGAAACCCTAACCCTAATCCTCTCTCACTTGCTGTCTTCAGCTCATAACACTGACTTGCTTCATATGACTATTGCTTTGTCTGATCTTGTGACATGCTAGTTATTTTTAAATAATAAAAAAATATTTATCATATATATCTTAATAATGAAAACAAATATGTTTTTCAGTTATTCTTTTTCATACCTCGCTCACCTTTTATGGTTGGCACTCACCAGTATTTATGTGGTAACTTGTTTGATTAATTATGTGATTCATAGTAGGAAAAATCCTGAGTTTGGCTTTGTTTAGGCAAGAGAAGAGTCTTTTTGAGGATGCAGAACACTTGCCTTAGAAATGATCAGCTTCATAGGGGCCAGACTTTTGGACTGTATCATGCACATATCTCATCTCACAATATTTGCTGCATGTTTATTAAATGATTTGATGAGAAGAGTCTATTAATCTTTGTTACTGCAATAGGTATTAAGTCATCTGTAACATGCATTAGTTTTCTAGGGCTGCCTTAAGGAACTTCTACAGGCTAGGTGGTTTAAACAAAAATTTCCTTTCTCTCAGTTTTGGATGCTAGAAGTTTGTGAGCAGGTTTGGTTTCTTCTGAGGGCTCCCTCATTGGCTCCTAGATACCTGTCTGCTACCTGTGTCTCACATGTCTTTCCTCTGCACCATGTCTGTGTTCAAATTGCCTTGTCTGGTAAGGACGCCAGTCATATTGGATTGGGGCTCACCCTATTGATCTTATTATAACATAATTATGTCTTTTAACCCCATCTTCTATATATCAGTGGAGAATGTTAGTTGTATCAGAGAGGTATATTTTCCAAAACTCACTGATAATCTAAAGTAACAAGGAAGAGTTAAAAAAAAAAATAGAGCTCAGCCTTATCATCAATTTACCAAGTGGTGTACTGTACTTTTGAAATTGCCAGATAATTCTCCCAAAACTATATTGGACTCCCTTGCATGTGATAGGACATCATTTTAAAAATATTTGAGACCTTCAAAGAAACTGAAGGTTACTTAACTAAGTCATGTTTTACATAGGAAAAAACATGGACAGAAAGGTATTTACCCAGATTCTCTAAATATGAGCAGCTCCAGGGAGAGTCCAGGCTGCTCGACTTCTGATCAGAACTCTTCTTTCACATCATGTCATTCAGAGTAACTTTCACTGCTGAATTCAGAGACCCTATTTTTCTTAAGATCCTGAGCACCTGGAGACCACATTTTTTAGAAATGTATTATTTGACAGGATACGTCAGTGCCTAAATATTTCAGAAATGCCCCCTTACAAAGTAATGTATCTGAAAGGGCCTAGGCTAGGGCCAGGTATTCACTGCCAGTGTCACTATATTGCCCTGCAGGCGAGAGCAGAGCTCTGTTGCCTAGCCTGCTGAGATAAAGTGGGTTGTTTAGTTATAGAGCACCAGGAAACTGCTTTGTCAATTATCTTAGGACAACTAATAATTTTAAGTAGCTATTTTATGAGATTAAAAGAATTAAAATGTAGGGAATATGAAAATCCAATTCAAGTCAAGGTACCTTTTGCATATGCTCAATAGTTTAACTGCCCAATCCCTAGCATTATTAAGTCTCAAAAGTATTGTTGGAATTTTCTACATGCTTAATAAGGGAGGAAAATCTATTAGTCTGCATTGAACAGTGGAGTTTTGTGACAGGAAAATAAAAATTTAAGGAATTAGAGGACATGTTTTCCGCTGTGATTTCTTATTTCCTTTGTCTCCCGCCCCTTGTCTTAGAGAATCCCTCTAACCAACTTAGAAAAGCAGAACTTGCAAAGTAACCAACTTGCTGTTCCTTGGTCAGTGGGTGGGGTGACAGTCATGAGAGATCCTTAAATGGAAGCAATGCTTCCTGTTGTGTCCAAGGGTTGATTCTCTGAATCCAGAGAAAGTGTGCTAATTCTTCATGTTTTGTTTTGTTTCAGGGAAAATGACCTAATTCTTTGTGTTTTGTTTTGTTTCTCCTTTATGAGGGGATTGGGGATAGAGACTGGTAGGGGGTATCTTTTCAAATTTATCTCATTTTAATCTTAAATATTTAAAAGCTTGAAGGTTTTCCACACCCCACAATCTATGTTTTGTGGTAATGTGACAAGATGCTTTTCTACCAGCTTTTGTCATATTTGAGGGACTGATGTCCTGGTATTTCATTGAACCCAAAATGTAAGAGGTTTTTTTTTGTCCAATATTATAGGTTTACTTGATGTTGCATTCCTTTATGTTAATATGTTGAACTTTATCTCAGCAATATCGATTCAGTTGTAGCCTTTTATTGCTTCAAAGGTAAGGCTGTATTCAGTGAGTCTCCAACAGACTTGGAAGCAAAGTACACCAACTCATTGTTGGGTCACAGTCTAATTGAAAGTAGCCTAAGTAACAATTTTATATCATGCTTAAAATATGCATCCGCTACTTGCCACATTCATAAATAATGTGTACCTTTTCATGACTTTTCTAGCAACCATTTGTTTTTCATGTGTAGATTATAGAACTTTAGATTTATTTTATATCATCATAATCATGAATAATGCTCAGTTATTATTTGAATATTACTGAACTCTTTTAATATTCATTTTATAAAAGTATATACATTTTAGCTTTTATTTTTTGAAGGTATATAGGAATTTTTAATTTGTTCTAATTACTTGCATGTGACAATAGATTGTATTTTGACACATTTTGATACATAAATATAGTGCAACTGTTGAGAGCCACAGCCAAGTCGGGATGACACATGGCATTTTGCCAGAGGGAATGGTTGAAAGGCGAGCCATTGAGATGATGATGGTTAGTTAAGCTGTGTATTCAGTTGTATATTAGACCTTTGCTGTCCGGCAATAGGGCGGCTCTTGCTGCCTCCACCCTCCTACTTTGGAGTTCCCATTGAGTTCTCCTGGGGTTCCAAAAGAGTTGGGGCGGAGCCCCGTGGAGAGCTGGGAGAGTTCCGGGGGAGTGCATGTGCATGGAGTGCTGGTGGAGTTTGGGCAATAAAGCTTCCTGTTTTGAACATACAAGTGCTTTGTGGAGGCTCGGTGATTTGTGCCCAGCCAGACTGTGGCATGCAACTTCTCATTCTTCTGGTTGTACATGATGTAGAATCACACCGGTTGTGTAATTATATGTGTACATAGGGTAATGATGTCTGATTCATTCTACTCTTATTCCTATCCCCATACTCCCTCCCCTCCTTTTACTTCCCTCTGCATAGTCCATACTACCTCTATTTTTCCCTGTCCTCCACCCACTTATTGTGAATTAGCATCTGCATATCAGAGAAAACATCCAGCCTTTGTTCTTTGGGACTGGCTTATTTCACTTAGTGTGATATTATCCAGCTCCATCCATTTACCTGCAAATGCCATAATTTCATTCTTCCTTAAGCTGAGTAATATTCCATTGTGTGTATATGGCACATTTTCTTTATTCATTCATCCGTTGAAGGGCACCTAGCTTGGTTCCATAGTTTGGCTATTGTGATTGAACTGCTATAAACATTGATGTGGCTGCATCACTATAGTATGCTGATTTTAAGTCCTTTGGACATAAACCAAGGAGTGGGATAGCTGGGTCAAATGGTGGGCTTTTATTTTTGAAAGTTGCAAAAAATTTGTAGTAACTATGAAACATAAATATAATCATAAGACAAATTGGTTAAGTCAAAAATGAAAAACTTTATTAGATCATTTGTATTTATGTCTGTGATGACATTATCAATCATCGTATTATCTCTATCAAAGCAATTTTGTGTTTCATGGACAATTATAAAAATCACTATGTAGATAATAGCATACTAGATTTGGTTTCTACTTTCTAAAAGTTAAGAATGTAAATGGTAAAGCAAGAACATTGTTACATATTAGGAAAACATCTTAGTTGTGATATTTTAACCAGAATCTTGACATTATTAAAATTAGGCCTTTAGCTGCATGTGGTGGTGCATGCTTCTAATCCCATGGATTACTAAGAGGCTAAGGCAGGAGGATCACAAGTTTGAAGCTAGCCTCAGAAACTAAGCAAGGCCCTAAGGAAGCTAGTGAGACCCTGTCTCAAAATTAAAAAAAAAAAAAAATGAAAAGGGCTGGGGATGTGGCTCAGTGATAAAGCAACCCTGGGTTCAATTCCTGATATAGATAGATAGATAGATAGATAGATAGATAGATAAAATTAGCCTTTAAAATAAGAAGGAAATCATTGTTGGCTGGTGGCTGCCACATACTTTTCTACTGATCATGCTCTGTAAAAACAGCCCCCCCCCCTGTGGTCCAGGAGGACTCTTCACACACAAAGCTATGAGTCCCAACAAGGACTGTGCGTTCCAGAGAAAGACACTTCTTTCTTAGCTTGCAGTATCTGCCCCTCAAGCTGGGTGACCACAAAGCATTCCACAGAGGCCGACTCTTTCAGCTGCACTATATGGGACAGTAATAGTCCTCTGCTGTGGGTGGTTTCATGGGAGAATTGGATTTTTTAAAAGGCCATTATAAATGGTAAAAATTTATTGTGTGGATTTACAGAAGGGAAAGATTTGTATTTATGGGAGGAGGGGCAACATTTAGCCATGGGTAAAGGCACAAAGTCTGAGATGGATATGACATATGTGGCAATTAATGAAGAGACTTCATTTATTGGAACAAAATGTTCATGTCTTTGATGAGAAGGGGATTAGATGGGAAAGAAGCAGAGGTCAGATTGTGGAGGCCTGGATGCTGATGAAGGAATTTGGATTTTATCCTTTAAATGTAAAATCACATAGGCATTTGTCCAAGTTCATCACATGGTCAGTGATATCTTATTTTAGGAAGATTAACCCAAGGTTTTATAGCACAGAGTAAAAGGAATAAGTAAAGATTAAAGACAAAGAGACAAGGGTAGAAGCTGCTATGTAGAGTACATGACTTAGTATATAGCTCAGGATCCCAATAATGAAAATAAAAATGGTAAGCTGATGTGACAGAGTTTTGTTACAATAAATGTTATTAATTTTGTAAGATTTCCAAAAGGAATACATAGTTACTCTATAAAACATTGAGGATATGTATATGTATAAAGAAGAAAATGAAGATCACCTCTTCTCGTTTTTTTTTTTTTTTTTTTTTTTTTTTAGAGCATTACAATTATACATAGCATTTGGGTTCATTTTGACAAAAATCATGCATGCTCCTGAGGCTGGGGCAGGAGGATCGTAAATTCAAAGCCAACCTCAGCAACAGTGAGGCACTAAAGCAACTCAATGCGACCCTGTCTCTAAGTAAAATAAAACATTGGGCTGGGGATGAGGCTCAGTAGTCCAGAGCTCCTGAGTCCAATCCCTGGTACCCCCACCACCAAAAAAAACATCATACATGCAAGGAATTTGATTTCAATCGCTATTCGTCATCACCTTTTCCTCCCCTACTTCCTTCCCCTATTAACTTGCTTTTTTCCTTAAAGGTGAAAATTCCCTTTGTTTTCTTTGTATATGATTATGACATGATTTTGTTCAATTCATTCCATATTTCTTCCCCTTGTCCTTCCTTCCTCCCTTACTCTTATTCATCTTCTACTCTACTGATCTTCCCTATCTTTTTTGTTTTGTTTCTTTTTGGTTATACATGGTAGAATTCATGTTGATATAAGTATACAAGCATGGAATATACCTTATTCTAATTAGGACCCCAGTCAAATGTTTCCTCTGACATGTGGAAGCTAACCCACAAGAAGGGGATAGAAGTTCAGTGGATTATCCATTCTTGTCTGAACCATAGATTAGCTATCTTGACTATTTAAGGCACTTCTGAATTTTTTGTTTTGTTTTGTCTCAACTTATGTAACCCAGAGTCATGCCATATTAAAGGTGTACTTATGTCATTTATTTTGTTAATAAGAATTTCTGGTTGACCATATTTTAATGACTATGCACTTTGATTGATTCTTCCACTATTATGTGTGTGTACATTTTCTCCCACTTTTTAGTTATTCTAAGTGCTGCTATAAATGAGCATCAATTAACCTATGTGTTTAATTCTATACTCTTTTCATGTATTTATTTGAAAAAGTGGTTTTGTTGTTACTGAAATAAACACATTTGCTCATGTAGTTTAACACTGATCTGCCAATCCTGACCCTTAGTCCACACTAAATTTTGGGAAGAGAGTGACTCCTTTTGTGTTTTGAAAACTCCATATTAAGAGTATTGATGGGCTGGTGCTATAGCTCAGTGGCAGAGTGCTTGCCTAGCATATGGAAGGCACTGGGTTCAATCCTCAGCACCACATTAAAAAATAAAAAATAAACCAATAAAATAGAGGCATTCTGTCCATTTACAACTACAAAATAAATAAATAAATAAATAGATAGATAGATAAATAAATAGAAGCATTGACATTCCCTCCATTTTATTAAAATTACCTTCTTATTTTTTTGCTTGTTTATTTTTTTTGCTTATTTTTTATGGTGTATTTTTATTCATTCCCCTATACGTGGGCATGTAGGTTGTTTCCAGTGTTTCTCTGTTTAAAACATTACTGTGATGAATATCATTGTATGTATTCCCATGTGCATAAATGAAACGATGTGGACCTTCAATTTAAATTCCGGGACCTAAGACATATAAGTCCCAGTATCCAATGCACATAAGTTATATCAGTTAAAATGTTTGTGCCCCCTTTCATTCATCCTTGTAGGCAAAGTACAGGAATTCCAGTTTACTCACATTCTTAGTAATCCATTTTTTAAAAAAATTTTCTAGTCTTATGTATATGAAATAGAATCTTTTTTGGAATGTGAAATATTATCTCATGTTTTACATGATCTAATGCATTTTAGCATATTTTCTTGTTTATTAACTATTCAAGCTTCTTGTCTGGAATTTGTCTTTTTTTTCTCTGTGGAGTTGTTTTCTGTTTGTCACTTTTCTTTCCATACATTATATATATAACTTTTGGGACAATCATTTAATTCGACAAGGCATTCTACCAGAGTCTCTCTTATCTTGTAATCCTGGTTTAAGTTTTTTATATTAAAATACATTATTGATAAATGTGTCAAGTTAATAATCTATGGTTTGGCATCTTGATTAATGAGTTCTTCTCCAATGTCAAAGGATTGTCACCTGTATTTTGTTCTAGTTCTTATGAGTTACTTTACATTAAAATTTTAATTCATCTGACACTAATTTGCATAACTGTGGGGTGATTTTTCTGAGCTGAGGAAAAAGAAAAATGGAAAACAAAATAAAAATTTGATAAACTGTCGAATAGTCTCCATTTTAAGTCTATAACTGAACCATGGTGATATTTTCAATGTTTTTGTGTGAGTGAAAGATGCCCACACCCACCATGGTCTGTGATAATGGAAACTTACATCTTTCTAACTGACTTCAAGAGAACTTGTTAAGAGTTCATCTGTGTGAAGTACTTGAGTTAGAAGCAAAATAGTTTCTTCTGTCTTGGGGGTTGAATGTAGTTTCACTTCCCATGCATTTTCAGCCTTAGTTTCTGTCTCTGTAAGAAGAGAGGGAATACATTGTACATTTTAAAACAGTTAACAGAAGATCCCTTTTATTTTCAGCAACTCACAGAAGCTGTGAGTCCTTCAGTGTTACCCCCTTCAGCTTTGCCACTGGACCTGCTTAATAATGCTGTAACCGCCTTTAGTACTTTGGAGGATCTTATTCGCTATCTTGAACCAGATAGATGGCAGCTGGACTTAGAAGATCTATACAGGCCAACTTGGCAACTTCTTGGCAAAGCTTTTGTTTTTGGAAGAAAATCCAGAGGTAAGCTTGCTCTTTGGATTAGAACTCATTTAATTTTCTTAGCAGAGAAATGTTTCAGGTCTCTTTGCCACAGCTTCTAAAGGTAAGAGTTTAAGACTCTTCAGTGTTGTATTTAGGCAATCCATTTGCTTATCATTAGAATGTAAGTATATGTTAAATGAGAACACAGACAAAAAGAGTCAATTACAATTCAGTGGATTTGGAAAATTAGGAAAGATATCTGTAAAAATTCCTATCAGTTCTTATCTTCTAAAAAATCATTTTGGTGAAGTTGCTTACTCCAATCTACTTTTGGAGTATATTGATTTTGAAATTTAAAAGAAAAGATCAGAGCTGCAAAATTCGGTTTGGTGCTAGAAAAGGGGGGCACTTTTATAAAAATCATTATTATCATGTCAACCATGGGTCAGGGTTTTATCTATTTATATTTCTTAAGTCTTGAAACATCTATATAATATGAAAAATAACAATGGCCCAACATAAAAAGTAATTAGAAGTTTCTAAGGTAAGATTCTCATCAATAAAACAAATGACCTGAAGAAAACACCCCAAGGTAATTTCTCTCTGGATACAGTTGCTTTTTGAAATGATGAGTTTTGGCCAAAAGGGCCTATCTCCTTTTTAAAATGAAAGTGTTGTTAATTAAATCTAATTCCACATGATTTTGAAATGGGAAATATGTTAAGTGAGTTTTCTACAAGGTTAGCTAATTTTTCTAATAACTTAGGATTAGGAAGTATCCGTATCAGACACAAATGAAAATGGAACATGAATAACTGGATAATTACGATACACTCCAAACTGTTTCATTCCATCAGAAACATTGAAATCTGCCCAGCGTCATTTTAGAGAATGGAATGACAGTCTGGAGAATTTATGTTTCAATGTTTAGTTAATTTGAGCCATTCACAGAGGCAGATTGCACCAGACTTGTTCTAAATCTTGTCAGAAAGAAACCTGATTCCTGCCCTTCCCTGTGCTGATTTGCAGTCCTTTTGGCTGAAGCACTAAATCTCAGCAGGTCATGTTCCAACTTGCCCAACCCTGGTATTTTGCTATGCCAACAGAGGTTGTTTCCTTTTGGCAATATTTGAAATCCGTGTTCAAGTGCATGGGCAGCGAGATCCTGTCCAGATGTGAACACTGTTACGTATTTATAAGATTTGATCCTGATAAATAACTTGATGAATAGCTTACCAACAGCGCTTCCCTTCCCTCCCACTTACACACAGGAAGATGAAGATCAAGCAAGAGAGGCTGAAACACCCATGAATAGAGCCCTTGTTAGCAAAAGTGAAGTAGATTATCATGTGGATCTGAAAGAAGCAAGAGAGGAAAATAGGTTCTAAGCTCAGATCTAGTTTTTTTCACAGCTGATTTCTGGATTCAAGCCTAAAATCCTCCCTCCTAGCCATGGCTTTCTGCGGAAATCTCTGCCTACTGCCTAAAGATTTGGCCAGAGGCTAGCATATATTTAAAAGCATCCAACCCTGAATCAGATCTTTCAGATATTCATTTAACACTTTCAAAATTGAAGTTCCTTGCAGTTTGCCAAAACTATTAACTTTTTAATCATACAGTAAGTGTGAAAAAAGTGGTGTATATTTTGGGGACTTTACATAAACCAAAATGCAGGTGTGGGATAACATCTATGTAGACAAAATCAACTCCCCTCCTGAGAGTCTTTCTACAAAGGAACCAGGAGTAAAACTTTTAAAAGCTTCTAATTAGGCATCAAAATAGATTTTCTCCAGAATAAACATATCACAGTGTTACCACATTCATCTTAGAAAGACCACCCTCAGGTTGCATTCTGGTAATACAATACCTTTGGATTGAATATCTTAAAAAAGAGTGAACAACTACCAAAGAAATATGTGACCATGTTTTTTTTTTTTCAGTATTACACTTTTTAGTAAAATTTACAATACTGATGAAATTTTTATTAGGAATAATGATTTTGACCAATGATGTGCTCAAAATGTTTATTGTTTAGAAGGCAGACCAATGCTTAGGTGGCAATTATGAAAAGGCAAAATAATCTAAAGGCTGAGTTTCACTTAAAAATATTTTGCAGAAGAAAACTTCCTTAGTATTAGTTAAACTACTGCAAAGTATACCTTGAGGCACAATCTTCCTTCCTTCCTTCCTTCCTTCCTTCCTTCCTTCCTTCCTTCCTTCCTTCCTTCCTTCCTTCCTTCCTTCCTTTTTGCCTAGAAATTCTGCAGAATGTTTGGAGAATTTATGATATAAGATTATGGTCTCATGACTAATTTTAATGAAGTTTCTAAGTTCGAAGTCTTAGGTATAGGAAGCATAAATTTCAAAGATTGTGTACAAATTTAAATTCCTTAATTGTATTTTGGACCATTGTGGTCTGCATTGTTTTTCTGCTTCTTTTCTTTCCCTTTCTTCCTCTGATTCAAAGTTTCATTAATCCATTGCCACTGCAGGGAAAAAAAAAAGTTTCTAAGTCAAGCTTAACTAGTACTTAAAAAGAGGCTTTTGACTTTTGTGTTAAACATGATAAATGAGTGGAAGCTAAGTTGAAAGTGTGTTTAAATTTTCACATTGTAGCAGGTATCATAACTTAGTTCACTTGGGAAATCTATCTAACCTTTTATTGTGGTTAAGTAAACATTTTAAAGAGAACATATACAGTCTCGTTTTCTAGTTCATGAAATAGTGTGTTTAAAACTATTTGGAGTAGGCGACTATCCTTGAAAGCTAAGAGCTTCATTCATTCTAAAGAAGTATAAATCTTGAAGCTTTGAAAATTGGGGCAAACAGCTTTTGTGTTTCTGCATGGTTTCTCTATATTACCTTCCAGAGAAAAAGTCCAAATAAAATGATAGCGTTAACAACACCAGAGCAAAGGTATACATATACTATTGGTTCAGCAAAATGAAATTTAGCAAAATATGTGATATCATTTCACCTAATGATATCCTTAATTGTATAACACATAAATTGGTCTTTTCAGGGTACTGAAAAGAATGAACTCATTTGCTTTTAATATTTAAAAGCTTTTCATTCATTCATAAAATTATTTCTAGATGAAAAACAAATGTTTAAATACTCAAATAAAGCAGTGATTTTGTATTGAATAGGAAAACTAATTATTTAGCTGAATAAATTGTCAAAATGGACCATTGAATTAGCCATGTTTGGGGGCCTTCCTATTTTGACCTGGGTTTTAGTCAATTATATGGTTAACATGTTTGTAATTTATTACTACACATGCATAATTTTACACTTCTCAGAAATACTAAAATCACCTCTTTTTGACAATTCCAAAAAACTTGATCACATATATAACAAAAAAATAAGGACTCATCATTTAAAAAATTATTAGCACTTAATTTTGAAAATTGGATCTACATATTGATTATTGCTATTTGAAGCCATCTTCAGCCAAATAAGTTTTCTTTTGACTCACGCTTGTTTCCTATAATAGTGAAATTATTTAACAAGATCAATTGTATTTTAGGTAATATTTCTTAGTTTAATTTTTCTTTTAAGTACTTTATTGGGTGGGCTGGAAGAATGTATGTGATCCTCAAACTCTTCAATATGGTTGAAATTGTTTGAACAGATCTAGGGACAAAAATAGAGCTTAGAAGAAATTAAAATTATGTTACAAATATCTATCCTAGTAACTACTGTTCATATATTATCTATGAATTCGTAGTAAACATGACAAGTTATTTTGATAGGATTTTCCTGAGGCAGTATCATTTTGTAGTTAAAAACAATGGTTCTTTGAGGTTTTACTACAGCTGTCCAATGAAAGGATATTTTGTTTGGGCTTCACAAGTAGGTAATTCTTTTGAAAAATAAAGGACAACATAGTTAACCAACTTGCTAAAAGAGTAGAGACAATGCTTACAAATGAGATACTTCTTCCATCCTTAAGCAAGGGAACAATAGAAATCTAAGATTCTACTCAATTTAAATTACAAAGACCACAAATCCCTAATATTCCTAAAATTTCTTCCCCAAAGCTTCTGCTCTTATAAATTAAATCCTTTTTTTTTTTAACTCATGGTCCATTTGGCTGTCTTCAATAATATATTTTCTTCATTCCTTTTTTTTTATATTTTATGATTCTTATTGCCAAAAAGATTATAGAAAGTTCTGTTTAACAGCTTCTAATAAGTTGTTCTTCATAAAATGTCTGAGTCTATCATCCTTTAAAAATCATATTTGTTTTTTAATCAAAGCATTCATCATTTTACACTGTATTCTTCCCTCCAGCGCTCTCCTTGTGTACTTTTGTACTGAGGTTAAAAGGTGTAGACCTTTTTCTCTCTGTAAAATTTCCTATTTATAGCTCTCAACTGTTCTGTCCGCTCTGTTCTTAATACTACACAATGGCGGCTCTTTATTGGTCACTAAGTCATAATGAAGCTTTGTTTACTATGAAATAGAAAGTCTAATTTGTGAGCTGAGTAGCCCTACAACCTAGTTAAAATAAGAAGGGATATTATTAATTATTGTTCACGGAATAACTAGATTATTTTATGAAATGTGCTTAATGAAATAGATTCAAGCTCAAAGCATGAACTTCTCTCTCTTTTATTTTTTTTTTAATTTGCTTTCTTCTATGCCATGCAGTGGTGGATCTGAACCTTCTAAAAGAGGAGGTAAGATTATACAGCTGCACACCTCGTAACTTCTCGGTGTCCATAAGGGAAGAACTAAAGAGAACCGATACCATTTTCTGGCCAGGTTGTCTCCTGGTTAAACGCTGTGGTGGAAACTGTGCCTGTTGTCTCCACAACTGCAACGAATGTCACTGCGTCCCGAGCAAAGTCACTAAAAAATATCACGAGGTAGGTGTGTCATTTTCTTTTCGATTTCCTTTGAGTATTTTTTCTTAGAACCAAGCCGTGAAATTGAAAAGGATTCATGTTTGGAAAGGAGATGTGGCGTTCATGGAAAATTTTTAAAAACAGGGTTTTACAAAGAGTTTATGTTTCTACGTTTTAAAATTAGGACCTTTAATTTAAAAACCCAGCATCAAGGATTTAGAAAGCTTATTCTCTGGTAGTAGTACATCATGGGTGGTCAGTGAAGTTTTTACTTCTCATACAAAAAAGAAAAGTTTTTCTGAAGAAAAAAATGTAAGTGAAGCTTTTCAACTTTTAAACTTTTCAAAATATGAAGGGAAAATATTTTAAAGTCAATCTTAGAGATAAATCATTGTCTATTTTGAAGAAAGGAGATCTTTGATATTTATTTTTATATTTGGCCAAAATGGGCACATAAGTCCCAAGGGAACATGTTCACAGTTATACCAATCTTTGTGTTATTCATGTTGCTACAAATAACTTGTTCAGACTTTTATGAATGTATTTACCCCTTTGCCTCTTTTTTTTTCTCTGGAATTAGGAAAATAAAGTTGAAATGGTAGTTGTTATTACTTTAGAGTGTTGGGAACTTGCACATCCAAAATTTTCATTAGTGCTGGAATATCCTCAATTCTATCCCACCTTCTCCAGCAGTACTATATAGCATACATAGAAAAAGTCAGGTTTTGATGAGTCAACGTTAATTTCTACAAAATATTCACATTGTGACAAGTTAAAATCTGCCCTCTGACTTCATTTTAATATGACTTCATTTCATTATTTTGACATTTTGCTTCAGAAAAGGTACCTACTTAGAAAGACATCAGCAAAATGCTCTCTGTTGAGTAATCTGAACACGTAGAGTTTCATAAACTGCACTTCGGGTGACATGGTCTTCCTGCCCTTCACCAATATTATGTTGGTAGCCTGGCAAGAAAAGGAAGAAAAGCACATCATTCTAGAAGACAAGGGACTCTGTGTCCATTCAAGCTCTGCCATTGACTGCCATCTGCATACACTACCTCTGTAACAAACATGAAATATCATGATCTTTCAGGTTTTTATTCCATGACACTTACTGGATGGCAATCTTTTATCAGGTAACACCCCAAACTGTCATTCAGTGATTAAAAATAGAACTATTTGCCGCCATTACTCATGTTCTACTTTTGATTTGCATACCACTTTCTTGTAAAGATCGTGTGCTGGGAAAGGAGTTGCCATTCTAGAATCAAGAAGTAGATGGTCAGGGACTGAGGGTGTAGTTTAGCAGTAGAACACTTGCTTGGCATATGCAAAGCCCTGGGTTCAATCCCTAGCACCAAACATACAAGCAAAAAGCAGATGTTCATGGGCACAGAGGCTCCTGGGGCTCCAGACAGGTAGGATGTGCCTACAGTCCAGCCTTATGCCACTCCATGAACTGGAAATCTAGTCAAGAAAATAAAAAAATAATATTGTAGTTCTTAATAGCATTAAAATTAAAATGCCTCAGAGGCTGGGCAGATGTTAGAGTTGCCTGGCATAAGATAAAAGGATGTGATAAGAATATGTATTAAACTGGAAGGATCTTTTCCCACCTAAAGTCACTCAATTTTGAAGTTGCCGAAATGGATACTTAATAAACAAGTGTATTTCGGGACCTAATTTAGCCAGCCAGTCTTGCATTTATAACCACTATTTTAAGAACTCTAAAAATCCACACTTGACTTAAACAATTTCTTAAAACAAGTCTATGGGGTGCTGAATCTCATTCTGTGGTTTGCTAAAGCAGTCTCCTAGGTCAAGCATGCCCCCTCCATCCTATAGCTATCCATTTATTTTACAAATAACATTAGTGTTATTATCCAGAAAGTTGCCACAGAGTGTGTAATATCTGTTTTCAAGCCTCAGAAAATGAAGACATTACTGTTTGGGGCAAGGCTATGGGCAGTGCTTGTGGACCAAGTGGTGTTCTTACAGAATGACATAAATCCACGTTTCCTGGTCTTCATTGGGTTGATTATAGATACACACCTATACACACGTGCAACTATGAACATTTTTCTAATTATATTATAATTACATTAGCACCCATTAGTTTTGCACAAACATCTCTAATGATTAAGTATGAAGAAATATAATATAAAAATTTCCTACTTGATGTTTATCACAAATATTTCTGATAACAATAATGTCTCACAAATATCTCTAATAACAATAATATTTTTGTCCATTTACCCTATGGAGAAAGGACTGTTTGTTTAACATGATTCAGAATTTCTGAGGCCTTTGTTTTTCTCATTCCCATATTCTTGAGATCACTTCTGATCTAGCACTACTATTAATCAAATGCATTTTTAAAACAATTTAAAATTGTTCAAAGTTATTAGATAATTGAATATTATGGACCTGGACATGGAGACTTAATTCATTTAAAGACAAGTCTACCTTCAGCTTTATTTATTATTATTATTATTATTATTATTATTATTATATTATTATTATTATTATTTATGCACCAGAAATTGAACGAAAATGCGCTTAACCACTGAGCCACATCTCCAGCCCTTTTAATCCTTTTCTTGAGACAGGGTGCCCATAAGTTATTTAGGACATTACTAAGTTGCTGAAGCTGGCTTTGAACTTGAGAACCTTCTGCCTCAGTCTCTCAAGCTGCTGGGATTATGGTCTTGCACCACTATACCCACCCAACCTTTAATATTTTTAATGATGTTGCCAATTGGGTTTTATGATTATTCTACTTCATGGAAAAATGAAAAAGCAAAGACAGGTTAGAGGTTCTATTTGTCCTCTCATGCATCTATTTATATTATAGCAGCTTCTGCAAATATTAGGGTTAAATCATAGTCATCGTATTACTACAGATAAAACAAGTATTCCTTGTGGTTTCCTGTAGCATTTTGCTGGGTTTTTGTTCAACCCCTGTACCAAAAATAAGTTCAGATAATTAAAGGAATCATACAGTATGATATCATGTTACTGTGTTGCTGATAGCATAATAGTATTAATGATAATGTTCTTAGTACGATTCTTACCTCTTCTCTATCAATCATTGGATCTCTACATTATAATATATTTCACCAAGGAAATGTATTTCTTAATAATTTCTCTGTCTCTCCAGTAGGAATTTTCAGAAAAGCGAGTTGGGAACTTTCTATGTGTATGAACTTACATGTCACATCTTCCTTGAAACACTTTTAAGAGTTCTGCCCATCCTAGCAGCACCAATTAGTTCATCCTTAGAGCATGCATGGGACTTCAAAGATATCTTTATTAGAGAACTATTACTGTTTTAAAATCATTGTTTATTTTTCTTTGTTTCTACCAAATTGAGGGCTAAGAGAAACAAAGATCATGTTACAGTACAGTGCTTGCAAGTACAAACTCCCACAACAGACATCCCATATTTGAAGCTAACATTTGTTCGCTGTGTCCTTTTGAGCCGGTAACTCAATCCCTCATGCCTCAGTTTCCTGATTGGTAAAATGATTTTCCAACTCTCATAACTCATGGTGAGAAATCTGTGAGTAGATTTTTACAGAATACTTAGAACAAGATTTGATGCATTTTACACCTTTCATACATATTAGCTTTTTTTTCTCGTTCGTTTTTTTAATTTTTCCTCTTCAATTACAGTAAATGATGAATAAAAATCTAATGAATTCAGAGAGAGGAAAGGTATTCTTCGCCTCCCCGCCCCAAAAAAAGTTACAAAACACTCTCACAATAGTAATATATTTGTTCCTTTTTCTCTAATCTTATTTTGTTTATATCTTCTTATGTTTAATTTCTTTTTTCCATAACCTACAGGAGTCTTGCTTTTCTAACCTTAGATCTGTCTGTATTAGGAAAAGTTTACCGTCCTGTGACCTTATTCTAGTACTGAATCCTGCTTCATCAATGCTCTGGTTTGGAGAGTGATCAGTCCATCTTGTTTGACTGTACTTAGCACCCACTCCTTGGTGTTTCTTTGTGTCTGGTTTGTTTTCTTCCATAGTCTCTGGTTTGAGACATAACCTTGATATTCTTTTTCATGGACTGGTAGTTTTAGTGTTCACTTCTTCCTCAATTCTTCTTTCTGTCTTTTCTTTTCCTTTGGTGCTGGGGATTGGGCCCAGGGCCTTACACATGCTAGGCAAGCGCTTTATCGCTGAGCTCCATGCCCAGCCTTCCCTCATAGTTCCCTGAGATAGACTTCTGACATTTCCCTACCCCCATACTTCTGGTGTCATAATCCACATCCTGAAGATGAAATTTTCCTCTTTCATATTAGGTGGCACCTGCTGATCATTCTCCAAGTCTATTTCCTGCTTCCAAAATCCAAATTTTCAAAAAGAACTGAAAAGAAAAACACTAAGCAGATTAGAATATTTTATCCAAACTACTAGGACATTTTGAGCTTTGTCTGCTATATGTGAATTTCCACAAGCATCACCAGACAAGGCTAGGGAGGAGGTGCTTTTGTTTAGCATAGTTGGCAGGAGAGTGGAAGCAGAATGCATCTGGGCTGGCCATTAGCATGGTAGATGGCCTCCCTAATTTTACTCTTTGTACCATATTTTTTTCTTTTCTGAAGTGAGAAATGCAGACAAGTAGACTTAGAAGATGAACATAATGGCTTTGCTGATACTGCGATTTATCTTACCCACCCAATCTCAATCCAGAAACCATTTGTAGCAAGAGTATGATAAGGACTGGCAGGGGTGCCTTAAGTTCAGATTTGATGTCACCCCAGCTTATTCAGACAACAAGTCAGTACTGATATAAAATAACACCCAAGTAGATTAAGTTTCATGCTGAAGAAATATAGTCTTCACAATTTTTGTTCTGAAATTATGAAATGTCACAGAAGAGAAAACCTACTTTAAAAGTTTACAGTTTCTAATTCTGTAAAACTATCTGAATATAAGACTTATGACAAGACTTTGAAGTTTATCTCTCTAGGAAGAAAGTTTCAAAATAAATAGGATGTATGAATGGTAATATTATGAACTTTTATAAAATAAGTATCTATCATTCTTACTTTAATAATTCATATTTTGTTAGGTTCAGATAACTACTATGTCACTTAGTCTGTCTCTCTGTTCACTCACGTGTAAAATAAGGAAAATAATTGTAAATTACTTCATAGAATTCTTGTGAGTTAAAGTATGTAAAAACATCATTGTGCCTGGCACCCAGCAAGTATTCAAAAAATGTTAGCTAATTAACCTTCGATAGAACCACATACTTGAATGAGGTATGCATTCTGTAGTTTTCTTTCTTGAGTCTTCACATTGAACAGTCATAAGACTTGACTTGTACTTTTGTAGATTAATGAAAATTTACAGGAATGGTAGCTTTTCAAAGTTGCTTCATGAAGTCATCTGTGTCATACCCAGAAGGAGAAAGCTAGACAATTTAATATTATCATGCACATTGGTCTTTTTCAAAACCCAAATAAACATAATTTCTGAAACTTTGTCATTTCTATTATAAGAAATGTATTAGAATTGAATAGGTAGCTGCTATCCAATACGTTAGATGATCTTTAATAGAATATACTTCTAGAACCCTTCGGCACAGTATTAAAAGGAAATATGTTTATTTAGGGTGCTTATTCTGCTATATTTCTTACTAAAAAGCTCAACAAGCCAAACTGCAAATAGCTTCATTGAATAGAGGCGTTATTGTTGTTATTGCCAAACCTCCTTAGCACTGTACAGTAGAATCCAGCTGCAGAAAGTTAGCTGTGACTGAAGCTGATGTCTATGAAGTACATCTAATCCGTCTCATCAAGTTTTTAGAGGACTTGAAGTGTAGCCAAGAAAATTAATGAGTGGCATAATTGAGCAAACTCAGCTGTGGAGTGATCATGTTTCCTTCCACAGTATTCCTGTACTTGAGTGTACTGCTTCAAGTATAAATATTTATTAAATGTGTGAATAAATGAATGAGAAGAAGAAAGTAACAAACAGAGAAACAAGATGTGCATTAGCGGTTGCAAAATACTTGAGGTGAAATTCTGTCTGGTTACATAAGAAAAATACTGAGCAGACAGAGTCTTTCAATTTAAGAACTCTTCTTTATTCTAAGGCAGTACACTTCCCAAATTGTTGGCATTGAAGTGTCCTTTTATGAAATGATATTTTTTATGGAGAAATGTTTACATAACACTTTCAAGAGGAAATGTGAAAATAAGTCTTGTTGAGCTCTGAGATTGTTTTTGAAAATTCTTTTTATGCAGCAAATCGAATGTTAGAGTCATGGATTGATTTTAAAGGTGGCTTACATTCTTCCCTTTCAGGTCCTTCAACTGAGACCAAAGATTGGTGTCAGGGGATTGCATAAATCACTCACTGACGTGGCCCTGGAGCATCACGAGGAGTGTGACTGTGTGTGCAGAGGGAACACAGGAGGATAACCACATCACCACCAGCTGTTCGCAGAGCTGTCAGGTGCAGCCAGCGGCTGATTCTGTTAGAGAACTAATGCATTACCTGCATCCATAATCCCAGTTGTTTGCTTCAAGGATCTTCCATCTGCACAATTTACAGTGGGTTCTAAAGAGGAGACACCAAATGGAATTATGAGTTGTGCAACATCGCTTTTGAGAGGAGCCCAAAGGACAGGAGAAAAGGTCTTCAATCATGGAAAAAAAATTAAATATTGTAGATCGCTAGCTAGTTACCATGTTCCTTTTCCACTTGCTGCAGTCTGTATTCCCTATGTCATGATATGGCTTAGGTTAATGTCAGGACAAGAAAAAGCTGCAAGTGAGTACCTGATTCTGTTGCTCTGCTTAACTCTAAAGCTCCATGTTCTGGGCCTAATATCACAGAAAATCTGGAATGTTTTCCCCTTATACTTGCATATATAAACCAGAACATTTCATGTTCTAAAACTTGGCTTTTAAAGAGGAACTATGTTGCTATGAATTAAACTGGTGTCATGGCTGATAGGAAAGACTGGATTTTCCATGTTTCTTATTAAAATCTCTGCCATTTAGAAGAAGAGAACTACATTCATGGTTTGAAAGAGGCAAACCTGAACAGAAGAGTGGCCTTATCTTCACTTTAAGTTGGTTTATTTGTTTTATTGTGTACATTTTTATATTCTCTTTTTTGACATTATAACTGTTGCCTTTTCTAATCTTGTTAAATATATCTATTTTTACCAAAGGTATTTAATATTCTTTTTTTATGACAACCTAGATCAACTATTTTTAGCTTGGTAAATTTTTTCTAAACAGAATTGTTATAGCCAGATGAATAAGGATGATATAAAATATTGTTGCTCTGACAAAAAAAAAATACATGTATTTCCTTCTTGAATGGTGCTAGAGCTTAGATTGACCTGCATTTAAAAATACAGAAGTATGAAACCAATAGGACTGGGAAGTCACAATGACATTTTGGAAATAAATTACCATATCTTCCACCCTGTTTATTGGATATGCAAATAAAAAATAAAATATGAAAAGTGTATATTCAGCTCCAGTTCTTACTAATTTAACCCTGTTTGGGGGGAAATACGAACCCAGCTCAGAAGAACAGAAAGCACCTTGATAAAAGAGACTGACAGCTTCTTGATAAAGTGGGCTGTGGAGTAGGAACACATCCTATTTATTGTGATGCTATGTTTTCAATACCTTTAAACTCTGTTCCATACGCTTGTATAAATACCTGGATATTTTTATGTACAGAAGTATATCCTTTAACCAATTCACTTATTGTACCCTTTTGCAATTGAAAAGAAAATCAGTAAAACACTCTGCTTGTAAAATGCTTAATATTATGCCTAGAATATGTGGTGACTATTTGAATTAAAAATGTATTGATTCATCAAATAAAAGAATGTGGCTATTTTGGGGTGAAACTCAGTGTGTGCATGTGTGTGTGTGAAAGTTTTATCTCTTGGACTCTGAGACAATGAAACTTATAAAAGTTTTATGTTACTATGATTTTTGTTATGCAAAAATATATGCCAGTTTCAAAGAAAGGTTATAAAAGGACCTTTTTTGTGCTGAGGCTCCCACCTGACTCTTCTTTCTAGTGCCTTTGAACAGTGCTTTTCTTTTCTCCACGAGCTTATAATAATGTCTGGTAAATTAAATTGAACCTGACATTAAAGTTATATGTGGTTTTAGACATACTTAGTGATAGGTTGTATGATAATATGCGGTGGGGAAAAAGGCCCATAAATCTCTGCTCCTGTCTTCATTTCCAATAGCAGTTACTAAATCAGGTGAGAAGAAGTTGATTTGGTATATGGATTAAAATATTTTACATAGCACACTTCAAGATGCAGTTCCTCAATTCCAGACATAGATTCGTCTCAAGGACTTGCATTTTTAGCACCCATCCTCACCTTAGTGATCAGACCCATACTGTCTACAGACTGCTCTTCTAGGAAGTACCCTTTTTATGCATCTTGACATCATGCAGACCTAGCCTGCCTTCTACCACATGACATACAAATATAAACAAAAGAAGCACATGTGTTCTGTCTTGTTTCCTTAGCCTTTTCATACTTTTGTCCCAGCCATATAGAGGCCACTGTGCTTCACTATTTATAATTCACTAGCTTGGTAAAGACTATGAAGTCTTTCGGTAATTAATGTATTTAGCTGTGTAATCCATCATTTTAAACCATTGAATGGGATATCTTATTTCCCTTGTAGTTTTTCATATTTATTTATTTTTATTGTAAAATGTTAATAGTCAAAAGAAATTACCCTGTAAAGGTGACAATTCCACATGCTGTTTTCAGTCAGTGAGCTGGCCAAGTGTGAGGACTAACTGCTTTATGACCAATTTATTCACCGTTCTTCTTGTGTATTTTATTAATATAAAAATAATGCATTAATAGAATATGTGACTCACTTTCTCAGAAGTCCAGGAACTATTGACTGTTTTGACCCTCTTTTGCATATGATATCTGTGGTTTGTCCTTTCACTAAGGTATGAACCAGTTTTGCATAGCGATTTTTATTAAAAGCAAAGAGGAAGGCCTAATTACCATAAGACAGGTTTTCTATCTACACTTTTCATTTCTACCTTTCCTTTCTACCTTTCATCTCTCATCTAGTAATCTTTACATGCACTTTGAAATCATAATAAAAATCAGCACTGAGTTCATTTTGTCCTGAGTGCATTACTGTCTCCAAATGTGTTGACTTAAACTCGTGATTTAGTTTAAGGAAAGGCAGAAAATAAATGTTTTACATTTCATGTAATATCCTTATCTCCAAAAGAATAATGTGATATCCTATCTATTCTGTAATTTAGTGTATTCAAATGTGTATTGTAGATGCATTAAAAACATAAATATCATTCTTTAGATTCTTAAGGAACAGGAAAACTGAAAATTTAGTAGGTGTCTTAGTTCAGCTGCTAGAACAAAGTGTCACAGACTGCATGACTTCTAAACAGATTTATTTCTCACTGTACTGGAGGCTGGAAGTTTGAGATCAGAGTGCCAGCATGATCCAGTTTGGGTGGTGGCCATCTTCCTGGCTTGTAGACTGCTGTATGTTATGCCCTCAAGTGGTGAAAAAGAAGGTGAGAGAGCTCTCTGAAGACCCTTTCAAAGGGGCTCAATCCTATTGATGCAGTTTCCACTCTTGCAGCCTAATTATCTCCCAAATGCTTCCGCTCCTCAAACTCATTTTGGGAGTTAGGATTTTGACAATGACATTTAGGGAAACACAAACATTTAACTCATTGTAACAGGTTAATTCCTTCACATCCTGTCTTCCCTTCATGCTCCCATGTGATCACTGAGTCTCATGGACTTACCTTTTCTGTCTGTCTCATATTTCTGTCTACCTCCACACTTCAGTAGCTGGTGGTCTAATTGAGTCCCTCTTCACATCTTACCCTCTTTGCGCTGCAACAGCTCCTATTTTTCCATCTTGCTGCCCCGGGTCTGTCTCTTCTCTGATCTACCCTCCACACCACTAACAGAAGGGTCCTTCAAGCAAATTTGATTATGTAACATGGTGGAAATTTTACAGTGTAACTCCACAAGATTAAATTTTAATCTTTGTAAGGCACACAAAATCCTCCTTAATCTCATTGTTTACCACTTTCTGCTCATTTTGCACCATCAATCCTAACACAGCTCTAGTGAATGCTTGTGGTTTCCTGAACGCCCTCATAGTCCTTCACATTTCTGTGCAAACTTTCTTTTGAGCACTGTTCCCATGCTGACCTATCTCAGTAACTTCCTGTCAATGCCAGTTCAGTGCCAGTCTCTAGGAAAGTTGCTTCTCCTTCCTTCCATTTATTCTTCCATGCTCCTAGGAATTTTTCCATTATAAATATTGTCATATGGTATTCTAATTAAATACCCTCATTCTGATTTCTCATTGGACTCCTATTCTAATGGACTCTTAGCAATAATTATCTCACTCTTCTTTCCCCAATGCCTAATTAGGGATTGAATCAGATTGGAAGTTAGTAACAATTTGCATCAATAAATAAGGGAAGTAAACATACAAATGAATAAATGATTTTTTTAAAGACAGCACTGATTATGACATTGGAAACTCTAGAGTTCTTAAGTGTATCTGAAGTTCATTCTGCTTGGCTACATTTTAGTTCAATGTACTGAACTACTTTTAAGTAGACTGGTGTACTAGTTCTTTTAGGCACCTGTCACAGTGACTAGAACATGTAGACAAAAATGTCTATTTCTTAAGATGTAACAGGATAGATTATTTTTCTCTTTAACAATGTTTTATGACTATATGCTTGACTTTTCAGTTATTGATTTTCCTACCAACCCTAGCTCAGATATAATTTCTTTTAAATTTGATATTTACAAATTCATCTTTTATTCATATTTTAGATACACTATGATTATTTTTTTCAGTATGTACAATAATGTTCAAAATGTGAACACATAAATATAACAGTGATTAATGATACAAAATCTCCTTGTAAACCTTTTTTGACTCAGTTCCCATCATCAACCTTAAAATGCAAAGTTGGAGTGAATACTCATCGTTTATGGAAAATATCTATATCCCTCTCCATGGCCATGCTAGCATTTCCTGTGTTCCCATTTTGTAGTGTTGCTCCTGCACTTACCTATCTCAATAACTTCCTCTCTAGTCTGCTGAAAAGTTAACACTGCCTCAGAAAGCATTTGTACACCCACCTCTACCAGATCCAATCTCTTTTATAACAGACAAGTCTTTTTTTTTACTTATCCTGTGAAAAATCTTTACAAAATTTAAAGAAGAGATTTGTAATTTTTATAGGCAGTATATATTTAAAGATGAATAATCTTATTAGTGTTAAAGTTATATATGCAAGTCCTGCTCGCTCTTTTACAGAAATTGACAAGCTGTTCTTAATATTCATACAGAAATGTGAGAAAGTCAAATAACCAAGAAATCTGAAAAAGCAATACAAGGGTAAAGAACTCAAATTCACAATTTTAGAACTTACTGCAAAGACACAGAAATAAGATCAACAGACATACAAATCAATGGCATAGATTTGAGAACCCAGAAATAAACCCTTACATTTGTAGTCAATTGATTTTTTGACAAAACAGTTCAATGGTGAAAGAATCGACTATTAGCACATGGTAGTAGGGCAACTGGCCATCCACATGGAAAAAAAAAATGAATGTGAATTCTTTCCTTACACTATATGCAAAAATTAATTCCAAATTAATCAAAGACCTAAATGTTAGAGATAAGTTATGAAAACTTTAGAAGTACATATGAATTTTTGTGACCTAGAATTGGCTCTCAGATATGATGCCAAAAGCACAAGAGATGAAAGAAAAAAATACAGATAAATAGGGAATCTTGAAAATTAAAAAACTTGTCTGATTCAAAGGCTCACCCTGTAGCAAAATGAAAGAAGACCCATATAATCAGAGGAATATTAGCAAATTATATATCAGAGTAGGGTCTTATATCAGAATATATAAAAATTTTAATCCAATAATAAAAAGACAATTAAATTGAAAATGAGCAAAGTGCTTTTCTCACACAGACAAAAATATACAGATGGCTTAGAAGCACACAAAATGTTAGTATCATTAGTCATGAGGGAAATGCAAATGGAAATTTACCATTTCATACCCACAGAAATAACTAGAATTAAAATTAAAAATAACTATAATTTAAAGATAATAATAAATATTATTATATAAAATTTTTATATATAAAAATACATGAGGATGTGCAGAGAGTGGAACCCTATTGTAAAATATTGTGACCACGTTGGAAAGAAGTTATGAAGTTCTTCAAAACATTAAACATGGAATTAAATATGACTAAACAATTCCACTCATAGTTAAAAACCTAAGATAACTGAAAATCTGGCACAAAAATGTCAGTGTTCATGACGTTTTTCAGAATAACCCAACATTGGAAACTACCCAAATGTCCATCAACTGATAAATAGATAAGCAGAATGTGGCACATTCAGGCAATGGAACAATATTCATCCATAGAAAAAATTGGAGCACTGATACATACTACTGCATGACTGAACCCTGGAAACATGCCAAGTAGAAGAAGCCATTCACATTTATACGTTTCGGGACAAATAAATCAATCAACACAGAAAATAGACTAATGCTTTCAGAGGCTAGGGGAAGGGAATAAATAAGGAGTACTGTTAAAGATTTCAGGTTTTTCTTTTTTGAAATGATGGAAATATTCTGAAATTGGATAGTTTCAAAACTGAATATACTGAAAACCACTGAGATATATACTACTCGAAAAGGGTGACATTTTTAGCATGTGGATTATATCTCAGTAAACTTGTTCTTAAAAAATAGCTGAAGTCAGTGGCACACACTTGTAATCCCTCCCAGCTTGGGAGGCTGTGGCAGGAGGATTGCAAGTTCAAAGACATCCTCAGGAATTTAACAAAGCTATTAGAAATGTTGTGAGATCCTGTCTCGAAATAAAAAATACAAAGGGCTAAGTGGTTAAGTGCCCCTGGGTTAAATCCCCAGTATGGAAAGAGAGAGAAAGAAGGAAGTACATGTAATTCAGTACTCTAAATATACCTCCCTCAAAGCAAGAAATAAAATTCAAAAATCATCTACAACTTTGTCATTCTATCATTTATTATCAGCTCTCTATGCACATAGGTATGTATTTTTAAAAAAAAAATGAATGATATGATAGAATTGCTGGTCTCAGTTCTGCCCCTTGTAGTAGTACTCTGCTATATCTTTACCACAGTCTAATGGTGAATGGAGTATATTTTCCCTCTTCCTGAATTTGGTCTTTATTTCAATTTCGCCTGGCTTTAACCATATGGATAAAAGTGCCTGTGATGTGTACAAAGCCTTCAAATGTGCTTCTTTTTTTATTTTTTTCTTTAATTTTTATTGTTGGTTGTTCTTCTTTTGGATTTGTTCTTTTTGACTCTTGCCATCTTCATAAGAATACACTTCCAAATGTTTGCCAGTGCCAGAAGATATCTGATGCAGATTTGAATCCAGTCCATGCCATGGAGTCAAGTCCAGCTAAATCCAGGCAACCCACACATGTTTGTATGATAAAGTAATGCTGCTTGCTAGAAACCAACAAAACATCAAGAGTACTTGTTACATTATATGACAATGGTTGATATTTCATTTAAAATGAGGCCGTGCCATGCATGCTAGCTTTTTTTTTTAAGTGAAACTATTATGTACATACTTTCACTTGAAAGTTAGGGACAAGCAATTAAAATGGAACAAGGAAAAAAACCACATATTTTGGAAAATTTCTCATCAACACAAGATATAACTTTAAAAATAACCCCAGTAAAGTTGTGGGGAAAAATGTTATCGAAAACATTGAATCAGGAAATTATTTGCTAAGCACTTGACTTTTGTGTCAGTCAGTGTGTCTGTTCCTTCTCTAGGAAAGAAGAGGAAATATAGTCTCTTTCTACCTAACCCATCTTTTCAACCACTGTCCTTACTTTGGATAATGATGACATTTATTTTATAATTTAATAAATATCTAATAACAATTAACATTTAATGAAATAAAACAGTGAATGAAATAAAACAGTAAAAACAGTTCATAACTCATTTGTGTTTAAATAAATAGTTTTATAATGTGAAACACTCTGGGAAATTTTCTTCTATTCTTTATTTTTTCTTTCCAGACTTGATTATTGCCTCTGGGTGTGTCTATCTATACCTCCCCAAATCTTCCATTCTCTTCTTCCTTCCTCTTTCAAAAAAATAAATAAAACAAAATATTTGCATAATTCCTGTGTCTTTAACTTTTGTTCTGATCATTTGCATATTACATAGTTTACCTCCAAACTACTATTTACTCATATGTAGGAAGAGTGGATTCTTGATTCCATTTTTACTTTTCAAAAACCTCTTTGCCAAACTGAGTTATAGTTTAAGGATTAGATATAGTCTATTTAGTTTTATTTCTTTTGGAGGAAGAAGGTTGAGAGCAGAAGGAGGAATGTGCAGCCTTTGATGAAGGAATTTTGCTCAGCTCTCTCAAAATATTTTTTGCTGGGATTAACTCTGGCAGAGGCATGTATCCATTCCTCATGCAGTGGAAAAAGGGGACAGATAAAATAGGTTTCAGATCTTATTCATAACTCAGTGTGAAGACCTTCAGGCGACACTTTTATCTGAGGGCATCGGTTCCAACTTTTCAATTTCCATGTTTCATCTGAATCTCCCCAGAAACCATTTCACTTTCCACTTACAATAGAGAAAAGAAGATAATGCTACTTCTTTGGACTGCTTCTCTCCAAAGTTAGCTGTAGACCTGAGGATGCTCAGAATTTTATTGCAGTACTATTTCTGGAAAGAGATTAGGATGGGAGTTTTCCTAAGCCTTACCACAAGTCACTCTTTCATAGCTGAACTATCTATTCTCTGAAGTTTATAGCATGGACTGTGTTTCTGTCGTGGTAGTAGTACATTAACTCTTTGTGAGAATTTTATTTCTGCAATTTAGCTCATTTTTTTCTCTTTTATCCTGATGTTAGAAAATAATATTTTAAATGGTTATTATTCTAATATATTTTTATTTTTCCACTAGCATAAGTAGTTTCCATTTTGTACTTTTGAACTAAATTGCATGTGACCCTATAAAAGCATATACATTCTATATTTCAGTCTTGTTACTGATTTAATGCTACTTAGCATAGGGAGGGTTCTGGATATTCTGCCTATTTATAGGGAACACTGGGATCTCAGTATATTCTCATTTGTGAGATAAGGTCTTCCATAGAACTTGTATAGAAAGTACAATGGTTTCTAAAGCTAAATTTAAAACAAACCTGTGAAAGAGTTTTTCATCTGTTTAGGGAAAAATCAAGTTAATGTAAATTCTGCAATGATCTTAATCTATAAGTAATATTTTAGTAAGAACTCTAAATTTTAATTCTGTTTAAAAAATTAGTATTAATCTGTGACACTTCTGATATGTAATATTCATAACAGCCCTCTATATGCTATTAGAATTCCTGTTAGCAAAGAGATCTTTTTTAAAAATCATTTTTTATACCTGTTGAAAGAAGTGTCTTGCTGAACTTACCAAAAAAACAACCAGATACAATGACAAACCAGATAGAAGTATATAAAATAATTTTTGCACAGAATAATCTAGTTTTTGATATAGCTCAAATATCTATATATTAAAAAATTGTAGGTAACAAAAATTTAGAAAGGTAACCTCTTCAAAATATGTAGAATAAGATATTCCTTTTGCCTCTTGTTTAACTTTAGCAAGGAATATAACTAATGTTTCCTAATCCAGATGCTAACGTTTTTAATGATGATGCCAACAGTAGTGATTATTTTTCAAATTTCTCTACTGATAATATTAATTTCATGTGTGTTCACAAATCAACAACTCTGTGTCATATTTATTGGGAAAGACGTCTTATGAAGGAGAATAGAAAGTGCATGAATGATTCATTGACTTGAGTTTGATGTCTTAGTTTTCAATCCCAATGCTCTGATCTAAAAATATGATTTTGCCAGCATTTGAAAAGAAGCAGAAGGAGGGAAGCTAAGTGTGCCTCTTCAGTCTAGCTCAGCAACTTCAGATCCTGGGGTCTGAGGACTACTGTCATTCACCACTATGAGAAGAAACTGACCTTCAGCAAAACCTGTAAAATGAGAAGTCAAATGGATCAATCGTATATTGAGTACCTTGAGAAGTTTTCTGGAAACCCATAATAATTTGAAGAATAAATTTTGATTCTCATCATATGTTTTCATAGGTTAATGTAAATGTCTTGCTAAATCAAAATCTTACTATATTACATAGCAGTTACTTTTTTGATGAAATATTTTGTCAGCATGGTAGAATAAAGTTATACAAATTGTTAACAAGACCTGAGTCTTGTTGCAACCTTAACTGGCATGGTAATACATCATAGTGATTTGTTTTTAAGACTGTCTCTTACCCAAAGATACTTAGATACTTTGTAATGATTACTTTTGTGGAAAGTTTTCATCTTAATTTTTGCAGCTGGAGATTGAGTCAGAAAGTGGGAATGTGAGGACTGAGTAATTGCTCAACGTCACACACAGACATGTAAAAGCCTTTGAAGAAAATTACGAGGTTTATATTTGGTTTCTATTCATGGAAGAAGGCAAAATGTTTTGCATGCACATGCATCTGCTTTTAAATTTAGCTACATGATTCCCTGAGCAAACAAAGTCTATGTATTCCTTTCTATAAAGCAAACTTCAATTTTAGTTGTGAACTACATCAAAGATGTTTCTTAGTATCTATTTAGGAAAACCTATACTCTAGATGCCCAGTCAAATCCTGGAATCAAAAGAGTTCATGATACCCTCTATGCTCTATCCACAAACTATTGCTATTTCCATGAGGCATGACGAAGGATAAATCAAATCACTAATGTGCTACCTCATCACCCTACAGTTACAGGCCATCAACTTTTGGTCCAAAGACACTTAAATACTTTGACAAGTGATGGCTTGAACCTTCCAGCACAGCTCCTCTCCTTAAGTTTTATGGGCTGCCCTTGGTCCTACAGTCATCCCAAACAAGTAAATTCATCACATCACTTTCATGATTCAGCCCAATGTTTTGCATTTAATAAGTGCTCAATTAATTTTGGATACATAAACATAGAAGTCAATATCCAGTTTACTTTTCTCAGACATCTCAAGCTTTCAACTGAGTGTTGAGACTATTTATAGCTATTTAATCATATATAATCCTGCATAGTCTTCTGATTTATTATAGATGCAAACTATTGGTATTTCTCAGAAACCCACACTCCACAAAAATTTCCTCTTTGTTTAAGAAGATGGCCATCAAATTTGTCCAGTTGATCAATATAGGAAGTGGGGTTACAAATGGCCTTTGAGGTAATCAAGTCTTCAGTGCAGTAACTACTTTTGCAAGATAACTTTAGTGCTAAATTCTACTTTTACCTGCTTTCTCCATCTGTTAGATTAGTGAGTAATTTGAACTAGATAATCTCAGATGTTTCTTCCAGCATTTACATTGAACGCTTTATTTGAGAATGTAGCAGAAAGGGTCAGGATTCTCTTTGACACCTGGAATAACAATTCTGCTCTTTAGAACTTCCATTCATCAGTCCAGGTTCTAACCTTTGTAACATTAGGACTATTTTGAGAAGCACTGATCTAGTAGAGTTATCCATGTGATCCTGTACCTTGAACTGGTTGTCAGCTACAACCAGTAGATATTTTGTAAGTCATAAACCTTAAACCCTATGCTAATGCTTCTAATATCTACGAAGTAGCGTGGGATCTTATACTGTACGGCTGTAGCCATATGTCATGCTATTCAGTAGCCTTTCTTGAAATTCTCTTCTTGCTTCCCAGTACATTCTGATTCTTGGTTCTCTTCCTCTGTAGATTCCTGGCACTCTTATTTCTTTCCTGACTTGAAATACCATCTGCACGTGGTTCATCTCATACTCTTTACATCCAACCCTGTTCTTGCTTCTGAGTTCCATCTCAGTTCCATGAAGCCATCCACCTATATGTACCACTTAAACAGAATTTATTCTTACCCTTTCCCTTTTGTCACCCCTGCTCTTCTCTGTTGCTTTTCAATGAATTAATGGTATTGATTTCAAATACTAGTTATTAACTTTGGGAAGCATCCTAAATGCCTCCCTCTCCATCCCCATAGTACATTCTGTCAACCCCACTGTTGGATTAGCCTTTTCTGTAGCCATATCTTCTACTTCATCTTAGCTACCACTGTCTTTCAAGCTTTATTATGTTTCTTAGTTGATCTTTCTTCTTGCCCATGATTACTGTCTCCGCCCTTTCTTCTGTCCTCCTCTTCCACCAATCCTATGAATACTACCTATTGCTGTAAAGATGCATTTCAAACAGAAATCTCTCCTTTCTCAAAAATATCCTGTCATTTTGTGCAATGCAGCTCACACTTTACTAAATATACTCTTTCCTTGTTTTGTTCTACCATGTGTTGTATCAGTTAGCGTCTTCATAGGTGAGATTTATCCTGCCTCAAATAACTTCTCTTTTCTTTCTTTCTTTCTTCCTTTCTTTCTTTCTTCCTTCCTTCCTTTCTTTCTTTCTTTCTTTCTTTCTTTCTTTCTTTCTTTCTTTCTTTCTTTCTTTCTTCCTTCCTTCCTTCCTTCCTTCCTTCCTTCTTTCCTTCCTTCCTTCCTTCCTTCCTTCCTTCCTTCCTTCCTTCCTTCCTTCCTTCCTCTTTCTTGCTTTCTTTCTCTCTTTCTTTCTTTTCTTTTTTTTTGCAAAAACCTATTCAGTTTTCAGATCTAGCTCAAAAGTTACTTCCTGTGCAATTCCTTCAATTTGTTTGTTTTAAATGTGTGCTAAATGTATGCTTCATCAATTGTCCCTACAATAGTTAGGTTGGATTGTTTTGCAGGGACTTTGGAATCTACTCAGTTCTGGCATTAACCAGATACTAACAAATGGCAGTAAGTGTCTATTTATTAATCTCTTGATTTCTTACATTGCTCTTGTGTAAAGCAAATATCAGAGGAACTCTCCAGAGATTTACATTATCTAAGTAAAGTGACTGATACACAGTAGATATTAGCAACCATATGCTTTACCTGTGACCATTATAATTGACATCTCCACTCAGCAGAAAATGAATGAATACCCCAAGGACGCATGGGTCTCTCTCAACATATAACATCTCCAGCTTATGAAATAAACATTGAGTAAATGTTTGTTAAATCCAGATCCTTCTCAAATATGATGCTCTGTCTTAGTGTTTGTTTATTGATCTCTATGAAAACAACATTCCTCTGCCCTTTAGATGGCATAGTTACATATAGCATAGTTGTATAATATGCACCTTTTGACTATCTTTACCCAAAATCACTCCTATTTTGCTTCTTCTTCTTTTTTTCCCTTTGCTTTCTTTCTTTTATTTATTTATTCATTCATTCAGATAGGGTCTTCCTTTGTTGCTTGAGCTGGCCTTAACTCCTGGGCTGAGGTGATGCACCTGCCTCAGTGTCCTGAGTAGTTGAGACTACAAATGCATGAGTCAAGTTTCTTTCATTTCTTTTACTAGAGGAGTTACTTATATTTTCTGTATTTCTATGCCTCTCTCATCAATTCCATTGTACTCACCTTCTTCTATCTCTCCCTCACTCCCTTTATCTCTCTCTCTCTCTCTCTCTCTCTCTCTCTCTCTCTCTCTCTCGATCTCTATCTCTACCTCTATCTCTCTCTCTCTCCCTCGTAATTATTTTTGGGAATTTAACCCCAGGCCCTTGAATTTCCTGGGCAAGCCCTCTATCATTAAGCCATAACCCTTTCCCCTCTTTGTACTTATTTTTGTCAGAGTCGTAACAATGTGTTTTTATTCCTTTCCTATTTCGATTTATTTTAATTTATTGGACATATTCTGTGTATTAGTGTACAGGTATTTTAGTAAAAAATATTCTCTTACCTATGTTTCCTAGTTGCTGCAATGTTTTGCCCAGGATATTTGTACTTCTTGAGGTATACTATTTAATCTACAGCTGTCTTGAATTGCAAACTAATTCAACCATGTCACCAGCTCACCTCCTGGAGATGTATTTTGAGACACATTTCCAAAGAACTATAACGGGGATGAACAAATTCAATTTTTGTTTGAAAAATTCCACAGAGAATTTCTCCTTTAAGATAAGTTCATTCCATAGTTTACTTAGTATTTTCTCCAGATTTCAAAATCTGTGACTTACTGACATGGTGCTATTGGAAAGTTAGTGTTTTTTTTTTTTTATTGTTGTTGTTGTTGTTATTTATTTGTTTTAGGAATTCTTGTGTCAAAGTATCGTTTTACTACATCTTTCCATTAAAAAAAGTGTTATTTAGATGTGACTCTCAAAAATCACAATAGTGGGAAAGCAGGATTCTGTTATAGGATTTTCTCGTAAAATCTATATATGTCCATAGAAGAAAGAGTCCCCATCCAAAAATTTTATTACAGGGCCTGAGGGTATATTTTAATAGTTTATCACCTTCTTAGCATTTGTAAGTTCCTAGGTTCAATCCTGACAAACAGAAAATAAACAGAATTAAATAAAATGCTACTGCTGATACATATTTATGTATTTCAGTACCTAAAGCAACAGCTCTTAGACTGAGGTCCATAGATGAACTTGAAATTATAGTATCTGTCAACTTTATGATGTTGTAAGGAAACATTTTATAAATACACATATTGATACTTAATAATGCTATCAAAGGTCTTCTTGATCCAAAAAAAAAAAGTTTTATGAATCAGTGATGCAACAGATAATGGATGCTAGAAAATACTGTGACCATGATTTGTTAAATTCTGGGCTTTAGGTCAGGCATAGTGACACATGCCTGTAATCCTAGCCACTCAGCAGGCCAAGCCAGGAGGATCCCAAATTCAAGGCCAGACTTAGCAATTTAGCAAGACACTCGGCAACTTAGCAAGACTATGTTTTTTTTTTGTTGTTGTTGTTGTTTTTTAAGTAAACACAAACACCTGACTATGTGGCTCAATGATAAGGTGCTCCGGGCTTCCAACCCCAGTTTCCCCCACCCACTGTGCCCACAGCCACCAAAAATTCTGCTTCTGAAGAGTGGTAATAGGAATTATCTTGAATTTGTAATGAAAGTATACAGTAAACCTGATCTGTTGGAAGAGGCCACACAGCAGGAACGGGTATGTTTCACTTAGAGAATAACTCTTTCATCAGCACTGCAGTTGTTAACTTGTTTTAGTACCACTGAAAGCAGACCCTTTAAATCAGTGCCCATGGGAATCAGGCTAGCAGCTTAACTACAGTTAAATTTTTCAGATCAAGGATGCTTCATTGCACCACCCTACAGCAAGGTGAATTTGGCTTCCTTGCAAAACTGCAGGAAGATTCTCATGGATTAAGTTGCCAGATGTGTGTCAGTGATAATTACTAAGAAAGAAAACAGAACCTGCTTGGGTGAAATTATGGGAGAGATGACAGAGAGCACAACAAAAGCTTAAGTACATTAACCTCTGGTCAAATTTGGACTCACCTCCAACATTGTGGCCACCTAATTTTCAAATGTTGAAATTCCAAGACCCTCCTCTCCCCTGTCACCCCATCCCCTAAGAACACTAACCTTACCACATTCTTGGAGAAAAACCATATGGCTCAGGAAACATTGTCCTGATTTGGATAGCAAAACAAATTCTTTTCTGGAATGTGACCCCACTAGGTTTCTAACTTCTACGATTTCTGATGTGATATTAAAATTTGGATAAAGTATTAAAATTTGTTGTCATTTGTTTCACAAAGTACACACATTTCCTTAAAATCATTCAAAAGTGAAAATTTCATGTTTTAAATAATTTTTAACATTTGATACATATGTGAGAACAGAAAGATGAATCTCTCTTGATAGTCTATAAGTGAATGCAAATATCACAAAAATATCTTGATTAGATTTCTATTGATAAAGTATTTCCTAATGTCAACTCTTGGTATTATTTCCCATCACCTTTTATAAACTTAGAATCATACTATTAATACTTCTCTGCTTTTTGCTATTAATATTGTATGATAAATCTTTTCCTCCTGTAATTAAATTTGCATGATTTAATTGAATAGCTTCATAATATTCCAATGTTTGGGTCATTCATTTATATTTTTCTGTTAAAATTTTTATTTATAACTTTTTGTTATTAAATAAATACCTTCGAATCTGCTGGTGAGTTGATTCCCATGATACCTATGATGATGGCTGACTAATACTTAAAATTCATTACAAATAAATTAGAACAAAATATATGAATGCTCTTTGTTGGTAGTAATGATATAAACAGCAAATATTTTGGAAAGGGTATCCCTTGTTTTACCTGCTATTTCAGTCCAGGCTATTCTTCAAGGTAAAAAGACTTTTTCAACATCTTGAATTGTGTATGATGTGAGGATTTTACCAAGGAGATGAAAATTATTGTTTTCTCTTTTTGGAAGGTCTCCTCTGCACCAGAATTATATCTACATTGAAAGTTAAATGTGAACTAAATTTCTAATGAATTCGTAATCCACACTCTTGCTTTGTATGTTACAATGTTATTCTGAATAAAAGATTTTTTCTTTTTGTCTATCTGAAAGTGCTTTAATTCAAGTGTGGAGTCTGTTAAGTTTAAGGTTTATTTTGCTGTCTTTTAGCTTAATAATTTTCATTATATTTTTTTTAAATCAAGTTAAGTAACTTTAGCCTATTTGTGAAGAGTGGTGATATGGGTCACCTTTGTCATGTTGACATTTGCCAATCTTGTAGGAGTAAAATTACCTATATTTTCCCTACAATTGATTGAAGATTTTTTTCTCCTTTTATGTAATTTAAGGGATTATTTCAGAATGTTTGTAGCTTTTAGAGCAGTGGAGAGACCTAATCCAGCCAGTAATATTAAAAACCCACTACATAAACTTTAAAGTAACTTCATAGTTTAGAAGAGAAGAATGGTAAAACCTCAAAGAGAATGAGGGCAATAATGGTTTAATCCCCAATAAGACACAGGTGCTAGCTGTGAATGATTCCCTTCATAAATCTTAGTAATTTTGCCTTCATTCATTGTAATGGTTTATGTTTTTTTCAGTGTTGCTTTAAAAAAAACCACGGCCTCATGCTTAGAAGGCAACCACCCTATCACTGAGCTACCTCCCCAGCCCAACACATTATTGTTGTTGTTGTTGTTATTTTGATACCAGGGATTGAACTCTTAACCTTGAGCCACTTCCCCAGCCCTTTCTATTTTTTATTTTGAGACAGGTTCTCACTAATTTGCTTAGGGCCTCGCTAAGTTGCTGAGGCTGGCTTTGAAGTCATGATCCTCCTACCTCAGCCTTCCAAGTTGCTGGGGTTACAGGAGTCTACCGTCACAACTGGTATAACACATTATTATTTTTAATGCTGAATAAATTTTAGTATTTTGCACAAGAAGCAGTGAGAAATAAAATTGTTTTATGATTTTGCACATTTATATTATTTCATTCATAGCAGATGAGCACACAAACGCATATGCAAGCACAAATACACTCTCACACACAATATATATAAACACACATAGGTGTGCACTGTATCAAAATGTAACCCACAGTAAAGAGTTTAGAAAAAAGGAATACTTTATAGAATATTGTTTTCTAAAAGTGCTTAATACATTTTGGAACTGTGCCTGGTACTTTTTTTTTTTTAAAAAAGAGAGAGAGAGAATTTTTTATTTATTGTTTTAGTTTTCTGCAGACACAACATCTTTGTTTGTATGTGGTGCTGAGGATCGAACCCGGGCCACATGCATGCCAGGCGAGCATGCTACCACTTGAGCCACATCCCCAGCCCAGTGCCCGGTACTTGATGGATACCCAATGAATACCTGTTGCACACTGGCTGAATAAATGAGTAAATGTATTAAAATATTAGTAAGCTAAAAATATAATTTTAAATGAACAAAATAAACAGATTGAATGCTCTGAAACATTCACATTTAGTGTTTCCTTGACAGAACTCTAGAATCTGTGTTTTATCCTTACATAATTCAATTTTTCCTTGAATCAAACACACAGATTATATCAAGTGTTGAAGATGTGCTTTGCATCCAAGATTTATATATTTGGTATTCTTCATGGTGTTGTCTCCCACTCAACCACCATTCTTTCCTGTACTATGTTTATATCACAACTTACATTCTGCAGGCACCTCCTAAGACATAAAATCTATTTTAAAAAATTTGGATCCATTTAACTTCTTTTTTACTTCAGTGTTACAGCCTGGAAAAGAACACTTTCTAATAAGGAGCAACTAATATTTTTTCCACATGTAACAGTTCATTATTGCACATTACCATAGGGAGCTAAATCACAAATATTATATTTCTAAGAAAATTTCCTTTTCCCCTTTGTACCTAAATGAGAACTGGGATTGCTTTATTTCCCTTGACAAAGTTTGAAAGCCAGAAAGATCCTCTGCTAAATAGTTTCCGACTCTGAAATTTTTCACGTTTTAATCTGCCTCTTTACTGTACTTTCATGAATAACTTGAGCTCCCTGTCTTGCTCACCTCTGTTTGATGGCTACTGGTTTCCATAAAACTGGCTTCTACCATATCTATACCACTGACTCATTGTGGAAAGACTGAGAATAATTTCATGTAGTAATTTTGGCACTCCAAGAATTCACCCTTCTGACAAAATTTAGAGGCATCGTGAAAGGTAATGTAGCCAATAGTTTATAGTTAGAACTCTAGTGTCAGAGGGACTATGATCTAAATCCCTGCTACATCAGTAATCAGCCTTGATACCTTGGGAAAGCCACTGAACTTCGATAAATCTGAGTCCTCAACTAAAAGAGAGAGGAATAAAATAACAATACCTACCTTATCAGATTGTTTAAAGGTTAAACCAGAAGATGGATGAGAAACATTTAGCTCAGCACCTAACAGTCCATGCACTCAATAAACATGAGCCGTTTGCTATTTTGAAAATTAACTGGACTTAAATTTCTACCTGTATCCTGATGCCTAATTTTGTATTTCCTTAGTGCATTATCCTTAAAATTGGGGGTTCTCATGACTGTTTGCTTAACTGCCTGCTCTCCAAACTGTCAGCTGCAGGTATTCTCATTGAGTACTTAGATCCTGGTGTATAGGATACCAGTGTCTCTTCTCCATGATTCCTTAGATGTGATTTCTTCTGCTCACAATGTTAAGGTACCAGCACAAGCCAGCTTCCTATACCTAAAGTTTCTGTGGTTGATAAGATGATGTAAATTCATACCTGAGCTTCCATGTTAGAAAATTTTAGAAGCCTTTATTTAATCCTGGTTTATAATCAATTATATTTAAGTAGTCCTAAAGCTTATTGGTCACTCTGGAGGAAGACAAGCCACATGGATGACTGGAGGGAGAAATGAGGCTTGGCAACCCATAAGGTGTGGACATGAGTATATTTGTTGGTGGAGGAGAAGGTAGAAATAGATGAATACTCAAAAACTAGGGAAATGTTTCAAGACTACTAAATCACAGAGGGTCTGGCGGTGGGTTCTGGGACTGGGATGGGGATTTGTCAGAGCTGCAGGGCACAGGGATCCCTAGTACAACTAGGCATGCCATGGTTGGGTGTCCTGAGGATCTTTATATTCTAAGAACTCTTTTGAAAAATCAGTGATCTTAACGTTAGATCTCATTACTTTTCTAGGACTAAACATAGCAAGTTTTTGGATGAGATAATTTTATTAATGTAAAAAAAAAACATGAAAAAGCCTTAGGGATTAAAATTGAAAAAGAGCAGACTACATGTTTTTAGATGAGACTTACAGGTTTGAATTCATTTGATCTTTTGCTTATCTATGATGTGACAGCTCACAGTCTATATAAATCCATGTTCTCCTTTAGCACCTTTTACAGTACTCATCTGCCTCATGATGGTTTATCCTACTGGATTAAGAATTTATTGAGGGCTGGGGATGTGGCTCAAGTGGTAGCGCGCTCGCCTGGCATGTGTGCGGCCTGGGTTCGATCCTCAGCACCACATACAAACAAAGATGTTGTGTCCGCCAATAACTAAAAAATAAATATTAAAATTCTCTCTCTCTCTCTTTAAAGAAAAAGAACTTATTGAAAGGAATTACCAGGTCTTCTTTCCAGGTTCTGCTCCCCAGGGCCTGACAATAACACAAAGTTGGTAAATATTAAGTAAAGCTGAAATTGTACTATAAGATTTACTCATTCTTAATATAGTCAACAGTTTACTTAAATCTATTGTTATGTCTTTTGAATAAATTCCATTCCTATAGATTTGTTGAGTAAGTATGTTCAAAATAATAGGAAGCCTAAAATATTCTAGGTCAAAATCATAAAGTTAGGATTAAATTCAGGATCACATCTTCTTAGTAAACCTTCATCAGAAGTCTGGAGCTCTAATAGCAACATCTCAAGATGGTCATTGTGCAGGTCTACAGTCACTTTTCTGAAACATGAAGAGTCCATTAAGTTTTGGAATCCTGAATATTTAAAATTTTAGTAAAGCAAAATGGGGGATATACTCTAATTACTGCATTGAATCCCCCATAAGGCCTAGGCAACATTCCAGACTCAAGCACCTTAACTTTTATGTAGCGAAAAGTAAGAATAAGCATATAAGTAAATACATACATACATACTATGAATAAATTTATGTCAATTCAGATTATATATTTGTAAGCTAAGTTTAAGTGGATTTTGTGGCCCAGTTAAAAGCCTTTTTAATTTCAGATTTTAAAAAAAAAAGTATTCAGGAATTGTAGATAAGGGACTGCCATGTTATAATAACCTTTTTTGCATGCCTCTTCCTTGTTTTCAAATGTCTTTTTCCTGGAATTGATGTTTCTCCATCATCTCATCAATATCTTTAAATAGAAATCATTTACAACATTCTCCTTATACTTCTGACATAAAGCTCAGAGATAATGCAACCTACCTTTGTGAATAATATTTCTTAAAAAGCCAATGTGATGCCCTTTTTATAGAAAGCAGAAATAAAAATGAAGAAATGTAAAATAAATTAATATATGTAAACAATATCTGTATGTTAGGGTTCTATCCCATTGGAAAATATAATGAAGTAGCCCAATATGTTTTTTGCACCTATGATTAGAATCATTGATTAGGCCAACTGTGAATGCCAACTGATAAATGGTGCAGTATAAGCTCTGCCCTTACCCAGAGTGTTGTTCCGGGCATGATTTTCAAGTTGCCATACAACTCTTGGTAAATATTCTTCAAAAAAGAAAAAAGAAAAGAAGAAAATATATCACACATATATATGTCATATACATATAAAATTTCTGTAGTACTCTTTCTAGAAAAATTGGTATTTATTAAATCAATTTAAAAATTACTTCAATTTCTTAAATTTATGTTAAAAAACAATTGCCAATTGTATGTAAAGTGTATGATGATCCAAGACAGTCAGAAGCTGATTTCCCTCCTATGAGATTGGAGAGGTGGGACATTGGGAATCACATAGAACTTGAGGCTACTGTGCACCATGCAGGATTGCTCAGCCCCCATACTGCTGAACATTTCTCATTTTTGGCCCTTTCCACCAAATGTCAGCAGTGCTGGCCTAATCATGTTGACAACAAAAACTGCTGCTACACATTTGCCAAATGTCCTCAGCTTCCCATGAGAACCGCTGACCCATCTGCTGTATTTTGGATGTTGAATGTCCTTTGAAGGCCCATGCGTTAAGGGCTTGATCTCTCAGGTGGCACTGTGAGGTGAAGGTGCTTTTAGGAGGTGAGCCTTATGAGAGGTCCTTTTGTCATTGGAGGTGACTTACCCATCCTCTTTTTCTCTCCTTCCATGGCTCAACATGGGGCTATTCACTCTAACACAGATTCTTATCTCCATTACCAAAGGCACCAATGGGACCACCCAATCTTGTACTTGAACTTTCAGAACCATGAGCCAAAATAAAGCTCTATTTACTTCATAAGTATCCTGTGTCAGGTATTTTATTATAGAAATGCAAAGGTGACAAATACTCCATCTAAAACTCACAACCACCCAGTAAGCTTACTTTTTGCTACAAGTTTTTTAAATGTGATAATTTAGGAATAGAGATAGTCATGAAATAAATTATCATTATTTATTAATTAGTGTCCAAGGTGGATTCTACCTCACATAGACATTTTAGCTTTTGTCCATCTATATTTTCACACAACAGCCTAATGCTTATGAATCTATGATATTACTCACTTTTTCTTTTCATTTTTACAAGTGTATGAAATAACTTTACAACTTTGTCAATTCTATTTTCTTCCTGAAAGTGCTCAATTCCTATTGCCTAATGCAAAAATTTTTGGTAGGGGGAATTTGGTTCCTGATTGTCAGATTCTAGAAGAACTACATTCAATTGTGTTTTTGAGAATTCAGCCTCATCTTGAAGCTGTACTACATTCTATTTGAATATAAATAACTATGTGATTGTCTTTCCCCCTAAAAGAAAACCAGGCATCCAGACACTAGGTGGTGGCATTCATTATCTCCTGTATAACAAATTACCACAGAACTTAGCAACTTCAAATAATTAACATTGATTTCAGAAAATTTCTGAGGCTCCAAAACTGGGGACTGGCTTAGGCAGGTGGTTTCAGCACAGGGACTCTCTTAGGGTTTCAGCCAGGACATCAGCCGGGGCCTTATCATCTAGAAGCATGAGTCAGGCTGGACAATTCACTTCTAAACTCATTCTTCTGTCGCTGGCAGGAGCCCTCGGTTTCATGCTGATTGTTGGCCAGAGTTCTCAGCACATGGGCCTCTCCTGATTATAATATGATAGCTGGCTTCCCCAGAGGAAAGAGTGTGTCGGGGGGAGCCATTTTACTATTTATGACTAGCTCCTTAAGTCACAATCCATTATTTCTGCCTTATTATCTTCGTTGGATCACAATCACCAATTCTAGCCTACACTTAGAGGAGAGAAAATAAGTCTCACTTTTTGAAGGAAGGAATAACAAAAATTGTGACCATTTTTTTTATTGTTTGTTTAAGAAAAGACATCCAAAAGGTCATTTCCATTTTGAGAATCTCTTCTGACATATGTTTCAGTAAAAAAATGAGTTCCACTCTTGATGCCTCATCCAGATTTCCTCAGACGCCTGTCTCTGGATTTATGCACCTGTTCTCCAGCTTCTGCTTTGGTGCCAAAGGCTGGCACTCACCATGTTGAGAGGCCTGCTGTTGGCCACTGGAGCATTTCACACATATGGAGAGCTAAACAGGGTGAAGTGTCCCCATGCCCCAGACTGATGGATGGGGACACACACACACACACACACACACACACACACCAGCAATCTGCAGTCAGTGACTGAGTGGTATCAAAATTTTTTGTTTTTTTTTTTCCTTAAGTCCAGTCTCCTTATTCTGGAGCAGAATGAACCCCAGTACGTACTTCCTTTTCCAGAACCCCCATGAGACCAGGCTAAATATCTGGGTATTCCTCTAAAGTTGCCTCTTTGCTCTGGTTTTCCCATCATCCAGTTCTGCCTTCTTCTCTCCTTGACTGGTTTCTCCTGAGAGGTTGCCCACCATAAATTATTTTAAAACCCAAACCCTTGATTCAGTGACTAGCTTGTACTCATAGCATGTAATATTTTCTTTACCTGGATTTTGCAAAAATTGTTAACTGTATATTGCAAAACTTTATAAAATTTCAAGCTAGCTCAAGTGAAGGGGAGGAATTATAAACAAAGAACATATAAGGTTATAGAAATTTGTTGAAAATATTTAAAATAGCTTAGACTCAAAAAAGGAAAGAAAATTCATTTATTTCTCCTATGCTCCCCCTCCCTACCCCACTATGAGTCAGCCTCCTTATATCAGAAAAAACTTCGGCAATTGATTTTTTAGGATTGGCTAACTTCACTTATCTTCTCCAACACCACCCATTTACCTGCAAATGCCATGATTGTATTCTCCTTTATTGCTGAGTAAAATTCCATTGTATATATATGCAACTTTTTTTTTATCCATTCATCCACTGAAGGGCTTCTATGTTAGCTCTACAGTTTAGCTATTGTGAATTGTGCTGCTATAAACATTGATGTGGCTGTGTCCCTGTAGTATGCTCTTAACTCTTTTGGGTGTAGATCGAGGAGAGGGATAGCTGGGTCAAATGGTAGCTCCACTCCCAGTTTTCCAAGGAATCTCCATACTGCTTTCCATATTGGCTGCACCAATTTGCAGTCCCACCAGCAGTGTATGAGTGTACCTTTAAGGATGGTGCAATGTGATAGACATCATTATCCAAAGTGCATGTATGAAGACACAAATTGGTGTCAACATACTTCATATACAACCAGAGATATGAAAAATTGTGCTGTATAAGTGTAATAAGAAATGTAATGCATTCTGCTGTCATTTATTTTTTAAAAAAAATCAATTAAAAAAAGGAAAGAGACTTTCCATCCCTTGGGTATGTATGACCATTCCCATCACTGAGGCTTTATGGCTATATTCTAAAATTACTGTCAATTTATTTATCTTAAACAGGATCTTATATATCTGTCACTTTGCCTCTCTCTATTTTTATGATTTCTTCATTTCATTACTCATCAACTCCTTATTACTTGCCTTTGTTCCTCTTTTAAGTTCTCAAGACACAAAAGTCCTGTTAAGGCTAAATACTACATAAAGACTAGGCCCCATCAACAATTTTAAAAAGTAGACTAATTGGATGTCCCAGAACAGGTTCCAGAAAACAAACGCTAAGACAAGGATTTATCTAAAAGCAGTTTATTGGCATGTGTTCTTGGAATAAACTACTCTATAGAAGAAAAGGAAGCAAGACTGAAACAGAAGGAGATGTTATGCTCTGAAATGGTTACAGTAAATGCCTTGGGGATCGATCTATAAGGTGTCTTCCCAGTTGTCCTGAGTTGGGAACCAGGGGCTGAGGCTTTGCTGCCCTGTATTGTATCATCATTCTGTGACAGTGAGGGGGTGCAATCATGGAAAGAGCAATTAAGCACAGTCACAGGGAAAATACTCATGGGCAAGCTCTCAGTCACCATCCTCTCAGCTGAGTTGGGTCTCTGAGCTGAGGAAATGGATCAGGGTACCACAGCATCCACCAATATAGATTTAAATTGGATACCCTTCCCAAGTCCACCCTGAATGGAGTGATTTCATGGCCTGCTGCCCACTCAGCAATTTGCGTGTGCATTGCAATCTCACAAGACTATTTGGACAGGATGGATCTCCTAGAAGAGACTGAGTAGGAAGAAAAAGAAACTATGGCTAATAAAATTAGTAATGGGTCTAGTGGAGAATCAGAAAATGGTTTAGGTCATTCAACTTAATTTTGTAATATGCTTCAAAAGTCATTACATGCATACAATAGAGTTAACCTTACGTGAAGTTCTGCAATTATGTGCAAAATCAGCTTTGTACACTAATCATAATAGCACACTTGAGCTAAATCCACCTAAGTCAAAGCTTGCTTTCTTGAGCTGAGATGAAAAATCTTTAGTCTTCAATTTAAAATAGTCCCTTTGGTTCTTGCCCCTTTAAAACACACTAATGCTTATGTTTGCTCCTTTGAAAAGGTAAAGCTAAATGTTTGCTTAAAGTACATTATAATTCCCTTTGCCATCATTTTAAGATGGCACTTAAAGAAGTAAGTGCAACATTCCTTCTAGTAGAAAAGCCATGAACAAGAATCACTGTGTAAACATTTTGCTCTATGGTATTAGCATTAACGTATCATGGCTATGAAAACAACACTCAATCATAGTGCCAGAGTTTGGGCACTGTCTTAAATATGGCAGCTGAGTTTAAACTATGGTAAACACAAAAGAATTCCCTTGAAAGATGTCTGGGGAAGAGCAATTTCAATGTATTTGCCTTCTTCATTCTCCTTACCCTTTAGCAAAAGAAGAATAACAAGTATACGGAAACACTTCCTCATGCATATCCAAAGTGGTCCATGTGTACTTTGATTCATGGGGCCAACTAGTATTCTGTGATCTTACAAAGGCGCTGCCTCCCTTGAGGGATTTAACTTGCATACCAAAGAATTCTTTTTGATCGGCTTAGTTAAAAAGGAATGAATGAAAATGTATTAGATTTTGCACTAACCCTCTGCAAGGACAAAAGATTTATTTCTATTCTCTACCTGCTTTCCTCATTATCATTTTCCCCTTTGTGGCTAGCTGAGTAGTGACTGTCAACAATTTTAAAAATTGTATTTGACTCTGATACTTAATTTTTAAATTTTTTTAGTATTAAAGTTGGACACAATAATTTTATTTTATTTATTTATTTTTATGTGATGCTGAGGATTGAACCCAATACCTCACGTGTGCTAGGTGAGTGCTCTACAGCTGAGCCACAACCCCAAACCCCATGATACTTATTTTTAATTGAATTTAAGTTATTAGAGAGTTACAAAAAATTTCAAGGGGAAAGGCATTTGAAGTAGTTTTCCCTTTGCATCCATGATTGATTATTTGATTGGTTATTTGATTGTTTTCTTTATTCATTTATTTATTATTTCAGATGAATATTATCCTGATCATCTCTACTTTAAACATATTAGGTAACTTGGCAAACTAGTACATGTGTTGGTGAATTAGTTTCAAAGAATGTTTCCAACCCATAATATTCCTTGTTAAATTTTCTATTAAGGTGATTTTTATGTTCCTTTTAAAAAATAACATTAAGCACTAACAATGAAAAAGGTAGAGAAATTAAAATGAAATTTTACCTACTTCAATCATGAATTATTGTCTTCCTCTCTGCTTCTCTTGCATCCCCCTTCTTACCTTCTTTTTTCCTTCTTTCTGTCTTCCTTATTAAAGCAATCAAATCACCCTTCAGAAGACTTTGTTGTCTGTGCTTGAAGTCATTGCCCCAGTGCAAAGAGGGTTGGTACCATACTTGGTTGGAAGACATATCCCTGTGTGATATATGTAGTATTTTACCATAGTTATTTGTCATAGTGAACATCTGTTATTTATATTGAAGTATCAATTTTTCCTGCTTTCTGCTAATACCCTCAATTTAATTTCAGGAACATCCCTCCCTCATCTAAGTCTTAAGGCTTATCTGGGAATAATACCACTTCCAGAACTAACAATGGGCCCTGTGTGTTCTATTTCTCCAACATCAGTAATTGACATGTAACCAGATTGAAAATGAAGGCAACACAGAAAGAGGGCTTAGTAATGAATGTTGGTGGTATTGCTCAAAAACTGAATCAGGTCAAATTTTTTCCTGGAGCCAGAATTTTCCAGTGACTTTTTCTCACCTTTCCTCTGTCACAATGTCAGGTAACATAAGAGACCATTGCTTATCCATCAGCACACTACATCAGAAGGATAAAAATAGCAAAGACAGTACGGAGATGACATGTGTAACCTTCCTCCAGCTTTCTCCAGTGATTACATCTTACCTAATTATGGTTTCATATCAAACCAGGAAACTGACATTGACACAATATGTGTGTACAGGTCTATGCCATTTTATTACATATGGAAATTTATGTAACTGCTATGGCAGTCAATAAAAAACTACTCATCACCCTCAAAATCTGTTTGCTACTCTTTTATAACACCTACTATCTTCCTTCCACCATCCTCAATCCTAAATAATACCTAATTTGTTTTCATCTCTGTAGCTTTGACATTTTGAAACCTATAGTATTTTTTAACATATCTCTTTAAATAGTTTTTTTGTAATTGCTTCAAGTTTTTGTCCTATAATTTTAGATATGCATAACACACATAGCTACTGATATAGATATCATCCCAGGTCAACTATAGAAACTTCCTGCCCTTATGTTCTTTTAGCTTTCCCCATATATAATACAACTGTTTCTATACCCATTGAGAACCACATTAGACTGTGTTTAAAATATTGTTTCAACCAGCAAAAAAATTGGAAAACTCAAAGAGAATAAAAAATTATGGTACTTTCCCATATAATTTTTGCTCTTTATCTTGTTCTTTAGTTCTTCCTATTGTTCCAAGATTACTTCTTTTATCTTTCTATTTCTATTTATAGAATTCCCAGTAGGCTTTCTATTACAGTATACCTGCTGGTGATAATTTTAATTTAAATTCTTAGTTTTCCATCATTTGAAAATGCCATTTCTAAATAAAAATTTCACTGGATTTAAAATCCTACAGAGAGTTTTTTTTTTTTCTTTTCACACTTAAAACATGTTGTGCCACTTCCATCTGGTTTTCATCTTTTGTATGAGAAGTCTGCTGTCATTCAAATCATTTTTGCTTTATAGGTAAAGTATAATCTTTCTGACAGCTTTGAATGTTTTATTTTTGCTATTATTCTTTAGAAGTTTGACTATGATATGTATTGACATGGGTTTCTTTGCATTAATTTTGTTTGGTATTTGCTTGCAACTTCTTGAATCTGTAAGCTTATGTCTTTCCTCAAATTTAGGAAGATTTTAGTCATTGTTTATTTGAATACTTGTCAGCCCATCCTCTTTCTCCTCTTCTTCTAGAGTTCAGAAAACAAAACTTTTAGACTTTTTGTTATGATGTCACATGTTATATATATTAGGTTATATGTATTAGGTTATATATTTCCTTTTCTTTTAGTCTTTTTTATCTCTGTTGCTCAGATTCTATTGATTTTAATGTTTTAGTGAGGGTTAACTTCAATGTGGCTCATATATCTTTCCTTTCTTTGCTAAAACTCTCTGCATTTTATTTGTTTCAATCATATTTGTCATTGCTGTGGAAGTGCTTTTAATGATGGCTGCTTGAGAACCTTGCCAGAAAATACTAACATCTATGGCATCACAGTGTTGGTATCTCTGGGTTGTTTATTCCTCATTGAATTTGAGTTCTTCTGGATTCTTTGTACAATGAGTAATAAAATCTGGAAATTTTTTGACATTATGTTGTGAAACTCTGGAGCTTATTTAAATCATGTATTTTAGTAGGATTTTTTTGAGTGTGTGGGGGGGATACAAGGATTGAACTGAGGCACACTTAACCACTGAGCCACATCCCCAGCCCTATTTTGTATTTTATTTAGAGACAGGGTCTTCACTGAGTTGCTTAGTGCCTCACTATTGCTGAGGCTGGCTTTGAACTTGCAATCCTCCTGCCTCAGCCTCTGGAGCCACTGAAATTACAGGCATGCACCACTGTGAACTGGCTTTAGCAGGACTTTTTTGATACCTCTTTGATAAGGGTTGAGAACATTGCTTCACAGCTGGGGGTAAGTATCCACACTTTCCCCCTTGTCCTCTATTGACATCTGTGGAAGCTGAGGCTCTTCACTACTTAATATTGGGTGGAGGTGTGAGTGCAGATTTTATAGTAGACCACAGGGGAAACCACCTCAGTGTCTCATTACTTCTCCTTACATGGTCTCGCATGACACAGTGGTGGATGGTCCTCTTATTGATGAATTTTGATTAAAGCTCTGACTCTTCACCATGCCTCTTATAAACCAACCTAGTGAGTTGGAGGAGATGTGCATCAGTACTTTTGTGTGGATAAGGGGGTTCAAGTTCCCTAGTTGTCTTATCTGAGGCCACCCAAGCAGGGAGGGTATCTTGTAATCTTCTGAGGGTGGAAATTTAAGCTCTCCATTTGAACCTTACAGACACAAATGCAGTTTTTTAACTATAATATTGGGCTGAAGTAGAGTGATTAAGTTCTAAAAATTGTCCATCATCTAAGCTTACTCTTTCCAAGTCTTTTGAAGAGAGCCCAAAGTACTTTCTTTGTGCTCCCCGTCAACCCCATCTATTGGCATTTCTAAGCTTCTCAAGTACCATATGTTTCATTTTAGAAAAGAGGCAAAAGGAAAACAGGCAAACAAACAAAAAATCCAGTTCACTCACCACTGGGTTTCAGATTACACAGGCCCTTTCAATGTATCTTTTTCTTTTCAAGTTTCAAAATACTTGTATATTTGTTTAAATGTAACATGAAGGATTTACCTGTATTTGGTGAGAGGAATAGGGAAAAATTTGTGTTCTCTATCTTTCCAGAAGGAGAAGAGTGGAATGATTCTTTAAAATAAAAACACTGGTAATTTACCTTAACTATTTAATCATATTACTTTAATATTACTTCTTATTTTATGTCAATTACTGTTAAAATTTGAATAGTTGCCAAAATATTTGCTATAATTTGTGGAATCATTAGATCATTCAGTCAAAGCATTCAATGGCCTTATTGCTATGTAATAGTTATTTTTAACATGAATGAGAAAAATTTGATGGTTCCTTTTGACACATCAGTGTTTGTTGTAGTGTTTGACTTTGTTTTAAGTTCTCTAACAATTTACTAGTAGTGATTTAAAGAAGTCTATCTTCACTTCATCCCAGAGAAAGCTGACAGTCTAGAAAAAATAGCTTCTAATTCTCAATCTCACAGCTCATCCAGAATTCTTTTCTTTGGTATAGTTTAATTCATTTTTAGAAGTGATGATTTTGCCTATGTTGTAACTCTTTGAATGCACCACTTTTATTATTCTTCAATTACCCTCCATTGTGCTTATATGGTATCCCAATTATGTCTAAATAAGCCTTACAAATGGAGCATATAAAATGAAGTAGTTCAATAATTAGGCTCTAGCCATGCCAAGAATAAGTTGGCACTGACATGATTTGTGTGACATTAGCATTTAGACAACCAGGATTATGAGATGCAGAATGATTTAAGGAACAAATGGAAAGACTTGCAATAGTATTAACCTGTCTTTGGAGGAACTGCCTTCCTGCTTCTTTCATTCCATTGTTTCTACTATTTGTGTTGGCTTCCATGGAGCAAGTTGTATTTTATTTTATTTTTTACTACCAAAGTAGAGTACTCTTTGTGGTAAGCTGAGACTTTTAATTTTCTAGCAATTTGTATCTGCTTCCTTTTATTAATGTTACAATAAACTGTTCACCAGAGACTATGCTCCCAGAAGTTCTCCTAATAAAGTGCACACGTGGAAAAAGAAAGAAATGCACCATATTTGGTGGAAGTGGTGAAGGTGGGAACAAATCCAACCATTTGTATCCAGAGAACTATTTTAATAGGAAACTCAATTTACTTTGTATAATATTACAGTAAAATAGGGTTTCCAATCCTTTAGCAGATTAGTAGAATGTCTTAATTAAATATTACCTGTTACTTATTTAAATAGGTAATGGTGGTCCATGATAGAAGAAGCATTGTATTATGCTCTGTGTGGGATAGAGATAGAAAGAAGAAGAAGAAAAAAAAATCTACATTTTCTTTAAGCTTTCAAGAAAAGCTTACAGGTTCAAGAAGCAAGATATCCACTCATAACAACAATGATCAAGCAGTCTAAATATTATGTAATGTTGCCCATGTGCTGTATGAAACAGTAAGGTAAGGTTTTTTAGTGGGAACTGAACTGAGTGGGAGGCTCAGGTGGCAGAGAGAATGAACGCAGCAGATATGATGTGAGCAAGATAGAAGAAGTGATGGCACTGGGTGCGGTGGGGCACACCTGAGTTTCAGAGACTGAGGAGCCTGAGGCAGGAGGATTGCAAGTTTGAGGCCAGCCTCTGTAGCTTATAGAGACCCTGTTAAAAAAAAAAAAGAATAAAAAAGGACTCAGGATATAGCTCAGTGGTATAGTTTTTCTGGGCTCAATCCCCAATAACAAAACAACAACAAAAGGTAAAGCAAAAAAACAAAGCATTTATAGACTTTAAAATTAGACTAGAAAGAGAAAAGGGCCCTATGGGAGAAATGTAATCGAGAAGGAAGAAGCTCTTCAAGAGGTGTTTTGTGGAGAGGCAACAGGATTGGAAAAGTGGTTTGGAGTTGAATTGCATAATTTCATAGCTTTGAAATTGGGTAAAGCAATTTCTGCACTATCACAAGACCAAGAGAACTCTTGACATGTTCACATAAAAGGCAACTATATGAACAATGGGCTATTTTAGGAGATTGCATTCTTTAGAAAGATTATTTTACATAATTAGAAAGTGAGACACAAAAGGCAGAGGGGCTTGTTCAAGATCAATATGACAAAATCAGTTTTGAGTTCATCTGGTCTATTGACCACAGTAGGAATAAAAGAAAAAAAAACAATAATGAAAGAAAAGCTGAAAATCTTGGTTCCTGACGATATACATGTGGAAAAGGTGGAAGGAGTAGAGGAATGGTTAGGAATCAGGAATAATCAAAAAGAACTATTAGTTTCACTTGTTTGTATCGTTGGAAGTCAATCTGTAAACTTAAAATTGATGAGAAAATAGACGTATTTTTATAAAACATATTCAATAAGCTGTTAATGGAAAGAACGAGGCAAAATAAACTGCTTGTAAAAGTGTAGAAGCCAGTGAATATGTTTGCCTGTGAAGCAGAGGAGGTCAAATGAAGTAGAGAGGAGAGAGTTGTTAAATATAAGTTTCACGGTTCCCAGTATGCAGTATCTAGGCAGGAGGAGGAAATGGAAGGAAGCACAATCACTCCCCTGATGCAGGTAGCATGGATAAGACAGAGCAGGGACACCAACTGAAAAGTAGCAGCTTAACCTGTTTCCTTCTGCTACAGGACATGTGCTGAGAGGCAGATTTAGGATCTGAGGTCAGTTACTTCCCTACTAGTTATATTACGTTAGGCAGTGTGCTTACCTTTCCAAATTTCAGAATACTAGTATCATCTATATGTTGGTTATTGTAAAGAATAAATAAGATAAATGACCTAAAGCCTTAGCGCAATACCTGGCAAGTTGCAATCCAATAAATGATCATAATTTTTTTTAATTGTTATCTTGGGTATCTTATCTTCTGGAGATGTACTTATGCATTTCTCTGTTCAAAAGAGTATATAATTCCTTTCCTTTGCTCGCATGGCTCTTCTGAGGAAGTTGATATCCAGACACCATTTGCCTTTTAATAAGGATCTTTGAGTCAAGGGGGGAGAAATGGAGAAGAAAAGAAGGTGGCTTTTCTGCTCCTCAAATAAAATCACACAAATGAACATATATTACATATATCTTTGAATAAGCTGATTACTTTCTGGACCAATTGTAATAGTTTGGATTTGAAAAGTCTCCCTAAGCCCATGTGTCTTGGTCCCCAACCTGTGGTGCTATTGTGAAGGGGTAAACCTTTAGGAGGTGGGGCCTAGTGGGAAGAAGTTAGGTCATTGGGAGTTGTACCCTTAAAGGGGATATTGGGATCCTGGCTACGACTACTACTACGACTACGACTACGACTACTATTACTAGTATGACTACGACTACGACTACTATTACTACTACTACTACGACTACGACTACTACTACGACTTCTTCTTCTCCTTTCTCTCTCTCTCTCTCTCTTTCTCTCTCTCTCTCTCTCTCTCTCTCTCTCTCTCTCTCTTGCTTCCCAGCCACTACTAGGTGAGCAGAACTCTTCTGCCATAAGTTTCTGTCCTGATATACTGTGCCACCAGGGGTCCAAAGCATCAAGTCCAAGTGACCATGGACTGAAACTTCTGAAACCATGAGTCAAAATAAATGTTTTCTCCAATTAAGTTGATTGCTCAGGGTATTTTGTCACAGTAATAGAAAGTTGACAGACATGACACGTTTTAATAGGATTTATGAAATCTTTTCTAATTAGTCTCACCTAATTAGACATTTATAATAACAGGTTTAGCTTCAAATAGTTTCTAAATCCCTTAAAGTCACATACTGCTTGTTAGTTGAGTTTCAGGACAGCATGGGAATAAACTGTAATGTTGGGGTACAGAGCAGAAGAACTGTCACATCTCTTGTTGTTCCTGGTTTGCAGTCCTGCAGAAGCATGCTTTCAGAAGCCTAAACCTGTGGAAAGTGCCTATGTTATGCTGGTAGAATTCTCTGGAAGATTATTCTTTTACAAAAGGAATGATTACATCAGAGAATGATCTCTAAATTTGGTGTTTTCTGGGTTCTGAGTTAGCATTAAATCCACTTCAGAGATTACTTCTGAGGAAATACTTCCCAAAATTGGTGAATATATTTTGAGTGTAATCCCTAAGCACTTTTTTATTTTATTTTAAAATTGTGTATGTATTTTTTTCTAAGATGGCAGATATACAATAGTTGATCTTTTTCATAACGTGGAACTTCAAACCATTTTTCTAATTTGTAAAATAAAGATTCTGGACAAGACTTTAAAAATGAAATAAGATTAGGTTAAAAGTACATTCTTTTAGGGCTCAAATAATTGATTATCTATTCATCTATAGCAGAGAATCTGAGCACAAGTATTTAGAAATTTCCATAGAAATGACAAAGATCTACTGAATATTGAATCAAAACTAAAAAATTGAATTGTATATCTCCATGTTTCATTTCTTTTGCAGGAACTGGATTCAAGAGCCAGAAAAGTCTATAAATTATGATGTTTCCCAAAACAAATTAACCTGCTTCTCTGCATCTTGGGGCAGTGTTTTGCAATTAAGGCAAGTGAAAACAGAAAGGATTTGGCACAGTCACTACCTAGCACCATGTGAGGATGGTGTGTTTGATGAATGGGCAAACACCTGGTTCACATCAGTAAGTAGATCTGTAGTCATGACTGTCTCCATGATTCTGCAAATACAACAGGTTTAAACTCAAACATGGAACACATCTTCTTCCTTAGTGATAACAGATCAGTTTTCATCAAAGAGAAGATTCGTATTTTGCATGGCAAGATGCTTCTCCCATGATGCACAGGAAGCCACATGCATTTCTTAGAATATAAATTTCTTGATTTGGCATCTTCTTGATTCCAAAATAAAATAATTCAGACTACTTTAACATCAAGGTTTTCCTTCCAAAAATCAACCTAGCTTATTCGTTTTCACAAGGAAGTCTTAACTATAAAACTAAAACATTTTTCTATGCAGTTTTTTTAAGTTTGACTCATTAAAACTCAATTATCTCTCTGATCAGTAGCTTCTTAAATTTAATAAATTTAAGTCTCTCTCCATTGGTTACATAATTGGATTGGAAGAGCATTGTAGGTCCGGTTCATGTGCTGTGGACTCTGAGGTAGAGATTAGGATCCAGAGAGTTTGTTAGGGAGTGTCTAGGGCTCAAGACTGACTGGGGAGGGGAAGGAAGCACAGTTGGCAGGGGGATTTGGCAAGCTCCTTTGCAATCTCAACAACACCTCAGCCAAGTCTGTGGAGGCTCTGATATGGGATGGCCCCTCAGAGAAGCTCTAGATTGAGATGATTCTGGTGTCAGGTTGATGTTTTCCTGAAGCACTCCCAAGAAGTAGGCATGGCCTACTTCAGCAGATTATAATTGCTGGATAGGTCTGATAGTTAAGATCTAGAACCTGGCTTTATGTCTAGAATCTAGAGGAATAGGACTTCCCCATGGAGCAGGAGTGGTAGTAGGGAATGTGTAAAGTATCCTGGAGTTCAGTATAAAGTTGATACCATCAAAAAAAACCATATATATATAGCCTAAAGGACCTCCAATTCTGAAATTACCTTAGAAAAATAAATTAAGTAAAGTTTATGTAAAAAAAGTATAAATTGATGAAATTATAATAATTATTAAGGTTAGTATACAGTCCATCCATCACTGTAAGAGTTTTATAATCTTAGTTGCCTTTTTTACTCACCTGTTGGCTTTTTTTTTTTTTTAAGCAAAGATTTTGGAAGCAAAATTTTAGGAAGATAAACCACATAGTCTGTAGAGTTTATTGTTTAAACTTAGTTTTACAACTTACCAGCTATCCCTCTTGGACAATAGTGTTTTGGACACTATTTTCTTATCTGTACAACAATCACTGGGGGTAAATTAAGTGAGATGGAATTTTTTTTCTGGATATTGAACCTAGGTCTTTCCCATGCTAGACAAGTGTTCTACCACTGACTTATACTCCAGCCCCTCTGCTGGCAGTTTTAATAGGATCTTCCTAAATACCTTTAATTTAGAGGTAGCTAGTATTAGTTGCATTCATTCTTAATGTTAATATTAGGAACCTTGTATTCTCTTCTTAACTTGGACACCATTCTTTTTTGCTAGTAAAATATTTTTTTGATGAGAATTGTGTATCTAAGAACAGATTGGACTCAAACGGTAGGAGGATCAATGAATATGGCCAAACAGGCTGTTGATTTTTATCACCTGGAAGCACTAATTTTCTAAGGGGTTGAATAGAGAACAATGTTTGTAGCAAAAGAATATGGCTATTTTGTCGGTCTTTTTTTTTAATGATCATTGCTTTGTTACCTATCATGGCTAATAATTAGTGAATTCTCAGAGACTTCACAAAACTAAACTTTTTTTAAAAAAATATATATATACCAAACTAAAAGTTCTCTCAAAAGAAAGAATGTTGACAATCTATTTTTAACTGCTTTTACTCTCTACAAGAAGAAGCAATACAGCATGAAAATAGGATAGGACTACTCAAGTAAGAAAGAAGACAGAGGTGGTCTATCATTAGATGTGGGAAACACCATCTTCTTTTTCTGTTTTTTTCTTTTTTATAAAATCTCTGGCACTTAATTCCCTTTTGCCATTCTTTGAGCAATATGATCACTCTGTCCCTTATTTTCTAAAATGCACTCTTCTGTCCTTTATTCCTCAATATCACTTTTCCCCTCAAATATGCATTTTGAACTTGAGTCAAGCTATTGAGTTAGGAAAGTGAAGCCCCTAGAGGACACTTAATGAATAATGCTGGGGAGAGTGTGTATGTATACTTGTTCCTCAGCCCATTAAGGACATTTTTGAGAGAGGAAACCATAGCAGGGGCAGGATCATGTAAAGTCTTGTATGAAATGCAGAGAAATTGAGATCTTCTGTGTGATGGAGAGCAGTTAAAAATGTTAACAGGGAAGTGATTAAATGAGCAACAAGGATTATTAAAACCATGATCATAATAGGCTTATTTTCTTCAAAGCTCTGATATCTAAAACACTCATTAAGTGCAAATTTTCTGTTAGTGAACTCCCAACTCTATAAATGAACTTGATTAATGTTTCCTTAATCATAGGGACACCCCTTCCAAGTTTGATATAAATGTTTCATTTAAACACATTCTGAAGATGCACCAGGTGACCTTTAGGAGTCTTCCTAAGACACCAAGAATTAACATCAGCTGAAGTCACATTTATTCAAATCACATCTGCTGAAGATATTGTGACTATTTCACTGAAAAAAAATTCAGTTTCTTTCCCATGCAATTCAGTTTTCTCTATTTTTAATGAGAACTTCATTCAATATTATTGCTAGCCATTTCCATAAACATATGCCATTCATACTCTCTTAATAGGATGGAACCCAGTTCATTTCTGTGTCTGTAAGCTTCTCTACTTACTCCCTTCTGTGACATTCCATTTTCAGTCCATCCTAGAGCTGTGCCTACTTCAAAATGAATTGCAAATATTTGAATTTTTCCATATTCCCTGTTATTATTCAGGCCCCCATCACTTAAATTCTGAACTGTCAAAATGGCCCCATGCCTCTGACACTGTCTCTAGCTTCTCATCATGGACAGATGAGAATGCACACTGCTGTCCTAATTCTCTTCCTAAATTGCAGCTTTGCTCATCTCCCTCCTTGGGAGAGCCTTCTGCTGTCTCACAGGATCAAGTCCAAAGTTGTTAGTGTTCAAAGTCAGTCACAATCTGCCCACATTCCTCCTTCAGTGAGGTCTCAGGAAAGGAATGCTGTTCCATTTAGGAGCAAATTTGCTAATGAGAGCATAATTTTAAAAAAAATCCTGAATAAAGGAGAAAAAGGCAAAATCATTCTTTGGTAAGCTGTTTTTTTTTTTCTTTTTTCTTTCTTTAATTCTTGGGTGGAAGGAAGGATTGACAAACTGTTGCTAGACAAAGAGGGTCCCTTAAGATATACCAAGTTTAAGATTCAGGGAGCAGTTGCGGTCTAATGCCTGAAAAATTCAGTGGAGCAGACAGAAAAGCAGCTGCTTGAAATGGATGATGGTAGACTCTGACAAGACATGCTTTGATAGTCAGCAGTGATCCTCATATGAATTATAAAGGCAAGATCAGTGCTCATTCTGTCACCAGAAATCCAGGGAAAAAATAATTATTTTAGAGATACCCCTATGAATTCATATACAGAAACAATGAATATTTTCCACAACTGAATTAACAGTTTGTCTGCAATCCAGAATTTATGCCTGGCCTGATGTTCCCTGGTATATTCTTTCTCTCTCCCAGGAATTATACCACCTCTCCTGCATCAGAGTAGTTTGTTTTTCAGTGCCTACGGTCTCTTCTGGGCTCCTGTACAATTAGTTTCCTCACTATGAAATCCCCATTCTTTCTTGCTAATCAAAAATTTAAAGACTTGTGTTGAGAACCAATGAAGTTAATGCCTTCATTCTTCTTGATAGATAGCATTAACCATAGGTAACTTGGATTTGGAAGGGAGCCAGAAATTCCCCTCTATAGTAAGATTTAAATGAACACAGGTCTCAGACTAAATTCTGTCCCTGCTCTCTCTCTCTCTCTCTCTCTCTCTCTATATATATATATATATATATATATATATATATATATATATATATATATCCTACTCACTCTGTGGGTTCAGGGATCTGATCACCATCTTAAGAAAAAAGTTTGACTCAAGACAAACGCAGGATGCTTTGGTGGCAGCCTTCTTTTTCAGTAGCTCTGGACCTCCAGGAACCCATCAAACTGGAGAAAGGAGCAAGCCCTGAACACAGAAATATTCTCATACTCAGTTCACTCCAGGGTGGGGAATAGCTATGAATGCATTTAGTTAATCCACATATTCTCAGCCATATGCTGGTAAACTACCAACTTCTCCAATGCAAAGTCTTTTCTGAAATGTACTACTTTGTTTAGCAAAACATGTACTATTCATTGAGACATGAATAACAAAGCACCAGCAGTAACTGTGTCTGAAGCACTTGGTCACAGTGCTGACTGACCATCTCTGGAGCTCTGGCTTTTGCTTTAGGTAGCCAGTTGCCCCATATTTATCATATTTATTTCATTCTGTCTGCGTGATGTACTTTAAAGCAAATTATAGGCATCAGAACAATTTGGATCACAGCTTATATAGAAAAAGCATATCTATCCCTGGGATGACCCTCCAGTGATTAAAGATGCCAGAAAGATTAACTCCAAATATAACACTATAAATTCCCAACCACCAAAATTCTTGGAAATTAGACAAATCCGGATTACATCTCGGCTCCATCACTTAAGTCTCGACTGACCTGAGGCACATTATTTAACTTTACTGATCCTCTTTCCTCACCTCTAAGCTAGGGTAAAGATTTAGTCATGCAGCTATTCTGTAAACATAATGTCCAGTGGTGTGCCGCCCTGGCTCAGGGAAGCTTACAAGTCCAGTGGTAAATTTTCAGGCATTTTTTGAGACAGTTGTTAACACAGAAACAAACATTTGAAAAAGTTAAATGATACAAACTTTCGATTAATACATTGTATAAAAAACAGGCAAGAAATACTCAAAACTCATGAGCTTTAAATACTTTACCACATTTTACTATTTTCCTGTTAACTTCTATCTATTGTATAACAATGTGCCACTGCACATCTTTTCCCAACTCTGCTTTCAGTCACATCTGGTAGCGTAAGTGGCTTGAAATCAGACATGGTGTCAGTGTTTACATCATGGAAATCAGCAAGGAATAGAATTCAAGGCTTGATTTAGCATCTCTGTTTAGTCCAGAGACAATCAATGAACAAAAGAAAGTGATGAAGAAAATGTCAACAATGTGTGTTAAAGTATGTCATGTTAATACTTTTAATTAGTGAATAAGAACAAAAATTCCAGTATGTAAAAGTACATTAAGATTGTACAAAGTTGCCCACAACATTGGCAAATAATTTACTGGTTCAACGTACAACATGGTTGTTACTTTCATTTTAATTGTTGACTCTAATGAGAATATTAACTAACATTTATATTATAATCATATCCATGCTTAATTACAAACACAAATTTTCTGTAGTCAAAATAGTTCAACAAAAATTGGGCTGGGGGTGTAGCTCTGTGGTAGGATGCACACTTGCAAAAACTGGATACAATCCCCAGCATCAAGAAACACAAATAAGTAAACAAACCAAAACAAGATTTATGAAAGCATTCTGTGAAAATCTATCAACTGTGTGGACATTACAGAAAAAGCATTAGTGTTTTATTATTTTTTAATTATGTGTTATACATGTTTATATCATTAAATTTTAAATTGAAATCATACATAAATGTACATATAAAATATATAAATGTGTTTATGTATCCATATATATCAATATATATCCATATATAATATATATTACATATATTATGTTTATGAGCTGAGGTTGTGGCTCAGTGGTAGAGTGCTTGCCACTCACATGTGAGCACCACATACAAAAATAAATAAAACAAAGTTATTATACTCATCTACGACTAAAAAAAAATTACCAGCAGTCTTTTGCATTTATTCTTCTTTGAAGTCCTCACCCAAATGAAACATCCTCTATGAAGTCTCTTGGATCTTGCAGAAATCAAAATTAAACATCCTTTCTCCTTCCCATAACAAGTTGGCACCTATATAAAGTACTTTTCTACCTTTAAGGATAATTAGTTATGCATATATTATATCTGCTCACCAGTCTATATTGTAAACTCAGAGAAAAAAATATGTGTCTTAATTTTAGCATGACCCTTAGCATCTATCATAAAGATTCTCAGGAAATAGTCATCAAAAAATTAAATATTTTACATGTTTAATTTATATTGTATTATAAAAATATAGTTTATTTTTCTTTTCTCCAGTTGAATTTGGGAAGTCCTCCCATCTCTCATTAGTAGATTAATTGACAATGCGAATAAATTAGAAGGCAGATTTGAATTAACATTTATGTTTCACCAGATTAGTGATTAGTATCATATCGTAAATCTTTTAGAGTTTGTTTTTCATAAGGACAAAAAAAAAAAAGCTTTCTTTCTCTTCAAAGTAGACCAGACAAGTTTGTTCCTGGATAAAACTCTCGTGCACTGAGTTAGTTGTTTTTTATTCCTGCAATTTTCATGGTCTGAGATTTGTCACCTACCCATTGACTCATAATATTATAGTTAATACTTTCATATGCTTACTGTGTTTTGAGTGTTTTACATGTAATATTCATCTAGTCCTTATCACATCTCTGTGAGTTAGGTAGTGTATTTATAATTGTTTAAAGATGAGGAAACAGTACCACATAATTTAAATCACTTTTTTGAGATCTTAGCACTAGTGAATAACTGAGCTGAAATCTGAACCCAAGAAGTCTCGCCTGGGAATTAAATTTGCCAAAATAGCTGGGCTCAGTTGTGCATACCTGTAATCCCAGTGGCTCAGGAGGCTGAGGCAGGAGGATTGCAAGTTCAAATCAATCTCAGCAATTTAGTGAGGCTCTGTGGACTTACTGAGACCCTGTCTCAAAATAATTTTTTTAAAGGGCTGAGGATGTGGCTCAATGGTGAAGTGCCTCTGGGTTCAATCCCTGGTATAAAAAAAAAATGTCAAAGTAGTTGTGAATTCCAAGGAAGATACTCTCTTTTGAAAGACCAACAAATATTTTTTCCACTTTAAAAGACAGAGCCAATCTCAAATAACCAAATGCCAAAGTTTTCTTTGATATAAGGAGGCTGATTTGTAGTGGGATAGGGAGAGAAAGCATGGGAGGAATAGATGAACTCTAGATAGGGCGAGGGGTTGGAGGGAAAGGGAGGGGGCATGGGGTCAGAAATGATGATGGAATGTGATGGACATTCTTATCCCAAGTACATTGTATGAAGACACGAATTGATGTGATTATACTTTGTATACAACCAGAGATATGAAACATTGTGCTCTATATGTGTAATAAGAATTGTAATGCATTCCATTGTCATATATAAATTTAAAAAAAGAAAAGACAGAGCCTAACAAAATCAGAACACACAGTCCAACCATAAATATGAATATGGGAAGAATTCATGAAAATAAAAGAAGTAGGCTTTCTACTGTACTAAAATTCTCCAGAAGAACAAAACCAATAATATATAATATATATATATATATATATATATATATATATATATATATATATATACATACACACACATGCATGCATATACTATACATTGTATATATGGGCATATATAAGGCATTATATATTATGTAATATCCATATATATAATTGTAAAGGAAAATTTATTTGACTGGCATACACACTCAGAAGCCATCCCATAATAGTCTCTGAAGGTTGGAGAACTAGAGAAAAATAAAATGCTGCTTAGTCCAAAACAACAGGGACCAACATTGCAGTCCCAGTGTATGGCTGAAGACCTGAAGACTCCTGGGAGAGCTGCTGGAGCAAGTCTGTTTTCAAAGGTTTAAGCATCTGGAGTCTGATGGCCTAGATGATTGCAATAGCAAAAGTGCTTTTTTGTTCCATCTAGGACCTCAGGTTATTGGATGGTGCTGCTCATGTTCAGGGGTTTTTCCATACTCTGTTCTCTGACATGCCAGTCTTCTCTGGAGACATCCTCACAGATACACACAGACATACTTCTGTGTTTTACCCAATTTCAAAGCATCCCTCAATCCAGTCAGGTTGACAACCAAGATTAATCATTACAAAAAGGACATAACATTGTACTGGCTAGGGGAGCAAATGAGAACAAGTGAAAAGCTAATCACTCTAGGGTTATCTATTGGTGTGGTCCCCACCTCCAAAATGATGCTTTACTGGCTAGCTCTGGTGTGGTTGGTAGACCTGGAGGAATAGATCTATTCCCCAAATAGATTAAGGGGGGACACAAGTACATAATGGATCTATGTTTTGCTCTGAGGGAAGATACACTTCCAAAGGAAGCCTCCATCCAACAGAGTTAAGTTCACAGTTGGGGGTAAAAATGGAAGCACCAATGGTCTAAGACAGAGGATCTGAGAGGTCCGTGAAATTCTGTGGTCATTGTGGCTAAGAAAGAGTAACAGTCTCCCATAATTTACAAGGCTGCTAGAGATCATGATGAAGGGACACTATAAGCAGACTTGCCATTGATAATGAAACTGTTGTTCAAAGAAGAAATGTGGGTGACACAGAGGCACTTTAATAGGTATAAGACTACTTACTCTATTTAAATTCAGAGTTAATTGATTTTTAAGTTGGAGTTATAAAGTAGTTGCTAAATTTATCTGGGGGTTGATTATATAATTTGTATGTATTAGAATAAGGTTTTAGAGAATGTAGTAAACTAAAATTTAGAAACAATTTAGGATTCTTGCAAAGTACAGTTAGAAACTGTGACATTTTAACCAGTTGTGCATTCTCCTCAGACAGTATATATGAGAAAACACTTTACAGTGTGAAAATATGAGAAAATTAATATCTTAGTGAAAATGTATTCATTGAATGCATTAGTGCATATCTATTATCTGTATCACTCATTTATCCACTCTGATAACTAATATATCTATATCTATGTATTTGTTTGCTGGAATGTGTTGCTAATTTTTTGAAGATGCAATAGTAGTTAAGGGTGCAGATGTAGGTCCAAAATTCCTAGGGTTTAAATCCTGACACTGCTTCACTCTACATGTATGACCTTGAAGGAGTTACTTAACCTCTGAGATGCAATCTCCAAACCCTTAGACGGTTGCTGGGGAAGTCAAATGTGTTAATAGATTTAACACACATAAACAATAAGTGCTAAGAAACATTAGCTCTGATTTTTTTTTTCATATGGCAATCACTTTAGTGAATTGTCGCATTCAACTTTATTTCCTTGTGTTCGTTCACTTTGGTGACCCAGGATAGGCAACGGTCGACTATGATTTGTGTTCTTTGGGTTCCTCTGGGGTCTGGAGTATTACAACTGAAAGAGAAGTCTGGGCTCTTGGGAGCAGTCTTTCTACCAAACCCAATCTCACAAGATCTCATTCCACTCTCTTTACTCTATCACTTTGTTAAATTTTTTATGCATTTTACTGGGAAAGTGATCTTTGAAAATAGTAGAATAGTATTTGCCAAAAGGTCATCTTTTATCAAAATTGTCGTTAAAGGAAAATCTGAGTGCTGGAGAAAGGAAGTTATAGAATGCCCTCAGTTAAGACACCTCTGGACTCCTCTGTTCATTTTAGTTGACATCATGGATGGTATCAAATTTTTTGTCTTTCTTTGTGTTCTCCAGCTTCCGTATAGTAGATAGTTGCTTCTAAAGTATGAATTTGCTGCTAATGCTTGGAAGTCATGAATCTATTGCTTGATGTCCTTATTTTAGAATTTTTTTAAGATATACCTTTTGCTTCTTGTATAGATCCTTTGTGATTTTTTTTCTGCATTTGGCAAGTATTTACTTTTGCATTTAAAAGTGTGAATTTTTATCACTTGATTAATTGCTTCGGATTATCAACGTGTCACCTTCTAATGGTTCTGGTCTCAGGCATGACTTTAAAGACAGAGCAGCAAAACAAACAAACAGATACAAACAAACCAACCCACAAACAAAAAACCCACCCTATAAATAATGCTTTTAAGAGAACAGACAGTCATAGATCTTATGTACTCCATTAGGATTGCATGTTAAAAAAGAGAGATCAATATTTGAGTTTCTCATTCTTGAATTTTGTAGTTACTGAGTTATCAAAAAAGAACTGATTAAAACTTGAATCTAAATTGAGGTCAAAATTTAAAATGTCAATATTTAAATTCTCTGAAGTTGGCAAGTGAAGTTTCACTTCTTTCTTTTTTTTTTTTTTGATAAGATTTCAGAATAGTTAGAAAAGTATTCTTGTGAATTTTTGTCATGCACCTAATAAAATAATTACAAATCTGAAGTGAAGGGCACATGGAATTAGTCTAGTGGTCTCTTTTCTTATTGAAAAACTTTAAAGGTCAATTCAAAGACTTTTAGGGAATAAATTTTGAGGTAAAATATATATTTTAAAAACATTTTGAAATAGGATAACATTAACCATTAATTTTTCTAAAGTTAAAAGTAGTTGCTTTGACCTTCTTTCTTTGAGAATTTGAAGTTATTCACAGATAAAGAGAAAGACGAGATTGAAACATAATTGAGATTCTAGATTTAGTAGTACATAATCTTAATATATTTTCCTTTAATATTTGAAATTCTGCTTTTTCAGTGAGCCATCACTTTCAAAAATATTTTCTACCAAATAGGACACTGTTTTCCTTACTCTTTATGTAGGAGTAAATAGCCCTTCCTTAGGTTGACCTTGAAAAAAATCCTGAAAATATAAGGAAATATTTACACAGTTTCATGGGAAGTCTAAATAGTCTTTAAAATCATGGTGTAGTGTAATGATGTCATTTACCTTCATTACACCAATTTCACCTCCTTTTGAGAAAGAAAATTTGAAATTGCACTTTTCATTGGGAATAATCCACGTTTTTGTTTTTTTGTTTGTTTGTTTTTGTGTGTGTGTGTGTGTGTGAGATAGAGAGACCTACCTCTAAAGGCATATCTTGGGGTCCCAGTTTCATGTTTAACATAAACTTCATTAGAATATCTATTGATCTTTAGTATTTTTTTTTTTAAAGAGAGAGGGAGGTGGGGGGGGAGAGAGAGAGAGAGAGAGAGAGAGAGAGAGAGAGAGAGAGAGAGAGAGAGAGAGAATTTTTTAATGTTTATTTTTTAGTTATTGGCGGACACAACATCTTTGTTTGTATGTGGTGCTGAGGATCGAACCCAGGCCGCACGCATGCCAGGCAAGCGCGCTACCGCTTGAGCCACATCCCCAGACCCTCTTTAGTATTCTTAATTTTCACAAGAACTCAAAGTGAAAAATAAGCAATTATTGTTCTAAAGGGAAATATTTATTAAAGATTCTTCTTCCCATGTCTCTACAATTATGAAACAAGTCTAAAACAACTCTGTACTAGACACTATTTAGCTTGTTGATACCTGATTGATTTTAGGCCCTTATATACCACACTGAATCTTGAGAGTTTCAAAGAATCTTTCACACAATCCACTGTGGTACTGGCACAACAATCTAGAAAAACACTAAGGATTATAAACCATGTGAAATAATCACATAGTGTTCACTTGAAAAACACCATGACTCAAATGACTTCTTAAATTTTTAATGTCCATAATGCCCTAATTACACTGCAGAATTAAAAAAAATCCACAATATGTAGTATTTGGCATCGTTCTTGTTATTTACATATGCATATTCATTTCAGAAATATTATAGCTTTGCCATGAAATCTCAATTCTTACCATAATGCACATTCCTTCTGTCAGGCTTTGCTAACTCTCCAAAGCATCTAAGAGCTTGAAGTTTAATGGGAGGAAATGATTCTCCATAAAATTCTATAGCTGTTTCAGCAATGGAAAACATACATGCATCTCAAATAGTGAAAATGGAGACAATGTGATTGCATGCTCTCAGTTATTGAGCAATAATTTTTCCCAACTGGTTTTATTCTGCTTTAATTAGAAATTTCAGTATGACCAAGGTTTCTCAGATAAAAGCTGGAGAAAATAGCTCAAAATAGTCAGAATTTATTTTCTTGTCTTGCTTTCCTGGAAGTTATTTTCTTGTACCACTTTTACAATTTGATGATAGTATATTATCCTATCCCATAGTTTTTCAATTAATGGAATAGAAAGGAAGAAATAGACAAGTCCTCAAGGGTTTATTTTGATACATGAATGAATGTTTTTAATTCCAAAAATTAAAAATATGTATATAATATTTATTGCAAAGGGTCTAGGGAGTCTTCATGTCCTGTAATGCAGAATGGTACTGAACTCAAGTGATTGCTTCCTTAACTACAATATTTTTGTTTATTTGCTCATCTCTAAAAATTTCTATTCGGTATTCATATTAATGAAAAATCGGCTTATGATTATTTGAGCCTAGAATCTGACTCCACATATATACACATACATAACTATGAAGTATTTTTGTATGATTTAATGTATTCTGAGTTTTCATTGTCATGAATATGGAAAGGTGAGTTAACTTTATTTAAAATGTCATTAGGAGTTGCTTACAATTTTGAAAAGTCAGATAGCAATATAATTTTGGTGGGATTGAGTCACTAATTTTAGACATGTTCATATTAATCTGCATTGTGACTATCATTTTAATTCTTATTTCAAAATGTCAAAAAAGTAAAATATTTATTTTATATTTTCTTAAATCCAAACTATTTTCCCTAGGTTTTAAATGTGCCTGACTATTCCAATATAATCTGGAGCTATGTTAAAACATTGGTCTATAGAATTACAAATTATTGTATTGTGAGAAAATTTTCTTTTGAACATTTAAAAAAATCTTTATTTATTTATTTTTATTTTTTGTGTGGTACTGGGGATCAAACCCAGTGCCTCACACACGCTAGGCAAGCATGCTACCACCGAGCCACAACCCTAGCCTCTTTCACTTTTGACATATGATAGAGTTCAAGATTTTCATTGATTTTAAAGTAAATTACACTTGATAGAATAATTATATTATTTATCAATTTCATTTTAATATAGTATATTATACTTTTTAAATTTATTTAATTTTTCCCCAGAAATAATTGAATAAAATAATCTGAATGACACTTGGCATCCCTGACTTTTTGGTCCAATATATATCAGATAGACATGGGGTCTTGTTAGTTAAAATATTATGTTGTTAACACACATGATTTGAAGGGCATAGAGGTTTGTGTTAGCTTTCCCTCATGGTGACAAGATGCCTGAAATAATCAACTTAGTAAGAGAAAAGACTCTTTTTGCTCACAGTTTCAGAGATTTCAGTCCATGGTCACTTGTACTCAGCTTCTCATGAACCTTTTGGATCTATATAAATGATCCATTTCTCCTGATTAGGAGACAATGTCCATCCATGTTGCTCAAAGAACAGGCAGAAGACTCATGTGAGGTGAGTGCCTTATAAAATATTAGTTATTCCACCCAGGCTGTATATCTTTATTCCCATCTGACAGCCAAGAAAAAAGCAAGGGACAAATTTCAATGTAGCCAAACCATGGAAACATAAGTCCTGCTAAAGAGGATGATGGAGTACATACTAAAGAAACTCTGGGATTCGACTAATAATACAGAAGTCCAGAGATTCTGAATTAGATGAATTCTGAGAGCGCTAAATAAAGGTGTATGTAATGTAAAGCTGGAGGACACAGGACTTAATGCCTGCTAAGGACTTGAGGAAAATGTTCTTACCTGCTGCTGGCATAACTCTTGGAAACCTGGAAATAAGGTAAAGGATGACCCCAGAATTTCCATGACAGTTCGTGGAGAAGGGATTAAAGGGCTCAGAAGAGTGGGCATGCTAAAGTAAATGCTGTATGTAAGGTTGGAACACCTACCAATCAACTCTTTTCTGTGAGAGACCCCAAAGGATGATGATGATGATGATGATGATGATAATGATGATGATGATGATGATGATGATGATGATGATGATTTTTACCAAGGAATGAAGAATATACTGGGTGAGAGTGTGGTTCAGTTACTACTGCTCATCAGTGCTATATGTTTTAGGTTTTGTTATGGAACCATTCCATTTATATTACCAGATTTCTATTCTGGTTATTACTACTCTGCCACATTGTCAATGATTTTAGCAATCATTTTAGTATGCTTATGGATAAAGTTTCACTTGTCTCTGTTATACCATGTCTGGAGCCTAAGATTGGAAAACTCAAGGCCTTGAAGTATCTCAATAGCTGCTAACTAGAATTATAAGAAAGGTCACTCACCAGCTTGCCTGGTGCCAGAGAGGTGGGATAACTTGAAGGTTAGGATTTCTGGGGACACACACATGGGTTTTCAATGTGGCTTCCTTCTTACAACAGGGTGACTTCTCAGCAGTCAGTTCCATAATGACTCAGGTTTCAAAAGGTGCCTCAGTGATCAGTCTGGAAGATATATCACCTTTTTCTTTTTGACCTAAATTTTGAAGTCATACTTTGGAATGTATTATTTAAATATTTTTGTTAACATGCATTAATTATGTATATTAATGAAGTTCAGTGTGAAATTTCCATACATGCAACATTCACCAGTCAAATCTAGTCTTCCTCTATCCTCCTACTCCTTCCTGACCTCTAGTAATCACTATTTACATTAATATTGATTTGAAATTTCCACATATGAAAGAGAGCATGCAGTCTTGGCCTACCTTATTTCACCTAATATAGTATCCTGCAATTCCACCCATTTTTCTGTAAATGGCAGCATTTCATCCTTCTTTATGGCTGAATAATTTTCCATTGTATGTATGTATTACATTTCTTTATCTACTCAACCATTGGTGGGCACTTAGGCTGATTCCATATCAGATATTGTGAATAAATGATGGGTGCACAGGTATCTCTTTGGTATGATGACTTCATTTTCTTTTGATATGCATCTAAAAGTGGGATATCTGGGTCATATGGTAGATCTATCTTTTCCAAATTTATTGTACTAATTTACTTTACCACAGTGCTTTACCAGAGTTCCCTTTTCTCCAAAGCCTCTGCAGCATATGCTATTTAAATTTTTTGTTAATAGCCATTCTAACTAGGATGAAATGATATACCATTATAGATTTGATTTTCATTCCTCTGAGGATGCATTACTTTTGTTGCATTCTATTGGTTAAGTCTTATTTGTAAGACTTAGTAGTAAGTCTTATTTGTTAGACTAGCAATCACAAGTCTCATTCATAATCCAAACCTCTCAATGGGAATGGGAGGAAAGTCAAAATCAGATTTAAGATAAGTATGTGGGATGAGAAATATTGTTGTTTTTTGTTTCTTTACAAATAAATCTGCCAGAGTATGACATCAGCATCATTAAGAATTTTAGTAATGTTTGGTCTTATCTAGATCAGGAATGATGTTAGGATGAGCTGTCATAGAACTATGCTACTTTCTAGAAATACTGATAATAGAATTCCAAAATAATAAAGACCAGGTGTGTGCAGTTTCTAAGGTCAGTGGTGGTGTGGGAGTGGCAGTCAAGGGTGCTCAGCCTTCATGGAAGTACAGAAAGAGTGTTTCGAGAAGCAAGAGTGAAGGGTATTCAACTGTATTACTGAATTTATACAATCAAAAGAAATCAAGGGTGAATAATCTGGAGACTAACATCAGCTGCTCCACTTGAAAAAAAAATCACAATTCTTTACCAGGTTCCATACCTAAGCCAATATTCAGACCTGGGATTTGTTAACTGAAAGGAGAAACCAGATTCCTACGAGGAACGACATTTTAATACTGCAGCAAGCATATTCATAGTATTTCCTTGGGCCTTTCCTAAAGGGATTGTGAACATAAACTCATAATTATGACTATTCCATTGGGAAGAGGGAAATACTCAGACCTTTAGAGAGAACTATTATAGAAAAACTCTTGATTACTATTGGCACCTCTGGGACCCAAAGTGTAATGTAGCCATCCTGCTAGAATGGGGGTGTATGGCTGCCAGGTAATAAAGGAAATCCTGTCCCAACTCCTGTTACCATGAGGCCACTGTGTTCCCAAACCTACCATGTAGAAATTGCTCCACTTTATAATGGACATACTTGGTATACTAGTTGACAGAGACCTGAATTGATTTATTGATCCTTGAGGTAAACACTACTGTAGTGAGGATGACCAAATAGAAGGCTCTAAAACTGCCTCTTTTATAAGACAGTTAATCAATGTTGTATTTTGGAATGCAACAAATGGTAGAGATAAAATGTCATGCAAACAAAATGCAGTGTGGTCTCAATTATGTCTCCATTTAATTAACCAGTCTTCCTTGCAGAAATGTGATAGACCACTATGGATTCCAGTAGAATTCCATTTAAGCAGACAGTAGTAGCCTCCGTTGAAGTTACTGTACTATATGTGGTATCTTTGCTAATGCTATTTAACAAAATATCTGACATATGTCATTGGTCATTTGTAGAGCTCTAACCATGGAACACTAAGTGATTAGCTTATTATGCCCATCTCAAGCAAAGCTCTGCTGGCCCATCAAGTCATAAGGTCAAGCAGATCCAAAATAAGGAAGCGATGTCTCAGTTCTAGGCATGACCAGGAAAAGATGGCACAAGTAAACTACATAAGCAGTGGTCCAAACCCTCTTTACTATCTCTTTTGTCATCTTTCACTTCTGGCTTCAAGTAGAGTTTTGGGGGCCATATGGCCATATGGCCATATGATAGAGGAAAAATGTCCACTTTGTTCATTAAAGATTTGGTGAGCATATCAATGAGAGCTAAAGATTATCAGCTGATCACTATAATCCCATTCAGGGCTGGACCTGAGAAAATGTGATGAGGGGAAATCTTCACACTATGCAGAGTTCTGAATGGCACACTTAGTTATCTACTTTGTGTGTGCAGAAAAACAAAACAGATAAGAATGCACATGTGCTCAGGGGTACTGGCACCAACTTAACTGGAGCCTGGAAAGAGGGAAATTTGGGAGTAATAGTGAAGATTTTGGGAAAAGGCATAATGGAGTCAGAGGGCAAATGTGTAGTAGAAATACCGTGTCCTCATATTTTACTGGTATCACCTGGTATTTACTGGTATCAGCCTGGACTGCTTGTAGCTACCACTTAGTGCAATAGTCCTTTCAAATGATTAATCTGTCAAGTAGATTAATCCACTGACAAGGTCATGACTCTGATAATCTAACCATTTATGTCCCACATTAACATGGGAGCTTTGGGAGGATCACATAATATCCAAACCATATCACCACTATTGGCAAACCAGACGACATTCAGCAGGGCAATAACTGGATCCTACTTGATAAGTGGGAATACATGCTATCAGGTACATTCAGAGGCTCCATCTGTACTTCCATCCTATTCCATATACTTGGTATGCTGGCACTATGGTGGCCAATGTCAGAGGCTAGCTGAGGTTTGTTGGCTAAGTGACTCTATCTTCTTGTTTAAGGTCTCTTTAGCGATGGATGCTTTACCACCCACTACACAGCAGCTGATACCAGTAAAACACCAGGACAAGATATTTCTGCTACTCATCTATCCACATGACTCCATGATGCCTTTTCCCTAGAATGTGGAAGTGAAGCCGATCATCTTGATTAAGGTTGACATCTATCCTGAGTGAGTTTGCCTGTTTGCACATAGGTCCTTGGCTAAAACCAGTATCGTAGATTCTTTGATCCACAAATATAAGTCCTCAGAAAACAATGTATTACATTAAGTGTAATTGTTTTCTAGGAGTGCTATAATAAAATCTCACAGATTGAATAATTTAAGCAGTGATAATTAATTTTCTTACAGCTTTGGGGGCTAAAAGTCCTAGGTCAAACATTGGCAGATTTGTTGTTGTTTTCCTGAGGCTTCTGCTCTTGCTTTGCAGATGGTTATCTGTGCTCTGTCTCCTCACATAAGTCTTTTGTGTGTGCATACATATCCTTGGTGCCTCTTTGTGGCTGTGAATTTCCTCTTTATGTAAAGACACCAGTCAAACTGGATTACAGCCCATCCAAATGGCCTCATTTTAACTTAATCTCACATTTAATGATCCTGTCTCCACAGGCAGTAGCATTCTGATTATCTTAGTGGTTACAGCTTCAATATGTGGATTTGGGGGAAGATATAATTAAGACTATAACATCAAGGAATCTACTTGGGAGTAGTGCAGCACTAGGCACACAAAGCTATCACATATTGCATCATCCATAACCCACTGGTCTGACAGAGAAATTGAAAGGTTTAATTGAAGATGCACTTAGGTCATCAGAGGTGACAACTTGAAATAATCAACGGTATATGATTCTATGTTGCTAGAAGCAGAACACATGAAATAAAAGTAGTAGTGCTTATGGTACCATGATTCCTAGTGACCCATACTATGCTTCCTATTTTGCAACCTTAGGAACCATGGATATAGAAATCCTTGTTCCTAAAAGTGAAACACTTCAGCCATGGGACACAGTAAGAATTCCACAGGTTGCCTGATCACTTCAGGCTCCTCTTGCCAAGAGATCAGTAAGAAAGGACATAAATTACCTTATTGGCAGTGTTAATTGACTGTTGATTACCAGGAGAAAATGGAGATCCTATAATACAAAGGAACATGGAAAAATATATTTGGTGTCAGGCGATACTCTGGTGCATATTTTAGTGTTTCAGGGTCCTTTGGAAAGTAAATGTACAGTAAAGCATCCATGGCCTGAGAAGGGGCTAAGATTTATTGGAAATGAAGGGTGGAATCAACTCTCTAGGAAAGACCTAAAATTTAGAGACCTAAAATTACAAGCTAAGTATGAAGGAAATTCTAAATGTGTGGCAGAATAGAGGGATGGTGAGTGATGGCTATGATTTTAAGATACTCTCTAGTATCTTGGCTGCAATTTGTTCCCCTGACCCTTTTCCTCTAGGCTCTTCAGAAGTTTTGTCCAAGTGGGCCAAACTTATTCTGACTTACTCTAAGAAACAGGTGGATCTGAGTAATAAAATAAGTGAATGAACTATAGAAAATTCAGTGGTCAAAACTCATTCTTTAGGGCTAATGTACTCACTGATATATTCTTGCCTAGTTTATCTCAGCTGAGTTCTTAGAATTTCGCTCAGATACAAGGAGCTGCTTCAGAAGTCACAATCTGTCTCAGGAGTGGTCCAGTGCCAAGGCTGGCTGACTGGCTGATGTGGCCAGACCAACCTGGCTCCCTCACCTCTGCTAGGTCAACTCAGAGGACTGTTGAACATCTAAGCTCCTGGTGGAATTGTCAGGGGTCTTGGTGAGCATTGTTGAATTACTCAGATTTTCCCTCTGCTCAAGCTTGCCTTCCTCACTGTTTTATAGGTATTTCTGTGAGAATGTTCCCAACTAAACTTTCTACATGCCCCTCTTCATCTCAAAGTCTGGTTCCATAGAACCTGATCCAAGCCAGATGGAGATAACATTCAGGTCATTTACTAACAGTGATCCAAAGTAGGTTGGGGAATGTTTTTAGTAACAAATTCAGAGCTACACATTCTGAATACTGACAAGAAAATCCATCCTTTAACCTTGCACCTATTCAAGTTTGTGGATAATATGAACAAGATATAATATTTGTATCCCACTCAAATAAATTATTGTGATTTTAAAAATAAATTCTACATTAATATTTTATGGCCATAATTAATTTTAAGATGGAGATTAATTTTTAAGATGACTGTCTATTTTCTATTTCCTCCTACTCCAATAGGTTGAAGATATCACTTATAAAATCATATTCTGTCATGGTTGCTCTTCAAGTCATTCTCACCAACATGCCTCATCATTGTGAGAGTAGAGATATTTGTCTTGTGCTTATTTATTTTACAAAATAATACTGAATATGTGTGTGGCACATCATTAATTACTTTAATTGATGAATTATTAACTCAATTTATGTAGAATTTATCTTTTCTTAGCAACTTTCCCCCCTATTCTGTCTAAAGGTTAAATCAAAAACTTTTTTGACATTCACATTAGTTCAATCTCTCCAAAAATGTATAGCATAAATCCGTACACTGTTTTAACAACCCTTCACACAAAAACAAAATATCATTATCAAACACATATCTGTGGCTTAAATTTCTGACTCATAATTTTAGTCAGTACTTTCTGGTAAGATCATAGTGTTGCAAAGTAATATAGCCCTGTAATGATAATTATGTGCTATAGACGTGCTTTTGCATGGGAATTCTGAACTGGTGTGTGAGGCCCATATCCTCTCTGTTACTCACATAACATCTACAGTTCCTGTTTTGTCTGACTGAATCTATTTAATGTCTTACTGCTCTTTTAAAATATTTTATGGTGAAAGGGAAGCCTTAGTTTTAAATTCTGAGTATACCCTACTCAAATTGAAATAAAAGGCATTCTTTTACATTGACCAACATCTTTTAAGTCTTAAAACACCAAGATGTTTGACATCTGATTTTCAAGACACTATAAATCAAAGTGAAAAAAAGTGGAAAGTTTTGCTTATTAAAGAAAAGGTAAAACCAAAACACATTTTCTTCGTATTCTTTACACACAAACACACACACACACACACACGGTATACCATCTTAATAAATAGTGTGCACAAATGTTGTGGTTCTCAATCTTTGACATCTTCAGAATCACTTAGGGAGCTTAGTGAATAGATTTTCCATGTCTTGGAGATTCTGATTCAGTAGATTGGTGAAAGGTTTGGGCAGAAGAATTTTTTTCCCCAAATCTTTGTTTGACTCTAAGTCACATCAACTTTGAGATCCTTTGGGAAAAAAAAAGAATTAAATGATATAAACTAGGTGATAGTAGTTCATGCACAAATAGTGTATAAAAAAATTTGTGTATACTTCTGATAATATAAATATCATTAACTGTATATGTAGTTTTAAAATTTTGTTAAGACAGGGCTGCAGAATAGCATTCACTTTTTTTTCAAGAATGAAATGTATCTGTGAATAACTTGATAGAACATTTGGGGTTTCCAAGACAATGTCTCTATAAGGTTTTTAAAAATAGTGAAAATATCAAAACATCTAATTTTGTGATTCAGGACATTATCAAATAGGTTTCTTTTGCAAGGTACATCTACTTTAAATCAGTTACTGAAGGAACACTTCCTGATAGTCTACCTGGTATTCTGGTATTCTGACTTCAAGAATTTCTTCCTTCTAGGAAATATTTAGGAAAAAAAAAAGGACCTAGGGCTGGCGTTGTGGCTCAGTGGTAGAGCGCTCCCCTAGCAAGCGTGGGGCTCTGGGTTCGATCCTTAGCACCACATAAAAACAAATAAAGGTATTGTATCCAACTACAACTAAGAAATAAATATTTAAAAAAAAGAACCTAAAAGTTTAGCTTCCTATTTTAGTCAACTTTTTTTGTGTCCAAAAGACCTGACAGGAACTATTTTAAAGAAGGAAAAGTTTATTTGGGGCTCATTGTTTCAGATGTCTCAGTCTGTAGACGGTTGACTCTACTGCTTTGGACCCAAGGTGAGGCAGAATATCAGGGCAGAAGGGTGTGGAGGAGAAAAGCAGCTTCCGTCATGACAATCAGGAAGCAGAAAGAGCTCTGCTCAGCATGGGAAAAATATAAACCCCAAAGAAACACCTCCAGGGACCCACCTCCTCTAGTTACTTTCTACCTGCCTACAGTTACTGTATATTTAATCCCCATCAGTGGATTAATCCACTAAATAGATGAAGGCTCTCAAAATTCAACCATTTCATCTCTAACTTTCTTGCATTGTATTACACATGAACTTTTGGAGACACCTCAGATCTAAACAATAACGCTTACATTTTCCTCTATTGGGGCAGATGATTTAAACAAGTTCTTTTACTTTCCTTCATAGTAATTTCCTCATTTGAAGAATAAGAGAGAATTCTGAGGGCCCCTTACTGCATATCTAAAGTATACAGTTAGTCTGGAAATGATGAAGGACACCAGCAACAAAAGAAAAGCTATAAAAATTGGGAGAACTTATAATAGGTCATGCCCCTGGGGAGGGGAAGATCAACAGTTTTACCTTTGTATGTTCAGTTTTTTTTTAGATCATTTATGTATTGTATCTTATATTTCTAGAGAACTGTCACTCTCTGGGAAGGGAAGAAGTTGAGTCCATAAATGTATTTTGCTTTTGTATTAGGCAGGGTTCTCCAGTGATACACACTTACCTTGCACATGTGAAATGTGAAGTAGGTGGTTGAAGTCAGGCTTTCAGGTAAAAAGTGAATTTTCAGACAATCGTCTACTGACTGATTCAAGAGGTTTGATTTATGAAATTCAGATAATCAGGATGGATGGCTGTTAGTAAAGAAACCAGTCGAGCATGGTACTAAGATTAGACAGGAAGTTTAGGGATCTTCTAACACAGTGTTTCTCAGACTTTAGAGTGTATAACAGGCATACAAAACATAGATGGACCTTTTAAAAGAGAACTCTTAATTCAGCAGGGGTGGTGTGGGGCCTGAGGTTCTTCTTGTCCAACATGCTCTTAAGTGATGCTGCTGCTGCTGCTACTAGGTCATGAGCCATGCTTTGAGTAAAAAAGGCTTATGAGGTCTGACTACTAGATGGGAAAGGGAAAAAGGTAGACTCTCCTCATAGCATTTCTGAACATGAATACAAATCAAGGTTTTCAAAATCTCACCTTGTTTTAAAGTCAATTTAAACATATTTGTTTTGTGGTTTGAGGACCACAATATCCATTAAATGCACATTTTTAACAGTGGAATGGCAGAAGAATCCTTCTTATGATATGTGGGCTGAAGGAAGGAAAGAATAAACGTAGAAATAATGGTGGAATGCTACTCATATAACCTAGAAGGAGGCTATAGGAGCACAGGCAGAAGGGGGCCAGTGGTCAAGTTTGGCTTTGCAGATGGAGAACTATGGAGGAGGAATAATGATTAGCATGTAAAATGGGGGGATATAATAGAAAGTATAATACCTTACATATGACACTGTGTACGGATAACTCCTTATCCCTATGGATAAGGCCATGGAGACCTTCATTAATTTTCTATTTTATTGTCCTATCTCTTCACCTCTTCATTTTCTCAAGTAGATATAGACCTAATGTGCTTAGGGTCAAGTTAGTCTTTTTCTCCACATTTTCATCCTTTTTGATTTTGAACAATGAAAAAATATGAATCAAAGCTACTGGAGCAGGAATAAAATGCCAACAATATGAAGATTGGGATCCATTAGCAAAAGTCATTCCTTTTATCAAAGAGAAACAGAAAATTGGTGTGTCTTCTTCTAATGGAACCTGATGGGTATAGTTTTTAAGTAACTGCCATTAGTAGTTTACCTTGAAACTTCAGAAACATGGAATCATAGTAAATGGGAAATGTAGTACAGATAAACTTTCTGATTTCAGTTGGAAAATAAAAGGGAATTCAATATGTTGATAGTCTTAGCATTGTATTTACAGCTGTTGTTGCTGCCCATAAAAGTAAATGCTCCCCACGGACCTAGATCAAAGTTGTCGTCATGGGGTGGCAGAGCCTGGAAACATAGTATAAGAATTTTACAGATTTAGCAGAATATTTGAAATGAAAGTGCATGTGATATGAGTTGCAGGTGTTCATAAACATGATGCAGGTTTCAAGCTGCTATGGGATTGAGGCTGGATTGTTCTATTCAGCACTTTCTACTGAAATTATGTACAAGTGGATCAATCACCACCACAGGGATTTTGGGGTTGATATACCAATCCATGCCTGTGTTTAAATGGAGATATATATGTGTTTTTTGGTTCATGTAATTTACTGTGTTTTAGTATTAATGTTACATTTCTCCTGGAAATTATATTTATAGAGGATTATCTTCTCTTGCACGTCCCTTTGCATTTGTTTAAATACTGACTAATGAAGATGTAAGGAGTATATACACATGCATATATATACACATTTAGTGTCTGAACAGTTAGAGGTGATATATTTGGAATTTTTGCATACCCCAGACCTTAATAGAGGTTTCAAAGAAACTTTAAGTATTAATGGTCTATAGACCAAGGTGATTGACAATAATTGTTTGTATTGTGCTTTCTTACTTTCCAAACACTTAACAGCTCTATTACTTCTCAGTCTCTTTCATAGTTGGGCAATTCTGAAGTATTTTCAAATAGATAAATTATGTTTAGGCCTTCACAAAGGCTTGTGCCAACATAACATCTGGCTCATCTCAATTTTAAAACTTTGAACTAAGAAAATTATCAGTGGCCTATAAAACACCTTAATTCAATTTTTTCTCCCTATTATTGCATGATTCCAAAAGGTCTCTTACATTAGGACATTTGAGAATCTTGAGGAAGATAGCTGTACAGCATTTATAAGGTGACTTTGTTTAGAGTTTTCTTTAGAAAATATAGGCAAATTTTAAAATAATGAAAATATAGCTGACTTTGGTCATGATAGATTTAAAGTTTAAAAATGTATGGTAATTACACATTTTACATTTTTATAAATATATGTAAATCACATGATAAGTTTAAAATGTATGAAAATATACATGACTATGTGGATATTTTTAATGTTTTAATAACTGCCATAATCAAATGTCAGTTGACTGGAATCCATATGTCTTTTATAAAATGATATAGGCTGGGTGCAATAGTATATGCCTATAATCCTAGAAGCTTGGGAGGCTGGGGTGTGGGAGGCATTCCTCGCACCTGATTTGAGTTAACCTCCCTGGCTGGGTGAGAGGCACTTAGGCACAGCTGTGTCAGAGCTTTTCCCACCCTTTTCCAGGTGTGAGGGCTTGTCCGTGCAGAGGCATGTCTGGCCACTGACCCGAGGACCCAATCATCACCCCTGACCTTGGGATACTGCTCCCCTTAATCTTCATTGGATGGGATTTTCCCCAGAATTTCTTGTTCCCTAATAAAAGTCCACTCCCTGGCGTGTGTTCTCTCTCTCTCTCTCTCTCTCTCTCTCTCTCTCTCTCTCTCTCTCTCTCTCTCTCTCTCTCGCCTCTTCAGTAACCCTCACTATCACATTTGGTGGCTTGAGGCTGGAGCTGGGAGGAGCCGTCCTGAAGCTGGTTTTAAAGGTAATTAGATTCTTGTCTCTTTAATTTAAAACTCCCTAGCGGTTTCTCATGATTCGAACCTTCTTTCATGAAGCCTGCGCGGGTAGTGGGCTAAACTGAGGCAGGAGGATTGTGAGTTCAAAGCCAGCCTCAGAAACTTAGTGAGGCTGTAAGCAACTCAGTGAGACCCTGTCTCTAAATAAAATACAAAATAGTGCTGGGGATGTGGCTCAGTCGCTGAGTGCCCCTGGGTTCAATCCCTGGTACCGCTCCTCTCCCAAATCAATACAGTATAATAATATCTAATATGTTTCTTAGACTACATTATTTCCTGAGATTAAAAATCTGTTAGCATGGAGTTTTTATTTCATAGGCATTACTAATATAGTTTCATTGTTCTTCCTTAAAAAGATTTAGAAGGAAATTTTTGAAATTAATGTGTGTTAATATATTATGTGTTTGACCGAAGGCTATTTCTAATAGGAGTAACTGAGTTTTTTTTTTTTAACACAATTATTCACAGGCATGCTTCTGGGCTGTGTCTTCTGCTCCAACTTCAATGAGTGTGTGTGAGATTCTCAGATTCTACAGGAGAGAAGTGATGTTTGCCTCATTCTAGTTGCTATGTTTTTGTCCAGGTCTTGAATCTTCAAAGGCTCTCAAGTTTTAGATTAGCTTAAACTATTATGTGATAGTTTTTGTTTTGTTTTCCATGTGCAGGTTGATGTTCTCTTGTAAAAATTGTGATTATATACATCTTTTGTCTGTATTTTTGCGGGTGGGGAGGCTTTTTTTCTGCTGTAGTCCGGCTGGGCTAAATAACAGAGAGGTGACAAGCAACTTGAAGGTTGAAGTGGGAAATACTTTATTGCGAGTGAACTCAGCAGGAACTGAGCGAGAACTCAAAGTATCGGGCACCCGAGGTAGCAGGAGCCGCTTTATTGCGGGACAGCAGAGGTATATATACCCAACTGATTACACACAGCTTGACTCAATTAACGTCATCTAGATACAGCAGTCAGCCAATAAGGAATCCTCACTATCTTAATGGCTCCCTGGCATTGCTTCACAAACCACTCCTCCTGGCAAGCTGCCAGGCGCCATCTTGACTTGTTTTGCATCCCCAACATTTTTCTATTCATATTAGCCTTGCAATAAGTCCTTTTGTAAGAATTGCCTCAAGGGATTCTCAAGAGGGTCAGAGTTCTTCAAAATTTTATTTAATTTGCATTTTTCAACTTTATAGAGGTATAATTGATGAATAAATATTATATATATTTAAAGTAAACAACTTGATATTTCGTATAAATATGTATTATGATAATCATTGATATATTCATCAGCTTATGTGTGTGTCGGGGGTTTGGGGGATAAGACACTTATGTCTACTTTCTCAGTGAATTGCAAATTCTGGAGATCTAATGTACAGCATGCTCATTATAGTAAATATTACAGCATATAACTGAAATTTGTTTTGTTATTTAAAAAAAAATCCCCATGAAAGTTTTTTTTCCTTTTGTTTTTATTTATTTAGCAAAATGGACAGTTCCCTTTTAGCCCATGAATTAGGCTTTAAGACTATACTTTCTAGAGACATTTAAGAATATTTCAAGTAGAATAAGTTAAATGTAATACAATCTGTGATATTTAAATGATAATAAATCCAATATACTGGTAAAAGAAACAATAATTATATCTACTCACTTCTACATTTATTGAACAAATGATTGAATTCATGTAATGTGATAAAGTTAATCATTTCCTGATTTCAGAGCTGGCTTTGAATGTGTCCAAATCATATCATTCCTACTCCTTTTCCCTCTACATTATTATTAATTTAACAACATCTAAAATGATAACTTTACATTGATTACTGGAGCAAATATTTCAAAACTTTGAACATTAAGAAGATAGGATTATCCAGTCTACCTTTTTTCCTATCATTTCTTTAAAAAAAATATAGATTTACTCATTATCTTTTTTTTTATAAAGTTAAAAATTTTTATTTCATAGGGCATAATCATTAGTGTAAAAAGACAACAATCAAAATAAAAGAAAATATTTGTATATACGTGCTTTACTTGGATAAAGCACGTATATACAAAATGAACACTTACATCTCAATTAAAAAACAAAGAACCCAGTTAAAAATGAGCAAAGTATTTGATAGATGTTTCCCCCCAAAAAGTATACAAATGACCAAAAATCACATGGAAAGATCCTCAACATAATTACCTTTAGGGAAATGAAAAATCAAAACTACAATGTGATAGTGCTTCAGAACTACAAGAATGTCTATAATCAAAAAGAATATCTTTAAAAGAACTGGCAATGATATGGAAAATAGAAACCCTATCTGGCTAATGGGAGTGTAAAATAGAGTGGCTATTTTGGAAAATAAATTGACCATACCTCAAAATGTTAAAAAGAGAATTGCTATGTAACCCATCAATTACACTCCTAGGTGTATACTGAATGGAATTGAAAGCAAATGTTTACACAAAACTGGTAAAACAGTGATTACAGAGTGGCACAATTTGTAATATCTCAGAAGTGGGAATAACTCAAAATATCCATTATCAATATTATTTGTTCCCCTATTGAAATGGAAAACTTGGAAGCTATAGAATCATAAATTATGAAGTGTTCTTGACCAAAAAGAAAGAAAGAAAAAGAAAAACTAGAACTATGTAAAACTTAATCTTTCTGGTCCTCCACAATCTCTTGGATCTAATTTTTTTTTTAATTTTATGTGCCTTAAAAGAAAATTTTCACTTACTTTTCACAACAATCTTTTAAGGACATATCACAATTTCTACATTTTTTAATCAAATACATTTCAGAATCTTATAAGAATTGTAATATGAAGAAATAGCATTTTAATCTTTGTGCATAAATACAACTCCAAATTTAAAAAAAATTAATTAAAAAAAAACCAAAATTCTTTTCACTAAATATTGACCTGGAATAACTTTTAATAAATTATTTTTAAAAAGACTGTATTTCACAAATATTTTATCTTTTGACTGAATTCTTCCTGCCCATTGACCAAATATGAGAATTTTAAAATTTTGTTTTGAGTTATTTTCTGTTTTGTACTGAGAATTTAACCCAGAGCTTCATGCTTGTTAAGCACATTCTCTCCTCCTGAAATACACTTTGTTTCTGAATTTTCATTTTTAATTAGGGTTTTCAGGTGTTTCTTCAACAGGGACCCTTTATATCATACTACCTCTTTTTTGCATAGCACCCAGGGTGAGTCACTTTGTCTTCTTCCTATCTCTTCCTCTCATTCAGGAAACCTCAAAATCCTTAATTTCCTTACAATGTTCCAACAAACTTGTCATTTAAAAGAGTAACTTTTATGCTTTTCACATTGAGAAGACGAAAGGAGCTCCAGGAATAATTGGGAGTTTGTTTTGGAACCATATAAATCTGCCCTTAGGGGGTCCCAGAATAGAAATGACAGATTTTTTTTCACCTATTTGATGAGATTTCTGGATGATGAATACTTGTCCCCCTGATGTGTGAAGACATAGTTTTCCCCTTCACAGTTAAGTATTTTTAACATGAAAATTTTCAGAATTAAATATAGGGCTATAATGGACTTTTGTTAAGCTCACAATAATATGTCTACTTTGAATATTATAAATGTGTGCAGTACATATTAGGGTGTCTTTTATCTACTTAAAATATGTCATTGAAGAATTTAAATTTTGACTTTGAGTTAAAAATAAGTTTATAATTAATATTGAACATATAAGAGATCTTCTGTGAATCACCATATGTATAGATAAAATTATGAGATTTATAAAAATTTTTATTTTGTTGATTATGATAGAAAATTGCAATGTTTGTAAGCAAATGGACTAGGTTAATTTTAATGCACCTTGAAATAACTTAGGGCATTCAATTGGTGCAAAGTTAAAGATCCCTATAAAATGCGGTAATACTTACAAGTTGGATTTGAAAACTTCCAGAGGAACTTCATTTTTTAATATATTGTCATTTTAATAAATTAAATACCAATGCAAAATACAAAGTAGTTTTTGTGCATCTTCTCTATATCAAAAAGTGGCCCCTTAGGACTACCATAAAAACCAACATTAAGGGATGCATGGGTGTTTTAGCTAAAGACTAATGATAAATGTAATGACAGCAGGGATGAAACAATAGTACAGAATTTAATTAAAGGGAAAATTGATAGTTCCCTAAGATGTGAACAACTGATTCCCATGCAAACAGCATTCTCTTAGTATTTATTCAATATTCAGCAGAATTGGTATGAAACCAATTTTCTACTAAAAGAAATTGTATTCAGGAACAGAATCACATAGCAATTCATTGCCACTGGAGGAGGCAGAATCCATTTTTTTTTGTGTGTGTGTGTATGTAAACAATTTTAATTTCTCTATGTGTGCACTTCAGTTTTGTTTAGTTATTGGTAGTTTTAGAATTTTGAGTGTGTGACTTCTATTTTTTTAGACAACTTCTTGGGAAGCATTTTAAAGGGCTTAAAGTTTAAATTAAACATTTAAATCATTAGTTTCTTGCACACTAAAAAATATGTTATAGGATGCCAAGGTTCCACCGGACTGCCAACTGCGGTCACATATGCATATTGCAGAAACACTCTGTTAAGATTGGTAGGCATTATTAATTTCCTCTCCAGGTTGCTGGCTGCTCTAGAGGAGTAGGACAAATTTATGGGACTCCTGGTCACGTAAAGGATTACCTGAGGGAGCATTATTTAACTTTCTGACCCTTTGAGTGGGCCCTGGAGAAAATTTATCAAGTTGTTAGACATGGAAGCTACAAAAAGGGAGTCAAAGGATTCCCATAATTTTCCGATCTGTGTGATATGGGGTGTGATGATACTCTTAATAGAGACAGGAAATGCTGAGGGATATGGGAGATAAATAGTCCATTTGGAATATACCAGGTTTTAAAGGTGACTTGCTATTGTTTGGAAATAAAGTACTGAGCATAAGAGAAAAACTAAGGTAAAAAAGAAAGATTTAAAAGTTAATTTTACGGAGATGGTATTGAAGCTGTAATGTTGCCTAGAAGAAACATGCAGAGAGAAATTCATGGTGACATTGGTCACAGTGAAGAAGATTTCAGAGTGGAGATGGGAATGTGGGACCTGAAAATGCAGAACCATAGGTTGGATTTTGCAATTGATGTAGTGGTGCATGCGGTGTTTTTTTTTTTTTTTTTTTTTTTTGTGTGTGTGTGTGTATGTGATGAGTGAACATCTTATTTCCACAGATCCTTTGAAGGATTCCTTTATTGTATCAATTTATTAAATCTTATAACAGCTCCCTTTTAGGATGGGGCATGCATTTTCCTATTAGACCTTCTTCCATATCACTCACATCACCTACATTTATATGCTTATATCCCACAGCTCTAAGTCTGTTGCTAGTCACCTGTTTTGAGTTTGCAATCTATGGCCTATTGAATTCAAATAGAAAGGTTTCATTCTAAATTTTAGGCCTGTTTATATTAGATTTATCTTGTGTGAACATTTGTTTTACTTTAAATGTGTTATGGGTTGAACTGCATCCCTGCAAATTAACATGTTCAAATAAAATCCCTGGTACCTTAGACTCTTATGCTGTTTGGAAACAGTATTATTGCAGATTTAGATAGTAAAGATGTGGTTGTAGTAGAGAAGGGTGGCTTCTAATGCAATATGACTTTGCCCTTCAAAAGGGGAAATTTGCACTCCCGTATGTATGCAAAGAACGCTATGTTAATTTAAGTGTAGCATCTGCAAGCCAAGAAATGTCAAAGACTGCCAGCAAACCACCAGAAGTTGGTACAAAGGTGTGGAACAGATTCTCCTTCACAGCCTTTAAAAGGAACCAATGCAGTTGACACATGAATTCTTGAATTTCTGGCCTCCAGAACTGTGATACAATACATTTCTGTTGTTATGGCACCAAGTTTGCAGCACTTTGTTAAGGCAGCCATAGCCCTACCCTTTCATATAATGGAAAGAATATTCTTCCTCAAGACATTTGGCTAACCATACAGAAGAGAGGAAAACTTTTTTTCCCCCAATAGCTATAAATTGTGAAATGATGACCATGTTTCTGTCTTTTTCCCCTCTAGGCTCAACACATAGTGGTATACTAACTAATGCTTGCTGAATAAGTAGAGAGGCAGTCTCCATAAACAAAGAGAAGAGGCAACACTTCTTTAAAATGGTGTTATTATTTGAATTCCCTAGTCTAATAAAATTAAAATTATATGGTATCAACTATTGGTTAGAGGGAAGTTATGGAAAATATATATATTTTTAATTCTGACTTTTTCACTTTAATGAAAGAATACTTACTTTACTAAACAATACTAAACTTTACTTAAGAGTAAAAGAACATACAGTTTTGCCTTGTATGTTAAAGGGGTACATTTGTCTAGGTTGTTTTCCATATTTTTTTAACCATTACTTTAGTTAATAATTTTGGAAATGGTTGGGTATAGTTTTTTCTGATTAGATTATCTAGGCTCTGCAGTCTATAGTGGACATTTATGCATGTATTCAAGTTAAAAATTAATATTAAAATGTAATTTTATACTTTATGATCCACTTTATAAATCTCAGTTTCCTGATATACTTTGAAGAAAATGTGTCCTGTAGAGAGACACATGTAAAATAAAAAATGGTTGAATAGATTAACAAGTGTCTTGCTTAGGTTGAACTAAATTCACTTCTATTCTCTTTCACATGTTATTCTTTAAAGTACAAAGCAAGAATCATCAAGCCCCTGCTGGCATGTGAAATCAAGAGCCAAAAAACATGTTAGTCCAAATTTCACAGAAAAATATATGCATTTTATAATCTGATAAATGTAAAAACATATAACTATAAATATTATAGTAAAATAATTTGGGATTTTATTTTCAATTTATAGAAATATTTCCAGAATGCTATACATAAATAATAACCAGTTTTATGTTTTAAGTTATAGTAGTTTTTATCAATTTTAATATGGTTTATACTCATAATGATGGAAATTTGTAGCTATTTGCTTTTTTGCTGTACATGTTATGGGAAATTAGATGACCTAAATTCAGTTCTAAAAAAAACAGCTGGCAACTTTGCAAAATATCTAATCCATGCAGTGTTTTATTTACAAGTAATGAAATGAATAAGGATAGAAAGTTATCTTTACTTTTATTACTGCAGTGTTTATGGTTGACTTTGGAAAGAGGAGGTATAGGGGGTTTGATTTAAGTTTTTGGTATCATTTTATTTTAAGGCAATATAGAAAGCAGGAGTGTGTGTGTATGTGTGTGTGGGTAGTGTGCACAAAACTGGGAGAAAAGAATGAATTGATTTGTGGGGAATAAATTAAATCAGTTTCAATCATTTGAATCAAAACTCAAGTCTGAGTTGGACAAGGTGATCTTCCATAGGCTCTGAGCATCCTTGCACATTTAAGTTGAATATGCCAAGAACTCAAGAGCCTTACCACTGTAAAAGCAAACTGTTTCTTAAGTTTGTATTCATCCTTCATGCTTGGTGTATTTTTCCTAAAAAAAAAAAAAAATCAGATTTCACAAGTCCATTGCTTGTCAGTTGCAATGCAAACTCACTTCATGCCTGGGATCCCTTTGGCCTTCTACATAACCCATGGGATTTGTGGTTATGCAGAATTAATGCAAACTTGACGTTCATATTGCTTGTTTGTCTCTGACCTAGGAGTGTTGTATCTTCTTCCAGCATCTGTGAAACATTGACAGGTTTACTTACCAGCAAGGTTGATTTTCTAGGGCAAAATCCCAGATCCAATGAATCCCAGAACTCAAAATAGAAATTGGTACCCAGTAAAAAAGGCATAGGAGATGATTTTGTGTTGACAAATCAAAAATGCAACCAAAATTTAGTCAATATTTCTCTCAGTCTACCATTTTCTTTGGTACACAAACCCTCTCTGGAAAACCAAAATTAGTTACAAACCACATTCAACATAATTAGTTGTAACAAAACCAAATCTTTTGTATGGAAGAACTTGTTAAATATGAGTTTCAGTTCAGAGAAAATATTTTACTACTTAGATGGCAGTTTAGAAAAAAGTACATTTGGAAAATTTTTGAAATAAATAAAAGCATATTTTGAGTTACCTAAAAGCAAAATGATGAAGATATTTTATTACCAGATTGTTCTCAGACATATTGATTTGAAGTTTGAACTGTCTCCTTTATTGAATTTGGTGTGGAAAAATGAAACACCTGTAATATAATTTTGACAGTTCAGTTTTTCTTTTATGAACAATTTGGAGGCAGTGAATTTAGGTTGAAATTATTGGGTTGCAGAAATGCAGCATGGAATCTGAAGTATTTTAAAGAAACGCAACCAAAATATGTTTATATTTGCAGGTAGGAGATTCTGATTCCTCTAGGGCATCTTAAATTAGGTACAAAATGGTATGTTCATGTCTGCATGAAAGAGAAATAGCTGTCAGAGCTGCTTAGCATGTGGTAAAAGTGTCTTTTAGTTTAGAACAGAGACTACTGTATATTGATTGCCATCCCCAGGATTATGTTACCCAAAATGCATGCTATTTCATGAAGAGGGAGAGAAAATATACCTTATGACAAAGAAAAGCATAGACCCTATAGTATAGTAAATAGTACTTAAGTAAGGAAAGTGAGAAAACTTCTTAATTTTTCATCTCTTACTATTTCTTATTTTTCTGGCTTAGAATTCTGATTTCACATGAAAAAATGCCTAATGAGGAATCATTGCATACAATAATGAGTAGCTAGTTATTTCTTTTCCTTATGTATTTTCTGCTAATTCCTCTTCCCTTTTACCACATGGGTCAATAAATGTTCAAAACATGTTGCTTATCCCATATTTTCATGTGGCCTCACATATGTCACACTCCCTGTATTCCTTTTTTTTTAACCATATGTTTAAATGGAGTAAGTTTAGGAGTTAGCCTTTTTTTTTTTGATAGGGTTGGATGAAGGCATAGTGCAAAGACGAATAAATATTTATTTGTTAAAATTTACCTATGGCCAGCATCATCCAGAGGTAACAATTTGTCTACTTCTGAAGGAAGGAAGTCTCTTTGGGCTGTATACTCTATTATGGAAAACTTCTTGACATTTTGCTTATTAAGTAGGTCTACATTGTCAAGACTGGACTGCAGCGTATTTTTTCTTACTAGTGTGGGTAAAATCTCTCTCCAAGTCTGCATTATTAGTAAAGTGAATAATTCAAATAGTTTACATTTAATTGTTTTTCAAAGTTTGTAGAAATGGTCCTTTTTCATTAACAAACACATACCTGCCCCCCCCCCCAAAAAAAAAAAAAACAGGTTATGGGGGGTCCTTAGTTGGCAGAGCACTTACCTAGCATGCATGTGGCCCTGGGCATAACTCTCAGCACCACCACCACTACCACCACCACCACAAAAACCAAAACAAAAAACAAAAAACTACAAAGCAAATCATTCTAAGCATTGGAATATTGAAATTTGAGGTTCCTTGTTTTTCTTTTTCTTTAAGAAATTTTTTATGGTACCTTATAATTATAGATTATAGTGGGGTTCATTACTACACTTATACACACAACATTATTTGGTCAATTTCATTTCTCTCTGTTGTGTTGACATAACTATTGAGGTATAAGAAAGGAGAACGATACCTGAGATACTAGGTACTTCCATTCTAGTTTTCCAGGTGAAGGATCTGCTTTCAATGACATGGCATTCCCATCAGTAAAAGGTGTTGTCTGTTCATCAGCAAGTGTTTAAACATAAAATTTTATTGAAAGAGTAGAATAAAATCAAATTTAGGAGTTCTTAAAAATACTTAAAAGAATGTGAATGTTTCAATCACCATTCATTTTCACACTGGCCAGCTGGATAGTTCTGGAACAAGCCAGGCCACATCCCTCTCCTGAGCCCCTCATGGAAACACACTTCCCATCCTCCTTCTGATGGCCCTTCCTGTTAGCACTCATCACAGTCTAACATCACATATATCACACTCCCTGTGCATTATCTGTATCCCCCTCAGAAAATAATCTCTAGAACAGCTTGTCTGTGGGTTCCATGCCATCTTCCAAACCCCTTCAATGGTGTAAGTGATCAACAAATGACTCGATGTGACTCTGTAGCTCTGTCAATCATTCGAGGCAAAAATGACAACTCTGTCCTTTTTTAAACAAATAATAGGCCTGACTTAATGGCATATAACGGGAAGTTTTCCCTTCTTTTTTCTTTAAAAATTAAAGATATAATACTGCCGTGATAGTTTTTTTTTTTCTTTTTAAAAATTCCAATCTCAAAAAAAATTGAGTGTCCTCAGATCTGATAAAGGGCTATGGAGCTGAGGCCAGTATTACACAGGTCTGATGGCTGAGGAAGACAGAAAAACAAGAACAGGAAGGTCATTCAGAAACACTAGCTGTCAAAATGTCGTTTTCTTTGAACATGGAAACTTATTTTTTTTAAAATAGAGTAACTGGTTTCTGTCTTTATTTACCAAAGTGTTGCCAAAAATAAACATCTATTTCTTCTGGTCTTCTATTGCACAAATCAGTTGCAAAAATTTCATGAATATAAAATGGATAATAATCTTTTTCTTGATAAGTTCATCAAAAATTATAAAAAAGCAGGGCAGAGAACCAATGCTATAATTCACACTGTAAAGTTACACAAAGATTTATCATTTGGAATACACATGAGGGCAGCCAGGTCCTGCTCCAATGTCTACAAAGGGTGTTGGGGTCACTTCCATCCATCCTGGAGAGAACTGAAGTGGGGTTGTTGAAGAAGCACATCCTTCATCATGTGGAATCCTTTCTAGTTATTTCCTTCACATATGTAAACCTGACAATGTACACATTAAAGCTTGTCATCTCAGGAAGTTTTACACTACAGATAATAGCTCAGGACTACAGCTAGGCGTGATAGTGCTAAAAACATCTTTTTCTCATACTTGCCATGATAGTTTCCTGGTATCTGTGCAGTGGTCTTAAGGACAAGCAATAAAATTAAAACAAATTTGTCAAAACCTCTGAGATGCATTTAGAAAAGATCAAAGCATTTTAAAACCTATTTTCCATGAAGTTCAGTAGTGTAGACATCTCTTTTAAAAACCGCAGATAATTCCTTGTTCTAGATGAGATTGCACTGGTGTGCTTATTGTATTTGTAAGCATTAAAATGCAATTTCTCAATGATTAGTATGAAATTAGTGTCCATTCTGTGTGCTCCAGAGCTTGTTATATCTGACCCCTTAACGTTTGCTTTATACTTTATACTTTTTACAGATATTTACTCATGTGCTATTTTTAATATCCATATTGCCTGCAGCAGCACGAACACACAAATTTCCCTCTGAGGGTAAATTGTGACATTAGATGAATTTTAATACTTTCTAGTGCTAAAATGTGAAAACAATGCAATCCAATATGTTTCCCATCCTTTGCCTTCTCAAAACCTGATAGCCAAATTTATTGCTTGAGTATGGTAATCCACTCAACTCACATGTCTTGAAGCAGTTATTTCAATTTCTTTCTGGAAATTTTGTTATATTTAACCTTAAGTGATTTATCTCACACTGAAGTTTATCATCTGCTTCAAATTCTCTCAGAACATCAAATTAGTACAAGTTATGTTTTGTATTGCCACTAGGAATAAACACATACTTACCTTTAATTCGAACAGGGAATAAAATGTGGATATTCTGAATACTTTTCTTACAGGAATATATTTTCAGTAAACTGTTTTTCTTTTGATGGCAAAAATTCAGACTGTCTTTGGACTCAAGAGTGAAACTCTTACTTCAATCTTTGGAGCCAGTTGTCTTTATGGTTTAAAATATGTGAATGACTTTATGTTTTTTATTGAACCCCTACTTTTTGTCAGGAATTCACTTAAAAAAAATTACACTGATATCTACACAGAATAATCTACTCAGTGGTAGATCAGCATAAACGTATATCTTTCAGGGATTTAACAATATTGTTATTTTACCATATCAATCTGTAAGTCTGGTTTGACACATGAAATCATCAGCATGAGGCTTTATTTTCATTTCCAGGCAAAATGGATTTCTTTGTAAACTCTGTAATTTCCCATGATCCCAGGAATTTTGAAACTACTGAATGCCATCAGTGGTTCCCCACTCTATGGATTAATGGGAAAATATTTGGGGTTTTCTTGCTCTGGCTGAAGGCTGGGTGAAATCAATTTTTTAAGCACTATAAAGCAAGGGCTTGGGTCTCAGACAACGATTACAAAGCAGACACACTTTAACACCCAGAACAACCATCTGGATCTTGTTGACTCCTTTACCATGGCAAGAGGGTGAATGAAATATAATTCCTGTCTGCTGATGCCATGGAGATTCCTTCAGTGCAATAGCAGCTGGAGCTCCCATTTACACACACACACACACACACATGCACAACACACACACATACACACACACTCCTATGTCTTTGGTTGTACAGATGTTAAATATAAAGAATTTCTATAGCTTTTATTAAAGCAATAAGAAAAGCAATAGATTTTTTCCCCTACTGTATCTGCAGTGTTCTTCTAGTTCTCGAACACTCAATTTGTACAAAGTAATAAATGTCAGTGGTGTTCTAAGGAAAACATTATGCTTCTTATTGAGCTCTAGAAATGGTCCAATTCTATGGAAAAGTTTATAGAAGATCTTATGTAACTTTATAGAAAAGTCTGATTTTTAAATTCTTAGTAGAGATGTGGCTGACTTGCCTAGCCGTGGTACGACTCAATGTTTCATCTCGTAGTTGTGTGAATTGCATCACGTAAACAGATGTCAGGTTGTTAAAAGCTTCTAAAGCAGAGAAAATCAGTGAACACATTTTAAATGGTTTGGGAGATCATGGGAGGTGAGTAGATCAGGAATCCTTAGAGCAAGAGTGAAGTTTTCATAAACAATGATGTTTAGGTCCCTTATGTGGAAGATTAGGGCAAGCTTAGTGGCTTTGAAATCTAATAATCATGTAAAGCTCCCCTCAAAGCAGTTGCAGGTTTTGGTGCTGGTTTTTCCTGTATAGAACAACCCAAAGTCATATATCAAGATCAAGGTACATTTCAAAGAGAAATTCTTAAAAAAAAAATCCTGGTCACTGATGATTAATCATTCGAAATCATAAATCTTGTGTGGTGAGTTACAGTGACCAAACGAAGTCACTGAACTGAAAATGTTTTTCTTTCTTTTCTCCTTCTCATATGTAGTGATCCATGTGAGGTTTTAAAATCAGCCCGTTCTCAATGGAGCATGTGCTGTCTATGGTTTATACTAAAGCACTGGGCTTTAAATTTTAATCTCATATCCCTAAAAGAATCCCCTAAAATTGGATTGCTTCACACAATTAGCTATTTTAAAGGTTCATCATATATGTGAATATTGCAATTTAAAGAAGTACAGTCATTACAAGACCATTGTGGTAAAGGCTGTTATTTAATCATTTAAAATATACCTTATGGAATTTAAATGCTATAGCAACTCAATGTGCATTATCTATTTTAACACAAGTGTGTACATGTATTGAGAACATCATACTACATTAATACGTACAATTTTTATATTTTAATGTTATCAATTATAAAATGATAAAATGAATTTAATTTAGATTAAAAAATATAAATATATTTGAGTATGAATATCCTCTTTTTGTCATTCTATCATCTTTTTAAGCAGTAAAAAAAGTGCACATTAGTGTAAATGAAATTTAATGCTTTTTAATGAGTAAGGCAAAATTTTTATTAACATTAAAATTGTGTATATTACATCAAAACTACTTAATTATGCTAAAATTTTGAAAAATACCTATATTGAAAAGTAAAAATTTTGATAGTGCATTTCTTAATGAAATGGATGAGTTAAAGATTATTTTATTTAAATATTACTTGTTGCTAAATTTATACAGTGTTCAAATGTAATTATATTATTTTTTTCTTTTCTTAGATGTACATGCTCAGAAACCTTGTTACAAAAGTAACTAGATAGGAATAAAAACTTAACTATTAGAATATAGTATAATTCTTGAAAATCCTGCCTAGCTATCATTCTAAATCATATAGATTATTAAAAATAATTTGGTTAATATGTCACTACCAGTTAAGTCTTTCTTCAATTGCCAAAGCGAAGAACTGGAAACTACCAACTCACAAGAGGATTTGTCACCACTCATTTTTCACTTCCTTTCTCAGCACAAGCATTGATATATTTTAGGCCTCCATTTTAGTTCCCAGAAATTTTCCTCCCTGGATTGACACACCACAATAACTTTGTGATGGGCATAGAACAATCTAGAAAGGGAGACAGGAAAAAATAACTTGTACTTCAGTTCAAAGTATATTCTCAGGAGCACAGATTTAAGATTTGAACACTTTTGAGGTTGAAAATGTGGAAGTCGACAACCTGAAAGTTCATCTTTGTGTAGAACAGGTGTGTGCTTGCCAAAATTCAAAGAAAGCTGATTTAGAGCACTTCAACTTACCATTAAGGATTTTTATTCTTTTAGTTAAGATTAGGTAATTAATTGTATGATTAAAATTAGAGTAAAGGGTGTATTTATTTTTATCATCAATCTACAAGATGATATATTATTGGTGATATACTATTAATGATGACATATTATTAATATTTATATATCAAATATACAATCATTAATGATGTATCAGTATCAACTCTTGACAATATCAACTCTTCCTGTTAGAATACTAGGATTCTTAAAGGGGTATTAACACACTTTATGTAGTCTCACAGTATATGCCTAAATTCTTGGATTCTCAGGGCAATATTATGTAAGACATTTTTTTTTTTTTTTTTTTTAATTTTTTATTGTGGGTTGTTCAAAACATTACAAATTTCTTGACATATCATATTCCACACTTTGATTCTAGTGGGTTATGAACTCCCACCTTCACCCCATACACAGATTGCAGATTCACATCAGTTACACATCCATTGATTTACAAATTGCCATACTAGTGTCTGTTGTGCTCCGCTGCCTTTCCCATCATCCACCCTCCCCCCTCCCCACCTCTCCCCTCCCCTCCCCTCCTCTCTCTCTACCCCCTCCACTGTATAACCCTGAGGGTCTCCTTCCATTACCGTGCAATTTACCTTCTCTCTCCCTTTCCCTCCCACCTCTCATCCCTGTTAAATGTTAATCTTCTTCTCCTGTTCTTCGTCCCTACTCTGTTCTTAGTTACTTTCCTTATATCAAAGAAGACATTTGGCATTTGTTTTTTAGGGATTGGCTAGCTTCACTTAGCATAATCTGCTCTAATGCCATCCATTTCCCTGTAAATTCTATGATTTTGTCATTTTTTAATGCAGAGTAATACTCCATTGTGTATAAATGCCACATTTTTTTATCCATTCGTCTATTGAAGGGCATCTAGGTTGGTTCCACAGTCTTGCTATTGTGAACTGTGCTGCTATGAACATCGATGTAGCAGTGTCCCTGTAGCATGCTCTTTTTAGGTCTTTAGGGAATAGACCGAGAAGGGGAATAGCTGGGTCAAATGGTGGCTCCATTCCCAGCTTTCCAAGAAATCTCCATACTGCTTTCCAAATTGGCTGCACCAATTTGCAGTCCCACCAGCAATGTACAAGTGTACCCTTTTCCCCACATCCTCGCCAGCACTTGTTGTTGTTTGACTTCCTAATGGCTGCCAATCTTACTGGAGTGAGATGGTATCTTAGGGTGGTTTTGATTTGCATTTCTCTGACAGCTAGAGATGTTGAGCATTTTTTCATGTACTTGTTGATTGACTGTATGTCCTCCTCTGTGAAGTGTCTGCTCAGGTCCTTGGCCCATTTGTTGATTGGGTTGTTTGTTCTCTTATTGTCTAATTTTTTGAGTTCTTTGTATACTCTGGATATTAGGGCTCTATCTGAAGTGTGAGGAGTAAAGATTTGTTCCCAGGATGTAGGCTCCCTATTTACTTCTCTTATTGTTTCTTTTGCTGAGAAAAAACTTTTTAGTTTGAGTAAGTCCCATTTGTTGATTCTAGTTATTAACTTTTGTGCTATGGGTGTCCTATTGAGGAATTTGGAGCCCGACCCCACAGTATGTAGATCGTAGCCAACTTTTTCTTCTATCAGACGGCGCGTCTCTGATTTGATATCAAGTTCCTTGATCCATTTTGAATTCACTTTTGTGCATGGCGAGAGAAAGGGATTCAGTTTCATTTTGTTGCATATGGATTTCCAGTTTTCCCAGCACCATTTGTTGAAGATGCTATCCTTCCTCCATTGCATGCTTTTAGCCCCTTTATCAAATATAAGATAGTTGTAGTTTTGTGGATTGGTTTCTGTGTCCTCTATTCTGTACCATTGGTCCACACGCCTGTTTTGGTACCAGTACCATGCTGTTTTTGTTACTATTGCTCTGTAGTATAGTTTGAAGTCTGGTATCGCTATACCGCCTGATTCACACTTCTTGCTTAGCATTGTTTTTGCTATTCTGGGTCTTTTATTTTTCCATATGAATTTCATGATTGCTTTCTCTATTTCTACAAGAAATGCCATTGGGATTTTGATTGGCATTGCATTAAACCTATAGAGAACTTTTGGTAATATCGCCATTTTGATGATGTTAGTTCTGCCTATCCATGAACAGGGTATATTTTTCCATCTTCTAAGATCTTCTTCTATTTCTCTCTTTAGGGTTCTGTAGTTTTCATTGTATAAGTCTTTCACCTCTTTTGTTAGGTTGATTCCCAAGTATTTTATTTTTTTTGAAGATATTTTGAATGGAGTGGTTGTCCTCATTTCCATTTCAGAGGATTTGTCGCTGATATACAGGAATGCCTTTGATTTATGCGTGTTGATTTTAAATCCTGCCACTTTGCTGAATTCATTTATTAGCTCTAATAGTTTCTTTGTAGAGCCTTTTGGGTCTGCTAGATATAGAATCATATCATCTGCAAATAGTGATAATTTAATTTCTTCTTTTCCTATTTTTATGCCTTTAATTTCTTTCGTCTGTCTAATTGCTCTGGCCAGTGTTTCGAGAACTATGTTGAAGAGAAGTGGAGAGAGAGGGCATCCCTGTCTTGTTCCAGATTTTAGAGGGAATGCCTTCAGTTTTTCTCCATTCAGAATAATGCTAGCCTGAGGCTTAGCATAGATTGCTTTTACAATATTGAGGTATGTTCCTGTTATCCCTAGTTTTTCTAGAGTTTTGAACATAAAGGGATGCTGTACTTTGTCAAATGCTTTTTCCGCATCTATCGAGATGATCATATGGTTCTTATTTTTAAGTCTATTGATGTGGTGAATAACATTTATTGATTTACGTATATTGAACCAGCCTTGCATCCCAGGGATGAATCCTACTTGATCATGGTGTACAATTTTTTTTTATATGTTTTTGTATCCGAGTGGCCAGAATTTTATTGAGGATTTTTGCATCTAGGTTCATTAGAGATATTGGTCTGTAGTTTTCTTTCTTTGAAGTGTCTTTGTCTGGTTTAGGTATCAGGGTGATGTTGGCCTCATAGAATGAATTTGGAAGTTCTCCCTCCTTTTCTATTTCCTGAAGTAGCTTGAAAAGTATTGGTATTAGTTCTTCTTTAAAGGTTTTGTAAAATTCTGCTGTATACCCATCGGGACCTGGGCTTTTCTTAGTTGGTAGTCTTTTGATGGTTTCTTCTATCTCCTCAATTGATATTGGTCTGTTTAGGTTTTCTATATCCTCCTGACTCAATCTGGGCAGATCATATGACTTAAGAAATTTATCTATGCCTTCACTATCTTCTAATTTATTGGAGTATAAGGATTCAAAATAGTTTTTGATTATCTTCTGTATTTCTGAAGTGTCTGTTGTGATATTGCCTTTTTCATCCCGTATGCTAGTAATTTGAGTTCTCTCTCTTCTTCTCTTCACTAGCATCGCTAAGGGTCTGTCGATTTTGTTTATTTTTTCAAAGAACCAACTTTTAGTTTTGTCAATTTTTTCAATTGTTTCTTTTGTTTCGATTTCATTAATTTCAGCTCTGATTTTAATTATTTCTTGCCTTCTACTTCTTTTGCTGTTGTTTTGCTCTTCTTTTTCAAGGATTTTGAGATGAAGTATGAGATCATTTATTTGTTGGTTTTTTCTTTTTTTAAGGAATGAACTCCAAGCAATGAATTTTCCTCTTAGAACTGCTTTCAATGTGTCCCATAGATTCCGATATGTTGTGTCTGTGTTTTCATTTATCTCTAAGAATTTTTTAATTTCCTCCTTGATGTCTTCTATAACCCATTGATCATTCAGTAACCTATTGTTCATTCTCCAATTGATGTATGCTTTTTCCTTCCTTCTTTTATCGTTGATTTTCAGTTTCATTCCATTATGATCAGATAAGATGCATGGTAGTATCTCTACTCCTTTATATTGTCTAAGAGTTGCCCTGTGACATAATATATGATCTATTTTTGAGAAGGATCCATGTGCTGCTGAGAAAAAAGTGTAACTGCTTGATGTTGGGTGGTATACTCTATATATGTCAATTAGGTCTAGGTTATTAATAGTGTTATTGAGTTCTATAGTTTCCTTATTCAACTTTTGTTTGGAAGATCTGTCCAGTGGCGAGAGAGGTGTGTTGAAGTCTCCCATGATTATTGTATGGTGGTCTATTAGACTCTTGAACTTGAGAAGAGTTTGTTTGACGAACATAGCTGCACCATTGTTTGGGGCATAAATATTTATGATTGTTATGTCTTGTTGGTGTATGGTTCCCTTAAGCAGTATGTAGTGTCCCTCTTTATCTCTTTTGATTAACTTTGGCTTGAAGTCTATTTTATTTGATATGAGTATGGACACGCCTGCTTGTTTCCGAAGTCCATATGAGTGATATGATTTTTCCCAACCTTTCACCTTCAGCCTATGTATGTCTTTTCCTATCAAATGCGTCTCCTGTAGGCAGCATATTGTTGGGTCTTGTTTTGTGATCCATTCTACTAGCCTGTGTCTCTTAATTGGTGAGTTTAAGCCATTAACATTTAGGGTTATTATTGAGATATGGGTTGTTCTTCCAGCCATATTTGTTTATTTCTGTTACTAAACATTGTTTGTTTTCCTCTTTGATTGTTTCCCCCCCCCTTTACTGTCCTACCTCCCACTGTTGGTTTTCATTGTTATTTTCCATTTCCTCTTCCTGTAATACTTTGGCTAGGATGTTTTGAAGAGATGGTTTTCTAGCTGCGAATTCTTTAAACTTTTGTTTATCGTGGAAGGTTTTAATTTCATTCTCCATCCTGAAGCTTAATTTCGCTGGATACACAATTCTTGGTGGGAACCCATTATCTTTCAGTGTTTGAAATATGTTATTCCAGGATCTTCTAGCTTTCAGAGTCTGTGTTGAAAGATCAGCTGTTATCCTGATTGGCTTGCCCCTAAATGTAATCTGCTTCCTTTCTCTTGTAGCTTTTAAAATTCTCTCCTTATTCTGTATGTTGGGCATCTTCATTATAATGTGTCTAGGTGTGGATCTCTTATGATTTTGCACATTCGGCGTCCTGTAGGCTTCTAGGATTTGGGATTCTGTCTCATTCTTCAAGTCTGGGAAGTTTTCTTGTATTATTTCATTGAATAGACAGCTCATTCCTTTGGTTTGGAGCTCTGTACCTTCCTGTATCCCAATGACTCTTAAGTTTGGTCTCTTAATGTTATCCCATATTTCTTGGATGTTCTGCTCATGGTTTCTTAACAGTCTTGCTGAGCTGTCTATGTTCTTTTCCAGTTGAAATACTTTGTCTTCATTGTCTGATGTTCTATCTTCTAAGTGTTCTACTCTGTTGGTAGTATTCTCCATTGAGTTTTTAAGTTGGTTTATTGCTTCCTGCATTTCTAGGATTTCTGATTGCTTGTTTTTTATAACCTCTATCTCCCTGTATAGTTGATCCTTTGCTTCCTGGATTTGTTTGCGTAATTCGTTGTCGAAGTGATCTTTCATTGTCTGATTTTGCTGTTTAATGTCTTCCTTGATACTCCAGATCATCTGAAGCATGTATATCCTGAATTCTTTATCTGACATTCCATCTGCTGCAGCTGTTACCTCTTCTAAAGTTGCGTTGACCTGCATTGCTTGTGGTCCTTTCTTTCCTTGTCTTTTCATACTGCTTGCGTATCTTTCCTGCAGGTGCGGGCGGCGGCTCTGCTCTCTCCTTATTCCAATTGGGGTGTCGTGGCTACCACGCCGGCAGGTCACTGGGCCTGTTCTGGGAGCTGGTGGCGGCTCTGTTCTGCCCCTACTCCAATTGGGGTGACGTGTCTGTCGTACCAGCAGGCCACTGGGCCTGTCCCGCTGGTCTGTCGCAGATCTGCCCACCTTTCGGGCACGGGTGGAGGCTCTGCTTTGCCCCTACTCCAATTGGGGTGTCGTGACTACCCCGCCTGCAGGATGCTGGGTCTGTTCCTGGCAAGGGAGGCGACTCTGCTCTGTCACTACTCCAATTAGGGTGGTGTTTGTACCACGCCGGCAGGCTCCTGGGCCTGATCCGCCGGTCTGTTGTAGGTCTGCCTACCTTGAAGGCGCGGGCGGCGGATCTGCCCTGCCCCTCCTACCACGCCTGCGGACCCCTGGGCCTGATCTGCAGGTTGATCACTGGTCTGCTCACCCTGGGGGCACGGGTGGCGGTTCCGCTCCACCCCCACTCCAATTGGGGTCACGTGACCACCACACCGGCAGGGCCTGATCCGGGCGTGGGATAAGGATCTGCTCTGCCCCTACTCGAGTTGGGGTGACGTGTGTACCACACTGGCAGGCCACTGGGCCTGACCCGCCAGGCTGTCACAGGTCTGTTTACCTTGCAAGCGCGAAGGGCGGCTCTGCCCTGCCCCTCCTACCACGCCCATGTACTACTGGGTCGTGGGTCTGCCCACCTGGCGGGTGTGGGTGGCGGCTCCGCTCCGCCCCCTCTCCAATTGGGGTCACGCGGTCACCACGCTGGCGAGCCGCTGGGCCTGCTCCGGGGGCTGGCGGCGGCCCGGCTCCTTCCCTCTGGCTCGAGGACAAATTGAGGAGACTCGGGTGACTGAGCCTCACCCCCCTTACCAGGAGACCAACTGCTTATGTCACCGCTGGTATTGATGAAGATCTCTCCTCCACCGCTTTCTGCTGACATCAGATCTCTGCCATGTTGGTATCCTATGCGAATGGCAGCATTTCGTTCCCCTTGCCTGGCAACCCAAGCAATGGGTGAGTCCTGACCTGCCCTCAGCAGGACCCGGACCGAGACACAGTTTCCGCGGGCTCCTAGCCCCAGTCCAGGGAAGTTCCGGGAGCCGGAACTCGGCCGCTCCGTGCTCGGTGTAAGCTCCTATAAGTGTAGGCTCCAAGAAGCAGTCCCCGCGGGCTCAGTTCCGGGAGCCGGAATTCGGCCGCTTGGTGCTTGGTGTATGCTCTGATAGTAGCAGGGTCCAAGAAGCAGCCTCCGCGGGCTCCGCAGCCCTGAGCCAGGGCGGTTCCGGGACGGTTCCGGGAGCCGGAACTCGGCCGCCCCGCGCTCCGTGTTCACTCCGATAAGATCAGATTTTAAGAAGCCCCCAGGCGCTGAACCCTAGCAATCTGTCTGCAAGCCGCAGGCGAATTGCAGCCTGAAATTACCTGTTCTATGGCTGAATCTATGTAAGACATTTTTAACAAGAAATTTTATTTGTTAAAATCTTTTTAATAACTCATTTTATTTGTTAATAAACAGTATTTATTCAAAAGATTTATATATTATTCCAAGAAATATTGGAGATACTGTAAAATATTTAACTTTAAATTCAGCAATAGATCAGTGAAAATAGTCTGTGGAAAATCCACATGAACCCATTTATCTTTACCATGCTCTTTATTTTGACCATATCTCTTTTCAATATTCATACTTCCTGACTAAATAACTTTTCTGAAATCTCTATTTTGATTTAAAAATCCATGTGTGTCTTTGAATTTTGCTGGCTAAATATTTTCAGTCTCTTTGAAGATTTTTTTGCACAGTAACAAAAACTAAGCATTTTTGACATGAGAATCATGTTATTTTTGTACTATGATTGGCTTCTTCTCTTTTCATTTAAAATATACTTTCTCTCAATGTATCTTTATTAGTTTCTTTTTTTGGGTTGCAATAAACCTCAGAAATACTTTCTTTTTGAAAACTGTGACAACAGCTAGTTTTTATTTTTTTAATTTTTACAGTGTTAAAATGAAATAAATGACCTTTCAATACTAACGTTAATGAAAGACTAGCTTGCCCAAGTGTGCCACTGTCTACGTGATCATATAAAATCCTTTCAATAACTCTATTAGGAAAAAGAAAACTGCAGCTTAGAGAAGTTGCATATTTTTCTCAAGATCATGCTCTGGATGATGGTAGAACTATGATTCAAGTCCAGCCTTTTAATAATTTTAACTCCAAGGCCATGCTCTTAATTACAAAACTAGAGTTTGAATTATTACAGCTTTGAAGGCATTCCTCTATGTCTCTGAATTTATTTATCCATGTCATAGTAATACATTATGACTTTATTTGCATAATGAAAGTATAATTTCCTTTATGTCTAAAATTAAGTCTCCAGTAAAATAAAAAGTACTTATTAATTAATTCTGATACTTTAGTAACTTCAATGCTTTCCTAAACTTCTTATTAATCATCAAATCTCCTTAAGAGTATAAACTTCACCTCCTAGTTTTGTTTTTCCATTAAGACTCAGGTCCTATCTTGCTGGGCTAAAAAGAATTTATTGATTTTACATATGTATTATTTTATGTTTAGTTGGCCAAATAGTATCTGCTTGTAATCATTGCTGTATTTTATGCATCATTGGAAAATACATTTCCTTCCTACTTCTGTGTATTCCTGGGATTGCAAGTTTTACCTGATCAGTTTCCTGTTAGCACTTAAAACAATCCAGTTAGCATATATTAGTTCTGTTGGTAGTAGTCATATTGCCAGTATTTGTGAAAAGATAGGGAGTAAAATAAGTGCACAAAAGGTTTCAATGTGAAAATGGCAGAAGTTGGGTGCGGAGGCGTCCACCTGTAATCCCAGAGGCTCAGGAGGATCTCCAGTTCAAAGACAGGTTCAAGAATGTAGGGAGTTTCTAAGCAACTCAGTGAGAACCTGTCTCTAAATAAAATAAAAAAAAAGCTCTGGGATGTGGCTCAATGGTTAAGTGCCCCTGAGTTCAACCCACAGTACCAAAAAAGAAGAAGAAAAAAAGACAGAATATATAACTACGTATTCTGAAAGAGGTACATGAAAAGAATTAAATATATTCAAATACAGGTGGCATCTGGCTGGCTATTATAATATCTATAATTTTACTTAAAAATACTTCATCATAGATTATGGTATTTTTTTCCCTTATGCAGGTTAAAATTAGGACTCAGTGGCTGAATTCTAAATTCTAATGGGGAATTTAAGCTCCAGATATTGTCAATTAGTGTTCTAATGAGAAAACCTGTGTTCCAGTTATTACACTTGCTCTTGTCTTTATCTTGATCAACACATCAGGCTTTTCTAATCACAGTAGATGTCAGAAATTCTTTTCCTTTGTGAGTTAGATATTTCCTAATTATCCTAACATATTTAAAATATTTCAAATGTATTGATCAGCTGAAGTGTTTCTGAGATGTACTCACTCTTTTTGAGAATAGTACCTGAGACTCTAGCAAGGTTTATATAGATCCATAAAGGTGACTGAGGTTAATGGTTATAAACTTTTTTCTCTCACAACCTAGACATACTCTTAAAATTTATTAAAATTCTTCAAGGAACATGTAAAGTTAAAAATAAGTAATTAATGAAATGCTTATTAATGTAAAACCAGGGATAAGAAATACTGTGTTAAAAATAAATATTTATGAAAATAATTTATTTTTTAAAAAAGTGGAAATTTACATTTTTGAAAATTTCTTTAGGTCCTGGATTAATAAAAGACAGATGGATTCTTACATGTTTCTGCTTTAAATCTATTGAGATGTGTTGTTTTGGTTGAGGCATAACAGGAAAATCCAACTTCATACCTCGGCTGATTTATGTAGTTGGAATAAAAACTGATTCAGTAATTGGGAGATACTGATTGCTGATAATTGGGAGATTTGTTTTCTTTACTGTTATATCAGGACACAACAAGTGGCATTTTATTGAAGATTAGTTGCAATGTAGAATGTGAAACTATATCCATAGACATTTTATATTCTGTTCCATTAAACCCATTGGCATATCTGGCACTTTAAATGGATATTGTATCCTTGGATGATTTTGTAATATCAAGCATTGATAATTAGAAAATAACCATTCAGTGACTTGTGCAGATATTTTTATTGTATTTTTATTAGTGCATTATAATCATACATAATAGCAGGGTTCATTGTGACATATTCATATATTAACACAACATAATTTGCTCCATTCTATTTCATTGCACTTCCCTTTTCCCTCCCCTGTGCCCTCCCCTTGGCTCCCTTCATCTGCTGCACTGGTCTTTCTCCTATTACTTATATTTTTTATTGATGCATTATATCTAAAAGTGGGATTCCTTGTGATGTGTTCAGACATGCACATAGCATAATTCAGTCAATTTCTTTCTGCAGCTCCTTTCAATTTCTTTCTTTCCTCTTTCCCCTTGGTCCTGTTCTTGTACTCCACTTTTCTCTTTTCTCTTTTTAGTGAGCTCTCCCTTTTTTAAAATTCTTTTTTTTCTCTCTAGCTTCCAAATATGAGAGTAAATATTTGCCCCTTGACTTTCTGAGTCTGACTGTACAGATACTAATAGACCTCATTAACAGTTAATATACTACATTATACAATATAAATGATACCACAATCATTAATTTTGCCACCAACCTCATAAAAATTTAAATATTGGATACTGCAAATATGGTGAAGAAGAGAAGTTTCCAAAATCTGAATTTTGCTTGAGAGTTCAAATTTGATCACCGTCAACAAGCATTGTTCATTGCTATCTTCAATGTTTCAAGTTTGCTTCATTCATTTGGGAGAAGAGGCAAGTCAAAACAAGTACTTCATATAAACTTTCCATTCTGTACTCAGAATATTCAAAGACATATGATCATGGTCTAATATTAATAAAATTAGTAAATTTCATAAGAACATTGTACTAATGTGTGTGTGTGTGTGTGTGTGTGTGTGTGCGCGCGCGCGCACGTGCGCGCATGCGTGCCAAGAATTGAATTCAGGACCTTGCACATGCTAAGCATGCACTAAGAACATTATTTTTTTAAAAATTTTTTTGTCATCAATGGACCTTTATATAAATAATTAATTTACTTATATATGGTGCTGAAAATAAAACCCAATGCCTCATACATGCTAGGCAAGCACTCTACCACTGAGCCACAACCCAGTCCTCTAAGAACATTCTTAAGTAAGATTCCCCCTCCCTCCATTAGTACAATAACAGTGAACACAAGACTCCAAGCATAGTCTGGTGCTGTCTTGATTTAACTAAGGCTACCACAGCTTTACTCACCATTACTTTTGTACCATCAGTGTAAATGTTGGAGCACTGAAAGCAAGCAAATGGCAAACCTTAGTATTCTTCCAGAATAATTTTAATCTTGCAGGTTTGCTAAAAGAGCTTTAAGGATCACACTGTAAGAAATATCAACCTTACTAATATTTTTTGAAAATTATGGTGTTGAACCAGCAGCAGAGACAAATCAGGCTGATGGTTGCTGGCATTAAGGTAAGCACAATTTTGCTTCCAGAATCCTGCTGTGGATAAAGGGAAGCTCTCCTGGCTGCTGGAGGCTGAACCCCTAAGAAGATAGTAACCTGGATTTCACTGAGCTTATGGAAGTGAGAATGTTTTGTGCTCATTTGCTCAACTTTGCCGATGACTATAATTTCTACCAAAAAGACACTGAGAGTTCTGCCTGACAAATCTGGATTAAGACAGTTTATAACATTTGAGAAATGAGAAAACCCTCATTAAAAACAAAATGAAGCCAAACACAAAAAGCTATGGGTTCTTCTACTTAATGAGATCTTGGACAATTGCTTACCACTGGGGCTCAGATTCTCATTAATAGTAGAACCTATCCAGGGATGTCAAGAGGAATGAAAGAATTTTTACACATAAAAAGTGCTTAGTTCAATAGAAAGTACCTAATTCAATGCTTGTCACCTTGTGAGCCCTCACTAATTCTAGATCCTGCTTTTTATCACTTTTGCCATATGACTATTGTGATGATGTGCTGTGGGTGAAATTTGGATGGGTTAGTGGCAGCTTTGGGTGGCATGAGAACTACATGGGTAAAGAGACATTTCTGAGGAAGCAGAAAATAATGCAGTTAGTGTAGAAAGTAGGAATAATAGTAAAGGTGGAGAAATCGGCTAAAGAGGACATTTTCAATTTAGAATAAGGTTTTATTATCTAATTTTGTGAGTGTAAGTAATTAGGAGGCCATTAGGGACTTTTCAACGGTATGATTAACCCACTAACAGGATGCATATTGGATTTCAAAGACATAACTGGAGATAGATACAAGACTCAGACCCATGGAACGTAACTTGCTATTTTGACACAATTGACCATCAGATTTCAATTTTATAAATGTACTGTGAGTCAAAGTTTTAAAAGAGCAAGCTTCAAATTAAGGGCTGTTGCCATTGAGAAATGAATAATGTGATTGGAACTTCTTGGGTCAGATGAGTTTTGAGCCAAAATCAAATGAAAGGCAAATGTTGCCAAATCATTTGTTATTTTTGATGCCTACATAAGCTTGTTTAGTTTGATTTTATTAGGCTGGAAAGGTATAATATTTTGTCACAGAAATATTTTTTTATGCTTGATAGATGCAAGAGTTGGAAAGAAATTCCTTTTGTACCATGGCATCCCTATAGCCTTCTGGTCTCTAAAATGAAGATATGGACTACAAAAAAGTAGAATGGTAAGTTTACTTTTCTTTTCTTCCACTTACTTACAGGAATTCAGTTACTAGTTCCCAGACTCTTATTTCCTATACTCTGAGAACCAAGCAATAATGAAATTTTCAATGCATTGCTGGAAATATGTAGCAAAATCATGATATAAAAATAGCCATGTGGTCTTAGTCACTCTGACTGGGTGAAAAAGCAAAGAAAAACTCCCAAATTCACTTAATTCACCATGATCATTCCCTAAACCCTGCCTTCCTAGCTAATGCCTCTTCGCCAGGAAGAAAGGTAGAAATGATCAGGTAACACTTTATTTTCTAGTCATAGGAGAATATGCCACAGACTAATGTCTACTTTCTCTAATGTTTGCACTTAAAAATAAATTTGAGTTTTTCATGGGTGGCATAAAACACTGCTAATTTTCCAGGTCAAATACAGCTGGCTTAATTCAAGTAGCCATGGAATAGAAAAAGTCCCCTAAATGTGACTGGGTAATCAAGTTTGGTTTTCTAGTGTGGAACAAGAATGTACTTCCCAGGGGGCTCCATGTGTTGGCACCACTCAGCTGCTTGAAGAATTTGCTTGATGAAAGCAGTGACAGAGGGAGAAAAAGAGAAACAGGTGGTGTGTCAACAGCAAAGCTGCCTATGACATCTGCAGGTCGCTCTGTGGATCCGGGATGAGGCTGCCTTGCATCCAAAGAGCCCACTTGGGATGCAAAGTCTGCTAAAGTCAGATAAGCAGAAAGAGTTGAAAGAAATTTATACATAAGAAAAGAGGAAGATAATATTGTTAAAACAACTAAAAATCTTAGAAAAGATTTGATTCTGTTCAAATATATGCATTTCAAATCTAAGACATTACTCTTCCTTTTGGTATGATATTAAATTGCAGGACACTGTATGTTTTGTTATGTCTATAATCCAAATAGCTCCACTAAAAATCAAAAACCCCACAAAATTACAAAAATGTCTTTGAGATCTTCTATTGTCTTTTATTGTCATCTCACACTAAGCCAGTAGGGTGTGCTCATAACTCAACATTCTACTTGTGGAAACCCACCCACCTGACCTTGTGGTGCTTTTACTAAAGGTAAACAAAAATAGCATTCATCTTAAGAGACAAACTGCCCGATTTGCGCTTTGCTCTTGAAGTCGGTTTCATGGCTCATTAAGGTGACAGGTTAAGATAGACTTCACTTCCTTTGGCTCCCCTTCTGAAATGTTGAGCAATCTCTTCTCCAATTCCTTTCTGCACCTCTCCTGGTGAGTAATCCCTGAATCTAGGTCCCTATTACCAACACTCTCCATCTTGTCTGCTGAGTGTCTCTTTTGGACAGCGTGTGTTCTTCAGAACTGGATACAAGAATTTTTCTGGTAAATAAATACTTAACGTAGAATGAAGAGAAACTAATTCACTCTGCTAAATCATGTCTATGATTTCATCCAAAGCACCTCAAGGAATCATGTAGAAGTCATCCAGTAACCTCTCTCATCACTTTCAACATTTAAAAAAAGCAGATCTTATTTCTTTTTCTGTAAAATTGAAAAACAAAATATCCTCACAGTTTGGCAAAATGGACTCAAGAGTGGAACTGAGAGACAAAAATTAAGTATGAATACAAACTGTTCTTTCCAAGATAAAAATAGACAGCAGAACATTGCATTGGCTTTCCCTTTTGACTTTTCTTTGTGATTTGTGGAAGTAGAAAACACTCAGTGGCCTTCATTGGCTGTACATGTAAAAAACTTGGCTGAAGGATGTTGACAAAATGGATAGTATGAGCTCATCTGCCTCCAAACACTGTTTGGTTAATGACTGAGTAGATTATGATTGTTTAATTGTACCTGGCACAGCTGGAAATGACTGAGCTCAAGCATTTCAAAGCACATTCAAATGTGGATTGATTGGCCAATGGCATATTTACCCATATTGCTAGGCAAGGTCAAAGTTAATTCTACATTTAGAATGGGATATGCCTGTGTATTTTTAGGTATCCTATGGGGGTCTCATTCATGTGAGTCTTCGTGTGAATCATTAGAGTGCCTTTTTAAAACCATGTAAAACAAAAAGCACACATGAAGGTTATATCACATATAATGCTCTATAAATGTTGACTTTTATTTTTAAGCTAATTTGACATGGTGTGGGAAATGGTGGAGAGACATTCCATGTCTATTCTTTTCTCCAGGGCCATGAGACTGGTTGTGGCCAATGGGCCATTGGCAGAAATCACCTGTGTCAGTGCTGAGTTGGGGGAGTTTTGGAACCAGTGTGCCTCCTACACTGCCCAGTATTAAATACCATATGATGTAGAAGGCTGGAGTCTAGATCTATTAGGACCATCTACGACAAGTCAGATTTTTCTGAGTGATAAATAAACGTGTATGTGTTAAGCTTGGAGATTCTGGAGGTTGTGTGTAGCAAACTTGGAGAATTCTAATATGAGGTTGCCAGTTTCTTTTTATATAAATTAAGATGTTTAATTCAATTTTTACTTTAAATTTGAAAAGATAGTATGTTCGGAATTAATAATTTAAAAGTACAATTGGATATGGAATGGAAAATCTCTCCCATTTCTAAACCCTGACCACCCATTTCCCCTTCCTGAGGGCAACTTATATTTAATAATTTCCTCAGAGATTTTACAGAGATATTCCACTTATAAATAAACAACCACTTGTATTATGTTCCCTGTTTTAAACACAAATGGGAGTAAAAGATACATTATTCTTTTTGCTTTTTTTTTATATATTAGGTGAATGTATGTTTGGACTGTGATAAGTGTTGCCAATCACTTTTCATTTTGTCACTTATCTTTTAACCAGTGATTTTCTAATAAAAATTATTTTATTTTAGCTGAATTTATGTATCCAACTTTGAATGTCTCTTTGATATGGTATTTTAAAGTTCTCAGCTGATTTTTTATCTTTATTATTACACTTTTTATATTTCAAATATCAGTATACTCCAGGTAAATATTGAAGCATGGGACCAACTTTAATCTTTTCTAGACAGCTACTTAGTTGTCTCAATTTTATTAAATACATTCCTCACTGATTTGAAATGTGACCTTTATCTTTTCTACTTTTCTATATGTATATCCCTGGATCTATTTCTAGACTTACTATTCTGTTACGTTATTTGGCTCCCTATTTGTGGGCCAGCATATTGAGTCTTCAGTTCATGACAATATGGGTTCTATACTCATCATTTAGGTGGAATTCCTCTTGTTCAAGGATACTCATTCTAACTGAGGATTAATACTCAATTAGAGCAGAGTTCACTGTGGAGTTTCTGACCATTTCAGGCAGATGAGGACCAGAGAATGGTAGGTACATACATGGATATGGGATCATTTGTAATCTCTGTCTTCTTTAATAGTAATGAAGCCAAGTTCTTGTCCCATAGCTGTGGAGAGGCAACTCAGATGGGCTGGAGTGATGGCAGTGGACCACTGTCAGTGGAGACACCTGCTTTACACAGAATGGCAGCCCAGATGTCCCAGCATCCACAATTTGAAGAACTCAACCTCCTGTTTCCCATGGATGGTGAAAAAATGGAAGTGGGGAAGACCTGAATGGAAGTTCAGACTCGAGGATTAACCCATAGTGTTAGTACTTTTCCAAACCCTAATTAGCATAGAGCTGGACCAATAGCTGGAACCCCTAGACCAGCACACTCAAGTGGTAACCTGGTATTGGATCCACATTTGCCCCTCCAAGAGCTCTGTTTCTATTCTTCACACTCTTTGGAAAAATCTTACTCCTTTCATTCCTGCCTTCTGTTGTCCTGTGAATTTCATCCTTTGGATTTGTGGGATAAGAACATGGTAAGAAGTTGGTGAGCTGTTGGAGTCTGTTGCAACATTGGAAGTCATGATCCCCATTTAGAGCTGCAACACGCCACCCAATGGTAGTGAAGAGTAATTGGGTGTGGGCTCTGTGACCCTTGGAGCTAACACAGGTAGGCATCCTTTGCTGTGATTAGCTGCTAACATACATAACAATAAGCTTTCTGGACTGCAGAGGCCTATAGCTTCAAGTTTCGCTTCAAACTCCTGTTTCAGTAATCCATGGGGCTGTGGCCCGAGTTAGTCATTTCTCTCTTTTGTTTTATATCTTGGCCATGGGAGTAAGTCTGTAGAACAGTGAGCAGTAGACACATTGGTAGGTGAATCTCTCTACATCTTTCCCTTTTTCATATTTATCTTGAATAACCTGCTGATAACTTCAGCTCTCTTATGAGTGGAAAGTGGATACTGTTTTTATTTTTTCCCCAGAATGATTTATCTTTGTTTAAAAAAGAATTTAAAATTGATTCAGATACATTTCAGAAAGATCTTAGTAATGTATATATTTTACTTATTTCTAGCTCTTGTAGATGAATGAAGCTGGGTAAAAATACAGCCCCATAGTTTTTAATGATTACATCTCTCATTATTTTTGATATATTAAAGTATGAGAAAACATTTGAGAAGAGTGGATCAATTTGTAAAATAGCATAACAAGCTAAACAACATCTTTAAAACAACCTAAATTTTAAAAAGAAATGCTTATATTCTTCACTGTTTCTTCAAAAGTTTCCATTACTTTTAAAAGTTTTAAAAGAAATTGAATTGAAGTATTTGACTATAAGATTTCAGTTTTTTCAAAGTGAAATTATTCTAAGTCAGCTATCAGTATAGATAATAATCTCATTTTCTTTGTAAACAGGCTGCTAATCATCCATTTCTTACCTTGGAATTTTTCCTTGTTTTTGTTGGTTGCTTTAATCTAAATGAACTATGACAGAGGATTTTATTTGTGGCTAAATATTCAGTTCTTCTTTCTGCTACCTGCCAAAAAGAATACTATAATCACTGTCTCTGGTTTGCTCCTTTTAAATGAAGAGTACTGTTTGCCTATTGCCACGATACTGTCATGGAACAAATCCTCTAAAATCTCAGGAACATGGGGCTGGAGATGCGGGTCAGTAGTAGAGTACTTTCCTTACATGCATGAGGCCCTGGGTTTCATCTCCAGCATTGGAAGAAAAAAAAAATCTCAGAAATTAACACAATAAGAATACGTGTACCTTCCCAATTTATGACCAGACATTTAGGGTAAGCTCAGTGGGGCTATTCTTTTTTGTTTTCTGAGTGGGATTTTGTATAGGTCTGCTGTAGACTGACTGAAAGCTAGAAAAACAGCAATGTAGGACCAAGGAGCCCCATCATTCTCCAGAAGGATACCCTGGGCATAAATTATGGGGCTGAAAAAGAAAAAGAATAAGAACAAACTCAGTTGAGCAAGAGCTATCTGCTCATGTCTGAACCTGAAACTTTCTGTGGATCAAGCAAATTATGTGGCTGAAACCCATGTTAAGGTAAGTGAGGATGTAAAGTTTAATACTAAAAATCAAAGAGGTAGACACAAATGAAGAACTAGGTTTATTAATGCAATCAATCATAGCAAGAAGAGAAATAACAATGTATGATAGGTATGAATGCTAATTCATAATTAATTGTGATTAATAATTAACGCCAAACCCACATAGAAGTAGAAAGAAAGTCTTACAAATGATCTATACAGGAAAGGTCTTTTTCCTTCTTTCTGAGGGAGTGTAGATGAGAAAAAAACCTGGGAGGAAAGTGAAATGAAACAAAGGTCACTTTAACGGGTTTTTCTGAAGACTTTTATTTGTAGTCACTTTAATGTCATCCAAGAGGCCAGAGAATGACATTCCTCTTTAGTCACTTGTGGCTCTTGAGCTGTAACTTGTATGTGTCACAGTTTCATGACTAAATTGCATTGATCTCTGGATTCGTGGTTAGTTTTTAAAATTTTTTTTTTAGTTGTAGGTGGACATAATACCTTTATTTTATTTATTTATATGTGGTGCTGAGGATCAAACCCAGGGCTTCACACATGCTAGGCAAGAACTCTATTTCTGAGCCACAACCCCAGCCCATGGACTCGTGGTTATTGCACACACTGTGTTTTGCTTGCCCACAGTCATATTCCCCATCTCCTCTTACTAACAGTGATGTTAGCTTTGTCTTTTAACTGCCAGGTCATCTGGGAATTTGAATGCCTTCCTTACTGAAAGTGCTGGTTATTAAGTATTATCTTGAAGCTCCAAACTTCTTCTATTCTTGGCTGTATGATACTGAGGCTGGGATTGTGCAAGCCATAGTTTTCCTTTGCCAGTTGACTCTGCTAGGTTCTGCTAACAGACCATTCTAAAGGAAGGCTAGGGTAAGAAGCGATATGCTCCTTCCTAATGGTTCTCTCTAATGTTGCTCTCTATCTTGGAGTCTGGTTTGGGTGACAGCAGTTGGTACCAGTTTTCATTGTTTCTATACTATTCCAAGGACTAGCTTCATCATGCCAACCAAAACTAGCTGGCTAAATTTCACTCTGCAGAGGCCTGAGTCCCTATTCTTAGGATCTTGTTCTTTTGAGGGCTTCAAATACTAGCACTAGTAGGAAACTGTTGTTTTAGGCTTCCACCAATATATGACCTAAAGCAATTTAATTAACTTCAAGAGGTCTTAGTTAAAGAGACTAAGGTTGCTATCATTTCTAGTATTTTTCCCAATCTTTTCTTTTGTATGCAATGTAGGTCCCTCCACTCATAGAATTTATTGAAAAGTGAAATGACTTGAAATGTTTAATTTTGGAATCAATCCTTTATATACAATTATTCCAATTAATTTATCTAATAGAAATAGAGTCACTAAATTATTGAGCTGCTGATAAGAGTGTTTTTTATTATAAGGTAAGTATAAAAGTAAGAGACCAATCTAAGTGGAACAAAACACATTAGAACAAAATGCATTTGTTAGGAATGAGGAGAGCTGGCCTCTGTAAGAATATATTGGAAAATTAAAGAGAAAATTTGCAATAGAAGGCAAATTTTGATGAATGCCAAAGTCAATTACTCCTTAAAACTGAAAATAAGACTTTTTTTGTTTCTCACTCAAGAAGTTTCCAAGTGTTCTATTTTAACTTTGTAATTTTTTAGATTTGAGTTTCCACGGTAAACCTTTTCTTATTGATTCCTTTTGCCTAAGCCTTCTGAGAAAAAAATGTATTTATAGTTGTATTTACAGTAATGTATCTTGGTGGTATATGATCCTGATTAAAGTGCTGAATTGGGTATTTAAATTGAATCATGAATTGTTTTCCTAGTGCTTGTTAGTAGTCTCTTTCCTTAGCCATTAATGTAAATTATTGGTGAACAAAAAAGCTTATAGAAATGAAATAAAGGTGTTTATTTGCTGGCGTTTGGGATACTGGTGTGGGATCTGTAGGAAAAGGAATGTGACTTTGCCTTTCCTTTGACTTATTAATGATTCTGTGTTGTCCATGTGCCTGGAGACTTTAATAGCAGACACATTTTTATAAGCAAAATAGCATGCTTTATATTGGCAAGGATACCATGCATCTCATGTGCTCTTTGCTCTATTTTCATTAGAGGGTTTCCATAGAGATTCCATTTAAAAATCAAGGATAGATTACCACATTAGTTTGCAAACATGAAAAAACATTTGGAAAATAAAACAATGTGGCCATAATATAAACAAAAATTTGAGGACTAGAAAAATCTTTAATACTAGTAGCCTACTTTTTTTCTTTAATCTGTGTTTTATGAAAATAATTTTTCAAAGAATACATTGAATCTCAAGAAAAGGTATAATTGAGCAAGCATGGTGGTGCATGTCTGTAATTACAGTTGCTGGGGAAGCTGAGGCAGGAGGATTGCAAGTTCAAAGCCAGCCTCAGCAACTTAGCAAGACCCTAAGCAACTCAGTAAGACTCTGTCTCTGAAAAAAAATAAATAATTAAATAGGGCTGGGGATGTGGCTCAGTGGTAAAGCACCTCTGGGTTCTATCCCTGGTACCACCTCCCCTCCCCAATAAAAAAGAAAGAAAAGGTATAAGTGAGATTATAGAATCTGCTTTTGGGTAGCTAAGTGTAGTGAGATCTGTGGAATTTATTTTAAAAAATTAGCTTGAATGATTAGTAATCCTGTATATTTTATAAACCTTAATTTTTGGTAAGAACACATTGAAGCACTGTATTCAGTTATCAGAGAGAGTCCTAAAAATAATAGATAATATGCTTGATTTGTTTTCTCTTTCTCAGAAAATCTACTGTTGTTCCAATCTTCTCTATACCAGTTAATGGCTCCATAAGTCCTCCAGTTTCTTTTCCTTGATCTTGGAATCATCCTTATTGTCTCTTTTATTATTGTTGTCCACATCCAATTAAGTTAGAGTTTCTTTTATGAACTATCTCCATATGTATCAACCATATGATTACTTTTCCTTATATTCACTCCATATGTCACTTTGGATTTCTCTGACATTTCCTTCCAATGAAATTTATATTATGCATTTTGGTCAAGAATGTAATGGAAGTGAGAATGTCCTCTAGATGAGGTATCAGGTGGTAGGTGATGTGATTGACTTCTTTGTTCTCTTACTGAACATGTTAACTTTGACCATTTGATGAAAGTGGTTTCTTTTGTGTGTGTGTGTGTGTGTGTGTGTGTGTGTGGGAGTACCAGGGATTGAACTCTGGGGCACTATACCACAGAGTCACATCCCCAGCCCTATTTTGTATTTTATTTAGAGACAAGTTCTCACTTAGTTGCTTAGTGCCTCCTTTTTGCTGAAGCTGGCTTTGAACTTGTGATCCTCCTGCCTTAGCCTCCTGATCCTTTGGGGTTACAGGCATGAGCCAGTGTGTCCTGCCAAAAGTGGTTTCTTCTCAGTAAATTTACTAGTTCTCAACTGTAATTAATATACATATTGTGAAGAGGTAGATTGAGACTGGGTAAATCTTAAGTTCCTCATGAAAACTTTATTCACTGGTTTTAGTATCCACTAGTATTTATAAGCTGAATAAAGTATTCCTATGACTATTGCCCAGTCATGATTATCTAAGTTTCATTGTTACTTCTGTATTTATTAGTTAAAATTCTACTCTAAGGGATAGCTCTCTTAACCACTCAAAAATTAACTGGTTAATAAGTATAAGCATTTGAATTCTTATTGAGTGGGTTTTATTCTTTTTCTCCATCATTTATTTTGATATTGAAATGGCATGTGGATGTGGAGAAAAGGGATGTGACTTTGCATCTCTTTTGTTCCATCTATGAAGTGGATTGTATGCACTTAGAACCTTCATAGCAGACAAATTTGTAAAGATGAAAGGATATGCTAAAAATAGGTGAGAGTATAAAGAATTTCACAAGATCATTTTAATATATAAAATTTGGATAGCAATTCTGGAACTGAAAATTAGAGTAACTAATATTAAGATTTAAATGCATTGTTTTTTTAAAAAAAATATTTCCTAAAGCAAAAAATAAAACTAGTTAATTAGAAGACAATTCCATAGGACATATTCAGAATAAAGAACAAAAGAAATTAAGAATTTAAAGATTGTGTTTTTTGAAAAAAAATGCACAGAGCTGAAGGGAAAAAATAATAAGCTGAAAAAAAATTTAAAAGAAAAAAAATGTATAGACTACAGGTCCAAATAGATGAACACTCATGAGATAGCAAGAGAGAACTATGGGGTATGGTGAATGTTATGCCTCTATGTACCTATATACATATGTGCGTCTGATTGTTTTTTTAACTGCAGTACAAGAAAGATGTAAAGAAGAGAAGCAGCATTTAAAGAAAAACTGGCTAAGAAAATTTCAACTTGAGAAAAAAAAATCAACCTAAAGATTCCAGAGGTACTGAAAAATTCACACAGTATAAGGATAAAGAAAATCAAGCCTAGGCCTATTCAAACCATTTGAAAGCAGACAGAAAAAGACATGCAATCTTCAAAGTAGGAACAATAAAAGTGGCAGCTCACTGTTGAACACAATGATGAACTCCAGAAGATAATCAAATAATACATTTAATTTCCTGAGACAAGAAAAATTGTCACCCTAGAATTCTGTCCTCAGCAAAAATATTCTTTCACATTAACAGTGAATTCCGAATCACATCTTTCCTTTGTTTAAGAAACTTAAAGAATCAAGTGTGCTGAATTTTTAAACAATTCTAAAGTTCCTTTGTTCTTCTTTCAGCTTTTTATCCACCCAATCCCCCCCAAAATAAAATTAATATATTTTCTGTTATCAGATTGTTTTTCTTTGTTAGTAGATATTCACTAACAGAAAGATATTCTTTGTTAGTAGATATTCACTAACTAAAGATTTTTGGGTAGAAGATAATTGAAGATGGAAGACTGGGTGAATTGCAAGAAAGAATAGAGACTATAAGGGAATGATTATATACAGTCATTTTCTATGAAAAATAAGTACAAATATCATGACACTTAATATGTTCAGGATTAAAACATATGGGAAAATTAGCATAAATGAGAGAATTATTTCAGTCATAATGTTGCAGAGTCTATTAAGGACTAATAGGGTCTGATGTACCGCCCCCTACCCCCCGCCACCATCTACACTGCAATGGAACAGTTTTGAGGTAGGATCTTTAAGGAAATAGTTAAATGAGGTCATAAGAAAGAGGCCCTCACCCTGTAGGAATGGTGGTTTTATAAGAAGAGGAAGAGACACTAGAGCATTTTCTCTCTGCATGCACAAAGGAAAGGCCATGAAAGGAGATATCAAGAAGGTCATCTTCAACTGAAGGAGATTCCTCACCAGACAGTGACAACATTGACATCTTAGTCTTGGACATCCAATCTCCAGGAGTGGGATAAAACACATTTGTCTTGTTTAAACTACCCTTGTGATATTCTATTATGACAGCTCAAACCAACTAATACAAAGCCCTTGCATTATCTGGAAATGATAGTTAGAAATACTAATTAGAATAGATGGCAATAGATTATTGACATGTATTATAATATCCAGGATGACAACTTAAAAACACAAAGAAGTAATAAGTAAATAAAAATAGTATTAGGATAACAAGTTAGAATATGTTAAAAAACAACAACAACATCAAAAAACCCTTAAAACTTGATTACTCTTAATGAGGACAAGTAGAGAAATAGGTCAAAGAATAGATGAAACAATTTTAAAGAAACTGACTTAATAATGTATTTAAATTCAAGCACATCAGTATTTACATTAAAAGTAAACCACTTCAATATATCAACTAAAGACAAAGATTAGGAGGATAGATTTTAAAAAATATAGATATCTAATCTATAAGGACACAAAAACTCATCTGATATATCTGATTAGCAAGATATATCATGGAGCCCGGTGTAGTGGCACACACTTGTAATCCCAGAGGTTTTGGATGCTGAGATAGGAGGGTTGCAAGTTCAAAGCCAGCCTCAGCAACAGTGAGGTGCTAAGCAATTCAGTGAGACCTTGTCTCTAAATAAAATATAAAATAGGATTGGGGATGTGGCTCAGTGGTTGAGTTTTCCTGAGTTCAATACCTGATATACACATATATATATATATATATCTGTTTGTCATGATGGGAAATTTTGTAATGGCCCAGATTGTGAGTGTTTCCAGTTTTGTCAGGCACATATGGTTTTTGTTACACTTTCTTCTTTTGTTGTTGCATCCATGTAAAAATATAAAACCATCTTAGTTCACCGGTTGTAGAAAATCAGGCTATAAACCTGTGCATGTGCTTTGGACTTAATATTCATGTCTGCCCTTACCCCCATTCAAATCCATAGGTTGAAATCTAATTCCCAGTGTGATATTACCTGGCGGAGGGCTTTTGAGAGGTTGAGCCCACACCAATGGACTTAGTAGTCTTATAAGTAAGAGTCCAGAAAACTGGCTTATTTTTCCAGCATGAGAGAAGATAAGTTGCAACTTGGGAAAGGACCTTCATGAGAACCTGACTATGTTTCTGCTCTGATTTCAGACTTCTCTGCTTCTGGGACTCTGAGGATAAAACCATTTTGGTCTTGTTATAAATCATGCAGTCTATGGTATTTTGTTAAAGCTCCCAGAACTAAGATATCATGCTTCCTGATCCTTATGGAAATTAGTATAACTATGCTAATAAGAAAATATAGGCTCTAAGACACACAACATTTCTAAATTTATAGGGAAAAATTTTTATAATAATAAAGAGTTAGAAAGATAGTGCAATCTTAAGACTATAGCTAACTATTAAAATTGCCCCAAATACAGGAAACAAAAATTGACTGAATTTAAAGGAATAGAAAAACTTACCTCATATTAAAGGTCATATCAGTAACTGTTAGAACAAAAGATAAAAATCAATAGAATATAATAAATGTACCTAGAATAACTAACATACATAACCTAAAAACATTTTTAAAAATACTGAACCCAAGAATTGCATAATATGCATTTTAAGCATGTATGCAACATTATCAAAAACTGTGAAGGGTATAAGATTTCTGCTTTACTTTTAAAAATATTTGTTCTAATTAGTTATACATGTCAGTAGAATGTACTTTGATATGTAATATATAATGGAGTATAATTTGTCATTCTTCTGGTTATACATGATGTTGAATCCCACCAGTTGTATAACTATATATATATAGTAATAATGTCTTATTCATTCTACTATCCTTTCTACTCCCATACCCCTTCTCTACCTTCACTCCCGTCTACCTAATCTAAAGTAACTCTGTTCTTCCCTAGCTTCCCCATTAATATTTTGTTATAAAAATTATGGATTCACATGTAATTGCTGGAAATGATACAGAGTTATTCATCTTACAATTTGTCCATTTTCTTCAATGGTGACATTTTGCAAAACTGTAGTACAATGTCATAACAAACATCTTAAATTCACTGATCTGATTGAGATTTCTTCAGGTTTAGTTGAACTAAACTTCCTGTGTGCATTTTGTTCGAGGCTGTCTTCTTACAAGCGTGGTTTTGTATACTTGCTCTATCGTCGAAGTATTGAACAGTTCCATCACCTCAGTGTCTTCTTTGTCCTTTTTTAAGCACACCTAACTCCTCTCTCCTCCCTAATACTCTTTAACCATGGATACATCTTGTTTCTAAAATCCTGTCAATTAAAAAATGTCATATAAATGGAACCACAAAGTATATAATCTTTTGGGAATTTGTTTTTGCATTCAAAATACTACCCTGGAGAATTATCTGAATTGCTGCTTGTTTCAAAAGTTTGTTCCTTTTAAATATATAACCTGTTAATTAATTTGTTGTTTGGTGTGGTAAAAGTCATGTCATATGGAATCTATTCTCTTAGATTCTTAATTTTAATTAATTTAATCTTAATTAATACATACCATTAATTACAAATATGGAGTTACAGACAGTTCTCTAGATCTTCATCTTTATGACTGAAATTGTATACCCATTTCCTTCACCATGGCCCCTGACAAACAACATTTTACTGCTTCTATGTTTAACTATATTAGATACCTCATCTAAGTGGGGGGAGGGGTCAAGCAGCACTTGTTCTTTCTATGCCTGGGTTATTTTGCTTAGCTGACTGTTCATGCATGTTGCCACACATAACAAGCTTTCCTTCTTTTGATAGCTGAATAATATTCCATTGGGTGTATACACCACATTTTCTCTCTTAGTTCAGCAGTTGATGGACATTTTCATTGAACCCACCTCTTGACTATTGTGAATAATGCTGCAGTAATCACAGGAGTGAAAAGACAGCATGCTAGACACAGCTTCTGCACCTTTCTTTCTGTCCCAAGGGAGAGGATACCCAGGTATCTGATATTTGTTTGCAGTATCACAGGTCTCTGGCATAGCACTGAGCTACTGTGCTTCTTGTGTTCCCAGTGTTCTGTAGAAATCTAGAGCAAGCTGGTGCCTAACAGTGCTGAGACAGGGAGGACAGCCCCAGGGCAAGTCTAGACTTTGGATATATGCTTTGTTCTTCTTCTTCCTAGGGAGAAAAACCTTGTCAGATGTATAATTTGCAAATATTTTATCCCACTCTCTAGGCAGTCTTTGCCCTCTGTTCATTGTTTCCTTTACTGTGTGGAAACTTATATGCAATGTAAATCCATTTGTTTATTTTTGCTTTCATTTCCTGTGCCTTGGAGGTCTTATCCAAACACCTCACCCCTTCCAATATGTGAAGAATTTCCCTTATATTTTCTATTAGTTTCATAGTTTATGGTTTTACATTTAAGACTAAAATCAATTTTGTATTGATTTTTGTATATGGTAAGATGTAAGATATAGTTTCATTCTACTGCATGAGAAAAATCAATTTTTCCAGCACCATTTATTGAAGGGACTGTCCTTTGAAAAATGTGTCTTCCTATCACCTTTGCACAAAATCAGTTGACTGTGGGAGCATGGGTTTGTTTCCATGCTCTTTGTTCTGTTCTGTTCGTACCATGTGTCAATGTTATGCCAGTTATGTGCAGTTTGGGTTACTGTACCTTTGTAATATGTTTTGAAGTCATGTATCTTGATGCCTCTTGCTTTTTTCCTGTTGCTCAGGTTTACTTTGGCTATTGAGTTTCTTTTGCAATTATATCTGAACCTTAGGAGTGTTTGGTTTCCTATCTTTGTAAAGAATGTCCTTGGTATTTGGATGGGGATTGCCCTGAGTTCATAGATCAGTTGGGGGCAATATGGACATTTTATTAATGCTAAACTTTCCTATCCATTTTTGTGTATGTCCTCTCCAATTTATTTTATTGTTGCTTTAGAAAGTTTTCCTAAGGGATTTTGTTTGTTTGGGTAACTATTGGAAATGGCACTGCATTCTTGATTTCTTTTTCAGCTAGTTTTTTTGTTAGTGTAAAGAAATGCCATTTTTTACACCTGACTTGATTTTGTATTCAACAACTTGACTGAATTTATCATTTGTTGAAAATTTATGTATTAATATTCTGTAACTTTCCCCTTTTTTTTGTATCCTTATTTAGTGTTGGTATTAGGATAATGGTGATTTCATATAATGAGTTTGATCCTGTTTTTGTCAGCTTTTTGCTAACATAATCAAAAGACCTGATAAGAACAAATTTAGAAAAGGAAAAGTTTATTTTAGGGTTCAGGGTTTCAGAGATCTCAGTCCAGAGGCAAACAGGTTCTATTCCTGGGTGCTTGAGGTGAGGCAGAACATCATGGCAGAAGAGTGTGGAGGAGGAAAAAAATATCAAGACATCACACCAGGAAGCAGAGAAAGAGAGAGACTCCTCTAACCATGGACAAAATATGTGCCCCTTACCAAGGGCACAGCCCCAGCCACCCACCTCCTCCAAGAACACCCTACCTGCTCACAGTCACCACCCAGTCAATCTCTATAAAGGGATTAATGTCCTAATGAAGTTAAGGCTCTCCTAATCCAGTCATTTCACTCTAAAGTTCCTTGCATTGGCTCAGTGCATATGATTCAAGTTGTTTGAATCAATAATTGGCCTGTTTATGTTTTCTGTTTATTATGTTTTCAAATTATTGTCTGTTTATGTTTTCTGTTTATTATGTTTTCAAATTATTGTCTGTTTATGTTTTCTGTTTATTATGTTTTCAAATTATTGTCTGTTTATGTTTTCTGTTTATTCATCATTTAGTCATGAATATATGTATCCAGGATTTTATCTATTTCCTTTATAAGATTTCTAATTCGTTGCCATATTAGTGTTCATAATAGCCTTTAGAAATCCTTTGCATTTCTGTGGTATTAATTATAATGTATTTTTTGAGTTTTTTTGGTGTTTTCTCTTTTATTTTTCTTAGTCTATTAAAGATTTGACTCTTTTGTTTATCTTTTCAGAAAACCAATTTTTATTGTGTTGGTTTTTGTATTTTTTTATCTCAATTTTACTAATTCCTTTTCTCATCTTTGTTATTTTGGGTTCAGTTTGTTCTTACTTTTCCAGTTCCTAGGGTGCATCATTAGGTTGTTTGTTTTAATCTTTCTATTTTTTTGATGTAGTTGTTTACTGCTACACATTTTTCTCTAGAACTGCCTTAGCTATATAACCCATAGCTTATGCTATGTACTTTTTTCATTTTCATTTGCTTAAAGAACTTTTTAGTCTCCATTTTAGTTTCATTCAGATATGGTGTATTAGCTGTAATTCTGGAGGGACTCAGTTGTGTGGCCTCTGCTGTTTCTCAGCTGTAATATGCATCTGTGATATCTGCAGTTCATTCAGTAGCTTAGACTACAGGCATTGATGACTGTGTGATATGGTGAAGTTTTGCTGAGGACAGAAACATATACTGAGGTAGGCTAGACTGCATGTGCAGTGGGCTCACCAGGAGGACTGGGTAGACACCATGTGAACATGGTTGAATGATGGTAAAGCCTCATGAATAGAGACAAATGGTAACTACTAGGTCCCAGACAGGATGAGTCCAGTTCAGCATGGGCCCAATTTCAAGCTTCTAAGCCATGTGCTTAACTGTGGTGGGGGCTGGGGGACAGGAATTAGGTGGGTGGTCAACAATGTGGGCTTCTGCTCTGGGGCAACTAGTCTGTGAACTTCAAGTAACTCTCCAAACTGTGCTCAGAGACTATGAGTACTATAGAAGTTTCCTATGCAGTCATATAAATCATTGACAGGAACTGTTGGTGTCTCCACCTTACCTTTTACTCATAAGGAGAAATCTGTTTTGGTTCCAAGGCAATCTAGGTAGTGAGACAGTATGGAATAGGCAAGGGAAATTGCTTTCTTGTCTATAGTGCCATGTTGGGTTTTCATGGTGTGCATGGATCTCACCACTTCTCCAATATTCTCCAGTGTTCTTCCTCAGCTACTCTAGTTGGAATATGATTGTTTATTCTTCATTGTGGTCCCTTTTTGTGAGGGTGAGGATATGATGATGGGGGACTATATTTAACCATCTTTCCAACATCACTCCTCTGTCAATTTTACCCTAAAAAGTGAGTCATGGATGCTGGCAGAAGACCTGAGACACTCAGAAGCAGCACAAACATCATTTTCCCAAATAGTAGTTCCTATAGATGACTTGAAGAAGTAACACCCACACATGCAATGAGTTGCATCACAGAAAAGGATAAGTAAACCAAAAGGATACATTCCTGCTCTTCCACAAAGAGACAGCCTTTGTAAGAAAAACTGCCTTTTGTTCTGGAGGGAGACACTCTTTCTATCTTGTAAAACTGTTTCACCAACATTCTTGAAATAATTGAAGGTGTTTCCTCTACTCTTAAAATATGAAGAAACATGAGAGGCCCATTGAAAATCACCTTACAATGGTATTATCCAAAAGATACCATATGATGTATTATAAAGCAAATAATAACACAATTTGAAGCTGTGAAAATAACCAGTGGATAGTCTAGTCATGGAAGAATTGAGTTGGAGATCAGTGACCAAAGTACAGAGAGGTGATCTTTAAAATGTTTGGAAATTATTATGTAACTTTTCTAAATTATGCACATTAGAAAGGAAATCACAACATTAGTTAGAAAATACCTGATTTTTAATTAGCAAAAGCTATCAAAACTTGGGCTGGGGTTGTAGCTCAGAGGTAGAGCACTTGCCTTGCACACATGAGGCACTGGGTTTGATCCTCAGCACCACATAAAAATAAATAAATAAAAGGAAGTTATTTTGTCCAACTACAACTAAAAAAATATTTTAAAAAATTGAACTTGTGGAATGTAGCCACAAAAACACTTAGAGGAAATTATAATATTAAGTGAACATATTAATAAAGAAGAAATGTTATGAACAACTATCTAAACTTTATTATTTTGGGACCAAAAGAAACCTTGGCAAATTAAAACCAAAATTAAAACCAAAAATCCTAGCTGAAAAGAAATTATAAAGAACAGAAATCAACCAACAAAAAATAGCAAGATTATAACATTGATGACCTCCCTATAGATAAAAACCATGAAAAGAAACAAAAATAACCAACAGAAGAAATGCAAAGTGATAACACTGTAGATCACTGACCTAAAAAGATAATAAACAAATGCTTTTGAATTTAAATGAACAAATCTTGAAAAGCACAATCTTCAAAAACAGGAAAATCTCAATACTCCTGTATGTATTAAGAAAATTGGATCCATATTTAAGATCACTTATATAATGCAATATTATACCACACTGAAAAAAACAGGCTATTGCTACCCACAATACTATAATGAATCTCACAGACATATGAAGGAAAAAAAGCTAAATAGGTAAAGTTCAAAATGTTTGATACCTGATACATTAAATTTAGCCTAGAGATGACTCTGTAGGTTAGCAAACTGTAATCCAATAATATGCTGTATTTTTCTAATAGCTGTATATCAGCCTATTCCAGAAGCTGAGCTTCAGCCAATCACAAGCTCATCATACCATGTCCATGTAAGGCAAATACTGAGTGGGGCCAATCAAGTTGTGTTTGTATGACACTTCCTTTTTCTATCTGTAAATATTGCCTGCCATGTTGCTGAGTGAATCTCTCAGTCCTTAATGGCTCAAGGTGCTGCCCAATTCATGAACCATTCTTTCCTCAAATGTTGCTAAATTCTTCTAAAGACTTTCTTTGAATACAACGTTCATATAAAGTTCAAAAATGGGCAAAACTAATTCATGCTGATAGAAGTAAACATAGTAGTTGCTTTTGTGAATGTGGTAATGATTAGATGATAAATTAGATGATACATTAGAGGGAGGCTCTGGGAGTGGCCATGTTCTCTACCTTCAGTTACATGCTGGGTATGTCTGTGATAATCTTATAAAATTGATCACATTACACATTCATAATTTACATTCCTTCCTGTAGAGATTCTACATTTCAGTAAGCATTAAAGTCAAGATAACAACTACAAAAATTATGGAGAAAAAAACAGTCCTATTTCTTAATGTCTGAGATTGCCAAAACATTGGTCTGATTTCCTCTCTTTGTACTTTCTACATCAACAGTGTATTGGTCTTTCAGGGAAGATTATAAAATAGATAATCAGCATTTAATGCTATGTGCAGGACTGGATTACGTCAGTAAAAAGTTTAAAACGAAGTTTACTTTTAGCATATGGGCCATCTAAATTCACTAGCTGACTTCAAGGAAGGAAAAAAATGGGGTTTATGAAGAGTCTCAGCGGGAGATGTTTATATTAGATACTTAGCACTGTAGGATAGTGTGAGTTGGAAAACAGGCAGATCCAATTAATGGATTCTGCACTGTGGATACTGAACCATATTAGGATTTGGATAGTTTTATGTGTGAATGTGAGAACATAAGAACATACTCCTATGAAATGTTATAGTTTTATCCTACTTCATGAGAATTTTTCTATAGGCTAGGGATTTGTGATAAAAATAGAAATATGTTGACTCCTCATTTGTGGAATTCTCTACTAAAATTCCTTGAGGAATACACACACACACACACACACACACAGAGACACACACACACATATTAGGAAATAACAGTGGTTTGTTCTCATCTGATTCTAAAGGGGACAGTATGAGGCAAGGAAATAGAACATGATCATTCCCACATATGGTCTCTACCCTAAAGATTTGGACCCTCAGAACAATTCAGGGACTTGTAGCTATACATGTATCAAATTTAAAAAGACTGCTTCATGTGACCAGCAGCTTTCTCATGAACCTTCCATCCAACCATCTGACTTTCCTAAATTATCCACTGTGTTTGAAAAGACTCATTCATAATGGCACACTATAGATTACTTCAGAAGTATCCATTTTCAAAAGGAAATATAATCTATTCATAAACCCAGACCTAAGATTTGACCAATGTTCTCTTGAGGGATTTGTGGAATTTGGATGGGCAACCTTATTCTAGAAACTTATTCTGATACTTCTGACTTTATATGTAATGTTTAGGAACACTGATTCTTACATTGGTATTTGTAGGTCTCCAGAGAATTAGAGCAAATTCCAAAAAGATTGCACAAGTTAGAGCTATGGAAACTTCAAGAGCTATGGGGGGGCACTGAAATCCATTATATTAACCTCCTACCATTACATGTGCTATTTTTTCCCTCTGGCTGAAACATATCCAGTTATTTTTGCTAATGAACGCTTGTGGGACTCAAACACAGCAGTCTCTCATTTTTTGATTTATATATCACTATCTTCTCCAGATTTTATCAGTTAGGAAGTCAAGATGTGCATGTGTATGTATTTGTGTTTGTGAGTGTCTTGGTGTGTATATATGTGTGCATATATGCATGTTTACATTGCTTGACAGTTTTGTTTTGTAAATGGATTGAGGATAAAATAAAGATGGAGAAGGAAAGAGATTAATGAATAATTGGAAAACTTTGCTGGAAAATGTGACACATAAAACTGAAGACCCATTTTTCATCCTTAGTAACTATACCCTGGGAAAATTCAAAATTTTAGAGTTTATAAAAATGAATAAAACCTCTAATAAGCTTTTTTGGATAAAACATCTCAATCAGAAGAAAACATTTCTAATGGAAATTTGATGTGTGTTGATATTGTCACATTATTTTTTTTACTCATATAATTCTGCAGAAAACAACTTGAATTTAAATTATCAAAAAAGGGGGGGGGCTGGGGATGTGGCTCAAGCGGTAACGTCCTTGCCTGGCATGTGTGGGGCGCTGGGTTCAATCCTTAGAACCACATACAAACAAAATGAAGATCTTGTGTCCACTGAAAACTAAAAAATAAATATTAAAAAAAAATTCTGTCTCTCTAAAAAAAAAAAAAAGACAAAATGATGTCTAGGCACTTGAATAAAAACAACCAAAAAGTGAAATAATTACTACAGGGTAGTTCCTGAGATTGAATTTAAGGATCATATTTTGAAAACATTTGCTCTGATGAGAGATGCTAATGTTTCTATTGGAAAGTTGTTTAAATTTTACTTCCAGAACCACAAGTGCTGTCTGTAGATGTAATAGAGGGTGAGTTATACAAAAGAAGAAAAATACAGTGAATATATGAATTTTTTCTTTACTATTGAAATGGTAATTATATAGATCCCAGGACTTCTTGGTGTTTACCTGAAGCAGATATCTATTTTTAAAATAATACCTTTTTAGACTTTTTGATTTGTTTGATTTTAGAATCCAAAGTAGTTAGTTCTGTTACCTGAGGAATACTAGGCTCCTCCAAAGTTTCATTTTATTTTATTTTTTATTTTAAAAACTTCCAGTTAAGTATTTCTCATGTTATTTAAACAACAATAGGGCTCTTGATCTATTACAAGTTTAAGAAACTATTGAGTCTTTGATACCCCAAACACTTCAGGTTATACCTACAGGAACTAATTTCACAGAGGAAAAATAATTAGAAAAATATTTTATATGCTACTGCATGATTTTCATTAGTTAAATATTTGGATTTCCAGATTTTTTTGAAAGAGTTTTTCTTTTTTAATTTTTTTTAATTTTAATTTAATTTTATTTTATTTGAAAGTGGAAAGGTTTTGTGTGCCAGGTGAATATTTCAGAGTTCTCACAGCTCTGATATAAAACAGCTTTATATTTGGATATGAGCAGGACAGGATATATGAAAAGTTGTGATGAAATTAGAGGGTCTTTCTGGGACAACAGTGATTTATATACAGTGTTAGTGGTGATTATACAATTTGTTGGCAACCATTGATTTTTCAATTGTGAACTCAGCAAATTCTAAGAAGGAGGGATGACAGTTGATGAACTTTCTGATATTGAAAAATAAATCCTGCTGAATAACTCTAGCAAAGGAATTTTTTATTTTAATGGTTGCTGTTTATAAATGGAAAAAAAAAAGAAGTGGAATTTTAACAACACTAAACTCTCTGAAGATTTCAACAAATAAAATCTCACCTTATGACCCCACTCTGACAACCCTACTAGAAACTATAATCAGTCTCACCTTCTACTCTATTTCTCTCTCTCTCTCTCTCTCTCTCTCTCTCTCTCTCTCTGTGTGTGTGTGTGTGTGTGTGTGTGTGTGTATGCTTGTCACCTTCTAGAATACTCCATTGTATAGTTAACTTATATTCCTTGTTTGTTTGTAGTCTTTCTCCACTAGAATGGGCAGGGATCTTTGTTCGTTGGGCTCACTGGTATATCTTATGCTTAGGATGACATCCAGGACATAGTCAATACTCAGTCAATATTTGTTGAAATTAAAACAATTTTTGTGTTTGAGATGAGAGAAAGAAAAATAATAAATATCTTTAGTTGGGTCATTCCTATGTGCCAGCTATCAAGTACTTTCACCAGTATGTTAGTTTTCTGTTTCTGTAATGAAATACCTGAAATAGTCAACATATGAGGAGGAAAGACTTATTCTGTCTCACACTTTCACATGTTTGAGTGTGAACTTTTCACAGGTTTGAGTCCATGTTTGCTAGGCTCCATTGTCTTTGGAGCTCTGTTGTGGCAGAACCTCGTGGCAGCAAGCATGTGTTGGAAAAAATTGCTCATGTCAGGGCAGATGAGAAGCAAAAAAAAAAAAAAGAAAAAAGAAAGGGGTTGAGGTCTCAATATCCAATCAAAGCACACCCCCAATGACCTAACTTCCTCCCACTAGGCCACATCTCTTAAAGTTCCACCACCTTCCAATAGTACCACAGGCTGGGGACCAAAGTTTTAACTTTCAGCCTTTGGGAGACAGTTAAGATTCAAACTATAACAACTTGGTATATGTTACATCCTTTCTTTAATTCAATATGTTATTTTAAAACTTACCAAAAAACTTTATGAATTAAAGATGAAGAAAATGAGGCTCAGTGAGATTGCATCAAGAGCAAAAGGCCAGTGAGAAACAGTATCTGGAACTGAACTAAATTGTGTCCAAGTCCAGAGCTTTAGCTTTTTACCATGAAGTATTTCTTCAGGTACTATTTGATTCTTTCCAGTGTTTGCATTTGAACACATGTGACGATTCTAATAGAACTTTAAGGACTTCCAAATCATAATGAATGATTCTCACAGCAGGTGACAAATTTGTTATGGAAAATTGGCATTCCATGGTAACTGAATTTTACCATTAGGTTTTGTTTTTCTGTTTCCAGAGTATGGAATTTTGGCAATTCCAGTTGTGAACACACATAGACAGAATGTTGTCACCAACTGTTTTGTCTTGGCCAGAACTGCATCTTCCCAAGATCTCCAGAGAATTTTAGGCCCTTCTCAGTACTATTGCCACAGTCCTTTCCCCAGAGCATATTGTTGAGTCTACTTGTGTGGATGACATCAGAAGCTCTTCACTAACAGGCTCCGAAAGCAGGACTTTTTCTGCTTTCATGGCAATGATGACTAGGTCAGAAAGTAAGTCAATGATTAAAGAGTCATATTTGCTTGGAATATTAGAAAAGTTATGAGTGCCAATATTTGCTCATTTTATGTTGTGAGCAAGGTAGTTCTTAGGGTAAGCAAAAATTGGAGAAAAGGATTATTAGTTTCAATTTTGATTTGGGTATCAAATGCAATTCAGTCCTGATTTCATCAATCTTTCTATTGAAAATTGAGGACATGATTTGTCAATCACTTATGAATATAGTCAATGTTGTGATCACAAACCAAAAAATGGAGACATTGCAAATATTATAAAGGAGAAAATCTAAGTAGGAAATGTGAATTCTCTGATTTTAGAACCTGATCCTGAATAACTTAAAGAGATTTACTTTCATCTCTAATGTACACTCAGCTTCCTATTTTGTAGCTCAATATAATGTATAATTAATGTCTATTATACCAACATGTTTAAAAACCTGCCCATTACATAAATGTAAAACTATTAAATATATGCTACTAAGTCATGATTTGGTATCATAAACTGTAGAATGATATATACAGATATGGATGTTTTGATCATTTAGGAAGAAAAGATACTCATATATTTATGATATAAATAATAATATGAGAAAGATGGCCGCTGCGTACGGGGGTTGCTGAAGTGCTGAGCGTGGTGCTCAAAGCAGCGGCTTTATTAGAGATTTCGCACAGTCTGTTAAAGCTCCTTTCACCGTTAATCTGTAGTGGACCACTTTGCCAAGGAGCAGGAAGAACAAAGAAATCGAAAAAGAGACGCTTGGCTGCTCAGAGCCGCGGGTGCTTTGCTCCCATCTGCTTCCTCTTTCGCTTCCCTCTGGGCGGAGAAGCTGAATGTGCAATCAGCAGTGGATTGTAAGTACCCGAGGCAAAGAAAGCTCAGTGCGCCCCGCCTTTTTTTTGAATATTTTTATACAGGGAGAGTTTGTGGATTGGGATTGCTGGCGGGGCTGTGGTTTCTGTGCCGAAAATCCACTCCGCGGGAGCCGCCATTTGCTTTCTGCTTGCTGTCTTGATGGCTCTGTATACACTGTCCGGCAGCCGCACCTAGAGGTTGGAGCTGGGCTGCGTGCCGAGCCCTGTCCTCCGAAGCCTGGACTGCAGCCTCGAGCGTCTCTGTGGCCTGTTCGCCGCTGCACCTTCGGGCAGAGCCTGCTCTGGGGTCGTTCTGCACCCCCCTGCCAGGGGACCCGTGCTCCGGAGGAGGGGGACGGAGAGCTGCGGCGGCAGCCGCTTGGGCCCCTGGGGCCTGGCACCGGGCTGAAGAGCTGCGGAGGCCAGGGCGGCTCTGCTACGGTCGCAGACAGGCGCGATGCTCGTCAGCGCGGCCCAGAGACGGAGGCGACGGCGGCAGGGTTTCATTTCTAGAAATCTGGACTGGAAACAGAAGCAGCAGTTTGTATAATCCCAAGAACTTGCTTATGCCAGGAAGCTGTAAGGGCAACATGAATATTACTGAGGAGATGTAACATGGTGGCAGGCGCAGAGAGATCAAGTCTCTGACATCTTCAACTGCGCGGGCATAGGGAGCCGTAAACTGTCTAAATGCTGTTTGCTCAGGATCACTAGGCAATGCTGAGCTGACGTGGATCTGGGGTGTACAGGCTGGGCCCCTCAGAACACACACACAGAGCCCGAATCGGAGGCAATTAAGCTCCGGTTCGCCTGCTTCGTGTGACTCAGCACTAACGATCCCGCTGAAATAATTGGCCGGCCCTTAGGAACTTACAGAGGTAAAAGCCAACCGAGCCTTCATAGGCAGTGGCCACAGGACTGAAACGGGGATTGGGAGAGACAGTCAGGACCCACCCGTTGCATTGGTCACCCGGCAAAGGGAACAAACGGTCACCATTTGCATGGGATATCACCATGGCAGAGAAATGGCGTCACGGGCGGAGGAGATAACTGCATTGAAACCAGCGCGACAGGTGTGTAATCCCCTAGCCATCTCTCTCCACACAGCGGGGAAACCTTAAGGGCCACTCCCAGCTCTCCTGTGAACGCAATAACCAGACCTAGGGAATCAGGAGTGGCGCGGGACTCGCGTCGCGGAACTCCCGGCTACCGCTCCCACCAGTGCTGACAACTGAGGTCTCTTGCACCAGCTACCGGGGGCGTGGCTACAGGAGGGCAAGCAAATTCGCTGGGGGATCTCAGCCCCAAGCACTACAAACTTAGGGTCTGAGGGAGGCAAACAGGGAGAGTGAGCCCAGGTGTTCATGAAAACAGGGCTCCCAGGAGCAGCAGACCTGGCGTGTAGCCAGTATTGTGGTGAGCGCCACAGGTGAGCACGGCCTGGCTTGAGGAAACACAAGACAAGGTCCTAGACACTCAGGATTGGAGACCCGCCCAGTCTAGGAGAAAGAGCTGCTGCACAGTGAATGGTTCCCACCTATTGAGAGGAGAAGCTTGGCCCAGTGGGCACAGCTCCACCTACTGGAAGAGAAGTTAATAGAACTCTAGGACTGCATTTATTATTATTATTATTATTATCATTTTTTTTTCTTTTCTTTTTCTTTTTTTTTCTTCTTTTTCTTTCATTTTCAATTTTTATTTGTTGTTGTTCTTTAATTTTTTTCAATGTTTCTATTTTTTTAATTTTTTTTAATTTTATTATTATTTTTTTTAATTTTAATTTTCATTTTTTATTATCACTATTATTTTTGTTAAAATTTTTTTTTCGTCTTTTCTTTCTTTCTTTATTATCTAATCTTTGTTATTCTTGTTTCTTTTGTCTTTTCATTTCTTTTCAATCTTCTTATTCCCCCTTCCTTGAATTCTACCTGCCTACTCTCATTCTCTTTAGTGACTTCTTCCCTTCCCTTCTAATATCTTTCCTCTCAAGCATCAAATAAATCTATAAGAGTAAACAGTAACTCAGCAGTCAAACAGAACAAGAAGTAACATGAGCAGCATAAAAAAGCAAGGAAGAAAAGGAGTACAAACAATGAAGGACAGCCTAAATATTCAGGAGGACCTAGAGTCAGCAGAAAAATGGTCATATAAAGAACTCAAGGAATACCTTAGACAGATGGAATGGAAACTTAAAGAAGATACGAGACAGCAAATCCAAACAGTGAAAGAACACTTTGAAAATGAATTACATAGACAGATAAAAGAAGAAGTTAAGCATCTTTATCAGGAGATTGAGATTATTAAAAAAAACCAAACAATAATTCTAGAAATGAAGGAAACGATAAACCAAATTAAAAACTCAATTGAGAGTATCACTAACAGATTGGAGCAAGTAGAAGCCAGAACATCAGATAATGAAGACAAAATATATCATCTTGAGAAGAGCCTAGCCAACTCAGAAAGGCTGGTTAAAAACCACGAGAAAAACATCCAAGAGATATGGGATAACATAAAGAAACCAAACCTACGAGTCATCGGGATAGAAGAAGGTACAGAGATTCAAACCAAGGGAATGAGTAACCTGCTGAAAGAAATAATTACAGAAAACTTTCCAGAAATAAAAAAGGAAACGGATATACAAATTGTAGATGCATACAGGACACCGAGCACACAAAATCACAGTAGACCAACGCCAAGACACATTGTTATGAAGATATCCAATATACAGAACAAAGAGAAAATACTAAAAGCTACAAGAGAAAGGAGGCAGATTACATTCAGGGGTAAACCAATAAGGTTAACAACGGATTTTTCATCACAGACGCTGAAAGCGAGAAGATCCTGGAACAACGTATTTCAAACACTGAAAGACAATGGATGCCAACCAAGAATTCTGTATCCAGCAAAATTAAGCTTCAGGTATGATAACGAAATAAAAATCTTTCATGATAAACAAAAGCTAAAAGAATTTGCAGCCAGAAAACCAGCATTGCAAAGCATCTTGAGCAAAACACTACACGAGGAAGAAATGAAAAACAATAACCAAAACCATCAGTGGGAAGTGCCTCTATAAAGACAGAGGGCGGGGGGAAAGCTAACCATGGAGAAACAAACTAAATTAAAAAAAAAAAAAGAAGAAGAAGATAAATAATCAAACATGGCTGGAAATACAAACCATATATCAATAGTAACTCTAAACATTAATGGCTTAAACTCTCCAATAAAGCGACATAGGCTGGTAACATGGATTAAAAAAACAAATCCAACAATATGCTGCCTCCAGGAGACACATCTGATTGGAAAAGACATACACAGGCTGAAGGTGAAAGGTTGGGAAAAAATATACCATGCACACGGTCCTCGTAAGCAAGCAGGGGTGGCCATCCTCATATCGAATAAAATTGACTTCAAGACTAAATTAATCAAAAGGGATAAGGAAGGACATTATATACTGTTAAAAGGAACCATTCACCAACAAGACATAACAATTATCAATATTTATGCACCAAATAATGGTGCTGCGACGTTCATAAAACAAATTCTCCTCAAGTTCAAGAATCAAATAGACCACAACACAATAATTATGGGTGACTTCAACACACCTCTCTCACAATTGGACAGATTCTCCAAACAAAAGCTGAATAAAGAAACTATAGAACTCAATATCACAATCAACAACCTAGACTTAACTGACATATATAGAATATATCAACCATCATCAAGTGGATATACTTTTTTCTCAGCAGCACATGGATCCTCCTCAAAAATAGACCATATATTATGCCATAGGGCAATCCTCAGTAAATATACAGGGGTGGAGATAATACCATGCATTTTATCTGATCATAATGGAATGAAACTGGAAATCAATGATAAAAGACGGAAGGAAAAATCCTACATCACATGGAAAATGAACAATATGTTACTGAACGATCAATGGGTTACAGAAGACATAAAGGAAGAAATCAAAAAATTCTTAGAGATAAATGAAAATACAGACACAACATATCGGAATCTATGGGACACAATGAAAGCAGTTTTAAGAGGGAAATTCATCGCTTGGAGGTCATTCCTCAAAAAAAGGAAAAACCAACAAATAAATGAGCTCACACTTCATCTCAAAGCCCTAGAAAAGGAAGAGCAAAACATCAGCAAATGTAGCAGAAGGCAAGAAATAATTAAAATCAGAGCGGAAATCAATGAAATTGAAACAAAAGAAACTATTGAAAAAATTAACAAAACTAAAAGTTGGTTCTTTGAAAAAATAAATAAGATCTACAGACCCTTAGCCATGCTAACGAAGAGAAGAAGAGAGAGAACTCAAATCACTAACATACGGGATGAAAAAGGCAATATCACAACAGACACTACAGAAATACAGAAGACAATTAGAAATTATTTTGAAAACCTATATTCCAATAAAATAGAAGATAGTGAAGACATTGATAAATTCCTTAAGTCATATGATTTGCCCAGACTGAGTCAGGAGGATACTCACAACTTAAACAGACCAATAACAATAGATGAAATAGAAGAAGCAATCAAAAGACTTCCAACCAAGAAAAGCCCAGGACCGGATGGGTATACAGCGGAGTTTTACAAAACCTTTAAGGAAGAATTAATACCAATACTTTTCAAGTTATTTCAGGAAATAGAAAAAGAAGGAGCTCTGCCAAATTCATTCTATGAGGCCAACATCACCCTGATTCCGAAACCAGACAAAGACACCTCAAAGAAAGAAAACTACAGACCAATATCTCTGATGAACATAGATGCAAAAATCCTCAATAAAATTCTGGCGAATCGGATACAAAGGCACATCAAAAAAATTGTGCACCATGATCAAGTAGGATTCATCCCTGGGATGCAAGGATGGTTCAATATACGGAAATCAATAAATGTTATTCACCACATCAATAGACTTAAAAATAAGAACCATATGATCATCTCAATAGACGCAGAAAATGCATTCGACAAAGTACAGCATCCCTTTATGTTCAAAACATTAGAAAAACTAGGGATAACAGGAACTTACCTCGACATTGTAAAAGCTATCTATGCTAAGCCTCAGGCTAGCATCATTCTCAATGGAGAAAAATTGAAGGCATTCCCCCTAAAATCTGGAACAAGACAGGGATGCCCTCTATCACCACTTCTATTCAATATAGTTCTCGAAACACTGGCCAGAGCAATTAGACAGAAGAAAGAAATTAAAGGCATAAAAATGGGAAAGGAAGAACTTAAATTATCACTATTTGCAGATGACATGATTCTATACCTAGAAGACCCAAAAGGGTCTACAAAAAAACTACTAGAACTAATAAATGAATTCAGCAAAGTGGCAGGATATAAAATCAACACGCATAAATCAAAGGCATTTCTGTATATCAGCGACAAAACTTCTGAAACGGAAATGAGGAAAAACACTCCATTCACAATATCCTCAAAAAAAATAAAATACTTGGGAATCAACCTAACAAAAGAGGTGAAAGATTTATATAATGAAAACTACAAAACCCTAAAAAGAGAAGTAGAAGAAGATCTTAGAAGATGGAAAAATATACCCTGTTCATGGATAGGCAGAACTAACATCATCAAAATGGCGATATTACCAAAAGTTCTCTATAGGTTTAATGCAATGCCAATCAAAATCCCAACGGCATTTCTTGTAGAAATGGATAAAGCAATCATGAAATTCATATGGAAAAATAAAAGACCCAGAATAGCATAAGCAATTTTAAGCAGGAAGTGCGAATCAGGCGGTATAGCGATACCAGACTTAAAACTATATTACAGAGCAATAGTAACAAAAACAGCATGGTACTGGTACCAAAACAGGCGGGTGGACCAATGGTACAGAATAGAGGACACAGAGACTAATCCACAAAGCTACAACTATCTTATATTTGATAAAGGAGCTAAAAGCATGCAATGGAGGGAGGATAGCATCTTCAACAAATGGTGCTGGGAAAACTGGAAATCCATATGCAACAAAATGAAACTGAATCCCCTCCTCTCGCCATGCACAAAAGTTAACTCAAAGTGGATTAAGGAGCTAGATATCAAATCAGAGACTCTGCGTCTGATAGAAGAAAAAGTTGGCTCCGATCTACATATTGTAGGGTCGGGCTCCAAATTCCTTAATAGGACACCCATAGCACAAAAGTTGATAACAAAAATCAACAAATGGGACTTACTTAAACTGAAAAGTTTTCTCTCAGCAAGAGAAACAATAAAAGAGGTAAATAGGGAGCCTACATCATGGGAACAAATTTTTACTCCTCACACTTCAGATAGAGCCCTAATATCCAGAGTATACAAAGAACTCAAAAAATTAAACAATAAGAAAACAAATAACCCAATCAACAAATGGGCCAAAGACCTGAACAGACACTTCTCAGAGGAGGACATACAATTAATCAATAAGTACATGAAAAAATGCTCACCATCTCTAGCAGTCACAGAAATGCAAATCAAAACCACCCTAAGATACCATCTCACTCCAGTAAGATTGGCAGCCATTATGAAGTCAAACAACAACAAGTGCTGGAGAGGATGTGGGGAAAAGGGTACTCTTGTACATTGCTGGTGGGACTGCAAACTGGTGCGGCCAATCTGGAAAACAGTATGGAGACTCCTGGGAAAGCTGGGAATGGAACCACCATTTGACCCAGCTATTGCCCTTCTTGGACTTTTCCCTGAAGACCTTAAAAGAGCGTACTACAGGGATACTGCTTCATCGATGTTCATAGCAGCACAATTCACAATTGCTAGACTGTGGAACCAACCCAGATGCCCTTCAATAGATGAATGGATAAAAAAAATGTGGCATTTATACACCATGGAGTATTACGCAGCACTAAAAAATGACAAAATCATAGAATTTGCAGGGAAATGGATGGCACTAGAGCAGATTATGCTTAGTGAAGCTAGCCAATCCCTAAAAAACAAATACCAAATGTCTTCTTTGATATAATGAGAGCAACTAAGAACAGAGCAGGGAGGAAGAGCAGGAAGAAAAGATTAACATTAAACAGATACATGAGGTGGGATGGAAAGGGAGAGAAAAGGGAAATTGCATGGTAATGGAGGGAGACCCTCATTGTTATACAAAATTACATATAAGAGGTTGTGAGGGGAATGGGAAAATAAACAAGGAGAGATATGAATTACAGTGGATGGGGTAGAGAGAGAAGATGGGAGGGGAGGAAGGGGGGATGGTAGAGGATAGGAAAGGTAGCAGAATACAACAGTTACTAATAGGGCATTATGTAAAAATGTGGATGTGTAACCGATGTGATTCTGCAATCTGTATTTGGGGTAAAATTTGGAGTTCATAACCAACTTGAATCTAATGTATGAAATATGATATGTCAAGAGCTTTATAATGTTTTGAACAACCAATAAAAAAAATTAAAAAAAAAATAATAATATGATAAATAAGCAGATAAATATTGGCCTGAGATTGTTGCTGCATGTTACAAGAAATATATCCTAAATTGGGTTTCTTTTTGTTTACTTTCTCAAGTTATTGCAGCTGGTTACATAGGAACTTATAATGCAGAGACAATATGCATACAATGTAAAAATAAGGTAGACCACATGTGACAATTCTAATAGATATAGGTGAAATTAGATTATTTTTGCTTTATTCCATCCTTCCTATCAGCTGCTCATGTTGCTGGGTGAAGTTGTTCTGAACTGCTTCTGAGTGCTGCCAATTCATGCCTCATTCTTTGCTCATATAAACTGTTAAATTTCATTTGTCTAAGTTTTTCTTCTAACAAAATAACAACTTCATCACAGAATATTTTTGGATATACCATGCAGTTATTAAAATGACTAATAACTTTCCTATCAAATAAACAGGAATATTTTAAAAATCCTTAATAACAAGACTACTAATTAAGGCAAAATTGAGTCCTGCCTGTGGAAGGGATGCATAACATTCATTTTGAAGAAAGGCAATTATTGGAAGCATATTATATCTTAATTATTTCAGTGTATACAATGTTTGAGTAAGTTTTAACAAGGGGAAAATATTCATGTAGACCTTATTTTCATATTCTCTTCTACCAGTATGTAGTATTAACACGAATCATGTTTTGACCTTTTTCTTTTTTTTATGTATGTGTGTGTGTATTAGTCAGCTTTGTGTTGCTGTAACCAAAAGACCTGACAAGAACAACATAGAGGAGGAAATGTTTATTTTGGCTCATGGTTTCACAGGTTCAGTCCATGGTTAGCTGACTCCATAACTCTGCATCCAAGTTGATGCAGAGTATCATGTGGAAGGGTGTGGCAGAGGAAAGCAACTCAGAACATGGCAATAAGGAATGAGAGATAGGGAAAGAGAAGGAGAGAGGGAGAGAGGTGAAGGAGAGAGGGATATAGGGAGAGAAAAAGAGAGTGCTCCATTCACTAGGAACAAAATATAAACCCAGGGACCCACCTTCTCCAGTCATGCTCTACCTGTCTACAGTTACCACCCAGTTAATCCCTATCAATGGATTAATTCACTGATTAGGATAATCTACTCTCATAATCTACTCATTTAATCTCTAAATATTATTGTATTGTCTTACACATGAAGTTTTTTTTGGGATGCCTCAATATCTAAACCATAACAGTTGGCTCTGCAGAAAAACAGACAAATCTATAGCTGACATTTAAAGAATGTTAAAGCTTTTTACACATGGTTGATTTTTCACTTATAATTATTAATAGTTATAATACTGAAGTTTTCAATAACAATATCAACCTCATTGATGTTTAGATTTACTTTTGGGGGTAGGAAAGATGAATATTTCCATCTAAGGCATAGGAAATGGCCTAAAATCCTTTGTGTAAACAGTCAATTTGCCCCTAGTTAATGGATGCTAAGTAGCAATCAGAACCCATAGTCTAAACTGTGCCAAATCTGTGTAGTTGTTCCCTTTGTAACTTTTTCTAGGATTTTTCATATCCACATAACTCTCAAACATATTCTAGACTATTCAAATAATTTTGTGAGGTGCTCTGAATACATGATGAATTGCCTATAAAATGATATCTATCCCTCTCAAATGGAAGCCCATTCAGAATTTTAGACATTGATGGTGGGTTTAGGGTAGTATAACTGGTAATAAACTTGGGTTTACATTTTAATTAGGTATTTACTAGGAACCTGACTTTGAGCAAATTACTGTTTTCTCATGGGGAGAAATGTAGATTCCAACACTCTACCGTATTGCAAAGATTAATTCAAGCAATGTCTTTGTTTATACATTCATTTCTATTTTGAATCTACTTTGTTTAGGTACTTATGATGGGTACTATGGTGAGCTTGAGCTCCTGCAAATTCAAGTTTAGTTTATTAAAGTACCTATTGGAGAAAACAGCATCTTATAGGTGTTCAGGAAATGTTAGATATGCTCGGGACATTTTGCCATTGAAGGGATAGTTAAAATTGTAAAGGCTTAGGAAAAGGTGACCTCAGTAGATATATAGGAGAACCACCATCACTTACTCATGTGCTCCCTAGGGTTGAATAACAAAACAAAACTCTAGGTCTCAATGGAGTGTTCTGTGCATGTCATGGGGGTATACACATTACATACCATATGATGTGGTTAGTTGTTCAGATTGGGAAAGTGAAAAGAGTAGAAACTGAAAAGTAGGTAGATGTAGGCTTTTGAAATATTTAGATTAACTGTCTCCTTTTCCCTCCCCAACTTCCCTGTTTCCCACATGATTCATTGCCAAAGAATTCTACTCTTTGTTCTGGTTCAATTCATGGCTATTATGGTAGTCTACAATTAGTTAAAATAATAATTTGGAAATAAATATGATGAACATATTTACTTATAAGGCCTGTTTTAGTTAAATCATATCCAGATGGTATTTCAAAATCTGACCCACTTTGTTACACGGACTGCAGGAATGGAGTAAAATATATCTGAATCCCGGAGTCATCACAAAAGATTTAGAGTGTCTTCTCACAGAAAAAGAGAGATGCCAAGTGATATAAACTGCAAAGGGAAATTTCAGAGAAATAGTGAGATATAGAGGTTCTGGAGACACAAGAAAGCAGATACTCACTTTGGCTGTTTTCCATGCAACAGCATAAAAGAAGCCACAAAATTAAAGTGTGAATTTGAAAGGGACTTAGGTGATAGAAACCACTTCTAGGAGTTTGAGAAGACCACAGATGATTTCTGATTACTTGAAAAAAGAAAGAAGCCAGGGAATGAATAAAGTATTGAACTGCATTCTTTGGCTTGTATTTCTTTTGCTATGGTGTTTGTACTAACAGAGACAGATACTAAGCTTAGGTCCAAGTGAAAGAACAAAGCAAGGAGGGTAGACATTATTATTCTTTGAGGCTTTGATTACTGTTACATTTCTTTAATTTGTTTTAATTAGTTACACATGACAGTACAATGATCTTGACATATCATACATCTGAATCAGATGGGATATGATTTCTCATTTTTCTGAGTGTACAGGTTGCAGAATTACATTGGTCATGCAGTCACCTTTGTGAGTTTTCTATGTAGTCTACATATATGCATGCCTGAATGGGGATTAGCATGTAAGGGAATCAAGAAATTTAATATTAAAAGAGACCCCAGTCATAACTACATTTGAAGTTTTCATTTTGTGATGGAGATGGATGGCCCATGATGTAAACTGATTTGCTCAAGTTCACTTAGCAGAAAGACACCCAGGAGGAGGTGTGAGTTTCTTGACACGTACTCTGTGTTTGGCTGGGAAATTAGTCCAATTCATTGTTTTTTCCTGAGTTCCAGCTTCTAGAAGACTCATCCAGCTGGTAATTTATGTTTTCTTAGAAAAGTATACATCTCATTAAAAATTTTAAAGAAACATACAGAATTGCAAATTCCTTAAATTTTTAGTAACATCTATTATTAGTGATTTTAAACTGGGGGGATACTTCCCATCATTTATTTTGATTTGATGATGCCTTATATATTTTTTTAAAGATTTCTTTTTCAAAGAGAGAGTGATAGAGAGAGTGGGAGAGAGAGAGAATTTTTAATATTTATTTTTTAGTTTTCAGCGGACACCATATCTTTGTTTGTATGTGGTGCTGAGGATCTAACCCGGGCCGCACGCATGCCAGGCGAGCGCGCTACCGCTTGAGCCACATCCCCAGCCCCTGCCTTATATTTTTTATATCAGCTTTTAAAATCTACTCTTATATCCTCAAGTTCACTTTTCCTTCTTTTTTAAATATATTTATTTTTATGTGGTGCTGAGGATTGAACCCGGTGCTTCACATGAGCTAGGTGAGCACTCTATCGCTGAGCCACAACCCCAGCCCCTCATTTTCCCTTCTTAATCTTTACTATTTTATTTTGCACTCTTTTTTCACTCTTATTTTGAATGTTTATTTCAATTTATTTCCATTCCTTTTTTTTTGTTTTATTTTCAGGATTTAAAAAGCAGTTAAGGTTATATGTTTGCTACTCACTACAACTTTCATCACATCGTTTATGTTTCTAAAAAACACAAATTAATGGGTACTTTCCAAATAAGCTACATTTGGAGTTTTGTTTGCCTCTGATTCATTCATCTCACAAGATGTAATTAAAGGGAAACGAAAGCAGTTATTGGTCAGAAAAATGGACTGTATTGCTTATGTTTAAACACTGTCTTTTTGATATATTCTTTATGGACTAATATTTACTCAGACACTTGCATTTGCATAGATATTTTATATTATCTCGTATTAGATCATTAGTTACACATAGTAGCTGCAATACTTTTGACAAAAATTAAGCATGCATGAAGATTGATTTCAATCCGCATGCACCCTTGTCTTCCTTCCCTCCTTCCTCCTTTACTGATCTTCTTTTTGCTTGTTTATTTATGTTTGATTTGTACTTCTATGTATACATAAAGGTGAAATTCCCTTTGGCACATTTATATATGCATATAATATGATTTTGTTAAATTCATTCCTTATTTTCTCTCCTTCTCTCCTCCCTGCCCCCATCCTTCTACCCTCCCTCTTGCAATCCACCTTCTATTCCATTGATCTTCCCTATATATTTATGATGACTGACTCCCCCCCCCCCCGCCCCCAATTGCCTTCTTTCTCTTATTTTGTTTTAGCTTCCACATATAAGAGAAAACATTCAACTCTTGATTTTTCAAGACTGGCTTATTTCATTTAGCATGATATTCTCCATTTCTATCCATTTACAGCAAATGGCATTATTTCAACTCTTTTTTATGACTGAGTAAAACTCCGTTGAGTACACATACCACATTTTCTTGCTCCAGTCATCTATTGATGGGCATCTGGGCTGATTTCATAATTTGGCTTTTGTGAATTGTACTGCTGTAAACATTGGGGTGGCTGTATTACTGTAGTATGCTGATTTTAGTTCTTTTAGATAAATATCGGTGAGTGGGATAGCTGGGTCATATGGTAGTTTTATTCCTAGGTATTTGAGGAATCTTCACACTGCTTTCCAGTAGTTGTGTTAATTTGCAATCCCACCAACAATGTATGAGTGTACTTTCCCCCCAACATCCTTGCCAGCACTTGTTATTATTTGTGTTCTTGATAATTGCCATTTCAACTGGAGTGAAATGAAATCTGAGTATAGTTTTGATTTGCATTTCCCTGATTGTTAGAGAAGCTGAACATTAAAAAAAATATATTTGTTAGCCATTTGTGTTTCTTTTGAGAAATGTCTGTTTAGTTCTTTTGCCCATTTATTGTTTGGGTAATTTTTTTGGGCATTACAAGTTGAGTTCTTTATATATTCTGAATATTAATTCCCTGTCAGAGGAATAGCTGGCAAAGATTTTTTTTCCCATTCTGCAGACTCTCTCTTCATGCTATTAATCATTTCCTTTGCTGTGCAGAAACTTTGTAACTTGATGGAATTCTACCTACTGATTCTTGGTTTTATTTTCTAAGCTTTAGGAGTCTTGTTGAAGAGGTCAGGGCCTGTACTTATGTGATGGATTGTTGACTCTGTGCTTTCTTCTAACACTTGCAAGAATTCTTATCTAATTTCTAAGTATTAGATCTGTTTTGATTTGACTTTTGTGGAGAGTGAGATATAGGTATCTAAATTCTACACATGGATATGCAATTTTCTCAGCATAAAAGGCTATCTTTTCTCCAACATATATTTTGGCACCTTGTCTCAAGTTTCAGATGGCTATAAATATATGGATTTCTCTCTGTGTCTTCTATTCTTTTTCATTTGTCTTCATGTCTATTTTGATGTCAATACCATGCGTAGACATTTTAAAAAGTTAAAATTATACATTTTTAACTTTGTATGTTTGTCCTTTTATTTATTATTATCTGTATATTTTCAATGTTAAATATTGTTTTTAAAGCTCACTAAATTATATTTCACAATAAAGTAACCTACTTTGAACACTTTTCTGCAATCATGATTTTCTGCACTTTTCATTGAGATTTTCTTTTCTCTTATATATATTGTGTGTGTGTGTGTGTGTGTGTGTGTGTGTGGTTTAGTTTCTTGGTGTTGAGGATTAAATCCAGGGCCCCACACATAATACTCACGTATTACCATTGAGTTACACCATGACCCCTAAATTTGTTTTTCTTACTTTTATTTGAAAATGTAGTGATCACTCCAGAACTGGTCTTTCCACAGATAGGCTGTGATGACCTGCTTTTGTCTTAATTTCACTCATGTTACATAGATTTTCTTTCTTTACCGTCATTGGATTGTCTAGGATTATTATGAATAGCGCCCAGCCTAATTCTCAGAATATTTAGATCTTAATTGTTGCTGGGCATGTTGCCATACACTGGTAATACCAGCCACTTGGGAGACTGAGGTGGGAGGATTGCAGGTTCAAGGACAATATCAGCAATTTAGCTAGGCTTAAGCAACTTAGCAAGGCCCTACCTCAAAAAATAAAATTGACTGGGGTGTAGTTCAGTGGTAGAGTATCCCTGAATTCAATCTTCAGTACACCCACAGAAAAACTTATATGTAATAGAGCTACTAGATTGCAAAGCTATAGGATGCATACAATTCTTCTTCTTCTTCTTCTTCTTCTTCTTCTTCTTCTTCTTCTTCTTCTTCTTCCTCTTCCTCTTCCTCTTCCTCTTCTTCTTCTTCTTCTTCTTCCTCCTCCTCCTCCTCCTCCTCCTCCTCCTCCTCCTCTTCTTCTTCTTCTTCTTCTTCTTCTTCTTATTATTATTATTACAGGCTTTTCCTGCAATCTACAATTAATTTAGAGGGTATATCTTCAAAATGCTGTCAAACACTCTTTCTTTCTCTAATCCAATCTTTCCCTAACCTTTTTTTTCTCTTATTTATGTCCTTTACATTTTAGTCTAAAAAGACATGAGGAAAGTTGTGTGTGTGTGTGTGTGTGTGTGTGTGTGTGTGTGTTGGGGGTGGAATGTTAGGGTAAAGAGAAAGATTAGACTTAGGTTTAAGATAATAAAGCAAGCTGGATTAATCACATGTGCCACCTATTCAACTGTGGTCCACTCACTTACTTTCGTGTTGCTGTGTATCTTGTTTAGCTGATCCTGCTGGCAGAGCTTAAAATGAACTAACAGGTCTTCCCACCTGTCCTTAAATGAGTAGGTTTTCAATGCTTGAATCATCTTTTGTGATTTTCAATTTAACCTAATCCACTTTATGGTACATGGAATATCTTCTAGTCTCATTTTGGGTTTTGTATTTTTCTTGATTTTCATAGAAGCAGTGAGCTGAACAGCTGAGAGAAGTTGCCCTAGGGATGACTAGCCTGGAATTTTTAAATCTGAAAGTGTCTTCAACTGACATTATGAGCTAGTTTGACAATTATGTTAATTATTTCATTACAATTTAAGAAGTAAATGGAGGTGAGAATTGTGGCTATAGTGGGCATGTTGATTAGTGTCAATTTTAAAATAACAATGAGGTAACTAATTTTGAGTAGAAGCAGAAAATGCAAAAGCACAATGAAAATTATTTTTAGGGATCTAAATAGATTTTAAAACCCATTTGTCTTGAAGAATATTTTAATTATATTAAAATCATTTCAATGTGGTGATATGAATAATACTTTAGCTATGAAAATGTAAATTTATGTAAATTTAAACTTTATAGTTCTAATTTCTTACCTAATATTCCCCAAAGTACAATATACAGTTGTTCAATACCGTTCCCTATATTAAATATTGTCATGCAGGTGTGCATGTAAGTACATTCATTATTCATCCATGCTTACACATATACACAAATTTTCTTTGACTGTAATTTGGAAAAAATATTACTTGTAGTAAAGATCCATAAATATAGCTAAAAACATGACCCTATTACCCCAAAATGAAATGAGAGAATATATAATAGGATCTTTGTTTGGCATTTCCCCCATCTGACAAGTATCCTTACATTTTTCTTTTAAGGATTTCCAGAGAGCCTGACATCTCACTCCAAAAGATTAACAAGTTTCCTTGAAGCTACAGGAAGATGTCCTGGCGGTTGCTGTTGTTCCCAGCCACTCAATTTTATGTTTTATTGTTTGCAGCTCTGTCCCAGTGACTCTTTAAAAGTTGTAATCTGCCTCATTCCAACTCACTTCTGATAGCTGCCAGGTCATTTTGCTTTCATCTCCACCATCCTCGTGGTCAAATATTTTTATGGGCAATTGAGGCTAAATATTGCCATGACATTCTTTTACCTAGGCACTTTGACAACTATGTAGAGAATGAAATACTGTGAAGCTTCCCGCAGTGTTGTGAACCAGTGTGACATCAGGATCCAGGTCTAATCCAGAGTCACTGAGGGATAGTGTCTTAAGTCTCACATGGTCCAAAGAGAGTTTCCATTACATGCAGTAGAGATTCATTATGAGTAAAATACATTTTTTTTTGCATTTGTAAGCATCAATGCATTCGTGTGTATATAGACATGAATAAATACATATGTATATATGTATGTTTACATAGATGTACAGAGAGGTATCTATGGAGACAGAGGGAGAGAAAGAGAAATTGAAAGATAGGGACTGAGAAGCTGAAAGAAAGATGTCTGTTTGGATGTTTTAACACTACTTTGATATTCCAAACATGATTGGTTTTTGAAATAATAAATGAACATTTACCAGTACCTAGGATTTCCAGAATACTAAGAAGTTATAGCCTTCTATATTAATTAAACCTAAAAATGTAATTATTTAGTTTGTTGAAATGAATCAGCTATGTTATCTTACAGCAAATGCCTAAATATTCCAATGCTAAATAACAATGGCACATGATTGCTAACACCATTCTGTAATACTCCAGCTTTAAACTATTTTAGCTACCTATACCACCCTCTAATACAAGATCAACATATATACTCAATGTACAAATTTATTGATTTTATAATAATTATTTAAAAAACAGAACCCAAGATTCTAAACATTTCCATGCCAGGTTCTGTAGTATTAGGAAAAACAAAAACAAAAACAAAAACAAAAACAAAAACTGGACAATATTTTTTTTTCTGATGTCAAAAGCCTGAATTCTATAATTCCTTGTCAGGAATTCCTTATCTTTAGTGAAGAGATAGGTTTCCAAATAAATACATGCAATATAATCTATGTCAGGTTCAAAGAAACCTTAAGAGTAGTTTTGTGGGAGTGAATTCCAACATTCTGTCTAATTTATAACAAAGTGGCTAAAGATAATCTTTTATCACGGTGGAGGTTGAAGTATTATTTTTTTGGGAAAAATGTGTATCATTAATATTTCTTTTACTTTTTACTTGATTTCTTTAATAAAAATGAGATTCTACAAGAATTGGTTTATTTATAACAATACTTCAGAAAGGAACAACAGACGAACTTCTGAGCCAATTTGTCTATGTGAATTGCAATTGAGATTGGAAGAATGTGCATGTTTTGGTTCTTTGATTGTTGATTTACTTCTCAAGGGCCTTTTGGAATGGAAAAAATACGCATAAACTTTTAGAGAATAACAAACTTTGGAAACTAGATGCTTTTGGAGATAAAATAAAAAGCAAAAAACAAATGAGCCATCTCATGGTGGATATTGGAAGATTCCTTTTGTAAAATAATTTTTTTGGCATTCAGTCACACTGCCAGAAACATCATCATCAGTAAATATTAGTATTGACCATTCTTAAGGCCTGAAACCTTCTTCAGTATGGTGAAGTATGTCATGGTTCATACTAGGGCATCATTTCCTGGTGTGAATTCCGCTTCACCCAAATGGCAGGGTAGCAGTTGAAACTCTTGCTTTCCACCCACAGGAGTGGGGAATCTACTTCTGTAGAATAGTGATGGTCCACATACCATTTGTCTTGGTGACTGTCCAGCATGGTCATATAATCCAAACTGAACCAATCAAGTCACTTTTGGAGATGATAGGGACTAAGAAGAAAGGATGACTTGTCTTTTGAGAATTCAGATACTGAGTTCTAGATAAAGCTAAAGCTTTCTAGACACATTTTTGATGTTCCTGAATAGAAACTGGCTAAAATAAGTTATACAAATAAAACAGAGGATTGAGAGCTTACTAAAGACAGCATTTCAAATTCCAGATCCAGTTCATGATTAAAACAGTTGATGAATTCTCTTAACTTAGTTGATCAGGGCATTAATATGTATCTATTAAACATATAGACATTTAGTCCCAAACAGATAGCTAAATGCTGGCTTAGATCCAAGAGTATTAATGATTGGAAAGATGGGTAGAGTGAAAGGAAGAGGTTATTTTAGAGTATGTATTATTGTCAGAGATGATCTTTCTGGGAGGTCATTGACTTGGGAATTAAGGTTGAGTCTGGGGACATTCATTGTATTTGTGTTACCAGAATGTGGAAGAAAAGTACAGATTGAGCAGTTTGAAAACTAAATTTTGCTATTACCTAAATGCAGCTAGAAAGACTCCCAGAGAAGTTTTATATGTTTTTCTTTCACTACATTTTGATACTTATCAAACATAAACAATGAGCTCTCATAACTTTTGCATTAGTCTTCTATACTTTGGATTTCGGCATTTAAAAAATTAGACATTAAAAAAATGTGGGTTGTAACACTGTACTCCAGATTTTTGTTGTTTTAACTTCTCTTTAATAATTAAACAATTCTGACAAAGTAATTGAGTAAATTCTAGTGGCTTGTTTGTTTCATCAAATGTAAGCTTTAGTCTTGTAATCAAACATTACCAAGAGTTCTCTTCAGCAGAAGATATTTTGTGTGCTTTCTGCATAAAGCAGATACAACCTAATTTCAGCAATGAGAAAATTTCATGCTTCACTCATATAAGTTGTCACCTTTCTCATAAAATAAATTTTCTGAAGAAATTTAAAATTAGCGAGATATACTATGGAAAATAATTTCTTTCCCTGAAAATAATTTTGTGAACATCATAAAGATTAATTTTTCTATCATTGTAATAAATTCCAATAAAGTGTGTGTGTCCATGGCACCTCTAATTGGTGAGATGTTGAATTGAATACATGACTTCTTAAAGTGTTGATAAAGGGTCAGACTGTGGCAAGGGCTGGGATTTCATAGGGAGTATTAATATTTGTGGGAAAACTGTGAGGGAGTGGAAGGTCATTAAACCAGAGCTCATAGCAACAGACTTGAATTTCAGAGGGCCACCTGGATATCTTGTTCTCAGTCACTTCTCATGTTTCTTTTTCTTCATTTGAACAGGTCAACAGTCATTAAATTTTTTTTTATGACATCTGAGGCAAATCATTGCATTAATTAATTTGTAAGCTTTAAAGAATTCACCTAGTTTATTTTCAGCTTCCGCCATCTTTTCTTTCCTTTTTCCATTTTTTTTTTTAAATAAGTTGAAGTAGTCTGGGAATCATTAAGTGCCAAATGCTTTCATCAGACCCATAAACAATGGAAGATTCCATGGTAAATGCAGTTACTGCTCAGGAAGTTTCAACAAAACACATTTTCACTCATTTAAAGCTGTGGGGAATAAATCTTGAGGTCTTTTAAGAAAGGCTCACTTTAGACCCTAGGAAGCTGACACAGTACTGGATTTCACAGAAAAAGGATCACAAAAGCTGGCCTGCAGGCTCAGTAAATTCTGGATGTTCTTGGAAGATTTGACATGTATCTCAGTACTGAAGCAATTCCTCTTGATCTCACTATTTATCTCTTGACCTATCAACTTGGTTAAAATATAAGAACAGAGAATAAGCTCTCAAGAGCTACATGGCTTTAATCAAAGACAAAAAAAAATTGAGATCAGGTCATCATCCAAGGGAAAGGTCAAATTGTTATATGTTTGTTTCTCAATGTCTTATGACTTTATACTTCCTTTTCTTTCTGACAAGTATATTTTTACCATATCTTTTTATTTGCAGCCTATTCTATATTGTAGTCATTACTTGGAGTTTAATGTGCAAACTAATGCTCTTTAAAAGATTTGCCTGATGGGCATGCTAATTATTGGCATGATTAGGCTATAACTGTAAAATTAGGAAGCAAATATCATTAAGAAGTTATTACCAGTATATATTCTGATATTACTGACAACAGAGACATGTACCCTGAAAATGACTCTGCTCAACATTCCTTTCCAGCTATTTGAAAAAGAAAGCTCTACTGACTCTCTAATGGTAAGAATCTTTATTGATCTCCACTAATTCATGGGAATAATGGGAAACTATTAAAACATAATGGCATGCTGCATAGATGGAAGGTCAGTTAATAATATATTGTAATACAGTATTATAATATGGTTCTTACAATGTCATCATGCAAAGACACCTGTTTCTCAACAACATTTTGAAATGTTATTTGAAAATTTGGATTTCTTGTCATCATTTCAAACCACTGGGTTCGAGGTCCATGGTAGTGGGTGCATTTAGTAAGTTTCTTCGTGCTACTCTGTCCTTACTGTTTAAAAGCTACTGCTATATGTTGAGATAGACATATGAAGTCTAGTTGAAATTTTTTATGTCTTTGAGCTGAGGAGGAAGTGAAGAGAGGCTGGCCTCACAGAGCCATGGTTCAGTGACATGTCGTTGAATAATGGTTCGGAATTTCCTCTAGGGTATCAAGAGAACCCTTTGGTACTAGACTGGAAAAGGACACTCATGACTCTACCCATAGTCACTGCTCAGAAGTCCTCTTGAGCCCTCATCCACACTAGAAATAAATTAGTGGAGGCAGACACAGGGTGATCTACATAGAGACAAACCCAGACTATAGAGAAACTAAGAATCTAGGAAAACCAGTAGTCATACCAGAAGACACAAACACAATGCGTCTAATTAAACAATATACAATTGAGATGGATGATCTTGGGCTGCAACCCAAACATCTCGGAGATCAACCAAGGTCAAAAATAAATATATCAATGCACCATCGCTAGACTAGACAATTAAAAAGTCTTCATGGAAGTGGTAGCACATTGAACTAATGCTTAAATTCAGTTTAACCTGTAACTACTGGTAGATAATATACAGCTTGTTTCAGGAAAAGAATAATGTAGAGAGAAACCCAATTGAAAGTCCACTAGTTAAAAAGCACAAGTGAAGGAATTTCATCAATATTTGGGGAAACGTTGTGTGTGGCAGCAGGGCAGGGGGGCTGGGGGCATTGGTGAGGAGTCTGGGGAAGGGAAATTAGGGGAATTTGTGCTTGTGGAAGAAGTATATGTTGGGAAAAAGTGGATCCAAACTTGTGAGATAAACATATCTTCGAAGAGTTTGCTGGAACTTGAAATTCTTTATTGGAAAAAACTTCACACTTAAAAATCCCTTTCAATTAACCTGGTTAGTGCTTGACTTTATTATTATTTTATTTTATGGTGACTATCCACTTGAGTGGTTGCTGATTCCATTCTTGGCTACAGTGGGTTGGAGTCTGCTTTTCTAATATGTCAATCTCATTCAGGGCACTTGCCAAATATTTAATAGTGGGTTATAAATTCATTTATACTGAAGATTGTTCCTATCACAACATAGGAAATAGAAATCCAATGGAGTACAAATGACTGCCCTGTCCCAATGCAATGCCAAAATTGAAGGAGAGGCTTAATAGAGAAGAAAAAAAAGGCCATATTAACCCATTATGTGCCAAATTTTCAATTCTATATAGGATGATGGGACATAATGGGTTAGAAAGAACTGTGGGATGAAAGAAATATCAACCTAGTAGGTCACGCTACTGTACCATTTCAGTAAGTAATTTACATTAAATGGGTTATATAACGGAACTGACCTCTGGAGTTTGCTGTATTAAGAAATAAAAATAAAAGCTACTCTCCTATTCCCTCCCCCGCCCTCTCTTCCCTTCCTTCTCTCTCTCCTTCCTCCATTTCCACCTTCCTTCCTTCACTCCTTCTATTCTCCCTTCTTTCCTTTTTTCCTTCCATTTTTCCTTCCTCCCTCCCTTGCTCCTTTCCTCCCTTCCTTCTTTTTGAAGTTTTCTTGCATATCACTCTACTTTATGATTTTAAATGCAGTGGATAATATTAAGCACTTCACTGGGATTTGGGGACCTGCCTTTTCCCTGCTGAAACTTGCCTGCATGATTAGGGCCTTGTAATCCCATCTCTTCAGATTTTAAGTTGACTTGCCCATAAGTGGAGGAAGATTTGAATGACTCCACTCCATGAAATTAAATAAGAGCTTGTTGAGTGGTTAAGTTGCAAAACTGAAAAGACAAAGAGATTTTGTTTTCAGGGAAACCAAAATCTGTTAGGGCAAGTAAACATGAAAATAAGTGTAGCTCATATACTTTTCGTGGCCATCTTATTTTTGGGAAATTATGTTAAATGGATTCATATCATATCCCATGGGAAATCTTTTGTTTCTCATCTTTTTGAAAATTCCTGGATGATATGTCAACATAGATAATTTGGGCTTCTGTATTGGGGTGGGGGTCTGAGTTCTGATTCCTTCTGGACACTTGATTTAACTTAATTCTTTTTTTTAACTTTAATTTTAATTTTTTAATTTGTTTTAATTAGTTACACATGACAGTACAGTGACCTTGACATATCATACATTTGAATCAGATATAATTTCTCATTTTTCTGAGTATACAGGTTGCAGACAAATACTTAACCTAGAGTGTGGTACACTTTAAAGATTCAATTTACTGACTGCTATCACTTTTAACATCACTCATCAAGGAACTGTACTTGTATGCCCAGCACATACTCTGGAGTCCTAAGAGTGGTAGTGGTAAGAGTTTAGTATGTTGAAGCAACACAAACCATTAACCATTAGATATTATTGTTTCTGAAGAGCACCCGTGTTGACATATTTTCACTACATTACTGAAACAAATTATAATACATGGTAATAAATTCAGTATTATGAAGTAAGGAACCAGAAAGCTAGCAATTCAATTACTCAAAAGGGAAAATGGGAGGCTTTGGGAAGAGGGGGTTGAATTATGCTTTGGAGGATGAGTAGGGTTATGAAGCAATATGGTTTGAATCTTAAATGTCCTCCCAAGGCTTCTGTATTTAAAGCTTGGTCCCCAGCTGATGGTGCTATTGGAAGGTAGTGGAAACTTTAAGAGGTGGGGCCTCCCTTGGAGGAAATAGGTCATTGAGGACACGACCTTAAAAGGGACATTGGAACCCCTAAATCTTCCTCTGTCTCTTGTTGCTTCCCAGCCACCACAAGGTGAAAAATTTCCTCTTCCACATGCCCCACACTCTCCATGATGTAGGGTTTTACCACAGGCCCAAACTCAATAGGGCCAATCCAACATGGACTGAAACTATCTGAAACCATGAGTCACATACATTTTCCTTCTCAGTTATTTTTCTCAAGTATTTCTTCAAAGCAATGGAAAGCTGACTAACACAGCAAGTCAACAAGTCACAGAGGGCACTTCAAGCACAAGTAAGGAAGTATATAATGCTCCAATTTTTCATTCACTTAATTGTATTATAGAGTATTTATTAGACATTTCATGCGTTGAAAAGCACTATAGTAGAAGCTGGGGTTGTTGGGGGGAAATAAAACTAGTGTAAAGACATGCACTGAAGAGTCTCAATGTGCATACAAGGGCAGGTTTCAGGCCCTTTGGGAGTGTATTCCAGGGGATTCTAACTTAGTCTAAGTCAGTTTTCCTTGAGGCTGTCTCATGTAAACTGGTACTCACATCCAGTCCCTAAGTGGTGCTGTAAACACTCCTTTCAAAATACCCAGAATCCTACATTGTCCCACTGCCATCATCCCCTCATTTCCTTCAGATATTTTCTCTTTTTTTATATGTTTTTTTTTTATTGGTTGTTCAAAACATTACAAAGCTCTTGACATATCATATTTCATGCATTAGATTCAAGTTGGTTATGAACTCCCAATTTTACCCCAAATACAGATTGCAGAATCACATCAATTACACATCCACATTTTTACATAATGCCCTATTAGTAACTGTTGTATTCTGCTACCTTTCCTATCCTCAACTATCCCCACTCCCCTCCCCTCCCATCTTCTCTCTCTACCCCATCTACTGTAATTCATTTCTCCCCTTGTTTATTTTCCCATTCCCCTCACAACCTCTTATATGTAATTTTGTATAACAATGAGGGTCTCCCTCCATTACCATGCAATTTCCCTTTTCTCTCCCTTTGCCTCCCACCTCATGGCTCTGTTTAATGTTAATCTTTTCTTCCTGCTCTCAATATCATGTTCAAAACCTATGCTTTGACCCCACTCCATCCATGAGTCATCTCTTTTATCTCAGGTCTCCATTTTCCCCCTCATCTTGAATTATTGTGGCCCCAGTACTTACTACATCCTTCATATGATTTGCATAATTCTTGCATCTTTCCCTTTCCTAGAATGTGAACCCCTATGTCTATGTCTAGAATAGTGCTGGGTACTCAGTAGATTCTTCCTAAGCGGGTCATTAAAGGGCACCCTTGAAGGGGATATTGGAATCTTCCCATCTTTGTCTCATTTTGCTTCTCTGCCATCATGAGGTGAGCAGCTGAGGAGATGGATGGGTACCTGAGATTTACTTCTTAAGGGAGATTTGAACAAGTGAGAGGAAGAGCTGGTTTGGGAGGCTTTTAGGCGATGGGAATAGCAGATTCATTGACTATGAAATGGGAAAGACACAGTGAATTGGAAGAAATAAAAGATGTTCAAGTGGACCCAGTATAGAAGTCAGAGGGAACTGGAGGTAGATGATGTTTTCAAATCTTCTCTATGGTTTTACTGTGATAATTAAAAATGAGATTCATTTAACCATTATTTAGATTTGTGTTGGGACATGAAAAATGTTGTGGGATTATAAAATGACTAGTTTAATCACTATATGGTAGAATATTTTACCTGGAAAGAATTCAAGGCTTATTTGATAAGCTTTCCTGGAATAATTTAATGTCCATATTTGATGAAGAAAACTTGGGGAAAAATCTTTTAGGCCACTAAATGTGAAAATGTAATCTTCTTAATCTACATATTTTCCTTCTGCCAGTTGTAAAGACTGTCCTTTCTTTGCATTTTGTATTAAATGTTAGCAATACATTTTTGAAATGCTCTAAATTATTGTGTTCTCTTCCATGGGCTCTGAGTTTCTTTCCTTGGCTGCTTCTGTTAAGCAATCCAAGCAGTTTCCTCCTGGCCAGTGGTTGAGTGATGACTGGGTCTCATCTCCTTTAGGGACAGGAATGCCAAGTCCTGCCTGGAATTGGGACTGGCGACTGTCATCCCCAATGTGAAATGGAAAGTTTACTTTTGAAAAACGCACATGAAGAAAGAAAACATTCCTTTATTTAAGCATGGGAATAAGGCATAAAAGAAAATATAGTCCCTCAAATAACTTTGATGAAATGGTTGAAGTAGAGGAAAAATAAATGTGTAAACGTACTTATGAAGTTAGGGAGTGTTGCTAAAAGAAAGTATGGTGAAGAATTTTGAGTTCTATTTATTTTGATAAAATATCAAACAATTTTATTTAAATAAGTTCATAGTATCTCTTGTAAAAATGCTTTTCAATTCCCTTATTTCAACTTAAATCATTTCTACATGAAAAAAGCAAATTCATTTTGATTTGGAATTACTTAAAATCTAGCCAAGAGAAATTGGAGGGAACATAAAAATTGAACATTAGGTCCTCATTTGTATAAGTTTGTCCCTGAGGTCTACTAGAGCTTTAACAGTATGGTTGCTGCTATTGCCGGAGGGAAGGTGTCAATGAAAGAGAATGTGGTTGGGGGACAAGGCTAGGGTAAAGTCCATGATCTGGCTCTAGGGGGGGAGCTGAACTCTTGTTCAATGTGCTTAAGGATGCAATAAACCTAATTTTCTTTCTGACAGATTAGCTATGGTATGAGATCAAGAAATGCTTTGGGATGTAGTGTCAGAATATGCCAGATAACTAATTTGTAGACTGTGAGGTTTATTTTTCAGTTGTGAAATCCATACATCTAGTGAATAAAGCCTGTCCACACATTTGAGGGCATAGTGCTGGATAAGTTGGCCAGCATTTGAGGTAGCTCTAAGACTGGCAGGGAACAGCATTTTTAAGCAGAAAAACAAATTAGGTGTTGGACAAGGGGTTGGGGAGAATTGTATGAATTACAACATTATGAGAGTGTGAAAAGTTGGTCTTGTTGAGAAAATAGGCGGTCATTGAATGTGAATGTCGTGATCGAAACTTTATTTCTATTTCACAAGCAATTCAAATATAGGTGACTCAGTCATAGAGATGTACAGAATGAAATGAAAATGTCTCATAACATTGTTCTGCCCTTTAGAAGTAATAATTTAATATTCTTCCTCTTACAGGGTTTAAGAAATACCCTCTAAAGCTGCTTACTATAGAGAGACTTTATAAAAGTTGAAAAATAATGAAGAGAAAAATCATAAACTATTGATATTAATAATAAATAGAAGAGGGCTGGGGGAAAGTGTCTGTTATCTTTAATAACCATGAGTCAGTAGATAAAATTTGGAGTTCAGAGACTAAAATTTAGAGGTTAAATTTAATTGTTTGGCTAAGTGGATATCACAACCTGAAAAACTATAAATAAAGACACAAGTATTTGTGAAAATTGTGTTGAGAAATCAGAGTAGAGAATGAATTAAGGGAAGGTGAAGGAAATGTGAATCAGGGAGTTAGTTTTGAGTCAATACCAATAAACCAAGTTGAAACACAGAGATCCTGACTAATAGCAGTTTAATGGAAATCAAAAGGTGAAGGGAGGTAGTGGTGTAATCATGGAAGTAAAATTGTATTGAGGTTTTGGAGCCAGGTTTTGAGGTGGTCATTCATACAGATGATGATGTGGTTTGAGATGTTAGAAAAATAAGAAGTGAGAGGAATAAAAACTAATTTTTAGTCTCATCTCAATATGTTAATGTACATAAAGAAGTGATCTATAATCAAAAGGACTAAAAAGGATGAAAGGGTGATGAAGTCAATCTGATATAACAGTGCTAAACACAGCCACTGAGAAATCAAGAAAGTATGGACAGTCACCTTACACCTGTTGGCTAAAACACGAATCAGTGCACAAGAAACTTGCAGTGAGATAAGGTCTCTAAACAATGTGATAATGAAGGAAATGGAGAGGGGAAGCTAGCAACTTCCCTTATCTCCTTATATCCAACCTTTGGGTGTGGATCAAAACAGAGTGACTTTGGCCCTAAAGTAAAAGAATGTACTCATAAAACATCTGAAGAAATCCATCTGCACAGTGGGCATGCAGCCTATCCTTGCTTGTAGACATGGTGTGGCCCTCCCTTGTATCCTGGGCTGGGGTCGCCGAGACTTGAATAACTAAAATGTTCAAAACCTCTCTGTTGGGCCCTCCAAGTTCTTTCTTTGATATCAGTGAACATCTGCCTGGGGTATTTGCAGCTCTGGAGCTGAACAGTACCGCAGAGAGGTACAGATGGCGAGGCTGCCCTTTGACCACTATGGGAAAACTGGTATCTCATGGGTCATCTAGAGTAAAGAAATAGAAGATGTTTGTGAACTGAGACCCATGGGGTTTCCTTAAAACATAGCTTTGGAGTGAAGAGATAGGCTAGATAAGTGTTTCCAATGTGGACCAGGGGCCAGAGGGTAGAGTAGGGTTGTATTAATCTGAAATAAGATTGAGCAGAGGAGAACATGTATGAACAGTGGTCTCTCCTTATCAGCTGAATATACATTTCAAGATCCCAGTGGGGGCCTGAAAGCATGGATAGTAACTGTTAAGGTCTGTAAACAAGTCTGGATGGCGCCTGGCATTTTGCCAGAGGGAGTGGTTTGTGAAGTTACTCCAGTGAGCCATTAAGTGTGGAGATTTCTTATTGGTTGACTGCTGTATCTAGTTTATGCTAATTAAGATAAGCTGTGTGGAATGTATAAATACCTCTGTTGTCCTACAATAAACGGCTTCCACTCCTGCTGTATCAATATACACAAGTTGCTCATCACCCCCCGGTTATTTTGCTGCAGCCAGACTGCGGCAAGTAACAGATTCTGCATATACTGTTTCTTTCTGTACATATGTAATTTATGATGAATTTTAATTTATAAATTAGGCATATAAAGGGTTAGCAAAAGAAAAAGATTCAAAAGATAAAGGAACAGTAATAATATGCGGTAGTAAACTTTAAGTGAATGTAGTCTCTATCTTGCTCACTCTCAAGATACCTTGCTGTCCTGTGTTCATCCTTCTTATGATGATATAAGATGATACAATGTGATTGGTTGACCAGGGGCATCTGAAACTGTGGAAAAAAAAAAAAAAACATGGATGGCAGGGTGGAAGGAACTCTTTAATTTAGGATAAAAAAGTTGATCTGTGCTCCAAGTATAATCCTAGTGTTTCTATGTATGGACTCTTTCTTTTGGTGGTATCCTGACTTTTAAGTTCTTAATGACATCTTTAATCTTGAGGTAAAGGGGAGAGAGAGAGAGACAAGAGAGAGAGGAATGAATGTAGGTATGCACTATAAGTACCCTAGGACAAGAATTCTGTGATCTTTTGGACAGGTATTCAGACATATATTACAAAGTATGCTTAAACCACTTTTCTTCAAATCCTATAAATTAATGAATAAAAAATCCTTAGAAGATTTTCATTGAGTTTGGCTACATTGTCTTTCCTCAATGGGATTCTAATCTTTCCAAGTCTGAAGCTTATAGCTTCAGCCGCATTTGATTTATATGAACAAAACGAAAAATCTTAACAGTATTTTTTATAACTGGAGAAGCATATTTATTCCATTTTCACATAACTCACAAATAACTAGACATATTCTGCTTAAGCCTTCAAAAGAAATTCCATTTTAGACTAGACTCTAATGTGGAAAACTTGAAGCCAATGACTTAACTTTTTAAAATCTTATATCTAAGAAAGAGATGGAGGAGGGAACAGGCAAGCAGGGTGCGGGAAGAGGTAGGCAAAGACAGAGAGAAGTAAAGTAATTTATGGATTAATTGGAATATTATCTCTGAATCATTATATATATATTTGATTTTCTTTCTCATTCTGTAAAATATTTACAATTAATTTGTAAAATTCATATTTTAATTTCAGTTGAATAAAGTGGTTTTGTTTCCAGAAAACCTAAAGGTTAATATTTTCTCTGTATTGTACAATTCAAATGCACCTTTTTTTATGATATTATGAAGAAAAGCAGAAGTTACAACATGAATATATATTATTCCAACACCAAACATTTACAAAATGTAAAGGGAGGTGGTAGTAGGGGAGCAAGGACCTGATTTACCAGACACCATTTCTTCTGCACTGAGAACTCCCATGGACTTCAAAGGGTCTGCTACACAAAAGCCAGACTCACAATACAGGGGAGGGAATGAAAATCTGCCGACAATTGCCAGTTGCAGAATCTCTGCCAATTTTTAGAAACTTGGAAGTGGTCCTTTTTGATTTTTATCAGTAAAAAATGTCTGGAATGACTGCAGTTACTTCTAAAGTTTTTTTATTTCTTTACATTTGTACAGACTAACCCAAGTTGGAAAATCTTTGGTTTTCATTAAATAAGTCCTAATTATAATGCATGAGGTGTTAATACTAGTATTTTCTTCAGGGACAAGTAAAACATTTTTTATTTCTATATATTTATTAGAATCATAATGTTTTAGGCTTGGAAAGATTTTGGCAATTATAGTGGAGAGTTAATTTCTTTTATATGAAAAGATGTTTTAAAATGCAATTCTGCTTAGGTTTTCACACTTGGTGAATTCTGCTGAGGGTGAGACGCTTTTCTTGATTCTAGTCAGCTTTCCATCAGCAAAATATAAATCCTTCAAATATCCTTACCAAGTCCTTGCCTTGAGTCCTCAGCCAGCAATTTGGCTACAGTAGGAAAAGAATGGTGAAGTCAAGCATAGACAACAATGTCCACCAAGAAGAATCTATTTACCAAATAAGTACAGATCAACCAAGCATGTGTTATGTTTTATTCTTTCAAACACACACAAACACACACAAACACACACAAACACACACACACACACACACAATCTTAATGACAAATTCAAGTAATCCCAAATCCCAAATAAACCCTATAAACATCATTATTTCCAAATGGTTGTCTTATTGTTTATCATCAAATTTGTTGATGACACTTGCTTGAGAGACATTTTTCTTTTCAGAGCAATTTATCAACAACACAGTTAAGTGCAAATGTGTGTTACATCTTTTATTGTAAAGTGTTTGTGTATGTGTCCTTGTAGGTAGGTGTGTGTGTGTGTGTGTGTGTGTGTGTGTGTTTGTTCTAAAATACCTTAGCAGTGTATTGGTGGTGATGGCATTGACAGAAGCAATGAATTTCTCCACCCTGTTAACCTAGAACCCAGATTTAGGCAAAGCCAATGAGCAGACACGGGAAGGAGAGATGAGTCTTTGTTTTGTTTTTTATAATGGGAAAAAAGATTCTTTGTATCCCAACAATGAACTAGTCATTGGATAATTCCACACATTGCAAAACAAGTTGCTGGCTTCCTTTTTATTTGTTGAATTTTACTATTATCTTTCTAACTTGTGTAAAATGCAAGATATTTATGTTTTCTTATAGACACAACTTTGGAAGGATTTTGCTGCCCTTTCTATTATAACTTGACAGCTGCAATGAATACACACATCTGCCATATTGATGTCAAGTGGTACACATTCATCCATCATAACAGCTGTTGGTGGATCATTTCAAGTATCCAGGGGATGGATGGAATATAAATGATCATCGCCTAAAGTATGAAAAGCTGGGTTTATCAATTTTGACGCCGTTTTTTTTAACAACATACTCTTCCCCCCCCCAAGTGCTTCTATGAGGCCTCACCATTTGTTTACAGAAATGAGAAACAATACTCCTAATTATTCAAACATTCAAGAATGCTAAAATTAAGTTGGTGTAACAGATAAGTGCCTGGAAAATGTTTTATTAGAAGAATAGTTTTGATTCTGTTTCTTTTTTAAAAAAATACCTTTATTTCACTTATTTATTTTTATGTGGTGCTGAGGATCAAACCCAGGGTCTCGCAAGTGCGAGGCGACCACTCTACCACTGAGCCACAACCCCAGCCCATTGATTCTGTTTCTTACTTGAAGACCACCACAATTTAAACTTGAATACATGTTTTAAGCTATAATATATGTTATATATCATATTAAGTATATAAAATAATTCATTAAATTGAGCACACAGGTTAAAATCCAGTGTCATAAATAGTCTAACATTGCATTAGCATTGTTTGTAAATTTACCTGTATTTATATATCTCCCTCTCTCTCCCTTTACCTCTATCACTGTTGGACCTGATGCCCCTTCTCCTGAAGGTCTATCCTGCAGTGTTTTGTCTCTTATATGTAAGGGGTGTTTAGTCACAGTTTTGTTTCTACAAAACAAAGTAACAAGAAACTTGGAGGGTTTCAGAGCAAAACGAAAATATATAAACACACAGGCACACACACCTGCAGGGTTTATAAGCAGATTTGTCAAATCTGATCAGAACTAAAGAAAGCATCACAAGTGAAAGGAAATTATTGGTCATGTAGAGGAACTACGGAGATAAAGATATGTTTTGGGGCAGTTATCAGTAAAGGAAAGATTATTGGTGGTAATGACATGGCTTGATAAGGTATAATCCTTCCACTGTTTACTATTCTTTGTCTGACATCATCACAATCAACTACTAATTTGTGAAAAAAGACTTCCATGAATAGAAATCCCCAGCACTAAGAATATTTGTGCAACCTGTGTTTTAGTCTTATGTAGAGAGGAGAGAACTTTTATGGCAGGATGATGTTAAGCTTTGATTTATTTTGTATAAAAACAAACAAACAAACAAAAACCCCTGGAGCACTTGAGAACACATGAAAGAGATATAGGTGTAGCTCTTACATAGGAACATGCACAGTAATAAACGCCATACTTTTTAAAGCTATCATTTGCATCCTTTGTCTAACCCCACTCTCTTTAGGGTTCTTGGCAAGTCTCATGGCTCAAAATGCTGTCTATGAGCAGGCAACTCCAATGTGCATCTCTAGCCCAGACTTTCCCTCAAACCACAAGCTCTTAATCTGACTGCCCACAAGTTCTGCTCCCTTGGTCATCTAAATGTTGTAATCAAACTGCTGATCTCTTAACCTGTCTCACTATTCCCATGGTCTTCCCTATCTCATATAAATAAAAAACAAACAAATAAATGAAAGAAACAGAATGATTGGAATTATGACATTTGCTGGTAAATGAATAGAACTGGATAATATCACGCTAAGTCAGTCCCCAAAAACCAAAGGCTGAATGTTCTTTTGATATGTGGATCTTGTTATGGAACAAGAGAGGATAGGGAGGGGAAGTACAAAAGCTCATTGAATAAGACAAAGGTGAATGAAGGAACAGGAGGAGGAAGGGGAATAGGAAAGACCATAGAATGAACTGGATATAATTTTTCTATGCTCATATATGAATGCATGATCATTGTAACTCCACATATTGTTCAACCACTAGAATGGGATCAAAATTGTAATGTGTTGCATCCCATGTATGTAGAATATGTCAAAATACACCCTATTGTCATGTATCTCTAAAAACAAAAATAAAAATGAATAAAAAATTTAAAAACACAAAATTGTAAGCTCACTCTATTGGTCACTCAGGCAAAATATTTTGAGTTGTTCTTTGTTTCTATTTTCATTTCATATTTCTCATCCAATCTGTCAGCAAACTTTGTTGGCCTTACAGTCAAAATATATCCACTGGGTGCAGTGACTCATGCCTGTAATCCCAGAGGCTGAGGCAGGAGGATTGTGAGTTCAAAGCCAGTCCAAACAATTTAACAAGAACCTGTATCTAAATAAAATACAAAAAGGGTTCAGGATGTAGCTCAATGGTTGAGTTTCCCTGGGTTCAATCCCCAGTAACCTCCCACCCCCAAATGTATACATATCCACCATGGAATCATTCCTCATCCTTTACATTGCTACTACTATTTTCAATTCCATGAACCATTTCAAGAGCCTCTTAATTGACTCTGTATTTTGCTCTCCCACAGTAGACTCTCAGCATAGTTGGCAGATTTTTTAAAATGTTTGACTTTTAAAACTTGATTCAGATTATTTCAATCCTTCCTTTTAATTGCTTAAAACCCTGTTTAAAGTTTCTTATTTCATCCCAAAGTTCTTACAAAGGACTCCAAAGTTCTACATGTTCTCAAACCTCTTCTAAAATTTCTTCTAAAATTTCTCTTACCATACTGTCTTCTTGATCTTCCAGCACTACTGAGCGTATTTCTGCCTTAGGTTATTTTAATTCCCTTTCTGCCTGGATGTATATATGAGTAGCTTATTCACTTCTTTAGGTCTTCACCTGGCAAAATTTTCTTTGACCCTCCTATTAAAATTATTCTGGTCTCCACTCCCACTCTGTTCTCTTACGTGGTTTAATTTTTAAAATAACATTAATCTCTATTTGGTAATTGTATTACATCACTAAAATAAAAATTCCAAGAGAGTCTCTATTTGTTTCATTCTCTACTATAACTTTAAGGTCTAGAAGAGTATATGGCACATAGGAGGCATTCAATAAATATTTGTTGAACAGAATACATTGGCTAAGTGCTAGCATGATATAATAGGTTTCACATTTCTTTAATGTTATTTGTAGTCTCAAAGAGGACTAAATGTATTCAGGAGATTGTTATTAGAACAAGAAGAAATAAATAGCTTTTCTATCTACTTTTTTATGATAGAACAGATGTGGAATTTTCTTTTGATGACAATAGTGGTCTCAATTTAATCAACATTGTTTCTTACCAGCAAAGAAAAACTTTCTGTGTATAGGGAATAGGCAACATGACCTCTAATATATCCCCATTACTCTTCTTCAGCAAAATCAAAATGAATTTAAAACCCCAATGTTTGAATATACATCACTGAATTACAATCTTTAATGGTTAACTGAGAGAAAATGCCCTAAAATACTGAGAAGAGTCAATATATTCTTACATGCTCTTAGGTTAGCTTCCTATTAACATAAACTAATATGATTATTTTATCAAATGCATCATTTTAAATTGGGAGTACAAAGAAACATTTTTATATAAAAATGAAAAAAGAGGAATATGCATAGAATATTATCAGGTATAATAAAATAGTATTTTATATTTTTATATTTTATAGCCCAAAATGCATGGATTATTTCCCCCCTCATTTCTCTGCCATGGAAAATTTCTGAGAAAAATTCAGAAGGGAAAAATCTCTGAGGTGTAAGGTCATGATAACATGTGATCCCATATACAAGGTGATCAGGTCAAAAGAAGTTTTTTTTCTGATCTGAATTCAGATCTTTGGATCCAAATTCAGAAAAGATACTTTTCTCTGCTGACACCTTTATATGCAAGCTGAGGAATGTTTTGGATCTTGTTAAAGACTGATGTAACCATTGTTAGGCAATTTACCCATGACTTCACCCAGAGTACAAATGACAGTTGGGAGATTTAGTATGCACATGTGATGATTTGTCACATATGCATAAAATTAAATGTCCTAGGCTTCTCTGATGTTCTATGTCGGACTTCTTCTTTTGCTTGGTATTTGGTTGTAAAATGTGGCTGAGCTAAGAGATTTGAAAAACATATGAAAACAATCTTAATTACTTCCAGTAGGTGAAGACATAGTCTTAAAAAGTGATTGATAAATGTGTTAACCAATCTAGGAGCCAGAAGAACTGAATTACTGGGCTCAGCACCATTACTTCTGAATGATGTGTATGGGTGCAACCTCACCCTAAGCCTGAGATGTCTCATTTTCAAAATGAGGGAAAAATCATTGCCTTGCTGAAGGGCATGTCATCATGCATAGTAAAAAATAAATAAATAAATAAATAATAATAATAATAATAATAATAATAATAATAAACAATTGGAAATACTAAAACTCTCAAATTAATTTATAGAGTCAACACACAATTGACAAAATTAGACATGTTCAAAAGGCAACATAAGTGTGAAATATCTCTAGTACTGGAAGCAAGATGTGTAAGATGAATCTGGCCACTTTAGAATGCTTCAGGGTGATCAAAGGTAATGTGTTTCACATTGTTTGAAGATACTCTGCTCTATAGAAGAGGAGTGGTGTGTTAAGGTGGGTTCTCCAAAAGCAAATCCTGCAATAAGGCCTCCTGTGCAAATTACCTATTATGAAGACTTTCCTGAAAACTGGCAAGGGAGAGAAGTAAAAGATGTAAAAGGAAAAGGTCAAGCATGTGTGCTATCAAATCAAAACCCAAATATATAATATGTATATATATATATATATATATATCCAGGAATATGACTTGGTTTTCATTTAGATCTTCATAGAGGAGGAAAAAAATTCTGATAAAAAATATTAATGGCTTGGTCTCCTGGCAGTTATAATCCACATGACAAATTGAACTTCAGTTTTATAAAGCCATGGAGAAATAACAGTAAAATGTTGCATAGTACCTTACCCAGAATTTAAAGCAGCATGGATTCTGATGGTTGGAGGAAACCTTTCATTTTGTCCTCACAGAATTTTTTTCTATAGTTGAGATCTTGAAAGTCCCCTAAAGGCCCATGTATTGGAAGCCTGGTCACCAGCTGTGTTGCTATTGAGAAGTGGTGGAACATTTAAGAGATGAGGTCTAGTGGGAAGAAGTTAGGTTAGGGGAGTGTGACCTTGGAAAGGATATAGGGGCTCTGGCTGCCTCTCTTTTTATTTCCTGGCAGCCATGAGGTAGACAGTTCTTCCCTCATGTGCTTTTGCCATGATGTGCTGCCTAACCACAAGCCCAAAGGAAATGGGACTGAGTGAGTATGAGCTGAAACTGTGAGCCAATATAAATAAATCTATCCTTTCCTACAGGTTGTCTCAAGTATTTTGTTACAGTGAAGGAAAGCTGACTTAAAAAATGTACCTCACCATAAAGACTTTTCCCATTCTTGAAGTGGAACACACAAATGGAATGAACATTTAGAAATGAGATGAGAGCTCTAATTTTCTTAAGAAATGCTGGAAGTTACATGGGACAAATGGGACAGAAGAATGATCCTTTAATTACTTTCAATATTCCTGTCCTAGAGTTATGGGTTTAGTGAACAAATAATAGTAATAGATGAAAACAATGGTAGCTCTTTTGTCACATGGACTAACAGTGCAAGGAGGGGGACACAGTGTGCACATGAGGGTTGCACTTAGGACAGGGTGAATAACCAGAAGTTGTGGGAAGATGGATTTGTCATACCAAGAGGATGGGTTGCTCCTGGTTCTTGGGGAAGAACATTGATTAGCTGGCTTGAATAATTCAAGAGAACGGAAAGCAACGGAGAACTCAAATCTGCTACTCACGGGTAAGTGGGTCTGTACCTAGTCCACTTGTTAAGGAGGGTTGTTTGGCTAGGGAAACTTATTTGCAGAGTTGAGAGAGAAACTTGTGGTTAGGCCTTTGGATTTTAACAGATGTCAAGGCAGCACTCAACTGAGCCTTAATTTTAGGACTTATGCCATAGGTGATCAGAGGAGTCAGAAAAAAGAGGAAGTTCTTTGTCAGATCATGGTAAAGAGAAATTTGGGGGAATTTGCATGCTTCCTGGAGAAATTCTGTAGACAAATTATTGAAGGTTTGCAAAGTAGGGCCTCTTCAGACATGTCTCCTCTAAAATATCCAATAGCATCTACTTCAACAAGGCAGAATTTGGTACAAGTAGATCCCTGAGGTAGAAGCAAAGAAATACCGAGTCTAGCTTTAAATTTGATATGGAGCTAGAACAGAGACTGCCTGTGGGGACAGTAGTCCTGAGTCACATCCATTGGCGTTTTATGAGCTTGGTTTCCTCAGTTCATTATCTGCTTTTCAATTTTGTCATCCCCCTACAGCTGAGATCTAGGCCTGAAGTCATTTGACAAAGCAAATGTCAACAAGCAGGTCTCCTCAGCTTCTCAGAAAACTTCTCGCAGGCCATGTACTTTCTGGATCTGACATGAGTGTTCAAAGTTTGCTGATACTGAGGTTCACTTGCTAACCTAACTTTCCTCTCTGATACTTTTTTCTGACTCACGTTTTCTCTTTCCTTTATTTTTATTTTTATTTTTTTTGGGGGTTATGTCTTTTAGATTACATGGCAGAAAACAAATCTGCAGAGAATGAATTGACCTGATTTTTCCATTATATGTTTTCTCACATTTTTATGGAGTGAAATTTTATCCTTGAAGAATTTCTTTTAGGCTGTTAAAAAAATATGTGTCTTTAAACTATGTCAGAAAATTCATTTAAAAGAAAATGATGAATATTTCCAAAAAGTGCATCTGTCATTTTATTGAAGTAAGTAAAAAAGGAAATGAAGGGAAAAAAATAATTTTTTATTTTTATTTTCTTCAAAAGTTTAGAGAAGAAAGAAACAGAGTGCATAGATCTAAGGTCAGAAGGATGATTTAATGCATAGTTACAAAGTTATTTTAAAAATCCTCTTGAAAGTCCACAGGTATTTCTAAGCTGTGGATAGTACCTCTGATACATATTGAGTAGTAGATGGAGGAGTAGAAAGAAAATGAAAAAAAAGAAGTAAAATTAGAAATTCTGAAATGAATATTAAAGAACAGTCAGGGCACAGTTTCAGAAAAATGTGGCCTTACTTGTTCTCTATCTTTATCCCCTCTATCTTTTCTGCCTAATTTCCAAAATACTTTTCCAAATTTATTTGACTTATTAACATTTTTCTTCACTTCTCACCAACTCCGTAGGTTGTGAACTCTATGGTATATAGCAAACCACAGCTATAATTGAAAAACCTGACAGTCCTAACCTTGATCTACTTTGGCCTTTCCATCAGTGGAATGGTGATGTGGTAGGCATTTGCTGTTTTGAGATCCCAGCCTCTTCTCTATCCTTTGTGACATCAGCTCCACATTTCACAGTGGATTAATGATGCCTCAATATTTTCATTTAACATGGGACTGCCTTCCCTGCACTTCTATGAATACAACCCCACTGGACACAGTTACTGGTCCAGGTGAGCTCATGACTCAGGATGCCTTCACAGCCAATTAGATCTGGTTCTGGCCAGAAGCTTGAGCCTGTTGGGAATTGTACTCTTTCTTCTTTGGAGATCCAGTCTTCTGGGAGTCCCATATGGACTCTGATAATAAAGCCAACTGAAGGGAAAGAGAGCTGAAAAATGGGCCTTTGGAAATTGTTTTGAGATCCTTAAGTTATATGAGCTTCATATAGATTTTTGCTTCATTCATTTTGTTAACCTTGTAGTTTTAATTTTGGGGATAGGCCTTCTAATCATGGTATGAGTCATTTACATTTGTAATAATCCCCATTAACCCATTTTCATAGTATACACTAGATTATAAATTATCCCTTATAGGTAAACTGACTTAAGTCCTCTTGGTGCATTCTAATGTGAAGTGGCTGTGAAGAAAGTTAAATGTATTGGCTGAGATATCCTTACTCCCTGTCATGGATGGGGGAACTTTCCTGGGAGAAAGGAGCAAAAGTATGTGCCCCCTTTAAATCTCGTAGTCAGCTTGATCTTTGGATAATGATCTAATGATACTTGCTAGGAAGAAATATTTTAACTCTTAACTGCCTTCAGTGGAATGCCATTAGCTAAGGATTCCCCAAAATAATAGAAACTGGACTCATAAGACATGACTTCCTGCGTAATATTATGCAACTATGCTACTCTGTTCTAGATGTTCCAACTGGATGAGAAATCTTCAAGTCTTTAGAACTCATTTTGAGCTCAAAGCTGGGGATTTGCCACTAATGTCCCAGATATCTCTTTGTTTGAAAATTTTTCTTGACTGTATTCTTGAAATTACTTAGTAAACCTTGATATCAGCTAAAATCTTTAATTTCCAGAAATCTGATTTGACAACCAGGTCCCATTAGTTAGCTTAATAGTCTAAGTGGATAGAGAGGGATTTGACCATTTTACTAAAGATATCATCCCCAGCAGGGCCCACAGAGTAGTTCAGGAAGGATCTCTCTGGGGTCTTGTATTGATGATAGAATATATCTTATTTGTTTCTCAAGAGACCCTGGCCGATGTATGGTTTTTACGTCTACTTTTTGAATTCATAATGTCATAGAGAGGTTTGTTAAAATGGGATTCATATGGGATTCATGTGGGTTCACAATTGAATGAGGCCTGAAGATCACCAACTGAACCATCATGACAAAAAGGAGATGCTGATTATTGATGCAAGGCTCAAAACAGAGGTAAAGAAAACCTCTGGCTCTTTAGAGATTAAGAATTATTGAGTAAATGATTGAATATCGGAAATCAAGTCTTTGGAGAATATGAATCCCTTGAGGGGAGCTGTCAACTCCTATGGGAGAGGACATATATCCTCTTCACTCAAGTCCACTGGCAACAGCCTCACCAAGACTATCCAGAGTTTGGGAGTCAGTTGAAAAGGCACAGTGCTCCTCATTAACAACTACTCTCCAGTCTGTCCTCTGCTCTGCCCCCTCCACTCACAATGAGAGCGACAAGAAGTCACAGATTCATGGGGAGGGTGGCTGAGAATTGGCCAGGAAAAATTAAAGAAGTCCACCAAAACCTCTTGTCTTGGAGGCAGCTAATCTGATGAGATCCAAGAAAGAGGACAGTTTTAACCCTAAATTCTGTTATTTAAGAAAATTTCATAGATCTTCATATATTGATTAGTGAGAGGAAATTGATCTAGAACAGTAACTAGAAGTGACCAGAGAAATTTTTAATTTTATGAGGAACAGTGGATAGTTAGGCATCTTTTCCATGTTTCTTTCATGGCTGAAGGAAGAGACAGCACTTAGGATTTGAATGAATAATGGGAAAATGGGGGTTGGGGGGACAGGGGCAGGAAAAGAAAGCAATGTGCATTGGAATAAAGTAGTTTTCCGACTTTAATAATTTTCTTCTTAATATTACCAATCAACATATGAGTGTTATATTTCTCTTCTTGCAATGTTTGGCAGTATAGTTGTGATAAAAGACAGAAATGAAGTATCAGGGTATATATATTAGGGTAAGAGAGAGAGGTATATTTGAATAACTGCTTCTGTTATGGCCCTTTCCCAGGGAGCCATTTCCATAAACATGGGCTAAAAATGTCTGGGCCTCTGCCCTAGGCAGGAGAACTCTAGCCAGTCATCTCAGCCCTGGACTTGGCACAGGATTGGCTGAGGTCTTGGTTGAGAGTATATCACAACCACCATGTCCCTCTGCCTATTTTTCCTTCCTTCCCCTCCCTTATTTTCTCCTTCCCTTTCTTTCAATGTGACTTCAAGGGAATTCTCTCCTAAATCTCCTTATGCTAACTGTACCTGAGGACCGACTTCCTGGAGAACCTAGGTTTTGAGAGGAACCAAGATTATTTCTGTTCAAGATATTCACAAATACTCAAAGAGGTACATACTCCTATTTTAATTTTAGATTTGTTGGCTAGCTATTTTTTTTTTTTGTGTGTGTGTGTGTATAGTAGGGATTGAGCCCAGGGTTGCTTTACTACTGAGCTATATCTCCAGCTCCTTTAAACTTTTTATTCTGAGACAGGGTCTCACTAAGTTAACTAGTCTGTCCTAGAATTTGTGTTCTTCTTGCCTCAGCCTCCAAAATAACTGGAATTAGAGGTGCATACCACTACATCTAATACACTAGACTAATTTTGAAGGACATTTTAAAATTCTCTTTTTTGTTTCTAGAACTAAACTTGTAGAAAAAGATAAAGTTAAAAGCATAAAAGAAAAATGAGCTAGTATATTTATTGAAAAAAAATTGAAAATCCATTTGATTAATTATACAGTTATAGCCAATAAGGATCACATAAATAAATGTTAGAATAAAACACAGGTTCATTGAATAACACATACACACACATAATAGAGCAAATAGTAATTTTCCTAACAAAGACAGAAGGACTAGCTTTGAATTTTATTGATTGCTGGAACAGTAGCTCCCCTTGAGCAAAGAACCATAACAGAATTAAGGAAAGATATTTCCATCCCAGAGACCAGACATTTGGAGGGCAGCCATTGTGAGTATAATTCGTGAACCTGGCCAAGTGTTTTATTTCTTATTGGATTCTTGACTCTCTCTGACTTTCATCATTTAGTGAGTCATGACTGACAGTGTGTGTGCATATCTGCAGTAATTGATTCTGAGAGAAATGTCTCTAGCCATTCTCGAAGTTTTCTTTTGAATAAGAGGTAACATTCTTTCAGCCCCAGAAGCTGCTGAAACGGGGACAGAGATCTGCAGACTTTGGGGCTCTGATTTCATGCTTCACATTTAGGTACAAATTGGTTCCAGGTCAGCATCATAGGAAGAATAGCTTGAATTGGATGTCTCTGATCATTCCAGAATTGTACTGGAATGTATGCTATTATTTCTGGAAACTTCTTGAGAAGCAGAAAGGAATTTTTCAGAGAACACAGGAATGGGACTCAGTAGTCATGGGTTTCAACCCTTGTCTTGCTGTGATATTGGGAAAGTCACTTAGATTCTTCACCTGCAAGTTTCTCTTTTGGCAAATGAGAGAGAGAATATAAATGCCAAACTGATGGACATTTCAAGGACAGTTGATTTTTATGTGAAACCATCCAATTTTTAAATGTGCTATTAAATTTTATTTTTCATACAAGCCAAAAAAAAAGTGTGTGTGGGGGGGTGGTATTGGATGGGATTTATTTTGGAGAGGCCAAACACGATTCCATTATTTCTTCTTGGACCTTCATTGCTCAGCTTCTCAAAAACGTAGTCAAGAAAGTTATCTGCTTGCAGTTCCTCCTTTTCTCCACTTGTCAGTTCTCACACCACACAATCTGGCTTCTTCTCCATCACCCCATTATGTTGAAAAAAAATCAGGACTTCCTGTTACTAAATATGGATCTTACCTGATGTCTAATGAGCATTTGAAAAAATCTCAATCCTTTCTTGAAATCCCCTTTCCTTGGCTTCCTTTCATGTTATCCTGAGTTTCTTTTATCTCTCAGGTTGTTCCTTTCCTGAATCTTTCAGAAAGGTTTCATTTTCCTCCTTTTTCCCCTTAAATAGTGTATTTTTTAAGGTTTGTTTCTAGCCTTTCCTTACCTCGTTCTATCTTCACTCTCTTATTCATGCAAATGGCTTCAAGTACCCTTTAGAGAACAAATGACTCTCAAATATGTATCTCTAGTCCAAACTGCCTGTAGACCATTGGAGTCTACTGTTTTGTAAATGTTTCATTTTTAAACAATTTAACTCAACATACCTAAAACTCTTCTAAAAGTCTTTTCCTTAAAAGCTGATCTTCTAGACTAAACTGCCATTTTTGTTTTCCTCTTCTTACCTGGAATTTCTAATCTATGTTCCTACATATTTCTTAAACCTTGTAGTTCTCTCCATTTATACTACTCTTATCTTGGTTTAAATAATTTCTACCCCTAAAGCCACCTCTCCACCCTTTCACCTTCAATGCATTCAACAGACATACTGATTTGTGAAAGAAAAAATTTGTTTATGTCTGTCATGTGCTCAAAACCATTCATGGAGTGTTAACTTTCCCTGGAGGAAAAAACTTTTTCAATTTTTTTTTTATTAAAGAACCTTTTCACATAGGTGATGTGGACTTTCCTTTCCCATTAGCTTCACCATGAATTGCTTTTAACCTTGCCACCCTCTGGCTTTCCCCCCCTCAGTTCCTGGCATTCACCAAGGTTTTTTCTTCCTTCGATCTTTAACTCAGACCACATACCCTTTCACCTGGACTACTTATTGTTTTCTTGACAGTCTTCCAAATCTTCTTTTCACTGTGCTCCTCTTATAGATATTAGTTCAAACACCGACTGCAGGGACTTGACGGACACTGCAGACTTGGTCACTCTTATTGTGTTCTGTACTTCTCCTCAATGGCACTTACCGCAGTGACCAATCACAGTTTAGATACTGACATCTTCCAACTAATCTGCAAGATCCACAAGGAACTCAGCACTGTTGTTTTAATCAGCTTTGTAATGCTGTGGCCAAAATACTTCATGAGAAAACCTAGACAAAGGAAAGTTTATTTGGGGCTCAGTTTCAGAGGTCTTCCTCTATAAACAGCTGATTTCATTGCTCTGGGCCCAAGGTGAGGCAGCAATCATGGGGGAAAGCCATGGTGGAGGGAGGCTGCTCCCCTCCTGGCAATAAGGAAGCAAAGAGCAAAAGAGTGGGGAAGGGTCCGCGGGGAAGAGGCACTTTCTAGAGCACACTTCTAGGTGACCCACCTCCTCCAGCCACATCATATCCAAACCATAATAATTATATCGAAAAGTCCATTATAGTTAATCTCTAGGATTTATAAGCAACTGAAAAACTTAACACCAAAACAAAACAAAACAAAAAACCCCAGACAAACAACTCAATCAATAAGTGGGCTAAGGAGCCAGATACTTCTCAGAAGAAGATATACAACCAATCAACAAATATATGAAAAAATGTTCAACATCTCTAGTAATTAGAGACATGAAAATCAAGTGAATATTTCATTTCATGCCAGTCAGAATGATAGTTATCAAGAATACAAACAACAATAAGTGTTGGTGAGGATATGGGGGAAAAGGCACTCTTGTATATTGATACAATAATGAATAGCTGGTGGGACTGTATTGATGCAAACACTATGGAAAGCAGTATGGAGATTCTTTACAAAACTTGTAATTGAACCACCATTTGATCCAGCTATACCACTGGTTGGTCTATACCCAAAGGACTTAAAATCAGCATACTATAGTAACACAGCTATATTAATAATTATAGCAGTTTAATTCACAATAGTTAGATTGTGGGACCAACCTAGATGTCTTTCAATTGATAAATGGATAAAGAAACTGTGGTATATATACAGAATTGAATATTACTCAGCATTAAAAGAGAATAAAATCATGGCATTTGCAGATAAATGGATGAAGTTGGAGAATATCATGCAAAGTGAAATAAGCCAATCCCCCCAAAACCAAAGGCTGAATATACTCTTTGATAAGTGGATGCTGATCCATGCATGATAGGGGCAGGCATGGGAAAAATGGAGGAACTGTGATTGGGCAAAGGGGAGGGAGGGGAGTGGAGTGTGTATGGGGGCAGGGAAGATTGTGGAATGAGATGGACATTATTACTCTACATACATTTGTGACTGTGTGCACGACTATGGCATGATGCTACATCATGTACAACCAGAGAAATGAGTTGTGCTGCAACTGTGTACAATGAATCAAAATGCATTCTGCTGTCATATAAACCTAATTAGAATAAATAAATAAATAAATAATTTTAAAAAAAGTCTATTATAGTTGATCATGTTTAGAAAAGTTTCAAGAAATATGAATTGAGTGGGCAAATGATTTTGAATAAGTTTTCCATTCAGATTTCAATACCTTTCATACATTAAGAAGCTATAAAGGCATGTTTTATGATACATAATAAAAATACTAACCTGTTCCCTCTCCCATTCGGGTCCTGGAATGTGACATCACCAAATCTATTCTGTTCCCTACAGGAAACACAATGTCTCAATAGGTGTCTATTTAAATATCATCTATAAATAAGTTAGAAAACATTTATTTACTTTTTATTGAGGCATTGTCCTTGAAGACAGCATTTTCTGGCATGAGTGTCACTGCCTAGGGACAGGGTCATGGAGAACAGGAGACATTTACTTACATTATCTGTGTTTTTCACAAGCCACTTTCAAACCTCAGCTTTAGTCTCTAGCTTTCTTTCTCTCTCCTATATTCCTTCTTTGTCTCAAATGCTTTTCACTGTGTCCTCTTCTATAACTATTTTGATGAGGAACTTTCATTTACATACAAAATATTTTTGCTTAGAGACTTTCAGGCTCCTGAATTCCTTACTTACTATTTCTCAGCCTGCCTGGGTCACTTTCTCACATAGTATGGATACTCAGTTCATTCCTGAGAAGACCCTCTGACCTCCACTTCAAAGTTCTTTGCTTTCTTATCTTCATGTCATATTCTAACTGTAGCCTCAGGTCTTTATTCTTATCATTATCTTTGAGTTTAACAGGAAGACTTCTGAATTTATGGACGTCAGTCTTAGGAGGGATCTCCGAGTGGCTCAAAACTGCATATCCATAGTTCCGCTTCTTGCACTTTAATTGCTCCCAGGGTGTCCATTTCAAATCTTCCTGTTACTCCTTGAGAACTTTATTTTTCATTGCTGCCCCCAGAAAATCCAACAGGTCACACTGTCTTCTCCACCAAGAAAATGGCATATAACCCTGATTAAGTTTATTTCATCTTGAACACAGACAACACTTTGACCATCTCTAAATATTGTTCTGCCTTCTTGTTTTACCTTTGATAAGGAAGCACGCGGTATTTCACTCTAGCCAACCAGTTCCTCCCTGACTTCCTCCAGGACTTCACTTGGCAGAGGAAGCTGGCTACCTCACCTACTGCTGACTCCTAGAGATGGATGGGTACACATATGCATATTCCTTTCTCTCTTGACTTCTGAATGGTTGTTAGCATGGTCCACAGCTGTTGTTTTGAATCTCTCCTCCCCCTTCTCAGTTTGTTTTAATGGGCATCTCTCCTCCCTCGTTTTAAAATCTGAGATTGCTAAGGCTTCGTTGTCAGTTGTCTTCTTGTCTTATAGCCCCTGGGAAATTTCATCCATACTCCTATGTTTGTTTTCCATCCATACATGCTGTGGCTGCGGGGTGTGGTGGTAAGGATGGTGAGCTCAGGGGATGGAACGCTTAATTAGAATGGCTGTGCTCTCATCTGTGGATGCTAGAGAGGAAAAAGTAAAAGAAAGATGGGGGAAGCACATAGTTCATGAAAATCACAGGGAGATTAATAGAGGAATAGGTTGAAAGGTGGGGGTGAGAAGGGAAGTATTGCAGAGTAATATTGGCCTAATTATATTGTTATACTGTGTGCATGTACATATAGGTATCAATAAATTCTATCATTACCTACCATTAAAAATAATTCACTAATAAAAAAATAAAGAATTGCTGTACTGTGACTTCTTGCTGAAGGTTCATGAGCAAGTGACTTTACATCTTTCAAAGGTGATTATGTTATGAGCCTTCCCAGTACTGCTGAACAACTTGAGTTTGTATCTTCTTAAAGCAGAAGTCATGCTATTTTTTTTAATAATTGGGATGTAAGACACTTCTAAATCTCTTTAAATATGATTACAGGTGCCTCCCAACTTACAGTAGTTTGACCTAATGATTTTTCATTTTTATAATGGTAAGAAGTAATACAGCTTTAGTAGAAACTATATGTTGAATTTTGACCTTTTCCCAGGCTAACAATCTGTGTGATAATATTCTGTATGGAAATGCCAGATGGCAGCAGCATTGAGCTGCAGCTGCCAGGAAGCCACGTGATCATGAGAGTAAACAGTCCATATGCAACATACAGTGTACTCCATGGATAAGGGTTAGTTAAATAAACCCTAAGATAGTGTTTATTAAATGAATTTTTAATATTTTCCCTTTACAATGGGTGGATTGGACTTAACCTCATCATAAATTGAATTTCATCTATACCCATCTAAGCTAAGAATTTGTAAGCTAGTCAAAGAAAAGCAGGAGTCTCTGCCATTGGTGGGAGTAGAGATAGACAGAGCCCAGCTTCTGCAGAAGCAAAAGTTTTAACAGTGGCATCCTGGTTGGGGTTGGTGAGGACAGCTTGGGAGCTTCCATTTTGGGGTACGGTTGGGCCATAGAGCTGCAACAAGGGAAACAGTGTCTGCAGCAAAGCTGGGACCTCTAGTTTCCACAGAAGATTATAAAACATCCTGTAATAATGACAAGCTAACTAAACACACTTAATCTATTTTCTTCTAAATGAAGTTAAAGTGGTTTGAACAGGAAGCTGTCCTTCTTCCCCTGTCTGATGAGCCTGCTTCTGCCTTGCTTGGTTATTACCTTGCCTGTATGATTACTTCATGGGGTTAAAAGGGCTCTCCTGAGGCCATCACACTCCAGAGACTCTAGGTATACAACCAGAATCAGTGTCCTGGAGTGGGTGTAGACATGTTTACAAAATAAACCTGAAAGGACCAGGTTTACACAAAAGGATGTACAGTTTGGTTAATTTATATGAACAAGAACCTAGAGTTAGGATGGGGGTGGGGCTCAGCGGTAGAGCTCTTGCCAAGCATTGGTGAGGGTCTAGGTTTAACCCCAGCACCATAAAATCAAACCAAACCAAAACAAAACCCCTAGAGTTCATGTGCAGAAATAGCTCTTCTATGGGTATTATATCAAGAGAACAGAAGCATGATGTTAGACTAAATTGAACTTACTAATATACATACACATACTTTGCCAGTGGCTGGAAAATGTTCTAATTGTTTGCCTTGTTTATTGATTGAAATCTAGATGTGGTGATGACCAAAACTAAAATAATCTGACATGCTCAAAATGCTCAGTGTAATTTAGAATGAGTTCAGCAAACTATGCTCTCAGGAACCAACTCTGGTTAGTGGCCTATTTTTTTCTTTGCTTTATTTCGTTTTGCATGAAATAAGATTGGTTTTTTATTTTTAAATTATATGAGTTTAAGTGGCTATGTAAGTAGGCACACTGTATTTTTGTTTCTTAGCTAGGAACAGCTTCTATCTTGTCCTTGAAGAAAAAATTTGCTGATTCCTTGATCTGGGCTCTGAAGGAAGGGACCCTAAGTTCATGGAGATAAGAGTGATAAATTGGCTTTATTTTATCATACCTAATTATTTTCTGCTGTGTGCCAAAGGGTCTTTTTCTGCCTGATATTAGTGTGATTGCTATCCCATGGGGGCAGAGGGGAGCATATTAGGAACACAGGTACTGTGATATTATCATGCAATGATAAAATATAAGCCATACATTAAAGAGGTTTGCAAAAAAAATGGAAGAAAAAGATTATAGCATAAAGTTAGGACCTCTGGATTTGGATCTCTGAGCAACAAAGTTTTGGGTTACCTCAACAGATAAAAAACCCAAACAAGCTGAGCAGCTGGATGAGGGTAGAAGGAACATAATTTGGATGAAGATGAGGAACTAATATAAAATCTAAATATATCCTTGAGGCTACTTGCAGAATCAAAATGTGTTCTTCTTTCATGTATCATATATATTTGAGTGCTCAAATAAACCCCTCTTTCTCTTTTTTTTTCTTTTATGTAGGTTATCTTCATGGTGGAGAACTTTATAATCCTAATAGTTTATAGATTCTACAGCAATGAAAAAGACAGAACTATAAGTGTAAGGGTGTCATTCAAACTCTGGGCTTGCAGCTCTTTGTCTTGTTAGACCTTTGTGAGCCTCCTCAGAGGAGACCATATGGAAGTTTATTAATACAAAGATACTTGAATCAGGATAGGAGGAATATATTTGTTGTTATTGTTGTTTGCATTTTTAAGAAAGAACAGCATAAACATGAAGGAGTAGACTTTCATGCACATTTATAAATTATTTGTTGCTGCCTGGCACCTTTAACCTTTCTTTCTATTTTTAGAGAACATATTACTTTGGAAGTTCATTCTTTCATAAGATTAAAGCTACATATTCAGTCCCCTATTATCCTGCTTCCATTGCTGAAAGGCAGGAGTATTGCCTGACTTTAAATCACAGAGTCCTGGTGGAGACTTAAATTTGGGAACCCATGATGCAAATAAAGAAATCACTTATAGAATCTATCATGGTGACCAAGGCATCAGTTATGTAGGTGACCAAAAGCTGCAGGGGTTTTACTAAAAGCATCCAGTTTTGAAAATAAGAGAGGCAATTTGGTGTAGCTGGACACTGTGGTGGAGACAGTGCTGCATCTAGGAAAGGGTTTCCTCAGGGTGACTTTGGCTTTTATTTCTGGCAGCAGGCACTCTACTTCTAATCATCTGGTCCTCCTGGAGAGTCTATAAGGTGTTTAATATTTTATTTAAAGGGATCTGTTCTTGCTGGATATACATTTCCTTTGAAATGCAAGAGCCCTTATGGATAGACTCTTCTATACCGCAACTATCAGTTTTTGCCATGTAACCTACCAGATCCAAAACTTGGTGACTTTAGAAAACAGTAATTTCTCAGCTCACTATTCTGTGAGTCATACATTTTCTCGAGTTTCAGCTGGACTAATTTATGTAGTTGCAGTCACCTGGGTGACCACTTGGAGACTGGTTGGTCTCCAATGGCCTCAGGCCCATGACTGGTGGTTGATGCTGGTTGTCAGCAAGCGTGGAGGGGGTGACTCAGGCATATGCCTCCAGGAGGCTCTTGTAGGTTTATTACGGTGTGGAAAAGGCAAGCACTTTTGAAATTTGGGCTTGTATCACATTTGATAATGTCTTATTGAACAAAGCAAGTCCCAAATCCCAAGGTTGAGATCCATATAACTGAGTAAAGAAATAGAATCTATCTTGTACAAAGTCATATTGTAAATGGATATGCAAGCAGGGACGGAAGAACTTGTTTGGGAATCCTGTTTGCAACATAGAACTTTTGTTTTTTGACCCTCTCCATCTTGAATGTACTCTCTTGGAAGTTTCTATATCTATGAACATGGAATTTTTTCTTCTTGGTTACTATTTCTCTTTCCTGGGTAAATCCCCACAGAGTCTTGTTCTCATTATTCAAGACTCCATTCATTCAGAAAATTATTAACTGTCAACTGTTTTTTAAATCTCAATTCCTGCAAAATGTTGTGCATCTCTCGTTTATGGTACTTACCACAGGGATCTTTACCATTAAAATTCCAATGGAGAATCCCCCAGATGATGGCGATTTCCCGGCATCTAACACAGTGTTAAGCAAATGACAGCTGCTTCATAAACTACTACTGAATACTGAATAAGGTATGTATCCACATTATTGTCTTTCTCTTTCCTCTGGGATTTATTAACAATGACCTGTGTACCTTGGGAAAATTTCTCTGCAGGGCTGAGGGATTTTTCAGGTTCCTGAGAGGCCTTATACAGCCATGTGAGGTCTAGTCTAGACATTTATTGTGCTACTTAGTGTTGATCCAGTTTTTAAGCAGTAGCCAAACCATGAGCTAGAGATTTCGACCCTAGAGTATTCCCGTACCATGTTCTGAGCACTGTAATCCCTGCCTCTCTTTCTTTTTAATAAATTTCAGGATACTCTATAAGTCATCCTGTATGGATTGGTACTATGCCACTCTGTAGTCATATTAAATTTAATTTGTTCTATGCCAAAATGGATTTCAATGTTTTGTGTTTTTCTCTTCCTTTTAGAAATGCTGAAAATAAATCATTGATTTCATCCAACTTCTTTCTTTCAATAAGCAGAACAGCATGCTGATAAGCCATATATTTACTCTTTAACCTTTCAATGAACTTGTTGAAGTTAGTGAAATTCAATCCTTTCCAAAGAATGAGACTAAAAATAAGATTGCATATATTCTGGCATCTCTCTTAACCCCAAACAAAGATGAGAGACCTTTTAGAGCTCATGAGAGTATTTAGGGACTTTCCCACTATTCTAGAGTGGCCAAAATATTTTATTCTTTTCCCTTTCCCCTCCCCCCAACTTTTCTCCATATCTGAGCCAAATCGGATAGTCAGGGAGTGGGAAGATCTCCTTCCCTCCCTTCTTTGTAGTAGGATAATGGAAAATGCTCTGTTGGTCAGATCTGAGCTCCTGGCAGCTGCTGTGTTGGCAACAATTAGGGAAGATTTTGAACTAAACGTCTGGCTGCTGAAAGTTTTTGGATTTGGGGTTTGATGTTATCAAAAAAATTCATCTGGTCAGATGCAGAAACATATTATTTAATCTAGTAGGAATGCGAGCAGGTTGTCCTGCACAGGGCATGTTGGAGAGTTCTGTCTTCTTTTGTGGGGAAGTCTACAGCAGTTGCTCTGTGTAATTTGACACGGGTATGTCTGGGGACAGAGTACTCCACCACATTTCAGTTTAGTCTGTTTCCACTCCTGGGCTGACTCTGAGGAGGTTTCTCAAATGAATGAAACAGCAGTTAAATTTCCTGGTTCCATCTGCAAAATTTGACTTGCTATACCAATCTTAAACTAATTCTCTCTCCTAACATGATTTTGAATACTTAGTCTAGGAATCATTTTCAAACATACACAGAAAATGACCTTAATATGGAGACCTATTTATCTGATTCAGGCAAAGCACTTTTTATTGCTTGAAAAATGTTATTTCCAATAATAAACTATTTTTGACTCAATTGACCAGACTCTTTCTGTCTACTCTATTATTTACTTGGTATTTTATTTGTCGATGAATACATAATTCAGAAGTCATCACTTTAATACATGAACTTTAAATTTTTGAATATAAATATTAAAGGAACCAAGTTGGACAAATGTCTCTTCTAGAACACAAAAACAGCTTAATTCCAGAATTCTTGTTAAGGGAAGAAGCATTGCTAACACTACCTTGCCTCCACTGAGAAGCTGTCTTAGTCCATTCAGGCTGCAGTGATGGAATATACCATAGACTTCAGGACTTAAACAGAATGTATTCACTTTTTTGAAGTTCTGGAATCTAGGATGTCCAAGTTCAAGGCATTATCAGATGTGATGTCTGATGAGTGTACACTTCCTGATTCACAAACGACTCATTACTTGCTGTATCCTCATTTAATGGAGGAGTGAATAATCGCTCTGAGTCTCTTTTATAAGGGCACTAATCGTATTCCTGAGGGATCAACACTCATGACCTGGTCACCTCTCACAAGCCCCACTTTCCAGTATAATCATGATGGGAGTTAGGACTTCAATTATAAATTTTGAATGGACACAAACATTCAGTCCATAAAAAATGGCTTTGCACATGAGTGGTGAGTGGTAGGGCCACCAGACTACTGATTGTATGTGAAAAAAAAAAGTCTATGGAAGAGGAATATATTTATTTATTCATTTTCTGATTAGTCTATGTATCCACCTTCTCTATTACCTATGTTTTTTTAACCACCAATATCATAATATTACTGGGATAGTGGATACTTTATAATTTCTATGAGCAAGTTAATTTTTTGAGCAGAATTAGCCTTCTAGAGTTTAGATGAGTTTTCTTTTAGATGTTAGAACATATACCAGATAATATCTTGAAGCATTTTGGGGTCATTTAATTATGGTTCCAGAATCAGTTTAGCACAATTTAAAAAAAAGTCTAAAATCTAAAAATATCTTTAATTATATGAAAGTTAATTATTGACTTTAAAAATAGACCTGACAGATGACTATAATCTTACTGTTTCAGTAATGTGAACCAATACAGTTACATGAAATGGAGATCAACTTTGATTGTTTAATAAAAAATGCATACATTATCAAACACAAGTTTAATATTAAAATAATCAATAGTTTTCCCACAAACAATAACTTCAAACTAAAGGGTTAAATAATGCATAGAAAAATTAGACACATTCTATTCTCTGTTGTTTTCATGCTGTGACAGTTCTATGCAATAAGACTAAAAAAATAAGCTAATTACTGTTCAAAATTAAACATATGGGAGCTTTCTAAAAGCTCAAAATCTGAAATAGGAATCTCTCCATGTCTTCTTATATATATTTTCCCTGGACTGATGATAAAATTAATTACATTCCACAAAACCCACTGCAAGTTGCAAATGTTGTTAAGTAAAAGGTAGCTCAATGGTAGAGCACTTTCCTTGCATGTGTGAGGCACTGGGTTCAATCATCAGCACCACATAAAAATAAACAAAGATATTGTGTCCATTCACAACTAAAAAAAATATTTAAAAAAATGTATTTAATTACCTAACTCCCAAACATTCTAGCTTAGCCACATGGTCCACTGTACAGTATTAATCATTTCCCCTGTGATCATGGCTGTGGGGAGCTGGGGTTCATTGCTGCAGTGGCACATCCTGAGGAGGATCATTGGCATATCACTAGCCCAGGAAAAGAGCAAAATTCAAAATTTGAAGTATTTATCTACTAACCATGTATAAGTAGTCATAATTGTTGACTTAAAGTTAAGTGGATCCATCGTTAAATTGGAGACTGTAGTAGAGTCTTGAAAAAGAAAGTGTGCGAGTGAAAAAACAACTTTATCCATGCTTGCTCGGGTTTTCAGTTGTGGCTTCCTTATGCAACAGGCCCTGTCCACATGTGACCTTATCTTTCTCCTGTTAAATTCTTTATTGCTAAGAGCAGACTACAGGTTTCTCCAGCTTAAAATCCTAGAGCTAACTTTGAATCCTCCTCATCTTCTGTGCCTTATATTCAGTATAAAACTGATTCTTGATAATTCTAGTTTTGAAATATATTTCAGATCTTCTTCTCTCTCTAGTGCCACCCAACTCTCACCAAATCAAGTATGCGCATCTGTCATTAACTCATTTTGCTGTCTTCCTTCTGAACTTATGATCATTGTGTTTGTACCTTTCCTTCAGTTGCATCCTCCTAAAACTCTTTTCTTAGAAGACTTTGTTGGAATACTGGAGTGACTCTTGACTCTTTCCCCCTCCACCTCGGCTGATTAATCCGGTTAGTTGCTAAGCTCCATGGATTTTCATGAATGCCTTCAATCGGGTAATCAGGTTGCTATTTCACATGACATGGTCCTGTCAGATCAGTCTTTGTAACCACAGTTAGGATGATGTGATTTTCCAGCCAGCAACCATTTAGTGATTCCCCTACCTGAGGCAGAGAGGGCTTATTATGCAAATAATACGCAGGTCTGTCCTTGCCACTGGGTGGGATCTTCCACTGACTGGGTAATCCAGTCAAATGAAACCCTAACTTTTTACCCAAGCCTTCTCCCCTCAGGACTTTTGCTGGGCTGCTTACTTCACCTAGTAGGAACTTCCTCCAAAATCTAGATTAGTTTTAAATGTCCTTTATAAGTGGGTCTCTAATCTTTAAAACTCTTTGTTGTGAAGTTCCATAAACATTATTTTTACAATCACTCCATTCTGCCTCCTATTATAAATATGTGTAATTCAAATTTATCCTCCAAGTTTTTAAGTATCCCTCAAAGGCTTATGTGTTGAAGGCTTGATCTTCTGCCTTTGGAATTATTGGGAGGTGGTGGAATTTTAAGAGGTGGGGACTCCACCAGTCATTGGAGGTAGACCCTTGAAGGGAATCATATGAACCTAGTCTTTTTCTTGTCTTTTTTTTTTTTTTTGCATCCTGACCTTGAGTAGAACAGTTCTGTATCACCCCATGTTCCCACAATGATGTGCTGCCTCACCATAGGCCCCCAAACCATGAGGCCAACTGACCAGGTCAGCAAACCTACCAAACTGTGAGTCAAAATAAACCTTTTATCTTTATAAGTTTACTTTCCTAGATGTTTTGTTATAGTGCCAGAAAGTTAGCATAGAAATAAAAAAGAGAGTAGGTGACTTGAATTAAATTATGAGTGCTAAGGACAGATGACCAAAAATGTGTTCTTGATATGGTAAAAAATCCTGGAAGTTGAGTACAGATGTAAATGTAAATACTGTCTTGTCAGGTAAGAAAGAATAGGTTTGGTTGAACATGTGTTTTGAGTAAGCACTGTGTTCCAGACACCATGCAGAACTACAGTGTGTGATATGCTATGCTCAGGTGTGGCCATGGTGATGTGGGACATCAGAAGAGAAAAATCTTCATGCAGTTGAGGGCAAGTCTCCTGGAGGAGATGGGTTTTGAGCTGTATGTTAAGCAGTGAAAGAGAAGGAAGAACACTTTGGTAACCCCACAGTCTTGACAGTGGTGCTCCATGTCCCAGACAGGGTGTTCACTCTCCCTGGAGTGGAAGTTGCTGCAGTCAGGGATGACTGCCTGGCTCAGCAGGTAATGGAGTATCCTCTTGGATGCAAAAGTGTTTGGATTGTAGTAAAATTTATTTTGAGAGTTGTAAGGAGCATCTGTCATAGATATATTGGGACCTGCTGGGACTCACTAAGTTGCTGGCCATAAGGAACAGCAGTCATTGAACTGCTTAGTCATGTCTGCTTGCAACTGATAAAGAGCTGTAAGGGGCACTAGCCATAGGCATGCTTAGCAATGACTGGTTACAACTGATAGGGAGCACAGCTTGCAAAGAACATGTCCAGTTGTAATTACATCACCTCAATAGACATAACCAATGGACATTGACTTTCACTGGTTATAACCAATCACCAACATATACCACCCACTTGGAACTGTATTTAAATAGCTTGTCCTGCCACATTAGTGAGACTGGCCACCTTGCTGTCAGTCCCTGGACTGACTCCACCGTTCCTGGATGTCCAGCCATCAGCTAGAGAGAACCACCAGATGAAGATAATGTCTCCTCTTTGGCTAAAAGAAGTCTCATGGCATTGGAGGTATTTTGGGGATCATGGTTGCCCTAGGATTGTGTCATTTGTTTATAGTGTTTAAATAGTGTGCATTGAATGTTAGTTGGGGTGCTCCAGCACACCCAACACTTTTTGCATTAATTGTTTGTATTTGATGATTGGTGTAATCGAATATACACTTGTATTTAAAGACAATCTGACTCTGAATAATTGTTAATAGTACCACTAGCAATAGGATTCAAGCCACTAAGTCCCCTAGAAGGGACAGACTAAGAATTAAAGAGTGAAGTATAATGAATAGCAAGATTTTGTCAAATGGCATGAGTCTTAACAGAGGGGCTGATTGTGTTAAGGACTCTGGTGGATCTGCACTGACTTTTGGTGCTCAAAGTGACCATTCTTCTTCTTTAGGAAAGGGCACAGAATTCCAGTTTTGCTCTGGGAAACTACTTCCCCATCCTCAGGTTTTGTACTTCTGGGGGAGTTTGCTCCAGGTCAGATTCTGAGGGTGGAGGTGTGTCTCAAGTCCAGGCAATCTTGTTCCTCAAAGTCTTCATCAATCATTCCCTTCTCAGTATTTTTATTGTTACCATATATTTTGGCAATGGATGATATTGAACATTTTACTGCTCAGGAAGATCTTGCTGATCACCTTCATACTTTCTAAAAGTTAAAAGAAGTCTTGCAATGAAGTAAGCAATTGATAAGAGAAGTTTGAATGACAAAGACAAATTAGAAGCAGGGTGTATTAGTCAGGAGTAGGATCAACAGAAGTGATGATTATAAAAAGGGGATTTATTAGATTGGCTTATGTGATCAGAAATGGGATAGTCCAAAATGGCTGTCTGTAGGCTGGAGGAAACAGTAGCTGCATAGTCCAAGAGGCTGAAATCCCCAGTACAAGAAGGATCAAGGACCTACCCCAGTCCAAGACTGAAGGGTTCTGGAAACTCCCTGGAGAATCACTGGCAGAGTATCCTTTGGAAGAGTAAAGAAGCCAGAGTCCTATATCCTCAGGCAATCAGAACCACAATCAATAAACCCTTCAAGAAGAATCCAGTTTGCATCTGCTGCTGCTTCCTTGTTCTTCCAAATTTTATTCCATCCAAGACACCATCCTATTGGACAGTGCTGCCCATGCTTATGAGGGTCTCCACTTCAGTTCCATATCCCACATGCCCATCATTCCTAGACACACCCTCATTGACACACACAGAAGACTCTGTCATCAGAATCTTTTAATACAAAAAGGTGACAATTCAGGTTAACACAGAGAAAATGTGTTAATAGGAGGAGGGATATTTAATCTCCAGGAGAGATTCACAGAATTACCATTAGGAACAGGGCACAGAAAGTTTCTTCTGGCAAAGGGATCAAATTGTAGGATCAGTTTTAGTTCTCCTATGAGGATGTTGAATTTGGGAGGTGAAAGATGACCTTTTTTTTTTTTTTTGAGAATTTTTTTTCCAGATACATTTGGCTGTGAAATTTGCTAACAGAGAATTCTAAAGTGATGTTTCATGGAGATGAGTGGGGTTTTAATGGATAAGTGTCAGGGTTAATTGCATATTCTGATCCAAGACAGTAAGAAATAGATGTTCTCTGGAGCCCATTAGCCATGGTAAGATTATTTTATGAATAAGTATATGCAAAGAGCATTTGTAGTTCACATTACCATCTCTGTGTTAACCAAAGAGTATTTGGCATCTTTTGACTCTTGAAGTAATCCCATTAAATAACTTGTGAGAGTTACATGGTTGACCTGCCCTTTAAAAATGATAGTAAGTTCTCCTCTAAAATGCTGTTGTTTCTAATTCCTTCTGAAAGTACAAAGCAATTTACCTCACTCCTCTAGCCACTAAAACACACCTGATTACATTATAATGACCAATACCTACACTTTATTTTTCAAAGGATGCCCTTAATTCATTTGTCTTTCCCTTTTGAACTCCCTAGACATCTAGTTGATGTAAGCATCTCTCACTAATGAAAGGAAGGTTCTTGGTTTATTTTAACCTGAGTTCCCTCATTCTGAGGGCCCACTCTCAGCGGGCCCTCACTTTCTCCCAAACTCAAAATCACATTCCAAATGCTTTCAAGAAGAATAGAGAACTTACTACATGTTGCATAGGGAGTAAAAAATGTTTACATTTCACACTGCCCCAGTGTGAAATGGTCCTCCCCACAAATCACCTTGAGCATTTCTTCTTCCCCAGAGTTCCTCTTCCATTGAGAATTATTTCACTCCAGGGATCTTTGTCCCCATATGCATCTACCTGCTTCATAAAACCACAAGTTTCTACCATTTTAGCCACAATACAACACATTCGTATTCAAATCTCCTCAACATGACTGCACCATTCAATAAGAGAAAAGTCAAAGACAGGCTTCTCAATTTTTGTAAGAGTGTTACTGAAGGCCTTAATTATTTCCCCAAACTTGTATATATCTCAGAAGATGATTCTTTCATTTTGTATTAATTGTCTATTATTATACCACAAATTATACTCAAACCTTGTGGCTTAAAACTACATTTTTAGTTCATAGTTTCTCTGGATCAGGAATCTGGGCAAGGCTTGGCTAGCTGCCTAGGGCTTGGGATATATCATAACAGAGATAAAGGTGCTGATAAGGACTGCAGTTACTTCAGAGCTCAACTGTGAAAGGATCCATTTCCAAGATTGCTTGCATGGTTACGGTGAGATTCAATTCCTCCTGAACTGTTGAACCAAAGGTCTCATTTCCTCCCTGGCTTTTGGGCAGGGGCCTCCCTTAGTTTTGCTATGTGACCTTTTCCAAAGATCAGCTCACAACCTGGCAGTTTGCTTCATCCGAGCAAGAAACCAGAGGAGACTGAGAGAGTACAAGTAAGACAGAAGTCACGGACACTATAACCTCATCTCAAAAGTGGCAGCTCATCACTACTCACTATATTCTTTTTCTTAGAAACAAGTCATCAAGTCCAGCCCACACAGGAATGGAAGGAAATACAGACAGGCATGACTAATAGGGGTGAGGATCCCTGCAGGCCATCCTGGACACCTCCTGCCCCCCAGATAGATTCCCCTCTATGTCTCCTTAACGTTAGCGTGTGCCTGTTTACATTGAGTTTATAGCATCCACTAGGCAGTATGCTTGTTTAACTGCTCTCATTTGTTAGTTGTTATGTCTCTAGTTGTAATCACCAAGAGAGAGAGATAAACATGAATGCTAGCTCCCTTTATGTAGTTCTTGTCACAACTTTGTCAATTCCATTTAAGAAGGAAGATATGCTTTTATTTTTTTTTCTCTTGTAGTCATAAATATAAGCATTCACTCACATACTGAATGAAAATAAAGTAAGGCCTTGCCAGGGAGAAGGAAAACCCTGGGGGATGGTGTATTGGTTAATGTCCTTAGCTCCAAACAACAGACTCCATTCTGAGTCATCTAAGCAGAAAAAATGTTTTGTTCGAGGTTATTGCTAGAATGATCAAAGAGTCAGATTTCAAAGATATGCAGACAGATTCAACACCCAGCCATGATTCAGAGGATTCTCTGAGGAGAACTGTGCTGTCTGTGAGCATTTCATCTGATCACCAGAAGCTCTGCTCCTACAATCCTTGGAGGACAGGATATCTCACTTACACACACACACACACACACACACACACACACAAACACTCTGAGCAATCTCAAAACACACACACACACACACACACACAAACCTGTTGAACAAAATCCCTTGGTGTTGCTGTTACCTCACACTTGAATCGAGCTAGCACCTGGGTAAGTCTAAACATTAGAAGTAGGTCAAGGTTTGCAAAACAGCCTGAGGATCCAAATTTTCTGTTTTTTACTTGGGAAGGTGAGACTCATAATATGCAAAATATCCAACATATGAGAATATTGTATTTCAGAGATATTGGGCAGCTTCAGTGGTAAAATTGCTGTATACTAGTGTCTGGCCACATGAACACAGAACCAAGTGGATATGTTGTTACTTTGGTGTTCTGCTTCCCCAGGAGGCTGCATTTTCCTCACTGCTTGCAGTAAGCTTTCTTGGTCTAAGGTAAGTTGATATTATAGAGACTTTTTCTTGGCTCCTTTATTCTCTAACAGGAGCTGTCCTCTATTTGCCTATTTTGGTTTGACATCTAATGAGCTTTTCCTTGGGGATCAGTTCTATTAAAAGCAGTTATGAGTGCCACCTGCTTAGAAGGGATGAAGGTATTCTTGCTCTCTGAGCAATCTCAAAACATAAATAGTATTTTAGGTGAGATGAAGAATTCCCAGAAATCATGTAAATAAAGGAGATGTGAAATACCATGAACATTTCTATCTGGGTTATGAAAAATGATCAGTAAAATTCCCAATCTACTACATTCCTTTTAGATTTGTAAACTGAGACTCAGTTCTTTCTTGAATTCTGTATAAGCAGATGCATTTAGAACCTAACTTAATTTCTGTATATGCTGATGCATTTTGTAGCTGAGCTCAAAAGGTGCTCTCATAGTTCAACTGGTAGAGGCAAAAGGAACCCAGTGATCTCTTTGCAAGATTTTCAGTATTGCATCACAAATACATCCTTTTTATTTTCCTTGTCCTTTTCAGAGGGATCGTGAGCCTGTTAAACATCATTCAGTATGTCGTGAGCTTTACAGAATTTCCACTGGCATTTTAAATTCTTCATACAAGCACATTTTTTCATTTTTCCCCCCTTTTCACTTTCATGATGGTCTAGGGAAAAGCCTGCTAATCATCTCTCACAGCCTTTAAATTTTCCAAAGTAGTATACCAAATATATCATGTTCTAAGCAGACATATTTCTAAGAAAGGAATGATTTAACCATAGAATAATTGTATTACATGAAAGATTTTACTATGTTCTTAATACAAGAAAAATGGCTCTTTCATGACTGCAGAGTCCAAATATGGATAGGAATGCTGGGAAAAGAAACCGTAATTCACTGAGATATCACATTATCAGGTGCTCTCTTTCCAGTAGACTTTTCCAAGGTGGACTTAGCTGAATGTAGGATGAGTCATAAAGGAGAAATAGAAGCAATTACAGTTGAGGGCAAGTAGTTCAGGCATAGAAATTGAAGAGGGAAAAGATAAACTGCCTAGAGAATTTAAAAAAATAATTTATCATTGCAAGCCGACTCTGCCCTAAAATATTAACCAGTTGGTTTCCCACAGATCTTATGCTTTTCCTCTGCACCCTTTCAACCCCATTTAGGATTTGAGTTCCTAGTAGAGCTGATTTCCAAGAGTTCTGGATATCTCCTGGAAAGAAAATAGGTGTGATCGGCTTTTGTGTAGCTCCAGTTGATTTGAAGGTGTCCTGGAAGGAACATGAAAGAAACAAACTGGTTCTCTGGTTCTCGAGTGTTGGTTTTTCAAATACTGTAGCAAACGTGCAGGTAAGTTGTCTTGGTACAGTGGCTCTTTTCTGACATTTACTGTGCTTCATACCTCATTGCGATTGGCATACTCTACAACATGGGTATTGATGGAAAACTTTCAGTGGAATGGGTCAAAGAATAATGTGGTCAGGAGTCATTTATTTAGAAATCCAGAAAAAATACTTGCATCTAAGACTTTAGTGATCTGACAGAAAGTTGATAGTGATGTCAGTGGATTTGTTCCCTATTGACTAGTTGATTCTGTGATATTCTCACAGTGAATATAGTTGATTGCCATAATTACATATTTTCTGCCATGTATCTTTTTCAGCTATTTGTTAATAATAATGCAGCTATTTATTAATAATAATTATGTACAATATACATAATTATATATAATTAATATTAATGTAGCTATTTATTAATAATAATAAAAGCTATTAGTTGAAAACCCGAAATGGTCTTTTGTGACTATTGAATAAACTCATGAAGAGTAAAGAATGTGATAGGATTTGTATTTGCACTTTGGTCTCTTAAATATTGTAGTACATAATTGCTACCATCTTTCATCATTTAGATTAGTTGGAGAAACCCAAATTCAGAACTTACCAGTGACCACAATTGGGAAATGTGTTCAGTTTTCTGGAAAGAGCTTCTTGTGAATCATGTTCAAGTTATGACAGGATAAAGAAAAGTAAAATAGTAAATACTTAAATTGTGAAATTTTAAGGAAAAGTTTTGTGTTGGTGAAATAACTTTGCTGTAGTTAAATGCAGATGATTAAATGACTAAATTGTACTATATTTGGTAGCTGAAGAACAGATTTACTTCTTGAATGTCAACTGGCATCTAAATGATCCTGTCTTATGTGGGCCATCTTCACATGGGGTGTGGTGGTGGGCCGGGGGGGAAGAAATATATTGATTTAACTAACTGTTTTGGTTCTGCTCTTACTAGTGATCAAAATTAGCTTGTTCTGTAAACTTTTGCCACTATACAGTTCATCAGTCCTAACTTTTAAATATTTATTTTGTTTTTGCTTGAATGTTACTGATGGCCAAACTTCAAATAAGGTGTTTATTACTTGTGTAACATTTGATGGCCTCTGTCTTCTCTAGCAGGGAAAGCCAATGAGGCTGTTGATACTTCTTGATTTCCGGCTTACTAAACTTCTGGAAAAAAAAACAGCCTTTGCTTCTATATTTTTGTAGTTTCTTTTTCTGTCACTAATTGAGGTAGGAAGAACTGGAGCCCATGGAAAATGGAAAGAAACAAAATCATGTTGGAATTTTTGAAACATTTGTAAATACCCAGTTTTTGTCAAGTTTTGGATATTTTGCAGTTGATTTATATGGACCAAACTTTTCTGAAAATATTTCCATGAACATAAGAAAAATATTAGAGACTATCATCATCTTTAAATTCCAATTTTCTTATTATTTGACCAATTATAAACATCAGCTATGAGTGCATAATTCCAATATAATGAACTTTGATTGAAAAATCAGGATAATAGTTTAAAACAAACAGTTTCCCCAAATCACTAGCTTAAAAATAATGGCAGGTAATGGTAATATCATCTACACTTTCTGACATGTAAATACTTATAATTTTATTACTAGGCCTGTACATTTCATTTTTTGATTTTGTCTTGTTTAACCTGGTATTACTTTGTCAATAATCAGAAGAAAAATATCATTGTATTTCTTCCAGCTTCCCACATCTGTCTAATATTTTTGATTGAATATCTCCAGGATATTTCTTGGACACTGTATTTCTTATTAGAGTTGAACAGAGAAGTGAAAAACCTTAGGCATAATTGCAGATGCAACCAGAAACTTCAGCTGGTATTCTTTTCACACGTCACACTAATTTTAAAATTGGGTCATCTCCTAAAGTATAATATAAATAACTCAGTTGTATTTCTTATTTTCTTTAAAAATAAATGTCTTCCCTTCAAGGCTTTCCTATAACTTGTCTGATCTGAAAAGTTATCTGTTCCTATCTAGCTTGGATATTTCCTAAGCAAATTATCTTTGGAACACTAGACAAACCAATATGACAGGGTGGCTTGAAGCAAAGGTTAAATTTTCTGCTGAAAACTGGCTCTCACCAGACTCCTAAGTGGAATCAGAGAGGTAAAGAGAGGTCAAAGGAAGCACAAGTGCTACTTGAAACAAGGAGTGACCCTTTGAGGGTGGCTTGTGTTCTTGAGGAGACTCCAGACACACTGCAATCAGAAAACTAACATTAGCCCAGACAGGATGCATGAGTCAATGATATCTAAAGGAGATGGAACATGTGGCATCCGGGCATTTGCAACTTTCCAATTGCCAGACTCCACTTGCGGTCCATGCTGCTGGTTGGAGCATACTGGAAAGAAAACAAAAAAATGGTTTAAATTGGGTAGCAGAGCTCACAATTCTCATGTCACTTTCTGAAAAAGATGAGGGATGAAACTGTCAGAACCATTGGAAGCCCTAAGTCTGCTGGGGCAGGGGACAAAAGAGGAATTTTTGGCACCAGTGAACAGAACAGGGACTATGCCATATATGGACCAGAGGCAAGACTTTCAAGCAAAATTCCTATGATCTCAAAACTCATGCTATTCAGACAGCTATATCGAATTCCATTCAATACCAAAGTAGAACCTTAAGCCAGTTTATCTGGTTTGGCTTTGAAGTGGCAATAAAAACCAGGAAGCTTCCTGACCTGGGTCATTTCTAAAAAGAGTTGTTTTCTTTTAGCTTCTCCCATTTTAAAAGCAGTTACACTGACAGGTATGTGTGTGAAAGAGTGTGGAAAATAGGAAATTTGCTAACACAGGAAACGTGAAACTTGTCTAGGAATCTTCCAAATTTACTTTAGATCTGGCCTTTAAGCAATCACAGTATGAACTGTAGTCACAATGGTATAAAACTAATGATACTTGCAATCAGATGTGGTAGATACCAGTAGGTTTCAAGAAATCAGATTGGTTTTATTCTTTGTTGACCTTGGTGACCTTGCTGCATCCAAATGACTTCTGGGATTAGAAACTCCATTCACATGGAATGAGAGTGAACAAATGGTACACACAAATTGCCATTTTGTGAGACACTGCCTTACAGCACTTGGCAAGTAACTTTACTCTTTAGGTGAATTCTGCTCCAATTAGTCCTCCTGGAAAACAAAAGTGTCATGGTTCTCTCCTGTTGAAGTTGCAAGAAAGGCACCATTTTCAGATGGTCCAAAGTCAATTTTTGGAAAGTTATTCAACAGTAAGTAGTAGTGTTAAGAAAATGTAATAGCCTTCACTTCTTCTGAGGGGATCTATTTTCCATTGTATACTTTATAATATTTTCCAAAATATATTATTTTTTCCCCTTCAGGTCACTTTATTTCTGCTGAGGGTACCTTGGATAGTTCACTACTTATGACAAACAGTGTGAAAAAGAATAAATGAGAATAAAATCAACCTAATTTCTAGTTTTTACTTCATTAGGCTTTTGAAACAACCATGAAGGGAAAAAATCATTAAAATAAATGATTCATATTTAAGAAACCCAGTGTTCAAGGATTTCCATGGCATTCTTTCACATGGTCTACTCTACCTGGACAAGGAGATCCTAAGGGGATGAAAACCAAATCTGTCCTGTCATTAATCCCATTTCTTCAGGATTCTTATAAAATAATATGATACAATGTGCTATGCTATCTTGAGTCAAATTTTCCTTTAAAACAGAAATCTTAGAACGCTTTAACCAAAAAAGATTTGGAGTATTTCCTGTCCTTACCATGGATGGAATGCATTTTATTAGATAAGGGACCTCCACAAGGGGCATTAACTCACTGGACATAGCTGATCCAATCTCTAAGAGAAAAGACCATTGTATTGATCACTCACAACAACATAAACTTGGCTATAATTTATTGCCTTAAATTTTGCATTAACCCATCAGCAATTGTTAATGATTCCTTTTCTCCACTTCTTCCTAGTTTTTCTATTAATAGCCTAAATAGTATAAGCTTATTTCCTACAAAAACATATCACATAAATATCACATAAAAATACAATTAGAATAATCAGTACAATAATGAAATTTCTTTCATCTGACTGATTTCTATGAAGTTGGTTCCAGATTCGTTTCAGGTTTTGAAGATGAGAGTCATTTACTATCTTTGTGGCTTTAAGCACCTGTCTAATGACAAATAGATGCTGGAGCCTGAATGTTGACTTTTGATGCACATATATTTAGAGAATCTATTCTCACTTCCACATTAATTATTTGTTGCCTATAGAATCTGTTGGACCCTTGAAGGAGGTAGTTTAAAAAAATATTTAAAACAACAACAACAGCAACAACAACAAAAACCCTCTATTCAAAAATTGTTTATCCCATGACAATCAAATTACCAAATATTTTATCCTCTGAGCTATTCATTTTTGAATGTCATTCTTCCTCACAATTTCACTGAGCAGAGTGAAGTTTTCTTCCATTTAAGTACTAGATTTATTTTTGAAGCAAATTAGAATTCACTGCAGAAGGGAGCACTGTGGGAGTTTGGAGTATGATGTTTTGGCAAAGAGTGCATGAGAAACTTTCACCATGGGTATCTCTGGTCCCACTGGAGAGAAATATCAGGAATGTGGTGCCTCAATCTGTTCTCAGAAGACTTAGTGCTTGAAGCTCACACACCCACAGGCTTTAGATAAGTGTCTACCAAGAGCTTCACTCTTGTGGCCGCTACTCCAGGTCCTAAGAGTTATTCATTTCCACCTTTTGATGGATATCCTGGTCCATCTGAGCTGATGTCTGTGCTGTGCAATTCTTATTTGCTATCTAAGAAGAGAGAACACAATGAAAACGGTGGAGGAAAAGTTAACAAAAACACACTCTGCACATTTAAAAAAAATGCTCAGATAAAAATGTTGGTGCTATAGTTTGAATCTAGAATGACTTCAAAGGCCTATGTGCTAAGGTTTGGTCTCCAGGGAAGGTGCAGAAAATTTTAAGATTTGAGGCATAGTGGGAGGTCTCCACATAACTGGGATGGTGCTCTTGAAGGGGATTATGGCACCCTGATCTCTTCATCCTTCTCTCTTTTCCTTCCTGGTCATAGAATTTCTCTACCATGTGCTCCCTATTAGGACACGCTGCCTTGAAACAGGCCCCAAGGCAGCTGGATCAACTAATTGAAATCTTCAAAATTGTGGTTCCAAACAACCTTTTTTTTCTTTTGTAGTTGATTATCTAGGTATTTGTTACAGGAACAGAAAGCTGACTAATACAGATATTATACAAAAGTTAGAACTTCCTTTGGCCAGAGTCCTCTTTGCCCTTTTTTTTTCTACACTACGTAAAAGACTTTTGGGGGGGAAGAAAGTTGCTGCAGATAGATTGAAGTCCTGATTTTTCTCACAAGTGTTTTTCTCATGTGTCTTCATTTTCCTTTCTTTTGCTTCACTGATTATGTAGAAAAGTCTCTTTTATTTCTATTACTGAGTGCTTCAAAAAATCAGCCAAATGCTCAGAATGTCTAGATGTTTCAATTAAGTTCTAAATTGACAGAGCAGATTTTTCAATAAAAAATCTGTTCAATACAGAATTTTGCTCCAAAACATATTGAGTTCAGACAATAGTATAGACTTTAGCGTTGGAGCTACTATCAGTCATTTCCAGTTGACAGATGTGGAAGTGGGCAGACACATGTTTATTGAGCTAGACTATGTGTCAGGGATAATGTTAACCACAAACATAAAGACAACAGCCATGTTTATATTGTGATTACAAGGTACCAGGTCATAGTCTAAGCACACTGTTGCAACACTCACTATAACTCTGATAAAATTTGGTTGTTATTTATTCCATTTTGCAGATGAGGTAAGAGAAGTGGTTTGGAAACATTCTTACCAGGCCACACAACTATAAGTGACAGGGCTTGGATTTAAACCTGGCATCTTGGTTCCAGAAATTCTGGAGAGAGTGTGTGTGTGTGTGTGTGTGTGTGTGTGTGAATTTGTGTGTGTGGAGTATATGCACTTTAAAAATAGTTTTACAAGTCATTGTTTGCGAGAATTTTTTTTGTCCCTCTTCAGTTATTTTCTGTTATTAAGTGTATTAATTATCTTTTTAGTGCATAAAATATTGCACCAAATCTTACTGGCTTTAAAAAACATCAAACAACGTTTATCATTTGATTCTTGCTGTGAGTTAGGAATCCAAGCATAGCTTAGCTATGATTTCTGCCTCAAAATTTCTCACAATGTTGCAGTGAAAGTGTTGGCAGAGACCTCAGTCTTATCTGAAGGCACAACCGGGGGAGGATCACCTTCCAATCTCATGCACATGGTTGCTGGCAGGCTTCAGTTCCTCACAGCCAGTTGTACTGAGGGCCTCTGGTCTTTACTGGCTACCAGCCAGAGGCTTCCTGCTGGTACTTGCTGTGTGGGCCTGCCCATGGGCAGCTCTCAACATGTCAGCCAGCATAAAGTAAGATTTATGATAGCACAGTTGACATGTTTGTTTTAGCACAGGCCTGTTTCACTAAAACAGGTATTTTACTCTGTGGCCTTTACTCTTTTGAACAGAATTTGTATATTTTAAAGGCCTGTGCAATCAACTACTTGGTAGTGTAAAGATGTTAGAAGGTAGTGTTCAGTGGTGCTTAGTGGCAATGCACATGTGTAGAGAGTCTTTTTTAGTCTTTGAATAGTATGGACCACACAATAGGTGTGTAATTAACCCTTGTTAACTAATTGAATTTCATAGTTTAACTCAATCTGATTGAACCCAGTGTAATATGGAGAATAAGTGAATTAAACCCTGTAAGAGTAAAGACTATTTCTTTATTTGCTTACATGTGCATATAGGTTAAATACATTATGGAAAGGAAATGTTGAAGGTTTTCTTTGAGACTCTTGAATATGCTTGCATTGTTAATGTGCTTCAATTTTACTTTTTTGATTCTAAACTCTGGTTGGCTTTTTAAAAAATGTGTAGACATGTGTGTTTGCAACATATTCATTGATATTTTCTTAGAGAATAAAGGTAACAAATATTACTTGATATATAAGGTAAGAATATCTTCAAGAAAACATGCATCTTATTTCATTTATTAAGAATTTCTAGGGGCAGAGATTTATGCTCAGCTCTGCGAGGAATTCAGAAATGAATCAGATCTCTGCTTTCATGGAAAGAGATAGGGCTTTGAAATCAGAAACAGAGAAATTAATTTCTCTGGGCCTCAGTTTTCTCATCTATGTAATAAAATAACATTAATACTTATCAAAGATTTATAAAATACTTAAAATATATAATATGTGTGATGTTCCTTGAACACAGGTAAGGTTTGAAAAATACAACCCTTCACTTTCCATCCCCTTACCCAGCTGTATTTGCAACCATGGGATTTAGTGAGGGAGAAAAATGGCTCGTATAATTGAAGCACAAGGTAGAGTGGCATATGCCTATACAAGGATCAAATGAATTGGTATATGGATTTAGAAAATGAAAATATCTTTTAAAAACTATTACAAAGTCATAGACTGAACATATTACATAGACTCTGGCTCCCCCAATAGACTCTTGGAAAAAATAAAAAATGTTGTAAGTTCAGTTAAAAGTAAGTTTAAAATAATTGGAACAACTGGGAAGGATTGAACATTTTTTTCCCCTGGGATTTTTTTTCCAGGTGAAGTTTCTGTTTATACTGTGGTAAGGAGTCTTCATGTAATTGGCTATTCTGGTTCTGCCCTGGATGACTAAATAAAGTTTCCCTCCTAGTCCCTGAATAGGGTACAAGAATTATAGGTATTTATTAGAGAAATGAGGGAGAAAAAAACAATAGAGCAAAGGCAACACAAGTAAAAACAATGATATAATTTACATTTGGACAATTTATAAACTCAATTCAATTATAATTAAAAATATTGGCCTTTGAAGGAAGAGAAAATATTCACAAACCATAAAGTCTGATAAGGATTAATATCAAAAAATATATAAGAAACTCAAAAAATTCAAAAGTGAGGAAAGAACTCAATGAAAAAGAGGCAAAGGACCAAACCTAAACACTTCTCAAAAGAAAATATACAAATAGCTATAGATATGAGAAGACATACACATTCAACACTTACTTTCAGGGAATTGCCAATTAAAACCACTATGAACTATTACCTTATACCAGTTAGAATGACTATTATAAAAAAGATGGACGGTAAGTGTTGGTAAGGGTATGGAGAAAAAGAAACCTTTATATACTGTTGGTGGGAATGTAGATTAATATAGCCATTATGGAAAACAGTGGATTACCATAGGATCCAGTAATTCCACTTCTGGATACATATCCACAGGAATCAAAATTAGCATCTCAAAAACATATCTGCACTCCCATGTTAATTGCAACACTATTTAAAATAGCCAAGAAGAGAATGTGGGGAAAAGGATACACTCATATCCTCAGTGGGGACTTCAAATTGGTGCAACAACTCTGGAAAGTAGTATGGAGATTCCGTACAAAACTAGGAATGGAACCACCATTTGACCCAGTTATCCCACTCCTCGGTGTATATCCAAAAGATCTAAAATCAGCAGATACAGTGACAGCCACATCAGTGTTTTTTTATAGCAGTACAATTCACAATAACCAAGGTATGGAGCCAACTTAGGTGCACTTCAGCAGATGCATGGATAAAAGAAAATGTGATTTATATATACAATGGAGTATTACTCAGCCACATAGAAGAATGACTTTATGACATTTTCCTGTAAATGGATGAAACTGGATATTATCATGTTAAGGGGAATAAACCAGTCCCCAAAAGTCAAAGATCAAATGTTTTCTCTGGTATGACAAAGCTAATCTAAAATAAGGGGCAAGTATAAAAAAAAAGAATAGACAAAAGATGATTTAGAGGACAAGAGTAGACAAAGGAGAATGAGGGAAGGGAGAAGGGATGGAACAGGGAAAAGCAGTGGAATGAATCTGACCTAAATTGCCTCTGTACATATAGGAAATACCACAGTGAATTCTACCATTGTGCACATACAAGACACTAATTCACAAAAACCCATAAATAGCAGACAGATCAGTAGAATAGAAGAAAGGGAACCAGAGGTGGGAAGAAAGGAGGGGAAGGGGAAGTACTGAGGACTGAATTAGAACAAATTATATTCCATGCTTTCATAATTATGTCAAAATGAGTGCTATTGTCATGTGCAACTTAAAAGAACCAATAAAGAAAAAAATTAATAGCCAATATATAGAATTATCCCAGTGTTCATCATCAGATGAATTAAAGAAAATATGATATGTATGTATGTATGTATCTATCTATCTATTTATATACCTGTCTATACATATAGGTATAAATATGTCATATATGAATTTATATACCCTCCTTTCTCTACACACACACACACACACACACACACACACGATGGAATACTATTCAGGTTTAAAAAGGGTGAAATCCTATTATTTACAACAACATGGATGAACCTGGAGGATGCTATGCCGAATGAAATAAGCCAGGCACGGAAAGACAGATACCTCATGCTCTGGGTCATATGTGCGATTCATAGAAGTAGAGAGTGGACTGACCACTACAAGAAACTTGTGAGGCAAGTGGATGAAGAAAGGTGAGATGTTGATTATAAGATACAAGAAAAACAAGCTTTTAATGATCTGTTGCACTGAATGGTGACTATAATGTAGAATGATGCATTGTATATTTCAAAAAGAATATTGACTTTTGAAATGTAATCTATTGTCTCCTGTTATTTGCAATTTCATAATGACTGTAAACATATATGTGCAACATGAGAAATAAAATAAAAATTTTGAATGATAACTTAAGCCCATGTCCTATAAGTAAATACCAAATTCATATGTCTGTTGACTGACATTTTCTTTGTGAAATTGCTGAGCATGATTGCAATATGGGAATAGAACTGAAATAACCTGTTTGTCCTTGAAATTGGTGTGTAAGGCTTTCATGTTTGAGACCTTTTCTTCTGTTCCTATCTTAACTTAGGAATAAAAAAAAAATGAATATTTGCTCTGAACACAAAAGCTCATGGAATTTATAATATTGTACTATAGCTTCCCACATATTGATGATGGTATGATAAATACATTCTAGTTTGATGGTGAGATACTTTAAATAATGAAATGCAATTGAATATTTAGAAGCACTATTGTCTATAAACCTGAAGCTTGTGAAAGAGGGTATTATACTTAGGTGCTGTTGCTGCCAATCATGATGACAATGATGATCATGGCTGTAATAATTACCACCATTTTTAACATTGTTAAAATTGTGGAGAGAAAGGGGGGTATATAAATCAGGCATATTTCTCCATCACTTTAGATGTAATTTATTTCCCACATTACCCCTAGGAGGTAGTTAATATTTTTATTTTATTTTTCAAGCAAGGAAACTGAGCAGCAGTAAATTTTTGTATTTGTGTTTAAGCCATAGATTTGGTAAGCAGTACCCCACAGTGATTCCATATCTCCCACAGTCAACCTTAATAAAATTTGAACCTCTGCACTATGCTATGCTACCTTTCTGGGAAGGGGTCTAGGTATTAGATTATGTGAAGAACAGATCTGTTAAAACTTCTTTGGAGTTTGGGCTCATATTTCTCATATTTGTTCTTGTTTCCATCAGCAAATATCCTTGTGACTTAGAATATTTTTTCACTCTAGACCAGGATGATGAAATAGCAAAGTACTATTAGGAGTTTCCAACATGAATGATCATGCATAAAAATGGTAATTTGCTTCTCCCTAACATTTACCTTCCTTTCTTCCACTGGGCAGGAGACAAATCAAATTAGTAGCAGGATCTTCCCTTCCTGTGAGACCTCAGTGATACTAAAATTCCTCCTCACATTTGGTTCAGCTCAAATATTCCTTATGACTTTACAATATGCAGCCAGTAGATACCTTCCTGACCCTACCTGGTAGAGTTCTGATGTGGGAAATAGTGTCTGAGGTTTTGCCTTTTTATATTACCGTGCCTCTGTACTTGCATATCTGTGGAAGATATCTCTCTTAATCTGAGCTTAATTTTTTTCTAGTAAAAGAACTATGCCTCTAAACATGTAGAAATGTATTTTATGTATTTTTTTACTTCATTCCAATTTGAATTCTTTATTTAAAACATTTTATATGTTCAAACAAAGTCAAATAAAAATCATCAGTAATTATATTATGTCTAAATGAGATAAAATTCCAAGACAAAATTTTTCAAACTGGATTTTAAAAGCAAAAAAACAATATACTGCGTGTGGGCGCGCATACAAGATACATAACTAAAGCTAAAAGTATAAGGCTAAAACTGTATTCCATAAAAACACTGATAAACAGACAAGTTTTATAGTGATGCTATTATCAGACTTAGAATTTCATGTAAGAGGGGCTGGGGTTATGGCTCAGAGATAGAGCGCTCGCCTACCACGTGTGAGGCCCTGAGTTCAATCCTCAGCACCACATAAACATAAATAAATAAAGGTATTTTGTCCAACTACAACTAAAAAATAAATATTAAAAAAAGAATTTCATCTAAGAAATATTAATAGCTATAGAAGGGGAAATTTATAAAGTCAAAATGGTCAATTCAAAAGGCAGACATCAGAATCTTAAATATATATGCATCAAGCAAAATGATTCAAAGGAAGAAATAAAACTATTCATATTCCAAAGTTATATGATTGTGTGCATTGGAAATCTAAAAATAAAAAAAAAACAACTACATATAAACCATCCACATATAAACATACACACAACACATTTTCTGTGTCAATTCATCCATCAACAGACACCTTGGTTGTTTACATAGTTTGCCTATTTTGAATAATGCTGCCATGAATATTGAAGTTCAGGTTTGCCTTTGGGATACCAATTTTATTTCCTTTGGATATATACTCAAGGGTTACATTGCAGAATAATGTGATAGTTTTATTTTTAACTATTCGAGGAAACTCAAAAAGTTTTCCATAATAAATGGAGCAACTCACATATCCACCTACAGTAAACAAAAGTTTCCTTTTCTCCATATCCTCCTCAACACTTGCCATTTTAAAGACAATAGCCATCTTAACAAACCTGAAGTGCTATCATATTTTAGTTACAATTTTTTTTGTATTTACCAGATGATCAATGATGTTGGTCACCATTTTATATGCCTGTTTGGTCTTCTTTATCTCTCTCTTTTCCTTCTTCCTCCTCCTCTTTTTCTTCTTTTTCATCCTCTTCCTCTTCTTCTATTGTTGTTGTTACGTTGGAAATTGAATGCAGGGGTGCTCTAATATTGAGCTACATCTCATTTTGAGACAGTGTTCCACTAAGTTGCACAGGCTGGTTTTGAACTTGCTATCATCCTCCCAGTAGCTGGAATAACAGTCATGTTCCACTATTCATGGCTCTCTATTTGTATAAGTTCTTTAAAGACATGTTTATTCAGGTGTCTTACACATTTTTATTTGGATTATTTGAATTTTTGACATTAAGTTTTAGGAAATACTTATATATTTTTTCTCTATTTCCTCTTGAAATTGTTTGGTTTCACATCCTGCATTCTTATTAAATCTGAATTTTATAGAGGCAAAATAAATCTTTCAAACTCCTTTAGGTATCTTTGTTAGCTTCCCAGCATTATAACAAACTACCTGAGACAATTAATTTATAAAGATAAAAAACTAATTTTGGCTCATAGTTTTGGAGGTTCCAGTCTGTGCTATGGTGGAATTATTAATTTTAGGGCTCTCATGGGAATGCCAGATGACAATGGTGGGGAGTGCATGGCTGAGCAAACCCTTCACATCTTGGCCAGGAAGGAAAAGAAAGAGAAGGGGACCAGGGTCCCAAAATCTCCTTGAAAAGCACACATCCAGTGACCTAACAACCTCTCATGAAACCTCAACTTCCCATGGTTCCACCTCATCTTGATAGTGCCGCCCTGGGAATGAAGCCTTTAACATGTAGACCTCTGGAGAACATTCTTAACCAAACTATAGCAATAATGGCATATGAAATCTAGAACACTGTATTTAAATTGGTAAGCTTTTAGTTGATTCTCTAAAACAATGGAATAATGGAGTTTCAGTCATTCCACAGTTAGTATTTAACTTGAACCTGGCTGAGTTTATTTACTGAGTTTATTTGGTGCTATGAAAATACCTAGACCATTGCATGAGGAAGTCTTTCAGAAAAGATCAATTTTTGAATGAAATTTGAAGAATGTTATAAAAGGATTAATAATTAGATATTAACTGTTAGGGAAGAGGGACTTCATTCAGAAGGAAATGAGAGAAATCTGGAAGGGGCATGTCCTCCTTACAGTATTTGGAGAAATAGGGACAAAATAATTTTATCCTTTGGTAATGATTTTTTTTAAAAATTTAAATAAAAATAAATGGGAAGTTATTGGAAGGTTTTAAGTCAAAGGGTAGAAACATTAGATTTTGTGTATTAAACAATCTTCTGAATGCATGCTTGAGAAAGTTCTGGAGGGAGAAAAAGTGTAAGTCAAGAGTTGGAAGTAGTTTGTCAGGAGGTAGTTAAGACATTTGAGTGAGTTTTGTAATTGGCCAGGTTAACTGTTAGTTGTGGGCTTAGTTTTCCAATTTGTAGAAGGGGGGCAGTCCAACATTACTACCTGATAATGTTGATATAAATAATAGCGACAATCTGTGCAAAACACTTACATTATGCTTGCCAAGTGTTTGGGATCATCATTCACATAATATAAGCTGAAATGAATAAAATGGGCCTCAGCCAGACAAAATTGAGAGGATTTGATGACTGATTGGTTTTACAGTGGGAGGAAGGAGGAATCAAGATGACTCAGATAACACATTTGTAAAACTGGATGAGAGAAGAGAGAAAGTCCAGAATTGAACAGAGATGGTAGGTTCACTTTTTGTTATTTTGGGGATGAATTTGCTTTTGTGTACTCTGAGTGGGGGTATATACCAGTTATTACATGAACCCATCTACAAAGGTGTTGGATGGAGAGGCAAACTTGAGCACTGCCAGCTTGCAGAGATGAAGTGAGAGGAGAGGAGTGGTGCCCTCCCTTCTCTGCTCTTTCACCACTTTGTAGCACATGGAGGCATGTTCATAGAGAAATTCTCATAGGTGTCAGCCTAGGGACACACACAGGCTTGTTTAAAACAGCTTTGCTTATAAAAGCCCCAAACTGGAAACAACTCAAATATATATCAACCAGAGACTGGAAATGATTATTATTATTGTACCATGGCATCAACGAAAGACAATCTCAAAGAAGATGAAAAAGCAAAACTCACAGGCATATATTTGGTATAATACCCTATAAATTTAAAAAAAAATGTCATTTTTTTTACTCTTGGGGGGAATGTAAATTAGTATCATCATTATGGAAAACAGTAGGAGGTTTCTCATAAACCATAAAAATGGATCTGCCATAAGATCCAGCCATTCCACTCCTGGGTATAGATCCAAAAGAATGAAATGAGCATGCAAACGTATCTGTATACCTATGTTTGTTATAGCACTATTCACAATGCTATGGAATCAGCCCAGGTGACCCTATTAGACAGATGAATACATATAAAGGTGTGTGTTTCATGTACACACATTGGAGTTTTATTCAACTGTAATGAAGAATGAAATTGTCATTTGCAAGAAATATGAATGCAACTGGAGATCATCATTTTAAACACATCATCGTGAAACAGAAAGGGAAATATTGTATGTTTTCTCTCATATTTAAAAACAAAAGAAAAGAAAGGAAGAAAGAAAAAGAAACAAGAAAGAAACGGGAAAATGGAAAGAAATTACTTGAAAATAGCAGACTGACTCTTAGCGAAGTGGAAGTGGTCTGTGGGGTTGGTGGAGAAGGAGGAGGACAGAAGAGGGCAGCAGGAAGGGTGGTCACCATAAGAGCATGATTTATGCATGTGTGGAAATTTCACATGAAACCCATTAATTTGTACATTTAACATGGTTGAATAATAAAACATTCTAAAACATTCTCCCAAACCCCTAAAACATATCATTTAACAACACATATACTTAGCAAGGAAGTAACAAAAATCAAAGACCCATAAGGAAAAAAAAAAAGTACAGTTGGGAGTTTCCCTTGTGCAAGGGGAAGGGAGCTGCCATTACTGAGGAGCACATGGCGGTGGGGATGTCACAGGCATGGGAAGGTCCATTTCTTAAGCTCCTGGGGATTCCGGAGGTGTTTATTATTCATCAATGCTTGTGTATATTAGAAAATAGTTTCTTAATTTAACCCTCTTAGCCCTAGGGGAACATTGTCTCAAAGTATCGGAAATCTCCATTTTTTAAATATATATATCTGAGAAACATGCTTTGAAAAATTAAGCAACTCTGATTCAGGGTACACCATGAAATGATAGTACTATAATATCAACGTTCAAGATACCTCCTCTATACACAGTGCCTATTTTCCTTGGAAATTTGAATGGATATAGAGATGTAAAAAAAAATTTAAAATAACTGAACAGTGGAGAAAATTTAACCTCATTCACAGGGAACTTTAGCACTAAAATGCAGCTGAGAGGTCATTTGATCAATGAAAGACCAAGGGAAGTCAGGTGTCTTCTGCAAGGACAGAGCTGACAGTGCACAGCTCGCTTCTTGCACAAAGGGGACTGAAAACAGAATCTCCAAACTCCCAGACCAGGAGTCTATGGTCTATAATAATAGACAGAGTGTGTTTTAATAATACTCTCTTCATCTGCCCACCCCATTTCAAGGTTTTTGTCTGCCTGAGGGGGAAGAACTCTGAAAAACATAAAGAGCAATGAACAATGTTTTTTCTTCAGAGATTTCTAAAACAAAGTGAAATTTACAGATTAACCTGATCACACTAAAAGGCCTTAAATATCCTGTTTATTCCAAGTTTTCATACAATGGGTCTTTCATAATTTTCAAGAGGTATGTGGAAATCGCAAAGAGTTATGCAGGCCAGTTACAGAGGAATGTTTTTTCTTAGACAGATAAGGATCAGGTTAGTATTTGCCATGCCAGAAATAAGATAAAATTTCACTTCAAAACCTGAGCTGTGTTGATCTACCTATCCTCATTTCGTACAGCCACTTATAGCAGTCAGGGTCAGCAAAATGATCCGTGGCAATTACTTTTCTGCCATCTTGAACACATGACTGTTCCTAAGGGGTGCAGATGCCATTCAACAGCACCTCCAAATGAACTGGTCACACTAACAGCCAAGCAAACATACCTGTGTGGCACAATGCTGTGTGTTTTTCAAAGGAAATATGGCAATTATAAGTCTTTTTTAAATCAAGCATTTTTGGTAAATGGTATTTGACCTAAGGTGAAATCTCTATATTTAATTAGAGTATGAAAACTTTTTTACCTTTGACCTCCTTATATTTATTTTTTCATAGAGTTCATGGCAGAAATGTTGTATTCCAAACAGCAAAATTACATTTTCCCCTTGACATTCAGCCTTTCTCACTGCTAACATTAGTAATAATGTTTTCAAATTTGAAAAGTACCATGTTTCATCCTCGGCCAGCATTGACATTTATTTTGAGAAAAAAAAAATCAGCTCAGTTTGATGTATATGCAAAAACACTTAATGTTCATTTTGCTAAAACTTTTTCAGAGTCTTTTTTCCCCCTTAAGGCAAACTTTCTTACCAGCATCCCTCAAAGTAGGCAAGTTTATTTTCTCCAAACTCAAAGTGCAAAACTGGATTTTCAGATAAAGACTTTCATAGTAAGTAAGTATTTTGTCTATGTAACAAGATAGAAGTTCTTGGATTGCATGCCATTCAACAATCTCATGAAACAGATCTGAAACCTGATGCTTAGGGCAGGTATGAACTTCTGGAAGACTTTGGCAAAGATAGGCCACACCTGTTCAAGCTGCTAGTAAAATAAATCACAGCTGTAGAAAGAACTGACCATTAACAGTAAGAGAATATCCTTCAGAGCTCTTTTTTCTACTCACTAAAGTAAAAATCAAAAACACCATCTCCTTTCTGCATATCTTCTCTCAAATACAAGTTTTTCTATGATTTTATGAGAACTATTTTAAAAATTTGACACAATTAAACTCATCCTACATCTCTTCTTGTCTTAGAAATATCTATTAAAATATTTAAAATATATCAGTAATATTCAAAGTGTTGATATATCTTGAGACCAACTGCCTTATAAATGTCAAGTATTATGTAGTCTTCTGAGATCCAAGCTTAGCCATTATAAATCTCTCACCTTCTCAACATTCATTATGACAAACTGAAAAATGAAATGACTGTGAAATATAGAGAGGTATTTTTTATTTTAGTGCTGCCACCTATTGTTTTCACACTGATCACCAATGGGGGATTATCGTTTCCTTTTGACATTTCTTTATGACATCCACGTGGTGGTAGAGGCTAAAATAATTCACGCACCATAGAAAGTTAATTTTACTCAAACCTGTTTTAGGCTGTACATTAAACAGAATCAGTCACAAAATAAGTCCTTTTTTCTATTCCAAGGAGCAATTTCATTAAAGGAAAAAAGAGAGGAAGAAAGAATGGAAGAAGGCAAGAAATTGTTAGCATAAATCTACCAGGGTCATCATTCAGGATCTATTCCTCAAATACATCAAAATTAATAAAGATGTATTATGAAAATGCATTGCAAGTATCATGGCTATTTCACTATATTCATGATTGAGCATTTATGTGATTGCTATATGAATCACTCTCCTTAATTTGCCTACTGTAGCTGGTATGTTAAGATCTATATAAATATAATTCCACTACATTACATACCTAGATATTAAAAAGAATCTCAGATGCTAACACTGTTCATAAGAAAAAACTAGAAAGTGAACCCGTTGTATTTAGTTTTAAATAAAAAAGTCAACAGTGCCTACAGACTGAAAAATTAGCATCCTTGCTCATACATTTTCTTTACTCACACATTATTATAATGGTATAAGTGAACGAAAATGATTGCTTCTTCATCATACAATTTAATTTTTCCCTTTCTGTCCTTCATTTTATTGGTTATTTCACTCATTAGGGAAGATAATAGTCAACAGTATTCATAATCATTATTATTTTTTAAATTATAGTAAACCATTGCAAACTTTGCAAGCCTTGAAAACATTTCTTTTGAGTTATTTAAGCATTATAGTTGGTTATGGAAACAGGTTCATTGCCTGAGGGAATGTCCTTTCCACACGGATGTCTCCCTATAATTCCTACTACAAGTGCTCAGCCACAGGATATTTAATGTTGGCACCATTTTCTTCTTTGGGAATCAACTGGCACATCCCCAAACCTGCAGGTTCTTAATAGCATTTTTGAAAGGTTCAGTGAAAGTCAGAATGTTAATATATTTCTTGGCAAAATGACAATAATCTATTATGTTTTCTTTATTTTTGAATAAGGAATTCAGTGTGATTTTTTTTTGTTGTTTTAAATTTTTATTTCATAGAAGCCTTTCAAAGAAATAAATTGATTATACGCAACATAAAATCCTCAATGTGCCCCCAAATAATGCATCTTTATGTATTTTCTACCAGCCCTGAGTAGAATTACTGGCTTACTCTAGGACTTGCTCTACCGAGAAACCCAGATTCTTGGCCCCAGTTAAACCACAGGCACTTCTGGTACACTTCCTGGTGACCTAAGTTTTGGTGAGATAATTGAAGGCATATGATATTTGCTTGCCAATACTTTCTTAAATGGTGTTCCAAAACCACTCTCTATGTCCATCTCCTCCCTGCCTTCCTCCTCTTTCTTTGTCTTCCTGCTGCCTATTCCTACCTTCTCCCACATTTCCCCCCCTCCTCTCTTCTTGTTCTTTCTTTTCTTCTTCTTTCTTGAGATTAAACCACCAGGATTTATTTTAGGCAGCAGCAGACATACAGTCTTGAGTAGTACAGTCCTAGTGTCTGAGCTCAGCTTATATTCACTATTAGGAAAAATTTAAAAAAAATATTTGCCTAGTACCTACACTAAAATGTGATTATTTTAAAAGTGAACACGCAGAGTGTTCTAAACAGATAAATTGCAGCATGTGGGGTGTGCTGGCGACGACTAGTCTGTGTGTGTTGAAAATATTCACTAAAGGAATTACTTTTGCTAGTAATAACCTGAAGGAGAAGGTAGCCAGGCAGATGGGAAAGAAGTTATAGAAACAATGTCAGAGACAGAGAGGAGACAGTGTGGGGAGCCCAGAGTGAAGAGATACTGGCAAGGCTCTCAGAGCTGAGCAAATCCAGTGTGTCAGGAGAACAATCCAAGATACCATCATGAGGTGCTGGAGTAGGAAGACTCGGTAATTTATATCAAAGGTATCAGGAAGCCATGAAGAGTTTAGGATCCAAGTGTATACTGAGTCAGTTCTGGTTGCAAAGTAGACCAAATAGTTACATGACCAAGCATTTGGATCCTTCACCGTAGTTCAGAAAGATATTTTGAATATTTACCTCCCATTCATTATGGTTACATATTTAATAATTTTATAACTGTATTTATTGACCAGTATCCCAAGGCACTATGTTATTGAAGTTTACCTTCATTCTTTTTTTTAAATTTATTTTTGTTTTTTAAAAATATTTATTTTTCAATTGTAATTGGACACAATACCTTTATTTTATTTATTTATTTTTATGTGGTGCTGAGGATCGAACCCAGGTGCTCGCACATGTTAGGCGAGCCCTCTACCAATGAGCCACAATCCCAGCCTCTACATTCATTCTTAATATAATTTCAGAGTTTTATCTCATTTCATTGTCATGGTTCACACCTGAGAATGTAGTGAAAAAAAAAAGAAAAAAGCTCAGTTTAGAATTTTCAGTTTTGGCATAGTATGGCATGACTTCAGTTCAAAGTTTTATTTTAGGAATATTTTTAAATTTAATTCCTCATTTTCAAAGACTAAAGTTTAATGATACAAATTGAAATTCAATTTAATGAGGCATAGGCTAATTGTCATGCACCACAGCCTCCCCAAAGTGAATGAACAAGTTGGGGCCACTATTAATTGCTTTTTGATGATTAGTTGCTTTTTGACTTCATTGATTCCTCTGGCTCCCTTTAGCCCCTTGTGTAACATTCAGATAAATCAGTCAGGGGCTTTGATTACTATGACCTATATCAATTCTGGATGCTGAAAAATAATAGGCATTACTTGTTTTCAGACAAAAAAATACAAATAAATGATGTAGTATCTTCTTTTGAAGCTGTGGTGAATCATCTTGTGTACTTGAGAGCTGCTCTTTAAAGATAATTGTTATAGAGCATTGAATAGAGGGGGGGAGAGGCCTGAGGTAAGGAATCTAATAGAAAGTTGCTGTCTATCTACAAAGTTTAAGATTGAGAACTGGAGCAATGGCTGAGGGGTGGAGACACATGGAATGATTTCTAAGGTAAAAAGTGCAGGAAAAAACTGTCATCTTCTGGAATATTAATCCTTAAGAAGTTCTAGATTCAGTGTCCGATTGTTCATAAGTCCAATACTTTTAAGTAAATAAAGCATAAAAGCATAGACTTTTCAAAGTGTCATACCTGAGCCAACTCTAACTCAATCAATAGAAGTGATTTAAAAGCAGATTTCTGTGTGTGGCTTTAGTTTTATTGATATAGAAACATTTAGGGTATTTTACAAAAATTTGAATTAATAGCAAATATCCAAGATGAACTTGTTGCATACAAACAATCCAGAATGAAGAAAGAGGTAGCACTGGAGACAGGGAGACTCTCCTTCCAGAAAATTCCCTTCATGAAAGGGCCTGGGTACTGCTGGGTGAGACTATGCTCATGAGGCAGCTCTAGAAAAACAAAACTATGATATTTGTCTTGAAAATAAGAGTGAGAAAGAGATAGAGAAAAATAAATAAATAAATGTGGAACATGGTATAAAATAAATTGAGTCAGTGTAGGATATTTTTAAAAAAATTATCCAAGTGAGGCAGGAAGTCAAATCCTGGCATTGCTTGGTTAAAGTATGTGCTCATTTAACCATCCCTGGCACACCTGAATTTTTCAGAGACAAACTTCAGTTATAAGATTCATCTATACTTCTATTTGCCCACTTGCTTATTGACCTATATCTACAGAATTTAAAACAGCATATATGGCACATGGTTTGGATTTCTGAAGACAGTTAAAAGAGCTTAGGCATATTTGAAAGTGTTGAGTACAGCTCATCTTTACTTGATTTTCTTTGGAGAACAATTTGATTGTCTTGAAATTACTCATAAACAATTCAGTTGCAAATTCTCAAAAGACATGCCAGCTGGAGGATTTTTTTTAAAAATACAGGTTTAAATCTCCAGGTGCAATTCTCTGCTCAGAGTTGGGTATCTGAAGACACTAAAATAATTCTCTCAAGTTAGCCTCTCAGCTCATTCTGGTTGGGATTAAAGAAGTCACAGTAATAGTGTGAACTTTTCCTTATATACTTACTTTAATTCTTTTGTTTGTCTGAGATGTGGTTTTGCTTTGTTACTCAGGTTGGCCTTGAGCAAACCATAGCTGAGACTACAGGAACATGTCACAGTGCCTGGAGGTTATTTATTTACTTTTGAAATAAGAGGCATTGGGTTTGAATACTTTCGTCAACAGTTAATGTTTGGAGAGATTTTGTGCAAGTTGACCTACTTAATAGTTTTTGTACCTTAGTATCACTATTTCATATGTGGCTGTTTGGGATTAATATATTTCATTTATTTTTATCACCATTAATATATCAAGATTAATACAATGTAACAATTGTTAAATCTTGTGCAAATGATCCAGGATGAAGAAAGAGGCAGGTTGGAGACAGGGAGACTCTCCTTCCAGAAAATTCCCTTCAGGAAAGGGCCTGGGTACTGCTGGGAGAGACTCTGCCCATGAAGCAGCTCTAGAAAAACAAAACCATAGTATTTGTCTTGAAAATAAGAGTGAGGAAGAGATAGAGAAAAGGAAGTAATTAAATGTGGAACATGGTATAAAGTAAATTGAGACAGTGTAGGGTATTTTTGAGGAAAGTTGTCTAAGTGAGGCATTAAGTCACACTCTGGCATTGCCTGTTTAAAGGATGTGTTTGTTGTTCCCTGAGAATCCAGGTACCAATTCATGCCTACAACATGTTAGTGAATTATTCTCTGTCTTCCTCTCATTTTGGTCCTTAACCAAGTCTACTTGTGAAAGCTGTCCCTCTGCTTCTAAATATATCCTTATAACCACATATTCTTCCTTACTTTCATCTTTAGATGAATTAAAGAGGGCCACTTCTTTCTAACTGTGCTCTTTCTTTCTTATACTTGTAATGATTCCTTTGTAAATTTTATGGACTTTGTAATGGACTGAGTGTTAACCATAGACAGGTGGGGCATGACTGGAGAAGGTGGGTCACTGGGGTGTGCTCTGAAAGGTGCATCTTCCCCTTATCCCCTTTCCCCTCCCTCTCTCTGCATCCTGGTTTCCATGTTCTGAGCAACTTCCCTCTGCCATGCCCTTCCGCCATGATGTGCTGCCTCATCTTGGGCCTAGAGCAATGGACTCAGCCGAATTACACTTTCCCTCCTCTATGCTGCTGCTGTTAGGTATTTTAGTCATGGAGATGAAAAGCTGAGTATCACCTCTCACCTGCCAAAGGTTTCCTTCTCACATCTGACATGGCATGACTTATTTACAACAGTTGACCCCACTTCTGGAAGCATCCTCTTTCTCTTTGAGTTCGTGGAATGGGTTAAGGAATGGGCTAGTCACTTGTTCTTCTATAATTTTAGTTTCATTTTGTCGTTAACTCATTGAGCAAACATTTGTAAAAATTTGATTTGTCTTCCTTTTTAACTTATTTTTAACTGATTCATAAAATATAACAATTACACAGGTCCTATGTGATATTTCAATATATGTACACATTGTATAACGTTTAAATCAGGGTGAACATATTTCTCTCCTCAAACATCTATTATATCTTTATGGTGAAAACATTCAAAATAGTTTCTCATAGCATTTTGAAATATGAAATACTTCATTTTGAAATAGCCTCTGGTAACCACCATTCCACTCTAAATGCCATGAGATCAACTTTTTTAGACTTCACTTATGAGTGAAATCATGGAGTACTTGTCTTTCTGTGCCTGGCTTATTTCACTAATATACTGATTTCCAGTTCCATCCATGTTGTTTAAAATGATAGTATTTCTTCTTTTTTTGGCTGAATAAAATTATATTATGTATATATGCCACATTTTCTTTAACAAGTGATGCACAACTAGGTTGATTCCATTTCCTGGCTATTGTGAATATTGCTTTGATGAACTCGGAAGTGCACATGGCTTCTGATTTCTTTTTCATTGGATACATAACCAGGAGTGGCATGGATGGTTCTACATGGTAGTTCTATTTAAAATTTTTGAGGATCTTCTATATACTTGCTTTTCTCCTTCTGTCTCTTTCCTTGGCTTCTCTGCTTTTAAAGACAGCTTTGAGGCTCATCCTCTTGTCCTCAGCACATCAATGATGGTAAAGTTCTCATACCTTCTCATTTGACTTAAAGCTTCATCCTATGTCTCCAGCCTGAACTTTCCAACTTATGTTCACCTCTCCTTTATACTCTTCCTTCACCACCTGGAATAAATCATGCCACTTTACAATCTTCAGAAATCCTAAGAGTATCATGATATTTCCCCTTAACTCCTCGGCTTTTTATTATGTTTTTCTTTTGCCTGAAATGTTCTTTCCTTGACTCTGCCTTGTGAACCCATACATTAAAGAAAACTTCTCTAGGGCATTTGTTTGCTGGGTTTTTTCCCCTTGGTTGTTAGAGAATATAATATCTTTGTTCTCTCTGCTTCCACATCCTCTTTCTTTTCTTACTACCATAGAACTCACATTGTTTCATAATTATTATGAGAGAATACCTTTCAATGCTGGAGTTTTAGTTCCTTGATGGTAAAAACTGTATTTTAATAAGCATTTTTTTTTGTCCAAGAGAAACTAGAACAATGTCTCACATATGGTAACTATACTAAAAAATACATTTGCCTGTAAGTTAAATGTGTGTTGAAGATAAGAAGTACATTAGTTTGAGCATATTAATACTCCTAAATACAGAAGAAAGCATATAGATGAAAATTCAAGTGTCAGTCTTTTTGGATGTATTTTATTCAATTCAACAAATGTTTATTGCAGAGTAATATTTAATTAGAAAGACATCATATATGCTATCTTTAAAATTAGAAATTTAAGGAATAACTTAAAATTTGAGGGACAAGATGTGGTTAAGGAAATATGAATATATTATAGGAAAGTAGAGATTTCTAGGCTGTTCCTATAGAGTAGGTTTCTCTTATCTGTGGGTTTTTCCCTCTGTTTAAGTTGGTTCAGGTCAACTGCAGTTAGGCATCCAACCATCAACATCTCCATGATGATCACTGTCAGAAGATTAATAGTACCTAATGCTGTGTCCCCAGGTCCCTGTCACTCATCTCACTTGATCTCATGGAGTAGGCATCCATCACCTCATATCATCACAAGAATCAGTGGAGAGCAAAGTACAGAGAGAGAAATACACACACACACACACACACACAATCTTTTATTACAGTACATTATTATTGCTCTATTTTATTAGTTACTGTTGCTTACCTATTACCATGCCTAATTTTAAAATTGAGCTTGTTATACGTACACATGCATAGTTTCAGTCCATGGCAGGGGTCTTGAAATATATCCTCTGTGAATACAAGGGGGATATTGTATTTCAAAGTCCATTAAATTGCACATTTTATCAGATATTAGATTTAGCTCATTAGACTTCTAATCTGATGCTTTAATAACAGGTGCTTAGATATTGTAATCATAGGCATACTTTCATCTGTATCTTATTTTTTATTGCAGTAAAACAGATGCTACTTTCTAAATGTCCTGCTTCCTTAAAAATTCTCTCTTTATCTATTGATATGCATTTCCTAAATTTTTCCCCCACTCAATCATTCTTCAAAACATCATCTGCTTTGCAACCTCATTACTGAAATTGCAAAAATCATTTTACTTTTAATTAAATAAGCCTAAGTACATAAATGCATAAATCATTAAGTGTACAGGCTGATGAAATATCATAAAATAAACACACCTACATAACCTTCACTTAGGTTAAGAAATAGAACATTATGAGCACCACAGAAACCACCCCCATAGCCCTTCCTAACCACTAACGTCTTTCTGTTTTCCAAAGACAACCACCATGATGACATCTCATACCATATGGTAGTTTTGAAATTTACATAATTTTAACCTCAACAGGGTGAAATTCATGGCAATATGCTCCTAAAATAACCATTCCAGAAAGGACTGTGCCCACTGCAAGGAATGTACTTAGCTGCCTGCCTCTAGTAGTGAGCTTCTGCATGGCCTATCTCAGCTTTTGCTCCAAGGCCACATTATTTTTAGAAATCCTTAATCAATGACTTAAGTCAGGGTCAGTAGCTTAAGAACATATTCTACTTGGAGTTTCTCCCAGGCAGTTACTGAACAGCTGGTGGCACAAGGGCCCAGCCATTTTTTACCCAGAACAGGATTGCACTGATTGCCAGTATTTTTGCTCAAGAGTTCTTTACTCAGTTGGCAGAAACTTTTGTCAGACTTGCAACATACTCTGAGGACTCCCTTTGCTTCATCCTGCTTCCCATCTTTCCTTTTCTTGATGTTTCTGCCAGTAAGTCATTTGGGGCTACACATAATCTATTTTTTGTTTTTCTTGTTTTGTTCAATATTAGTAAGCTTTGTCCTCTGGATGGTGGACACTAAAATCATTTCCACATTGGAGACAATGGCTAAAGATGATATAACACATGCACAAGATTTTTGAGGTTTTTAAATTAATTGATTAATTTATTTATTTTAAATTCTAGGACTCACTGGGTTGCCCAAGCTGGTTTCAAATTCCTGGGCTAAAGGGATTCAAGTGATCTTTCTTCTTGTGACACCCAGATACCTGGGAATACAGGTCCACCATGTTGCACCCAACTGTGCACGATGTCTGTGTGCATATGTTTTCAGTTCTTTGCACGAGAATTGTTGATCAAATATCTCTCCAATAAGCAATGTAAAAGTTCTAGTTGCTTTTTATTATAACCAACATTTCATGCTGTCACTTTTCTAAATTTACTTCTAGAGATCTGATAAGATGTCTCATGGTGGTCTTAATTTGCATTTCCCTACTAATCAATAAAGTTCACCATTTTTATGCTTTTTTTCCCCTAATTTTCTATCTTCTCTTCCTATATATCTTGTGTATTTTTTATATCACCTTTTATTTTTTTAGTTAAAGAAGTTAGTTATATATTCCAGGCCCAATTTCTATGTGAATATGTTGTGAATATTTTCACTAGTATATATTGCTTATTAATTTTATAATAAATCTGAATATGTAGAAGTTTAAATTTTAATAAAGGTCAGATTATCAATTATTTTATTGTTACTATTTTTTTGTGTGCTCTGTTTAAACAAATCTGTAACAACCTAATTTAAAATGAGGAGAGTCTCCTAGCTTTTCTTCTGAAACCATGCTAGCTTTAGCTATTTTTTGTAATGACACCTTCAATTTCTAATTAATACTTTATGCATGCTCTCAGGAATCAATCAAATATCTTTGTCACCATTCCTTTTTTTTTTTTTCCCAGCAGTGCTGGGGATCAACTCCAAAGCCTTGTGCTTGCTGAGGAAGTGCCTTGCCATTGAACTGCACACCCACCCTCCCCTTTGATTTTTTTTTTTTTTTACTGCATAGATATCAAACATTTCCAGGTTTGTTTGTTCAAAAAGTTTTCTCTTCCCCCATTGGATTACTTTGATGTTATTTTTGAGAATCAATTGACCATATGAAACCTGATGTGTTTCTGGACTTTCTATTCCATTTGATTGATCAAGTTTGTATCTTTACACTTGTTATAACTCTATCTTGATGCTTAAAGAACTGTAGTAAATCTTGAAATAAGGAAAGTGTGAAATCTCCATATTTGCTTATTTTCAAGATATTTTTGCTCATTTAGGTTTTTAAATTTAGATATAAATTTTATTATCAACTTGTCAATTTCTATAAAATAAGAGATATTCTAGATATCTTGAATTCTAATATATACAAGAATTACATGTAAGGTAAATTTGAAGAAACATTATTTTTAAACAATATTATTTGAAGAAATATTATTTGCAGATTTATCCCTGTATGTATTTAAATCCTCAGTAACATTTTTTATTGGAACACTGCAAAGGTTGCCCCTGTCTTTTGCAATTTATTTTTAGGTAATTAAGTGATTGCTCACTGGTTTCTAATCATATCATTATGGCCCCGTGGTCATTATTTCATTTAACCTTAAATACTTCCCAAAGTCTATATCTCCAAATACTAACACATTGTGAGTTAGAGATTCAGTGGATGAATATGGGGAAGACAAAAACATTCCATCTATAACAAGAATTGTGGCTTTGTTCATTAAAGTTATTAGTACATATTTTGCTTGTCATGAAATATCTTAAACATGTTTTCATAGAACAGTTGTAGGAAGCTCTTCAAGTGTTAGGGATTGCTCTGTCCTTATATTTTCTCTGGAAGGGTTTTTGTGAAACTAGTCAACAATTCAATGCTATGGTTGGGATCGTGAATGTTTTCCATAGGCCCACGTGTTAAAGCTTGAGCTCCAAAGGCATTATTAGGAGGCCATGGACCCTTAAGCCTTATGGGAAGCTTGAAGGGGATTGTGGGAAAACCTGGCTCCTTCCTTGTTTTCTCTTTTGGTTCCTGATGATGAAGTGAGTGGATCTGCTACACCATGTTCTCTCATGATGATGTGTTTACCTTACCTCAAGCCCACAGCAGTGGAGCTGGTTGATCATACATAGAGCCTCCAAAACTGTGAGCTAAGGTAAACCTTTACTTTTTAGAAGCTGATTATGTCAGGTACTTCCTTATCATGACAGAAAGCTGACTGACACATTTGATGTCCTTAGAATATTTGAATTACTTCAAATCCCATCATACCTTTTGTGCTTTCATTGCATATCTGAACTTCTATGTGTACCTAAGGTCTCACAAAACGTTTCTTTTATAGAATAAAAATTAATTTTACAAGATACTTTCGTTTTGCTTTTCATTTCTTCTTGTTTTGTTAATTATCACTTCAAAAACAAATTACTTTCCTTCTGCCTAAAAATCAGCTAAGGGTTTTCATCTGTTTTCTGATGTGTCTGACGATGATTATCAACTAATCTGTTTGTGTGTCTAGAAAAGTTTTCTCGCTAGGTGTAGTCGCATGCCTATAATCCCAGTGACTTGGGAGGCTGAGCCAGGAGGATTGCAAGTTTGAGCCCAGTCACAGCAATTAAACGAGAACCTCAGCAATTTAATGAGATCCAGACTTAAAATAAATTGTTTTTTTTTAAAGGTTTGGGTAAGTAGCTCAGTGGTAAAGTGTCCCTAGGTTTAATTCCCGGTACCAAAAAATAGAAACATATTTAAAAAATTAAAAAGTTTTATATATGGCTTAATGTTTTGAGGTACATTTTTATTGTATATACTTCTAGTATACATTATTTCAGTAATTTGAAGATAGAGTTGTTTTTTTTTTAAGATTTCTGTTTCTGTTTGATGTCTGTTCTCTCTCTACTTTAATGGTAATTCCATTTTTTTTCCAACTGCTTTTAAAATGTCAATTTTCTTTTATTTTTATTATGTGATAAGGTCTAAATTTCCCTTTACTTATTTTGGTTGGTATTAATGGTGCTTCTTGAATTTGTGATTTGATATCTTATAAAATATAGGGGATTCTTTTCCACTTCCATTCTAATAATGTCTGTACTATTCTATTTGTTTTTATTTCCTTCTTTGGATCTATTTTTATATATGCCAATACATTTTTTATACTCATTTCTGTTTTTATCTTCTATCTATCCTATAGTTAGTGCATATTTTTGAATTATCTCACAATTCTTTAAACTTTGCTTCATTTGTGCCCGATTCTATTTTAAACCCATGCAAAGAGTATTGATTTCAGTTGTTTTATTTATTTATTTTTGGATTTATACTTAAAATTTCTGTTCTTTTATTAAAAATTCCTTGGAAGTATTAATCATAATTATTTGTAATCTGTATAATCATATTAATTTTTGATCTTTCATTTTTTATTTTTTTCTCGTTTTTTAGTCAATCATATCTTGTCATTTTGTATGTGTGCTTATTTTTGCCTGAGTGCTAGATATTATGCATGAAAACTTGGGCAAATAATAAGATGCTGTGAATGATGACTTCTTCCAGGAGAATTTGCACTTGTAAATATTACTGTAGCAATGGCAGTTTAGCACTCCTGTTTCAAGTGTTCAATGACCAGAGCTGCTGTATTAGATAGGACAGACATGATACTTTTCCATCATCACAGAAAGTTCTTTATAACAGAGATTAATCTTAAACAAGGATTTCCATGCCACTCACCACACTAGAGCTTACATATAGTATTTAACCCCACAACAGCCTTATAAGCTTGTGTTTATAGAATTATTCCTATTTTTTGACAAACTGAGGCTCAGAGAAGCTTTTTTAACCTATTGGTGTTTACAAGTTAAATATTTCAGATCTGCTGTTTCATTAGAGCATCTTTGCTAATGGGATTTGCTCTTTATTGACTACATTTTCAAGTTTTATTGATAGTAATGATTTGCTTCTCATTTATTTATGTTTATTGTCTCCCCTTCAAGTTTTACAAGTAAGAATAAAATTTATAAGTTGAAGAATATAACTCACTTTTAACCTTCTAATTCTTTCTAGTATATTTCTATATGAAACCCTAATAACAAATTCAATGTGAACTTAATTATCAGTTGCTTCAATAATGGAGCATAACTATTTGCTCCACAGCTCAATGACTTACTTAAAGAGGAATTGATTTTTCTGATTTATAAGATTGTGACTTAACTGGGATAGATCACTTTTAAACCTCAGGTGGGCAATTTAGACTGCATCTAGGTCTGCTTGACATGTCTTCATTTGTGCTAAAAGGCATGCTCTTCTTGAGGTGGTAGAGGAGTGCTAGAGTTTGAATGAAAACACCATGACACCTGTGAATGCCTTATATAATAAATTTCACTTATTCTTTTCTGCCTATAATCTATGTTCCAAAGCAATTCAAAGCCAAATCCAACATCCACTGGGATGGGAAATATATCTACTTTCAGAGGGAGATTCTGCAATGGAATTATAATATATGAAGGCATTGAGAAGAATGAACCCATCTTCTATAGTTCCCTGCTCTTCTCTCATATTTTATTAATGGGTGCACAATACCTTAGGTTTCAAACTCAGGAGTTTTTAATTTTTTTATTTGTTCTTTTTAAATATATGTGACAGTAGGGTATATTTTGACATATCATACATACATGAAGTATGACTTATTAGGATCCCATATTTGCAGTTGTACATGCTGTGGAGTTTCACTGGTTGTGTATTCATATATGTATATAGGCGAGTTATATCCAATTTATTCTACTATTTTTTCTATTCCCAACCTCCCTCCATTTGCTTCATTCCCCTTTGTCTAATCCAGTGAACTTCTATTCTTCCCTCGCTCTTCCTTATTATGTGTCAGCATCCACATGTCAGAAAGAACATTTGGCCTTTGCATTTTTGAGGACTGGCTTATTTCACTTACATGATAATCTCTAGTTCTATCCATTCACTGGAAAATGCCATAATTTCATTCTTCTTTATGGCTGAGTAATATTCCATTGTGTATATATGCACAATGAAGGGCACCTTTTTGTTGGTTCCATATCTTAGCTATTGTGAATTGAGCTTCTATAAACATTGATATGGCTGTGTTACTATAATATGCTGATTTTAAGTCCTTTGGATATAAGCTGAGGAGTGGGATAACTGGGACTAAGGTGTTCCATTCCAACTTTAGTGAGGAATCTCCATACTGCTTTCCAGAGTGGTTGCACCAATTTGCAGTCCCACCAGCAATGTAAGAGTGAAGCATTTTCCCCACATCCTCACCAACATTTATTGTTACTAGTATGCTTGATGATTGCCATTCTGACTAGTGTGAGACCAAATCTCAGAATGGTTTTAATTTGCATTTCTCTAATTGTTAAAGATGTTGAACATTTTTTTAGTATATTTATTGACCAACTGTATTTCTTCTGTGAAGTGCCTGTTCAGTTCCTTAACCCATTTATTTATTGGGCTATTTGGTCCTGTTTCGGTGTTAAGTTCTTGAGTTACTTATATATCCTGGAGATTAATGCTGTATTTGAGGTGCAGGTGGCAAATAATTTCCTCCATTCTGTAATTTTTCTCATTACATTCTTGATTGTTTCCTTTGCTGTGAAGAAAGTTTTTAGTTTGATCACATCCCATTAGTTGATTCTTGATTTTCCTTCTTGAACTTCAGGAGTCCTGTTGCGGAAGTCAGTTCCTAAACTGATATGATGAAGAGTTGGGCCTACATTTTCTTCCAGTAGACACAGGGTTTCTGGTCTAATGCCAAAGTCCTTGATCAGACTCAGGATATTAAAGTTGTATTTTTCCTTGCCATCTAAACTTTGATTTTTTTAAAATTTTTTACTTTGAAATATATCTCATGCTTTTTCTACCATGCATCAGCCTCTTATCATCTCCTGCGTGGAGTTCTATGACATTGCTTTATCCAGATTCCCAGCCTCGATTTTTTTTTTCTTCAAAGCACCATACATAAACTCTGAAACCAAAAGCCTTAAATATTTAGCTTAATTGAAAAATTTGCTCTTCTAATTATATAGTTTCTTACTGTTTATCTAAGCAAGTGTATAATTCTTTGCTTGACAATCAAAGAACATCATACTTTGCTCTAATATAATTTAACAGTGACTACACATAGAGATGCAATATTTTTGTGGTAGAGTGCATAATTCATGCTTCATACGCACGGGCCCCTGGGTTTAATCTCCAGTCCCACAAAGTAAAATAAAAATAAATATATGCTTTATTTTTAAAACTTTCTCACTTCCCTCCAGTCTGCTTGTGTTATTTCTACCAAGTGGTTGGTTTTCTACCTATCAACCTACCTGTTACTTCTAAGATATTTGCTCTATTTTCTTTACTGCTTTTTTTTTCCCTGAAAAAACTCATCTGAATCCTCCAGATATTTTATAGAACTCTTATAACACCTTTTGCATAATGCCTCGCATTGCGTTTTTTCACATCTATATTATTGTTTTTAAGGAATTGTTATGCTTTTATCAAGAAATAACTTATATTATCATCTCATAATAGCTTCTGCAGAATTTTGCACAAACAATATATTGAGTAAGTTTAAAAATTATTATTTTTGTGTGTGTGTTTCATAACTTCTCCACAATCTATAAAATAAAAATTGCACCTAACTTTAGGTGAGGAATGACATTGGATTGAGGGGTAGAAAATGCAGCAAATAGATTAATTCTTGATAATATTTATATATGCCTAAAGAGGGAAACACACAAACTTCATGCATACATATCTACACCAAGAAAGAATAAAATAAATTAATTGGGCATAATGCAACATTTAACCTGAATTTAAGTTAACTGATGGAAGAAATGAGTATAACAATGAGAACTAAAGATTACATGGAAAAGAAAAGGTGGGGATGTAACAAACTGAATCAGTTGAATCAGGACTCAAATAAACACAGGAGAGACAAACACGAAAGAGAATGAAAACGTTAGTATTTAAGGTATAAAAGTGAGTTTTAACGATCTTATTTCCAAGGTAAAAAGATAGTATTAGGTCCAAATCAATTAAGCCCCCCCCCCCCCCAATTTGGGACTCAGACATACACAGCTAACTAAAGTGGAGAAAAATCATCTTTTTAAACTTAAGAATTGATATAAGAACTCAGTCCATTTATTTTAGAATCGTACTTTTTGGAATTTCTAAATTTTCATGGAAAAATAGTTTGTTTATTTTCAGATTAGAGCATTGAGAAAAGTCTTAATGACTGTCCTCTCACCTTTCTGCTTAAGAATTCCTCTTTAGAGATCAAAGAAAGAATAATACATTTCCTGCCTTTGATGAAAAACATGCTATTGCTTTGTCATCACATAGACAAAGAACATTAGATCAAAATGATCAGGAGCAAATCCCTCTGGACAGGTGCTGTTTCAAACCCAATGCACTTTGGCTTTGCTAATGGAGGTAGGGTGGATGAGGAGGGAGAGAAATGTCAGGAAATCATGCAAAATTGCTCTGAGATTAGTCATATCACCAACTATGCTATATATAGCCATTATTTAAATAAACAATGATTGATGATTATAAAGATTTGGAAAATTAGTTTTGACATCTTATAGACATCAAAGGAAGATATTTCAAATTCTTTAAAGAAAGTACTTGCAATTTCCTCATCAGAATGGAAAAAGGATATAATTATGGGATCATGATTTATGCAATTTTTTATTGTATTTATGCATCTTACATATTCAGCCAGCACATTTTTATTGTAATTTTCCAACAGTGCATAGTAAGAATACAGTATCGCTATGCAATTTTTCTATAGCAGTATAACGTGAAGGTTCTGGGCTTCAAATTTATTATTATTATTATCATTTTACCTTTTTAACAAAGCCATGAAAAAAAAAAGTAAGGAAAAAAGTAGCTGCTGAATTTGATCTAGCCTATATGTGACTTTTACTATTTAATTCTTTTTGTAATAAACTCCTTTCGGCAGTTCTGAGCTTCAGAGATTGGTTAGACAGTGCTAGAATATAGTGTTGGAAAGCAACAAAGTTAGTCTATTAATGCCATCCCTCTTCAGATGTGAAAAAATCCACTTTATAATTTCCTATATGTGGGGAATCACTTTGTTATCTAATCTTTTTCTGCTTTCTTGTACAGGAGATCATATTTTAAAACCAAACTTGTTTTGTAGTATCATAAGACTATAAAATCATAACCTGATAAGGAAAAGCCTCTAGTGCAAAGATGTGGGGACTTAGGGTACAAGGAATTAGCAACACAAGTAGATGAAGTGGAATAATTAGAGTAATCTGGCAATTAAAGGCTTCTGAGGACTAAAGGGAAGAGAAAAGCAAGCTGGTAATGGGTGCTTGGCCTCTCTGCTCTCACATGGTTCAGCAAAGAAAAGAAGGGCTTAAATCACAGCTGACAGAAAGTTACTGATCCTAAGAAAATGTTCACATAGATAGTGCTTGAATCCTATCCTTCCGCTGCAGGTGCAAAAGTAAAATGCTTTGTTAAATTTAAGTTAAATATTGTATGTAAATTTTGGACATTTATCACAAAGTTTATGTAAGCAAATACATTTTAAAATTTTTATGTTTTAGTTTATATCTTGTGTTAGTTTTTTTGGTGCTAAGGATTGAATCTAGGTCATTGTACCTGCTAAGTATGCACTATACCACTGAGGTATATCTCCAGCCCCTCTAGTTTATATTTTCACTAATATTTTAATGCATGCATCCCTGATATCACATCAATTTTGAAAACATTAAGCATAAATAGAATTGTAATCACTCAATTATTCAGACGCATTTAGACTAACATGCTATCAGAGTATATTGTTGAGCAACCCATTCCTCTGGAAGTAGTTGCTCCATTTCCATGACTAGAGCTTATAGGAAAAGCACCAGGCTTGCAGATCCAAATCTTTTAACTGCTGGCATATATTAAGAGAAATTCATGACATCATCGCAGCAGTTAAAATAAAAGAACTCAAAATACCTGTGATATAAACAAGAAAATTATTGTCAGTTCCATTTATTTGTTCAACACATACTTTCTGAGTACATTTAATGTACAAGAATGGGTTCAACTCTGTTCATTTGGTAGGAAACAAAAGTTGATTATAACCTGTGCCCTCAGAGAGTTTCCTTTCTAATTGACAAACAGAGGGATTTAGACTAAATTCAGAAACTTGGGAGACAATGGAGATCTACAAAAACTGGCAGGACTATGTGAGGTTTTTAGAAGGGAAAAGCATCAGGCTCTGAACCCCAGAAGAAAGAGTGAAAGATGAGATTGTTAAGAAATTAGTGAACAAGAGATGAGTAAGAGAGCCCAGAGGAAAAGACAGCAGGCAGGGTTTGGGGTGTAGCTCATTGGTAGAGCATATGTTTGGCATGTATAGGGCCCTGGTTCAATTAAAAAAAAAAGCAGATTAAATAAAGTTATTGAAGTTATTCTATTAAGTACTTGAAGACAACTAATCTTGTAGTAGCATTTCAGTGAACTGGAGAAAAGAAAGACCAATCAAAAAAATCAAAATCTGGCAAGCCACATGAGTAGGGATCTATAAAACATGTAAATATAAATGTATTTAAAATATATAGCTTAGTTGGTGTGGGTGATAATGAAAGCTAGTGACCATCCCATTGGTAAGTGGGATGTCCAACAAAAAAATTTGTTCTCTATATGGTTTTAACTGATTTTAAGTTTAAATGTAGAAGACTTCTCAGATCAAAGGTTACTTTTTTTAGACTTTGGTCATTACACTTTCATATTTAGTCTTTTAGGTGTTGGCTAATAAGTATCATAAGTACACATGAAGGTGTTAGATATGTAAAGATCTTTAATCTAGGTACATGCTACTCTTCATTTTCAGGGGGCTATGGAATTCATGTACACATTCACTATATATGTCCAAGATGCTGTATAATTCACATACACATTGCAGGTGCTATATAATTCACATGATTCTATTCAAACAACATTCTCGCCTACTTTTTCTGAAAGTTCACGTGCTAAAATACTGGGTGTATAAGAGATATCAAACAGGAAGTCCCAGTACTCTCAGGAGACATAGACAAATAGAAATACACAATAGAATTTATGTATAATCATAGATTCTGATAAGGTGATAAAAAGAAATAATAGGGTATTACAAAAGCAAATGACCAGAGACATTTCTTCAGGAGGCAAACGAAATTAAGTTGAAGTCTGAAAATTAATCAGGTGGAAGGTAGTAGGGTTGGTAGTGGCGGAAAGAGAAATACTGGACAAGGAAACATTCTACAAGAGATAAACCCAGAAGTCTATCAATTCTTTAAGCTGGAAGAAAATGAACTTAGCTGGAAGGTGCTCTGTGAGAGCTACCATGAAGGTAGAAGTTGAAGAGGTGAGTCAGACAGAATCTCATAGGTTTTCCAGGCCATTGTATAGATATGGGATTTTTCAGCAGCTATTATTATTTTTTTAATAGAGGAATTATATAATCTAGTTTATAATGTCCTACAATGTGAGAACATTAAACTGGTGGATCAGATTGGATGTGAGAAAACCATTGACTGGTTATTATAGTGCGGGTGTATTAAATAGTCAGCAGAACATTTTAGCAAAATTGCTGCACACAGTTTATAAGTAAAACTTATCTTAAAAATTGAATTAGGCCCAAACATCACATTTTCAAATTATTATTTTCATAGGCAATTAAAGCATGTGGAAAAAAAGGGCATCTATCCAATTTTGAAAAATTTAAAAATTTTTAAAGATTATCTTAATGTATGAGTAATTTTCAAATAAGAACTTTTTTTACATCATCTAAGCAAATATAGTTTGCACATTTCTCATGTTCATAATTGAAGGCTCAAATACTGGATTGATGAATAAATTGATCTTCTGTGCGTAAATTGAATGTCTTAGGAAAGAATTCACTCAGGTGTGAAATACATTAATGACAGTATTTGGTAAATTTCTTATGAGAACTAAAGACGAAAGTTCAGGGCTTTTCTCTGCGATGTGGGCTTGGGTTTTTGTATTTGCCCCCTGTATTTTCTCACCTTTGCCTGCACATCACAGAACACCTGGGGAAGCTGGCAATTACCTCATTCTGTTAAGTGAGGTGGGACAACTCCACATGCAGTCCCCAAATAGGCTTTGAGGTTTTATAATATTTGGACAGTTTATGAGACCATATTAAGCAAGATATTGCCTCCAGTTGTGGTCTTCAAATTTTATTTTTACTCAAGAGTTGCCTGGCAGAATTTTGAAAATATATTCATTCCTTTGCATGTTTTTAAGTTGACCTCTGAAAGTTTTTATTACATTAAAAAATAATATAATTTCCAGTGTATTGTAAGTATTGAAATTTTAATACAAAACTCTTGTAACTCTTTTATCAATATATCTAATAGAACATAAGAACTTAAGAGTCATAATAATTTGATATTCACCAATATTCATTTTAAAAATTCATGAAACACTCTTCTTTAATACATTGAAACTTCACATTTCTCCTTTATATTCTATAGTTCTATTTATGTCCCACTTCCCTTATAGAGTTTTTATTTGTTTACTTCTTATTAAAACATATTAATTATACATTTCAATGGGGTTTGGTGTGATATTTCCAGAGATGTATGAAGTGTATACTGATAAATCCAGTTACCACTTTTGTTACCCTCCCCCTATACCCTTTCCTTTTAGAAACATTTTATAGTTTCAACATATGAGAGAGAATGTGCAGCACTTTTATATTCTTGTATACATATTTTTAGGATTGAAAGTCTTTTATTGATCACCTATCAGGTTCTTTTAAAAAAAATGCATGTATTTTTAAATTTTAAAGTAGTTGAGTAAATATGGTAATAACATTCTAAGTAAACTTTTTTCATGATTAATAATAATTATGATTAATGCATACTTTTTAAGTTTTATTAAAAATAAAATCAAGAAATACTTCCAAATTAAATGATTCTAAAATATTTTGTTTCTTTGATTAAAAGAGGCTTGGCAGACATCATTATATGCTTTTCTATATATTTTATGATCTGGAGGCTTTTGAAACTTTGGAGGCTGCAGCATAGTAAGGTGGGTAGACAGTCACACCTGTTACAAGTAGGAAGGAAACCTTATTGGCAGTAAGTTGGAAAAGGAGACCCATTGCAGATTGGATCTCAAGTAGACCAGTTTTAGGAAAGCCCACCAAGCATGCTCTGAACTTGAGTCTTTAAGACCTCCCTTTCCCTTGGAAAGTGTCCTGTCTGAAGAATAGGGTGCCCTTTAGTAGCTGTTAATTTGAATTAACCATTTAATTTCCATATTCCCTCTTTTCTCTCTTATTGTTAATCACAGGGAAGTGATGTTCAAAACTGTGACTCCTGGGGCATTATGGAGAACAAATGGTATTTTGTTTTATTAATTGGTTTTTGTTACTAGGGATTGAGCCCAGTCCCTCCCACATGCAAAGCTTGCACCCTACCACTTAGCTATACTCCAAGCTCATTTAAAAAGTAGTGATTTTCATTTAAAACTTTTGGTTTATTTTTAAGGTTTAATATGGATTAATATTTTTACTATATCTGGCTGTAGAAATATATTTGTTTTGTCAGAAACTCTGGACATTTAATAAGCTGCCTATAATTTTACATAGACAATTATTTTGTTCTTTCATATGTTCAATGCTAGAACTTTTTATGCATTGTACAACTGAGTAACAGTGACTACAGGTCTGCACTTTATTCTTCACCTAATTTTACTTATATATTCCCTCAGTATCTGGCTCTATTTTCTCATTGCTGTTAACAGCAGTGGCAATGTCCACTCACATTGCAGAAACATTGTGAAGGGTCATTGATTTTTCTGTTTCTTAAAAATTTTAGTGTCTTAGAAAGAGATTATATTTAAATACAGCTTGTTTTTTTTTCTACTCGTGTCTTTCCAAAGTTCAATCCAATCAATGTTTCTCTTGAATCTGTGCAGATTTCCAATATGTTTGTTGAAATGTTAAAGAAAATTTGCACATGGATTACTGTTCACAGGGAGAACTGTGTAAAAAGCCCATGAAGATGTACAGATATAGAAACACTTATTGGTTCTGAAATTAGTATTGTTTAGAAGATAAATTATAGAAAAGTTATGTTCTAATTTAATGTACAGTCAATTTTACTTTAATCTTCCTCCTCTATGGCTTTTGCTTTATCCTCTTCCTTCCAATAACCAATTATAAAAGTCTATTAAGAAGCAAATAACCAGTAAACAAAAGTTCAATTATTTAACTGACAATCATATTTACTTTCTCTATTGTGTTATTTTGCTGGAATAGAATGAAATGAGTTTTATAAAATAAAACTTGACTTTATTAGTTTTTAAAGAACAACTGTATTTGCAAATTAGCTTGTAGGTGTTTTTGTATATGGCTATAATCTTACATTAAAAGTTAATCCCAACTTCAGGAAATGTATACAGATTGAAGGTTTCTATACAGAAAAAAACAATGATGATTTTCTGTAGAACTCCTACTTAAGAAAAAAGAAGGCTGCCACAAAGATACAATAAAACATAATCATCTGCTTTATTTTCAAGACAATGTGTCAATGTGTAATTTAAATGGAAGTCAAGATAACTGGTCCCCATATGAATAGTTATTACTCTCTAACAACTATTTACCTATACAAATGAGGAAAATTGAATCAGGTTGACAACTTTACACTGAAACACAATAGAGAGAAATAGTCTAGAAATAAGCACCTATTAGGGGAACGTGGAAAACTTTTCTACTGCAGGATTTCCACTCATCAAAACCATTACACAGAGAAATGTAGAGATAAAAAGAGTGAGATAAGAAATAATAACACATGACAAGTTTTACATATTTTGTTGTTAACTATTCAACAATGACTGATTTTCACCTTAATTATTCCATCATTCTAACTAGCAGATAAATTATGATTCTCTCTCCACTGAGGAGGGTAGACATTTATTACCAGGAGATAGTATTTTTGTTTTTTCCTATAGTTTTAGCTCTGACCACTGCCTATGGTACCATAATCCTGCAGTGACAGATCCTGACATAATATATTTGATACTATTACTGCATGGATCTTAAATGTCCCCCAAAAAACCCATGTGCTAAAGGCTTGGTCTCCAGCCTATGTTTGTATGGAAGATGTTAGAACTTTTAAGAGGTGTGGCCTAGTGGAAAAAATTTTAATCATTGGGGGTATGCCCTTGAAGTGAATATTGGGACCACAGCCTCTTCCTCTTTCTTACTGCCTTGAGATAACAGACCTCCCCTGAAATGGGTTTTGGCCGTATATACCATGAGGTTCTAAGTCCCAAGTGACTGGGCCAAGTGACCATTGACTGAAACTTCTGAAATTCTGAACCAAAATAAATATTTTCTCCTTATAGGTTGATTATCTCAGGTATTTTGTCACAATGATGGAAAGATGAAAAACCTTGCCATGATGACTTTGCATTTTCCTACTAAGCAAAAAGTCTAGCACTATTCACAGCCAAACACCAAGGTATTCTTTGAAGTCTTTGAAATAGAGATTAATGGATGACAAATATGGGTTGTCTGTCACAGTCCTGGTTATTCCTGTTGTTCAAACATAATAATTAATAGCTCCTCCTTTCACTCTCAGAAGTATCCTTATTTTAGGTAATAAGTGATATAATAATTTGACTTATGATGCTAAGAGGAATAATACCTTGTACAATAAGATTGTTTAGAAATATTTTCATTATGAAGCATGCACATCAGTTGAGCAATAAAAGTATGTATTATTTTCTAATTTATTATTAGAAATTGTTTCAAAACAATTAGAATACTGTTTTGATATTTATTATTATTTTGATATTTATATATGTATATAAAATTTAAATCGTTATTTATTTGAGATCATGGAACAAACTATTTTTATGTGTTGAGTGGAAAATTTTCCATGCTTTATATTCAATAACATTCATAGCTAAGAAACTCATTTTATTAGTATGTATTTGATAGCTTTCAAGATATATATATAAATTTGTACCATTTCTTATCAGCTCCAAACTCTGAAATAATAAATATATTTTTTTGTGAAAGGAAGTTTTATTATTTATATCATGGATCTACAATTGCTGGTCAGTTTTCTCCTGGAATATTATTAATTTTGTTGTATTCTTGAGAGAATGGAAGTTGCGTAGGTCTTATTTAACATTTTATGTTTGCTACATAGATCAGAGCTGACACAGGATATTCACTCATGTTATTTAAATGAAAGTTGAAAGTATCATAAAGATCACATTCCCATTGACCCTGGGGTGATAGATGATAGAGAGAGGCAGATAGAGTGACCATAATCCTTAAGGGACATTGAGCTTTTATCCCTTCAGCACAGCACTTTGAGTAAGCCCTCTGGCTCTGGGAAGTATCAGCCTTGTTTAAAATCTTGGCTGTATTGCTTCCTAAAGATGTGGCCTTTGGTAAATTATCCTTTCTAAGCCTTGATTTTTTTCTATCTCTAAAGCAGAGTAGTTGAAAGGATTATGCTAAAATTCAGTGAAAAGCTAAGCATTATGTCTGGCACGTTGCACATTTTCAATGGTGCCTGTCTTGTTATAAATCTTTTCTGTCCTCTGATGCAGTTCAAGTGAGAGCATTTCACATCCTAAGAAATAGCTGAGTTGTTTTTAGTGCCTGTTCCTCTCAATTCCCAAGGGGTGAGCTAATGTTAGTAGTTTTCCAGAAGTAGAACTCCTATATTTAGCAATAAAAACAGAAGGCATCTTACCAGGATAAGTTTGAAGTTCAGATAAACAACAAATACATTTTTGGTATAAGTATGTTCTATATTTTTATCTATCTACTCTGTTCTAAAGGCTAATCTAACATGCCATAGATGCCATAGGATCCTTCAGTTGTCTTCTCCATGAGGACTTGAACGTGTAATGGGTCAGAATGGTAAAACTAAAGTCAGTAGAGAGAATTCGGTTGTTTTTTCATATAATGTAGCATAATATAAAAATGCTAGAGTTTTTATTTAGCTATTAGGGTATAATCACTGTAATGCTACATTGATTTGAAACAGCAAATACACTGTGAAACAGAACAATGCTGTGTCCTGTCATTAGGGAAAATGGGAAAAATAGAGAAGAAAGAGGACTCTTATAATAAAATAGTTATTTTAATAAATAAAAGTATTTTTAAAAATTACTATATAAGTTATTTGTGTATGAGCAAGACTTAGGATGTCTTTCAAAAATAAAGAAGAGATAAATACTTCTCAGATAAACAGAAAGCTGAGAGAGGCCATCAACTCTAGACCTATCTTATAAGAAATGTTACAAGGGGTCTTCTAAGTTGAAACAAAAAGATAATAAGTGGCAACATGAAAGCATAGTTAAAAGATTCCTGGCAAAAGTAAATACATAGAGAAATGCAGAGTATTCTAATACAGTAATGGTGGTACATAACATTTCAAATCATTTTAGTACAAAAGTTAAAATATAAAAGCATAAAAATATAAAGATACAGTTTTGATTTTTTATATTGTGGATTAATGAATTTAATATACAAAAATGTAATTTGTGAAGTCACTAATAATATTGTAAGGGGGAGGAATAAGAGTGTAGAATTTTGGTATGCAACTGAAATTAATTATTCTTAGCTTGAAACTGGCTTATATAACTATAAGTTGTTTTCTGTAAACAACATGCTAACCCAATAGAAAATATCTACAGAACATAAACAAAAGAAATGAGTAAAGAATAAAAGTAGGCCATTATTAAAAACAAAAATCACTAAGCTTTTCATGGTGGTGCATACCTGTAAGCCCAGCAACTTAGGAGGCTGAAGCATGAAGATCATAAGTTCAAAACCAGCCTCAACAACTTAATAAGGCCCAAGACAACTCAGCAAGACCTTGTCTCAAAATAAAAACTATAAAGGGCTGGGACATGGCTCAGTGGTTAAACATCTCTGGGTTTAATACTCACTACCAAAAGAAAAAGAAAGAAAGAAAGAAAGAAAAAGAAAAGAAAAGAGAAATTAAAGAATTATAAGATCTCTGGAAGACCAATGAGCAAAAAATAATGAGCAAAATGGCAATCATATGTCTTTCCCTCTTAGTAATTATTTTAAATATAAATGGCTAAAAATTCTCAATCAAAAGATATAGAGTGGCTAAATAGATTCTAAAAAAATATGCAGTCTATACACAAGACTCACTTTAGATTTAAGAATGTGTATACACTGAAAGTAACATGATGAGTAAAGGTGTTCAATGCAACTGGTAACCAAAAGTGAGCCTAGGTGGCCATAGATCAAAATAGACTTTAAGTTACAAAATGTCAAAAAAGACAAAGAAAGACATTATATAATGATAAAAGGGACAATTCACCAGGAAGACAATCAAAATTAAATATATATATATATATATCCCTAACATTAGAAGATACTCTAATGTATCTAGATACAAATGTATTTAGATACAAATACATGAAACAAATACACACAGAACTAATAAAAGAAATAGCAACACATTAATAGTAGAAGATTTCAATATTCTGCTTTCACAAATTAATAGACTATCCAATCAGAACATCAATAAGGAAACAGAGGGCTTGTATATAAGCGATACTAAATGGGCCTATCAGATATATACAGAGCACTGCGCCCAATGATAATAAAATACAAATTTTCCTCAAGCACACACAGGACATTATCCAGGATAGATCATATGTTAAATCACCAAGAAATTTGGAAACATTTAAATCATACCAGTCTCTTTTTCCTAACACAATGAAACAAAACTGAAATAAATAACAAAATGCAAACTGGAAATTTTCAAATAAGTAAAAATTAACACACTCTTGAACAAACAATGAGTGCAAGAAGACATAAAACAGAAAATGCCTTGACAAAAGTGAAAATGAAATCAGCATAACACAGCAAATATAATACTCAGAGAAAAGTTTATAGCAGAAAATATTTATATTAAAAAAACCCATATAAATATCCCAAGTTTTCATCTCAAGGAACTAGGAAAATTAGAACAAACTAAAGCCAATGTTAGCAGAAGGGAGGAAATTAAAATAAAGATGAGGGAAGAAATATATATAGAATATAAAAGTAATAGAAATTTTCAAGGAAACTAAGTGCTTATTTTTTAAGAGATAAAACAAAACTTATCTGGAATAAATAAGGAAAAACAAAGAAGACAAAATTAGAAATGAAAAGGAGGATATTAGAATTGCTATGAAAAATTCCTAGAAATATACAACAGAGCAAATCTAAATCATGAAGAAATCTGAACTGACCTAGTAAAGAAATTGGATCACTAAACCACATAGCTCACAATCAAAGAAAAGCTCTAGACCAACTGGCTTTTCTGAAGAATTCCACTGAGCAATTAAAAAATAATTAATACTAATTGTTTTCCAATTCTTACCAAAAATTGAAGAAGGGCAAATATTTTTAAACTCATTTTATGGGGCCAGCATTATCCTCATACCAAAACCAGACAAAGATGTTACAAGAAAAGAAATCTGTAGGCCAACATCCTTAATGAATATAGATGCCAAATCCTCAACAAAATAATAACAAAGATATTTTTAACAGATTATTAAAATGATCAGACACCATGACCAGGTGGAATTTACTCTTGGGCCTGAAATGTAACATATAAAAATGGAATTTTGTTTAGCTTAAAAAAAGAAAGGAATCTCATCATATGTTCCAACATCAATGAACTTTAAGAACATATGTTAAGTGAAATAATCCTGTCACAGAAGGGCAAATTCCATTTAGATGTGGTATCTAAAATAGTCAAATTCATAGAAGCAGAAAGGAGAATGACAGTTGTCAGTAGCTGGGAGGGGGAAATGGGGGCTCCTTTACAATTGATATGAAGTTTTAGTCATTTAAGATAAAAATTTCTAGAAATCTAAAGTGTGTCCATAGTTAACAATATATGTGGTACACTTAAAAATGTGTTCAGAAGGTCAATATCATGTAATTTGTTTGCATCATTATTAAAAAAGGAAACCTTAAAGATGATAAGTAAAAATAACTCCCTCTTGGTATTTGGTTTTGTTTCCTCTTTTCCAAGCAAGTAAAAGCTGCCCTATTTGGATTCATTGTATTTCACGTGTAATACTGGTTTATTTTATGCAAATAACACACTGGGGCTATTTAATATTGGATAATCAAATATCTGTAACTGCAATACGTAGGGCCTTCTAAAGTCTTTGGTCTGCTAAAATAAACACATTAGCCACACCATAGGGTTGCTACTGCTCTTAGAACTGAATGAATACATTTATAAACAATGACAAGTTAAAATAATTCCTATTACTTGTAGATGTAAGCAAATTAGTGATGACCCAAAATGTCAGTTTGACTTATCATAGTCTGGTCACATAATAATGGATGTTTTATTCCTATTTTGACCATTATGGCAACTTGGTTGGTAAAAATAAGCATAAAAATATGCTTACTACTTAATCTGGATTGTTCTATCAGAACATTTTAAGAATGTTTAGAGACAATGACATAAAATGGCATAGCAAGTTATTTCAAAGTCTTAATTTTGAAAATGAAATCCTAATTAATCAGCAGTTTAATGCTCTTTCCTAGGCATACACACAACCAATATTTCCTCAAATTCCACAGAATGAAAGGAGAGTGATCTCAGTAGCTAGAAGGACAACAGTCAGAATCTTTGTCTCCATGAAATATCTCCAGTAAAAAGAGGACATTATTTTCTGTATTGTAAACTCAATGTACCTTTAAAGAAAAAAATAGAATATTAGCACCGGTCTTGCAAGTTGGTTATAAAATTAGGTCTTGAGTTTATCTGAAGTTATCTAGCAAGACAGAGAAAAATTTCTCCTTGAAATATTAAAGAGAAGGAGAAAGGGGAAAAAAGTGGAGGTAGAAGTGGGAGTAGATCTTCTTAGTTCACAAAACAGAAAAGGGCAATGATTTTGGTAAACTATAATTATGACAAAAAGATTATTTCTATTTTTGAGTTGCACAACACAACCATCTATGAACTAAAAGAAACAAAAGTAACCAAATTTTACTATTATAAAATTCTCAATAATTGTGAAAAATAACATTAGGTTAGAGTATAATCGTAGGTCTGGACTCCACACTTCCATATACTCACTTTGTGGCCCTGGGCACATTACTACTCTTCTAAATCTGAGTGTTTTTTTAATCCACAAAATGGAAGGATAGTAGTACTGACTCATGGATGACTATGGTCATTAACTGAGATGATATAAGCAAGGCAAAGAGTAGAGGCTTAGTAAATCTCAGTTCTTCTAATGATGATGACATTGGTATTGTCTTAGATTCCAATATAAAAAATAAAGATTAATATATATCATATATTAATATGATTAATATACATGTGTATTTATTTATTTGGTACCAGGGATTGAACCAGGGTTGCTTAACCATTGAGCTCCATCTCCAGCCCTTTTTTATTTTTTTTAATTTTGAGATGAGGTTTTGCTAAGTTGCTTAGGGTCTCTCCTCACTAAGTTGCTGAAATTCCCTTTGAATTTGCCATCCTCCTGCCTCAGCAGCCCAAGATGCCAGCATTACAGAACATGTACCATTCTTCCCTGCAAAGATTAATGTTAATACTAGCCCTTCCCAACCCACAACCTAGTTATATAAATAACATGAGTTTGTTTTTATATATACTGTATCTACAAAATTAGATGCTATAATTGTTAATTTTGTAAAAGTGAGATATATCTAAAATACAATGGCATATACTGTGCAAAAAGTAGCATGATTTGAATCTTCAGAAAACAATTCTTTGAATGCTTACACACCTGATTCCAGATCTATAGTGTATAGACAAAGGTGGCTATAAAAAAATGCACCTTTTTAATGCTAGTAGAAATCATACTGTCTTTTGTTAATTTGGATTTCTTGAAAAAGCTACAGGATTCTTCTTTAGCAACAATCCACTTAGTAACTCATACATTGACTGCAATAAACCTGAAGATAAGACCCTCTACCCCCATCCTCCCTCTCTGTGACTGTCCTCCTCGTAAGATTACCTCACACACTGAAATGGTACTTAACCTTCCTGTTTCACAAAGAAAACTTCAAATCCTTAGCATTTATTCTTGTATATTTATTCTGTTCTATGCCACCATCGACACCTATCTTGCTCTCTGTAGAAATATATTCCTGAGATTGACTTTACTCAATTAAAAAATATTTAGGGAGTTCTCACCATGCACCCACATTTTGCATTAGATACTGCAGATAACAAAATGGACAATATATGGTGTTCCTGATATAACTTTTACAATACACCAAAATGGTGGTTGGGGGACACAGCTGAATGTGATGGGGGATTAAAGGGCTTTACAGCAGTGTGAGAAGTGAATGCCAACCTAAACTTGAAAATGAAGAGCAGTCACTGAAAAATTTGAGGAAGTAGTATCTGAGCTGGTATTTGAAGAATGAATCAGAATGATTCAGAAGGGTTGTGGTATATATATTAAGGGCTTTGGAATTTGTGGTAGGGAGAGGGAGAGTTCCAGGCCAAGGAAATTGTGTGCTTAGTGTCTCAAAGTTGAGAAAACATGGTGTGTTCAAGAAACGGAAAGAATGAGTTTGGCTGTAGCCGAGAAGGGTGAAGGGGAAGAAAGGAAAAGAAAAAGAAGGGGTTGCCCAGGGCCAGGACCAGTGTCAGATCGTGAAGGCCTGTGTGCCCTACAAAGGAAGCTGGGTTTTACCCTACAAAGGAGGGGATGGTCTCACATGATTTTATGTCTCAGAGTGAAATGATCAAATTTTTTTTTTGTTTGGGAAATTTCTGGTGGCAGAATGAAAAATTTAACTGCAGTAGATCACAGCTGAGACAGACAGACAGACAGACAAGGAGTAGATAAAGGTGATTCATCTGGGTTCAAATAATGTCCTGGACTAGCACAGATGCTATGGTGTGGGGAGAAGAAGACCGGTATAAACATCAGAGAACAAATCAATTGGATTTGCTAATGAATTTGGTCTGGTGGATCTTAAGTTCTGGTAGGAACTAGATATGACACAAGTGTTTTCGAATGTTTTGAACATACAATCAAATACTTTTTTATTTTTTCCTGTGCTGGGAATCAAAGCTAGGGCCTCCTGCATTCTGGACAACACTACAACTGAACTACACGTCCAGTTCCAGTCAGACTTTTTATTGTGAAAACTTTGTCAATGCAGATAGATAAATTTGCGAGTTCTAGTTTGACCTGACATTTTTGCATTAGTGCTAGTACTGTCATTCAATTTTTGAGAGCCTTCTAGTATATAAATAAAGTCAGAATGCTTAAGATGCCTTTTTATAAAGCTCATAGGCTTCTGAGAGACCCTGACGAGTAAACCAGTAATAGAGCAGGATAAGCACTATGAATGAGGCATTCATGGGATTTTTGATGAGCGCTTGCACAAGAAGGAAGAGAGCCTTGACCCAGCTCTGTCAAGCAATCACTATTTACCGTCAAACACATCTCATGGAACTGGACTTGGATTAGCTGTGTATTCCATCTCCACCTCTCCCCTGTGAGGTACATGCACTCTGAGCCTCATTTTGCTTCCCTCTGTGCACCTTGATCACTATCTTGTCTATCTTCAATTAAATATTACCTATTCCTTTGGCTATTTTTCATAACTTGATGCACCACTTGAACCAGTGTTGTCAATCACCCCAAATCACTATTTCTTTTTCTTAAAACTGTAAACAGGAATCTGTCTTATCTTATGCTTTTGATATCAGAAACAACAAAGATCCTTAAGTTAATGCTTTTGCTGCCCTTCAACTTTGTACCCACATCTTGTCTAATTCTATAATTGAGTTGGAAAAAAGCACATTGTGGCGACATGGTCCAGAATTTGACCAAGAAGGACCAGGTTCTGCATACCAGAGATGTAGGTGAAGGTGTGCATGTAGGAAGCTTTCTCAAGGTTGTCTTATGTAGTTGGACTGAAGCAAATCTATGTGGCATCCAAACATCAGGTGCACAGGGCTATGTGTGCAGCAGGGAGTGGGGATGTGGGTGAGGAAGGGACTGTGGAGGACAGGAGACTGGAAGAAGACAAAGAAGGCCTCAGAATCATGATACTTGGGTTAACTCTTGAACAAAAAGAAAGCTTCAGAGAGGTGAAGGAAGGATGTATTTTTATTGGTGGTGATTTCAACTGCAGAAGCTTGAAGGAGAGAGAAACATTGCATGTTGGAGAAAAGCAAAGTCAAAATAGTTGACTGTCCGTCATTTCAATCAGCTAAGGAAATCCAAAGTTGACTATAACAGTGTTTCTCAAACAGGGTTCTGTGACTACCTAGGGACTGATTCATTTGTTGCAATGGAAACTAGAGACTAGCAAATTCTAATCTCCTTTTCTGTTTCCAAGTCAAGAGAAATTAGAAGAGATAGAGACATTTTCCTTTTTATATTTTCCTTCTTATATGCTTGTTGATATTTTCTGGGTTTCAGACATGCTTTTATTTTGATGGCTACCACGGGACTTAGAGTAGCAAGCTGTCCCGATGTAGACTATCCTGTTTTATTGAAAACAGCTACATCAGCTGAGTCCTTTATAAGAGAAACATGAATGAATCCACGGGAACAACATAATTGCACTATGTCAAGTGGAGGGAGAACATTTGTAAACATGGAATGTGGAAGAATGCATTAGCAGCGCTTGGAACCTCCAGCCCCCTGACACAGTTGCTGACAGCAAGCCTACACATGTAAGACAAACCACAGCAGTGTGCAGCTATAAGAAGAGAAGTCGCTCAAGTCCCAAACTGGTCTCCAATTAAAACAAAGGCGCTCCAAGAAACATACGTTTGAGAAGCACCGTCACAGAGTCACAGATCTTCTATGCAGTTTCTGCAAAAATACTTTCTTAGTCTACCATAAGGGGATTAGGAGGGAAGCCCAGGGCCTACCCCTTCTGAATTTTCAGGAAGTTTATACCACTGGAGTCATGGATCTGTGGTATTAATGGTTTTCCCTCTTAGGACTGCTCACAGAGCAAGTCTCAGAATAAATACCAAATTAGATGACTATAATCCTTGTTGACATGCAAAGTGTGCCAGCCTTACATCTGGCACTCAGTAACACAACATAAATTCTCATATCTGTGAAGAGGATTAATCTGTATTTCCAGCTCATAAAGATGGGTTTAGTCTATACTTTGGCTCTCAGAGAAGAGTTTGCCTCACATACTTGGACAACCAACTTTTGATAGAAAATCCTTTCCCCAAAACAGAAGAAATGATGATATTTTATTTCTAAGCATATTTTATATCAACTAACTTACAACATCCATTCACATGCAGACTTTTATTGAACAATCCCTGGTTTTATCAATACCGTATTGACAGATTTGCTTTAAGATAGATGCTTACATTTCATTCTTGAAAGAGAAGAGTGGGAGAATGGCTTCTCATATCCAATTTCCCCATAGCATTCCCATTTGTATGCTTAATAGTATTTGCAAACAACACTTCCCAAACCTAAAAATTTCTTATTAATCAGCTCCTTCCATAATCTTGCAAATTCATTCTTCCATTTTCTCAGGCCATAAACCTTTGAAGTCACCCTTGACTTTCTATTACAATTCATAAATAATTCATGAACTCCTTTTAGCCCTCTCTAGTTTTTTTTCTTTTTCTTTCTGGAGATGTATGCAGAGTCTAGTATTAATCACTCTGTTCTGAGCCACCATTATTTTTCACATAAACCATTGAAATCTTCTAAGTTGGTTCTCTGCTTCAACACGTCTTCTACAGTTTTTTGGACACCCTGAAGGCAGAGTCTTGTTATGACATAGGTCCCATCACATCACATTATCCTTTTGCTCAAAATTATCTGTCTCACAGTAAAATCCAAGTTCCTCTTATGTTCTATGGGCTCCATCCAATGTTGTGCCATCCAATGTTGTCCCTTCCATCAATACTTCTTGGGTTTCATCATCTGACTTTCTTCTTCAGATTGTTTCCTCTACCCTATTTACCCTCACTCATTCTTCAGGTTTTTTTGTTTTGTTTTGTTTTTCTGTTCCTTAGACATGCCAAGTCCATGCCTACCCCAAGTTCTTTGCATTCTTCTCACTGTCTGCACTATTCTTTGCCAGGTATACATGGGCCTCACTCCCTGACCTCCTCAGGTGTTACCACACCTAAGGCCTTTGCTGATCATCCTGAATCAAACTGCAATACTTTCGTTTGCCCTTAGGTTTCCTTTTCCCTTATTTTTATTTTTATTCTTACCATTTATTATTACTCTGTTATGAATTTTTAATTTTTTCCATGTACTTTCTTGAGTATATGCATTAGCATTGAAGGAACTTAATATTGTATAACATTTTTAGTGACTACAATAGTACATGTCATAAATACATACTTACATTTTTTGTATACATGAATAAGTTATTGGTTAAATAAATACCACAAAGGGAATTCCATACATATATTAAAGTTGTAATAGAATATTTTTCTCTAGTGCAACAGAGACATCTGAAGTATAAAGATTAAAAGACAGACAGAAAAAGGGAACATTATATTGCCTCTTGTATATTGTCATTAGGCACATCTTTGAGTCTCTGAGTGTACTTCCAGTAAGTCTAAGAGGCACATATCCTTCTATGCAACCTACAAATAACCACTTACTTAATTGTTTAAAGGAAATAAACAATTATAGAAATTTTAAAACAGTGTTGCTTTTATTTGAATTTTTTATAATAAACATTTACTAAGTGAGAATGAAAGCAGGCAAAGCAAAGTTCAAAACTACACATGAGAAAGGAAAACCACATCTTTGCCTTAAAAATATTTCAGCTGGTTGAGGCGAAAAAGCATAAAACACATGAAATGATTGAGAAAAAATATATCTGAGTATCATAATAAAATATTAAGCCAATAAATTCTAAATGGTTGTCAAAAAATTATCAGATATATGACGCACATTTTATTTTGAGCCCATCAAACCAAAGTACAAATTATAGAGCAGCATGTAAGAACAAGGGGAAAATTCAGAACAAGGGGAAAAATCAACTGTAAATCCATTGATTGGATCATCACTTTTGATCACTTACTATGGACCAGACAATATCTAGCACTGGGAAAAAGTCTAGCAGTGGTGATATTAAAAGGAGAAGGGAAATGCACATGAATAGCTTTGTTTAAACTAATGTAGATAAAATCTCATGCTCATACATTATTTTGATTGAAATGTATTATTTCTAAACCTGATTGAAGCTGTTTTAAAGATATTTTAAGGCTATTATGTGCATTTTTTATAATAAACATTTTAAAAATAAAACATCATCATCTTTATTTTGTAATAAAATTTTTTTTATAATAAACATCAAATCTATTTTTGAGAAGTCATGGAAGCTCATTGAGGTCAAATTTATATTCAACTATATCTTAGAAAAATTACCATTTTTAAAATTCTATGGATGGAAAGTCATATTTAATCTTGTTTAAATGAAAACTCATATATGCTAACTTTTTAGTGAAGTTCTTCTTTTTAAAATGAATTAGGTTAATTTAATGGAAAAGCAATTTTACAAGGTTTTTTAAATTTAAAAAATGCATATAATCCTGTTATTAAAAATTGATTTCTATCAGATTTTATTTGATATAAACTCATATTTACAATTAGTTTTGATTAAAAGTTAAGCTACACAGTCTTATTTTGAGAATACAGCAGTGTTTACACCAGTTTGGTTGAAAAAAACTCATATTTACCAATCTTTAACTATGAAAAGTTGTATATCCAAGCCAGTTTTAATTAGTCTGTTATCTTAAGGTCAAACCAGGCCTGTTTTAATTAGTCAGTTACACTAAGGTTGTTTAGATAATAAACCATATTTTTTAAAAAAACATTTCTAATCAAAATTTTAGGTTTTCTGTGTTTCAGAAAAACAAGTATTCAATCCATTTTTTATTGTAATCTATGCTCTCAGGCTCCTTGTATTAGAATGAATGTCTCCTTGCCTATTTGATGAAATTTACTTTATTTCCAAGGTATGTTTAACCAAATTTGGTAAATGATCATAATTAGATGAAGAAGGATAGGAAGAAGTAAACTTTTGATTTTAAGTAAAATATTGTTCTTATTAAAAATGTAAATGTTAGTGTCATAAATGAGATAGAGTCATATTATCATGATGTTTTAGTTAGGTCTTTGTTGCTGTGTCCAAAATACCTGATAAGAACAACTTAAAGAAGAAGTTTATGTGGGCCTTATGGGTTCAGAGGTCTCAGACAGCCGACCCAGTTGTTCTGGGCCCAAGGTGAAGCATCTTGATAGAAGGCCCCAGAGGAGGAGGAAAGCTGCTCAGCTAGTTGATGGTGGAGTCAGGAAACAGAGAAAGGAAGGAGGGGGAAGGGGCTACAGGGGAGATGCACCCTTCTAGGGCACACTGCCTCCTTCAACCATGCCTCACCTGCCTGTGGTTACTAACCAGTCAGTCCATTCACACTAGGATGGAATGATTGGGTAAGTTACAGTTCTCACAACCAATCACCTCACCTCTGAACTTTCCCACATCAACACAGGAGATTTTGGGGGCCACCTCACAACCAACCACAACACATGATTCTGTGGATTGGGAAACTCCTTATGACTTTTTTGACATGGAAAACTTTTCATTTTCTGTTTTGTTTTTTTTTTACCCCCATACATTTCCTATTCCTATTGACTTTGTCATGTGATATTCACTAAGTTTCAATCCTTATTTCTCTTGTTATTGTTCTCCATTCTCTTTCCAGTAATGGCTGAAACTATTCTGATGGAGTTGAGTATCTCTAAGGTTGCTAGAGGTTAATAGATAAACATTTCATTGATGTCCAAGTTTAGATTTTTAACTTTCTTTGAAAATCTTCATCAGAGCATCCATGAATGGCCTGAGACTCCTGTGATATTAATGTGTTGAAATGATCTCATTATCTCCTAAAACAACAACTTTTTCTCCTCCTCCTCCTCCTCCTTTTCATCCTCCTCCTCCTCCTCCTCCTTATTATTATTATTATTATTATTATTATTATTATTATTATTTTCTTCCTCCATTACCAATCACCACCTCCATTTGGTGAACAAAAGGTGAATGTTTGTCCCTTCCTGTACTTTCCTGCCAAATATCTGTAGAGCATGTTTAGGAATTACAAACAGGGTTCCCCCCGCCCCCATTTTCTGTTTCTTTCTTAAACTTATCTTATATTAAATATATCTTACTCACTATAGACAGAGTGATCTTTTTGCAGTATTACTACAACTAGCAGAAATTTTTTCATACCACTCTCTAAGCAAGACACCCAATACACCAAAATGGATACATTATCTTTCTTATCTTTTTCTAACAACTAGTTCTTCCTCTTGAATTCTTTACTTTATGTAACATTTCCAATAAAACATAGGTCATATGTCTGTTCTGTTCCTTGATGTATTCTTGACTCCTACAATGATGCCTATCATCCAATAGGCACTAAGTAATGATTTTTTTTTGAAAAAATAAGTGAATAAGATCAATTTCAGATAATAATCACTGAGTTTTGTATAATTTATTCCCAAATTATTTTTACTTTCTCTGCTCTATACCTCCTACCACCAATTTGCTAAACTCTCATTTATTTCCTGCCTGAGGTATGTGCCTGCAGCCTTCTCACAAATAGATGCTTTATGCAATGAGTTGGTATAACCATTCACTTCTGTTTAGAACTAACCCAACAGTGGTTCCTGGGATAAAGTCCTGGATCCTCAGCGTCAACATATCCTTTGCCTAATTTTTGCACCAGCATATTTTGTTGCTTTAACTTTAAATGTGTAGTCTTCCTTGTATGCATTCTCCTCTTTAGGGCTGATAGGGGGCAGATAGATATGAGCGGATGAAACCAAACATGAGATAAAGGGAATAATTCTATTAAAATGGGTCTACTATGCTAATCCCCTCATGCTTTCTTTTCTAAGAAGCAATTTACCTGCATCCATGCCTTTCTTAAGTGGACAGGATATGTCACATTACTTAGCAAACTACCTGTTATCTGAGGAGAAGTGCAGGCTAATATAACATCTATAAGATGTTAACATCTATAAGAGGCACCCAAGTTACTTTGAAGGGGGAGAATTTTGGGACCCTTTTCACAGACCAGATCCCAGAACTCAGAGATATTAATAATTTCTCTTAATTATAAAACCAGTAAAAATGTATGGTTGAGAATCCATTTAGAATCAGTCAGCATGGGTCAAGATGACCTAGAGTTACCATGGCAGTGGTGACATAAAAGCCTGATGTTATCTGCTGTCAGTCAAAATTCAAGAGGTGAACCTAGGTGGGACTCTCTGGAAACTTCTCTAGGAACCCCAATAAAACTGGAGTGTTTTAGAGGCACACTGTGTTCTCCTCTCTGAGAGGATCCACTCTCTCCCTTGAGAATATCCTCCTTTCCCTTTTCCTATCTCTTTAATAAACTTGTGCCTGTTATTCTAGAAACATGTCTGAATCTTTTTGACTTGATTGCAAGAATTTGGGTTTGAAAGTGTGTGTGTCGGGGGTCTTCACTTTGCTTCAGTTTTCTGGAAAGCCCCAACTCTGCACTACTATCAGTTCCCCTCCCATATTGTGGGGGTTCTATCTCATCTTATTTAAATAAATTCTATGCCATTCACTCTTCCCTTTTGTTATTGTCCATGAGTTTTATTCTTCAAATTTGTGAGACAAGAACCCAGAAGAAAATTAGTGAAGCCTCCAGCCTGTACAGCCATATCTGCTAGCAGAAGCAGGGAATCCAATTTCATCTCAAAATTCTGGTTTCAGGATGACAAATTGTCCCAGTTTGTTCAGGACTGAGGGTGAATGAAGATACAGATTTTTCAGTGCTAAATTGGGAAAATTGGGGAAAATCAAGACTACTCTAAAATACTGTAGGTGGTTCTAGAAATTTGTGCTTTTATGCCACAAGTCACCTCTCCTCCTCAAATTCACTTTCTTTCCCCTTTGTCTGTCTGAGCCTTACTGATCCTTTAAAGTCACCCCAGGCAGCACTTTCATAAGTCCCCAGAAGAGATCCCCAACCTGGATGGCCACATGATGACTTCTTCACCTACAAAACTACTGTGTTACCTTTGAATTCCTAGAAACTCTTGAAATGCTTGATTTGTATTAAACAGTTTTCTAAATATGTTTTCCATAAATCAATTGCCTGCCAACAGAATAAATTCTAAAATCCATAGTTTGACTTTAAATACCCTCCATATGTTAGCAGTATCCTAATCTCTGAATTCATTTCAATTCAGTGTCCTTGGTTTCAATGTAATCAAACAATTTCACCAAGATTTATTGGGTGTCTGCAAATTTCAATACTTAGTTCTCTTCCTTGTTACTTTCTATAATTAATTTATTTCCAGCTGAATCATTTTTCAAATGTGCCATTGGCTCTTTGTGTCAACTTGCAAGAACATTCCTCAAAATATATTTACCTGCATCTCTACCTCTTCAGATCCATCATATCTGCTAAGACACAGACTAACTGCAACTTCCCCAGGAAGAGGATTGGATGGATAATCAATCTAAAGCAATTTCTTTATCTTTGTCTTGTAATTGCACCTCACTAGGGACTTTCTTGCATTCCTTGATACCTTTTGAGTCATAGTACATTATTTTGTAGTCTTTATCCCTTCTTCCTTATTAGATAAGCACTAATCTCTGTATCTTTTTCATTATCTAATTCAATACCTTGTGCATTTATCAAACTGAATATTAATTTGTGTTCTAAGGTGATAAGAATGTGGCATCACCTTTGAAATCCAAATAGGCTGTGGAAATGTCCTTGCCCACTCAACATGAAATTATTGTGCTATGGACCATCTGAGGAGAAGGAGGCAGATTCAAAAGCATTTGTGACCGACAGCAGAAAAAAATCTGCTGTAGGTCACAAAATATAATAGTAGCAACCTTTACTTTTATTATTTCAAAGACTGATTTATACAGAAAGAACACTTTTTGGTTATTTAGCAACTAAAAGTCAAAAAGCTTTCCTTGAATTTAGAATTGTCTAAGCTTATTAAGTTTCTTTATCCTCTTTTATAAATCATTGCCATGGAAACAGCATTTCAGACATTATTTTTTTCTTTTCCTAAATGTCACATCTGCTATCCTGATATATATATATATATACACACATACACACACATATATGTATATATATAATATTTTTTTCATGCAAAAATATAGATATTTTTATTCTTATGAAAATCAAAGTTAATATCTTATAATGTGAGTTCACTATGTTTATAGTAATGTGAATATTTGGAAAATAGTAGACACTCTTGATTTTAAAGTATTTAAGGTGGGTCAATGACAATGGGAAAAAGTAAAGGAAAATAACTAAATGTTATTTTCACATATTCAACACATTTTTCTGTTATTCTGAAGTGTCCTGTGAACTTACACTTGCCTTTTGAATTTACTCATGTAAATAATTGCCTCGTCAAGTCTTGTCAGTTCCATTGAGGGCCCTCACTCTTTCTTGAGTTACTAGATTAGCCTTTGTACTTTTCACCCATACAACGAGATGACAGAATCCATCCTTTCACCCTTTTCCTGCCATATAATTATATCCTTAATCCCTTTCATAAAGACATTGACATAGTTGTTTATTTTCCTTTCAGACAAAGAGTGTGTTATCACCACCAGGTAAAATGCAGAGAAGACAGCATTGTATTCTTCTAATAGAATCCTGACTGGTAGAAGTCGTGTTGAAATATGAGTTTTCACCATTCAGAGGAACTGGCAAGGATTAAAACCTGCAGGGCCTTTTCTTCAAAATCAATCATGTGACAAACAGCACAGACTCATATTTTCAACCTGGGCCAGCGTATCTGTTCTTAGTAAATATCCTACTTCTTACCTGGAGTTTGCCCTGGAGTGAATCTTCTGGAATGTGAGCACTGCCTCCTTCCCCTCAGTTCATCCTTAAGTGCAGGGTCAGTGTGGTCATAAATATTTTAGAAACAACTAGGTATGTAAATAAGGTCAGATTTAACTATCACTTCTAGAGCAGACTTAACAAAATTAACTTAATTATCAAATTTATTGCTTAACAAACATCCTCTGAACACCTTCTGGGGAGAGTGTCCCTGTGCTAGGAAAACTTGATATTGATTGGGTTTACTGGATTTTTAGCACCGTGGGTTTGAAAGATGCAGTCAAATGGTATTATAGATCAAAACTTGAGAAGCATCATAAAGATATGCAAAAAAAAAAATTCTTAAGCATCAGTGTCTCACTTTTGACTGGGAGATCATGGAATAGCATGAGGGAAGATGCTGAAGTAGGGCAAAGTACAGGTCTGAGACTTGAAAGGATATTGATGCCAACTACAGACAGGACAAGTTGGGAGGAATTTATGGTTAAGAGAGAACATTCTTTTTAGAAGTCCTTTTAGGCATGCTAAGTTTGATCTGTTAGTGAAACATCCAGGGAGATTTATCTAACCTGTGTTTGTAAAAGCAGAGCTAGAGCCCAAGAAAGAGATTAGGAAAATAGGATGGCAAACAGCACCAACAGTTGGGTTTAGAGAACACTGGATTTTGAACGAACATGGCACCAAGACCTGGAAGAAGACAAGACAGTGTTAACAGTTGTTGAGGAAATAGAGAACAACACGCAGACAGACAAAGCAAAGCCTTGGGAATACTGACAGCAGAAAGAAGGGGAAGTAATCAGAATTACCACAGGGCAAGGAGAATATGCACAGGACTATAGTTTAAGTGAAGGAACAAGTACACAGTGACATTTGAAAGAAAAAATTGATGGAAAGAGAAAAATGGATTAGTGGCAGAATTTGGAAGACTACAAGCTTCAAGTTTATAAGCTTCAAGACACAACTATAAGATTTTAGTCATTAAAAAAAATTCTGATTCTTCTTCTGGCTGTATATGCAAGTATGGTTTAGTAATGATTTGTGTGTGTGTATGTGTGTGTGTGTGTGTGTGTGTGTATGTGACCTATACCATTCCATTTTTTTGATACTGGGGATTGAACTCAGAGGCACTGGATCACTAAGCCATATCCCCAAGCCTATTTTGTATTTTATTTAGAGACAGGGTATCACTGAGTTGCTTAGTGCCTCACTTTTGCTGAGACTGGTTTTGAACTCTCATCCTCTTGCTTTAGCCTCTTGAACCACTGGGACTACAGGCATGAGCCACGGAGCCCAGCTTATACCATTTTGCCTGTTTATTTTTTTCACTAGGATACATCTTGCTTTGTTTCCTATGATGGCATATTCTTAGGAGGATCACAGCAGATACTAATTCATGAGCAATGACTACACATTGAGAGGTAAGGCCTCCAAAGATGTCAAATTTAAGAAATTTTATCATGGCCTCAATTAGCCACCAGAGTCATAAAAGCAGTTCTATACCTTATTGAATGTATCAGTTCTCTATAGCCGAATCTTTGATGAATGCTTAGAAGCATTTATTTTCTTGTTTGACTCGTAGGTTTTGACTTGAAGAATTCAGGACATTTTTCAATGAAAATCCAGCACCTATATTTCCTCCACCTAGAGATCAATTTTCAATGTTAAGAAACCTATACAATGTTGACACAAAAATCACATTCACAGAAGATAAGGACAGAAAAAGGAAGGGAAATAACCTGTCACATTTTTTCCTATTTTGCTCATAAAATGTACAAGGTTTTAATTAAAATGCAGTAAAAAAAAAATGTTCTCCCAGGCCTCAGGCATGTGAGAGAATCACGGAGGTCTTTAGAACTTTGGTGAAAGATTTAAAAAAAAAAAAAAGACTTAAACAAATTTTCTTTATGGATTCCGCTCATCATGTCTGCAACCTGAATGCAGTTCCTGTCACTCTTTGAAGCTTTGTCAGCAGGCGCATATCCAGGTGTGACACAGACCTCAATCCCCTGGCAGAGATGGGCTCTCTTTGTGTTTGTGCTCCAGGGCATGCTTCAAAACTGATAGATAGATCAAGTTCTTCCTTCAGCCTGTCTTCAAAAAACAGGCAATTTACACTTGAGCTATTTCAGCCCTGAGAAAGAAATATTTGTTGGATCATTACTTATGGAATGTTCTGATCTTCAGTCCTTTACATAATGTGTTTTGTACAGTTCCTGAACCCTGAATTATTAATAGACTTTATAGAGGAGGAAAGAGAATTAGTAATTAATTTCCTTACTTTGGTTTATCCAGTCCATTAAAGAAAGTATTGGAGACCTTTCAAAATCCACTTTTGGAGAAAGGATGTTTAAAAAATGATTCCAAATTCATGTTGTAAATATATATTACACAAATTTTGACTGTCCTCTCTTGTATGTGACTTCAGTGGGAAAGGGGAATATTACAGAATATTCTATACCTTTGTTTTTTAATGTAAGATAAAGAAGTTTCAGGAAAAATGTGCACACATTTTAAAAATCTAGACAAATAAAGGGAGGCTTTGAGAAAATTCTAAGTAATATTTTATTTTTGTTTGAAGTGCTTTCCAAAGTAGATTAAACTGATACAGAAATTTTTCTTTCTTTCTTTTTTTCTTTTTCTTCTTTCTGCTTTAAAAGGAATGAAATGAGATGGAAATGCCTTGGACAATTTGTGCTAAGAAGTAGGTTAAGTCCAATACTAAATACTAGTGAGCTTTACTAAATCTCCTGAATTTTAGAAAACTAGAATAGCTTGACCATTATAAGTTTTAGGAGAAGTATAAATTTATCTGCTTTGACAGATCAATTAATCTTAAACTTTTTTCAAATATACTTCTCTATGATATTATGTGTACTTGTGAAAAATCTTAAGTTTTTTTTTAAATTTAATTTTTATCCTCCTGCCCTTGGGTGTAAGATATCAAATGTAGTAGGGTTAATTCTGTGGTTTTCCTAAAATAATTTCATAATAGATTTGGCACTGTTATTTAGAGGTTTTTTTTAATTTGCAATTTTAAACAATATTTCTGTTGCTTTTGCAGTGTGGTCACTTTTGAACAGTATATTTATGGATCCAGCTGTAAGTCATGTTCCAATCACATAAACTATCATGAGGCAGGATCTTATCCATGAAGAATGAGTTATTCAAACTCAAATATTGTTAAGAAAAACCAAAAGCCTTTTTATTTGTTCAAATATATCAAAGTTTAATTGAGGAGTCATCTATGAACTGCAACCATTACCTATCCTCCCTTACCACAGTCAGCTGTTCATCATTATAATTATCTAAAAATTTCAACCCTTTGGAGCTTCTAGAACTTTGGAACTGAAGCATGCTATTTTCATTCTAGATATAGGCAACTTAGTCACAAGTGCTAATTTATGGAATACATCTAATATTAGTCATAAAGTTTTAAGATTCTAAATAAATTCCTGACCCTAAACAGCACAGGTTTTGGGGCAGCAAGTCTGATATTAGGCTTTTAAAAAAAATGTAGCTCAGCAGTAGTGACTTGCCTAGCATGTGAGAAGCTCCTCTATTTGGCTGGGTTCAATTCTCAGCACCACATATAAATAAATAAAATAAAGGTCTATCAACAACTAAAATTTTTTTTAAAAAATGAATGAAACAGAAATAGGTTCTCTGACTTTTGCATATATGAAAAACAATTTAATCTCTGTCTTGGTTATATTGAAAAACTAGAGGTAGCACATTTCCAGATGCATAGAAAAAAGTAAAGATGTTTTTCTCACTTCTAAACATTTGTAATGTACATTTTCTGCGATTTAGATATGTATACTTGGTACTCTTTCAGTTTGTTTCATTCATTAAATTTCTTTTCTGATTCTTAAACATTCTTTATATAATTTAAAGTGGTTGAGAAAGTTTCTATTGCTTGCTTAACTAAATATGTCACAGTTTTGTTCAAAGTTTCTAAAATGAAATTCCAGCTTGGGATATCATAATTTGGGTGAATAAAGTAAAAGATTTGTAAATTCACCCAACATTTACTAAATAACTACTGTGTTCAAGGTTCTTTGTTTATGTCCCAGGTGCAAATAGAAAAAGAATCACTCTAGTAGATTATGATGGATATAATTGGGGCATTGTGTCTGAAATAAAAGCCAGAATAAATGACTTGCCATTATATAGCTTTTTTTTTTAAATAAAAAAAAGATGGTTGAGAGGATTAAAAAGGAGAAATCCGAAGGAGGTGAAATTTGAGCAGGTGGTCTTTAGGGATAAATAGAATTTTGACATGTCATCTGGGAGGGAGAAAGATGTAGTAGGGATTCCTGGAAACAGGTGAAGCATGATTAATATCTCAAAAAAAAAAAAAAAAAGAAAAAGAAAATGATGGGGCACATTTGTCACCAAGCATAACTGGAGTATAGAATATTCATTGGAAGGATTGTGTTAGAAGCTGGAATGGGAGATAAAGTCCTACTTAAAGAGGACTTTAATTCTTGATTGTGTCTACAGAGGTGATTGAACAGTTTTAAAAAGAGATTTGGTAATTTGAAAACTGGTGGCACTGGTGCTTTAGGCTTTGTGATTTTACTAGGTTAAAACAGAAAGGTCTATAGGCAAAAAACAAACAAAAAAAACAAAAGAACACCACCACCACCAACAACAAAAAAACAATTTATAAGAATTTGTAATGAACACTGTGGATGAAGTGGGAACGAAAAAGATAGTGGATGGAAACTCTCCAGGCTTTCCAATTGTATGAACACAGCTTCCAGGGGAGAAGCACATAGGATCAAGATCTGCTGGGAGAATGAACACAAAGAGGCATCGTTGGAAGAAATGGACTAGAAGGAGAAGCTAGAAGACTAGAAAAGAAGAGTTTGCTTGGATCGTGCCAAGTTTGCGCTTGCTGTGGAGGCCTCAGGTGATAATGTTTAGCATTCTGTGGAAACCTGAGGCCTAGACCTTGGAAGGTGAGCATGCTGGAGTGAAAGGTGAGGAATCCCTTCCATAGACACAAGAGTAGATGAGAAAGCTTAGGGAGCATACAGATGGTAAGACAGGCTTATTCAGAGAGTAAACATTGAATATTAGGTTTAAATGAAGGCAGTAGATAGGAAGTAGAGCTGTAGTAAAACAAAAATAGAAATACTGAAAAACACATTTAAAAAAATCAAATGAGTCTATCACCGAGATGAGTGAAATATAAAGTATAGAGAGAACAAGGATGAACTGCTCACTCATAAAACAATATATTATGATTATCCATTTCAATATATTGCCCATGCATATGTATGTCCACATGGTATATCATTTTGTACATATGTAACCATATAATTATCAATAGTTATTACATATACTTATTCTAAATTATTTTTTTCCAAATATCAGCTATTACTATGATTAGAAATATTATGATTTATCACATACTTGTAGGGAAATTCTCTTGGGCATTTTAGATTAGAGATTTTATTAAAAGTATATTAAAATTAAAGCTCCTGTAATTGCTGTGTCCCCCACAATCTTGAAATTTGATAAGAAAGTTTTTCAATCAGACCCAAAGACAATTTTCTTGCTTGAAGTTTGAATTGCAAATGTTTGATACACTTTTACTTTTCAAAGACAATATTTAAATTTTAAGGACTGTTGGAACCATAATATAAAGAATCAGCACAAATACATTTTCATAATATTTACAAATATAAGGTCTCTTCACTTTTTTAACTCACAGTAATCTTCAATTTCCAATCCTTTTGTGTCTAAGTGGAACAAGGTGGTTGAGTTCTGGCTCATATAATCAATAGAAAAGTGAAACCCTCAACTTCTAGTCCTGACTGTATGTCCCCTTATGTAATCTTCCATGCTTTTCCTCTATTTGGCTGGGCTGAAAGCATGAAGTTGAGGATCAAGATTTCATGGAATGCATGGGCCTTTGGGAGACACTCAGATCCAAATTATAGCACACATATAAGACATTCAATATCTTTTAAAATTATTCCATCTCGAACATCTTTGAGGTTTTTTTTTTTTTTTTTTTTTTTTTTTTTTTTTTTTTACTTTAAGGTTTCTTGGAATCTAAGGTCATTGTAAATCTTCTAGAAGGGAAAAATCAACATTCCTAACCATATTTGCCAATGAACACTTTGATTCAGAGCTCTCTGTATTAACATCTACTAGGACAATATTCCCCAGAAAACAGTGTGCCCTAAGAAAATGATGGCAAAATAATTTTACTACTTAAGGTTATCAAGAGCTTGACTATTTTAATGGAGCCTAGTATTTTATTAACTTAAGATTATATTTTCTGACATTATCTTAGAAATAACAAAAAGTATATTGAGAATACTTTATTATGCCCACGAATGATACAAAATACTCAAATCTGAATAGATTCCTTTAAATACACTGCATATAATGCAGACAGATAATAAAAGCATAGAAACAAATAATAATAAGACCTAAGGAAGTATGTTCTCATCCAAAAGTGGAGTGAGCAGTCAGTGCTACCAACATCCATGGGAAGACCATTCATAGCTTTACGTATTTCTTGTATCATTCAACACATTTTTCAGTGTTGTTTTAAACAATTATCATTTTCAGTGATTAGGCAGAGGATACATAAAAGATAATATGATCACATTTTCTTTTTTTAAATTCCATGACTTTTCTATAATTTCCTTTGGACAGCAAGAATAACACTATTTCTATACTTGGCCTTACTATTCTGAATATAGCACACTGCCACATTCTGACACTTGAATAAAAGGAAAAAGAATCATTCAGCCAGTTAAGAGAGACAATTTCCTCCATTAGAGTTACAGGCCATATGGAGCTTTGATGGAAACATCTGAGAAGTATGCAAATTAATTTTGATATCTTCTTGTTGACTGACTCTTATCTAGAGAAGAAAAAAAAAACAACAACAACTTTATTTTGTAAACTTCCTCCAATAGAACAGTCTCCATTGAGAATTTAGGGAAAATAATATTTTAATTAAAAAATAGCCCTCTTGTTTTTTCTTCTAATAAACTGTATTTTATAAGCTATTTTTAAGACTTTTTGTTTTCTGTTAACTTTTTTTCATTCTAATCTCTGAACATAGGAGTCCACATGAATTCATAATTTAAATTGATAATCCTGAAGGTACATGGTTCTGAATTTGAATTACTTTGCAATAAGAAAAGAGAACAGAGATTTGCTAATAATGAAAAAGGGAGAAATTATAAGACAACTAACCATAGGTACCTATAGCTGACTCAAAGATATCACACAATAACATCAACATTAATTGAAAAAAATGAATGAATCTTCAAATTATAGTAAGAAATGGTTCTGGTGTACCAGGAGACATGCAAAGAATACTTTTATAAGATCTGCCTGAAGGACGTCAGTACCAAGACTTATTGTAGTCAGTTCATTTGTATCTTTGCTTGATTGACATTTGATGATGAGATAAAAATTTCTCAACAATTACATGTTATGCATCAAAATTTGTAATATATTTTTGCATAGTTTTCTTTTAAGAAAGTTACACTGCATTTTAAACCCTAAAACCAAAGAGACAAACCAAGGATAGGCTAGTAAATTATAGGTTTACTCTCAACTATTATAGATACCAATGTTGATATCCAACTATTTGTTTCTTAGGCTGTATAAACACTTTTGTTTGAAACTTAATTATACATTGTGCTTGGAAGGTATCAAGTGCAAAGCAGATAACAAAGATAAAATTCTATTATTATTTTTATCATTTCAATGTATAATCCTTAATTGGATTCATACTGTTTGAAGACAGATCATTCAAGTACCATTAGTGCTTGCATTTTGAGGGAGTGTTGTGATGCCTCAAAATCATAGTTGACTGTGAAAATGCTCTAGGTATTATGTGTTCTGCCTATGAAAGTTTCTAGACACATCACTGGAAAGGTTCACTGGGGAAGAGTTTCTTTTTCTTTTTATTAATTTTTAAAATCATCAAACCTTTTACATTGTTTCTTTCCATCTACTCTTTAGATCTTAAAACAAGATTGCATATCCATTTTTTTTTTTGGTGCTGGGGATTGAACTCAGGGGCACTCAACCACTGAGCCACATTCCCAGCCCTATTTTGTATTTTATTTAGAGACAGGTTCTCACTGAGTTGCTTAGTACCTTGCTTTTGCTGAGGCTGGCTTTGGACTGAAGATCCTCTTGCTTCAGCCTCCAGAGCAGCTGGGATTACAGGCATGCACCACCACACCCAGCTATAATTTTATACCTCTGAAAACACTTATATTTTGTTACACTACTTTTGTAGATATTACTCAACCACATCATCCTTAGCTTCATCATTCCACGAGAAAACAGCTATCTTAAGTTAATGTGTATTCACCCATTCTTACTTTTAGGAATGTATGTGTGTAGATTCAATAAGAAATAAACAACATTGTTTTGATTTACATTTTTTTTTTCAATTACATAAATGAATCCTGGTATGAGTCAGTTTTCACATTATGATAACAAAATACCTACAGTTTGGGTACTTATAAAGAAAAAAAGTTTCACTTGGCTCACAGTTTTCGAAGAAGAAAATGTGTGTTGAATTTGTTAGGGCCCCCTTTGGCTATGTGAGGTTGTAGCAGATGTATCATGATGGAAGTGTTTGAAAGGGAAAGATCACATATACGACAGGAAGCCAGAGGGAGGGAGAAAGGATCAATCTTGTGACCCACTAGCTGTGCCTCATGAACTTTCCAAAGCACCACACTGGGAACCAATCTTGTAAGACCTGAACTGTTGGAAGACACATTCAAACCATACTGGAACCTCCGCCCAGGTTGTTCAAGGTTCAATTTCTTCTCACAGTGCAAAGTACTATAATTCCATCTCAACAGTCCCAAAGTCTCAGCTTAACTCCAGCATCACCCAAATGTCCAAATATAAAGTCCCACCTGAGACTCAGGCAAACCATTCTGAGCTGTGAGCCTCAAGACATAAGTTGTACACTTCCACGATACAATGACAGGACAAGGATAGAACAGGCATATCTGTTTCAAAGATCGAGAAATAAGCAAGTAGAAAGGAGTAATTGGCTCAAGGTAAGACCAAAACTCAGTGCAGAAAGCCTAGGGCTACCCCGGGCAGTGAACCCTGAAGAGAGTCCAGTGATCCATGAAATGATTCTGCCCTTCCAGGCCTCTGAGCCTGTGATGGGCAGCACAGCCTCAAAGATTTCTGAGATGCCCTCAAAGCCTCTGTCCTGTTGTCATGTCAGTTGTCACAGGGCTCCCTTTTATCCACACTAATCTCCTTAGCAAGTGGAAGTTTCTCCACACCCTGACAAGCTTTGTCCTTCCCAGATCAGACTGCAAATGTTTTTCAAGCTTTCTGCTGTACCCTTTTGCTTCTGAACCTCTCTATAAATCTGACTGAAAATGGCGAATACCACCCATGCCACAGCCTAAATGTTGTTTAGAAATTTCTTTTGATAAATACCTTAGGTCATCACTTTTAAATTTAGCTCAAAGGTATGGACACAGTAGAACAAAGTTCCTTTACAACCAGGTAACAAGGATGACCTTCACATTGATTTTCAATTGGATTCTCATCTTCATCTGAGCCCAGTTGCCTAGTCTCTTGGTATTTCTGAGCACTTACCAGAACGGCCAATTATGCTCTACTTACAGAATTTAAAGACCATTTTTATCTTACTCCATCAATCTCTTCCAGCCTCTGTCTATCAACCAGTTCCCAAAATCATTTCCACATTTTCAGATAAAATTATAATAATGGCCCCATTCCTAGTATCAGTTTTCTGTACTAGTTCTTCTTCAGTTATTATAATTAAATACCCAAAGTTAAGTGTTTATTTAAAAAAAAGGAGTTATATTTATTTCAGTTTTGGGTGCTGAAATCCCAAAAAGCATAGAACCAGTTCTGGTGAGGTTCCCCTCAGCTGCATCACATCATGGTAGATGGCAACAGGGTAGAAATGGAAGTGAGAGTGAGAGATTGCATGGCAACAGGGAAATCCAGAGGGAGGAAATGGGTCATTGTGCAATCTGTCACTAGGCTCCATCTCTTAAGTTCCCATGACTTCTCAACACTCTGTATGTTGGAGCAAGCCTCCAACACATGGACCTTTGTGGGATGCATACCAACCGTATTTAAACCATAGTAATTCTGTAGTATATGACTTCCTCCTGCTTTATGTTTCCTTTTCTTTTCTTTTTGAAATTTCCCCATGAGTTCCATAGCTATAACCATTAATCTTTATATCTACATGAAAATTATAGATGTCTTTTGATGTCAATGCCCACATCACTATCAAGCCTAGTTTATAGCCAACATTATACCATTTGTCTGTTTTATAATATTTCAGTTTTTTTTACCAAACCTAACTTTATGTAAATCTTTATTTTATTTATTTAGGAACAATTAGGTTGTTTACAATTGCATACATTTACTAAGAAAAATGTCATAACAAAATTGTCTTCCTTGCAAGTCTATAAAATTTTCCCTAGGTCCAGAGCCTTGAAGATATATCCAAATACAAATCAGGACCACATAATTTTCTTGTTCTTAATTTTATAGGGTGAGTATCTTATTCCTTATTACAAGACTGTTGTCCTATTCATTATTCCTATTGTTAATTTTATATCATGGCTGTCATATTCCTCATTCCTGTTTTTATTATTATACAAAATCAGTATTTTGTCTCTAATTTCCTAGGTTCAGAGGCTTGACTCTATATACAAATAGAAATTCTGGGCCATATAATGTTTGTGCTTTAATATTAAAAAATAAATATCTTATTACTTATTATCATTTGTGATTAGGTTAGTTTTCTAGATTTCAATCTTCCTAAAGCCATAGTAAGCTCTCAATCATTTATTATATCTTCAATAGCCCAACATTTGGCACAAAATTGGTTCCATTTAATCATTTTGTTTTTAACTTTTTGGATGCAGGTGCATAGATTTCAGGTAATTCATATGTTACATAGGCAAGATTATATCTGTTTTTTTCCTAACCTTTAAATGAAATGTATCTCTTATTTTACTCATAAGTATAGTCTAAAAGCCTTTCTAAACAGCATTAGTTGTACCTGTAATCTTTGTTAACCACACAAATCACAGACAATTACATTTCACTTTGTCTCAAAATATTTCTTATGTTTACAAGTACTTGAAAATCATGGTAGTTATTAGACCTTCCCTTATATATTATTGTTTAATTTCTTAATACAGAAGTACACATACTAGAACATTACATCTGAAAAATATATTTTGATAATTATGATACATTTGAAAATTCTTTTTCTTTTCTAATCCCCTACATTTTATGTATTATCCTTCTAAGAAGATCATAGGATTTACCAGAAGTTTATAGTGTAAGAAAGGTTAAGAACTCCATTAAATGTTAGTTCTCAATCCTTTCTGTTGCTCTTTTCTCTCTCTGGAAGGCCATTACAGTACTTGAACCTCTTGATGTACTCAGGAATGCCAAATCCTTAGAGATAATTTGTTAATTGAAAGTGAATCGATGTCACTTTGAGGTTATCCTGATGCCTAACTATCTGTTTTTGCCTAAACCCAAGGTCTCCTTAGGGAATCACACTTCTGTGATTAACACAGTCACATAATTCCCAAAAACATATTATGGCTCTCACATACAAGTAGAAAGAGAAGGAAAACATGAGAACTTAGATGCATTGTTCAGTTTCCATAGTCTTAACCCACCTGAAAAATCTGCCTCTCCTTTCAATCTGTTTTCCCACTTAATCAGAGTTCCTCTTCAGTCTGATTATTTCAGGTAGAATGATCATGTTGCTGAAATCATCAATAAGTCAAGCTATGCACATGCTTCTAATTGCAGTGACTTTGCCTTAAAAAACAGATTTCTCTTCCATTCCCCAGAGGAAATATGTGACCTTCTACCAGACTCCTCTAAAATCACTGCGGATGTTTAAAGCAGGCAATTCCAGAAGGAAACAACATCCAGGAACTAGTTCATCCTTTTAGCAACTCCTAAGAGGAAATGCTAGACCTATACTATTTGTAACTTTGGCAAAGCTTAAATTCTGATAACTCAGTAGGGCTTAGTCTGCAACTGGGACTATGCTTTGTGACTTTAAAAACATGGAGAAAGTCAGATGCATTATTCCTCTCATACTTGAAGCCACATAGGTATGTAATCCCATGTTCATTTTTTTCTTTTATGTCCTGCTTTTTCCAGCCTCTCCCTCTCCTGCCCTACCCCATTAGGACATCTTTTTATTTGCATTATTTTCCCCCTTTTCATGGCAATACAACCAATAGGAGAAGCTCCAGGATCTGCAATTAGCAAGTTTGAGACCCATAAAAACTGAGGGTACAATTCCAAAGTGAACATGTGTCTGAAGGCAGAAGACTGATATCCAGGATCAAAGATAATCAGATAGGGAGAGGGGTTTCTCCCCTTCAGAGCCTTTTGTTTTATTCCTCTTCAATACATTGAATGGAGACCATCCACATTAGGGAGAGCAACCTTCTTTACTCAGTCTACCTATTCAAATGTTAATCTTATCCAAAAACACCTGCAAAGTAATATCCAGAAAAAATATTTAGCCAAGTATCTGGGTAACCTGTGTCTCAGTCAAATTGAACCCCAAATTAACATCATTGAGGACCACTGTCTGTCCTTCAAATCATGTTCATTGTTGGCAAATATTTCTGTATTTAATTTCTTAAAAGAATTCCCAATATCCTTTTTATTCATTTACTCCTTTTCTATTTTAAAACCTGGATCTTTTGTATTATTAAGAATTGTCCCTTGACATCATTACCTCAAGTACATGTATGAAGACATGAATGATGTGACTCTACTTTGTGTACAACCAGAGAGATGAAAAATTGTGCTCTATATGTGTACTATGAATTGAAATACATTCTGCTATATAACAAATTAGAAGAAATAAAAATAAATTAAAAAAAAAGAATTGTCCCTTGAAACTCACTCAAATCAAGTTTGTTAAATCTTCCATGTAACCCATGGGAAGTAGAGGTGTCCTTACTTACTCTCTATTGAGAATGCTTTCCTTTCTTTCATTCCTTCTTTAAGGTTCTAGACATATTATCACACTTTTTTTCCCATCCAGGAAGGTATCCTTTATCAACTTCCCTTTTCCCAATTCATGTAGAATTTTGTCTTCTAGCATATGTTCTTTTCACTTTTTTTCACGATGACTCCTATCTCTTAAGTGACTTGAACTTGGTTCATCCTAGTTCCAAATTTACTGTGATCTGGGGCCTAAAATTTTACTTATTATCAATCTTCTTTTAAAAAATCTTTATTTTACATTTATGTGGTGCTGAGGATCGAACCCAGTGCCTCGTGCATGCTAGGCAAGTACTATACCACTAAGCCACAACACTAGCCCCATTATTATCAATCTTAACAAACCACCCTCATGAGTTAGATCCTGAACCTTGTTATTAGTTTAACTGAACCACTCATAAAATTTAAATTCTAGCAAATCAATTTTTTATTATATTTTCAGCCATTTCAGAGTACTCTTCTTTCTTGGCACCATTATTTGTCTTCTATTAACCTGGAATCTTCTTTTTCTTTCCTAACTTTAGCAGGTTTCTCTGTATGACTCTCTGATCCATCTATTACAATCTGGATCATTGATAAATCTCTTTCTTTCGAACATTCTTAATGCTTTTACCTTCTAGTTTTCCAGAACACGTTCTCTGAAAATTCCTAAACTTGAATCATTCGAACCACTTATGGTCATTGCCTCTATATATGGGGTGTTAAATGATGCTTAAGAAAAATCATTTTTCTAATGTGAAATGGCATCTCAAACACATATAATCTTAATAAGCTAATGAATATAGTTCAGCCTCTTAGTTAAGCATGAAAAGAACCCATGATGTGTTTTCTGTTTACCTTCATTTCTAGGCATATTATCCAGTAAATCTCTTTTGACAGTTCTGTTAAGAACTATGAAAGGTCTGAGATTTTGCCCTAATTGCCAGCTAACACGTATCCTGCCACAGTTTCATGGCTGTTATCAGAAAACATGAGACTCTGGGGCGAGTGTGTGTGGTAAAGAATGTAACCTTGCTCAAAGAGATGTCTGGCTTGGCCCTCAGCTCCTGGGAGATAATCTCTAAAGCCTTGGAATGTACAACCAGATTAATATGTCTTCATTTATCTGGGGTACTCATGCCACATATTAGTCTAACAATGTGATTTACAGTGGGAGGTTTTGGGCCATGTTTCTGTAGACAGACTTCCAGAGGGCCTAAGCAACCAGACCTATGTGATGGAGCCCCAATGAGGACTGTGAATGTCAAGGTTCAGGTGTACTTCTTTAGTGGACAACACTCATTGCATACTACTACACATCAATATCAGAAGAGGACACTGTTGATCCACAGGGAAATATTCACAGGAGGTTTGTTATGGTCTGAATATAATGTGTTCCATGAAAAACTCATGAACTACAAACAGGATGTCCAAAATATCAATGTTCAGAGGTGAAATAATTAGATTATAAGATCTGTAACTTAATGAGCATATTAATCCATTCAATGGATTATTGATTAAAATGGATCACTGGGTGGTAACTGTAGGCAGGTGAGGCATGGCTCAAGGAATAGGTCACTGTGGGTGCACCCTTGGGGATCATATTTTATTACCAGCTCTTTTCTCTCTCTCTCTCTCTCTCTCTCTCTCTCTCTCTCTCTCTCTCTCTCTCTCTCTCTCTCTCCCCCCCTTTCCTGTCTTCCATGATCTGAGCAGCTTTTCTCCCCCATACCTTTCCACCATGATGCTCTGCCACTCTTCAGGGCAAGAAGGATGAAGTCAAACCAACTCTGGATCAAGAACTCTACAACTCATGAGCTCAAAATAAAAATCTCCTCCTCTGAGTTGTTCCTGTCTTGTCAAGTATTTTGGTCACAGTGAAAAAAAGCTGACTAACACAAGTGTTCATGCTTAGAATTCTCCTGAACTCTGTCCCATGCATCCCTTTTCTTGGCTGATTTTAATCTGCACTCTTTTGCTGCAATAAATTACAGTTGTGAGTATAATAATATTTCTGTGAATTATATGAGTCTTTCTAGAAAATTGTTAAAACCAACAGTTGGTATGGTAGACTCCTAAACTCTACAGTTGATTTCAGAAGTGAGGGTCATCATGTGGATTCTTCCCTAACTTTACAGTGAGATGAAGCATTTGAGACATAGTATATTAAGCATCATGGGTTTAACCTATGCTTTGGTTTCTTGTCTTCCTCCACATCTCATGGGGTCATGATGAAGATGACCCAGGTGGATACTTCATACAGAACAAGCATGCAGAATTACTGCTGTACTTTGAACATGAGGAATATGAATCTTTTATACTGGACACTACATAGAAAACATTCTTTATCCTCCAGTGCTGCACACAAACTCACAATTTGTTCTGAGAAGAGTCAATATATATATAGTTTCAAAATTTATTTATTTAGAAAGATTCTTGAGAAGGTAGTTCTGATTATAAGAACAATTATTGCCTCCATTTCTTGATAATTCAGAAACATATAAAACCCATAGAGAGCTGTCTTCTAACCACTTGTGCTTTAATCACTAAACTACTTACACTTGTCTTAAAGTACTTTCTAGAGCATGATTTTGTGCTGTGTTCATATTCCCATTTCTTTTGGAAATGCGAGGATCATTGTGAAGAATAATATTCATCTTTCAAAATATTTTTAATAAATATCAGAGCCCCAAGATGTTCTTAAATTCCCCTTTGTGGCTTTCCTGTCAATCATGAATCCTCTGCTCCTCTTTATGCATCAAAGTATCCTCCTCAATCTTCCAGTTCATCCCTCTATTGTTCTTGGTTGCTCAGATGACTTTTGTTCTCTACTAAATCATGCAGGGGCCACTTCTGATTTATCTTGTTATACCCTCAGTCGGTGGCACTGTGCCTACCACATAGGAGCTACTGGGAAATTGGTTTACATAAAAAAATATTTCTCATTCTGAAGACAAGGAATTTCTCTCCTATTGAGGATGTTTAATGATTTAATTATAGAGCAAAAATGATGCATTCATGCAATTGAATGAATCAGTCTGAATTAGTAATTTAAAGTTTCACTTTGTATGTATTAAGCTCTTTTTATGGGCCCAAAGACCACTTGTTTCCTGGAATCCTGCCATTTCTCACTACCTTCACTTCTTCCATCTGAGTTCAAGTCATTTTTCCATTTTACCTGTTTTACTTAACTGCTTCCAGCTTGACATTTTGCTTCTATCTTTCCCCTCTAGAGTCTCATTATAGCAGCCAGAATGATCTTCCAAATATATAAGTCAGATCATGTCTTTCCTCTGCTCAGACTTCTGCAATGATTTCCTCATTGACAAGTTCTGTACAATGACCTCCTTAGGGCTTTTGCATTGTCTGTTTCTGCTACCTGAAACTCTGTTTCCATCAGTTAATCCACAGGAACAACCACAAACTTTCTTCAAATCACTAATCAAAAGTCATCCACTTTAACAAGTACCTGTCTAATAAAAACGATCCCAATTACACTCTATGGAATTACAAATTATTCCCCTAACAAAGTATTCCTGATCTGTCTTACATCGAGATGTAAGGTCCATGAGAATAGAGATTTTCATCTGCTTTTCCCACTGATAGTAACAGTGCTTACATCAGTGTTTGGCTTGTAGTACATGGTCAATAAACATTTTTTTTTCTATGAATAAGTCAAAGAATGTCTCAGGCAAGTTTATACAGTTGTTGCTCTTCTGCTATTTTATGTTGATATTATTTTGAAGAGGAACAGTGAAGGGTTAAGTATGGATAATGGTCAATATGGACACATTCTGGACAATGTGAAATTATGAAATCTTAGCAGGTTGACCCACATTATCATCTTCAAGGACCACTTGATGGTAGTAGTGTATGTTTAGATAGCATTACCTACACCAACCTGTGTGAACTGGTCCATATTGTGTTTGAATATCTGTTTCTAGAGAAGAAGCATTCATGTAAAGTAAAAAACAATTCTTAATCAACTAAGTGTGTTAATATCTGAACGTTCTAATATTGCTGGTTTCCTATCAGGGTGTGTGTGTGTGTGTGTGTGTGTGTGTGCGCGCGCGCGTGCACACATGCACGTGCACTTCTTTCTATATAAGGGAGGTCATCTATTTCCCACATTTATGGAATCTATCACTTCTCTGTTCTTGAAAATTTTAGAGTCTGACTCTTATCTTTGCTCTGGTAACTTTAGGAGAAACAAAAGCTGAAATCTATCTCAAATGAGCAGCAGCAATATATTAAATAGGGTGTGGTTCCAACTGTGTTAGATAATCATGCCTTTGGGTGTTGCAAGGCAGGAAGCATGATTCTGAGATCTTGATTTTAGGGTATGTGGTTTTACACTGACGACACGTTGGAAAATCATGTTTAATAGTAAGGGTGACAAAAGTTGAATATTTAGATACTCAACTTTAATAGTTAAGCAATTATTAATAAGTCATTGTGCCATAGTATGCATAGCATTTTTATCATGTTTATAATAGTGAAATTCATGAGTATATTCTCTGGAAATTTGATACATTTTTTTTTCATTTTTCTCTCACTCTCCAAGTAAGAAATAAGAAAGCTTTATTTTTAGTGACTCTAGGCATTTTCTAAGGATAAAATTCTTCTTAGTTATTTTATAAGATGCAACTGTAATGTATCTTGAGGTTTCTTTAAGTTTCATCAATTTTATTTATTTTCCTGCATTACACTAAGAATTTACCATTAAAAAATTAGTGATTATTTTCTGACTGTAGTTTTTCTATTTGTTCCACTCTTAAAGGAGAAGTTTCCAGTGTTAGTTATACTCTATTAACATACTGAGTTACAATATGTCAGAGGTAAATTTGAATGACAATATTGTGAGCAACAACTGAAATAGAACCAGACAGAGATAATATTCAGCTGTTTCAAGAACAAGTTTGTGTATGAAGATGTGCCAGTAATTAGATGTAATGAATATTTCCTGCTTTGAAAGTAAATTGTTGAATATATGTCCTGGCAAGGTGTTCCTGGTGCCAGAATGTATCATACTTTTCCTTTTAAAGATCGTTCACAAAGATCACTACTTTCAAATCAACTTGAGGTAATCCTTACATGTTGAGTTCCATCATTACAAACACTGAGAAAAGCAAACACTGCATTTCATGCATTGGTGAAAGTGAACCCCGTGAAGGTCTTTAGTTGCCAAATGCTTTTCTCTCTCTTCTTCCTCCCACCCTTCCTTCCTCGCTCCCTTTCTCTGCCCCCTCCCTTTCCTTTCCTTTCCTCTCCTCTCCTCTCCCTTCCTTTTCTTTACTTCCTCTCTCTCCCCTTCCTTTCCTTTTCCCTCCCTCCCTTCCTCCCTCTCCTCTCTTCGTCTCCCTCTCTCCCTCTCTCGTGTATTACTTAAAGAGTCAGAATTCCCTTTTCTTCCTCTGTTCTTTTTATAATTTATAAAGAACAGGATCATATTTACCTACAGGTAACTGTTCCTTCCCCCTAACAAGGTAGAGTGTTTGATAATGCCAATTTATGCTTGAGACACTACCGGCACTATCCCAAAATAGTAAGTTCAGTGAAGTAAATATAATGATATATATTGTGTCACTTTATTGCTTTCCATTAGCTACACAGGTTAATTTAATCACTTATATGCAGGAATCAAACAGACTCCTAGGGTTTGGAAGAGATTCTCTAAATATTTGCCCTGAAAATTTATTTCTCAGGAGAGAATAAGGGATTCTTTGGTGTTGCTATTGTTATTTTCTTATAGGGCCCAGTAACTAAAAGTGTTTTAAATTACATGTCAATTATTTAAAAATAACAATATATTTTCTAGAGTTCTGTGTGACTAACAACAGTAAAAAATTCACACTATACTATTTTAAGAATAGTAATAGTACACGCATCCTTGTGATTTTGCATATACAATCTCAAATGAGTATAACAATAATTGGATGAGGACAAAGATGTGTTTTGTTCTAGATGGAATAATTAGATAGTGGCACAAATGGAGTTTTCTCTTGGATTCTCTGAGTAGGAGTCAGGAGATACCATCTCTGGGTCTTAAAGTCTTGAAGGAGATTTTTCAGTTCAAAGCAATAATCACATCCAAGACATTCTTTGTTTTCATAATTTATTATCTATAAGAATGTGCCAAATATACAGGAGCTCATCGTCATGTAAGCCAATCCATCCAACTTTGGGGGGCTCTAGCTTTTAGAATGATTTGCCAAGTTTGGCTGAAAATATCTTCCTGAAGGATTCAAACATTTGAGTGCAATTTTGCATGCCAGATAACTACTTAACTAAATTAATTTAACTCCCAACTAAATACCCAATGCACTTTTGACTAATCTCAATTGTGAGATTTTTTTTTCATAGTTTTCACCATCTTTGTCTTAGATTTGACTTTGCAATCAATTCAAGTTAAATCACTTATAGTCACCCAGCTATAATTTTATCCTCTGAAAAATAAGACAGTTGGATCCGATCAATGTTTCCCAATTAAAATTATACTGCAAAATGATGATCAAGTGTAATGAGAAAAAAATTGGGGAGATAATAGAGAAAGGATATGAGTGGGTAAACTACCCAGTGCCCTTTCAGAATATTTCAAATACATTTTTGAATTTTCTAATTTGGCAAAATACATATTACAGTTGAGTAATTAATTAAAAATAAAATTTTATGTGCCATTTAATATTTGCAGGTCTTGATTTTGATCATACTTTGTTAATTCTGTTCATTACTTGGAAATATGCAGATACCTACTACATGCTTAACAGGAGCAAAGTTACAGTTTGTGAGTCAAACTAGAACTTCAGAAGGATTTCATTCAAGAGTCAAAAATGAATACAGATTTGACTTAAAACAGAAGCATTTTTGGAATCCTTAATTTGGACATGTGTCTTTAAAGTCCATCGGTGACTTCCTGGGGAGGTCTTGCACAGTGGAGATCAACTACCAAGCATTATACAAATAGACACAGGATATTCAAAGCTCTGTCTCTAATGTTAACTTCTAAAAAATAAAAGCAGGTCTTCATTCCTGATAAACAAGCTACAACCCTCTATTTTCTTTTAAGATGGATGAGAATTATTTATTAAAATTGCAAGCAAATTATTGAGAATTAACAATTTTGAATGTATGAACCATAGTGAATTTGTTTACAGGGTTTTCCAATAGTTCAGTCCAATGAAGTTGGAAGTCCCGCTGACATATGATAGTTGATAATGTTATAAAGTGGGTATTGTGTATGTGCAGATGCAGGCAGTTGGAATTTCAGTTTTGTGTAGACCAAACTTCACATACTGCAATTCTACAACATGTTTCAAGTACTTCGTGGCTTTCCTTTTATATTTCTTCCAGCATAAATTACTTTTTAGTTTTTATTCATTATGAGCTTGTTTATTTTTTCCTAAATGCTTTAGTTTATACTTTGATGTATATTTGTATCTATAGAATTTTTGGACTTTAAGACACTATTAAGTCAGTTCTTTGTCACTACAACGAATTACCTGAAACAGATTACTTGTGAAGAAAAAGTGTTCATTTAGCTACAGGTATGGAGGTTTAAAGTACAAATAGCATAGTGTAGGCTCTGTAGTGTGGGATGCTCCAGTGCTAGATCACTTCATGGCAGATGATGGATGGCTGATGGCAATTGTGGATAGTGGGTGAAAACAAGCACATTACACTTTGAACCAATAAGCAGAAAAAGTTGGGTTTGTCTGTACCTGTTCCTTTTATAACAATCTTGAGGAAGGAGCCATAAATGGGTCACACCACCACCACCACCCTCAGAGACATACACTCAGTTACCTCAGGACCTCTCACTTGGGCCCACCTTCTCAAGGTTCCGTCACTTCTCCAAACTCTGCTGTGAAGCAAGCTTCAAACCACCCGATATTTGAGAGGGAACAAAATTAAACCATTTTAGCCCACAGAAATCATCTGCATATAAGTACACAAATGAATGATTTCACCTTCAAATTTCTTGAACAATGGCACTGAGATATGATTGCCATTTTAAAATTTATGTTTATTCTTATTTTGGGGTACCAGGAATTGAACTCAGGGGCACTTGACCACTGAGCCACGTTCCCAGCCCTATTTTGAATTTTATTTAGAGACAGGGTCTCACAGTGTTGCTTAGCGCCTTGGTTTTGCTGAGGCAGGCTTTGAATTCACCATCCTTGTAGCCTTTAGCCTCCATAGCCTCTGGAATTACAGGTGTGAGCACTGTGCCTGGCTATTTATTTATTTATTTGTAGTTAAACATTTATAATTTATTTTTATAATGAACACAAAATAATTGTACATATTAATGGGACTCACTGCTGTTTCCATACATGCATGTATCTATCATGCATTGATCATGTCCATATTGACATTTTAAAACTTCAAAATAGGCAGAAAAAATGAGCAGTCTATGGGCAATGGTGAAAGAGAGAGAGAGAGAGAGAGAGAGAGAGAGAGAGAGAGAGAGAGAGAGAGAGAGAGAGAATACTAATCTCTTATTATGAAGTCTTGTTAAATCTCCAGAACATTTTATTATACTAATTTAATCAAAATTCACATTTTCAGTATAATATAAAGAAGAAATCTAAACCATGTGATTATCATTCATATATATATATATATATATATATATATATATATATATATATATATATATATACACACACACACACATACACACACACAAACAACTATTCTTTATTAAATTCCATCTGATCATAATCAAGTCACTGATTGTCTTAATTTCATATTTGCTCAATATCTGTATAGTAATATTTAAAGGTGCACTGAGGAAGGATAGCTCATGTGCTGCTTGTCTCTGAACAGTGTTAAATTCTTGATACCTCCAAAGGGTTTTTGGACTTAAAATTAGGCTGAGATTTCTGTCATCCTTAAAGAAACAATTCATGTCTGCTTGTTGCAATTACTTAACACTCGAACAACTTCTTAAGAAAGTAAACACCTGGATGTCAGACGTTTCCTTTATGATTTTAATAATATGCTTCCATGTTCCAGTAATACAAAAGGAAGGGTTGAATATCATGTCAATTTTGGTCTTTGAAATATGCTTTACTTTGCAAAATTCAAAAGTAATTAATCGAAAATTAGCATCTTTGTTCCTATGCTTAGAAATTGAGCACTTACGTCAACTCTCAAATATTGCAATTATTTCAATTTTCAAATATTTATAAATTACTAACCTATTCTAGTATTTTTTCCATACTCATATTGATATTTATGGTTATAATTAATGATTGAATGGTGTATGTGCCCTGAACGTGTTTTATGAACATTCAAAAGAAATGAGTCATAGGATGCACTTTCTAAATAATTTTAATTTTTCTCCCATCTTCTATTCTCTCTGTCACTTCCATCCCTGAACTGAATGGTTGGTGATTAGTTTTAGTTTTTCTACTATTAGATGGTTTTTAAAAGGCCTTCTATTACTTTAGTCCTGAAAAGACTTTCACTTCTTTAATCATTTAGATTCATTTCATATTTCATTCAAAATTTTCTCCTCTTTTTCTCCCCATCCCAGTTCAACTTGTAGTCAGCTCTTTTCTGAAGTGGAAAAGTTACACACAATTGATTTCTTCTTTTCTTGTCCTGTCAACTTCTTCCCCTGCTTACACTCAAGTTTCAGCCCATCCAAGTTTGGAGTCAGAGAGGGAAAATCTTTACTGGACAGTGTTCAAGCAGAGGGTGTTATTGCTGGTTGTGGCACATTTTTAAAACGGACTTTCTCACGGATACTTGGAGACTCTTCCATTACTGAATATTTCTCCTCTCTACGTGTATGAATACACATAAAACCCTCTCCTCCAGTTGAAGCTCTCCATTTCTCCTCTTGTCCTCTTTTATGTAGTATGAACACAAAAGCAAGAGTACCTCTTTTTGCTGAAGCTTCCTTGACTCTCTAGGTACCTGTGTTTCCTTGTGAGACTGCAGTTTACTTAGCTCTATCCTTATTCTGCTGATATCATTACTTTATTTTTATTTTGAGTGGCAGTAATCATTTAATTAGTGGCATCCAATATGATCTTGGAGGAAACATTTTCTATGAACCAGAGACTGCATGGTAAAAGGGGAAAGGTCAGAGGTACAGGACTTAGAGATCTGAGTTCCATTCCTGGATCCCCCACCAAAAGCTCTGGGTCTTGGGACAGTTATTACTGTCTGAGCCGCAATCTCTCCACTTATAAAAATAAAGTCAATAACATCTCCCCCAGAGTGAGAAGATGGGGAATGATGAGCTATCATGGCAAGGAACACAGCAAGGTGGCAGAGGAATTTAGTCAATATTGCTCTACTACAGACAGCAAAACATGAATCCTGTGAAGAGACAGGGAGGGAGGTCAAAAAGCACAACTACCATACCTAGCAGCATTACCAGGACCAAGTGCTCATACCATCCCATATGTGTACAGATGGCATGCAGCTTCTTTATTTTTAGCTTGGTGGAATTTTAATAACACATCTCCCTACTATGTTCCTCAAATTATAATAAAACATACCACAAATCATCTGAGTGATCCCACTGAAGTTATCCAAGGAACTTCTGCCCTTCCCACTATCATGGGGGCATAGTATGAGGTCTACAGCACACTAAGAAACCGTCTCAAAAATATTTCTTTCATTTCCTACCCAAATCCCTAGACTTTGTTTATATGGCAAGAAGATACACATTAGGCAAAGATAACAAAACTAGTTTGACACTTCTATTTCAGTACTGATAGGTGGTCTAGCACCTCCCTTGCAATGCTGCAAAGGTTGGCAACTTTGGGTATTCAATTAAAAAAGAAAGAGAAAAAAATACTATTTAATATTATAAAGCAAAACTAAGGAAGTAAATTGATAATGTGTTAAATATGCATAAACATATACATATAACACATACACAAGATATAGTCTAACATATGATTAAAAATATCATTACTATGTTTGTATTATGTTAAAAGGTACTTGTAATATATCATCATAATACATTATTAGTATTGAAAAGTCAGTTATAGGAAATCCATGAATTTCAATGCAGCTGTTCTATGTTGGAACAAATTTACCAGATACTTTTCATGTCAGATTCACTGAATGAAGGAAAACTTAGCATCTACCATGTGACAGGCTCTTTCCCAGGCACTGCAGCATGGAAGTATTCTCGTCAGGAAGTCTGTCTGCAGATAAGAGCAAAAGGAAACATAGAAGCTATCCAAGAAAAGAAGTAAAGGGAAAATTTTCTAGTTGGAGCCACCAGTATATACAATGTCCTCATGGAGGGCAGAGGCAGAAAAACTATATAGGCCCTTGTGATATTGAAGAAAATGAGGGGACTAGTGTATTAACGATGGGGGAGAAGTACATTTGCTCATATACTATAGGGTTTTGTTTACTCTGTAAAGAAAATTTGTCTCTAGAAGCATAGTGATGATATTAAATAGACCATTGTGGCAGGCAGAATGACCCCTGAAAATGTCCACATTCTAGTCCCTGGAACCTATCAATAAGCTACTTTAGTTGGAAAATGGACATTGATGATGTAATTAAAGATATGGGCCTTTAAAAAGATTATTTTGAAATATATCTGAATATACCTGTGAACCTAATCTAATCAAATGAGCCCCTAAGTGCAGAAAATTTTCTTTGGCTGGGGGAACAAATACAACAGAAGGAAAAGTCAGGTAGAGTTCACATAGAAGGAGCATTAAACACACAGTGCTGTAGCTTCTGAGATGCTGGAGCCCACAAGCTCAGAGGGAGGGAGGCTGTGAATTGGGGCTGAGCCTTGGTGGAAAGGCAGTAAGGAAACAGGGACCTCTGTTTTATATCTACCAAACCACAAATGCGGTACTGACTTCTGTTTGGGTGTCTATAATTTAAAAGGGACTGAAAAGAGCCCAAATAAAACATCAGGATGTTGATGAAAGAAAGCCAACTAGGTGTTGGAATGAGAAATTGTTAAGTCTGAAGAAGTGAAAATTTAGGGACTATTTAGAAAAATAAGGCTTTCAAATATTTTGAGAGTTGGCATGAGGAGAAGGTCACATGTTTTTATTCTACTTAAACCAAATGGAGCACTCCTATGGGATGACAACAAACGTTGCCTACAGGAACTGTTTTAGGTCAACAACCTGAATGAGCTTAGAACACAGATCTTTCTCTAGATCTATGCCCAGAGCTTGAGGCAGAGCAGGGAAACAAGCTAAGCTATCCTTTGCCCAGACCTCTGATCCACAGCAAGTGTAAAATCAATGTGACTGCTGTTTGAATCATCCAACTTAGTGGGACTGTGTTTTTGCAGCAATAGAAAATTAATACAAACAGGAAGAACAATTCAAAGTGAGTGATATAAACAGCAGATGCAGGGATTATCAGTACATTTCAGATATATATATATATATATATATATATATATATATATATATTCTAAATATATTATATATTTTTAATATATTAAAAGTGTGGGTGAATGATGGTGGGGACTGATGGTGAATGATGGTGCTGGTACAGTGTAAGAGGTAGAATTATTTTAAAACTAATTGGAAAATTAAATCTAAAAAACATGATGATTGACTCATCTTGAATGGAGAGGAAGAGGAAGTTTCAAGGTTATATATGTTATTAGTCTGTATAGAAGAATCATCACTGTTGTTCTTCATTGAGTCATGCAATACTAGTGGAATAGTAAGCTTTTAGAGGAAGGTAGGAATGGAACAAGAAGCTCTGAGTTTAATTTTTTTAATATTTTATTTTTAGTTGTAGTTGGGCATAACACCTTTATTTTATTTTTATGTGGTATTGAGGGCCTTGCACGTACTAGGTGAGTGCTCTGCAGCTGAGCCACAACTCCAGCCCTCCCAAGTTTAATTTTAGATATGTTGTGTTTGAAGTATCTTTTATAGCAAACAATGGGTCTAGGCAATCATACATTCAGATCTGGAATTTGGAGGTGAGGTATGTGATTTAGACCTAGGTTTATGAGGCGTCCAATTGTCACTTAAAGTGAGAACAGAAAATGATAAGAAAACACAGAACTTTAATTTAAATATTGTAGAGAATGAAACTCAAAACAGCTAGAAATAATTGAATGGCTTGGAAGAAATAAAGATGGCAGGTTTCATGGAAGTTCCATAACAAGTAAAATATATCTTTCAAATTTATTAACATAAAAGTCTTATTGGGAACTAGTTTGGTATAGTAATGAGAAGAAAACTAAAATGATGTGAAAAGATTGGAGAGTGAAGACAAGAAAAAAGTGTGCCATGAAACCTGGCTGAGATCCTGAGGAGAGACATTTGTTATGCCTTAGGAGCGCCACATTAAGGTTAGTCATAGGAATGTCATGTGATCCTGCTTCCGAATGGCCTCCCTTCTCATATTTGAAAATTTCATATTTCTCCTCAGTCTCTGAATACTTCTTTGGACGTAAGCAGGTTCAATTCCAGCACATCCCAGCATTCTTTCATTAATATGATCATCTCCTTTGAACTCTCTGGTTTGTCAGTGTTCCTCTGACATTGTAGGAACCAATCAGGAATCAATACCCCACTTGTGCCTGCTACATATTATACAAAGCAAAATGCTCATCTCTTTTGTTCTGTGTTCTTTGTGGAGTCCATATTAATATTACAAATTTTAGTTACCATTCTACTCTATTGACACACTTTGAACTTCAGATAACTGTAAGGACCTTCTTTTTGTTTACTTTTTTAAAAAGTATATATTAATTAATCTCATGCAGGGTTGCTACAGTTTGAATGTGGTTTGAGTTGCCCCCAAAGTTTTATGTGCTGGACACTTGGTCCCCAGTGTGGCTGTGTTGAGGTGACAGAACATTCAAGAGTTGGAGCCTATTGCAGGGAGAGGGGAGTCCTTGGGAACACTGCCCTCAAAAGGTACTAAAGTAGTTCTCTTGGAATTCTAGTCAGTTCCCTGAGAGAAAAGATTGATATAAAGGAGAATTGGTCCTGAAATATCTATGACTTCCTTTCTCACCATACTACATTTTGTCCAGTGTACCCAGTCATTCTGGCGCCATTAATCATGGTCTCAGGGGAACTGAACATTTGTTCAGCCCATTTGGGGCTGTCCAATTTTGGACTGTGAGCCTTCAAACTTCAAGCTAAATAAAACTTTTTTCTTTACAAACTATTAGCTTGAAATATGTTGTTACAAACAAAATAGTGAATGAACTACGAAAAGGGTCATTTTAATCTTCTTTACTGTTTCTCCCCTTACATTTATGCATTTATTTATATCTATCCTATTATTCACTTGTTAGTTATAGCCCACAATTCAGTTGACTTTTGGTTCCTCCATAAATATCTATAACTTGTAGATGGAGTATGTATAACACTCTCATCTATACATGTAGCTACATGCTATCCACATGACTGATATCTGTGTTCTTAATAGCTTCTTAAAAAGTGACAAAACTCTTAAACATGGAGGATTGAGGTGGGGGCCTCTGGCATAACTCTAAGTAACCTTTATATCAAATCTTAAAGAAATTAGAGTGAAAATGCACAAAAATTATAGTTATATGTTCCTGATAAACACTATGGACACTTTATATCATTTAAACATATTTATTCATATAAAAACATATATAGCCACCCTTAAAAACTTGAGCAAATACCTGCATTTAAAGTCTTGCTAGAGACCATACCCTCAACGTCTTCCAGTATCTTCTTTATGAGACCATGCAATCTATTCATCAACTTTAATATTATTCTCGATTTTGGCAACAGTAAGTGTGTCTGTTAGCCTCATTTTCTACTTCATACACTGAATTTCTTCCACTGAGTTATGCTTTTCATTTACTGATGAAGTACACAAGCTGCTCTTTTACACAATCTGCTATTGCATTAATTGTTGAAGATTTTTAGGGAGGCCGTGAACTACATTAACCATAAAAATGATTTTTACAGAAATAAGTGGGAAAAGACCCTTATTTCTCTAATGATTCCATTTCATTTTTAATAATATAGTTTGTGCATTTTGTAACTAAATGAACTTATTTATTTTCTAAGCAACAAGCCCAGAACCAGTTTTCCATGAATATTTAATAACTGTACAACATTCTTTGGCCTATATTTCTGTATTTTTACTTATGTTACTATTGCTCTGATCTAGTTACATTTATATGGCTCTGATTTTATTTTCTGCTTTATCCTAACCCATTACAAATATTTTATAGGTAGCAGGAGAATACATTTAAATGTAACAGTTTAATGGAAACATATAATAGTATAAAATAAATAGCTAAATTAGTACTCACTGGATGTTTTTGCTTGTGAAATTCAGACATCTCATTATTTTAACTTTCCACTAGAAACTGTGTTGAAATCCCCTATTCAGATCCATGTATTTGATCCTATGCAATACTCAACAACCCCAGTATAAAGGGTAGTGTCTGACCATGATGGTATTCAAGAAATGGTAGATCTCATCTTCCCTTGCAGTAATGTCCTGGACACACTTGCATCACTTTCCCCTTTATTTTTTAACTATTTTCAACATACTTTGATGATTTATCCACTGATGTTGTGACACTCTGATTCCATTTTTTTAAAGATGCAAAAGATATTTTTAAAATTGGGTATCATCTCTCACAGCATTAATAAGTGTTATTTAACATTTAATCTGTTTTTTTTTTTTCCTAACAACTGGAGACAGTGATAGTGAAGGAAGTTCTATAGAGGAGAAACAAGAGCATGGAACATTTGCTAGTCAAATCTTTGTGTAGCTAAGGTCCTGGAATTGAGTTTCTAACTTGAAACTTGAAGCTTAGTTTATATACTTCATATAATATTTAAGACTGTAGCCTTAAGAATAATTCTGCAGGGGATAATAAGAAGAAACAAGGGAAGGGCATAGGAAGGGCAACAAAAATGATGACCAGAGGGCTTGGGCACAGTCCAGCATTGTAGCTAGTAAAAATACCCAATGCTAAGGGGCCAATGACTTTTAGAAAGAGGGACAACTAAGTGTAAATTTCCCATAGTTCGCATTGTTGCAGTCTAAGTGACCTTCCCCTTTAAAATCTTACCACATCTTCTAGGCATATATAGACTTTGTGTATTTTCATGTATGTGAATCAAGGGAAGGATCTGATTTCTATATTTAAGTTTCCTTGGGACAGTTTTTATGGGATCTAAGTAATCAAATGATAGTATATCTAAAACAGGAGTTATGGTGTCAGATGTCATCAACAGACAAGGTCTCAGGGGCTAGAACTTCCCACAAACCATACCCTGGAGATCCAATCCCTGTTCTAATGGCATGTTGATCTTTAATAAGTATCATCCAGATGACATTTGGCTTACACTTGGAAGTCACTTCAGTTGCTAAAAATAAGTCTATTCTAGCACTATTTAGTCATTCACAAAGCACATAGAAAATACTCTAATTTCCTAACACCATGCTAGGATCTTTAGTGATCCTAAAGCTTCTTGCTGTAGGAAACAGTTTGAGGCAATATTAGTAATATATGAGATGCAATTAGAGGATAACAAGTGGTCATTGTTGTTATATTTGAATGTTTGGGATCCCTCCAAAATTTCATGTTGAAACTTAATACGCAATGCAATCATGAGAGGAGGTTTGCTCTTTGAGAGGAGGTTAAGCCATAAGGGCTTCTCCCTCATGAATGGGCACTGTGCTTCAAGAAGGGCTTGGTGGAGGTTTGCCCATTGTTGCCTTCTTACCTCTGTCTTATGCAGGAACCACATCCTTCCCCTCTGGAGGACACAGCATTCAAGGTACCATCTTGGAAGAAGAGACTGGACCCTGGCCAAGATAAGGACTCCCAAGTCCTTACCTCTTTCTCAGACTACCCAGCCTGTTACTGTTGTGAGACTAACAAGGAAGCCCAAAGTGATTTTGATTATAATACTGCTCACAGTTTGACCTCATTGTCTATTGTTTACTTCTCTCTCTCTCTCTCTCTCTCTCTCTCTCTCTCTCTCACACACACACACACACACACACACACACACACATAAATATACACACACACAAATATTTGGGATAAGGTTTTATTTAATTTGATGGAAAAAGGGACACATTTTACATATAAATATGTTTACAATACCTTTTTGTTAGGTCTTTGGATACTGGATTAGATAAAATGAGGAAAATAAGGACATATTGAAAATGTAAACCCAAGTTAAATATTAGATATTTTTGAGTCTGAAAATCTGGATACCTCAGAGTTCTATGTAGCAGTTGCTTTTGAAAGAATCAGAGATACATAGTTTATAATCCCAGCATCCTATGAATTTTATAACTGACAATCTCCAGCCTCATAGCAACACTTGGGAAATGAAAAAAAAAATGGAAGTGTATGGGTAACAAGGAAAATAATATTTTTTGAAATAGCTCTGACACAAGAAAACTAGTAGTATTTGAAGACATGGCCAGGAAAAACAGAACTGGGTCAGTTTAGGTCAGCCAGATCTATGGTTTTGGAATTAAAGCACTGTAGAGTCATTTTTGGGCCATTCATTGTGGGTTCCAGCAAGGTTTTCATCAAATTCAGGGCAACAAATTTGGCTCTATGAATAACTTTCTTACATCTTGTAAAAAAAATATGTATTTGTGGATTACAAAGTTTCAGGATATTCAGTAAACTAAAATTAACAAAGAACAACAGTGAAAGGAAATGTTTGCTTGGGATTATATCACTAAACCATGTACTTAATCTGGGGATGACTAGAACATTCCACTGGGCTCAGTGACCAGAGAAAAACTGCTTCCTTCTCACTTCAGTAAACAGAGACAGCTGGATCTTCCTCCACTTCTACCATCTTTCTTCATTCCCCACACCATCACCTTCTCCCCTGCCTATTTCATCCTTCTGTTTCTTTTTTCCTTGGTCTTACATGTGTATTGAAAAACCAATATACAATTTATTAACTTAAAATGACAACTAGTTGCTCTAAAAAAGATTAAAAAATAAATAATATAAAATCCAAAAGAGTATTAGTAATTCTTCACCCTTGTTCTTTTTCTTTTTTTTTTTGGTCCTATATTACTCTATTGCAGAAGATGGAAATGTCAGGTGATAAAAATGGTCAAGGTTTCTGGGTGAATATATGTGAAACTAAAGATTCTTCATGCCGGCCACGTGGTTGCTCAAGCCTGTAATCCCAGCGGTTTGGGAAGCTGAGGCAGGATGATCATGAGTTCAAAGCTCAGCCTCACCAATTTAGCAAGACCATAAGCAATCCAGAGAGACCATGTAACTAAATAAAATATAATAAAGGGCTGGAAATATTGCTCAATGGTTAAGTGTCCCTTGGGTTCAATCCCTGGTACCAAAACAGAAAAACAACAACAACAACAAAAACCTTCATAATTAACAATGGTAACAATTGCTAATTTTTATTTCATTGCCAAACTGCTATAATATAAATGTGAAAATATGCTACATAACCTCAAGAAAGTAACTTGGGGAATCGATATTAACACATTTAGAAATGAATCAAAAATTTAAATGTTAGAAGTGTCTAAATTTATATGAATCTTGTTGTTTGTGTTAACGGTGAAGATGGGGTTAATGTTAAGTCTTGTTTTTTTCCCAAGAAAAGAAGAAAATATCTAGCATTTCCCAGGTGTAGTCCCCAGGGCAAGTGACATGTTTATAACCTTACTTCCTGTTGTGACAAGGTGGATTGTGTGGAATTGCAACAGACTGTGAGCAAAGTGGGACATGACTGTCCTATAAAAAGCTGTCTTTCTTGTTTCCTAGGTGCCATTGAGTAGGAAAAGGTAAACACCATTTCTAGTAGATGCCTTTTATTTTAAAGGCATAGTGTTTGCCAGCAGAGTGAGAAGAAAGATCAGATCTATATCTCATTTTGTATCTGTGGACAGGAAGCATGTGTCATATGTCAATTAGTACATAATAAAATGCTTCCTCCCCAATAGAGGCATGAATGCTAACTTTCTAGCCATATTCAGAAACACCATTTGGTGGATTAGCGCTGCTAAAATTTCTGACACCTACATTTGGCAAGTGTGCGACCTGAAGGACATGAATTTGTCTTCTTTTCAGAACCACACGCAGTCAACCATGTTATCTTTTGATTGTCTTGCAAATTGTTGTTACATTTAAAAAGGTAGAGGGATGCTGACCACTTAGCACATAGAGATATGAAATTGTTGCACTAAACAAAGACAATAACAATGCTGCATTTCCGGACTTAAAATATTACTGCTTCTTTAATATACGTCTTGTTTTTACTATAAGCAGAGAAGTAGCAGATGGGTAGCCAGTACTAGGTAGCATTTAAGGGATGAAATCATATATATGGCTGATGCCATTAAAGGGAGTAAAGGGAGTTCCTTAGAAATGAGGCACTTAGGGGAAATGAAGCAAAGCTGAAAAGCATTTCAAAGGAAGTTGCCTTTTCAGAGGAAAACCAGTTAAGAATGCTGTGTGTCAAGCTGTATGAAAGTGGAAAATATTGCTCAAAGGTACTGTCTGATGACCGTCCCAGGGAACACAGTGGCTACAAGAAAAAAACATAAATTTAAAGAGTAAATTCAATAGTGGTAAAGTTATAATCTTGTATTCAAAAGTCATCTACCTGCCCCAAAACACAAAACATTGTTTCCTAAAGTTCTCTTGGGAAACCTGGTAGTTATTTATAAAGGAAAAACTGGATGAATAAATCTTCTCCAAATTATTCATTGAATATAAACATTAAATATCTTTATGGAATGAATATTTTTCTTTTCTGTTGGCAATTGTTGCTTTTTAAATATAATTAATGATTATATCACAGCAACCTTTAGATATGTGAACCTATTTAGATTCTAAACTGTTTTCTTTAGAATTTCCAGAGAAAACAATGAATATTGTGAGCAAGAATATGATTAAGAATCTCCCAATCCAACTTTGGGAAGAACAAATATTATGAAATGTGTTCATGAGGAAGGAAGGAGAGAAGATAAAGCTATTTGCTCTAGTTACTTTTCTGATAGTAGGTTTTTAAAAAATGAAACACACACACACACACAAACACAAACCATTCTTTCCTGACAGCATACCGTGAATTTGAAACCTCTTTGCAAAAAGGAACAACTTTGTATATATCTGCATGCCTCTCATAATTTATCATAGAACTAGGTTTTTAATAAACATTTGTGTAGTGAATAAATTAGTTATAAATGATAAGCTGTGGCTATAAAAGTCAAGCATAGTGACAAATCACTGTGAGTAATTTTCTTTCATCTTGGTTTTGCTATTAACCGGTATTAGAATACCTCTGCTTGACTAATGTTATTAGTTGACCAAAACAAAATTAACCCTTTGAAACCTCAGCTTCTCCAAAATGAGAAATATTTAGAGATGATGCTTTGTGAAGTGTAAAAGCACAGATAATATAATTAATCTTTTTTTCCTTCTTATGTTTAGAATGGTTTGAGAAATATGATTTCTTTCATAAATGACCAATGAATAGAGAAATTAGTTTTTTCACAGATTTTATTGCATAAAGTTTTGAATGATTTGTTAAAGTTATACTCAAGTTATCAATACAGTTCTGTGAATGTTGGTGTCTATTTTTACCTGAGCTTAAAATGACATGGAATTTGGGCGGTTGCTACTTCTAGCTCAGTGAAAATCAGATAATTCAGAGTTTCTACACTGAGTCAGAATTCCCCTGAAACGCGTTGAGAAAGCATTTGGCTGAAGAATGAGTGTCTGTCTCCTCTGTACTTGAAAAATGGAATCCATGTACAAATTTGCTTCCAACAATTCAGAAGTCAAGCATTCCTCTCAATAATATTGTTAAATGAGGGACATAACGTATCCTTGTAGCCCTGAGAGATCAAATGTGTAAAAAGCCTCATAATATTGCATAACCTGGTCAGAATGGAAACATAACTGTTTTTGCAGGCCATTTAGAAATTCAATCGCTGAAGACTGCTTTTGAAACCTTGGGTGTCTAATACACATAGTATTTGTGTGTATATGTGCAGAAGATGCAATACAGTGTTCCTTGGAATTAGTGACTGGCAGGAGTGCTCTGGAAATCCACTTAATCTATTTGAAAATTTCAATTTGAGCACTTTTGTATAGCTTATATATATATATATATATATATATATATATATATATATATATATATAATTTCAATTTAATATTTTAGTGAAAAATTTCCATTTCATCTCTAATAGTTAGATCTGAGAGTCAATTTACAGATTTGTTGCACCAAATCTGAAAATCTTTAAAGAGAATTTAGTGCTATTATTTCTTTTATTAGACCTGTCTGACTACAGGTGAGTAGTTATGACTAAGACATGCATAATTGTTATCTACTTTAACACTCTTTAACTTGTCTTTAGGATAGCTTTCTCAGACCTCTGCCATTTTCATTATTGCACTAAATATTGTTTTGCATCAGAGTAGCTTCCTTATAAGAAGACTGATCTTTCAAAAATGCACATTTAATCGTATAATATTTGTCTTTCTATTAAAATCTGGACACATATCCCTATATCCCCAGCTTCTCAGAATATCACATTAAAACTTTATCTGTCCACTCATAACTTTGCATCTTGTTTTTTAGCTGTTCTTCCAAGACACTGTTTTTACAGCCTTTCCAATCAACCTGCTACTCTCCAATATCCTACTGAACATATTAGGACTTGGAATCCCAGGTATTCATTGTAAGCAAAAACATATATAAAATGAAATTCATCATTAATATCTCCCCAGTATACTGAAAAGTCTGTTTTTCTGCTTGTGGTTTATGGGATTTTTAAAAAGTATTTCATTTGTTAAGTTATATAATAATATAATTTGTTAAGTTATATAATAGTTATATAACTATTCTTTTATGTAAATATTAATTTTTATAATATCTCCATGATGTTCACTTTAAAATTATTCTCATATAATAGATGAAGAAACTGAAGCTCAGAATATTTAAGTGACTTTCCCAGGGATACAGAGTAAGAAAGTTACTAAACTATAACTCAAAGCCAGACAGTCTGATCTGAGAATCTATGCTTTTTTTATTCTAAAAGAATATTGCAACATATTCTTTAGAAACACTTTTCCTAGTAGTTTATATATTTTAAGGAAGGATATAAAAACCTTACTTTTCAAAGGTTATATTTGTGTTAAATAAAGAAAATTAAAATTTGGTTTGTGAGATATCTTAATAACTCAGCTATTCAATTTGATTTTAAGCCCTATCAAACAGTACAAGATTCTAATAATAGACTATTTAGATGATTTATCTGCTCTCTTAAAGCTCCTTTATTGCCACAGGAACTAGAGAAAATTTGTAGTCAAAGAAAATAAAAAATAAAAATATCTAGTACCTTAATATGAAAGAGAAAAGTAAGAATGTGGATTAGTCTAACTCAAAATAATGACTAACAAAGTACTGCTTAGAATTCCTAGAAAGCAAACTAGAAGGAGACAAACCCAGTGCATATGTAAACAAGGGTGCAGGGGGGTTGGGGAGATGCTCATGATTGCCCTGGGCATCCTGAATGACCTCATTTATCTTTATGTGCTACTTTCATCAGCACTGCTTTGGTGTCAAGGCCATGGAACCAAGAATATGAGAGATGTACAGAATCCATCCCCATGACATTTAATGCCTATAAAATGTTTGCCCTGTCAGACAGGGAAAATATGAAAAGAATATTGAATACAGAATTCTGCCTACCCGAATCAGGTTACGAATTTAAGAGGCTATGAAAGAATGACATAAGTGTGTTAAGGATCCAGTGGAATGACATTAAATGTGTTTTTAAAGCCAGACAGGAAAACACTCAAGTGAATTCAGGGAGCCAAAGATTTGCAAATTCCAAGCAAGCAGTAAAGCTCTTGGTTACCATTTCTTATGGCCGCAGAATTCTTGAGTGGAAACCAGGCATGATGGAGCATACCAATAATCCCAGATAATAGGGAGGCTGAGACAAAAGGATGGCAAAATTCAAGGCCAGTCTGGGCAACTCAGTGAGACCATGTCTCAAAACAAACAAACGAAGCTGGTGTCATAGCACAGTAGCACAGCATTTGCCTATCATGTGCAAGGTCTTGGTTTAGATCCTCAATACTTAAAAAGAAGCAAGCAGGCATTCTTAAGCAGGAGAAGGGATGAGACAGAAGGTAAGAATATGAGTGCAGGATGGCATTCTGAACTTCCTGTAGCTCTCAGGCCCTGTTGTTATGGACTAGAAGAAGGGGATCTATCCATAGGTGAATATTTCATGATGAATTAGCATATATCCTTAGTAGATGATTGGACACAGTACAACTATATCCTTGGTAGTCTTCTAATACACTAAAAAATCATATCATATATTTAAAGAAAGAGATGTAAATCAAATATAATTTTTTTCTGTAATAATTTTGGGAGCAATTTGAGCATATATGCTATTTAGTGTGGAGAACTATTGTAGAGAATTTAGCATATTAGAGCTGCTGACTCTAAATTTAAAAATGTTACTGAGATTTTGGATAGAGACTTGAGATAATATATTAAAAGATTAAATATGTATTGATTAACTTGAGATAATATGTTAAAAGATTAAATATGCATTGGTTAACTTTATAAGAAGCAATAAATTGTGTATAATTGTAAGTATATATATGTTTAATTTAATAGATTATTAGAAATAGCTTAAATATTTTAAAATATTTTGTTTGATTTGGAGGAGAATATAATCACGAGTAAGTAGAAATAATTAAAGGAGTTGGTCAACTTTTGCTTAAAGGCTTTGGTTGAAACTGATGATTTTATTTGTTAGATTTACAAAGTGTAAAACACTTTGTAGTTGGTTTTATTGATTTAGGGAGAAACTGTAATTTTGAAATTGAAAATACAGTTTTATTGAATTGAATGTTAATTTTGAAAACCCCTTATTAACTTTAAGGTCATGAAAGCCATATGAGGGAGACACATACTACATACTCCATGAATGTTCATTATTCAAGAAAAGGAAGAGAAAGAACAAAAAAAAAACAACAACAAAAAAAAAAACAACAACAACAAATGTAAGATCATAAGTGTGTTTCTCCAAGTAAGAATTTGCTTTTAAGGAGTTAAGTAATTTTATTAAGATGAAGTTTTCTGGGCAGTGTTTATTGTATGATACATATAGGAACAATGTCTTCAATAGCAATTTATAAAAGAAGAAAACAAAAATTTCAAATTCTCAAAAAAACATTAGATCCTAGTATTAATTTTTAACATTTCATTGAGGAATCAAAATTAACAGACATGTTTCCCTCTAATGATTTGCAGAAAATATAAACAAATAAAAATCTAAATTTCTCCTATCTATAATCTGGCTTTACTTTGGGTAGGAACTTGACAGTGAATAACTTAATATTGAAACCCCTAGCTAAGACTAAAAGTGTGGGAATTCTGTAATTGAAGAAGTAAAGTTGGCATTTTGTTGAAAAATTGAAGATGCTGAAGCAGTTTGAAGATGCTTTATTTGGGTCCTAGTCAATCTTTCATGAAGGCCAGAGAGGGATTTTTCTCTATATAGAGTTAGTAATTTTTGTTCTTGTTGAAATAGTTTTGTATCTCTTCAAATAAAAAGATAAATGCTTGATTTAAACTCCCAACATGTTCCATTTTAAAAGTTTGAAAAATGTTTGAAATGGCCTGTTTGAAATGGTTTGGAGTAGGAATATTCAATTTGTCTTCCTGTATTACAAAACTACCTTAGAAATTTTTGTATAAGTTATTTTGAACATGTTTGACCTCCTAAAAAATTTCATAATCCAGATAAATAAATTTCTTGACATTTTGAGTTTGGTATTTTCCTTCTAGAAAGACAGTCTTCCAAAATTCATAGCTTTGGTTTTTGGCAAATTTTAGAATAAATTGTTTTCATTTAATTTCTGGCATTAATTGAGTAACAGCTTCTGTATCTTGCTTAGGAGTCCCCCAGTAGGATATGGGATGGAAACTGTGCCACCTATATAGAAGAAAATGATCATCTTGCTCCTTTCTTCCTCATCACCTTCTTCCACAACACTAGCTGTAACTTCTTTGTGCCAGACCTATGTGGAGTGTAGATAGGTCCAGTGAGGAATGGGTAAAGGAAATCTGGTTCCTCTTATTCCTAGTTCCCAATTAATTATTGAAAGAAGACAAAGATTAAAGTTCCAGGAGAAAGGTGTAGTGATGTCTGGGAAGCAATAAGAGAGAAACTTACAAAAAATCCACTTTTCATGTGTATTCTGGGAACAGACCACCTTCCACACTGCTTCATACCACCCTAGGAGAAGCTACATCAAAATACATGCTGTGGAATTTTACTATTAAGTTGACAAAAGAGTGAAGGAGTTTTGCTTCCTATTTGCTAAGGATGGGACAAGAATCCCTTTCATGCCTCTGAAGGGCAGGGGAATGTTGAGAGTTTGAACAACATTTTTTGTTTTTGTCAGAGGAAATTATTGGATAAGACTATTCCCCCCACCTCAAAATTAGACTCCCAGTGCTGTGAATTTCAACATAGGTCAGTAGCAAGAAAATCATTAAAATCACAAGAAGAGCACTGGTCAAGATGAAATGAGGATAAGTCACGGGGAAGATCATGAGATGCTGACTCTAATGAAGGTCTAGAGACTATAATTATAGTGAGTCATAAACTACATCAGAGCACTCATCAGCGGATTACTGAAAAAGATTATGGAGCAAAGATTAGTCATCCCTCAGCTCAACTTTCTACCTGTCTAAGGAGCATCCTTAGTGGTTACTACATGGTAAATACCAGGAGCAATCCAAAGGCTGCCATACAGATTCAGGAAACCTATATCTTCTCTGTAAGCATGAGATTTCATAAGACAATTGCAATGTAGAGGCTGCCTCATGACACTTTGAGAGATTGATGATTTATGTGATATCTCTAAGCAGAGATGGGATTGCTTAAGAGACAGTTTCAATGGTTCGATTGACCTTATATTACCTAAGTGGAAAAAATTATGTTTATTTATTTCCTCCCAATCTATAAAGGAAGACAATATGATTTTATAGAAATTCTCTGTTCTTCTGAATGTAGAGTAAGTAAGCATTTTATCTTTCCACATTTAGGAAAACTGCCTCAGGCCAACATCATTCTGAATAGAGAAAAATTAAAGGCATTCCATCTAAAAACTCTAAAAAGACAGGGATGCTCTCTTTTACCACTTCTATTCAACATAGTTCTTGAAACACTGGTCAGAGCAATTAGAGAGATAAAAGAAATTAAAGGAATATATGTAGGGAAAAAAGAAATTAAATTAGCACTATTTGCTGACTATATGATTCTATAACTAGAAGACCCAAAAAGCTCCACCAGAAAACTTCTAGAACCAGTAAATGAATTCAGCAAATTAACAGGATATCAACACCCATAAATCAAAGGCATTTCTGTATATCAGTGACAAATCCTCTGAGAAGGAAATGAGGAAAACTACCCCATTTACAATAACTTAAAGAAAAAGATACTTGGGAATCAATGAAAAAGGTGAAAGATCTATACAATGGAAACTACAGAACCCTAAAGAAAAAGAATCAAAGAAGACCTTAGAAGATGGAAAGATCTATCTTGCTCTTGGATAGACAGAATTAATATTATCAAAATGACCATACTACCAAAAGCACTATACAGATTTAATGAAATTCTGATCAAAATCCCAAAGGCATTCCTCATAGAAATAGAAAAAGCAATCATGAAATTCATCTGGAAAAATAAGAGACCCAGAATGGCTAAAGCAATCCTTAGCAGGAAGAGTGAAGCAGGTGGTATCACTATGCCACACCTTAAACTATACTACAGAGCAATAGTGACAAAAACAGCATAGTATTGGAACCGAAACAGAGTGGTAGACCAATGGTACAGAATAGAGGACACAGAGACTAACCCACAAAATTACAATTATATTAAACAAAGGCGCTAAATCATGCATTGGAGAAAAGATAGCCTCTTCAACAAATGGTGCTGGGAAAACTGGAAATCCATATGCAACAAAATGAAATTAAACCTCTATCTTTCACCATGCACAGAACTCAACTCAAAGTAGATCAAGGACCTGGAATTAAATCAGAGGCTCTTTGTCTAATAGAAAAAAAAGTAGGTTCTAATCTTCATCATGTGGTATTAGCCCCATCTTCTTTAATAAGACTCCTACAGCTCAAGAATTAAAACCAAGAATCAATAAATGGGATGTAATCGAACTAAAAACTTTTTTCTCAGCAAAAGAAACAATCTGTAAGGTGAACAGAAAGCCTACATACTGGGAGCAAATTTTTACCTCTCACACATCAGATAGAGTACTAATTTCTAGGATATATAAAGAACTCAAAAAGCTAAACACCAAAAAAATCAAATAACCCAATCAACAAACAGGCTAAGGACCTGAACAGACACTTCTCAGAAGAGAATATACAATCAATCAACAAATATAAGAAAAAATGATCATCATCTCTAGCAATTAGAGAAATGCAAATCAAAACCACTCTAAGATACCATCTCACTCCAGTAAGAATGGCAGCTATTATTATGACAAATAACAATAAGTGTTGGGTTGGCAAGGATGTGGGGGAAAAGGCACACTCATACATTGCTGGTGGGACTGCAAAATTGGTGCAGCCAATTCAGAAAGCAGTATGGAGATTCCTTGGAAAACTGGGAATGGAACCAACATTTGACCCAGCTATTCCTCTCCTCCTACTATACCCAGAGGACTTAAAAACAGCATAATACAGGGACACAGCCACATTAATGTTTATAGCAGCACAATTCACAATAGCTAAATTGTGGAGCCAATCTAGATGCTCTTCAGTGGATGAATGGATAAAAAATTTTGGCATATATACACAATGGAATTTTATTCAGCAATAAAATAAAATAAAATTATTTTTTATTTTTTCAGGTAAATGGATGGTGTTGGAGAAGATAATGCTAAGTGAAGTTAGCCAATCCCCAAAAGACAAATGCTGATTGTTTTCTCTGATATAAGGAGGATAACTCATAGTGGGGTAGGGAGTGGGAGCATGGGAGGAATAGATGAATTCTAGATAGGGCAGAAGCAGGGATGGAAAAGGAGGGGGCAGGGTATTAGCAAGGATGCTGGAATGTGATAGACATCATCATCCAAAGTACATGTATGAAGACATGAACTGGTATCAATATACTTTAGATACAACCAGAGATATAAAAAACTGTGCTGTATACATGTAATAAGAATTGTAATGCATTAGCTGTCACTTATTTTTTTAAAAAAATCAATAAAAAGAAAAAAAAAACATTGTCTGTGAGCATATAATTGAACCCAAAGCTAATTAGAAACCCGTAGTCCTCATTAGAGAGTCAAGGTATGTTAAGCCCATGGATGAAATCCCCAAAATGTAAAATATGACATAAAAGAGATCCAAGATAATTCACAGAGGAGGCAAAGAAAGAACAATTCTGGAAAATTATTGGAGTCTCTTTTACTTGGATCCTGAAATTTTTAGGAGGGAAATTTAGATTCAGCCATGGTAACTGAATCCATATGTACAATGGCAAGGAATGTCTTTTGGAAGAGCATACTCTATAAGAGAGCAGACTTGAGAACCAAATCAAAAAGAATCTGCAGCTACTAATTAATGCATAATCCAGAAACAGCTTGGGAGATGTTGGGAAGCTTGGGAGTATGACCATGCTGTTCTGATTTCCATATTCCTCTCAAATAAAGTATCTGAGGCTGGAGGTTGGTCAGAAATTTAGGAATTGAAGCAGTAATGGGAGGAGCAAGAAGACACCTCTCAAGGAAGGACACCAGATTACGCTTTGGGCAAATTTTCAGTAGAGACAGCTCTTATCTCTGAGTCGACCTGCTCAGTGTTCGCCTGTGATCACATTTTGAGATCCAGTATAAGGGGAACCCGGTCTCCAAAATGATCACATCGTCACCAGCTATTAATTGTGAGATTTCCTTCCAGTGTCTAGGGTGGCCTATTAGGTTGATTGGCAAAAAGGGGGAAAAACATGTGGATAAAGACCTAGCTCTCAACTTTTTGAATTGAAATGAACTCTAGGATCATAATAAATGGTAATTATGGGACCATATTAATTTACTAAAGGGATCATAGAACTGTGAGATATTTTAAATACTGTTTATTAGTGTGTGTCTCCTATTGGCATGCATGTGTCTTTTACTGTTTTCTTAATTAAAAGGTATCCATGTACCTCATGGGAACTTTTCATTGTAGCAACAGGAATGAAATGCGAAAGAATAAGCTAATACTCATCATCACCCAACTGTTTTAAGGCAAAGAAAATAAGCATATCTATTTGAGCACAACTTCAATATTAAGTGGCAAGTGCTCAAAGTTCCATGTACTATATCAACAGAACATGCATCCCAATTGTCTGGAATTCTTTTTTTATTTGTTTATTATTAGTTTTTTTTATTAGTTGCTCAAGACAATACAATGATCTTGACATATCATACATTTTATTCAAATAGGGTATGAATTCTCATTTTTCCATGTGTACAGATTGCAGGATCACATTGGATATACAGCCATGTATATACATACAGCATACTAGTGTCAGTTGTATTCTGCTGCCCTCCCTATCCACCCTCCCCTTCCCTCCCCTCCCATCACCTCTCTCTACCGAATCTACTGTGACACTTTTCTCTCTCACTTTTTTTCCCTTCCCCCTCACACCATCGTATATGTATTTTGTGTAACAATGAGAGTCTCCTATTTTAATAGAGAAAGAAAAGAGAAAAGCTATGTCATAGCCCTGTTTTCCATCATTTAACATAGGAATATTTTTGCCAATGGCCTGATTTCCCACATTTTGATCCTAAATTAATTCTATGATAAGCATTCTGAATATGCATTAGAATTGATGGCTCTAGCAAGATTACAGTGTTGATGTTGGAAACAGTTACTGCCTAGGTGTGAATCATTAAAGATGAGTTGAAAAAGGTTTGGCAAATATTAAATCTTGAATATTTTCTTAAATCAACCAAGCATTATAGCAGTTATCATTCATAGATTAGTTATTTATAAACTTGTTTTGTTCTTCAAAGATGGAAGTAGAATACAATAAACATTACTATTCAATTTGGTAAAAACATAAGGTAGCATGGAGATTTGAAGGAAATAGTTGGTCGATCATTTGAGGGAGGTAATGGATACAGACACAGACAGAGGAAATTGGGGTATGAGAAAGCACACATGTCTAGCTCATGATTGGGGTCTTGCACTACCCCAAATAGAATTTAAACAGTTTGGGCAAATCTCAGCATGTTAGTGTTTTTAAATTTCAAATTCTAGGTGGAATGGCTATATTCCAGAAAGGCTTTTTCCTAAAATTTGTTAACAATAATTTTAAACAGCTTCAAGAGAAAAATTCCATTCATATATCACTGAAAATATATATTTATAATCCCTTGTTTTTATCCAATCTTGACTAATATATGGCTAATAAATGTCAATGAAGAATATATTGTAGTATAGAAATCTTTTGTCATAACATTAAGAGGAAATAGCCTTAATGTTCAATAATGGATATGTACTAGTATCATAATGCTGTAAAGCACATAAAAGAGGACTTTTCAGAAATTTTTAAAAACCCCGCATATATATAAAATAATGGTATTAAAGTAACTTCATCTTTGGGGCATGAATAAAAATATTCTTAATTGAATTTTTAATTTTTATATCTTTCAAAATTTATACAAATTCAAATATTTAGAATGAATTGACTTCAATTATTAAAATTAGAAATGTCTCTTTTTGAGATGGTATATCAGATGGTTTTTTGTTCCTTCCTGGTTTCCTAAGCAGTATCTCATAGATAAAAGTTGTCCTAAAGCAGAGTGGTTGGCATTCTTCTGTCACCTTGTTCTCTTTCCCTTTACCTCTATGCATTGTCTCTTACGTTTTATATTCAGTGTGCTCTAATGTTCAGGTGGCCTCCAACTTGCTCTAACTCCATAACACATCTCTCCCTCTTTGATGGAGGTGCTCATGCTGCACAATAAATACCTTTCTCCTACACATTAAAAGATTTTTAATTAAAGAGTTCTCTTTTCTTTGTCTTGGTTAGAGTGAAAATTTTTTGTAACATCATATCTAAAACATATTATCTTGGATACATTCTTCTATTAAAACATTGTTGGGCAAAAGCCAGTTTTGGGCATGCCATTTCCCTTCCTTCTCTTTTCTATTCTTTATAGTTTTTTAAAGAAATGTATGTCTGTATGCATAAGTATATGTGTGTATGTGTGTGTGCATGTATGTGCTGTGTCAGTTGAGTGTACTTCATGTGGTTTGAAGAAATCTGGGGACTTGAAAAGCAGCCCTAACTTGCTCCCACAGCCAGCCAACAGCATGGATTTCACTGGTTTACCTGTTGGACTGATAAGATGACTGGGACTATTTCAGACAGCATAGTCAATGAAGGCTTTTTGTGGAGTTAGTATTAGAGAAGGGAAAACTTTGTGGCTCTTTGAGGGAAGAACATTCCAAGTAAAGGAGAGGTAAGTGAGTAGCCCCAAATTAAGAATTATATATTTGTTTGAGATTTGAAAATCATAAAATTTGGATATAACTTAAAGAAAATTTCTTAACAAAGACAGTATTGAATTATATTTTGTTTTATAATAGAATGAACTTTTAAAAAGGATTTTGGTGATTACCTAAATAATGTTGCTTGGGTGTATGCTAATAGATAAAACAAACAAACAAAACCTCATAAATTAGATATAGTCAAGACAAACAAAGAAGGCGGGGGATTATAAAATGATCTTATACTCTTATTGCTTAGCAAATATCATAAGTTTTTGCTTAAGCTTAAAGAAAATGAAACTAGAAATAGCTAGCCACTCAATCAGAGGACTTATTTATGAACAAAAATATTCTCATATCAACAAAGATTAATGGATGAATAATGAAGTTATATTCTAATATAAAATACCATATTAAGGGGATGTACATTACATCTTTTATCATATATGTGTGTGTGTGTGTGTGTGTGTGTGTGTGTGTGTTAGAGTCTGTAAACAAGTCTGGATGGCGCCTGGCATATTGCCAGAGGGAGTGGTTTGTGAAGTAATGCCAGCGAGCCATTAAGTGTGGAGATTCCTTATTGGTTGACTGCTGTATCTAGTTTATGCTAATTAAGATAAGCTGTGTGGAATGTATAAATATCGATCCTGTCCTACAATAAATGGCTTCCACTCTTGCTGTATCAACGTACACAAGTTGTTCGTCACCCCCCGGGTTATTTTGCTACAGCCGGACTGCGGCATGTGTGTATAACCAACTCACTATCATATATATATATATGATAAAAGATGTAATGTACATATATAAAGAAAACATATATATAAAGAAAACAATCCAAGCTAGGAGAAATTATAGTAATTTATATACAGGTCTCTAGTTATTTATGTGGATGCTAATTTTGCTTTTACAGATTTTGTCATTGTTTCTTGACCTTTATTTTAAGCTGTGAAATACACTATCTTTAAATATTTTTTAATACTAATGTCTCCTATCCCTCTGCTTTTGATTTTCTTTCTTCTGCCATTACATCATTTACTCTAGGGATATGCATGCGTGTGTGTGTATATGTGTGTGCTTATGCACACATGTGTGCATGTGTGATTTTATGGTACAGAAAACACAATTATACATGAAGCATACTGTGTTACTAAACAAGTGGAAGAGAGTTGAACATACTAGCTGAATGTGTAGGTCTAAAATAAATTGTATGTGAATAAGGAATAAACTTTCCCACAGAGATATTTAGAATTGTTTGTTTGTTACACAGTATTATCTAGTTTCTGGCTAAAACTATCACTTGAAAGGGAAATCATGTTCTACTTAACTAAAATATTTAATTTATTGAATACTATGTATAACAATGACATATATTCACTTAAGGATCATGGTTAAACCGTATCTCTCAAAGTATAACTTAGTCCATAACAGAGATAAAATACAAATTTATATTTGCTAAATGCTCAGGCTTTGGAGCAAGTTAAATTCTGTCAGCCTTGTTTTCCTTGTGTCCATGATGAATATACATTCTATAAGGTGGTTGGAAGAGGTACACAGTATGTGTTATCATAGTGTCTGTTACATAGGTAAGCAATCAATGTTAGACAAAATTTAACTAACTCACTAATTAGGTATATATTAGAAGATTTCTAAGTTTCTGCAGCGAAAACACATTCATAAATAGAAAAAAGGTTCATACCATATATGTATTTCTTAAAATATAGGCAAAAATAAATTTCAATCAAGTAAAAGAGATAACTGCTAAGAAATTTTATTTCCAGAGGTCCAAAGTACATAATATTATATACATGGCACTGTTTGCATCAAATTCATTATACATGGTAACCTAATGAGTTGTGTTTGAAAATATATCCAACTTAACATTAAAGGCAAACTCCACAGCAGCTGGCCCATTTTAAGTACTAATCTACTAGATTTTTTCAAATACATCTTCTGAAACTCCCTATAATTATGGCTTTGTAGCATGTCATTTTTCTGTTTTATTAGGAACACAAGAGTATAGTTAAGTTTCATATAATTTTTTTTCTCTGAAACTGTTTTTAAAGCATGTTACTGTAAATGAGTACATAAAAGAAAAAGAAAAAAAAGATCCAACACAATTTCCTGAAATAGAATATTGAAACATGCCTTTGTCAGAAAAAAAAAACATATGCTTTTCAAAATAGAATATTTAATATTTTTCCCTTTTCACTTCAAAAAAGTCTGTGGTGTTTAAACTAACTAAATTTACACTATTTACAACAATCTTTAGAGGAATAGTGTGAGTATTTTTTTTTTACATTTATGGAATATATTCTGGTAACATAATACAAATTTTGTGATACTTAAAAATTCTTTACTATTAAAGAGAGAGAGTCTAGAACTTAAAGCAATATACATTGATTTATTATATTTCTGTTATTGAAATGGGAAGCAAACAAAAGCCATAGGTCTTACAGACTAGTATCAAGATATTGGCAATTTGTAGCCTTTCTGAATGAAAGCGGAGAATCACTCACTCTCCTTTTCCAGCTTCTAGGGGCTGCCTGCAATCCTGAGTTCAGGCCCAATACTCTGTCTCAAGACCAATCTTGTAGTATCTTCTGATTTTTCTCTCTCTACACCTTCTGTCAACACATTACCTTCTCTGGCTAATTGTACTGATTTTCTCTTATAAATGTCCTTATGGGAAAATCAGGCCTACTTAGATAATCCAGGTTATCTTCCCCATCTAAAGATGCTTTACTTAATCACTTTTGCAAAGTCCTTTTGCCATATAAGGTAGCACATTCTCAATTTCCAGGGTTAGGGGATAAGAATTCTCAGTGGGTAATTTATTCCATCTACCATGTTGATACTCAAGTTTTCTGAAATACCTAGATAATTGAAGATACTTCATCAACTAATATTATTATATTTTAAAACTCAAAAAAAGATCAATAACTCAAAACTAATATAGTATATTCATCAAAAACTCCAAATGAGAGAGATGTGTATATGTATATATATATATATATATACACACACACACACACACACACACATAGAAAAGGAGGAAAAGTTTATTTGGCACTTACAGTTTCAGAGGTATCAGTCCATAGATGGCTGATTCTATTACTCTGGGCAAGAGGTGAGGAAGAATATCATTGCAGAAAAATATGGCAGAGGAAAACAGCTGAGGACATTGCACCAGGAAGCACAGAGAGAAAGGGGGTGGGAAGGGGTTTCCCCCCACCACAGACAAAATATAAAACCCAAAAGCACATCCTCAGAGACCCACCATGTCCAGCCACACCCTACCTGACTACAGTTGCCACCCAGTTAATCTCTATCAGGAGATTAATGTACAGATTGGGTTAAGGCTGTCATAATCCAATTATTTCACTTCTGAGTTTTCTTGCATTGTCTCACATATGACCTTTTGGGGACACTTCATATTTAAACCATAACAATTTATTAACTAGCACCTATGGCACCATATGGTACTCACTGTATGAGCACCTATGAACTGAACTCCTCAGATACCACAACTCTTCAGATCTTTTCTCTTTTTCTCCATCAGATTGGTTAACTATTACTCATTGATCATATCCTCACTCTATCTCAGCTTTCTCAGGAAATACTTCTCTAATCTCTATGACTAGATAAATTATGTGATTATATGATTTTTTTGTACCCTGTGGTGTATGTTTCCTTCTTAGTGATAACCACATTGGAAAATTTTGTCTTATTGGTGTGGTTAGTTGATTCACGTCCCTCTCACTCCTGATGAAGCTGTGAAAGTGCAAGAATCATGTCTAGTTTTCTCTCCCTCGTGGCAATTCATCACATAAAATCTTGCTGAATGAGTAAATAAAATATTGATCTGTTTTCCACACAGAGTAATTGTCTGGGTAAGAAATGTAAGTAGGCATGATGGAGTTTCTCTCTCAAGTTTCTGATGGAGGGTTAAAGCTCCTCAAATACCAGTGACTAAGGACAATAAATTTAAAGTGTCTATTGGCTCTTATTAACCCTGGTCTGTCACTATTTTTATGATCACAAGGGTACTTCCAAGCTATTTTCACTCTCTTCACCCACAGTGGTTAAAGCCACCCTTATACAGATGAATGAATTGCGCCCAATTAGGGGGAAGGCAAGGCAGGCTACTTGGTGCCAAGGTTAAACTGATTTTGTTAGGACTATAGTTTTGATCTTAACTGTAGTTTCACAGTTACTTTAACTCTAAGTGGAAAAGTGCAGATTCAGCATAAATTGGATACTTGAACCATGCATGGTTTTTACTGGAACCAGTGAAAAAAGGAACTGGTGAAAAAAGGTCTAATAGTTTGATAAAAATTATGGAAACAATATTTTAAGTGGAAAATGTTTTTATAACCATAGCTATCCATCAACTTTGTAGTTTTCCCCTATTACACTGAATCTAAGAGAACAGTATCTATTGTATATTTCTTTATCTTCCGAAGTCGAGCAATGGCTAATTCAATTCAGTAAGGCTGAGTCAACATTTAGAAATGTTGGCTAGGGTGTCTTTGTACTTTTCTTCTAATGATGATTTAAAAATTATTTGCCAGAGATAGGAAAATACCTAATGATAAAATTTGGTGCATGTACCAATTAGGTATAAGTGTGGCTAAGAATCAGGGGCTTTCATTATTTATTTAACATTCTTTTAACATATTTAATATAATATGATACCTGGTATATGCTGCCACAGTATTGCTTCTAGGCAGACTAATCTGTACTCCTAGAATGACACCCTGTGGCTGGATGTATCAATAGCAGAAGGTTCACTTGTCATTCTTCTTTTGCCTTTTGGGAAAAAAAGTCATACAATTCAATTTAAGTACAAGGTAAAAGACAAAATGACATTAATGATTGAGATGTATGAAATTGGGTTAACGTGTGTAAGTTTCATGTTTAATATATGAGCTACAAGAGGTGTCAGTGTATATTAAAACACACAGCACCAAATTCACACACATGGATGAGTTCAGAACACTTCATTGACTTTGCAACTCAAGCCACACATTCATATCTACAGAACTAATTGGAGCCTCAGGACAACACAGTGTAATCTCCAGCAGTGGTGTTGGTATCTCTTACCTATCTAGAAGTGTATATATATTTGTATTCTGGTTAGTAATGCTTGATATCTCTGGGAATTAAAATCTATTGCTTTATTCAATGAACCCTGTGGCAATGATAGTGTTTAGTAATTATAAATTCAGAGATTGAATATTTGGTCATTTAAAATATCTTCTTTGCCCTAAAGCAAAAGAAAACACTTCACTGCTAAGAGGTAGGCATGGCCCTCCTAGCATTTCCTCCCTCTCCTGTTTATTTCCTCCCTCTCCTGCCTATGTAAGTCTTACTGACCTTTGAGACTGGTCACTTCCCTCCCTTGTACCTTCACTCATTATAAATGTCTGCAAACCTCCGACCTTCTGAACATTAATTGAATTACTTTACATGCAGTTTAGTTGGAAGTGAGTCATTGTGATGTCAAGCAATATCATATATATTTTTGACTCATTTAAAATATTTCTTTTCATTCTCATTCTGGTTCATTTTCACAGATGAAACTGAATTGAGAAGTATATTGTTTGCTTTTCATAGTCTTTACAGAGCTCACAGTAATAGTGAGTGAATAGCAGGTGCTTTGTTAATTAATTCCTAAATTACCTGGAAAGGAGAACTGAAATAATTATAATGCAGTTTATGCATGCTTTCAGATTTAATATTTGTACAGTTAACATACAAATTGCTTTGGATTCTGAGTAATTCCTTTATGGCTTAAATATATACTTACACTTCAATATTATTACAAATTTTTTTGTGTGTACAAATGTTTATATAATGTATTTTACCCATATTTTATACAAGGTACAGAAACAACACAAGTAATTAAATATATTGTTTTAAAAATTATTCTTTATTATTTCATGCTTTCTATCACTACACTCTTAATTTGATATGAGAAAACTCATTTACTTTACTTCCTCATGGGTCACCTCTTGAGTGACCCATGGGTCACTTGACCTTGGGTCAAGGTGAACCACTCTCTTTCAGAATTAAGTCTATATCCTATGTGACTTCCTCTGCCCTGCTATGCCCGGGTCTGCTGCTGCCTTGGAATGGCATGAAGGATAAGGAGGGAATCAGAGTGTGGGTGTTGGGAGAAAAAGAAGCAAGTAGATGTGGGAGTTGTGTGCTTCTGAAGCTTTAACTACAGGCAAGCTCTGCCTGCATAATTATCTTGAATTCTTTGTGCAATCTAAGATAGAACTTCACACATTCTCCTAGAGAGCAAGCATTTTAAATGTGATCACTATGTATATTATCAAGATAGAGGAGACCTTGAAAAGTTACTTATATACTTGCTTTACAATTAAATGTATTTGTCTCTAATCACACTTTGAATTCAAACCAGGCAGACAGCACTGTTAGTTCAATGTTTAATTTTTACAACTGATATGCCTTGTCCACAGTTCTGATAAGACTTTTGAGAAGAATGATAAAACTTACCAAAACTACAACAAAAATATTCATTGTGAAAAAGGAAAGAAATAGAAAAATGGGCTATATATATTACAGGTCTACCACCATTAGTTCACATATTTTCACAGGACATTTTTCTCTCTTTTCTTAATTCACAAAATTTAGTAAGGTGGTCTGAATTGAAAATGGAAAAATACATCTAGTCACTCACAATATAATGATTTACAGAATTCAAGGTTTCAATGTGCACATTGAGATCTTCTGTATTAGCCAAATTTTTTAAAAAATCACCTACGAACCAAAGTAGTCTCACAACCAATTTTTAAAAGTTTTCCAAATAAAAAGCCTAGCAACAGAAAGCATGACTTCTGGAGTCTTAAGTTTGAAACTGATGAACAAAGTTGCCAGACTGGGAGTGAGCACATGTCTAATCCCTGTGACACAGAGGAGTCAGACCAAAGATAACACCATTTAGAAGAAGGGAGAGTTTTCAAAAACTTGAACATTGCTGATGACAACTGGTGGAGCTCAAGGAGGTTTGGAATTTCACTTTGGGATAGTTAAACCTTACCTTGCCAAGCACTCCCAGCTCACACTTACACTCATTTCATGAATCCAAATTGTGGCCTGATTGCTGTAGAGGTGACAGCCACACATTGGGTAGAAAAATAAAGTATGAAACATCATTTTTAACCATGGGGAAAATAATCGTGTCAACCACAAGATTTTTAAATCACTGCAGCCTCACTCTCTATAATATATGTTGACACTCGGGCTCAGCTGCCAACTACCGATATTAATTATCAAGACTTGATTGGGGTTAACTGCTATTGCTTAAGGTTTCAGAATTCTCTAATTTCAGCTGTCTCTGTGATTCAGTGCACTAAATACTTATTAGAAGTGATGGAATATGCTAAATGTTACACTGGAAGCACCCAAGGCATTTTATTAGATAGGATCATCCTTTCCGAGTTATTTGCATACAGGATTATCTTAAATTTATATTTGAACTACCTTCTCTCAATTGTTTTTAACATATGTGTGTGCTTATGTAAAGTAAATACCTTTTACAGTATTTTTGAAACCAATATCACCTGTTCAAGGATATAATTTAATGGTTTTTGCATTTTTGATGAGTTGTCAGACAATGAGACTTTATTATTATTAAAAAGATAACATGTAATATTGTAATATAGGTCTTAGAGATTACAAAATAAATGCCTCAAATATTCATAAATGTAATGTAGATTAGTTCATCCATCTTTTCTGCCATTAATACACACCAAAATATTTGTGTGCAGGAATGAATGCAGAATGCAGGTTTGTACTTTCAAATTAGTCAAACTGAACTAGGTTTAGTGAATAGAAATCATAAAATTAAAAAAAAATAAAATGTAAAAAAATGAGCTACTTAATGAAAATTCAGTTGGTCTTTGAATAAAATTTACATATGTATTTAATAAAACATGAGAAACTAGAGTTTTTAATGAAAAATATCTTATTTACAAATTAAGTATTCTTATTAAACAGACATTAAAGAGTGAGTTAATTAGAGTACAATTTTTGCAGCTAAAACCAAATTTTCTAAATGAGTCATGAATTGACCCATTTCCATAGTCTATAGATAGGTCTTATAAATGTTTTTCAAAAATCTCAGAATGATGATTAAAAAAAAATCTATTTGCTTTCAATACAATCAAGAAAATAGAAGAAACCCAGATGCCATAAACACAAAGTACTCATACTGTAACTATCATGGACATAAAACATTCATTTTTATCTCAAAGAGATATTTTTATGTTTTTCAAAGATAGAACTAATGTTATTTCTTTCTTTGGAAATAACATTGCTTCATTTAAGAAACACTTAGGAGAAACAGCTTATTTTCTCAGGTATTGCTAAATGAACATACTTTGTGACATTTTTGACATAGAAATGGCTTAAAGATGGCCCCTTGTATATTGTCCCAAGTTTTTTACTTCTTCATAGCAAGCTGGGACTCATTTGCTCAAAACTTCACTGGTGCTAAATTTAAATTTTTACATACCCGAATTGTTTTGATTATAGTTTTAATAAACAGAATTTTAGCCATTTAGAATCTGAGACTTTGTGTAACCCATAAAACCACCCTCAACATCTGCAAGCCATAGATAAAATAAACTCTGAAGCTATGAGACCCTAAGCTGCTAGAGCCCCTTGGAGCTCTGTGACCCACAGACTCTTCATCTTGCTCCTAAGCAACATCACCTAGATATATAAGCCCCATCTACTATCCTCCTCTCCCCTATGAGTTCTTTGCTCTCTTCTTCTAAGTAGTGGCTTCTGGAAGGTCTTGTACTGTCAGCAATTTCCTCTATGTGCAAACTTATCAAAGCTTGGCCCAAATAAAGGTCATTGTGTAGTAGTGCCACCTCGTGGTTATATCTTTTTCCTTAATCAGCTGTAAATTATCTTAAAATTACTACAATATTTACAGATAAGAACAAAGAATCACTGGGGAATGAAGTGGAACAAATTATATTCCATGCATGTATGACTATGTTAAAATGAATCCAATATTATGTTTGACTATAATGTGCTAATAAAAATATTTTTAAAAGAATGAAACCACCTATTAAAATTGCTAAATATCAATTGAAAATATTGGGCCCTGCATTATCAGTTGGACTATTTTTGTTTTAATAATTTCCTTTTTGGTCTTCTGACATTTCCTAGCAGTGATAAATTTTTTGGTAGCTTTCACTGGATTGAAAGATAGACGAGCATGTTTGCTACCTGGACCTGGAGGTTTTTTTAACCAGTTATCTCCCCACAGTTTTGAAGAGAAAAACAAATATTTATTTTTTCATCTGTATAATTGTTCCCTATTGGATTTCAGTAATATCTACAAAAATATTATTCTGCATACTTGAATATCAAGCAAAAGTAAAATATTGCAGAAAGTTATTGAGTTTCTTACAATAGGTAAATTTCATAGAGAGTTTATTTTATTTATTTTTAATTTTTTTTAGAGTGGAAAGTTGAAGCTTTGTTAAAGTACAGCAGAAAAGACTTCTCCTAGGAGGAAGAAGGGAACCCAAGAGGTGGAATCTATGGAAAGGCAAGATCTTCCCTCTTTTATACCTAAGGTCTACTTTCAGCTTTCCCTCATTCCTGTCCTTTGTTCTGTTATCTTGCAGTAATGGAATGTAGGTGGAAAGGCCCAAAGGGTAGGGGACAGATGGGCCAAGGAATAATATGGGCAGGGAGGACTTTTGTATTAGCATCTCCATGTTTTCTAGGAGCTGCTTCATTAACATTTCCTTGGAATGGGCTCTGGGCCTTGGGGAGATTTTCAATTTCCCTTTTCCTGGACTCCATTCTCAATATAGCCTTCATTCTTGATTTTACTCGATATTAGAACTGATTTACCTAACTACACTAACTACCTATCTTTAAATCTGGCTTCTTTCCTCCCTCTAATTTTGGGAACTCCTTACTGCTGTAAGGAAAGGGGGTGATGACCATTCTGGCTTCTTCGAGCTGAAAGGGGGCAGTGTTGAGCAAGCAGTTTTGGAGCCCCCTTTTTAAAAAATTGGGTCTAATGAGTGGTCCATGATAGAAGTCTGATTGAGAAGTAACAGGCTGGATAGCCCTTTGAGTGATGGGTGATCTATAAGAGAAACAAGAAATTTTTAATACTGGAACTAGATTAATGCAACAATAAATGCCACAGCATAGGAATATACCAAGGAGTATGATGACAATGACAGAGACTAACAATGTTTTCCACCAGGAAGTACCAGAGAACCAGGAGCTAAGATATTGTTCCCATGATAAGGTTGGTGAGGACATGGCTTCTATCTGAGCATGTAAATCTTTAAGGATATTAGTCACATTGCCAGAATTGTCTGGGATATAAACACAGTTTTAATAATGGTACAAGTACCACCTTGAGTTGCAGTGAGGGCATCTAAAGCCATCCAGTTTTGTAAGATGGCCTTCCTCATAAGTGTTATTTCAGTGTTAAGGAGAGAGATACTTTCCTCAACATTATGGAGTGCAGTTTGAGTATAATTGTTTAAAGTCTCTACATGCCACATTACAATTTCTAAACCAATTTGTGGGATAAACAGTGAAGCTAGATGATCATACCAACAAAACACAGACCGTCCCCATCTATGCTTGAGATTGGGGAGATTTGCTGGCTGTTGAGCTGGTCCCTTCTTTTGTGAGACCACTCCCAAGGCTATTTCTCCTCTCTTGTGACAAATAGGTTGAATTTTTGTTCAGTAAGTAAACTGAAGGCAGGGGCTTGGAGTATGGACCCTTTCAATGCCTTAAAGGCTTTAATCTGTCCTGGTTCCCATATCAGGGAAGTTGCTGCTTGGCGTAGTGTCTCTTGGAGGAGGATATAGAGAGGCTTAGCTATTTCCCCATATCCAGGGATCCAAAGCCTACAGTATCCAGTTATCCTTAGGAAGCTTCTAAAGTGTCTTATGGTTTTAGGTAGAGGATACTGTCCTATAGGGATTATTCTTTCTGGTCCTAGCTTGCGAGTTCCTTGAGACAGCTGTAATCCTAAATATTGAACTTGTTTTTGGCACAATTGAGCTTTTTACTTTGAGACTTTATAACCCTTATCAGCTAAGAAGTTTAAAAGTTCTTCAGTGGCTTCCTGACATTTCTTTTGAGTGGAGGCACATAAAAGTATGTCATCTACATAAGGTAGGACAGTCAGAGAAGATTTATGTCTGAATTCAGTTAAGTTCTTAGCTAGGGTTTGGCCAAACAAATGAGGGATATCTCTGAACCCTTGGAGCAATACTGCCCAAGTTAGTTGAGATCCGATATCTTGTTCCTCAAAGGCAAACAGATATTGTGATTGGGAGTCTAAGGGTAACAGAGTGTATGGATTAGGAACTATAGGGTGGAGAGGAACAACTGCTTCATTAATTATCCTCAGGTCCTGAACTAGTCGTCATTCCCATTGGGTTTTTGAATGCCTAAAATGGGTGCGTTACATGGGCTGTTGCAGGGCACTGAAAGTTTGTCTTTTGAGGTTCTGAATGATCTTCAATAAGCCCTTTTTTGCCTCTTGGTGTAGGGGATATTGTCTCTGATGTGGAAAGACAGAAGGATCTTTTAGACTATTTTGATTGAAACTGTACTTTTTGCCTGTCCAATTTTGCCTTCAGTAGCCCACACTTCAGGGTTTATATTACATTCTAATAAAGGCAAATATAATGGTCCTCGTGGTCCCAAATTCATTGTAATGGATGTCTGAAGTTTTGAAAGTAAGTTTCTTCCCAATAAAGGGGTAGTGTTGAGAGCCACAGCCTGAGGGGCCCCAGCAAACTTCCAGCTGCCAGCAAACTTCCAGCTGCCGGCTGATGATTGGCTCACAGCAGCCCCAGCAACATCTAGCTGATTGGCTCCTCGGCCCCAGCAACATCTAGCTGATTGGCTCCTCTGCGGTGATGCTCATTGGACTGTTTCCCTGCCCTTTCAGACCACGGAGCTGCTCATTGGGGGACTTTTTTGGCTCCGCCCACGTGACCCAGCCAATCGGCCTCTAGAGCAGGAGGATTGTGGGAGGTGGGGAGAAGCTTGGGTGGGGGAGAGAGAGGCTTGTGGAAAGCCGGTGGTGGCAGTTGAGGCTCTGAGGGTTTTTCCTGAGAGACTATTTTGTTTGTCGTGTGTGGTTCTAAAAATAAAGTTAGTTTCTTTTGACAAGTGGCTCCTGATTGTGCCCAGCCAGACTGCGGCATTTGGTGGCTCGCACGGGGAGCGACTGAGGGTAAGTGAAACTGCTCGCCCCTGAGGGCAGGGCGAGAGGATGGGTAGCCATTTTAAGATTCTTCTTTTGTTATTTTGTTTCACTTTTGTTTTAAGTTGCCTGTCCCTGGAGATGAGTGAGACGGAAGAAAAACCGCTCACATCTGAGGAAAAACTATTTACGTCTGAGGAACAGATAGGGAGAAAGGACGGATGCCCATGTCAGGAGCATAGAAAGGCTATAATGACTTTTTGTTGTTCCCTTTTTATTTCATTCTGTCTCGGTTTTGTTTGGCGTCATCTTGTTGGGTTGTATTATAGTAGAAATACGGGATCAGAAATTAGTAAAAAACAAACTGAAAGAGTGTTAAGTAAATTGTTAGAGGAAGGAGGCATCTCAGTAAAATCAAGAACAATCAGGGCATACGTTGATACAATACAAAAATGTAGCCCATGGCTTTTTAAGGAGGAGTTGTTAAATATATCACAATGGAACCATCATGGTGAAGATTTAAAAAGAATAGAAAAGAAAAGCCCAGGGACTCTGCCAGTTGGCACATTGCCATTGTGGACATTCGTATCTTGTTTGCTTAGTCCAAAGCCTTCAGTTCAGACAATGGTAGAGGAAGGAGAAGACATAATGATTCAAGTAAAAGAGAAGGTCTCTCAAGTTAGTCAGACAGAGGAAAAGATTCAAGTAAAAGAGAAGGCCTCTCAAGCTAGTCAGACAGAGAAAGAAAGTGTAAAACAGAAAAAGCCATCAGGGGGAAAGTTACAACAGGAGACTGCTACTAACACCTTTCTATCACCAGAGGGTGTAAGTGTCCAACCAACAGCACCACCTCTACAGGAGACTGCTACTAACACCTTTCTATCACCAGAGGGCGTAAGTGTCCAACCAACAGCGCCACCTCCATATGCTGGGAGGCCCCCAACCCCCGCAGTTGATAGTTGGGATCCTGAGACAAGGTCTCAAATATTAACATGCCCTGTATTTGAGGCAGGAGGGCAGCGATTTTACCAAGTTTTAAATTTCAAAACAGTGAAGCAGCTAAAAGAGGCTGTAACAACCTATGGTCCTCAAGCACCCTTCACTGTAAGCTTGGTCGAATCCATTAACAACTTGAACATGACGCCAGCAGATTGGGCTAATATGTGTAAAGCTGTGCTAAATGGAGGACAATACCTGTTATGGAAGGTTGCCAATGAGGAATTTTGCAAGGAGACGGCTAGGCGAAATGCAGCAGCTGGTTATCCTCAGAGAAATCTAGATATGTTGTTAGGAAAGGGACCTTATGAGGATCAGCAGCAACAAATTGCATATGATCCTGGCGTATACGCACAAATTGCTGCAGATGCAATTAAGGCATGGAAGACTTTACAAGGACATGGAGGTTTACAAGGTCAATTATCTAAGGTAATACAAGGAGCTAATGAACCTTATGCTGAATTTGTAGATAGGCTTATTCAAACAGCTACCAGAGTTTTTGGGAATACAGAACAAGCAATGCCATTACTAAAACACCTGGCTTATGAGCAAGCGAATCGTTGGTGCAGAGATATCATTAGACCATGGAAACATGAAGATTTAAACACATATATTAAATTATGTAGAGACATTAATGAACAAGAGCAAGTCGTGGCAGCTGCAGTAAAACAGGCTTTAGATGCCAGAGACATTAATGAACAAGGGCAAATTGTGGCAGCTGCAGTAAAACAGGCTTTAGATGCCAGGCCAAGAACATGCTACAATTGTGAACAAACAGGACATTTTAAAAGGAATTGCCCCATTGGAGGAGGGTTTAACAAAACTAGGTATCAAAGGAGTAGAATACCAGGTATTTGCCCACGATGCCGTAGAGGGAGACATTGGGCTAATGAATGCCGTTCTCAAACCACCATAGAGGGTACTCCATTATCAAAAAACGAACAAGGACCAGGTGTTTATCCACAATATCGTGGAGAAAGGCATCGGGCTCCATTGCCAAAAAACGGACAGGGGGGCCCAATGCTCCGGGGCCCAAAACCACAAATATACGGAGCACTGGAGGAACCCAGCAACCCCATCAGGGTAGTGCCCAGGACACATTGTCCATCAGATCCCTCATCAGACAAACCAGAGGGAGCGCAGGGTTGGACATCTGCGCCTCCGCCAGAGCAGTACTAACTCCAGAGATGGGAGTTCAAATCATTCCCACAGGGGTGAAAGGACCTCTTCCCAAAGGAACAGTAGGCTTATTATTGGGACGCAGCTCTTCTACTCTAAAAGGACTTATGATAAGTCCTGGGGTAATTGATCCCGATTATGAAGGTGAAATAAAAATTATAGCCAGTTCTCCAAAGGGTATATCAGTAATTTCACCAGGAGATAGAATAGCACAGTTACTAATAATACCCAGCCTACATGATAAATTTTCCAGTCGTACTGTAGAAAGAGGTTCCAAGGGATTAGGCTCCACAGGTGTAGATTGGGCTATGCTTTCTTTAAATTTAGATTCTCGCCCCATGCTAAAACTAAATATTCAAGGACATGAATTTAATGGGCTACTGGATACAGGTGCAGACCTTAGCATCATCTCTCGTCAAGAATGGCCAAAACATTGGCCATTACAACAAGCCACTCAAACGCTTCGAGGCCTAGGAGTGGCGACTAATCCCCATAGAAGTGCAATGGTATTAGATTGGAAGGATCCTGAAGGATGTGAAGGAACTATACAGCCATATGTATTGGATCATCTTCCCGTAAATTTATGGGGACGAGATGTCCTAGATCAATTAGGTTTGACATTAACAAATAACATCAACCAAAATGCACCCACTATTATGACTAGACAAGGTTTTAGGAAAGGAAAAAGATTAGAAAAACAAGAACAAGGTATAGCAGCACCAATACAAATAGATCAAGGAACAGACAGACATGGGTTGGATTTTCAGAAAGGGCCACTGAGACAATAAAAATTACTTGGAAATCAGAAAGACCAGTATGGGTTCCTCAGTGGCCCCTGACTAAAGAAAAGATACAAGCAGCCCATGACCTGGTCAAACAACAATTAGCAGAAGGACATATACAACCTTCTGTATCTCCCCATAATACTCCCATTTTTGTCATCAAAAAGAAATCTGGTAAATGGAGATTATTGCAAGATTTAAGAGCCATTAATAATGAGATGGTTATTATGGGACCTGCTCAATCAGGGATTCCTCAGTTGTCTGCTTTGCCAAAAACCTGGTATGTTTTAGTTATAGATATTAAAGATTGTTTTTTTTCAATTCCAATTCATCCTGAGGATAGTCCACGTTTTGCATTTACTATCCCTGCACTGAATCATGAAGGTCCTGATCAGAGATATGAATGGAAAGTACTCCCTCAAGGGATGGCTAACAGCCCAACTATGTGTCAAATTTATGTTAACAAAGTAATCCAGCCACTTAGAAATCAAAATCCTGAACTACAAATATTTCACTATATGGATGATGTATTATTAGCACACAAAGATAAAAACACATTGCTAGAATGTTATGCCACACTTACAAACTTATTAAAAAATTATAATCTAGAGATAGCAATAGATAAAGTACAATTAAATTTTCCAATTAATTATTTAGGAGTTCTATTATCCTCAACCATGGTCCGTCCACCAAAAATTCAAATACGAGTAGATCAACTCAAATCACTTAATGACTTTCAAAAGTTATTAGGAGACATAAATTGGATAAGGCCTTATTTAGGTATACCAACAGGAGAGTTGGGACCTTTATTTGATATCCTAAAAGGTCCATCAGATCCAAATTCACCCCGAATGTTAACGCCTGAAGCAAGAAAGGCATTAAAAATCATTGAAACATATATGGAAAATATGCATTTGGATAGAATTGATATAAGTTTGCCTTTATTATTTATTGTACTACCAACAAAAAATATTCCTACAGGAGTATTTTGGCAAGAAGGTCCATTATTATGGATACATTTATCTTATTCTCCTAACACTATTCTTACTAGGTATCCTGAGGCTGTAGGACAATTAATACTCAAAGGAATAAAAGCAGCAAAGGGAGTGTTTGGAATTTCTCCCAATAAAATTATTACTCCATATACTATGAATCAAATTGATGAGTTAGCTAATGAGTTAAATACTTGGGCAATAATCATGTGCAAATCTAATGTTTCATTTGATAACCACTTACCATCTAATCCTTTATTGTCTTTTTGGTCATTGCATCCTGTAATTTTTCCAAAAATGACAAGAAAAACACCTATCATGAATGCTCCAAATATATTCACTGATGGGTCAAATAATGGTACAGCAGCAGTAGTTACCCCTGATCAAACTTTTACATTTTTAGTACCCAAACAATCAGCTCAAAAGGTAGAGCTTAATGCAGTTTTACAAGCTTTTGTGATGTTTAAAGATTCTGTATTTAATTTATTTTCTGATAGTCAGTATGTAGTTAATGCTATAGTATCTCTTGAAGATGCTGGTAGGATTTCCCCTTCTTCTACTGTTTTCTCTTTGCTTTCCACTATACAAAGTCTAATCTGGGACAGAAAAGATCCATTCTTTATAGGACATATCAGGGCACATACAGGATTGCCTGGAGCCCTTAGTTTGGGCAATGATTTAGCAGATAAAACTACACATGACATACATATTTTCTCTACACTAGAAGAAGCTATAAATTTTCATAAAAAGTTCCATGTCAATGCTAATACTTTACAAAAGCGTTTTAAAATAACTAAGGAACAAGCTAGACAAATAATAAAACAATGTCAAAATTGTGTGACCTTTTTACCACAAGTTAATCTTGGAGTCAATCCTAAAGGATTGATACCTAACCATATTTGGCAGATGGACGTCACACACTTGCCAGAATTTGGAAAATTAAAATATTTGCATGTTACAGTTGATACTTCTTCTGGATTTTTGATGGGCTCCCTTCATGCCGGAGAAAAAACTAAAGATGTTATAGCTCATTGCTTACAAAATTTTGCCACTGTGGGTGTTCCAAAACAGTTAAAAACAGATAATGCCCCTGGTTATACTTCTACCTCTTTTAAACAATTTTGCTCAACATTTGGCATTACTCATATAACAGGAATCCCATACAATCCACAGGGACAAGGCATAGTTGAAAGAGCTCATCAAACTATTAAAATGTACTTATTAAAGCAAAAAGAAGGAATTGGGAAGGGGTATATATTCCCCAAAGATAAACTTAAAATAACCCTTTTTACTCTAAACTTTTTAAATTTGGATTCATCAGGACTTAGTGCTGCGGAAAGGCATATGTGTCCAAAAAATGTACATAAGCCCAAGGTACTTTGGAAGGATATTCTAACAGGACAATGGAAAGGTCCTGACCCAGTAATTGTCTGGAGTCGAGGGTCTGTTTGTGTGTTTCCACAGGGAGAACAGCAGCCGATTTGGATTCCAGAGAGATTAACCAAGGTCCTGACCCAGTGATTGTCTGGAGTCGGGGGTCTGTTTATGTGTTTCCACAGGGAGAACAGCAGCCGATTTGGATTCCAGAAAGATTAACTAAAGCGATTTCTACAGACCAAAAAGAAGATGATTTGGCTCAAATCCATAACAACTGATATCCAAAACTCCAGTTTGGCTATTCTTACATCTGCAACAGAACCAGGATGCTTTTTTCAATATCTATTTTATTATTGCCCTTTGCCATATCATGAAGTTCTATTTTGTTTTTTGAGCTCATACAGACCTAGGTTAATGTTTTGCTGATCAGTTCTATTTTTTGACTATAGAGTTTTTAAACATTGCAATGGAGATTTCACCTGTAAAAAGTTATAAGGCCTTTACTATAATGTTATGTGTTGTATGTATTATATTATGTGTGCACACTTGTGTTTTGTGTTATATGTTTGAATGTACGTATGTCCATATATCATATATGATGAGCGCTCATGATAAAATGGATCCAAATATTTTTTTTTCACGTGATTTATATGGTTTAATTTAAATTGGGTAAACAACTGTTGAGGATTGTTTTAATATGTAAACAAAAAAGAAGGTTAACAGATCTGTTTGTTTACTTTCACCTTTCCTTTTCATTATATTTAATAATTCTCTTAAAGACAATGTAAATTGTTAAGAAAATTGTTTTCTTTTAGTGCCTTCTGTAGTGTTACATAATTTTTTCTTTAGCCATTATTGCCAGAATTCCTATCTTCATCCCAGTGCCGGTGAAGACAATGTAAATTGTTAAGAAAATTGTTTTCTTTTAGTGCCTTCTGGAATGTTACATAATTTTTTCTTTAGCCATTATTGCCAGAATTCCTATCTTCATCCCAGTGCTGGTGAAGTGAAAGATAAAACCAATCTACAGCTTCTACAATAGCCATCACTGAACTGCTTGCAGAACTTGCCTGGACACATTGTGAGCTCACCTGTATGCATTGTGAACTATCTGTTGGTACAGCGAATTGTGGTAGTGCTGGAGTATTTTTGCTGATGGTGTCACCGGTGGTACAATTTAGGAGCCCTCAATTGGCTTAATGTCATGGCATTTTGCATCCTCAACAGAGGTGAGGCAAAGAACCTCACCCCCCCACAGGTGCAAAGGCCTATCCACAAGTATGGCTGTATGCTGGACCGGTAGTCAGTGACGGGTATGATCCAATTGCAGTGGTACCAACCTAAGACAGGAGGCTGACGCCTAGAGGTCAGTTCATCCGATGACGGGTAAGGACCATATGTTGAATTGGACTGCCTAACAGGCACGGTCCCTAAGCCACATGCTTGTTGTTTAAACAGAGAGGGGGAGATGTTGAGAGCCACAGCCTAAGGGGCCCCAGCAAACTTCCAGCTGCCAGCAAACTTCCAGCTGCCGGCTGATGATTGGCTCACAGCAGCCCCAGCAACATCTAGCTGATTGGCTCCTCGGCCCCAGCAACATCTAGCTGATTGGCTCCTCTGCGGTGATGCTCATTGGACTGTTTCCCTGCCCTTTCAGACCACGGAGCTGCTCATTGGGGGACTTTTTTGGCTCCGCCCACGTGACCCAGCCAATCGGCCTCTAGAGCAGGAGGATTGTGGGAGGTGGGGAGAAGCTTGGGTGGGGGAGAGAGAGGCTTGTGGAAAGCCGGTGGTGGCAGTTGAGGCTCTGAGGGTTTTTCCTGAGAGACTATTTTGTTTGTCGTGTGTGGTTCTAAAAATAAAGTTAGTTTCTTTTGACAAGTGGCTCCTGATTGTGCCCAGCCAGACTGCGGCAGGGTAGGACATTCTGGGACTATCAGAAATGCATGAGAAAACATCATCCTGTCCCACTCACAACTTAGTGGGGGGAGTAAACTTTCTGGTAATAGGCCATCCAGACACTCCTTGTACCATTATAGTATTAGAGGAAAGAGGTCTAGGGTAGGAAGTAAGCACAGAATAACTGGCACCAGTATTTAAGAGGAAGTTGACCTCTTGGCTCCCTGCAGAGAAGCATCTGGAGAAGCATACCCAGGGCTCACGTGTGTTGATAGGAGTTATGGTAGCCAGAATTGAGCCAGGGCCAAGTCAGGCCTGTGTGGAGGAGTCTGGCTTCAAGGACCTATGCCCCTGAGGACAGTCACTCTTCCAGTGATTGCCTTGACATTTAGGGCAGGGCCTTTGGTTTGGTCACTTGGCTATTGGGCAATCCTGTTTGAAATGCCCTTCCTCTCTGCAATGGAAACAAGTCCCTTTTGTGGATTGAAGAGCACTTCGTCTTCCTCCTTTTTCACCCTGGGAGCTGACTCCTCTAAGAGCAAATACCAGCGCTTCAGTTCTTTTTCTGTCTCTGAGCTCTTTTTCCTTCTTTTACTCTTGATCTGTATTATAAAAAATGGAAGTAGCAAGTCAGAGGATGTTATCTAAAGATTGATCAGGGCCATATGCCAATTTTTGTAGCTTCTTCCAAATGTCTTGGGCTGACTGATAAATTTGTCCTTTAAAAGTAGTTGGCCCTCTGTGGATTCAGGATCCATGGTGGTGTGTTTTCTCATTGCCTCCCTGAGTTTCTCCATGAAAATAGCAGGGCTTTCCTGGGGTCTCTGAATAATTTCTGAAACCTTAGAATAGTTAATGGGCTTTTGCTTGATTCTCCTGAGGGCCTCAAGGACCAACAATTTGAAATGTCTAATTTTCCAAGCATCTTGCTCATCACTTGGGTCCCACTCAGGATCATTTCGGGGAATTGCCTGTGCTCCAGATGGATAATTGGGTTTGCTCCTAGTCTGTTCTCCTGGGGCAAGAGCAAGGTCATCCCCAAACTGTTCAGCTGCTCTTAGGGCTGCTTCATCTCATTGAATGTCAAAGTATGGTTGATTAATAACATAATATCTTTCCAAGTGAGGTCAAACACCTGGCATATGTTTTGAAATACCTCAATATATTTATTTGGGTCCTGCAAAAATCTTCCCAAGTCTGTTTTTATCTGCCTTAGGTCTTGAAGGGAGAAGGGGGTATATACTTTGATTGGTCCAAATTCTCCTCCTGGCATCACCTGGAGAGGTCTATTGGGGCAGAGGCAGAGAGGCCAGGGTATGGAGGACAGGAGGGCTGCTATTTCACACCATAGCATATGGAGATTTTGTGGGTCCTCCTGATTCTTTCTCCTCAGTAGGTGAGTCCCCAAGATTTATCATAGCGGATATCATAGCTAAGTCTATTTACATTGTTGACAAAATTTGGGGTTTTTCCCTTAGGGCAAAGAAAATCTGGACATATGGCACCTCACACCATTTCCCTTCCCTTTTGCAAAATTTATCAAGCTGTAAAATTGTATTAAAATTGATACTTCCCTCTGGTGGCCAGGTTTCTCCATCAGGGAGTTTGTATTGAGGCCAGGCCTGGCGGCAGAAGAAAATAAGGCACTTTTTCTTGACCGTCTGTGGGTCAAATTTATCCCAATTTTTCAATATGCAGGTAAGTGGTGTGCCTAGCATATTGGAGAGAGAAGCTCCCATCTGAGTGAGAAGAGAAAAAAATAGGACTCAGGTGCCCACGCCAGAGATAACTGTTCTCATTAGGGACGTCTCCCTAAGCTTGAGCTTCCTTATGGTACAGAAAACCCATCTCTCACCTTGCTTTGCCAAGGGTGTTTCTGGTACCCTTTGGCAAAGAGCTAGGGTCTCAGTTTATCCTGTGCCAGAGACCCTGGGAGGATTCAGACTTAAGGGCTTTACTGCTTTCCTCCCTGCCACTAAAAACCAACAGCAAAAGAGAATCGTGCACTCTTGTTGCCTTTTTGCTCCATAGACTAAAGGAATCTGAGGGTAAGGGATATCACTTGTTGTAAGGAATAATAGTGCTAGTGCTTTCTATTGGAGAGAATTCCAGAAGCTTGATTCTAAAAATGCCTCCCTCTAGCAGTTTAAAGAGAACACAGCACGTTCTAAACTTCAGAGCAATAATGGGAAATTTTAAAACAGACTAGTGAAAGTTACCTATGCACCTTAGGGAACCTGGGAAGCTTTTACTAATTATCCCATGCCTTTCTCTCAGTCCTACAACCTGAATTGCTAACATTTCTGACCAGCGAAGGAAAGGGAGCATCCAGGAGGGAATGGATGCGGGGTTGGGAGTGTTGCATAGCCCACATGGAGGCAAATGTGATTGGGGATTTCCCTCAGTGCCATTCATCTACCAAGCACCCTAGTATACCCCTTAGGGCTGTGGGGGGGGATTCAAGAGAAAGGAACCTTAGGAATACATCTGAGTGTAGCCCAGACCAGAATTCCGCAGTTGTTCCAAACTCCTTCCTCCACCTCCACGCATCCGGGGCAGATCAGGATTAGGGACACTGTGTACTCATGCCAATTGCTCTCCCAGCCCAGACAGAATAGTGAGAAGTGGCTTTGGCAGAACCCAACATGCCTGCTCTGTATGGAACAGGTGATTGAGAGCTGCCTAGGCCGGGAAACCTCTCACCTGAGTCTTGAAGAGTGGAGGCCGCACTTAAGTAGCCATCAGGTGCACACATCACCCTCCAGAAAGAAAGAGAGAGAAAGATGCACCTGCAGATGTGGGGTGTGTGGAGAGGCACTTACCTTGGTGTAGATCTCGGTGGGGAACCTCTAATTACTGTTACCGTTGTTTACCGGTGAGGAGTCCTTGCTTCCCCAATGCTGAAGTATAACACCAGAGAAGCACGCTGAGGCAAGGTCAGAGTGGAAAGTTGAAGCTTTATTGAAGGACAGCAGAAAACACTTCTCCCCAGAGGAGGAAGGGGACCAAAGAGGTAGAATCCCTCATAGAGATTTTAAATTTTTATTTCAAAAGAAAAATTTGGAATGTTTTATTAGAGTAAAAATACAAAATTTAGCATCTTAACCAGTATTAAGAGTAAAGTATGATGTTGTTAACTATAAACATTTTTATGTACCAACTCTCTGGAAACTCCCATTTTGTGTGAAATTCTGTGCCCATCAACATACAATCGAAGGGGAGTTCCCCTCTCCCTCTTGCACCCCATTCCTAGTAAACACCGTTCAATTTTCTGTTTCTAAAAATTTGACTAATTTAGATACCTCATATAAGTAAAATAATTAAATATTTGTCCCTTTGTGATTGTTTTTTTTCACTTAACACAATGTCCTTAAATTTCATTAGTGTAGCATAAGACAGATTTCCCTTTGTAAATTTGAGTAGTGTTCCATTGTGTGTACATAGCATATTTTCTTCATGCACTCATCTGTTAGTAGACATTTAGGTTGCTTCTCCCTCTTCGCCAATGTGAATGTTACAGTGAAAATAGGTATGTAAATATCTCTTTGAGATTCTATTTCATTTCTTTTGGATATATATACCTATAAGTAGGATTTCTTGGATGTATTGTAATTGAATTTTAGTGCTTCGAGGTAAATTCATACTGCTTTCTATAGAGGCTGCTCTTTACTCAGTTTCTTTAACAGTGTATAAAGGTTATGATTTTTCTGTATCCTGTGCAATGCTTTATGTTTTGTTTTGTTTTTTAAATGTGTAGTTGCCATCTTGATAGGCATGAGATGACATCTCATGATTTTGATCTAGAATTCCCTGGTGAGTAGAACTGTTAAGCATCTTTTAATGATACTCCTTAGTTATTTGTGTACCTTTGGAGAAATGAGTTTTAAGCCCTTTGTCCATTTTTTAAATACGTTTTTTGTGTGTGGTTAAGTTGTCGGTGTATTTTGTATATACTGGATATAAGCTCCTCATCAGATATATGACTTGCGAATATTTTCTCACATTCTAATGGTTTCCTTTTTATTCTATTGGTTGTGTCCTTTGCTGGACAGCAGTTTTTGATTTTGATGTTTTACCACTTGACTATTTTTGCTTTTGTTGTCTTATTCAAGAAACCATTACCAAATCAAGCAGGAAATTTTTCTTTTGTATTCTTCTAGGAATTTTATTGTTTCAGATTTCCATTGAAGTCTTTAATCTATTTTGAATTAATTTTTTTATGTAGTGTTAAAGTGAGGATCTTATTTCATTCCTTCACATGTGTATATTCAACTTTTCCAGTGTAGTCCCACTTGTATACCTGGTGCTTTTGTTTAAATCACTTGACTATATGTTAGATTTTATTTCTGGACTCTCTATTCTGTTTCATTGGTCGATATACTTTTTTGTTTGCCAGCACCATGCTGTCTTAATTATAATAATCTTTCTTTTACATATGGAAATCATAAAGTGTAAGGCCTTCAACTTTGTTTTGGCTCTTTGAGATCTTTTGAGATTTTGTGTGAATTTTAGGATTTTTTCTATTTCTGAAAGAAATTTCCTGGGAATGTGATAGGGATTGAATTGACTATAGATTGCTCTGAGATGAATGGGATTTTAACACTATGTTAATTAACACTACATTAATTAACCTACTAATCAATTAACTTTTACTACATTGGTTATGTTTATTCCTAAATATTCTATTCCTTTTGATGTTATTGTAAATGATATTATTACCCTGAATTTTCTTCTCAAAGTGTTCATTATTAGTGTATAGAAACACAACTGACATTTGTTGATTTTCTGTGCCTCAACTTTGAATTTGTTTATTCCTCTAACAGTTTTTTTGTGTGTGTATGTGTATGGAATCTCCAGAATTTTCTACAAAATCATGTCATCTGTGAATAATAATTTTACTTCTTCCTTTCAAAAAAGCATGGCTTTTATTTCATTTTCTTGCCTAATTACTCTGGCTAGGACTTCTAGTACAACTGGAACTTTTAAAGGATAGATAAGAATGTTCTTTGTTACAGAATAATTACCTTCCCTTCACTGGTTGGTAGCTATGAAATTTAATTCCTTTTCTAATTTCATAGATTCATAGTTAGTGATAAATTAACCTTGTTCTTTTGGTATTAATGATAATAATATTATTGATTTATTGTTTGTGTGTTACAGATTACAATTCCTTATATAATTTCACTTTACTCAGTATCATAAATTCAATTAGTGATATTATTACTGTCTTCATCCTTAAAACTAATTGCTCTAATTGTAATCAATGAGGCCTTTTCTCTCATTAAAAATAGACTATAAACATATTATTATTATTATGAACATATTTTCTATGAAAATAAAACAAAAATATGTGAGATTGACTGCACTTGGCCTTGGAATTATTTATAAGAAGTCCAGTTCTGAAGAAACTTTTTGTAGTCATATTTTAGTTCAACTATAAATATAAAGCCTCTTAGCATCCCTCATAGTCAATGTTAGTCTGTCATCCAATGATAAATTTCAGGTTTTTTTTTTTTTTTGGACAATACAATGACCCTATTAGAAAATAAGCAGCAGAGAGAAGCATTGCTTTATTACTGGAAATTTTTCTGGTTTTTCATCATAACTCATCAGATTTGCTTAAGAGTTAGTTTCTTTTCAGATCTGGATTTTTTTTCCCCTCCATGTAGATTTGATATAGTTTAGAAGATATAGGGCTAGGGGTATAGCTCAGTCTCAGTAGTGGAGCACTTGCCTAGAGTACATGAGGCCCTGGGTTTAATCCCCAATACAAAACAAAAAACAGCAACAACAACACAAAAACATTTTTTAAAAACCCACATTGTGCATAATACCATACAAGTTAAATCAAATTATCCTTATTAATTATGTTTGTAAGTTTCATCTTCATATACTTTATTGCCAAATATAGTCTTGTTATTGACTAATAAATAAAATGAGATTATTTTAAAACTTTGGGTGATGAGTACTGGGTTAGGTACTAAAATTTAAAATATTAATAAATGTGAACATTATAAAAATACATACAAGAGACTGGAATTCTCCATCACTGTCTTCACCCATCCTCTTTCAGCTCTGAAATTCTCTAAACCATAATTTATCATTATAACCATTCCAAGATCCTTTGAAACTGCTCAGATGAAAACTCCATTAGGCAACTTTATTCTCAGGAGGGGGAGGACTCCCACCTTCATGTTGCAAATCAGAGCACTGATCAAATTAATTAATTTAATCAAATTGATTTTATTATGTGTTCAGTTTCCCTCCATACTGATGTTACCAAACTTAAGTGTTACTAAAAGTTACGAAGCTTTTAAAAAAGATTCCTTTGTGTATTTCCAACTAAACCTGAAGTTAGAAAGTGGATGTGATGGTTAGGTATCTACATGAAACAGTTCTTGGGAATGCACAAGTGAAGAGTTATCCCACCTATAGTGCAGGTGGGATGAACAGTACTTGGCAAAGCTTCCTAGAAGTGAAGATTTTCATATTATATTTTTCTGAGAAGGAAGAAAAAAGGAAAAGGCATATCTGGGGGAAAAAGAGCATTTGGAGAAATCATACAAATGTTAAATTAAAGCATTTTAGAAATCTTTCTTTTTGTTTGATAACCATGTTCTCTTATTAAACTTCTCTCTGAATTTGTATTTTTGGATGCATTTACTTACTGCATTTTCTAAATCCTTTTTGTAATTTGACTCAAAATCCTTCTTTTCTTTCCAGCTCACTGTGTGTTCACAGTGAAAAGGAATTTATAACAACTTTGACAAAATCATTTGGTACACTTGTAAATGACCTGGAGGTAGTTACCAAAGACTGGGAAGAGTAGGAGGAAAGGAGGGATTGGGCAAAGTTTATTAATGGATACTGAGTTATAATCAGATACAAGCAAGGTTCTGATGTGCTATTTCTCAATGTGGTGACTATAGTTAATTATGTACCATATATCTCAAGAAGCTAGAAGAAACAATTTTAAATGTATATTTGAGGAGATATGTTCAATCTCATTTAAACATTACACAATGTTTACATGAATTGAAACCACATAGTACTACTTCTTTAATTGGCTTAATTTTTTGTTTTAATAAAGTATTATCTGAAATAAACTTAAATTAAAAAGTGAAGTATGCCAGAAAATTATTCAATGTTAGAAGCTATTCTGTACTAGGAAAATTTCATAGTGGAATGATGGCTTCCTCCTTTCCTGACTGACAACTTGTATCCTATGTGTATTTCACATTTATTGGGATATCATGGGAATAACTTTTAGTATGCAACTTCAAAAAATAATGAGTTGGTTTGGTTGAGTCCCATTCTAATCACTGATACATGCATGGCATTCATCAGAATTACTTGCAGGAGCTAGAACTGTAATGCTTTTCCCTTCTTGAATTGAATCTTTGTAGTTCTAGGAGAATGTGGTCCTACAATAGAGTAGTTAGAAGGAATATACTCAGTGATCTTTGAAAAGTGGAAGGAGTTTTGAGGTCAATAGTACAGTTACTGCCATGGGCTTCTCCATAAAACCCTTTACTTCATATGAAAGGTTTTGATTCCTCATTGCTATAGGAAAGGGAAGCCACTCACCTGTTGAGACTGGAACCCTTTATTCTCTGTATATCTCCATTTATTTTACTATAGTGTTTTAAAAATATTTTTTAAATTTTATGAGACATATAGTGCTTATCCCCAAATAAAAGCTATCTATAAATTTTCTGTAACAATTTAATATATTTATGTTATAATTAATACAGAGAAGGATGAGAAAAGGAAAAATAGTTGCATTTGAAATTTTTACCTACTTTAGAAAAGTATGCTAATAATAAAGTCAGTTGGCTGGTAGATTTTACATAATGAATGGACTGATTCTTTCCTTAGTTGATTTTTGGTATTGTTTGTTATTTATCATGTGAGGATTACTTGAGGATTCTATCTAACAGTTCATTTCTTTTGTTGAGTAGTAATTTTCCTTTGCAACAGTATTTTAACAGGATTGTATGTGATAATGAATGTGAAATACACTTCACAAATTATAAGGTGCTGCTAGAAATATTTATAAATTGTAAGGCATGAATATTTTAAGAAAATGATTAATTTTGTTTTATTTCCTAAAGTCTTACAAAAACTCATCTAAGAAAGAAAAAGATGTTATAAAATAAAATCTAGTTATACTTTGATTGGGGTTGTAAATGCATACACATTATTTTGAAGAGTGCTGATATTTTTGCAAAATTGATTTTCCTCCAGAAACAAGATAAACTATCTCAATTATTTACATATTATGTTACATTTCACAATAAATTTCAAGATAATATTTCTTATGTGAGTCATATTCCTCCAAACTATATATGTTGAAGTTCTAATACCCAATGTGACCATTTGGAAAAAGGGCATTTAAGGGAGGTAGTTGAGATTAAAGGAGGTCATCATCAGGGTGGCATGCTATTCTGATAGAACTGCTCTCTTCATTAGAAGAAATCTCTCTCTCTCTCTCTCTCTCTCTCTCTCTCTCTCTCTCTCTCTCTCTCTCTCTCCACTTCCCTTGCATGTGCACACACAGAGGATAAAGGAAAGGAGAGAGAGTGCAGGGCACTCTACAACCCAGGAATGGAATCCTCACAAGAAACCGATTGGCTGAACCCTGCTGTTGGATTTTTAACCTGCAAAATTGTAAGAATATAAATCTCAATGTTTTAAGCCACAGCTCTATGGTGTTTTGTTATGGAAGCCTGAGCAAATAAATCTAATGATTTTGAATTTTTTGTGCATTTCCTATAAATTTCCAGATTATTTTTGAAAACTTATCCTGCAAGTCATGATGAATTTTTTTCATTTCCTTAATATCTCTTTTTCTTATTTAATTTTCTCTGCTTTTTCCACTGTAAACAACTTTTTGAACAATGTTAAATAATAGTAGTGATAAGTTCTTATCATAGGGATGAATTATATATTATTCCATCAATGTGCTTAATAGAATGATAGGTGGTGTTCTTTATCATTTTAGTGAAGTATCAATTATATATAAGTATATATATATATATATAATTAAGTATCATATCTATCTATATATATATAGATAGATAGATAGACATATATTATTGCTTCTGCATAATTTATGGACAGAGGAATTAAGATCTCAAATGTTCCTCCTCTCTTCACTTTCCAACACACTTTAATAAAATTGCTTCTTGATATTTCCACTTAGATATCTACAAACATCTCATTCACTTTGTCTTTCAGGTATCTTAAAACCAACATAATGTAATATGTCATCCTCCCTAATCCAACCCCTACTTTGAATCTATGTTAACTGTTTCAGTCAAAGCATTTATGCAGTAGCTTAAATAACCTGGATATCATCTTTGACTTCTCCTTTTCCTTCAAATCACATAATTTATTTCCATGCATTCTTGATTATAGCCTGAAACTATCTGGAGGAATATCATAGAATAGGGAACGAGGGAAATAATCTGAGGAGCTGGTAAATGTGTCCTGGATTTTTAAAAACATTAAGGGAAGAAAAATCAACAAGCTCACTGTAAGGCACTTGCTTAGCATCTGGATGGCCATCTTAAGAAAAAGTTTTGCTTTCCCACCCAAGAGCCTTTCTGAGAAAGGCTCACAACTCCCTTAATACTAACCCAACACTTAACCTCCTGCATTATGACCCACCTGTCTCTAATCCCTGAGCCTTCCCCCACAAAAGTCGTGGAATATAAGCCTGTATTGCCTCCCTCCATCTATGGAGAGATGGCCCTTGTTTGTCAGTTCTGACAAATAAACTCTCTGTGTGTATCTCTACCTGGTCTCCGACTTTCATTTCTCGCTCGCCTGTCTGTCAGTTCCTCACTTTCCTTTCACTCATGACTTTCTCACAGACAACAAATCAGAATCCAATTTGTTAAAGCCTGAAGACCATGTGCAGTTCAGGTTATGCTAGGCTTGCTGTCTTTGGGTCCCCTCCACTTTTTTTTTTCCTTAATGATCCTTAGTATGGTACCCCAGTAGTAGAGGGGCCAGAACGTCAAAAGTAAGGACAGGAACAATGAACCACAGTTACTTGTGCCAGCATGGAGCAACTTCCCTGAAGTATCCTCTGAGGGACTGATAATTTAAAACGTCTTTCCATCTAATTAGCTGGATTCTTCCACTATACATTTGAAATCACTAGTAGAGTTCAGAGGATTTGGTTGGTTATCTTCAAATGCCAAGTAAAATTTGCCAAATATAATATTTGCCTTTTAGCTATGCTTACACAGTACTTTCCCCTTTTGTATCAATTGTATCAACAAAATTGATTTTGTATCAATTTATTACAACAAACACTTTTTTCTATTCCTTTGTCTTTTTTTCCCTTCGCTTTCTGTCACTGCCTTTATTTGATCTTCTTTCTTTTTTTCATATTCTGTTTTGTCTACATTTCAAAGTAAAATGTTAGCATAGTTAATAAGGACAAGAATATTGTTAATAATATACTTGCATCAGAAATGGAAGCAGTGCGTTTTAAATGAAATTTGGGCATTCATTAAACACACACACACACACACACATGTGGGTTATAATACCATAATGCTTGGTTATCTAACTGGAAATTATCCACCAACAATGAACTCTTGTTTATCAAAAAGATATAGCTTCATGCTTAGTTGTTTTTGGTTCACATTATTACCACTATATTCATGCCCTTTACTCTATTTATGTTCACTAATATTCTTTGTAGGTATCTGTATTTCTATACCAGATCAACCAACTACTCTTTTCTTATCCTTTGTTGCTTCATTCTCCCATCTTCTCTAGGAAGTTATGCTAGTCAGCTTTCATCATTATGACAAAAATAGCATGATGAAGACAACTCAAAGAAAGAAAAGTTTATTTTGTCTTATAGTTTCAGAGGTTTAGTCCATGATTTGCAGAGTACATTGCTCTGGGCCTAAGGTAAAACAGCATATTATGGTGGAAAAGCACAGTGGAGAAGTGCTATTTTGGTCATGGTGGCCAGAAAGCAGAGATAGAGAGACAAAAAGAGGAGAGTAGAGAAAAGGAAATGGACTACAGAGAAGATGAACCATTCCAGGGCACACAACCCAGTGACTCACCTCTTCTAATCACACCCCACCTGCCTACAGTTACCACTGAGACCATTCAAAGTAGGCTGGATTGATTAGGTTACAGCTATTATAATTTAATGGCCTCATCGCCGTATATTTTGCATCAACAGAAGCTTTTTGTGGGGGGACACCTCATATCCAAACCATGATATTCCACCCTGGCCCCCAAAACTTCATGGTCATCTCACAATCCAAAATGCATTTAGTCCACTATCTCCAAGAGTCCCATAATATTAATAGTCCCAGCATTGCCCAGAAGTCCAAGTCCAATGTCTCCTCTGAGACTCAAGGTAACTCTTGGCTGTAAGATCTAGATAGGGCAGAGGGGTTGGAGGGGAAGGGAGGGAGCATGGGGTTAGAAATGATGGTGAAATGTGATGATCATTATTATTTAAAGTACACGTATGAAGACACAAATTGGTGTGAATATACTTTGTATACAACCAGAGATATGAAAAATTGTGCTCTATTTGTGTAATAAGAATTGTAATGCATTCTGCTGTCATATTTAAATTTAAAAAAATGATTAATTTTCAAAAAAAGATGCTGGCGACAATAAAATGTGAAGCATTAAAAAAATCAAAAGCAGATTACATATTTAAAATATACTATGACACCAAGTTAACATACCCACTCTGAAAGGGAGAAGAAGAATCACATGGGGCATAGGAGAAGGACATAGGAATAGGGAATAAGAGAAGGAATTGGGTCAAACAAGACCTAAACTCAGCTGGGCAATCAGCTCTCATAACTCTGCATGCAGCATACAGGACACATGGTAGAAAGATGTTCTCTCCAAAAGGCTTGGGCAGCACCACTCCTTTGACAGTTACAGTGCACTTGGGCTCTCTTAAACTGAGGCTCTCTACTGCCAGCAGCTTTCCTTGGCATCTCTTAATTTCTAGGGTCTTCATTCCAAGTTTGGCTTCACCTTCACAGTTTCACGTGTTGTCCTCTTCAGAGAACCCTCAAGAATCCCAGCCTGCTACACTTTGCCTGACCTCCAACACTTTCCTTTGAATTCTTGGTGGAAGCCTCTATGACCCCTTTACTTCACCATCCTGCATTCCTACAGAACCTGCAAGCTGTGGATGACATCCTGGATACACTGTGTCAGTGGACTTTGAGTGTCTAGGCAGCTAGCTGGGTGAAATGACTTTCTAGGCTCTCCGGTGCAAGCAGAGTGTGCCCAGATTTTTTCTCAAAGAAAATTTTCCTTCTGCTTCTTTGAGCCTTTAAAAGGTGTGATCTTGAAAATTCCTGAGATGCCCTCAAGCCACATTTCTTATTGTCTTCGTACAAAGTACTTAGCATCTCTTTGGTTGCTATAATCTTTTCAACAAGCACAATTTTCTTGGCCCCGGTTTTATATGTACTTTTCTAGTGAAACTGCAAGTCTTTAAAATCTTTTACTTCTGCTTTCTGATCCTGATTCTCACAGTAAACCTGACTAAAAGTTGCCAGCAAAATTCAAACCACTCACTGAATGCTGTATTGCCTTGAAATCTCACCCACAGATTAGTTAGACTATTGAATTCAGTCTCATACAAAGTCTCAAGACATGGGTAAAACATAAACAAGCCTTGAATAGATTAGGTGCTGCTTTTCTGCCCTCATGCACATGTATTTATCAAAGTGCATCATGATCAATTTGTGTGCCCCTGTCCCAAACCATACTGTGAGAGACTTGAGGGATAGGGTTTGCATTTTACCCTTACTGTTGTGAGCAGTATAGAAATCATTGCTTTGAACTATGTAAACCCTGGACATTGAGGCACTGCTTCTGGGAACCCTGTGGTGGGAAAGTACCAGTGGAACATCCATTTACAAAATGGCTCCTGTTGATAGAGAGGATTCCTGCTTGTCATGGAATTCATTAGTTCAAAAAACTTGATTTCAAATCCCAGCTTCCAGGAGGTAGAAGAGATGGGAATAATCTGCTAATCCCCAGTTTGTTTTTTCTCAACTTCATCCTGTTTACCTCAAGAAGTTTGTCACACTGAAATCCTTTAATGCTCATATGTATATAAATAGATGAGTGGATTTTCATTGTTAGATCCATTCTCCATGAGAATTGGATCACCCACTGAATCCCTGCTGCTCTATTTTCATGTTTTTTTGTCTTTATTTCTTAATATTTCTCTTGAATTTTAATTTTTTCAAGCCAGTTTACAGCCTGCATTTGTTTAACTGTTCACCTGCTGCATGGGTTTAGCAAGCACTTACGTTGACATTTTCAGAATTTTAATAGATCCTGGCATATACTAGTAGAAGTAAATTATAATATTTATTTTTTTTGTTTGTTTTGGTTCTGGTGATTGAACTCAGGAGTGCCCTATTATTGAGCCACATCCCCAGCCATTATTATTATTATTATTATTATTATTATTATTATTAGTAGTAGTAGTAGTAGTATTTTGACACAGGGTCTAATTCCATTGCTTAGGACCTTGATAAATTACTGAAGCTGGCCTTGATCTTGGAATCCACTTGCCTCAGCCTCCTAAGTCAGTGGGACTACAAGAGTGTGCCACCATGCCTTGCATAGGAATAGTTTATAATATTTTAGTACTAACTTGGGGATAGATCCTATTCATTTTATATATTGACATGTTCCATTCTCACAAAACAGTCACAAGGTAAGTCCTATTACTCACCTAATTTTACAAAGAACCTAGAAAGTTTGTATAACCTGGCAAAGTCATATAGATTATAAGCAGCAGAACTAGGATTCCAATTCTGATAATCTGACTATACAGCCTATTTTCTGAAACTCTACTTTGTATTTCCTCAATATAGATGATTGGCCCTGCTATTTTATGATGCCTTCAATGTTATTAGACTTCATGGTACTAAATTGTGATAGTAGTTAATTTTATTGCTATAGTAATACAGATGATTTATTGAAATACTTTTGTGGAGTCAGAGAAATCCATTCATCTTTTAAAATATTGCTATTATGAGGAACTATTACATTTGACACAGTTAATTTTTATAATAGAGCTTGTCTTTAAGGCACTGAGCAATTAAAATAGTGTGGTATAATAATATATGTAACATAAATAAAAATAAATCCTCTAAAGTGGAATGACCCATCATTCAAGGATGTTAGCTACATGGCATATTAGAGTTCAACAGATAATATACCTGTCAGATAGGAAAAAAATTAGAATCCTATATTAATTAATAAGTAGAATTTATTAAGTGTTTACTAAGTGGATGTTAGTTCCAAGCCCATTAAGAATATATCATTTCCCCCATTTTACATTTAAGGAAGTTGAGGCTAACAGGAGTTTAAAAAACTTGCCCAAGACCATAGAATTAAATGCAACAACTCTTTATTCAATTAAAAATGCCTTGGACAGTTGACAAATTAAAATACTATATGGTCAGTCCTTGCTTAGCATCTGGACAGCCATCTTAAGTGACAGCTTTTATTTTAAGGAAAAAGTTTTGTTTTCCCACCCAAGGGTCTTTCTGAGAAAGTCTCATCCCTCCCTCATACCAACCCAACCCTTAACCACCTGCATTAGGACCCGCCCGGCTCTGATTCCTGAGCCTCCCCCATAGAAGTCCCAGAACCCAAGCCTGTTTTGCCTCTCTCTCCTATAGAGAGATGGCCTTTATTTGTCAGCTGTGATGAATAAACTCTCATGTGGATCTCTGCCTTCTCTCCTTCATTCATGTCTTGCTTACCCGTCTCTTGTTCCTTGCTTTCCCTTCATTTTGGTACTAAAACTGTGGATCAGGTTCCTGGTATGCCCAATCCCCTCTTTGAGGGTCACTGATCATTCCTGGGCCCCTGATTCAGAATCCATAATGGGACCAGCCCCTCCATTCTGCTGAATACCCTCTCTGCACCCACCACTGGAAATTTAGGGTAAGACCCCTGTCTTCAGTCAACCTAAAAGACCTACAGGTCCCAGGTAGTGACTATTGACCATCCAGCACTCCCAAGGTTACCATGTGGTCGGGGGCACCCCCAGCCACAGCTTTCACAGCTATGGCTAATCCCTACTGTTGACCGAATCTATAGGTGATCTTTTATTGGGTCCTGGGTTTTGAGAAAAAAAAACACTGAAGATGATTGGGAGATGTTCCTGGTGAGACTACCTCTCAGCCTTGGGTTAATCTCTGTGGGTTTGTGTCTGTTCTATGGGCTTCTGCCCCTTGTATGGGCTTCTTCCCCTACTACATAGTCACAGACAAGTGCTCAAGTGCCTCTATGGGATTCTTCCCTGATGCTTACCCAGCAGTGGTAATGACCCCCTAAGCAAAAACTATCCCCTTGATTAGGTGATACTAGAGACTGGGGGATGCCCCACCTCTAAACTCACCTCCTATGTCTCACTATGGGTGGCTCCTTATCCATTCTCTCCCATAGTCCTCTAGGCTGCCTACCTAGGGTCTCTCTCTGTCACCCCAGACCTAAATCCCCCAAAGTTATCCTCTTGTGCAATCAGATCTGGCCTCAAAATCCTTTGGACTCTAGATGGCTGCTTAACGGCACTCTAGATCCCAATATTATCAGGAATCTTCTCAACTATTGTGAGTGTTCAGGAAAATGGAAAGAGGTATCATACATTCAGGCTTTCTCTTCTCTATGTTCTAAGACTTCTCTCTGCAACTCTTGCTCTATCACAAAAGTCCTCTTAGCTCTCACCTCCCCTACTCCTTCTTCCAAAGGGACAGAAGATCCTATTCAAAACTCCTCCTCCTTCAACTCAGCAGATGAGCCCCTGACATACCACAATTCTATTTCTAATGAAACCTCTGCAGCACTGTCCCCTTGGCCCCTCCACTCTTCTCCTGCCACACGCTCACAGGCTGCCACTGCTCAACCTGCATCTCTGTGTCCTCTATGGGAGTTGGCTATGGTAGATGGTTTAATCTAGTTTTATGTGCCTTTCTCTTTGTCAGATCTTTCACAGATAAAAAAGCTTGTTGATTCCTATACTTCAAGTCCCATCACATATATCAAAGAGTTTCAATATCTGACCCAATCATATAATTTGACCTTCCACTATGTCCATATGATCTTGTCTAACACCCTCCTGCCCAAGGAGCACAGGTGAGTCTTTGAGCAAGCTATAAATTATGGTGATGAGGTACATCAGATCTCTCTTGCCCATCTGATTGGCATTAAAGCCGTCCCTGATTGAGACCCCAATTGGGATTATAATTCGCCAAGGGAAGTAACTAGTAGAAACCAATACATTACTTGCTTTATGGAAGGACTTAGAAAGGCAGTCCAAAAACTATCTATTATGAAAGCCTCCAAGAAATCTTCCAAGATAAGAATAAAAACCCTTCAACATTTTTAGACTGCTTGACCAAGGCTTTATTACAATATACTTATCTGGATCCTGAAACTCTAGATGGGAGACAACTACTAATGACCTATTTTTCTCACAGAGTTTCCCCAATATTAAGGCCAAACTAAGGTGTCTTGAGAGGAGGTCCCTAACTTCCCATGCTGAGGTTCTGGAAGTGGCCTTTACTGTGTATAACAAGAGAGATGAGAAGGCCTGGAAGCAGAAATATCAAATGCTTGCTCAAGCCATCCATCTGGCTTAAGTATCTGTTGCCAGTTTCACTGGCCCATGGAAGTGTTCCTGGGAACCACCCAGACCCTGTTTTAAATGTGGTCAGATGGGTCACTGGGCTTGTACATGTCCTAAGCCTGCAAGCCTCTGGGCCTTTGTCCTAATGCTGTCAGAAGGGACACTGGGCTGTTGACTGTCCCAAGCCTATAGTGGCCCCCAGTCATCCAGCCCTTCTGGTTCCCATTTCCAACTCTTAGAACTGGCTGAAGAGAACTGACGAGGCCCAGGTCCCCATTACGTGACCACTACCATCACTCTGTGATAACCCAGAGTAAATGTATTTCAGGAGGCTTGTCTCCTTCTCTTAGATACTGGGCTATATATTCAGTCCTCAAAGAGTTCTGGGGGCCTTCTACTCATTCTATAACCTCTATTGTTGGGAAAAAGTGTAAATATTACCAACACTTACAGACATGTAGTCTTGTTGGTGCTTTTGGCTCTCCAATTTTTACTCACTCCTTTGTGGTCATTCCAGAGTGCCCAGTTCCCCTTATGGGAAGGGATATCCTCACAAAATTGGGGGCTATGCTTCTCTTCTCCCCTCATATATGCTTCCATTCAGAATCACCTGCTACTCCCCTGATACTCACTCTTTCCTTAGGGCCATCCCCTATTCCATCTGCCAGTGCCTTCCCATTACCTCCTTTTGAGGTATACCTTACTGTCTGGGATGTTTCAAATCCTTCCACAAGCCCATTCACATTCTTTGCAAAGACCCCCTCCATTTTCTGGCTCAATCACAATACCTGTTCTCCCTACAAAAACTCCTAGGCTTACAGCCTATCATTCAAGACCTCTTGAGAAAGTGATTCCTTAGACCTACTCATTCCCTTTATAACACCCTCCTCTTGGCAGTAAAAAAAGGCCTAATAATTCCTACAGCTTTGTTCAAGACCTTTGTTCCATCAGCTCTGTAGTCATCCCAATCCTGCCCTTCTCTCCCCCATTCCTTCTGGGACCTCTTATTTCTCAGTACTAGACCTGAAAGATGTCTTCTTTTTTATTCTTCATTTTGACTGTCAAGACATTTTCCTTTACATGGAGATACCCTGAGTCTTATAACTCCACTCAGCTGACATGGACACTTCTCCCCCAAGTGTTCTGTGATAACCCTCATATCTTTGGACAGGCCTAGCATCCATACATCTCACTTAGTCTATGGTGCTACAGTAGGTTGATAACCTCTTTCTTTGAAGTCCCTCCTTTGAGGTCAGTCATCAGGACACGTGCAAACTTCTTAACTTCCTTTCTGCCTGTGGCTATAGGGTTTCTCCATCCAAGCTTCAGCTTTCCTTGGCAATGGTAACATAGCTGGGCCTCCTCCTGACCCTTCCACAGAAAGCAATTACGGTTGATAGAAAGGGCCTTATCACTAATATACTAATGCCCCCTACTAAGGAAGAAATTCTCTCCTTTCTAGGTATGGCAGGTTTCCTCAGAGCTTGGATTCCTAACTGCTATATATTGGCTAAGCCTCTATATGATGTAGCCTGGGCCCACTCTCTGAACCCCTATTGCACTCTGTTACAAAGCTCTTCACCAGGCTCCAGCGAACATCTTCTAGGCCCCTGCTCTCCATCTCCCTGATCTCACCTGCTCATTTCACCTTTATGAGGCTGAAAAGCAGGGATTTGCTCTAGGGATCCTTGGACACATGCTGGGGCCAACCTTTACCCCATGGCTTATCTATCAAAGGGTCTTAACCCTACTGTTCAGGGATGGACCCCTTGCCTATGAGCATTGGTCGCAGCCTCTCTACTCATTAACAAGTCAAAGAAACTAACCTTTGGAGCCCCTGGCTCCATCCTGGCTCCCAATCACCTAAAGGAACTCCTTACCCCCAAGGACATACCCACTTTGTTACCCCCCTGTCACCTTTTATCTCTACAGGTTTCCCTGGTGGAAGATCCCAGTCTTACTTTCCACAACTGCTCATCTTTAAACCTGCTCTTCTCCTCCCTGCTCCTCAGGACTCTTCCACCTCTTCTCCTCTTACCCATTCATGCACTGAAACACTGGAGAAGCTTCTTCCACATCCCTCCCACATACAGGAAGGCCCCTTGCTCCAGGCAACATACTCGTGGTTCACAGATGGCTCCTCCTTCCTTCAGGAGGGAGTTTGTCAGGCAGGATATTCTATAGTCTCTCTAACCTCAGTTGTGGAAGTGGATCCTCTCCCCAGTAATACATCCAATCAGCAGGGTTAAATTGTTGCTCTCACCAGAAAATTCACTTTGGCAAAGGGAGCCTCCCTCAAAGTCTACAAAGATTCTAAATAACGCTTTCTACATACTTCTCTCCCACTCTGCTATTTGGAAGGAGTATGGATTCCTTACCACCAAGGTAATTTTAATTACTAATGCCCCCTTTATCTCTGATCTCCTTTAGGCCACAAAGTTTCCCACTTCCATTGGAATCTCACATTGTAAACCCATCAGACAGACACCTTTGTGACAATGGGCAACACAAGGCAGACTCTGAGGTGAGGGCCGCCACCCTGGAGAGCCTACTCCACCTGAGGTCCTCTGCTTTACTAGTCCCCTGATGGACTCTTCCCCACCTGACACTCAATAGATGCTTACCTTCCTTCACAACCTCTTTCACTCTAACACCATATCTTTAAAATAATTTTTCAATTCCCATCTTAAACTCTCTCCAGAGGACCTACAGTTTCTCTTTATCCTCTCTGTCTCCTGTGAAATCTGCCAAAAAAACAATCCCACCTCCAATCTCCACCTACCTCCCTTCCCTTTACACCAGGCAAGAGGACATCCCCCTTGCTCTGATTGGCAGCTGGATTTCACCCATATGCCACTGGTCAAGCAGTACAAATTTCTCTTGGTACTTGTTGACACTTCTGTTATTGTTCTAATGACATCTTGTACCCCTAATGAGGGATTCAAATGCCGCCACTTTACAGCAATAAACAGTTATAGAAGATTGACCTAAGGGGGGAGGCCAATTTTAAAAAAGGTGAAATATAAGGTTCTTGCTTAGCATCTGATGGCCATCTTAAGTGACAGCTGCCATTTTAAGTAAAAAGTTTCGCTTTCCCACCCAAGGGCCTTTCTGAGAAAGGCTCACCACTCCCTCATATCAATCCAACCCTTCAGCTCCCACATTAGGACACACCCCCACCTTTTCTAATTCCTGAGCTTCCCCCATAAAACTCCCAGAACCCAAGCCTGTTTTGCCTGTCTCTCCTAAAGAAAGATGGCCTTCATTTGTCAGCTCTGACAAACCATCTCTCATGTGGATCTCTGCCTGGTCTCCGTCTTTCATTTCTTGCTTACCGGTCTCTTGTTCCTTGCTTTCCTTTCAAATACCTCTAAAATAATTACTGATTCTTAGGCTCCACCCTCTATTGATAATTATCATATTCAGAACTATTCATAGGCTATTTAAAATGACTTTTCTATTTTTAGAACACACTGATACTTTATTTGAATAAAGTCTCCACAGAGAGACATCACTCATTTTTACATGGCTCATTCCAGTTTATGCAATATTCTACACTAAATTTTTCCAAATGAGGTTTGAATTTTAAAATGAACAATGCACAGTGCTTCCTTTCCTATTGGCATTGAGCAGCAGGCATGATTGAATTCCAGGGGTGACAGGTCAAGTTCCTGGTACAGAAGAGGTAATGGTCCTGGCAGTTACAATATAGTCAAGGTTTTAGCATGAAGCAGTTCAGCGACACCAGTGTCCTTCTTGTCATCACGTCAGTTCTGGGCCTGGTTTGGGTGTTGCTCCTGGAAGCTAAACCTTAACTCCATCACTGTGTCCCTTTGCAAGATTCTGTGAGTTACCTAATACATTCTGAGAAATCCTTATTTCACTTAAAGTCCTTGGTTATTTCCAACTCAAAATCTGCCCAATATAAATATTGTAAAAATAGACTTAGTTTCTCTGAGCAGAAGAGGGTGTGTTATTATATTTGAACATTACAAGTATTTTGTTTTGATTTAATGGATATAGGGATTAGATTTTTCTTTACTTTTTAAGATCAAATTTACAATTACTGGTTATTGTTAGAAAGTAGCCCTCCCATCCCATTGATGATTTTAGTTTTCCTTTTCTGGAAAGAAAAAAGAAAATTCTCCATTTTGTAGATGCAGATAGACATATCTCATGCAGGGATAAAGCAATGTCTGCTGGTATTTGCTTCTATTTCTAAATGTAATTTCCAAATACATGTTCATTTCTGTACTTGTGACTATGGCTACAATGTTTGTCTCCTTTAAAACTCATGTTAAATTGCCAGAACAAAGGTCCTCAGGCACTTCTTACTCCATATGAGGACAAGTTTGAAAAAGGCGAGGGTGCTTTGAGATGCCACTTATGAATGGGAACTAACACTGGTATTAAAGTTTATGGGGGTCATTGTCTTAGACTAGCCTCCTGCACTAGAGTCCAATAGATCAGACCAACCACACATGGAGTCTTTTGTGATGTGAATGTTTATGTCCCTTCCAAAATGCATGTGTTGAAATTTTATCACCAATGTGACAGTATTAAGTGATGAGGCATTTAGGAGGTAATCAAGTCAAGAGGACACAACCTAATGAATGAGATCAAGGCCTTCATAAAGAAGACACACAAAATTTGGCCACTTGCCCTTCCACAAAAGCAGCAATGGATGCCATCTTAGAAGCAGAGAGCAGCCTTCACAAATAGCAATCATTGCACCTTGATCTTAGACTGCCTAGTCTCTAGATTGTGAGAAATAAATTTCTGTTCTTTGTAAATTTCCCAATTGTGATAACTTGATGTAGCAACACAGACTAAGACAATGTCTTTCATAATAATTTGTCAGGGGCTAGAAGGAAATTCTCCTTCAAAGAATAGCCTGACATTTACAAGAAACAGCCCCCTGGGAGACATCCTGCCTGGGAGACATCCTGCAGCTACCTATCTCCCTGGAACATCCTGCGGTTATCAGGATGATCAGACATCTTTAGGCTGGCAGTTTTACCACCCACATCCAGCAATTGCTGATTAGAGAGCTTCCCCATCCCCAGCATATAAATACCCCTGTGTGAACAATAAAAGTTTGCAGCTTGATCAGAACTCCTGTCTTGCTGTCATCCCTTCATTCCTCCCCACCTAGGTTCACGTCCCTGTTGATGTGTCCTGCCAGTCGGGACAATAATTGCTCTGTAATCAAACTGAATCCCCCAAATGTACCAGTTAAGAAGAAAAAAACAGAAGATTCACAGAAACTCAACAAAAGGAGCCCAGTTTACCTGAGCTGGCATAAGACAGTTTCGTTTCCCTTAGTCTTATAAGGAAAAAACTTTCAAATGACAATCCATGTTTCATTTCTCATGGAATAAACAGTGCTCATGAAGGCAAATCACCCCTTTTCTGCAGAGCAGAGGGCCAACCCCCTGCTCAGCTCACCTAAGCATTCATTCTGCCTAATATGAGATCCTGTTCAATTCTAGAAGATTCTAGAATCTCAAATAGAATCCAGTTAGATATTTCAACTAACAAATAAATAAATGAATAAATTGTCACTGACTCTTAAGAAATGATTAGGATTTGAATATTATGCCATCATGTATAGATTAATAACATTATCATGTGAGTATGTTATTAAGGATGCTAACTCCTGGGAAAAGGTGAAGTTTGGCCCCATTTTTTTTTCTTTCTTATATATGCTCATGTACTCCTCCACCACATTATCATGCAACACAAAGGACCTTTACCTGATGACTATGTCATGTTTTTGGACTTCTTATACTACAGAAAAGTAAGCCAAATAAACTTCTATTTAATAAACTACTCAGCCTGTGATATTCTTTTATAGCAGCAAAAATTTGACTAAGGCACTTGTTTTTGTAAAATTATTGAGAATTTCTCCCAGTTCAATGAATAAGAATTAATATTACCTACTGCAAAATGGCAAAACAGGGATCTTATGATAACGTTTCAGTTACAGAGTACCAAGCCCTTGAAGATAATAGATGATATAACAGGACTGCAATCCATCTTCTCCTGCTTCCTTAAATATGCCTTGGCAACACCACCAATTAATCTATGAATTTGGGTTCTCAATTATGGAAGAAAGATGGTCTAAAATATTAAACTAAAGTTTTAGGACTTATTAGAAACTATAGTTCTACGGACCCTTCTTGAAGTATAAAAACAAAGTTTAAATTCAAAACCTAAAATAATAATGATACATTTGTCCAGTAATTCTTTCTTTATTTTCTCCTGGGTAGGAAGAAACAGGATAGCATAATTTCTTAATTCGTTAGTGATGCTACAATAAAATAAAAAAACTGAGTAGTTTATAAAACCAGAGACTTATTTCTTGTGGTTATAGAGCCCAATAATCCCAAGATCAAGGTCCTGGCAGGGATGGTGTCTGAGGAAGGTCCAGGCTCCTCCTTGAGGGTGATGCCTTGTTGTTTGTGTCCTTTGGAAAAGCCAGACAATATTTCTTTACATGGTAGAAGTCAGACAGAAAAGAGCTCAACTCAAACTGGAACCCTTTTATAAGGGTATTAATCCCAATTCTGAAGAGACCGCATGTCTTTATTTCTTCCCAATTTCCATGCATTTTAATATTGTTTCATTGGGGATTAAATTAGTTCAACATGAACTTTGGAGGGTTCACCATCAATCAAATCATAGCATACATAGCAATTGAAGAAGTAACTATCACAATTTCTCTGACATTGGGAAAATAAGTTGCTTTAATTACAAAAACTTACCCAATAAAACTTGAAATTTACTGCATTTTGCATGTTCCATTTGACAACACTGGTAATAATGAGAAGTGATTTTTATAAAATTTATGCTAGTTGTGTGGGAATTTCAGAAATAAAATGGTTTTATCTTGAGAAAAAATACTTTGTAACAATTACATGTATAAGATACTTTAGAAACAAATTTGAAGAAATGCTGTGAGGTGTCTGTGGTTTTATTATTGCATCTTATCCATGGTAAATAAAATGAAATATTGTGAAGTGAAAGAGTAAAAACAAATGTTAGGAATTTAGCATAGGCTGAAAATAATTATCTTGGGAAAGGGCTCTCTTAAATGTATTTTGAAAGATTTGATTTAGATTCTTTATAGAAATGAAGTGGAGAAAATCATAAAACTCATAAGAATGTCATGTAGTATGTTCTGTTAAGAAATTGAAAAATATTTTTGAGAAGAACACTGGAAGACAACATAATCCTCAAATGAATGCACTGAGACAACTTAGTGGGAGGAACCAATAAGTCCACTCTTCTTTGAGATCATATTTCCTCAGGCCGATTTTATTATACAATGTGTGGCTTAAAACAACAGGAGTTTGTTTTTCTTACAATTCTGGATGCCAGAAGGCCAAAGCTAAGGTGCTGCCAAGGCCAATCCTCTTCCAGGCTTTCAGTACCAAGCAGTTGCAGTTCAGTACCAGCCTCTGGCAGTAGCAGCTGTCCGTGGACTTCCTTGTCTTATAGTGGGATCTCTCCAATTTCTGCCTCCGTCATCGTTCACTTCTCATTGTGTGACTTTATTCTTACACGGTGTTTCCCTCTTCTTACAAGGTTATCAAAAGGACACCTTTTGTGATGGTTAATGTTGGCTGCCAACTTGACTGGATTGAAGTTTGATCAGAAAATTGGTAAAACATACATCTGGGTCTATGAGGGTATTTGTGGAGGATTGTCATATGAATCAGTGAACTGAGTGGGGAAGACCCACCCAGAATGCAGAGAGCACCACCAATAGGCCAGAGACCCAGATGAAATGAAGAAGCAGAAGAAGAGGAAGCTCACACTCTCACTTGCTCCTACATAGGCTGGGCCTTTCTTGAACAGGTGTTTTTTTTTTTTTTTTTCCATCTCTAACTCATGGATATCAGACTCCAGTTTCTTCAGTATTTCTTTTTGTTTTGTTTTTGGTATCAGAGATTGAACCCAAGGGACTTAACCATTGAGACACATTCCCAGCCCTTTTGTATTTTTTTTATTTTTTTGAGACAAGGCCTCACTAAGTTGCTGAAGCTGGCCACAAACTTGGGATTCTCCTACCTCGGCTCCTGAGCCACTGGGATTATAGGCCTGTGCCATTGTCAACATCTGAATATAGAATTCTATCAGCAACTTTCCAGGGGACGCTCAGTCTTTCGGGTTCAGACTGGGGCTGCATCATTTGTCCCTTTAGTTTTGAGGCTTCTGGTTTCTTGAACTAAACAGCACTATTTTACCCAGTTCTCTTTCTTACAGATGATGATTGTAGGGCTATCCAGTCTCTGCTAGTGTACACCAGTCTAATATATCCCCTCATAATTATGGGTAGATTGTATTTGCTCATTCTTCTAGAGAATACTGACAACTACAACTTTTTTTAACTTGATAAAATTGACAAAAGTCTTATTTCCAAAGAAAATCACATTCACATATATCAAGGATTAGCACTTCAACACCTTTGGGGGAATGAAATTCAATTCATAATAGCATCGCAAAATAAAACAGTCATTTTCTTCCTGGAATATTAGCATATTAAACCTTAAAGACACTTTATGAAATAGCTATGCCAATCTCCATGAAATTTACAGATAGAGAAATTCTGTGCCATGGGAGAGAAATGACTGGGTTAATATAACATGGAAAAGTAATGGCAGACTTAGGATTACCCTCAGGTTTATATTTATTTGATCAGTTAATTCTACTTTGAAACACAGTTAGTACTTTGTTTGAGGAAAGGTAAACATATAGCTTTAATAATTTAGAAGTGTTCCATAAAAAGCAGTAAGAGTACATACTGATGTGCTAAGTGTTTTTCTCAACTCTGACAATAACCCCCAAAGATAGTTATTGCTCTCCTTTAAAGGATAGTGAAGTTAAATCTCAAAATATTTAAGTAAATGGCCTAAAATAGCTAATAAATGACTACCCGGGATCATAAGCCTTGTCTACCTATTGCCAAAGCTCTTGCTATTTTCAGTAAAACATGAAGCCCCTCAATAAAATACGAATTTAAAAAAAGCCTTGGGAACACTTAACGCTATAAACTTTAATTATTAAGACAATAAATTTATATGGAAAATTTCTTTTCTCAGCAATGCTGCTGTTGGATGCTAGGTAAATCTCTTTAATATTCTTTGAGTAGTTTTGTACTGCATCAATAAACTTAAGTAAATGAAATGCAATTTCTGAAATATTTTTATTTGAATAATACTAAAAATATATTACACATATAATTCTCAAAGATGTTTACTCACCCAGAATAGTTTATTTCCTACCTATGATAAATAAGAACAAATAATTTTCTTTATATTATTTATTTATTTGTTATTTTATTTTATATCATTGTGGTTCTGGGCCTTTTGCATACTAGCCAAATCTATAGCACTGAGTTACACCCTTAGCACAGCTATTTTTTCTCTTAAATTAATTATCAAAAATTATATAAACCTATTACCGGATACATATTATACTCAGAAATGTTTTTTTTTTTTTTTTTTTTTTTTTACACGAAGGGTACCAGGGATTGAACGCAAGGGCACTTGACCACTGAGCCACATTCCCAGCCCTTTTTATCTTTTGTTTAGAGACAGGGTCTCACTGAGTTGCTTAGCACCTTGCTGTTTCTGAGTCTGGCTTTGAACTTATGATTCTCTGCCTCAGCCTCTAGATCTGCTGGGATTACAGGTATACACCACTAACCCTGGCCAGGAAAAACAAACAAATAGACGACGAATAAGAAACAATAAAACAAAGGAAGAAGATATTACTCACTGAGGAATGCAGCAAAGAACCCAGGAGAAAAAGAATGGAAAACTCTGGGGAAATGGAGAAGGCAATGTTTGATAGAAAGACTAATGAAGGTATTTTTGAAAGGTGACAGTTGAATTGAAATATGAATGAGAAGAAGGATCCAGCCATGTAAAAATCAGGCTGGAGAGGTATCTATGAAGAGTGGAGAAAATGTGCAGGGGCGGGTACCCAGCTCTGAAGAAAGCTAACTTTAGCCAAAACAAGAGAGAGAGAAAAAAACAAAAAAAGAATCAAATAATATGAGGTCAGTGTGGGTACATTCTAAGTGCAATGTGAAGTGCTTAGACTGAACATTCATGTCCCCACAGATTTCTGGGCTAAATCCTGTCCCAGCTAATGGTATTTGGAGGTGGGAACTTGGGGAGGTCATTGAGTCATGAGGGTTTCAATCTTATGAATGGGGTCAGTGTCCTTATAAAAGCCATCACAGAGGACTCCTGTGACCCTCTAGACATGTGAGGACACAGGAAAAAAAAATCCATCTCTGAACCAGGAAATGGCCTCTCCTCAGACACTGAATCTACTGATTCCTTGATCTTGGAATTCCAAGCCTTCAGAAGTATGGCAAATGAATTTCTGTGGTATATAAGTTATAAAATTTGTGGTACACATTTAATATCCCTTATTTGAAATGTGTAGGATGAGAAATGGATCAAATTTTGATTTTTTTTCAAATTTTTCAATACTTTCACATAATGAGATATCTTGGAGATGGGACCAGAGACTAAATACAAAATTCATTTACATTTATATATCTTCCACAGCACAAAGGTAATTTAATACAATATTTTTAGTGCCTCTCAATTTTTTTATTGCAATCTATCACATGAGGTTAGATGTGAAAATTTTCCATTTTCCGATCATGTCAGTGCTCAAAAGATTCTGAATTTTCAGTGCAGGGATGTTCATTCTGTATTTTATTATAATAGCCTGAATGGATTTAGATAAGAAGACAGTATAATACAATGACAACCATTAAATGTAAATGATTGGACTATCTTAAATAATGAAGTGGCGTGTTCTGATTAAATTTTATTTGTTTATTTGTTTATTTTTGGTACCAGGTACTGAACCCAGGGGTGTTTAACCACTGAGCCACTTCTCTAATCCTTTTTTTTAAAAAAATATTTTATTTTGAGACAGGATCTAAATTGCTGAGGCTGGCTTTGAACTTGTGATCATCCTGCCTCAGCCTCCTGAGCCCCTGATTAAATTTTAAAAAGGTTATTTTGGCTTATATTTGAAAGATGAAGTTACAAGGATCTGCTGTTGTATCAATTAACAGAGGAAGTGAGAAAAAAAAGAGATATAGGCTGATTCCTCTGTTTGGAGATCTTAGGGCCAAATAATAGGATTCCTAAAATAGCAGGAAAATCAATCGCTGAGAACATATAGAATTATGAATATTATTTTGGACATACTAGGTTCGAGGTGCCTGTCAATTGTTAAAATGTGGATGTCAAATCATAGTTTTAATGACTAACATTATTAATACTTCTACAAGCCAGATATTCAAGGTTTTCAAAATTTATGTAAATATATGTAATGAATACAGCATCAGTATTCATATATTATTCAGTGAGGTATATATAATTAATTATCTCCAATACAGATGAAAAGACAGGTAGAGGTTTGAATAATTTGATCAGGTTCACACCTTGAGAATTGTTTGAGAAAAGATGAACATTTAGATTATCTGGCTTCCAAGACGTTGTTTATGATAAAATTTGGTGTGAGCATGCAATTCAATAGAATAGATGGAAAATGAACTTGAAGTTATAAATGGGCTCTGGGAACAAGAGCTTGATCATAGTGGGAAAGTGGAATATGTGTTTCTGGGAGAGTGACTAGAAAATGTTTGAAAAGTTTGGTTCTTTAGGGATATAAATAAGTGATGCTGCCTATTGGGAGTAGGAAGTAGACATGTATTACATCTCTAAGGCTAGCAGAGGAAATTTCCACAAACTTTTGGATTCTAGAAGTCTTAAATGGAGGTGTTTACCATCCTCCCTCCAAAAGGTTTCAGGGAGAACCCCCCTTTGCCTCTTCCTGCTTCTGATGGTTCTAGGCATCCTTGGCTTATGGTTACATAATAGGTTTCCATCTGGACTTTTATATGTCTTTACAGAATGAAAACTATAGTTAATAATATTGTATTATAAAGTAGAGATTTGCTAAAGAGTTGATTTATGGTGCTTTCATTACAAAAATGAAAAGGAAAAGGAGGCTGATTCATAGTGGGATAGGGAAAGGGAGCATGGGAGGAATAGATGAACTTTTGGGCAGAAGGGTTGGAGGGGAAGGGAGGGGACATGGGGTTAGAAATGATGGTGGAATGTGATGATCATTATTATCCAAAGTACATGTATGAAGACATGAATTGGTGTGAATATACTTTGTATACAACCAGATATATGAAAAATTGTGCTCTACATGTGTAGTAAGAATTGTAATGCATTCCGCTGTCATATACAAATAATAAAAAAATTTGAAAAAAAGAAAGGTAACTGAATAAGGATATACTACGGAAAAATATGATTATAGTTTGCAGCAGGCATGCTGAGTTGGCATGAAGATCAGAGCTGTGCTTGCACCATAAGGGGCTCAAAGCCTGAGTTGCAGGAGTAGCTGCAGCAAGTTAATATAGCAATTGTTCTGGTTGTGGTGGTTCACACCTGTAATCCCAGCATCTCAGGAGGCTGAGGCAGGAGGATAGCAAGTTCAATGCCAGCCTTAGCAATAGTGAGGTGATAAGCAATTCAGTGAGACCCTGTCTCTAAATAAAATACAAAATAGGGCTGGGGATATGGCTCAGATACCAAGCGCCCCTGAGTTCAATCCCTGGCAACCACATCCCACCACTGCCAACAGCAATTGATTTAGGAAAGTCATTAAATTTGAGATATAGGAATTAAAAGTTAGAGTTTAAATAAAACATCTATAACGGAGACCTGGTAGAATAGCCTTAGTTTACTTTGTAACCATATACACAGTGAATAAGGTGACAGAGTTTAGTTATTTTACTCTTTGTGGAGAAAAAAAGCAATTTTTCATATGCTTAATATAAACGCAAAGATTCTGACATACTTTCAGACTGGACAGTGTAAGCATCAGTGAAAAGGTTACTTGTTAGGGTGCTGACAATATATAGGAGAGTTTCATTAGTTTTATAGACTAAAGCTACATAGACACTATGTTCTGTTCTCTTATTCAGCTCATGTATGCGTGTGTGTTCATTGTTATAGTACCAATTACTTATAATAAAATCATACATTTGCTTATATAGATGTAAAATCAAATTCTCTACAAAATAAGGCTGTCAACACTTCTGTATTGTTTTCATTGCCATTGTTTTTAAAGTAGAGTGATTATCAGATTTTGAATATAATTTAACCAAAAAGCAACCCATTGCTACCTCTGCACACACACCCACATGGCAACAACAGGCTTACGCCTGGCAGAGAAACAGCTCTTGTCTTTAAAGGGCTATGTCAATATCACTCCTTCCCACCTTAATGGGGTAGGTTTCCTGTTTCTTGCCTAGATCATGGTAGATCTTTGAATATGCCAACCCTCCTCCAACATTTTCACCTTAAGTGACCTTGGATGACAGTATAAGCAAAAAAGCCAAGAGAGAAAGTCATTTTGGATGTGATCATGTACTGCAAAGGAAAAGGTGGAGGAAAGAAAGAAAATATAATTTGTTTGGAGCCTGTTTATTTGAGGACAAATATAAGGGAGAGAAATCACAGCTATACTTGAGAAAGAAATTTGGACTTGAGATATCATGCCTGACAGGCATTCAAGTAACGGGGGGAAAATCAATGCATTGGGAATGAGTTATTTCTCTGAGAAAGTTGTATAGAGAAGGAAGAAAAGCCTGGAGTGGAACCTTGGAAATCCCCATGGCTTGGTGCTGACAGGTTGAGTGGCTAGCTTAAATGGCTAGGCAGAGAAGGAATGAGTCAATTTTCTAGGAAGAGAAGGAAAATGCATTGTAACTGTCATTTTCTTCACAAGTGCTATTTGACGCAAATGTTGAGAAGCAATTGCATGTATTTTAAATGATTTGTTATTTTAAAAAGTCAAGCTGGTTTTGCCAAAATGGCTAATGGAATTATACTGATTTCTTAATTGATAGGTAATTCATAAATGTAAAATTCTGCACCTGCATTATTTACTACCATAAAGTTTTGATACAGAAGTACCAGTCAATGTGCTTTATTTAATTATTGTTTCAGAAAAAAAACATGGCATTTTTAGGGGGATTTCTAAGAGTCTGGCACATGATTTTTATTTGATGAAGAATAATCAGCTTTCAATCAAATTATGCACACACTGAATGATAAATCGGGGTGAATTAGTCTAACCTCACTTAAAATGAACTGTTATTTACAGGCAATATATGGATTGATTCTCCATATTAAACAAAAAGAACTTTACAAGAAATGCAAACATCTCTTTGATCATAATTCTAATCTTGATCACCTCCCTCTTCCCTAAACACTTTTTATCAGTTATCAGTATATTTTACTAGAATTTTTGTATCATTTACATATTTGCTCCTGTTGAGGTCATTTCTATATTTCATAAAATGGAGCAATATCTAAAAATCCATTATTGAGCAAATAAAAAAATTACATAATAGTATATCTATTTATCTAATCTATTATGATATAGTTTATATAAAATCATATACAAATAAAACTATACTACATATATTCTGCTAGTTCCCATTGCAATTTTCTCCTTTCTTCCTCCTCTTCTTTTTCTTCTTAATGATCATTTTAGTGATATCCTTAACCAGACATCATGTTTAAATATTATTTTTGCATTCTCGACCCATAGTTCTAGCTGCTTTACAGATGTCTTAATATAATGTTCCTCAGATATCTTAAATGAAATATAAAAGCTGAAGTTATGATCTTCCTTATTTCCTTCCTGTCTTCTGCTAATGGAATTCAATGTACACAAGACTTCCCAGATGTCTCATTCCTCAGCCTCCCATTCCTCCACTGTCTTATATTCCTAACTCACTTAGCCTGAAAGCCAATCAAATCTACTTCAGTCCATATATACTTATTACCAGTTGTCTTATTTGAAGCTCTTGCACTTTTCATTTGGACTATTGCAGTATCTTTGCCCTAGTCTTTCTTCTTTTATTCTAGTGGTTTGAAAACCTTGTAGGGCACAAGAGTTACCTGGAGAAACGTTCATATTTTAGATACTGTCTATATTTTTTTCTACTGGGAAAGCTAAGGTGTAGGAAGGGAACCATTTTACTCAGGGTAATAATATACTAGAGTTTATTAAAATGTTTCATTCTCCTTAATTCAAACCTTCACCATACTAGACCACTTTTGTCCTGTGAATATAGATCAGTTTAGAGTTTTATTCTCTGTAACACTGAAATTAGAATCACAAGTATTTGAAAAACGCTTCCTTTGTTGTCCTTGAAGAGTTAAAAAGTTTATAGAATGATATTTCCAAGAATATACAATATCTATAGCAACATTTGTAATTACTATTATATCATATTTCTGAGATATAAAAATTTTAATACTATATTATGTTAAGAATAACTTCTAAAATCTAGCTAATTTGTGGGAGAATTTATGATGAAAAATATGCTACTGCCAGTAGAAAAGAAACATTATTGGTGTGGAAAATTTAGGGGAGATTTCAATATCTGTAACACTCTGTAAGGACTTTGGATAGATGAATATTTAGGAACAGACTTTTCTTCATAGGCATACTTAAGCTAATAAAGAAATTTATTTCTTAAATAAGACTACTTATTCTAAAGTGGTGCTAACTCTCCTGAGAAGTCTCTATAAAATTTTTTCAAAGATTATTAGTTATAAATAAAAAAATTGATCTGATTAGTTGTGGTAGTAGGGTATTATCCTTTCTTTTATCAAGACTATATCTAGTCTTTTCCAATTCACCTAGCAAACAATCCTTCCTATACCATTCATTCTTACAGTTTCATGACACCTGAGGGTCTCCAGAAATAAACTATCTAGGGTATGTGGTATAGTCCCCCAAAAACTGAGGATTAGGAGGCCAATGATGAGCTCAACAAAAACAAACCTGCTTGTTTTAAGTCTCTGTAAAAATTTCTTTATTGTATATTGCAAATTGATCATATGTGTCACCATGATAATTATGAAATTAAATTTGAAAATCAACATTAATTAGGATAGTACAGATAAATTGAGCCAATATCCATATCTCTAACCCTATTTACCAGTCTATCTGTTTACTTATCTATCTATTCATCCATCTATCTACATACCCACTTACCTATACCTATCTGGCATGAGTAGAAGAAAGACAGCAAGACTCTAAGAAATTAGCACTAGAGACAATCCAAAATCTCTATGGCAGGTGAGAAATTAAAAGGAAACCCCAGTCTCCCTATCATCCTCTTCTCCTTTTCTCTTGCTCTCTCTCCTTTCTGTCTTTTCTCCCATACCTCTCTTTTCTCTCTCCTTTCACTACTTCCTCTTTTTTCTTCCCTAATTTCTTTTTTAATGAACTAATGTATTGTCCATTCAGAACGTAAAAGTTGGATAACTTTAGTTCCCACTGTGGTTCATTTTCTCTAGTTATCAAATCTAATGCTATGATTTTTAAATCATTGGAAATGATTATTGGGAATGATGGCTGAAAATGTATTTGATAGTATAAAATTTATATTTTTGCTCTTGTTTGTTGTTGTACTTTTGTATTTAAATTCAATCCAGTATTATCAATGGTGGTGGGAAATTACAAATAAAACAAATTTAATGTTAAAACAATACAATGAGATAGGTAAAATTGCATTTTTCCTGGTCTTAAATATACCATTCCCAGATATTTGTGAATACACAAGAATAAATTATATTAAACATAGAATTTTTTTAAATGTAGAGAAGAGTGCCTGATATTACTTCTGATTTATTACTAGTACAGTAATTGGTAGTTTGCAGTGCTTTAATCTACAAGTCAAACTGCACATTTCAGGACTAAAGAGAAACCATGATTACACCCTCCTAGAAAATGCTACTTTTTGTTGAGTAGTGTAAGATTCATGAGTTAAAAAATGGTAAAATTGCAAATTAGGTTAGAGACTTTGAAAACCAAACTTTCTTTAGGTTTATAATATAGATTGATTATAAAATTTTGTGTCTTTAGTAACACAAATGTCAAAAACTGAAGATAAAAAGCAGCTTATGCATGAGAGAAATTTTTGCATCAAAACTGCAATAACATAACATGCACATAAAAATAAGATATATTGCCAAATTGCAAGTAAAATGAAATGATTGATGTATAATTATTATAACTGAAGAAAAATTTTTAAAACTTTCTGTATTGCACAAACTCAATTGTAGGAACTTAGCATTGAAAATCACATTGACTTATGCTTTCTGCATATCCCAGACTTTTTAAATTGCCTTCCCTCTGGATTGAAAAAAAATCCATTTTTATAGCTATATGTAAGGTAGTTTGTGTTGCCAAAAAGAGATTTGTGAAAGATTTTTATGAAGTTCCCAAACATTTTAATTGCCATTTTTATCAGAACATCAATCAAACAAATGACCTGAAGCCTGTCTGTATATATTAACTATTCTGAAGGCTTTAAAAGTTACTCTAGAAAAATCCAAAAATTTCACTTGACATCTGACTACATGTTATACTTACTGTTTAATGCTCCATTGTAAAATCATACAGCACATCCCTAAGAGTACTTCTATCTCTTCTCCAAACCTAGAACTTTATGCCTGTCAAGCTCATTACATTTCAATTCCCCAATCCAATAGTGGCAAATCAGCATTCCTTGCTTGTTAGTTACACATAACAATCTGGATACTGGTCATTTTTATGTTAATAAGTGTGGAATAAAATAAAATTCTGACACTGTTGAGAAATGCATGAAAAATCTTGTGTCACCACAGCAATATTTTTCCTACACTTTATAATTTGATATTTCTAACACAAATCGAAAGTTTTAGGTAGAAAAAAATAACTACAGTGCACTTTTTTTTTGCAAAAATAACAGTAGGAAATAAAATATTTCTTCATGATTACTGAAGTGTAAACACAAACATGTTAAGTGAGGAAGTATATTTTAAAACACATTACATTTACCCAGGTGCAGTGGCACAGTCCCATCCCATAATCCCAGCCACTTAGAAAGCTGAAGTAGGGAGATCCTGTCTTCAAATAAAACATAATAAAGGCTGGGGATGTAGCTCAGTGCTGGAATGCTCCTGGGTTCAATCCCCAGAAAAGAGAGAGGGGGGGGTGGAGGGGAAAAGAGGGAGGGAGGGCGGAAGGAAGGAAGGGAGGGAAAGAAAGAAAAACATTTCAACCTAATGAAGTCCATTTATGTATGACCACAATATCTCTTATTTAATGGCTTATAAATAGCTAATTTATAGAAAAATTATTAGTATATGTGGAATTTAGTCTTTCCAGTCTGAAGTTTTAAGAAAGAAAAAAGAGCTGGGTGCAGTGGTGCATGCCTATAATTCCAGCAGCTCAGGAGGCTGAGGCGGGAGGATTGCTAGTTCAAAGCCAGCCTCAGCCAAGGTGAGGTGCTAAGCAAGTTAGTGAGGCCCTGTCTCTAAAAATATAAGAAAGGTCTGGGGAGGTGGCTCAGTGCCCCTGGGTTCAATCCCTAGTAAATACAACAACAACAAAAAAATACCTAGCTAATTATACACACACACACACACACACACATGAACTTTACATGCATGTTACTATTTTAATCAAATTTTCTATGCCTTGAATGCATATAGAACTGGATTTTCATGCTAAATAAAACAACAATAACAAAAATTATAAACGTGTCAAGTTTCCCTATTCAAACATAATAAAGGAATAGATGCAAAATTTGTACACTATTGAGGTACACAAAAATAACTAAATTGTGATTTGGTTCCACATGGGTGCAGATGCCTCAGCTTAAATAGAGAATTCAAAACTTGAGTTATTTGAGGGCAGGAAGCACAGAAAAGCCTTACATGTAAATCAGACACAGTGATGTCACAGGTTAAATCAACTACCTTCTTATTTTCTCTTCCAATATGTTAGTTGTCTCCATATGATTGGAGATTATAGGTCAATTGTAGTAGTGATCTGTATCAGATAGGTAAGAGAGTATATTAATCACTTTTTAAAATCACTATAGCAAAGTATATGAGACAATTAGTTTTAAAAGAAAGGAGTATTATTTTGATTCAGTGTTATAGAGTGAGGTTATGATCTGAGTGAGTGTTGCTAATCAGGCCTCTAAGGGGATGCTGGGTAACAGTGCCTAGGACTACATGCTTTGGCAAATTACTCACCCTTGTTCCAGGAAGCAAAGAAAGAAGAGGAAAGATCTGGTTGCCACAGGATGCCACAACTCCAAAGAGCTAAGGACCTATCAGGCCCCACTTCCGGTAGGTTCTGCCACCTCCTTATAGTGCCATCCTGAGGATTGAGCCTTTAACACATGGACCTGTGGGAAATATTCAAAAGCTAAACCTTAGTGGTTGGAGTTGGTGTAGGTGGTCAAGAATATGTTATCGCTGATGTTTAGAATTGCAGCTATGTAGTGATGGTAAAAAGCAAAGTGAATTTTTAACTTTGTTAGTATTTTCAAATATTCAACACCAGTGCATTCTCTTTATTTCTTGCACAGAAGTGGATCAGTTTCATAGACTAATCCAGGGTACACCATTGTGTAACCAGTTTTATTAGCATCAATAATAATATCATGATAATGATTGGAGATAATTCTAGGGGTAGTTGTAGCAATAATAGTAGCAGCACCATCAGCAATAGCATCAATTTATATGTATAGAAGGAAATAAACTGTTAGTAATCAGTACTTGCACCTTCTCCCCTTCCCTCTTCTTTTGAAAAGGAGAAATCCATTTGGGCAGCTTGAACAACCTGGATTTCTTATGATATGGCAGAGTAATGCTTGGGATTGTGAAAGTATGGAAATGAGAAACCATAGAAGGATTTCCCCTTTAGTAAAAGAGGATACTATAGTCACAAACTGCAAGCTGCTGTGGTTGAATTTAAAGAATAAAAGGGGTAGATTGGAGAGAATGTAAGGGTTTTTTAAAAAGAAATTTTACATAATATTTTACAGAATCTCCTTTTGACCTTGTTAGATGAACCTTAATAAAAATTGCAATTACTTTTTACCTTATTTTGGTTCCCATATTTTTAAACATAGCTACAGTGGTTTGTAGGAAAGAGTAAATTAAGTGATTTTAAGTGGTTATGTATTATATATGTATGTAACATTATGTATTTTCTAATAATTATTTAATATTTCATCTAGTGTTATAAATTAGTTAAAAACATGTATTAGTTTCCTATTACTGCTGTAAAAAACTATGCAATTTTTTCTTTATCTTAAAGCAGCAGAAGTCAGACGTCATGATGACTAAAATTAGTAAGAACTATATACCTTCTAGAAGCTGCAGAGAATCTTCAGAACCTTCTGGAGGCTGCAGAGAAGAAGAAGTTTTCCTGCTTTGTTCAGATTCAAAAGGCTGCCTGCATTCTTTGGCTTGTGGCCTCTTTCTCTGACTTTAAAGACAATCATTCCAGCAAGTGGCTTCTGCATCAACCATCACTTCTTCTCTCTGACTTTGACTTTCTTGCTTCCTTCCTATAAGACCCTATGTGATTACATTTGAGCAACCTAGATAATTTAAGATGATCTCTCCACCTTAAAATCCTTAATCACATCTGCAAAGTCTCTGTGGCATAAAGGAGAATTATTCATAGGTTCTAGGGATTAGAACTTGAAACTTTTTTGGGGGGTAGAGATATTCTTTTAATTTCTTCCAGGATAACACAATGCAATATATATTTATTCATTTGTTCATATCAGTTATTTTGAAATTCCAATTTCCTATTCTTGAATTCTTTATTGTATGTTACTTTTCAGTGGGCTTTGATATTCTACATGTAAATCTTTAAGCTACAAAATCATCTTTTTTTGACTCAGGAAAGATTTCTTGTATTTTTCTCCCCCTTCTCTCTCTCTCTCTCTCTCTCTCTCTCTCTCTCTCTCTCTCTCTCTCTCTCTGTGTCTTTTACTGTCTATTCTACTTGTTTTACATTGAAGTCTCATTGCTTTTAGATTGGATCATAACCATTATCTATATTTCACATAATTATTTATCACTTGCATTATTTTTAGTTTTCCTCTAGGCTTTTAGAAAACATTTTTTACCTTATCTATGGGTGGTATTTTCTGGTGCCCCCACCCACTCCCTTTCTACAATCTCACTTTACCTGGTGAGCTGAAGAGTAAGAAGTCCATCCATGGGTTCTTCTGTCTGGATTCAGGAGAATGGATCCAGGTGAGAGCAGGGTATATATTGCTCTGTCTCCCTCCTTGCCTGTACCCAGAGGCTGCTATGAAGTTTCCCTTCTCCCAAATCAAACACTTGTCCTTTGAAGTTCAGAAGGAGTGATGTTGTTTATAAACTCCAGGTTAATTTAATACTCTATACTTTGGCTTCCTCTATCTCCCACTTTTGCAAATAGTGCTTTGGAAAATACACCCTTCTTGAATTATTTAAGGAATGCAATTTTTTCCCCTCAATTTTATAATTTGTTAGTATAAATTTCTCTAGCATCCAGTTTTCTTTAACTGCACATGTAATTTATCAATCTTTTCCATTTTTTCTATAGTCTTATATTTTTAAATCTTAGATTTCATAATCTCACATTATAGTTTTACTGGCATGCTAACCTTTTTTAAACAATATTTTTTAGTTATAGATGGACACAATACCTTTATTTTATTTATTTATTTTTTATGTGGTGCTAAGGATCAAACTCAGTGCCTCACACAGGCTAGGTAAGCACTCTACCACTGAGCTATATCCCCAGCCCCATGCTAAACTCTTAGGTCAAGAAAATGCATTAAATTTTGTTTTCAAAACCTTGTTTTCTTAAGCCATAGATATTGTTCTAATGTCCCCCAAATAAATTATCCTTTGAAAACAATCTGTCTTTTCAACTTTCTGATGATTTTTCAGTGTTTTTTTTTTTTTTTGTTTTTTGTTTTTTTGTTTTTTAGCTCTGAGAAGTATATGCTTTCCTCATAGTGGATGTTGAAATGGATTCTTACCAAATTTCCAAATCTGTCAGACCAGGATAAAGTTCTTATTGAAGAAGTTTAAATTTAGCATGAATGATTCTATTTAATAGTTTCAGGGGAATTCCTTATGAGGAAGCCACATTTGTAGTTAGTAACTTCTCCCCTTTGCAAAGGAGAATAATAAAAAAGTGTTTCTTAGGATAGCCAAAAAACTGTCACAGAAGTGCCCCCACGTTTTACCCGAAAGTGACCTTTATTACAACAATGAATTGAGAATAACTACTCCCCCTGCATTTCTCCTACGTGGTACAGATGCTGTCACAGGAACACTTTCCAGGGCTATTGCCAGGATGTGTTGTTCCTTCCTTGGCTTTCATGGACCACACCAGTCTCTAGACCTAATTTGCTGGCCTTAGGAGGCTTCAGGACTCAATTGGAAAATATTTGTTAATTTTAACACTTAGGTTTGATTTTCTTATTAATTCCCAGTGTTATTGCATTGTGTTTATGTAATGTGATCATGATTAATTTGTTTGAAATTTACTTGTGGAACTGTTACACTGGACAAACAGATGTCCTGTATAATGGGAATAGAACATTTCATTGTATGATTTTCTCTAACTTCTACTTTTTCTGTCTCCCTGTATAAAGTATAGGGTAAGTCCCATGGAATTTTCTGTTCATTTTCAGGAAATGATTTTTCCATGGTCTTTGGTCTTCTCATTAGAATGTTGAGTGCTATATATTAATCCAAATTTCCAAATTCATATAGAGGGTCTTCCCAATCTACCCTTGGAGATATCCACACATATGTATAGCATTTTCATTGTCTTTATTTGCCTAGGGGCACATCATACTAGTTGAAGCAACTTCCCTGATAGGTACAGTGTGCTGTTTCAGGACTGCAGGGTTCTCTCAGCATCATCAACAGTAATGATTTGAGCATCTAAATGTATTTCAAAAAAATTCTTCATATCTTACACTCAGAGTCTTTAAATTCTCTCTCTCTCTTTTAATTTGGAGAAATATACATTTTTAACAAATCAGGCAGTACATGTTGTTTGTTGAAATACATATTTTTGCTGACATTCCCTTAAGTTTGTTAGGAAAATCTTGTTCACATTGTTATGCACAGAGACGCTTATTTCCCTGGTGAGTCCTTTGGTTTTTTTCCTTACATTTTGCCTCAATTCATTGTTCTCTTGGTTTCCTCCTGAACCTTTCATCTTTAACTTGTCTCCACATGTCTGCACTCAGTTCTTCCATTCTCTCCATGCTTTCAGTCTTTGCTTTAAGATCATTTTTAAGATATTTTCCTTGAAGACAAAAAAATAGAATAAAGAGATAATAATATAATAAACAGAACATTACATATGTTCATAATATATATTTAGTAAGTTATATATGTATATGATTAACTCATAATGTCAAAGATGTATATGTACATATATATCTGTTGATGTTCATACTTATACATAAACATATGTATAAGTCTTATGTATACTTATAAATTTATATTCTTTATATATTTTATTTATGTCATATAATAAATGTCTAAGCTCATTTATAATATATAGGTATTTATTATAGAAATATAAATTTCATTTTCAATCTCTTTTTTCCTGACCCATTCTATATATACTATCCTTTGAGGTTCATTGTGCTTGTTTAAACAACAGCAATAAAGCCTAAAAATCAGTGCAGAAGTATACATTTCCATAAGGAGGAAGATTTAAGAAAGTCATGTAAAATGTACCCAGCTACCAGAATCTTCTCCCAGCTACAGAATCACTTCTTGTTTCACAGGGTATGATGCTGTTTCCTTAACTCAAGACTCTTGAGATTGCTTGTAATTTGATTTGCCTATTGGGGGCAATGCAATATTTAATCAGCCTCTGCTTCCTGATCTTTTCCCTCCCTTCCTTCTGAAGCTTCCCAGATGGATGCACAGCAGGTTCTCACATTCTGTTACAGACATTAATACATTTCACCCTTGCAAGTTGTCCTTTATGACTGTTCTATTCTGTTTTACAGAGTTCTCTATTATGCTGTAACCTTGGCTACTGTAAATTTATGTTAGTTCAAATCATGTCTTTTTTTAGACAAAGTGCATGTACCTTGTCTTCAGCTTTCAAGGAGGCTGTCATATAACACCAAAGGAAGCTGGCAACTTTATGTGAAACACATGGTGAGTCCCCAACGTTCACCAATTAGTGGCTGGAATACAAAGCAATTTAAAGAAGGAGGGAAGTATGCTTTAGTGTCTTAAGGAAAGCAAAACAAATAAACAGTAGGGATAAAATTAGGAGAACTGAAGTCCAAAAGGCTCACTCTTCAAAGCTTAAACACATGATTGCAAAGAATAATTTCACTTTCCATGAAAGTAAGAACCTCTGAAAGCTGAAACCAAGAAACTTGGAAGTTGATTTCTGACTGCAGGGCAAAAAGGTCATGCAATTGAGAGCATTCATTAGGCACCAAAATTTCTAGCTCCTTCTTTTTCTATGGAAGCTAACTTGGAGAGATTATTTGTGCAAAGGTGCATTTGAGGGTAGATTATGGTTTTAGATAAATAATATCTTTGAATCATGATTTCTTGTAACTGATAGAATATAGAGGTCATCCCGACAAAATTCAGAGGAGAAAATTTAGCTTGGTGTAGTGGTGTACCTGAAATCCCAGTGGCTTGAGAGGCTGAGGCATGATGATTGCAAGTTCAGTGCCAGCCTCAGCAACTTCTTAGTGAGTCCCTAAGAAACTTAGAAAGACCCTGTTTCAAAAAAAAAAAAAAAAAAAAAAAAGGACTGGGGATGAGGCTCAGTGGTAAAGTGTCCCTGGGTTCAATCCCTACTACCAAAAAAAAAGAAAGAAAGAAAAAGAAAAGGAAAGTTTACAGAAGAGAAAACTAAAATATTCATTATTGTTTATATTAAAAGAGTATTCTTAGACTATCTCTAAATTCCACCTATTTTTTTTTCTTAATCTTTACCTCTTGTTCTTGGCACAAAAATGTGACATACATTTTTCTATTCTAGAATATTTTAACTATGTCTACAGAGAATAAGTCCTATAGGGAATAGAAAAAATACTTTTTCTTTTCAAAATATCTGCCTCCCTTCCACACTTACTTTCCACCATAAAATTTTCTTAAATTGAGGAGTATTTTTTTCTGTTAAAAAAATTCTTTAAATTTGTTTTAATTAGCTATACATGATAGTAGAATGCACTTATATACTTTGATATATCATACATAGATGGGATATAATTTTCCATTTTTCTGAGAATACATATTGTAGAATCACATTGGTCATACAGTCACATATATACATAAGGTAATAATGTCTGTTTCATTCTACTATCTTTCTTATCCCCACATCCCCTGCCTTCTCCTCCTTTCACTTCCCTCCACCTAATCTAAGGTATCACTATTTTTTTTTGCATTACAATTCTTAATACACATATATACCACAATTTTTGCATCTCTGTTTGTATAAAAAGTATGTTGACACCCAATTCAAGTCTTCATACATGTACTTTGTATAATGATGTCCATCACATTCCTCCATCCTTGCTCTTTCCTGCTCTTTCCCTTTCCCTCCCACCTCTCTTCCCTATCTAGAGTTCGTCTATTCCTCCCATTCCCTCCCTCCTAACCCCACTATGAATCAGCATCCTTTTATCAGAGAAAATATTTGGCATTTGCTTTTTTGGGTTTGGCTAAATTCACTTAGCATTATCTTCTCCAATGCCATCCATTTACCTGCAAATGCCATGGTTTTGTTCTTTTTTAATGAGGAATAATATTTCATTGTGTATATATGCCACAATATTTTTATCCATTCATCTACTGAAGGGCATCTAGGTTAGCTCCACAGTTTAGCTATTGTGAATTGTGCTGCTATAAACATTGATGTAGCTGTGTCCCTGTAGTAATCTGTTAAGTCTTTTGGGTATAGATGAAGGAGAGGGATAGCTGGGTCAAATGGTGGCTCCATTCCAGTTATCCAAGAAATCTCCATATTGCTTTCTAAATTGGCTGCACCAATTTGCAGTCCCACCAGCAATGTACAAGAGTACACTTTTCCCCACATCCTCGACAACACTTATTGTTGTTTGTCTTCATAATAGCTGCCATTCTGATTGGAGTGAGATGATATCTTAGAGTGGTTTTGATTTGCATTTCTCTGATTGCTAGAGATGATGAGCATTTTTTCATATATTTGTTGATTGATTGTATATCCTCTTCTTAGATGTGTCTGTTCAGGTCCTTAGCCTGTTTGTTGATTGGGTTATTTGTTTTTTTGGTGTTTATCTTTTTGAGCTCTTTATATACCCTAGGTATTAGTGCTGTATCTGATGTGTAAGGGGTAAAAATTTGTTCGAAGGATGTAGGCTCTCTGTTCACCTCACAGATTGTTCTTTTGCTGAGAAGAAACTTTTTAGTTTAATTCCATCCCATTTATTGATTTTTGGCTTTAATTCTTGAGCTGTAGGAGTCTTATTAAGGAAGATGGGGCTAATTCCACATGATAAAGATTAGGATGTACTTTTTCTTCTATTAGACACAGAGTCTCTGGTTTAATTCCTAGGTCCTTGATCCATTTTGAGTTGAGTTTTATGCATGGTGAGAGATAGGGGTTTAATTTCATTTGTTGCATATGGATTTCCACCTTTCCCAGCACCATTTGTTGAAGATGCTATATTTTCTCCAGTGCCGCAGTCCGGCTGCAGCAAAATAACCGGGGGGTGACGAACAACTTGTGTAGATTGATACAGCAGGAGTGGAAGCCGTTTACTGCAGTACAGGAGCAGTATTTATACATTCCACACAGCTTATCTAATTAGCATAAACTAGATACAGCAGTCAACCAATCAGGAATCTCCACACTTAATGGCTCGCTTTTGTTACTTCTCAAACCACTCCCTCTGGCATTTTGCCAGGCACCATCCAGACTTGTTTACGAACTCTAACATTTCTCTGGCAAAATGCCAGGCGCCATCCTGACCTGTTTACAGACTCTAACACTCCAGTGCATGTTTTTGGCAACTTTGTCTAATGTAAGATAATTGTAATCTTGTGGGTTAGTCTCTGTGTCCTCTATTCTGTACCATTGGTCTACCAGCCTGTTTTAGTGACAATACCATGCTGTTTTTGTTACTATTGCTCTATAGTATAGTTTCAGGTCTGGTATAGCAATACCACCTGCTTCCTGCTTAGGATTGCTTTAGCTATTCTGGGTCTTTTATTTTTCCAGATGAATTTCATGATTGCTTTTTCTGTTTCTATGAGAAATGCCATTGGGATTTTGATTGGAATTGCATTAAATCTGTATAGTCCTTTTTGTAGTATGGTCATTTTGATAATATTAATTCGGCCTATCCAAGAGCAAGGTAGAATCTTACATCTTCTAAGGTCTTCTTTCATTTCTTTCTTTGGGGTTCTGTAGTTTTCATTGTATGGATCTTTCACTTCTATTGTTAAGTTGATTCTCAAGTATGTATGTATGTATGTATGTATTTATTTATTTATTTTGAGGATATTGTGAATGGGGCAGTTTTTCTCTTTTCCTTCTCAGAGGATTTTTCACAGATATACAGAAATCCCTTTGACTTATGGGTGTTGATTTTATATCCTGCTACTTTGCTGAATTTATTTACTAGTTCTATAAGTTTTCTGGTAGGGTTTTTTGAGTCTTCTAGTTATAGAATCATATCATCAGCAAATAGAGCTAATTTAAGTTCTTCTTTTCCTACGTGCATCCCTTTAATTTCTTTCATCTGTCTAACTGCTCTGGCCAGTGTTTCAAGAACTATGTTGAATAGAAGTGGTGAAAGAGTGCATCCCTGTCTTGTTCCAGATTTTAGAGGGAATGCCTTCAATTTTTCTCCATTTAGAATGATATTGGCCTGAGGCTTAGCATAGATAGTCTTTACAATGTTGAGATATGTTCCTGTTATCCCTAGTTTTTCTAGTGCTTTGAACATAAAGGGGTGCTGTAGTTTGTGGAATGCTTTTCTGCATCTATGGAGATGATCATATGATTCTCATCTTTAAGTCTATTGATGTAATGAATTACATTTATTGATTTCTGAATGTTGAACCAACCTTGCATCCCTGGGGTGAATCCCACTTGATCATGGTGCACAATATTTTTGATATGTTTTGTATTCTATTTGCCAGAATTTTATTGATGATTTTTGCATAAACTTTGTTCATTAGAGATATTGGTCTGTAGTTTTCTTTCTTCGAAGTGTCTTTGTCTGGTTTTGGAATCGGGTAATATTGGCCTCATAGGATGAGTTTCAAAGTGCTCCCTCTTTTTCTATTTCCTGAAATAAATTGAAGAGTATTGGTATTAGTTCTTCCTTAAAGGTCTTGTAGAACTTGGCTGTGTATCCATCCAGCCCTAGGCTTTTCTTGGTTGGTAATCTTTTGATGGCTTCTTCTATTTCCTCACTTGATATTGGTCTGTTTAAGTTGTGCATATCTTCTGACTCAATCTGGGCATATCATATGACTTAAGAAATTTGTCGATGCCTTCAATATCTTGTATTTTATTGGAATATAAGTTTTCAAAATAATTTCTAATAATCTTCTGTATTTCTGTAATTTCTGTTGTGATATTGCTTTTTTCATCAAATATTCTGGTAATTTGAGTTCTGTCTCTCCTCTTCATTAGCATGGCTAAGGGTCTGTCAATTTTATTTAGTTTTTCAAAGAACCAAATTTTAGTTTTGTCAATTTTTTAAATTGGTTCTTTTGTTTCTATTTCATTGATTTCAGCTCTAATTTTAGTTATTTCTTGCCTTCTACTGCTGAATTGTTCTTCTTTTTCTAGGGCTTTGAGATGTAGTGTGAGGTCATTTATTTGTTGACTTTTTCTTCTTTTAAGGAATGAACTCCATGCAATGAATTTTCCTCTTAGTACTGCTTACATAGTGTCCCAGAGATTTCAATATGTTGTGTCTGTGTTCTCATTTATCTCTAAGAATACTTAATTTCCTTCTTGATGTCTTCTGCAATCAATTGTTCATTCAGTAGCATATTGTTCAGTCTCCTGTGATACATAAATTTTTATTTTTTATTTTGTCATTGATTTCCAATTTCATTTCATTATGATTTGATAAAATACATGGTAGTATCTCTACTTTTTTGTATTTGTTAATAGTTACTTTATGGCATAGTATATAGTTTATTTTAGAGAAGGTTCCATGTGCTGCTGAGAAGAAAGTGTATCTTCTTGATGCCGGTTAAAATATTCTATATATGTCAGTTAAGTCTGTTATTAATTGTGTTATTGAGCTCTATAGTTTCCTTATTAAACTTTTGTTTGGAAGATCTATACAGTGGTGAGAGAGGTGTGTTATTGTGATTATTGTGTTGTGGTCAATTCAACTCTTGAACTTGAGAAGAGTTTTTTTTTTTTTTTTTTTTTTTATGAACATAACTGCACCATTGTTTGGGGCATATATATTTATGATTGTTATGTCTTGTTGGTGTATGGTAACCTTGAGCAGTATGTAATGTCCATCTTTATCCTTTTTGATTAACTTTGGCATGAAGTCTACTTTATTTGATATGAGTATGGACACCCCTGCTTGCTTCTGTAGTCCATGTGAGTGGTATGATTTTTCCCAACTTTTCACCTTTAGTCTGTGTATGTCTTTTCCTAACAGATGAGTCTCCTGTAGGCAGCATATTGTTGGATCTTATTTTTTAATCAAATTTGCTAGCCTATGTCTTTTGATTGGTGAGTTTAAGCCATTAATATTTAGGATTACTATTGAGACATGGTTTGTATTTCCAGCCATGTTTGTTTATTTTTGTTATTTAACTTGACTTGGTTTTCCTCTTTGATTAGTTTTTTCTTTAGTGTGCTACTCTGCTGGTTTTCATTGTTGTTTTTTTGTTTTCTTCTTCAATAAATATTTTGCCAAGAATGTTTTGTAATGCCAGTTTTCTAGCTATAAATTATTTAAACTTTTGTTTATCATGGAAAGTTTTTATTTCATCTTCAAATTTGAAGCTTAATTTTGCTGGATACAAGATTCTTGGTTGGCACCCATTATCTTTCAGAGCATGAAATATGTTGTTCCAGGATCTTCTAGCTTTCAGGGTCTTTGTTGAAAACTCTGCCATTATTCTAATTGGTTTAACCCTATATGTAATCTGATTCCTTTTTCTTGTGGTTTTTAAAATTCTCTCCTTATTCTGTATGTTGGGCATTTTCATTATAATGTGTCTTGTGATTTTGCACATTTGGCGTCCTGTAGGCTTCTTGGATTTGGATTTCCATTTCATTTTTCATGTCTGAAAAGTTTTCTGATATTATTTCATTAAACATATTGCTCATTCCTTTGGTTTGGACGTCTATGCCTTCCTCTATCCAATTAACTCTTAAAATTGGCCTTTTTATGCTATCCTAATTTCTTGGATGTTCTGCTCGTGGTTTCTTATCATTTTTGCTATGCTGTCTAGGTTCTTTTCAAGATGATATACTTTATCTTCATTGTCTGATGTCCTATCTTCTAAGTACTCTGTTGGTAATGTGCTCGCTTGAGTTTTCTAATTTAGTTTATTGTTTCTTTCATTTCAAGGATTTCTTTTTTTTTTTTTTTTGTAAAACCTCTAACTCCCTGATAGAGATAGTTAATCTTTTGCTTCTTGGATTTATTTATGTAGCTCATTGTCAAAGTGATCTTTCACTGCCTGTATTTGTTGTTTATGTCTTTTTTTGAGATCTCATAACATTTTATTCATGTATATCCTGAAATATTTATCTGTCCTCTTTTCTGCTGTAGCTGTCAATTCTTCTAATGATGTGTTGTCTTGAATTGTCTGTGGTACTTTCTTTCCTGGTCTTTCCATGTTGCTCCTGTTTCTTTTTTCCAGCTCTGTGGAACTGGTGTGTTATTGTTTTTACCCTGTAGATTTGTAGTGCTCTTGTGTGGTTCCAAGATCCCTCCTTTGTGGGGAAGGACGATGTTAACAGATGTTAATATCAACAGTAGGTCTTCTCAAATATGGCAGCGGGCGCAGAGAGATCAAGTCTCTGACCTCTTCAGCTGCACGGGCATAGGGAATCTTAAACTGTCAAAATGCTGTTTGCTCAGGATCACTAGGCAATGCTGAGCTGACTTGGATCTGGGGTGAACAATCTGCGCCTCTCAGAACACACACCGAGCCTGGAGCGGCTGAATTCAGGCTCCCGTTCGCCTGTGTCTTGCAGACAAACTGCTGTGACTCAGCACTAAACGATCCCGATCCCACTGAGACAACTTGTCGGCTTTTCCTAATCCTGTGGAGGCTAATACCAACCGAACCTCCATAGGCAGTGGCCACAGGATTGAGACGGGGCTTGGGAGAGCCAGTCAGGACCCACCTATTGCATCGGTCACCTGGCAAAGGGAACGAACTGTCGCCATTCACATGGGATATCACCATGGCAGAGAACTAACATCACTAGAATGCAGCAGAGGAGATAACTTCATTGAAACCAGAGGCGGCAGGTGTGTAACCCCCTAGCCCCCCCCTCCACACAGCGGGAAACCTCAAGGGCCACTCCCAGATCTCCCGTGAGCGCTATAGTCAGACCAAGGGAACAGTGGCGTGGGACCTGCAGCGCGAGACCCCTGGCTACTGCTCCCACCAGTGCTGACAACTGAGGTCTCTTGCACCAGATACCGGGGGCGTGGTTACCGGAGGGCAAGGAAAATACACTGAGGATTCTCAGCCCCAAGCTCCACAACCTTAGGGTCTGAGGGACTGGCAAACAGGGAGAGTGTGCCCAGTCGTTCAAGAAAATAGGGCTCCCGGGAGCAGCAGACCTGGCGTGTAGCCAGTATTGTGGTGAGCGTCACCGATGAGCGGGGCCTGGCTGGAGGAAAAGTGGGGAAGTGTCTAGACACAAGAAAGGGCCCTAGGCACTCAGGATTGGAGACCCGCCCAGTCGGGGAGGAGGAGCTGCTGCACAATGATTGGTTCCTGCGTATTGAGAGGAGAAGCTTGGCCCGGTGGGCACAGCTCCACCTACTGGAAGAGAAGTTAATTGAACTCTAAGACTGCACTTTTTAAATTTTTTTTTTTGGTTTTCTTTTAATTGTTTTTTATTTCTATTTTTATTTTTTTTTAATTTTTAATTTTTATTTTTTTGATTATTTTTAAAAATTCTTTCTTTTTTTATTTTCTATTTTTTTCTTTTGTCTTTTCATTTCTTTTCAATTTCCTTATTCCCCTTTCCTTGAATTCTACCTGTTTACTCTCATTCTCTTTAGTGACTTCTTCCCTTCCCTACTAATACCTTTCCTCCCAAGCATCACGATGCTGTTTATGTGTAACTTACTAAATATGTATAGGTAAATGTTCTGAGGCATTATATAGTGCTACCAAGTCCCTAGCTACCCCAAATACTCCAGACCATTCTCCTGTTAATATCCCTCCTCAGTAGAGCAACCTTCCAAGGTTGCCAAGAGATACCAACCTAAATACCATCACATCATTCGACCTAAATATAAGTCCCTAGACCAAATCGTAGACTGCTATATGCCATCAGAATCCATACACAGTTTAGGAAACGAAGGAATCTGCATTAAAGTGCAACAAAACTCATCATCTCTAGTCATAGTCTCCCATCACAAAAGAGAGACTCCAGAGACACACAAAACCAAATAAATTTATAAGAGTAAACAGTAACTCAGCAGTCAAACAGAACAAGAAGTAACATGAGCAGCATGAAAAAGCAAGGAAGAAAAGGAGTACAAACAATGCAGGACAACCTAAATATACAGGAGGACCTAGAGGCATCAGAAAAATGGTCAAATAAAGAACTCAAGGAATACCATAGACAGAAGGAATGGAATCTTAAAGAGGACATGAGACAGCAAATTCAAACAATGAAAGAACACATTGAAAATGAATTACATAAACAGATAAAAGAAGCAAATAAGCATCTTTATCAGGAGATAGAGATTATTAAAAAATCAATCAATAATTCTAGAAATGAAGAAAACTATAAACCAAATTAAAAACTCAAATGAGAGTATCACTAACAGAGTGGAGCAAGTAGAAGCCAGAACGTCAGATAATGAAGACAAAATATATCATCTTGAAAAGAGTCTAGCCAACTCAGAAAGGCTGGTAAAAAATCACGAGAAAAACATCCAAGAGATATGGGATAACATAAAATAACCAAACTTAAGAGTCATTGGGATAGAGGAAGATATAGAGGTTCAAACCAAGGGAATGAGCAACCTGTTGAATGAAATAATTATAGAAAACTTTCCAGATACAAAAAAGGAAATGGATGTACAAATTGTAGATGCATATAGGACACCGAGCATACAAAATCATAGTAGACCAACACCAAGACACATTGTTATGAAGATATCCAATATACAGAACAAAGAAAAAATATTAAAAGCTACAAGAGAAAGGAGGCAGATTACATTCAGGGGTAAAACAATAAGGTTAACAATGGATTTTTCATCACAGACACAGAAAGCAAGAAGATCCTGGAACAACATATTTCAAACACTGAAAGACAACTGATGCCAACTAAGAATTTTGTATCCAGCAAAATTAAGCTTCAGGTATGACAACGAAATAAAAATCTTTCATGATAACCAAAAGTTAAAAGAATTTGCAACCAGAAAACCAGCATTGCAAAAATTCTTGAGCAAAACACTACACGAGGAAGAAATGAAAAACAATAACCAAAACCAACAGTGGGAAGTACCTCAGTAAAGCCAGAGGGAGGGAGGAAAGCTAATCATGGAGAAACAAACCAAATTAAAATAAAAAAAAAGATAAATAATCAAACATGGATGGAAGTACAAACCATATATCAATAGTAACTCTAAACGTTAATGGCTTAAACTCACCAATAAAGCGACATAGGCTAGTAACACTGATTCAAAAAACAAATCCAACAATATGCTGCCTCCAGGAGACACATCTGATTGGAAAAGACATACACAGGCCGAAGGTAAAAGGTTGGGAAAAAACATACCACGCACACGGTCCTCATAAGCAAGCAGGGGTGACCATCCTCATATCGAATAAAATCGACTTCAAGACTAAGTTAATCAAAAGGGATAAGGAATATATACTGTTAAAAGGAACCATTAACCAACAAGACATAACAATTATCAATATTTATGCACCAAATAATGGTGCTTCGATGTTCATAAAACAAAGTCTCCTCAAGTTCAAGAATCAAATAGACCACAACACAATAATTATGGGTGACTTCAACACACCTCTCTCACCATTGGACAGATCCTCCAAACAAAAGTTGAATAAAGAAACTATAGAACTCAACAACACAATCAATAACCTAGACTTAACTGACATATATAGAATATATCAACCATCATCAAGTGGATATACTTTTTTTCTCAGCAGCACATGGATCCTTCTCAAAAATAGACCATATATTATGCCATAGGGCAACCCTTAGTAAATATAAAGGGGTGGAGATAATACCATGCATTTTATCTGATCATAGTGGAATGAAACTGGAAATCAATGATAAAAGAAGGAAGGAAAAATCCTACATCACATGGAATATAAACAATATGTTACTGAATGATCAATGGGTTACAGAAGACATAAAGGAGGAAATCAAAAAATTCTTAGAGATAAATGAAAATACAGACACAACATATGGGAATCTATGGGACACAATGAAAGCAGTTTTAAGAGGGAATTTCATTGCCTGGAGGTCATTCTTCAAAAAAAGAAAAAAACAACAAATAAATGAGCTCACACTTCATCTCAAAGCCCTAGAAAAGGAAGAGCGAAACAACAGCAAATGTAGCAGAAGGCAAGAAATAATTAAAATCAGAGCGGAAGTCAACAAAATTAAAACAAAAGAAACTATTGAAAAAATTGACAAAACTAAAAGTTGGTTCTTCGAAAATATAAATAAGATCGACAGACCCTTAGCCATGCTAACGAAGAGAAGAAGAGAGAGAACTCAAATTACTGAGATACAGGATGAAAAAGGCAATATCACAACAGATGCTACAGAAATACAGAAGACAATAAGAAATTATTTTGAAACCCTATATTCCAATAAAATAGAAGATAGTGAAGACATTGATAAATTTCTTAAGTCATATGATTTGCCCAGACTGAGTCAGGAGGATACGCACAATTTGAACAGACCAATATCAATGGATGAAATAGAAGAAGCAATCAAAAGACTACCAACCAAGAAAAGACCAGGACCGGATGGGTATACAGCGGAGTTTTACAAAACCTTTAAAGAATTAATACCAATACTTTTCAAGTTATTTCAGGAAATAGAAAAAGAGGGAGCTCTTCCAAATTCATTCTATGAGGCCAACATCACCCTGATTCCGAAACCAAAGACACTTCAAAGAAAGAAAACTACAGAACAATATCTCTAATGAACCTAGATGCAAAAATCCTCAATAAAATTCTGGCGAATTGGATAAAAAAACACATCAAAAAAATTATGCACCATGATCAAGTAGGATTCATTCCTGGGATGCAAGGATGGTTCAATATACAGAAATCAATAAATGTTATTCACCACATCAATAGACTTAAAGATAAGAACCATATGATTATCTCGATAGAGAAAAAGCATTCGACAAAGTACAGCATCCTTTTATGTTCAAAACACTAGAAAAACTAGGGATAACAGGAACTTACCTCGACATTGTAAAAGCTATCTATGCTAAGCCTCAGGCTAGCATCATTTTGAATGGAGAAAAATTGAAGGCATTCCCTCTAAAATCTGGAACAAGACATGGATGCCCTCTATCACCACTTCTATTCAATATAGTTCTCGAAATACTGACCAGAGTAATTAGACAGACAAAAGAAATTAAAGGCATAAAAATAGGAAAAGAAGAAATTAAATTATCACTATTTGCGGATGATATGATTCTATACCTAGAAGACCAAAAAGGGTCTACAAAGAAACTACTAGAACTAATAAATGAATTCAGCAAAGTGGCAAGATATAAAATCAACATGCATAAATCAAAGGCATTCCTATTTATCAGCGACAAATCTTCTGAAATGGAAATGAGGAAAAACACTCCATTCACAATATCCTCAAAAAAAATAAAATACTTGGAAATCAACCTAACAAAAGAGGTGAAAGATTTATACAATAAAAACTACAGAACCCTAAAGAGAGAAATAGAAGAAGATCTTAGAAGATGGAAAAATATACCCTGTTCATGGATAGGCAGAACTAACATCATCAAAATGGCGATATTACCAAAAGTACTCTATAGGTTTAATGCAATGCCAATCAAAATCCCAATGGCATTTCTTGTAGAAATAGATAAAGCAATCATGAAATTCATATGGAAAAATAAAAGACGCAGAATAGCAAAAGAAACACTAAGCAGGAAGTGTGAATCAGGCAGTATAATGATACCAGATTTCAAACTATACTACAGAGCAATAGTAACAAAAACAGCATGGTACTGGTACCAAAACAGGCAGGTGGACCAATGGTACAGAATAGAGGACACAGAGACTAATCCACAAAGTTACAACTATCTTATATTTGATAAAGGGGCTAAAAGCATGCAATGGAGGAAGGATAGCATCTTCAACAAATGGTGCTGGGAAAACTGGAAATCCATATGCAACAAAATGAAACTGAATCCCCTTCTCTCGCCATGCACAAAAGTTAACTCAAAATGGATCAAGGAGCTTGATATCAAATCAGAGACTCTGCATCTGATAGAAGAAAAAGTTGGCTCTGATCTACATATTGTGGGGTCAGGCTCCAAATACCTTAATAGGATACCCATAGCACAAGAGTTAACAACAAGAATCAACAAATGAGACTTACTTAAATTAAAAAGTTTTTTCTCAGCAAGAGAAACAATAAGAGAGGTAAATAGGGAGCCTACATCCTGGGAACAAATTTTTACTCCTCACACTTCAAATAGAGCCCTAATATCCAGAGTATACAAAGAACTCAAAAAATTAGACAATAAGAGAACAAACAACCCAATCAACAAATGGGCCAAGGACCTGAACAGACACTTCTCAGAGGAGGACATACAATCAATCAACAAATACATGAAAAAATGCTCACCATCTCTAGCAGTCAGAGAAATGCAAATCAAAACCACCCTAAGATACCATCTCACTCTAGTAAGATTGGCAGCCATTATGAAGTCAAACAACAACAAGTGCTGGCGAGGATGTGGGGAAAAGGGTACTCTTGTACATTGCTGGTGGGGCTGCAAATTGGTGTGGCCAATTTGGAAAGCAGTATGGAGATTCCTTGGAAAGCTGGGAATGGAACCACCATTTGACCCAGCTATTCCCCTTCTTGGACTATTCCCTAAAGACCTTAAAAGAGAGTATCATAGGGATACTGCTACAACGATGTTCATAGCAGCACAATTCACAATAGCAAGACTGTGGAACCAACCTAGATGCCCTTCAATAGATGAATGGATAAAAAATGTGTCATTTATGCACAATGGAGAATTACTCTGCAATAAAAAAATGACAAAATCATGGAATTTGCAGGGAAATGGATGGCACTAGAGCAGATTATGCTAAGTGAAGCTAGCCAATCCCTAAAAAACAAATGCCAAATGTCATCTTTGATATAAGGAGAGCAACTAAGAACAGAATAGTGAGGAAAAGCATGAGAAGAAGATCACCATTAAACAGGGACGAGACCGGGCAGGGAAAGAGAGAGAGAAGGGAAATTGCATGGTAAAGGAAGGAGGCCCTCATTGTTATACAAAAATTACATACAAGAGGTAGTGAGGGGAAAGGGGAAAAAAAACAAGAGCAAGAAATGAATTACAGTAGATGGGTTAGAGAGAGAAGATGGGAGTGGAGGGGAGGGGAGGGGAGGGGGGATAGTAGAAGATAGGAAAGGCAGCAGAACACAACATACACTGGTACAGCAGTATGTAAAAAAGTGGATGTGTAACAGATGTGAATCTGCAATATGTATACGTGGTAAAAATGGGAGTTCATAATCCGTTTGAATCAAATGTATGAAATATGATATGTCAAGAGCTTTGTAATGTTTTGAACAACTAATAAAAAAAAGAAAAAAATCAACAGTACATCACCTATGAACAAATTATTGCTATTAAGACATTTATAGTTAGTCTCAATGTCCAAAAATGCTGGATTCAATTATTATTTAAAATATAATCAGTAGTTTCATAAAGGGTATACAGTTTCCGGTGGTGGACAGTGAACTGGGGGTGGGGCGTAGGACGATATGCTAAAGGGAAAAGATGTGAATGTAAGGGATTAATATAACTTAGGAAATTTGAAGGAGAATTCTAATGAAGAGGGTTAGAAGCAGGAGAATAGACAAGAGGTAATTTAGGGTAGACAAGTAGAGGACATAAAAACAAACACACATATGTATTTAGAAAATTACAGGATGTTAAAATAGTAAAACTTGGAGGGTGAAAGAAGAAGAAAGAAGAAAAAAGGAAAAGAGAATGAAAGAGAGAAAAGAAAGAAGAAAGAAAAAAGAGAGAATAAAAAATGGGAGGACTTATGCAATTCCTCTATATTATATGATTCAAGTGACTCAGTTCTCAAAGTTCTATTTCATGTAAAATTCTTGGTTTCACATATGTTGAGATTGTGAGGACCACAGGATAGATGGGTAGAGGAGGAAGAAGATGAATAAGAAGGCAAAAACAAACAAATAAACAAATAAACAAACAACAACAACCACAACAAAACTCTTAGAATTCCATTTTCTTTCTGCCTCTTTCTCTTCCCTGTAGGTAAAGTTGTCTATTTTAAGCTGGAGTTTCTGTCCTCAGGGTGGTGTAGTTAACCAGGGTGAGAAGACTTGAGCCCCCCGGTGTTGTCTCTCTGTCCTGCCTGGAGGTTCCCAATCCTGGTCTTTCTGATTTGCTTCAGGTTTTTTAGACCCCTCCCCTCCTTTGCTTATCAGGTCCCAACAGCAGGACCTCTCTCCCGCAGGCTCATGCCAGTTGGGCAGTGCCCTTGTTGCACTGCACTCCCATTCGGCTGAGAGTGGTTTTTGTGCTGGGTAGTCACTGTGCCAAGTAATTGCAGCTGGGGAGCAGGGGAGGGGAAGGAAGTTGGAAACCAAGTACCTGTTCAAACCGAGGTCCTCGCTGATAGCCACGCCCCTCAAAAAACTGGTGAGAGAGGTTTTCCAAGATGGAGTTGGTCTGCTTCCAGCGCTGGGGTGTCTGGTGAGGTAGGGGGAGCTGGGATGGCCTTGTGCTATGGCTAGATTGCAGCCGTGTGTCCTGCATGGGAGTGAAGCACAGTTGATTAGGTGGTTCTGCTAAGCCACTTGAGAGCAGTGTGTTTCTAGAACTTCAGGCTTTGGGTCCAGAGTCTGGAGTCTCACTGGAACACAGAGGCTCTGATTTCTGTGTCAGTGGTTACATCTCTGATGGTTTCTGCAAAAATCCATTGTATAGGGGTCCTGTCATTTGCTCTGAGATGTTGTATTCCTTCTAGGTGAGACCTTGTGGAGACGTGGCCTGTTTTCTTGGTTTAATTCCACAGAGCAGCCAGAAACAGGACCTCCACTATTCGCCATCTTGGATCCCCCTCAAATTGAAGAATATTTACAACCTTAAAAAATCTAATTATCCATTTAGTAAAGCTATTTTAGACTATTTTATAAAATACCTTAAAACCTTTTACTCATTCCTAACTAAAAAACATTATATATCTATAAAATATAGAAAAAATTAAATTGTATAAAGAGTGAAAAACCCCTCTTTCATCATCCCTCTTTCAAAAATATATTTTTATGTAGTTTCTCCCACTTAAATTTATTGAAATCATTTTGTATATACAGATTTATAGCATATTCTTAACATCCTAACAATATTTTAGAGCATTTTTTCTATGTCTTTAAAAGTTCATTTATTTCAATAATTGCATATTTTCATAATATGGATGTAGCATCAAGTATGTGAGTGTGTGATGACCATCCCCATCATTTAATGCCAGGAATTTATTATATGGCATATAAGTCATTGGTTTTAGAGGTTTTTATATGGACATTTTTCTTAATTTAAAAATAAAAGTTTCTTAGGAGAGGTTTCTATAAAAGTTGAAATGTTCTAAGTTAAATTCAATTATTTTCCATAAGCTTTTTGCTATTTTATACTCTCACTAGTGTATGAAACTGCCTGCCTCATTCAGTTTTGCCAGCAATGACTTATACAGGCCATCCTATTAGACAAGATCAGGCCAACATAGGTCTTACTTAATTCAGAAAGGGAGTTAAGATGGAAAACATAAAAAAGTACATACACATGTATTCTATAAATTTCATTAAAACTCAAACTGTTTGTCTATAAATGAATCTGCCTTCCTTTTGATTTATAGGTTTTTCTTTGATTTATCTGTTTGGTGTCACATTTTTTTTCTGTGAGTCACACCCACCTTGCATCATTATCACTTTTAGTTTTTGAATTTTTAAATGAGGCAAGAATCAAGGACACTTGTGAAACAATCTTAGTGTAGAATTCTTATGACTAAATTTAGAGAAAATGTTTATTCTCTCTTTTATTGTTTTCTCCTCCAAATCTAATTTGATATTAATGTTATGGGAAGTTGGTATTTATTCTTTTCAAAGGACAAAACTGAATTTTGGTGGGAATAGTAACTTTCTCATTTCATTTTCCATTTTTTGGGGGATACCAAGATAGATCACAGGGGCACTTGACCACTGAGCCAAATCATCAGTCATATTTTGTATTTTATTTAGAGACAGGGTCTCACTGGGTTGCTTAGTGCCTTGCTGCTGCTGAAGCTGGTTTTGAGTTTGTGGTCCTCCTGCCTCAGCCTCCTGAGTTGCTGGGATTGCAGGCAGGCACCACACCTGGCTTCAATTTATTGTTCTGGGTATTATTAAGTTAATATACAAAAGCAAAAAAAAGGGGGGGATATTGTCACTTTTGGGGTGGAAAAATAAATGAAAAGAACAATACACAAAGCCTATCATGTGCTGGAAATAGTTATATATGCTTCATATTTATACATTGTTGTATTGTTTTATTGTATTTATTATACCTTTGAAGGGTGTATTATTCCCATTTATACAAACATTTTATAGAAATCTTAAAATCTGAGAGTTTAGAAAACTTTGCCCAGAGAAAAAATACTGGAAATAATCTGGATTGAGGTTTAAATATAGATGGAATTTATTTCAAAGTATAGGACATGCATTTCAATGACACCTTAATGTCAATATATTTTTAAATGTTCATCAGTGGATTCTAACTGACTTTATAAACTTTCTCCAGTGATACAGACAACATTTTGAAGAAGACAATCTTTTAAGTAAAGATTGTGAAAATTTTTCTAGTTTAAAAAAGTGCATTTTTTAAAACTTTTGGAAATAATTTTTAATTTAAAATCATTGCAAATTTTAATTTGTACAAGGGACACCTGTACACCCTTTATAGTAATTCACCTCTTATTTAACTTCTTTACTCTTTACTCTTCTTTGATTTTTATCATAAGTGTTCTTTTATCAGTGGATTCATATAATGAAAATATTTACCAACCGTTTGAAGGTAAGTTATTTTATGGCTTTTACACAAATCATCTCTATGTTTATAAGAATAGGCATATTTTCTTATATAATAACAATACAGTTTCAACATCATAAATTTACATTAATATAAAAATACTCTTAAGTGATCTACTGTTCCCATTTCAATTTCATCAGCTGATCTAATAAGTCCTTAACATGTTCTTCCTCCAGTGTGTAGTCCAGTAGAGGATCAGCAGTCAGATATTACATTTAGTTTCTGTGCCTTTTCAGTTTCCATTAATCTGGAACATTTCCATAATTTTTTGTCTTTGACAACATTGACATTTTTGAAGAAGATTATTGTCCCAATCTTTTATTTTTAGACAGAATGTTTATCATCATTTTGATTCCAATGCCTTTTCATGATTAGGATGAGATTGCTCTTGATTGTATCCCTAAAGTATCAAATAGCTATTGTTCATTTTCTATACCTGGTCAAGGTGTTGCCTGATTTGTCTACTGTATAAATTCTGATACTTTTCTTTCCCAGACATTACAGTTTATAGTTTTCAAGCCACATTATCAGTTCTCAGCAAAAATTTTACCTAAACTTCTCATGCTTTGATATGATTCCCAAATCCAATCTGACCATAGCAATTGCAAAATGATGATTAATCTGTCTTGGCACCCCTTCTACATTGACCATTTGCCCCTTGGCATTTGACTATAAACAAGAGATGTCATTTGACTATTTGGCTATTATCTATCTATCTATCTATCTATCTAACAACTGTCTATCTTCTATCCATCTATCATTCTTTTAATTCTTTTATTCATTTATTTTTATGTGAGGCAATATAAGATTCCAGGTTTTAGTGATTTCTAATTTATTATTTTTATAAATGTTTTCATGTTCAAAATTCATAAATATTTCATGAATTTTTTGTGGATCTTTGAAAATTTAAAAGTAAAATCAAACTCTTATTAAAAATCATACAAAAATGATAGCATATGTGTGCATAATAAATTGCTATGTGTATTACAAATAGATTAAATGTAAAACTAATAGGAGAGTAAAAATATTTTTATAAAGACATACTGTAGTTAAACAATACCTTTATTTATCTATTATAAGATTGATAAAGGTATCATCTACCTATTTTAATGATATCAACACAGTTACCTAAGTATTTCCAAAACACCATAATGCCTCTCTACCATGTCTGACCATTGTGATTTGTGATTTCTTTGTTTCCTCACTGGTATAATGACCCTGTTGTTCTTCATAAAGCAGTTCTTGGGCACCTCTAGTGGATCATTGGTAATTTTAAGTCAAAACATAAAATAGATTTTTCTCTCTTTTTTTGGTGAACTTACAAGGCTATTTTTATGTTTTTTTTTAAATTTTTAAATAAATTTTCAAGAGGTTATTATTGCTGTTGAAGAGACTTGTTGAGATTAAGTACTGCAGCAATGGTAGAGGAAATAACTGCCAATGAATAACTGGAGTGTTTTTTGTCTGAAAAAAAATAATTTCATATCTTGGTCCATATTAGTAAGTGGAAAATTATGTGATGATAAAAGACCATGCAAAATTCCTTTTGATACATTTACATTGTTCAGTTAATGTAGCAAACCATACAAATGTTTTAGCCTGGATTGTATATAAATTTAGATTTAAATATCATTTGTATTTACTATATTCTAGTTTCCTAGATAGTTGGGGATAAATGCAAAATAAGTTTTTTTTTTTAGTGTTCCTTCAGTCCACATGGCACATTCTATTAAATTTATATATTAAACAAAACCTCCCATAAAGCCTGTAATAGAAGATACAGCAGGATCCCAGAACTTCTCACCAGATCACAATGCTATAAAAGGCACAAAGTCCTTTCTCATTATCTTAACACAAAGGAAATGCAAAAATCTCTAGCAGAAATAATTGAAAACAACTGACAGTATGTGTTAGTGATAAAACGAGATAGGATAATGATGTCCATCTCATTCCACCATCTTTCATGTCCCCATACCTTTTCTCTACCTCTCCAACCCCTTTTCCCAATCAAAGGTCCTGCATTTTTTTCTATGCCTCCCCACCCCCCATTGTGGAACAGCATCCATTTATCAGAGAAAACATTCTGCCTTTGGTTTTTTCAGATTGACTTACTTTGCTTAGCATGATATGCTCCAACTCCATTTATTTACCTGCAAACACCATAATTTTATTCTCTTTTAATGATGAGTGAGTACAAGCAGAGAAATGAAAAGTTATGCTGCAATTGTGTACAATGAATCAAAATGCATTCTCTGTCATATATACCTAGTTAAAATAAATAAATTACTTACTCTAAAAAAAATGAGACAGAAAGGAGCTCACCTTACTTTGAGTGTTTGTGCTTAAGAAAACAAATGACACACATGACAAGGAAGGGGACCAATAACCCATCATAAAGAAGGAATTTCAACCTAAAGTAAGCTAGAACATTATGAGTTGTACCATTCAATCAAACCAAACCTGGTTTGTAATCTTGATTTTTTTTCCTCACAGGGCATAAAATACATTTGCTAACTACTTCTCATTTCACTTTCTTCTTCGTGTTTTCCAAACCCTATTTTTTTGGTAAGGCTAACTAGAGAAAATTGTGCATATATATTATTATATGATACAAATTTTTCAAACTGGTTAGATTAAATTATTAACTATTAATTATTAAAAATCCTTCATTCTAGTTTTTTTTTAAAAATGAATGGTTCATAAATGTTTGAGGAGATAAAAATATTTAACCTGATCTAAATATTACACAGTGTCTGCATAGATGGAAACATGACCATGGTACCCCATGGATATGTACATTTTTGTGCTTCTATATATATTAAAAATAATTTAAGTAAAAATAATTATTTTATAATAGTAGTGAGACAAATGATGAAATGTTTTTTCCTCTACTACTTACTTATTGAAAATTCTTTATATGCCATTGTGAATGCTGTGCTGAGTGATAAAAAAAAAAAATGTTGTTCCCACTTTGCAAGACTAGTGGTGATGGATGATTAGTAAATGGATATTTAAAATCCAGAGTGCTCAGTGCTTCAGTATTGACTTACATGCCCCCAGTGAAGGACCCTGGGGTAGGACCTAAGGCATGTATCAGATATTAAGGGATTCATCTCAGAAGCTGTGTGGTCTCAGTGGGAGTTAAGTGGAGTAGAGCTTGGAGCAGGGGAAAGGTGGTAAGAATAAACCTAAAGGAAAGAAGGCAAAAGATGATAGTGTCCGAAGCACAGATGATATAACATTTTATAAAACATAAGTGAGAATCATTCCTTCATTTCAACAGGAGGTAAAGCTTTCTAATGGTAATTAATTAATCAAAATATTTTAAACAGTTTAATTTGATGTATACAAATCTAATGGCATATCAGCATATCCATATTCATCATCTTAGACAATAATTCATCAAAATCAAGATACCTAACTTAAAGTGTGTGGCATATGGTGACCCTTGAGGGGATTTAAGTTGTAATCCTTAGATTATTTGCTCTAAATTATCTTGGTGGGGTACAAAATGAGTTCCATTGGTAGAACAGTCCTCAAGGGAGCATGTTAAAGTGAAAATTCCCAGGTAGTACTTCAACCCAATAAATGAAAATCTCCAAGACTTGAGAACATTTTCTTTTCTACATTTTGATCCTTTTTTCAAATATTGATTTATATTTGATTTTGCCCCTGGTTTCATATGGATTGATTGATCAGTTTTCCATGTCTACACACACACACACACACACACACACACACACAATTTAGTGTTGAACCTGGATAATTTGTTTGTCATTTCTCTCCCTCCACTGGAATAGCTATTTTTAGTCTCAAGTTTGGGTTTACTTATAATTTGTTTTGGTAAATAGGTTTTACCAGAAGTCATACAAGAAATCATGTATACTTGTAGACTAAATGCTTTGTATGTGTTAGGCACTGTTCTAGGAACTAGGCGAGTCAATACTTAAAAGTAACACATATTTATTTCCATTAATTTTACAACAGAGTTGGTGAATAGACAACAGTTTTTTAAAATAACAAATATCCATTTGGATAAAATGGAGCAGGAGTAAACTTTAGGAATCTTGTAATACATGAGGCCTTTGTTGGGGTGAGCCTCCTTTGGAGATCTTTCCACTGAATCATCCTTCCCCTAAATGCCTTTGAGGAGTTTTGAAGAGTCATTAAAATCTTAGCTCAAATGTCAATTTCTGAATGACTTCCATTCACCCCACCTACATCAATCCATACCCTCATTTTTTATTTCAGTTTTTTCTATAATTCTTAACACTTTCTAGCATATTATAGTATATATTTACTTAATTAGTTATGCTTATTTTACCCACTATAATATAAACTCTAGGTGAGTAGAGATAGCTATTTTAAATCATTGATATAGCCACACCACCTAGAGTAGTGCACACAAAGCATAGATGGTAAATAAATATTTTACTGAATGAATGGGTAATCGAGACAGATGATTTGTTTGGTTTTCCTCATCTTTTCTATTTTATTCTGAACATTCCCTATTTCCTACTAATTTTAGAGAAGAAAATAATAAAGTACAGTCTAAGAATATTTCTGGTAAATATTCTTTATATTATTATTCACGTAACAAAAATTCTTATTGGGTATAACATCTGGTTTAATATATTTGGGTTTGCACATACTGTAGAAAGATTTCTCTTACTTTACTTCTAAATGTACAAAAAGATAACATAATATGTACAAATGCTAATATTTTTTGAAAATATTTTGATAAGAAATTCTATGTTTTAAACCTCTAATCTCCACCTATAATCCAGTACATGAGTATTATAAAAGAGATTAGGAATTTCATATATTTACCAGTAATCAATTTACTTATTCCTGATATATAACCAATATTCAAGAGAATTAAGTTTTCAATTAAATATTAAGTATATCTCTGTAAAAACAGAGAAATAATTCCAAAATTATGAGAGAGAAGGTCAATTAATGCCATGAAAATGAAACTCAATCTCAAACATGTATTGCCTATAATCAGTAATTTTAGACATTAACTGAAAGGCTGAAGCAATTCACTTTTTAAAAAAATCATAGTTTTAAATGGTCAAATTACATCTTAGTGAAAAGGATCTGAGATAAAGAGAAACATAATTTTTCCTGTTATATGGGGTTATTGGAGATTTTATATATTAACTTGACTGGGCCACTGGGTGCCCAGATATTTGTTCAATATTTATTCAGAGTGTTTTTGTGAAGGTATTTCTGGATGAAATTAATATTTGAATTAGTAGTCTGGGTAAAGCAAATTCTCCTCTCTACTGTGGGTAGGCTCATTCAATAAATTGAAGATCTGAATACAATAAAAAGAATGAGAGAAAGAAATTTCCTTCCTGGCTGATTGACCTGTAACATTGGTCTTGCATTTGCATTTGCACTAAAACACTGACTTTTCTTCTGTCTTAAGTTGATCAGGTATTTTGTACTTAGGCCTACAGACTCAGACTGGAACTAGCACCATCTACTCTCTTGGATCTCAGGCCTTTGAACCTCTATCAGAACTCCACCTTTGACTTTTCTAGTTGTCTAGCTTGCTGACTGAAAACTGTGGGACTTTTCAGTCTCCATAACTGCAGAACAGTTAACAAATATTTAACAAATATCTATTTCTCTCTCTCTCTCTCCTCCACACACACACATTAATTATGTTTTTCTTTAGATATCTAACACATTAATTTTAAATCTTAATTTTATGGATTGAATTTTCCCACTCATCATTATCTGTACTGAAGCTCAAATGCTGATTGAGTAATAGAAATGTTATATCCTCAGCAAGATCTTCTTTTATATAATTTTAGTAATTCATTTAACAATAAAAGAAACAAAGAAAATCAAGCGAATTAGTCACTAATAAATTATAATAATTTTCAGAATCAAATATATGGTCATTCCTTAATATCCATGCAGGATATCTTCCAGGATCCACATAGATACCAAAAGCTGCAGATACTGAAGTCCATGATATAAAATGGCATAGGATTTGCATATCACCAATGCACATTCTTACATATTCTTTAAATCAACTCTTGATTATTTATAACACATAAAACAATGCAAATGCTATACAAATAGTTGCTATACTGTATAGTTGCTTATAAAACAATAACAAAAAAATATGTATATACAGCATTTCCCAAGTATTTTATATAAGAAGCTATTTGGATTCATGGATGTAAAACTAACATTTTGAGGGTTAACTTACCAACATCTTTCAGAATCTGAAGTTTTGATCACTTTCCCTCTGCTAGTTTCATGCCTACCTCCTTTTTCTTTCTATATGGAATAATATAGTATCTTACTTCTTTCCATGTACCCTGTGGTATTTATCGCCTTCTGTTCCTGCTATGTAGGTGTTAAATGTAAATATCTAGGCAGAATGGGGGAAAAGATCTTACTCCTGAGCTATAATCAGAACATCTGGATATTCTCCTAGAAGATATTCTCATATTCCGAAAGAGAACATAATTGCCAAAGGGCCAAGGTAATAGAAACCAGCTGGAATGATATGCTTTGAAGGCAGGAGGAACCATAATCCCATGAATGTAGGTGGCCTCTAGAAGATGGAAAATGCAAGGGAGTGGATTCTTCTCAGCAGGAACACATTCCTGACAACAACCGTGCTAATTAGTTAACATGCATTATCTCATCTAATCAGCACAGTAGTCTATATAAGTGATTACAAATAAAGCATTTTTAACTTGTTGATGAAGAATTGAAGACACATTTACTCAAATTTACACAGACATTGATAAAGAGATGAGCAGTTTTGGGGCACCATTAAATACATGTGTATAAATGGAGAAACTGAGGTTTGCTGCCTTTTGTTTATGTGTCCAGTGTCATTGATCTGTCAGCAGCAGAGTTAAGCTTATATTTAAGACATTTGTATTTCTGCCTTACACCCCCTCTTCATTTAGATATTTTTCTCTGAGAACTAGTGACAAAAATGACTTGTAATATTTCCAACTGCTTGAAGTTTTTTTTTTTCTTAATAGGAAAATAAGCAAAGATTTGACCTTACTATAGGATACTGATAAAGGAGCATTTCTTCAAATATATGCGGGAAAAAGCATGCAGGTATCCTTAATTTTTGATGTAATTATTTACATTAACAAGGTTGATCCCACCTTAAAAATTGAGCTACATAATTGAAACTTTAAAATTCTTCCCGCCATACCATTTTAGCCAGGCAATTTTATGGTGAGAGTTGTATGGGGAGGATTCTCTTTTGTGATTTTTTTTCCTACAAATTTGAATTTGTAATGTAAATATATCCCAATGGATGCATTTGCTCATGCATTACCAACATCATTTATCTCTTTATGATCTCCAGGGGGAATATATCAGAAAAGAAGCAAGGCAAAATCTAGAGTCTTTCATGGATTAGACCACTTTAGAAAAATTGGCAATCATTTTAAGCAATGTTTCTAGCTACATGGCTTGGTGGTGTTAATCACCACTGTAATTTTGTACTTAATGATATGAAATTTTACATGAGGTGTGATATGGAGAGAAGTTCCATATTTTGATTTATGCCTATTTCCTGGAATTTTACTTTAAATCAGCTTTGAAAACAACCCGAAAACTTATGAAAGATGTAGCAACTTCTGTCATATGTGATTCACTTATCTATGGTCCAAGGACAATATAGTTGTAATTGATTCTTCACCCTCTCTCTTTTTTTCCTTTATTGTCTTTATTAAGTATCTTTCTCAGACATTTTCATTAAAATATAATATTAAGGATGTTTTATATTCCAACTGAGAAGAATGTACCCAGAAAATCTTTCTTTTAGAAATGAGAGAGAAGGAGGGAGGGAGGGAGGGAGAGAGAGAATGAGCAATTCCCACACAATGAGTAAGAAGAAAATATCAGAAAACACAAAATTTATTAATAACAGTAATTATACAGGTAAATTCAGGATGCTTTAGTATTATAAATATGGCATGTAATCTAGTCATATATTTAACAGGAATACTAGAGAAACTAACATTACTGCATTAATATGTTAAGAGAAGGGTAATGTAAAAAATATGTACAGTGGGATATCAAAAATTCAAAATGTAGAAAGGAATGGAAGACAAATGTAAAGCTAGTCATTAGTATATTTTGTTTATTTTTATTTCCTTTCTTGATATAATCACAAGATATTTTTGCAAGCAACATGATTAAAAAAAAGAGGTAAAACTATGTAAGAGAAAAAACAAAAATAATAAGCAAGGAATCAAAACCTATTATGACAGTAACCCATATAACTACAAAACAAGGCTGTAAGAGAGTGGGGGAAGAAAAGAAACTGCAATAAAACTAGAAAACAAGTTAAAAAATGGCTTGAGCAGTCATACATAGCTAAAACAGAATTTTAGTCCAAATAAGTAAAAGTAGACAAGGAAGATTGTTATAAAATGATAAAGAAGTCAATTCACCAAGAAAAAGTAACAACTTTAAATATATATGTAAACAATATTGGAACAACCAAATATTAAAGCAAATATTAGTAGACTTAAATGAAGAAAAAAAAGCCCAATGTAATAATTGTAGAGAATTTTAACACCCTACTTTCACCAATAGGTAGAACCCAGACAGAAAACCAACAAACAGCAGAGTTAAATTTCATACTAGACCAAATGGACCTAACAGACATCTACAGAAGAACATTGTATCCAACATCTGCAAAATACACATTCTTTTCATAAGCACATGGAACATTCTCCAGGATAGATCTCATGATAGACCACAAAATAAGTCATCTGAACAAATTCAAAAGTATTGAAGTGATATCAAGTATCCTTTCTGACCACAATACAGTAAAACTAGAAATAAATAAAAAATAATCTGGGAAGCTATGCAAGTTCATGAAAAATGAACAACTTAGTTATCAAGGAAGAAATCAAGAGGAAAGTTTAAAAAATTCTTGAGGCAAAAGAAAGTGGAGAAACAACATACCAAAACAAATGGGACACACCCAAAGCAGTCATAACAGGGAAGCTCACAGCAATAAATGCCTATATCAAAAAAACAAAAGGATTGCAAACAGACAACTTCATGCTGCATCTTAAGGCACTAGAAACACGAACAAACCAAACTGAAAGTAAGTAGAAGGAAAGAAACAGTAAAGACCAGAGCAGATAAATTAAATGGAGATACAAGAGCAATACAAAAAATCAACAAAACAAAGAATTCATTCTTTTAAAAAATAAATAAATTTATAAACCCTTAATCATATTAGCTAAGAAATAGGGGACTCAAATAAATGAAGTCAGAAATGAGAAGGGAGGCATTGTGACTGATACAACAGAAATACAATGGATTATTTGAATAGCCATATGCCAACAAATTTGATAACCCAACCAAAATAGATAAATTTCTAGACACAAACACCTTACTAATATTGAATCATAAAAAAGTTAAAAGGCTGAGCAGACCAATAATGCATAATGAGATTAAATAAGTAATATAAATTATCTGATGAAGAAAAAGCCATCTCAGGTGGCATCTCTGCTGGTTCCAATGAATATTTAAAGAGAACAAATGCCAATTTTTTTTTAAATTAGTACAAAATGTAGTGGAAGAAATTCTTCTAGACACACTTCATGAAGCCAAGATGATCCTGATAATAAAACTAGAAACAGAACAAAAATGAAAGGTACAGACCAATATCTTCAATAAAAATGGTTGCAAAAATTCTCAACAAAACATTAGCAAATGAATTCAATAGATTAAGTACCAAAATCAAGTAAGATTTCCCTGTTATTGCAAAGATGGTAAAAATATTCAAATCAATAAATATGATATAACATATTAAGAGAAAAGCCATTTTGTCATCTTTGTAGATGCAGAAAAGGCATTTGAGTGTGTGGCTCATGGACTGAGCACTTGCCTGTAGTATTTTATGAGGCCCTGTATTTAATCCCCAGTCACACACATACACACACACACACACACACTTTGGAGAAATTTCAATATCCCTTAATAAATAATAATACAAATTTTAAACAAATTAGTTTAAAAAGGAATATACCTTAACATAATAAAGACCATTTATTATAGGGCAATTGCCAACATTATACTGAATGGGGAAAAGCTATAAGTTTCTCTTTAAGATCTGGAAAAAAGAAAAGGATGTTCACTTCCATCTCTTTTACTCAGCATTGCACTGGAAATCCTAGATAGAGCAATCATGCAAGAGAAAAAATAAGAATCACCCAAATTGCAAAGAGAAAGACAAATCTTCACTATTTGCAGATGGCATGATTTAATATTTAGAAAACCCCAAAGACTCCACCAAAAAACTAATAGAATTAAATGAATTCAGCAAAGTTGCAAGTTATAAAATTAGTATACAAAAATCAATAGTGTTTCTGAATGCTAATAGCAAATATCTGAAATAGATACCAAGAAATCAATCCTGTTTTCACTACACACACACACACACACACACACACACACATACACACACACCTAGGAATAAATTTAACCAAAGAGGAGAAAGGTCTCTACAATGAAAACTAGTAAACTAATGAACAAAATTAAAGAGAGCACACACACACTCACATACACACAAAGGTAAGACATCCCATGTTCACGGATTAGAAGAATTAATATATCAAAATATCCATACCCTACAATGTGATCTACAGACTCAGTGTAATTCCTACCTTCCACCGCTCACCAATGGCATTCTTCGTAGAACTAGGAAAATAATCCTACAATTTGTGTGGAAGCACAAAAATAAAAATCCTGAATGACCAAAGCAATCTTGAGCAAGAAGACCAAAGCAGGAGACAATACACCATCTGACTTCAATATATATTATATAGTTGTGGTAGTAAAGATAATATGGTATTAGAATAAATACAGACACATTGGCCAATGAAACAAGATAACCTAGAAATTAGACACATGCATCCACAAGTCAAATTATTTTTTGACAAAGGCATTAAGCACATACATCTGAGAAAGGACAGTGTTTCAAAAATTGGTGCTGGGAAAATTGGATATCCACATGCAGAACCATTAAATTAAACCCCCTTTCATTCTCACCAGTTACAAAGATAACTCAAAATGGATTAAAGACTTAAATAAAATACTTCATACCTGCTAGAATTGCTATTATAAAAAAAGGCAAATGCAATAATTGTGGGTGAAGATATGGAGAAAATGGAACCTATGCACACTGCATGAATTGGTGAAAAAGCAAATTAATACAGCCATTATGGCAAATTACTTGGAGATTGCCCATAAAAAATAAACATCAAACTACCATACCATCACCATATCATCCAGCAATCCCACTACTGGAAAGGAAATGAAATCTGTATGCCAAAGTGATACATGTACTCCTACATCCATTCATATTACCAATATATGGAGACTAACTTAATGTCTGTCAAAAGGTGAATGAATAAAGAAATATTGTGTATAAACTGCTTTATACATCAGTTTTGGATTCTTTCTGCTTATTGTGTTTTCTACTAGATTGCTAATATAAGAAATCTTACAGAGGGGCCGAATGAAGGAAAAGCCACTTTGATAAGGTCTGCTTTACTAAAACCAAATCTTTCATTTCTCATTGTCATTTTAATTATAGTGATGTAGTGTTATAATACACCTGATCTAAAAAAAAACATATATTCTCTCAGAATTCAGAGTTAAATAGCATTTACACATTAATGATAATATTCCAATGTCATAGCTTTGAATATTTTGTCACATTTGAGCTGATTTTATAATATTTTTGAATACTTTAAATTTCTTTTTATATTCTAAAGTTTCAATACAAAAATTATTTATCCTTCTCTCAATAATATCTTTTTCAAGTAATTCCTGTTTTCACACATCCAAGTTTTCTGCTTTACAGCTCACAGTACAAGAGGTGTTTTTTTTTTTTTTTTTTGACTATTTTGCTGTGGGAATTTCTATCTATATGAAAAGGAATTGTTACCACCTCACTTCTGCTGTCTCTTTAACACTCACAGGGTTGAAGCAAACATTAAATCAACTTAGAAGAAGTATGGAAAATATGGATGCAAGGAGTTCTTCACCCTAGTTTATTTTCTGCCACATAAATGTGGAGATATTAAAATAACATTTATAAGAAGGAAATTATTGCTTAGTTTTCAGAAAATATGTTTATTTTTTACTATGTGAATTAGAGATTCTATTGTTCTTACTGTCCATCAACCAGTTGCTTACTAAATCATGGAACTAGAACTCATTTTCCTTGAGACTTGCTAAACTCCTATGTAGTCATGTGCTTCAGGAAGCCTGAAGTAGCAAGAAAAGATCTTTCTTGCTGTGTTCTCTCTTTGCCTGTAAACTGCTTATTTGTGACATTTATTTTTCTTAAAAATCTGCCAAATTTAGTGACAGATTCTTGATTCCTATTGATAATACTTTGCATACTCTCCACACTGACACATATAGGTGAAAATCAAACAATATTTTTTTTTATATCTCAGGGAAAACAATTCTTCTTTTGGTTCTAGTTCATTCATTTGTTATCAGTAATCCACAAAAAGAAATCCTTGGCCATTTGTATCCATAGACATCAGAAAACAGCACCAATAGCACAGCTTCCAAGGTAAAGATTTGTCTTCAAGAAGAATTTATTGAATACATCAATATTTTAAGGTCACTGAATATTGCCTCCAAATGCTGATCTTTGTTCTTGTTTTTAAAGAATATAATCTCAAGTAATTTTTCAGTGTATTTGTCAAGTAATAAACAATCTCAAATTTTCAGCTGAATTAAAAATTATAGGTTTAATTCTCATAGTTGTCATATAATGGGTAAAGGTTTCCTGTCACCCCACTTTTTCCCCTTAAAATTTCAGGCTAATGAGCAGTCTCTACCTTGAATAATCTTTTCTGTGGCACATTAAAAACAGAAATGTGAGAACAACTTGATATCTAAAACCTCTTATCTGAAATATCACATGTGGTTTCTAATATTTCTTGTTCACACAATGATCTTTGGACAAGCTGAGCATCTTGTAAGGATGAAGGTGACATAAGAGAGAATGCTTTGACAATAACACCATCTACCACAGTTGCCCTCTGCTTCAGCGTGTATCTGAAATGTCTCTTAAAGGCCCATGTCTTAAAGACTTGTCTAGACTTCAAGGCATGCTCTTTCCTGAAGGGGATGGTGGGAATTGGACACTTTCTCTCTTCCCAACTACCACAAGTTTGGAAGCTTGCTTGACCATGTGCTTCCTGTCAATGTATGATGCTTCACTACAGGCCTAAAAGCATTGGAGCCAACTGATGATGGGTTGACACTGTGAGCCAAAATTCACCTTTAGGCTTTTAAATTTAATTTGTATATTTTTAAATATAGTAATGGAAAGCTTACATATTCTCTATCAATCTTTTTTTCTTTTTTGCTGGGTTTGATTCCAGGACCTTATGGAAGCTAAGCAAGGGCTCTACTCCTAAGTTATATTCTCAATCCCCAATATGCCCAAATGCCCTCTTAATAAAATATTTTCTTTTGTTCCTATGTACATAAAATATAAAACTCACTCCCTGACCAATGGACTGAACCCCAACTTCCAGTTCCAAGATATTGTGATGATCTCAACATTGTCACTACATGGACTTTCTTTATGTAGACCTTTGAACTATAAATACAAATTATTTGCTCCCCCCCTTCAGATACAAAAATAAGGCTTGAAAAAATCCAGATAATGACAATAAGCTATGTTTTTCAGAAAAGAGAAGAGTGAAGGCACAGAACCATGGCTGGCTAGCATGTAGCCCATCTGTAATTACTTTGGAGAAGATAAGAGACTCCTGTGCTATGGGCTGGTGATTGTTCCTTATTAAAGTCTCCATCTGCTCCTTAGGAATGGCTCCCAAATCAGTAGTTCTCTATGGTCTTCCCTGTACCTTCTGAAAAATATTATTCTGCTGTTGAAGGTGGTATCCTAAAGTCCATTTTAAATTGTGGACAGTTTTAATTCAGACGTGAATTCTTTTGAGCATGATACCTTCTTAAAAACTAAAAGTTGAATTTTTTATCCATGCAATTTCAGTAACTTCTGTGTGCCTCTATGACCCACGATAAATCATAATTCTTTGTAGGACATATCTCAATTGTGGTTCTATTACGTGTTCCAAGTGCTAGACAGTCTCGTTCATTGATTTTCCAATTCTGGGCGATGATGTTTCATTTCTCTTTCATATTTCCATTTGAAGTACAAATAACAGAAGCACTGAATTATAGGGTTCAGCACTTATTGTGCATCTTCTATTAAAGTGTGAAGAAATAGCAAGTAGAGAAAAAAATGACACATAAATAAATACACACTAGAGCAAAGAGGGAAGGCCTGTATCTTCCATAATTCTCATGTGTACGACTGAGCACATGTTCACAACTGGAATTTATAGCTTCTTTCCTCCACTATCCATTTCATGCACTCCCTAGCTTCAGCCATAGTGTCTCTTAGCAAAATAGTCTGATCTTCTTGACCTAGTCTGGTGGTCCAAACTGTCAGTCATCAGGTGCTGGATAATTATTGGTCTTGGTTTCTTTGCTTTTCTATATTTCACTACTAAATTTTACCACTGAATTTGTAAATATTACTAGGAGCCATGAGAATTCCATCAGTTCTAGAAACCAGTCATTATAGTAACTCACTATCCTACATATTGAAAAGCCATTAACTGAGGTTAACTCTGTGTGATGATATTGTGGTTGAAATACTTCACGTATATACATGCTTTTGTGTCTGTTTTTTTTCGCTGAGCTCATAATGACAATATAACTAGAAAAAAAAAACAGTGGTTAAAAATAATATAATACTAGGGAACAATTCAGGAACCAAAAGTGAATATTCTGTATTTTCAATATAGTTAGTAGTTTATCACCCCAACTCATTGTCAATGCCATTGCTCTGTCAATACCAGCTTCAGTACAACTTTGTCTTTTTAGCACTGCTCTGTTCCATCGGTAGATAGCACTACAACACCAGCCCCTCCTGTCTCATCTCTACTCAGCCCCAGGTCCATTCCAGACCCTCTTGGCCTCCCCGTACCAAGTAACATCTTTCTTTTATTTTTTATTAAAAAACAGTATTAGCATGATTATAAGAAGTTACTTTACCATGAATACAAGTTTGAACACATGTCAAAGGAAAGTTTTTAAAGAAATTTATTTAAATGTACACATGCATTTTTATTTCATAAATGGTAGACAAAAATACCAAACTTATAGAGTTAGAAAGTATAACAAAAGAAAATTCACTGTAATCTACAGGTTGCTGGTCATGTATATTAGACTGGATCCATATCTTGGCTTCTATACTAAATGACCCAGAGAAAGTTGACTAATATATTTGCCTTGATTTATTTTTCATGGAAATGGAGTAATAATTAAATCAATTTAATAGAATTTTTTAAAAATGCATACATGAGATAATTTACTTACAAAAGGAAGAACTTAGAAAAGTGATTGCTCATAGTAATTTCTTATAAATGTTAGCTATTTTGGGTTTGATGATCAAAGTCACAAACCTGAGTCTTTTTTAGGGATTTAAATTGGTTTGTTCAAGGCTTATTAGTACTCTCTTAGCCACAAAAGCATACTCTGGATAAGACAACTGAACATGTTAAAAGAGGAACAATATATGAATTATTGTTAAAACTAGTGCATGGTGAAATATTTTAGAAGTGGGATAAAGTGTTCTGAAAATGGATTTAGAGTATATAATAGCTTAAGAGCATAATACAATGCCTTCTTTCTTCTCTTTAGTGCTTGCTGTTGTCTTTCTCAAGATGTGATGAGCTGGTCCACTAAGCTGCCTAGGCTCAAGGGCAATTGATCAGCTGATGACCTTAGCTGTGACTTCGTGAAGTCACCATCTCTGGGGTTGGAATGAAGCTTTATCTTGTGAGTCTGAAGCACTGTGTAGACATGGACTAGTTAGTGTGCAATTCATTTGCTATTTGAACTGTGCAGATGATGGATTAGTGTTATGTAAAGGTTAAGGATTGGGCCAAGGTTTAATGTTGACTCAGTTTATTGGGCTATTGAACTTTATCAGAGAGATTACAACCTACATTTTTCCTATCATGTGTTCACAGTAAAATGACAGCCCAGAATGATTAGTTTTAAAAATATTTTTTCTCCCTTGAGATGAGCTGTGATTATTGCAAAGCTATCATGTAATACACATCCTTATATCTTCTTCAGACTAAATAAAATTAATTTATATGTCCTTTTATTTTTTAATTGAAATAGTTCTTCATCTGTTCCTCTCCTTTCATCCTCAGTAATCATCCAGCCATTCATCTTTATGGCCTTCCCTGCCTTGCCTTGCACTGGCTTGTGGAATTCCTAAGTGACACATCCCAGTCTCCCTAGAACATTCACTCCATGGCCAGAGGGCTGCCTCTCCTTTTGTTCTAACAATGTCAGAAACATTTATTTCAAGTTCCAGTTAAAATTCTTTTCTTTTAAAACCCCTTTAGGGAACAGTTACTTTCTGTTCAGAACTTGTTTGTGTAATTCCTTTCCTACTAATCCTTTGCTTTATTTGACTTTTGTTTTCAACCTGTCTTTCTAGGGGCTGTTGATAGCAAAGAGAACTACATCATTAATACATCTAGCCATATCAAGCAGTCTTTTTTTCACACTCATAATGCATCAATTTTTCTGGCCCAGAAAATTAAACCAAATATAATACTATTTTCCTGCTTCTGTGGATGTTTATATTTCTCTAAAAGTTATCACATTCAAAGCCTTTTATAGTATAATCTTCACCATGAGGGAGATAAGGGAGAGAGAGGAAGAAGTGGAAATTAAAGGGGAAATACGGTTAAAAAATAAAAATATTTAGGGGAGAAGAAAAAGATGTAGGGAGAAGCTGAAATATTCTTAATACTCCTTAACAAAGTAGCTTCATGACAAATGAAGCATGGTAACTCTGTCAAGAGTGGTCTCAAAGCAGAGAGGAAATAGCACTGCAAACTGAAGGTTATTTCAAAGTAAATTAATAATTGATTTTAAAATATATACAATAGAATAGAAAATAGAATCCAGAGAATTTTTTACTAATTATTATTATTTTCAATTAATATATGAAGCATAAGATGAAATAGAAAATCAGTTTGGGCATAGAGCATATTCATAAACTTTTCAGGAAAGAACCATGAATGGCTATCCACATTTGTGAATATAATGCATGAATATAATGCAAAAGAAGATATTTCCATAATATCAAAGTATCTCCCCACAAGCATAATTTTAAAGGACCAAATACATTGTAATTCTGCAGACAAGAAAACTGTAAGGTATCATTTGAATCAAGTTTTCTGTTAATGTTTACCCCAGCGAAGACATAAATATCATGTAATTTTTAACAAGAAATATGCTGAGAATAATACAGAAATAGTTCTGTGGTGTGTTTACCAAAAATATATAACTTGAACTTAAATGTGAGGAAATACTATACTAATCCAAAGTGAAGAACAATATAGAAAATTACTGGCCAATATTCTTCCAGAGTGCCAAGGTCATGAAAGACACAAGAAGCCTAGATACTGTCATAGATACTGATTATTATACTGTATCTGAAGTATACTAATGAAACCTGATAATTAAATGCTATATGTGATTTTGAATGAATCTTGGACAGATAAAGAACATTAGTGGGATAAAGGGTAAAATTTGAATAGGGCATATAGATTTGTTATAAACATCACTGTTAACTACTTGAGTCTTGGCAAATATACCATGGTTTTATAAGATATTATGGAAGGAATCAGGGTAAATGATTTAAGTTTTAATACTGTTTAAGAATTTTGTAATTCTGAGATTATTAAGAAAAACTTGTTAAAAAACAGAAAAAGAGACAGCCTTTTTAAGCATACATGGTCTCTACTCAGGAATTTCAAGGTTGAAAGATAACTTCAGGATCTCCAAATAAACCTTCAGAAAAGGCTCCTTTCTTGTTTTATTACTTACAAAGCAAATAGATGTCCAGTCAGCAAAGAATGAGCTTTTTGGTTGTGTACTTACTGAGAGAAGATTATATAGTTGATGAAGTGTTTGTGGAGCTATAATAGTCTCAGATGGCACTTGGTAAGACTTCTGTGTTTATTCTGAGGTTATTTTGTTTTCTGCATTTAACACCAAATTAGCTGCTTAAACTTTTATTTTCATCCCTCAAAAAAGAAAATGTATAATTTTTAAGATAATTAACAGCAAACCAAGCCAAGATCACTTATCTGTCTCTTTAACCTAACCCCTTCCTAAAGTAGAAAGCACACAAACAAACGCACATAACCCAAACATACAGTTGCTTGGTATTCAAACTATATATAAAGACTATGGCACTAGTATTTTGTATTCACTCTGATTTAGAATGATGATACCAAGATATATTTAATGGTTAAAAACAATAAAAATTGGCAATTAGTGCCAGAACATAAAATTTTAATTTTATGTCAGTGAAGTTCTGACCATAATGTAGTTCTTCATAAGTAATCTGTTTCTGGGAAATTTCTCAGGGATATTTATTTTTTCCTTTTTCAAAAGAGCATGTTATTTATTTCATTCATTATATTTATTTGTGATTGGTTGATGCCCCCTTCACCTATCTTTTCAAAAATTTTATTATAGTGTTATGGTTTAGATATGAGCTGTTCCCCTAAAGTTCACATGAGAAAATGCAGAAATGGTCAGAGTCAAAATGATTAGATCATGCAAGCTATAATCTAATCAGTGAATTAATCTATTTGATGGCTCCATAATTTGAATGAACTATTATACCAGGTGGTACTTGGAGGCAGGTAAGGTGTGGCTGGAGGAAATAGGTCTTTGGGGTATGATATGGGGATTTGTACTTTGTCTCTGTCTCCTGTCACTCTCTCCCTGATTCTTGACTTCCATGTGCAGAGCAACTTTTCTCCTCTATCCCCTTCTGCCATATTGTTCTGCTTTACTTTGGACCCAGACTCTGGAGTTCATCAGCCATATACAGGACCTCTGAAACCATGAGCCCAAAATAAACTTTTCTTTCTCTAAATTGTTCTTTTCAGGTATTTTGCTCAAGGGGATTAAAAGCTGATTAAGAAGTGTGGAAATTATATTTTTATTTAAATTAAATGTATTCAAAACTGAGATATAAAACCTGCACATATTAGTGGGTATACCATGTAATGCATACATTGTATAATATTTAATATAGGGTAAATATGTCTATCTCTTCAAATATTGATTATTTCTTCATGTTTCAAACATTCAAAATCCTTTCTTCTAGCTTTTTGAAATATATAGTACATTGTGGGTAGTTATCTATAGTCCTCCCACAGTACAAAAGCACACCAGCATTTCTTGTTCTTATGTAACTATAACTCAGTACCCATTGATCAAACTTTCTTCATCACTCCCTGTCCCCTATTCATACCAGCTCTGGAAACCACCATTCTACTCTCAACTCTTTTGAGATCAATGTTTTTAGATCCCACATGTGAGTGAGATCATGTAATACTAGTCTTTCTGAGGTAGCTATTAAACCTAATTTTTTTACAGTTTCAACAAAGATTACAATTTACAAAAGTAACTGAAATAACCCTGAAAAATTGTTATGTGGAGTGACATATTTTAAATGGTCATTTGCTATTTGACTTTCCTCTTTCATCATGAAGTCATAGTTCTATCACTCTCTTATATCTGAACATAGGCAGGTGAAGTTCAAGGCCTCAGCCTTAAAAGCCTGAATACTTCCACTTCCTTTCTTACAGAGCATTCACTTTTAAAGTCTAAGTTATCAAGGAAGAAAGCCACTACTCCCTGGATAGATAACATAGAGGATCCATGAGAATACATAAAAGAAGGGGATGGATCGACACATCACCACCTTTGATTTATGAACCCCAAAATGTCAGAAATGTGAATATTGTACATCCTTTTCAGACATTTCACACTAGACCAGTGCCCAGTGAATATTACTATGTGACCCCAGTTCACCCCTGGAGCAAAAGATTCACTCCACTGAACCCTCATCAAAATCCTGACCCACAGATCTTGAGTATGAAGGATTATTGCCTAATTTCATTGAATTTGGGGTGACATTGTGCAGAATTACCATAACCACGAACAGTCCTATTTTGTGGGTGAAACAGAAACTGAAGTTATCTATTCCATTTTCATCTCACCTATAAAATCTGAATCACTAATAAAAATGCATTGGGGCAATATGTCTGGCTTAATGGCTCTAATTTTTCCCAGAATCCTCTGAAGCACTTTGTGGTCAAGTGACTAAAAGTGGCCCAGAGTTATAAGTTGAAATATTGATTGCACATTCTGGAAAATGTCCCTAATCATTTTCTCCCTCTTTCTCCTAACAGGAGTGTGACTGTAATTATTTTTGTGTAGGAACAATTTTAGACTCTGTGGAGGAGGACGTCCCTTTCAGACTATTGGAATTTAGTGCTGTAAGAATTATGAAACTTTGAGACTTCAAGAAGCTAGTTAACTTATTTTTGTAGAACAAAAACTTTCACATATCAAAGTGTTTGATATATGAAGACTAATGCAGTGCTAAGGTAAAGAAGGAAAATGTGGAAGACATTTTATTTCAAGGAAACTTAACAAGACAGAAATATCATATTGGCTGGGCTTATGTTTCTAATATTCAATTACTAAGCAAGGAAATCCTGTATTTGTATACCTCTACAACTGAACAAGATACAGAAGTTGAATTACATGTCCCCACTATATACTTGCCAATTCTTGACCATTTATATGATTGTGGTTGAATATCTAATTTTCTTAAAGATTTCATTATATAAAAAGGTAAAATAATATAACAAATAATAATATATTCAACTCAATCACAGAAATAAATGTCACAAATGCAGTTGAAATGGTTATCTATACCTGTCTCCAATAGTATTATATCTTCCCTGTAACAAGTATTATAATTTGGTGTTTGCCATTTCTATTTATTTAAGTATAACTAACTACATGAATCATTCTTAATCAACATGCTCATGTGTGTGTGTGTGTGTGTGTGTGTGTGTTGCTGGGGATTGAACCTAGAGTACATGCAAGGCAAGAACTCTACCAACTGAGCTATATTCCCAGCCCCTTAACAGGTATTTTTATTGCTATATTTTCAAATTTCACAAAAATAACTCATGATTTGTATATCCTTCTGTAACTTTCTATAACAGATTTTTGAGATTTATCCAGAAATACTTGTAGATGTAGTTTGTTTCATTGTTCTATAATATTTCATTGCACAAATATCTGAAAGTATATTTTCCATTTTAGTCCCAATGACAATTTAGCTTCTTTACAAATTTTTACTACTTCAGACAAATCAGTATGCTTCCATGAATTTCCTGTACTCTATTCATTTACTACTAAATCAATCTTGTCAATTCTCCAACTCTAAAGATTCTGTACATTTCTGTTATGGTTTATTCATGAGATAGCCCCTGAAAAGCTCATGTGGCAATAAAGGAAAAGTTCATGGTGAAATGATTAGATTACATGAACTGTGAACTAATCAATGGATGAATATATCTGATGGATTAATAATGTGAAAGAAATTCTGGGTAAAAACTGTGGCTATGTGGGGTGTGGCTGGAGGAAGTCGATTACTGCAAGTGTGCCCTTGGGGATTATATTTTGTCCCTGGCTCTCTCTCTCCCTCTGCTTTCTGACTGCCATGAGCTGAGATTTGCTCCACCACCCTTCTGTCATGATACTCTAGAGTTCAAAGCAATTGAAACTAAACATGGACCTGAACCTCTAAAATTGTAAACCCAAAATAACTCTTCCTCCTCTTAAGTTTTTCATGTCAGGTATTTTGGTTACAGTGATGAAAAAGTGCACTAACACAATTTCCCTGTATATTTTTATTTCTCCATGTCTTAGAAGCCAATTTAGGAGATGGTAGGAATGGGAGGAAAAGGTAATTTTAGGATTTCTGTCTTGTAATGCTAAATTTGGCACAAATGGAAAATATAATTCAGGACAAAGCCCAGGAAATTTGATACCTGGAATAAAAATCTTAAACCTGGATCTGCATGGAGAATTTAAAACATCATTTTACCTTATCTTAGTTTAGATTCTCATAATATCAAAATTAAGAAAAGAGGGAAGCAGCAGGCAGTAGATTACCCTAATGATTGTAAATTACTTCTTCAGAAAATTATGTCTTCTGACTGCTCAATTATGTGGAATCAATATAATTTTCCCTAATCACTTTTATGAAATGGTCTTTTCTGTTTTTACTGTTAGTGTTTTTGAAAAACTAAATAATAACCAAAAATTTCAATGTAATATTTAGGAAACTTTGAATACAGAAATGTATCTTTTCAACCCCATCTGACTGGAAATGTAGACCTCTGATGTGTGTGGATTGTCCATAGAGGTCAACCTGATACATATACATTTAATTTAGATGCTAAAATCCATCAAATCTGTTTATGCAGATTTTACTTTTCCATAGCCATACACTTGGACATCTAATTGCTTTATGTCTGCTCATTCTGAACTACATTGTGAACATTCAGCATTTGTTCTTTATACCAGCTTTCCTTGGCACACTATGGACTGTACCATCAGTAAACGTTGAAGACCTAAAGATCCAGAAAAATGAAATGATAGGGAGAATGTTACGAATCTCTGTTAAGTGCCATTTTCTGAATATAAGACTTAATTTATTTTAAAATTCAAAATTTTATTGACACCTGAAGGTACTAGATGAACATGTCCTCAAAGGAAGAGGGGGGAACCATCTTAGAAGAACTGGATTAGCCTTAGGGCTGCAACTTTGTCTTAAGGATAAAGAAGAAATAAGTAAGCTTGTAGGAGCTTCCTCACTTGATTATCAGTTCAGAGTTCGTTCTTAAGATTCTTTGAATATTGCAATTGTAATTTCTTTTCCTTTGTTTCTTAAGTTTATTACTGGCGATGGAACATATGGTGAATAGAGAAGACAATTTTCTCATGTCTGATTCATACTTCCCTCAGTCACCCTAACTCATTCAAGATTGATACTTTACACCTCCACAATAGTCTTAAATTCTTTATAAAGTCAGTAATGCCCTGCTTTTTAAAAATTGAATAAGAACATCTTAAGATGAAGGTATTTATCATGTAAGAAGTATTTTTTCTGTGTAGTTACAGACTTTTGAACTACTTATTCCTAAGAGGTATAGCCTATAAGTAGAAAAAATCAAACAAACAATAAACAGCCTTAGCACAATCCTCCATACAAAGAGCCTGAAGAGTTTACTGTGTACCCACAGAACTGAATATGAACCTCTCACTCATATTCTGATAAAAGAGCCATCAAAACTACGGTTCTTTGTATATAAAATGATTCTCAATGTATTTGATTTGCACCATTTTCTCAATCTACGTTGTATTCTTAGCATCCAAAATCATTGATTTAAGTAAAAATTAGTACTTTGAATATGAATTTTCAAATGACATGCATTTCTCTTGTGTTGAATCATATTTTGAGGATCAGGTGGGTAGAGTTTGATATATAAAGTTGTCTTAATAAATCACTGGTGTCAACTTTTAGAATTGAATAACAATATATCTCAAGTACTTGTGTTTTGAAGGATAAGGGGAAATGGAAGGTGTCAATGGAGCCCATAGGATACAGGTCTGAGCAGACATCCAGAATGGCTGACTTGTCATGCTCACAGATCATTCTAGACACATTTCTTTCAACCTCCTGCAGTGTAATTATATTTCCATTACATCTTGAGGTTAATAATCAGGAAAATATGGTGTAATTCATATCTATAAATTATTGGTATTGTATTAAGTCCATGAAAGTGTTTGTAAAGCAGTGCCCACTAAACAGTAAACTGTATGTTATTGTTTACAAATAATATAATCAAATTACATCATCAAATGCAGTTTTTAGCTTCATCTGAGGACATAAGAGTTTTTTTCCATGTAGCCCGTTATTTCAAGTACTTTGCACATAATTTTATAATTTCTAGAATTTGCGTGGCATTTCTATTAGTTTATTTAGAGCAGGGGATATATATAGCTTATCTGTTCCTAGATTCTGGTAGAATTCAGCAATATAGTCAGTGCTCAATAAAAATATTCTTATATGTTACAATTTTATTTTCTTAGTATATTATAATTACATATGATGAAGGGGTTCATTGTAACATTCATGCATGAACATAACATTGTTTTCCCCATTTCATTCCCCATGTCTTTCTTCTTCCACCCCCCTTCCCTCCTCCTGATTCCCTTCCTCTACTGTTCTCCCTTCTATTTATTTGTTTTAATTGGTGCATTATAATTATACACATGCTATATTCACACATGCACTTAGCATAATTTTGTCACAATTTTAAAGCAGAATTGGAAACCTGCAAGTAGATTATAGTTTAAATTGTAATAATCGTGTATTTCTAGAACTAAATTGAGCTGATAGTAATTTCTCTTACTAATTTTAAAAAGTGCCCACTTTCTTTGGTATATAATGAGTTCCTTGGTCAGAAACATGGTTATGTGGAATAATATGGTGGAGTATGATTCCTATAAATCAATGGATGTTAGTTTAAGCAGAAGCACAGTGGGCAGGAAAGACAATTTCACATTCAGAATAAGTATCTATTCCAATGAAAACAAAGTACATTCCTTTTCATGGCGTAAGTGGTTGTATATAATCAGGTACTACCCAGTTTTTCCTGGGAAACTGTGGGCACCTCATAATTTCATGGTCTATAATCAAGCATTTGATCTCTACTAAGACCCAGTAGCAAGCCAAAAGTTACTTGTTAAAATGAGAATAGTCTATTTATAGAAGATGAAAAAGCATCATTAGACAATTTTCATTTCTTTGCTATGATTTGCCTGCTAATGACTCCATCCTTCACTGTCTATCCCATACTCTTCAAATGTGATTGGATATGTTGATGCATATTATCCAAATGGCAGAGGAAATTTTATGGTAGCCTGAAACTAATGCAGAACCTTGAGGATCCCTCTTAAAACTGGTGGCTTTGGAAATTACTTGGTCAATAGGTTGGAGAAATGCCTGAATGAATTATGTGTTGTTTTCAAAATGCAAAGAGTTTTACCAGATATTATTCTTCTATATCTTTGAGAGGAAGCACCTCATCCTTCACTTATGATATTTCCACTTGCCTCAGATTACCAAAACCTTAACTAGTTCACCAAGGTTATAGACCCTAAAAAAAAGTGTGTGTGTGTGTGTGTGTGTGTGTGTGTGTGTGTGAGTGTTTTATCATTCTGCCTTGCCTGGGTCTTAACAATTTGTCAAAGTATTTGCTACTTTCTAACCACCAAGTCCAATTATCATGCCATCTTCAATAATAATTAATTGTGTTGTGCTATGGATTGAAGGGTAAATATCCCTGAAGAATAGATTATAATAAAGGAGTAGAGAATTGAGGAAGTTCTGAGATAAGACATTGAATGTATATTGATGCACTTGTCAGCTGAAAGCAAACTATATCCAATGGTCTTTATGATGAAGGACAGAGTGAAATAAAATGCTCACTAGACAAGGGTTTAATCAACCTTAGCACTATTGGCATTTTGAGAGATAATTCTTCTTTTTACCTTTTTAAATTAAAATTATTATTTAATATTTAATATTTTAGGTCAACAAATAAAAATGTGTATGTTTGTAGTCTGTGTGCAACACATTGTTTTAAAAGATTTATACTTTATGAAATGGCTAAACCAAGCTAGTTATCATATTCAATATCAATTATTTGTTGGTCAATGCATACAAAGGTAGGAGGAATACAAAGTTAGGAGGAATAAGTTCAAGGCATCTGTTGCATAACATGGTGGCTATATTTAATGGTAGTGTATTATATTCTTGAATGTTGTTTAGAGAGTAAATTTTTAGTGTTCATACCAGATGAATTTTTGTGGTGGGGCTGCCTTGTGCATTGTAGTATTTTGGCAACATCTCCGTCTTCTAACAGTAGACTCCCATCTTAGTCAATGACCACCAAAAACATCTCCAGGCACTGCCCAACTTTGCCCATTATCTTCTAATGGGAACATCTTACAAAATCATGTTACATTTGTCTCAAGTGAAAAAATAAACAATGATGTAAAACTATTAAATAAAATGTAGACTTTATTCAGATTTCATCATTCTTTCCACTCATGCCATTTTATCTGTTTCAGAGTCTAAACCAGAATCCCATGTTGTGTTTATTTAGTTGCCATGTATTAGTTTTCTCCAAACTGTGAACATATTTTTCTTTTTCTTTTTCATCATGACTGATAGTTTTGAAGAATGAGGGATACACACTTTTTGTAGAATGGCTCTCTGACCAGAGTTTGAGGGAAAAAAAGCCCAAGAGATGAAGTGCTCATTCCATTGCATCATGCCAGGAGGTGGGTAAATTCAACATGATGTATTTCTGGTTATGCTAATCTTGAGTCACTGATTAACATAACTTACTGTACTTAACTAATTTTCTTTATCATACTCTCTTCTTTAAAAGCAAGAACCCTGGGAAGGCAATTTAATCTCCACCTACTGTAAGCAAGATTATTAAAGAATTCGTGAATTTGTGTTAAAAATTACCACAGAAACTAACAAAAAAATTGGAGGGAGGTATTTTGCAGATAAGGAAATGTCCTCTTCTCAATATTATGCCCATGATATTTACTGTGAATTTTGCTGATAGGTATTACTGTGGTTCTCTAACGGTTATTTTCTATTTTCTTCATTTCTTCTATGTGTATTATTTTAATTCCTTCTATAAGGAAAATTTCTGTTTATTTATATTTAGTCATGTATTTATTGGTATAAATATGTATTTATTGATTATATTGGTATATAAGCTGGTGAACATACTTTTATTCTTTGGGTTTTAGTCCAATACTATACTTGTTTATTTTGTTGCTCAAATTTTTCTAACTTTGGTCATTGGGAAGTCTTTCTGGTTGTCTCCAGTGTTCTTCTGCCATATTCTTTTCCTAATGGTATGTATGGAAGGTTAGCATTTTCTTGCTTTATGGTACAGCAAGGTTATTCAAGTGTGCACCACCTATTTTCTTGCTTCACCTACAAATCAGCTATTTTCTCAAGGAGGCCTAAAACCTTCAATTAGAGAACAGTATTTACAAAACAAAACTGGTTTTGCTTATTATTGCTATGCTATCTTTGCTTTTAGACTTCTCAGGAGACAGCGCTGCTCAACCAAGATAAACTTTTTTCCTTAATCACCTTTATTAAGATCATGCCTCAATCGTCAATATAACTTGCCAAAATCTCTATTATATCCATAAATTTTCCAACATTTTATATGATCATTGTTTAATTTGCATATAACAGTTTAATCTTTTTTTATTTATAACATGGATTTTAGCTAGTTGTACATTTATTACCAACAGTACCACACAGAATATTTTTATTACCCTGAACAACTGCTTATGTGGGTCCCTGTTGTAGTCAAACCCTATCTCAGCCTCCAGAAAATGATTTTTTCTTTTACTCTATACTACACTGTAGTTGTGTTTTTCAGAATGTCTATACTTCGAATCATATATTGTATAGTTTTTATGTATGATTTCTTTCATTTACCTACGTGCAGTTAATAATAACCCATATTATTGTGTGAATCACTACTTTGCTTCTCTTCATTATTAAGAAGTACTTCAATGCAGGTATATACCACAATGTTTATCAACTCATCTGTTGATGTGCCTCATGTGAGGCTCAATTGTTTGCTAATTATGAACAAAATTGTTGCAAAATTTCCTGTACAAATTTTTTATGAGCATGCATTTTTTAATTCAGCTGGTAAATAACAAGGTGTGGGATTTCTAGGCTATAGGATATATGTCCACCTTACTCTGTCATTGCTGTCTCATTTTGTATTCTTACCAAAAATAAAATTTCCTTCTGTTGTTCATGTTCCTTAGTAGTTGGTGCTGCACATTCATTCACTGTTGCTGTTTTGAGGGGTTTTGTTTTTTAGACATTCTAATATAAATAAAGTGCTATTTAATTGTGGTTGGTTGTAATTTGCATGTAATGACTAATTATGTCATATGTGTTTTCATATGCTGATTTGCTTTCCATATAATATTTTTGGAAAGAATCTGCTCATATCTTTTGCTCACTTTTTAGTTGGATTCTTTATTTCTTTTAATCTATAAATTAAACATGTATACATGTTCTTTATCTGGCATGTGATTTGCAGTTTCACACTTCTATTTTCTACAGTTCTGCAGCTTACTCTTGATTTTCTTAATAGTACCTTTCACAGTGAGCAAACATATTTTACCTTTATGAAGTCCAGATTATTAATTTTTTTATATATTTTGCTTTTAATGTCATATTTAAAAACTCCTCATGAGACAATGAACCATGCAGATTTTCTGCTGTTTTCTTTTAGAAACTTGAGAGTTTTATAATTTGATCTCTGACCCCTTGAGGTTGGTTTTTTTTGTTTGTTTGTTTGTTTTTTGTTTTTAAATATGAGCAGAAACAGTTTGTTTGGATTGAGGAGACAGTTTTAAAAGTCTGGGGCACTAGGGAAACCAGAATTTATAGGACAGAATATTAGAAAAAATACACAGAAAACAAACTCAAGTTTGGTATTAACTTTATTAAGTCTTTTTGTATATGTTGAATTATTTTCCTCTAACTCCTTTCCATATTCTCTCATTGTCTTTGGAAAATTTTACAATGACACGTCAGCATGATTATCTTTGAGTTTATTCTTCTTACAATTAGTTGAGCTTACTAGATGCATAGAACAATATTTGTCAACACATTTTGGAAGTGTTCTGCCATTATTTCTTTATTCTTTCTACCTCTTTCTCTCTGTTCTTTCCTTTTGAGATTTTCACCATATCTACATTGGCACACTTGATGGAGTGACACAGGTTTCTTAAAGTCAATTTCATTCATTTTTCTGCCAGCTCAAATACAGGAGAGTTACTCTAATGATGTTTTCATATCAGTTATTAAACTTTTCAACATCACAAGGTTTATTTCATCCTTTCTTGTAGCTTCTATTTTTTGATTGATATTATTACTTTGGTGAGACATCATTTTCATACTTTCTATTATTTGAACAGAGTTTAATTTTATTCTTTGAATGAATTTATGATTTTGATTTTTGTCTAATATGTCTAATGCTTAGTCCTATCAGGTACAATCAATATTAATTTTTTATTTGTTTTAATTAGTTATGCATGACACTATAATGCATTTATGCACTTTGAAATACCATACATAGATAGTATATAATTTCTCATTTTTCTGAGTGTACATGTTGTAGAATCATATTGGTCATTAGTCACATATATACATACAGAAATAATGTATGTTTCATTCTACTATTGTTCCTATTCCACATCCCATCCCCTACCTTCCCAACATTTCCCTCTATCTAATGTAAGATAGCACTATTCTTCCCTAGTGCCCCACACCTTGTTGTGAATTAGCATCCACATATAAGAAAAAACATTTGGCTTTTGGTTTTGTTGGATTGGCTTATTTTGCTTTAGCATGATATTCTCCAACTCCAACCATTTACTAGCAAATGCCATAATTTCACTCTTCTTTAAAGCTGAATAATATTCCATTGAGTATATGTACCACATTTTCTTTATCCATTCATCTATTGAGGGACACCTAGGTTGATACCATACTCTAGTTATTGTGAATTGAGCTTCTATAAACATTGATGTGGCTGTGTCACTATAGTATGCTGATTTTATGGCCGTTGGGTATAAACCAAGGAGTGGGGTAGTTGTGTCAAATGGGGGTTCCATCCCCACTTTTCTGAGGAATCTCCATACTGATTTCCATAGTGACTGCAGCAATTTGCAGTCTCACCCGCAATGTATGAGTGCGCCTTTTCCACCACATCTTTACTAACATTTATTGTTGCCAGTATTCTTGATGATTGCCACTCTCACAGGAGTGAAATGAAATCTTAGAGTACTTTTGATTTGCATTTCTCTAATTGCTAGAGATGTTGACCACTTTTTCATAAATTTGTTGATCAATTGTATTTCTTCTTCTGTGAAATGTCTGTTCAGTTCCTTAGCCCATTTATTGACTGGGTTATTTGTATTTTTTGGTGTTAAGTTTTTTGAGTCCTTTATATATCCTATGGATTAATGCTTTATCAGAGATGCATGTGGTAAAGATTCTCCCCAAATATGTAGGCTGTCTCCTCACTTTATTGTTTCCTTTGCTGAGAAGAAGCTTTTTAATTTGAATCCATCCCAGTTATGGATTCTTGATTTTACTTCTTGTGCTTCAGGAGTCTTGTTAAGGAAGTCAGATCCTAACCCAATGTGGTGAAGATTTGGGCCTATTTTTTTCTTCTATTGGTCTCTGTTCTAGTGCCTAAGTCTTTGATCCACTTTGAGTTGATTTTTCTGCAGGGTGAGAGGTAGAGGTTTTAATTTCATTTTGCTAAATATGAATTTCCAGTTTTGCCAGCACCATTTATTGAATAAGCTATATTTTCTCCATTGAATGTTTTTGGCACCCTTGTCTAGTATGAGATAACTGTATTTATGTGGGTTTGTCTCTGTGTCCTCTATTCTGTATCATTGGTCTACAAGTCTATTTTGGTGCCAATACCACACCATTTTTGTTACTATAGCTTTGTAGTATAGTATAGTTTGTATTGTGATGCCTCCTGCTTCATTATTTTTACTAAAACTTGCATTAGCTATTCTGGGTCTTTTATTTTTCCAAATGAATTTCTTGATTGCTTTTTTTATATCTATGAAGAATGTCATTGATATTTTAGTAGAAATTGCAATAAATCTGTATAATGCTTTTGGTAGTATGACCATTTTGACAATATTAATTCTGCCTATCCGGGAGCATGGGAGATCTTTCCATTTTCTGGGGTTCTCTTCAACTTCTTTAGTGTTCTGAAGTTTTCATTATAGAGGTCTTTCACCTCTTTTGTTAGATTGATTCACAGGTATTTTATTTTATTTTTTCGAGGCTATTGTGAATGGAATAGATTTCCCAGTTTCTCTTTCAGTACATTCATCACTGATGTGTAGGAATGCATTTGATTTATGGGTGTTGATATTATATCCTGCTACTTTGCTGAACTCATTCATTAGTTCTAGAAGTTTTCTGGTGGAATTTTTTGGATCTTCTATGTATAGAATCATATCATCACCAGATAGTGGTAGTATGAGTTCTTGTTTATTTATTTTGTATCCCTTTAATTTCTTTCTTTTGTCTAATTGCTCTGGCTAGAGTTTCAAGGATGATGTTGAATAGAAGTGATGAAAGAGGACATCCTTGTCTTGTTCCAATTTTAGCAGGAATGCTTTCAATTTCTCTCCATTTAGAATGATGCTGACCTTGGGTTTAGCATATATATAGCTTTTACAATGATGAAGTTTCCTACTATCCATAGTTTTTCTAGTGTTTTGAACATGAAGGTGTGCTTTAATTTGTCAAATGCTTTTTCTGCATCTATTAAGATAATCATGATTCTTACTAATAAGTCTATTTATATGATGAATTATGTATATTGATTACCATATATTGAACCAACCCTGCATGCCTGGGATGAATCCCACTTGATCGTAATGCATATCTTTTTAATATGTTTTTGTATTCAATTTACCAGAATTTTAGTGAGAATTTTTGCATCTATGTTTATGCAGGATATTGGTCTGAAGTTTTCTTTCCTTAATGTGTCTTTTTCTGGTTTTATTATCAGGTTGATATTAGCCTCATAGAATGAGTTTGAAAGGGTTCCCTCCTTTTCAATTTCATGGAATACTTTGAAAAATATTGGTGTTAATTCTTCTTTGAAGGTCTTGTAGAACTCTGCTGATAATCCATCTGATTCTTGGCTTTTCTTGTTTGGTAGGCTTTTGATGGCATTTTTTATTTCATTACTTGAAATTGATCTGTTTAAATCATGTATGACCTCCTCCTTGTTCAGTTTGGGTAGGTCATATGTCTCTATAAATTTGTTGATGTCTTTGATACTTTCTATTTTATTAGAGTATAAATTTTCAAAATAGTTTCTAGTTATTTTTTTGTATTTTAGATGTGTCCATTGTGATATTTCCTTCTTCATCTTGCATTTTTGTAATTTGAGTTTTCTCTCTTTTTCTCTTTTTTAGCATGGCCAGAGAATTATCTATTTTATTTAATTTTTTCAAAGAACCAAATTTTTGTTTACTCAATTTTTTAAGTGATTCTTTTGTTTTGATTTTATTGATTTAAGCTCTGATCTTAATTATTTCCTGTCTTCTTTTTCTAGGGAATATCTATATCTATATCTCTTTGAGATATAGTGTTAGTTCATTCACTTGTTGATTTTTTATTTTTTTAATGAATGCACTCAATGCAATAAACTTTCCTCTTAATATTGCCTACATAGTGTCACAGAGATTTTGATACGTTGTATCAGTGTTCTCATTTACCTCCAAGGATTTTTTTAATTTCATCCTTGATTTCTTCTACTATCCATTCATCATTCAATTGTGTATTATTTAGTCTCCATTTGTTACAGTAGCTTCTATTTTTATTTTATCAATGATTACTAATTTCTTTTCATTGTGGTCTGATAGAATGCAGGGTATTATCTCTGGTTTTTTTTTTTTTTTTTTTTTTGTACTTACTAAGAGTTTCCTTGTGGCATAAGATATAGTCTATTTTAGAGAAGGAGCTATGTGCTGCTGAGAAGAAAGTATATTTACTTGTTGATGGATGAAATATTCTATATATGCCTGATAAATCTAAAATTTTGATTGTATTATTTACTTCTATAGTTTTCTTATTTAGTTATTGTTTGGAAGATCTGTCCAGTAGTGAGAGAGCTGTGTTAAAGTCATTCAGTATTATTGTATTGTGGTCTATTTGACTCTTGACATTAAGAGGATGCTCCATTGTTTGTAGCATAAATATTTATAATTGTTATGTCCTGCTTACATATACTTCCCTTATGAAGTATGAAATGTCCTTCTTTGTATCTTCTGATTAATTCTGAAATCTACTTAATCTGAAATGAGAATGGAGAACCCCTGCTTGTTTATGCAATCCATGTGAACAATAAGTATTTTTTTCCTTCCTTTCATCTTCAGCCTGTGGATGTCTTTTTCCATGTGATGAGTCTCTTGAAGACAGCATATTTTTGGGTCTTGCTTTTTAATCCAATTTCCCAGTCTATGTCTTTTGATTGATGAGTTTAGGTCATTAATATTCAAGCTTCTTACTGAGATATGATTTATATTCCCTATCATTTTGTTTATTTCTGGGTTTTGATGTGTCTTTAGTTTCTCATTTGTTTGAATGTCCCTTTAGTGTAGACACTTCCTTTGCTGTTTTCAAGTTGTTTTTTTTTCCACTTTATCCTTGTGGAATATTTTGTTGAGAATGCTCTGTAGTGTAGGCTTCCTAGTTGTGAATTGTTTTAATTTTCGTTTATCATAAAATGTTTTAATTTCATCTTCAAATCTGAAACTTAATTTTGCTGGTTATAAAATTCTGGGTTGGCATCCATTTTCTTTCACAGCCTGAAATATATTATTCTATGACCTCCTAGCTTTAAGGACCTGGTTTGAGAAATCAGTTGAGATCCAAATTGTTTTCCCCCTATATGAAATTTGATTTTTTTCTCTCATAGCCTTTAAGGTTTTATCTTTATTCTCTGTGTTAGTCATTCTCATTATAATGCGTCTTGGTGTCGATCTGCTGTAATTTTGTAATTCCGGGGTCCCATAAGCCTCTTGAATTTGATTTTCCATCCCATTCTTTAGGTTTGGGAAATTTTCTCCTATTATAACATTGAAAATATTTTGCATTCCTTTGGCTTGTATCTCTGCTCCTTCATCTATTCTGATAACTCTTAAATTTGGTCTTTTCATGTTATCCCATAATTCTTAAATGTTCTCTTCATGTTTTTTTTCTTTTTTTTTATTTTAAATTTCTCTCCATGTTCAACTCTACTTTCAATGTTATATATTTTGTCTTAATTATCTGAGGTTCTGTCTTCCAAGTGGTCTAGTCTGTTGGTGATGCTTTCTATTGAATTTATAATTGAGTTTACTGATTCTTTCATTTTGAGGCTTTCTGCTTGTTTTTTTTTTTTTACAATCTGTAATTCTTTATTTAAGTGGTCTTTCACTTCCTGTATTTTTTTTCTTTGATTCCACTCCTTATACTATCCTTTACTTCACATATCAGTTTAACTATATACAATCTGAACTCCTTGTTGGACATTTCTTATACTGTGTCATCGTCAGCTTCTGTTGTTGAAGCATCTTGATTTGCAGATTGGCCGCACCAGTTTGCAGTCCCACCAGCAATGTACAAGAGTACCCTTTTCCCCACATCCTCTCCAGCACTTGTTGTTGTTTGACTTCATAATGGCTGCCAATCTTACTGGAGTGAGATGGTATCTTAGGGTGGTTTTGATTTGCATTTCTCTGACTGCTAGAGATGGTGAGCATTTTTTCATGTACTTGTTGATTGATTGTATGTCCTCCTCTGAGAAGTGTCTGTTCAGGTCTTTGGCCCATTTGTTGATTGGGTTATTTGTTTTCTTATTGTTTAATTTTTTGAGTTCTTTGTATACTCTGGATATTAGGGCTCTATCTGAAGTGTGAGGAGTAAAAATTTGTTCCCATGATGTAGGCTCCCTATTTACCTCTTTTATTGTTTCTCTTGCTGAGAGAAAACTTTTCAGTTTAAGTAAGTCCCATTTGTTGATTTTTGTTATCAACTTTTGTGCTATGGGTGTCCTAATCTGGAAAACAGTATGGAGACTCCTGGGAAAGCTGGGAATGGAACCACCATTTGACCCAGCTATTGCCCTTCTTGGACTTTTCCCTGAAGACCTTAAAAGAGCGTACTACAGGGATACTGCTACATCGATGTTCATAGCAGCACAATTCACAATTGCTAGACTGTGGAACCAACCCAGATGCCCTTCAATAGATGAATGGATAAAAAAAATGTGGCATTTAGACACCATGGAGTATTACGCAGCACTAAAAAATGACAAAATCATAGAATTTGCAGGGAAATGGATGGCACTAGAGCAGATTATGCTTAGTGAAGCTAGCCAATCCCTAAAAAACAAATACCAAATGTCTTCTTTGATATAATGAGAGCAACTAAGAACAGAGCAGGGAGGAAGAGCAGGAAGAAAAGATTAACATTAAACAGATACATGAGGTGGGATGGAAAGGGAGAGAAAAGGGAAATTGCATGGTAATGGAGGGAGACCCTCATTGTTATACAAAATTACATATAAGAGGTTGTGAGGGGAATGGGAAAATAAACAAGGAGAGATATGAATTACAGTGGATGGGGTAGAGAGAGAAGATGGGAGGGGAGGGAGGGGGGATGGTAGAGGATAGGAAAGGTAGCAGAATACAACAGTTACTAATAGGGCATTATGTAAAAATGTGGATGTGTAACCGATGTGATTCTGCAATCTGTATTTGGGGTAAAATTGGGAGTTCATAACCCACTTGAATCTAATGTATGAAATATGATATGTCAAGAGCTTTATAATGTTTTGAACAACCAATAAAAAAAATTAAAAAAAAAAAAAAAGAAGCATCTTGATTTGTTTGGGGTGCTTTATTCCCATGTTTTTTCATGTTGTCAGTGTGTTTTCCCATCTAAAATTATGGATTTAAGCCAGAATAAATTCTTCCCTGTAGATGTATTGTGTTCCTGAAGTTTTCCAGCACTTTGCCTTATTGGTGAAACCAATACCAATAGAACTCAGTGTACACAATATATAGCCTTAAACGTAATAGCTCCCACTAAGGTGTCTACTGCTTTCTCTCATTAAACCAAAATGATGAGTTCAATAACTATCTATAGTACAAACAGAATATTTGTTAAAACAATTTACAATTTCAAATAGTGGATGAGAGAATAGAGATAGTGTAGTATGCAATATTTGTGAGGGAGGAAGAGAGAAGCTAGAAGTAAAAATTTACTGGAAGAGTGGAAGAGGACCTGACAGAGATTGGCTGTTAGTTGAAGAAAACTTGGAAAGAAAAATCCAAGAAAAAAGACAAGAGAGAGAAAGAATATGAACAAAGAGAAAAAATTAAAAGCATAAGAGTACAACAAAAATGCGAGACACCATTCATTGAACATTGTCCTCCCCACACTGATGCATTACAAAAAATCCAGTTCCAAATATGGTAGAGAGATTAGTGAATCAACAAATAAAATAAAATAAATTTGCTGGAAAGTTGAACTATCTCTCTCAGTGTTCAACTGTTTCTCAGCCCTGTCTGATATCTCTGAGGATCACCAAACCCAGATCAGACCTCACAAATACAGTCTATCCCACCCATCTGGGCTTCAGACACCCACTTCTATCCCACCCATCTGGGCTTCAGGCTTGGATGCTGCAGTCCCAAAATCTCAATGCTTCTCCTACTTGTAGAGAGACCACCAGGGGGATACACTCATTCAAAGGAGTAATCCCAAGTTTCAGCAGCAAGACAAGGACTACCAGCATTCTCAGCAGGAAGACCCCAGGCTCCTCCAAACCTACAGGTATCCCCACACTGGACCTGCAGGTCTCAACTCCAGTCCCCAGCAGAGGTTCTTGTGGTGGTAAACCTGCTGGCACCCAAGCCCAGGCCCTAGCTGATGTCCTAAAATGTGTGCATCCACGTGCAACTAAACCTGGAGTCTCCCCCAAAGCAATCCTCTAGGCTGTGTGTTGTACCAGTGGTACTGGTGGTGGTTGTTGGCAGCAGGCAGCGGGTCAGCAGTAGCAGCTACAACTGCAGCTTATGGGGGCACCATCACCAGGCGACCTTTGGGAATCAACAACAGTATTGGCTTCAGTTGCATCTGGGGCAGCGGTTTCTTCTGTGGCAGCAGCACCCAGAAAGAAGACATCCAGGTGATCTCAGACTGGCAGCAGTGGAATCAGAGGCAGCAGCAATGGTGGTAGCCGTGCAGATGGCTACAATAGATCTTCATTGATTTTTTTCCCTTAAATATGTTCCAGACATTTTTTCTTTTGCATACTTTATGCTTTTCATGTGTTGGTAATTTTTTGGGAAAGTGAAGCATTTTAGATATTATAATGTGACAACTGAGGAAATCAGATTCTCCTTTTCTCTCTGAATTAGTTGTTTTTTGTTGTTGTTGTTTCTATGGTCTCTACTACTTCTACTGCTTTTTGTTTGCTAGTGAAAATTCTGGGGTAATTCTGTATTTATTTTCTCTTACTGTGAAGCCACTGAAGTCTCTGCCTGGTTTTCTCAGAGGTCAGTTCTTTAAGTGAATTATATAGAGATATTTCCTTACATCACCATGCCTACCACCCTTGGGTAAAAGCCTGTGAATATGCATGTGCCTGTGAGTGTGTAGGGCATAAATATTGTATTCTGGTAGTTCACAACTCTGCCTTAGCTTTAACTTCTTCATTAAGCAGTACCTCTAGGTCACCTGAAGGTGAAAGGTTGGAGATGTTTCAGGTGCTTCTGAATATGCACACAGCTCTGTCTATACAGTGTCTTTCTATTTTTTCAAGTATATGCCACAGCTTTCATGTTCACTATGAACCTCTCATTTTCCAGAATGACAAGGCTTTTGCTTTCCCCAATTGGTATCTGAGCCTCAGGCAGAGGCCATGTTAGAAATGGTTGTTGATTATTTTTTGAAAAATGCCCTCAGGATGGCACTTTCTTATTCAGCAAGCTGTAAGTAAGTTTAAATATTGCCAAAGTCTGCAAATGGAAATTTCACAGAGATCTGCAAGGAAGATCAAATAGTGAAGCTAGGACAGATGGAAAATTTTGAAGAGTTCCAATCTCATTCTCCCCCCTTTGTTGGTGGCTAAGCTGCTGATTTCTACAGCTACCATGGTGATTAATCTACTGTTTTTCCAGGCTACTATGAACCTGGAGAGTGGGATATGGGAATAGGTTAAGTTAAAAAGGTACAAACTCTGCAGTTTATGCTGAGGTTTGGCAGTTTCTCTTGAGTAAAGTCTCTTATGATTTTTTTGTCCAGTGCTTTGGTTATTTTCCAGAATTCAAAAAACGTATTTTGAAAATTTTGACTTATGAGTGCTTTATTAAGGAAAAGATTTACAGAGGTCCTTAACTCTTATGCTTTCAGTTTTTCTTTTCCTACCAGTAGCTCAATTCTAACTTACTTTTCAGGGCTTTATTATAATTGCTGGAGCATTGTATTTTCCAAAGATGTTAGCTGTAACCAGTAGACAAGATGGAGTAGAATTACACTCACTCTTTCTTAACCACAACTAGAAGCTTTATTACATACTTCTTATTCAAATTAAAATGGAGACATTGCATAACAGATTTATTCTGTTGATCATTGACTCATAAACATTAGAGATTGTATTTGCAATATTATCATGTTTCAGTATGTTTTCTTTTGCTATAATAGAATACCTGAGAGTGAGTAACTTGTAAAGGAAGACAGTTATTTTGTTCCATGGTTCTAAAGGCTTAGGAGTCCAAGAGCCCAGTGCTAGCAAGTCACACTGCTGGCAGAAAGTGGAAGGGTAAGAGGATACAAATGAAAGAGACCAAGCGCAAGGAGCTGATGTTCAAAACAATGGATACAGTAAGATGAGGAAGACACTAAGTATAGTGTCTTAACTATCTAATCACTTAGCTCTTAACTATCCAATCACTTCTTAAGATGTTATCACCTCCCAATACAGAAAATAAAATTTCAACATGAGTTGTAAAAGGGACAAACCATATTCAAACCATCTCAGTAAGTATGCTTATACATTAAATGTAGTTACATTGAAAGAATGTCTTCTCTTTATCATACTTCATATTTGATACCATACATTATTTCAAAGTTCAATATCCAAATAATATATTAATTCTAAAAAATCTTTGACTTCATTATTAACAAAAATGTGGAGTGATGTACTTCCATCTAACAAAATAATATTCTGATATACTATATAAATGGTTAACATTGGTTTAAGGTCGCTGATACTATATTGCTTCTTTCTTTCTTTCTTTTTTTTGTTTTTTGAGAGACAGAGAGAGAAAATTTTTAATATTTATTTTTTAGTTTGGGGTGGACACAACATCTTTATTTTATTTTTATGTGGTGCGGAGGATCGAACCCAGTGCCCCGCACATGCCAATCCCCAGCCCAATTCTGCTTCTTTCTATTAAGCAAAAACAAAGAAGCAAGCGAAAACTAGTTTTAAAAAAACAATTGTTAAATGATTAAACGATTTATAATTACTGGGCATGGTGGTGCACACCTGTAATCAGGCTGCTTGGGGGGCTGAGGCAGGAGGATCACAAGTTCAAAGCTAGCTTCAGCAAAAGTGAGGCCCTAAGTAACTCAGTGAGACCCTGTCTCTAAATGAAATACAAAATATGACTGGGGATGTAGCTCAGTGATTGAGCTACATATCTCTATATGGAGAGAGAGAGAGAGAGAAATATATATATATATATATATATATTCCCCCACCTTTGGTCCTTGGTAATAGCTATTTAGATACAAAGGACATATTTCTGATTTAAAGACTTTGAAATCCAGGGTATATAAAGCACAAAAGTAGAATACAATAGTGAAGAGCCTAGCTGAGAAAACATGTTTTATATTCTACAATGCAAGACATTAATAAATTAATCTATTTTTTAATAATTTTTTTGTACTTGGGATTGAACTCAGGGGCACTGTACCACTGAACCATCCCCAGCCCTATTTTGTATTTTATTTAAAGACAGGGTCTCACTGAGTTGCTTAATGCCTTGCTTTTGCTGAGGCTGGCTTTGAACTCACAATCCTCTGCCTCAGCTTCTCGAGCCGCTGGGATTACAAGCATGGGCCACAATGTCCAGCTATTTTTTAATAATTTAACATGACTTCTCTGCAGTCTTTCAAAGCCAAACAATAGTATACTTAATTCAAAAGCTGTTTATCAATAAGAGAGTATCATCAATAATATTCTGGGAATATTATTTTCATCCATATCCCAAATTGTTTGTTTTAAGAGAAAGAGTAAATGCAGGATTTATAGGAGACTGTGCTTCCATATTATCTTTTTATTCACTTTTTCTTGTATTACAGTATAATCTACCTTAACTGAGACAAACACATTATTGTCATATTGTTTGCATTATTATCAAATTAAAACACTCTAAACAGCGAAATGAGGAGTGTTCTGTCTTGATAAAAGAATTGGAATTTATATATTGAAGCCATTTGAAACTTACTATGTCTAATTTTATGACAGAAACAAAACTATAACCAAGAGTTATCCTGAAAACTTTAAAAATATCACAAAGTATTTTTGCCTTTACTGTCAAATAGTTGAGTTTGTTCTTTATTGTACAATATTTTCACTAGACACAAACTTCATCCTACATTTGTAACCACATTGAAATCTTAAAAACTGTTTCTTAGAATACTCCTTTTAGTTTTTTATTATACCTTTTGGTTCCATTTTAGAGGGTGAATGCTTTAATTGTCATCTCTTTGCAGTCGAGGGGCCAAATTAAAGAAAATGTAGGTGAAAGAGCCATTGGATGCACATCAAAGAAAGACAGCTGTGTTTTATCCCCTATGATTTTCTTCAGACTTTGAGAAACAGCAAATATCATCTCAGAACAAACTTGCAGTTTAAAACTAACAAGAGGGAGGAAAAATGTTTCACTACCTTCTGAAAAGTCTTGAAGTTATTCTTAAGGAAGGTGGTACATTTTGAAAGGGGTTTTATTTTTTTATTTTTTTTTTAATTTTTTTTATTGGTTGTTCAAAACATTATAAAGCTCTTGACATATCATATTTCATACATTAGATTCAAGTTGGTTATGAACTCCCAATTTTACCCCAAATACAGATTGCAGAATCACATCGGTTACACATCCACATTTTTACATAATGCCCTATTAGTAACTGTTGTATTCTGCTACCTTTCCTATCCTCTACCATCCCCCCTCCCTCCCCTCCCATCTTCTCTCTCTACCCCATCCACTGTAATTCATATCTCTCCTTGTTTATTTTCCCATTCTTGAAAGGGGTTTTAAAAAACATTATGTACCCCAAAATAACTCTAAGTGGAACAAAATGCTTTAATCTCACAGAATTGTCTGCGATTATATGAATGCAATGTTTACAGACAGAATTCAAGACAAAAATCATTCTACTTTGTGTAGTTTCAATAGAACAATTCTGCAAATGAGAAACTGCACCTAACCTCAAGGAACTCATGAACAAGTAGATGAGTGAAGACAAACACAATTACCTCCAATTTTAGGTGCTCCTTTCTGCCTGAAAGGGTGCTCTATGGTAACCAATAGGGAATAAATTGAGGAATCCTCAGTTTCACATTTTAGTTTTTAGTGTTCATTTGCTCCCAGTCTGGCACAGTCATTGCTGCTATCAATAAGTTACTAATTACTAAAGACAACTGTGGTTGTCTTTAGTAATTCAAGAACACTCATGTCTCTGAGGATTTGCATAGGATGATTGAGGATAATTACTGGCTCTTCTCCAAAGGCTTCTAGTCTCTCTGACATGGCTGACAACAATATAATTATATAAAAATTTTCAAAGAAGGCCACATGGATCTGAAAATATCCATACATAAAGGAGATATAAGGATGGATTGTGATTATTAACAGTCACTCACATGGGTCCATGTTCATTTGTATTGTTGCAGTAATTTCATTTCATATACAAAAGCCTTTGGAGGGATTTCTTTCCCAATGAATGTTCTGCCAGATTGAGTGTAATTTCTAAGTCTTTACAGGTAATCTGTATACCTATTAAAGATATTCTTTCATTTAAGATAGTTTTATCCCTCCTGCTGAGGAAATCTAATGTTCTACTCAGTGGAGATATTTAAAATAGTCAACATGTATAGTCGTATATACCAATGAGAAATAAAAATGCCGTCCAGCCAATCATGATGTTCAATGACCACAAAATGCAAGCAAAGCCATATCCATCCTAGAGAATGTTAATGGGATATCAGCCCTTATCCTCTGAGATATCTGTGAGTACCCAAAGGTTCATATTTTAAATGACCAGCTCTATCTCATTTCTGCCTTTGCCCAATTACCTTTCTCTACACTATCTTGTGACTTTTCATTTGTTTCTACCAAAGCTGTATTAATAAAAAAAATTATGAGATGGACATTATTTAATAGGATCTCTGAATAGCCTTAAATCCAGGAGCCAAGAGAGAAAAATAGGAGCAAGAACCAGAGCAACTAATCAATGAATGTTGGTACCACCATGAGACCATGAAGAAATTTTGACAAGTCCCTTTGTCTTTCCATTGCTTGCTGAAGATTCAAAGCCCATGTAGGAACATTTCCTCTGCAGAACCTTGGTTGCATCTCAGTAACCAAGCCTATGAAGACTATCCCTTTGCTTTTGCTAGGGACACTAAAGTCATATATTTCAAAGATTCATAGGATAGTAATATCCTAAATAAGAAAAAATATTTTTCACAAAATGTGTATAATTATATCCATTTCCTCATTTGTAAAATAAGTAAGATAAATCTATCTACCTCATGGGCTACAGTAGAATTAAATACTCTAATGCATATATAGCATTGAAGATAATGCTTGATATATATAGTAACCACTTAAATAGTAAATACTCAAATTATTACATGGCATTACACCACCATGACATAGCAGTATAAATATTATCATCATTATTAAGCCCACAACTGTATATTTTAATAAAAAATTCTATAAAGTAGTCTTTTCCAAACTATGGAACCAATCTAGATGCCCTTCAACAGATGAATGAATAAAGACAATATGGTATATGTACACAATGGAATATTATTCAGCCTTAAAGAATAATGTAATTATGGCATTTCCAGGTAAATGGATGGAGCAGGAGACTCTCATGCTAATTGAAATAAGCCAATCCCAAATCACCAAAGGTCAAATGTCTTCTCTGATATGAGGATGCTAATTCACAAGAAAGGGGATGGGTACTTTGCATTAGGCAGAGGGGACTGAAGTGAGGGGGGGTTATGGGGTAGGAAGAATAGTAGAATGTATATATATGATTACACAACTGGTGTGATTTTACATAATGTAGAATGAGAAGTTATAGTATTTTTACGTATGATGTGTCAAAATGCATTCTACTGACATGTGTAACTATGACAAATAATTAAAAAAATAGAACTTTTTTCAGAGTTCAAGTTAATAATATTAAAGCTTATACCATAATACCAGAAATGTGCATTATTATTAATATTAAATTATCCTGTTTTTAAAAGTCCTCAGACAAATTTGTCATTTCTGGCTCTATAGTTATGCTACATTGTTATGATCTTATCTCTGATAACTTCTCTTGCATTGAAAATTCTTAACCACTAATTAACATTTTCTGCCTACTCTTCATTTATGAGTTCAAAATTTTCAAATAACTTCCCTAGAAATGCATATATGCTGTTAAGCACATCTAAGGAAATAAAGGATTTTTTTCTTTTTGCAAAGAAGAACTCAGTTCCTTGTTATATAATGTTACTTCTCAGTATTATATGATGAGATGATTTTTTTTACTTATAGTTAAATGTCATGTTCCCACATTTTGGACCTATGCTAAGTTTAAAAATAGATTGCTTTCAGTGGGAATTAGCTGGAAGTTTTTATTAAACTGTTTGTGTCCAGATATCTTCAAGCAAAGGTTAAACTATATTTAAACATTTAAAATAATTTTACAACTGTAAGCATTTGGGAAATTTGAGACATAAATTTGAAATGACAAAATTTTCAAATATCTATTATTAATATTACATTCAAAATACCATATAATAGAAACACATTTATTAATTGCCTATCCATGTATGGTATGAGACTAGGAGAAATCTATGGACATTTTAGCAAATATGGTCTGGGCCCAGTTAATCTATGAGTGATTAACTTGTTTTGAGCATGATGCTCAGATCACAGGTTTGCTCCCTTTGTGGGATGATTAACTTGACTCTTTGCCACTGCCACATATTTCACTTCTAACTTTCATGGTTAACTTTTATACATGTATCACTGGTCACAAAGAGAAACAGGACCCAGAGTACAAACCTTCATTTACAAATCCGTCAACTAAACTGGAAAAAAATAAATGTATCCTACTAAGGGGAAGTCAATAATCTTTATATAATAGTGATATTCCTTCTTCCATTATCAAAAATGAGGAAAGAGAGCACTTGTAAAATGCTTGACAGATGGAATCTGTCTTCACCTATATTATAACATCTTATGTCTTAAAAGATATTTAAACTCAGATATATCATTTCCACCTCATTTAAGCAATAGATAGGGTGCTGAAAAGTACAAAAAAATGCATATAAAAGTTTATCTTATTAGAAATAAAGAGAAAGGAGAAGGGGGAAAAGTCTGTTATTAATGTGAACATAAAATATTTTATGGATAAAGTTATTAAAAATATTTTGTAAGTCAAAAAATAATCACCAGCAATGGCTCTAGGCCAATTGATAGTATTTTTTCTAAGAGTACTGGCTATGAAATAAACCTCAATGTTGAAAAAAATTTGCATTTGAAACCTAGTCATGTTTATATCTCACCTTGAATCCTTTATTTTTGTGGTAATTTCAAACATTTTTGTGACTGAGGCTTCACTAAGGCAAAGTATTCTACTAATATTGCTCCTGTTTATTTAAAACATTGAGCCAAGAAATTAATAAGTGAATTAAGAGAAGAAGTATTTCAAAAATTAAGAAGTAATTCTTTCTAAATGTCTAACTCTGTCAAATGATTGTTTCCCAAATGTGGTGAACAATTCTCCTAAATTCTTTATATTCTTGAATATCTTGACAAATTATGTGGTTCTTTAAAAAGTCTTATAAAGATTAGTATGTTATTGCACACGTGATGGTGCACACATATAATCCCAGAAGCTTGGGAGGGTCAGGCAGGTGGATGGTGAGTCTTAGAAACTTAGCAAGGGCCTAGGCAATTCAGTGAGACTCTGACTCTAAATAAAATATTTTTTTTTAAAAAAGGGCTGGGGATGTATCTCAGTGGCTAAGCAATTCCTGGTAAAAAAAAAAAGGTTAATATGTTATTGCCTAAAATATATTTTGGACATTGCATTATGATCTTTAAAACTTATGGAAAACAAGCATATTTCCAAAAGAGTCCAATTGAAAATGTATATAGTTTTTAAGCTAAAAATTTTCTCAGGGTTTTGAGACATTGTGCTAAATTTTTTGTTTAAATCTCTAAAACCTAAAAATATTGCTAATATTCTAAAACTTCAATTTGTACATTGGCTATATTTGGAAAATAATAGAAAGCTGTAAAATTTTTATTAGCTGGGAATTCTCCATAGAATTTTGCTCAATAGAATTCCATCTTTACAAGGTTTACTCAGCTTGACTAAATACTATTTTGCTGGATTGGAAGTAATTCAAGAAATCCATGCTTTACATGGATGAGATATTTTTAATGATTTCTTTCAATGTAACTTTCATCAGAACATGAGTATTTTGCTTCTTGAAAAGTTACCCTATTTTAAAAGAAAACATATAGGCCATATGCTTTAAGTACAATAAGAAAAGAGAGTAAGTAATCTAAGAAATAAATGTGACATATAAGATCAAAATTTCTGATTTTTACATTTATGTGTATTTTTGATCATCAGGGGGAAATTATGGTGTTGAGGATGCTGGTGGGTAGTCCATATAGGACTAAGCATATCTGAGTGCCCAGTTTTAGATATAGAGTATTAAAAAATGGTAGAGTGAAGGTATGGAAAATGAAGGGGTTCAACTTCTCCTCTGATTTCAACTTTCATTTTGAAAACGAAATAGGTTATAGGTTACAGTGGCAGGAATAAGAATTATGTAAGATCCTGGTACCAGCAATTATTAAGCAATCCAAAGTGAGTAGCATTAAATTGGATAATGAACAACAGATATTTTATCTTTAAGGATGAAGGCATTTGACACATTTTTGAGATTATAGGGTTCTAACTGTGGGCAATAACTCTTTTCCTATTTTTACTTTGAGATTTGAGAGTAGTTCTTGGCACATTTATCAGAATATTTTTGTTCTTGTTTCTTACCTGCTTTAGTTTTAAAAAGCAAGTCTTAAAATTTAGGGCCTCAACCAAAATAATATATGAGGGGACTATTAACTTGGTGAAAAAACTATTTCTTTCTTATGTTTTGAAATTGAAAATGCATGGTAATGAGGATCCTGGATTTCATCTAAGGTGCATGTACATTCGACTGCACCTACTAGATCCAGTCTACTGAAATAAGCACTTTTATAGTAATGAGCTCAAATAGCAAAATTGCAAGTATAAGACCAATTTATGTACTGAATTTGCAGTTCTCAAGGAAGTGAAGGATGAACATGTATCCTACAAAATATTAGTTAATATTTAACACCCTTCATCAGGGTCATGTCTCTGACCACAGGTAAAACCAAAGTCAAGACTTTTCTGATGTATTCTGCTACCTTTCCTATCCTCTACCATCCCCCCTCCCTCCCCTCCCATCTTCTCTCTCTACCCCATCCACTGTAATTCATATCTCTCCTTGTTTATTTTCCCATTCCCCTCACAACCTCTTATATGTAATTTTGTATAACAATGAGGGTCTCCCTCCATTACCATGCAATTTCCCTTTTCTCTCCCTTTCCATCCCACCTCATGTATCTGTTTAATGTTAATCTTTTCTTCCTGCTCTTCCTCCCTGCTCTGTTCTTAGTTGCTCTCATTATATCAAAGAAGACATTTGGTATTTGTTTTTTAGGGATTGGCTAGCTTCACTAAGCATAATCTGCTCTAGTGCCATCCATTTCCCTGCAAATTCTATGATTTTGTCATTTTTAGTGCTGCGTAATACTCCATGGTGTATAAATGCCACATTTTTTTTATCCATTCATCTATTGAAGGGCATCTGGGTTGGTTCCACAGTCTAGCAATTGTGAATTGTGCTGCTATGAACATCGATGTAGCAGTATCCCTGTAGTACGCTCTTTTAAGGTCTTCAGGGAAAAGTCCAAGAAGGGCAATAGCTGGGTCAAATGGTGGTTCCACTCCCAGCTTTCCCAGGAGTCTCCATACTGTTTTCCAGATTGGCCGCACCAGTTTGCAGTCCCACCAGCAATGTACAAGAGTACCCTTTTCCCCACATCCTCTCCAGCACTTGTTGTTGTTTGACTTCATAATGGCTGCCAATCTTACTGGAGTGAGATGGTATCTTAGGGTGGTTTTGATTTGCATTTCTCTGGATGTGTAACCGATGTGATTCTGCAATCTGTATTTGGGGTAAAATTGGGAGTTCATAACCAACTTGAATCTAATGTATGAAATATGATATGTCAAGAGCTTTATAATGTTTTGAACAACCAATAAAAAAAATTAAAAAAAAAAAAAAAAGAAAAGAGCCATCTATTAACCAGAAAATGGAACTCATAAGCGGGTTCTGCCAGAACCTTGATCTTGGACTTCCCAGTCTCCTATCTAGAACTGGAAGACCTAAATTTCTGTTGTTTTAAGGACACTTGGGCTCTTCTTTGGTGCTGCCTACAGAGGTGGTAGCCATCTGTATTCACCATCACGGCTGCCCTCACACCTCTTGTGAAGCCCAAAATTGTCAAAATGAGGACCAAGGAGTTCATCTGGCACCAGTCAGACTGATATGTCAAAATTTAGCACAACTGGTGGAAACCCAGAGGTATTGACAACAAGGTGCAGAGAAGATTCAAGGGCCAGATCTTGATTGATGCCCAGCATTGGTTATGGGAGCAACAAGAAAAACAAAGCATATGCTGCCCAGTAGCTTCCAGAAGTTCCTGATCCATAATGTCTAGGAGCTGGAAGTGCTGCTCTTGTGCAACAAACCTTACTGTCCTGAGATTGCTCACAGTGTTTCCTCCGAGAACTGCAAAGCCATTGTGGAGAGAACAGCCCAACTGGCCATCAGAGTCACCAATCCCAATGCCAGGCTGTGCAGTGATGAAAACGAATAGACAGTTCACATGGCTTGTGTGTGGGTGTGTGTGTGTGTATGTGTGTGTGTGTGCGTGCGCGCACGTGCACGGTTAAATAAAACCGCAGAAACTAAAAATTAAGTAAGTAAATAAATAAAGACACTTAGTCTAGGATATAGAGTCAGAAGGGACTCTAGAAAGTGCTTTTGGTATCATAGCAGTAACTGGCTTTTCAGAATTTGGTAAACATTATAAACAGCTATTGAAATAACTAAATTAAAAGGATTATCTTAAGCCTGGACCTTATTTTAAGAACAGCATTTGTTTTGCATCTTCTATCATTATGGATTTGTTAACCAATATCCTGCTTTCTACAGGTTAATAAATATTTATTGAGTGGTTACTATGTGTGTGTGGCCATGTTATCACAAATTTTTATTTGTTCTTTCTAGATATATGTGACAGTTGAGTATATTTTAACATATTATACGCACATAGAATAACTTGTTCCAATTAGGATCCCATTATTGTGGTTGTAATATTATGAGGAGTTACATTGGTGGTGTATTCATATATAAGGATAGGAAAGATATGGCCAATTCATTCTACTTTCTTTTCTATTTCCACCCCCACTCCCTTCCCTTCATTCCCATTTGTCTAGTCCAATGAACTTCTAATCTTCCCCTCCCTTGTTATGGGCTAGGATCCATATATCAGAGAGAGCATTCTGCTTTTGGATTTTTGGGGAGTGGCTTATTTCACTTAACATGATATTCTCCAACTCCATCCATTTACCTGCAAATGCCATAATTAAATTTTTCTTTATGGATGAGTAATATTCCATTATGTATATATACCACATTTTCTTTCTCCATTCATCTGTTGCTGGGCATCTAGGTTGGTTCCATAGCTTGGCTATAGTGAACATTGAAGTGTCTGTGTCACTGCAGTATGCTAATTTTAAGTCCTTTGAACATAAAACAAGGAGTGAGATAACCAGGTCAAATGGGTGTTCCATTCCAAGTTTTCTGAGGAATCTGCCGGGAACTATTATATTAATCCTTTTTGTAAAGTCTCTTGCAGTCAAATCAGGGTAATACCAAAAAGGAAAACAGTAGCTATGAAGTGAGATGTGGCCACACTTGTCACTAGTGGCTTGAGAGCTCTGTGCCTGCAGAGACTGCTTTATCTTTAGTGACAGACACAGAACCTGGCACATTGTAGGTTTGTTGGGGATGCACATCAAGTCAAGATGGCGCCTGGCACTTTGCCAGGAGGAATGGTTTGTGAAGCAACGCCAGCGAGCCATTAAGATGATGAGGATTTCTTATTGGCTGACTGCTGTATCTAGATGATGTTAATTAAGTTAAGCTGTGTGTAATTAGTTGGGTATATATACCTCTGCTGTCCGGCAGAGAAGTGGCTCCTGCTACCTCGGGTGCCCGCTACTTTGAGTTCTCGCTCAGTTCCTGCTGAGTTTACTCGCAATAAAGTAGTTCAACCTTCAAAAAAAAAAAAAAAAAAAAAAAAAGAATTTTCTGAAAAAACATCAGCAACTTACTTTAAAAAATTTTTTGAATCTAATGTATGAAATATGATATGTCAAGAGCTTTGTAATGTTTTGAACAACCAATAAAAAAAGAAAAAAAAATTAGTAGTCATTTAGTAATACCTTGATGAAAAGTGAGACATCTGCATGTGAATATCATCATTCTATAAAATATAATGTGCCACTTAAAACAACTGTCTGTTTTAAATTAAACCTGCTCATATTTTATTTCATGTTTTCTTATGCATTTGTAAAAAAAAAAGTGCAAAGTTAGTGGAAAATAAGTTGTTTCCATTAATAAAAGAAGAGTTTTAAAAATGTGAATGATACCAATTTTATGTAATTATTATCAGATATTTAGGTTAAGAAAATAACTTCATTCCTATCATTGTTTTATGCTTTAAGTTGCTAAATTAAAACGTTGAAAATTTCAGCAGTTTTTTAACCTGAGTTAGATATTAAGTGTTGGATATTCAATTTTTACTTAAAATAGTAATAAGAATGCAAACTTCCTGGAAGTATAGCATTTTGAAACAAAAATTATTCTTGGAAGAATTAAGAGAGGCAGAAATAAGTACATGGTTATATGTGTGTGTTTTACCTCAGCCATAAGCAAGAATGAAATGATGCATTTGCTGATAAATAGATGGAACTGGGAAACATTATGCAGTGAAATAAGCCAGACTCAAAAAGTCAAAGATCAAAAGTTTCCTCTCATATCTAGAGCAAAAAAAAGGGAAAAAAGGGGGACATCACATAAAAAATGAGGGGAGATCAATGAAGTAAATAGAGGAAGGAGACTGAGGAGGAGAGAGGGAAAAGGGAGGAACTGAAGAATAAAATTGACCAAATTATGCTATGTACATATATGAATAGACCACAGTGAATTCCACCTTTCTGTTTATCTATGAAAAAAATTAAACAATGCTAAATAAATAAATAAATAAATAAAATGTAAACCAGTAGACTAGAGGAAGGAGGATAGGATAGGGAAGAGGGGAGGAAAGGAGGAAGCATAAGGACTGGGAGCAAATTCTATTTCATGACTCTGTGATCATGCTGAAATGAACTCCAGTCTTATGTATTAACTATACTGCACTGTTCTGCAACTGCTGTATCCCAGGCAGGTTGACTGGAGATTCAGGCAGCTAGAAGAAAATATTCAGGGCCATAGATATCTGACTTGCCTATATTCCTTGTGTGGGCAATCTGAGCATAACAGAAAGGCCTATTCAGTTTATATAAGAATTGCAACAAAGCCAGCAACATGCCAAATATGATATTACAGGTTATATAAGAGTACACATAAGGGGCTGGGGATGTGGCTTGAGCGGTAGCACACTTGTCTGGCATGTGCTGGGCGCTGGGTTCGATCCTCATCATTATAAAGATAAAATAAAGATGTTGTATCCACCGAAAAAAACTAAAAAATAAATATTAAAAATTTTCTCTCTCTCTCTCTAAAAAAAAAGAAAAAGAGTACACATATTGTTCCTGACTTACAAAAAATATCTTAGTCATTTGCTTCCCAGCCATCCTGATGAGGGAAACTGATTGACTCTATTTTCCATACATGTATATGTATGTGTGTGTGTAAATGTATATATATATATTATGCAGATTAATATATATATTATGTAGATTTTATATATGTAAAATATATATATATATAAAATCCATAATTGGAAAGACAAATACATGTCATTGCTCCTTTCGGAAAGCTAAACAAAACATGATCTCAAAAAAGATTTAAGGAGCTGTGTGTACGTCAATTTCAAAGCACTTGTGTATCATACACAAGGTCCTGGGATGGCTCCCAGTGCACCAACAGCTACACCCACACCCATAAACACTTGAAGAAGAGCCTACTTGTGATTATGAGAGACTAGGAAGGATGGGAGGATGGGGTGATCCAAGGAGGTTAGATAATGTTTACCAAAATATGTTTGGATGGAAGGAAGAAGATCTAATGTAGTTTATGGCAAACTATTATATATTATAAGAAGAACTGAAAGAGAGTTCAAATGTCCCAAACACAAAAAGAAATGATAAGTAGATGGAAAAATTAATTATGTTTACTTGACCAATGTACATTGTATACACATATTACACACCACTCTCTACACCATAAATATGTACAACTATTATATGTAAATTGAAAATAATAAAAACTTAGCTACAAGCTTAGAGAAAGAAAGCAATTATTGACAAAGACTTGAAATTGGTGGTGATGCACAACTAATAATTTTTTCCATAAATCTGCATATTTCTTGTCTATCCAGTTGTAAACTGCAGCAGTCTCTCTGGGCAAAATAACCAGGGGGTAACAAGCAATTTGTGAAGATTGATACAGCTGGAGCCGCTTCTCTACAGGACAGCAGAAGTATATATACTTAACTAATTACACACAGCTTGACTCAATTAAGATTATCTAGATACAGCAGTCAGCCAATAAGGAATCCTCATCATCTTAATAGCTCACTGGCGTTGCTTAACAAACCACTCCTCCTGGCAAAGTGCCAGATGCCATCTTGACTTGAATTCAGCCCTCAACAGTAAACAAAGAATAAATTAAAAAAATCAGAAAAGTATAAAATGTTAAAATCTATATGAGAATGAATAGAACAGCAGTAGACATTAATGTAATTGGGATAGACAATAGGAATATGCAATTATTGTTTGAATTAATAAATATAAAGTTTTATCAGTACATAAAATATGCATAATAATCAAGATCTTTGCCTTGTTCCTATTCTGAAATTTGTATCTTTTTGTCTCCCAGTAAAGTATGATGTTTTCTTTAATTTCTGGTATAAAGTCTACATCTGTTATTATAGTAATAGAAGACCTGGCATATAAGATAAGAAAAAGGAATTGAAGAATAATGATTGAAAAGAAATACAAATTCACTTGCAAATGACATATCATCCATAGAATCAAAAGTAAATGGAATAAAATAAACATTAGACAAATTTTTCAGTGCATAGAAAAATGGCATTCCCTATAAAATAAGAATTAAAATGAGAACAAAATACTTGTTTAATAGCAAAAAGAATTATATAGAGCATAATGTATAAGATGCTGATGGAGAAAAAATCAAATGCAATTAAAGAATGATAAAGTATGTTTTGAATAAAGAGAGAGAAAATGTGTAGTGCCATCCTTTATGAGGAGGTGGCCAGTGCCTTGTTAGGGGGGTTCTACTTCCTGCTCAGGAGGGTGTAAGCCACCTAAGAAATTAAAGTTTAGAATAATTGGTGAAGAACAAAAGACAAACTCAGAATTAGGTCTAAAGGATGGAACATCTGATACAGCCCACACAGGAGCTGGAATTGAACAATTAGAAAATGGCTCTTTTGGTTTATTTAAGGGAGTACATCAAAGGCAGGGATAAGGTTTCATGGGTGTAATCTTGTTTCATGATGTCTTGCAGTCAGTAGGTTGATTGGCATCTTGGCAGGTCACACCCATCTCAGAGGGCCTCTGGGGCTGCAGCAGGTCACCCCATCTCTGGTGCTATGTGGAACCAGGCAGAGCTGAATAGGGCTCACAATGTGTCTGGGAAGTCTTACACAGAGGAAATGTCCACTGGAAGTTCCCAGATACCAGATTCCCCTGTTCTTTAGGCTGTGATGTGAGTTAGTCCACACACAGATGGCTCTCCACAATCCTGAACCTCGACAATCCTGAGGCAATTAGTTCCTCTTCCTCCTCCCCATTATCATTATTATTTATTATCTGCATTTATCATTCATTGTGATTTAAAATGAAATCCTTAAAATTCTGCTCTCTTTAATCAGATTTCAATTTGTATGCCTTAAGTCATCTTGAAAATAAATTAAGACAGAGATTTTATACATAGTTTTAAAAATGACTTAAGTGTATTTTTATTTTCATTCATTTATATTTATATTTCTTATGCGTAGATTCATAAGTTAACTTTCACAACTTTTAGGGAAGCAAATATTGGACCACGCTTTTAAAATATTGATGGTTTTCAGTATCCTTTTCTAGAATATTTTAAGGTTTTTTTCCTTCTAGTGAGGGACGGGTTAATTAAAAGGGAAGAGGTCATTTGTTTCACAATTCATTGCTCCATACCTCCTTTTATTAGTTGTAGCAATACTGTTCTGATTTTCATTTATTCCATGGTCATTTCTAAATTGCTTTTAAAATTTAGGAAGTTTGTACAATAGCAAACATCCCATCTGATATTTGTGGTCTTATATTTTTCTTTCATTGATTTCCTTTTTTTTTCTTTTGTTCTTTCTTTGGGGTGTTGGGGATTGAATGGAGAGGTGCTTGACTACTGAGCCACATCCCCAGATCTTTTTATTTTCTATTTTGAGATAGGGTGTCACAAGTTGCCGAGGCTGGCCTGGAACTTGCAATCCTCCTGCCTCAGCCTTCTGAGTTGCTGAGATTATAGGTGTGCACCACTGGGCCCATTTTATACATGATTTTCTTGAAGTTAATCCTGTCATTATTTGCTTTCATTTCTAACAAGTATTCATGTAGAAATGTTAAACTCTTAAGGAAATGTCAAATTGGTCTTTAATGATAGCCCAATTATTTACCAGTCATATACAGGAAAAATGAACATTGTGTTAGAGGTTAATACTATTTTTGTCAAATGCAAATATCCTATTAGAATTTAATTTAACCCAAAAAAGTGGTCCAAGTGTGAAATTGTATGATACAGTTTTAAATATGTTCACATGTAAATGTGGTGTCTATACTCCTGGTTCTAATAATTATGTCAGTGATTACAATAAATAAACATGATATTTTTTTCTTTTCAATACTGATAACTAAACATAAAAGGAATTTGGAATATCATTTATAAACGTTAAATAAGCAGAATAGCCATAATTGAAAAAGATAAATAATAGAAAATAAGAAAAGAAACTGTTCTTCTGTGACATGCATTAATTCTACTTAAATAGCCCATGTTCCCATGAAATAAAATAGATGAAAACCAAATAATCTTATCCAGCAATAAGTTGATACTTGATCTATAATAAAAGACTCAGTGGCCTCCATTTTTCCTTTTGAAGTTTGTCTATATACTAATAACTTGAAATTCTCATCATAAATATTTTTCTAGTGTGGCTATAAAGAAAAGTTCTATATATATATTACTGTTCTAAACCCCACATATTTTTGACAGCATGTTTTCTGTGGGCCAGTTGTAGAAAGTGAAAGGTTGTAGGGGAGAGCCCCTACACCAAAGACCAAGCCCATTACTTTGCTTGGCCCATGTCAGCTATGTAAATAGATACCTTGTTAGTAAACCAACCTTAAACCATAAAATATATAATATTTCATTTAATTTGCTTTGAGTCTCTACATAGAAGTATTTCAGAGAATGAAATTAGGCACTCCCTAAACTGAAGCTGGTCTATTTTAGAGCAGGACATAGGGAGACCTATTATTAGATCCATCAATTCTAATTGTTATGTAAATCTTAGTTACCCCCAAATAAATAAATAACAGTAGAATGTGGGGCATCTTCATCTTTCTATTCATCCATGTGCTTAGAACTACAAACAGTAACGTGCACTGCAAAAGGAAACACTGTTGTATATTCTTTCAGAGGAGCAAAAGCTGCTTTTCCCATTCCTCTGTGATTTGCTTTGAACATCGTTTCCAATGAATGTGCCAATTTGGGAAATAGTATGAGTCCAGCCTTCCTGATTTCAAAGCCAGCTTGCATCACTATGAATATTTTATATATTTTTTTTTCATACAGGATCAAAATGATGAAAGCCGACTTATGATCTAGAGATGACTTAGTTTTCAGTTAAGGATCACTGACAACTTTACCATATTTTTTTATAATGTTTTATTTTCACTCACTCACTCACTCAGGAAGTTTGAATTTATTATCAGGCATAGCATTAACATAGCTCTGCTCAGTTGGAGGCTTTGGAGACCAGAAGCTGTGGTATAAGGATCAGGGAGTTGGCAAGAGCTATTTTGGGCTGCAGTTCAGGGCAGGTCTCCAGCCTTAGCAAAGAGTTCAAACCAGAAAACCAAGGCAAAAGCACAGTCAGAGGAATTGGGCAATGATTATGCAGAAAAGAAAGTATTCAAGAAAAAAACTGAAGCCCAAGTATATGGGAGCCATAAATTTGGACCAATTAAAAGTCATTGCCTGATGGGGGTCTGAGCCCACTGATATTTGAATGCCTCGTTATCACAGTGCTGGGCTTGGCCTTTATGAAATCCTTTCTAATGATTGACCCTCATGGAATCTTGGGGCACTCTGGATTACTGAATTTCTAATTAATCATCTGGATATTAAATCTACAATTCCCTTTAATGAATGATATTGTAGCATATTACCTTCACCAAGTAGAAGATTATTACTAAGCCCTTCAGAATGCAACTATCATACAAAAGAAATGAAGTAAATATCCAAATAATTCAGGCCATGCTTGTATCTTCCTGCAAAACCTCTCTGATTATAGAGGAAATATGCTCTTTGACTGAATTCCTCTGAATAACCAGAACATAGATATTTGTAAAACTTTTGAGTTGTGTTTTGCCTTAGCACTTAATCTACAGGTTGCTTTGTTTTTAACATAAAAATTGTTCCCTTAGCAAAGTACTGTTCTTAACCTTTCTGCTTTCCCTTACACTTTCTCCATTAAGGACATTCAGAGACCACAATTCTTTCCCATGAGGAAAATAATTCCTAAATTTCTCAACTCTTGACCTCTCAAACTCCAATTATTTGATCTGTCATCAGCTTCTATTATGTCACACCTCAAGTTGCCTAACAATGGCGGCTTATAATCAATCTATTTTTGACAAGCTTATTAGGCTAAAGTAATAAACACTTTTTCAAAAATATTCAAGTTTTTGCTGCGGTGCAAAAACTTTCCATGAAAACCTGTTTTCCTTGGTCACATATAGAAAATTACAGTAAGTATATGTGAGATAGAAAGTCACTTATACTATATGAATTCAGCTGTCTTTATTATGATTGATTTGATTGGTTTCTTTCTTTAAATTGTAGTTATTAACATAATAATCCAATTGCTTTGGGAACATACAATTAAGTGTTAATAATGCAAAAACTAATGAATTGAACAATTAACTAATTAATCCTCTAAAATTTTGTCCTCTCCACTTACTTTTAAACTGTGAATACATAAGAAAATTAGTTTTAGAAACAGCAGACTAAAGTTAAAGGAAAAAGATTCCTTATTTCAATGGTTCCTTACAATCTTTAGAATTGGAAGAGAAGCTGAACAGATGCCTGTAATCCCAGCAGTTTGGGAGGCTAAGGCAGGAGGAACTCAAGTTCAAAGCCAGCCTCCGCAACCTAGGCAGGCACTAAGGAAATTAGTGAAATGCTGTCTCAAAATAAAACATAAAAATAGACTGGGGATGTTGCTCAGTGATTAAGCACCCCTAGGTTAAATTCCCAGTAGCAAAAATAAATAAAAGAATTGTAAGAGAAACAGAAACCGCAGGTACTTTAAAAATGTTTACAGATAAGCAGATATGATCTTTGGTTTGCCAGGACATGGGTTACTGGTAACTATGTTTTAGGATTTCTTAACCTTGACACTACTGACATTTTGGTCCAAATAATTCCATAATGCTGTGAGCTGTGGGTTGTAAGGAGGTTTATCAATGTCCTTGATTTTACCCACCAGATGATAATAATACCCCAAAATTGTAACAGCTAAAAATATCTCCAGCTTTTGGCAAACACTCCAAGACGGGCAAAACTGTTCCCACATGAAAATCACTGTTTAATATGGAGCACATGATTGGGAATACTGAAACTTGAGTCAGGTAAATTGTTTGTCACTCCTGTTGGACATTGAGAGTCAACTGAAGTACTTTAAAAACTAATTGTGACTATCTACGGCCATACTTCTTTATGTAAGTTCTCTCTGTTGTAGCCTAGACGTAGGTAACAGGCATTTTAAAATATTTCATAAGTCTAAAGTAAAACCTGGGTTGAAAAAAGAATTTGGAAAAAAAAATCTGTAGCTCTAACATGAGCCTTCAGAGTAATTGAGAGATTTCTATATTTTGCAAACATTGATATTTCAAAGCATTATATCCATAGTCCATGTATCACACAAAATAAATCACTGAAATCTGTGAAAGTCTCTGAAATATGAAGTCATTTGGTTTAATTTGCATGGAAGGATATCTTAAATTCACAGATGCATTAAGTAGTTAAGTAAAATTGTCTGCATGGAATGAAATTTGCTTTATTCTTCAGAGCCTCACTTAACCTGGCGTTAAGATGTTAAATCAGTTTCTTCACACTTGGTTGGGTGAATGAAAAATGAATTTAAATATAATGAAACAGATAATGTGTAGTTAGTTGTTGTAGTCAAATGTTTTAAAAGATTCCACTCACATTTATTTACAGATACACTTTAAAAAGTAATTGCCCTATATGGTGGCCCATGCCTATAAAGTAGGATACTCCTGGGAGGCTCAGGAATTTTGGGGTCAATCTGGTAACTCAGGTAGAACATATCTGAAGAAAAAGAGGAGGAGAAGGAGCGTGTATTGGGGGGGACGGGGGCGGGGTGGGGAAGGCTCATTGGTACACACCTGTAATCCCAGAGACTGGAGACTGAGACAGGAGAATTTCAAATTTAAGACCAATCTTAAAAATTTAGTGAGAACCTCAGCAACTCAGTGAGACCCTGCCTCAAAAACATAAAGACTGGGGGTACTGAGTATGTGGGGATGTAGCTCAGTGAGAAAGCACCCTTGAGTTCAGTTTCTGAGATATATATATATATATATATATATATATATAAAATATATATAAAATATATATAAAATATATATATTTTATATATATATATAATATATTTCATATATATTATATATATATATAAAATCTTTGATATATAAACAAATATATATAAAAAAGAAAGAAAAATAGAAGCTAAAAAAGGGATTAAAAGATATAAAGTCTATAAATCTAATTATTTATATTCAGATATTTAAAAATTGTAATAACTTGATATTATTGGTCAACACTCTTAGTCAATTCAATTGTGGAAATAATTTCTTCATTTCACTAGATAAAATAGTTGTTTTTTTCTCTTTTTTCCATTAACAAGTGAGCCTAAATTTGGGGAGTTTTATATATTAATTGATACCCTATTTACTACTAGATTTTCAAACTGTGCTCTAAATTTTCCCTAGAGTGTTATTGTTCTTTTTTTTTTAAGAAAATCAATCTAAATTCATAAACAGGTGAAAGACTCAAACCACTATATTCTCTATTATAAAATAGAGAATTATTTTTTTTTGAAAAAGTGATATTTTACTATCATTTCAAATTATTGGAAGAATAGTTTAATAAGGATTTCCATAACAATACTTTTCCAGGGCTAAATAAATAAAATATGTATTTTATAAAATAAAATACGTATTTTAAAGTAAAATATTCACTTAGAAACTTTTATCATTCTCTTTCTGTAAAATATATAATATAGGCACAGTGGTGTACACCTGTAATCCCAGTAACTTGAAAAGCTGATACAGCAGAATCAAAAATTCGAAGCCAGCCTCAGCAAGTTAAGGAGACCCTCAGCCACTTTGACTCTGTCTCAAAATAAAAATTAAAGAGAACTTTGAGTGTAGCAGTAAAACACTCCTAGGTCCAATCCCTAGTTTCCAATAATAAACAAACAAACAAACAAACAAATTAAGCATATTATCAAAATTAATCATGTAAAAACCAAGTCTGGACTTTCAAACCCCAATTTGTAGTATTTTAGACAATTTTACTGATTTCATGCTTATGCTACTGCTACAGAAGAGATAAATTAATGGTGTTGAATTAGGTAATTGAAAAGAAAACATATACACATTTTTAATATTTGCACATTTGCAAAGTCTAGTTTGTTGAACACATTTGAGATTTTGTAGGAGATTTATAATTTGTAACAATTAGTATTGGTAGTGTTTATTTTAGAAAAACTAAAAATCACTTTTAAAGTGCACATTTAGTTGATTGATTCTACAGTGCATGGTTTTAAATATAAATCAAAGTATATCAATACCATAAAATATGAGTATAAAAATGGAAATTGTCAGTTATTACTGATAGTAAAATCTTAAATCTTTAAACTGAAAATCTTTTTTTAATAGTTTTATTTGTTCTAATTAGTTACACATGACAGTAGAATGCATTTTGACACATCAGACATAAATGGAGTATAATTTCTCATTCTTCTGGTTGTACATGATGTAGAGTTACACAGGTTGTGTAATCATATATGCACATAGGGTAATAATGTCCTATTCATTCTACTATCATTCCTACTCCCTCAACCCCTCCCCTCACTTCAGTCTCCTCTGTCTAGTCAAAAATACCTCTATTTTCTCCCTGCTTACCTTGAATTGGCATTCACATATCAGAGAAAACATCCAACCTTTGGTTCTTTGGAATTGGCTTATTTCACTTAGCATAGTATTCTCCAGTTCCATCCATTTACTGCCAAATGCCATAATTTCATTCTTCTTTAAATCTGAGTAATATGCCATTGTGTATATATACTACATTTTCTTTATCCATTCATCTATTGAAGGGCACCTATGTTGGTTCCATAGTTTAGCTATTATGAATTGAGCTGCTATAAACATTGATGTGGCGGAGTCACTAAAGTATCCTGATTTTAAGTCCTTTGTGTAAAACCTAGGAGTGGGATAGCTCGGTCCATTCACATTTTTCTGAGGAATCTCCATACTGATTTCCAGAGTGGTTGCAACAATTTGCAGTCCCACCAGCAAAGTATGAGTGTACCTTTTCCGCCACACCCTAATCAACATTAATTGTTGCTTATATTCTTGATGATTGACATTCTTGAGGATTCCATCTCAATGTAGTTTTGATTTTTCAATTCTCTAGTTGCTAGAGATGTTGAACATTTTTTCATATATTTGTTGATCAATTATATTTCCTCTTCTGTGAAATGTCTGTTCAGTTCCTTAACCCATTTATTGATTGGATTATTATTAATTTTTGGTGTTAATTTTTTGAGTTCTTTCTATATCTTGGAGACCAATGATCTATCAGAGGTACATGAGGTAAAGATTTTCTCCCATTCTGTAGGCTCTCTCTTCATGTTCTTGATAGTTTCCTTTGCTGTCAAGAAGCTTTTTAGTTTGAGTTCATCCCATTATTTTTTCTTATTTTTTTTATTTTTAAAATTTTTATTATTTATAATTATTTTTTCTTAATTTTACCTCTTCTGCTGTAGGAGTCTCATTAAGGAAATTATTTTCTAAGCTGACCTGGTGGGGATCTGGGCCTACTTTTTTTCTATTAGGCACAGGGTCTCTGTTCTAGTGCCTAAGTCCTTGAACCATTTTGAGTTGATTTTTGTGCAGGATGAGAGAAAGGGGTTTAATTTCATTCTGGTACATATGGATTTCCAGTCCAGCACCATTTGTTGAAGAGGCTATCTTTTTTTCAATGAATGTTTTTGACACTTTTTTCTGGTATGAGATAACTATATGTATGTGGGTTTGTCTCTGTGTCTTCTATTCTGTACCATTGGTCTACATATCTGTTTTGGTGCCAATACCATGACAATTTTTTTTTTTTACAATTGCTTTGTAGTATAATTTAAGGTCTGGTATTTTGATGCCTCTTGCTTCACTTTTCTTTCTAAGGATTTCTTTGTCTATTCTGAAAAAAAAAATTGAATCTTAAAACTAAACTTAAAAAATGCTAATCTTGGGCTGGGGATATAGCTCAGTTGTTAGAGTGCTTACCTCACATGCACAAAGCCCTGGGTTTAATCCCTGGCATCACACAAAAAAAAAAAAAAAGAAAAAAAAGAAAAAAAAAGGGTAATCTTAAAACTTTAATGATAATTCTTGATCAATTTGATCTCCCACTTCCTCAAATAATATATTTCAACTACACTACATAACTTTTCATATAATTTTTATTAGGTAATACAGTGAAGTGTTTCTATTATTTTATAGTTTCAGCTTGAAGTCCAACAGGAGGGAATGAAGATCCTGACTTCACAAATTTTAAGTAACACAGATTCAATTGTACCAAATAAAATAAAATAAAATAAAAGTATAAACAAATTAAAACCTTAAAAGGCTACTAAATAATAAGGAATAAAATTATATTGAGCTGGGCATGGTGGTTCATTCCTATAATCCCAGCAACTCAGAAGGCTCACATAAGAGGATTGAGAGTTCAAAGCCAGCCTCAGCAATGGCAGAGCACTAAGCAACTCGGTGAGAACCTTCTCTAAATGAATACAAAATAGACTTGTGGATGTGGCTCAGTGCTTGAGTGTCCCTGAGTTCAATTCCTGGTACCCTCCCCCACCAAAAAATAAGTATATTGAGACTTAAGTTTTCTGGCTATGCAATGTCACAAATGTTTTTTTCTTATTAAATCTATATAAACAAAGCAAGTGTGGTAAGATTTCAGTCATTTCAATTAACTTGAAACAGTTCATTATTGTATAAATTTGATAGTTAACAATAAAGAACAATTAATTCTCATTAACTTTTTTTTTCTTCTTATATGTAATAGAAATAAGCACACTGTGGTTTGGATTTTAAATGTCCCCCAAAGGCTCATATGTGAAACGCTTAGTCATCAACCTAAAGTACTACTGGGAGGTGGTGAAACTTTTGGGATGTAGAAACTATTAGAAGAAAGTTAGGTACTAGGTAGTAAGCCCTTGAAGAGGATATTGGGACCTGAAGCCCCACACTGTTTTTCTGTCTTTGCTTTCTTGATGACTCAGGTGAACACATCTTTTCTGCTGTGTGTTCTCACTGTGATATATACTGCCAACACAAGCCCAAAGCAACAGGGCCTGGATTGAAACCTCCCGTTCTTTGAGGCAAAATAAAACTTTCTTCCATATAAGTGCATTTTCTCAGGTATTTTGTCTGAGTTATTGGAGGGATGCTCAAAAACAGTATATTTCTCTTGAAAATATTTTGATTTTCTCAGATCTCTTTGGTTTACTCATAAAATTTTTTTTCCACAACAAAAGACATGACCCTCAATGATATTTTTCAGAATTTTATTTTTGGTGATGTGATTTTGGAATTTGGAGAATGGCTCACTCCTGTCCTTTTAATTTTTCTAAGAAACAATAAATTGTCACCTGTAGGAATCATTTTTTCCCACCCTGTTTTATGCAACTGGCTGTTTTTCTCTGGGGGGAATTTTCTCCTTGTGGAAAGCTGCTCTAAGTATGAAAATGAAAGCAAAATCACTGCGTGCTGCTTTAGGCATTTATTTGTTCTCTTGAGCATTAAAAAAGTGTTTTTTCCTGACTAAAGGAACATAGATATTCTAGGCTTTTAAATCAGTGACCCCAAACCATGGTTCTTGCTTCTGCAAATCTCACAGTTCAGTTCCACCTTTTGTAGCACCTCTACTTTTTTCTTGTTACTATTAGCAGCCCAAATTAACTTTCTATCATTGATTATGTGATATTACTTTCTTCATAAGTTTCGTATGAAAAAAAACATTATTGAGTAAATTATTATTTAGAGTTTATATCAGAATATGATTCTCCAAATACACGAATCATCTATTTGCCCTTGGAATCATTCTTCACACTTGGAAGTGTTAAGGATGGGTCCACATTTAGAGAGAACTGAGAAGTTGTTATTTTTGATCCTGTTTTAATAATTAATCACCCAAAATCCCATTCTTTAGAATTACCACTTCAACACTTTAAGCTGCTTTAAAAATGATAACATTAAACATATATTTGTCAAGTACAGGTTTATGTATTTAAAAATCAATTTAAATAATTTGGTAATTAAAAAGATGGTCATAATATTAATAGATAAATAAATCCATAGGGGATGAATCTATGAAAATTAGTTCAGATCTATAAGTTTACTTTCAGTTTTTCACTTAAATTCCTAATTCCTTTGAGACTAAAATAATTTGAATGTAAATGTAAGTTTAAAGGTATCTTCATAAATTTCCCTGGTGCTTTTTAACAAGTATAGAAAAAAAATTATTGACTTTTCCACTTTTAAGTGAATGTGAACAGTTTTTATAAATCAAAAAATTCAGCTTGAAACTAATAAAAGTATTTATACAAAATCATATTTTTCAGTATATTCCTTCATTTATTATAAATATGTTAAACAAAGGATATGAGATTGTCCTCCTTTACTGGTTCGTTTTTTTTCCTCTCTCAGCATAACTTTACATTACATGCTTTACTTATTTCATCATGTATGTTTTTTTAACTCCCTGGCAAGAACAAATCTTCCAACATGGCAGTAGGCTTTGTCTGTTTTGTTTCTCAGTCTCCTAGGCCACTGAATGTATTAGACTCTCAATATTTATTTTTAGAATGTAGAATGAAAGAAGAAAAGAAGGAAATAAGGAAGGGCAGCATAGAGATTCAAATTTGACCAGTGTCTTGCCTATATTTATGCAGTGTTGTGAACTGGTAGAATTCAGTTAAACAGTTTGAACATTTTACAGAAATAACAAAGAGTTCAGTGATCACCTTTTGAAGTTCAAGAGTTCAAGTCTCCATGATTAACAGATAGTCAATCATTACCTGCCTTCATTTCTAGAAGAGAATGGTGTACCACATGTCAGCAATTCTATGTAAGGCATGACAAGTCAAAGTCACACAACAAGAATTTTATTTGTAAGCAAATTTAAATTGCAAGGTATGTAAATACTTTATTTTAACTTTTAAATGAATAAATTAGAAAAAAAGAATAAATTAGAGAAGATTAAAGGAGAATCTCTGTAACATATACCACAGTCATTTTCAAGAGAGAAAGGAGAGCAAAACTGGGTTCTCCCACAAGGGGCCTTCACACATGAGCACTCTTTTCATATATGTTATTGTGGAAATAGAGAGCTGAGAACTACAGACATGTCTCCCTTTGTACCAGTCCATCTGCAACAAAGGTATTCCAGAGGGCAATTATTGGAGTTCCACAAGACTCCTGAACCATCTAGTTTATAATGGATATGAACAAGAGGGAAGGAAAGGGACCATGGTGAAGGAATTGGCCAGGGTCTGTAAAATATTTCTGTAACTTCATTCAGGCCTGAAATAAGAAGATAAAAATTTATTTGAATGGCAATTATTTAAGAATATAAGTAACAATAAATGTTGGTGAGACGCAGGGAAAAAAGTACACTCATAGTTTGCTGGAAGGACTGCAAATTGGTGCAAACACTATGGAAAGCAGTATGGTGATTCCTCAGAAAACTTGGGATGGAACCACCATTTGACTCAGTTATCCCACTCCTCAGCATATACTCAAAGGACTTAAAATTGGCATACTCAAGCAATGCAGCTACATCAATGTTTAGAATAGCTCAATTCACAATAGCTAACCCATAGAACCAACCTAGGTACCCTTCAATAGATGAATGAATACAGAAAATGTGTGCATATACACAATGAAATATTATTCAGCCATAAAGAGTGAAATTATGGCATTTGCCAGTCAATGGATAAAACTAGAGGCAATCATGCTAAGTGAAATAAGCCAGTCTCAAAAAACCAAAAGCCAAACGTTTTCTTTGAAATGCAGATGCTGACTCATAATGGGAGCAGGGGAAGTGTAGGTTCACTAGACTGGACAGGGAGAAGAGGGGGAAGGGAGGGAAATGGGAATGGAAAAGATAGTAGAATAAATCGAACATAACTTTTCTATGTTCATTTATAAATACACAAGTTAAACTCCACATCATGTACACCCACAAGAATGGGAGTTATATTTCATGTATGTATGATATGTCAAAATATATTCTACTGTCATATATAACTAAAAAGAACAATTGAAAAAAATGAGATTATTTGGGAAAAAAAGAAATTTATTTCTGAAATTTCTTTCCAAAATCTACGTAATATTTTAATATATAATTGTATCTAAGGCAAAGACAAAGCTGCCTGAAATATTGATAGACTCTATCTGAAACAATAAATGAAAATGAACTAGTTTCAAACCTAATTTACTGATTTATGATGCTTCTGATTTATACTGTGTATTCAAATTAATATTATCCTCATGTTATATATGAGAAACTATAGAAAGAAGTTGGGCAGGTATGCTTTGAACATTTGCTTTGTAATGTAAGTTATAGTCTCTGTGTATGAGGGAAATAGGGAAAGCATGTAGCATAGCTACTTAGCATATCACAATTAGAAGTTTCTTGATGGTCCATGGAACCAAGGATCTTTTTCCTATTTTATTTTTCTGCCGTATTTAATTTGTGGCTTGCACATGTTAACTGAATATACATTATTATTATTTTTTTGTGGGGGGGAGTACCAGGAAATGAACTCAGGGGCACTTGGCCACTAAGCCACATCCCCAGCCCTATTTTATATTGCTTTTGCTGAGCCTCGAGCCTCACTTTGAACTTGTGATCCACCTGCCTCAGCCTCCTGAACTGCCTAATATAGATTCTTGAGCTCCAGGAAAAACAGGCATTTCAATAAGCAAAAAGGAAGAAGGAACAATGAAGAGTGTATCTCTACTCTTAAGGGCAGTCAATCCCAGGTAGATTCAAGAATCTAGGCCATTTCTACTGCAAGGGAATTTGAAAAATGTAATCCTTATTCTGGGAATTGTTTTCCCAGCCTAACCTGAGGACACGGTTGCATGCAACACTGAACAGATAGTTGGGTACAACAGAAAACTTTGCTATTCAATCTAAATAGCCCTTCAGTCAACAAGTTTGAAGTGTAGTTTTATTTCCTGTCTCATAAACAACTTTAGGGTTCTTCATCATTATTCTTTGCATAGGAACATATTCATTTCCATACTGGAAATCTGAGTATACAGTTAAGTAAAAATTGTTATATGTGCATCAAAAACTATGAATTTATAGATTTTTCTAAAAATACATTATTTGAAATTTTAGGTTTATAAAATTATCCCAAAATTTATAAACCTAAATTATTAGGTTTATAAAAATATCCCAAAGTTAGTACACAAAATACCCATGTATCCCTCACCTAGTTTCCACTAATTTTATCATCTTACATGCCCATGACACATTTGTCACAACTGAAAACCAACGTTGATACTTCATTAAGTAACTGTGTACTTTATTTGTAGCTCCTTAATTTTCCTGAATATTCTTTTTTTTTTTTCTACCAGATCTAATCCAGGATACATGTTGCAATTTTATTAGCAATATTGTCTAGAATATTATAATTCCAAAGTGTTTTAAAAAGCTCATTATCATAAGTGGCATAGTTATTCTTATTGCAATCTTTAGTTCTATTAAAATGCTTAAAAAGAAACTTTTCAGAAATATTTAAACAAAATATTTAGTCAAAGAATATTCAAATCAATGTGTTCTATGTAAATGTGTTCAAATTAATGGCAGTATCCTTCTCCTTATCACTATATAACTCTCCTAAGGATACCTCCACAGATTAAGAGTTATCATGTAACAACTAGAAATTCAGACAGTCCCTTGTCAGTTGCTTTTTTGTTTGAATGGTTCCAGAAATATGTAAATCAATATGGTTATTACCATAGGTTTATCACTACTATTTCTAAAAATCAATAAAGAATAAAGGTTTCCCTTGATGTCTATTAATCAGGTAATTGTATGATGACACTCAGATATAAAATGAAATGTCTCAAGTGCCCAAAACTCAAGATACCCTTTATTAAGATTAATTATAAAAGTGAATATTTTTAAGTTATTTTAAGGTAGTATAATCCATATAACAATAGAAAAACTAAGATACTTAAAGTTTGATTCATAATGGTGCTTCATTAATCTAAAGTTTTTGTCTTCCTTGCTATTAATTCTTAATTAATAAGGAATTAAATTATTCATACAAAGAAGAAAATCATAGTGCTTGCTAAAATGTTCAAGCCTTTATCATCAATTAGCACATGATTGACACCTCTGTAGATGAAAATATGATATATCCTCATCCTCATGTTTTAAATTTCATTGAGAATTACATTGCTCATCTATTGTTGTATTTTTATCTCTAAATATCACTACAATAGCACATGATGCAAATAATTATAGCCATTTGGGAAATTTTAAAACACAGATTTGGGTGTTTTACTTGTAGAGTGACAATTTATCAGCACAGTACTATCTTCCATGTTTTTAAAAATATATGTATATTTCTTTTTTAGTTGTAATTGGACACAATACCTTTATTTTATTTATTAATTTATTTTTATATGGTGCTGAGGATCGAACCAAGGGCCTCGCACATGCTAGGTGAGCACTCTACCACTGAGCCACAGCCCTTCTGTCTTTTTTTTTAAATCATAGAATAAGAAAATTTTTGGATAGTCAACATCTTCTGATTTTATTAAACATAATACATGAAACTTCATATAGAGAGAGCTGCACATTTTTGGAAACTACTCTTTAAAAAGAGTAAGTTGTGTATTAAAATAATAAGGATAAGTACATGGCAAATGAGGTTCCATCATTTGCAAACACACAATTATTCCTCATCTGCTATTTGCAAACCATGCATATGTACTGTGCATATGAATGAGTATATAGCCAAGTTTTTCATGAAGATGAGCAGTTTCTGCAGTTTATGTAACTTCTAATTTTATTAGCAAATATAAAGTGAAGAAAATTAAACAATAGTGGCAGCCAGACTAAAAAACAGAAGTCTATTTATAGGGGTACATTATATCCATCTCTTCTCAAAGGCGTAGAATGCCATATAGTTGTCAGGTCAGCAAGGAGCAGACTGCCAGCTGGTGAGCCACAGTCTTAAGATCTCCACTTAATTTTATACTCTCCAACAGATGAGCTTAAGTTTACAGCTATGGTGGCTTGCTTTCAAATGCAGCATGAGAGAAAGAAGAAAAGATGCAATGTGCAATGTTAGAGTCTGTAAACAAGTCTGGATGGTGCCTGGCAAAATGCCAGAGGGAGTGGTTTGTGAAGTAACACCAGCAAGCCATTAAGTGTGGAGATTCCTTATTGGTTGACTGATGTATCTAGTTTATGCTAATTAGATAAGCTGTGTGGAATGTATAAATACTGCTCCTGTCCTGCAATAAACGGCTCCTACTCCTGCTGTATCAATCTACACAAGTTGTTCGTCACCCCCCTGATTATTCTGCTGCAGCCGGACTACGGCAGTGCAAGTATTTTCCAAGGCTCTGAACACATTATTCCTGTTCCATTGGATAAAACAACTCATGTGGCCATACCCAGATTCAAGGGGTAAAGAGATAAACTGTATCCCTTGATGGGATACATCACAAAGGGAACTTCACACAAGACCTGGAGGTTCACCACATATCTCTACCCTTATCTCAATAGGTCTTATTGCAACCTGTAATATCACTGTACTTTATTAAATGGTTGATATATGCTGGGCACGGTGGCACACACCTGTTGTCCCAGTGGCTTAGGAGGCTGAGGCAGGAGGATGGTAAGTTCAAAGCCTGCCTTAGCAAGGTGAGTTGCAAAGCAATTCAGTGAGAACTTTATCTAAATAAAATACAAAAAAAAAAAAAAAAATAGAGCCCGGAATGTGGTTCACTGGTTGAGTGCCCCTGAGTTAAATCCCTGGTGCCAAAAAATTTAAAAAAATAAAAAAAATTAAAGAGTTATATATAAATCATTGCATTTGTTGCAAACTACCATTTAAACTGGGCTCTAAATTAAATAAGGGGTGTATCAAGAAAAGTTTCATAACTCGAACTCTATGAGGAATTAATGTTCACTGCTCTATAAAGGAAGTTCATCTCTTCATATTTGGGTTCCCAATTGAAATTTATAAGTAGCTAAAATACTAAATAGTAATCTGTTTCTGTGCTTACTATATATAAAAACTAACATCACTTATTTATTCCACTAGGTCCTAAGTGCTATATCTGCAACTTATTTTAAATAACAGAGATGTTTTGAAGTTCAAGCTTTGATAAAGAGAGGAATCTTGCATAGCACAACCCACGTTTTCCAAAATTAGAAAAACTTCAAAGTTTCTGTAACTATGAATACCAAAGGCTAACCATGAGAACCACAGGAATTTCTGCAGTAATGACAACATGCTTGTTTCACAGTTTCAGATTTAGTAACTCAAATTTTAATTTTGTAAAATGTTTTGAAAATGCACTTTTCCATAGGGAAACAAATATCAAATATATCTTTCTTCTAAATAAATCTATGGTCTCCAAGAAGTAATTATTTCTAAAAGAATGTGACTTTCTTTCCTTAGAGCTATACAACTTTCAAACACATTGTGTCTTCTTTTAGTCTTTTAAAATAGAGTGTGCTAGAATTTAGTCTTAAGAAAATGAGTCAACATGTTTATGCTAGTACCAAGTATTTTAGGCAGCCTCACATGCATGTGGTGTGGTGTTAAAAATACTGAAGCTTCTATGCATTGCTTTATTTCCACAAATGGGCCACTAACATGGACTGAGAATAAGGTGAACAAGAATAAAGCAGCACTAAACTACAGATGTATTGTTAGGAATGCTCTATGGTCAATTCAATCTCTTTTGTACAAATGATTAGAAATCTATAAACAATTCTCCTGGATATGTAAATAGCCAGGCCTGTGGCAGTCATATTACTTTAATGTGGACTTAACTGCTAAAATATTGCAAATAACAAACCAAATTAATAAAAACAAATGAATAGATTGCTGAATGCTTACTGACTACCAGGCAGAGAGAGGTAGATGTTAATAAGATGGGTAGGAGACCAAATGAATTAAAATCTGGGGCTTTGAAGCCAAGAAAATTGTACATAAATCTTATTTCAGTCATTTTTAATCTATAGAAAAAATACATCTACTGCTGTCCTAAATTATCTAATTATTTTATTGATTTATTTAGCTACCTCCTCTGAAAGCATGAAAAATTCACTGAATCTTATTTTTTCAGTTTTTTTTAAATAAACAATAAAATGTTTCATGGAGTTTTTTTTTATTTTTTTAATTCTCTAATGGATTACATTTTACTTAAAAATTTGAATAAATTATATGAAGGAGAAATATTAATAATATTAATGCTGCAGTTATCAGTGTTCCATTTGTCATACAGTTAAAAAGTTTATTTGGCAGCTTCAGGAATGTCAAGGAAAAGAAAGCAATTTATGTACACTTTATTCCTCTTTGCAAAGAGCTGGATATTGCAAGTGGCCAAAATTAATATAATCTTGCCATTTTTCTCAAAAGTAAGGATGTTAGTGAAGGGACTTTGTTATGGTTTCCCATTTTCCACTCACACATCACACAATCTGAATTTCAGATGGTTGTCAAACTGATAGGCCCCTTTTTGGAAAGGGAGTCTGATATGTAGAATGAAGTGGAGATGATGTGGGAGAGAAAGGAAATGTAGGTAATGAACCTTGAGGTTAAGGTAGAGGTACAAGTGATACCAGTGATGACATCAGGGCCAAGTCCTGTTTCCCTGATAATGAAGATGGAACACGGGAGAATCAGAGCTGAGGTGAGCAATGTTGAGGCATGCACAGAGAGCAAGTTTTATTTAAAGGATAGAATGGAGATACAGTTCTCTGAATAGAAGGGGCCTCAGAGCTGGGTGTCTCAGGAAGTGGGGGTGTCCTGCCATATTATACATTTTAGATTTCCGTTGTTCTCATGCCATCTCCTCCTCCCTTCCTGTCTATAGAGTCCCAAGGGTTGGAACAAAGCCATCGGGGGTATGTGTACTGGCAGGAAGGGAATCATCCAGGGGGCATTCATTAACAACTCCTACAACTCCCTGCAGGGAGGAACAATTCCCTGGAGGCAGGTAACCTTGGAAACAGGTGGAAGAGGAGGAAGGGCTGGAGGTATTAATATTTTATTTCCTTTTCTTTCCCAGATCCCATCTGCCCAATTGGAACTGATCATTCATTACCTATATTGACTATCCTGTTACCCACGTCCCCTTGGCCTCATAAGTAGAGATGGAGACTAGAGACTGTCATGTTTTTTTTTTCTTCTTTAAACATGAAGCCTTTATTATTATTATTATTATTATTATTATTATTATTATTATTATTATTTTCTTCTTTGGTTCCCACATTTTTATGGTGCATTATATTTCTACATGCACACCATGGTAACAGTATAATTTGGCATGGGGCCACCTTATGACCCAGCTAAACCACTTCTCGGTATTTACCCTGAAGAATTAAAGTCTTCTTACTACAGTGATACATGACTACCCATGTTTATAGCAGCACAATTCACAATAACTGAACTATGAAACTGGCCTACGCGTCCATCAACAGATGAGTGGATAAAGAACACGTGGTATATATACACAATGGAGGTTTATTCAGCCATAAAGAAAAAAATGAATTATGGCACTTGCAGGAAAATGGATAAAACTAGAGACCATCAAGTTAAGCAAAATAAGTCAAATTCTGAAGGTTACGTGTCATGTTTTCTCTCATATGTGGAAGGTAGAGAGGAAAATGGAAAACAAAGGCCATCTTTGGTCAAATTTTCCTGAAGCAGCTGAAAGTTGGCTGACTCTATTTTGCTAATTTTGATAACATCCATGCCTTCTTTGTCCCAAGTTAGAAGATTCTTTCAGGATTGTTCTCATGTCCCACCCAGCCTTCTGTCTAAGGGCTTCTGAGTAACTGTGCTTTGCTTGATTTTCCTTCATGGTCTCTAATTACCTCTGCAATTTTACTGTATTAATTATCATACAGTCCTCTACTTATTTCACTTTATTTTGTTTTTAGTTGACAAATAATAATTGTACATATGTATGGAGTACACTGTGATATTTAGATATATGTAGAAGATTTGACCAAAGATGGCCTTTGAAGATGACTTTGTGGCTAAACATTCATTGTTAGGCAATTTGGTTTCAGTAAGAAAAGATGGAAAGTGCACTTCAGGGAGCTAAAATCACATGAGGACCACAGTAGAAGAGGTTCAGTTTATTAGGTTTGTCATTCTGAGAATCCTAGTTTATAACATGTTTATTTGTGTATGTAATATCTATTAAAATGTTTATGCCAGGCCCAGAGTGCCTGAAAGATAATAAACTCATTTATATGTGGAATCTAAAAAAAAATTCAAACAAATAGAAGTGAAGAGTAAGTGCTGGTTATGTGATAATTAAATCCAATTACCTAAGATACCAATCGCCTCACTACTTATAAATTTTTGTGGGGACAATATTTTCTTTTAGCAGTTTTGAAATATATATGAACTATAGTCACTATGAAATTCTATTTGTCCTTTAAAAAAGGAACTTTTGAAAATAACTCAAGTCAAAAATGGCCCCATTCGCATTAAGTTAGTGTATTAGAATTACAAATGAAATGTGCATAATGAATTGTCTTTAAGAAAAGAAAAGTAAATTTTGTTATTTTTGATAACATGGATGAATCTGGAGTACAGCATGATAAGTGATATAAACCTGGCCCAGAGAGCTCAGCATGGCACACATCTGTAATCCCAGCAGTTTGGGAGGCTGAGGCAGGAGAATCTCAAGTTCGAGGCCAATCTCAGTGGTTAAGTAAAACTCTCAAAAAAAATAAAACAATAAAGGGTTTAGTTCAGTGGTAAAATGCCCCATGGGTTAAATCCTCAGTACAAAAATAAAATAAATGAATGAAAGATGCTGAATGAACTCATTTATATGTGGAATCTAAAATTTTCAAACAAATAGAAGTGAAGAGTAGAGTAGTAGTTATGTTATTATTAACAATGTTCAATGTTTCTTATAAATAAAATGAGAACATGTCAGCTTTTTGTCTCACTGATATATCTTTCAATACTGACTTTTATTTTTTAGGGAACTTGTGTCTGCCACCATTATCAGTTTTTACATCTGATCTCCTTTACTCGCCTACTTCACCTTATAAACTATCCCATGACAATCTATTCATACCAGTGCTGATAAAATAAAAATAGAACAAATTCTTGGTTCAAGTACACAAAATCTCTAAAAATATTTTTTGAGTGGATGAATGATTTTATTCACTGAAGCACAAATGCATGAACTGTTTCGATTCCAAGTGGCCATGTAATATATCATTAAATAGTGTGGACATAAGGAGATACATGTGTGTTCTGTTGAAATACCTGTCATTGTGCATAAGTTGCTGGGAATGTCCGAGTTTCTGCAGCAAAGAAACAGATTGAATACATTTAACATGAAGAAATTACTTTGGGGATAATTAGAATGTCTAAGACTGCCATTACAGAAGAAAACCTTACTTTATGATTTATTCCCTGCACTGCCCTATCAAAATCCTTTGTAAAAGCCACAGACTGGGTTTTTATTGTCTAATATTTTCATGCTCTTTTGTATGAGTTATATATCTTTCTGTTGGAAGTAAAAGAAGGTCTTGGTCTATCTCAACCTTCTAGCACATGTTCACTCTCTCCTGGAGGTTCATGTGTAGATAATGCATATTGTAAATCCTTAAAGATTCAAAGAACAAAGGCAATAAGAGAGAGCCCTGGCCTGGCTCCCCGGCCCTCCCTTCCTCTCCCCAGTGCCTCCCTGTTTGCTCCACCCAAAGGAACAAACAGAAACCTTTGTCCTTACTGTAAAAATAATTGAGTCTTCTTTAAAAAAAAAAAATAACTTCAAAGCTGGGCCTCCTTGTTTTAATTTAATTCATCACTTCTTTGTTCTATTATCAATAAATCAAGTCATAATCCACTAAAAGCTTGTAAATGCTTTTGGTTTACTTTTCAGTGAACTTTCAAGTTTTATTCTGATTTGGAGAGAAAAAGCTTCATATTTACATTATAAGTGGGTAAACCATTCTTCTTTTCTCACAAAATATTTCATTTTATGTTAAGTAGAAATTTTCAAGGTAAGGAAAGATAAGCCAGAGAGAGCTACGTGATATGTCTGTACCATCTCACACAGCCAAAAACTGGTTTCAAAGGACTTGCTCATTTTTAATCCAAAGCACAACAGAACCAAACTATCTGAACTTTCATAAGAAGATATTTTTCCACCATAAACTAGAAGGTAGAGAGGGAATAAAAAAGCAAATGATTATAAAGGGAAACAGGCATATGACCCACAAAAAGTGATATTATAACAAATTTTAGGTGGCAAGCTGTTCAAACAGATATTTTAAATAGTTTTGTTTTCTGTTTATTTTCAAATGTGCTTGACATCACTTCATCTCTGCAGGCTGCTAGCAATACCATATAAAGGCTGCTTCAAAAGCAATTTTTTCCATAATAGGCCTTGGGTCCCAGAAAAAACATTCTGGAAAGACTCAACTAGAGGGAAAACAAATAGATTCCATAATATTGCACCATTAGTTTAAATCTTTCTGAAAATAATTTTAAAGAAATTTAAAAAGGACATTAATCCCTCTCTAGATGTCAGTTTTTAAATGTTTGTTGTTGCTTAGGCATAAAATTAGAGACTTTTAAGGACATTAGAAAAACAAATGAGAATACAGTTAAAGTTGATGGATCAAGTTTCTTTATAAATCTTATGTTCAGAATCACAAGTTTCCACATAGATTGATGAAAAGTTTTGAAATTCAAAAATTATTTATTATGTTAGGAAAATAAATAAAAATAGAAGCAAGCATTTGCTAGGTTATATACATAACTCTCTTTCTCTGGCTATAAATTCCTGGAAATGGATCGTAAGTTAATTGTGAGGCAATAATTACTGTATTAATTTCTCCAAGAAATGGTGAAGGGATAAGTACCAGCATACAGCCCAAAGATTTAGCCTTAGAAAAATGAAGGTCTTGCCTTCTACGATAGCTATGGGAAAGAAAGGATAAATGCAGTTAAGAATATACTGAGGTTCAGAATTTTGAGGAAAGTTGGGGAAATCTGTACCTGTGGCCATCAAAACCATAGAAAAAACTAACTAGGAGTAATGGACATATTAGTGGTCCTTGCTATTGTCAGTCAGTTAGAGACCCTGAAGTTATGGCAATACTATCAAAATTAGATGCAGAGAAATAAGATAATCTGACTCATCCTATATTGGAATTTTTCTAGGCAGTTCATCGGTAAGTTAGAGGACACATGGATTTGAAAATATTGTCAAGAGACAAAGTTTTGTACAATGGATCAAAATTAAATGAAAATGAAGTGAAAGCAAAAGGAAAGAGATAAAATAAAAAGCAAAAAGGTCATATCCAGGAGGTCCACAGGAGGTCAAATCTTAGATATGGTTAGTATAAATGAGAGAGCAATGTTCAGGATCAGAGTTTAGTAACTGAAGCTAGTATTTTAGAAAACAAATATTTCTGGGCGGTGACAAGATATATGGAACAGATGGCTCAAGTAGAGCAAAGGTGAAGATCATTAGAGAAAAGGTGGTCAAGAGACAGGAAGCAGACTGGCTTCTGGGTAGACTTGCCAAATCAAAGCTGAAGTTTGAAGGATGATAATTCAATTGGTGATAAAACTCAAACATGTTCAGTGAAATGGAAGAAGAAATGAGAAGAGCTCATACAAATGGTGAACTAGAGAGGGACAATTGTTGCTAATGTTGAAGACATAAGACAGACAAACAAATTAAATAAAATGCTTAAACAATGATAATCATCTCTTGTACTTTTACACACCTCAAAGCAAGTGCCCCTCCTTAGGATACCAACTCTGTTATATACTGGTAAATATGAGAATGACGCAAAATTTTAAAAAATCCAAAAAGAGCCAAGGATTTTTGAATGAAGAGAACAAATGCATGTAAAGAGAAACAAATAAATTATGGACAAAAGATTAAGTTTTTTTAATTTTATTTTTTTAATTGTAGATGTATACAATATCTTTGTGTTAGGTTGGTTTTGAGGTTGGCTGAGAAACAAAGCACCAAGAAAAAAACCCACCAATCAAATGCCAATAAAATTGCCTGTCAATCAGCGGGGTACCCTGACCAATCCTGGATTTTAGTAAGCTCTCCTGACCAACCCCAGTAGGACAAGGGACTCTAAAATCCCCCTTTCTCTGTTCTAAGCCCTCCCTTCCTGCTCTAAGACCAATAAAAATTCCAGTCGGGTCTAGCCCTGGGGGCTTCTCCCTGGACCTGCCCTGTTGGTCTGGAGGGTCTTCGCTGGGAGCAAAATCTCAATAAAGCCTCATTCCGCAGCCTTTTAATCTGCCTCCTTTTGGTGGCCACTGCCTGACCTTACATTTTGTTTTTATTTATTTAATTTTACATGGTGCTGAGGATCAAACCCAGTGCTATGGAAGTGCTTCACCACTGAGCTACAAACCCAGTCCCACGATTAAGTTGTTTTATAAAGAACTTGGCATTTAGTTGGAGGAGCTGGATGTATCCTCAATGAAAGTGGATACTGCTGAACAAGTGAATTCTCACTTTGATGGATCAGAGACTTAATAACATTTCCTGCAGGGATTTATCACTGCTTCACACTTGAAAATGTAACTATACAAAGACAATGGAGGCACTGCACATCCTTTTTATATAACCAATCAGTCATTCTGATGTTCAAGGAACATCATGTGTGATATTTGAGGTATAAAAAGGATAATGGCTAACATCTGCTTTTGAAGATCCCCCACGCAATATCTAAAAGAAAATTATTATTTGCACATGGCTTCTATATTATACACTTAAGTCTGGGTCATCTTTCTTTTTCAAAATTGTTTAATTTGATTTTATTTCTGAAAAAGGTGTAAAACCTGATCTTCATGTGAAAAGCCCTGAAAATTTATAATCAATAGGAAAAACAAACAAACAAACAAAAACCCCAAACCGTGTTACTCAGTTTCTTCAATGTAAGGAAGAGGAATGGTGCAGTAGAGTTGTGTTTCCACAGATTTCAAATTTATTTATTATTTATCTTTGCCATGCTGGAAATGGAACCCCTTGACTCATGGATGCCTGTCATTGAGCCTTTAGCTCTGTTGCTAAATATTTTCATCACTAACTTCAGTAAAAATATTACCTTCAAAAGTATAAAGATCTTTAAAAACTTTCAGGTAAAATATGTTTAGCTTTTACAAGACATATCACTATAAGAATATTTATCTATATCTATATACACATGCATATACATATATTTTGGTCTCTCATATTGAAGGCAGAATTACACAGGCAGTCTGTATAGATAGGTAAAACGAGTTAGGTCAGATTGAGTCAGGCCAATTTTGAGTGAGTCCTAGGAAGTTGGAGACTGTCCTCTGAGAGATTGAAATGTTAATTCCTTCAGAGCTCTTCCTCCACCCTTATAAAGAACCTGCCCCTGTTCCAAATTGTTGCTAAGGTAACCTGTCCCAGGAATTGCCCCTCCCATAGGGAGCTATAAAGTCATTAATTAATATGTCCTGGGCTGAACCATCCTGCCTTTCTCCCTTTAGCCCACCTCTTTCCCACCAAGCATTTCTGGGCCTAGTCTTGTACCAGGAAGAAGAAAGATAAGGGGGAAAAGGCAGGAGAACAAAGGAAGCTAGGACATATAAAAAGAGAAGAATACCTCGCTTCTTGGGATACCAGGATACCAGCTATCGCCGCCTTCTCCCTCCTGGGAGAAGTCTATGTTACCCCTTTTTGAATAAGCCATGCTTTATATGCTAGCCTCAGTGAGCTTCTCTAATGCTTAAACTTCAACACGTGAGGAAGCAGGAGTCGGCATGGATAACTGGTGGTAACAGTATCATGGAGTATTGTCTCAGCTCTTTTATTTTGGATGACAAAATTATCTAGCAATTGACTTTTTTATGAGAATAGATATTTTCTGTTGGAGTTAATCATACTGTGTAGTTGTATTTTGCCTGTTTTTAAAAATTATTATTTTAAAAATTTGTGTACTATAATAGATAGTATACAAGTTAATTGTCTGCAATTTCACTGTTGTTTTTTTTCCTGCATGAGGTTTCTAGGTTAAACCTACCTAATAAATATCCCTTTTTTAAAAAATAAATGAATGAGTAAATAGAGCTAAGCCATCTTCTTGAGACCATATTCTATCTGAAGATGTGAATTCATATCTTCCTGCTTCTTCATTACCCACTTAAGACTTTATGGAGTTCTTCAAAAACATTTTAATGGCTAAATATTAATAATCAATATGCAAATATTATCACTGATATTTATTAAAATTAGATCAATGTTTCTTGTTATTCTTAAATTTCCATAAACGTTTTGCCTGGTTCCAACATCCAAAAGATATTTTCCTATATATTTTTTTCATTGCTTTCTTTGATTTTGGATTTTTCACCTAATTTACATCTTTCAATCATCTATAGTTTGCTCTTGTTTAGAAAAAAAGATAAAAATAAAATTTCATTTTCTCAACATGGCAATACAGTTTTCTAAATTATCTATATAAATGTTATCTCTTTCTTTGCAGAAATTTTTGGTACCAGCTTTATAAAAAATTAAGCTCCCTTTTACTATAATGGTGTGTTTCTGACCCTCTCTTATGTTAGTCAAAGTGTCTGGTCCTGTGTCAAAACCATTGTACTTATGTTACCTGGGCTCAGAATCAAGTTGGGTTCTTTATTACAGTAAGTACTTTCACTTTGATCTTCTTTTGAAAATTACTCTATATTAAAATTATTCTATATTAATTTTATAATGTTTTTGTTGTGTTCCACAAAAACATCCAGCTACAAGTGAAATCACAGTTTTATGAATGAGATTAAACTTGGTTTTAGGAAAGACTCAACCACTTGCCTAAGGTTTTCTGTCTGTGCCCATAGCACTAGACTACTGTTGAGACCCTTCCTTTGTTCTAAAATACAACAGCCTGTTAAAATTGTGGAATTCATAGCAACATGCAGAAGAATTTCAAGCTAACACTTAAGAGAAAAATAGAAAAAGATAAGTCTGTTTATTATTGCTTTAAGTAACAAGATAAGAGCTAATGTTGGTTGTCAAATATTCAAAATGTATTTGATAAATAGATTGGGAAGCAGATGATATTTTAGGAACATTCTATAACATTCCCTATATACTTGATTTTCCTTTCCTTTCTTCCTTTTTCTGGCTTTTATGATTTTTTTTATTTTTTGAAATATGATATTTTGATTTTTTTGAAATCGCCATTGAAATTTCATGATTTAAAAAGGGTTTATAATATCTATAACTGTAATTTTTGGTTAAAATTATTAGTACAAGGTTGTTATGAGATGTAAATCACAAGGGGAAGGGGGGATAGGAAGGGCAGCAGAATAGAATAGACATTATGATTGCTGTATGTATATAGGTGAATGTATGACCAGTGTGATTCTGCAATCTGTACAATCATAAAAATGAGAAATTATACCCCAATTGAGATGTAAATCACTCCATTTGTCATGGAAATATCCTTCATATTTGATATCATACCGTAAAATTGTGTTCAGAGGATAGGTTTTCTTCTGTAAAATCCATTCCTTGTGCTATCTTCACATTCTATCAAAGTCATCCCTGAATAAGTTTGATTAAATAATTATTTGTCTTTAAATCCTAGCACAGCTAGAATATAGGAGTTACATCATTTGTTTTTTTTTTTCTTTTGTACATGGATTCAAGTTAGATATGGGAACAAATATAAACAGGATGAGGTTCAGAAGAAACAAGTTCACGGTAAGCCATATCAAAGAAAATCCAAATGCAAATACTGGACAGGACAAAATTACATTTGTACAAGCATTTTAGAAAATGTTTAGAGGAAACGGTTGCACTTACCACAGAACAAAATGAATCAGCAGTTGGGTTTTTAGCTAACAAAAACATTAGGATGCAGTCACATATTTGTGGTGAAAAATTGACCTGTTTGCCTGGTTTTATTAACCATCTCCTCACAGGAAATGATCAAATCAATTGTTTTGGAAATGGATTTCTTTATCATCAGTAATTTTTTTTACTGTCACAGACAATTTTCAAGTTGTAATTTTGTTTTCTTCAAAGTACTTTGATTTTAACCTATATATCTATGTATAAGAAATATAAAAGTATATGAATGAAAAAGAAAATTACATTAAATCATCTTAAACTTTATATAACAAGTAGATATCTTGTTTTATTATGGCAACTATCATTTTTCTCTTCTAACCCAACCCCAGCAACAGAGTAGTTGGCATATGCCTGGATGGTCAAATAAATCTAGGAAACAAGTAAGATTTTCTCTCTTTCTAAGAGTCTACTAAACTGGCAAAATATACAGGTAATTTGAAGGATAAAAAACAAAACATAAGGGCTGTGGTTGTGGCTCAGTGGCAGAGTGCTTGCCTAGCATGTATGAAGCACTGGGTTCAATTCTCAGCACCACGTGTAAATAAATAAAATAAAGGTTCATTGAGAACTAAAAATATTAAAAACAAACAAACAAACAAAAACATAAAGCAAACACTGGTTCTTCTCATATGAAGAATGAAGTTTACTCATTCTCATTTTGATATGAACTTTGAATGCTGTTATAAAGGCATGGGATCAAAACTTACTACTAAGAACTATACAAAGTGAGGAATCAAGTATCTCAAAGCTCAAAGACGTCATCCCTCCATCTTCTTTTCCCTTGAAACATAAATTATTTATCTTTATGTATTCAATTATTTTTAAAGATTATTTTTTACTCATTTCATCTAGTTTCTGCTCAAGATTTTGCTCTTCATCCCATACTGAATTGAAACTACTTTTATGTTAGACACTAATGATTTAGAATCATTAAATTCAATGGCCTAATTTGTCTCTGTACATCAATCAATCTCTAGAGGAATTTGACACTGTTTAAACTGGACCTCAATCTATTACTTAAGACCCATTAGTCACTAAAAGTAATAATAAGTACTAATAAGCTCTATCAGTTTTGTCTTTACACTATTCATCTCACATTTTTTTCAATCTCAATCTTGAAAACCCACCTGATTTTTTTGTGTTTGTAAAAATCTCTTGGCTGGTATATTTTTATTTCTTTCAACTTCTCATTTATTAAACAACATACTTTTGAATTATAATGACAATCTTTTCCAAAGTTTCTCACTCATGGTTTAATTTTAGCTAGTTAATTAAATTAGTCTGGTATTTTCTTCCAAGTAAATTCTTGATTTAAGCTATCTAAACAACACCTTGTCCAATTTATTATTAATATACTTTAATTATATGTATTACTATTTAAATGTATGTGTTTCACATAGATAAGCTCTGCCTTTTTTCCTACTGAAGTGGTCTTTAATAACTAGAGTATTGCTATACCTTATTTAAAATACTTGGGATCAGAAGTGTTTCTAATTTCTTATATATATATATATATATATATATATATATATATATATATATATATGAATGAGAGAGAGAGAGAGAGAAACCCAAATCTAAATAAGAAATGTTTTTATATATGCCTACTTATAAGCATAGCTTAAAGATAATTTTTGAATAGTATTTTTAATGTGCCTGGGTTTTGACTGTGAACTGTCACATGATGCAAATGTGGAATTTTTTACTTGCAGGTTTAAAGTTCATGTTCAAGTTTTGGGTTTTGTATCCCACAGTTTTAGAAAGTTGGATTTTCATTTCTATTTCTTTCAAGAATTTTTAAAATTTCTCTTTAGAGTTCTTTGTTGCCCCATTGTTTTTTCAAAAGTGATTGTTCAGTCTCCATCTATTTGTATAATTTCTAACATTTTTTTTTGTTTTATTGTTAGCTTCTAGTTTTAATCCACTGTAATCAGAAATTATGTAGGTTGTTATTTAAATTTTTAAAATTTTTTAAGATTTATTTTAAGGCTTAATATATGCTATATTCTAGAGAAATTTCTGTACACTAATAAAAGAAATATCTGTTCTATAGCTAATGAATGAACAGTTGAGTAAGCCTTTGTCTATTTTATCTATAGTATTGTTTTTTTTTCTTCTTCTGGTATGGGTGATTGAACTGAGAGACACTTTACAACTGAGCTACCTACCATGACCATCTTTTATTTTGAGATAGTGTCTCATTAAATTGCTGAGGCAGGCCTCAAGCTTGAAATCCTCTTGCCATAACCTCTGAAATAGCTGGGATTATATACCTGTGCCACCATGCCTATTATATTATATAACTTTGATGTTTCTTTGTCAGTTTTTTTTTTTGTGTGTGTGTGTGTGTCTAAATGAGCTGTCCATTGATGAAAGTGGAGTGTTGTTATTATTGTATTGGAGCCTGTCTCCACCTTTAGTTCTAATACTGTGTTTTATAAAGTTGGGTCTCCTGACATTAGGTGCATATAATTTTATAGTAATTGCTATCATTTCTTGCTGACTTGACCCCTTGATCATTATATAGTAACCTTCTTTGCCTCACAGTTTTCATCTTAGAGTACATTTTGTCAGATATAAATATTGCTACTCCTGTTGCTTTAAGTTTCCTTTTGCACTGAGTATCATTTTCTACCCTTTTTCTTTTAGCGCATTTGTGTCTTTACTAGACAGCTGAGTTTTATGTAGGCAGTGTGTTGTTGGACCTTATTTTCTTTATTCATTTTGCCACTTTGTGTATTTTAATTGGAAAATTTAGTATGTTTACATTCAAGTTTATTATTGATGGGTAAGGACTCACTCCTCTTATTTTGCTGATTTTTATGTAATGAATGCTCTCTGTTCTTTTCTTGTTCATCTTGGTGGTTTGAGAGTTTACTGTACTGGTAAGTGTTGGTTCTTTTTTAGTTCTCTGCTGCTCTGTGATTTGGAGGATGTTATGTTAAGTGAAATGAACTAGTCACAGAAACACAAGTACCACACGTTCTTTTTCAGATCTGGAAACTAAAAAAACATCAGCCCAAGTGTAGAGTAGTGGTTACTAGAAGTTGGGAAGGCAGTAAATGTTGGGGATAACGTAGGAAATGGAGGTTGCATTTGGACCATGTATGCAGTATTCATTTGTGGAAATACCACACTGAACTTCATTAATATGCAAAATTTGTATATGTTAATCAAAAATAAAATAATTGTTTTTAAACATTTGGATTTGGGGGTTTTCAGATTTTGGGAGCTTACTTTGTACTGATAGGTTGTTTTGTCTGTAGAGTGATGATAAGTGCACATTTATAAAGTGAAAAAATATCTAAAGTTTGCAAGGCAGAATTATTATTTGTAGAAAAGGAATTTATAGTTGTACTTCTTGTTTCTCTTCCAGTTATTGATTATTTAAAATTGACGGTCACTTATATGAATTTTGCACAAAACTAAACTAGAAGGAAGTATATCTATATGAAAAAATAAAGTTGTGACTAAACCACTTATAGTGACTAACTTTACAATAACTGAAGGCTAATTAGTATATTCTTTATATTTCTTTATATTCAGTCAACATATGCAAAATATTGCCTAATAATGGCATATTTTAATTCATGAAGTCTCATCAAATTATATTTAAAATTGCTGAATTATATGGTATGAAAATTATACCTTCATAAAGCTATTAGAAATTGTGCTTAGCAGAAAGGATGATGAGAGCTGATATCTAGACAGAAGTCAAGTTTTATTCCTGTAGCCAAGGGAACCTTTGGACTTTCTTTTCAATATTGGAAGCTGAAAGGTTTCACACTAGGATCAAGTGTAATTATACATTATGTACTTCTAATGATAAGTTATTAATAAACTATACTCCAAAGTTGGCATGAACCACTATTTTCTATTTGACACTGTAGTCATTTATAATTTCTTAGGAAAGGATATCATATTGTAAAACACACACACACACATGCTTGAATATACAAAGAAACAGTCACACATTTGCATGTTAATACATCCGTTTTAATTTTTTTCCTAGGTGAAATGGAATCCCATGAATCATACATTCAAATAGATATGTGTCTTATGTATGCTCTTCTGGATTATTTTATGTTGTGCTGATGGGTTCCCAATTAATATTATTTTTCTTCAAGGAAATATGTTCATGATTGGATAAATTGGCCATAAAGATAGAGCTTTGTTAATTTTATTTTTGACTTATATTTGTCTAGGAGGTAATGTAAATGTGGAAGTTTTGTCTGGAACATAAGTTAATTTTCATCACCATGGCGGGCTTCTGATTTACCTTTGCATATCATTAGAATTACCATTTATTGTATGCATACTATTGACCAGGTCTAGAAGGCAATCCAATGTCATCCCTTATAGCATGGGTATTTATTTTTATTTTACTACTGACATAGCTGTGTTTCAGAGGATGAATGACCTACTCAAGTATATACAGCCATTGTCTGATGGGCTTGACTCAAACATTCTCTTATAAGAATACCATTGTTTACATCTTCCATAAAGCTGAATTTCAGAATGTTTTATTTCAACTGTGAAATGGGTCTCCTTATTTCTGTTGAGGCCTTGGAGGAGCATCAGCAACAAACAGGTAATAGCCAAGGTAATACTTCCATTTTATATGATAACCAAATAGGAAAATAATTCAGAGCAAAGTCCAAGGACTTGCAACTAGGACTAACACATTTGTCAAAACTGCCTACTCACCCATCAATAACAGGTCTCCATAAGGAGGAACCTGCCAAGTAAGACTTAGCGCATGGAAAAGGAGAATATATTGGGTCTTCAAATACAAGTTTGTTCCCAAAGAAGAGGAAAGCAGAGCTATAATTCTGGATCTTGCTCCACCTCACTATAGAAAGAATGAGTGAACAGACAGAATCTGGCTAGGAATGTATCCAGAGAAGTTAGCAGTCCAAGAAACCAGAAAACTAAGGAGAGGAAATCCTCTTTTAAAATATGCCATTTTACAGTAAATGTTAAAATAATTTTATAGTTAGGTAATTCAATTAATAGATTTATTATCTTACTATTTCCTAATTTTATTTTTATTATCTAGAAGTAAACTTAGAATTAAATAAAATATATTTCATCTTTTTATGAAGTCATTTTCAGCATTCAATTGAAATAAAATATTGAGTCTAAGAAATGAAAGAAACAAATCCTAAAAAACACATCAGATGACCTGGCAAAGTTTTTAACTTAGACCCTTAGACATGAACTATAAAATGATTCCTATCTCAAAAATAATGTTAAATAATTCAGATTAAAAACATGTTCTGTGAAATTCATTAAATTGATGTCCTTTGACAAGTCACTGTTGCATCTGTAGAATTTTGATTCTTCTCTTTCATTTTATCATTTTAGAAAATACTGGACTTTATCTTCTAAAATAGCAATTCTCGGGGCTGGATTGTTGCTCAGTGGCAGAGCGCTTGCCTAGCACATGCGAGACACTGGGCTCGATCTTCAGCACCACATAAAAATAAATAAAAATAAAAGTACTGGTTCCAACTATAACTATATATATATATTATATATATATATATATATATATATATATAATATATATATATATTATATATATATATAAAATAGCAATTCTCAAATGCTTGTGAGTGTGTGTGTGTATGTGTGTGTATATTGGTAGAGAATCTACCCAATTTCCATGTTAAAAATATATCAGGATCTCCCAGGTATGACCTACTTCCTTCTCCCCAGAGATTCTATCACAGCCTCCCAGATCCACACCTCCTCAAGGTGAGCAGAATTCAAGACCTCTCAGGTTCTCAGATATGTTAGGCACACGGTTTATCCTTAACAAATGTGTAGGTGAGAAAAGTACTGAAAATTGCTGATGAGGTTATTCAAAAGTATAACTTCCTCTCAAAGAATTTACTTGATAAAGTCTTAAATCCACATGTACTTGAAACTCTGTAGTAAATTTAATAAACACTCATGAGGATATAAGATGTTCCTTGGTCAAGTGACAGAGAGAATTAGATGAAGTAATGTAAAGCCATAAAACCATAAGCTTATTTGTCATGTAGGGAAATCTTTAAAGTAAACCTGGATCTATTGTGCCCTATGATTTTGTTTCAGACAGATGCTCAGTTACTTTCCCAGGGAAGAACTGAAAAGGATCTAGCAGCATTTGAACAAACATGTAAAAAAACAAAAAACCAAAAACAAACAAACAAACAAAACCCCAGCAAAATGGCTTTATTCTATGTTTTTAATGTAATTGCATTATGTTAAAGAAATTTCAGGAGTTACTAATAATAGCAACATATGACCAGGACTCAAGAAAAATATGTAGTATTGTAGAAATATAACATGATAACATTAAAATTCAGAAGAATGATGAAGAATTCCCATCCTCTTCCACCTATCTGACATTTTCTTGCCTTCCTTTCTATATGTATGGGAAGTCATTTAACCTTTGGAAACTGTATTTTTGTCTATATGTTACATAATTTCATGAATATGTTAATACTTAAACATAGATAGGAAAAATACATTGCTTCAAATAAATAATAACATAGAAGGAAAAAATGGGACTATCATAGCAGACTAAAATACATGTAAACTTGTAATGAACCAGAGATTTTAATCTTATAAAACTGAGTTGGTGTTTATCTTGGATCTGAAACATCCCCCAAAGGCTTATGTGTTAAAGGCTTCCTCATAAGCCTGTGGCACTATTGGGAGGTGGTGAACCTTTAAGAAGTGGTCTAGTGGGAGATCTTAGAATAGTGGGGCATGTCCTCAAATGTGATTGTAGGACTCAAGTCTTTTTCTCTCTCTTTTACAACTTGGACATGAGATGAATGTTTTTGCTATGCCCAAAGACCATGGGGCCTATGACTCATGAACTGAAATTTTTAAAAGTGTGAGCTAAAATAATCTTTTTCTCTTTATAAGTTGGTGATCTTGAGGTGTTTGTTACAGTAATGAAAAACTATCTAATGTTTGGTGTTTTATTTCATAAGAATCATATAGTTATAAATAGCCAAATTTCAAATAAGACATGGAATTTATAAGAAATTTAAATATTGAAGTTTGTCAGTGCTGATGTATGTAGGGAATATGTAGGGAATTCCCTCAAGGCTACTCTTCAATGATGTCTAATTTTACACGGTGAAAATAAGACATGACATAAAGATGGAGGAACAAAGAAACATTTGATTTCTGAATAAATAAATAAATAAATAAATGAGTTGGTGTTTGAGGTTATGGTAAATCATTGTGCCATATCAAATAATTTTTTATTTAGATAAATGTGGATACTTAGCAGAATGAATTTCATATCACCTTTCTATTAAAATAACATGTAAATGTTTTCCTTGTACCACATTGGCAACTTTCTTATTATTTATTTTGTACAAATAATACTTTTAAAAATTGCAAAAATAAAATATAACAATGAGTGTACATAGTCAAAAAATATTTCACTTTTTAAAAAGTGTTCTTCTATTTTAAACTCTTCTTCTAATTACAATTTTAAGATAATAAAAATTGCAGAAAGTTAGGATATATAACATTTTCACACTAAACGTGTTGGAGAAATCAAATGCTAATTGACAAAACAATGTGAAACAAAATTCAAAGCAGAAGTATCATCCATGTACACAGTAAGTATTTCTTTTTGTTTATCATCAGAAATAAAACTAGGATGACTTTTTAGTGGCAGTGAGCACCAATATAATCACATGGCACTGGCAAAAGACAGCTTTGTACCAACTCAATTACACAGGGAGAATTTTATGCCAAGTTCTTCTGTCTTCAGAAACATTTGGAAAACATGAATAACCCACGTAGTTTGTTCACACAATGGAGCTTCTCAATGTATTTTGCAAGTCTATCTTTTATATTTTGAGAAGAGTTTTCATCACCTTTTGAGGTTTCTCTATAGAGAATTTGCTTTTCCTTCCAAAACAAGTCTCCAGAAGAAAATTTACCCACCTTGTGTGCCTTTTCTTAAGAAATATCATAATTGCACAGTCATATACACATGGTTAGCTTCAGGAAAATAAATGACAAACACTGGGGTTCTTTTTCAAAATTATGTTTATTTGGAAATCATTAAACAACATTAATATTTGATTAAGGAGATTAATTGATTTCATTTAAATATCAATAGTAAGAAAAAAAGCTTCAAATAAACTGAAGGAAATAACATCAACCATAAGCAAATCTTTAATAGCTTAATTGAAATATTGCAGGTAATTTTTGGCCTTGTTTCTCTAAGCTTATTCTCAACAGTAAAATCCCTAGTATTTGGCCAGTGCTCCCCGTAAACCTGTTTTCATTTGCACTGAGTTGGTAAAAACAGAATGCTAAATTCAACTGTCTTTACATTTTGTAGATTTTCAGAACTATTTTCAACTCTATTGTATCTAAAGTATTTTTTGTCTTTTAGTATCACCTTATTTCTTCTTCTTTGTTAGCACTTAATAAAAGAATAATTATTATCAAACCAAACTGATTACTACATATCAAGACTTTAAGCAATATAGGGTTTTTCCAAAGTTCATTTATTTGCTTCTCTGTGACCACTTTAATGTCTTGGTGAAAAAGAAAGATTCACGGGTTATTTATTAATGATTGGTTTCTGAAAAAGGTATCTGAAGATGGAAAGATTGAATAGAGCAAGGGACAGTGGTGCAGTGTCCCATAAAAAGGTGGATTCATTCAAGAGAACTCACAAAGAGTGGAAAGTATATTCAAAGAGGCAGAAGAATACTACGAAGAGAGGCTACCTGGACATCTCATCATCAAACATTTCAAATCAAACCTAAAAGAAGATCTATTTAGAACAACTGTAGCTCTTAGTGTGTCTGAATTTACCACTACCCCATATTTTTATCATATGTGACCTGAGAAAGGAAAGAACACAGAAAGGAGAAATACTGTCTACTCAGGCATCAGAACTGGGGTATCTGGAAAAACAAAACAAAATGAACAAATAAGCAAACAAATAAAACAACTGAAGTCTCCTGATTTCATTTCTACATTATTAAAAGAGCAACTTTATCTCAACTTATTCTTCTTAAGGAATCTGGTAGGTTGGGATTCCTCCTGTCCAGACACTATCAATTTCCTGTGTCGTGATGGAGAACCATGCCTGACAGGCATAGGGAAGGCTTAATTTTTTTTTTACTTTAATGGCTTTTGGATGAAAAGCCTTTCAGTAAAATATGGTATGTAAAGGAATAAATATTCCAGATGCTCAATGCATTTTGGAAAATCTAACCAAATCTCTTGAAGTTGAAATATAGTATTTAAAAGTTCAAAACTTTCCATGTTAATCTAATTTCTTTTCACAGGCCATAGAAGCCATTTGAATTCACTGAAAATAATGTTAATTAAAGGTTTTTAAAAATATAGATATCTTTAAGAATATAATCCTTTATGATTATCTCCTTTTTGAGATTATGTAGAAGTGCTAGGTCTTAAAAACTCACACTTTTTGTTATTAAAAAGGCTTTTTGTAGTAGGCTTAATGTAAGTAGGCTTAATGTAATTAACTGGTTCTAAAAATAAATGTATATGGAGTAATTTTATACATGACTTGAATTCTAGCATGTAGCCAACATGTTTCATTATTATTAAAAGAATAGCAAATATTTATATAGCAATTACTCTATGCCAGTGATTACTCTAAGAGTTTTGTAAATATTAACTCACAATTATCCTAATTTTATTGATAAGGTAGCAAAGGCAGAGCAAGGTTAATTGCCTTGTCATTAAATGCCAGACTTGAATTCAACAAGAAAGCTCTTGTTTCCATACCTCTGCTCTTAACCTCTGTGCTCTGCATCCTAATGAAATTTTTTCTTTATCCTGACAGTGATTTTAGTGGAAATATATTAATAATAAACAATTTATTGTTTAGATTACTTAAGTGCTATTTTCTGGAGGCATTATATGTGCTTAGGTAGATTCAGATATTAGTACTTTTTTTTCCTGTCATGATTTGTTCTTCACTCTGAAATATTCTCAAAGATTGCCTTCAAGTAGCTGTTGAATCGCTAAATGAACACCACATTGAAAAATTAAACAATTAAATATAAAGAGATCTGGTATAATTCTACTTTTGGATTTGGGGCATGAGGTGTTCTCTTGTCTGGTGCCCCTGAGAAATAGTTATAACTTGAAAAACCATAATGCGTAAAATTTATAAACAAGCAAAAAGCAACCATTTAATGTTTCTGGAAATTGTCCAAAGGACATATAATCAACAAAGAAACATTTATCCTAGAAAATCTATTTAGTCCTTGTGAGAACACACAATGACCCTTGAGACACATGCTCTCCTTCACCCAACACAGTTCAAACTAGTTAAAGATGCACTTGCAGAGCTTGTGGCCTGAAAGATGTGATTCCCCTCACTCCAGGTCTCAGTCAAGGGCTAGCTATCTCTCTGAGATTGGTGGCTCTTCTCATTGCTCATTCCCCAGCTACTCAGTGAAGAGGTAAATTTTGGGTGAGGGAAGCCAAGAGAGTAAACTGTTCTCCACAGCGTTATAACTCATGAATCAGAGACTTAACACAGATTTGGTAGGTCATGAATTCTGGGTACCTGATTGCTCTAGCCACAACTCACTGATAGCATAGATGTTTCACACCGGGAAAGACAGTCTTAGAAGACCACAGGCTACTGTCCCAACCAGGAACCTATTCACAAAGGGTGTTACTCTGAGTAGTGAGTCACTGTCCTTGCCCCGACTCCTGTGCAGTAGCTTAGAAATTCTGCCAAGAGGAAGAAGTAGATTTTGTTCCAAATGCTGAGTTAAATAGAAACAGATTTTGAAAAAGTTCAAGCCTAATGGTACTCCCTAAAACAAAAATATTTCTGTGATAATCAATTAGAAAGAGATTGGTAGCTACATAAGAGCAACAGCTAAACTGCAGGACACATATTTTACCAGAGTGGACATCCAAGCATAATTCTACAATTCTTATAACAAACTTCAAAGACTGGCCACAAGAATGACCCTGAAAAGAACCTGATTTTAATTGAATCAGACTGTGAGCAACATATGTCCCAGGACTTTGTCAACAACAATAGGGTAACACAACTCAACTAGTGGAACTTACCAGCAAAGTGCAAAACCCACAGAGGCAGATGGCATAACAGAGACCAGGGAATGGAAAAGTCAAATATGTCCTGCTAAAGCCATTGATGTCTCAGGCTGATGGTACAGAAAACCCAAATGTAATATTGCCCTCCAAGAAGCAATACTAGGGGGTTCCACACAGTGGGGATGGGAGAAACTTGGCTCAAATTACCCAGCAAAGTCACTAAACAACTGAATAAATTTGGGAATGGGGGAGTGGATCAGTTAATGGAGTTGACTTCATGGAGTTGCCACTATGTTTTCAGGGGAGGAAGATGAAGGGGGAGGGAGGGGGGGGAGGAAGAGGGGAAAAAGGGGAAGGTAAAGTAAGGTAAGGTAAGGTGAGGAGTGAAGAGAAACTGAAATGTCAGATATGAAGGCCAGCTTCCAGAACTGTGAGCCAAATAAATTTCTATTATTTATAAATTATCTAGTCTATCATATTCTGTTTTCATAGCTGAAACTAACTTAGAGTACCTGGAAGTAAAACATATAAAGGAAAGATATAATGATCACAGTGTATCAATGTGATCATTTGCAAAACTCAAATAACTGCCCCTTTGTGTTGGATGCAAGAGTTTCCCAAAAACTAGCAAAGCAAATTATTTACAGGCATAAATGGGTTTCTAATCCTCAGTTTATTCCTAGCACAGACATATTTTCTTTCATTTCAGCTGTGAAGTTTTGAAAGTGGGCAAATATAATATGCTGATAACCTGGCAGTTTTCTATCTTAAGTGTGAGAAGCAAGTGCATCAGAAATATTTCTGCACAATAGGAGTTAATGCAACATAATTTAATGTGAATGATGGTATCTGAAAGAAAAATCAAAAGCCCAGCAAAATATGTACATTTTTAACTATTATTCAGCTCACTGTCAATCTGTAGAAGAAATATGAAAAATTCTTAGGCCTAGCTTCACAAAAAGGGCCATGGATTTGACTCTTTTTGCTGATTTGGAATAGCATTTGTCCTTCATTGATGATAATAATCATAGCCAAAATAATTTAGTGCTGCAGTCTGGCTGGGCAAAATAACTGGGAGGTGACAAGCAACTTGAATGTTGAAGCAGGAACTGCTTTATTGCGAAGGAACTCAGCAGGGAACTGAGCGGGAACTCAAGGTATCGGGCACCCAAGGAAGCGGGCACCCAAGGTAGCGGGAGCCGCTTTATTGCAAAACAGCAGAGGTATATATACCTAACTGATTACACACAGCTTGACTCAATTAGCATCATCTAGTTACAGCAATCAGTCAATAAGGAATCCCTACTATCTTAATGGCTCCTTGGCGTTGCCTCACAAACCACTCCTCTTGGCAAACTGCCAGGCGCCATCTTGACTTGATTTGTGGTCCCCAACAATTTAGTGTTTCAGCAGCATCTTGTGAGCTTTTCTCTGGCATCTACTGCATGTGAACTGGACAGTCCCCCACTTATGTGTGTGTGTGTGTGTGTGTGTGTGTTTAGCTACTATCATTTCATTTTCTTTTGTATCTTCATGAAGGGCAAAAGCAAGCTAATCTCTATCCCCCAAGGCAAAGAAAGCGGTCCCCCAGATCATTTCTCCTTTCCTTTTCTTTCCAAGGTTTCTGCCCCCTCTTATACAGGCGCACTGTATTGGGAGACTGTGAATTGTTTCTTCTGTGGGTCTAGTCCAGTGTGATGTCTGATCTGAGGAGTAAAATTAAGTTTATATTATATCAAACATGGGAAAGCCTGACATTTACCAAGACTTAATAATGAGGCTAAGAAAAGAAATATATATATATATATATATATATATATATATATATATATATATATATATATATATTCTTTTTTTTTTTCATGAAACTTTGTCACAAGAGAGTGGGGAGCTGAAGCTCAAAATCTCTTAATTCTTGTGCCTTGATTGAAAAAAAGAAAAATGAAGTCAGACGCTTAAAGCCAAGCAAGATAATTTTATTATAAGTGAGAGTAGAATAGTCTCAAGCACAGAATCACTCTCAAGAGAGGGTGCTTCTCTAGGCAAAGAAAGAAAAATAAAACAGTACTGCTTCAAAATTTATTGCAATTCTATGGTTGTGTTGAGCTGGGGTCCACCTTCTGCCATCTTAGCCAATCAGATATTCATCTCCTCCTTCAAAGAGGTTTTTGATCCTGCTGTTTTTCTTCAGTGCTGTCATGAGCTCATCCTATTCAGGGATGCTTCATCTACAAGCAGATTCTGTATTAATGTGGGATAGGCATCAATGACTGGACAAACTTTACCTTAGTGTGTCTGTACTACTAAAGAAATTTCTCTTCTAAACTATATTGAGATACCTATGGCCATAAATCCTAACTTTACAATGACCCCAGTGGACCCTTTCAGAAATTATTTCCAATGATCTTTCTTTCTTGACATATCCCTTTGATTTTCCCTATTTATTAGCAGGGTTTATACACTTGTTGTTTTTCTATAAGTTACTTGATTATTCATTTGCCTTAAATACAATTTAAAGAAAACCTGTGACTCTGACATGTTATTAATTTTTGTTCCGCTGCTCATTACTAACTACTACATTACAACCTAGTCAGTATAAGTAAACTATATATTAATTTTACTGTTTTGGGGAGGGTGCTTTCCTAGCATGCATGATGCCCTGGGTTCAATTCTCAGCACTGCATAAATAGATAAATAAGTTGATAGATAAATAAATAATTCCATCACTTTATCCGAACTCATTGCTAACATTCATGTTAATAGCATCACTCTGGAAGCTTGTAGGAATCTCAGTGCAATACAGAAAAAAATCTCAAAGAGCAAGAAAAACCAACCACTTTGCTTTGAAAGATGATGACCTGCAACTCTTTGTATACTTGTTTGAAGAAAGATTTTTCTATGTGTTCAATGTCAACATGTAATGAAAAATGCAAAAAAAAAAAATAGGAGCAAAGTTGTTTGTTGAATATATTTTACATTATGCCTAAATCTTCATTCTTCCCCTTTATTCAGATTCTAATAGTAAATCAAATTTAGATGTTTCTATGTTATAGATTTACTACTTTGCATTGCTTCAATTTTTTCTTATTTGAAAATAACAGCTCATTTTTTTTATCAGGTTTATTTTTTTCCTGTTGATTTAGAGGATGTCAGTAATACTCATCCTTCTTAAGATTGCTTTACCCTGACTTTGGGTATACAACTTCAGAAAACAAGGTTTCATGTCCAGAAACACACAAACACACATACACATACATAGGCAGAATGATTTAAGCTGTACCAACATCCTTTCCTATCACTTAACATTATAGTTCTTAGGATGTGTTCTGGCTTCCTGGGTAGAATTTTCAGACTTCCTTTTCTCCCAAATATTCTTATCAAGAATTTCTATAAGAATACAGATTATTAGTCACATAATAATAAAAGATAGTAATAGTGACAATAGATAAATGCTCCTTAATGATATTCTTGGGAAACCATCCTTTTCAAATGTTCAAGATTTTCTTTACTGGTTATTTCCAAATGCAAACACAATGGATTACTTTTTGTTTTCTTAGATTTTTATCTGAATTTGCACACTGTTGACATCTATATAATAGGAGGCTTTACTGCACCAACTTCCAACTTTGCCAGACTTTGCAAATAAAGGGTGTGGCTTTATTTCAATTACATGTCACAAGAACAGGAAGTGGGCCAAATATGGCCTGAGGGCAAAACTTTGCCTATCCTTGAGGGATGTAAAAAATAAAAAATGTCTATTGGATATTAGAAGGTATACAAATATATATATATATATATATATATATATATATATATAATGTGTTTTAAATCTCAAAACATTTACTTCAATCTCAAAACTGCCAACTTTTGAGCAAACAGCACTAGGTGTATTTAATACTCAAAAATTTATTATGTTGATAAATTACTAAAAGTCATGAAATAAACAATTCTTAAATTATAATCTATTATTTAATCATCTTTCATTTTAAATTTGTTTACTATATAACTGTCTATCATCTTTCTGATTCTATTTCTATTTGAAAATTGTATATTTTATTTCTATATTTTTCTTTGGCACTAAAATTTATATTTCCAAGTGGAATTTTCTGTATTTTAGACTATCCTTCCTTTTACACTTTTGGGATATCTCATTATAATATTTGCCAGAACCAAAATAATTATTTTTGTGATTTTTTTCCCTGTAGTTAATTTCTGTCTGTACTTAAAGAAAATATGTATTCCCAAACAGTTTAATGATGGCTCCCAGGTCAGATTTCCAAGAGTAGAGATATAAGGCAATTTTCAGAATAATCCACAGATTTATGCCTAATCTTTTGTATTATTCAATTTAATTTTTTGAATCATCTGTAGTGGTTCTTTAGTTCCTTGTTTCAGTTAACTGATCTGAACTTAGCATGCTGGGAGAAAAGATAACAAAAAAATATTTAAAAAAATTAGCTGAGGATATGTATCCAAATCACATATTTCTAGTTCAAAGATGACCAGTTGTGTGGGGAAGTAGAACAGTGTAAGGTCATATAAATATTTGTGAGAAGAGCAAATGTGAGACAAGACACAGCTGGATTTGTCTTTTATGCACGCTCAGAAGATACACCCCAAACAGTCTTTTTAGATTTAAAAAGAAAAGAGAGAGCACTGTGTTTTTAGTTGTTAACAAAATGAGGCTTCTTAAGTGTATACTTTAATCATAAACTTAAACTGGAGTTCCTGATTTCATCATAATAAAATTTTATTTATTTATTAATTTTTAAACTACCAAATGCAAAAAAAAAAATACACTTAACCGTAAAAGGAAAATTACACTGGAGAATTAATATAAAAAAACTTCATTGGTCTGCTTTTGTGAAAATTTCTTCATTTCCTGCTGTGCCATGTTGGGGAATGAATAGGTGAAGATCTACATAATGTGTTCTGATATTGTGATCTTTTATGTCTCTACAATGTAGAAGAAAAGTAGGAAATTAATTTATTACAGAAACGAAACATTTTGAAATAGAGTTCTAGAGTAATTGTTCACATCCCCAAATATCTTTTTAAAAGGTCTCTTCCTCCTTCCCTTCCTTTCTTCCTTCTTCCTTTCCTTCCTTCTGATTCTAAATACTTCATTTCTAACTAATGTGATGAAAACAATAGTTCATCTGACAGATTATGACATTTTAAAGAGAAAGAGCTTTAAGCAAAAACGATCATTTGCAACTCAGGACTGAAGAAATGTTTAATCTCACATGAACTAAAAGCCCCATTATCACTTTGTGGGTATTTTTAATGCCATGAAGAGCTTATTCTTTGGTATACAATATCTTTTCTTGAACACATCTACTCTAAACATCACAGCTTGATTATATTTGCCAGAACTAACAGAAATGACATTTGCTCTTCTCCAAAAAGGAAGTTTAACCAAAAATCCTTTCCTTGTCTACAGTTTTCCCAAGGCTCAAGTTATCCCAATTTAACATAAACACAGCTCTGGATAAATAATCTAAGTTTGTTCTCATGCAATGTGCCTGTTGACTCAGCTAGGCATCTGTCACCCTTGTGTAACTGAATGGGAAGGTTGCCTTTGAAAGTTGACAGGAACACTTCTTTACCTTTATGTATTCTAGGCACTGCCTTCAGAGCTAACTGCATTTTTGGCAAGAAACCACATGTAATTTGGCTCATGTTTCTTCTCTCATTATCAAAATTATTTATAGAATATCAGTGATAAATGATTTGCCTCATTTCTTCTGGAATATTACCAAAGCTGTGTAGGAAAATTTAGCTTAAAATTAGATAAAAAAAATCAGAATGTTAATACATTATATATACCAGGTCATAATGTTTGATTAAAATATGGAACCACAATTCAGATATTCAGTATGAATTTTTATAATTATAAATGGATTCTTTTCTGACATAAAAAATGTCTCAATTGTCTATATTTATGGAAAATAACATACTTTAAAAATACCCAGTATATAGCTTAATAACTAATTTACAATCCCACTAGTAGGCAAAACAAAAAAAAATGGATAATCATTATATTTTGAACAGACTGATGAATTCAAACATCATAAAATATTTACATAGCAATTATATTGGAGTCTGAGGAGACAACTTTGTACATCAGGACAAAGATAAATTATATAGTTACAGCATGTTTGGTTTCCTTAATGTCATCCTCATAAACAGGTTCCTTGGAATTTGTGTGCATATTCACTCTGTATCTTCAAATTTGTTGCTTTATCTAGGGAAAAAATCTTTAATATTTTAATTTTCTATTACTCTACTAAGTTATACATAAAATTGATATAAATGATGTCTAAAAATTACTGTGTGAAAACTCTAAATATGAAAGAAGCACTGATTCCTCAGTTAATTTATGATTGATTCAAAAGTTGAATGGCAATTAGGTTGCATTGTGTCTTCAGATTGCTCTGCAAACAATTTCAGAAAAGAATCCTAAATAAATGTTAAATAATTATGAACATTCCATAAAGATATTTTAGCCATGAAGAATGCATACAAAAGAAAAATCATGTATACCATCCAGGTTCTCAGAGACCTCTAGTGATGCTTCAGGATACTTTTTTCCAATTTGTTCTAAAGAACATAGACCTTTCTGGAAATTTTTATACACACACACACACACACACACACACACACACACATATTTGCTTAAAATATATATTGCTTAAGAAAAAAAAATATATATATAACACATATATATATTTCTTAAAAAATAAATATAGAAATATGTAATAATTTCAGAAAAGAATAAAGTGGAAGGAAAAAATCTTACCAAAAATCACATCATTAGATTGGTCTTATTCATTTTATTTATTTTTATTTTTATTTTTTAAAATTGATTCTATTTTTTTAAATACACAACAGCGGTCATTTTCTGTTTATATAATATCAATTTATAGTATATCACCTGAGTACCTATAAAATACACATGCTTCATTGAAAGAACACTAGATTTGAAGTCAGACAACAAATATTAAAGCTGACACTCAGATTCTGTTTTCTTAAGAAAACATTTTAATCTTGTTTTATTGTTCTCTTTTATGTGGATAGTATTAATTCTTAATATTGTGGTCAACATCATTGAAAGCAATGTGTACCAAAGCATTTGTAACCATAAATTGATAACTATGGTATTTAGCTAATTCAAGGTAAATTTAAATTCAAAGCATGAAAAATCAGTGCCTTCATTTTCTAATACTATAACAAAATTTAAATATCATCATCATCCAAATTCCTGACTACACCTGATACTGTAGCTGTAATAATTTTCTTTCATTGTCCTCAATGTGCATTCATTTTAATAATTGTTCCAAATATATATATATATATATATATATATATATATATATATATATATATATATATATATAAAGATTTTATATTCAATCATGTATCCTGTTTCAAACAAAAATACATATATTCCTCTCCTCAGAAATACCTATTCCTTTTCTTTTTCTTTTTTGGTACTAGGGATTAACCCCAGTGGTTCTTAACAACTGTATTTTATTTAGAGACAGGGTCGCACTGAGTTGCTTAGGGCCTTGCTAAGTTGCTGAGGCTGGCTTTGTACTGAAGATCCTTCTGCCTCAGCCACTGGGATTACAGGAGTACTCCACTATAACAGGCCAGAAATACCTATTCTAATAGCTGTATGATAAATAATTCATTTTTTTTCATTTTCACTTTTGCTTTTGTGCACTCTTGCAACATTACATGTACAGCATTTAAGGGTGCAAATATCTCTATGTCTTCCAATTATCACCAATAGTTTTAATTACAGGAATTACAGGGTTGTTTTAGTTTGATTTTTGTTTGTTATTTTACTTACAGGGCTGCTAATCAAGTAATTATTTTTAATAGCAGACCTAACATTATATTAGATTACACTGTTATTTATTTACCAACAAGTATTCAAATATATTGATAGAAATTTTAATTATTTCCCATTGGGGCTATTTTCAATGATGCTGCAACAACAACAAAAAAAAAAACATAAAAATAAAACTGTTGAAATATAAAATGTTAGTATTTACTTCCTTAAAATATCTGAATATTTTATTTATGTATCATAAAATTTTAATATTCCTGTTAAATTAAGAGTTTATTATAACTCATTTGTGCTGTATTTTACAGGGAATAAGGTTTAGAATAATTTCCATTTTTATTAATAGTAATACAAGTAGATAACCAATGAAAAAAAGCCAAAAGACTTGAACAGGTGCTTCACAGGGACGATATACCTGGATGATAAGGAAATGCAAATTAAAAACCACAATGTATTAGCACCACATGTCCATCAGAGTTGCTAAAATGAAAATGTTTCATAAATATCAAATGCTGAGGAGAATGTATAACATGTGAATAAGTTTTGATCCAGACATTCCACTGTAGGTTTATACCCTAAAGAAATGTGCACATACATTCCCCCAATGACATGTAAATAACTAGGAGAATGACAGCTAAGAAGAACAAAGGTTTTTTAAGTGCTAATTAAAATATTCTAAATTAGATTCTAATTGTGGTTGCCTAACCCTAAATCTTATACTTTGAATTGGTGAGTGATATGTCATGTGGATTATATCTTGGTAAATCTTAGAAGAGGTAGAAAGAAAAGAAGCAAGGAGAAAAGGAAAAAAATAAGAAAAGAAGAAAGCAAGAAAGGCATGAAGGAAGGTCAAGTTTCCAGAAATCAAAAAAAAAAAAAAAAGAATAGGGTCTATCTTAGCATAGTTATCAATAAACAAATGTGTTCTGGAAATTCCTCTTAATCTCAATGGATCTAAGTTTTCTCGTGGGACAAATGAAGATTGTAGACTGTTACTCTGTCAGTCATTTCTAGAAAATAATCATTCTTCTAAATTAAAAGAGAACACTTCACTTAATTGGCATAACTCTTAATATTTGTTTTGATTCCTGATAGTTTTCTACCATCAATGTCCCCTTAAGTAATTTATTATGGTTTCCAGAAATTAGGTAAAAAATACCAAACCAGCCCAAGGCAGTGGCTATGGATTCACTATTTTGGGTTTCTTAACTGATGTGTTCTTCATGGAATTCTTAGACCGTGAAATCTGGTCCTGTCATGAAGGCTATTTGCATAAAATATTTCAGCTATTATACTTAAATCTTTCTGTGACTTACAATAGTTCTGCAGTTGTGAAAAAAAAAGCAGTTCAATGTCCACATGTACATATTGCTGCCATAAATATATTTTGGCAGCAACTCTGCCAAAACTGAGGGAAAAAAAAATATGTCACTGATGAGTGACATTTTAACAGGGAAAAATTTTGTTACTTCTTGATTTTGGCTAGAACAGAAGCTTCAGTTACTTCTGATTAGCATGCAGGATAAAGGATGGCATTCAAAAGACCATGTTGTAGTAATTCCCATTCTTTTGACTACAACAATGAGATGAGATTTTCTACTGTGTTAGAGTTGTCTTCAAATAATAAAAATAGTTGTCATGAAGTGAACCAATACTTTCGACTAGTGTTTAAGCTCTCCAAAGATAGAAAACATCACATAAAATAAAAGGCTTAAGAGGAATTTAATATTATCATTTAATAAAATAATTATATTTATGATTATATTATCATTTTACACAAATAATTAGAGAATTACACTATTTGTTTAGGACATGTCAGATTTGGGCAATTGGTTTATTATAGTATTCAGTTTAGCCTGTAGACAGAATTTTGCATTTATTACACTCTCCATTGTTCTTCTGAGACTTTCCATTATTTTACATGGACAAAGCTAAAGAAATCACCCAAAGAAGAACATTAACATTTCAAATTACAATATTTATTTTAAATGTTTAATATAAAATTTTAAAATTAATATCAAGAAATGACTGATTTTCAGCTTTACATAAAATTATTTGAAAATATTTTTAGTTAGAAATTATTCAGTTTAATGCTTTGCCATATTATAATTATTTCTATTATTTTAGAAACTGGGTTTATAATCCACAATACAGAAACAGAATTATATATTGCAGTGAAGACTCAACTGGATGTCAGTTGATTTAGTTTACCTTACAGAAGTCATTCAATTTTTTTTTACTTGCAAATGAAGAAAACTATACATAGCACAGTGTGCAAATACCATAGGTTCATGAACTGTTGTGTAATGAACACAATCATATATTCAATACATACGTTAAATAAAAGGACTATAACTAGATCCTCAAAGGCCCTCTTGGGTCTCCCAAAAACTCCTCCTGCAAGAAGCTGATGTAATTCTGCTTTCCAATATGACCAATATATTCAATCTGTTTTGATACTTCATTAAATTTAAATAAAAGTGTGCACTCCTTTGTGTCTGGGTCTTATTGCTCAATCTTTTGTTTAAGATATCCTTTCATATTATTGGGAATATTTGTGTATTGTTCTTTTTGAGGATATGTATTATGTCACTATGGGTTACTATGAATACTGACACTTGCATCTACTACATGTCTTTTGGAGACTATTTGTGCATGTTTTTTAATACTTACTAAAGCAAGTATTCATCTCCCCTTTGATTGCATGGGTTTATTTACAACCATGTCATGTACCCTAACTTCAACTCTCACCTTAATGCTCATGACAGGTTCTGTTGTTTCCTAGGAGTGCTACTGAACTAGACTACAACCTACTTCCAAGATTTGTGGAATCTCAATTGTCTATATATTCTCCTGCTTCCTCTTGTCTTTTCTCTACTCTTCACTCTTTCCATACTATGCAAGACACTTAAAATGTCTACATAATTTTTTAAGCTTTCTCCGATCGTAAACCAGAAGAGTCATGGTTTATATAACTGATATTTTGGATACCATATAATGACTTAGGTAACATTAAAGAATTAGTTACTGTCTTAAAATAGAGCAGGAAAACATTAATAACTCAATTTTTAGGAAAATTAACAACTCAATGAATGATCCTACCACCTAGTTAATACTCTTGTCCTAGATTAAAAACAGAGCTGGGAAAATTAATTATTACTAACAGAATATTTACTTAAGGCAATTCTTACAAATTTACTTCTGCTCCTACAGCAGACAATTTGAGAAGATTTTTGCATTCACTCTGAATCCTGGGCCTACCTGTTTCCCTGAATGATTCCTTAATTGCTTACTGTTTTTAAGACTTATTTTTTCTTCTGGAAATGAATAATAATCATTGATCCTTTTCTCATAGTTTTGTTGTAAGCAAAAAATTAAAATGGTGCATGGACCAAACTTTCTATACATGTATCATATATTATCTATCTGTATGAATGATATGCCATTAAAGAGACTACAGGTGGGAGAGTTTGCTATGGAACACTTGCATTCTTATATAACTTGATGATTGTGCAAAATCATAAGATTTTTATTCATTTAAATAAGACATAAATATTATTGATGCAACTGTGAAACTTGATATGTGAAGAAATGCATCACATAGTGCTCAGATAATCCAAATCTTAATGCAGATAAATAATGTCTGTTTACTACTTGGTATAAAAGTAGTGGATCCCCTAAGCTTGTCAGGTTCCCATAGCATACTCCACTACCCACATAGACTCTACCATGCTTAATTGGTCTTACAATGACACTTGGGGTACAGAGACCCAGCAGGATAATAGTAGTATTCTTAGCACTGTTTTCTCTGTGCATATTGCCAGAGCAAAAATCTTTAAAAAAATTTGTTAAGACTGATTAATGAGGCTCATAAAATGCCATATAATTATAAACCATTTTTATTTATGTGAACATCTTTTATCTTTACTTCTTTTTTTTTTTTTTTTTTTTTTTTTTTTTTTAATTTTTTATTGTGGGTTGTTCAAAACATTACAAATTTCTTGACATATCATATTCCACACTATCTTTACTTCTTGACAATATATTTTGTGTGCTTTATTTGTAAAATGTATTGGCAATAAAACTAATCAAAATTTAAAACAATTAATAATATTCTTTGTGAAGTAAGTCTTAATATGTATCTTATTTCTCCAGTAAAGTCAAATTGTACTTATATTTTCTATTATCTATCAAACATTTCACTGCAGCAGAATACAATATTGTTATATTCTATATATTCATGATAAACATGCATATATTCTTATTTATTATAATAGATTAATAAATTAATTAAGCTATATCATATGTAACTTAATAGCTTATGCATTTATCCATTATCTGTTCAAATGGCTATATTTTCTGATTTGCTATTTTAGCAGTATATGTAATCTTGTTTTGGTTATTTTTTTCTTCTGTGTTTATTCATAAGTTTCTCTAGTTTAGAAGATCTATAAGGAAAAGGATTATTTCTAGCACTTTTTTTTATCTTCCTGGAATAGTTATATTCCTACCTTGAACATGTCTGATTATGGACTGAATGCTCGTGTATCCCCAAAATTCATGTTAAGACCTTAACCCCCAAGATGATGGTGTTTGGCAATGGGCTTTTAAAAGAAGATCTGTGTTAATTGAAATTTTGAAGATGGAGCCTGCATGATAGAATTAGTGCCTTTATAAGAACAGACACTAGAGGTATAACTCCCTTCCATGAGGGTGTTCATATGACTTGTGAACAAAGAGACAAGTGGCTGCTTGCAAGTCCCTCAAAAAGGCCTCAGAATAAAACCTACCTTGCTGACAACTTGAATTTGTACTTCCTAAACTTTAGAATGGAGATAAATTAATCTTGTTTTAGCTACCCCACCCATGGTATTTTTCTTTGGCAACCTGAATTAGCTAACACAGATTTGTTTAAGTTACTTTTTGCTTTATGTGTTCATTCCGGTTTCAAGGCTTACTAAGAGAAGGATCATTTCCACTACTTCTTTATCATCTTACAATAGTGGTGTGCTTGTTTTTATATAATTGAATCAAATCCTAGAAGACTCACTATCAGAGAAAATAGTAGAAGTTTGCAAGCACCAGAAAGATTTTGATTTGATTTAAGAGAGCTGCTTGTCTGAACAATATGTCTTCTGAGTCATTTAATCCAAGAGATAAATAGTTTTTGGCAAGGAATCAATTAATATTATGGGTTTTTTTTTATGTTGAGGCCTCATAGCTTAGATTTGTTATGTCTAATTGCGCATTAATTAAAGATGTCTCATCTTTCAAGATGCCTTGTTCACAATTTTGAAGACAGATATCATGGTCAGAGTCAATATTTCATTTCATAGATTTTAGCACTGAAATTTGGGGAGAGGCTTGAACCCTAAATGCCATGTGATGTGTACCTGAGGGATAGAGCATCTTGGCAAATTATTCAATTCAAAATCTAAGGCCTCTTTCTGTAGCCTCTGTCCATATTAGGTCAAGTCCATTTAGACCAACTCTGGATAGCTTTTTAGTAGGTTGCTGTTTCCTATATTCCATCAGCATCTGAAATATTATCCAACCATTGCCTGTATCTCTGTCTCCGGATCTGTTTTCCTTGTTTGCGGTTTGATATTTAAAACTTTCAATTATCATTATTTGGGTTTTCCTGATTTTTCTTTGAGTCATCTTAATTTTGCTTGTAGTATATTCTGATCTATTAAATCTCTTTAATTTCTACTTTGTCCTTCAGCCCCATTTTTTAAAAGAGAAGATTCTCTTTTGAAAATTAGCTTTCTAGGTCTCTTAGGCTTGTGTCTTTGAAAATAGTGTGGTTGTCTCTTAATCAATACAAACATCAACAACAATAAAACTTAAGGTTGAAATCTACTTTTTATGACCATTACTTGCTTCTATACAATTAACCAATCCAGAGTCAGAAACCAGATTCACACGATGACATTTCAACTTTTGGCAAGTTATATGCCTCTGAATTTTACCTCTAAGCATATTCCTCTTTTAAATCAGTATGGAATTTAGGGCCACAAGTTCAGTGCTATTTAGCTAGATTGGGAGCTAATAAAATTAATATAAATTTTGGTAAGCCCAGCTCATTTTTATAAAATTAGGGAATATTGTGTATGTCCCTATATAATGAAGAGTCAAATTGGAGCACATTTGCTCACCCATCTGCTAAGTACCTTTCAATTTGTAACTTTGTTTAGGCCAGGGATAACATTCTGGTGTACAATAGATAGAAACTTTACAGTTCAAGGTCAAATTGGAGTAGTTTTACACCTGTAGACCAAGTGTGAACACTAGGGGCCATTTATTTGTCTTTGATCCTCAACCAAGAGTCAATGGATTGAATCACTGGTCTAGCAGTGAGGGCCCTGGATTCCAATCCCCAGCATCAAAGAAATAAGATAAAATAAAGAACTTCTATTTATAGATCTATCACTTAACAACAGGCTATTTGAGGGTAAGGAATTTCCATGTTGACAACCATAATACTCTTAAGACCTAGCACAGAATCTGACACATATAGTGATTTTGTATTTAGGAATACATACTTTTAAAAATCCTCTGACTACTGTACAGGTTTCTAATACTCACTCCTAGCTGGTTCTTTGCTTCTGGTAACACAGTAAGACTAAACTTTCCAAGTTCCTTTTCAATTAAGTAAGCGTGTATGGGTATATCTAGGCTATGAAAAATGAGCAAGCCATGAGTATTACCCCTGGACCAAGACAGTTACAAACATGAGTTCTACATTCTGCATACTGTCCCTGTCCCCATTTGGTGGTCACCCTAGAGCCATGTGTTAAGAATCACTGTCACAGATAAGGCACATGGAATAAGGAGGGTTGGTCTATCCACATAGAATTTTATGCAAGCTTTGATTGGATCTGTCACTGAGATTTAGATTGGATTTTGTAAATGCCGTATCAGACTGATATATAACACTGATTTTATGCATGTTAATTTTATCCTTAATGGAAAATTATATATCCACATGAAGAAACTTTTAAGTCTTCCTCTTTCTGCTCATTATTAGTATATATGCATCATCTTAAAGAAATTTGGGGAAAAACATCGTTCACTTAATTTGTAGTCTGATTCAATAAAATTCCCATTTGAATTTTTAACAGTATGTTCATATTTTTCCTTTGCTTGTAAAATTATTATTAACCAAGTGGTATATAATTCTTTTTAACAGACTGTAAGCCTTAATCTTGTGGAAGTAGAGTCTAATTGAAGAAAAAAAATCCATGACAACCTAATAAAACTGTAGACCAAAATGAGTAACATGTAAATAATTAAGTAATGATTACTATCCATTGGTCCAGGAAAATGACTTGCCCCAATTAAATGTTCCTCATTTAATTTCTGTTTACTTCAATATAGTGAAAAACACTGTTATAATACATTGTTATATTGTGAACATGTATGATTATGTAGCAATGAGTCCCACCACTATGTACAATTATAGTGCACAAATAAAAATATGAGAAAAAATACATACTTTTTACTGTGGCTCACTCTTCTATTTTTAGAGTGTACATTTTTATTGTTTTTCAAAGTCTGGTAGTGAGGTTATGTTGTTCTTGATGCATGTAATAATGAAAATATCTGCTTTAAAGATAAAAGATACTTTTGGTAAGTGAGAGTTCAATTATAAAAAAATTATATATTTTTAGATTTGACCTAGAATGTTGACTTTAAAAATAAAGTAACTCAATTCCTTCTGAAAACTGTGAGGGGTGAAATGGCTATTGAAACAGCAAGAACATAGTACTCTTGATGGAAGTGGTTTGTTTTTGTTTTATTTTTAATGGCTAGGACCTTGGAAGCATGGGACAGAAAGGAAATGGGAAATAGAAATCTTGAAATGTGTTTCATCGAGTTTAGAAATTAAATAAAGAGATCTTACTATTTACTCACCAAAAAGTCAAAAGCAATTTTACAAGTGATGGGAAATTTTCAGCAGATGATTAAGACTTTACAGGGAATTTATTGAATCAAGTTCATAAATTAGGTGAAGTGTAGCTATCATTTTACATGTACTATTTTAGTCCTTACAGGAATCTTGTGACTTAGGTATTATTTATTTTGCAGTTGAGAAATTTGGATAAAAATTCTCAAAGCATATTCAGATAGAATGGCTCTAGGTTCTAAACTCTGATTGCAAAATTCATATTTCCACTGTACTCCATTGCTTTCCTTAGCAGATAGCTATGCTCACTTTTATGAGAAGTAAAAGGTAGCTCAATTAAGTATGAATTAAAAAATGTAAATTAGCTATTTTGACCTCTATTCCAGCACTCCTACTAAACCAAGGATCTGTTCATAATATTAGTCAATTATGAGATTTAAGAAGGTAAGAAGTTAAATAAGCATTTGGGTGCAGTGCAGCCTGCTATAATGAACACAGGTGCTGGAATTATTTGAGCTCAGTTTAGGGTTGATTTCTATAAAATAGAAAATGACACAGTCTACTAGACTTAGAGACATAGGGCTAATATGTAAGTACTTGAGGAAACACCTTCCTCATGGTAAGAGATCAGCCTATGGTAGTTATCATTTTCCTGTCTTCGACACGCTGCTACCTGAACCAAGTGCAACCCAGACTATATTGTGAGTACCATTCACCACATTAGTGTTAGTAAGAGTTATGAGTTGAGTGACAGCAAAGTAGAGGACAGAAGTGGATTTATTTTCCTCCTGGACAAATGAGATATTAAAAAGAATAATGATATCAGATGAGACATTTAAAGGTCCCAAATTTTATTAAACTTGCCTATGGCCTCTGAATGACTATCATATCTGCCTCCCAGCAATAGAAGAGAAGAATACACAGAATATGGGAAAGTACCTGCCATCTGGGATAACAGCATGATTCTCATTCATGCCACTTTGAATTAGCTGCCCATGGAAGTAGATCAAAAGTTTCCTGATGGATGTAGTCACCTCTTTTAGTGCCCATGTTACTTCTCAAATGTCACTTATTACTTACAAATCACTGTAGCATGTGTGTTGCCATGAAAATACTCCTACACTACCACTACAAATAATTCTGGTTGCAATTTTATGAAGTATACATTTCTTTCATAAGCCTGGGATTTTATGAGTTAGTTTGGAAAGAGTCATACAATCTTGTTCTAGCTTCTAAGCTAATGTCCCAGTTCCACACCCACCCCTCTAGACTAGTGATGCTGGGGATACAACTGAAAAAAAAATATTTCCTTTGCCAGTTGTCCCATTAGGCTATTCAAAAAGAGGCTGCTACAGAATGATGAAGAGCTAGAAAAAGGACTTCTTCCTTTCTGCTTCCTTATGTGGATTCCTAGGTCCTCTCAGTACCACCCTAGGAACACTCCTTTACCTGCAGTGGCAGTTTGTTGCAGAATAAGGTTTTACAGATTAAACTTTTCTATCACTTGCAGAACCAGTTTACCCAGCCAACATCAGCCATCTGGTTACTCTTGCTCATCAAATATTTGAAATCTAGCTCTAAAGAGATTTTTCTCTGAGTCAGAAACACCATGATGAGTTGACCACCACCTCTACCCTTAAAGCTAAGCTTCACTCTAGAAAGCCACTCCTCCAAAACTTTAAATTTTAATAATCTGCTCATTATTTCCCCATAAGTAAGGATGGTAAGTCTTTCTTTTTTTATTTCTTTTACTAGTTAGTCATATGTGACAGTAGAATACATGTATGCATGTTGATATATCATACATAAATGGAGTATAAGTTCTCATTCTTCTGGTGGTACATATTGTAGAATCACTTTGGCCATGCAGCCATACATGTACATAATGTAATAATGTCTGTTTCATTCTGCTATCCTTCCACTCTGATACCCTTCCCCTCCCTTCACTCCCTTCTGTCTAATCTAAAGTAACTTTATTCTTCCCTCCTCTCCTTATTGTAAATTAGCATCCACATATCAGAGAAAACATTCAGCCTTTGGTTCTTTGGGCTTATTTGGCTTAGCATGATATTTTCCAATTCAATCCATATACTGGCAAATCCCATCATTTCATTATTTTTTAAGGCTGACATTTTTTCATGTATTTGTTGATCAATTGTATTTCTTCTTCTGTGAATTTTCTGTTCAGTTCCTTAGCCCATTTATTGATTAGGTTATTCTGGGTGTTTTGGTGTTAAGTTTTTGGAGTTCTTTATATATCTTGGAGATTACTTCTCTATGTGAAATGCATGTGGTAAATATTTTCTTCCTTTATGTAGGTTCACATTTCACTTATTGATGTTTCCTTGCTGAGAAGAAGCTTTAATTTATTAATTATTGATTTTATTTCTTGTGCTTTAGAGGTCTTGTTAAGGAAGTTAGATCCTAAGCTGACATGGTGAAGATTTGGGCCTACTTTTACTTCTATTAGGCGCAGGTCTGTGTTATAGTGCTTAAGTCTTTGATCTACTTTGAAGTGAGTTTGGTGCAGAGTGAGAGAGGTTTAATTTCATTTTGTTATATGTGGATTTCCAATTTTCCCAGCATGATTTATTGAATAGGCTATCTTTTCTCTAGTGAATATTTTTGGTGCCTTTGTTTAGTATGACATAATTTTATTTATGTGGGTTTGTCTCTGTCTTCTATTCTGTACCATTGGTCCACGTATCTATTTTGGTGCCAATATTATGCCATTTTTGTTACTATGGCTATGTAGTATATTTAAGTGATGTCTCCTGCTTCATTCTTCTTGCTAAGGATTGCTTTAGCTATTCTGGGTCTTTTATTTTTCCAAATTAATTTCATGATTGCTTTTTCTAGTTTTATAAAGAATGTCATTGGGATTTTAATTGAAATTGCATTTAATCTGTATAATAGATTTGGTAGTATACCATTTTGACAATATCAATATTGTCTATCCAGGAGCATGGGATAGATATCTTCTAAGGTCTTCCATTTTCTAAGGTCTTCTTCAATTTCTTTGTTTAGTGTTCTATAGTTTTTATTGTAGAGGTCTTTCACTTCTTCTGTTAGATTAATTTCCAAGTATTTTATTTTATTTTTTGAAACTATTGTGAATGGGGCAATTTTCTTAATTTCTCTTTCAGTAGATTCATTACTGATGTATAAGAATATGTTTGATTTATGGGTGTTGATTTTATTACCTGCTACTTTGCTGAGTTCATTTATGAGATTTAGTAGTTTTCTGGTGGAATATTTTTGGATCTTCTAAACATAGAATCATGTAATTGGATAACAGTGATAGTTTGAGTTTTTTTCCTATTCATATCCTTTTAATTTCTTTCATCTGCCTGATTGCTCTGGCTATAATTTCAAGGACAATGTTGAGTAGAAGCAATTGAAAGTGGGCATCTTATCTTGTTCCAATTTTTAGGAGGAATTCTTTCAATTTTTCCCCATTTAAAATTATGCTATCCTTGGGGTTAGCGTATATATCTGTTACAATGTTGAGGTATATTTTATTATCCCCCTAGTTTTTCTAGTGTTTTGAACATGAAGAGGTGCTGTATTCTGTCAAATGCTTTTACTACATATATTGAGATGATCATGTGATTCTTTAAGTCTATTGATGTGATGAATTATGTTTATTGATTTCCATATGTTGAATCAACCTTGCATCCCTGGGATGAACCCCACTTGAACAGGGTATATAATATCTTTTCAATATGTTTTTGTATGCAATTTTCCAGAATTTTATTATATTTGTGTCTATGTTCATCAGGGATATTGGTTTGATGTATTCTTTCTTTGATGTGTCTTTGTCTGGTTTTGGTATCAGGGTGATATTAGCCCCATAAAATGAGTTTGGAAGGTTCCCTCCTTTTCTATTTTATGGAATATTTTGAGGAGTATTGGTGTTAATTCTTCTTTCAAGGTCATGTAGAACTCAGCTGAGGATTTATCTGGTCCTGGGATTTTCTTGATTCATAGGCTTTTGATGGTGTGTTCTATTTCATTCCTTTAAATGATCTGTTTAAATGATGTATGGCCTCCTGATTCAGTATGGGTATATTATATGCTTCTAGAAATTTGTGGATGTCTTCAAAATTTTCTATTTTATTGGAGTATAAAATTTCAAAATTATTTCTAATAATCTTCTCTATTTCAGTTGTGTCCTTTCTGATATTTTGTTTTTCATCATGTATTTTAATAATTTGAATTTTCTCTTTGTTAATGAGGATAGGGTTTTATCAATTTTATTTATTTTTTTAAAGAAGCAATTTTTGTTTTGTCAATTTTTTAAATTGTTTCTTTCAATTTTATTAATTTTAGCTCTGATTTTAATTATTTCCTCTCTCCTACTGTTTTGGGTATTGATTTGTTATTTTTCTAGGGCTTTGAGTTGTAATGTTAGCTCACTTATTTGTGGACTTTTTATTCTTATAATGAATGAGATCAATGCAATGAACTTTCCTCTTAGCACTGCCTTCATGGTGTCCTAGAGATTTTGGCATGTAGTACCATGTCAAAATTCTTATTTACCTCTAAATATTTTTAAATTTCATACCTGATTCCTTCTGTTATCCATTTGTCATTTAATAGTGTGTTATTTAATCTCCACGTGTTACAGTAGCTTCCATGTTTTATTCTATCATTGATATCTAATTTCATTCCATTATGATCTGATAAAATGCAATGTATCATCTCTACTTTTTCTATTTGCTAAAAGTTGCTTTGTGGATAAGATGTGGTCTATGTTGCTGAGAAGAAAGTGTATTCATTTATTGATGGATAAAATATTTTATATATATATATCTGTTAAGTCTACATCATTGATTCTATTATTTAGTTTTATAGTTTCTTTATTTTTGTTTGGAAGATTTGTACAGTAGTGAGAAAGATTTGTTGTTATCTATTTGATTTTTGAAATTGAGAAGGGTTTGTTTGATGTACATAGATGCTCAATTGTTTGAGGCATAAATATTTATGAGTTTTATGTCTTGTTGATGTATAATTCACTTAAGCTGTATGAAATGGCTTTCTTTGTCTGCTCAGATTAACTTTGGCTTGAAGTCCACTTAACTTGGTATGAAAATATCAACCTGTGGGCTTGGGATGCGGCTCAAGTGGTAGCGTGCTCGCCTGGCATGTGTGAGGCACTGAGTTCGATCCTCAGCACCACATAAAAGAAAATAGATATTGTGTCCACCTAAAAAAAACAAATATATATATATATATATATATATATATATATATATATATTATAAACCTGTGCTTGTTTCCATGATCCATGTGAATAATATGTTTTTTCCCATCCTTTTTCCTTCAATCTGTGGATATCTTTGCCTAAAGGTGAGTCTCTTAGAGACAGCATATTGTTTGGGTCTTGTTTTTTAATCCAGTCTTCCAGTCTGTCTTTTGATTGATGAGTTTAGGCTGATAACATTCAAGGCTGTTAACATTCAATGATTTGTTTTTCCATTCATTTTGGTTTATTTCTGCTTTTTAATTTTATTTTTATTTAGTTTCTCCTTTGATTGACTATTCCTATTCTTTCACTTCATCTTTATGGAATATCTTGTTGAGAATGTTCTGCAGTGCAGGCTTTCTAGTTGTGAATTATTTTATCTTTTATTTATCATGGAAGCTTTTTATTTCATCTTCAAATCTGATACTTAATTTTGCTGGATATACAATTCTTGGTTGACTTCTATTTTCTTTCAGAGCTTAAAATATATTATTCTAGGACCTCCTAGCTTTGATGCTCTGGGCTGAGAAATCAGTTGAGATCTGAATTTATTTCCCCATATGTAATTTGATTTTTTTCTCTCATGGCCTTTATTCAGTGTGCTAGTCATACTCATTATAACGTGTCTTGGTGTAGGTCTGCTATAATTTTGTATATTTGGCATTCTGTAAGCCTCTTGTATTTGATTTTTAATTTTATTGTTTAGGTTTGGGAAATTTTCTGATATTATATAATAGAAAAGATTGTGCATTCCTCCATTCCTTCATCTACCCCAATAACTCTTAAATTTGATTTTTGTGTTAGCACATAATTCTTGGATGTTTTGTTCATGGTTTCTTATCATCTTCTCTGCAATATCTTCCTCTATTTTCAAGATAATATATTTTGTCTTCATTGCTTGAGATTTTGTCTTCCAAGTGGTCTAGTCTTTTGGTGATGCTTTCTATTGAATTTATAATTTGGCTTATTTATTCCTTCATTTTGAGTATTTCTTCTTGCTTCTTTTTTTTTCTCACAATTTCTAACTCTTTACTTAAGTGATCTTTCACTTCCTGTATTTTTCTTTGATTTCACTCCTATACTATTCTTTACTTCACAGATCAATTTAACTATGTACATTCTAAACACCTTCTCTGGTGTTTCTTCTACTGTGTTGTGAGTGGATTCTATTATTAAAACATCTTGGCTTGTTTGAGGTGCTTGATTCCCTTGTTTGTTCATGTTGTTTGTGTGTTTTCCCATCTAGCAGATGGATCTAGGGTAGCACAGATTCTACCCTGAAAACTTATAGTGTCCCTGAAGGTTTCCAGTACCTCATCTTTAAGGGAGGTACCCAATATCAACAGCACCCAATGCAAACAACATGTATCCCAAAATCCACTGGTTCTTATTAAGACTTCCACAGTTTTCTTGCAATAAACAGAAATAAATAGTTCAATTCTTATCGACCCTATATAAATTAAATTTGCTAAAAGGTTTTACAATTTCAAATTTTGGACAAAGATGAACAGAAGTTGTACAGGACATAAGGTGTATGAGGAAGAAGGAGAAGAGCCAGAAGTAAAAATCTATAGGAAGAATGGAAGAGAAATTGATAGAGATTGACTGAAAGTGGGAGAAAAGATAGAGAATCCAGGAAAACAGACAACTGAGAGAAAAATTATATTCAATCAAAAAATTTAAAATATAAAAATGTATAACAAAACTCCAAAATACCATTTATTCTTCATAGTCTTTAACAAACTGATGCATGAAAAATCCCTGTTTTCAAATATGGTAAAGATGTTTGTGAAGAGAAAACAAACAAACAAAACAAAAACAAAAAAAACAAAAAAAATAAAACAAAAACTCAATGGAAAATGGAACAACTGTTTGCATTGGTGTTCAAAGCTTTCTCAGTCCTGTCTCTGATTCTTCTTCATGGGATAGCCAAGCCCAAACCAGCTCATTTAGACCCAGTCACTATCTGGATCTGAGTTTCAGACACCCCAAGCTTGGCCACGTTGCAGTCCCAAGATCTTGACACTGTTCCAATTTGCAGTGAGATCACCAGATTTGTGCTCACACAGAGAAGTAACCTGTAAAGAAGCTCGAAGATGGCAGTCACCAGCAATCCCAACAGAAATAATCTAATCACAGCCAACCCTAAAGGCACTCTGACACTGGACCTCCAGGTCCCAGCTGCTGTTCTCAAACACCAGTGAGGTGCCTCCACACTGAAATGATGGTGGTGTCAAACTGGTTGGCCCCCTGACCCTCAGGTGCCAGTGTCCCAAAATAGAGACCACTGTGTGCAAGCAAACCTGCAGGAACTCTGGCAGTGGATCTCTGGGTGGCAGCAGTGGGTCAGGAGCAGTGAGCGGTAGGTCCTCAGCAGCAGCAACTGGTTGGCAGCAGCAACTGGTTACTTCTCTGTGTGAGCACAAAAAGAACTCTGAGTGAGTACAGTAGCTGTACCTACAGTAGCAGCCCCAGGAAAAAACCTCCCTCCTTGGTACCAAGAGTAGTGTTTTTCTTGCAAGTAGCTATGTCTGACATCTTGTGTGCAGAAAAGTGTTAACATAGCATGCCTAAGCAGATTGTCTAAAAAATTCTTCTTATAAAGTTTGCCCTTGGCTAGTATCTGGGAACTTAGGTTTTGAGAAGTTTCCCACCATTTTCTGATAAGAATGAGTTATTGGGCCTAAACTGCATGTGTAGTTGTAATCAGTGTCATTTATCCAGAATATCTATATTTTTTTCTGAAGTCTGAATTTTTTGTATATGAATGGCAGAATTCGGATAGCTGACCAGCCCCCAGTAAAGATCTTGGGTACTGAGACTTTAATGAGAATCTTTACTTGAAAATGTTTCACAAGGATTGACACAATTCAATATTGGGAAGTTTAATGCATTCTGTGTGAGTCTATTGAAGAAGATGCTTGGATATTTTAGATTAGTTTCCTCCTGAGTTTATCCATGCTCCTTCTCCTTTTGTTGATCTTATTTCATTTTTTTAAACTAAGATAAGCCCTTAGTATTACTATATGCTGAGTACCGTGAGTTTTTTCAGTGACTCAAAGGGAAGTCATCGTGATCCCTGATGGATTTTAGTAGTCTTTTTTTTTCTTGTCAATTGTTTCATACTTAAGTGTATTTGTCAACCTTTTTTCCCATTATAGTAAAACAGCTAAGACAGAATATTTATGAAGTAAAAAGAAGCTTATTTTGGCTCACAGTTCTGGAGGACCAAGTTCAAGATCTGGGAACCCCATTGGTTTGGTTTTCTGGTGAAGGTGCCACATCATTTTGGGAACACATATCCAAGAGTATGCTCATATCATAACCCAGAAAGCAAAGAGAAAGAAAAACATGGAGAGTTCCACAACACTTTGAAGATGTGGCCCTCAGGTTCCAAGTCCTGAAGGTCCAATGTCCTGAAGGTCCACAGCACCTTGCAATAGCACCACACTGGGGATGAAGCCTTTAACACCTGTACCTTAGGAGAACACTATCCATACTCAAATCTTACCTAGCACTACACAATATATCTTTGACTTAATTTTTCTCTGATTAAATAATTAGGTTTATTAAGCAATGAGCTAAAGTTATTCTTTCAGTGGCACATTTTTTGATGTATGTTATGCACCCACATTGGAAGCAATACCTGAGCACAGGTATACAGGTTCACTGGAAGTACTGGATCATAGGCTTCAGGAAGAAGTTGAAATCTGGTTAACACACACCCCAGATTAAGATTCTATTTGCACATAAATTTGGGGGACAGTTCCCAATTATGTAAATGTTTATTTTTTCTTGAGTACCTAAGTAAATTAAATGTTCTTCCTTGAAAGGGTAAATTTATTACTTTTGCATGAACAGATAACTCTCCAGCAGTCAGTACATCCTTAGAGACATAATATCTATATCTATAATTTCTAGATGAATTGCTTTACAATCATATCATTGGTTATTCATAGATTCTCTAAGTAATGTCTACTTTGGGTTTATTTCAAAGTCTTTGATAAGGTCAACAGAAGTTAAATAGCCAAAGTGCAGACCAGTACATTAGGTTTTACATTCATGGTATTTTATTTACTTTATTTCAGTTTCCATTCCCACTCCATTCTTTCTCTCCCCTCCTCCCTCCTTCATTCTTCTTCCAATACTCTACTGATTTTCATTTAGTTCATTTATTTATTCATATTGTGCTTTCTACCTATACATAAATGTGGAATTCTCTGTGTATGTTTGTATATGCACACACTATGATTTTTAAAATTCATTTTTCATTTCCTCCCTTTTCTTGTGCCTCTTCCCTCCTTCTGGATCTCCTTCTTCTACTTCACTGGTGTTCTGTATACCTTTATGATATCCAACTCTCTCCTACCTTTTTGTATAAACCTTATTTTGCTTTAGCTTCCACATATGAGATTAAACATCATCTAATCTTTGATTTTCTGGGTCTGGCTTATTTCACTTAGCCTGATGTTCTCCATTTTCATCCATTTATCAGCAAATGTCATAATGTCATTCTTGTTTATGACCGAGTATACATTGTGTATAACTACTTCATATTTAAAAACTATCGATGTATATCTGGGCTGGTTCCACAATGTGGCCATTGTGAATTTTGCCTGATTACTCTGGCTAGATTTTCAAGAATTATACTAGTTAGGAGTGCTGAGAATGGACACCTTTGTCTTCTTGATTTTAAGGAAATTGCTTTCAATTGTCCTTCATTCAGTATCATGTTCTTTTCTTTTCTGCTCCTTGATTCTATACACGTGGTGAATTACATTTATTGATTTGCATATTTTTATCCAATATTGCATTCCTGGGATAAAAACCAAGTTGACCATAGGGTATTATCTTCTTGTTGTGTTGTTGACTGTGCTTTGCTAATATTAAGACTTTTTGCATCTATGTTCATTGAGAATATTAGTCTACATTTCTTTCTTTAATGTGTCTGTCTGGTTTTGGTATCAGATCTATACTAACTTCACAGAATGTATTTAGGAATGTTCCCTCCCATTCAATTTCATGGAGTGCTTTGAGAAAGACTGAGTTTTGTTATCATTTGAAAGTCTGTTAGAATTCAGCTGAGAATCTATCTGGTCCTGGGAATTTCATTTTGGGGAAGCTTTTAATTGCTTTTAAATTTTATGATTTTGCATTGATCTGCTTAGTTTTCTGTATCTTCTTGATTCAATATGGGCAGTTCATATGTGTCAAGAGATTTGTAAATGTCTGGTTGAATTTTCATTTTATTGGAATATAAATTTGCAAAGTCATTTCTAATGATCCTGTAGATTTCAGAAGTGACTGTGGTGATACTGCCTTTTCCATCTCTGATTTTGTTGATTAGCATCTTCTATACTATTTTTGATTAGTTTGGCTAAGGGTTTATCAACCACATTTATCTTTTTAAAGAATTAACTCTTTTTGTTGCATTGATCCTGTGTATTTTTTATTTGTTGTTTTCATTTTCATCTCTGGTTTTAATGTTTTCCTTACATCTACTTATTTTGGAATTAGTTCTTCCTTTTCTAAGGCCTTGAGATGGAGCATAATTTTATTTACTTGGGATTTATTTATTTTCTTAAGTTAAAATTTATGGCTTTATCTATGGAAAATGTCTTTCAACTCTGCAACAGATTGGTTCAGGGATGCATTTAGCCAGAGGTAAAACTTTTTTCAAGCACCATCTTCTTAGAGTCCTGGACAAAGTGAAATCTACTAAAACCCCCAAGGTTTTATCATGAAGTACAAAAGAAACAACTGTGACTTGAAAGAAATATTTAAGATCGTGTATGTGATGGCAGAGGGGGTGGAATAATAGTACATATCTTTTAAGTATCTAACTTTAAATAAAAGTGTTTCCTGGCTAGGGCTAGCCAGGGATGGTTATTTGTAGACTTGTCACAGTTTACATCATCTAAATATTGACAAATGTTAACCCAGAGCAGTAAATTTGATTTGGAAGAATATTTGGAAGGAAATAAGATGATAAATTTGACTACAGATCTCTCTTCTGGAAGAGACAGCTTGGATTTGAATCCTGACTTCTAAGTCTTCCAGATGTACAACTCTGAGCAAGTTTCTGCGCCTTTATTACGGATTGGTTTTGAGTTTTGAACAAACTGATCTATGGAGATCAACTAGTATAGTACCTGGCATATAGTAGGCACTCAAAAAATATGAGTTATTATCATGGGATTCACTTTTTTAATGTAGATATTCAATGCTACAAAATTTCCTCTTAGAATTGTTCTCCTACTGTCCCAGAGATTTTAATAAGTTATTTTTCTGTTCTCATTTGTTTCTAAGGATTTCTTAATTTTTCTCATTTCTCCTATAATTCATTCTTCATTTAAATGAGTATTATTCAATCCCCATGTGTTGTTTATGTGGTTTCTATTATTTTTCTTGTTTTGATTTCCAGTTTCATTTTATTACCATCTGATAGTATGTAAAGGATTATATCAATTTCATTTTGTATTCACGAAGGCTTACATTGTGACCTAGAATATGGTCTATTTTGGAAAAGGTTCTATGAGCTGCTGAAAAGAATGTAAATTCATGTCTTTGGGGTGAAATTTTCTGTAGATGTTTATTATATCTTTTTGATATATAGTAGTATGCAGGGCTGTAATATCTTTATTGATTTTATGTTGGGATGACCTATTTGTGGTAAGTGTATGTTGAAATAGCCCAGTACTATTGTATTGGGGTCTATCTGAAATTTACTATCAAAAAATATTTTTCTTATATATTAGATGCACTGACATTTGGGGCATATATGTATAACTTCTTATTATTCCATTTATGAGAATTTAGTGGCTTTTTTGTCTCTTCTGATTAATTTTTTCTTGAAATATGGGTTGTCAGATATGAGAATATGTACTCTTGATTATTTTTAGACTCCATTTGCAAAGAATATTTTTTTCATTCTTTTACTTTCAGCCTCTGAGTATCTTGCAAATAGCATATAGTTGGATCTTAAATCTTTTAATTTTTTTGCTAATCTATCTTAATTGGGGAGTTGAGAACATTTACATTCAATGTTTGTAAAGGTGTGTGTTCACATATTCCTGCTGTTTTGGTTTGCCTGCTATAGTTAATTATGTCTTGGTTGTCATATGTTTTGTTGCTCTCCCAGTGATCTTCTACTGTTTATGAGATTTGGGTTTGTTTTGGGGTCCCTCTCTGTGTACTATATCTGTGAGTATTCTCTGTAGTGCAGGATTAGTGGTCATGAATTCTTTTAGTTGATCCTTATTACGGAAAACTTTTATTTCTTCATTTAATAAGAAAGAAACATTTGCAAGTTAAGTAATCTTGGCTGGCAATTGTTTTCTTTTAGAGCATGGAATATCTTACTCCATGCCCTCCTTGATTTTAGGGTATGAGTTGAGAAGTCAGAAGTGTGCTTTATAGATTTGCCTCTAACTGTGACCTGATATTTTCTCTTGTAGCTTTTAATATCCTTTTATTATTTTCTATGTGAGGCATTTTGATTATGATGTGTTTCAGAGAGATTCTGTTTTAATCTTTTCTATATGAGGTTCTATATGTATCCTGTATGTGGATGTCTTATTTCTAATACAAGGAAAATTTTCTGTTACTATCTCATTAAACATGTTTTTAATGCCTTTAGCCTATATCTCCATGTTCTCCTTTATCCCAATGTCTCTCGTGTTTGCTCTATTAATACAGTCCTGGAGTTCTTGTATTGCTCATGGTCATTTGTTTTTCCTGTTTTGCATACTGAGTTCCAAACTCATACACCCTGTCTTCAGGCCTGGGGTTCTATTTTCTATGAAATCTAATCTGGTGTTGATGCTTTCAAGAGGATTTTTAATTGGATTTATTATGTCTTTTATTTTCAAGAGTTCTGATTGGTTTTGTTTTTCATTATCCCTATTACTTTATTAAAATGGTCTTTCATCTCTTGTATTTGTTCACCTAATTCATTCCTTATATCTTCATTTGGTTTATTGAACATTTTAATAAGCATTTTGTAGCCTTTCTCTGGAATTTCATCCACTTTCATCTGTGAGATACTATGGTGAAGGATTGTGAATTTTGGGGGGTGATTTGTGTGCCTATTTCTGTATGTTTTCAGAGTTCTTGGACTCACACAACATTTGAGATGAATTTCCCTTCCTCTTTTATATGTATGTCCTTTTATGTATATATCTTTTTTGTTGTGAGACTTCTGTCTATTTTTGGTGTATGAGCAGATGTCCAGGAGTGGGTCCTGAGGTCTCACTCTGGTTGTTCCTCACTAGGGCTTGTTTTTTGGGTTAGAGCTTTTGTTTCCTTAATTCTATATGTTGAAGTATTGTTGAAGCTCAGGTGGAACTAGATTTTGTGTGTGGTAAGACTCACTGTTTAACTGAGTCATGCATGTTACTCATCAGCAGGATCTCTACTCTGTGAAATTGATGTGTCCCAGTGTACAGTCCCTCTTAGAAGAAGGGAGGAGTCAGAAGTAGCACTAATGTTAGCAACAGTTGTACAGCCTTAAGATAAAAGTCCGCTGTTTACTATAACATCTATAACACTAAATGCCGTATATAGAAAGAATGGGGTCTGCATTTAACATCAGCACCAACATTAAAAAACTGAATTAGATTAGGGATTAAATAGCAGATGTGTATATACTACATTACCCACTGTATTAATAATTGTAACAACATTAATGTTGTAGAAATTATATTAAATATATAATCTTATTAGATAATGAGATTGAAGTTTTCTTAGGTGAAAATGGGGAAAAAAAGCAAAGAAAATTTAAAATATTTTATAAAAACAGAGAAGGTGGGATACAGGTAACAGATAATGATTATAAAGTAGGAGGAATAAAAGAAACTTAATGTAATAAAAAATGAGAGTGAGAGATAGGGAACAGGAAAATCTAGCAATTAGTAGGGAAGAGAGTAAAGAAAGTGCAATAAGAGGGACAAAAAACAAAATGTGAATAAATAAACAAATGTAAAATCAAGACAACTCAAAATCATATATATAATTACATCCCACACAAGTCAAACCAAGTCTAAATAATAAATGGGTAAAGAAAAAAAGCAATTAAAATTAAAATCATCTGAATATACATATTTTTAAAAACCTATTTTAGTCAGCTTTTTCTCTGCTGTGACCAAAAGACCTGACAAGAAAATTTTTGAGGAGGAAAAGTTTATTTTGGCACTTACAGTTTGAGAGGTCTCAGTGCATAGATGACTCACTCCATTTCTCAGGGCTTGAGGTGAGGCAGAACATCATGGTGAAATAGTGTGGCAAAGGAAAGCTGATCTGCACAGGACATGGTTACCAAGAAGCAAAGAGAGAGACACCACTCTCCACATACAAAATATGTACCCATTCAAAACATACCTGCCTCCAATCACCCACTTCCTCAAGTTATAACCTAACTGCCTTCAGTTACACTCAGTTAATCTGATCAGGTGATTGCTTCACTGATTGGATTAAGGCTCTTATAACCCAATAATTTTAGCTCTAAATCTTTTTTTAAGAAATTTATTTATTTAAGAGAGAGAGAGAATTTTTTAACATTTATTTTTCATTTTTTCGGCGGACACAACATCTTTGTTTGTATGTGGTGCTGAGGATTGAACCCGGGCCGCACGCCTGCCAGGCGAGCTTGAAGCCACATCCCCAACCCCCTCTAAATCTTTTGTATTGCTTCACAAATGAGCTTCTGGAGGTTGGGAGATACCACATATCTGAACCATAACACTATCCCTGCAGTGAAAATACACACACACACACACACACACATAAATACACACAAAATCTTGCAGAATGGAAGAAAATAAAATGTAATAGAACATAATAAAATGATATTTAAAATATTTTTTAAAATTTAAAAAAATTGTGTGTAATATGAAAAAGAAAAGAAAAAACCAAAAGATCTTAAGAGAAATAAGGGCTTGGTTCTGCTGAGGTGGTCACAACTGTCAGCAAGGATGGGTTTTTATTCTTTGTATTTATTTTTGAGCTCTATAACCCTTGGATCAAAGGCTAGGGATTGTTAAGTCCAAAGTCTTTGTGTTCTTCACCTATCTTCCAGGCAACTGGGCTAGGAGCCAAGAGCTGTACGTAGTAGTTCTCATCTTCCTGTCTCCCAGTACTGGGTAGGATAGACAGATGAATGTCCACAGATTCTGCGCCCTTATAGTAGATTCTGTGAAGAGTTTTAGAAACTCTATGGCGTCTTTTACTGTCCAGAATTGAATTTCAATGAGTTTATTAGTTACCCACCTCACTGAGAAGCAGTCTTTCCACGTTTTAGTTTTGTGCTAAGGAACCAGGGCCAAATGCCCTGATGCTCTAATCAATCATCTTCCCAAAGTCTAACAGTCATTTTGAAAATTGCTTAGAAAAAAACATGAGAAAATTACATGCACAGTGAGGTTAGAGATGCTAAACTATTTCTAAATATTTTTCATATGGCTTATACTCTTTGTTAATAAATTGACAAAACAAGAATAAAGACCTGAAAATTAAAAGCATGTTAGATATAAATGGGGCAGGCAGATTTTAATTATAAAAACAGAGCATAATATAATTTTTAAATACATAAAACACAAGTAATTTCCATCTTTTCTCTCTCCTAGATTATCATCTTGGGATGAAAACTACAATGGGATAATTTACTGACTGACAAAAGTATAAATTTGCTGTGGGTCATAACATCATGCTATAAATTTCTGAAGGTGATGAAGCAGTTAGTGACCTCCTTATTCCATCCTGACTTTTAAAGCAAGACTTTTAGCAACTAGACCTACTCAAAGTCACTCTGAAAGAATTTATAATTAATTTGGATGATTCAAGGAGATATGTTACTGACTGAGGGATTCTGTCTCAGAGCAGTTTCCAGAACAGAGATGGAGATACCGGGGCAATGCTTTGGATTCATATTTGGTCCTGTAGAGAGTTTCACTGAACTCTCCCAGTTCTTCTTGTACAGTATTATCATTATACACTATCTCAAGATATTTGACACAGATGCATTGATGCTTAATCCTCTGTACTTTTGGAATTAATCTGGGAATAGTGCTAGAATATTAATAGTCACATATTGGTTCTTCACCAGGTCAGGGTATTGTTGCCTCTACTAGTCCTACTTTACCAGATTATTATATTTAGCTTGCCACAAACCTGTTTGAAATAAGCAAGATTTTTGGATTCACACTTTTGGTTAGAAAACATTGGGTCTCTTTAAAGGAAATATTCTGGGCCTTCTCAAGCACTTAACAAAATCTTGATGAAAATGAAGAATATAAGCATATACAAATGGGTTCGGGTTATATGGAATAGTTTCTTTTTGGTTTTACTCAGTAGGTTTTGAGCATCTTTTATTTGCCTCTGGACTAGGCACTCAGCACAGAATCTTACCTTTCCACAAAGAACTCCTTGGCATTGTTAGACCATTGTTTTTTAACAGGACAGTGATGACATTTTGGAAGAAATAAAATGTTATGTTTGTCATATTACAATATATTTAGCATCCCTGGCTTTATATCCACTAAAAGCTTACAAAAATGCCCCCTATTATTTAACTACCAAACAAACCATACATATTTAATGTAAGACATGTGCTCCATTCAAAACACATTGTACTTGAATATTACAATAAGATAATTTAAATCCAACTTCAGTAGTCAGATAACTTAAGAGTTAGTGGAACATTTTCTCCTAAATCTCTCTTTATTTTGATCCTATCTGAGAGATTTCATTTCTTTTTTAACACCTAATTCTTTTATTTTCTGAGCTAGTGTCTCAACTTTGTCACCTCTATGGAAATAAGTTTTCCAGAGTGGATTATCCCATTCTTGGAGACTAAAGGCTTTAAGTCAGCTTTCTGACATAAGGACTTTTTTATTTTTCCTCTTGCAAAGCTGTCTTCTACTACTTAAGTGCCCACTAAGTTCCATTTCCTGTCTGAGGCAATCTTCAATTCCCTACTAATTTTCCAAGGATGTATGAGTAGTAGATCTGAGTCATCAAGGAATTTCCAGTTTGGTTACCAGATTTAACCACTTCCAAGCTGATCTCTTGTGAATCATTCTGATTTTTATTCCCGCCCCCCAACCCTTCAAATGCTCCTTCAAAATTACATTATCTAATGTTAAAAGTCTACTACACACTTTCAAGGACTGTAGCAGACTATTTCTATGTAAAAATTATTTTCTTTCACCTGGGTCAAGGGGAGTCTTTGTCAGAATGCAGACTACTCTGTTTACTAGCTGTAAACTCATGGACATGCCCTTTAAATTCTCTGCCTAAATGTTTCTATTTTACATAAAAGGAAGTGCCTGATTGTTCCTAAAACTCTCCTGGCTTTTATATGATTCTAGAAGATTAAATGCTAAAAAGAACCTATGGAATCTCTGGTGCCTATAAAGTAGAAATCTAGAGATACTTATATATTAAAATAATGGGATATAATGAAAATCTAATTACTCGTAGCTCTTAAGTACTAATTGGGTTTATAAGTTGAGGCCAAATGAGAAAACATAGAAAATGTGTTAAAGTGGTTTCTGCACTACACTTCTAGAAGATTCTTTGGGGCCTAATTTTTCCCCCAGTTTCACTGGGGGAAATATTGTTTTGCTATTATCCAAGTCCCTGTCCCTGCAAGACAAACAAGCAAACACCAGAGTGGCCAAAGCTGAGACTTTTCTGACCCAAGCATAAATAAAGGCTGACCATGACAGTATGTTACTGAATCAAATCAATTTCTTAATAGGGAAGAAACAAAGAAGAATGGGAACGCAATAAAAATAAGTTTTATTTATTATTTTTAAAACACTATCCTTAATCTAGTTGTGTTAAAGATAAAGCTATTAACATTTATGTATATTTTAAACTGATTTGCATTCAACTTTTTAAATATAATATGCCTATTCTAGTATTTGTTTACGTGTATATTTAAAAAGCCTCAGTGCAGTACCAGTACGATAATGGACTTAAGATTTTTATGGTAATAGATGAGTATTTCAAACTAGATTCTTGATTTATAAAAGATTAGGTAAAAAACAAAACATTAACTTTATTATCCATTACATTCATCCTTACCAGTCCTCCATAAAAGATGTCTTCACTATCTTGTGTATATTACTTTTGATTATTAAATATTTATTTTCAAATTTATTTTACTGTACAATGCAGGATAACTGCCTGAACTCATTTACCCCTCTCCCTGACATTCATATCATCCCTGCCATACTTGTTTCCTTGAAATCCCTGTAATGTTACATGTGTTCTTGTCCTAGGGCGTTGGCACTGATTATATCCTCTGCCAGAAACTATATTCTCTCTCAAATCCTTTAATAATTTCTTAAATATATTTTTTTTCAAATCATGATTTACTACACTGCCCAGCTGACCTTCAGCTCCTGAGCTCAAATGATCCTCTCACCTCAACCTCTGAAGTACCCGGGACTAGAGGTATATATCACCATAATCACCCTAAATATTATCTCTCCAATGAGAAAAAAACACTGTATTTATTAAAGAGACTGCATAATCAATTCCTTCAAATAAACATCTCATATATAACTCACACTATTTTGAACTGGCTTTCATAATATTTACTGCCTTAAGAAATTATGTCTTGAATATTCAATTTATTTCTTGATATCTGACTATGTTTAATTAGAAAATAAGTAGTACAAAAATAGGTGTTTTAGTCAGATGTTTGTCACTGTGATCAAAATGACTGACAAGAATAACTTATAAGAAGGAAAGTTTATTTGGGACTCATGGTTCCAGAGGTTTTGGTCCATAGACTCAATTGCTCTGGGCACAAGGTGAGATAGCACAAGTGGAATAAAGCTGCTCAATTAATGGTGAGGTAAGGAAACAAGAGAGAAAGTGGGAAGGGGCTTCAGGGAAGATTCGGTGGCAGGCCCCCACCTCCTCCACACATTTCTCATGTGCAAAATGCATTTATTTCATCTCTGAGAGTCCCACATTCTTAATAATTTATCATTACCCCAAAAGTCCATGTCCAAAGTCTCATCTGAGATTAACAAGAAAATCTTTGCTGTAAAACCATGTAAAAATAAAGTTACAGATACTCAATATACAGTAGCACAGAGTAAATATCCCTATTACAAAATGTATTTGGTCCAAAGCATTTTGTTTGTGAAATTGACATGAGTTTTTTGAGGACTAAGGGCAGAATGTTATGATTTGTATATGAGGTATCTCTCAAAAGCTTCTTTGTTTCTACAAGAATAGTCAGGTGTAAAATGATTGAATTGTGAGAACTGCAGCATAATCAGTCCATTCTAATTTGAGTAAATTCGGTGATAACTGTGGCCACACAAGGACATATATCCATTTCTGAGAATCCCATCATCTTAATAATTTATCGTTACTCAAAAAGTCCAAGTCAAAAGTGTCATCTGAGATTGACAGCAAACTCTTTGCTATAAACCCCTGTAAGAATAAAAATCAAGTTATATATGTTCAATATATAGTGCTACAATATTTTCAATAACCATAAATTGCTTGGCTCTAGGTTTACATAGACTTTACTGGTAAAATGATAAGTTTTTAAAATCTTTCTTCTTCTGATTATTAGAATAAAATTACTTAAAATCCTCAAAAATATCTATGTCACTGCCTAAATACTATGTTGCCTGAAAACTTCCTCCACCAAATTAATTAGTCCCTCACCTTTAAATTTAGCTTCACAGAGATTGAAACCCTGTCTCAAAACTTAAAAAAAATAAAAGAAAAAGGTCTGGGGATGAGGTGAAGTGGTTTGCCCCTGGATTCAATCTCTTTTTGAATATATATATATATATATATCTTCTTTTTCAGAACATAGCATGAATAGTCTGTAATTTCCAATAAAATCCTTCTTCCCCTCTTAAATATGATTAAAACAAGCCTTCACTGTCTGCAGGTGCTTTTGAGGGATACCTCATATCCAAATCATTAAAACAGGGTTATGTGTTTTGTTCATCAATGTGTTCCAGTTACCTGAAACAATGATTAGCTCACATTAAGCACTCGATAAAAATTTGGAGGATGTTTGTGAAGGAAGAAGAAAGAGAAGAAGGATAGAAGGATACGGAGGAGAGTGATTATTCTAATATTTTACCCCAAGTTAAGTAACTTACTTTCACAATTAACCTAGCCCAGTATTTACTGTCTATAGTCCTATCAGGCTAACTTCAACACTATGAATACATAGACATTATCCTCACTTTGTCAATGAGAAAGTTCTGGCTTGAGAATTTAAATAACTCGTTCCAAGTTATACAGATACTTTTCTAATGGAATTGGGTCTCAAATTTAGATCTATTCGAGGTCAAGGTCTATGGTTGTGTTAGACAGCTTTTTGCTTTTGTAACCAAAATACTGAAAAGAATAACTTAGAAGAGAAAATGCTTATTTTGGATCATGGTTTCAGAGTTTCAATCCATTGTTGTCTGACTCCATCACTCTGGGACCAAGGTGAGTCAGAACACCATAGTGGAAGGCAAAAGAAATCTTCTCAGCTCATGGCAGCTAGGAATCATAGAAAGAGAGAGCAAGGAACAAGAGACTAAATATAACCCAAAGGCATGTCTGCAGGGACCTACTTCCTTCAGCTATTCCCCATCTGTCTGCAGATAACACCCAGTAATCTATTAAAATTATTAATCCACAAAATGGATTAAACCACTTACTAGATGACAGCCAATTCTAATAATCTAATCATCTCACCTCTTAATATTCCTACACTGCTTCATGAACTTTCTGGAGGATACCTCATGTCCAAACCATAACAATAACCATACATGTATTAGTCAGCTTTCCATCACTATAACAGACATCTGTAATAAGAGAAAAAGAATAATAATAATAATAAGAGAAAAAGAATATTTTAGCTCACACTTTTAGAAGTTCTAGTCCAAGATTGACTGTGTCACTTTGGGAAAAGCAGCACAACATGGTAGGAGTGTACAACACTTCTCATATCACGACTGTACAACACTTCTCATATCATGGCCAGGAAGTAAAATAAGAGAAGGGGACCAGAGTCCTCATGTTTCCAATTACCTTCAGACCTACCACTAAACCCCATCTCTTAAACGTTTTACCAGCTTCAATTACACCACCTTGTGGACAAAGACCTTAACACATGGGTCTTTGGAAGACATTTAAAATCAAACTATAGCACTATACAGTGCTATGATTCCAATATATTTTAATTTAAGTAAGTTAATTTCATGATTGATAAAATATAATCTATAAAGGAAATAAATTCATTATATATAATTAGTATATGGCAAATATGACATGTAATGTGAAATAACTGCATTTCATTTTTGGACATTCTGTTATTCTGACTCTTAAACTCAATGAATCATTTATCCTATATCTGTTCACTTCATAAAACTCTGCAAATTAGTTCTTAACAGAATGCTGTGGATGTCTATCAAAGCAAATGAACTATGTGGACATGAAACATGTAAAGTAGCAACCTTTTATTAATATGCCTTAATAGCATAAAACCATAAGTAAAGAAAGGTATGGGATATGAAGGAAAAGAATTCTCAAAGGAAGAAGCAAAATAAGTTCAAGTTTTATGTGATCAAGTGAAAAAAAATCAATCAAGAAATATAACAATTATATTTATCATAGTTTTTTATGTAAGTATCCATTCTGAACAAGGGAAATATATTAGGAAGAGTGAAGATGGAAAATAAGATTTAAATTTAAATAGATGATAAATATCATCACTGTAAAATGTCATATATATAGTGAAGTCTATGAGCTCTTCAAGTTTGCTCATTTTTAAAATTCGTAATTAAATATAGTGACTACCTCAAAGAAACATTTAAAAAATTAAATGGGTGCTTATACACTTAAATGAGTGGAGTTTTATTTAGCTATAAAGAAGAACAAAGCTATGCCACGTGCAGGAAAATGGATGGAAATTGAAAGCATTGTTAAGTAAAATAAGTTAGATTTAGAAAGTCAAGGGTCATGTATTTTATCTCAAGTGGAAGCTAGAGTGAAAAAGAAGAAAAAAAGGGACTCTCATGGAAATGGAAGGGAGACCAAAGGAGTGCACAAATAATCATAATGCACAAATAAAATAATTTGAAGTATTTAGAAGTAAAATTATTTGAAATAGTTCCTTTCAGGTATAATCTTTTTTTTTTTTTGAGAGAGAGAGAGAGAGAGAGAGAATTTTAATATTTAATTTTTAGTTTTCGGCAGACACAACATCTTTGTATGTGGTGCTGAGGATTGAACCCGGGCCGCACGCATGCCAGGCGAGCGCGATACTGCTTGAGCCACATCCCCAATCCTTCAGGTATAATCTTTAATATTTATTACTATTATTATTATTCTGATAGGCAGAAATAGATCTATCTTTACTTTCCAATATGGAACTCAATTATTGAATGATTTGGCCCAAATTTCTACTTGCAGAATGCAGATTCAAATTTCAGTGAAATCAAGATTTTGTTACTTTTCTGTCTTCTCTTTCTTTTGACAGCAGCTGGACATAGTAGAAACACAGAATGTTATATTAGAAACAAAGATTGAGAAAGAAATAGTCTTACCGGAATATTGTCCTCCAGGTCTTAGCTGGCTTCTGTCCCTAAGCCCTCCCGAGTTTTGGATGTGCATTAAATACATACATATGTCTGTCTGTAGTTCCTATAGGCCACAGATTGCAGTGTCCTTGAACTCTGCATCACTTCCTCCAGAAATTAAGTTCATTCTAGTCTCCAGTCCTCTCAGCTCCCCTGTGTTCATCATTGAAGCTATAGAGAAAACTGAGTTTCCCACATGCTATGAGGAGGAAGTGGAACTGGGGAGCATTAATCCAGCTTGTTCTCTTCTGAATTATACAAGGTCACTATTTCTACCTAACAACATCATCCCATGTTGTTGTGGAGCACACTCAAAAATGACAAGCTCCAAACAAGCCCCTACTCCTTTCATATTTCTCCACACTGTGAGGTACTGGCTAACTCCACCACTCTTGGCTGAAGTCCAGAGAGTGGCTATGCTGAATCATACTTCAGGGAACTGGTCAGCACTATAAATTTAGCTTCATTTCATTCAATTCTCCCTGTGAATATTCTTCTTACATGGAGAGAATTCCCATATTTTGTATCTTACATTTTCTGTGTCCTCTGGTCAATGACTAAAATTCAGAATATCCTTTATCAAATTTAGATTAGATTTTGGTATTTAATTGAAAAAATACGTTTATGCATATACACATATATATTTATACATTTATATATTTATGTAATTTTAAGTCATAATTGATGGCTTAATCTTATAAAGTTGGGGCTGACAACAATGTCTGGGAATGAAAAATACACAGGATATTCATTCAAAAACTCATATGTTGCAAAAGTAAGAAACAAGAGAGAATCTATCTTACATCTACTAATAATTTATTGCTGTTCCCTGAGTGTTATGTGTTTTAATGGAATAAGCAACATTAAACAAACCATCACAGACTGAACTAAAATTTTGTTTTTTTCTTAGTATGGATGTCAGTTATATTTAAATAACTGCTACACATAATGGAACTCTGGTTCTGGTTTCAATGATCTCCTTCCTCATACTCTCCAACATCTTGAGATCCATTAACAATTGTTTGTCACATCTCTTTATTTCCAGCCATAGACTCCCCATTGGCTATCAGTCTGAAGAATCTGTTGCTTTGAATTGCTAAGTCAAACTACCAGAAAAAGAAATTAATTGCTCCCTCTATTCCCAATTATTAAATACAATCCCTTTAAGAGGCTTTAATTTGACCTGTCTTTCTATATATTGGACTTCTCCATGCAATACTGATTATTCAATGTAGTCTTTCTTTCCATGTACCCTACAGATGATAAAATCTAGATCCATATTATTTTATATCAGTATACATCTAGTCATAAGAAAGTATTCTTAAAAAATACAGTAATGAACTTCTCAAAATCATTCAACTTTTTCTCGTTTACTTTTCTTTCTTTTTTTCTAGAATCTCTAAATGAACTCTGGAAGGCCACTTTGCAATCAAGATCATAGTAAACTGCATTTAAAAATGTGTAAGACCTATGTATTATTCCAAATGTTTTTTTCTTGTAAAACCATCTCATTAAACTCCTTGTCTCATTTCATCAGGTGATTTCTCATTTAACATGCGAAGACCTTTTGGAAAATCTGCAATTCCACTTGTTCTTCAATCCACAAATTTGCTTTTAGTTCTCTAAAATTTGCTTTTAGTTTTCTAAAATTTGGGGGGGAGGGTGGTACTTGGATTGAACTAGGGGCACTTAATCACTGAGTAACATCCCCATCTCTATTTTGTATTTTATTCAGAAACAGGGTTTCACTGAGTCGCTTCCCCCCTCTCTGTTGCTTAGGCCGGCTTTGAACTTGAGATACTCCTGCTTCAGCCTCCTGACCCACTGGGATTACTGATATGTGCCACCATATTGGACCAGTTCTCTGAATCTTATTGTAAAGATAATGTAACAGTGGTTCACCTCATATGTTGAATATAATTCTTGCTGCTCTGCCACTCAGGCTTATGTTGAAGCAGACTTTATTTTTCTCTTTCTCCCCAGCCCTAACCTTGGTGTTAATAGGATTATCTTTCTTCCCCATTCTAGGTTGAGTTATCTGTCCTTAAGTTCACATCCAGTATAGGAATAAAGTGATTCAGACTTCTGAGATGATAACAGAAGATCTAAGAAATCTCCCAAATTAACAAATGAATTACAACCTCAGCCTTGGGGCACTCATGGAATGTGGCCTTTGAATTACCTCTTTAAAAACCTTGAGTCTCTGGTACAGGAGTGCCCTGTATTTACTAGCTAAGCAGTAAAACTTCCCCCCGCCTTTTTTTTTCTCAAAACCATGTCCTTCTTATTAGACTGGCATCAGAGATATAGATGGAACTTTTGGTAACAATAATTATTTAACTTTTCAAACACATTTTCAAACATATTTAAACACAAGATTCAGATTCTCTTTTTGCCTATATGAATTAATTAGAGTGTTGCAGAGTACCCTTGGGATTTTTCAGTAGTGCATTAATATGCACGGATACAGTTTTTTTAAGTATTTATGCTTTTATCATAACTGGAGCTTACTGAAAAGGTAGAATGAGCTTATAACCTGAGGGTGTACACAGATGGTTGTGCTGACAAGGATTAAAAATATTGCAAGAGGTGTCTAAAGATAATTGAGAGAAAAGACACACTTAGAATAGGAGATCTTCCACTGGGGGAGAACTTGCATGTTCACAGGCAAGTCCAGTAACACCAGTCATACAAGTATGTGGTCAACAAAAGTAGAATGTGAAGCTTCCATCAAATAAACAGGTCTTTCTGCTTCGCAGATATATCCTGGGCCATCCTGGTGATGCCTTTCCTTCATAATCTGTTCATTTCACTTCATATGTTAAATCAGAAAGCTCTTTACGAATGAAGATAATTGCCTTTAGAAAAACAGTTATACCTATTATGCAGTCAACTCTATTTATTGACTAAAGTAAGTGGTGGTAATCATTATTTAAAAAGGAAACAGTGAATTTGAGTATCAGACCAAGGTATAAGAAAACCTTGAAAAATAGACAAGGACTTCACTTGAGGGTTCTCTACAAGATGATTAAGTATGTGGTGAATATTAGTCATGGGTCATCTGCAGTTTGTCAGAAGGTGTTAACATGCAACCCATCCCTCAGGCCATTCCCAAGTCTCCCTCTGACTCTCACCTCCAATATGATAAGGCTTCTTCACACCCAGTATTCCAAAACCCAAACTTCAGAGTACTATGTCAGGTAAGATTAAAATATGGATTGTAAATTATGATTGGGGTGACTATTTATTTATCTGTTATAAATTTCTAGGTAATAAACATAGGTACAAAATTTGAATATGAATTTTATAGTGCATAAAAATTGCTATGTTAAAACAGCTTATCAATGTGCCAGGGATATGACTCAGCAGTGGTAGAGTGCTTGTCTAGTATGTGCAGGGCCCGAGATGCTCAGCAATGCAAAAAGAAAAGAAAGAAAGAAAGAAAGAAAGAAAGTTCACAATGGAAGTTACTTTTCAAAAACCTTTGTGTCTTTCAACCATGAATTAGCTGTTTCTCTTTTGGATTTTCCTAGCACCATGAGTACACATGCAGCATAAGATATAATGTTAATTTAGTTCCCCAATTGGAATATCATCCTCTCAAGTGCACAGCAACTTTTATTAATGTACATATTCCCCACACCTAACAATGCCTATTAAATCATGAGTACCCAAAACACATGAAGTAATTTACCAAGATTAAACTCATAAATTGAAAGAATTTACTTGTCAATGACTTCAGAAATATCCATTTACCTTTCTTGGTGTTATGAATTGAATATGTGGTGTCCCCAAAAGCTCATGAGTGAGATAATACAAGAATGAGAAGAAGTAAAATGATTGAGTTAGATGCAAAAATTCTCAATAAAATTCTGGCAAATTGAACACAAAAACATATTAAAAAGATAGTGTACCACGATCAAGTGGGATTCATCCCAGGGATGCAGTGATATGATTCTTGTTGTTAAGTCTATTAATTATGATTTTCATCACTAAATGTAATTCATCATATTAATAGACTTAACAACAAGAATCATATTATCTTCTCAATAGATGCAGAAAAAGCATTCGACAAATTAAAGCACACTTTCATGTTCAAAATACTAGAAAAACTAGGAATAGTAGGAACATACCTCAACAGTGCTAAACCCAAGGCCAGTAAATAGAGAGAAATTGAAAGTATTCCTGCTAAAAACTGGAACAAGACAACAATGATGTCCTCTTTCACCACTTCTATTCAACATCATCCTTGGAATTCTAGCCAGAGCAATTAGACAAAAGAAAGAAATTAAATGGGATACAAATAGGTAAAGAAAAACTCAAACTATCACTATTTACTGATGACATGATTCTATACCTAGAAGATCTGAAAAATTCTACCAGAAAACTTCTAGAAACAATAAATGAATTCAGCATGGTAACAGGATATAAAATCAACACCTGTAAATCAAATGCATTTCTATACATCAGCGATGAATCCACTGAAAGAGAAATTAGAAAAACTACTCCATTCAAAATAGCTTCAAAAATAAATAAATAAATAAATAAAATACTTGGGAATCAATTTAACAAAAGAGGTGAAAGACCTCTATAATGAAAACTACAGAACACTAAAGAAAGAAAGAAAACCTCAGAAGGTGGAAATATCTCCCATTCTCCTCTATAGGCAGAATTAATATTGTCAAAATGGCCATACTACAAAAAGTGTTATACAGATTTAATGCAAATCCTATTAAAATCCCAATTACATTCTTCATAGAAATAGAAAAAGCAATCATGAAATTTATTTAGAAAAATAAGAGACCCAGAATAGCTAAAGCAAACCTTAGCAAAAAAAGTGAAGCCGGAGGTATCACAATATCAGAACTTACACTATACTACAGAGCTATAGTAACAAAAACAGCATGGTATTGACACCAAAATAGACTTGAGGACCAATGTCCTGTACAGAATACAGGACACAGAGACAAACTCATATAATATGGGTTTCTCATACTAGGCAAGAATGCCAAAAACATTCACTGGAGAAGACAGCCTATTCAATAAATGGTGCTGGCAAAACTGGAAATCATAGGTAGCAAAATGAAATTAAACCTATATCTCTCACCCTGCACAAAAATCAACTCAAAGTGGATCAGTGACTTAGGTACTAAAACAGAGACCCTGTGACTAATAGAACAAAAAGTAGGCCCAAATCTTCACCACATCTGCCTAGGATCTGATTTCCTTAACAAAACTCCTGAAGTGCAAGAAGTAAAATCTAGAATAAATAACTGGGATGGATTCAAATTAAAAAGCTTCTTCTCAGCAAAGGAAACAATAACATGAGAATAGAGCCTATAGATTGGGAGAAAATCTTTACCACATGCACCTCTGATAAAGCATTAATCTCTAGGATGTATAAAGAACTAAAAAACTTAACCCCAAGAAAAAAAGAAATAACCCAATCAATAAATGGGCTAAGGAACTGAATAGACACTTCACACAAGAAGAAATACAATTAATCAATAAATATATGAAAAAAGTGTTCAACATTTCTAGCAATTACAGAAATGTAAATCAAAATTATTCTAAGATTTTATCTCACTCTTGTGAGAATGGCAATCATCAAGAATGCAGGCAACAATAAATGTTGGGGAGGATGTGGTGAAAAAGGTACACTCATACATTGCTTGTGGGTCTGAAATTTGGTACAACCACTATGGAAAGGAGTATGGAGATTCCTCAGAAAATTGGGAAGGGAACTACCATTTGACCCAGTTATCATACTCCTTGGTTTATACCAAAGGACTTAAAATCAGCATACTATATTGACACAGCCACATCAATGTTTATAGCAGCTCAATTCACAATTAGCTAAACTATAGAACCATCCTAGGTATCCCTCAATAGATGAATGAATAAAGAAAATGTGGTATAAATACTCAATGGAATATTACTCAGCTTTAAAGAAGAGTGCAATTATGGCATTTGCCAGTAAATGGTTGGAGTTGGAGAATATCATGCTAAGCAAAATAAGCCAGTCCCACAAAAACAACTGCTGAATGTTTTCTCTAATATGTGGATGCTAATTCACAATAAGTCAGGGAGCACTAGGGAAGAATATAATAACTTTAGATTAGGTAGAGGGAAGTGATGGGAGGGTAGGGAAGAGGATGTGGTGATAGAAAGTATAGTAGAATGAAACAGACATTATTACTGTATGTATATATGTGACTACATGACCAATATGATTCTGCAACATGTACACTCAGAAAAATGAGAAATTATACACCATCTATGTATGATATATCAAAGTGCATAACTGCATTCTACTGTCATGTATAGCTAATTAAAACAAGTTTAAAAATTTTTTAAAGAATCTTAAGTTCATTGGTGAATTAACTCATATTAATGGATTAATTGTGTGATAACTATAGGCAGGTAGGCTGGAGAAGGTAGGTCACTGGGGATGTTCCTTTGATGTTTATATTTTGTTGCTGACGAGAAGAGAAGCTCTCTCTGCTTCCTGATTGCCATATTTTGAATTGTTTCCCTCTTCTACAACCTCTGCTTCCTGGTTATACTAAGCTGAGCAATTGTCCTCCACCATACCCTTCTGCCGTGATGTTCTGCCTCACCTCAGGTCCGGAGCAATGAAGTTGGCCACCTAAGGATGGAAATCACTGACACTGTGAGTGCCAAATAACTTTTTCCTTCTTTTTTTTATATATTTGTTTATTTTTTGTACTGGGGATTGAACTCAAAGGCACTTGACCACTGGCCGCATCCCTAGGCTTATTTTGTATTTTATTTAGAGACAGCGTCTCACTGAGTTGCTTAGTGCCTCAATTTTGCTGAGACTGGCTTTGAACTCACAATCCTCCTCCCTCAGCCTCTCCAGACACCGGGATTACAGGTGTCTGCTGTAAGTTCTTGTTAGAACTTTTGGTGACAGTGACAAGCAAGACAGCTAAAAGACTTGGGTAGAGCAAGTTTTTGCCTTTGGTTTAAAAAAAATGATGAATTTCCTTTAATAGGCTCCAGTTATATTTGAGGAATATATATATATATATATATATATATATATATATATATATATATATATATATATATATATATATATATATATATATATATATATAGATGTATATAGATATATATAGATGGATTTCTATTTCAAACTAAATCTAAAAGTTCTAAACTAAGAATCCGGTACCCAAATTAAAAGATTGTTTCATGTTCCTTATTTAAAATAGACAGTCTATAAGTAATCTCTATCCAAAGCCATAATTGGCTAGTGCTTTAATGGGCTTTTCCTCCAGAAAATTTTGTCTTTCTAATAGTTTCCTTTCACTGGTCAAGCATATTATTAGTCTATTAGTAGGTGTTTGGTTTCTTGCAAAATAGCAGGGCTCAAACTATTCACAACACATTGGCCTTATTCCTAGGGTCAGGTTCTACTTACAAAGATACTGTAGTATTCAAAAGCATTGCCTTACATCTTATAGAAATCCCCTGTGAAAAAGATAATTACAGATGTGGTATATTTCTAATTTGATTCTCCCAAAGTACATAATAGAAAGGGTCATTATGTTTTAATTCTATATTATAGATCTTTGAAACAGGCTGTTTCTAAAAATGGGTAAATTATTTTGGCTTAAAAAGCTGAAGAAAATATGTGAAGCTGTTAATGAAATACACACCTTACTCTTTACACCACACTGAGTAGAAAATGGAAATCAGTGGTGAATGAAAACAACTCATCTATTCATATTCTAAATTCAGAGACACTTACTAAGGACACACTAACTTAAACGTCATACTATCTAAAAAACCACACCATGCAAGAATAACACGTTAAAGCTATTTTGCAATAATGTGTTGTTTAAATTATGATTCAAATGGGGGATTTTCACCAGCAATTATCCTTTATCTTGGCTCCTCAATCATGTTACCTTTTTATTTTTAATATTATAATCAGGGCTCATTGGGACCAGAATTTTTAAAGGCTCAGAATTACTCTTGCCTTAACAGAACACTTTTCTTGTTATAATTATAACAAATAATGTTTTTATAATCCTCTCTTTCAGAGCAGAGTTGTGAAATATAGCTTTTGATGTGTGGTATTATTATTTACTTTCTTTTTGCGGCCATTGAACTTGGCATCCTGGAGTGCTTGTTCAAGCACTGTAGCAATTGTATACACTCTGAAGTTTGGCTATGAACCCAAACCAGAAAAACTGGACATTTGCTAGCTAATTTTCCTCTTCAGTAATTTCTCAATGTTAATATTTGGGATTGATTTTAATTAAACAATTTATACAAAATATGTGAATGTTTTATTAATATGTGGCATTAACATGGGAAAAAGCAGATGCAAAAAATTATCTGAAGTGAGTCTAATAGCAAATATAGAATTGTCCGAATTACTTCTTTCTAATTAAAAGATTTACTGTCTCCAGTGTACTTTTAATTTCAAAAAGAAAGAAAAGCCTCTTGAAATTTTAAGCTAAGTATCATCTATTTTATTCTTCTGTTGTAAGAATCAAGTTTGCTGCATAATGTGACTAGTTTTCCTTTCTTTGATTTTTGTCTTAATCAACATTTACTGTTATTTCAATGTCTTATTTATTAAACAAAAGAATTAAGATGTTCTATCACTGTTCACTTTTATTTGTGAAAAAAGTGAGTAATGAATTACAACTTGAAAAAATATGTAGGAATGATTTTATTTGCATATAAGTCATGGAAATATTTATATGTGATTATTTATTTCTTAGTGGGCCTAATTCCTTAATCTGAGATGATTCCACACTGATGCAGGGTAAATATGAGAAATTGTAGTAAACTATAACTTCATTTATCTCAAGCAGAAAAAAACAACTGCTTATAAGTAAGCATATTATGCTTGCAAGCTATACATATTATGCATGTTTTCTCATTTTTATTTATATGCAACCTTACCATTAGATGCCCTTTTTACAAATGAGGAAACTGAAACTTGGAGGGGTTGAAAAGATGGCCCAAATTCCTAAAGCTAGTACCTTCTTGAGCCAACATCTGAACCCAATTCTTACTAAAACAACAACAGAATCATGCTTAAAACTACCTACTATTTGGCTGAAACACAGAAAGGTACACACATACACACACACACACACACACACACACACACACATGGATTATTCAGAATTGGATCAGACTATATCACAAATTACCCATATGACTTTAGATAAGCTGCACTTTGAGATTCAATACCATCATCCATAAAACAAAAATATTACTTAGCTGTATTCAATAAAGCAGAATTTTAGAGGACATAAATGTGGTACTAGATTAATCATGAAAAGCACTAAAAATTCTTATAATTGGCAACAGGCAGAGTTTACACAGGTGAATGTGTAAATATTTCAGTGTTTTGAAACTTTCTTTTGATATTTTCCTGTCAGTATCACTGTCCTTTATGAATTACTGTGACATGCAATCATGGAGCCACTAAAGCTTTTGAACACACTGATTCTAAAAAACTTCTGTCAGATGTACCAAGAATGTACTTGAATATTAATAAAAGAATAGAAATCATGGCGTTCTTCAGTTTACAAGAAAATACTTGTAAAATAGCCTAGATTGTCTGCATAAATTTGATCAGTTTCTATTTTAGCTGATTTTTCTGATTGGTTTGAAATAAAAGCAAAAATATCTAGATTATATGTAAAAAATAAAATAGCTCATCACTAGTGTGAAAACACTCCCTAGTCCAGGAATCTATAGAAGAGATGTTGATGTGTTTGTTTACTCCAGTGTTGTTCATCAGGACCAGTGTTAGGATTCTTCCATTCTATTGCCACAAGTACTCAACTGTCATGGGAGACTTCTTGAACCAAACACTCCAAATATAAATAACACCCATCAATATATTGCCACTGTACTCTCTCCCCCCAAAAAAAATCCATACACATTAAATGTTTTTAAAGTCTTTTACAAAATATCCTGAATTAGCAAAGAAAATCATGAATAAAATTTAAAAACTGAAAAAAGAAACCAGAATGGCTTGCATATTTCATGCATGCAATTTAAAAATTATATAAAAATCTGATCATGGCTAGAATAATAACTTCCATCTAGAAATTAAAAGTATAATTTCAGAAAAAAATTGTTTTAATGTGTAATATAAATTTTGGGGAAAAAAGAAAAAAAGTATGGAAAATAGGTGGAAAAGAGTTGTGCTTGGCAGCATCAAGGAAAAAGTGTGAGATACACAACCTAATAAATAAAAGATTCAGAAATATATTCCCTACCCTGAAACACAAAGCTATGTTCACATTAGAAAAATGAAGTAGAGAAATGAGGTCATAATTTAGGTTATAATTCCCAAGATTATTGAATGTAAAAAATAACCATATGTACAAATGTAGATTTCTTTTTTTTTTTTTCGGTACTGATAATTGAACTCAGGGGTGCTATACCACTGTGCCACATCCCAAGTCCTTTTTATTTTTATTTTGAGACAGTCTTGCTAAATTGTCAAGGCTGGCCTCAAACCTTAGCCTTTCAAGTTGCTTGGGTCTACAAGTATGTGCAACCATGCCTGGAGCACAAATATATTTTTATCATCATGAAAGTACTGATTTAATTTCTCTATACTGAGAGCAGCAGTAGGTTATAACAATGGAAATAAGTAAACAGTTATATGTACATACAAAATGAGATGATATAAATGAAAGCAAATTAAAGACATGTATCAATGCAGTTAATGTGTTCAGGGAAAGGCTGTTTGATGAAATAACAAATAACCAGAGACCTAATAAACAAGGCAATAATAAAAAAGATAACAGTGCTTCAGTCTGAGGATAGATTTATACCAGAGGTTATAAAAATAGGAAGGCTGGGGCTCATGGTGATAGAGCATTTGTCTAGCATGCATTAGGCCATGGGTTTGATCCGTAGCACAAAATTTTAAAAAGAAAGAAAGAAAGAAAGAGTGAGGGAGGGGAGAAAGAGAGAGAGAAAGAGAGAAATTAGAACAGAAAATATTGGACATGTTCAAAGAACAAAAATATTGGCATTGCTGGAGCATAGAGCATTAGGGTGAGAGTTGTGTGAAAGGAAGTCAATGTGAAGTGAGGAAAGTTTAATTTCAATGCACTGTGGCCCCTACATATACTCCATGTGCATCAGTCCTTTAAATTCCTTTCACCTGTATGGCTCAGCAAATGGACAGCTTTGGTCAATGTTGGAAATACACACGGATGAATAGTTATTTCATCATTACTAGGTGGTGTGTTTGTCGTTCATTAACTGAATATGTTGAGCATGTTGTTCAAATCATTCACCACTGCAATAACTGGGAAAATAATTTAGTGTCTCAGTTATTGAAAGGTGAATGATCAAATCTCTGATGATTGATGGTTTTTCTATTTCTCCTTTCTGATTGGTCATTTTTGGATTTTTATAGTTTGAGATTATGTTATTAGACCAACAAAAACTTTACTATCTGAGAAGTTAAAACTTTCTTGCAGATCTGTACTTCTATTTTTATAAACATTTAGTCATATCTAGTAATGATTCTGCCTAGCATTATGTGGTATTAATAACCACATTAGCATAATATATATTTATATATATAAATTCATATATACATTCACATGTATATTTGTATATATGTGAGTGTGTATATATATATATATATATATGTTTGTGTATATATGTATATGTTTGTGTATATATTAAATATAAGTAAATAAGTAAATTTAAATATAATATATACATATATATATAATATATACACAAACACACACACACACACACATATATATATATATATATATATATATATGCACTTTTAAATTTGTTAATCTATCTACCTTCACAAATTTAAGGCTTTGTAGATCCCATGCAGTTTTTATTTCATCCAGTGTGGTAATCTTTGCTTTAAATTGAGTATTTGTAATTTTGATTGGAATTACTCATAGAAATAGAAAAAGCAATCATGAAATACATCTGTAAAAATAAGAGACCCAGAATAGCTAAAGTAATCCTTAGAAGGAAGAGTGAAACAGGTGGCATCACTATACCAGACCTTAATCTCTACTACAGAGCAATAGTAACAAAAACAGCATGGTATTGGCACCAAAACAGAGTAGTAGACCAATGGTACAGAATAGAGGACTAACCCACAAAATTACAATCATCTTATATTAGACAAAGATTCCAAGAACATTCCTTGGAGAAAAGATAGCCTCTTCAACAAATGGTGCTGGGAAAACTGGAAATCCATATGCAACAAAATGAAATTGAACCCCTATCTCTCACCATGAACAAAACTCAACTCAAAATGGATCAAGGACTTAAGAATACAACCAGAGACTCTGTGTCTAACAGAAGAAAAAGTAGGCCCTAATCTTCATCATGTGAGATTAGGACCCAATTTTTTTTTTAAGAGAGAGAGAGAGAGAGAGAATTTTTTAATGTTTATTTTTCAGTTTTCTGCAGACACAACATCTTTATTTTACTTTATGTGGTGCTGAGGATCAAACCAGTGCCCTGCGCATGCCAGGCAAGCGCATTACGGCTTGAGCCACATCCCCAGCCCCCAACTTTCTTCATAAGACTCCTGTGGTGCAAGAATTAAAATCAAGAATCAATAAATGGGATGGACTCAAACTAAAAATTTTCTTCTCAGCAAGGAACAATCTGTGAGGTGAAGAGAGAGCCTACATCTTGGGAGCAAATCTTTCCCTTCACACATCAGAAAGAGCACTAATCTATTGGGTATGTAAAAAACTCAAAAAGTTAAACACCAAAAAAACAAATAACCCAATCAATAAATGGGCCAAGAAATTGAACAGATACTCTCAGATGATGATATACAATCAACCAAAAAATATTTGAAAAAATGTTCATCATCGCTAGCAAATTAGAGAAATGCAAATCAAAACCACTCTAAAATTTCATCTCACTTCAGTCAGAATGGCAGCTACTAGGAAGACAAACAACAATAAGCATTGGCAAGGATGTGGGGAAAAGGTACACTCATACACTGCTGGTGTAACTGCAAATTGGTGGAGCCAATCTGTAAAGCAGTATGGATATTGCTTGGAAAATTGTGAATGGAACCACCATTTGATCCAGCTACCCCTCTCCTCGGTGCATACCCAAAGTGTAAAGAATTATAATAAAGAGGAGATACCCAAAAAATCTAGCAATGTTTTTCATGAGGGTTTTGACCTTGATCTTAGGCACAGAACTCCTACACTAAAGGACTTAAAACAGCATACTACAGGGACACAGCCACTTAAATGTTTATAGAAGCACAATTCACAATAGCTAAACTGTGGAACCAACCTAGATGCCCTTCAGTAGATGAATGGATAAAAAAATGTGGTACATATACATAATGGAATATTACTCAGCACTAAAAGAGAATAAAATCATGGCATTTGCAGGTAAATGGATGGAGTTTGAGGAGATAATGCTAAGTGAAGTTAGCCAATCTCAAAATATTAAATGCCAAATATTTTCTCTGATATAAGGAGCCTGATTCATAGTGGGATAGGGAGAGGGAGCATAGGAGGAATAGATGAACTCTAGATAGGGCAGAGAGGAGGGAGGGGAAGTGAGGAGGCATGGGGTTAGAAAAGATGGTAGAATGTGATGGCCATTATTATCCAAAGACACAAATTGGTGTGAATATACTTTGTACACAAAAATAAATAAATAAATAAATAAACACAGAAACAAATTCAGTATTTGTTTCATTTACATTTAATATAAATACTGAATTATATGAGTTTATATTTGTTATCATGCTATTTGCTTTCTTTTTTTATAGTCAAATAGATTTTAATAAAGGTAAAAGTTACAAGAGCTCAGCATATTAAATAAAAGCCATACATAGAAAGGTCCAAAAACTTCTAGTAGCCATTCTGAGGGCTCTTTCTCATTCTCACAAGATATAATTTATGTTTGGATTTTGTAATACCAAGATATGTATCAAAATGGTTTGTTCCTTGTTGATACAAGACTCAAGTTTGATAAAAGTTCTTTTTATAATTTTTTTAAAAATTTTTAGTTATACATGACTATAGAATGTATTTTGGCACAATATACTTACATAAAGTATGACTTATTGTATTAGGTTCCCACTCCTGTGGTCATACACAATGTGGAGTTATGCAGGTCATGTGTATAAATACTAGGCTAGGAAAATTATTACCAGTTAATCATACTGTCTTTCCTATTCCCCTCCCCTCTCCACATTCTTCATTACCCTTTGTCTAGTCCAATATATTTCTATTATTCTCTTCCACAACCTCCCATGTTTTGGGTTAGCATCTACAAATCAGAGAGAACATTTGGCCTTTGTTTTGGGGGGATTGGCTTATTTCACTGAGGATGATATCCTCTAATTTCATCTGTTTACCAGAAAATGCCATAATTTCATTTTTATTTAGGGCTGAGTAATATTCCATTGTGTATATGTATCACATTTTATTTAGGCATTCTTCCACTGAAGGGCACCTAAGTTGTACCATAGTTTGGCTATCATGAGTTGAGCTGCTATCAACATATATGTGGCTGTGACTCTGTAGTATGCTGGTCTTTGGGGTATAGACCAAGGAGTGGGATAACTGGGTCAAATGGTCATTCTATTCCAAGTTTTCTAAGGAATCTCCATACTGCTTTCCATTGAAGTTGTATCAATTTGCAGTTCCACCAGTAATGTATGAAAGTATGTTCCTCCCCACATCCTTGCCAACATTTATTGTTACTTGTATTCTTTATAATTGCCATGCTGACTGGAGTAAGATGAAATCTTAGTTTTGATTTTCATTTCTCTGATTGCTATAGATTTTAAACATTTTTTTTCATATATTTTTAACCATTGTATTTCTCCTGTTTTGTTCCTTTGCCCATTTATTTATTGGTTATTTATTTTTCTGGTGTTAAGTTTTTTGAGTTCTTGGAAATTAATGCCTTATCTGAGGTACTGGTGGTGAAGATTTTCTCCCAATTTGTAGGATTTCTATACACATTTTTGATTATTTCCTTTGCTGTGAAGAAGCTTTTCAGTTTAATACTGTCCCATTTACTGATTCTTGATTTTATTTCTTGGGCTTTAGGAGTCTTGTTGAGGAATTTGGTTCCCAAGCAACATGTTGGAAAGTTGGGCCTACTTTTTCTTCTTGTAGGTGCGTGGTCCCTTGTCTAATACCTAGATCTTTGATCCATTTAGAGTTGAGTTTTGTTCAGGGAGAGATATAGGAATTCAATTTCATTATATTACAAATGGATTTCCAGTTTCCCCAACACTATTTGTTGAAGAGGCTATCTTTTCTCTGAGGGTGCCTTTGTTTAGAATGAGATAACTGCATTTATGTGGGTGCATCTCTGTGTCTTCTATTCTGTACTATTGGTCTTCATGTCTGTTTTGCTATCAACATTTTGTTTGCTCTCTGTCTGCCACACATCTATATTATTTCTCTCTTTCTTTCTTTTGCATTCATATAATATTGTTCAAAATTTTCATTGAATTATTATGCGCACACACACACACACAAACATAGCACACCAATGCTGTATCCTCACAAATTAAGCATAACTATGTCACAAGGGCCAAATCAGAAAATAAAACACTATCAGCACTCAGGAAGTTCACTTATCATACTCTTCCAGTACCTATTCCCAAAAGGTATAGTCACTTACCTCATTCCTAAAAGTTTCGATTAGTTTTACTTGTTTTGAACTTCAGATACATAATTGCATATATGGGTCTATATCTGACTTTTATCTTTTCCATATTCTTTTGCTCAACATTATATCTGCATAATTTACCTATGTTTTTGTGTTGTGGTTTATTCATTTTCATACAGTTATACAATTGTGTGAATATACATTTATTTTATCTATGCCATTGTGATATGCCCTTAACTAATTTCCAGTTTTTGAAAGTGCAAATAGCATGGTGCTAAACTTTTATGTATGTAGTTTTGATGGAGAAATGCTAAGGAGAAGACACCAGGTCATCAGGTTATCTAATGACTTTACTAGATTTACTAGACACTGTAAGCAATTCCCAGTACTAATATGCTAAAATAAACTCTTTTAAGCAATGGGTAAGATTTTTGGTTGTTTCACTTGAAATCCTTGTCAATATTTGATATGTAAGCCAAAAGATCTTCTTTAGTAATGTTGAGTTGCATTTGCATTCCTTAAATTCACATTATCTTGCTGATTAAAGAAGACATTCTAATCATGTTTTTAAATGTATTTTGGCCATCTGATTTACTATTTATGAAGTCTCTGTTCAAATCTTTAACTTAGGACAGGTTCGGTAGTGCACACCAGTAATCCCAGTAGCCTTAGGAAGGAGGATAGTGGCTCAGTGGGTGAATGGCCCTGAGTTCAATCTCTGGTACCTCTCCCCACAAAAAGAAAAAGAAAATCTTTAGCTTACTTTTCTATTAAATAGTCCACATGATAACTGTCTTAAAATTATTTATTTACTGTGCATATGAGTCTCAATTCAAATGTATGGAAGACAAGAGAATATTCAGCATCTGTAAATCTGCACTTGTACTCTGCCGCAGTCTGGCTGGCTGGGCAAAATAGCAGGGGGGTGGTGAGTGACAAGGAACTTGTGAAGATTGATGCAGTGGGAGCCGTTTATTGTAGGACTACAGGGGTATATATACATAACTGAATACACAGCTTGTTTCAATTTAGCATCAACCAGTTACAGCAATCCTCATCATCTTATTATACACAGCTTAACATCATTAGATACAGCAGTCAGTCATTAAGGAATCTCTAACATCTTAATGGCTCGCTGGCGTTACTTCATCTTAATTAATAATTATACACAGCTTAACTTAATTAAAATCATCTTAACTTGTTTGTGGTCCTCTACATCTCCCCCCTTTTATTTTTAAAGAACAAGTAGGGTTCATAAACAAGTCAAGATGGCGCCTGGCACTTTGCCAAGAGGAGTGGTTTGAGAAGTAATGCCAGTGAGCCATTAAGATGATAGAGATTCCTTAATGACTGACTGCTGTGTCTAGATTGTATCAATTAAGTTAAGCTGTGTGTAATCATTAAGATGATGAGGATTCCTTAATGACCAATTGATGTATCTGGATGTTAATTGAAACAAGCTGTGTATAATCAGTTAAGTGTATATATACCTCTACTGCTGTCAATAAAGCGGCTCCCGCTCCTGCTGTATATCAACCTTCACAAGTTGCTCGTCATCCCCCGGTTTCTTTGCTGCAGCCAGACTGCGGCAGTACTCTTTTAAAATGTCTTTTTTTTTGGAAAATATAACTTATTCAGTTTAATTTAGTTGAATTTATCAATTATTTATTCTATTTAGAGATTTTCTTATCCCGCTTAACAACTATTTGAAGTTGGTAGTGTGGCTCAGTGGTAGAGGGCCTGCCTAGCATGTGTGAGGCCCTTATCTGATCCCCACACTTTGGAAAGGAGAAGAAAGAAAAATGGAAAATGCTTGTCTTTAAAAAAGTAATGATTTTTTTTTCATACAAATAATGAATATTTCATTCACATTTCAATCTGAACTCCTTTTGGAATTTACTATTATATGGAGCACACAAAACATATTTTTACCCGTAGTTGACTCAGGACTATTTTTTGAGATAAAAATATTTCATTTTACTGCAGTGAAAACTTTGCCATAGATCAGATGACTGAAGGTATTTGTTTGTTTCTTTGTTATAAACTGGATGACTATGTACTTCATTCCAATGTGTAGTATCTAACAATAACACGATATTGAATTGACAATTATAGCTTTATAATTAATCTTATATGCATTAGTGTAAATTCTCTTTTTATTTATTTTCTTTTCCTTCATCAAATTGCATTGGTTCTTGGGCCATTATAGTTCTTATTAGTTTTACTTACTTATTTATTTATTTATTTATTGTTCATTAGTTTTGAAATAATTTTGCTAATTAAAAAAGAGTGTGTTGTTATATTCAGTAAATTAATTAATTATAATAATCTATAAATAGCATAGTAAATCATGTTATCTTCAAAAAATGACACTTTTCTATTTCCCATGTTTTTGATTCCATTATTTTTGTCTTTTGCTCTGACTTATTAAATATTGATAATTATATGAGTTTAGCCTTATATTTTTTTTCTTAATTTCAGGACCAAAGCTCTCAATATGTGTCATTGTGATCTTTACCATCAATATGTTTATTGCTATTCTTTATCAAATTAGGAAAATCTACTTCTGTTCTACTTCTATTCCTATTGTTGAGATCATGAATGTGTATTAAGTTAAATCAAATGTTTTATGCTGCATGTATTGAGATGATCAGATAATTTCTCTTTTTTCTACTTAGGTGGTAAATTTTCTACTTAGGTGGTAAATTTACATGTAATTTACATCTGAATATACTCTTATTTAATTACAGCAACTTATATTTTTAAATCAAGGATGATTTTTTTACAACACTAATTTTAATTTTTTTATCTTTATGAGCTATCTGTAACTTTTCTTTCTTGCAGTGTTGTTGCACTCTGTATGCCATGGTTATACTGGCCTTTTAAACTGTCTTGGTATGTGTTCACCTTCATTCTATTAAAAGATTTGGGGTATAAGATGAGAGCCATTTCTTCCATAAATATTTAAAAGGAATTTGTCATTGCACTCTTTTGAATGTGGTCCTTTCTTGGTAAGATTTTCTATACACTTTTGAAATTTTGACAGATACTGACCTAATCAAGTCTTTTATATCTCTTTTTCATTTAGTTTTAGTCAATTACATTTTTAAGAAATTCATTGATTTCATCCTTTTATTACTTTATTAAGCATAATTCACTTAAAATTTTCATTTCTTCTAATGTTGGTAGGTTGTAATGATGTTCCTTTTCTCATTCTTGCTATTGGTAATTTGTTTTCCCTTTTTCATCTTAATAAAGCATCTGTGAATTTGATTAATTGTCAAAGAACCAACTTCTATCTTTGTAATGTTCTACTGTACTTCTTAAAAATATTACTTTCTTCAATTCTTTTTATCTTGGTTTAATTTTCTGGGTTTTTTTTTTTTCTAGCTAACTTAGCTGGAAGCTTAGCTCAATAATTGTGAGACCTTTTATTAATATATGGAGTAAGAATATAAAGTTGATGGTAGATCACATTTTCATTATATTTGTTTATTTTATTGTACTGTTATGCAAGTTTTTTGATTTATTTTTTATCAACAAGTGAATTATTTAAAACGGTTCAATTTTCATAGTTAGTAATATTATATTTGTCATTTTTATTATTTTTATCTCTGTTCCCACAATTTATACTTTAATTTCAGTTATCATAAAATGTATCTGATTTAATTTTTTGCAGTTTCTTCAAAACTAATTTATGCCAGACAGTAGGATCAGTTTTTCATTACAATTATAATAAAATTATAGAACTATCCCTATTTTTGACATCTTTTTGTGACTAACAGCCTTATGATTTCTTTCTGCTTCCATTTCTTTTTTTAAAAATTTTTTTAGTTATAGATAAACACAATGTCTTTATTTATTTATTTATTTTTGATTTTTTTAATGTGATGCTGAGCATCAAACACAGTGCTTCACATATGCAAGGCAAGTGTCCTGTCACTGAGCCACAACCCCAGCCCATTCCATTTCTTTTATCACATCTTATTTGAGTGATATGCTTCTTTAATTTAGCATTGGAATTTCCTGAAGAAAAAGAAATCTCTCTGCCCCTTAGAATTTCAAAAGAAGAAAAATTAGGCATCTATATATTATTATTTAGTACCAACAGTAATAGAAGAGCAAATCGTAAAGGTAGACATATGTATAGTGTGATGCTGTGAGACTACTTATTTCAGCTATTAAATTATTTAACATATGTTTATATGTTAAATGCTTTTGAATAAAATAAGTTGACCTTGAATAGTTAAATCTAGACATCCTCAGTTTAGAATCATGCAGTCATGCAAAATTATAGTTGATGCCTTTTGACTTACTTTGTGCTATTTCTTTTTGGTTTTGGTACCAAAAATGCTTGTATTTCTGCCAAAATTTAATTTGTTTTTATCCTGTGGAAATTATGAATTATGTGATTGAGAGAGCTTTCCCTGGCATTGGCTGATCTAGAATCAAACTTGGAATTAAACAGAATCACACAGAGAGACTATTTTTATAAGGACTTTCAAATTCTCCTATAGATCTATAATAAGATTTCATTCTTTTTCTTTACTCATTTTAAATTTGTTATCCAGTTGCATTTTACATAAATTAAAGTTTTCTGAAATCTTTTTGTTTGCAACAAGGCTAAGAAGCAAAATAAGAATATTTAAAATATGTCCCATTTCCAAATTCATTAGCTCAATTCCATATATTTCCACCAAGTCCACTGTCAATATCAATGTCCAATCTTTATTGCATAGTCTAGTTCAGTGGCTGAAGAGATATGCAATCAAATCTTGCATATTTGTTCTCTGTTTTCTCAATTTTGTCTGTCTGAATTCAGATAAGCATCTACCTCAATGAAGGGTTAAATTAAATAATATCTAGCTCTCATATCTGATCTTTATTGAAATATTGTAAAGCAGAAAACTAGAAGTATTAAGGCCTGTAGGATAGATTTCAGGCATTAATACTTCTAGTTTTCTGCTTTACAATATTTCAATAAGCAACAAATCAATTGAAGACAACAGTAATTTTTGAGTAATTATGTCAATATTCTTCAAAGGTGCTTTAGGATGCTATAGAGAGCATAGAATTAAAAAATATACAGTGTGTCATTATTGCTATAAAAGATATTATTTGCTTTATAAAACAAACTATTTAGATGATATACTAATTAGACTTCCCTCTGAATATTTTCTATAATTTAAAATATGCATGTACATGTGTTATAAAAATTTAATACCAATGTAAATTAATCTTTATGGTATAATGTTATTTATTAAAACATTATTTCATGGTTTTAATGATGCTTTTTTGACTTGAGAAACAAACAATGTAAGAAATGTAGTTTATTTCTCTGAGGTAAATACTAAAAGATATTCCTTTCTAAATGCAACAATTAATTCTTTTAGAGCACCATATCAATGTAACATAGATGTGACAATCTGAGCACAGCCATTTCTAACCAAAAAAAAAAAAAAGTTGTCAACAATGAATGAGACTCAAGGTCTTATCAGAACTTCCTGTAGGATTTATTGACCACATATTTCAAAAATAGGACTGAGCAATAAAATTATTTGTGAAAACTGTAATCATTGTTTATCATAATATTGTCAGAGTATGTATATATCTCTTAGAAATAATAGTCTTTATACATACTGGAAGATACTTTAACTTTGTCATTTAACATATATAGAAACTTAAGGCATTTATAGGTTTTATATCATCTGTATTGATCCAGAATTATGATTACAAATATTTAGTGAAATATATCACAGACTAGAGATGTCACACCAGAGTAGGTGATTTGGAAGGGTCTTTAGTTCACATCTTGACTCCAAGTGGATTCAAGGTAAGAACACTGCATAGCTCAGAGATTATGCAACAGCAAAACCACTCCAAGGTGAGGCCAATTCTTGCTGGGCTCAGCCAAAAAAAGAAAAAATATGGCCATATATTCTAGAAGCACTCACTTCTAACATCAAAATCTTAGCAGTTTTATGTTCAAGGAGCAGTCTGTGCCAACTAATCTGATATAGAGATGATGGAGGATCTATAGGGAGCTATGTGGACTCGAGACACCATCTATTTCTTTTACATGGTCTATCAGGTTCCTCTTCTCCCAGTTGATAATGGTTAATGAGACATATTATAAATTTTAAATGCATTATTGTAAACATATATTTTCTCTTCAGATCAATATAATGTGAGACAAAAACAAAATTTAATGGATGATACATGGAAACTACATTAGAATTACCTGGTTTTTCAATAATGGTGTGGAGAACTTGTTTCTACCTTAGCTTACTGAATTTTAACCTCTGATGGGAGCTAGGAATTTACTTTTCTAACTCACTCTCCAGTGAGAGCTAGGCACAGGAAGGTTTGAAAAATACTTGCAGAATTAGGTAGCTTGTCTAGGTGCTAAAGTATATTTGGAACTATGGAATAAACTTTAAAAGAAAGAGAATTCCATTTTCAAAAGGCTATACTCTATTTTGGCACCATTAAACATGACATTTTAGAATACACATTTTGCATTAAAAATACATACTGAAAATTCTTTGTGATCTTTGCTTTTCTAAATAACATTCTTCTTTGAATGATATAAAATATTTTGACATAAAATCAGTATAAAAATGGTTTGTTTCAGCCATCAAGAATCACAGAAAACTTATGGACAGAAGATCATTATATTATCTTTTCATTTCTGTAATTTTACAGATAAAAAGACAGACTCAAAGTTAAATGCTACAGTGATATTACAGTTAGAATAACTGGCATTTGATCATATCAAGTGCTAACTTTGCTCTACATAATCTTCTTCCTACACTACCATAAGTTTCCCTTTATTTTTTCTCCACATGATGAATATGTTCTAACCAGAGCAGAGTATGGCCCATTATGGCCCCAAACAATTTACCAAGTATTTTGTAAAACAGGGTGGATTTATGTTCTACTGTTCTCCACACACTATATCACTTAAAAAATTCTAATTGAATATACCATCCAACTTTTAACACTGAAAATAACATAATTCTCCCTACAGATGTAAATCATGCAGAAAATTATCTCCTCATTCAAAACATCTGCCTCTCTCTATTGATTTTGTAGCCCCTCTAAAATGGTAGTAAAAACACAAGACATCTATGAAGCATGTCTTGTGTGTTTTACTTATGATCCTCTTGCCTCACACTTCTGGATTTGCTGGTATTATAGGCCTGTGTCACTACACTCAGCTAGTATCTTCTTAAAGAGAGTTTTTACAATCTATTTCAGGAAATAAACATAATACTAAATGGTAAAAGAAGATTGAAAAATAACATTTAATATAAAAAAGTAATGAAATATATCATTCATATCAGATTTTGGGGAAAAAATTAATTTTAGTTAGAAAATGTATCCATGCATTTATTCATACATTTTCTTACAGAAATGTTGAAATTATTCATGAAGATGCATGTATTATAAATATAGAAAAAGCTGAAACACCCACAATTGTCCAGTGATAGAGAAATTATGTGAAAGTTTGGGAATGAGCATTAATAAATTTATAGATATGCATAATTTTTAATTGAGTCTTTCACTGCTGTTCATTTGAACTAATAATATGCAATTTATGATTTAACAATTAAGATGTCCTACACAATAGTGTATATCCTAATAGTGATGTCCATATCACTCAACATAACATAAATGTTTCCTACTTCAATTAAATCATGATACATTCATACAATATATCATTATGAAATTAGTAAATAAGCTTTGAAAGACTACCTAATGACATCAAAATATAATGTTCCAAAGTAAAATATGAAAAATTAATTTTAATTCCAAACTTGTTAAAAGAATCACAAACCCAGAATTCATTTAAAAAATGCAATGTAAATAGATCCAAATATTGGAAGTGATTATTTTCAGATAATTATTTACAAGTGATTAAAATTTATCTTATATTATTTTCTTTTTTAATGTTTTTTAAAAAATTCCCTTTGTATAATTGTTATTTTTGTGAGATAAATAAGTAAAACTTTATTGTAACTTTATAAGGCAGCACATGCAAAACTAAGATACATAAAATGAGAAAAAAAGGAAATATGGACAATAAAATCAATTAACTTACATACCAAATTAGAGTAGTAATTAGCAGGTTGTGAAGTATTTTCAAATGAACTAGAGATTTGGCTCAAATTTCTGATAACCAGGTTAAAAACAGAGACAGAAAAAAACAAAAATATGATTGGCAGTATAAATAAAAAGCAAACCAGATGTCCAGGAGAAACACAATTGTTCCTCATAATGAGGCTTAACAGACCTTGTGTGGGTCTTTACAAGAGGATACTGAGTTATGCTGTCAAATGGAATAGATGGAAGTCTTTGTTGAATAGACAGGGTTTCCACTCAACATTTAGTTTTGAATATTTGAATAGGTAGAGAGGAAATGGCACAGACACATTCCAGACAGAGAAAACAACATGAATGGAACCCTAAAGTGATGAATGAGTTCAACATGTTTCAGGTCATTTAAGATGGCAAGAGTACTGGGTTTATGTTGGAGGGCTGTTGATGAAGCATGGCATGCAACTTCCAAATGAGGCTTTTGGGAAAAGAGATAAGGTTGGAGATAGAAAGAGACAGATGAGGGGTCAGGGAAGAATGCTTGAGATCTACTGGGGAGATGGAGAAGGAGTAAGTATCGGTAATTTACAGGAAATGATCACAGTTAAAGGGAGAAAAATTCAGAAACAAAACCAAGTTTGTAAACATATTTAAAAATAACATATAACAGCATAATAATATATACTACTTCTTCACCTTTAGATAGTGTCTGAGTGTTTTATTTTTTTTAATTGGTGCCATATAATTATAGATAAGAGTGGGATTCTTTAAGGAAGTTTGATGAACATGTCTTCAGTGTTTACAAAACATTTTTCAGTGAGGTATTTTATCTGCATTTTAAAGATAAGGGCATTAAATAATTAAGTTGCTCAAGGCTGTATGACAGGTAAATAGAAAAATAGGGTTTGAGATACATGCTTTTGTCTAGTTCTGATGTTTTTATTAATCTCAATCTGTTTTATAGTGTGGTAGCTCAAAGAGTGAACTCTGGATTCAAATATAATAGTTAAAATTGATTTATTAGCTGTTACTACCCCAGATATCTAGATTTCCTCCTCATATAAATAAATATATATATCACCTGTCAGTTTTTAGGATTAAATGGTTAATTGCTCATTAATTGTGTTTTAGCTAATTTTTTCATTGTTGTGACCAAAATATCTGAAAATAACAACTTAAGGGAGAAAAAGTTTATTTGAGGTGCATGGGTCCTGAGGTCTCAATCTATAGATGGCAAACTCTATAGCTCTGTCCCCAGGATGTGGCAGAAGATCATGGTGGAAGGATGTGATGGAGAAAAGCAGCTCAGAACATGGTAACTAAAAAGCAGAGATTTGCTCATGAGGGACAAAATGTAAACCCTAAAAGCATGCCCCCAGTAACCTACTTCCTCCAGCCATATTTATGTGCCTATAGTTCCTCTCCAAGTAATCCATAAAAATAGATTAATCCACTAATCAGGTTAAGATTCTCATAACCCAATTATTTTACCTCTAAACATACTTTTTTTTCTTTAATTTTTTTCATACCTGAAAATAGAATGTATTTTGACATATTATACATACATGGAGTACAACATCTCGTTTTTGTGGTTGTATATGTGAAGTTACACTGGTCGTGCTTTCATATATGAGTACGGAAAAGTTATGTCTAATTCATTCTACTATCTTTCCCATTCCCATCCCCGCTCCCTTTCCCCTACTCTCTGCCCCCACTCAATCCAGTGAACCTCCCCCCCCCCCTATCATGAGTCAGCATCTGCATATCAGAACATTCAGCCTTTGGTTTTTTGGGATTGGATTATTTCATTTAGCATAATAGTCTCTAGTTCCACCCATTTGCCAGCAAATTTCATAATTTTATTCTTCTTTATGGTTGAGTAACATTCCATTGGGCATATATACCACATACTCTTTATCTATTCATCTGTTGAAAGGCACCTAGGTTGATTCCATAGCTCAGCTATTGTGAATTGAGTTACTATAAACATTGATGTGGCTGCATCACTAGAGTCCTTTGCGTATATACTGAGGAGTGGGACAACTGGGTCAAACAGTAGTTCCATTCCAAGTTTTCTGAGGAATCTTCGTACTGCTTTCCAGAGTGGTTGCAGGAATTTGCAGTCCCACCAGCCAAGTAAGAGTATAACTTTTCCCCCCATATCTTTGCCAACATTTATTGTTACTTTTATTTTTAATAATGGTCATTCAAATTGGAGTGAGATGAAATCTCAGTGTAGTTTTAATTAGCATCTCTCTAATTGCTAGAGATTTGAGCATTTTTTCATATAGTTTTTGACCGATAATATTTCTTCTGTGAAGTGTCTGTTCAGTTCCGGTGTGCATTCACTGACTGGGTTATTTGTGTTTTTCTAGTGTTAAGGTTTTTTTTGAGTTCTCTATATAACCTGGAGATTAATGCTCTATCTGAAATGCAGGTGGCAAAGATTTTCTCCCATTCTATAGGCTCTCTTTTTATGGTCTTGATCATTTCCTTTGCTGAGAAGAAGTTTTTAGTTTGATTTCATCCGATTTATTCATTTTTTATTTTACTTCTTGTGCTTTAGGAGTTCTGTTGAAGAATTGGGTTCCTAAGCCAAAATGATGGGGATTTGGCCTTACTTTTTCTTCTAGTAGGCACAAGGTCTCTGATCTAATGCCTAGGTCCATGATCCACTTTGAGTTTGATTTTTGTGCAGGGTAAGAGATAGGAATTTAATTTTAGTTTGTTACATATGAAATTTCCAGTTTTCCCAGCACCATTTGTTGAAGAGGCTATCTTTTCTCCAAAGTATATTTTTGGTGCCTTTGTCTAGTATCAGATGACTGTATTAATGTGGGTTTGTCTCTGTGTCTTCTATTCTGTACCATTGGTCTTCATGTCTGTTTTAGTGCCAGTACTGTGCGGTTTTTTGTTTTGTCACACATAATCTTTTTGGTTGTCTCACACATACTGCAAACAGTGCCTGGCACATAGGATTTAGCTCTCATAATGCACTTTGATATCTCCTTACCTCATACCAAAATACAGAAAAATATGATGACAATTCATTCCCCTGAAACAAATATTTAACAATTTTTCAGAGTTTCATGAATCTTAAAAGAAAAAAAATAAATTCCATAAACCTAAAAGAAAATGATCCACAATGCAAGGACTGGGACCATAAAATTCCTAGAGAGCTATTCAAAACTATATCTTAAATCTCAGATAAATTACTTAATGTAAGGATCAAAGATGCTCTAATATTTCTGGAAGAGGATGTGGTGTATTCAGACATTAAATAAAAGTCCAACAACATATGAGGAAATTACAGTCATCTGAACTGAAATTATATCTTGTTGACAAACTTTAGAACATGCTCTATCTTTATCAGTGGAAGCCTCTTATCATACTACAGTGGTTATGAAATTGCCTTTAAATTAATTACAGTGTGGTCTGACTATTTACGCTTTAAACATGAATTTTATAACATGGGATAGTAGTTTTGAATGTCATCTAAATTTGTAGTTAGGTTTTTCTGCAATTAAATTGTTCTTTTTACTTCATATATTTTGTACTTTGTATCCAAATTACAGGGTTCACTTATACCTTTTGAACTTACTCTTTAGTCACTCAGGCATGAATAATTCAATGAAATTTTTAAATGAAAGTTTGTTCATTATAATTTACATGAAAATTGTAGAAAAATATCCTCATACTTAGACTCTATTTTATTTAATTTCTGGGAATAGTGGTACGAAAGGAGTGGCTAAGCTTAAACATCACACTCCCCTACACATATTATGTTGCTAGTTTAATCGCTCTTATGGGCTGGTGGCATAAAATTGAGGAAAAGAACAAGAGCTCTGACCTAAAAGGCTGAAATTGTTTTGAAGTAAGTGAAGAAACTAAATATCCATAGAAATATAAAAAACCTATGATGCATGGGTATTGCTAAGAACAAAGATGTGATAGCTTGGTTTGGAATACCTCATCTTAAATTTCTAATTGCATAAAAATAAATTGAGATGAAAGATTAAATATTATATGTAAATCTGAATTTAGAAGTGGCATAAAATAGAATACATGGATAAAGTCTGAGATTTGTAACATTACAGTATGCCTTTTGAATTTAAAAATTTAAGGACTTTTATTTGTATATTTGAAGACCTTAGATAGCATTTCAAAAGTAAATATAAATGTTATTACATGCTAAGCAAACACTCTACCACTAAGCTACACCAATAAAATGTTTTTGATAAGTGAAGAGAAGAAAATATTAAAAGCAGAAATAGAAACTATACCTTACTATGCGGAAAGAAAACAATTCAAGTGATTGTGTATTTTTATGCAGAATACAATGGAGGCCATAAACAATAGTTTTCAAGTTATTTTAAAAATAAGGAATTATCAACTCAGAATTTTATGAATAAGAAATGCAGACATTCTCAGATGAAGAAAAACAAAGAGAATTTGTTGACAGTGACTGACCCTAAAAGAATAATAAAAGGAACTTCTCATGCAAAGAAAATGAAGTAAAATAACCCATCTCTGAACATTAAGAAGAAATAAGAATAAAGCAAATGTGATTATATTTTCCTTTTTTTGAGTGTTCTCCATTAAACATAACAAAATGAATAATGTCTGATGTGGTTATCTATGTATGCAGAAGAAAATTTTAAATAAAGATGTAGAGAGTAAGGGACATAAAAGGGGGTGAAGTTTCTACATATCATAGGGGCTGGTGAAATGTCAATACCAATAGAACTTTATAGTGTAAAATAGTTCTGAGTCGTTCTTTGCTTTTCTTTCTTTCTTTCTTTCTTTCTTTTTTTTTTGTTTGGACTGGGGACTGAACCCAGAGCGTAGCCCATTTATACTTTTAATTTTGAAACAGATCCTCACTAGTTTCCTTCAGGCTTCCTAATTTGCTGAGGCTGGCCTTGAACTTTTGATCCTGCCTCACTCTCATGAGTCACTGGGATTATAGCATGGACACTAAGCCTGACTTGTTCTGAATCTTTTTTTAAAATTTTTTCTCTTTTTAAGTATATATGTAAATAGAGTATGTGTTTACATATTTATACAAACATGGAGTATAACTTATTCTAATTAGGATCGCAGTCTTGTGGGTGTACATGTTGTGGAGTGTTTCACTTGTGGCATATTAATATATGAACATAGGGAAGTTATGCCCTATAGAGGTAAGGGTTTAGAAGAAACTATATAGCTAACCTTCCATATCTGCCGGGTCTGCCTCTGCAATTCAACCATGAAAAAAGTTTGTTCAAGGAAAAAATTGTGTCTCTACTGAACAAGTATAGATCCTTTTTATTTTCCAGTATTTCTTAAACCATAGAGGATAAAAACTATTTACATAGTGTATATGTTGTAGGTGGTATTATAAGTAATCTAGAAATTATAAAAGGCATATAGGAGGACGTGTATATGCTATATGCAAATATATGCCATTTTGCATAAGAACTTGAAAATCTGAGTATTTTGTTTTCTGAGAGTGGCTGTAGCACCACTCATGAATACTTGGAGATAACCATATACATGTGTTAAAGTGTCTTAGAACTAGGCTTACACATTATACTGACATAAATTCCTAGTTTTGATATTGATTAGAGTAGATAGGATGTAATTGCTGGGGAAACTTAGTGAAGGGCATATAGAATCTCTCTGTACTATCTTTGCAACTTCTGGTAAATCTATTTATTTCAAAATAGAATGTTAAACCACACACATACATACACACACACTTGGAAAAAACACTCACAGAGAGTTGTTTTGAGGAAACTTGTTTCTGGGTGCAGAAACTCTTAAATCTTCATTCTACTCAGAAGAATCCTTGATTTTAATTCCCCTATTGAATACACTGCATAGATTCTCTAAAACATCATCCTTCAGTGAATTTTTAAGCCCAGTAATAAAAAAAAAAAAAAACTGGTTATCAGGAAATGTCTGAGTGACTCCTTTCAAACTATTTTGAAACAAATGCCTAAGTACAAATTCATTGAAGAAAGTCATTCACATTGTGGTAAGAATTAAAGCAGAAAGACTATGATTCATTATTCGTGACTGGGGGGTAGAGGAGCTTTTGCTTTTGAAATATTAAAAATGAACAAATTTTTGGTTCATTTAAGCTTTCTATTTTGAAATGATTCGTGATTTACAGGAGATTGTGAGCAATGTATAAAATCACAGGATTATGGTCTCTTCCAATGGCAGTCTCTCCTACAAGTACAGCATTATATTACCACCAAGAAATTGACATTGACACAACCCATAGAGATTAACTTTCTCCAGTTATACAAGATCTCAGTAGTGTGCATGTAGCTTGGTTCAATTTCATCACATGTAGCCTTGAATAACCACCTGCTAGATGGAGAAGGAATGGGTAGGGATACTAAGGGCTAAAAAAGGGAGTGTTGTGGTGATGATATGATTGAATAAATTGTTTTTTAATATAAATTATATAATTTATTTCTATTTAATGTCTTTGAAACTTGTTTAAAGTTTATACTATTGTCCCGAAGGTGAAATTCTCCCTGAATAAAATCTGAATACACAAGCAAGAAAATGGTGATTATTAGAGGAACAATTTATCAAATGACAGCATGCGATTCTCTTTTCAGATCATCTTACCATTCAAATTAAAGAGTCTGGGGAGAAGAAGTATTTGACAACAAATAGAATTCAAATGGCCTCTTGTGTTTGTTAACCTTATTAATTGCTTTAACATCCAAGTGCCTGCATTTACTGGCATAGAAAGTTCCGGTTATTTATTGCCATTTATTGTGGAAGACCTTTGTTCTTTGTATTTTTCAGCTCTGTTATTCTTAAGAGCCAGGAACTCTGACAGCTGCTGCCAGCTCTTTGCTGTTTGTTTAAAACAATAGGGAAAATTGCCTAGCAACCTCACATCCACTTTCTGGTACCCTTCTGGAGATCACATTCCACATACTCTGCTCATCTCCACAAGCTTACAGAGAAAACTGCGCATGAGCTCTCTCTCTCTCTCCTCCCTCTCTCTCTCTCTCTCCCCCCCTCTCCCTCCCTTTCTCCCTCCCTCCCTCCCTTCAATAAAAACTTTTGACATATTTTTTGAAAAGATATGCCCCCATGTTCACAAGCTATTCCCCCCACAACACACAACCTATTCTTGATTCTTTGACATGCAGATCAGATCTTGGTGGTTATTAACCCTGAAGCGATTCATTGAGATTATGCAAATAAATTACTTTTCTCCTTTTTAGAACTTCCTGTTAAGAGTCCTGCGGTTTTTTTTTTCCCCTTCACATGAATGTGCAGTCTCCAATACTAAAGTGGAAAAAAAAATCTCTTTATCCTATACTTAGTATGTGACGCTTTATAACTAGGCATCATGTATTTTGTCTATATTCAAAAGCTTGACTCCACAATTGTGTTTTTGTTCTGTTTTCCTTATTTTGGGAAATCACTTAATTTCATTATTTCAATACACTGATTTGCAGAATAGGAACTTAAGAAAAAAGACCCACTAAGGTTCCTTTCTGTTTAGCATTCCATGATTCCATGAGACTTATCCACAAAATTGAGGAGAAGGAAAAACACAGTTATTAGTAAGAAAGATCTTTGTTTACTCACATGTTAACTAAGTTGTTGCTATCTGTGAAGTGAAGATGACCACAAACATATATGTGTTGGGTATGAATATGTATAACTATAGCAATGATAGGAAAAGTTATATTTATATACAATTTCATATAAAGTTATGGGAAACAATTTAAGCACAAAATAATATGAAAGAAATTCTAATAGAGAGGTCGTAAGATATAGTCTGTGTACCAAATCTAGCCTGGGCCTAAATTTGTGAAGAGAAGACTTACTAGAACACTGCAAGCCTGTTCATTTACATATTGTCTATGGCTGCTGTCAAGCTACCTGACAGAATTTAGAAACAAAGGCCATATGGCTCACAAAGCTGAAATATTTGCTATTTGACCTTTTATTTAAAAAAAAATTGTTGGTACTTGTTGCACATTATGAGAAATGTGTCTATTTATTTAGATTTGAAGTCAGTCACTTCAATCAGAGCATGTGCATTATCTGTAAAAGGAGAAAATACACTCAATGTTCTTGATATTCTATTATCTCAGTGGAAAAAACAGTCAAAATCAAATTAAAGACAGTTTGGTAATGTGGGATGATATGTGAGTGTCCTCAATTTTTTTTTCAAAATAGATTAGCTATTACCTAATGGGTTTCTCATATAAAGCTGAGTATTCAAAATCTATTTGGAAACATCAAAATTACTACATTGTGTATTTAAAAATCTTTTCAGTGAAAATGTGAAGCTTCCCCACAAAAACAAGCTGACAAACAAAAACAACAACAACAACAACAAAAACAAAACACTAATGCTAAGGACATATGATATTTAGGGACTTGGCATTTATAAAATCCACTGACATTGTAAATATATGATTCAGCCATGTAAAGCCAATCATTTTACATTGTGATACACCTTATATATTACTTCTAGTTAGGATTAATTCAGCCCCGTTTCATTTTTCAGTCATGTTGTACTCATTCTGAAGTGGTTAGTAGAAGAATCTTTAAAATGAAAATCTGTAAAAATGTTAAATTAATGGAGAAAAGAATGTTATCTTTTTCATTCCTTCATTGTTGTTAATCCCATCCACATACCATTCTAAGTAATTAAGAACAGAGTTTTATCATGCTAGAAACTTCTTAAAAATATAAGTAATTTTTATTTTTAAAAATATTTATTTTTTTGTAGTTGTACGCAATAACTTTATTTTATTTATTTATTTTTATGTGGTGCTGAGGATTGAACCCAGGGCATTACATGTGCAAGGTGAGCACTCTACTGCTAATTCATAACCCCAGCCCCAGTAATTTTCATTTTTTAAGTCCACAATTGGGTTACTAGCACATCTTCTGATACTCTAGGAAGATTCCTGTAATGCAATAGGATGGAGATCACTACCTAATAGACACAATCAAGTTCTATCACCAGGGAATTAGAAAACCATATTTGAAAATCACTGGACGGGTCTTATCCATCTTTTTCCTGTTAATTGACAGCTATAATAGCATCTCTGGACTCTACAGCTGCTTTCCTAAATCCCTTGCTGCTAGAAATCACTGCATTGAAAGACATCAGCAAGAATAGGGAAACAAATTGTTCAAAAGTGAAAAAGAAATGCTAAAAGGATTCAAAGGAAACAAAGGAAGGGGAAAAAACACAGAGAAGGGACTATGTTCTGTATTATTACACAAGAAGAAATGAAAAGACATAAAGGTTCGAACTTTCATTCTAAACAAAATGTACTTGCTGTGGTCTACATATAAAAATACATTTGGCTAGAGTGGTGGAAGGGCATGGAAATTTAAACATCGGGAGAATTAAAGAAAAGACGATAGATATAGATTTTGTGTGATGGTTGAAGGCTCACTTTGGTACCAGGTTTCTGTTATGGTGAGAGTTATTTTACTTTTCTCTTATTTAATAATAGAAGCTATAACCTTCTATTATTTGGCCTTGTTTTTGGTCATGTATGTTCCCTACCTGGTCCTTTGTATTAGACTTACTTTTGTAATTACAAATATTCTCAAATCTGACTTCCATTTGCTGTCCAAATTAGTCAATTTAGTTTCTGTGATGGCGAATGTTTCCCTGTTAAGTCCTCTACTAATACTAAGGTCACCTGCAGAGTGGGGTCCCGAATTTCATTCATGTCGTTTCCATCTTGAATCTGCCGCCTATCTGATTTGGATTCCACCCGATCACCCAGATCCTGGCACACTGTCTCTAGTTTTTCTTTTGCTGCCATCTACTGGGAAGCCAATTTCTTTATCTCTGAACCTTGCTAGGACAACTTGCTAGGAATTCTGTTTTGCTCAACAGATTTAATGTATTTCATTCTACATTAACTGGGCCAGTTTCCCTAGAATCTAACTTACCAAATTCTTAAGTCTGCATCCATACCTACGCTGTCTAATCATACTGCAAAGAACAAGGAAATGGAATATTAGAACAATTGAAATGAAAATGACGGTGTGGTATTATTATTTTTGCACTCTGCTAATTTTGCATGAGATATATGTGTAAATATATCTATATCTATATCATCTATATCTATATACATATATGTATATGTGTGTGTGTATATATATATATATATATCAAACTGCTACTGAGCTACATCTCCAGGCATTTTTAAATTTATTTTTTTTGAGACAAGGTCCTGTTATGTTGCTCAGACTTCCCTCAAATGCAGTCTTATTCCCTCAGACTCCCAAGTAGCTGAAATGACAGGTGTACCACCAAATCTGCCTTCACAAGTTATAATTTTTGATTTTTCTATATTGCTATATTCTCAGAAACTTGCATATCTAGAGTCAGAATGCTTACTAATTTTTAAGCTGGTATTTGTGAAAAGGTTGGTTTCTATATCGTCCATATAAAAGCAGCAAATGAACATGGGCATTGGAGCAGACAGACTTAATATTGAACTGTTATACTATGGTCAATAAGCAGTTTTACTTGAAAAAAAGTTATCTAATAATTCTGTCTCAGTTACTTATTTTTAAAGTTACACTACTATTAATATCAATCTAATAAAATTTGTGAATGAAAAAATAATGCATGTAAGGTATTTATCTCAGTGCCTGGTAGATAAAATTCACCAATATGAAGAACATTGCTTTTGCTATGCCACATATATTTGAAGATAGATTATTTTGAAGCAAAGTTAGAACATCCCCTTCATCTTTTCCTAAGATATGGTCCTAGTCTATGACATAATCCTGTTTCTATTTCATCTCTGTATGTATCTCTCCTTCCTGCTCAGAATAACTCTTTGTCCACAGAGGATTATTTGTATATGTCATTGGATAACTGGGCAAAAGCCAAAGGAAGAAATAGAATCTAAAAGGATAAAGAAGGCCTTTCAGGCTTTTTGATGTAGAGGGAATAATCATGTCATTTAAAAAAAACACTAATATGCAATGTAATTTAACTTGTATTTCAGTGATTCATACTATACATCCTACTTTTGACTTTGTGCTTTAAAGAGCAATGTTTAAATCATCAGGAGAGACACAGCTGATAAGTTGAAAGAATCCAGCTTCTAAGAAAACCTCATTTGTGGACTTTTAACCCAATGACATATGTTAGCATTGTTCTTTTTTCTATTTCTTTGGCAAACATAATGCTAAACGTGCTTAATAATTCTTACAGAATACATCTATAATCGAAAGGGAATGCCTGAATATTTAAATGATTCCTGATACTTTTACTGTACATGCGCCCCTATGAAATATTCTATTGAGCATTTGCAAAATTGAAACATGACCAACTTCAAGCAAAGTGGATAATTTATTCTTATAATTCCAATATATTAAATTGATCGATGAAAGTAGCAAGGTAGCAAGTCTTACTCTAAAGACTTGGCAATTGTTTTTCTGAATGTAAGTAACTAGAATAGAGTTTAAATTCTGCAATATCAGAAAAAAAACTTTGGATGATAGGATTAATGCTTATCTTGAAATCCAATAGAATACCATAGACTGTGTAGCTTAAATAACAGATATTTATTTCTCACACTTCTGGAGGCTAAAGTTCAAGAGCAAGTGCCAATTCATTCAGTTACTGGTGAGGGTCTCTCTCAGATTTGCAGAAAACTACCCTACCTGTTTTTGTCTTTACAGAGCAGAGGTGGGGAGGGGGATTGAAAGAGAGAAGGAGCAAGCTCCCAGTGTCTCCTCTGATAAGGACACCAATTGCATTTGATTACTGCTCCACCCATATGACTTCATTTAATTTTAATTAACTCCTGAATATCTTTCTCCCAAAACAGTAATACTGGGAGTTAGAGATTCCACATATGCATTGCAATTCAGGGCACAATATCCATTTTGTGTAATTGAAGTATAACTCTCAATGTTGTGTATGTTTATTTTGTACATACTATCCATGTTTGTTCCTCTATGAATGAGTATTATGAAAAAGAGAAACACATCGTGTCTGGTAACACATGACTGTATTTTAAAATGTTAGAAATTTGTTACTTGAAAAAAAACTGAGGTATAAGCAAATAAAAAGTCAGTATGCTTGCAATTATATTAATAGGAGAATTAATATACTGTGATCATCTACAATATTAAACACTATTTCCAAATCTTATTTATATCACTCCATGACGAAAGAGAATACTCAAAACATGCAAAGCTAATCCAAGAATATATAGATTAAGCCATTTTAAATTAAGCCAGTAGCAAGTAAGAAATAGAAGTGCAGATGTCATTTGTATTAATTTTAGGATATCAAAAATATCAACAGAAGACTCATTGTAAATTAGTAAAATTTAAATTGCTTTATAATTAGAACAGAAATTTCACAAATATAATCTAATTTCATCCCATGACATATGTCTAAAAATAAGAAAAACATTTCAAGTAGTACTAGTATTTCCTGCTCATTTATTAGTTAAAATTCCATCTATAAACATGAAAGTGTCTTACACTGTTAGGGTAACCATTCAAGCTCAAATCTTCTAACTTTAAATAGCATCATCTTTATTTGCTAATTTTTGGTAATAACTGCATGTATAAGAATCTGGGGTTGATTCTCAGTATGGTCAAAAAAGAAAAGAAAAAGATCGTTAACAGTAGGAAAATGAGCTACAAATATCTTAATTGAATTAAGAATGTTAATTTTCCTGGGCATGGAGGTGCATGCCTGTAATTCCAGCAGCTAAGAAGGCTGAGATAGGAGGACTGCAAGTTGAAGGGGAGCCTTAGCAATTTAGCAAGGCCCTAAGCAACTTAGGAACCCCATCTCTAAATAAAATGTTTTTTTAAAGGGGGATGAAGATGTGACTCAGTGATTAAGTGCACCTGAGTTCAATTCCCAGTACCAAAAAAAAAAAAAAAAGGATTTGTAATTCACTCAGTTAACTAACTACCAAATTATTGCTTAAACTGTTAACCTTATCTAGTGTGTTGTCACCAAGTTTCCTCCACCTCTCCATCCACTTTTTATTCTTACTGTAGTTCCTCCTATTGATAAATAAAATGAAATTTTCCTCTTCGAAGGGGAAAATAAACATAGAAGAGCCTCAAAGTGTTTTATTTGCCTTGAGTCATAAATTGTTTGTGTGTGTGACTTGCAATCAATTATCTTCCCTCAGGGAATGCCATGCATCTGAAGCGCTGGATGTAGTCCTCTGGAATTACGCCCTAAATAATGTTTTCTGATGCTTGCATCCTCTTATCTGCACTACACTCATCACTCAGTTCCAGGGAAGTGGATTTGCATCAACATTTTTGCAACTATGAACAGAATCTTGTTTCTGTTTAAATAATTGCATTAGTCTTATTGCCTACATACTAATGAGATTTAACCTAAAAATGGAGGGATTTCAGATGCAATAGAAAATAACACTCGCCAATAAATTTGTGACTTATTGTTTAAACCAAGCACACATTTATCTAAGATATGCAATAAAAACAAAACTAGCCATCTGTGGTATTAGGAAGAAAAAAAAAACACAATATACTTATAACTTTTAGTAAATCTGAATCATAACATTTCATAAATATGTATTTCTTTGATGTGATTTTACCTTTAAAATGAAACTTCTGTAAGAAGCACAATATTTATCTTGGCTTTGGTAAAATTCATTTCTACAATATGAGTGGCAAAGAGATTTTCCTGTTAGAAGCTGTAAATTCTTTAACCTAAAGCTGATGAAAATAATAGCTTTGTTTTGAAGAGTCCATCATTGTGGTGAGAGGTTTGGGAATTGGAGTTTGTTTGCAGAAGTACAGAAAATGTGTAGGTATTCTCAGGTACAAGTGCAAGAAAAATAGATCCCTGATATTGTGTGGAGAGGGCTCCTTAAGACTATTCTTGTAAGCAATTGAACATAAGGAATTAATAGACAATATTAAATCATGCCATAAACTCTCTTCTTTAATGCAAAACATTCTGTGATAGAGGGCAAATAAAATATATCAAAAGATAGAAAACAAATCAACTGTGTAAAGTACATTTTATCATTCTACCAAATAAAGTTAATTTTTCTTAGTTAAAATATACTGTGGTAAAAAAAATAAACTATGAATTCATGTAAGTGTTGAATCTTTATTTACATGATAAAGTCCCCATGAAAAAATTAAAATGAGATTGATCATTTTTTCCAACATCTTATAAATTCAACTTCCAGTTTAATTTTCATTAAGTGATTATAAAAAGAAGATTATAAAATATGAAAAAATGAACTTGGAGAGAGGGGTGGCATTCTGGATAATAATTGGAATTGCATAGACAGATAAGTATAGAAAACTTGGCCAAGATCCTGTTGGGACTTTGGGCACATTAAAAACATATTGAAGAGGATGTCAATGTAAGAAAATAATAATAATAAGATGGTAAAATCATTGATTTGACCTCTTGCTCAGTGGGAGTGTGAAAATTGGATCTTAGAGGCAGTACAGGAAAGAGATTGATCTAGGCCTTTGAAGTGAAATCATATCTCCAGACAGTCATGCCATGCGAGCTGCAAAGCCTAGAGTGAGCTCAATAAAACACTGCAGATAGGGTATATATTACGCAAAGAATCTAGAAAAGTTAATATCGGAATATTTGAGCCATGGCTCATAGGCAAGGACCTACCATCTGGAGAGCAGGATGATACAGAGAAAGTTGCCAAGGAAAAAGTTGAAAGGAAATGGAGAGAATATAAAAATATTTCTGGGCCTCACCAGTAGACAAGAGACTCAGTCATGAAAAAGCGCAAGTTGTTTAAACACTGTCAAAACTTATTTAGCAAAATGTTGAACTATGAGGGGAAAATTGCTTCGTTTATTTTGTGTTATACATTTAATGTATATTTGCTTCAATAACATATTTACCATCATATTTTAAATTTAGGCTGGGGATACAGTTCAGTGGTAAAGCACTTGCCTAGCATGCACAAGGTTCTAACTTTTATCCCAGTACAAAAAAATAAAAAAAAAGAAAGAAAGAGGAAAATTTAATGCAGGTATGAATTTTAATTTTTTGTGGTGTTGGGGATAGAACCCAGTGTGTCCCACATACTAACTCCACCTCTGAGTTCCACCCATAACCTACTCTGTGTATGTGATTTTGTTGTAACACTTTATTTTCCTTCAAGTGGAATAATTAAACTTAAAAATAAAAGCAACACCCAAGAGAAGTGAACATGTTCATATCAAAATGTATACAGCTAACCTGACCATGTTACATGCACATTTATTTCAGTTGAGTTTTCCCTGTTGCTTTTACCATTTGTTCGTGGTAGCTAGGTAGTCCCTAAAAAACTTCACATTCCTTTCCAATGGGTTAGTTTCCACCCTGAAACAATGTCAGATAATTTTCAAATCAAACATAGATGAACTATGTGCTCATGCCTTGGATTTAGGATAGCTTTAGGTGTTTTGTTCTTTCTTAACTATGCTGGAAGCAGCTAGTGACATTGATAAAGTGTCTGATGTAACATAGTGATGGAGAAACATTTTTTTAAATTAGAAAACTATTTATTAAAAACTAGGTTATTATAATATTGATGTTGGTAAGATTCCTAAATGTATCATTAATGGTAACTTCTAACTTTCTGAACTATCAAGTTGATTATCACTGGTTAACTTAAGAAATCCAGTGTTCTAGCCCTCAAACATATGTTATTCAAATGTTTTCTTCTCAGGATTGATAGGAATTAGTACAGCCATGATATGATTTAAAGTATAACTACACTGTGATTGAGATAACTTTACATAAGCACAGGTAACTTTACTTTGCATATGTATATTGTACACTTAGCCTTTCAAATAAAAAAAAATAACCCGTTATACATATGGAAAAAAAATAGTCCTATATAAGCTGGTTTACTTTTTTTTATAACTAAGAATTGATTATTCTTGAAATGTTTCAAAACATGTAAAGTTTTAGTTTCTTTAAGGTAATTTGTTCCTTCTGGCACATGACACATTCAGCCCTTTATGTATACAATTTGCTTCCTTACAAAACAAAAGTACACATTTTGTGATGGTGCCTGTTATTTCTGGCTCTGACCTGTAGCAGGTTGAGATAATATAGCTAGAATAAAAAACAAGGGATAAAAAGGAAAAAAAATATGGGTGACATTTTGCCAACATAAACATAAAATAAGGCCCCCCAAATCCAAAAGACAACCAGACTTGATTATTTTTTCTTATTTGATGGATTCAACATTAGTCAGGTGACTATTTGTAGTACACACAATGATAGCTATAATTATCCATTGATTTGGATAGATAAAGTATGATCCTCTGATGATGTTTCACATCACATTGATTGGTTTTAGGGTCCAGTCTTCCTGAAGAATGTGCTAACTTAATCTAACCCTAGAAAAGTTAGTCCATCACATAAGATAATGCAACAGATATTTTTCCACTTACCACAGAGTATTTTTCACACATCCTTTCCAAGATATCATGCACAATGAAGTTTTATATCTCCAGCATTCATTTTTTATGAATAATTACATATCCTTCTTTAGTTGCATTTGGAGTACCAACAGGCATTACTAAAGGTTTGTGTTCTATGGTGAATCTTCAATCATCTAAGAGCTCGGAATAAGAGTCTTAGTGCTGAGTAATATTCCATGTCAAGATCTTTGTATTGTCTTGAGCAACTAATAAAAAAAATGAGTCTCAGTATTACAGTCTTTAGATTTATTGACAAAATATTCCACACCTTTACTTGTGAAGCCCCTTCCAACATCGTTTCTTCATTTCCATAGTAGCCTCCACGTGATTTTCTGTTGTGAATGAAAGCTGAGCAGACATGAACTGCTTGAGTTTCCTGCAGAAATTTTCAGAGCTAATTTGTCTTTCACTGTGTTCTGGTTTACCTTGAGCTCCAGAAATATCAGCATCCTGGACAATGTGGGTCCTATAATGAAGACAAATGAAGTTGATTTCATTTAACACACTGAGATTTGGGATAAAAATTGTAAAATCTGGCTATCCCAACAGGTAGAGGGGAAGTCCTTTACCTAATTAATTAATAAAATATTTGGATGTTTGGCTTAGAAAAACATGAAAATAATATGAACAACTGTTTTTGGGGGGAGTGTTCAGGGGATTGAACTCAGGGGCACTTGATTACTGAGCCACATCCCAGCCCTATTTTGTATTTTATTTACAGACAGGGTCTCAATGAGTTGCTTAGCACCTCACTTTTGCTAAGGCTGGCTTTTAACTTGTGATCCTCCTCTCTCAGCCTCCTGAGCCTCTGGGATTATAGGCTTGCACTACTGTGCCTGGCCAAACAACTATTTTAAAATATAAACTCGGTCTTCGTATTTTTTTTTTTAATTCTAGAGATAGTACTTTCCATATTGGCCACATTCATGACCACATTCAGGTTTAGCCATGTCAAATTATCTATCAATCACAACCTTTTATTTGTTTCCTAAAAATAGCAATTTCATATGATTCAACCTAATAAATATCTTGATCCCATTCTATTGTCTATGTTAATCAAAGGTAGCCAATCATTGTGTTTTAGTGGGGAGACTGCTGAATATAAATTACTCACATTTATTTGCTTGAAGTTTAATTTTAGTTCATTAATGCTTTTGTTGAGGACATTTAAGAATTAGGCCAATTAACATAGTGTGATTAACAAACATTTGACTTGGGCAGACATGATCTAATGTATTTTTAGTTTTTGTTCCTTAATGTGTTAATTGTTGCTTGCTGCAGGATAGATGCTTGAGGTTATAGACAGTATTTATTACACATAAAATGCTGTGACAAAGGCTATTATGTTGGCTTTGATAGTTTTGATGATGAAAAATACATTATTAGTTAACCTCCCTTATTTGGTTAACTTTGTCCACTAAAAGAGCTTGAAAAATTATGAAAATTTGAATTTTATTTTTCAGAATGAGAATGGTTCCATTAAAATATAACCCATATAAAATACTTTACCGTTACTCAGCTTTTAAATTATCAAAATTATAATCCATTAAAAATCAAAATCTATCTCTTTGAAACAGATTACAAAAGATTTCCTTGGTTTATTCTCTCTTGGTTTCCAAACTGCAAGCAATTAAAGTAAAATTTGAGGTTCTAATTCTACATGATTTGGAAGAAAAAAAAGTAAATTTTTGGTTTAAAGGAGAGAAGAATGATTTGTAAAGCTGTAGAATTTCCAGATGTAAATTCTTATAAAGCCCTTTGGATATCAAATGCAGCAGCATTTAGCAAACATTCTGATGAGTTAAGTGTAAATGAATCAGTAACATAAGGATTAAATTTCTCCACAAATATACAAGAACCTTAAAAATTAGGAAAAAGAGTGTCTTGGCAATATTCAGTTGGGTTTTGTCAGATCCAGAGGGTTTCAAAACTATGTTTTGAAGTTGCCCTGAAACTAAAACCTCACTATTTTTTTTTAATTTTTGATCATCTTTTTGTTATAAATCCAAACTGAATGTTTTTCTCAAGTGGTACTGGTGATAAACAAATGAAAAGTGGTTAGAAGCACCTTCATAAATAACTTTTACAGCAGTAAGAGCCTCATTGCACCATTTTCCTATGAACAATATTTCCTAGAGTTATAAAAGTTAAAAGCAGAAATTCAGTAAATGCTAATAGTAAAACAGAAAATGAGTAACCTGACTCCAAAGGTTTTGAAATGTTTTCAGTTTATGCCACCCTTATAACTCAGTAATGTTTGCATGGAGCCTCTAGGCCAAATGAAACTTCTAAGAGTTTCCTTTGTCAAGTAGTTATGTTCTTGTAACTTAATACCTGTTCGTACAACAACTGAGAAGTCATTTGAAAAAAAAAATGCTATCCATAAATTAAAAGAAAAAAAATTATCCCATTCGTAAATACCCATAATCACTTCATAATGTTTTATATGTAACAATTGATTACCACACAACTTCTCAATCTTTGAAATCTGTTAAAGAGTACCAGCCTCATTTATTATTCTACACATATTTTCTAACAACATTTGGCTTTTATTGTGAAGAATATTGGAAAATATACCAAAACATGACATCATTAGGAAGACTGTATTGTAATCTAATATTGGAACTGTGAACCATCTTAACCTGGTACTTCTAATGGTACCAAGAGATGTTGAGTGTTTCTTCTGAAAATTTTCAAATACACCATGGCAATTATATGAATTTACTGTGACACCCAGGGTGCCACAGTGTACAGTTTGATAACTGTAAGTTTTATCAAGTATTTTTATTGAATCCATAAAAGTAATAATGGGTAATATATTCTTATTTTTCAACATGGTGAAACTAACAAATTCAGGAAATTATACAGTCATTGGACTTTATTTTTTTCTAATATCAAACACAAAAATTTTCTGTGAAGGAATGTTCACTAAAAATTTAATAGGATTTTTGTTATAAAACTGAGTATATAAGTATTAATATTAAAATGTTTGTTAGAAATTTCAAGATATGATTTGTAAAGAAAAAGTTGATTTAGAATGATTTAACCAATTTTCAAAAAGTTCTTATTATTATATGTAGAACACAGTAAATTAAGAAAAAATAAAATAATAATTACTCATTTTGGTGTTCAATACCTAAGTTATGTGTAAAACAAGAAAACTTTATAATTAGTAAACTGACTTTGCCATACATGAGTCCTACAAATGAATATATCTGAGTAACTTAAATTTAACTACCAAGAGCTCATAGTTAAATGTCTTTTCATAATTTATTTCAAGCTGGGTATATAAATATTTTTAGTCAGAATTTAAGTATAAAGCCTGAAAACTTTATTTAATGGAAGTTATATGTGTATATATTCATTCAGAGCAAATATTTATGGTACTAAGGGAGATCATATAAATTCTTACATAATACATAGCATGAATGCAAAATTGATATAAATATTTATTGAAAACCTACCATATACTGTTGCAGGTCTGGATTCAGCAGTGGAAAAAAAAATAAAGAAATCACTGCCCTTGAAGAGGTTTCATGTTAATGAAGGTGACAGACAATAAATATGATAAATCAGCAAAATACCAAGAATTGAGTAATACATAGTAAAGAATAAAAAATACATTAGCAGAAGGTGATGTGAAGTGTTGAAGAGTACAGGCTTAAACTGAGGAAATGAGAGACAAGAAGTACTGAGAAGAAGTACTGTGGGCCAGCCCACACAGTCCCACGATGCCTAGTGAGCAGGCAAGGTAATTGTGTAAAGAACCAAGTGAAGTAAAGGACCAAATCTTTACTACTTTGATTAAAGAACAAAGAGATGTAAAGGATCAAACTATGGAAAATTCTAGGGTAAGGATATTGCAGGAAAAGAAACCGTGATTGCGAAGGTCCTTATTGGTAATGTGTTTGTTAATATAAAGGCCATTGCACCGGAAACAAACTAAAAAGGAGAATGACAGAAGAAAGGTCAGAGAGGTCACAAGGAGGCCAGGAAGGTTGCAGCTACTGAAACTTGAACTTTTGCTTTGAATGAGAAGACTGTGGAGGGCTTTGAGGGAAGTCCTCATGTGATGTGATGACATCAATTCCATCAGTATTGCCTTTGCTGCTGTGTTGAGAATAGACTGAGGAGATGCACTGATGAAAGGAGGAGACTTCTTTACAGGTTGTTGGAATAATCAGTGAGAATAACACCAGTTACCCCAGTGGGTTGGCTTGGAAGGCTGAGAAAGAAGGATCTCGAGTTCAAAGCCAGCCTCAGCAACTTAGTGAGATCCTAAGAAACTCAGTGAGACCCTGTCTCTAAATAAAATTTAAAAAGAGCTGGGGATGTGGCTCAGTGGATTAGGAACCCTGGATCAATCCCTAGTACACACACACACACACACACACGCACACACACACACCAGGATAAGAGAATAGAGCATTGCATATAATTATAGAGTTCATCAGAAGATCAGTCTTGATGGTATCTGTACCAGTCAATATGGTAACCATTAGTCAAATTCAGTCATTTAAATTTAAATTACTGAAAATGAAACAAAACTAAAAATTCATGTCTTCTATTATGCTAGCCATGTTTGAAGAACTCAATAGCCACATGAGCTTGTGCAATCATATTGAACATAGATCTAGAGAATTTCCCTTGACAGTCAAAGTTCTATTGGACAGTACCCCTTTAACTAACATAATTTGATGACAATTTTGATATGAAATATCAAACAATGACAATAGTCAATGATGGTTTTTGGCCTGAGCAACAAGAAAAATTGAGTATAATGACATTATTGTGAGAAAAGTAGATGTCACTCTGTGACCGGTTGTTCTATTTTTAGAAATGTTAAATTTGAGATTTTTTTTTCAAATAGGGCTATAAATAGGCAATCAGATACAAGAGTGTACATTTACAGAATTCCAGACTTGGTAATCAAAGCAAATTTTACCATGCGCAAAAGCTGAATTCTGAAGACTTGAATAACCCATCCATGTTTCACAAAAGTCTTATTCATTAAATACTGTCATCTCCATTTTATGGATCAAGAAACTAAGGAACAAATATATTATTTAGTATTGAATAATCATAAATGAAATCTGAGCTGTAAGAAATCTGTATTTTGATCAGCTTAGGCTGCTGAGATGGAGGGCCATAAACTGGGTAGCCTAAAAACAACAACAAAAATATTTCTCACTTTTTCAGGAGTCTGGGCATTCAAAGATAAAGATACTGACACATTCAGAGTCTGGCAAGTGACCATTTCCTCAAAAGGCTCTTTCTTGTTGTATCTTTGCATTATAAAAATTTTAGCTAGCTCTCCAGGCCTTTTTGATAGGCACACTAATACTATTGAGGGTTTTAATGGCCTAATCACCTCCCATCTAAATTCATTTTGTATTGCTATAACAAAATACCTGAAGCTGAAAATTCTATAAGTAAAAAGGTTTATTGGTTCACAATTCTGTTATCTGGAAGCTCCAACCAGTATGGCACTGGCATCCTGGGAAGAATCCCCTGGCTGCATCATAACATGGTAGAGAAACAGAAAGGGAAAAAGCTATGTGCAGATGAGACCACGCACATGGTGTGGCCCTATTTTATAAAAACCTGACCTTGTGAGAACTAATTCTTTCCTGTGAGACCTAAACGATTTCTGTGAGATCAGCATTAATCCATTCATGGGAGTTGAGCTTCTATGTCCTAATTGTTTTCCACCAGATCCCACCACTTAAAATTGTATCACCTCCCCACCACCACACTGGAGGATTTTAGCACGTGAATATTTGAGGGAAAAATCCTATTCAAACCCAACTCCCCTGCCAAATGCTCTATCTCCTAATGCCTTCACCTTAAGGATAAGAAATTCAATATCTGAATTTCAAAGGGATATTCAGACAATAGCATCTACTTGAAAATAAAGCCTGAGAAAAACAAGAATATGTGAGAGATTGGAAAAAAAAAAAAAAAAAACAGAAGGGAGAGATTCTGATTCTTTCCTTTTGATTCTAGAAGCAACCATAAGGATCATTACTACAACTGGGATAGGAATCAGGAAACATGGTAGGAAAGAATTTGATGGTGATTGGGAACCAAACATGAATCACTGGTCTATAGCAATTGGTAAATGTTGGAAGTTGCCCCATTAGGCCTCAAAGCCAGGAAATGATTCTCATTGGCTCTTTGTGTCTCTCTCAGAAGTCTTAGTTTTCCCCTTCTTTTTCTTGAGATGTAACACTGGTTTTCAGCTGAATAATTTTACCATGCCATTAATTGACAGTAGAGTTATGGTGGGATTAAGGAGTCCAACAAACTCTTTTCACCATATTCTGTTTCTCTGTGAGCCTCCTGTGAATATCATTGGGGTTTCTTTCATTGGTCAAAAAAGTCATTCACAAACATCTTAGATTTTAGCCCTTAAGCTTCTCTTTCAAATGTCTTTTTGTGTGACTGCATACTACTCTAAGCACTTTCATTATCTCTCTGACAACATGACAGAAGATGTTATAATCACACTACCAGATTCCTTTTTAGACGATTCTTTTTATGAATGCTCTGAAATTGATCTTTGCTCAGAAGACATTCCATAAATCCATATCTAAAAGAATGAAATTGAACTCCTATCTCTCACTTTGCACAAAAATCAACTCAAGGTGGATTAAGGACCTAGGCTTTAGAACAGAGATCCTGTGCCTACGATAAGAAAATGTAGGCACAACTTTCCATCATGTTGGCTTAGGAATTGAATTTCTCAACAAAACTCCTAAAGCACAAGAAGTAAAATCAAGAATCTATAAATGGGATAATATTAAGCTAAAAAGCTTCTTCACAGCAAAGGAAACAATCAAGCGCATGAAGAGAGACCCTTAACAATAGGAAAAATCTTAGCCACCTGAGCCTCAGATGAGCATTAACCTCCAAGATATATAAAGTACTCAAAAACTTAACACCAAAAAAACCCCAAATAACCCAATCAATAAGTGAGCAAAGGAACTGATCAGGCACTTCACATAAGAAATACAAATGGTCAACACATATATATTAAAAAAAAATGTTAAACATCTCTAGCAATTAGAGAAATGCAAATTAAAACTACACTGAGATTCCATGCAGTCAGAATAGCAATATAAAGAATAAATGTTGACAAGGATATGGGGAAAAAACCTTCACTCATACTCTGTGGGTGGGACTGAAAATTGCTGCACCCACTCTGGAAAGAGTATAAAGATACTTCACAAATCTTGGAATGAAAGTGGCAGTTGACTCATTTATCCCACTCCTCGGTATATATTTTAAAGGATTTTTAAAATAATCATATTACAGTGACACAGCCACCTCAATGTTCAAAGAAGCTCAAATCACAATAGCTAAGCTAGGGAACCAACTTAGGTGACCTTCATCAAATGAATGGATAAAGAAAATGTGGTATATATACACAATGGGATATTACTCAGGCATAAAAATTGACTGAATTTTGCCAGTAAATGGATAAATCTGAAGACTATCATGCTAGGTCAAATTAGCCAATCCTCTTAAAAAACAAAGGTCAGATGTCCTCTCTGATATGCAGATGTTAACCCATAAAATAAGGTGGGGAGAGAAGAATAGAATTTCAATGGATTAGACAAAGGGGAATGGAAGGAAGACTGTGGGGAATGGGAATGGGAATAGGAAAGACAGTAGAATAAATTGAATATAAGTTTCCTATGTTCACGTATGCATACATCACCAGTGAAACGCCACATCATGTACAACCACAAGAATGGGATAAAAATTGGAATGGGTTGTATTCCATATAGGTATAATATGTAAAGATACACCCTACTGTCATGTATACCTAAAAAGCAAAAATTTTAAAAATAAATTTAAAAAGAATACATTCCATAATGTTGCCATCATTCACCAGTTGGAGATACTGAGAATTATTTTTCACCAAGTTTCAACCACCTCACCACCACCACACTGAAGGTTTTCTTTCTCAGACTCCAGGTAGCTAAAACTATAGGTGCACACTATCAAAATGAGCAAGATCTTTGAAAGGGAAAAAGATGACCAAGAACTGAAAAGATAAAGAAGGAAGGAAGGAAAGAAAGAAAGAGAGAACACAAATTTAGACAACTTTCTATCAAATATTAAAGACAAAATTTTTCCAAATAATAATGCCTAACATTTTCTGAGGAAACAAAGTGATCATTAGATTGCTGGAAAAAAAATTGCATACATTTTATTCATAAAGATTGGTTTGAGTTTATGTGTTACAAACCTTTAAAATGTTGTTGTGTCTTAACCAGGTATTTTCACTTTTATATATTTAGACAAATATTTTGAGATGTAGATGTGCATAAAAATGTTAACAAAAAATGCAATAGAATATAACTGTCCAAAAATAAGAGAATTTTCATGAAATCCACAGAATCAATACAATCTAGCAATTTAAATTATATACAAGATTCATACTAATAATTACTACTTACTAATTCTAGCTAGTATTCGTCTTGTGAATATGTCAGGCATGATTTTCATACCCATATTGAGATTATTGTGTGTATGCATAAGAAATAGACCTTGATAAAAGTAGTTATTTCTGGATTCATTGATTATGGACAACTTTTTAAACTTCTTTGTGCTTTGAAGTTTTTCTGTTGTAATGTTTGTTTTAAAATCATGAAGGCAATTCCAGAAAATTAAAAGCATCTACAATGTTTCCATTTCATGCTAACCAAGGTCTGGATGACCTACTAGTAGAGACACACTAAATCAATCTCTAGACTCCCTACATGTGCTAACATAGAAAAAGAAAAGAAACAAAGAATAAAAGAAAAAGTCTACTCTAGTCTGTTTTTTGTATATTTTTTCTTTAAAAATTTTTTTTTACTTTAGTCTATTTTTTTACTTTTTTGATTTCCTCTTATTCTTTACCCTTAAATTGAATGGATACCATGTTTGTAAAAGAAAAAAATAGATACTTAGTGTTTGTAATTAAAAAGCAAGGATTAGTTTTTGTAGTATATTTGGACCCTCCAACAATGTTTTTCCTAGCAATTGAAGAGATAGTAGTATATGAACTACTCACATTATTATTTATCTCTCACATTATTCTAAGAACTATGCTTGGTGCTGTGATACAAGGTTGGATAAATGAGTTCGCCTTAAGAAGAAAGAGAAGCTAATCACTTGTTGCCTATGTTATTCTCTTGGAGTTTATTGCTCCCAGACAGGCTACACCATAAATGTCCTAAATTCCTTTGTACTCCAAAAAAAGGCAGTCAATCCCATACACCCTAAAAAATTACTTACAAATCACTGCAGGAAAAGACAAATATGCTAGCAAAGAAAACTAAGGAATATAAATTTTTATGTATTATTTTTATAATATGAAAATTATTCCTAACTATATTTTTATTCAGTTCTTAAATGCTAAATCATATAATTTTATGCCATTTAAAATGTATTCATCATAAATGGAGTTGGAGAATATCATGCTAAGTGAAGTAAGCCAATCCCAAAATACCAAAGGCTGAATGGTCTCTCTGATAAGTGGATGCTGATCCATAATGGGGAGGACATGAGAAAAATGAAGGAACTTTGATGGGGCAAAGGGAAGGAAGGGGTGGGGAAGGGGAATGGGGATAGGAAAGATGGTGGAAGGAGATGGACATCATTACCCTAGGTACATGTATGACTGCACATATGGTGTGACACTACATCGTGTAAAGTTGTGCTGCAGTTGTGTACAATGAATAGAAATGTACTCTGCTGTCATATATTTCTAATTAAAATTTTAAAACTTTATAAAATTTATCCATAGGATAAGTTAATATCCTTTATTCATATTCCTTTTGTCCCAGTTTTAAGAAAGGACAACTTAAGCTTCAAAACACATAAATTTAAAAAGACCTTGTTCTGCTCTGTGAGAATTTAAGTGGGCTAATTGATGATAGAAAGTCAAACAAGCCTTTCCAATGTTGTGCAATAGATATATCTATTGCATGGAATTTGGACTAGATTACCTTGAAAACAATGTTTCATAATCTCAGGAGTCTATGGCTTGTTGATTCTTGACCTTCCTTCTGTTTCAATCTACTTGGTTTGTAATCCATTTAGAAATACTTGTAGAACCAGGTGTTAAAGTAGTTGGCATTGACCTAAGCCCATTTTTAAAAAATAATGTAACTATATACTAAATCAAATTGTTATGTTTCATTTCTTTTGTTAATTAATAATTCTTTTATGATATGACATATTTTGTAGCTCTAACTATGGTACAGTTTCCTGTGATCATATTGGGTTTAATTAGCTCCTGGCCAGATCAAAGAGGAGCTATCTAAAACAATCACACTGAATTTAATTTAGAATCCAAGTGCCAGAATATTGCATATTAGGAATTTCATCTGTACAATTAATAATCTTCGTGGTGACAGCAACATATTATTTAATTCAATATGAAGCATACTCTTGGGTAATCAGACACTGGTGTTTTAAATGAATGTTTGTTATGATGTTTCTTCACTTGCATTTTAAGTATTAATCATTAGAGTTTATAAAATAAACATGGACCACTGAAGAGGGAAACTCATCTGGTGAAGCTACTTCCAAAGTGGAGAAGGGAGGAAAAATTAGGTCATTTAGCATTCTGCCTATAATTACATTTCCCACTACTGCCTTAATTAGAATTGTTGAATCATTTTAGTCTCTGCACATTCCTTCTCCAACATGATTAGTTTATGTTACTATAAGCAAACTCATTATCACCTTCTTTAATTTTGCTTTAAATTTATTGTTTTAATTATATGAATTTTCAATGGCACATGTCCAAGTTCAAGACATTCAGTTTCATACTTCTATTTTAAAAGTATACTCTGAGAGTTGGGGTTATAGCTCAGTGGTAGAATACTTACCTAGCATGTAAAAGGCTCTGGGTTCAACCCCCAGAACTATAAGAGAAAAAAACAAAGATAAGCAGTAAGAAAAGGAATGTGGGGAGTTCAGATAGTTTTTTTTTTCCCTGAAATGAGTGAATTGTGTGACATTGTTTTACTTCAAATGAGTACTAAGAGGAAGTATCACTGAAAGATATCTTCTAAAACTAAACATTGCTAATGACTTGGAGATGATGAATGGGACTACTTATTTTTGTTTTTTTATATTTGTGATACATCACACTAAATTAATATATTCACTCTTTATTATTTGTAAATATACTCATATTATGGGAATATTATTCCTCAAATGGAGAAAAACAAAAGATTTGGACAATAGAAGTTTATCAATGAAATTTCCCTAACATTCTTCATTGAGGCCAAAGGCAACCTCAAACAGATTATTGAAAAAGGAAAAGAAGAAAATAGAACAAAATGTTTTGAGTGCACTTGGATACTTTGGAGTTACCAAATCATTTTATCACTTGAATAATTGGCCTCATGATCATTTCTAATCATTTGGGGGCCACATCATAATTTCTGTCACCTAATTTACTCTGCAAACTCTTGAGCCTATGTAATTTTTGAAAGATAATATTAGCTCCTTACCTGATTTTTATACCAAGATCAGCATTAAATCTTCTGGGCAAAATGTTCAAACACAATTTTTCAAGAATAGTTATCAATGGGAAAGAATTTTTTTTATGTTTAATAAATAATAAATGTTTATATAAATGTTTAATAATATCAGTATCAAAGTAGTGATATTATTGTATAAAGTCTTCAACCACTTAAGTCCAAATTGTGAAATTGTCATTAACAAAGTTGTATACTTTCAAAATAAATTTTTTTCTGTGTATGAAATGACAACTAGTGGTTCTACATGCAAAAGATAACAAAAACTGCTAGTGCTCTGGCCCTTTTATTTAAAAACTTTTTTATCCTAATTATTTTGTAATTAAATAATTTATATAAATGCTATTTTATCACATTGTGTTATAGGCAGATATACTTATTGATAACATTAGATTTTGTAATAATGGTGATTTTTTATTGATACTGATTGTTTTACTTTAAAAAAATATTACTATAAAAAGTATGCATTAAGCTTTCTTATATTCATAATTTTAAGATTAATTTAACCGAGGTACTACTAGAATTAAAGATATGACTTTTGGAGAACTCTTGATATGCTGTAAAAATGTCAAAAATATTTTCTGAAAAATATCTTGTTACCCAATATAAAACCTCATCATAAAACAATAAGAGTACAAATTTTAAAAAACTTTAAACATGAATATTAAATATGATAATTATTTACTAGCTTGACTAACAAATGAAATTTTCTAAATAATGATGTGGGCTTTTCAGGTCCTATGAATTGGATTTGAGGTAAGCTGATCTTGATATCATGAGAGTTCATTTACTTTTTCTCTCCATTTTTTATTGTTGGTAGTGCTGGGAATTTAACTCAGAGCCTCAAGCATTCTACACAGGTTTTACTACTGAGCTATAGTGCCAGTCCTCCTAAGAGTTAACAAAGATGTACATAGCTGCCCAAGTTTCATATTGCCTTCCGGTCAGACTTCATAGTGTCTGCCTACTCTCTGCCTTTGATTTCCTTGAGATCCTCTGATACTTATTACACCTACAAATAAATTTCCCTTAAACCAAAGTTTTCTTAAGTGATTATATGTGGGTTGAAGCCAAAAACAAGTGAACAAAGATGATGAGTGCCCTTACAGTTTAATCTGCTTCTTCAAAATATCAATATTACATAATGTTTCCCCTATGTCAGGGTTTTTGATTTATTATATTGTGTTTTTTAGATCCATTGGTGAAGTCTTGTGTTTTTTTTTTTTTTTTTTTTTTTTAAATCAAGCAGTCAACAATGTTGAATACATCAGAGATATCTGATTAGGACAAAAAGGTGTTAGTAAGATCTTTTTACATATGAGTCATGAATAACATGAGTCATGGAATATTCATTTACATGTGTCAAGCATTGGGTAAATTACTCTGAAGAAAGGTGGGGAGGTGAGAATGTGGAGAAAGTTTGCATATGCTACTTTTTCAGGATGCATATCTGAGACATGGAGGACAAGGATCAGATGATAGCTAGAGGGTGAAGTCAAGAAAATACATAAGTAAATAATGAGAATTTCAAAAAATAGGTATTACCATGCTAAGAGAATGGTAAAATTACAACACTAAATGGTGAGCTGAATTCTTTAAAGAAACTGGGCTATTAAGGCACACAACCTATAAAAAGCAAAAATATACGGATTCCTATTTGTAGTCAACATGCAGTATTAGGGACTAAATTCACTCTGCTACATGAGACAAACAAACCAACCTAGAAAAATATATGGAGTGATAATAATTTGCAATACACTGGATGTCAGGAAACAAAAGAAAATATTGTGAAACAATTGAAGTAGCTCTATGATTGAATAAGCCTCTTTCCTTGGGAGAATTTCTAATCACAGTACAAGCAGGTAAACAAAACAAAATAATTAGAACCTGGAAGCTTTCCTGAACTAATGAGATGTATCCCAGGGAGCAGGGAGAGAGCCAGAGATTATAGCCTCTAACCTAGAATACTGGAGAGGAGGGAATGTCTCAGATGGAAATCTACAGAAGATCTACAGAGATCTACAGAAGTCTCCCTTGCATATTTAGAGAGTAATGATCAAACATGTATGTGAAGAAACTCTCCATAATTGAAGAGAAAAGTACCTAAAATTGTAAAATGCTCAGTGATGAAAAATAACTGTGAATAATGCCCATATCAACTCACAAGAGAAGAAATATAATACATGGGGCACTGGGAAGAATATTTAAGAAGTGCTTGCCTCAGTAGAAAAGCTAATAATTATCTCTAGGCTGACCGCTTATCTGGACCAAACCAATAAATCATAAAAAGAAGACCTAAAAGGATCAAGTTGTTTCTAGGTAACTCGACTCTATTCTAGAACAAAACTCATATATATTTATAGAAATATAAAAATTTGCAATACCCAAAAAGGCTAAAATCACAATGTCTGCCATCTAATCAAAGATCAAAAGTTAGACAAAGAAGCAGGAAAGCACAATCCATGATAAGAATAATAATCAATTAAAAAGAAAGCATAATTCACACAGGTGTAAAATTTGGAAGAAAAGTATATTAAAAAATATAACTTCTTTTTTTCAATAAGTCAAGTAGCAACATCAAATATGTAAGAAAACATTCAAGTGAAAACTCTATAGATAAAAATTATAATGACTGAGATGAAAAATAAAAATAAATTACATTAGCATAATGTCCTGTTTAGCTTGACACATACACAGATAGCTACTTGTAGAAATACTAGTCTGTAGCCATATCAGGCCAGCTACTATGGACTAACTGTTTGCTCCCCTCCCCAAATTCATATGTTGAATCCCTAATCCCCATTATGACTACTTGGAAAAAGGGCCTAAAAGTGGATAACAAAGGTTAAGTAAGGTTTGGAGGGTGGAGACTTAACCCATTATGGTTGATATCCTTATAAGAGGAACAGACACCATAAATATTTCTCCCTTCAAACAGGCACAGAATGAACTCATATGTGGACACCAAGGAGATGCCTCTCTTCAAATCAAGGAGAGAAGCTTCAAAACAAATATGCTTATCTTAGACTTCAGCTACCAGATGAGAAAACAAATTTCTGTTGTTTAAGCCACCCAGTCAGTGATATTTTGTCACAGCATCCCTAATAGTCTAATACAGTGTTATACACACATATATTTTCTTGTTTTAGCAGAAACATTCTAACCCCAGTAGCAATGATCATACCTAGTGTTCAGATCTTGATTATTAGTATCATTATCTGATAAACAGAATCAGGGCTCTTTAAAGAAATGTATAATGAATGCAAGGCCTAGGTGGGAAAAATTGCAATTTGATCCAGAAAGCATACACAGTGCTTTGAAAAAATTAGAAATATGCTAAAGGGACAACTGACAAAAAAATCCCAATTTCTGAAGTAGGGAACAATTTTGGAAACAAAATAAAAAGTTTTATATTATAACCCACAATATAAAATAAATATTCATGAGTTCATACTGATATAATTAAATAAACAGGTGACAAATATGAAATAAATCTTTCATGCAGAAGAATTTCAATGATTTAATGTAGTTCCTCCACTCTTAAAAAGGTGGTATTAATTCCCCATTTCTTAAATGAAGGTTGCACATAATGACTACCTTCCAAAAAGTAAAATATGAAAGAGAAGGAAAAACAATATCTTCATGGTAAAGAAACCTGACCAATACTATCTTGGCCAGGCGATCAAGCTTAACACCATGTTGTGGTTTAGACGTGGTGTCCCACAAGAGCTCACATGTGAGTCAATGCAAAAAGGTTCAGAGGAGAAATGATTGGGTTATAAAAGTCTTAACCCAATCAGTGAATTAATCCCCTGGTAGGGATTAACTGAGTGGTAACTGAAGTGGTAGGGTGTAGCTGGAGGAAGTGGGAATAGGGATGTGGCTTGAGGGTATATATTTATATCTGGCCAGTGAAATCTCTCTCTGCTTCCTAATCACCGTGATGTGAGCTGCTTCCCTCCACCACACTCTCCAGCCATGATATTTAGCCTCACTTCAAGCCTCAAGTAATGGAGCCAGCTTTCTAGGGACTAAGACACCTGAAACTGTGAGCCCTTAAATAAACCTTTGCTCCTCTACAGTTGTTCTGGCCAGGGCCTTTAGTCACAGCAGTAAAAAAACCTGACTAAAACACACCAGCAGTGGTGAATCATGTTGACCATATACAGCCTTGATAGCATGTGATGAAAATGGAACATTACCAATCTTTTCTTCCAGCAAAAACACATAACCCCAGTTTACTCATGAGAAAAATACCAAACTGAAGGACATTCTACAAAATATCCTGTCACTGCTTTCCGAAATATCAAGGTTACCAAAAAGAAGAAAAGCCTGAAAAATTATCACAGCTAAGAGAAGCCTACGGAGGCATAATGAGAACATTTGATGTGATATCCTGGAGATCATGGAACCAAAGAGACATTATGTAAAAATTAAGTAAATTCGAATAAATCATGTATTTTAGTTAACAACAGATCAATATTGTTTCCTCAATATACCATGCAAAGGCGAGTTATTAGTAAGAGGGAAAACTAGATATAGGTATATAAAAAAATCTGTCTTATTTTTACATTTTTTCCTGTCAATATAAATTTTTTTAAAAAATAAATTTTATTAAGAAGACAAAGTGCAATAACAATCAAATGCTAGATAAAAATAATGGCAAACTAGACAGTGTAAAAAAAAAAGATCAGTGATTTTGCAAAGAGGAATAAAAACTTCGCAAAATATAAGACAAATTTCACTTTAAAAATAAACCTTTCATCCATGAGCAGTGGAACATCCTGTAGCCTAAAATGCTTTCAGTAAAATCAGCTGAATGAAAGAGAAAAAGGTGTTAATAGATAAGAAAAAATAAATGCAGAAATAATGAATAACCCCAAACATAAAACTATGGCCAACAGATCCAAGATGCTCAACAAACTCTAAGTACAAAGGAAAATTAAGAAACCTATGAGGCATACACAATCAAAGTGTTCAAAATAAATCATAAAAATAACCCTTTAAAAGCAAATAAGTAAAAATAAAAACATATTACATAAAAGTAACTAAAGATAACAACAGATTTCTTGATGCAAGTGAAAATACAAATATCAAAAGAAAAATACTATTGTATTAATTTCCTATTGCCAATTTTAAAAATCAGTGCAAATTTATTGGCTTAAAAATAATATGAATTTGTTATTTTTATTTCTGAGGATAAGTCAGAAATCAGTTTCATTGAGCTAAAATTAAGGCATCAATGGGATTGTTTTCCTTCTGGAGGCTCCCATTGAGAATCTTGTTCCATACCTTGTACTTCTTGTAGGCCACCTGCAACCCTGGGCTCATGGTCCCCTTCTTCATCTTCAAATTCAGCAGTCTAGCATCTCCTCTCCTCTCAGATACATATTTCTCCCCTTCCACCACCCTTTCATCAGGTCACTTATAATTAAGTTAGGTTCACATCCCCATCTTTGGTTCCTTAACCTAATCACATCCACAAAATTTATTTAAGATAAGACATACACAAGTTCTAGAGATAAGGATGTAGATGTCTTTAGGGGACAAATATTCAAATTAACATAAATGTCAACCTATGATTATATGTGCAAAACAAATGTCTTTCAAAAACTAAGGCACACAAAGACTATTCAGGCAAATATAAACATTTTTTTCCTAATAAAGACTGAAAGTATTCATCACAAGCAATATATACAAGAAATAGTAACCTTTATTATTTCTAGTCTTTCATGTCAAAGAAAAAGAATCCCTTAGAGAATGTGTAGTACTATTTACATAAGATTCTAGGAAAGTATTTCCAGAAAATATATATAGTATATGTAGCAGCAATGATCATTTTGACTGGATTTTCATTGAATAGGAGAACCAAGTATATCAGATTCAGATAATATATTCTGAACTATTTATTCTCCATGTTCATAGTCTCATATACATCACAAATGATAAAGTTAAATTTTAGTTCTTATTATATTAGTATTCAAAAGTAAAGATGAGTTGGCTGAGATGGAGAAATTCATAGAATCCTACAGAAAACAGCAAAATTATCTTAAATATAGATGGTACACTATAAGTTTAATATTATAAATTCAAATATAGTACAAGATATAAATTCAATATACATATATATAAATTCAAAATATAAATTTTTATATTTATGCATGATTTTTTTAATTAGGGAGGTAGTCACAAAATTTCAGTCTCTATTGTTAATCAGCCAGGTGATCTTAGAAAAGTGACTTGAGTTTCTATAGATCAGTTATTTCTACCATAGAAAAATAAGAATTCAATTATATTAGCTTTATAAATTCCGAACTTGTTTGAGTTCTCTGATAGGTAGCTTCTATAGGCTGATTGATGGTTCAATATTTTTAAAAAAGTTATGCTGAAAACCACTCATTGAGAAAATGGGAGCTCAATTGCAACCGCACACAATTTTTAAAATAGCCTAGTCAATGCTGTGTACAGCCTTACGTCTCCTTCATACATTCCATAAAAATCCTTGACTGCTTAGAGTAATACTAGGAAGATAAAGGACTATGGAACTGTCTGTCTGAATTGTAAAGCAACAGAAAGATTCTAACCTTTTACATTCATTGTATTCTTGGCCTCTGCTTCTTTTCTATAACATCAATTTGGAGTATGAGTGAGCAGGTATCTGATAAGGCCAGGAAATGCTTTTTAAATTTATTATATAAACTTATATTAGATAAAGAATTGCATATCACTTCTTCAAAATAGCAATTACCTTCTTGCATTGGCATGTTTTGTGAACAAAAAGAAGAAAAACTATGCCTATAAGTTCACCTGGCATAAACTATATTGGCTGACACTAAGGATGAAATAAAAAAGAAGCCAAAGGTGATTTTCAAAAGGAATCATAGAAAATAAAAGCATATTTGAATTGTGTGCAACTTTTAACTACAACCAAACAGACTGCCAAGTGACAGTATAAAACATTTCATATATGCTGAGATAATGTTCTGAATCTATAAATTATCTCTGTTCTTTCCCTATAACATATGTTTCTGAGATTTTCAACAGAACATAAAATACATAGGGATAAGGGATGACTCCAACCTCTTCAATAAAGCCAAGAATCTCAAAATATATTTTAGATATGCTTATTTTCAGAAAACTAAAAACATATTCACTCAGCATACTTTCATGTGAATAACTATTAAGGAAGAAAGCAATAGATTGGAAAATGATGATCCCAATCTTATTTTAGTCAATGCAAATTAATGTTTAAGAGTATGAATAAAGCCACTCCATAAATTAGTAATGCCTTGTTAATCTTCATCTAATTTTTTTTTTAAGAAAAAAGAAAGTAGAAGACCTAATGAGTAAAAAATAAATATAGTAAATAGCTGGCAAGCTAACAGATGCTATGCTGAACTCATGAGTCTGTATTTGGCCTAACCTTGTTGAAGAGGACACGTGGTAGAAGAAAGATCATCAGCAAAATCACCAGGGGATTAATTAAAAGGAGGTGGTTTGTTCATAATCTTCCTCATCAGTTGTATTCCATTGAACTCCAGTGGTAAACAGGGCAGAAGTGGAAGAGAAGAGTTTTAGGCAAACTTTCAAGCAAAATTGTTTTCCATTTATCTGTCTGGTATATACCTACACATTCCTGTGCCTGGCCCTGACCTCTGTTCAGTAGAGACCCCTTTGAAGGGTACTCTCATTCCTACCCCAGCTCATCGCTCCAAAACCTAGTCTGTCTAAATTACCTGCTCTGTAACTTTCTGGTGGATGTTGCCCATCCAAAGCAGCCTATCTCCAGGCTCATCAAAGAATGGTCGGTGCCAATCAACCAATGAATGAACACAAAATGTACAGGTGATTCCTTTGAGAAACTCCCCCAAAGGAGTCAAATGTATGTGGAAACAATTTGAAAGTGAAATTGTCAGCCTCCTGCTCTGGCGTGCTGTCATTATTCGTTATATGTTCTGTTTTTTGTTTTGTTTTGTTTTTTTCTTTTGGTTTTCCATATTCAGACTGTGCAGTGAATGCAAAGGTAAAAGGAAAAATAAGGAATGCTCCCTCTTTTCTTTTTCTTCTTATTTATCTTCATAAATACTTGGAGATAGTGGCAATATCAGGATCAGCACAACAACACAGCAACATCTAGATACTGAGGATTGAACCCAGAGTCTAACACATGCTAGACAAGCGCTCTACCCACTGAGGAATATCCCTAGGGTCTGAAACATACTGGATATTAAAATTTACTTCAGTACTTCAGAAATTCTTTGTTTTCTGTTACTGAGGATCAAAAATTCAGATGTAAAAACAAGTAAGAGAAGGGGGCTAGGCAGAAGGCGATCAGTGAGAACTAAGTTACAGTTAGGAGCAAGAACTTTTGTTGTACAATAGGGTAACTATAGACAACCATTATTTTCTGAATATTTTTAAAAGCTACAAGAAAGGATATTGAAAAATATATATATATATATATATATATAAAGGTTGAGGAGATAGATGTATTTAATCTGAGTGAAACTTTACGCAATGTATACATGTGTTAAAATATCACATGCACCCCATTCGTAGGTATGATTTTTTGATGTTGTGTGTCAGTTAAAAACATAATAAAAATCACAGAAAAGCCTTTCTGGTCAGATAGTCCATTTTCTGATATAACAGAACAGCTATTCTCTTCTGCTGAGTGTTCTTCAAGGGTGTAGAGATAGAAGGAGGAAGAGGAACAGTGGGGGGGTGGATTAGCAGGTGACTACTTAGTTTTACTATGGGAGAGGTCCTGTAGTGGCATTCAGAAAATGCATGGGTTTCCCTTCGGGTGGAAAACTGATTAAGAATGAATGGAAGCACTTTCTGTCTCAATTTCCAGGAAGGATTTTTAATAAATTCTTATATGGGGAGGGTGTTCAACAAAGGAATCAAAAGGTATTAGGGTTGGGAATTATGTTTCAGGGAGTGTGGGAATTCTACTATATATAAAGGTACAAGCATCATTATCTTATTTACATTTATTACATTTTTACATAGAGTCAATATTTAGTGTCCCAGGCACTGATAGTTTTTTTTTAATTAAGTAAAGGCTGAAATATCTTTTCTTAAAGATAAAGTCGATAAATTAATAAATTTCCAGAAGGAAGTAGATAAAACATATTGCTGATATTTTTCAATACATAAAGTAACTTCTAAAATAACAAATCATTCTTATTTTTCTTTAAAATAATCTTAAAAATGTTGTCTAAAAAATAACTATTTATCAGTAATATTATATAATCCAACCATCTAAGTATAGAGTGGATAATTAAATATATCATAAAAACTCTGACATGAAATAATATTCAGTTATTTAAATTGAGAATTTAAAGAATATCATCAATAAAGGAAATACTTAGAACATGCTAAACATGAAAAACAGGACATATAAATGCCTATACTTTATAAGCTCTGTGAAGTGTTTATGAATATGCCATACATTATCTGTATACTGTGTAAGTTTTGGTCTTTCAATGTTCACATTTTCTATCATAAGCCCATATAACCAAAAAAAAATTTTTTTTTAAAACTCAAATATCATGCTAAAAAAAACACACAACCAGAATTCCAAAAGTGAGATTCACTCTGAAAACAATATTTTGAGCAAACTATTATAACCTATCTACAAATATGAAAAAAGTCATAAATTTAGGACACATTAATTTTATTTGGCTCAAATGTATTAGGATTTTTTGATTAGATAAAATGATGGACCTTGGATTTGGTTGTTGATCTATTAAAATATAATAGCAGCCTTTATAACCAGGTGAAGTCACCTATCTATTTGAAGAAAAGTAATTTAAGAACCGTAGACAATGCTGTCCAAGAGCATTAATTTAATAGTTTAAATACTAAGTAGGCAAAATGAGTGTGTTTATGTAAACTATGCAGTAACTAGCTTCATCAAAGTAAGTAATGTTGATTTTAGTTCTGAAGTGTCATTGCCATGACTACAGCTCCCTGGAGAATGAATTTAGCCTTTCTGTGAAAAGCAGTATTTATTTTTAAACAAGTACTTCAGTGACACCTCCATCCTTCCAAATGTGTAACTCAATGATTTATGCATGAGAAGCAAAAGATTGAAATCTCTTCAAGGTTCTTTAGTCCAAATGAAACAGAAATTTGAAGACATTTACCTTTCATTCTGAGTGATAACAAGTTTTCACATGTATTTTCAGATAATTGCCTCAATTTTCTCATTCAATTTGGCTGTGAATTCCCCAATCTTCTACACACTTTTTTTTTTTTTTCCATTTGGCCTCTGGGTATAGGGAAGAAACTAAGATTATGCAAATCCAACACTGTTACAGATTCCTAAAATGAAGAGCAAACAGATGAAGAAAGCAGCTAGGAGAGGGCTCTTGGTTACTATGGAATTACAACCAACTCCTAGAAAAGCTTGTGTCAACATAGATTTTCAAATGATCAAGAAGAGTTCTGAAAGGTTTTGCCATGAAAAGCAAGTGAATACCGAAATTCATTTGGAAAATCTGAAGCACAGATGGCCATTGGTATGCTAGAACAACACAAAGCTGATGCACCTCTGTATGGGCACAGTAATTGTGGGTTTTAAGTTTGCTTTCCTATTTTTTTTTCCCTGAAGCACTAAACAGATTTATGTTCCTGGTGAAATTCTTAGACACTGTTAGAAATAGAGAATCCAGTTCATCTGAAATGCAATGCAAATATTTCCCTTACATTACACAATCAGGTGGGAAGAGATTTACCTACTGTTGATTTTTTACTGTGCATAGTTCATGTTTCTTTCTTTACAAGGGAGGTGAGAATACGGGGGGTTTTGGAGTTAGACAAATCACATTCAATTCACATTTGTGACACAGAAACAGTGTTTAACCTGGGGAAAAAAATGCTCACCTAGTTTGAGCCTCAAATTCTTCCTCTAGAAAATGGAGGACAGTAACATCTACCTATAGAATAGTTTCTCTGTGAAAATTCAAATAGTATTAACTAAAATATCTGGAATACAATGACTATTAAAATGCCAGTGGACACCCATCCGTCTGTTATTTGTATTCTCAGGGGCCAGCCCTTGCCACTTTCTCACCACTCCTGTGAAGACCGTATAAAGATGAGCAAGTAGAAAGGGGGTACAGGGTATAGAGTGGGAAAGAGAGACAGAGGCAACAGAATAGTAAGATGAAATGAAAGCTGCTAGTCTATGCTTTTGTTTTGACTTGTTTTCCAGAATGATTCTACACAAGTTCTATTTCATTTCAACTGTATACTGAACTCAAGAAAAACATAAAAATCCACAGACAGGGACACACACAGACACACACACACACACACACACACACACACTCCTATATAGAGACACAATATTCAGAAGAAAACTATTCAAGAGTAGAACTCCTTGGGGAAAGGGGGCAGTAGGAGAAAAAAATAAATGTGTGCTTTTTAAAAATAGTACTCAATTGTTTTTCCCTTTCTTGGTTCCAAAATATGATAGGTCAACATCTGATCTTGTGAGGGAAGAATCTGGGTTATCCAACCTCCTCAGAACTCTTTGGGTAGGCCAGTGTTCTGCCTAGCTGCCCACAGACAGCTCAGCCAAGGGCTCCATCTGTGCTTAGTCATATTGTGGTGGGAGAAAACATTCATCTAAGCTGAATCAATCAGAGGGAGGAATCACCGAACCAAAAGAATAGGTACCACTCAAAAGAACATTCCCATGTTTATAATACTACCATTTTCTAACTCTTCCTGCATTACAGCAAGCGTTATTGGGTCTTTGAATGACCTAGAAAATCTCCCCAGCTTACAATGAGGGCTATATGAGACTATCTGATAGACTTCATTGATTTACTCAGTGAATCAAACATATTTAACAAGTTCCTGGTATGGCTTGTAAGCATCAAACAGGTTATTGTGAGCTAAATAAATGGTACCTAAATGCATAGCCCTAACAATCTAAAGAAGGGAGATAAATATTAACCCACAATTTACAGAAATGTATGTTTGTATTAACAAACATCAATAGGCAATGTGAAAGAAAGGAAATGTGACCATTGGTAAAAGGAAAATTTGCTCTCATACCATAGATCACTCTTCATTGCCACAACTGCCTTTTATGAGTACCTAAGGGAATAAAGTGCTTCTTACTGACTCACATATTATGGGGAGACCTGCAGATGGTCAGCTGCAGACATCTGTTTTTCCCAATGACCTACTTATATGCAGCCCAAAGCATGGCAGTTGACTTCTCTAAGCAAGGGAGAGAAAATTAACAGGAAGAAAGCCAGATTTTTATAACCTAATTTCAGTGGTGATACTGTATCACTTTTGCAGTATTCTATACATTAGAGATGAGTCAGTGATTCTGTCCCACACTTAAGAGAAAGGATTTTATAAAGGATTGAATACCAGGAGATAGGCACCAAAGGGAAAAATATTCTTTGGATAACATCCTCATTGGTAGCCACTGCCTAGCCTAGATAGTCTTTTCACCTATATATTCTCAACTACCCTCTCAAAAGGGGAAAATAGACAATCTAGGAAGAAAGTGGAAATAAGAAAATATCAGTAAAGTATCTAAGAGTAAAAAGAACATTATTTTATGTCCTCTTTCCATGTTTCCTATATAACTCCTGCCACAGAAATGTGATTTCCAAGAGAACCACAGACTGGGTAGATGATTCACAGCTGTGAGAAACTTGATTGCCTATTTATATTATGTCCCTGGAGAAAAGATACAAATTAAGTTCAATGGAAAGTGTCAGTAGGGTTGTAGAAAGCAAAGATAAATTAGATGTAAGATTGAAAAGAATAAACTTTTTTGTTTGTTTTTTGTTTTTTAGTACTAGGGATTGAACCCAGAGATGCTTTGCTGTTGATCTATATCACCAGTCTTTTTTATTTCTTTTTTTTTTTTTTAATTTTAAGGCAGGGTCTCACTATGGTTGATTAGGGTTTCTCTAAATTGCTGAAGCTGGCTGCAAATTTGCAATTCTCCTGCCTCAGCCTCCCAAGCCCCTAGGATTGCAGGCATGTACCACCACACCCAGCAAGACTGAAAGTTTTAGTAGGCTCATCTAAGACCCCAGTATACATAGATATGGATGCCTAAATCTCACTTAGCAAATTCTAAAGTCCAAGAAGATTGAGTAGCTCAAGATGACAGGGATGAAAAGACATGAAAAAAAAAAAAAGACAATTACAACTCAGTCTGGTATGTAAAGATTTCATGGGAAACTTATGGAACAACTGGAGGTGACAGATGAAAAACAGGATTCAACTATTGTGGTGGACAGATCCTAAGGGACTCCCAGTGATCTCTATTTTCTAGTATTCAAATCCTTATAGAATCCTTTTCCCTTGAGTGTGGGCAGAACTCGTGATTTACATAACCAATAAAAAAAGGCAAAGGTGATAGAATTCCCCCACCCCCTGCCTTGAGACTTATGGTATATAACTTTATCCTTTCTAATGGACTGCATGCTGGTTCTGGGAGGTGGCCATGTTGAGGAATTCCATGTGGTCATGTAGATATTCTCTGAGAGCTAAAGGCAGCTGAAGCTTTAAGTGCTACAGACAGGAGGAAATAAATTCTGCCAACAAGATTAGGAATCTTGAAAATAGATTCTTCCCCAGTCAAGCCTCTACATAAGAATGTCACCCTTTTGAGATGATGATTGAAGCTTCCTGAGAAACTAAGTTTAGAATACAGTTAAGCCATGCTCAGACTCTTCACCTCTACCAAAATGACAAAGGAAACATAAACAAACAAAAAGTGAGATAATAAAGGCATAATACTTTAAATTGTCAAATTTGTAGTAGTTTGTGTATGTAGTATGGTACAACCATCTTGAAGGTGTCCTGTCCATGAGAAAATTCTGTTTGAATGAGAGATCTTCAAAAATGAAGAAATAAAAGTTTTGTACTGTCCAAAGAAAAAGGGTTTCAGAGCCAGACATGGTGGTACATTCCTATAATGCCAGTGGCAGAACGGTTGCAAGTTCAAGGCTAGCCTCAGCAGTTTAGTAAAGCCCTGAGCAACTTAGTGAGATACTGTCTCAAATAAAAGATTAAAATAAAAAAGGAACTGGGGGATGTAGCTCAGTGGTAAAGTGCCTCTGGAGTAGATAGCTCCCAGAAAATATCTACATGACCACATGGAATTCCTCAACATGGCCACCTCCCAGAACCAGCATGCAGTCCATTAGTACAAAGAAAGAAAGGAAAAAAAAAAAAAAAAAAGGGAAGAGAACACAGTGGTGTCCGCCTATAATCTCAGCTAGTTGGGAGGCTGAGGCGGGAGAATGGCAATATCAAAGCCAGCTTCAGCAATTTAGCAAGGTCCTAAGCAACTTAGTGAGATCTTATCTTTAAATAAAACATATTAAAAGGCCTTGAGATGTGTCTTAATGGTTAAGTGCCCCTGGGTTCAATCCCTGCTAGATAGATAAATAAGTAATGTTTTTTAGGGGGTAACGAGAGATTACTATATACAAAGTCCACAAGGTACACACCGAATATCTGGCTTTGAACCACACATGTGCTATGGTTTGGATGATTGTCCCCCAAAGGTCCATGGGCTATGGGCTTGGTCCCCATGGTGCTACTATTGGAGGTAGTTGCATCTTTAGGCAGTGGGGCCAAATGGGAGTAAGTTAGGTTATTGTAGGAAAATTTTAAAACCCTGACCTATCTAGCTATTCTCTTTTATCCAGGAATATGAGATGAGAAGTCTGTTCAAACCATGATGTGACACCCACAACAGAGGCCTAAAACATGAGGTCACTGAATCTGAGAGTAGAATTTCCAGAACTGTGAGCCAAGCTAAACCTTTTCTTTTTATAAGGTAATTGTCTCAGGTATTTCTTACAGTGATGAAAATCTGACTAATACACCACGTCACAAAGGGTTTCATCAATAGCCATTAGAATTGACACATAGAAGTAGAGAAAACAGAATTGTTTAAATCTTATGCCTATTTCCCATCTAATAATTGCTCCTCAACCTGAGAAGACAGCAGCAGGATGTTGGGGGAGAGGAAGAAGTAGACAGTAATAGGTAACACACCCCATCTAGAGACTGGGTACCTGTGTGGGTGGAAGGTGACAGAGGGATGTGAAGTGTAAAACTCGAATTACATGTAAGCCTGCACCTTTGGCTTATGCTAGTCTATTTAACTTAGTATCTAAGAGTGATTCATATTTATGGAAATGGAACTTAAAAATTGAAGGTGAGTAAAATGTGTGGCATCCTCTTTGAGAAGATAAGATGAAGCATTGTATTCATCCATTTCTGTTGTTCATGACATAATACCACAGACTAAGTAAGTTATAAAGAAAATGGTTTTCTTTTGGATTAATACTCTGGTGCAACATCTAGGTACTCCATCTGGTGGTGGCCTTCTTGCTGTCAGAGTCCTAGGCAATGCATTTCAGCACATGATGACAGGCAGAGTGAACATGTCTGTGTGAGTTTTCTGGTCTCTGTCCCTCTTTTTGTGAAGCCACTAAGATTTGACGATGGAGGATCAATCCTAATGACCTAATGCAAACTTTCTCCTAAAGGCCTCATTTCTAACACTGTAGTTGGATTGAGTTTCCATACTCTCAGTTTCTCAAAATGCAGATTAAATTTTAATATAAGATGTCTTGGGGATCAGTCTCACACCAGAAGTCAACCATAGAAAGCATAAGTGTTTTCCTATTTTTTTCTCATTAATCTTAGCCATAAATAACAATATAATAAATTAATAGATATATGCTTTAGTATATTTTATTTTATTTTTCTGGTTCTTTTTAGTTTTCCATGACTTAGAATCCATTTTGACGTAACTATACAAGCATCAAATCTATCTTATTCTAATTCACATCCTAGTATCTCTCCTTCTCCTTCTCTCCCCCAACCTCCTGCTCTTTCCTTTATTGATCTTTCTGCATTTACCTATAGTTATTTGTTTAAATTAATTTCTCGTGGATGTACATGACAGTGAAATTCATTGTGATATATTCATAGGAAGGTTATGCAGACTGTGCAATGAATCTAACATAAGCATTAATTTAAAAGGCACTTTAATTTTCAGTTCTCATATTTAAGATGGGGATAGTCCATGTTCTACTTTGGTGAAAGGGTTGTTTTGTCATTTCTACAAAAAATAAAAAGATGAATTCCAAGAATGAGCAAGGAAATTCAATAGATAGGACACACACACATATACAATAGACAGATGGACAGACAGATGAAATTTTATGTTGGTGCTTATCCTTTAAGCACCAACATAAAAATGTGAACTAAAGCCATTCAGAATAACAGGGAGAAAAATTAGTAACAAGTTAAACTGGGCACTGTGATGCATGAGTATATTCACAGCTACTCTGGAGATTTATGCAAGAGGACTGCATGTTCAAGGCCAGCCTTGGCAATTAATTAAGAACCTGTCTCAAAATAAAAATAAACAGGGCTGGGCAAGTAGCTCAGCAATAGAACACCCCTAGGTTCAATTCCTAGTACCAGAAAAAAAGAAAATGATAGTAACAATACAAAGTGGTGTTGGACTAAGTGAATTCCTCAAACATTTTTAATTAGAGTATAAATTGTTCCCAATATTTTGAAACTCTTTGGCAATCGTAACTGGAAATACTAACATACATCATGCATGAGCCAGAAATTCAACACCTGGGTAACATTTCAAAAGACATATTAAAATGTTTATAGCACCATTTTTATAAATACCTGCTAAGATTGGAATGCTTTTGAGTTCTCCATCATTTATATGTTGAAATCCTATAGTAATGGTATAGGAGGTGGGATTTGGGGAGTTGATTAGGTAATAAGGGTGGGACCTCATGAATGAAATTAGTGTCATTAGAAAGGAGACCCAAGTGAGCATATCCATTTCCACTGCATGAAGACACAATAAGAAGGAGTGATTTGTGAAATAAAAATTTAGTCCTCATTAGACCAAAAAAAAAATGCTTGTATCTTGAACTTGGACTTCCCATATTCTTCAACTGTGAGAAAAAAAATTTAACTTAAGTTAAATTACTTTTTAAAAATGAGGTTATTTGGTTTATAGCATTTTGTTTTAGTAGCCCAAAAGTTCTAAATAGATTCCTAAATAGAAATACTCATCAATAACAAGATAATTAAATGTATAAAAACCTTATAGCCTATAGAATTTATATCAATGTTACTACATGCAACAACCTTTTGAATCTCAGAGATAAAATGGGCAAAATACGAGATATATACTTTATGACTGCATTTAACAAAATTTGAAAATAAGCAAATTCTATGATTTTAGAAATAATAGGAGAGGTTACCCTTTTGAGCACAGGGTACAATAATATTTAGGTCATGGCATGAAGGACTGGGCTACTGGAAGTATTCTGCATCCCAAACTGGTGCTTACCCAGGTGTGCTGGGTCTGTCAACACCTGTGATAGTTAATCTGGATAGTACCCTCAATTCTGGATGATACCCTAGGATTAAGAGATTTCTGGGTATGTCTGTGAAGGTGTTGAATGATATGATCGCCTTGTGGAACAGAAAGTTAAATGGGGAAGACCCGCCCTGAATGTGGTTTGCCCTGTCCAATAGGCTGGGGGACCCATGGAACAAAAGGCAAAGGAAAGAGAAAGCTGAGGTAGATGCAAGCTGTCTTCCTCTTAATCTGGTGCTTCCATTGCTGTTCCATCACCTGAGGACCTCAGACTTCAACCCCTTCCTGCTTCCAATGTGGACTGACCAGTGATTTTCCAGGGAGTTGCCAGGTCTTCGTCCTGGGATTGGGACTATATCTTAATCCCTCTTGTTCTAAGACTCCAGCTTCTTGGACTGAGAAACTTGTGGTTCCTCTGACTATCCAGACTGATAGCTATTATGGGATACACGGCATCTAATTATGTAACCCAATTTAGAAAACCCCCTTTTAAATCATACATGTGGATTTGTTTTACTAGAGAACACTAATACAGCATTCATTGAATACTAATGAATTTATGCACTTTGATGTCTATATGAAAACTATTAGTAACTGGAACTAGAGACCATTGGTATTATATTCTGGCTAAGAAGCTGTCTGCAGTTTGCCCTGCCCATGTCCTAAGACTTTCTGTGAGGTTGATTTTAAAATGATGATCTTCTTAATCTGGCAAAAGAAATTTCTGAGCAGCATAGTATTCATGTGATGGCATGGATATTGCTTGCAGCTTTTAGCCAAATCTATTTTGAAAATCAGGAACAAAAAGCAGAGCAGAAAGATTTGAAAAAAACTGGGAGTAAAACTTGGGCTAAGGAAGTTGCAATTGTTAAAGACACATGACCATTAAAAAAATGCTTAAGACTGTTCGGAGACAATAAGATGCCCTGAGGGCATCTCTGGAATTAGAAAGACCACTCCCATTTCAGGCTCAAGGAGGTGAAAGTAAAATTTTCTTTGAGAAGAAACCATTGGAGCACTCTACTTGCACAGGGCAGCTTAAGAAGTTGTTTCACTATGCTTAGCCACCTTGGCACTCAGAAGCTGTTGCAGTCATGGTCCCTGGAGTCTTGGATACTGCTGGGGATGGTGACAGATTGTGGCATCAACCGTGTGTTTTTTGTTCTGCAGGAATGCAAGATGCTGGAGTTAGGGGGTCTTGGAGGCTTCCACCAAGATTTCAAAGGAAGGTCTGAGAGGCCAGACAAAGTGCAGCAGGATCAGAGATCCTACAGGCAGCCCATGAAAGCGCAATGCATGGAGATTTGAGAAAGCCAAAGGTGCAATGTACACCCCCAAGATTAATAAATACCAGTACTGTGGAACACCAGAAGAAGAAAGCTCTAGGAATTGAACAGACAAGCACACAGAGAGGCCACATGGGCTGCAACCAACAAGGCCACAGGGCAGAGATACTCAAGCCCTTTGGAGAGAAAGAACATCAGTATGCCCTGTGTTCCAGATGCCAGACACAGAAATATAGGACTTGTTTGTCCAGCCAGATTTTGGTCTTGTTTTGGCCCCATCCCTTCTTTCCATGCCCCCTATTTTTTTTTTCTGAATGGAAATATTTACTCTGTACTCTTATGTATTGGATATTTGTAAATTGTTTTTGATTTTTTATAGGAACTCACAATGCAAGTTTGGCTTGAGTGCCAGAGGAGACTTCAGACTTGACATTTGAACAATCTTAGAACTGTTTAAAACTAAGGGATTCTTGAAAATGGACTAAATGTATTTTGCATTGTGAGATGGTCATGAAATCTGAGGGTAAAGGGCAGAATATTATGGTTTGGATTAAGTATCCCCCCAAAGCTCATGTGTGAGACAAAGCAAGAACATTCAAAAGTAAAATGACTGGATTATGACAGCCTTAACCCAATCAGTGAATTAATCCTCTGATAAGGATTAACTGAATGATAACTGAAGGCAGGTAGGATGTGGCTGGAGGAGGTATAGGTCACTAGAGGTGTGCCTTGGGGGTTTATATTTTGTATCTGGTGAGTGGACACTTTCTCTGTTGCCTGATCATCATCTGAGCAGCTTCCCTCCACCACACTCTTCCACCATAATGTTCTGCCTCAGCGCAAGTCCTGAGGAATGAAGCTGGCTGTCTATGGGCTGAGACCTCTGAATCATAGCCTCAAGAAAACTTTTCCTCCTGTAAAATTGTTTATATTGGGTATTTTGATCACAGCAGTGAAAAAAAAAAAAAGCTAACACACAATGGAATAAAGAAATACTATTTTTATTACCCCATAATGTGGATATTGCTGACATTACATAAGTGATTCATCATATTCCCAGAAACTTAAGTCATTCATTCAGTCATTCATTCATTTGCTTGTTTATTTATTTTAGCATATTGTAATCCTTAATAAAATTAAAACATTTATTTATTTATTTAACAAAGAAGAGAAAGAAACAAATACCAATTAGATGGATAATAATAATAATAATATCATCTAGCCAATTTGTATAACTGTTATTTTTGAAACAATTTATTTGGTTCACAGAGTTATTCATGAATCTTTGCTTTCTTAGAATTGTGAATTTTCACCAATGGATGATGAGCATCTTAGAATTATTGAGTATCAAAATTAATTGCTGAAAAGGACAATATGAATAATTATTGATGTTATACAGAAATATAAAATGCTTAGGAAAAGTTTAAACGACAATAACAACCACAAAATGTATGATCTGAATCCTGAAAACTACCATAGTGAGAGAAAACAAAAACTTAAAATACATGCAAGAATAGTGTCTTTAAGATACTAAAAGTGAAAAAGGAATCCAGAATTTTACATAGGATTAAAAACACCCTTTAAACTGGAGGAAAAATAAAGCCATTTTCTGCAAAACAAAAACTAAACTTGCAGCATAAGAATTACCAAGTTAATTTCTGAAAGTTGGAGGGCAATGATATTAGATAAAAATTTAGTTCCAAAAATATAAGAGATCCTGATGCAGTAATTATTTTTGTATTCTTATTTTGATTTATCTCAATAACAAGTATTTAAAGCTAAAGTAAAAAATTAAATTTGATGAAGACTAATCTATTTATTTTTCTCCCACATTTTATTGGTGTATTATATTTGTATATAATGCTAAGATTTGTTGTTACATATGCATACATGCACACAGAGGACTAAATTATGAAGAAGAAAATTTTCTGATCACAATAGCACAAATGACAGATTGGTACAATTTGTGTTGCTGTAAGTGTCTTAAATTTTATGTAAAGAAATATAATATTTATTCTAACTAACTATAAGTTGAAGACACATATTGCAACCACAGAAGGAGTGGTCAGCAAAGAATCTAGTGAAGAGTCAGATTAAATCTCAAGTTTCAGAGAGGCTTTAATGTTCCAGATAGCCTCTATTGTAGCTATTTAGTCTGCTAACAGAACAAAACCAACAGTTATAGACTACATAACAAATGAGCATTTGTTATTGTTAGTCTGCTAAAAGAACAAAACCAACAGTGAGAATCCACAGTCTTGGGGTACAGCTGCCTTTCTCTGGGGACTAAACTCTGGCCAGGACCTGGAGGTGCAGTGTTGGGGTGCCTATAAGTTTGGCTGTGCCTGGGATCTTCCTGTTGGGACTGTTAGTGGCTGTCATCTTGTTGCTGTTTCTCAGGGTTGCACCTTTGTATGAGTGTATCCCTGATGGTCTCTCTGAAAATTGAAGCAGCATTGAGATCTTGAGATGCAACATGGCTGAGCCTTGGGTACCTGAAGCCCAAATATATGGGATAGTGACTGGGTCTGCAGGGGCTGATCTGGGCCTGGCAAACCTGTGAGAAGTTACAGACAAGGCTGAGAAACTTTTAAATGCTGATAGAGACAGTTCAATTTTCCAGTGAGATTTATTTTATTTTTTCTCTAATATTTCTATATATATATGGATCCAGGTGTTTTTTATGCATCAGTTTGTGAAGGACAGTGAAATATGAATGCTTTTTTGCAGTGTTCTTGTATTTTTGTATTTTATTTTATTCTTTTGATATGTATTCTTTCTCTCACTTGCCCCTTTTCCTGGATTCTCTTTCTGCCTTTTCCCAAACAACAGCCAATCTCAGTCAGTTCCTCTTCCACTCTTCCTGTGGATTTTTACTTCTAGTTTCTCTCTTCCTCCCTCATGAACATCACATCCTACACTATTTCTATTCTCTTGCTGTCCACCATTTTAAATTGGAAACCCTTGTAGCAAATTTTCTGTTTGTACTGTAGACAGTGATTGAACTCATCATTTCTGTTTTTTTTTTTTTTTTTTTAGTGATAAAACAGTAGATGACTTAGTGGGAGCTATTAGATTTTATAGTTATTATAGATTTTATAGTTATTATATCTATTAGATTTTACACTCAGTGCTGTTGATATGGGTTTCCTCCTTAAAGGCAAGGTACTGGAAACCTTCAGGGACAATATAAGTCTACAGGGTAGAATCTGTACTGCCTCAGACCAATACCACTAGGTGGGAAAACATACAAACAACATAATAAAACAAGGGAACAAATCACCTCAGACAAACTAAGATGCTTCAATAAAAGTTAGAGATTGTGGGGAAAAAAAACAAGCAGAAATCTTTGAAAGGAAGCATCACCAACAGACTAGACCACTTGGAAGACAGAACCTCAGACAATGAAGAAAAAGTATATAATCTTGAAAATAAAGTTGACCATGCTGAGAAGATGGTAAGAAACCATGAATAGAATGTCCAAGAATTGGGAGACAATGTAAAAATACCAAACTTAAGAATTATCAAGATAGATAAAGGAACATAAAAACAAATCAAAGGAATGCACAATATTGTCAATGACATAATATCAGAAAATTTTCCAAACCTAAAGAATGAAATGAAAAATCAAATACAAGAGGCTTACAGGACCCCAAATGTACAAGATAACAGCAGACCCACACCAAGACATACTATAATGAGAATGACTAAAATATAGCATGATGATAAAATCTTAAAGGTTGTGAGAGACAAAAAAAATTACAATATAGGAGAAAACCAATTAGGATATCAACTGATTTCTCAACCCAGTCCTTCAAAGATAAGAGGTCCTGGAGTAATATATTTCAAGCTCTGAAAGAAAATGAATACCAGCCAAGAATTTTATATCCAGTACATTTCATACTGCTTAAGGGACGTATGTAGCAGCAGGACATCACAATTGTAAAAATTAAGTTTCACAATTGTAAAAATTAAGTTTTAGATTTGAAGATGAAGTAAAAACCTTCCATGATAAACAAAAGTTAGTAGAATTCATAAGTAGAAAGCCTGCACTAGAGATCATTCTCAACAAAATATTCCATGAGGATGAAATAAAAAACAAAAAGTGAAAACAAGCAAAGAGAAGAACTACAATAAAGAAATAGTCAACCAAAGGAGAAACTAAGTCAAATTAAAACCAGAAATAAATCAAACGGACAGGGAATACAAATCATACCTCAATAATAACCTTGAATGTTAATGGCCGAAATTAATCAATCAAAAGACATATACTGGCAGATTGGATTAAAAAACAACACCCAACAATGGGTTGTCTCCAAGAGATCTACCTAATAAGTAAAGACATTTACACACTGAAGGTGAAATGATGGGGAAAAAAATCACTCATATGGATTTTGTAAACAAGCAGGGGTTTCTATCCTCATTTCAGATAAGGTGAACTTCAAGCCAAAGTTAATCAGAAGGGACATAGAAGTACATTTCATACTGCTTAAGGGACGTATGTAGTAGCAGGACATCACAATTATAAATATTTATGCCCCAAACAATGAAGTATCTATGTACATCAAATAAACCCTTCTCAATTTCAAGAATCAAATAGACCATAATACAATAATACTTGGTAACTTTAACACACCTCTCTCACTACTAAACAAATCTTCCAAAAAAAAAAAAACTAAATAAAGAAATTAAGAACTAAATAATATAGTCAATAATTTAGACTTAACAGACATATATAGAATATTTCATCCATCAATGAGCAAATACTCTTTTTTTTTTCACAGTACATGGATCCTTCTCTAAAATAGACCATATATTATGCCACAAAGCAGCTGCTGGTAAATACAAATAAAATGGAGATAATGCCCTGCATTCTATCAGGACATAATGGAATAAAATTAGAAATCAACAATAAAATAAAAAGTAGAAACTACTCTAATATGGAGACTAAATAATACATTATTGAATGATGAATACATAGTAGAAGAATGAAATAAAATAATTCTTAGAGGTACATAAGAACACTGATATATCAAAATCTCTAGGACACTATGAAGACAGTACTAAGAGAAAAGTTTATTGCATTGACCTCATTTATTAAAAGAATAAAAAGTCAACAAATGATCTAATATTATATCTCAAAGCCCTAGAAAAAGAACAAATTAACAAAAGCAGTAGAAGACAAGAAATAGTTAAAATCAGAGCTGAAATTGAAACAAAAGAAACAATTTAAAAAATTAACAAAACAAAAAAAATTGGTTCATTAAAAAAATAAATTAAATAGATAGAATCCCTGGCCATGCTAATAAATAATAATAATAATAATAAAAAGAAAATAAAACTTACTGTAATATGTGATGAAAAAGGAAATATCACAATGGGCATGACTAAAATGTAGAAGATGATTAGAAACTATTTTGAAAATTTATACTCCAATAAAATAGAAAATATCAAAGATACTGACAAATTTCTAGAGACATACGACCTACTCAAACTTAATCAGGAGGCCATACACAATTTATACAAATCAATTTCAAGTAATGAAATATAAAATGTCATCCAAAGCCTACCAATCAAGAAAAGCCCAGGACCAGACAAATTCTCAGCCAAGTTCTACATGACCTTTAGAGAAGAATTAACACCAATACTCCTCAAAGTATTCCATAAAATTAAAAAAGGAGGGAACCCTTTAAAACTCATTCTATGAGGCTAATATCACCCTGATACCAAAAACAAAGACAAATCAAAGAAAATAACTTCATACCAATATCCCTGATGAATATAGATGCAAAATTTCTTAATAAAATTCTGGCAAATTGCATACAAAAACATATTAAAAAGATAGTGCACCATGATCAAGTGGGGTTCATCCCAGGGATGCAGGGTTGGTTCAGTACATAGAAATCAATAAATGTAATTTATCATACCAATGGACTTAAAAACAATAATCATTTGATCATCTCAATAGATGCAGGATAAGTATTTGACAAAATACAGCCCTCCTCCTTGTTCTAAACACTAGAAAACCTAGTTTTTAAATTCAGATTTAAAAACTTCTCAGCAGATTAAAAAACCTCAACATTATAAAAACTATACATGCTAAACCCAAAGCCAGCAGAATTCCAAACAGAGAAAATTTGAAATCACTCCCTCTAAAAAATGGGCAAAAATAAGGATGCCCTCTTTCATCATTTTTATTTAACACCATTCATGAATCTCTAGCTAGAGCAATTAGATTGAAAAAAAAATTAAAGGGACACAAATAGGTAAAGAAGAACTCAAGCTATCAATATTTGCCAATGACATGATTCTATATTTAGAAGATCCAAAAAATTGCACCAGAAAACTTTTAGAACTAATAAATGAATTCAGGTAAGTAGCAGAATATTAAATCAACACCAATAAATCAAACATAACACCAATAAATATCTTTTCTGTAAGATAAATTAGAAAAACTATTCTATTCACAATAACCTCAAAAAATGGGGAATAAATCTAACAAAAGAGGTGAGAGAGGATGAACGACCTCCTATGCCCTGGATATGCAGAATTAATACTGTGAAAATAGCCATACTATCAATAACATTATATAAATTTAATGCAATTCTTATTAAAAAATCCCAATGACATTATTTATGGAACTAGAAAAAGCAATAACAAAATTCATTTGGAAAAATAAGAGACCCAAAATAGCCAAGCAATCCTTAGCAAAAAAAGTAAAGCAGTAAGCATCACAATACCAGACCTTAACCTTAACACAGAGCTAATAACAAAAATAGCAAGGTATTGGCACCAAAACAGGTACATAGACCAATGGTACAGAATACAAAACAGAGACAAATCCACACAAATACAGTTATATCATACTAGACAAAGGTGCTAAAAACTGGAGAAAGCCTACTCAACAAATGTTGCTGGGAAGAATGAAAAGGCACATGTAACAAAATGACATTAAACCTCTCTCACCCTGCACGAAACTCAATTCAAAGTGGATCAAAGACTTAGGCACTAGAACAGAGACCCTGTACCTATTAGTAGAAAAAGTGGGCCCATATCTTCACCATGTCATCCTAGGATCTGATTTCCTTAACAAGACCCCTAAAGCTCAAGAAGTAAAATCAGGAGTCAATAAATGGGATGAATTCAGATTAAAAAACTTCTCAGCAAAAGAAACAATCAATAATGTGAAGAGAGAGCTACATATTGGGAGAAAATCTTTACCACATGCACCTCAGATAAACCACTAATCTCTAGGATATATAAAGAACTCAAAAAAAATTAATACCAAAAAGAAAACAAACAAACAAAAAACAAATATCCAAATCAATAAATGGGCTAAGAAATTGAATAGACACTTGACAGAAGAAGAAATATAATCAATCAACAAATATATGAAAAAATGTTCAAAATTTCTAGCAATTAAAGAAATTTAAATCAAAACTATTCTAAGATTTCACCTCACTTCAGTCAGAATTGCAATCATCAAGAATACAGGCAACATTAAATGTTGGCGAGGATGTGGGGGAAAAAGTACACTTGTACATTGCTGGTGGGACTGCAAATCCAATGAATAATTATGGAAAGCAGTATGGAGATTCCTCAGAAAACCTGAAATGGAAACAACATATGACCCAGCTACTTATTCCTAGGTTTATACCCAAAGGACTTAAAATCACTATAGTGATGCAGCCACATCAATGTTTATAGCAGCTCAATTCACAATAGTTAAGCTATGGAACCAACCTAGATGACCTTCAATAGATAAATGGATAAAGAAAATGTGGTATATATATTCAAAGGAATATTACTCAGCTTTAAAGAAGAAATTATGTCATTTTCCAGTAAATAGATGGAGCTGGAGAATATCATGCTAAGTGAAATAAGCTTATCCCCAAAAACCAAAGGCCAAAAATTTTCTCTGATATGCAGGTGCTAATTTATAATAAGAGGGATGGGGCATTAGGGAAGAATAGAGTTATTTAGATTAGATAGAGGGGAGTGAAGGGAGGAGAGGGGATATGAAGATAGAAAGGATAGTAGAATGAAACCTACATTATTACCTTGTATACTTATATAACTGCATGACTGATATGATTCTACAACAGAAAAATGAGAAATTGTGCTCCATTTATGTATGATATGTCAAAGTGCATAAATGCATCCTACTGTCATATATAATTAATTAAAACAAAAAATAAAGTAAAAAATCAAAAAAGTTAAAAAAAAAGAAAATCTTTGTGTCAACATATGTTTTTATAATGGTAATTTTTTAAAGATTTCCACCTCTCTTTTGTTGATTTATTTGTCAGTCTTTATGTCAGTCTATACAGTCCTAATTATTGTGACTTTGGAGTAAGTTTTGAAATCAGTGATGAGAAATAGTCCATCATATCATTTTTCATGATTACTTTGGATTTTATACATCCATCATATGTTATATAACTTTCAAAGAATATCAAAAAGTCTATGGATATTGTTTGGCATTGCATTGATTTATCCATCCTCTTGGGGAGAAAGGACATTTTAACAATATTGATCCTTCTAATCTTCCAATATAGATATTCTGTTATGATTATCTGCATACTTTTTTCTTCTTTAATTTTTAATGGCAATGTTTGTATTTAAGTGTAAATCCCTAACTTGTTTTTAAAGTCTTTTTCTATTTATTTCACATTTTTATATGCTAGCATTAATAACGTTTTTAAACTTTACTTTCCAAAATGTTTCTGATGATATATAAAATCCAAATAATTTTTGAATGTTGACCTAGTACCTTGCAACATTGCTACCCATTTATATAACATACTTGGAAACTCTTTCTCTATTGCTAGATTAAGTTTTCTAGCATTTTATTAAACATTTTTGCTTATATATTCACAAGTATATTAGAATATGCTTTTTCTTTCTTGTATCATCTTTATAACTTTTAGTATGTGGTAATGATGCTTTGTAAAATACAGTTAGAACTGTTGGTTCCAAACTGTTTATTTTCTTTAACATAATACTGTTAAGGAAACTGGTCTTATTTCTTTCCTAAATATTTAATATAATTCACATTTAAAATGATTTGAAACAGGAGTTATTATTTGTGAGATGGCTTTAACATAAAGTTGTTCATGTTATTTACTAAAATCTTACCTATAATTGTTTTATATGAATATTAAAAGTAGATTGAAGTACATGTAAATATTTGTGAACAAACTTTAACTGCATATTTCACAAGTCAAAAATATTATTGACTAAGAATTTTTATCCTAAACACTGAGAACTTCATATGAAAAAAATTGGGGAGCAGAGAAGTGGAGCAGGATGCAGAATAAAACTCTACTGTATTTGTGCCTGTAGAAACATTATTATGAACAACTATTCACACTCAAAAATGCCTTCACAAGAACTAAGAAAATCAAGTGAGCGATCACAGCTCTTGGGTTTAGCAGAGAAATAAGAAAAGATATTTTGAAAAGGGCAGAAAGAACCTACATCAACCCTTCCCCAAATTAGGTAATTCAGCATGGACACAAACACCCTCTGTTTGGGAGAAAGAGGATGAAGTGAACACTGGACTTCAGACCCAATATATGGTTGGCCCCAGTGAAATGCAGCATCAGGCATTTTCTCACATCCACAGTTTCCAGGCCAGTAACCTGCAGTCTTAGCCTCCACCCCAGCCTTAGACGCATCCTACAATCAAAGTCATTTCTGCAGACTCAGACTCTAATCCTGCTCCACTACCAGGTTGGTCTCAGCAGCCCTGGACTTCCAGCCTGCTTACCAGCTATCCTTATCATCAGTTCAGCCTGCCTGACAACTTCCGCAGCAAGTCTGTCTTTGGACCAGACCAAGCAACCTGCCCTGAATCTCTGAACAGGCTGACTGGTAAAAGTCTTTCAGAGGAAAAGACAATCTGTAAAGACTAAGAAGAGATTCTACTTCTTCAAATATGCAATAATAAACATAAGACAATAAGAATCATGAAAAATAGAAGAAATATACCACTACCAAAGAAATATTATAATTTCACAGTAACTGAAACAAAGAAATCTTATATGATCTTCCAAACAATTCAAAATAGTCGTGCAAAGGAAGTTCAGTGAACCACAGCAAATATATACAAATAATCCATGAAATAACAATGATAATAAATGACTCAAATAAGAAATGTAATTCAGAGATTGAAATTAGTTTTAACAATTCAAATAGAAATTAAAGTCTGTTTCTATTTATTTCATATTTTTATAAGGATGACATAGTTAATGAAATTTTAAAAATATAACAGAAAACACCAATGGCAGAATTGATCAAGCAGAAGAAAGAACCTGCTAACTCAAAGACAGGTTATTTGAAAATATATAAATAGAGAAGAAAAAAGAATGTGGAATGAAAAAAAAATCTCAGGGAACAGCATCGAATGAGCAAATGAACAGACACATAGGATTTTATCAAGTAAAAAAAATTTCTGCGTAGCCAAGGAAATGATCAATTGAGTGAAGAGACAACCACAGGATGGAAAAAAAATTCTGCAAACATAACATTTATAAGGGGTTACTATCTAAAATATGTAAGAACTCAAACCCAATGGTAAGAAAACAAGTGATCTGGTTTAAAGATGGGCAAAGAGTAGACATTTCTCAAATGAAAACATACAATTGGCCCAGAGGTAAATGAAAAAAATGATCACTATTAGTAGTCATCATAGAAATGCAAATTAAAAGCATAGTGAGATGTAACTTCATATCTGTTAGAATGTGTATAATCAAAATGATGAAAGATAATAAATGTTGTAGAGGTTATAGAGAAAAGTGAACCCATCCACACTGTTGTTAAAAATGTAAAATAGCATAGTTATTAGAAAACAGTACACAGATTTGTCAAAAATTTAAGAATACAGCTGCCTTATGATCTCTTAATCCCACTACTGGGTAATCCAGTATATATCCAAGGAAATGAAATAAGCATGTTGAACAAACATCTGCACTTCCATGTTCATTGCAGCCTTATGAAAATAGCTAAGATGTGGAACCAAGATAAGTATCCTTGGACAGAAGAATTAATGAATGAAAGAATGAATGAAGAAAATGTATTCACAATGGAAAACTATTTCACCTCCATAAAGAAGAAAACTCTGTCATTTGGTACAACATGGATATACCTGGTAGGCATTTTGTTAAGTCATGTGAAAAAAACACATCTCACATGATCTCACTCACTTATGGAGTATAAAAAATGTGAACTTACTAAAGCACAGAGTAGAATGGTATCAGGGGCTCAGTGTGGGGAAACTGTTGGGGAATTATTAATCAGAGAACACAAAATTTTAGTTAGTGAGAGGAAGAAGTTCAAAAAAGCTATTGTGCAATGTGGCAACTACAGTTAATCACAACAATGTAAGGTGTATTTAAAAATCACTAACAGAATAGATTTTGAGCATTCTTGCCACAGAAATGATGGTTATATGAGATAAAGCTAATGTTAATCCACTCCATTTAGCCATTTCACAATGTGTATACATTTTAAAACATCATGTTGTATGTAATAAACAATTTATAATTTGTCACTTAAAAATGAAAATTATTTTTAATTTAAAAACTGTTGGAAAAATGGACACAGAACATGAATAGGAAAAAAGAATCACAGAAACATAAACAGCTAACATATTTGAAAAAATATGATTTATATACAATGAAATAGAAATGAAATCAATTATGGAATGATTTTTTCTTTCAAATTGTCATTGATCCCAATAATCACACATAATGTTGGTGAGATTACATTGATACACACACATACTTATTTACTCTTTGATGTGGTGGCTTCTCAGGAGACAATTTACTATGTGAATTGAGAGCCTGGAAAAATTGTGCCCTTTGTAATTCTACTTCAAGGAATTGATATGGGAATATAATTAGTATTGAAAGTTATTCATTATAATAATATTTATAATAGCAAATAATTTACATAGTTGATTTGATAATAGGATAATCTCACATCATAGTATTGATAGGATATAACAGAATGCTAATGCCAATAAGGATATGGGGAAAATATTCAATGATATGTTTTGCATGTAATTTTAAGTAAAAAGAAGCAGGATTAAAATCAAAGTGACAGTATGATCTCAATATTGAAACAATATTTAAATTTAAGTATTAATATGTTGAAACACATCATGCTTTAAAAAAACTATTTGCTCTTTTTAATTATACATGACAGTAGAATGTATTTTGACCTAGCATACATACATGGAGTATAACCTCATTTTTGTGATTCTACCTAATGTGGAATTACATTGGTCATCTATTCATATAGGAACATAAGAATGTTATGTCTGATTCATTCTACTGTCTTTCTTATTCCCATCACGATAAGTCTCCAGTTCCGACCATTTACTGGCAAATGCCATAATTTCATTTTTTTAATATTTATTTTTTTAGGTGTAGATGAACACAACACAATGCCTTTATTTTTATGTGGTGCTGAGGATCGAACCCGGGTCCCACCTATGCTAGGCGAGCGCTCTACAGCTGAGCCACAATCCCAGCCCCCAATTTCATCTTTTTAAAATGGCTGAGTCATATTCCATTGTGTACATGTACCACATTTTCACAGCTTGCTTTTTTGACAACCTAAAGAACTCATGTTTTATGACATAAGTCACTTGTTTATTTGCTATTAAAAGGTTTAATAAAGTGGATTTATGGATATGTAGCTTCTTTCTTCCTCTTGCAGTATACTTCTTTAGGCTCCCTGAAGTTTCAAAATAAGATAAGTATTTGTTGGTACATAGATGGAACTGGAGAACAAGTAAGGGTCAACTGTTTTCTCTCATGGGTGGGAGATAGGCAAAATAAGGGGGGAAGGGAGTGAGGAGATCCCATGAAAAGAGAAGTGATATAAGTGGAGTAGTGGAAGGGAATTAAGGGGCAGGGAGGAGGTATGGAAAAAGCCAGAAACTGCAGGGTGAAACTGACCAAATTATGCTCTGTGTAGATATGAATATACTATGGTGGATGCCACATTCATGTATACCTATAAAGCACCAATTGAAAAAAATAATAAATAAATAGGAAGAAAACTAGTACAATAAAGGAAAGGGGACAGGGAGAGGTAGGAAGTATTTTAGCATTTTCATAGCCATGACCCAAAGAACTGAGAAGAACAATTTGAGGGGGAAATTTTTATTTGTTGGGCTCACAGTTTCAAATGTCTCAATGTATGGATGGCCAACTCCATTCCTTAGGCCTTTGGTAAGGCAGCACATTCATGGCACTAGAGTACCACAGAGGAAAGCAGCCAGGGAGAAGAGACAGCTCTGCTCAAAAATGACAAAATATAAACCCCAAAGATACACCCCCAATCACCCACCTGCTCCAGTCACACCCTAGCTGCCTAGAGTTACCATCAAGTTAATCCCTCAGTGCATTAACACACTGATTAAGGTTGAGGCTCTCAAAACCCAATCATTTCACCTGTAAACCTTTTGCATTGACTCACACATAAGCTTTTGGAGGACACTTAAAACCTAAACCATAAGAGAAGGGGAGGGAAAGATGAAATACTGGGGATCCAAATAAAGCAAATTAGACCATGCATGTAAGATTATGTCACAATTAACCCCACTATTAAGTACAACTATAATTTACTAATAAAACATTTTAAAATATGCCATGTAGTTTGCATGGATTAATGCTTTCCATTTTTTCAAAAATGTAGCCCAGAATTGTTCTATGCTGATTCTTTCAAGCTATGAAATGGACATTCCGATATTACTGTCTCAGTTCAAAAATATAAAATTTTCACTATTTCAATACAAGAATCATTTCAACAATTAAGCTATAGAAAAAATTTAAAAGTCTTCACATTATCAAACCTAAAATGTTTGATTCCCTTTTTATTTTTTCTGGATAAAGATTATATTCAAGTTATTTTGAAAGAGTTTTCTTTATTTGAAATTATTCAATTTAGAATGTAGTGAGGAATATGAATTGTCTTTATTTTATTCAGTGAGCAATACACACAATGCACACTGTTAGAATTATCAGTTTTATAATATAATTTACAGTATTTAATGAATTCTTATTATATATAACATTCTTTATAATAGATATTCATGTATGAGCAAATCATTGATATTTTAAATATTTAAATTTATTTGATGATTGTATTTGATGAATACCCTTACTATTACATTCTTATTTAAAAGTGCTCTGTTTTGTGTTTTCTTGAGAAAAGAAAAACGGATTTTCAAAATATGAAACACTAAGTCACTACTGTTACTATTACATATGAATTATATATTCAGGTTGGTTATGATTTTGATATTTAAGCTGATGCTTTTAAATTTCATTGAGACTCATTGGAGAGAGTCTTCTGGTACTGAACACACAGACTGGGAAACACCGGAAACTGCAATGGCATGTTTCTGAGTACCTGGGTAGTGTTTTATATATCAAAGTGTGTGGTAGTAGAGTGATTCTACTGCATCCTCCGTGGGATTATGTAGAACTGCAGGAAGCTTGGAGGTTGCACACAATGTGTAGAATTTTATTAGGAGAGAAATAGTTTCAAATCAAAAGAAGGTTAAAAGCCTGCATTATTTATTGAGCCCTGAAACCATTATCTGCCCCTGGAGGAGCGAGCGGCCTGTGTCTGAATGACTGCCAACATTAAGTTCTTCATCTTTAAAGTGCTATTCTTCATGCACAGCCAAAAAACACATTCAAATAGACACAAACACTCAAATAGATAGCCTTAGAAAGTCATTGTATATGATAGAATACTTTAAGTGTGCAAGAACATTTACAAACATCAGAGAAAAATCTAAGTATTTGAAAAGTGGCATTGGACTGATTGTCTGCAGTTTATGTGTAAATGCAAACCCACAGACACACACCTATACACATACACATCAGGCCATAGGTTCATTTTAAATACATTACTGTGAATATCTCTAAGCACACCATTTCCTTAGTATTGGTAATATTGGGGCACTCTCAGTGGAAGCTCGAGGGTCAGGAGAAAGAGCTAAGCATTTGATTTTGTGTAGTGACAAAATTTAAATATGACTAATTGATAATTTTCTTAAGATTAACTTGCCAGTGTTTTATGTAAGGAATACAAAATTATCACAATTGGGATAAACATGTGCACTGAAAATATCCTCTGGCTGTTACTTGAGGACCATTAACGTTAAGTATGCTGGAAAATGCAAAACAATTCACTGGTTTATTTTAAGAGAATAAGAAAACATCAAGAATAAATCTTACCTTTCATTTCTCAAAATAAAGGTTAGTTTATATTTTCCTTTGGCGAGTTAAAGAGGTCTTCAATATAGCCAATTATAACTATGTGGTTGAGTATGAATTATGAGCTCAGATATGAAGCAATAACTGTGGGAGTTTGCTTGGTATAAAATCTCTCATCCAAAGATACAAATATGCAAAAGAAAAAAAAAGTGTTCTAAAAACAGAAAACTTCACTGCAGGTGCCTGCTATTGGCAACGTCAAGTAATAAAGTAGTTGGCATTGATCTATGTTTTCAAAAGCCCTGTGGTATTCTGCAGGCTTATTAGCAAAGTGTACTTTATAAAGTTGCAGATTTGAGAGTCTTTCTAAGGCTGAGTGCTTCTCGCAGTGAAGAAATAAGAGTGTTCTGGCTTTTTCAGCAATTGTTATAAATGGCTCCCAGTGGATTCAGAAAAGAAGGCAGGGCTAGGATAAAACTGACCTTAAGATTCTTAAAGGTTCTTTCTCCCACCACCTGCATAATATCAACTTTAGTAGTATTGAAGCATTCAGATTTAAGGATAAGTTAATAGCACAGCCAGAATAGAGCACAAATTGCAGTTGCTGACAACTCCTCCACTGAGAATATATCATCACAGTCCTTAATCAGAATGACAACCAGTATGAAAACATTGAACAATAAAGACATAAACAAATTTCATTGCAAAGTCTAGGATTTCACAAAACATCACTCTATGCCCCAAACATTTTAATCTAGATTTTTTTTTTTTGGTTACTTACCTTTGCTTGTTTTTTCAATATTTACTATGCAAGTCATGTTTTTAATAACTGATTTTTATAACATAATGCTTCCATTTCCTCACAACATCTGTATTTATGGTATAGGATTTTCACTATATACTTCAGGGAAATATCAAATATTCTCATATTTGGCAATTACCTGTGGCAAATATCAAAAATGAGCATCGTAGGGTTGGGGTATAGCTCAGTGGTAGAGGGCTTGCCCAGCATATACAAGGACCCAGCTTCCTTTCCCAGCACAGCACAACAAAACAAAACAAAACAAAAAATTCCTTGATTTTCTAGAGCATAAATATATTAACTAGCCTGAATATTAATGGCTATCAATGGATAATGAGCTAGTTTATAAAAGGTTCAGTGGTAAGGCGCCCTTGGCTTCTGTTCCTACTACTGAAAAAAATAAATGTACCTTCTCCCTCTATTTGATATTCCCCTGCTAGATTATTGAAGTAACTTATTTGAAAGCAGAATAATTTCATGAAGCAATCAATAGCCTGAACACTTCCAGCTTTACTGAGCTTCAAAGTGCTAGTTAAGTAGCTGAATTTGGTCTATACTTACTGAAGAAAATCGTGGCCAATGGGTTTTCTCTCCAGCACTGCACCTGGGGAGCAGCAGGTGAAGTGGCAACAAACCCAAATATTATTATTATTGTGTGTGTGTGTGTGTGTGTGTGTGTGAGAGAGAGAGAGAGAGAGAATGATGTGCCTGTCCTTGGATTGGTTACATAACAAAGAAATATCCATTCCCTATTTTATAATCTTTCCAAATCACTTCTATTCTCAAGGTGTATTTTTGTCCTTTCATTTTTTTTGCATTCTTTTCAACTTTAGACTACTCCCATCAATGTTAGAACCAATGTACCAACATAAGATTTTTTAAAGCTGAGTGGGAGAGAATATATTCTGTTTCATAAGTAGGCATCAACAAACACTTTCTGAATTCACTGTAGGCAGAAATCAATTGAATTTGCCAACTTTCCTCTGTATTTTAGTGATAATTTGCTCTTATACTCAGATTTTTGAACTACACTTTGAGGTGAATATTTGAAAACTATGTCAGAGGATGGAAAGAGGAGGAAGAAGTGAGAGCTGGGGAAAGGATGACTAATGAGTACTAGCTTACAATTAGATATGAGCTAGAAGTTCCTGTGAGTAATTGAATGGTAAGATAGTGATCTGTAACGATAATATATACTGTACATTGCAAAAAGCTAAAAGAAAAAAAATTAATATTTTCATTATAAAAAATGATAAATATTTAAGTAGTTAGATATGTTTAACTTATTTAAACATTACACGATGTATACACATATCAAGAGCATCATACAAAACCCGATTAATATGTTCATTTTTTATGTTTTTAATGTAAGAGTTAAAAATTAATTCAAATTTTAAAAGCTAAAAAATGAAGATAATGATTATGAAAAAGAGAAAAAATATTTGAAAACTGTGAGAATCAAAGTCTAAATATTGGGTGATACTACCTCACTTCCAAAATTTATATTTCTTTCCAAAATCTTTCATGGACATTCCTATGGAAAATTAATGAATAATCAAAAATAATTAAGTGAGATTTATTTAATCTTAACATGATTTGATTGAAATGTTCCCACATGGGAGATGATATGGTAGAGTGCTCTTCTACAAAGTGTTATATTATAATTCATGTTCAAAAATATACCCTCCTGCATGCATCAAAATGAAAATGTTTATAACTACCTATTTTTATAACAGAAAGATTTCTTGATTTTGTTCAAATATTATTTTTTGTAGCAAGAACTATTTTGTGGCTATTCCAGAACATTATTTTAAAATATTGCTAAGTCTGTCATTTCATTGTAATTTGGGTATTTTCATAAGAAGAACTTTCTAAAAATCTGTTATATATTAGATGGTATTTTAGAAAGATCCTTCATGAAATATAAAAGAAGTAATTCAAATTACGTCACACACTTAAAATGAATTCAATTATAATTGACATTCTAAACATTTAGTTTGGAATAGTACTTTCATGCCAATTCTCCAAGATATCTGAAAATTATTTGTAGGTGGACTCTACTGTTGCACATGGTACTATATCATGTTGGTTCAAAATTAAACAAGGTAAAGGAATGCTTATTTGAATAGAAACAGAAGTAATGTTTCTAAAATTTATCATAAAATGCCATGTTATAATGAAGATAGGGATATAAAATGTACACAATATAAACGGCAAGTCCATATTTAATACGTTTCTTCACTGAAAAACACAACTTAAAATTTGACCATGTGCACAAGTAAGTATTATTATCTATAGGTTCATCATTGAATGTTTCTTACAAAGGGCACATTCTTAATATTTTGTTAAGAGAAAAAGAATCATTAAAATATAGATGTCTACACTGTGGTTGTTGATATACATCAGTTGCCAGGCAATTTAGACCTGAAAAAAATAAGATTGTAACAGGAGTAGAAAATTGTGAAATGAAGTAAACTGCCTAATTATGTTTTTTTTTTTAAGAGAGAGAGGAGAGAGAGAGAGAGAGAGAGAGAGAGAGAGAGAGAGAGAGAGAGAAAGAAAGAATTTTTTAATATTTATTTTTCAGTTTTCGGTGGACACAACATCTTTATTTTATTTTTATGTGGTGCTGAGGATTGAACCCAGCGCCCTGTGCGTGCCAGGCGATCGCATTACGGCTTGAGCCACATCCCCAGCCAGGCTAATTATGTTTTAACCTTGAAATATAATTTCACTTTCATCTTTAATTTTAATCAAGATGAGTGATTGAATGAAACTGATTGATGAATGGTCAATAAATTTTGCTGGAATGTTATTAAAAGATATATTTATTTATCTAGTATCCAATGATCTTATAACTTCTAAAAGACATATCTTCAAGATTACTGGCAAACATATATATACAAGAATTAGTTTTTTAAAAAGTGATTGTCTTAAATCAGTGAAAAAAAATTTTATTGCCATTGCACTGAAATGGAAAAAATTATTTTTGTGAATATGAAATAGTTTTGATGAATTAAATAGTTTTTGATGACTGATGTAATATCTGATGAAAAAATTTCATTTGCAATCAATTTAATTAGTATATACACATACATGTGTGCATGTGTATAATATATATATGAGTGAATAAAATATATAATCTTTGAATTTTTATGGGTTTTTTTGGTTGATGTTGTCTGCCTACTTTCAACATTTGTAAAAAAGATTTATAGAGTAAAATATTTATTGAAATATTGTAAGCATTGTAATTCTACATGATAGTTGATGATCATTATTAGTATAGTAATTATTTTTATTGAGATTAAAATTAAAGGATAGCATACTGCCTATGGACTATTGATTTAATCATTCTTTTCTTTCCTTTAAAAACATTTTATTAACATGTATTAATTGTACATATTAATGGGATCAGTATGATATTTCATACAAAAAATATAGTATTGCATAGATAAATCCAACCACCCTTTTCACATACTTTCCTTACACCATTCCCAATCTCTCATAATCATTCGTCTATATTTAGATCATATGTGTGTGTGTGTGTGTGTATGCATGTGGCTTATTTCACTTAATATAATGACTTCCATTCCACTCATTTTTATATAAATGACAGGATTTTTTCTTCTTTATGCATGCATAATAATCCATTATGTATATTTGCCATATTCTTTTTTATCCATTTATTTGTTGTACACACCTAGGCTGACTTTATATCTTAGATATTGTGAAAAGTACCATAACAAACATGAGTATTGCAGATATTTCTTTGATGTACTGATTTATTTTTCTTTGCACATGTACCCAGATGTGGGACAGCTGGATCATATGATAGATGAATGGGGAAGAGTGTAGGGGAGGTGGTATGCAGGCAGATAAGATGGTTGAATGAGATGGACATCATTACCCTAGGTACGTGTATGATTGCACAAATGGTGTGACTCTTCATCATATAAACCAGAGAAATGAAAAGTTGTGCTTCGTTTGTGTACAATGAAATGAAATTCATTCTGCTGTCATGTATAACTAATTAGAAAAAATACAGAAAATTTAAAAATGTTTAAAAAAACTGATGAATGGTTAAAGCAAATATACTTTGAAAAACAATGAAATTATGTCATTTGCAGGTAAATGGATGGAGCTGAGGAATATCTAGTAAACTGAAATATGCAAACCCAAAAAACCAAATGCCGAGTGTTTTCTTCATTAAGGGGATGATAATCCATAGTGAGGGGAGGGGAAAGAATGAAGGAACTTTGGATTTCATCATAATTTATTTTTTTTACTTTAAAATCAATTATAATTAGATTAATTAACATTAATTAAATAGACCCCGCTGCACTGCTCAAACATTTGTTTCCTAACATTACCCTGGATGGGTCACAGATTTTCCCACCAACTGTCTCTGTATTGCTCAGACCACCAGATCTGTCTGTATAAAACAACGACCCATTTTAATAATATTGTTCCCAGATCAAATTTCCATTGCCGAACTTCCCTTCTGGCTGAAGCTTTAGTTCTATTGATAAGGTCCCATTTAGTGCCCAAGTACAAGTACCTAATCTTTTTTTCCTAGGAGAAGGCTCAAGCCAGCAGAGTTTTCAGGAGCAGAGACAGTTCTGGGAGAGGAACACCCCTGGGTAACTAGACTTTGGTGGGGTGGGAACAAGGAATATGGATTTCAAATGAGTGACTTGTGGGGCTGAATGGCAATATTAAATAGTTTATACCTGGGAGGATCCTCTGAAGCAGTGGCTTGCTGGCTGAAATCTTCCTTCTAAATGAATTCTGCTCTGAACCCCCTGAGGGTTGTTGAGAGCCCAGATCCACTTCAGAGAACTATAAAACTCTAGACCTTTATCCAGGGGTGCAATTCCAGTCAACCTTCATGATTCTTGAGTGAAGGACCTCAGTTCTGACTATTCTCCTCTCGTGCTGTTTTTTATTTAAAATTACTCAGCCTGTTGATGTTAGCAACAGCATTTTAGTTGAGTTGGATTTCCTCTTCCAGTTTCTCTGCTTTGAATACAACTTCTTATAATGGTCTACTTATTTTGTTCCCACATCAGAATATTTAATTCTAACTCTTTTCCACATGTGGCAGACTCCACCCGTAGAATCTTGCTCTCTTTGCCGTTGTGAGTCCTGTTTCCATGATCACATGAGAATGCAGCCTTGTTTCTGCCCCTTCTCACCCAAAACATCCCAGTATGAGAAACATCATCACAGTGTTGGAATTTGTACCTCTGTAAGACTTTGATTTCCAGGTAACGCATGGAATATTAACCATTTCCCTGTTGTTTCTATTGTTGAAACTACCCATACATTCTTTCTGTTGCCTGCTTATATCATTTTTTAACCTTATAATTACCTGTCTGCATTTCTGTATTCAGTATATGCTATTTGATCTCTGCAAGTCTGTTGCATGGCTCTTTGAGTTTTAAAACACAGAAAACTTCCCCAGGATTTTCAAGCAAATGAGTATTTATCCTAAGAATATGACTGGGTTAATGTTAGAGTCTGTAAACAAGTCAGGATGGCACCTGGCATTTTGCCAGAGGGAGTGGTTTATGAAGTAATACCAGCGAACCATTAAGTGTGGAGATTCTTTATTGGTTGACTGCTGTATCTAGTTTATGTTAATTAGATAAACTGTGTGGAATGTATAAATACCCCTCCGGTCCTACAATAAATGGCTCCTACTCCTGCTGTATCAATGTATACAAGTTGTTCGTCACCCCCTGGTTATTTTGCCCAGCCAGCTGGCCAGCGGCAGATGGTGGCCTGTTACGGGGAGCCCCGGGACACTCGGGGATAAGTTGACGAAAAAAAGCTGCCTGTCCCTAGATGGGATGGGAGCAAATCTGCTCGTCCCTAGGCAGATAGGGCAAGAGGAAAAATGGCCATTTTGAGAAAATGGAGAAGATTGATGCAGTATGTTTGTGTCTTGTTTTGTCTTGAAATGTTGTATTGTCTTTGTGATGAAAATATGGAAGGGGTGAGAAGTAAATTGATAAGGGAAAGACACACCCCAGTGGAACCAAGAATAGTTAGGGCATGTGTTGACGGAAGCCCGAAAACTCTAGTCAGAAAGAAGAAAGTTCAGAAGAAGAAGGATTATCAGGAAAAAAGTTGCAGCAAAAGGCTATTACTGAATACTTTTCGTTACCGGAGGGTGCGTGAATCAGTGCTGCGGTTGCCATGTGTACGAGCCGGTCATGGCGCAGCAAGGACTTTCCAAGCAGCAGCAGCTGGCTCTTCCCTGCCCCCCACCCGGGGAGAGGGACACCATAGCAAGAGCCCAAATCCAAACCTGACCCGGAGGCACAGTCTCGCAGACTCTTGCTCCCTGTGCCCAGTGACAGTTTGAGTCCAGAACACTCCCCGGGGCCATCTGGGGCTGCCCAGGAGGCTGCAGGCAGAAGATGGCCTGCTTCCCTGAAGTTTGATCACTTCCAAGGCCAGTAACTACAATGGTTCTCCCACACCTGGAAGCTAATGAGTAATGAGCACTATATTAAGGCTTATTTCAAATGTAAAAAACCTTGAGATAATGTACTAAATTGTTCAGAAAGTTGTTTTCTTAGTGCCTGCTGGAATACTACAGGATTTTCTTTAGCCATCCGGAGTTCCTGCCTTCGTCCCAGTGCAGGAAAGATGAAGGTGGAAGAATTTCCAGTGTTGCTGAAAACTGGACGAGACTTCGGATCAAGCTAGCTGCCTGCAGAACTTACCTGGACTGTGATTTAAGCTAGCTGCCTGAAGAATTTACCTGGACTGTGATTTACCTGGACTGTGAGTTAATCTATTGAGACACTGCTTTATCTGGACTGAGACAACAAACTGTAATCTACAACAAATTGTAACTTGGTATCTTTGCTAATGAAGTCATTGCTGGTATAATTTTTCCAAGGGCTTCTTGCATGGAGCCATCAAGTGGCTTGGTATTGTGGCATTTTGTATCCTCCCATTCTGCTTGTAGCAGATTATTTATGGTGTTTGTGTAAAAACCACTATGGTTGTTATTTAAATTAAACAAAAGGGGGAAATATTAGAGTCTATAAACAAGTCAGGATGGCACCTGGCATTTTGCCAGAGGGAGTGGTTTGTGAAGTAACGCCAGGGAGCCATTAAGTGTGGAGATTTCTTATTGGTTGACTGCTGTATCGAGTTTATGTTAATTAGATAAGCTATGTGGAATGTATAAATACCTCTGTTGTCCTACAGTAAACGGCTCCCTCTCCTGCTGTATCAATCTACACAAGTTGCTCGTCACCCCCCGGTTATTTTGCTGCAGCCAACTGCAGCAGGTTAACAACTAGAACAAGAAAAACCAATGTATTCATAATGACAAAATCATCAAAATATTCTACATTCCCCTTGGAGTGCACACCCTGAGGGACCTAAGACCTACTTCTTGGCTCCACTTCTTGAGTTTCCAACACCTCCCAATAACACTAAGCCAGGGACAAAACCTTTAACACAGGCCTTTGGGGGGCATTCAAGATCCAAACTATAACATCTACATTTACTGCCAACTCAAGGATCATAAATTACAGGTAAAAGATCATTATCCAATCTACTTTTGGGTGGTGTGTGTCATGTGTACCAGGAATTGAACTTAGGGTCACTGGAATAACTGAGTACATCTCCAGTCCTATTTTGCATTTTATTTAAAGAGAAGGTCTCACTGAGTTTGTTAGTGCCTCTTTTGCTGAGACTGGCTTTGAACTCACAATTCTTCTAACTCAACTTCCTGAGCAGCTGGAATTACAGGCATGTGCCACTGTGCCTGGCACAATATCCAATCTATTAAATTGATTACATGGTAAAAATAGGTTTGCAGGTTACCATGGACTATGAAGGCCGATTGCTTAAGCAAGGCAGGCAGGCAGAGCAGCAATTGTACCGGTCTGGTATAATGTTCTCACGATGGGGGCAGGGAGAGGGGAGGTGGAGTTATTTCCAAGTCTGAATCTTAAGCATATTTTTTTCAAACCCTTCAATGTCATATGTTGTCAAGGAAACATACATAATTTTATTCCTTTAGTAATCAGTTTGATTTAGATTATAAAGAAATGTTATTTAAAGATATACAAAAAGATTTGTTCTTACCAGTTATTATGTAGATAAAAAATGATTTAAGGCAAGCCGAGTCTTTGAAAATAATTATTCAAAGACCAAGAAAATTTGATTTATTTTTATATACTCCATATAAAATGAACAGCAGCAGAAAGACTGGCTTTTACAATTCTTATCTGCTAAAGAATATAGATCTGGTCGCTACATAATTAATCATATTGTAAAAAGCTTTCAGATGATTAAAGAGGAATGCCTCAGAAGCCAAATTTTCTTCCACAGACGGAAACTTAGGAGACATTCTTTAATGCAGAAAACACAACAAACTTGATAATTGGAGCATCAGAAATGGCTCTGAAATTCAGCTGAGAATTAGGGAGAGAATGATACATGGTAGGTGCTTTTAACATGTCTCAGCTTTCTATTAAATATTGGAATGCAGATAAAAGAATAAAAATAGAGATTAAAACCACTATAAGAAAAATAAGGTAATTAAATTAGTTAATATGTCAATATTTTTATGATTTACAAAACTTGGACATTACTACTGAAAATAAAGTAACATACCAACATTCACTATTGTCAATGATTTCTCATACTACTTATATTTTAAAGAGCTTATAGATGCTGATTCATCAAATACAAAAGGAGCAGCCAGTTGCATAAATAATCTTTAAATTCTAGGGGACCCTCCAAGAAAATGAAATGAGACTTCCAGAAATTCCTGTTCTATGCAATCTGCCAACTCAAATGCAGCAAGTGCCCATTTTGACAGTTGTTGAATTACCTTCATCATTAACCAATAGGGTCACTGAGAAACACAATGAAAATTGTATAAGGTTTAATGTTTCCTGTAATTTAGGGATGCTGCAAAGGATATCATATGCTACTTGTCATGTTTTCCCATTCGGATCTCAGAAAAAAAAAAAAAAAACTAAATTCTGAATAATGGGCCAATTTTATTTTTTATAAAAACTTTGATTAAATAATTAAGCATTATTTCATCTCTGTCTCCTCTTTCTCTCTCTCCCTCTCCCTTTCTATTGCTTTCTTGCTAGTAGGCAACTTTGAACCAAAATTGAAGTCCACTACCAGCAAAATGCATAGTGTTCTCTAATGTGTGTATATTCGTGTCCATTCATCTTTGATGTTTGCGCCCACATTCTCCCATCATCTTAAATCACTAACTCAAACTCTTTATGGAACAACATGGTAAATAAATAAATGCGTTGGTTTTCTTCAGTGTTGCAGAAACACAGTAACTTGCTTTTTCCAAATAATATTGAAGACCATGTCTTGAGGACAAATTGGTTATTATTGTGATCCATGGAACCAGGCCCTGGCTATATAAACACTGTCTTAATAACAACCTTTATTGTCAGAGTAGTTCAGAAACTGTTTTATTTTGTTAAGATTATAGAAATGCCATTAAAGAACAAATTAGCTTCTTTGACAGGTTTGGACCTGTCATGTTTATGCAACTTGCCAAGAAAAACTATGGGACCCTACTACTTAAATGCTGTTCACAGGGGGATTCAACTTAGTTCTCTGGAAAAATATAGATGACTAAACCCAACTTGGACCTGAACATCTATTTTTGCTTGCTACAATAATTTTTAAAATTGCTATGAAATTCCTTATACAACTTGCTTTGAAAGCACTCTGAAAAGATGTCTCACCTAATTAATTCATGATAATTGACAGAATATGTGTTAAAATTGGACAGAATTAAAGATTATTAAATATATCATGGAATTATATTTTTTATTGCCAAATAATAATTGGAACAGGATTCTCAAGGCAGCAGCATAGTGCCAAATACATGTTTTATCATATTCAGTCTTCCCAGAAAAAGTTATTTTAAAAGTTTTTTTAGGCTTCTGAATATAAGGGGAAATTTATTTTTGACATATTAAAATATCTTATTTTAAAATATATGATACTATTTCCCTTTGTTTTTATTGTCCATATTACATTGTTCACAAATCTTTCTTCTCTTGATTCAAATGTAAATTTGACCACAGCCTCATCTGAATTGTCTCACAGATCAAAATTCTTGGAGATTAAAAAGGACAATGAAACTTTTGTTGTATCAGAAAATTTGAAGTGTGCTTAAAAATAAGTATTTGCATATCTTTTTAGTGATTCTGTGAAATGAGATTACATGGAATTGCTCCGTAGCATCTACTGTCATACTCAAAAATAGAAAGTTTGGCAATATTCCTGGAAGACTTCGGGAGTGAACAGGTGGATTCATAAAAGGAAGCCTGGTATTTACTGGAAGGTGAGTGTACAAGGATAACTCTCATTAAAACACCTCTGTGTGTTTTATATGTCACTCGCACTTCACTGCCTGGGAAGCCACACAAAGACTTTCTGTTTCATGCACAGGATCAGACCCAAAATATTTATCAAGCTTTCCTAAAACTATACACACAACCAGCTGAATGTCTAGACAGGAATAATTAGTATTTAAAATGAAGGATAACTGATGATGAATTGTGAACACTGGTGACTAGTTGATTCAATATATATAGAAGTTCTGATGTTTAAGTTCCATGAAAAACATTGGATAGACATTGAGCCTGTCTAACCCTCCAAATTCTGTTTCCATTCTGTCTTACTGAGCTTTGGATCATTATTCCCAGCCCAGGATTCTGCATCTCTCAAGTTAATTTGCTCTCTGTCATTCATGCTGGAGATTTGCTCACCTTCTTAGGACCATCATCTATAATTTGCTTTAACTGAAATTCTCTTTGTACCCCACTTGACTAAGCATTTCTCTAACTTCCTTCAAAATGCATTCTCAATAGCTTACCCTATCTGAAGGCTTTAAAACATTGTTTCCTTATTTCTCTGTTCATCTTTGCAATAAATAAATATCTGGCACTTATGCTACATAAAGATGGGTTGCTCAATAAATAGTCTCTTTGTGTTTCTTCCATCTAAATGTATCAAAATTTGAAAGTCAAATTTTGTATATACTTGGATATTATACATATTGATATAAAGTATCATTTTAACTTTGTATATTAAAATTACATTTAAATGTTTAAGACCACCACCTTACTGATTGCCCCCCCTCCAAGTTGAAATGAATATGAAGATTATTACATGAAAATTTTTCCAAGATCATGGAAGTTCAGAAAACCTGAATTAAACAATATTAGTTTACTGCAAAACACCTTGGATCCTGTTATGTGCCGCAATATACAAACATTTTTTTTTTTTTAAGTAGGACTGTAGTATATAGAAAACACTAATAACTTTACATGGTTAAGTGGGACTATAGTATATAGTATTTCTTAAACATGTAAAGTTATGGGTTTTTAAATTTTGCAAAAGTATCATCAAATCACTTTGAAAAATGTTTTCTTAAGTAGCTAAATGTGGGTTATCAGTTTAAGCTAACATCTATAATTGTACAGGAAATAGATTTAACATTTAATATAGCTTTGAAGCTCACCTAGTTCCATTTTAAGTAATCTCATTTTACAAAACAGTCTAGTGAAGTACTTGTGATTATCCAAGGAAAATGTCTGTCAGAACTGTTAAGGGATTTAACAGTTCTTCACACCTAGTGTTATATTAGTTCTCAAATCCTGGCCATTAAATTCAAATCCCTGACCAAGTAATCAGCCTTTACACATATGAATTAAGTACAGACATAAATAACACAAAGACCATCAAAGCCCATCATTCATAATGATCACAAAATTAAATCACCATAGATAAGGTGGTCGGAAGTGGTTACAGATCTATAGGTTAGTTTCATTGGCATTTTCTACATTTTGACAAAATTTTACTAAATATAAATGCCATTTTTAATCTCAACAAAAGGAAAGAAACAATTTGATGAGGAGAAAGAAGATTTAAAGGAAAGATAAAACAATGCTCAGGATTTTATGTAGTCAAGATATCATTTCAATCCATGTTGATCTCTGGAATTTCATATCCTTTCTATATTTTCTTTCTTTCTTTTTTTTTTGTACCAGAGATTGAACCCAAGGGCACTTAACCACCAAGCCACATCTCCAGTATTTATTTTATATTTTATTATTAGAGACAGGATCTTGCTGAGTTGCTTAGGGCCTCACTAAGTAGCTGAGGCTGGGTTTGAACTCCTTGTTGTTTTTTAATATCTTAGTAAGCTAAAATAAATGTCACTTAGTTCAACCAATATATTGTAATTGAATGAATTATGTGCAATGATTTTTTTTAGTTGCCCATGGACCTTTAATTACTTAATTAATTAATATGTGGTGCTGAGAATCAACCTCAGTGCTTCACACATGTTAGGGGAGTGTTCTAACACTGAGCTACAACCCCAGCCCAGTGCAATGATTTTTGAAATTTATGTATATTTAGTTTATAATTACAGAAAGTCATGTTTGTTTATATACACAGAAAAGGCTATTTTGAGTTCCAGATCTTCCAATGTAAGCCATCATGTACAATATTAAAAGGCAAATATATATCCCTCACTTTTATTAAAGATACTTTACTTAATTACATAAAATGTTTTCAAAACTGTTTCATTAAATATGCAGTGTCATGAGACTTTAGTGATTCCTTTTATAAATATCAAATCTAATATTTCACCTAGCTACTATATATTCACTTTAATGTAGCATGCATATAACACATACAACTTATCAATTAAAGATGATAATGATAATATGTATAAAAGACATTTTCACATGATAATATTTTGTTTGCTACTCCAACATTTCTTTTAGAAAGATTTAAAGGTCAATTAGACAATGGTTGTGGGTCAGTTTCCATCCACAGTGAGTCCCACAAGTCTCTGATCCCACTTCTGATTAGGAGTCTAGTTCTATTAGCTTCCTTACACCTTAAATCCCTAGTCTTCTAAAGCAAATAAGACAGCCCATCAAGTATGCAAATCAATTCTAAAAGGCATGAATAAGATATGGAATATAGAATCTGGCTCAGAGATGGTGCTGCATTCCATGACTCCAGATATACAACGAAATCTGGATGATGACCTGCTAAGTGATTCTGAGGAAAATTGCCACCACTCCATGCCCTTGACATGAAACATCAACACTATTGCTTGTGATAACCCTCACTGACTGGTGACTTACATTATGTTTGGTACTTCTGCACAGTTTTCAAGCTTCCCAAAATAGAGGTTAGTACTTCTCTTTTGTGCTAAGTACTTGGTGGGAACCTCTATTAGACATTGTTGCACTGTTTTGCACTTTTTTATGTCTGTTTTGAGTCTCTATTCTCCAACAGGTTTCAAACTGTTTTAAAACAAGAAATCAGTTTGCTATCTCTGTATGAATTACTAGACAAATAGATACCATTCTTAAATGTTTCTTCTATATTCCTTTGCTCACGTTGGCTCTAGAAAATTTTCAGTGAATGTCTCTGAAGACACTATGGGGTTTAAAGAGCAAATACAATTTCAATTTAATGAATAGTATTTAATGAATACTGTTTAGTTGAGACCATGTTCACATCTTAACAACTGATCCATATTGAAACCTAATGTTATAGTATTTATAGGGATATAAGTTTTTAGACATTTAACATTCTATATATTAAAAAGGCTATTTTAATGTGAAATAAATGTATTTACATGTTAAACAATCTTAGTAACATGTAATCATGCGTATACATACATATTCAAAAATCAATGTGCACACCACTGACCTTGGTAGGTTACCCATTCTTGGATGCAGTCTCAATTTATTTGATTAGAGTATTGATTGTAATGAGATAGACAAAAAATGAGTTAAAAATAAATAAATAAATGTAGCTCAGGATCAATGGTCTTGAGAGTTAGAGAGGTAAAGGTAGATAATTCTTCTCTTGGATAGAGTAGAACTTAAAATAATCTGTACTATATCTGGGGAGCAAAACCATCAATGAATGTGTAAGTAAATGAAGAATATGAGTCAATTCCTTTTCCTATAGTATCTTTATTGTCACCCTAAGTTCCTACTGATAAATAGATACCGTTCCACTTCATCCTCTCAAAGACAGGTTTCTGAGATGAACTTTGACTGGTAAGTAGTCTCTGTATTTTCTCTCCATTTCACTAGAAATCCCCATCTATCCAGTATGACCAACCATATTTCTGAAATCTCAGTTTCCTGGGGGAAGGATTATCTGAATGGGAACAGATCTGGAGCAGAGTCCAGAGAGGAAAAAGTTACATGCTCTCAGGTCAGAGAAGTCAGTATGTGATAAAGACTGGGAACAATGGAAGAACAGTGAAAGTATTTTCAAGGTATTAAACATGCAGCATTGATAGGATGTAATGAGTAATTCATTCTGGGATGTATGAGCATAGAAAGGGACAAGTCTGACTTTGTGTTGTAATTAGATGAAAAAGGATGCTTTTAATTAAGGCAAAATCACAAGATGGAGAAAGAAGTAGTTTGGGGAGAACATAAATCTCTGGGGAAAAAGTGCAGAATTGACACTTTGTTTATTATAATTACATATATTTGGAGCTCTCCAGGAAGAAGATGGAAAATTCTATATTGGAATTCACCAGGATGTAGATGATAAGTAACATTATAGAAGGATAATATGGAAGAGGTCCTTGAACACAACCTCTGTGAAAATCCCATATATAACATACAGGTAGAGGAAGAGCAGTCCAAGCAGGAAATTGAAAAGGATCATATAGAGACATTGGAGATGGATCAGGAGCCTCTGATATCATGATAAACAAGGGAGACTGCATTCTCTGGATAAGTCAATTCACACTGAAGTATTTGTGATGCAAGAGATAAATCAAGCAGAACATGATATCCGTACTTTGTAATCTACTAAGCATTTCCTACTTTTACTACCTAACTCTAGTCACCTGAAGTAACTGCTTGATGTTTTGGAATTTAAGTTATATCAGAAATTTTGCTTCAAATACAGAGATAGGAACGATAAATGAATCATAAACTCCCTATACCAAATAGTGAGTGTCTCTCTTGAAAATGAATTAAATTTCATACAATTTATAATCCATTAAGTTTTATGGGATTTTTCCATCATTTTGTACAGGAAAATAACCTAAAATAAGCTACTATATAGTCGTTGTCATAACTAATGTCAAATGTTTTAATCACATAGTGAGAAAATATGAGGGAGTCTCATTGGTCTGAGAGCCAAAGATTCTATTGTGTGGTGATTTCTTTATTACTATGTAAGGATTTTCCCCTTCTGCTAAAGGATATAAAAGTGAATAAAGGAAATTACTTGAAAGATGAAGTGGTCTGACTCACACAGCTACAAAACATCTCCTAGAAAGTTTGAAATTTAAAGCCCTTCAATCTCTTTTGTGCATGGTATTGCTTTGCTATAGTTAATCAGAATAGAAAGAAAAGGCTAAACACTTCTCATTCTATGAGTGCTTCTAATAGTAGCATTTTAAATTCATTTTCACTTCAAAATATCAGAAGTAGAACAAAATGTTCTTTAATAGTGAAAGAAAAGATATAGTTGCTGATCGTCTTCTGATATTTAGAGACTGAGGTAAGAAGTCATACCAGTGAAAGAGCTGGAAGGTTTGTTTTGTTCAAAGACCCAGTCTTCCTGCAGATTGAACAATTCTACAAATTGTAAAAGACCTGAACCAAATAGTCTGATGTTCTCTGTCATTGACTTCTTTGAAAACCAGTGTTTAAAGTCTTCAAAATGAAAAAGATTTTACTAAGCATATCTACCAAATCCTGGTATTATCAAATGCAGCTGGATTTCTGGCTTGGTTAAATTTCTTTAAAACATTGTGAAGAAAACATGGTAAAGACATTTTATGTATTAGTATATTTGGATTATTTTGTTTCAACCTTTGGAATTTTGTATCACCAGAGTATTCAACTAAACAAGAGTGATTTCAATGTTCACTTTGAAGTCACTGGATGTTAAAGATCGGAAAATGTTTAAGCCTCCATAGAATAGGGCAGTGTTGAAGAAAATCAAGGTATCTAACTATCAGAACGTTTAAATCAAATATACAGGAGACTATAGCTGTCTCCATGCTTTGAGCTCTTATGCAACAAATTACAACCTAACTTAGCAGTGTATTTTTGGTAACAGATACCTATGCTAAACCAATCAGAAACCAGTCATGCTTCTGCCAATCACAAGCTGTCAGTGATTCAGACCACATGATTCAGATCAGTTCCAGATAAAGTGAACTCCAAGTTGAGTGGTTAGGCTATTTCTGGAATTTGTTTTCATTTTCTGTCTGTGAACATCCCCAAGTTGCCAAGAGAAGTTCTTGAATCCCTTTTGGTTCTGAGTCATGCCTTATTGGTGCATTGTTCTCTGCTTAAATAACCTCTGTTTGAATTCAATTTGGCTAAAGATTTTCTTTAATAGAATATAATATATGAAACTGACAGCATAGGAATATAAAGTATGAATAATAAAAAAAAGATCTACTCTTAGTATTAGATAGATGGAAAAGGCTGATCTATGGAATTTAGTCTAGACTTGAAATGAAAGCTAAGAAGGAAACCTGTCAAACTTTTATGTGGTGGGTAGTTTAGCATTAGTATCACTTCAACTCTGATCTTAGGGGAAATTTTCTTGAAGGAAATTCTATACAGAAATTTATTATACCATTAATTTCTAAAACAAATATGCTCTAGATGTCAAATTAGGGTTGGCAGAACCAATAAAGTTATAGTTTTTAGAGGAAATTTATCTGTAGTTTTTAACTAAAAATTTATAAAATTATTTAAAATATATTTTATCAACTAGAAATATCATGGGAGTAAGTCTGAATATCAATGTGCCAAGAAATATTAATGTAAAACTTTCAATTAAACATATTCAGATGGATTTAGTTGAAGGTACTACAGATTTGTGGCACAGTTTTGATATTTTGTACATTTTTAATCTATCTAAATGTGTCCCATTATATCCTAAAAAATATGTTTTAAATATATATTAAAATTATCTTTAATATATCACAGCCATTAATCTAATAATAGTTTCTTGTCAAAAATAGTTTGAGTCTCTAATATTTCACTATAAAGGATCATATCTTCAAGAAAAATACAAACTTGAGAGTGACATTTGTATATTTATATTGGAGGAGATGTAATTCTTATTAATACAATTAGTCAACAAGTATTTTCAACATTTCTTTCACTACAAATTGCCAGTCTTAATTATGTACATTCAGTTAATAAGAAATTTAGATTTATCACAAACTAAATGTCTGGAATTTACATGTGCCCATTATCACCTATCACTGATAATGTACATAGGTAAAATGCATGGCTCTTGTCATGCAGAAGCCACATTATTTGGGCTTTATAAAGAAGGATTGGTGTTATTTCAAATATCTACTAAGTGTCATGCTCCTTAATAAATCATGAGATCACAAGAATAAATCAGAATGGGAAACCTTAAATAATGCTGGAACTATTCCCAGCGGCCTCATAATATCATTGACATTTCAATTTCCTATATCTAGTTTCTAGACACTGATAAAATGTAATCAGAATCAAATATGACTGTCTTTGAATTGGTAGTACACATATCACACCAACACATACATCATCTTCTTTGTGAAAGAAAATATGCAGGTTTATATTTATATGTAAATAAAACTGAATAGACACCTTTAAATTTAAATGTATATCTTCAAACAATTTTTGTTCCTCTAATCAGATATTTCTCATTTTCCAAAATTGTTTCACACCTTATTTTGATTTCTCAAGTCTCAAACATTTCTTGAGGCAGACTTTCTCAAATAATGACAAAGATTCAATTTCCATTGAGAAAAACAAAAGCCATCAAATACAAGCTTGTTCATCTTTCCACCTCCAAACCTATACAAGGTGGCATTTGCTACTTTCTCTTTCTTCTGTCATGCTACACTGGAAGGTGTCCCCTTACTATGAGATTTCAATTTTTACATTTGTGTTCTAGGTGGTAAACTTATTTCCCTTCCCTGGTACTTACAATTGTTTTATTAGTTTTTCTTTTGTATTATGAGATTTGCTTTATCCAACAGGGTAATTCTAAATAGAGAACAAATCTGTTTCCAATCCTTTATCTCACATGTCTCTTTCAAATGTCCACGTGGTCCACTCACTATCAATCTTTTAAAAAATTTGATTAAACTTTCTCATTCCCCTCTGACTCATTTCTTAGCCCATTGCAATTTTACTTCACCTCACTGAGCCACTGAATTTGTAACTCGTTCTTACTTTATCAGCAATCTCTGTTTTCATATTCAGTATGATCATATCTCAGCTAATCTTCAAATATCAGAGCAAAACAAAAACAAAATCCAATACAACATAAATAACAAAATTGCCTGTGTCAAAGGGAAGAGGGAGATCTCATCGTTTTCATACAACACCACTATGTAGATTCATCAATAAAGCATATCTGTAAACCTGAAAATCTGAATAAAAATGTTTGTGACACAAAATTTCCATACAAGACCAATTGGCAATTCATATGTGAAGGCAATGGAATGAACTTCCCATATAACACTTAGAAAATAGGCCATGCATGTTTATTTCTGTGAAAGAATATTGAAAATTACAGCTCTCCTTATTGAACTTTGATTTGGTAAGAAATCAAGTAAAAACAAATTGTTGTTGTGTTTTATACTGATAATGACAACTCAATACTTACCAGGTTTCAAATGCTTTATGCAAGTCTGTGTAAAATTCCACAGAGTTAAAGTCAACTGCCAAGATATATATTGAATGACAAGTTGCATATAGTATGGAAATATCAGTAATTGAAAAATAACACAAACAAGTTTTTAATTGCTATTTTTTCAGTCATGAATATGAAAGAGAGATATATTAAGGCATAATTATGGGAAATACAGCAACTAATTTTCTCAACAGCACAGGCCCAATTAAGCTTTTACTTTTTAATCATAAAAGTAATTGAGGGGGAATACAAAGAATGTGATAACTTTTACTATATAAACATCAAAAACTCTTGAACATAAAATAAATATATCCTAAATAAAAGTCAAAGGCTATGAAGTCATAAAAATATTTTGCAAACTGTTTCAGATAAAATAAAATGGTGAAAAGTAATATAAATTAGTAAAAGAATCACAGATATTCCGGTTACCATTTAACATCCTTGTATTCATACTTACAAAAATTCAATGTTGACTTGTCACAAAACCAAATTATGTCATGACCTTGAGTCAGATCTATTTTAAGTAGCTGTGAGGTTTTCTTTCCTTTTTCTTTTTTTTTTAAATACTACTTGATTTCCTCCTTTATTTCTAAGTGCACTGAATAAAACTTCTTAATGCCAAATAGTAGTTACATTTCCAAAATTGATTTAACTGCTGATCTCTTGCATTATTTTTATTACATTTTTCTGCTGGTTTTCTGAATTTGCCAAAAAAAAAAAAAAAAAAGAGTGGAGCTAATAGAGAATTTGTTTTGGTACATCCCAAATGGAAACAGTCATACTTCTAGAACTAACATTGTAGAAGGGAATGAGTCCCTTTTAAATTCATAACTATGAAATAGGCACTTAGTTCTTACATTGAAAAAGTCAAAAAAAAAAAAAGGGTTGTTCACATTCAGCCTACTTTTCGCGTATACCCGAATGTGTATATTGCTGCATTTTTAAGCAGTTTTTGAGTTTGCAGAACAAGGGGATTTATCATGGGTTCAGTGCATTGGGTATGAACACAAGCACAGAAATTGTACCAAAATTTAGAGGAAATTTTACAGAATCACTCTAATATTTCCCACACTTTCGCCTCCCTTATCACTCTCCTAAAATGAACTAGCAAACAGGACTTCTAATTTGAAATCAAAGAATCATTCTCAACATTATTCAACTATAAATTGAAAACACCTTAGAAAAACCCAGCAATCTTCTCTTTTATGAAAGCAATATTATCAATAAAGTAATGCATAGTCAAGGACAAAACTTGATCCAAATCTTAGGATAAATAAATAAAAACAACAGCATCCACAGCAATATTTTGGATAGTACCTGCCTTATAATTTCCATAAAATGCAGTTGTTGTGAAATAAGGAAAGGAAATGACAAGACAATGGTAGGGAATTAAAAGTGAAAGGATTGTAAGCAAGCAGACATTTAAAGAGTCTAAGTAAGATATTCATGGAGCCTTTTGGAAAACTGACAGAATTTTAAGATAATTGGAGCACTACAGAGCCAAATTGTAACAGAAGAATTATAAAAGCAGCTAAAGTAGAAAATAACTCTGAAAAAACGTCTTCCACAGTGCACAGGAGTACCCAAAAGTAAATTATGAATTTGTAGGATAGTGTTGCTCCTGAGTAGAAATGGACAAGTAACACTTGAAAATGAATAGAAATATATTTTTTATGGACTGACCTGAGATGCACACCCATGGTTTCCCACACAGTTACATAGTTAAATGGTCAAACTCTGGATCAATTCTGACAAAAACAAAACAAAACAAAACAAAACAAAACAAAAACCTACTACCTAAAGAAAAATTTAAAAGCCAAGCAAACTAACACAGAGCCATGATGAACTCTATGGCCTGTCAGCATCAACAAAAAAGCTGCAGAAAAGGGATAAATCAATTTTAAAACATTAGATGTTTCTGTGATGATTTTAATAAAAGGAAAAAAGAGGAATTGCAAATAATAACTAATAAAGCATAACATGACTGATAAAAATGGCATTATTAACACTCCGTGATTTCCTAACATACATTAAAAAATTAATATCCAACTGGAATACAAAAACTAATTTAAATATAGGCTTGAACTGTTGTGTTCTATTGTTTGGGGTTTTAATTTGATTACTCAGACTGTTGAAGAAGCAAAAGGAGGACAATACCTGTATATTCAGAGAAACAGACTCCACCACACAGTATTTCGGATTAGGAAATAACTCAAGTATTAGGAAGGCAATTCTCTGATTTGTCTCTGGTCTCAAACTGTATAGTAACTCACTAACCCATAATTCCCATTGTTTGAGCAGAAAATATATTGCGAAACTAAAAATGAAGTATTTTATTCTAAAAAGATGATTTGTATGTAAGCAGAGTAGAAAACTTGGAAAACAAGAAACACATCTAAATGTTTACATTTTATCTTCTGATTGGAACATTATTGATTATTTTATTTCTTCCTATTTTTTGGAATTTGTTACATTAACCATATTTTTATAATTAGAAAAAAATATAAAAATCTTCTAAAATGTAACTATTTTGAGACATGCAACTTTGCATCCTTTTTTCTTTCTAAAATACTTGTTATGTGTTGCTCAAATAATTACTTATTTGTAAAACTATGCAAATTTAAATGTTTATAAAAGTAAAACTGATGTAGCATATATTAAGATTAGTGTGAACATAATTCACTTTTTGTTTTCAAATTTAGTGATCCCTAGAAAATAAATTTCTGAACAGTGTTCGCAATAGTACTGAACAAACATATTGGAGCCTGATATAAAAGGAAAATAAGTAACACTACTATTGAATTTATTTAAAACTTATGTTCCCTGGGAGTTTTTACACTAATTTTGGTTTTTTTATATATATATTGTACTATAAATTATCTTGATTACTTGATTTGGGGGTCTCCCTGATATTTTATACTTTAGTCACCTCAAGTTCAACTTACCCTAGTTTCAGCCCCTGATCTCATTTCCCATCCTCCTCACCACATTCCCACCAGCATCCCTCCCATTATCTCTAAAAAGAAAAAGGAAAGGCAGAGAGAGAAGAGTTCTATGTGTGTTTTACATAATTAGCATTTATGAGATGACATCACCCAATAATACTTGTTCAAGCCAGGCGTGATGGCACACGCCTGTAATCCCAGAGGCTCGGGAGGCTGAGGCAGGAGGATCGCAAGTTCAAAGCCAGCCTCAGCAATGGTGAGGAACTAAGCAACTCAGTGAGACCCTGTGTCTAAATAAGATAACAAATATGGCTGGGGCTGGGGCTCAGTGGTCAAGTGCCCCTGATTTCAATCCCCAGTACCTTCCCCCAAAAAAACTTGTTCAAAAATAATTGAACTCTTTAGAATGATCTGTTAGATTCCCTCATAGGAATTAAGCCTAAGTTTCAAATTGGTATCACCCAAACTGATGATAAATGAGGAGACAGGAGGGAAATTATTGCAGTTTTGATATCTTTTAAAAAAGGAAGGTATGTTTGAACCTCAACAGGATGTTCAAGGAAGTCCCACATTGCTTAATTTAATCTTGCTTTAACTACTTTGCCATATTTATTGGAGGAATATTTGTTCCATTAGTTCACTTATTATTATTCTGTGTAGAAAACAAAATTTTGTTTTCACAATATTTATATAGCTACTTGATCATAGCATGCTATGGGCTTCTTAAAAGCACTGTGAAATTTAGAATGAAAGATTCAATCACAACATTCACTCTGAGTAAAACTGGAGTTAGCAGGAATCCATCAATATGTGACTATTTTATGTTGTCTAGTATGAAAAGGGAAAAATAAATAGGCCCTTCTAAATTGAGAGAGTGAGTACTGGGGATTAAACTCAGGAGCAGTGGACCACTGAGCTACATCCCTAGCCCTATTTTATACATATACATAGGGGCTCCTTGAGTTGTTTAGTGCCTCTACTTTGCTGACAAGCTTTGAACTTGTGGTCCTCCTGCCTCAGACTCTGGAACCACAGGGATTACAGGCATGTAGCCCTTAATTATGATCTAAATCTGTAGATCTAACTGTAACCATCAGGTGTGTTAGGAAAGTTATCATCTATATGTTCTTAATGTTTTTTTAATCATTCTGAGGAAAAATTCCATTCTGAGATTCAAGTTCTTATTTCTACTACTAATAGGGTTATGCGTATTGAGCATTTTGATAAAAATCCCTACAGTATGGTTTAACTAAAATTTGAACTGTATAAATTTATAGATCTACATTTCTCAGAAAATATCATTGCTCATTAATTGCTATCCTAGAGGTTAATGAAAGGTCTATCTTGCCTAGTATATTTGTTCCTCTTAAAAAATATTTTCTGATCTTTTATGTTATGATACTATTTTTTAGTCATACAAGTTTGAAAGAAGAAAGAATAAAATATTTTATCTATTTATAGTTACTTCTAAATTGCATCCTAAAACCTACAGGTGATATGATGGAGAAAAAAATAATTCCACCAGATTATTTTTCTGAAACCAAGTATTTCAGAGAAATATTTTAGGAAAAGGTTAAATATCACATCTTGCCTTCACACAATGCTTATCTCACTAAACAGAACTACATGTCTGAAACTTCTATCAAAGTGTGTTAACCTATTGGCTACTTCTGGAGATCAAGAAATTTGAAAAGTCAAAATCATAGATTCATGACATTTGGTCAAACTAAATATATTCTTAAATCCAAGCTAGGATCATCACTAAATACATAGCACACTCTGCAAAAGGGCATAATGATGTATGGGAATCAGTGAGTTAGTCATGGGACATATCACAAACTGTATAGGATACTGTTATGACCTATATTATATCAGTCAGCTTTATGTTACTATAACAAAATACCTGATACAATGAATTTCTACAGAAATAAAGGTTTATTTCATCTCCTTATTTTGGACATACCAGGCTTTGATCCATTGGGTCCATTGCTTGTGGACTTGGGGTAAGGTTATATGTCATGGCAGGAGCACATAGCAGAGCAAAACCACTCACTTGATTGTGAGGAAACAAAGAAGCAAGAAAAGATCCCACAATCCCTTAAGGCTTCACCTCTTGAATTTTTCATCACCTTCCAATAGTGCCACCCTTGGGACTAAACTTAAATTTAACACACGAGTTTTGGGGGACATTTCACATTCAAACTATATATATATGTTAATATGTATTATATTATATATTCATGCATATATATCATATTATTACATGTTATATTACATATACATATATATACACACACATAAGTTTATAATTCCAACTTCATTATCAGATGATGTGTTATAATAAAAAAAATCTCAGCTCAAATCTATTAGACATAAAATATTTATCATTAAGTAAGCAATAAAATACTCATTCAACCTACTAAATATACACTTGAAGCTCAGTTCTCTTAAATTTTGACTATCATCAGCATATTACATAAAATATTTACCAAGACAGCTTAAAAATAGGCTAGTAGAATAATTGAGCTAATATTTTCTCAAGGGTCCTAAATAGGTAAAGGCAGAATGAAGGAGTCCTACGCTTGAGCGTCACTTTGCATCCCATGTTCTACCAGGCCCACTGTATTCTCTTCTGTTTTGGTGGTGTTGGAGATTGAACCTGTGGCCTCATGCATGCCAAGCACTCTATCACTGAGCTATATTCTCAGGCCTCACTCTGCTCTTATTCTCTACTTATTTGAAGCCATGATGCTTAGACAAGTTTTCTTATCAGTCCCCCTATCTTAAATACCATTTTTTTCACCAATAAAAAACTGCTAACATTTTTATACTATTTAGAAATGCTTGGGGAAGGTAAGACAGGTATAGATCTGTAGTAACCTCTTCTGAAGTTTGGAGCTTTTTATTTTTGCTGCTATTTTTCTGTATTTTCATTTTTTATACCCAATATTAACTAAGCAAATATTTTCTGAATCACCCAGTGTATCTCTTATTAGAATACTTATAATATTAACTAATTGCTGCTATGATAAAAAATGAAATAAACATGTGTGTCTTATTCCATTCAGGCTGCTGTAAAAAAATATCAAAAGTAGCGGGGTATAAACAATGGAAATTTATTTTTCATAGTTGGATGCTGGTAAGTTTAAGATCAAGGTTTTTACTAATTTGGTGTCTGGCAAGGGCTTCTTTCCTCACAGAGTTGTCTTCATCTAACCAGATGTGACTCCCAGAATTGAGATCTAGCTCCTTATATGGAGTCTCTTTCATAACAGCACTAATTCCATTCATGAGGGTTCTACCTTTATAATCTGATCAATTCCCAATGGTCCCCACTTCTAGTTCTATCACCTCTGGGGTTAGGATTTCAACATGTGAATTAAAGAACACAGTATTCAAACCATACTGTTGTGAGCAAGCTGTGTCATAAACAAAAACCAAACACATTTGTGTCAAAATTTTTGAATGTCAGAATTTATTGAATTAATATAAATTCACAGGCTATACCATCTTCAGTGGGTCAGTTTATTGAATACTCATGGATCACCAGTTAGTCATAAGATCGCAGGGTCTTTTATTCCAATCTTAACTACTCATACCTATGACATTCAAGTCTCACTTTACACAAATAATTTATACAAATAAATATTACAGAAAGGCTAATAAAGGGTTAAGGCAGCCACAGGGTTTTAGGAAGCTGAACTGAGAGCAAAGGTAGAGAGCAGATCTTGAATATAAAGAGTCACTATAGGCAGACATAATTAGGAACCAGCTCAAGAGCTTATTCAGAGTGCAGAGCTGTCAAAGCGCAGGAATTTATTCTAGGTCAGTGTTCAGACACATAGCAGTTTCAGAGTGTCAGCTTGAGATGTCAGCTTGGAATGGATTGTGGGTGGTCATCGTAGGCAGGAGAAATGATGCTCTGCTGAAGCCTGAGGACAGAGATTTGGAAGTTTTTCACTGTGGCAAGGCTACTGACAAGTGAACAGGTGACAGAGTCCTGTGTGCCTCAGTGACCAGTCTCAGATTGTTCTTCCTTTGGTAGGCCTCAGGTGAGGGGTTGCTTCATTCACAGGTGTGGTGTGTCTGATAAGCTCAAGCGCCTGGTGTTTCCATTATGAGTTTGATACACCCATGCACCTATGTGCTTCATGAATTTGAGAAGTTCACGGAGAGTCATTTTATTAGCACAGTTCATTTACTTATCAATTATCATAATTTATGGTGGCTGTTTAACAGAAAAACAAGGTTTATAGTCACTCCACTTCAGCACTCATACTCAAAATAGAGTAACTCATGGCAGACTACTGCTTTACAACACAGAGTAACTCAAAGCTAAGCACAGTCTGAGAACTACTGTTCCATATGTCATCCGAGCAAGGCACAGCCTTCTTGCCATACAACAATGTCACACTGTCTATGTCAAGATATTTTAAATTTAATTTAGGTTAGAGAAAATATGGCAATTTAAAAAAACACACATAATTTAAATAAATAAAATTAATCAAACATAAAATTACTAGTAATACAAAAATCTTATATTGCAATCTTTCTGAGCATCAGTTTCTTTATCATTAAGTCTCATCCTTTTAAATATCCATCCAGAGAAAATGGACTAAAACATTCCTTAGGAAATAATGCACCATTTTGCTCTTTTCTTCATAATTGTAAGGGAGATGGTAACACATTTATTCTCATGAATATTTAGATCTTAAATACCCCCAAAGCCCATGTGTTAAATGCTTACTCTCCACTGTGGCAGTATTGGGAGGTGTTGGAACTTTAAGAGGTAAAGCCTCTTAGAGGGACATTTGAGGTCATTAGGGGTATGGCCTCCATAGGGGATGTGTTAATCAGCTTTCATCACTGTGACAAAAAATAAATGCCTAATTAAAAAAAAACTTATATAAGGAAAATTTTAATTTGGGCTCACATTTCATGAGGTTCAGTCCAGGGTTAACTGATTCCATTGCTGTGGGCTGAGGTGAAGTAGAACATCATGGCAGAAGGGAATGGTGGAAGAATTCTGCTCAGCTCATGGCAGTCAGGAACAAAATATCATCCCTCTGAGCATATCCTTAGTTATTTACTTCCCCCAGTGATGTCCCACTTACCTAAAGTCACCACCCAGTAATCCATTCAATAATTAATCCATCAAACACATGAATTCTTTGATTAGGTTACAGCTCTCACAATTTAACATTTCACATCTAAACATTTGTATATTTCCTGATGTGAGTTTTTCAAGAGATACCTCATATGCAAATCTAAGAGGGACTGTGGGTGTCTTCCTCTCTCTCTCCCCTTCACACATGGCCATGAAGTAAGGGGGTTTCCCCCACCACACTCACTGGGGTGTACTGTACCACAAGCCCAAAGCAATGGACTAATCAGTCGTGGACTGAAAACTCCAAAACTGCAGGCCAAAATAAAAGTCTCTTCCTTTTAAATTAATCTCAGATATTTGGTAAAGTAATAGAAAGTTGATTAACACAACTTCCTTAAAGATAAATGTTCAGTATGGAGTTACAATATTCAACATAGTGACTAAAAGTGATTATTGCCTCCAGTCCTGTGTGGTCTGAGGCATTATTAGCCAAGAATAGTAGAATTAGGAAATTAGTACTATTTTGTTTTGTTGATGTTAATATAGTCCAGCACAACTGGAGACTATTTTAGGGTATAGTTCAGATTATGATCCCTAACTCCATTGAAGTATAATGAATAACTTTCAAACTATTCTGTGTTTTTTTTTTTTTGTTCTTGTTGTTGCTGTTGTTTGTTTTGGTTTTGGTTTTTAGCATTTGGAGAATGCTAACTTGTAAAGACAATAGGATATCAAAGTATTATGGTTTGGAGTTTAAGTCCCTGAAGATCCAAGTATTGAAGAGTGGTCCCCAGCCTGTGGTGGTATTGGCAAGTAGTGAAAACTTTAGGAAGTAGGGCCTCCTGTGAGGAAGTGTCCTTGAGGGCAAGTTCTTGAAGAGGATACTAGGAGTGGAGCCCTCCCTCTCTCTCTTTTACTTTCCTGGTCAATTTGAAGTGAGCAGCTTTGCTCTACCACATGGCCCCTGCCATGATGTTCCGCCTTGCCACAAGTCCAAAAGCAACAAAGCCAACGGACTCTCTGTAAGCACAAGCCAAAAATAAAAGTTTCCTCCCTATAAGTTGTTTATCTCAGGTATTTCTTCACAGCTGAATAACACATGATGTATCACTCAGATAATTTAATATTATCTGTATTAAGTGAGATGCAGATGAAAGAAAGAAAGAAAGAAAGAAAGAAAGAAAGAAAGAAAGAAAGGAGAATTATTGATCTTGGATACTTACCTTAGTACTTGGACCCTGGAATAACAAGAACCCAATATTTATATACTTTGACTAGTTATTTACAGGTCTTAACACAAACCAGCAAATTTTGTTTTTAAATGTTCTCTAAATTTGATTTTACTGAAAGAGTCCTATTTTTCTTGGAGAAATCCAAGGAGGCATATCAAATGCCAGAAAATATCCTATGCTTTAATAAGTGCTCCTTTCACTTCCAAGATTTGTGTCACATCTTCTAATGCTTAGGATCATTTAGGTGTGTGTGTGGTGGGGGGATGTGGAATCAAGAATATACAACTGGATTTGGCTTCTAAAGATGCACCATCTGTTTCTCCCTGCTCTTTCCATTTTTGGCAGCATTGTGAAATGGAGCTTCCTGGAGGGATGCCGTTGAGCAGATTGTGCAGGTGTGGGCTCCAGCAGACAGGCATCCTTCCCTGTTAGAAGAGAGGATCCACTCAGCAACCTCTGGCTCTCTTCAGCCAAAAGTAACTCTGCAAATGCTACATCTAGCAGGTTTGAAAAGGCAGGAACTACTGAATTCCTTGTATCAGTTTTTCCTTAACATCAATAGCATCTATTTACACACACACACACACACACACACACAGAGAGAGAGAGAGAAAGAGAGAGAGAGAGAGAGAGAGAGAGAGAGAGAGAGAGAGAGAGAGAGAGAGAAAATAATGATTTAGGACTTTAATAACTGCTTCTTCATTAGCCAACATGTCACATTGAGAGATTCTGATCTCACAGGCAGTATAAAATAAGCGGAGAGCTCTCTGGCGGCTTGTCACCCACTGCAGAGCCTCCAATGATGTCACAGAAACAACATTGGAAAGAGTGTGCCTGTGCCCTGACTAAGAGGTCACCTTAGCTAAGAGTGGAAGTCGGCTTTCATGTTGACATTTTATTAAAAGCATTTTGGTCCTCCCCACCCCCCGGAAGATTTATTGGGATGTAAAATGCAGTTTAACAGATAGATATAAAATAGGCACGTTCCCCCCTATCCCGGCCATCTGCCTCCTAGGAAAAGAAACCATTTTCATAACCCAGTTCATTCACTATTTTGCTACTGGTTTTAGTGGGGGAGGGGAAGACCGACAATCAGCTGGGCTGGGAGTCAGTAACCTCATTCCTGCCCTAGGCTCATGGCAATGTGTTCATCTTTCACTTTTCTCTCTAGTTGACAAAATGCTTTGCCTCTTTAGCTGAAAAAAAAATAAGTCTTGGAACTTATGAAAGATCTTTGATGTGTTCTTCAGAGAGTTCAGGTTTGTACCAGGAAGATAAAAGGTATTTCATTTGGAGAAAATCAGAAGAGAGCAATAGATTCTAACTTGGAAAACATATTCAAAGGCAGAAAGCAATAGAAAAACATGGATATAAAGGCAGACACTCATTGTCAAATGAAACAAACCATTGCTTGATGTGCTTTTATCTGATGCCTTTAACCTAATGACTTGTCTCATATTGCACTTGCATAAAAAACTGTACAGCATTTGTGTGAGAAACACTGCCAGGTTTTTGGTGGGTGTTTTTTCTTCTTCTTCTTCATCCATAAAAATAAAATATTGGCATTCAATTATTAACTCAGACACTTTCAATACTTGCTTGATTATTCTCTTTGAAAAAAAAATACCACAAACTGGGGAGTGATATTGGCCAAATTATACTAGTGTATTGTGTGCATGTACGAATATATAAAAAACAAAATTCCATCATTATATACAACTATAATGCACCAATTAAAAAATTTTAAAAATGTGATGTAGGGGCTGGGGATGTGGCTCAAGCGGTAGCACGCTCGCCTGGCATGCGTGCGGCGGGGCGGGGTTCCATACTCAGCACCACATACAAACAAAGATGTTATGACCGCTGAAAACTAAAAAAAAAAAAAAAAAAATCTCTCTCTCTCTCTCTCTCTCTCTCTCTATCTAAAAAAAAAAAAAAACAAAATGTGATGTAAAGTAAAAAAAAAAATGCAAAATGCTACAAGCTCCCACTCATAGATCACTTTCAGATTTAAGAATCTTACCTTATTACAAAGTGAAAGGTCTTTCTTATATCATGTTTGATTAAATGGGGCCAATTAGATTTTTATTTGCTGTACTAGTTTACTTATTTTCTGGAATCTAGTTTTATCTTTTCCATTCCTTCTGGACCTCATGAAAGTGAAACTCTTGAACTTCCTTCCCTAAAGCTTCTTTTAAGACAGGGAGCTAACCATATGGATGGTTTAGATAGTGGGGACTCTTGAGAGGTTAACCACAGGGTGGTCTAGGTAAATTTGGAAATTCAGTTTACCTCTAAGAATAGACTACAATAAGCTACGGGTATGTGGGAAAGGGATTGAAGTGTGAATGTGTTTAGGGAGTTTTAAGTTGATATCATTCCATCTTGCCCTCCTAAAACAATGCTATCCAACATAAACTGTGTTTGGACCCAGATCATATTGCCGTAAACACTGCAATACCAAACAAGCTTCCCATTTAATTCAGCTCTAAGATGCACTGAAAAACAAAACAAACTTCAAAGTGAGTTACCACAGCCTCCTCCCAATTTTGCCAACTCACTTTAAAGGCATCTGAGTACTTTGAACTTCTAATTTCATTTGCAAAGCTTAATTGGGAGCATCTTAACCATTCCTGATATAACATAGCCAGACTATACATTACAGCTGAAATGGTGATTGGATCACAAAAATGATGAAGCATCTATCTTTGAAGTTTGACTGTTAATGCATCTCAATTGGTAAGGCTTCAAAGGGGAAAGTTGGGTCCCTTGATCACATTTGTTCACCTGGCCAGTTCTCTGCACACCTTCATAAACAGGTAGACTAGAGGGCATTTAATATGTTCTGCTAAAGAGAACATATCCTTGTTTAAACAGTAAAACTTCAAAATGGAATGACTACCTACATATCACTTAAGAGAAGCATACATTTGTGTTTTAAAAAATGAGTGTTACATCAGGTACAACCAGAGAAATGAAAAATTGTGCTGCATTTGTGTACAATGAATCAAAATGCATTCTGCTGTCATATAGACCTAAAATAAATAAATAAACGTTTTAAAAATGAGTGTATTCCCTTGCTAACTGTGTCCATCTAATTTGCTTAAAGATATTAGTTCTCCTGCCTTTGAAACCTGCATATTTCTTCTGTTCAACACAATTCCATGAATTGCAATTTTTCAAAAACTGTTTAAAGTTTGACTGTTATTGTACCAATGATACTACACTAGTACTTTTTTCTCATGCCCACCACGTCACTTCTGTGAGTGTATGTGTGTGTATGTGCATGTGCATGTGTTCACACACAAACTTGGACTTTGCATCACTTTTCTTATTTACCTTTTCATCCTTGAAGATTCTGTTGGCATTAAAATATCTGGTTACACAATGAGATGGCTGATTTGTTATTGTTAACAGATCAGGGATGGAAGAGTATTAGAAATTATTCATAACAAGACCTTAAGTATCCAGAGATTCTCTATTAAAAGTTCAACTTGAGAATGAGGGTTTAATTTTTAAGAGATGTGTTTAAGAGAGATTTAAACCTAAGCATAAACTCCTGGCAGTTGGTTTGTGTAAGTATCCAAATGCCTGACCTCGACACTTTATAAATTAGTCTGTCCAAGAAAGCGTAGGTGCAATCCTGTCTGAAGGTGGTGGAATGAACTGAAAGTCTCTTGAAGTCCTAGAGTCCTTTCATTCTACACTAAGCAGGCCCCAGACCACACACAGGCAGTTTTTATGACCTTGCTTCTTTGTATATTTGTTTTCTTTATGAAGCAGAGGGGAAGAGAGAAGAAAAAGTTCTCTTCATTGTAATAGTCTTGTAAGTAAAACTGATTTTACAATAGAGACGAAACTATTAAGATTAAAGATAATCTATCCATATTTGTAAACTTGACATTGAATTCTATCCAAAATGAAGAATAAAAAATGAGAAAGTTTTAAGGTTTCTGTCTCATTTTGTAAGAGAATATTTATCGGCTCCTAAATTACTACACCAAGAGACCATGTTTTATTCTCTTGGTGGTTAGTGGTAGCATGTTGCTTATGTTTAGTCTGTACCATTACACATTTTATGGTTTGGGTTTTACTCAGAAGAACAATTCCAAATAAGGAGTCATAAGAATTTATAAGCTCAGTCCTGTGGAACAAACACATATGTTATGTTCAAGCAAAGGGAATTTCCTTAAAATGATGCATTCATGGTTGTGCTATTTTGTGGTTCAGGAATAATTTGTAAATAGGCCTAGGAATGAATATAATATTTCCTTCTGTTTCTTTTGCAAGAATCAAGAAACTGATGATGTCTTGCTGAAAGCCTGCTTCAGATTTGTGAAATTTTAAGGACTTTTCAGAGCACATGGCCACTCATGAGAAATTTACAGGTTTCATCCAAGTCAATGTTAAAGAGTACTTCCATTATTATTATCCAAAACATATTTATTTTCATACAGCATTTGTACTAAATACATTCATTACAAAAACTGGAACTGACAGAAGTAAGTGGGTCCCCAGGTGATGCCACATCCCTTTTCAGAAACCTTCATTCAGAAGTTTTCAGCTCACATTTCCTCCTCCAGAACAATCTTTCTGTACTCCAACTACTCAAGGTTATAATGAGAAAAACCTCTTTCTTCTCCTTGTGTTTCTGAACTACTTGTTAGTCTCTGACATTTCAGTTTTGTAAGTTTGTCTGAGATTGATCAGTGCAATAAAATATGATCTACACTATCACTAACTAATGAGTATATTAACGTTTTATTATAAAAATAAAGATGTTATTTACTATGATCCTATGACATGGCAAGCTTCATTCTATACACTGTAGACATCATTTCACTCAACTCAAAAAATAAGTCTGCAATGTAGAAACTTATTTGCAATTTAAATAAGTGGAAACTGAAGCTCAGAATAGTTCAGTAATTTCTGTAACAGAAAGATTAAAGTTTACACAAGTAACAGTGAACCCAACAGGATTTAAACAAAGCTCCTTAACATTGAAGGTTCTGTAATTTCCATTACAAAAATGTCTACTATTTCTCCTTATCATGTAACAATACTAGATTCCTCAACCAAAACCTTGGCCAAATTTTAGTCCTTAGTCACGTTTTTCCTTTGCTCTTTTTCCTTAGCCAACTTTAACAAAAATTATTCTAATTTGTTATATATCACAGCAGAATGCTTTTCAATTCATATTATACACATATAGCACAATTTTTCATATCTCTTGTTGTACACAAATAGAGTCACACTATTCATGTCTACATACATGAACTTAGAGTAATGATGTCCATCGCATTCCACTACCTCTCCTACACCCATACCCAAACCCTCCCCCTCCCTCCCCTTCAGTCTATCTAGAGTCTATCTAATCCTCCCATGCCTCCCTCACAACCCCATTATGAATCAGCATCCTTATATCAGAGGAAACATCCAGCATTTGGTTTTTTAGGATTGGCTAATTCACTTAGCATTGTATTCTCCAACTCCATCCATTTACCTGCAAATGTTGTGATTTTATTCTCTTTTCATACTGGATAGTATTCCATTGTGTATATATATCACATTTTCATTATCATTCATCAACTACTTTGGTTCAACAGTTTAGCTCTTGTGAATTGTGCTTCTATAAACATTGGTGTGGCTGTGTCCCTGTAGTATGCTGTTTTTAAGTATAGACCGAGGAATGGGATAGCTGGATCAAATGGTGGTTCCACCCCAAGTTTTCCAAGGAATCTCCATTCTGCTTTCCAGATTGGCTGCACCAATTTGCACCAGCAGTGTATGAGTTTGTCCTTTTCCCCACATCCTTGCCAACTCTTATTGTTGTTTGTATTCTTAAAAGCTGCCATTCTGACTGGAGTGAGATGAAATCTTAGGGTAGTTTTGATTTGCATTTCTCTAATTGCTAGAGATGTTGAACACTTTTTCATATATTTGTTGATTGATTGTATATCTTCTTCTGAGAAGTGTCTGTTCAGTTCCTTGGCCTATTTATTGATTGGGTTATTTGGAGGGGGGTTTGGTGTTAAGATTTTTGAGTATTTTATATATCCTAGAGATTAGTGCTTTATCTGCTGTGCATGTGGTAAAAATTTGCTCCCATTCTGTAGGCTCTCTATTCACCTCTTTTTAAACACAATTATTTTAGCTACTGCCTCTCCTTCTTTACCTGACTTTAATTCCTTCCCCAGGTTTGATTTGGTTTCCATCAAAAATGCTCCACTGAAACTTATCTTGCTAATATTGACAGAGATTCACTAATTATTCACTTCTTACATCTCCTCTAACTGAGCTTGTCTCATTAGGTTGAAAATTTTCTGGTTATGAAGATCTCCTTCCCTGAATCCCCAAATATCACATTCTTCTGTTGATTCTTATATTTCCAAAATTCAGTCTACTACTTCACCTTAATCTCAGGTTATCTTTCTCTGAATATTTTATGATTTTTTTCAGAGATCTCATGAACTGTTTTAAATGAGCAAGCTAATACCTAAATCTGTACTTGTGATTGAGTCTTCAGTGTCAGTTTCACACCCATCTATGAGAATTTTTTTTTATTTGGCCAATTATTTTTACTATAATAACCTCAAATCTAATAGGTTTCAAACAGAACTCATCATTCTATTCTTTTTCTAATCCATTCATCCTGAATTTTCTCTCCTAATGAATGAATTCAAATATATTCTGGCTGCCCAACTCCAAAATTGATTCATTATCCTGGGCTTCTTCTCTGTATTTCTGATGAGTCACCAATGTTCAGTGAAGTTTCAATAATTTTACCAACTTGCAATCTCTTGAATCAATCCACTCTTTTCATTTTGTCTTTCTTGACTTCAGGCCTAAATCTATCTAAAGCTTTTTTCATGCAACTTCTTAATCAGGGTCCCTACTTCTGTACTTGTCATTTCTCATTACATCCTTTACATCCTGCACAAGGCAGCCAACCTCCAGCCTTATTATGTAAGAAACCACATAGTAAATATTTCAGTTGCTGAGATCATAGGTCTCTGTTATAGCTATTCAACACTGATCTTGTGCCTAAGCTGCCATAGGCCATATGTAAATAAGCAGGCATGGCTTTGTTTCAATGAAATTTTATTTACCAAAACAGGGTCCAAAGCTTCCTCTGGCTGCCAGGTTACTGTTGGCTAACACCTGAGCTAGCCAGCCACACCCACCTCTACAGCTCATGTCTCATCATACCTTCCCTCTCATGCCATGCTTTATCCTACAAACTACTTCCATGTCCTGACTTGCCCTGTTTTTTCTGGCCCTCACACTGTAACATAATCTGCTTCCTTTTCTCTTCTGGAGTAATCTTCTAAACATACTTCAAGGGTATAATTTCTATTTATCTTTCAAAATCCCATTTAGTTATATCTTCAAAGATGTCTTCCTTAACTTCTCTCACACCACTTCCATGTGTTACCATATTATTTTTTACCAAGTTATAATCAGTAAAATAATTGTATACCACTCCCCCCCACACACACACCCACCCCATTGTGATGTTCCTAAAGAAAGGGGATACGGCTTTTATGGAATTGTTTTTCAAGATCTATAAACTAAACACTCTCCTATGTGACAGATGACATCAATTCCTGTTAGTGAATAAATTAAAACACACTATCATGTGTTCTTAAGTTCATAGATGCTCAAGACAAGTTGGGAGACGATATTTAGTAACTCTAGCAAGGGAAGCTATTTAGGGGTGAAGATATATGTCAGAAATTTTCAAATTGCTCCATATAATTCACATCAACCACAACAACATAAGAGCTCATAAGCAAATGGCTTCTATGGTTGACTATCTCACTGAGTTAAACTTTCCAGAGAAGAAAAAAAAAATAAAAACAAAGGATATGGCTTCATTCATAGAAACTAAACTGTATGTCTCACATTTTGGAGATCATATAGGATGAAGATTCTGTTTCTCAAGATACATAGATTTGTGGACAGAATTCAGCTCTACATTAGAAAAATCATTTTTTCAGAACAGCTACCATCTGAAAACACAATAAGAAAGAAGAGTCTTTGATCAGTCAATATTAAAGAGAAATGTGAAGTAGAAAAACAGAAGCGACACTGACACTGAAAGCCAGTGTGTATAAAATATTTTAATCAAGGAAACACTATAACAAAATTATTTTTATTAGAAAATTATTTGTATTTAACATGACAGTTAATGTACTTTGGTTCCTAATGAAGAAGTTGTTTTATAAATATTGTCATATATGTGGCACTCTTGTCTCATTGTTATGAATAAAAAAATCTATGTTCTTTCTACCATTACAGTGCTAACTCAGCTTGCTTTTATACTTTAAATGTACTTTTTTCACCAGTCACCTATTTTGGACTTCATCTGTCAATAACAAAGTTAAGGTGCATGAATGTTGCATTAAGAGCTCTGACCATTTATGAGTTATGCAACTATTTGTGAACTATTTAACCATTTGTGCTTCATTTATAGGAGATAGTGGTTAATAAATATATAATATATATGGTGTGTATATATATATATATATTATATATAGGAGATAGTGGTTAATATATCATATTATATATACACACATATATATATATATAATATTTTGGGGTCACATGTGTCAATTCCATGACCTTAAAAATTCAATGAAACCATTCGACTAGCAAAAATTCCTCTAGGTTTCTCCCCGAATTGAAATAATAACAATAACAAAAGGTCATATAGAACTTACTATGCATCCGACTTTTTAAAGCATGTTTAAGCATCCATTCATTTAAAATCCATCTATACAGGTAGTAATTATTGTAATCCCCAGATAAATAAGTTGAATTTTAGAGAAATTATGCAAATTTCCCAGAGTCACATAGTGTCAAAGGTGGGATTCAAACCTGAAATTCAGACCCAAGCTGTCTGGCTTCTGAATGTACATACCTAAATACCACTTGAGAGTCTACTGACTCTCAAGTTTTAAGTGGAAAGTCTATTCTGGAGTGTGAAAGCTACTTTTCATTTTTATGAACCCTGGCCACGTTCAAATAATGAAGAGAACAAGAGTGGATTGCAAGTTTATGATAGATGGTTGTTATTTTATTGTCAGTGAACCAAATTCCAATTCAAACACTAGAAGCCACTGGCCTGTTTCTAATAAAAACAGAATACAAAAAAAAGAAAGAAAGAAAGAAAGAAAGAAAGCATAAATCACCAAAAACTCATATAAAGCACTTCCTTAAAATCAGCATCTAAAGGAATATAGTCTCTGTATTAGCAAGAGACAATAAAATAAGTAAAATATATACTCAGATCACCCTGGCATACCATTTTAGAACCTGATAAAATGTCTCTGGTGACATGTGATCTTGGGAAAATTGAGAAACAATTTTTACCTTCCCTATTAGCAGGCAAGAAAAATGGAAGGACTGTTACATGGCACACAAAAGAGATCAGGGTTTTCATTAGAATATTCTAAATTAAATAGAAAGGTAATGCACTTTTTTCTGCATTAGCATCCAAACATCTCCTTGAGGAAACTTGCAAAGCTCTATTTTATATGACTGGTTGTTAGTACTGTTCACTCAAGCACAAAATAGGGCTCTACTTCTTAATTTTGAACTTGGGGAAAGCCAAGTGTCATATTTTACATCTGGCACAAGCTTAAAACATTTGGCCACATTTCCTTTCTCTCCTATCCTGACAACAGAATTATATCCACATCGGAAGACTGTCTCTGTCATACTAGACCCTCGATGAATACATGAGCAAGAACTGGGGACAACCAGGACCTCATGAATGAGAAATGTGTGAATGTGTGTTTGCTGGGTTAATCCTCTGGGACTTAGAGGTTTGTTGGTCGTGACACCACTATATTCTATCCTCACAATTCAGATAAATACAAATTTACCTTTCCAGTTCAGGCTGGCCACAAATGGAAAAGTTCATTTTCTTTTATTTTCTTTAACTGAACCAAAATTTTACTTGAAGTTTCCCTCTTGTTGATATGGAAGTAAATTTAATTTTATTATTCGCAAGAGTTTACTTCCCACACCCTGAATTTCACTAATATCCTGATATCAGTGTGACATCAGAGAATATCTTTTGGTCTTCCCATTAAATATTCCTGCAGAAGACCATTTGAACCTATATGATTTTCAAATACAAAATACAGAATATTCAAGTACCATATTGGCATTTGAACAGATGATACTTGACTGCCTTCATGAATCCTGTTTGTGCCCAGTAATTTTGTTCAAGGATAGCAAAACTCCTTCTCCCTAGAAACACCATGTGGAGAACTACTTCTAGGCAATCTTGCCTACACTTTAGGTCTTACCACTTCATACTTCTAATGTTTTACATAGGGAAAGATCCAAATGCTAGGGGGACTATAACTTGTGCAATGTGGGAAGTTCTAATGGAGAAAAGAAAATAAAGACATGTAGATTATGTATCTGCATCTGGGTGGTGGTTACTATGATACTTGTATTGGTAATAATTCACTTAGGATTTGTGTATTTTATTATGTGAATATTATAGGCAATAAAAAGTTTAGAGATAAAAAGATGATTTTTAAATTAGGCTCAGGACTTGTAAGACTCTTCTGCACCTGAGGGCCTCATAGGTTAAGTCTCATGAGCTTCTAGGTGAAGGAGTGCCTCTGACTTTGAAGCCCTTTCCTGACCTTTCTGGCCCTTCCAATCTGGGTAGATCCTCTCTCTCTAATCCCAGGATTATCCTTCTCCAGGATCAGAGAAGTTCAACAACAAAAGTCAGAAAGAGGCCTGTCTTTAATTTCCCTGGGCAGGGGAGTATGTGGTGTACCTACTGGGAATGCAGGGAGGGTGACTGTGCCTAAAACTGTCAGAATTAATGTCCCAATAAATCATCCTGCCACATTTAAATGTAAAGAGAAAGCCACATACACCATGAAGAATTGACTTGCAACTGATCTTGCTCAGTGCTCACTTAAAATATCACATGCAGTTTTTCTTCAAATGAAAATTATTATTTGGCCTTTAAAAAGAAAGAATCCTGCCATCTTTGACAATGTGGAGGAACCTGGAGGATATGCCAAATGCAGTAAGCTAGACACAGAAAGAAACACACTATGATCTCATTTACATGTGGAACTGAAAAAGTTGAAGTATCAAGCAGAAATATGGTTGCCAGGGGCTGTGGAGGTAGATGGAGAAATGGAGAGATGTTGGTGAAAGGGTACGAAGATCTCGTGAGACAGAATGGATAATTTCTGGAGATCAAATGCACAACATAATAATTATAGTTAAAAATTGTGTATTATATACTTAAAATTTATTAGTAGATCTTAGATGTTCTTATCTCTGTCTCTCTCTCACACACACACACACACACACACAAAAAAAAAACTATCCAAGGAAAGAGGTTCGTTAATTGGCTTGATTGTGGTAATGATTTCACAATGTATTCATATATCAAGACATCACATTGTACACCATAAGTATATACAATCATTTGTCACTTATACCCCAATAAAACTAGCAAATAAATGAATAAACACATCTTTTTAAAAAGACTGAAAGATTTATCTAGCATACACATCAGCACTGGAAAACCTGGGACTAACTCTAGAAGAAATTGAGAAAAGACAAGTTCATTTCATATGCATTCCTAGTTCTTACAGTGTTCACAGGTAATGAAACAATCCAAAGAGGTGGCCTGTAAAAGTTGTCGTCTATCTTAATTCAATAATATAATGAAGACAAATTCCACTAACATAATTAGAAAGTTGAAGATCCAAAAAAGAATAAAATATATGTCTTGTTAACTAGGTGATGATAATCTCTGAGGGTCTTCAACAATTACAAATTCTCTATTGCTTGATTTTGAAATGTCTATAAACAAGGAAACCTGCTCTCCTGCTTCGTTTCTTTTTTCTGGAACCAATTTATGAATTATATTTTTATGTAAAATGTCCTAGATGGAAATGAAAAGACAACTTTCCAAAACCTCCCCTCTTATGTTCTCAATATGTTTAATAATTGCAATTTTTGAGATAACTGTGCTGTAATAATCTGTGGTCTCAGTGATGGTGTCATTCATGTTCATTCTTTTGCAGTTTTGTTTGTTTATTTAAAGTGCCTTGGGCAAACCCTCCTACCTTAATTTTATACTTTGTTATTGAATGTGACTTTATTCCAAATGCCGCCACATATTTCCTATATTCTATTACTAGCATTATGCTTGAGATACCTCTTTTACTTCCAGCCCATGTGATTGGTTCCATTGTACTCTTAATAAAAATGTCTGCATAAACTGTAGATCTTTCCATGTGAACATGTTTTGCATGTCTTAAGAAATAAATTTATTGCAAAATACTAAAATTTAAAGAAATTGTTATTGCCTAAATGTCGACTGATTATTCATAGAAAAACACCTCAAAAATGCTGCTTTTTAAAAACTGCTCTGAATGCCACTAAAATACCTGGATCTATACAGTAATTTTTCAGACATGATTAAATGACTTCTAGTTTAAGGTATATAAATTCACAACAAAATTATGAATACATCAGTCTACAACATTGTTATTTAAGAAGTAGGACATTAAGGTCTCATACGAAAGAATTAGAATCATACTTTTAAGAAACTTTGCACAAACTCATGTATAGGGATGTTTGTGGTCCTTAGGGCCCTTGCAGAAAGCTGTGCTTCAGTTTCAAGTACCATGTTGTTTGTGAAAGTGAAAGTTATTTTACATGTTGCTCTAAGTGCTAGATGTCTTTCTCTTATTCCATAGCAAATGAGCAAAAGAACAGTACCCCAAAACATCTGCTTATCTTACATGTCTTCACTACTTCACTAGGGGAGTTCAAAGCTCTTGGTAAACATTTTGCTGCCTTACTAGCAAGTAAACTACTTCCTGAGTGTATTGCTCACTTAGGAGAGTTAATTAAGTCTATCAAGGGACTGGGATATCATTAGGGTACCATTTTTATAATGCGCAACAACAGGACTTCAGAAAGTGTATAAAGCTGACTATGAAAATAAACACAGACCCAGGGACTCAGAACCTAATAGAAACGTGTTGTGATCAAATATTCCCATGTAAATAAATCAGAATAAAACAACATTACAATGCATTAATAATGCTATCACTTATATTATCTCAATAAATAATATTCATAGAGAAGTCATTAAATATTCAGCTAGATGAAAAAGTTTTAAAGTTGTCTGTATGGCATAAGGAATTTGTTTCTTCACATATACTTCTGATCTAAAATATTAATATTTAGAAATGGACATGGGAAGAAAATATAACAGGAGAAAAATATGAAAATTAAATAGATATTACAACTTTAATGTAAAATAACAATAAATTTTGATTATGTAGAAAAGCAATTTAAAAAAAATTAAAACAGTTTATTATTTAAAATGTATGTTAGAGATACAGTAAGTTCAGATAATATATGATATTTTGACACTAGAATATTTTTACTTGGTAAAATATTGCAGATATTTTTTGAAATGATTTATACTATTTTATTCTTCATAAGTGATTCCCAGTGACTCTTTCTATGAATGTATTTATTTAAATAATCTCTTAGTAATGAAGATCAGGTAACTTCTTTCTGTTCAATTAACAATGCTTGAATATTTAAACATTATGTAGACATAATCATAAAAAATATTAGAAATGGAATTAACATATTGAATAGCTTCAACAATTTAAATGTTGATCATTATTGTCTAATTATCTGCCCATGAACATTAAATGATAGTTCTTATTCTCTCAATCTTCTTTATACCAAGTATGATCAATTTTTGTAAATTTGATAACAAACTAAAAATGTTTTATATTACACATTTATATTTTTTCTATTGTATACACACATATATAACTATATGTAATATATCTAGTTGGTTCTTTTTGTTGTACATGAGAGTAGAATCCATTGTGACAAAATTATTAAAAAAATGGAATATACCTTGTTCTAATTCAGTCCCAGGTATCCCTCCTTTCCCTTCCCTCCTCACACCCCTGTTTCCTTCCCTCTGTTGAACTTTATGCCCTTTATTCATAGTTATTTTTTAAATTGATTTCTTGTGGGTGTACATAATGGTGAGATTCACTGTGGTATATTAATGTATGTACAAAGGAAAATTATGTCCGATTCATTCCACTTTCCTTTTCTTACCCCCCTCCCTTCCCTTCATTTGTCTAATTCCCCTGTTTGCCTAATCCAATGAACTTCTATTTTTTTAAAACACACCCTTCACCCCTTATCCTGGATTAGGTTCTACATATCAGAGAAAACATTCTACCATTGGTTTTTGGAGATCGGTTGATTTCACTTAGCATGATAAGTCTCCAGATACATCCATTTACTATAAAAGTCATAGTCATTCTTCTTTATGGCTGAGTAATACTTCAGTGTGTTTATATACCACATTTTTATTATCTATTCATCTTTTGAAGGGCACCTAGGTTGGCTCCATAGTTTAGCTATTGTGAATTGCAGTTGGCACATTTTTCAATTTTTCTTAATAGATAGATCCAAAGTTAGCATATAATCATAAAAAGTTATCCCATTAGTAATCTTCTTTAAGCTGGCTTAAAGAAGTCATCTTCTTTAAGTTTTCTGGCTCAATCTAATCTTAAGGTTATGGATAAACTTCTAAGGACAAAATTTTAAAACACTTTTTCAATACCCATCCTTTCTTAAATATTTCAAAGTCCTGAACAGCCTCAATATTTCAACTTAGGTTTAGAAATGGAAGCATGATGGGGTAGAAAGTTATTTGCAGGCAGAAAAGCCCTTGATCTACATCTGAGCTATTCTTACTGAGTTACTCTAGCTCCTACCTCTCCTCTGTCAGCTTACTGTGTCTGCAATTGTAAAATGTGTGCACTAATACTACCTTTCAGGATTGTATGAGTCTACTATTGCATGTGTGGGCTAAGTGTTTAATAAATGCTACTTTTATTGTTCCCAATAAATCACAGGTTAATGTATGGTGACTTTATTTAACATGATCCAAATTGATTGATCTTACTCTTCTTACACCAAAGACTAGAAATATTCATGTCAATCATTTCTATTTTTTCCTTTCTGTTCCTTCTTAAATCTTATATTAACTCTTTGTGAGGATCATGCCTGCCTGGTTATTATTCACAATTGTCCTATTCATTACTCAAATTGAACCAACAATTCTTTAGAGATAAATTCAACAACAGAAGTTGCCTTAAATTTCTTTCCTCCAAACTTCAAAAGTTGAAAAAAGAGATTTTGTAAATTGTAGATTTTTTAGCAGAAACAAAAATGGTATTGTTTTTATGCAAGATACTTTTATTATATTTGATGATCTAAATCACTATACTTATCTTTTTGTGATATCTAATCACTTAAAGGTCCTCAGGATTGTGTATGGCTAAAGATACAAATATAGACATTAGCCAACAAAGATACTGACTCAATTCTAATTTTAAAGTCAATATTCTTCTTAGAGCTCTGGAGATTTATTATCTTTTCTTATTAAGTGAGCAGAGTCTAAAAGTAAATAAGAATCAATTCATACATGTATGTCATTATTATTTAATACCAGATGTATCTCTCAATATCACTCTTATTATTCCACTTTTCAACTCCAGTAAGTTATTTCCTGCTTGTCTGCCACATCATATCTAAATGTAGGAGCCCATATAACCTGGCCAGTCTCCAGCAATCTAATCTTATGATCCTCTAATCCCCTAACAATAGTTCTCCTTTTGTTACCCTGATATTTTTAATCTCCAGTTGATAAGCTATGCAATCTACTATGCAACTGGGGAAGCTATGAAAGGGGAAGCTATTGAAAATTATAACAGGACAGTAGCCATAGGCCAGTTTATTTCAGCAAATTGAATGTGTGACAACCCCAGCTGTCCATGCCTCGCCTGTGTCTTGCAGTTCCCTCCCTCTTCTCCTATATACATTATATCTGTCTTCTGAGATCTGACTCAGGGCAATCTTCAGACATCCTTGGTCATGGATGTATGTTTTCCTGACTCACTTTAGCATCTTTGTTTCAAGCATATTCATGTCACTTCCTATTCCATACTGTGGCCTCCCTTGTGGAAGCTGGTGGAGCTAATTCTTTCTATAGTCTTCTGCAATCTTATCTAACGTAGGGAAAATAAAGGACACTTAGAGAATACTTGTAGAGTTTGTTGGATACGTTTTTCCTCTTCTAAGCCCCATTGTTATCCTGGAGGGGAACCCATTATCCATAATTCATAATTATTTAAGCAGGAATATTTTGGCTGATTCCATTTTCAAGTTCCTTGAATAAGAAGCAAATATAGCTCATAATAAATAAATTTAGTAAATTTAAAGTGAGGGATGACTGAGCCTGTGTGAAGAACTTGGACTGGTTCCAGGCAAGAAGTGTCACTTTCTGAAGGAAGTTAACAATGACATTTTTTACCCTCCCAGAAATGGCACTGGAGTATATCTTTAATACATTTGTGTATACCATAAACCAAAATTTCAATGTAAGTGATGTGTCATTGGTGTTGGGGGTTAATGTTCACTGAAGATGCGACTGAAACTCACAAGAATTCTGAAGCAGAACAGTAGCTGTCTGAAAACAGCTTCTAAAATCTGAAACCAAACCTCACCAGCCACTAACATATATCCCTGAAGGATATGGTCCGTTTCCCACACTTTAACTGAATGCACAGAATCCAGATGTGGATAAAAATAGTATAAAAATAGTATAGCTGATCTTTCTAGGCTCACATAAGCACATTGCAGTCTTCTTCAAATTTATTCTCAGTTTACAGAAATACTCTTAACTTGAAATGTGGTACATTATCTCTTCCTAGTTATTTTCTGTGAGCAGTCTCTGAACCATTTAACTTCATTAAAGACAGGAAATATAATGAAAGAATTCTATCAGCCATATTATTATTTGTCAGGTGTATCTGTGTAGAAAAACATTGCAATGCTCTGAGCAAACCATCTCATTTAATAGATGCTAAAGACTAATATTCCCATTTAAAAATATATATATCCAGCTCTTGCCATTTATGATCAGTGACATGAGATAAAGCTTTAGCTTGTCACATTTAGCCTACCGTTCATCCATTAACTATTCAAATTAATTGACAAAAACCACAACACTGCATTTTTAAATGAGAAATCAAAAGAAGACTTCTACATTTATATATTCATATTGTTCCCTTGTAAGTTAGAGGAAAAAATTTAAAAATCCCCTCCAAAGATCATGCAGAACCTCAATAATCTCTAGCCCATAATAGTAATGTTTAAACAAAAATGATGTAGAATCAGTGCTGTTTTGCACCTGTACTTATATTTTTATTTTAATTGTGCTCTGTGAACAGTGAGATCAAACCTTTTCTTCTGCCTGTCTTTCTTATATTAGTAGTAAGCAGCACTCTGGATCCCATGTTGAAGCATCCTGTTAGCACAAAGAATTGCAAGCCATCAACACACTGCTGCTCCTTATCTACACAGTAAAGACCTGACATTTCAGGAGGGAAATGTTATCAGCATTTCTTACCCATGACTATATTCAGCAAGCTGTGTAAACTGCTTCTTTGACTAAAAGAAAACGTGCATGAAATACATGACGTGGCATTCTAATTTGAGGGCCATCAAACGTCAATATGACTTATACCATGAATAATTCAGCTCTAATCCATTTAAAAAGCTGTGTTATATCTGTTCAGCACTATGCTTCAGTCAGCATGCAAAAGAAGTTGCAAATGTCACTCCATGATGTGACCTTGACAAAGTTGGAACTAATGGTACAAAGTAATTAAAGAGTTCTTCCTTCACAATGTGCCCTAGTGGATTCAGTTTCTTTATCTTTTATTTCTTCAAGTAACATACAGTTATTAAGTTTTTAAAAGGAAAAAGTATCTTATGTTGGTAACAGAAATTTAAAAAATTAAATAACAAAAAGAAAAAAAATATATTTTTTTCCTATCTAGTGCAATTTTGAGGATTTTTTTTTCTGGGTAAAATAATGTGAGAGGTAAAAATATATGCTGGTGAGTGTATGTGTGTATATGTATAAATGTAGAAGTATACTTAGGTGTGTGTGTGTAGACACATACACAAGTACATATGTGTTTGAGTATAACATGTCTCTAGAAAACATTATATTGACTATACACTGTACTATATGTATACTCTTGTTCTACATTTCTGTTACACATGTACATGTTTTCATTCAGTCACATCTTAATAGATTACTTGGAGTGTGGTCGTCAGTATTTACTAGGTACCTATGAAGTGCAGAGCTCTGAGTGGCATCAGCATGATAGTAGAATAAGCCCCAGGCCTTACTTCTTTAAACAGAGACAGACACTCGATCAAAGCACAGACCAATTTCCTTTGTAAGAAATTCTGAAGTTAGTTAAGAGGCTGTTGCACTGAGGAGACTATGAAAGTAGTTACATCAAAGTTGACAGGAAAATCTGTGACACTATCTAGCACAACCCCAGCCCCCAGTGTATCACCATAATATAGGGAGAAAATCCTCATCTTCCAGTTTCTTCCATGGATATAGAGAAAGAAACATTGGGCTATTTTTTATCTTCTTTGTCTCAGAGTTGCGATAGGACCTTGCATACTTTAAATGCCTGGGAACAACAACAACAAAAGAGTTGTGTTAAATTTACACCATTGCTTCAGAGGATCTACAGTATGTAAACAGGGACAAACAGATCAGTGGGCTTTCCTTCATTGGATAAAAAGGAGTGGATTATGTGCCCAATTTTGCAGCCTTTCAGGGGACTACCCAAGTGACTGGTTACTGTCTAGCCCAACTGATAGCACACAACATGCTCTAGATGCATGGGGCTGCTGAGGAAAAAAGGGGAGGGGGTGGCAGGATTCCTGCATTTTCCCTGGATCTGTGATATGGCACAGACAAGACAGAGAGAGACTATAAACTCCTGAGGGAAGAAAAAAAATAAGTCAGTTCTTCTATTGAGGAAATTACATGCATAATTCCAGAAAAGACATATCAACAGAAAATGTTAAGAGGCCTTTGGAATCTCCAGTCAAACTGAGTAGTGATTTTAAACTTTCTCTGTTTAAAATCAGTAAAGTTAGAGGAGGGGGCTATGTTCTCAAATGTATGAATATCAACAAAGTTAAAATGCACATAAAGAAACAGGGGCAAAGGGCACAATTAAAGGAACAATAGATTCTTCAGAAATTGATTCTAGAAAAATGGAGGTATATGAAGTATGAGAATTCAAAACAACTATTAGGAAGTCCAGGAAATGATACACGAACAACAAAAACAAAATAATTTCAACAAAGAGTTTTAAAAATTTCTCAAAAAATACAATAAAATAAACCGTAAGAACTGAAAAAGGCAGTAAGTGAACTGCACAGAAAAATGCACTAGAGGAAGTAGATTTGACTAAGCACAAGAAAGCATTTCTGAACCCAAACACATGTTACTTAAAATTTTCCAAAAGAACAAAAAATAAAGAAATGGAAAGGAATGTGGTAAATCTAAGAAATGTATTAGACAACTTATTAGAAACTTATTAGACAAGTGGACCAATGTATGCCATATGGACATTTTAGAAAAAGAAAGAAAAAAGTTAGAAATCTTATTTAAAGAAGTAAGGAGAGAAAACTCCTCAAATCTAGGGAAGAAAATAGTCATCAGGATATAAGAAGACAAACTGACACAAAGATAAGCTCAAAGATATCTCTTGCCAAGACCATCATAAGCAAAGCCAAAAATCAAAGGCAATGAAAGATTTTGAAAGCAATGAGAGAAAAATGATTCTTCCTATACAAAGGAATTTTTATGAGATTATCAGTGATTTCTTAGAAGAAACCTTGCAGGCCAAAAGGGAGTAGATGATATACTTAAAGAACTAAATGGTAAAAAATAAATAAATAACCAACCAAGAATACAATATCTGACAAAACCATCCTTCAAAAATGAAACTGACATAAAGATTTTCCAAGTTAAACAAAATCTAAAGGAGCTGATCACCAGTAGACTAATCTCATAATAAATTCTAAGAGAGTACTTCAAGATAAAATAAAAAGATGTTAAACAGAAAAACAAAAGCATGTGAAAGTATAAAGTTCTCCTGTATAGGAAAATATATAGAAGAATACAGGATATTCTAATAATGTACTGGTGATGGATAAATCATTTTAGTCCCAATATGAAAATGCTGTGCACTGAATATTTTTTTACCCATGACTCATAAGATTAACCACAATCCCCATGTAATAGTATTAGGAAGTGAACATTTGGAAAGAGAATTGGTATTGAGGAAAGAGCTCTCATAGATGGTATTAACACTTTTATAATAGAGACACCAGAGAGCAACCCTGCTCCTTTTCCCATGTTGAGTACACAACAAAAAGATGACTTTCTGTAAATCAGGAAGTGGGAAAACTGCAGACACCAGGTCTACCCACAATTTAACCTTGATTTTGCAGAATCCAGAATTGTGAAAAAATAAATTTAATGTTATTTACACACAACCTAATCTATAGTTTTTTGTGGTAGCAGTCAAAATAAGTTGAGAGTTGGTACTAAGAACTGAAGATGCTGCGATCCCAAATACCTAAAATTATGGAAATTGCTTTAGAACTGGATAATGGATAGTGATCAAGAGAGCTTTGAGTTGCATGCTAGAAAAGCCTATATTACTGTGAATGGATCTTTAAAGGTAATTCTGATGTAAACGAGTAGAGCTACAGAGCAAGCCCCAATCTTATTAGAGAATATTTAAGTAATTTTGGACTTCAGGGCGATTGAAATATGGAGAGTAAAGGCCATTGTAATGAGTCTCAGAAATAAGAAACATGCCATTGGAAATGGGAGGAAATGGGATCTTTCTTATATACTGACAAAGAAGTTAATTAAATTGTGTTCATGTTCTAGTATTTTGTGGAAGGAAGAAGGTGAAGAAGCTTGGCTCCTACTGACTGCTTACGGTAAAATATGACAGGAGAAATTGCTTAAGAATGAAAGCGTTAAACACAAATGAGGCAGAACTTAAAGAGTTAGACCCCCCTCAGCCTATCATGTTGCAAAATATGAAAACACTAAAGGTGTAGCCAAGTAACCATTTGATAAGGAAATTAGTTTGAATCAATCATCTAACAGAAGCCAGGCACTATTATTTCATTCTATGGAAGAATGACCCTAAAGGTGACTAAGAAATCATCAGGGCTACCACTCTTGTCACAGGTCGAGACTACATGGACCCAGGGGCCTGGTTGCCTCCACTTGGGTTTCAAAGAATGGGGCTACCCAGAGCCAGAGAGCCACAACCCAGGCTGAGAGAGCCATAGGCATAGGATGTCGGCCCAACAGATCAGCTAATCCCCATCAGAAGTACTGCAGAACTAGGCCCACCAAGTTGTGGGAGTGACATTACCTCTACTTTGGTTCTGGAAGGCAGAGCTTAATGTCAAGGAAATTTTTTCTTCTGTCTTGCTCCATGGTTTTGGACTTGATTTGATAACTGGTCCCTTTACTTTTTCTATTATCCTCTTTTGGAATAGATGTGTCTATCTTATACTTATCCCATCACCATATTTTGAAAACATAGCTTGTTTTGTTTCACAGATTCACAGTTGGTGAAGTTTTTACCTCAGAATAGACTGCACCTCCTGTTTTATCCACAAATAATTTGTATATTTTAATGAGACTAGACTTTAGAATTTATTCTGGAATGGGTTAAGAGTTTGGGGGCTATTGAGATGGAACTCTTGTGCATAAGAGGCCATAAATTTTAAGGGAGTCGGGAGATGGAGCAGACCACAAGTATACATCAAATATTTCTGTTCCCAGAAATTGTTATGTTGAGGGTAAGGGATTCAGGGGTGGGGCCTTCAGGAAATGATTGTGTCCAGAGGGAAGGGCTCTCATGAATATAATTAGTGGCATTGTGAGAGAAATCCCAAAAAGTCTTTTGCCCTTTTCAGTTATTGGAAGACACAGCAAGAACATAGCTATCTATGAAATAGGAAGTAAGACTTCATCACTCACCTTGAACTTGTATTACTCAGCCTCAAAAACTGTCAGAAATTAATTTTTAAGATATCAAGCTATAGCATTTTTTGTTAAAGCAGACCAGATTGACTAGGAAAAGTGCAGAGATTTTGTTTTTCAGAGGATTCACAATGGGATATATTGACTAGAAATACTGTCATATGACATATTCTCTTTTATATTCTTATATACAAAATTATTATTTGAGAACCACTGTGGACTGAGAAACATCTACAAATTTTATGAAATCATTAATTGGACTTTTATAATCATGTCATTTTTTTTTGTTTTCCTGTTGCACAATTTATGTTCATTCTAGAAAATTTGAAGGAGGAAAGTTTATTCCTAGTGCTCAGGGAATGTCAGCAAAAATTACCTTTATTTGGATAAATCTATTGGTAAATTTCCTTTCTCTGGAGACAGACAGAAACCCTATAATTATCAAAGTAAATTAAATTCTCCTTCAGATTTCCCTGAAGGGACACTTTGGTCTGATGACTTCCCAATTCACATTGTCAACACTGAGAGGCCTTTTTTAGATAAAAGTTGAAATAAAGTTTAGCACACTATATCACCATCAAATAATCAGATTTTCTAACAACATTATTTCTTTTAGTCCTTTTTAAGAAAAATCACATATGTCATGAAAAAAATATGATTACATTGCAAAAAAAATACAGCCTTTTGTTAAATGTCAGGCTAGTGGGAGTGTAACTAGCCAAAGAGTCCAACTACTGTCAGCCTCATTACCATTCACCTTTATAAAGGGCTCAGATGGTGACTTTGAACAATCTGTAAAATAACTTCTTAAGAGATCCTGTCATTATCAAATACAATAAGATATTTCTTTACCTACCTACACTGGGTAAGCAAATAAAGTAACAATCTCAGAAAAATAAATTGTCCAGCTTTCCCCTCCTGTTTCTATTGATCAGAAGTAAAATTAGCAGCTTGCCCCACAGGTCAGCCTCTTCCCAGATGAAGCTTGCATGTAGAGCTGAGTATGATATTTCAGAAACATTAAGTAAGCTTACAAGTATCCAGAAGCAAGTTTTCTTTTATCCTTCTCCCTCAGGTTAATATTTGTTTGTGTTCTTAGAATCTAGTGTATGTCCCATTTAACCATACATAATTTTAAATTGTAGATTGACTTTTGCTTTTGAAATTTCTACCATTCATTATGTAAGTACATATTCATATATATAGTACATATTTCTGAGAATTTTAAAGAACTTTTGAAAGGTGTTGCTAGTAACTGTAATCAGTTTATTCAAGACACTAATACTTACATCTGAAAACAATAATACAGTATTTATATACCACACTACACTTGATAGTTTTTAGATATTGGTTATCCCCCAAAAGCTCATGTGTGAGAGAATGCAAGAAAATTTGGAGTTGAAATGATTGGGTTATGAGAGACTTAGCCTAATTAGTGCATTAATCCCCTGATAGGGATTAACTGGGTGGTAAAAGTGATAGGAGACAGACAAGTGCAAATGGTGGGAACACAAGGTTAAGGGAATAATTCTATAAAATAGGCCCACTGTGCTGCCTCCCCCCCCCCCCGCCACATACAAAAACATGTTTTCTTTTCCAGGAAGCAATTTATCTGCAGCCCTGACCAGCCTAAATGGACAGGATATATCACATTTCTCACCAAACTACCTGTTGTATGCAGGAGGAATGCAGGACCAAAATAACATCAATAAGAAGGACCCATGTTACCCTGATGGAGAATCATTTTTTGACCTTTTTTCATAGAACAGATCCTGAAACTCAGGGAGATAAGGATAATTCCTTCTTACCATAAAACCTGTAAGAATGTGTGGTTAAGAATTCAATTAGAACAGGTCAGCATCGGCCAAGGTGACCTAGAGTTGTCATGGCAGTGGGGACTTGAAAGTCTGATGTCATTTTGATGTCAGTCCAAAGTCAAGAGGTGGACCTAGGCAGGCCTATCTGGAAACTTCTCTAGGATGCCTAATAAAACTGATGTGCAGGAGAGGCACACTATTCCTCTAATCTCTGAGAGGACCCACTCCCTTCCTTCAAAGTGTCCCCTATCTCTTCAATAAACTCATTCCTGTTACTCTGAGCAACATATCAGAAATCTTTCTGATTGATCTCAAGAAACGGAGTTTGAAGGAGGGTCTTTGCATTGCCTCAATTTCCAAGAAAGCCCCAGTTCTGTAATAACTGTAAGCAGGTGGGGTGTGACTGGAGGAGGAGGGCCATTGGCAGTGTGACTTTGGGGTTTATATTTTATCCCTGGAGAGAGTGGAATGCCCTCTCCCTCTCTCTTTCTCTCTCTCCCTCTCTTTCCCCCTCTCTTCCCCCTCTCTCTCCCCCACCCCACTTCTAGTGGTTCTGATCCATTTTCCTCTACCACACTCTTCTGTCTTGATGTTCTGCCTCATCTTGGGCATAGAGCAGTGGAGTCTTTCATCTATGAACTGAGATTTCTGAAACCATGAGCCCCAAATAAAGTTTTCCTCCTCTAAAATTGTTCTTATTAGGTCTTTTTTGTCACAGCAATGAAAAAGCTGACCAAAACAATACTTTTTAGGTTAAAAGTCTAGTTTAAAAAAAACCCCTGCAGTCCACACATAAATATATTTTATTTATATATAATATATAGCCACATACATTAATGATGTATATGTGATTATTAATAAAATAATAATATGCCACAGGGTAAATGTATTAAGAATGTCTTTGTTTAAAGAAAATCACTGATAAATCTTTCATTAACTTTGATACAAGAAAAGAAAGCCTCTGATCTCTATTTTTATAGGAATGATTTTTACATATTAATTTTGATATATTAAATTTCCTAAAACTTCGAATAAAATTTAGTATGGAAGAAATGCCAGTTTGAAGGCTGCTTGGTCTATATCTCTGGACATTCCTTGTCAATCTTATTCAGGGTGTCCTTCTGCAGCTGTCACTGCCACTTAATGTCGGTCGCAGCCAAGGTTGGCTACTCAGACCTCTTTTACTTTCTCTTGTCTCACTCTCCCACAGGTAATATTTCTGTTTCAAATATAATTTATTTACCTGCAAGTTCGTATGTTTTAGTTTGTAATAATGTCTGTGTTTATTAACTAGATCTTGAGAGTTATTGACTGGCCCCTGGACATTATTCGACTTTTCAGGCATCTTATGGAGATGAGGGGTAGATAGTTAAGTATACAGATCTGACACTTAGTATCATTAAGTGTCACCTAGTATCATTTTTAGTATTACTTATTTGGTGATGGTTTCCATATCTAAATGGCCACTTGGGATTGCTTTCCTAAATGTCAGATCTGTATGCCCTTTAGTGGAAAAAGGACAGATTCCCCATGGAAAGCTGCTCATTCATAGTTAAATGGAGCTATCTCTGCCATCCATTGGTCTTTCAGCACTTTGAATCCCTCCACATCCTATCCCTCATCTTCTGAGTTTTTCAGAAAACACATCCCTCAGATGCATTTCCTAGGCTCCCCTTTCCTCTGATTTCCAGCTGGTTTCAACCACTGGGGGATCCCTACAGGAAACCAACAAAGGAGGGAAAAGAAAAGCTGGACAAGAACCCTGATGACACCGTCTTTCCTCTATGACTCTGGATGTTGCCAGGGCGATCCACATAGTTTTCTTCTGAGGGCTCATCTTGGTTCTAGTTTTCTTTTGATGCCTTATCTTGATTCTTCTCTTGGTCCCTCCGGACTGCTGAAGGCAATGACCTCCTTCAGATGCTAATTTGTGGACTGATTTAGAGGCTGCTGATTTACTTCTAGGTCCTCTGACTAATTCCCTGTATAAAATGTTCTTTATTTTTAATTGTATGCGTATCATTCCTTGAGCTAATTAGGAACAGAAACCACATGGCAAATTGAACGGGAGAAGTTTAATATTAAAGAATCATTCTTATGGTATAATTATAAAGATGTAGATGAAACTCTAACGGAACAGTAGGGCTTAAGGAGAGTAGGGACAGAAAGACAAACTTAAAAAGGAGAACCTTCTCCTAAAGCAGGTTCAGGTCTTGTTAGGGAAGATGTGGACACAGCTCATGTGAAGGCAGAAAAGTCTGTGTCAAGGAATCTGGACCAGGGCTGGTCTCAGTGGGCAGACCAGAAGGAATCGAACTGAGCTCCAGGGTGAAGTTGAGCCGGCAGGTGGATGGATACAGATACACAGAGAAAGTCTGGGAGCTGCCTGCAGGGCCTGGAGCATGCAGGGTCAGTGTACTTGGGGTGGGGACATGAAACCTTGGGAAGGTGGTCACAGCGCTCCGACTGGGCCAGTGAGGTCACTGTGCCCGCTGGATACGTGGCCGGATAGAGCACCACCACCGGATCTCACCACACACCCACACCGTGGACTCGCTGCTGCAGAAGCCAAAGGGGGCGGGGATTCCAAAGCCCTGCGGGAAGATAAGCTCGTGCCTTCTGCAGCGTTACTCCAGTGCCCTCTGTTGACGAAGCTCGGCAGCCGCCGGTGGTGTTTTAAAGAGAAAGGTTAAAAGCAGCCCAGTCTGTTGTGAGAAGCCAGGAAAGCAGGGGTGAATTCGGAATGAAGAGGCTAAATTGAAATTGGCACAGTATATATTTCATACTTTTTATTAAAGTTTGAGGGACAGCAATCTCAAAGATAGTGCCTTTGTTTTATAATGTGATATATTCCTATAGTTCTTTCTTATCATCCATTTTTTTTAAAAATCAGAATTTTAGCATCCTCAGCCTCTTTTTCTTTCATTCCTTTCTCTTGATGTAACATCTGCCTTAGATGGGCCATCTCCTTTTTATCTTAACACGGGCACTAATTCAGACTCTCTTCATCTGTCTTATGAACAACATATTTATTCTTTAAACAAGAAAAACTATAATTTACCAGCACTGTGATTGCATGTTATACAGTTTAAACTACAGTTCTGAGATTTATAAAAAAAAATGCATTGTTGTATGTCTGATTACAAAGAAATAATAATGAAATAAAAATAATGACAAGAATTATAAAATAACAATGGAATAGAGATATTATTATGCAAGAAAATAGCTGAATAATTCAACTAAAATTAAGAGGTTATGGCCTGATGAACTGATAATGAGTTTAATTCATGGCTGCATAAAGAGTAACTAGGTAAAACGATGTAGAAGAGCATTCTAAATAGATGGTACCTAATGTAGAACTGAAGAAACATGACATATTTAAGGATCTTCAAAGCCAAGCAGGAGTAATAGAGGGTACCCTAGGAAATGAAGCTTAAGAAAGAACTAACTCTTGGACCATGTGGAAATTTGAAAGCAATACAAATGATTGGGATACTTTCCCCAAGATCAAAGCATTTCCAGTAACCTCTTAATTTGTTCTTAGTTCTCTTTTGCCAAGTCTATGATCTAAATTGCATTACCCAATTTTCCCTCTCTACCATAAAAGTCTATGTAACCACCTATTTTTTATATGATCTTCACGTTGACCTTTTGTCCCAGCATTTTTCCAACTCCAACCCCATTGTTGTAACCAGCCTTCAAGATGACTCTCAAAGATTTCCTACTCCATGCTCTTCTGTGATTCAATAGGGCTGTCTGGGTTACTAAGAGTAGATTGTACAAGTGACAGTGTGCTTTGTGGCAACATCTTTTCCTTATTCTCTTTCTCTCAGATCACTTGCTTTGTCTGGTGGAAACCAGTTATGAGAATACTCCATCAGCTTTCCAATACTACAATGAAATACCTGAGACATCTTATTTATGAAGTAAAGAGGTTTATTTTGGCTCATAGTTCTGGATTTCACGTCCAAGATTGGGTGGCTTTATTTGTTTGAGCCTCTGGTGAGGGCTTCACATTATGGTAGGAGCACACATGAAAGTGAATGCTGATGGCTCAAACTAGGCAGCAAGGAGAGAGTGGTAGGAAGAGATTGGGATTCCACTGTGCCCTTCAAGGACATGTCTCTAATGACTTAAAACCTACCAGTGGATGCCACCGCCTAAAAGTTTCATCATCTCTCAATTGTGTCACCCTGTAGAAAAAGTCCTCAACCCGTGGACATTTGAAAGACATCCAACACCCAAACCGTAGCTTTCAAGAAGCCACTGAAACAGGAAACTGAGGCGTTCTGCCAACCGATAATGAAGAGTAGAAGTCTCTGCCAACAACAAACAGATTGGGGTGCTTGCTAACATCTATGTGAACTAATCATTTTAGAAATGGATACTCCTTTTCCAATGGACTCCTAAGATGACCACAACTTAAGCCAACATCTTAACTGCGACCTCATGAGAGGCTAAACCAGAAACAAACAACTAAGCCATTCCCAAATTCTAGATAACCAAAATACCCATAGTTATCCATTCAAGACTTGCAGATTCTGAGTAAATCTGAACACCTCTAACAAAATTTCAAATAGGTGAATTCTAAGAAGCTATCTACGTGTTGAGTTTCTTTTGTTCCTAATATTCTCTATTATTGATTTTGGGAGGGGATTTTGAATAATATTTTTGTACTTAAGGGATGTCACAGGTTTTGATATTTGTAGAGTACCACCTTTACTGTATTTGAGATGTTGTAATAACCACTTTAATCAACTTGCACAACACTACAAAATCTCAGCTCAAACATCACCTCTTTGGGGATGTTTTCCCTGACTACTCAGGATGAGTTATAACCTCCTTCACTGTATTTTTCATATTACTTTTTAGAAACTTCTATCATACATTTGTTAAATGTGTTTATTGTTTTCATCTCTAAGTTATTGCTACTTCCTAAAACTATTGGAAATCATAATGAAAATAATCATGAGGCATGGGTTATAGCATAATTTTAATATTGTATTGGTTGATTACAGGGTCCCAACACTTGTGAATGTGTGTATATGAATGTGAAATATGCATACGATCAGGACATTGCTAGAAATCATGTATCCCAAGATCTCAAGCATCAGAATAAATACCGAAGCTCTAGTTATAGGACAAATGGAGGTGTCAGAAAGAAGTAGAGCAAGAAAATTGAAAATCACAAAGTAAGTTCCAGAAATATGTTTGAAATGATTATTTTTGTCTGCTATTTGAATCTAACATTCAAAGTTCCTGAACCTTTTTGTTGTAAAAGTGACACTCCCAGAGAATTTTGTAGCGGTGCATTTTACCTTTGAAATAAATTTGATAATTAAGTGGATTTTATTTCAAGGAACACTGATATCAGTTTAGATGGAAAACAGGTGTAGTATTCCTCCTCTGTTTTGGGGTTCCAAAGGTAGAAATTTTGTAACTCTATCTAATGCAATAATAATATTCAGTCATTGTATTTCTTACCCATGATAATTTTTGGTACTGAGTAAACCTTGAGACTTTTCTCTACACTGAGAGAAAAAAAAATATGGTTCTGCATCATAATCTCCAGTCAGGGTCAGTATGCCTCTTACCTATTTTTCTGTAAAAACTTCAAAGAAAATGGAGCATCATAAGCTATACCATACCACTTACATCTGCTAATTTAAAAGCACAAGGGCAGACTTGCATAGCTGGGAGAGGCCACATTGACTGTGAATCTGATTCTTTACAGAAAACATTTGCTCATTGCTGACATGAGTAATGAAAAGATTCCTCAAACTACAAATTTAGTATTAATGTTAATTAATATTAAAGCACACCATTAGAGTTAAACCCAATAACATGAATTTATAATAATGTGGTTATTGATTGACTCCTATCTTTTACCTGGACTCAGTCTCAAACATGGGAAGTCCAAACTTTCTCTTTGTCTACTTGTTTATTCTGTAGGAGGCAGGGAAAGTTGGTAATCATTTGGAACTTTCTCAGTACATGTAAAGAATTCAGATTATTTGAAATAATCAGTTAATTACCTACCTATTAAAAACATGACTTTCTTTTTTCAGGAAACTAGTGGAAGTTTGACTAAAAATGTTGCTTTTCATTGATCTAGCTTCAATGTATCATCCTATGGTTTCTATGAGTGGACTCCATTTACATTTTGTGACAGGAGGGTACAATATTTTACCATTTTATTTTATATGGAATATTCAAGATATAGACCTTCTGAAAACATTATATTTTCAATAATAAAGATGAATTTTCCAATGCAATACAGAACTCCTGTTCACAGATGATAGTGAAGTGGAAGATTTATTTGTTAATCACAAGAACATATGTGCAAAAGTACATATAGGCAGATATTCATTTACCATATCAACAAAATAGTAATTTCCCAAGTTGTATAGAAGTCCTCAGAAGCTAGGAAGACAGTGAGCATTTTCTTGTCATGGAGTCATTAGTTAAGAAAGACGGTATGATGCAGTGTTGTCAGATCTGAGACAAACTTGTTGAGAAATGAACACCTTCCTTTGTGGGAAAAATACCAGGACCTTTAAAATCACAGAAGCTGAGACTGGTAGATTGCTATGTTTAAGGAATATAAATCTTCTGTCTCCTCCATCCTCTAAAAAACTGTGGTAATTATGAGACTGTGTTTCCTACTCTAACCTCTAGAATCCTGAATCCAACTGCTTTCCTAAAACATTTCAGCTTTACAGTATTATAAGCTCACATCAATAAAATAATAGTAACAGTATTATAGCTCAAGCTAGTCTTTCAACTAATTCTCAAAATGAGAATTATCAAGTAATAAATAGTTCTACCTAGTTAATGGAATAAGGAGCTACCAAGATTCTCAAAGTTACACAAAAATAAAAACAAAACAGTATACATGCATATTTCCCTACATTAAAAACGGGCATCCAAATAGTGATATTTAATCGTTCTGAGTTGTTTGTAACTATTCCAACTGGGAAGCACTTTTAGAAACATTTAAGTGGCTATTTGTTAAGACCTTTTGCACAGATATTTATAAACATAAGTTTACAGTGAAAAAAAAGTGAAAAAGTGTGCACCTAGAAAGAAAATAGAATGACTTTTCACCTTCATGATGTAAAACACAAGCCCTTTATTTCCTATAACTGTTTCTACACTTGTAATTCTGTGGTCAAATGTGAAATGTATGTGCCCTTATTTTTGTGTCTGCCCGTTGTATCAGTTAGTGGGTGCAGACACCAGTATAAGCTACCAAATAGTATAGAATTTTCCAGAGAAAGATTTTTATTACAAATTTATTTTCTATAAAAAGAAATAGTTATAGCTGTTTTGGAGATTCCCTTTATCAAGTTGTGGAAGATTCCTTCTAGAATTAAGTGATGAGAGTTTTTTAGAAGTGGATAATTGATGACATCAATTATTTTCCCCCTGCTACTGAGCTGACCTTATGATTTTGTTTACTCTGCCTTGAAATGCAAAGGACTAAACTGATTGATAGTCAGGGATTAAATTTATCTGGACTTTCTAGATAACTTGATTATGGTGTATTTTCTATTTTACATAATTTTGGATTTAATTTTCTAAAATTTTATTAAAAATTTCTCCTCTTCAGGAGAAATATTGGTGGTTTTGTTTTCTTAAAGTTTATTTTGTTTCAGAGTACTAGCAACTTCATGAAAGATGTTGTAAAATATTTCTTCTTATTCATTCTCTAAAAGAATTTGTGTAGAATTGTATTATATTTTCCTTAAGTGTTTTCTAGAATTCACAAAGTGAAATCACACGGCAATGGAAACTTTTGCATGCAACCTTTGTTTAAACTATGAGTTAATATTACCAATAAGCCTAAACTGTTGAATTGTCTAATTTTTATTAGGAATTTTGACAGTTTGTGCCTTTAAATGAATATTTCCCATTCAACTAAGCTTTCAAGCTTATTGGCACATGTTTTCTTAAATTTTCACTTACTACCCTTTTGATACCTGTGTAATCTAATTACTCTTTTATTCTTTATAGTGATAGATATATTTCTTCCATTTTTCTTTAACACTATGGCATGAGGCTTATTAATATTGTACGTTTTCCTAAAGAAGTATCTTTGGGTTAATTGCTTTCTTTAATTTTTCTGTTTCCCATTTTATTGATTTTTGCTTCAATTTTTATTGTTCCTTTCAGTCTCCTTACTTTAGGTTAAACTTACTATGTTTCTAATTTCATGAGGTAGAGGCTGAGTCATGGCTTTGAAACTTTATTTTCAAATATAGTCATTTAATACTATAAATTTTCCTCAAACTGTTGCTTTAGTTGCATCCCACAAGTGATGATATGTGTGTCTTCATTTTTATTTCATACAATTCAAAATACTTTCTCATTATGCTTGTTATTTATTCCTTAACTCATGGATTACATAAATATCATGTATGCTCATTTGTGTTTCTATATGTTCATTTCTCTTGGACATATACCAAGGAGTGAAATAGCTAGGTCATATGGTAGCTGGTTAAGCATTTAAAGAAATGCCAGGGGCTGATTCATAGTGGGATAGGGAGCGGGAACATGGGAGGAATAGACGAACTGTAGATAGGACAGAGGGGTTGGAGGGGAAGGGAGGGGGCATGGGGTTAGAAATGATGGTGGAATGTGATGATCATTATTATCCAAAGTAAATGTACGAAGACACAAATTGATGTGAATATAATTTGTATACAATCAGAGATAGAAAAAAATGTGCTCTCTATGTGTAATAAGAATCACAATGCATTTCATTGTCATAAATAAATAAATAAATAAAATGCCAGCGTGTTTTCCAAGGAGCTACATTTTTTATTCCCACTAGCATCCTATAAATATTTCAATCCTCCACATCTAGCTATCACTTCTTACCCTAACTATGACTTTATCTATTTTATTTTCTGTAAAGTAGAATTTTATTGTGATTTTCGTTTGCATTAATAACATCAAACATCCTTTTGTGTTTTTACTGACAATTAGTATACCTTTCTTAAAAATATATCCATTCAGATATTTTTTAAAATATTTTTTATTTGTATTAATTAGTTACACATGACAGTAGAATGCATTTATGCACTTTGATATATCATACATAGATGAGATATAATTTCTCATTTTTTCTGAGTATACATGCTACAGAATTATATTGGTCATACTGTCACATGTATACATACAGTAATAATGTCTGTTTCATTCTACGAGCTTTTCTTATCCCCACATCCCTTTCCCTCCACTCTCATCACTTCCCTCTACCTAATCTAAGGTAACACTATTCTTTCCTAGTGACCCCCACCTTATTGTGAATTAGTGTTCTCATATTAGAGAAAATATTTGGCCTTTGGTTTTGTGGGATTGGCTTAATTTGCTTAGCATGATATTCTCCAACTCCAACCATTTACTGGCAAATGCCATAATTTTACTCCTCTTTAAAGCTGAGTAATATTCCATTGAGTCTATATACCACATATTCTTTATCCATTCGTCTATTGAGGGAAGCCTAGGTTGGTTCCATAGTTTAGCTGTTGTGAATTGGGCTGCTACGAACATTGATGTGGCTGCGTCATTATTGTATCCTGATTTTATGTCCTTTGGGTATAAACCAAGGAGTGGGATAGCTGGGTCAAATGGTGGTTTCATTCCCAATTACCTGAGAAATCTCCATACTGCTTTCCATAGTGATTGTGCCAATTTGCAGTACCACCAGCAATGTATGAGTGTACCTTTTTACCACATTCAAGCAAACATTTATTGTTGCCTATATTCTTGATTATTGCCATTCTGACAGTAGTGAGATGAAATCTTAGAGTAGTTTTGATTTGCATTTCTCTAATTGCTAGAGATGTTGATCACTTTTTTATATATTTGTTGATTAATTGTGTTTCTTCTCTGTGAAGTGTCTGTTCAGTTCCTTAGCCCGTTTATTGATTGGGTTATTTGTTTTTCTTTCTTTTTTTGGTGTTAAATTTTTTGTGTTCTTTATATATCTTAGAGATTAATACTTTATTGGAGGTGCAAGTGGAAAAGATTTTCTCCTAATCTGTAGGCTCTCTCCTTACATTATTGTTTCCTTTTCCTGAGAAGAAGCTTCTTAATATGAATCCATCTCAGTTATTGATTCTTGATTTTACTTCTTGAGCTTCAGGAGTCTTGTTAAGGAAGTCAGATCCTAGGCTGACATGGTGAAGATTTGGGCCTATATTTTCTTCTGTTAGCCACAGGGTCTCTGTTCCAGTGCCTAAGTCTTTGATTCACTTTGAGTTGATTTTTGTTCAGGGTGAGAGATAGAGGTTTAATTTCATTTTGCTTGGATTTCCAGTTTTGCCAGCACCATTTGTTGAATAGGCTATCTTTTCTCCAGTGACTGTTTTGGCACAATTGTCTACTATGAGATAACCATATTTATGTGTTTGTCTCTTTGTCCTCTATTCTGTACCATTGGTCTACAAGTCTATTTTGGTCCCAATACCATGCCTCTTTTAATTACTATAGCTCTGTACTATAATTTAAGGTCTGGTATTGTGATGCCTCTTGCTTCACTTTTCTTACTAAGGATTGCTTTAGTTATTCTGGGTCTTATTTTTTCAAATAAATTTCATGATTGCTTTTTCTATTTCTATGAAGAATGTCATTGAGATTGAAGGTGTTTGAGAACTCAGCTGAAAATCCATCTGGTCTTGGGCTTTTCTTGGTTGGTAGGCTTTTGATGGCATTTTCTATTTCATTACTCAAAGTTGATCTACTTAAATCATCTATGATCTCCTCATTCAGTTTGGGTAGGTCATATGTCTCTATAAATTCATCAATGTCTTATTTTTTATTTTATTAGAGTATAAATTTTCAAAATAGTTTCTAATTATCCTCTGTATTTCAGATGTGTCCTTTGTGATATTTTCTTCTTCGTCTCACATTTTAGTAATTTGAGTTTTCTCTCTTTTCTCTCGGTTAGCATGGCCAGGGGTTTATCTATTTTATTTACTTTTTCAAAGAACCAACTTTTTGCTTTGTCAATTTTTCATTTGTTGTTGTTGTTGTTTCAATTCCATCTCTGATTTTAATTATTTCTTGTCTTCTACTGCTTTTGGTGTTGGTTTGTTCTTCTTTTTCTAGGGATTTGAGATGTTGTGTTAGTTCATTCATTTGTTGACTTTTTATTCTTTTAATGAATGCACTCAATGCAATAAATTTTCCTTAGTAGTGCATTCATAGTGTCCCTGAGATTTTGATATATCAGTGTTCTTATTTATCTCTAAGAATGTTTTATTTCATCCTTGATTTCTTCTAATATCCATTCATCTTTCAATTGTGTATTATTTTGTCTCCATTTGTTAGAGAAGCTTCTACTTTTTATTTTTCTTTCTTTAATTTTTTTTAGTTGTAGATGGACACAGTATCTTTATTGATTTTATATGGTGCTGAGGATCAAACCCAGTACCTCACACAAGAGAGGCAAGTGCTCTACTGCTGAGCTACAGCCCCAGCCTCGCTTCTATTTTTTATTTTATTATTGATTTCTAATCATTTCATTGTGGTCTGATATAATGCAGGGTATTATCTCTGGGATGTTTTTTGTATTTACTAAGAGTTGCTTTGTGACATAAGATATAGTCTATTTTAGAGAAGGAGCTATGTGCTTCTGAGAAGAAATATTTATTTGCTCATTGATAGAAGAAATATTTTATATATGTCTGATAAGTCTAAATTATTCATTGTATTATTTAGTTCTATAGTTTCCTTATTTAGTTTTTGTTTGAAAGATCTGTACAGTAGTGAGAGAAGTGTGTCTACGTCACCCAGTATCATTGTATTGTGGTCTATTTGACTCATGAAATTGAGAAGGGTTTGTTTGATGTACATAGCTGCTCCATTGTTTGGGGTATAAATATTTGTAATTGTTATGTCCTACTTATATATACTTCCCTTATGAAGTATGAAATATCCTTCTTTTCATCTTCTGATTAACTTTGGTTTGAAGTCTACTTTATCTGAAATGAGAATGTAAACCCCTGCTTTTTTATGCAATCCATGAGTGATAAGTTTCTTCCCATCCTTTCACCCTTAGTCTGTGGATGTCTTTGCCCATGAGGTGAGTCTCTTGAAAACAGAATATTGTTGGGTCTTTCTTTTTAATTCAATATGCCAGTCTATGTCTTTTGATTGATGAGTTTAGGCCATTAACATTTAAGGTTATTATTATTATTATTATTATTATTTTTAAATTTATTTTTTTATTGGTTGTTCAAAACATTATAAAGCTATTGACATATCATATTTCATACAATAGATTCAAGTTGGTTATGAACTCCCAATTTTACCCCAAATACAGATTGCAGAATCACATCGGTTACACATCCACATTTTTACATAATGCCCTGTTAGTAACTGTTGTATTCTGCTACCTTTCCTATCCTCTACTATCCCCCCTCCCTCCCCTCCCATCTTCTCTCACTACTCCATCCACTGTAATTCATTTCTCTCCTTGTTTATTTTCCCATTCCCCTCACAACCTCTTATATGTAATTTTGTATAACAATGAGGGTCTCCCTCCATTACTAAGGTTATTATTGAGATATGTTTTGTATTCCCTGTCATTTTGATTTATTTTTGGTTTTTGATTTGTCTTAGTTTCTCATTGTTGAATGTCACTTTCGTGTAGATCCTTCCTTTGCTGGTTTTCACTTCATCCTCATGGAATATTTTGTTGAGGCTTTCTAGTTGTGAATTGTTTTAATTTTTGTTTATCATGGAATATTTTAATTTTATCTTCAAATCTGAGATTTAATTTTGCTCGATATAAAATTCTTGGTTGGCATCAATTTTCTTTCAGAGCTTCAATTATATTATTCCAGGACCTCCTAGGTTTGAGGGTCTGAATTGAGAAATCAGTTGAGATCCGAATTGGTTTTCCCTTATGCGTAATTTGACTTTTTTCTCTCACAGCCTTTAAGATTTTATCTTTATTCTATATATTAGTCATTCTTATTATAATGTGTCTTGGTGTGGTCTGCTGTAATTTTGTACTTTGGGGGTACTATGAGCCTCTTGTATTTGATATTCCATTTCATTTTTTGGGTTTTGGAAATTTTCTGTAATTATACAATTGAAAAGATTTTACATTCCTTTGGTTTGTATCTCTGCTCCTTCATCTATTCCAATAACTCTAAATTTGGTCTTTTCATTTATCCCATAATTCTTGGATGTTATGTTCATGGTTTCTTTTCATCTACTCCACATGTTCAACTCTACTTTCAACGTTATATATTTTGTCTTCATTGTCTGAGGTTCTGTCTTCCAAGTGGTCTAATCTATTGGTGATGCTTTCTATTAAATTTATAATTTGGTTTACTGATTGTGTCATTTCTAGTATTTCTTCTTGTTTTTTTTCCCATGATCTCTAACTTTTTATTGAAATGCTGTCTTTCACTTCCTGTATTTTTTATTTGATTTCACTCATTATACTATCCTTTACTTCACATATCAGTTTCACTATATACAATATGAACTCCTTTTTGAACATTCTACTGTGTTTTCAGTGGCTTCTGTGGTTGAAACATCTTGGTTTGTTTGGAGCACTTTATTCCCTTGTTTTTTCATGTTGTTAGTGTGTTTTCCCATCTAAAAGTATGGTTCTAAGGCAGGATAAATTCTACCCTGTAGACTTATAGTGTCCCTGAAGGTTTCCAGTGCTTTGCCTTTACTGGTAAGACCATTATCAACAGAACCCAATGAATACTATATATAACTTTAAACCTAATAGCTCCCACTAAGGCATCTACTGCTTTCTTGCGTTGAACCAAAATGATGAGTTCAATAACTAACTATAGTATAAACTAAATATTTGTTAAAATGATTTACAATTTCAAAATGGTGGGTGAAAGAACAGAGTTAGTGTAACATGCAATATTCACAAGGGAGGAAGATAGAAACTAGAAGTAAAAATTCACAGGAAGAGTGGAAGAGGAGCCAACAGAGATTGGCTGTTGGTTGGAGAAAAGTTGGAAAGAAAATCCAAGAAAATAGACAAGAGAGAGAAAGAATACAAAGAGAAGAAAATAAAGACATAAGAATACAACTAAAATACAAAACACCAATCATATATCATTGTCCTCCACACACTGATGCATAAAAAACATCCAGTTCCAAATACAGTAGAGAGATTTGTGAATCAAAAAATAAAATAAGTCTTGCTGGAAAGTCAAACTGTCTCTGTCAGTGCTCAACAGTTTTTCAGCCCTGTCTCTGACATCTCTTAGGATTACCAAGCCCAGATCATTCCTCACCAACCCAGTCTCTATCCCACTTATCTGGGCTTCAGATACCTCAGGATTTGCCATGCTGCAGTCCCAAGATGTCAATGATGCTCCTACTTGCAGAGAGGCCACAAGGGATACACTCATGCAAATGAGCAACCCTGAGATGCAGCAGCAAGTAAATGGTAACCAGCACTCTCAGCAGGAAGACCCCAGGCTCCTCCAAACCTGCAGGCACCCCCACATGAACCTGCAGGTCCCAGCTGGAGTCACAAGACAGAGGCTCTTGTGGTGGTAAACATGCCAGCACTCAGGCTCCCTGCCCTGGCATGTGTCCCAAAATGGGTGCAACCAAACCTGGATTCTCCCCAGAAGCAGTACTCTAGGCTGTGGTAGCAGTCATGGTTGTTGGCAGCAGGCAGTGGGTCAGCAGTAGCAGTGGCTGCAGAGACAGCTACAGTGCAGCTGTGGCAATGTAGAATCCAGTCAATCTCAGGGGGTCAGCAGCAGCGTCAGCTTCAGTTGCATCCAGAGCAGCAGTTTATTCTTTGGAAGTAGCACCCAGAAAGAAGACCTCCAGACGATCTCAGACTAGCAGCAGTGGAAAGAGAGGCAGTGATGGCAATGGTGCAATTGACAGTTGATTGAAAGGAGACCTCCAGTTCAGAGGCAGTAACCACAGAGGTAGGGAGGGACTTCACATCTAAGGTAACTGAGGCCCCCAGAGAAGAGACCTCTGGGCAGGGCAGTGGCTTCTGCGGCAGTGGCATCTCCATACTCTTTTATTCTTTTTAAATTGGGTTACTTGCTTTTATTTTTGTGTTATAAGTGTTCTTTATATATCTCATCAGAATATGACTTGAAAATAATTTTTCCATTTTGTATTATCTTTTCTTTCTCTTCCTGGTTTCATTTGAAGCCCAGACATTTTTAATGTCAATGAAGTTTAATTTATGTACTTTTTATTTAATTACTCATTTTTTGTGTGCCCAAACTAAGAATCTTTTCTGAAATTTAAAGTCATGAAGATATATCCCTATGTTTTATTGAAATTCTTATAGTTTTACATTAGGTCTTTGATCCATTTGCAGTTTTTTTAATTGTTGTTTGTTTTTTCTTTTCTTCTCTCTCTCTTTTTTTTTGTATGACAAAATGTAAATGTCTCTTTTTCTTTCATTTTTAATGGCTTACATTTATTGAGACTGAAGAATTAATAGTTTATAGGCATGGTTCTAATTGTTTTATTTACATATATTATTATTTTTATTGCTATTATACATACATTATTTTATTAATTTCACTTTCAGGTTATTCATTGTACTTGATATTAGTATATTGAGTTTGTATCATGCAACTTTGCTAGCTTTGTTTATTACATGTATTATTTGTGTGAGTGAAAGAGGGGGATAGATGTGATTTTTAAGATTTTCTAAATACAAAATCATTCACTCTTTAGATTTTTTTTTGTTACTAATCCTTTGCTATTCAATTTTTTCCTTGCCTAATTATTTTGGCTAGACTATCCTGTACACTGCTGAACAGAACTGATGAGAGAAGACATCCTTGACTGTTCTTGATCTTTGGGAGAAGTCACCTGGTCCTTTACCATAAAGATATTATGGGTGCTAGTGTTGCCACTCATCAAGCTGAGGGAGTTCACTTCTTTCCTTGATATTTGAAAAATGTTTTTACCATGAAAGGTACTGGTTTTTATAAAGTGCTTTTTTCTGTATCTATTGAAATGCTCATGCAGTTTTTATTTTTATTCTATTGATAAACTGTGTAACAATAAGCGATTTTCACATATCAAGCAAACTTTTCATTCTTGCTAATATTTTGTTGAGAATTTCCTTATTATCCTTTTGTTATTTGTGTAAGGTCAGTAGTAATGTCCCTTTTTTCATTGATAATTTTAGCAATGAGTATTTTTCCTTGTCATTTGAGTTAAAAGTTGTGTATATTTTAATATTTTAAATGAATGAGCTTTGGTTTAATTAATGTTCTCTATTATTTTTTTTCAATCTCTATTTGATTCATTTTCATTGTAATATATATCATTTCCTTTTTTCCGCCTGCTTTAGGTTTACCTTGCTCTTCTTTTTCAGAAGGTTAATATGTTAATAGCTTTTCTTTCTTAATGTAAGCATTTAAAACTGTGAATTTCCCTCTAAACAAACTATGAATTTCCCTCTAAAAACTGCTTTGGTAACATATCATAGTTTTATGTGTCACACCTTCATTTTCATTTTTCTCAATGTGCTTTTTTATTCAATTTATTTTTCCTTGATTCATTTGCTTCTTTAGGAGTGGTGTATAATTTCCACATATTTGTAATTATACATGTTTTCTTTTCCTATTGGTATAGTTTCCTACTTTTTAAATTTTGTTCCTTTGTGGTCAGGAAAAAACTTGTATTATTTTCATCTTGTTAAGTCTGTTACAGCCTAACATGTGGTCTATTTTAGAGAATGTTCTCCATGCACTTGAGAAACATATTTATACTATTGTTGCTCAGTATCATGCTCTGTAGTTTGTTAAGTTTCGTTGGTTCAAAATATTATACAATTCTATGTCTTTGTTGATTTTTGTGTCTATTTATTCAATATTGAAAGAAGGTTACTGAAAGAAAGTTACTGAAGTCTCCAATCATTACTATAGAACTATTTCTGCCTTCACTCCAGTTATTATTTGCTTCATAGAGTCCATCACCCTGTTTTTGGTACATGTTTGTAATTATTATATATTCCTGGTGAATTTAATTTTTATCACTATATAGTATCCCTCTCTTTGTTTAATTGAATAGTTTGTCTGTATCAATATACTCACTCCATCTTTCTTGTAACTGCCATTTGTGTGATATATTTTTCACATTTTGACTTTTATTCTACTTGGATCCTTGAATATAAACTATGTTTATTTTACACAGAAGAGAGTTGGATTATATTATTTATATTATTTTGACTAGACTGTTCAAACAGTTCACATTCTGTTGATGGAGGGAATAATGTGCATACTATATATTGTGGGGTTTTTGTCTGCATTTTGCTTTTTGTTTTCTATATGCATTCTTGCTTCCTCCTCTATTTCTGGGATTATAGGAGTGACCACTGCAGATGGAAGGAAACAGCTCTGGGCTGTTAGCTGAGAGAAAGAGGAGTCTTTGTTTCTGTGCCTGTGTGAGTCAGTTTGGCGTTGCTATGACCAAATACCTGAAAAGAGGGTGCTAAGAGCCAAGTATATGATGCATGGCATTTTTGGTCGAAAGGTGACTCCAGTTAGCCATTGAGATGATATGATTATGTTAAGATTTGCATTCATATGGATATTGGACTCCTGCTGTTCACCTAGGCCGGCTAGGGACTCCTGGAGAGTTCCCATTGGTTGGGGAAGTACAGTAGGAGGGAGTTCCGGGGGGAGGAGCTCTCTCTGCGGTCCGGGAGGAGGCCACGTGGGTGGAAAAAATCTTCCCGGGCGGTACCGGACATTGGCGGCAGTTTCAAAAAATAAACTTTGTTCCTGCTTGAGTGGCTCGTGATTTTGTGCCCAGCCAGACTGCGGTAAGAGGGAAAGTATATTTTGGCTCATGGTTCCAGAGGTTAAGTCCATACATCAAACCAGAGATCTCAAAATAGCAGCTCTGCAATTAGATTTGTCACTTAGATAAAATTTTAGATATGATTTTTTAATCAACTTCTTTTTATCGTAGTTATAGACGTTGAATATTTCACATTAAATTTGACTTTCTAACTGCTCTTCATTGTTTGGATTACGTAGGGTACTTTAAACCACAACTCATGTGACAGCAAATTTTCTGGAGGCAATATCAATAGCATGAACACACATGCATGTGTGCATACACACGCACACACACACACACACACACACCCCATCACTTTTTCAGTCTGCACCAGCTTGTTTTGCTTGTTAACACAACCTGCCTATGATTCATGCTGACTCCATGTAGATAAAAGATTCACAAAACAAATTTTTGATATTGTTTTATAAGTAGGTGTTCACACATACACATATTGTGGTAAAAAAATAAGTAAACATATGTATGTCATAAAGGCTAACTAGGTGAGATAACAGATGTACACAAACTTGATTGTAGTAATCATTTCACACAATATATGTATATCAGAACGTCACTTTCTATTTTTTAGGCTCATACAACTTTATCTCAGTGAAGCGGGATATTATGGTTTGTATGTGAGGTGTTCCCCAAAATCTCACATGTGAGACAAAGTGAGAGGACTCAGAGGGAAAATGCTTAGGTTGTAAGAGCCTTAAACTAATCAGTAAATTAGTCCCTGATGGGGTTAACTGAGTGGTAAATGAAGGCAGGTGGGGTGCGGCTGGAGGAGGTGGGGCTTTGGAGGCATGGTTTTGGAGTATATATTTGTATCTGGCAAGTGGAGTCACTCTCTCTGCTTCCCTCTACCATGCTCTTCTGCCATGATGTTCTGCCTCACCTCCAGCCCTGAGGAATGGAGCAGGCTGTCTATGGAGACATCTGAAACTGTGAGCCCCCATATAAATGTTTCCTCTCTACAGTTGTTCTGGTTGGGTTGTGTAAGTCACAGCAGTGAAAAAGCTGACTGAAACACTAGAAATTTATATATAAACTAGTGTATAAATCTACAACCAGTGCTTGTAAGTCACAAATAACTGTAAAATTAGTTGATATTTGTAAAAGAAATGCTAAGTACAATTAAAATCGCATTCCTCCTTTTTTTTTCTACCAGGGATTGAATCAAGGGGCACTTAACCACTGGGCCACATTCCCAGCCCTTTTTTGTATTTTATTTATAGACAGAGTCTCCCTGAGTTGCTAAGTGCCTCGCTAAGTTGCTGAGGCTGGCTTTGTTCCTGCCTCAGTTTCAGGAGTCACTGGGATTGCAAGTGTACACCACTGCACCTGGCTGCATCCCTCTTTTTATGTTGAAGAATATATATAGAAAAAATAAACAAGAATGATAATCCCAACTTTTGAAGTAAATGTAAAGTTAAATAATAATGGTGATAATATAACTCACTTCTAAGTTTTCTTCAGGGTAGACTCATTTCAGCCTTATGAGAGAGTATAACATATAATACATTGAGTATCTGGGTACTTTTAATATTTTCAAATGAATGAAGTACAGTCTTCTTAATTAAAATCTGGAGTATGGAAACATACCAAGGTTGGGCCACAGAACCACTACAGATAATATCTGAGACATTTTAGAGAGAAAATAGTTACTTCAAATTTAAAAAGAAAATATTCTCTAGTATTTAGAAATATATCAAAGTTGACTCTGTAAGCATATATCAGCAACTTTGCTCTCAATACCTGAAAAAGTATTAAAAATGGACTTTGGAAGAAATACTGTTCAGCACTTAGCATAGTATTTCACTCTGACAATAATACTCTGCTTCAAACTCTAGAAGTGAGTCTTTACAACTGTACTGTCTTCCTTTTGGAAAAAAATGTGGATTTGTTTGGGAAATTTGAAAAACAAAAGATATTGCATTCTCATAAAGGCATAAATCTTAATCTGTCTTGGTGTATGTTTATAGGGAAAAGAGAGACATAGGTGGAATAATGATAGATTTTTGGTATATCTAAAACTATTAAGTATTTGTATTTCCAAAAGATGACTGAATTAGGAAAGAAGCTTTGGCTCTGTTATAAATACATATATATGTACTTTCAATGATATGTAAGACTCTGAATGAAAGCAAAGCTTTAAACTGGAAATAAGAGAATAACCTAACAGGTGGTGATTTCCTCACTGCTCAATTGTGACCTTTGTCCTCCACCAGTCTCCAAGCAGGGAGATGGACCACTTGTGGTTTTTAAAGAGCCAAGGGACTTTACATAACAATGTTTCATACTAGAAAGGAGTAGGGCTAAATGACTTTCTGACACTGTTAATTCTCAGAAAAAGAAAATTCTTGTGTGGAGACTGAGCATTATTTATGTATCATTATTCAGAAAAGAATATATCTCTTCTAGAACACACATAGTTACACAGATGAATATGTCATATGTACATAATTAAGAATTGTATTCTGGGCCTAGGCATGTGACCAACCAAAGGAAAAAACATGGAGTTCTACTGAGGCAAAATAAAGGGATCTTGTCTTGTATGCAAGTTACATAATTAAAAATATTCTGATGATATAAAATATAAATATAAAATAAAAATATTCTGATGATATAAAAATAAGAGGGATAGTTGCCATTTTAGATGTTCAAATCAAGATATAAATAGATTCCAAAAATGTGAAATAATAGGCTGAAACTTTTTTAAAAATAAAATACTTGTAGTAGGTTTTATATTCCAGCATTTATGCCCAATCATAGTAAGGGTCATTTGGCTTAGGAGTAATTGAAATGAAAAGGAACATGTGGTTTTGTTTGATGAATGCATTCATTGAGAATCAATGATTAAAATTAAATTGAAACTTACCACAATCTAAGTCTGCATTCATAGAAACATTTCCATTTTACCTTGCCTAAATTCCATACTAGCTTACTGGCAGGATAACACTAAGGTAGACTTTAACTAGAAATATTGCTTTCCATCCCAGGACTCATTATAAAAAACGCTATTTAGAAATGGAAGCTCTACCAGAGAAAAATATAGAGGTAAACCATATAAGGATTTTTTTTCTAAAAACCAAAGACACTTAAAAACAAAAGGGGAAATCCAGAATTTTTTTCCCAGTGGTAAGGATTGAACCCAGGTTCTCAGACATGCTAAGTAAGTGCTGTGACCCAAAAGATTATAACAGCTATCTTCAGATTAGAAGGATTATCATATTAAAGAAGAATTAGTGTTTCTTTATTGTTGCTGTTGTTTTTCTGGCATGGTTAGCATTTATTGAACTCTTCTTAATTCTAGGGCAGTGTGAAAAATTTGAGTATTCATAGAGCTGAATGATAAATATACTTTTCATAGAATCTAGAATGTAGTATGAGTTTAATCAATGACAACTCCTAAGTTTTTGAAATAGAGCAAATGGGGAAATTTACCAGTAGACAGATTTTTGAAGAATGTTTGTACAAAGAGAATTGTTGAAGACAGCTCTTTTCCTGACGAGATCATAAGTAGCCTGTTCAACAGAAGCAAAACTGGACACAACCTAGGAGTTTATTGTTCATTTATTTAATAAATATTATTCAACTGTGTAATCTGTTTCAGACTCTGTCCTATACTGTGATGTCAAAGGCATAAAGAAAAAGAAAAATAGAGAAAATACAAATTCCTAGATTTCTTGGAGTTCATCTTTTGGTAAAAGAGAGCTATAAATAAAGTATATGTAATGTGTGTTACAATTATAAGTGTTATAAAGATGAATTAAAAGGGGCTGGGAGTGTGGCTCAGTGATAAAGTGCTTGCCTGGCATGCATGAGGCCCTGGATTCAAATCCACAAGCACCTCCCCAACCCCTAAGAAAAAGATAAATAAAAAATGAATAAGTGACAGGTAATTCCAGAGATGCTACTGGGTAGGGGCTGGAATCCAGGCAACATTATCTTGAAGAGATAATGTGAACAGAGATCTGAGTGGTATAAGGTAAGTCATCTGCTAAGTGGGGAGATCATGTTCCAGTCTGGTCGGGGTGTGCCTAACACATTGCAAAGGTCAGCACAATGAGCTAGGAGAAGCTTAGCACAAAAGCACATCAGTGAGGCAGCCCAAGTTGAGAATATGAGACTTTATAGTCCATAGTAAATGCAGAATTTTCTTTATGATCCCTCCCAGTGAAGAAAGCCAGTGCATGAATACTGTTCCCTTAATCACTACTGCAAGGAATGAGTTCATTGATGGGCTAGGTAACCAAACTACATCATCATTAAATTATTTCTACATCTTAAGAGCTTCTTTATTGTTTCCACATATGTACTCTTATCTGTCTATGGAAGGTTTTCAATAAATCTAAAATTTCTTTCAATAGTCAATGGTATAAGTTAAATAATTGTGTACCCCTCAAATTCATATATCTAAACCTAATCACCAATGTGCTTAGGCATTAGGATGTGGGGCCTTTGGGAAGTGATTGGTTCATAAGGGCAGAGCCCTCATGAATGGGATTACTGACCTCATAAGAGAGATCCCAGAGAGCCATCTTGCCCTTTCCTCTGTGTAAGGACACAGGAAGAAGGACCTCTCTATGGACCAAAAAGCTGGTCCTCACTACACATTGAATCTGCTGGCATCTTGATCTTGGACCTTCCAGCCTCATAAACTACGAGAAAAAAAAATCTGCTACTTGTAGCCACCCATATCTATATTAATTATTACAGCAGCCCTAACAGACCAGCAGCATAACAGCATCTAGCCCAGGGTCCATTGATTTGTACCTATAATTTCTTGATTTAAAGAAATTTTACACAGGGTTAATATCATTAAAATATGCAACTTAATAATGAACATCTGGTGTATTCATTTTAGGCAAAAATCAAGTTTAGATTCCCTTTTGTTTCTTTTAAAAAATCATACTTCCATTCCCTCTGCTATATTCATTTCTTAGTGCCCTTGGCAACACCCTACGCTCTGAAGCTCAAGATGAAAATAAACAGAACAGGGGCAGGAACATTACCAAAGAGAATATTATGTAGCCACAAAATCTCTAGGCCTGACATGATGAAACCACTATGAGCTCAGAGCTGGCTACAGAGTGAGAGTTTTCAAAAGCCCTCCAGGAATAAATCTAGATGCAGCTGATTTGAGCTTGCCCAGCAATTAGAAAGTCTTCATTAAAAAAAATAATCATTACTGGAATTTATCACACTGAAAATACTAAACGTTCAGAAGGTCTAGAAACTGTCATTAAATGATGAACACTTGAGTCCAGGAACTCAAGCTGGTACCAATGAAATGCATTAAACTAAGTTTAGATGTGTGACATTCATGTATTTGCTGGCTGCTCCAGAAGTATTAACCAGAAAACCTCATAAGATTACTTTGTTTAAATATTCCTGGAGATTGACCTTTACCAGCAGTTCTCAACTTTAGCATGTATCAGTATTACCTAGAGAACTTATTACAAACAAATCACTGGGCCTATTCCTAGAATCTCTGATCATGAGACAGGGGCTGGAGCAGTTCTAATTAATTTCCAGGTGATGCTAATGTTGCTGAAAGAGAGACTACAAATTGGAGCCACTAATCTACCTACAATTATTCAAGGAATTGGAACTTTGAAATGAAACACATTTGCCTATTCAATTAATTATTAGATGGGGACCTTGAATATTAATGATGACTGGCTTTAGTTCCAAGATATTCAATGGAAACTTAAGCTTTAAATTTTTTTAAAATAGTTTAGTATCATCTTTTTTTCTTATAGAAAATAAGGTTTAATTTTAAAAGAAAATAAATTGTTAACTGAATAAAATGATCTATATTATTTACAATAAAAAAACAAAGCACAATATTTTTGACTTATTTAAATAGCTATGGAAAAATATATATTATTAGAAAACTTATCTTCTAAACAATATTTGGTAATATGGATCAAGAGCCAAGTATATTCACATTGTTTATATTAGAATCATCACTACTAGAAATCTAACTTATGGAAATAATCAAAACTAATCAGAAGATTTATAACAATGAACTAATATGGAAATATTATCTTAATGGCTAACAGTTATAAAGACTTGAAAATATCTGGAAATTTATAGCCATAGAATTAGTGCTCACAATAATCTTAAGAGACAGCCCCATTTTATAGATGAAAAAACAGCCTCTGGTATGAATTATGGGTATAAGATTACAAAATGACCAAAGAGCAGACAGTATAAGAATCTGGGTCCTACATTGTTTTCCCTACAGAAGGATTTTTCAAAACATAATATATCTGTATGCAAATATATCACTTGGGGATCTTGTTCAAATGCAGATTATGTTGTTCATCAATCAATACAAAATGGGAAAAATTTTAAATATTAAAAATGTTTCAAATGAATTTGTCTTAATACATTGCTACACAATTTAAAATAAGATGAAAATGTCAATTCTATCAAAATAAATTGTACATAACTTATATGAAACTGAGTTTTAAAAATTTAATCTTTCAATTATATGGGACACATAGTTCTTATAGACACAAAACAATAAAAGCTTATAATTTACCTTTCAAGGTTAATAGATAATTATATTCCATTTTTTAATTAAGACTATTAAATGTATCCCTTAAGTTTCAATATGTAATCAATATAGGAATCATATAAATTTTCTGTTGAAATCTAGAGGCAGCAAGTAGCTCATCTTCCTTTAAGTACATTATAACCAAATTTGAATTACTTCAGATCAGGAGATTTATGTATTATGTTCCCAAACAAGTTTATTTGAGAGCCATATTAGAGCATCTCTGAAAAATATTTTGATGTATCTCTAAAACTGTTTCATTAACATATTATATTTATTAGTTGAGTGCAAAGTACATATGTCTTCAAACATATGTTTTCATTTTCAATCATCTGACAAATATTATCCATAATATATAAACATGTTTTAAAAACTAAAAAAAATATGCAAAATTTGAAAACCAGACAGGTATTTCACTAAGGCATTGCTAAAATAAATAGCCCAAAGTTTTTCTTTTTTCCTTTGGAGAATTTCTGCTTGACTCTGCTATTTATTATTTGATTAGAGACTAGAATTGTGAATATTATGTTTAGATTTCTGTTCAGGGGAAAAATAAAATCATACATTAATTGCCTTATGGGATATTAAATTATTTTATATCAAACTAGAAATTCTTTTGTTTGATTTCTGCATATAAAATACCTAGAAATTGGCAGTTCCTCGAAATTATTTTTTTAAAAAAATAACCATTATAATGGCCTTATTGTCAACTAATGAATTAAATAATATGTTTGATATATGTTTATTCAATGTTTGTATGCAAGTAATGTTTTTAACTTCTTAAAAATAAATTTATGCAGTTCTAGAGATTATTTATAAGATGCCAAAGTAGACCTATCCACCAGAGAAAATTAAACTGCATTGTTGGCAAGATGCAGTCAATTTTCTTCAGGGTGAACACTATATTTTCAAGGTTTTTGAAATGCCTGGTGTGCAGGTTTCTGTTACCCAACATTCTTAGAACTAGTAGGATTTCAGGTTATATAGATGGGGAACAGTTTAAACTATTTGCATATATATAATAAGATCTTAGTGACAGAATAAAGTCTAAACATGAAATTCATTTTTGTTTCATATGCATTTATATTCATAGCTCAAAGGTAGTTTTATACAATAATTTTTGTTCTCTTGCATTTTGAGAGTGACTTGTTATTTGAGATCAGGTGTACAATTTTCCACTCATGGTGTCAATATCAGCAAACAAAAATTTAGGATTTAGAGCATTTGAGATTTTATACTTTTGGATCAGACATGCTCTACCTGTCCTAGAACTTTATCTTTGCTGACCTGATGTTTCCTAGGTGTTTTTTTCCCCCCTGCTATTTTTCTGGTTTGCTTCTAAGTTTCCACCAAATCTGATAGTATGTCTGTTCATTCTCACACTTGTGATTTGAGTCTTCTCTCACAATCAGAGGCTAGGGCTGCAGCCACTGGCTGACCTCACTGCACAGTCCAGGGAACTCCCATATACATTTAAGTGAGTTGGTTTGTGTCTCAGAGATGACCAATTTCCATTAGGATGATGGGAATCTATTTTGTCAGGTGAGAGAAAACAGAAAATCTTTGTTGGCTTTCTTTGGTTTGCTCATTTTGCTATGTGTGAGACCAAATTAATAATGAAAATATTTTTTTTGAATAATGGAAAATAAAAAAGACTTTACACACCTGAATTGTGTTTCTTTTTATTCACGTCCTGTGGCTGAGGTTGCAAAATTGAAGTTAAAAGCTCCATTTCTGTTGATTCTAGTTATTAACTCTTGTGCTATGGGTGTCCTATTGAGGAATTTGGAGCCCGACCCCACAGTATGTAGATCGTAGCCAACTTTTTCTTCTATCAGACGCCTTGTCTCTGATTTGATATCAAGCTCCTTGATCCATTTTGAGTTAACTTTTGTGCATGGCGAGAGAAAGGGATTCAGTTTCATTTTGTTGCATATGGATTTCCAGTTTTCCCAGCACCATTTGTTGAAGATGCTATCCTTCCTCCATTGCACGCTTTTAGCCCCTTTATCAAATATAAGATAGTTGTAATATTGTGGATTGGTTTTGTGTCCTCTATTCTGTACCATTGGTCCACCCGCCTGTTTTGGTACCAGTTCACTGAGATTTTATGTGTTTTTTCAGATTTATTCTACTGCTGAATTTTGTGGTAATACAAAACTATAAATATGGTTTTCCCTGGATTAAAATATCATCAAATTTGAAGTTTTTGTTTTTGATTGTGCAGAAAGATTTGTGAGTTTACCACTTAAGACTCCATCTGAGACATGCCACTCTTTATCTTCCTTGAAATCAACATAGACAACCAAGATTCATATCACATTAGAATAATTTTAGGTGTTATACATTGATTTTGTCATGTTCTTCTTATTATAAGCCAATGAACAAATGAACAAAAAATAATAAATTTTTCTTATTTCTGAAATAATAGTTTCCTTGAAATAGTATAAATTTCTGTGTTTATTTAAATATTGTTATAACATTTCAATAGGAAGCCATATATGGTTTCTGAGGTATACAAGATCATATTGTATTCAAGTGGCCAAATGTCTTCTGTTAACATTTAATTCTTACCTCCCTATGCCATGACAATAAATTTTTTAAAAATTTGCATGCCTCCCATTTTTACCCCGTATACAGATTGCAGAATCACATCAGTTACACATCCATTGATTTACATATTGCCATACTAGTGTCTGTTGTATTCTGCTGGGAGTTCATAACCCACTTGAATCAAAGTGTGAAATATGATATATCAAGAACTATGTAATGTTTTGAACAACCAACAATAAAAATTAAAAAAAAATTTGGATGCCTGAAAATATTTTTTGATTTTCAGGTGTCCCTAGAAAATTACATAGATTTATATTTTCACCTCATAAAAAGAAAGATGCTAGAAATACTTTGTTTTGTTTTGCAATTCCGTATACATTAATCAGTAAGAGCTTTGTGCTGAGAGTACTTCAACCAGAAAAGAAATTTAGCCACTCCAGTATTGATTTTATACATGTAAAATAACTCTACTATATTTCAGAAACAGTACTCTACAAGATCTGCCAAAAGATCTGCCCCTGTGCTGACTTTCCATAATATGTTCTCAGCCTCAGAGAAGATATTGATGAGTTTGTCATGAAAATGTGATGCACCTCTGTGAGGGATCTCACTCCCCTCTAGTCTGATAGTATTGATTACTTGAATAAATTAACCATGACCACTGAATCTTAACCAGTGGTTTGTTTCTGTTTCTCTCAGTAGCTTGTCTGAGGTCTCTACAGCTTAAATACAGCTACCATTTATGACTTTAATTAAAAAATGTTTCACAATGGATACAACTTTATGAACTTCAGTTTTAGTTTTTTGTACTGGAATGGAACCTGGGGTCTTTCTCATGTTAAGCACATGCTCTACCCAGGAGCTACAACCTGAATCCCTTAAGTATTTAGACTTAAACTGTACCAGCTTTCAGATGGTAGCAGTTTTTAAAGCCAGAAGCAGACAGCTTCATGAATGCAGAATGTTGGCCCAAGATTCAGTGCAAGAAGAAATAATGCATAGACTAAATAAACTAATGAGGAACTTCAATTCTGGTTATTTGTTGAAATATAAGAAATATGATCAGTTTCCCAAAATGCTCGATTTTCTCATGTATATATTAGGGAAACTCTCTCCACTGACATCTCAGAACTAGAATCTCCTTACTTTCCATGGAATATGGCTATTTGCAGTGGTTCAATAAGAATCCTCTTATTGTGCAAGCAATTCCATATCTTGAGTGTCATATTTAAGAGATGATTAGGTATGAAAAACACACCCATCATTATAAAACAAGGGCAATACCTATGAAACTAATGTGTGAAAACAATTGATCTTGTACCCATTATAGACCCACAGCGTAAAGTTGATTCATAGCAATCAGGCACTTTAACAAATTTAGGGTGCTTCAAGAAAAAGAGAAGTTCAAAATTGAAAAGTACTGCAGGCACAGTCTTTAAAGAAGCATATTTTAAACTTGACTCCTTAGATTTTGGAGAGAAGAGAAAATTAGAGAGGCTTTTAAAAGATTCCATCTTAATTTCCAAGGTGGAATTTCCACACAAATGTTGATTTTCTAGCTTCAGTATTTGTTCAATACTCTAAGCTTAAGGAGTCTCATATGATTAATTCACAGCTCTTCCAGCATTTAGGCAAAATATCAGGCCAAATATAACAGGACTCTTTTGAAATCAAGGAAGACATTTGGAAATTATTCATTATCAAAATAGAACAACTATAAAGAAAATAAATCTAAAACTTGTAAATAAAAAGTACAGTGTGCCCTTTCCAAATCATACTGGAGCATTGTTTAATAAACTCACTGAATGATTATTTAGAATATTATGTTTGTTGTTGCCAGTTTTAAAATTAGATCCTAGACAATCTGTAGTTGTATGTGAATTTGTATATTTCTTTCCACTCGGAGAAAAATACCCTCAATGTTAATAGTCTTATTGCTGTGGAGAAAATTAACCAATTCTACCAAATTTTTAATCAAACCTAGAGAACATACTCTAACATTTTTTTCAAAGTACTTATTCAGTGTTCTTTTTTTTTTGTAATCATTTTTATGTTCTTTTGGATGTCCATAAAGTCAACAAAATATTTGACACTTATTCATTTTATATTTGTATAAAGGTCATGTTATGTTTTTAATGTTTGAATTTTTTATTTGACAACAAATACTTTAGTATACCAGCATTGTAACCACCTTGCAGAAATTTCTGGGTTAATTTTTTCCCTCTTTTCTCTTGCTTGAAACTCATATCTAGCTCAATATGGATGGGACTGTTATTGTTCTAAATTTCACCCCTGCCAGCTTTGATGTCCAAAGAAAATTTATAAGTACTTTAAGTGATAGGTCAAAATGGCATGCCCTGACTTGGCATGATATAACCAAAGACAGAAGCCATGAAACCTTGTTAAAATTGACATATGAGTCAGGAAAAAAATCTATTTTTATCACAGGATGACTTACTTCTTTTTAATCCTTCTCTCCATTGTAGAAGTTTATGACTTTCTTGACCTAGAGTAGTTTTTTTGGTTTTTTTTTTTTTTAGAATTTATGAGGATTTTAAACAAGATATTTTAAAAGCTAAAAAAATCAAACACATACACACACGTAGCTTTGCATGTGTGTGAGTGGCATGCGCGTATGTTCTGTGTATTATTGATTTGTGAAGAATATGAACCAACTCAGCAATCATTGCTTCTGGGAAACACAATCAGTGAATACGAAATTTTAGCCATCTCACTTTGGTATATTCATCTAAGACTTTTAAAATTTTTTTTATTATTTTTTCTTGTACTGGGAATTGAACCCAGGAGTACTTTACCATTGAGCCATATCCCAGGTCTTTGTTTTTTTTTCATTTTGAGAGAGGGTCTCCCTAAGTTTCCCACGCTGGCCTCCCACTTGTGACCCTCCTGCCTCAGCCTCCCCAGTAGCTGTGATTACAGGCTTGCCACCACGCAGGGTTTAAGACTTGTACATTTCTAATTGAACGTTTCAAATGAATGAGAATGTGAATTTTAATTTTTTTTTATCTTTATTTTTTAGAAAGACCCAAATTGTGAGAAAGAAAAATCAGTGTGCTTGGAATTTACATGGATTTTTACCTTTCCAACCTGACAGTGTGTTGATGGCAAAATAGAGATGGTGATGGTCCACTTCTCCCAGCTCAGAACTCTGGAATTCTGCTTTGCAATATTTAAAGTATCCTTTCCACAGATCCCCATAGCAACAATTAGACAGAGGGTTTCATACTTCATTGTCTGATACTCATTCAGTGCAAACCGATGTTCAGCTGGGGGCATTCCCTTCTACACTGAACTGCTGGCATCCAAACCTTTTTTTAAAGCTGTGACTGGACACACAGAGCCCAGCAAAGAGCTGTGAGGGTTCTCTCCAGAAAGGAAACCACAGCAGCAGCTCCCAATAAGGGCAGAGGGAGAGGACCAACCCCTGCTGACCTGGGGGTTCAGAGCTGCTTGCTGTACTTGTGCAAGGTTCTCCCAACTGCTGTGGTTGGCTTTCTCATTATTTTAAGCCATATATCCCAAAATAGCTTCTGGCATGCTGTTCTCAGCTCAAAAACTCATAAAAACTCAGCAAGGGGAGTATTAGTTTTATTATCCTTCTCTATAGGCCTGAAGCTTTAAAAAAAGAAATGAAGAGCCGGAGGTTGAAGCATGTGGCCAAGCCTGTGAGCTGAAGATGTTAAAAATGAGGCCGCAAGTTCATTGCTAATTCTTACTCAGTGAGCAAGCACTCAGATCCCATACTACTCAGCACTCCAAGGAGCTGATATAGGGCAGGGGCGATTTCTCTGAAAAAGGCCCAAATCTGGCAACTGGAACATCTAGATTCTCAACCTCTTTAGATCTTCATTTAATCATCTGCATAAAAAATAGTAGGGGAAGGAATTTGTTTAGAAAAATACACGTAAAACCTTTGAAACAGTGCTTAGCACATAATATAGGTGTAATAGATGCTAATTATCATTGTGACCTGGTTTCTAAGACCTCTTCTTGATCTAAAATTTACTTTTTTTCTGTAACCTTCTGAGAAAATATAAGTTACTTTCAATCTAGCTAAGGATCCAAGAATAGTACACACCTGTTAATATAAAAAGGGAGAAAAGACTGTATATTCCTGTGTTAAATTCGGAGATCCACTCAGAAAATCATAAGAGAGTGGAAACTGTTCCCACTCCACTCCCTCTGCCACAAAATATCTCTATATTTTACTTTGCTCTATTACTTTTACTTTTGTGGAGGAAATTGAGACCTTTCAACTTGACAAAGATGTTCATTTCTCCTGACCCCCTAAATCTCATTTTCTTCTGCCCTCCTCCATAGTTCTGTTCCAAAATAGGCATCTTTTTTTTTCTCCTTTTCTCTGTTACTTCCCACTGAGTAAACAATCTCAAGTGTCTCCCTCTGGCTATCTGGATTGAACTGTACTACGGCTAATTCTGTTGCCTTTTCCTACAAAACTATGTGTTTGTTTCATTTTTTTTTTTTTATGCTCTCTTCTGTGCACATCGAAGTTCAGGTTTAGAACTATCATCAATCCTTGCAAATTTCTTTCTTTTTTAAAATTTTTTGTTTTGTTTTGTATGTTTTCTGCTAGAGAATATGTCCCTTCAATTCACCTTTTATATTTCCATAGAAATGTATATCTTTGAAAATACACTATTTTTGTATACTTGTGTTTGACATTCATGAGTAGTTTAGGAATATTAACTTTATAATCTTATTTATTCTTTGTTTTCTTAGGATTATGTTTTTTTTTTTTTCAATGTCTTGATACTATACACAAGCTACACTGACCAGGACTGCTCAATCTTAGAAGAAATGAAAATTTAATTTTACAGATTTCTGGAATAGATGGCTATAGCTATAGATATGCCAGCTTTGTCTGAGGCTTCTTGTTTTCTACTCAGTTACCACAGTAACTAATATCTGGCTTTCCAACTGTTGTCAATGGGAAGAAAAGTGGTATTTTCTTATGTGTATTTACTTTTTTCTTTGCTTGTTTTCTGGTGATTAGTGAGGACTGCTGGCTGATGATTGGCTCACAGCGGCCCCAGCAACATCTAGCTGATTGGCTCCTCGGCCCCAGCAACATCTAGCTGATTGGCTCCTCTGCGGTGATGCTCATTGGACTGTTTCCCTGCCCTTTCAGACCACGGAGCTGCTCATTGGGGGACTTTTTTGGCTCCGCCCACGTGACCCAGCCAATCGGCCTCAAGAGCAGGAGGATTGTGGGAGGGGGAGAGAAGCTTGTGTGGGAGAGAGAGGCTTGGGGAAAGCCGGTGGTGGCAGTTGAGGCTCTGAGGGTTTTTCCTGAGAGACTATTTTGTTTGTCGTGTGTGGTTCTAAAAATAAAGTTAGTTTCTTTTGACAAGTGGCTCCTGATTGTGCCCAGCCAGACTGCGGCATTTGGTGGCCCGTACGGGGAACGACTGAGGGTAAGTGAACTGCTCGCCCCTGAGGGCAGGGCGAGAGGATGGGTAGCCATTTTAAGATTCTTCTTTTGTTATTTTGTTTCACTTTTGTTTTAAGTTGCCTGTCCCTGGAGATGTGTAAGATGGAAGAAAAACCGCTCACATCTGAGGAACAGATAGGGAGAAAGGACGGATGGACATTTCAGGAGGCTATTATAATGATTTTGTGTTGTTCCAATTTTGTTTCACTCAGTTTCAGTTTTGTTAGGCGTTATCTTGTTGGGTTGTATTATAGTAGAAATACGGGATCAGAAATTAGTAAAAAACAAACTGAAAGAGTGTTAAGTAAATTGTTAGAGGAAGGAGGCATCTCAGTAAAATCAAGAACAATCAGGGCATACGTTGATACAATACAAAAATGTAGCCCATGGCTTTTTAAGGAGGAGTTGTTAAATATATCACAATGGAACCATCATGGTGAAGATTTAAAAAGAATAGAAAAGAAAAGCCCAGGGACTCTGCCAGTTGGCACATTGCCATTGTGGACATTCGTATCTTGTTTGCTTAGTCCAAAGCCTTCAGTTCAGACAATGGTAGAGGAAGGAGAAGACATAATGATTCAAGTAAAAGAGAAGGTCTCTCAAGTTAGTCAGACAGAGGAAAAGATTCAAGTAAAAGAGAAGGCCTCTCAAGCTAGTCAGACAGAGAAAGAAAGTGTAAAACAGAAAAAGCCATCAGGGGGAAAGTTACAACAGGAGACTGCTACTAACACCTTTCTATCACCAGAGGACGTAAATGTCCAACTAACAAGGCCACCTCCATATGCTGGGAGGTCCCCAACCCCCGCAGTTGATAGTTGGGATCCTGAGACAAGATCTCAAATATTAACATGCCCTGTATTTGAGGCAGGAGGGCAGCGATTTTACCAAGTTTTAAATTTCAAAACAGTGAAGCAGCTAAAAGAGGCTGTAACAACCTATGGTCCTCAAGCACCCTTCACTGTAAGCATGGTCGAATCCATTAACAACTTGAACATGACGCCAGCAGATTGGGCTAATATGTGTAAAGCTGTGCTAAATGGAGGACAATACCTGTTATGGAAGGTTGCCAATGAGGAATTTTGCAAGGAGACGGCTAGGCGAAATGCAGCAGCTGGTTATCCTCAGAGAAATCTAGATATGTTGTTAGGAAAGGGACCTTATGAGGATCAGCAGCAACAAATTGCATATGATCCTGGCGTATACGCACAAATTGCTGCAGATGCAATTAAGGCATGGAAGACTTTACAAGGACATGGAGGTTTACAAGGTCAATTATCTAAGGTAATACAAGGAGCTAATGAACCTTATGCTGAATTTGTAGATAGGCTTATTCAAACAGCTACCAGAGTTTTGGGGAATACAGAACAAGCAATGCCATTACTAAAACACCTGGCTTATGAGCAAGCGAATCGTTGGTGCAGAGATATCATTAGACCATGGAAACATGAAGATTTAAACACATATATTAAATTATGTAGAGACATTAATGAACAAGAGCAAGTCGTGGCAGCTGCAGTAAAACAGGCTTTAGATGCCAGAGACATTAATGAACAAGGGCAAATTGTGGCAGCTGCAGTAAAACAGGCTTTAGATGCCAGGCCAAGAACATGCTACAATTGTGAACAAACAGGACATTTTAAAAGGAATTGCCCCATTGGAGGAGGGTTTAACAAAACTAGGTATCAAAGGAGTAGAATACCAGGTATTTGCCCACGATGCCGTAGAGGGAGACATTGGGCTAATGAATGCCGTTCTCAAACCACCATAGAGGGTACTCCATTATCAAAAAACGAACAAGAACCAGGTGTTTATCCACGATATCGTGGAGAAAGGCATCGGGCTCCATTGCCAAAAAACGGACAGGGGGGCCCAATGCTCCGGGGCCCAAAACCACAAATATACGGAGCACTGGAGGAACCCAGCAACCCCATCAGGGTAGTGCCCAGGACACATTGTCCATCAGATCCCTCATCAGACAAACCAGAGGGAGCGCAGGGTTGGACATCTGCGCCTCCGCCAGAGCAGTACTAACTCCAGAGATGGGAGTTCAAATCATTCCCACAGGGGTGAAAGGACCTCTTCCCAAAGGAACAGTAGGCTTATTATTGGGACGCAGCTCTTCTACTCTAAAAGGACTTATGATAAGTCCTGGGGTAATTGATCCCGATTATGAAGGTGAAATAAAAATTATAGCCAGTTCTCCAAAGGGTATATCAGTAATTTCACCAGGAGATAGAATAGCACAGTTACTAATAATACCCAGCCTACATGATAAATTTTCCAGTCATACTGTAGAAAGAGGTTCCAAGGGATTAGGCTCCACAGGTGTAGATTGGGCTATGCTTTCTTTAAATTTAGATTCTCGCCCCATGCTAAAACTAAATATTCAAGGACATGAATTTAATGGGCTACTGGATACAGGTGCAGACCTTAGCATCATCTCTCGTCAAGAATGCCCAAAACATTGGCCATTACAACAAGCCACTCAAACGCTTCGAGGCCTAGGAGTGGCGACTAATCCCCATAGAAGTGCAATGGTATTAGATTGGAAGGATCCTGAAGGATGTGAAGGAACTATACAGCCATATGTATTGGATCATCTTCCCGTAAATTTATGGGGACGAGATGTCCTAGATCAATTAGGTTTGACATTAACAAATAACATCAACCAAAATGCACCCACTATTATGACTAGACAAGGTTTTAGGAAAGGAAAAAGATTAGAAAAACAAGAACAAGGTATAGCAGCACCAATATAAATAGATCAAGGAACAGACAGACATGGGTTGGATTTTCAGAAAGGGCCACTGAGACAATAAAAATTACTTGGAAATCAGAAAGACCAGTATGGGTTCCTCAGTGGCCCCTGACTAAAGAAAAGATACAAGCAGCCCATGACCTGGTCAAACAACAATTAGCAGAAGGACATATACAACCTTCTGTATCTCCCCATAATACTCCCATTTTTGTCATCAAAAAGAAATCTGGTAAATGGAGATTATTGCAAGATTTAAGAGCCATTAATAATGAGATGGTTATTATGGGACCTGCTCAATCAGGGATTCCTCAGTTGTCTGCTTTGCCAAAAACCTGGTATGTTTTAGTTATAGATATTAAAGATTGTTTTTTTTCAATTCCAATTCATCCTGAGGATAGTCCACGTTTTGCATTTACTATCCCTGCACTGAATCATGAAGGTCCTGATCAGAGATATGAATGGAAAGTACTCCCTCAAGGGATGGCTAACAGCCCAACTATGTGTCAAATTTATGTTAACAAAGTAATCCAGCCACTTAGAAATCAAAATCCTGAACTACAAATATTTCACTATATGGATGATGTATTATTAGCACACAAAGATAAAAACACATTGCTAGAATGTTATGCCACACTTACAAACTTATTAAAAAATTATAATCTAGAGATAGCAATAGATAAAGTACAATTACATTTTCCAATTAATTATTTAGGAGTTCTATTATCCTCAACCATGGTCCGTCCACCAAAAATTCAAATACGAGTAGATCAACTCAAATCACTTAATGACTTTCAAAAGTTATTAGGAGACATAAATTGGATAAGGCCTTATTTAGGTATACCAACAGGAGAGTTGGGACCTTTATTTGATATCCTAAAAGGTCCATCAGATCCAAATTCACCCCGAATGTTAACGCCTGAAGCAAGAAAGGCATTAAAAATCATTGAAACATATATGGAAAATATGCATTTGGATAGAATTGATATAAGTTTGCCTTTATTATTTATTGTACTACCAACAAAAAATATTCCTACAGGAGTATTTTGGCAAGAAGGTCCATTATTATGGATACATTTATCTTATTCTCCTAACACTATTCTTACTAGGTATCCTGAGGCTGTAGGACAATTAATACTCAAAGGAATAAAAGCAGCAAAGGGAGTGTTTGGAATTTCTCCCAATAAAATTATTACTCCATATACTATGAATCAAATTGATGAGTTAGCTAATGAGTTAAATACTTGGGCAATAATCATGTGCAAATCTAATGTTTCATTTGATAACCACTTACCATCTAATCCTTTATTGTCTTTTTGGTCATTGCATCCTGTAATTTTTCCAAAAATGACAAGAAAAACACCTATCATGAATGCTCCAAATATATTCACTGATGGGTCAAATAATGGTACAGCAGCAGTAGTTACCCCTGATCAAACTTTTACATTTTTAGTACCCAAACAATCAGCTCAAAAGGTAGAGCCTAATGCAGTTTTACAAGCTTTTGTGATGTTTAAAGATTCTGTATTTAATTTATTTTCTGATAGTCAGTATGTAGTTAATGCTATAGTATCTCTTGAAGATGCTGGTAGGATTTCCCCTTCTTCTACTGTTTTCTCTTTGCTTTCCACTATACAAAGTCTAATCTGGGACAGAAAAGATCCATTCTTTATAGGACATATCAGGGCACATACAGGATTGCCTGGAGCCCTTAGTTTGGGCAATGATTTAGCAGATAAAACTACACATGACATACATATTTTCTCTACACTAGAAGAAGCTATAAATTTTCATAAAAAGTTCCATGTCAATGCTAATACTTTACAAAAGCGTTTTAAAATAACTAAGGAACAAGCTAGACAAATAATAAAACAATGTCAAAATTGTGTGACCTTTTTACCACAAGTTAATCTTGGAGTCAATCCTAGAGGATTGATACCTAACCATATTTGGCAGATGGACGTCACACACTTGCCAGAATTTGGAAAATTAAAATATTTGCATGTTACAGTTGATACTTCTTCTGGATTTTTGATGGGCTCCCTTCATGCCGGAGAAAAAACTAAAGATGTTATAGCTCATTGCTTACAAAATTTTGCCACTGTGGGTGTTCCAAAACAGTTAAAAACAGATAATGCCCCTGGTTATACTTCTACCTCTTTTAAACAATTTTGCTCAACATTTGGCATTACTCATATAACAGGAATCCCATACAATCCACAGGGACAAGGCATAGTTGAAAGAGCTCATCAAACTATTAAAATGTACTTATTAAAGCAAAAAGAAGGAATTGGGAAGGGGTATATATTCCCCAAAGATAAACTTAAAATAACCCTTTTTACTCTAAACTTTTTAAATTTGGATTCATCAGGACTTAGTGCTGCGGAAAGGCATATGTGTCCAAAAAATGTACATAAGCCCAAGGTACTTTGGAAGGATATTCTAACAGGACAATGGAAAGGTCCTGACCCAGTAATTGTCTGGAGTCGGGGGTCTGTTTGTGTGTTTCCACAGGGAGAACAGCAGCCGATTTGGATTCCAGAGAGATTAACCAAGGTCCTGACCCAGTGATTGTCTGGAGTCGGGGGTCTGTTTATGTGTTTCCACAGGGAGAACAGCAGCCGATTTGGATTCCAGAAAGATTAACTAAAGCGATTTCTACAGACCAAAAAGAAGATGATTTGGCTCAAATCCATAACAACTGATATCCAAAACTCCAGTTTGGCTATTCTTACATCTGCAACAGAACCAGGATGCTTTTTTCAATATCTATTTTATTATTGCCCTTTGCCATATCATGAAGTTCTATTTTGTTTTTTGAGCTCATACAGACCTAGGTTAATGTTTTGCTGATCAGTTCTATTTTTTGACTATAGAGTTTTTAAGCATTGCAATGGAGATTTCACCTGTAAAATGTTATAAGGCCTTTACTATAATGTTATGTGTTGTATGTATTATATTATGTGTGCACACTTGTGTTTTGTGTTATATGTTTGAATGTACGTATGTCCATATATCATATATGATGAGCGCTCATGATAAAATGGATCCAAATATTTTTTTTTCACGTGATTTATATGGTTTAATTTAAATTGGGTAAACAACTGTTAAGGATTGTTTTAATATGTAAACAAAAAAGAAGGTTAACAGATCTGTTTGTTTACTTTCTCCTTTCCTTTTCATTATATTTAATAATTCTCTTAAAGACAATGTAAATTGTTAAGAAAATTGTTTTCTTTTAGTGCCTTCTGGAATGTTACATAATTTTTTTCTTTAGCCATTATTGCCAGAATTCCTATCTTCATCCCAGTGCTGGTGAAGTCAAAGATAAAACCAATCTACAGCTTCTACAATAGCCATCACTGAACTGCTTGCAGAACTTGCCTGGACACATTGTGAGCTCACCTGTATGCATTGTGAACTATCTGTTGGTGCAGCAACTTGTGGTAGTGTTGGGGTATTTTTGCTGATGATGTCACCGGTGGTACAATTTTTCAAAGGAGCCCTCAATTGGCTTAATGTCATGGCATTTTGCATCCTCCTCTACTAGTGATGGTCTAAAATTTGGGGGCCAACAGAGGTGAGGCAAAGAACCTCACCCCCCCACAGGTGCAAAGGCCTATCCACAAGTATGGCTGTATGCTGGACCGGTAGTCAGTGACGGGTATGATCCAATTGCAGTGGTACCAACCTAAGACAGGAGGCTGACGCCTAGAGGTCAGTTCATCCGATGACGGGTAAGGACCATATGTTGAATTGGACTGCCTAACAGGCACGGTCCCTAAGCCACATGCTTGTTGTTTAAACAGAGAGGGGGAGATGTTGAGAGCCACAGCCTGAGGGGCCCCAGCAAACTTCCAGCTGCCAGCAAACTTCCAGCTGCTGGCTGATGATTGGCTCACAGCGGCCCCAGCAACATCTAGCTGATTGGCTCCTCGGCCCCAGCAACATCTAGCTGATTGGCTCCTCTGCGGTGATGCTCATTGGACTGTTTCCCTGCCCTTTCAGACCACGGAGCTGCTCATTGGGGGACTTTTTTGGCTCCGCCCACGTGACCCAGCCAATCGGCCTCAAGAGCAGGAGGATTGTGGGAGGGGGAGAGAAGCTTGTGTGGGAGAGAGAGGCTTGGGGAAAGCCGGTGGTGGCAGTTGAGGCTCTGAGGGTTTTTCCTGAGAGACTATTTTGTTTGTCGTGTGTGGTTCTAAAAATAAAGTTAGTTTCTTTTGACAAGTGGCTCCTGATTGTGCCCAGCCAGACTGCGGCAGAGGACAAACATTTAAATAAGTATTAGTCACTCAGATTTTTTCTTACCTGAATTATCTACTTACATAATTTGCTTAATTTTTATAGATTTTTTTCTTATTAAATAAAAGGCGTGCCTTAGATGGTATGTGCATTAATCCTTGTTGGCTTTAGATGTTTAAATATATTTCTCAAGTCTACCATTAATCTTTGAATACTGTTAACAGCATTTTAAATTTTGCTTTTCATAGGTTTCTTATTCCAGCTGAGGTTGTTCTAATGCTTTCTGATTTCCAGTTTTCAAATCTAGCCATTCTTTTTTCTTCTCAACTACCCTCACATAAGTAGCAAGGAGCCAAGAAACAGAAATATGCTTAGAGATTGTCACAGAGGGTCTTCTCTGTGATTTCAGTGTAACACTTTGTATCTGGCTACTTTGGTAGCACTTAATTTTAGTTTTTCATTTAAATGTGATTTCTGATAGCTTTATGTTCACAGGAAGTTGTCAGAATTGGTACAGAAATATTCTTAAGTATATTTTGCCTAGTTTCCACCAATGATAATATTTTGCAAAAATATAGTATATCTTAACCAGGTTATTGACATTGATGCAAGCTAATCATCTAATGCTATTTCCATTTTCACTTTTTTATATACTTAGTTGTACATGATTTCTTATGCTATTTATGTATTCATTGACTGATTTACTTAATTACTTATTTTTTGAGATGGGGTCTCATTATGTTGCCCAAGCTCCATTGATAGGCTCAAGTGAACCTCTGACTTCAGCCTTCTAAGTAGTTGCAGCTACACGTGGTATGCACCATCATGCCCATATATTTATTCTTATTTCCTAACTAAAACTTTATAATTTGAACAAGTTTTAGGCTCAAAATAAGTTGAGTGGTGCCGCAGTCCGGCTGCAGCAAAATAACCGGGGGCTGACGAGCAACTTGTGTAGATTGATACAGCAGGAGTGGGAGCCGTTTATTGTAGGACAACAGAGGTATTTATACATTTCACACAGCTTATCTTAATTAGCATAAACTAGATACATCAGTCAACCAATAAGGAATCTCCACACTTAATGGCTCCCTGGCGTTACTTCACAAACCATTCCCTCTGGCAAAATGCCAGGCACCATCCTGACTTGTTTACAGACTCTAACAGAGTGGAAATACAGAGATTTCCCTCATACACACTCTCTCTCCCCATACACAACTTCTCCCACCCGTGTACATTCTAACATATGGAAAATCTGCATTGACCTCTCATTATTACTCAAAGTTTACAGTTAGCATTAATGTTCACTCATAGGTATAACTTAAGTTTTGTATAATGACAAAAATCCATCAATGGTGAAGTACTTTTGTCCATTTTAAAATCAGATGGTTCATTTTGTTTTCTTTTTTTTTCCAATCTAAAATTTTAAATCATATTACTTTTCACATTCTGATGTAATTGAGTCTATTTTTGAATACTGGATGTATAGAAAAATGGCAACCTCACACCTCATTGAAAACTGATAAGCTCATATTTAAGGGAATTCCTCTTTATCCTTTTATTTTATAGCCTTGATGTCCATCTCCAAAGAGGTAGGTATTAGTCAGCATTTTATTATTGTGACCAAAATATCTGGTGCAGACAACTTAGAAGAAGGAAGATTTATTTTGGTTTGTGTTTATACAGAGGTATCATTCCATGGTCAGACAGTTTCATTGCTCTGGGCCTGAGGTGAGGTAAAATCTCATGGCAGAAAGGCATAGCAGAGGAAAGCTGCTCAGGTCACATCAGCCAGGAATCAGAGACCAGAAGACATCAGAGGCAGATGTGGTCCCCAAAGCCATGCCGCCATGACATACTTCCTCCAGCCATGCCCTTCTTGACTATAGTTTTCATTACCTCCCAGCAAGTCCATTTAAATAATGGTTAATTAATCCATTGTTGAGGTCCTGATTCAATCATTTTACCTCTGAACATTGTGGCATTGCCTGACATATGAGCTTTGGGGGAACTTTCAGAGTCACATCATAGCAAAGTGCTGTGTAGCAAAACATCATCTAAATAAATGTCCTCAGGCTATAAAAGATCACAATATTTGGGAGTAGGATTGTAGCTTAGTGATAGAGCACTTGCCTAGATGTGTAAGGCCCTGGGTTTAATTTCCAGAAACCCTCCAAAAAGGAAAGAAAAGAAAGGGGCAGAGGAGGGAGGGAGAGTGAGTGGGGAGGAACAAAGCAAAGCAGAAAGGAAGAAATCTTACAGAGTTTGGAAGAGAAGGCACTTAGTCAAATAGAGGAACCCCTAAAAAATTCTTAAAGTGTTTTGTGGGTTGTGTGAAAGTACATTCAAAAGGCATAACTTAATTTTACATTATCCATTTGATACATTAAATGTCTGTTTTCATCGTATACTGCAACATGGAAATTTAATTATGATGGTAATGATAGCTATCATTTATTTATTTTTTGTGATTGACACATAATATTTGTACATATTTATGAGTTACTATGGATGTTTTGATTCATGTATATATTAGATAGTGATCAACTCAGTGTGATTAGCATATCTATCATCTTAAAGTTTTATCATTTTAAAATCCTCCCTTCTAACTGTTTTAAGATGCATAATGCATTATTGTTAATTATATTCTCCCTGCTATGCCACAGAACACCAGAATTTATTTCTCCTATCAAACTAATATGCTGCACCTTTTGACTGATGCCCCCCCACCTTTCCTGCACTTTTTCTAGTCTCTGATAATCACTATTCTACTCTCAACTTCCATGAGATCATTGTTTTAGACTCTATTTTTAAGTTAGATTACATGATATTTGCTTTTCTGTGCCAGGCTTATTGCTTATTTCCCATAACATAATGTTTTTCAAGATCATCCATGTTGTTAAGAATAATGAGATTCTATATTTTTTGTGCATTAATAGTATCCCACTGTTTTTATATATTCCAATATTAAAAATGTTTTTAACCCATTCATCCATTTACTTAGATTGATTTCATATACTGGCTATTTTTTTAAGCTATAAATCATCTCCATTAATTTGTGTCTCTTACATCAAGTCAGGTAACTTCCTACTGTGACAAAGTAAAGGGCCTTTTACTGTGCACCCTGATACAGATATAATGTCCATTCAATATGAAATCTATCTATCTTAATAGTACTAAAATGAACACAGGAGTAAAACTGACATTTAGACATGTTGATTTAATTTGTTAGGGTTTACCCAGTAGTGTAATTGCTGGATCACATAATAGTTTTATTTTAATTTTTAAAAGAAACCTCTTTCCTGTTCTCCATAATGGCTATCCTAACTTATATTCTCTCCAACAGTGTATGAGAGAGTTCTTCTTTATCCACATCTTATCATTTTTTGTCTTTTTTCTTTGATAATAGCCTTTCAAAGGCCAAGATGATATTTCATGGTACTTTTGATTAGCATTCCACTAATAATTAATGAGACTAATAATTTTATCTATAATTGCCCATCTGTGTCTTCTTTGAGAAATGACTATTAATTTGGGGGTATTTGTTTTCTTCCATTGAATTGTTTGTAGTTTTTACATATTTTGTATATTAACTCTGTCAGGTGTGGTTTATGCCATGTTGGTTATTTCTGTTATTGTGCATGGCTCTTTAATTTGATTCCCTTATTATGAATAAGCTCTTTAATTTGTTGTTAGTTTAGTCTCTTTTTTCAGCAACATCACAGTGTCTTGATAACTATAGTTTTATAGTAAATTTCTTTTTAATTTAATTTTTGTCAAATATTTGTTTTTGTTGATTTTTACATTGGGGTTCTTATCTAAAAATACTTTGCCATGGAATATTGTCCTGAAGTTTTTCTCCTTTACTTTCTTCTGGTAGTTTTATAGTTTTAAGTCTTATATTAATTCTTTAATCATTTTGAGTTGATATTTCTAAGTGATGAGCAATACTGCTCTAGTCTAATTGTTATGCCTGTGGATATTTAGCTTTTCCAACACCGTTTATTAGACAAATTGCTCTTTCCCCACTAAGTGTTCTTGGCTCCTTTGTCAAAAATCAGTAGGCCATCAATGTGTGAAGTTACTGTGGATTCTCTCTTGTGGTCCATTGGTCTTTTGTATCTGTTGTTATGCCAATACCATGCTGTTCTGATGATTATAGCATTACATGATTCAACCTCAAAATGTACTATGAAAGTCATTCATCTTCAAATTCTTCAGTTTTGAGAGTTTTCTTTAAAGTCCTTTAAATGTGTCTTTTGAAAATCTTTTCTCCCATTTCGTAGTTTGTTTTCTCATTCTCTCGTCATTGGCTTTCACAAACGGAAGTTTTCAATTTTATTGAAGTTCAGTTTCTCACTTATGTCTTCCATAAATTGTTTCTTTGGTGTTACATCTGAAAGTTATCCCATATCCAAGGTCACTCATGTTTTCTCTTATGCTATCATCTAGGAGTTTTATGGTTTTTTATTTTACATTTAAATCTATAATCCATTTTGAGTTAATTTCTGTGATGGATCCAAAGTTTTTGTGTAGTTAATTTTTTTTCATTATACTGTATAGTTTGTTCTGGTACTACTTATTGAGAAGACTGTATCTGTTCCATTTTATTACCTTTTCCTTTGTTAATGACCTTTGGATTATATATATATATATATATATATATATATATATATATATATATATATATATGTGTATATATATATATATATATATATATATATGTACAGAGAGAGATAGATAGATAGATAGATTATATGTATGCGAGACCTGTGGATTATATATATATATGAGAGAAAGAGAGAGAGAATATTTTTGTTTTGTTTTGTTAGTTTGGTACCAGGAATTGAACCCAGGGATGCTTGATGAATGAGACACATTCCCCAGACCTTTTTATTTTCTATTTTGAGAAACAGCTTGCTAAGCTGCTTAGCGCCTTGTTAAGTTGGTGAGGCTGGCTTTGAACTTGCAATCCTCCTGCCTCAGCCTCCAGAGATACTGGAATTATAGGCATGTACCACCACACCCACACTCTATTGATCCATGTCTATTTCTGGACTGTCTGTTCTGTTACATTTTTCTATTAGTCTATTATTTTGCCAACATCATAATGTCTTAATTACTATAGTTTTATAGTAAATTTCTTCTTAAATACATTCAAATAAAATGTATATATATATATATATATATATATATATATATATCATTTATATATAATGATATATATAAAACACAGCACCCATTTAGTGTGTACAATTAAATGAATTCAGATATAGGCATTGATTAATTCCATGTGTATTTGAACGTGTGTGTACACCTTTGAAACCATCACCATGAACAAGGTAAAGACATGTTCATCATCTTCAAAAGTTTTCTTATATTCCCTTATTTTTATTTGTACAAATAGTTATACATAACAATAGAATGTATTTTGACACATCATATATAAGTGGACTATAACTTCTCATTCTTCTGGTTGTGCATAACGTAGAATCATACTGGTTGTGTAATCATATATGCACATAGGGTAATATTGTCTTATTCATTCTAGTGTCCTTCCTATCCCCATACCCCCTCTCCTCCTTTTACTCCCCTCTGTCTAATCCAAAGTACCTGTATTCTTTCCTAGCAACCCCATCTTATTGTGAATTAGCATCTGCATATCAGAGAAATCATTGGCCTTTGGATATTTGGGATTTGCTTATTTTGCTTAGCATAATATTCTCCAGCTCTGTCTATTTACAAGTAAAAGCCATAATTTCATTCTTATTTAGATTGAGTAATATTTGATTGTGCATATATACCACATTTTATTTATCCATTCATCTTTTGCAGGACACCTAGGTTGATTCCATAATTTAGCTTTTGTGAATTGAGCTGTTATAACATGGATGTGGCTGCATCACTTTAGTATGCTGATTTTAAGTCTTTGGGTATAAACCAAACAGTGGGATAGCTGGCTCAAATGATGTTACATTCCAAGTTTTTAAGGAATCTCCATACTGCTTTCCAGATTGGTTGCACCCAATTGCCATCCCACCAGCAATGTATGAGAGTGCCTTTTTCCCCACATCCTTGCCAACACTCATGTTGCTTGTATTCTTGATAACTGCCCTTCCAACTGGAGTGAGATGAAATCTCAGTGTAGTTTTGATTTTCATTTTTCTACTGCCTAGTGATGTTGAACTTTTTTTCATATATTTGTTGATGGATTGTATTTTTTTCTTCTGAGAGGTGTCTGTTTAGTTCCTTAGCCCATTTATTGATGGAGTTTTTTGTTTTGCTTTTAGAAATTTTGGAAAAAAAGTTTATTAAAATGGTTCATGTGTTTAATTGTAGTTCTTTTCATCATTTAAATTCTATAAAAATGTGCACTGAAGTCATCCAATGCAATGGCAACAGACTTTTAGCTCACATTTCCTTTTTTATTTCAATTGAAGAAACTATAGTTATAATAAACTGGAATTTGCATAAAGTCTTGAGCCTAAAAGTACAAAAGTTCTGAAGGGAACCCAGGTGTGTCTCACTTCAAAGTCCAGCCTCTCAGTGACTCACTGTTTTCTTATGTTCTCTCACTTTGCTATATTTCTCTCCAACACTTTTGTATTTGTGTTAGCATTATTTTGTATAATTGTTTAAGATACTGCTTTACCTTTATACTGATCAGAGAGTTAAGGTTTAGGAGTTAATTTACTTGATTGCTTCCAGAATTTAGTGAGAAAGACAGATCTAAATCTGTGATTCTTATTTTACATTTCTTTTGTTGTTGTTGTTCTGTTATACATGACAGCAGAAAGCTCTTTGATTCATTGTACACAAATGGAACACAATTTTTCACTTCTCTGGTTGTACATGAAGTAGGGTCACATCATTCATGCAGTTGTACATGTACCTAGGCTACTGATGTCCATTTCATTCCACCATCTTTCCTACCCCCCATTCCCCTCCTGTGTCCACCTTCCCCTTTGCCCAATCCAAAGTTCCTCCACTCATCCCTCCTCCCCTCATTATGGATGAACATCCACTTATCAGAAAACATTCGGCCTTTAGTTTTTGGAGATTGGCTTACTTTGCTTAGTATGATATTCTCCAACTGCATCAATTTTCCTGCAAATGCTATAATTTTATTCTCTTTTATTGCTGAGTTAATATTTCATGTGTGTGTGTGTGTGTATATATATATATATATATATATATATATATATATATATATATATATGCCACAGTTTTGTTATCCATTCATCTATTGAAAGGCATCTAGATTGGCTCCACAGTTTGGCTATTCTGAATTGTGAATTGTGCTGCTGTAAACATTGATGTGGCTGTGTCATTGAAGTATGCTGTTTTTAAGTCCTTTGGATATAGGTCAAGGAGTAGTATAGCTGGGTCAAATGGTGGTTCCATTCCAAGTTTTTTAAGGAATCGCCATTCTACTTTCCAGATTGGTTGCACCAAATTGCAGTCACACCAGCAATGTATGAGTGTGACTTTTCCCCCACATCCTTGTCAACACTTATATTGCTTGCATTCTTGATAACCACCATTCCGCCTGGAGTAAAATGAAATCTTAGAGCAGTTTCTCTAATTACTAGAGATGTTGAACATTTTCTCATGTATTTGTTGATTGATTGTATATCTTCTTCTGGGAAGTGTCTGTTCAGTACCTTGGCTCATTTATTGATTGGGTTCTTTGTTTTTTTGTGTTAAATTTTTGATTTCTTTATATATTCTGGAGATTAGCACTCTATCTGATATGTATGTGGTAAAAATTTGCTCCCATTCTGTAGGCTGTCTCTTTACCTCATTGGTAGTTTTCTTGGGTGAAAATAAGCATTTTAGTTTGAATTCATCCCATTTATTGATTCTTAATTTTATTTTTTGTACTTTAGGGGTCTTGTTAAGGAAGTCGGGACCTAATCTGACATGATGAAGAAGATTTGGGCCTACTTTTTCTTCTATTAGGCATAGGGTCTCTGCTCTAATTCCTAGGTCCTTGATCCATTTTGAGTTTTGTGCATAATGATAGGGGTTTAATTTCATATTGTTACATATGAATTTCCAGCTTTCCCAGCACCATTCATTGAAGAGGTTATCTTTTCTCCAATGTAGGTTTTGGAAGCTTTTGTCTAATGAGATAATTGTATTTGTGTGGGGTTTGTTTCTATGTCCTCTATTCTGTACCAACAGTCTACATGTCTGTTTTGGTGCCAATACCATGCTATTTTTGTTACTATGGCTCTGTAATATAGTTTAAGGTCTGATATTGTGATGTCTCCTGCTTCACTTTTCTTACTAAGGATTCCTTTGGCTATTCTGAGTTTCTTATTTTTCCAAATAAATTTCATGATTACTTTTCCTAGTTCTATGAAGAAAGTCATTGGGATTTTAATAGAAATGGAATTCAATCTGTATAATGCTTTTGGTAGTATGGCCATTTTCACAATGTTAATTCTGCCTATCCAAGAGAAATTGGAGAACTTTCCACATTCTAAGGTGTTCAATTTCTATCTTTAATGTTGTGTAGTTTTCACTGTACAGTTTTTTCACCTCTTTTGTGAGATTATTTCCCAAGTATTTTATTCTTTTTTTTTTTTTGAGGCTATTGTGAATGAGGTAGTTTTCCTAATTTCTCTTTCAGTTGATTAACCACTGATGTATAAGAATACATTTGATTTATGGATGTTAAGTTTTTATACTGTTATTTTGCTGAATTTATTAGTCCTAGAAATTTACTGCTGGAATTTTTTGGGTCTTCTAAATATAGAGTCATGTCATTGCAAATAGTGAAGGTTTGCATTCTTTTTTTATTTGTATACTTTAATTTCTTTCATCTGTCTAATTGCTCTGACAATTAAGTCTGGTACTGAATAAAACTGGTGAAAGAGAACATACTTGTCTTGTTCCAATTTTCAGAAGAAATGCTTTCAATTTTTCTCCATTTAGAATGATGCTGGCCTTGGGTTTAGCATATATAGCTTTTACAATGTTGAGGTATGTTCCTACTATTCCTAGTTTTTCTAGTGTTTTGAACTTGAAAGGGTACTGTATTTTGTCAAGTGCTTTTTCTGCATCTATTGAGATAATTATATGATTCTTCTCTTTAAGTCAGTTAATGTGATTAATTATGTTTATTTTTTTCTGTATGTTGAACCAATCTTGGGGGAGACAGTAAGATGGCACAATAGAGAAGTTGCTTCCCAATAGCTCTGTGGTGTGAACAAAGACAAGCAGACAGACAGCTTTTCAACAAGGTCAGTGAATGATCAAGAATTAGGAGAAACTTTACCGGAATTTAATACTGGACACTCAAAGTAGATTGGGGACTCGGGACATCTGGTATACAAAAATGAGGGGGAAAGATCTCTAGGTCCATAGTCATGACAGTATCTGGAGGTATGAACCAGAACATTTCCTCTGTGAATGCAGTAAATTTTTGGCAAGTGTGTTGGGGTATGGAGAGCTTAGAGATCTGAGATAGTGCTTGAACAAGAGAAAGCTATGCTGTACAGTATCCATGTGAAGCCACCATCTCTCTCTGCAGTGTACATGGAGGACAGCAGAAGGAACCATTTTGCAGCAGGAACATGGGGGTCAGCATCTGGGAAAGCCAATTTCCAGCAGACCTGAGTGCAGCCCAAAAAACAAGGTGGGCAAATACATGCTGCGTGTCAGAAAGTGTGGCTAAGTGACAATGATGAGAAAATCAAGCAAGGAGAGAGGTTTACAGAGGGGAATACTGGTCATGGAAACCCACTGGACTTCCCCTCCTTCTCTCATCCAGTTTTTTGAAGGACTGGCTGGGAGAGAAGCACCTTACTTCTAAAGGACATGAGTGGGAGAGATGAAGTTTGGAGACTGAATCAGAGACTAAGAATCCTGGGGTCTCCTACACCACACAAGTGGAAGCCAAAGGATATTCCCGTGTGCAGTCTTGCAACGTGGACTGGCAATTGCAGGGCCTTAGAGGTATGCTGACTCAAAATCTCTAGATCAATTGGTACCCAGAAAAGAGACCAGAGCATAACTAAGTCTACACCCAGCCTCCATTTGCTCTGCCTCGATTTGCCTCTCACCCTAGCAACCCCAACCATTCTGAAGGTGGAGCTAGCATCAAACTCCAGACAACTCCACCTAACTGCTGAGAAAGAAAGCTGAGAAACTTTTGAACTTCCACCAAAACAATTTTTCAATTTGTTAATCAAGATCCTTTCTTTCTCTCTCTCTCTCTCTCTCATACATACACACACACACACACACACACACACACACACACACATATATATATATATATATAATTTTTCCCTCTTATCATTTTCCCTGGATTCTCTTTCTCTCTTTTCTCTCTCTTTTCTCTCTCTTTTCTCATGCTAACAATAACATTTTTTAATTCCTCTTTCACTCTTCCTATAATTTTTTACTTCTATCTTCTCTTTTCCTTGCTCGTAAATATCACATCCTTACACTACTTTTGATCTCTCTTTGGCCAGGATTTAAAATTGCAAACCCTTTTTAAAACTTACTGTTTTTATAAAAACAGTAATTGAGCACATCATTTTTGCTTATTGTGACAAACCTGTACATGTCTTAATATGTACAAGCTATTTGGTATAAGGCTACATATTGTTTGCATTGGGTGCTTTTATTTGTCTCTCCCTTATAGACAAGGTACTGGAAACCTTCAGAGACACTATAAGTATACAGGGCAGCAACTGTACTTCCTTAAATCCCCTTATTTTATTATTTTTGTAGACACACAAACAACATGAAAAAAACAAGGAAACAAATCACTCCAAACAAAGATGTTTCAATAATAGAATCCATTGACACCACAATAGAAGAAATGTCAGAGAAGGAGTTTAAAATCTACATAATTAAATTGATCTGCAATGTAAATGATGATGTAAGAAGTGAAATCCAGAGATAAAATTTAGGAGATGAAAAATCACTTCAATAGAGATAGAGATTCTAAAAAGAAACCAAGCAAAAACCCTCAAAATGACAGAAGCAATAAACCAAATTAGAAATTCAATGGAAAGCATCCCCAACAGACTACCCATTTGGAAGACAGTAACTCAGTCAAAGAAAACAAAATATATAATCTTGAAAATAGAATTGACCAGAGAGAGAAGACGTTAAGAAACCATGAAAATAACTTCCAAGAATCATGGGTTATCAAAAAAAGACCAAATTTAAGATTTATCAGGTACAGAGATGCAAACCAAAGAAATGCACAATCTATTCAGTGAAACAATACCAAATAATTTGTATGTCCCTCCTTTTATAAGATGCTAAGACTATAAGTGTTAGTCCTTCAACTTTGTTGTTCTTCTTTGGTATTGTTGTAATGGTTTGGATCTGAGGTGTCTTCCAAAAGATCCTATGTTAGTGCAGGATTATTCAAAGGTGAAATGATTAGATTATAATATCTGTAATCTAATTAGTCCATCACAGTTTGAATGGCCCAGTTGGATGGTAACTGTAGGCAGATCGGGTGTGGCTGGCAGAGGTGGTCAATGGAAGGATTAATCTTCCCTACAGTTCTTTCTTCTCTCTGCTCCCTGGTTACCATGAGCTAAGTGGGTTTCCTCTGTAATGTCCTTTCTCCCTGATCTTCTCCCTGATCTCAGACCCAGAGCAATGGAGTGAGCTGCCCATGGACTGAATTTTTGAACGTATAAGCAAAAACAAATGTTTCCTCCTCTAAGTTGTTCTTGTCAGGTATTGTTGGTCACACAAAGGTATTAACAAAACTATAGGATAACCTGGGCCTGTTGCCTTTCCACACAAAGTTTAGAAACCATTTGTAGATAAACATAGTGATAACTTGATAATTCTATATTTTCTTATGTCTAAATATTGATCATCTCTCCATTTACTTAGTTCTTCTTTTATATGTTTTGTTAGGGTTTGGATATGAGGTGTCCCCCAAAAGCTAATGTTTTAGGCAATACAGGTATATGCAGAGGAAAAATGATCAGATTATGAAAACTGTAAACTCTTTAGTAGATTAATTATTGATGGATTAATAATTTGAATGGACTACTGGGTGGTAATTTTAGGCAGGTGGAGAATGGCTGGAGAAAGTAAGTCACTGAGGTGTGCCCTTTGGGATTATAACCTGTCTCTGGTTTTTGTTGTTCTCTCCCCCCCCCCACTTCCTGACTGCCATGAGCTAAGCTTACCTCTACCAAACCCTTCCTACATGATGTTTTGCTTTACCTCCACAAGAGCAACAGAAAGAGCCAACTATGCACTAAAACTCTGAAATCATGAGCCAAAATAAACTTTCTACTTCTCTGTTGTTTTCAAGTATGTTCTCACAGCAACAAAAAGATGACTAACACATCCTTCATCACAATTTTGTGGGTTTTCTCACACAAAAATTGTACATAATTAATTGAATTTTTGTGTTGCTAATGTAAATAGTAATGTGTTTATAATTCTGAATTCCATTTGCTCACTGCTGTACCTGGAAAACAATTGACTTTCTAATATTAACATCACATCCCCTGATACTTTTGTATACTAATTTATTCATTCCAGAATTTTTTTGTACTTTTCTTATAATTTTTTTTAATCCAATTTTGGCATTAGGGTAATTCTGATTTTATAGAATGTGTTAGTTTTTTTCTCTGCTTGCTTTTTAGGAAAACAATTTGTATATTTTTTCTTTTGTTGATTTTCTGTATGGATTTCATTTTTTAAGTTTTTTTTGTCGAGAATTGGTATAATTTATATATTTGGGAGAATTTACTTGTAAGGATTTATGAATATGGCTCTTTCTGTTTGAAAGGTTGTAGATTATTGATATAATGTACTTAATATAAGTCTATTCACATTGTCCATTTCTTGTGTGAGTTTTTAGAGACTGCTTCTCTCAAGGAATTGGACCATTTTCACTTCATAGAGAATAATAAATTTGTAGGCATAAAATTGTTCAGTATATTTCCATATTATCTTTTCCACATCTAAGGGACCTATAGTGATGTTTCCCTTTTCATTTCTGATATTAAGAATTTGTGTTGTCTCCCTTTGGCTCTAAAAAACAAGTAAAAAACATTTATTTTATTAATCCTGAAGATACGAACTAGTTTTTTACAATTTCATTAGTTTCTGCTCTAATTTTTATTATTTCTTTTCGTCTTCTTAATTTTGTATTTAATTTAGTCTTCTGTTTTCTAATATATACAATTAATGCTACAAATTTCCCTGCAAACACTGCTTTAGCTATGTCTCCCAAATTTGGTAAATTTTATTATCAATATCATTTAGTTCAGGGCTGGGGATGTGGCTCAAGTGGTAGCGTGCTTGCCTGGCATGCGTGGGGCACTGGGTTCAATCCTCAGCACCACATAAAAATAAAATAAAAAATGTTGTGTCCACTGGAAACTAAAAAATAAATATTAAAAAATTCTCTCTCTCTCTCTCTCTCTCTCTCTCTCTCTCTCTCTCTCTCTCAAAAAACATATATTATTTAGTTCAAAATACTTTTAAACTTCTCCTGACATTTCTTCTTTGACTCATGAGTTCTTTAGAATTGTTCCATTGAGTGGCACCTAGAAAAGGGGTAAACATTCACTTGAGCAAGATGAAAAAATCTGGATATATAATGTATAACACAGTGACTGTAGGTGACAAAGCTGTCCTATAAATTTGAAACTTGCTAATAGGATAGATTACAACACAGACACACACACAATAGCAACTTTTTGAGGTAAAGTAAATGTTAATCAGCTTGATTATGGTGATTATTTTACAATGTGTATATACATACAACATCAATTTGTATATCTTACATGTATACAAGTTTTTAATAAAGAAAAAATAGAAATGCAGAATTTGAAATCCCATACCAGATCTACTGAATTAGAATTAGAATATACATCTTAAAATACAGTTTATAAGCACAAAATAATTTTAAACATCCTGCTTTTAAAGAGTTGGTTGTTGAACTACCAAAATTCAGACTGAAATCAGTCTTCTGAGTTTGATTCCTGCTGCTGTTGAGTGATAGCAGCTGTGTGGCTATAGATATGAAATTTAAATTCTCTATGTCTTATCTTTCTCTACCACAAAATAGGGCTAATGTTATTATACATTATCTTGATGATAACTTGAGTTAGAATATATAAAACATTTGGAATAGCATGGTTAATATATGCTATTTTATATAAGTGCTTAGTGAATTATCTATCATCAAAATTATTATTAGAGATGTATGGAATATGTAATATTTATCTTTGAAAATCTGAGGAGCTAATTGGCTTAGAACAATCAGCAAATTTTGAGCTAATTAATAATGGTGCCTCAGAAAAATGGTGTTAGCATATTTAAATCTAAATCAAAGCTTTTAATTATTTTAAAGTATTTTAAGCAATATCTATCTAGCATGGAAATCAAATCTGATTTTTCTTGAAGTCTTATAGAAATTTCAATATTAGCTGTTCCAAAAGTTGAGTTAAAATAGCTGAAAAATAATAGCAAAACTTTTCTTATTTAACTTGACAAGAGAGAATATTTCCAAGGTGTCTCCTTCGATCAGCCATAATTACTACTTTTTTGGAATGTATTCATACCTAATATCACCTTAGCTGACAGTGTAATGGTTCCTATCTGAGTTAAAACTTCTGAGGAACAATGTCAAGGGAAAGCTACTGTTCTTGGGAATTTCCAGAACATGTGTTTAGTCTACTTACAGGTTAAAGGGTATTTCATAGGCACCTTATACATAGTTGAAAAGATAAATAACTCAGTCAGAAGTCATTTAAAATGTGGACCCATTGATTTGAGATTTCAAAGAGTTTTTATATCTGAGTAAAGAAGAAAAAATAATACTCATTTTATTTTTAAATAAATCAGGTTTTAAATATGAGATCAGGGAGAAATTTACCAGGTAGAAGAAAGAGTGTAAGTAAACAGTATTTTCTTACAGCTGTCATTTCCAAATATATCATTTATTTGAAAAATATTCAGGTTGTATTCCTGAAAATGTGGGTTTTATTTAAAACAAAGATTTAAAGAATAAAATCTTGAAGGAGAAATGTTTTTAGAGTGTGTTTTGGTTGGACATAGGAAGCATGTGGATGGTGAGAAGGAATATTGAAATATTCTAATATAATTTCTAGAAGTGTACTGTATGATAGGTTCTAGTCACCTGTGACTAGTTTTAAGTTAAAGTTAAAAAGTTAAAATCAAATTACATTCAAACATTTGTTCCTGAGGCACACTCAACTGATCAATATCTGGATGCAGCTAGTGGATTCATTTTAAGAGAACAGAGAAATATTTCAATTATTTAAGAAAGTGATATTGAACAATGATATTACAGAATATAGCAAAGAATATAAAGGCACAATCTTAGGATAATCTACTTTGGAATAACAAAATTCTCTTAATAAAACATTTAAAAAGCTTCTATTTTATTTTCTAGAAAAATGAATACCACTGTATTCTTTTAAAATATGTTTATTGAGTCATATTTCAAATTGTCTGTGATCTAATAGTGGACCTCTTATTTTCCTTGAAAGTAAAGACTTTTTGAGACTTGAGTAAGAATTTCCAGGGGTTTCTCCTTTGACAATGAACCTGACCAGAGAAACATCACAGACATGATGACTGACTCTGCAACCTTCATGTAAGTAGGAGTGCAATGTTGTAATTTTTATAGTTCTATTTAGATTTTTCAATTTCCTGAGAGTAACTGAAGACTACCAAAGTAAGCACTCTCATTAGTGAAATAGGTGTTGAAATACAATTTGATTTTTAAAATATTCATTTAGTAATCAAATTAGAGTGTAAGTATAATAGGTTTAAGAGGAAGGTAGAAATCAGGTTATATTTGGCCTCAATGTTGAAGTAAATATATTCTATCTGGAACTTCTGGGAAGGCACCTAGATAAGGTCTGTGAGAGACAATGAGAACCCCAGTTCTGACCCTTCCCACTCTGTTCCACCATTTTTCAGTCAACTGATTCCATCGTTGGGAAGCTTTGGCATCAGGGCATTGGGAACAGAGGTTTTTGTTGTTGTTGTTGTTGTTGTTGTTTTAAAGAGAGTGAGACAGGGAGGGGGAGAGAGAGAGAGAGAAAATTTTTTAATATTTATTTATTTACTTATTGGCGGGCACAACATCTTTGTTTGTATGTGGTGCTGAGGATCGAACCCGGGCCGCACGCATGCCAGGCGAGCGCGCTACCACTTGAGCCACATCCCCAGCCCCCAGAGGTTTGTTTAGTTGGTTTTTCAGTACTGTGGATTGAACTCAGTTCCTCACTTGTGGTTAAGAGGCATTTGCTCTACCACTGAGCCACTCTCCCATGCCCTCCTCTTTGTTTTTCTTTTTTATAATGTGACACCTTAATCTTTTTCATGTTCTGATTTCATCCCACTAACTTTTTGTTTTTTCTCAGCTACTGTGACATTCACTGTTAAGCCTGGCTCTAGTGAATCTAAATATAAATAGATAGATAGACAGACAGACAGACATACAGACAGAATCATGCTGTTAAGGTTTACTAGCAGCATCACATGATAGGAAACCTGCCAAAGTTGCCTGAGATAGCCTAAATAGTCCAACAGAGGACACACAGGAAACTGTTCACAAAATACCATATTTTGAAAAGTCTGACATGGCCAACTGTGGTCTTGATGACTTTGTGCACCTATTTGTACACTGTGCAATCTGCTGCACTGAGATGCCCCTTGCTACATATCTTCAGGGGAGCATGTGTGAGATTGTATGGGCTGTGGCATTGTTTTGTGGTAACTTAGCATTCATCACTGTCTTCTGGAATAAAGGAGAAAAAAAGAGAGGAGGAATGGTAATTGCCTGTCATTTCTTATTAAAAATAGCAAAGACATTTCCTTGGGATTTTAATAAAATTCTAGAATAATGCAAAAGGGATGCAAGTGCTTTCCTCTTCTGAAAATATAACAGCTCCACCTTGAGGCAAAATTATTTTATTAAACTTGAAGTGTTGCAATCTGAAATAGAACCTTATATTTGTGATGACTAGTGACCAATAATACCTCTTGGAGAAAGAAGAAAAAGAAATCCAAAATTAGATGAGGGATTTGGAAGGTCACCTTGAGTTCCCAGTTTTGGTCAGAAACAATAGCATTAGTACCTAAGGAAGACAAATTATAGTAATCTTATTGGCCATTTTCAGACTGGGATTTCATATGCTCAAATCTGTGTTGATGAAATTTTATTTAAAGTTGTCAAAGGGCAAACTAGAACTTCAAAAATAGATTTACTTCCCTGGTCTCCACTGTCATATAAATTTCTAATACTACCCGGCCAAGAGAAAAAAAAAAAATGGAACTTTCTCTAGAACCTGCCATTTATATCTTATTGGTGGCAAAATGTTGCTGTTTGGATGTGAGAGAAAATGTGAAAACAGATACTATTTCATATTTTACTCATTTTCTGCAGCTTATCCTTCAGGCTGGTCTTTTGTTGTTGGCTTTCTTTTTGACTCACTTATCAAGGGTGAAACTTAAAACTATAGTAGAAAAAAATGTGAAAAAACTTGAAATCTGCCCCAAGCAAAGATTAATTGTCATTAAATCTCTTCCTGGTTACACATATGCTAGGAAGCCTCCCCAATGCAATTTTAAATATTACCTATGCATTCTAACTGATTATATTTTATATAATTTATTTACTTGTTATGTCTACTTGGAATTTTTGTGGGGGTGTGCATAAATAGCAGTGCAGGCTACTTTTGTATAAAAATAGCAATGATTCCCATGTTGCTTATTTGCTTCTCATAATTATATGGAAAAGCCATTTATTATATATGTTGGTCTTGTATTACTGATATCTCTTATTAAGTTAAATAGTTTTCAGTAGATCTGTCTATATTTTTTACATAGATGTCCACATCATTGAAAATCAAGTTAACTCTCTTGAGTCAATATTAATAGGTTTTTCCTAGAAAATCATGAATGTGTTATATAGAGACAATACTTAATCTTGTAATATCTTTACTGTTTTTACAACTCTTAATACTTAGGAATTACTTTATCACTGGGTCTGATATTAACTACGCAGAATGAACTTAATACTGTGACAGACTCTCTTTATGGGAATAGTGACCACAGGTGCTACTGGAGCTACCACAGTTCCTGGGTGAACTTGAGAGGGAAGAAAGGAAGGCAGATGGAGAGAAGAATCTAAATGAGATTTAAGCAGTGTCTCCACTTTCCTATGTACCAACTGCAGTCTACGAAAAGCAGCTGGGTGCTGAGGAGGCAAAGCACATTCGAAAAATACGATTATAAATGAGCCCGCTCTCCAGCTATTAAATTCTGTTAAAACAGCCTCATTCTCTCAGTCTGTCCTTAATACTTTTTCCTGACAGCTGCAGATGCTTATTCAGAGTTTGGGTGAGTAAAGAATATATTATATCCAGGAAACTATAAAAGCTTTTTTTAAATATATATTTTCAATACAGGTGAGAGGTAACACTTAAATAGGGCAGATGTGCTGGCAGTGATAATTATCGGAAGAGCTTTCTTTAGTATGGAAATCCTTATTGTTACAAGATAGTAAAATGTAAGAATTCTTCTAGGCTATAAAATATATTAAAGATAAGGAGCATTTAGAAGGACTAAATATGCATTCGTTTTAAAATTTAGAAGTCTTTTCCAGAAGGATCTGAAAGATCACATCATAATGATTGCACTATTTGGAAGCAGGGACTGGGAATCACAATTCCGTGTGTGATAGATAAACCTCTACTTCTTGACTTCATTAAGCACAAAAAGTGTAAAATAGCCAGTGTAAAACAAGCTATTTTTTTAGATAAAAAATTAATGTCACTCCAGGCAAGAAATCTATGCATCTCAGGTTTTCTAGATGAAAAGAGAGCTAATAAGTACACTTGCCAGGTGACAATAACTATGAAGTGATGAATGGCCCTTCATTGAAAGAGCTTTTAAAGGGAGCATATGTCATGCCTGGGAACACAGCAAGGAGCCCATGTGTATATGACGGAAATGTATGTGTTTCATCTTTATGTGTAATGCCAAATTACGTTTTATAACATTTGAAGTCAATTTGCCTTTAAGCAAAAATTCCTTAAAGAGTTCTTGGACTATTCCTTAGCTTTGGAATAACAGATCTCCCAGCCTCTTCCCTGAAATTAAGTAACTACTTGGGTGGTATTTACATATCAAAGGAAAAATTTGTTCTTCAGAACAAATCCTAGAAGAAAACTGGGCTCTCCCACTTTCTATCTTAGTGAATAGAATCAGTCATATCAATGAAGAAGAACAGACAGGGGTTAAAGTATCCTAGGAAATAAATAGGCATCATCAAGGACAATTTGAATTTCCAGGGAAGCTCTGGGAAGGTCCAGCCTCTCTGGCTAGACCCTCCTTGGCTAGACTGAGCATATTGCTTCCACTGTCAGCTCTCCTCCATCTTACATGAGGCTGTTCACAGTTCCTCCATTCTTGGCCTCCTCTTGGGGTACAGAGGAAGCCCTGGCATTCTGAACTTTGCTGCAGACTTGATCACTTACCTTGTGCATTGATCATGTTTTCTGTTTGTTTTGGTGGCTTTGCTGACACTGCAGAGGCTGTCTCTCTCACAATGGGCCAGTTTATATATAGAGAAAACACTGGCCCCTGAAGTGCACCTTTCCTGTGCAAGCCAGCTGATCCAGATTTCATCTTTTCCATGTTGTCCCCCATTTCTTCTACCTCCTCACCAATCCTGGTGTCAGCCTGGTATGTATCCCATCCTCCTGGGAACTGTGGGCATCAAATTAGCCTTTCAGTAAAGTCTACTCCTGATTTTTTGTCTTTGCCATTCCTAGATAATAATAAAACCTACACATTAAAACACCTTGTCCCTACTCACTCTGTGCACTTCATGTTCTCTCTCTAACACACACACATACCCTTCTTTTGATGAGGATGGCCTACGTTTTTACAACATGTTTTGCCTAACATAGACTTACCCTTTACTGACCAACAAAAATCATCACCTATGCTTCAAAAACACCCCTGCCTTAGGATTCATCAATAACTTTTTCTCTTACACTCTGAAGTATGATAGTAATGCCTTAATGGTAACGTTTTGCACATTATCTTATAATTCTTTACTTCTCTGATTCTTTTAGTTCTAAGCATGTTGTGTTGTTTAATATTGGTATTTCTAGTGTCCAAATATCTCCTGGCTATTGATAGTGCTCAAAATTATTTACTGTGTGATTTATTTTTTAAACAACAACAAAAAAAAACATTGTATTTTTTCACTGAAAATGACATCTTCCTTTTCCACACTTATTATCTAGACCATCAATTTCGTTTCAGTTGCTCACTATAGTGGATAATGTCTGAATTGTATGTTCTAGATCTTGAACTGGATTGTAAATTGGGAAGGTTTAAACATATATGCTTTTTGTATGCTTACTGTTAAGCCTAATTCTTGCATATGCTAGTAGTCGATTGACAGCATAATTCAGCTATAATTAATAATTCATATTCAAATTGTTTTCAGAATAAAATGAGATATAGGGCAATACTCTCTGTATAAATCTTCAAGTATAGAATCTGGACATACATTATTTTTGATTTCTTAAAGCATCTCCCAAACTCTTGGTACTTCAGAGGTAAGTTGTGATTCCTAGATGTTAAGCCCATGTTGAAAAATACAGAATAATATGCAGCTATTTGTGACAGAAAATGGGTGAATTACTATAATCATAAGTAAGTCATATTGCCTTCCTTAGGAAAGTATGCAAAGATTATAAAGTATCCAAAATTTGTGCAAGGAAAAAGAACTTTCTTAGAGAATTTACTAATATGTTATGAAATCCTAGAACAAAAGCTACAAAAGCTGGTGTTGAACTAAGATACCAAACATTATTAGGAACCAAAGAAATTCTGTTTCTCTGTTTCTGTCTCTGACACACAGACACACAGACACACACACACACACACACACACACACAGACACACACACACACCTCTTAATTCATTTTTACTTTCCTTGTCTAATTATTGTTCTGCTTCTTTCCCTGACAGTCACTCTATTTTATCAATGTAGAGGCTCTGCAATGCCTCCCCAGACATAGCACCTTTCAGTGGGTGGTGTACACCCATAATGCTTTTGTGCCTCGGCATCAGGGAGAAGTCTGGGTCAACCACATTCATGAGTCTCTCAAGCTGAACAAGGGGGTAGAACCCAAAGTTCCTAGGGGGTTCTCCTCTGTATCTGGGGTAGAATGAATATTCAAGATTCATCACCTTGGAGTCATCTTTGACTTCTTCTGTGTCTTTTGTAATTCTGACATGGATTGTCCTAACAATCGGTACATTAATTGTCTACAAATAATATTAATTTAATCTTAATAAGACATTATGACCTATGACTCATAGCTTCTGAATAAAATTCAGATTTCAGATGAAGCCTTATCCCTTTGAGGCCTCATTTCCAGGACTATTTTTGACTCTTTCGCATGTTTTCTATTTACAACAGCATTGCTGTCCATCACTTTGGGATAGCTGCGTATACTTCTCAATTTCAGAATCATCACAAAGTTCTCCTTATAAAAGAAATAATCCTATTAATTCACTGAAAATACAATTAGCCAAAACTGTAACACTTTCGTAGACGTTGTACTGGTGATTTTTACCAGGAATGAGATTCACTATGAGTCTATAAAGCCCTAGTTTGGCTTCATTATCATAAAGAAGAGATTTTACTAGTGACAAAATGATGTTCATAATATAATCTTGAAATATGAATAATTAGTTGCCATTTAAAAAATATATGCCAGTGGTATGGAAGGAAAAAAAAGCAATTATGATTGTGTTTAAATTTGTGTGTCCACTGTTTAGATAACAGTCTAAACTATTTTTTCTCAGGAATAAGAAAACAGTTTACCCACAGAAAGCACTGTTTTTTTTTGTTTGTTTGTTTGTTTGTTTGTTTGTTTAAAAAAAGGATTTTAAGTGGGTAATTTTTCTAAGTTTGTTAACATTGACTTTTTTTAGCTTCATTTTACAACAAAGATATCTCTTACCAAATGATATCTTTGACTAACAGATCATGAGTTCAATCCTTATTTTTGGCATTATAATAGGAAAATTGAGTGACACCAACACTGGTTTTGCTGTGCATCCACCTTTCCTTCACCTGTAACAAGCAGAGGGTACAGAGGCCTGAATCTAGCCTGGCCAGACACTTTCTTCTAACTCACATTTCCAAGGTATCTTATCATTGCTGTGTGTAAATCTGCTAATAAATCTAGAACCATGCCCAGCTTAAAAGTAAAATCACCATGATTGTTCATAATGATATTGTCTTTTAATTATTGAAATAATTTCTATCTTTTAATTATTAAAGTATAGAAATGTCACATTTAAATGTAATTTTGAATTGAAAACAAGTCTCCATGCTTATTCTAGTAAAAGCACTCTCTGTAATCAGTCTTATAATCCTTTTTACAGTTTATGAGGAGATATTGATGAAAACTTTAATTCCATACAGCCAAATTTTCTCATGAATTCACGAGTTTAACAGATGTTTTTGCTCGTACATTTAGACAGTTTCTCTGAACATTCTCTTCTGCTGATGAGTTGCTCTCTCTAGGACAAGGACTGCCTTAAACATAATGGAAGTACAGCTGTAGTCATAAATGGATGTGATGCTCCACATATTTAAAGTGGCTTCTCAAGCTTCAATCAACTTGGTTTTCAGTGATTAAGTCTGTGCTTTTATAAATGATGATTTGTGTCTTTGAGATAATAGTTGGTGGTTGCCATACTGTACCCTTAGATGATGTAAACTTTTGTATCATAGTGTAATTTTGTTTTAGTTCAGAATGTAAGAAATATGATAGCTCTTGAATTCAAAATGAGTGCCAAAGCACATTCCACAGATGAACTCAAGGTGCATTATAACTAACTAATAATGTCAAATGTTCCAACTTTAGACCATCGTGTCTTCATTTTCTTAGTCTAAGGATATCTGCCTATAGGACCCAAGACCCCAGAATTCCTGTCACACTTTCCCCTCACCCTCACCCCCAGATCAACACACAACAGTATCTGCTGTACACGGATTGACTTGTTCCTTGTCTTTTAACTATGGAGCAAGCACAAGGGTAATGTCAGTGAAGACACAGAGGTCACTGGAGTCCTTGAGAGGGAGTACAGGTGACTTCTTTCAGTGACACTTTGCCATGTCCTAACTCCTTAGTTTCTTGATAATTCTTTTTAAAAGAAACAACAAAAGTGAGAATCCATTCAGATTGATTACATATCAAGTCATAGCTGTGGTACAGTTAGTATTATGAATATAATCATGTCCTCTTTACATGTTCTTATTGGTGTGTTTCCAAAAATAACAAGTTACTGAAATAGCCATGCTCTCTCAGCAATAAGATTCATTCATTCACATATTCTGTATTCACATGTCTATCAAGTCTGTGTTATGTGATAATCAAGAGTTTTCTTACAGCATCCTTGAGCACCAAGTGGGGGGGGGGAATAAATAAGAAATAAATAAATAAAATATTAAGCTGCTGTTTCCAGTGATTGCTTTTTATTTTTAAGTCTTAACATAAACAAAGAAGCATGCCTGATCTTTCAGTTCAGCTTTCCATATTCTGAGGCCTACTTAAAAAAACGTAAATTATCCCCAAGATAAGCTCACCTACGATTAAAAATGAGCCCAATAGGAAACAGAAGCTATTGATTTTTCTTTTAGAAATTGGATATTTGAGACTTCATTCTCTCACTTAATCCTCCAGAAAAAGACAACCTCATTTTATGTAAAGAGGTAAAGGTGAAATGCTTAGGATGCATACTGATTAGCCTTAAAGAAATTGAAATAACCTGAAAATAAACCCCAGTGCCTCCTTATTAAGTCTTCATTTCAGTGCATTTCTATTCTAAGTTTCAGTCTGTAACACCTGTATAAAGCATAGAAACCTGTTGAGAGCCACCTGGTTTGTTGGAAAGTTGACAAATTTTGGAGCAAGGATTTGAGTAAAACCTGCTCTTCATTTCCTAGATCTCATGGTCCTAGAATCTTTATCCTACTTCTGAGGGTCAATATTTTCTTGTATACAGAATGGTACACAAGAATGTGATGGAGGAATTGGGTCGATGTAAATAAACTAATACAAATAAGTAAAGTGCCTTGCTTAGTTATGAGAATATTTTATAAATGTTAATTCTCTTCCCTAGTTTTCAGTTTGTTTCTCAGGGCCTAGTGAAATGCATTCTTTGACATTGATTTGTGTGGAAGAAGTACAAAGTGTTAATTCAGACACCTAAATGTGTCAGCGTTTAAAATAGTATAATAAGGATCTGTAAACTGCCAATGATTAAAAGTTTAGGAACTTTTTATATGAAAGGTTTTTCAATTAAGAATTATATATTTGATCTTGTATATAATAATATGAAATTTGTCTATCTAAGCATAAATATTAGATAGATTCTGGGCAATGATTTTACAGTTGAGGTCTAGACAGAATTTGAAGCTCCTTAACTCTCACATACTCAAGAACTCCTAGCTCAGATCATCAAATAGACTATTCTAATGTTCTGCTTCTAATGTTTTCAGCTGATATAATCAGATCATTATTTTGTGGCCCAGGGCAAGTAATTTCATATTCTTATAACCATTTTCCTTGATATGATAAATTTCTATCAGCACATGCTTATAAACAGGAGTTATGAGCACATACAAAGCTTTGTTTGAAAAAAGTTAACTTTTTCTGTTTCCCCTAACAGAATCTTGTGATAGGAAAAAAAAAGTTTGTCTCCCCATTAAAAATATGAGGATGATTTTAAAGGAATTACAAATGAAATTTTAAATGAATTCTAACCATAAGGTCTATGTTAAAAGTCAATAAAAGATGACTTTAGATACAATATTTATCTGTCTTTCACTTCTCCTCCCAGAAATTCTATAAAAAAATAAGAATTTTTTTAAGTCACAGTTAAATATTCAGCAAAACTGAGTGAAGGATACAATTCTCACACTGAATATGTATGAAGGTTTGTAAAAGCAAGTAAGATGGAGTAAAGTGATAAGAAGAGGTTAAAGGAAAAAATAGTGGACAGACTCATGTCAGATGTTCTCAGAAAAAAAATAAATGCATTTACTAAAAGTGTACAGCCTATCCTACATTGCAAAGTCAAATCACAACAATGAGGGAAGGCACTGTGGGGTAAGCAACAGCAGAAGTTATCTTCTACAAACATCTTATTCAAAGTCGCAATGGAGTTAGGTCTGCATGAAGAATGATCAAGAGAGCCATTTCTGTAGGAAGTCACCCCACAAGGCAGATGGAAGCCTTTAGATAATGAGGCCTGGGAGACCTCTGGCTCACCTTGCATCCCTTACTGCTTACTGGTTTTGAGAAAGGTAATTCTCATTCCATGTTAAAATTTAAAAATCATATAACACTCAAAAAACATATATGTACACACACCAAAGGGAGAGACACCTGGAAAAAAGAAGAAAAAGTTAACAATTGATGAACATTTGCTTAAGAAACAGTTAAAATATCATAGCCAAGAAATTAGCTGTGTAATAAAAGGGTTTTCATGAAGTCCCCACTTTTATGGAAAATCCCTGATCAGAAACACAAGAACTCCAGAAAGTCATTTCAAGATAACAGAAAGACATGGAATGTGAGTGAGTGGTCTTAGGGGGAAAAAATAGATTAGGAAAAAATGTCTAACAGAAATAAATTTGATATTGCCAGAATGCAAGGAATACGTTTTAGGAAAAACAGGATAAAGTTCATTGAGTATAAAAATGAGAGTAATATGATGAAATGGAAAGAAACAGTCTTTAGAAATAAAATGTTGTTATATGAAGGACACGCAAAAAATGCAACATAGATATAATTGAACCCTAAAAGCAAATATGGCAATAAAATAGAGCATATAGGTAAACATTTAAAAGTTATTTAACAAAACCGAGTGGTAATATAGAGTGAGAAAAGATAACATTATTTGTAGTAGATTATGTATAGAGAGATTACCTTTTAAAATTTGACATCAAAGAGAAAAATATATAGTGTAAAGAATAAGAATAAAAAGAATAATAAGCTTTCAAAACAGATTAAAACATTTTCAGAACAGAACACAAAATGCAAACCAGAGCAAAGCAAGAGACTGCAAAGCAAAATCCCTTTAGTAATCAGAATCAGAGAATATAGAAAACATAAAAGAACAAAAAATATTCACATTGATAAATAGTGTAGCTTTCTTATTAAAATAAAAAACTTTCATTCTGATAACAAAACCCATATAGGGACAAATCTGAACAGAAAATTCATTTCTACATAGAAAAATTTCAACAATCTGATTTCATTCCCCAAGTCACCATGCATAGATTATTTAATAGAAAAATTCTGCAAAACCTATTGAAATCAGATTATTTTAATACTATTTAAATTATTTCACAGCAGGAATTCAAGCACAAAGAATGACATCAACGTTAATTTCATAAAGTGAGTATAATTCTAGCACGAATACCTAACAAATATCAAATGAAGACATAAATACACAAACACAAGATTTATGCCAAATTCTCTTTGAAGTTCCAGTGTGACACGCCTATGGAATATTCATTAAAAGAATTCAACAAGTATGTGAACTGTATACAAAAACATAAAGTGGTTTATTAAAGTTAATATAAAATTATTCAATATTTACATATTAACTTATAATTCATTCTTTTGATAGATAATAAAAACCAACTCATAATTTCAATATATGCCAAAAGTTACCTGAAATAATTCACAAATATTTTTATTTGCTAACAATACCTTTGTTAGCATTTTGTCACTGTGACCAAAATTCCTTACAGTATCAACATAGAGAAGGGTAATTTTATTTTGGCTCATGGTTTCAGAAGTTTTAGTCCATGGTCAGCTGACTCCATTGCTCCAGGCCTGAGGTGAAGCAGAACAAATCTTTGTAGGATATGGTGGAAGAAAGCTTCTCAGTTCATGACTGCTGGGAAGCGGGGGAGGGGGGTGGGGAGAAAAGGAGGCAGGGTCAAGATATAAACCCCAAGAGTATGCCGTCATTGACTTCATTCCTGCAGTCATGCTGTACCTGCCTATAGTAACCAAACAGTAGTCTATTAAAATTATTAAACCGTCAAGTGGATTAAACCACTGAGGAGGTTACTGGCTCTTACAATCTTATTATTTCACCTCAGACATTTCTTTATTTCCAAACTCATGAGCTTTTGGAGGATATTAAAGGTCCAAACCATAACAATACTCAATAGAGTAGAACAGAATAGTTTATTAACATATATAATAGGAACATATGTGCAAGTATATAGTACTTATTACTTATTTTCTATACCTATTATAAAACACACAATTATCTATACACTATTAGGAAATTGATATTTCTTGAAATCTTGAATTTGGCTTAGAGGGAAACACTAAAGATATTCCTACTAACAGTAAGAAGAGTAAGATGACTGTGTCCCTCACATTACTATGATAAAATACCATGTTGGTACTATTAACAATTAACGAATATCTATCAAAACTACACATGTGTAAATACTTTGACCAAGCTATTCCAATTCTGGAAATATATACATAAATATACTTGCATGTATAGAGAAGAAAAATAATTTGAAATATAAAATTTTAGAAAAAAAAACAGGCCAAATTATCAATGATGTCAGAATATGATTGTATTCCTTGAAATCGTCAAGTAGTTGTTGAAAAACTATTAAAAAATAAGAAACATCTGAAAAACAGCAATGCACAGATATTATTAATATTTATGCAAACATCCACCTTTAGAAGTTATAGTAGGCAAAGGGAACCTATGAAAACAGCAGCAATGCACACCACAATCACCTGAGAATGAACTTAACCTTAATGTGCAAAACTACATGGGGAAGATAAACAACAATAACTACAAAATCTAACACAAAGGAAACAAACAAAATTAAAAATATCCCAAAGGAAATAAAAAGACTGGTCAGCAATCAAGAGTATTCATCCTCACATGGACAAGTCTCTCAGTTAAAATTTTCATTGGATTCCAATAAAAGTTTCTTTCCACTAGAACAAATTGATTCTAAAGTTCAGGTGAAGAATCAAAAATGCAAGAGTTGTGAAAGTAAACTTGAAAAAACAATGGAATATTTTACCTAACAGACATCAGTGCATAGCACACATTACCAAAACCTCAAGCATTCATGCACAATACTTCACATGAATTTATGGAAAGAGCAACAAGACAAATTAGAAAGGCTGGAAAAAGACCTCAGTTTGGAATAGGGCAGTGGCTTCAGCTGGAATCCTTGTGAGTAGTTTTGGCTTTTCAATCATGTTCCCAGGAACAATTGAATGGCCATCTGGAAAATAATGTAAACTGGACTTGTATCTCACTTGGTGCACCAGCATGACTCCATGTGCATTAATGATTTAAATGTAGGACTGGGGGTGTAGCTCAGGAGAAGAATGGTATGGAGCATGTGTGGGGCCCTGGCTTTCATACCCAGCATCAGAGAAAGAAAAGGTCTAAATGTAAAGAAACAAGGCTTCTAAAGTATCACAAAAAAATAAGACATATAAGTTTGTAAAGTAAGTTATTTCTAGATATCTTATGACCTAAGAGGTAGCACTCAAATAGAAACAAAACAATAAAAAACAAAATATTTTCAAGTGTTTCGAATAATAAAAATAAGTTTTAAAAACCAAAAGCAAAGACAACTGAGAAAGTACACAATTGAAAAGAAAAATTTGCAATTTCACTAATGATTATTTCAATCTATAAACAACTCTAAAAAATCAGGGACAAAAACAGTAAAAAAAGTTACAGAAAGAACATGAATTGACATTTCACATATACCAAAATAAAATGGCTTTAAATGCATGCAAGATATTTTACCTTACCCATAAAAATATCCGTGTAGGTTAGAAGGAAGCTGAGATAGCATTTTTCTCCTACTGGCAAGGTACAAATATTGATAGCCATTTTGTTGGTTGGTTGTTGAAATGCATTCTAATACATTTCTGGAATAAATTAGTTGAACCTATAATTGAGTTCAATAGGATAAAATTTTTTAATATATGAGTATATACACATGTGTACAGACTTCTATAATAGAAATCTAAATGACTATATACTTTTATATTTGTGAAACGACAAATATACAAGATACTAAAATATATAAACCACCAAAATATTAGAAACAACACAAATGCCTAATAATACAAGACTAAATTGTAAATTGCTATGTAATTATTGGGGAAAAAACATGACTGTCCACTATTATCCTCAGGGTGTGCAGTTGGGGTCCATGTCCTTGATATGTGAACAAAGAATTGAGCAAGACACACAGAAGCAACAAAGTACAGATTTATTTATTGAAGATGAAGGTAGAAGTAGAACTCTGTAAGGTAAAGTGGAGTGAACAGTCTGAGCAGGAAAGAGAGGCTTAAGGCCCAGATATCTGAAAATTAGTGTTTTATATGCTGAGCTGTGAGGCATTGTCTTCCCTATACAGACCAAATCAAAGAATTTACCCCATTTGATCCCACTGATTACATTAAAATAACTGATTAGAATAGTGTTTAATCCTCACCATACCCTACCCCCACCCCGCCATTGGTTACTATAGAAAACCTAATTAGAATACTGTCCACTTTACCCCCATTGGCTATTTTAGAATACCAAACCTGGGTGGAAGATATGACAAATAAGTCTTCAGTGTGGGAGTTGTCATAGTAATGGGAATTATTGTAAACAGGGACATGATGACTCATATCCCTGTCTTCTCCTCCAGCAGACTTTTTCTTGAAGTCCCTAAACTCATATCTAACACCATCAACTGATATGAAAATGCTTTCAATTTAAATTCTAAGTAAAAAAATAAAAGACAGAGTACAAGCTATGTGAAAGAAGAGACAATACTCCTGCATAATCTCTGGATAGAATCACTAGTATCCAAATGTTTTCTATTGCAGTTGAAGTACTAACCAGTTTGGAAGCTGAATAGAAGTTTAAAAGCAAGGGTGAAATATTTTTCATGGTATATTTTGTTTTATATTTGTATTTTTAAATCAGGAACATATCACCTATCACTTAGTTACATGTTACCATATTTACAGTAATTCATGATGACATCAATTTTAAATATTGATATTTCCAATATTTTAATGCAAAATATTTTATCTACTTAGATGTTATAAATAATACTCATCTTTGTTTTTCAGTCATTATATTTTAATTTCACTAGTAAAATAAAAATGAGCCATATCTTCAAATTAAGCTTGTATATGAATTATTGAATCAAGGTATCTTATATCATTGTAATAATTATTGGAGGCTCTTTGAAGTAAAAACATTATGGTTTTACACACACAGATTTTCACAAGTGTAATTATTTGCACACTGACATTCTCAAGCACAACAGAGCTATAAGACAATCTCACCTAGTAGAATGAAATGGACATCATTATCCTAGGTACATGTATGGCTGCACATAATGGTGTACATATGTGTACAACCAGAGAAATAAAAAGTTGTGCTGCAATTGTGTACAATGAATCAAAATGCATTCTGCTGGCATATATATACCTAATTATAATAAATAAATTAATAAATAAAAATAACTTGGAAGAGATAAATGAAATATTATAATGCAATTTACACAGAAACATATTCATTGCTTTGAGATTAAATATTCATCAAAATATTTATATTATAAAATTTGAGCCTATTTCAACTTATTTCTGAATGGCTTTGTTCTTCACCTACCACTTAATATCTATAGTCTTACATATCACTTAATTTCTAAGAGATGAGCCTTAAAATAATGAGAAGGCATTGTAATCAATTATGTATATAAGCTGAGAAATCAGGCAAACATCAGAATCCAGATTCCTTGAAGTGGCTTCTAAGGCCCTGTGTGAGTTGCCCAGTCTCCTTAACCTACTCCACCCAACTGCTGCTCTATCTGCCTTCATAGTTAGGTTCTTGGTTCACCTGCCTCATCTTCCCACTAAGGTGGTAGGTGTTCTTCAGATGAGCCTTTGTACTGGCTGGTCAGGATGCCTTGAATACTGCTCAAGTTCCTACCACCTTCCCATTTGGGTTGAAAGTCATTTTCATTTTTATGAGGACTTACTGATAATCCTATTTGTTATGGTTTAGACATGGGTATCCTCCAAAAGTTCATGTATGAAACAATACAAGAATTTTCAGAGGTGAAATGATTAGATATGAAAGCTGTAAACTAATCAGTGGATTAATCCACTGATATGGATTAACAGGGTGATAACTGTCAGCTAGTAGGATGTGGCTGGAGGAAGTAGGTTTATTGCAGGTAAGCCTTTGGGATTTACATTGTGTCCCTGGTAAGTGAAGCTCTCTCTCTGCTTCCTGGTTGCCATGTCCTGAGTTGTCAAACCCTTCTGCCATGATATTCTACCTCATCTTGAGACCCAACCCTGGGCTGAGACTCTGAAATAAACTTTTCCTCCCCTAAGTGGGTCCTTTCAGGTATTTTGTTAACAGCAATGAGAAGCTGACTAAAGCAATTATATAAAATTGTGACCATCTTCTCCATCTTTCACACCTACCCTGGCACTTTTAATTCATTTTTTAATTAGTTTTCTTTGTTCTCTCCCCATCCTGTAACATTTATCGCCAGCTAAAATAGTTTTCTTTGATTTATGATTTTGTTTAATCCTTCATAATTACTGGGATTTTATCTTTTCCAAGTCCACTTTGATCCAGAACTTTTAATAGTGCCTAGCATGAAGGTGGCATTCATAGAAAAACTGGTGAATAAATGACTTAAGCAATAGGCAAACAGAGTGCTCCTACCAGAGCATCATCAGGAAAGTGCTATTGGGTGGCTGTACTCTCAATACTACATCAACAATGATTTTGAAAATGGCTTCATATTTTATAGGAAGATAGCTTTATTAATACATTTATATTACTTTTTATTTATTGCACTACCTCTATACTAAATTTAAATCCAGAAACTAAAATAAAACCAACTTCAAGATGAATCATGAGGTATTTAAAACTATCTGATCTCTGGTAAACCTTTCTGAAGTCTCTAGGGAAACAATAGTGAGTCCCAGACCTGAAGGAGCTCATAGTCTGACCTTATGACTACATCCTCCAATAGATGCATTCTGGGAGTAGTCTTCTCAAAAAATCAGTACCTTTAATCTGTAAGATTTCATGAAAGAAATTTATGTTAAGAAATTATTTATATATTCTGGAATGACTATTAAAAATGCAGAGGATGTAGCTCAATGATAGAGTAGTCACCTAGCAATACAAAGCACTTGGTCAATCCCAGTACTGCAAAAGAATAAAAAAAGTTACTTTCTACTGACCTGGAACTTGGACTACTAGTATAACAATATTTTAATTGAATACATTTTTAAAGTTCAAAATATTTTAAGCGAAATGCCATGAAACATGATTAGTATTTATACTAGATAAATTCAAAAGTTGATACTTGTATTTATAAATCAAAATATATATGCTTATAGCAATATAAATGAGTTTTAGTCATCAGGTAAACCTCTGCTGATAGAAAACATAAGTAACATATTTTATTTTCTTAAAATACAACAATCCTTTATATACTATGCTCATAATAAAAATTATAATCCCCAAAGTACAATGTATTCTAAGGATTGTTATAAAGAAAAACATTTCTTAGTCTACTATTAAGTTTGAGACATACCTTGTTTTCAAAAAGTCTTTGTAATCAAGACTTGTTTGATTAAATACTTGGTTTAAATATATTATTATGGTGAGAGGATTTCCAAATTATTGAAAACATCAGTTCACAAAATTTTTCTTCAAATTAGAAATCAGAAAGAAACAAAATGCACATATAAATTAAACTTTCAGGACACCATTACATTTCTTTCTCTTTTTTCATTTATTTACATAAATTTATTTACATTTATTTGCCTCAAAACTTTTTATTTAAAATTATTTATAATCATGGAAATGTTTTAAGAATAATATCACAAATATTTGTTTTTATTCATAAAAATTCATCATTTTAACATTTTTACTCTCCCCCTCTATCTCAATAGCAATGAATGGAGGATTCTGAGATATTTAAAGATATAAAAACACATGAAAATTTATGCCTAAATATTTGACACATTTGTCCTAAGAATATGGGCATTTGCTTTAATCAAATGAAATATAAATATCACATACAAGCTGGGTGTGGTGGCACATGCCTGTAATTCTAGCAGCTTGGGAGGTTGAGGCTAGAGGATCACGAGTATAAAACCAGTCCCAGCAACAGAGAGGAGCAACTCAATGAGACAATCTCTAAATAACATACAAAATAGGGCTGGGAATGTGGCTCACTGGTTGAGTGCCCCTGAGTTCAATCCCCAGTACCAAAAATAAATAATTAAATAAAATCACATTCATGAACTTTAACATAAATATGAAACTATTATCATATATACTAATTTTCCTAATCAAAATTCTCGTCTCCAAATAAATGACCTTTATTGCTGACTTTTTTTTCAATCGAGTATCCAGTTGAGAATTACTTATTAATTATATCTTGATATCCACATCTCTTTAATCTAGACCAGAGTCTATCTTCTTTGCTGTTTATTATCACTTATCAATATTTTTAGAGTATAGTGCAGTTATTTTTGCCAAATTTCTCACAATTTGGACACTTCTCATTTTCTGTTTGCTAAGAAATTCAAGTTAAAATAATTGTCAGGATTACTACATAAGTGATGTAAGACACTTCCAAGTCAATGTAGTTGACTACAGAGGTTGACCAAGCATCTGTTATCTAATAATTGAGTGCTATGATAATTCTCTTGAGGAATATAGAATCTTTCTCTGTCTTTACTCACTACCTCTTAGAGCCTCATGTATCAAAAGCTAAGTATCAGTGACAGATCAAAGTAGCTTCAGGGACAATGTGGCCACACCTTCCAACTTAAAGGAAAACTATCTCCCAAAATAGGGTAACCGCATAAATCAAGTGCTCTAAAAATCATGGTATAGCACCTACTGATGTCATCATACTTTAAAAACATTTTACCCAGCATCTCAAATTGCATGGTTGGCAACTCTGCCCAAGGTCGGGCAATAGAAAGTTTATTGTAGATCCCTATTCATCTTTCCTCTAGTTTACTTTCAAAAGCTCACTAATCATATCTGGTCTACAAATGTCACAGAATTTGTCCTATGGTTTACAGAACTCATCATTTTTTTTTCTTAGAGTTTTTACATTTTCAAAGGATTATTATAATTATTTTTAGAATTTTACCTTTATTTGTTTTTTATGCGGTGCTGAGGATCAAACTCAGGGCCTCACCCGCCACAACTTTCTTTCGGGACTCTTGGTCCCATTCCATCCTAAACAAGTGAAAATCAGGAGTTCCATAATGTTAAGGATGAAGCAGTTTCCAAAGATAATGTATTCCCCCACTTGACAACATTTAAGTATATCTTATAAACTAGATAACTCTTCTAGCAAATAAAATACAAATATGAACCATGTTTTTCTCCACTTAGCTTGTATTATGAGGGATGAGAAGAAGGTAATCAATGAATTAAAAAATATTATATGGTAGTAGATGCTATGAACATTTTTAAAATAATAATTTAGAGTGATTAAATTACAAAGTTTGAATCACAACAGAAGTCATTTCTAGACACATTGACTTAAATACAAATCTGAGAGACAACAAGAAAACAGCAGAGAAAGCCATGGAACAAAGAACTGAGTGGAAAGGAAAAACCATTGTGAAATCTCTAAAGAGGGAAGGTCTTCTTATCTTTAAGAAATAGAAAAATATTATGCCTGTAGCAATGTGGACAGAGAGGAAGAATGATGGAATAAGATCAAGTGAAGGTATAGATTTGCAGTATGATATGATAACCAGTTTTCTAAATAGTACAGATATCAAGCATGTGATAAATATAAGTGTCTCATGCTTGGGTTTAGTAGGGACTTTAGGAACTACTGTTTGGAAGGTATGGGACTTTTGCTGTAAGAGAATTTTCATGAAAGAAAGAAATCTTTCTTATTAGCCATAAGTCAATTTGCAGAAAAGTAAGTCAAACAAGCCCTTGGATTTGTTTCCTATTTGAAGATGGGTCATATCTCAAGCCCTGTGTGCACCAGGTGGGCTGTCCAGCCTAGTTGGTCATTCTAACTTGACTGAAGTTTACAGAACAAAAAGGAAAAGGATATAAAGGTGAATATCTTGATTACAAACAAGTTTCAACAGCTCTTTAAAATAGAAAGTTAATAAAGGGAAGGAATTACCCCAAATGGCTGTAGAAATACAAGAATTGTTTCTTACTCAAATGACATTAATTTCTTAGAAACTAGAAGATGTAACCAAAGCATCGGAGTCTTGTTTTGTTCTTTCATTTATTAACTCATTCATTCTGGTTCTATTAATGTGATTCTCAGTGTGCCAAACACAGCCATATCCTGAGATGGAGAAAGCAACTAGAAAGCAACCTAGAACTAGGTCCTGCTTTCAATGAATTCACATTTACAAAGTAAGATAAAAATGATAATCCTTGATTAGACTACAAATAAGAAGTATTCATTAGAGGCAAACATAGCATATTCTGAGAATTAACAAGAAGGAACCAAGTGTTGTGACATCTAAGTACTTAACGGTGTTCAAGGAAAGACTCAGTGGAAAACATTTAATATACCCACATACAGAATAACATCTAATTTTCTATTTCTGTAATTAAAAACAAAAGAATTACAGTTTCTTTTTATTGTTGGTATGGACATATTATGCTACATTTTTTATTATTTCTAAAACATAGTTAGAAAAATTGAATAAAGAATACTGAGAAGTGTCATTTCGGGGGAAGTTGGACTTTCATGCTGTGGCATTAAGAGGTAGTCTGGGTTCTGGGAAATTATGCTCACTTTCTCAAGGGTTTGGGGAGAGATGTCAGAGTCTTAATTCACTCCTAGTTTGTCACATATGGGGAGTTACAGAGAGTCCTACTATAGCTGAATAAAGTCTAAAATGAAATCCTGAGAACAGATTGAAAATTACAGTCAGCTCATAATAAGGAGAAGGAATAAGACAGTGAATGGAGAGACACATTTAAAAAATACAGAAACACATCTGCAACTCTCATTGAGCCACCTGCCAGGCTCTAGGCTACTTTCACAAAGGCCAAGATGCAGCTTGATTTAAGGGTGGGTAAGACAGCACTGTGCAAATTAAAGTCTGATACTGCAGACTCACAGGACAGAGGCAATGACTGAGAAGAGTGGGAATGCTAGGCATCTCTTATGTGGTTTTGTTTTGTTTTGTTTCCATAGGAGGGAAAACACAAAAAAGGATAGAGGGTGGGCTTGAGTCAGGATGCAGAACCAGATGTCCTGCCTGACTGGTTAAGGACGCTCCCTGTTCTCAACAGTTTTACCCTGGCATTATTTTTCATTCCAGGGAGCTGTTAGAGGGCAGAATGAAGCAGTTATTTGCAGAGCTGGGAACATTTAAGATTTAATCAAATTTTTCTAAGATGATGGTATTGGCATTTTTCCCTCTTGGTTTATAAATCAACCAGTGTATTTCGTGCTGATAGATGAAGCAAAAATAATGCTGAACTTAATTTTTATTACTTTAAATTATTTATAATGATAGGACTCATCTTGGAGTATTTATGATAAGCTATACAAATGGTACAAAGTAATACTATTTAAATCTAATATAAGCTTAAACTTAATAGAAAGTCTATTTTATGAGGCTATTTGCCATTTTACATTACACAGCATTATCATTTTAGGTATCAAATATACTATGCAATAACACAGATTGTTTATTTAGTGTCATTGTCTATGGCAGAATAGGGGTTAAATCCCAAGGCCCCTAAAGCAGAGCAAAGAGGTTTTTATTCTTATTTGAGCTCCACTAATAAAGGAAAACTTCACAGTCCTATGAAAAGCTCCTTCTGTCTGCAAAAGATATTGCAAGATGTCAGAAGGCATCAACACCAAAAGGAGGTGTGCTCTTTACCTACTCTGTTGCTAGCAAGTGACAAAAATGTCTTTCAGCAGAACAATTATAAGGTTATGGTCCACGGACAGGACAGTCATTTGTGAATAATGTGCACCTGCTGTCTAGAGGCTGGGATTTTAAAAGCTCATTCTCTCTATGAAGAAAGAAACCTTTTTTTTCCTTCAAAATGATAAAGGATAGAGATAAAGGTACACATTAGTATTTGTTTTAACATAGTCAGCTTTACTATTAATAACTCAATTAGAGAAAAAGTGCTGTACTCTTTCTGTAATCACACTGTGAGTTTGAAAATCTCTAAAGAAAATTTAAAATGGAAAGTAAAGAAACAGCCTAATATCAATCCAATTAGTAGTTGTAACCAATTTAATTAATTTAATTTGATTTGATTTAGTTGAAAAGCCAAAGGTAACATTTTTATGATCCTGTAGAAAAATCATGCCACATATTCATATTCTCTACTATTTGTATTCACATCACAGCAATGACTATATTTAGCTCTTTACATGGAATGTTTTAACAATGTCTCCAAAAGGGTAACTACAAAGACAATTTCACATCAAATACTAATACTGAAACTTTAATCAGCATACATTAAAAAGAATATTCCTTTCCAATTAAGATAGTTTTCTTTCTATAGTCATGTTACAAGGATTTGGTCTGTCCTAGGGATTGATGCACATAAAAAGACTGGGTGATTATGCTAAAGCAAGTTCTCCCATTTCATGCAGTCTATGAGGCCACAGTTGCTATAGCAACTGCTTTCTTACAAGATCTCTTGCACATAGTAATTTTCTAGCTTTATCCATTCCAAATAAATGTAGCACTCATGTGTCCTTTTTGAATGACACAGTTTAGACCCTTGGTATTCCTCCAAAAGAACAAATTGACTATTTGCAAAAAATTCTTCAGGTCCTTGAGTATCCATTATTTAGGAATTTCAGTGATACATTAATTTAATTTATACCCATCATGAGACTAATGAACAGGCAACGATCACTGAGAAGTGAGCTTCTCTATCAGATGGTATAGAGCAAACTAATGCCACTTTATTATTTTTGATGATTGATTGTGCGGCGGTCATTGCTTAGTGAGTCTTTTAACTTTGTCTCATTTTAATGTGATACTGGCATAAGGATAGACACATAAATGAATGGAATAGAACTAAAATTCCAGACATCAAAAAGGACAGTTACAGCCAATTGGTTTTTAATGAGTGTCAAGACAAGTCCATGGTGGAAAAATAGTCTTTTCAAAAAAATGGTATTGGACAACTATCTATATGTATGTGAATGAAAAAAAGCTGAATGCTTATCTCACATCATATGCACCTTTGCATACAGAATAGATCATAGACATAAACACAAGAACTAAAATGGTAAAACTCTTATAAGAAGCCATATGAGTAAATCTTTGTGATGTTGAATAAGGCAATAGTTATTTTAAATGTGACACCAGAAAAATGAGTGACAAAGAAAATGCCGATAAAGTATGTTCACAAAAATCAGAAGCTTTTGTGTTGCAGAGGACACCATTAGGGAATTGAAGTGGGAGCCTACAGAATTTATAAGCTTACAATTAAAATCCTCTGTATTGTAAGAGACTTGAGTCCACAATATATAAAGAGGCCTTGCAATTCCACAATTAAAAGACAAATAAATAAAAATAAAAAAAATAATTTAGACAAAGATTTTTACAAATAGGAAAATAATTTCTCAAAAGAAATTATGAAAATGTTCAATTAGTATGCAAAATGATGCTCAGCATTGTGTCCTTGGGGAAATGCAAATCAAATTCACAATGAGATATTATTTCATCCTAGAAATATATCTTAATAAAGATGGTAGACAATAAGTGTCATTTAGGTATGGAGAGAGCCCATACATGATGAGAATGTAATAAATGGCTCGACCACTATGGACAAAAGGCAGCTCTTCATAACATTAAAAATAAAGTTCCCAAGTGAACTAGCAATTTCAATTCTAGGTATATATTTGAAAGAAATAAAAACACATATTCCCAGGAATCTTGTACACAAATATCCACAGCAGCATTACTCATAAAAAACAAAATGTTGAAACACCCTAAAAACCCATCGCTGATGAATACATAAATAAATATATTTGGCAGTAAAATGAATACAGTACTGATGCATAAAACAACATGGATGAGCCTTGGAAGTATTTACTAAGTGAAAGAACACAGTTATAATATATTACATGTTAAATGATCCCATTTTAATGAAATATCCAGAAAAAGTAAATCCATAGAGGCAGAAAATAGGGTAATATTTGCCAAGGGCTGGAGGAAAAGAGAAATGACTGTAACCAATAATAGTATGATGGGAATATGAAATTAGATATATTGATGACAGTTGCATAATTCTGTGGATATGTTAAAATCACAGAATTGTGTACTTTGAGTTAATTTTGTGATATGTGAATTATGTCTCAATAGAGACACATAAATACATATGAGGTTAAAGGGAGAGTCTCTGATACTGAACAATTATTTGACTCTTATCTATTTATTTTACTGAGGAAGATACTGAAGTCAAAATAAAATAAGTTAATTGTTTAAGGAATCAAGCTTAGATCAGTGCACTATGAATCTGGTTTTGTTCTCTTGCTTAATTTTAAATACTTCTTTACAATTTTCAAGTGCCCTCATGTGACCTATGACTCCCATTTAACATCCAAACAATATGCTTGCTTTCTTACTTCAGAAATCCTGGAAAAATAGTCCCATTGGATCAATATTCCAAACTATAGAGTTGAGATGTAATTTATGTTTACATTGTCTAGATTTTAAAGCTGTTTAAGGATGGCGATTTAGCATACAGATTGTATATTCAGACAGAATTGCCTCTAAATTTTGTTTCATCTCTGTGACCTCAGGCAGGCAGTTTAACCACTTTTAAGTCTCATTTTCTTCAATTACAATTTGGCTGAGACTTAACAAAAATACTTAGATCATGGTGTTTTGAGGATGCTAATCTTAGTGCCTAATACTTCAAAGTAGTCAGTAAACAACTACAAAACTGATAAGGAGGATGATGGTGATGTCGTTTTTAGCCTTGGAATAATAAAGTCAAAATACCTAAAGTACAGAGAGTGCATAGGCGTCCCCTCTCCTTTTTGAGGTTTCTTTAGCCATAATGAATTTTTTTTTTTGCATTATTGGAACCATGGGTAACTTCTCCCCATTTTTCCTCATGGAAGAACCTGAGAACACTGAGTTACAACAGAAGGCATAAATAAAATGAAGGAGCTTACTCTAGTGCTTTCTTTTTGGATCTTCTTCCTGAAGTGCTGATTTCCTCTTTGTTCCCATTGATCCTGTAGTCACTAGAAATAAGCAAAAGAAATACTTAAGAAGTTCAAGGATGGGGAGATGTACACCCAAATGACCCATAGGATATTTTTCAAGACTTTACATCTGTGCAATAAACAAGTAAATATGTAATACAAATGGAAAAAAAATTTTCTCAAGGGAAAAAAATCTTTTATTATGCTTGATCCTCATCTTATTGGTAAAATATTCAACTATTTGTCATTTCTCTTGGTTAGAGAATATACATAAAGAGACTGCAAAATTTTCTAGAAGTTATATTTTTTCATATTGCTTTGTGACATATCTGATGTTTACAGATGCATACTTCCTGGATGTATTCAAGACAAAGAGCAAAGGGGAAGGAACTATCATTTTACTAAGGGCCAGTGGGCTATCCCCATCAATCCTCTAAAACCATGTGGTAGATATTATTATCCTAATTATATAGATGGGAAAAATCTGACTTGGACATAGGGGCAGAGGGCTAATAAGTAGCAGAATAAGGATGTAATAAGCTGTCCCTTTAATTTGATTTTTGAAATAATATCTTCACTGAGAAATTATCTACATATTATAAAATTCAACTAAAAAGAAAAAAACAAATTTGTCCAAATTGCAAGGCTGATTTTTAAATACTGTACAAAGCAGTTTTATTCTAGGTGAACAATAACACTAAGAAAACTAAACTTTTGTATTGTATCAAGGACAAGAGAGGAAAAAATGAAGTTCATATCTTAGATTTCATGCCATATATCAAGGATCATTAAAAAAAATTGGGGGCTGGGATTGTGGCTCAGCTGTAGAGCACTTACTTAGCATGTTCAAGGCCCTGGGTTCGATCCTCAGCACAACAGAAAAATAAATAAAATAAACTACAACTAAAAAATAAATATTTTTTTAAAAAGTTAAAAAAAATCTCATGCAGATATGCCCCTTGATTCTTTAAGTTAGAACACCAAAAGTTTAGATTATTCTGACTGTAAACTAGTTTCCCATTCCAACAATAGAAGCCTTACAATACATTACCTGGGGAAAAGTTTAGTTCAAATTCCAGTCTGCCCCTTATTTAACTATGTGACTGGAATTAACATTTCAAAGATTTTTTTTCTTCATAGGATTGATGAAAGATTTTGATGCGACATTAGTTTATAGACTATTTTCCTCAGTGTCAGACAAACACATTGAAGTTTCATTAAGAGCACATCCCTTTCTTCCCTCCTTTTTTCCTTTGCCTTGTTTTTAGAGCACAAATACTTCTGGGAAGCACAGAACATTCAATAAATTTTTAATATTGCACACACACACATTTTCTTTGAATAAGGGTGCAAAGAGAAAAAGATTCATAGTTCTCACAAGGAGAAACAAAGAGGATGAAGGCAAAAAGGGAGAGAGAGAGAAAGAATGAGAAGGAAGATTGAAAGAATGAAGAATCCTTTTGTAATGGGGTGAGCAGTCTAAAAGAACATCTCAATTTGGATTGCAGTGTACTGGAGATGCCTCTCCTGTGGAAGTCAATTGAAAAATTAAGCTCCTGATTTCATGACCTCATGAACTTTCCACTTCCTCTTTTATAAAGATGTACTAATGATTACTAGGGGAAACTAGAGATTAGACTATATATCCTTCCTAGAATATTCAAATTCAATATAAGTAGCTAACAATAGCTATTTGCTGATCAACATAAAAAGTTTTGTGGCTAGATAAAATGAATAGTAATGTATCTTCCTATACTTCTTTATATGATCCACATTCACCTGCCAAGGGGCCACATTCCCGCAGCATTCTCCAGCAACATGTATTAACTCTTTAATTATTAATATCCATCTATAGAGACCTGAGCTAGGCCGGGGGTCAGTGGCTATGGTGGAAGGACCAAAAGACTTATGAAATACTGTTTTTGCCTTTAAGGACATAAAAATTTCATAGATATAAGATGCTATATCATGACCACTTTTATAATAATCATGAAGTCCAGTAAGATGAAGCTGATTTGAGAGTGAGGATTTTAGCTATGAAATATGGACATCATTATTGTGTTTCTTAATAGTTCTAAAATTGGTGCAGATTCATTCTGCAGGCTTTTTGGAAACTCTTGTTTCAATATAGCATCAAAATATATGCTGTTTTTGTATTGAGTAAAAATGTTTTCTTTGGTAATAAAGAAAAATAAAAGTCAAAACATTATTTTAACACCTTGAGAGGTTCATATACTTCACAGAAGCGGTAAAAGTCTCCTTGTCAGAGGTAATAAAAACCCTCCTCTCCAAATCAATCAATAGCAACAACTTACAAGAGGGTTGATTTGAAATGGTAAAGCTCACAGCACATTTCCCATGAACTTATAGACCTTAGGAATTTGCTATAGAAGCATGTTTGAAAAATTCTAATGTAAAAAAAGAAAAGAAAAACAACCAACAATAAAAATATAAGAAAAAATAAGAACTTCCTGGGAAACTCCAGGAAAAGTTAGAGAAAAGAATTGATTTTGACTTGAATTTCAGCATCCCTGTTTCATTATTCTGACTTTTCCACAGCAGTGAAAGAGTTTTCTAAAAGAAAGCTTTTCTTCCTCTGGGTTTATTGTACTTCGAAAGCAAAAGTAAATTTTATGAATAAATGTATGAATATTACTAGAAAAATCTTTGAAAATGAGTTTTAATAGAGGTATCCTTTGGAAAACCCATGAGATTCTTCAAAGTGTTGAAAAAATATTTCAGACTGCTAAATTTCAGGTCAAAAAGCAATTTAAGTTTTTCAAACTAAAAGCAATTTTAGAATCTTTTTTGTTATTGTTGTTAAACTGTTAATTTTCACAAAATGAGTTTGCTCCTTTCAAAAAGAGCAGATTTTTTCATACAGTGAAATATTTGCTATCATGCAATTATGTTGAAAGAGAAAGGGTAAGGTATAGATTTTTGCTTCAGTAGACTATTGATAAATAAAAGAACTCTGTAAGAGATTCAAATAATAATAATAATAATAATAATAATAATAATAATAATAATAAAACAGTCTATAAGGGCTTGATTTACTATGTCCAAATTGCAGAATACAAATTCCATGGAAGAATTATTTTCATATAAGCCTTTTCCATGACTAATTATTAGAACATTCCAAACCCAGTGTGGTGTGCACACCTGTAATCCCAGCAAATCTGCAGGCAAAGGTAAGAGGATCGCAAGTTCAAATCCAACCTCAGCAAAAGTGAGGCACTAAGCATCTCTGTGAGAACCTGTCTGTAAATAAAATACAAAATAGGACTGGGGTGTGGCTCAGTGGTCAAGTGCCCCTGAGTTTAATTCCAGTACCAAAAAATAAATAAATGAATGAATGAGCAATTCAATCAATCAATCAATCATTCCAGATTCCCATGATTTTTTATTAAAATACTTCAAGTTGATTGAATGCATTAAATTAGTAATTCTAATTTAATTTAAGGCAAAACCTAGCAATTATTTTCAAAACGTTGGTGTAATAAAATTATAATAGAGAAGATGAACACATGCCACGTGATGTGAACTCTAAGCAATTAGGAAATGTAGATATGTGCAACAAGACTCCTGAGGTCCAGCTTAGGATATAGTTATGGCAGCAGGTATCGATGAACCTGTTAATCAAAGATCATTCATTCACTCACTTTATCCTTGAAACAAGCCCTTTTTCCATCTCATGGTCCAAGACAGAATATAATCCCATAGTATCTCATGAATCTTTTCCTACTCTCTGTGCCCACCTAGCTTCATGCTGCCCATTGTCTTTCCATGAGTTCATGTATTCTCTGTCCTGATCCTGAAACTAGTCAGAAGCTCATGAAGAACTGTGGGTAAAGCTTGCCAATGAACTGCCACAGGGTCACTTGGTCAAGGTTTCTTTTGTTAAGGGACAGATGTTTGCTAGCTATCTTTCATGAGGAAATGAGTTAAATTTAAAACCTTTATATGTAATGACAAAATAGAGACTAACTGTTATGAAATGTATACTCTAAATATCAAAAATAGGAAAAAAATAAATGGAATATTTTGATTCAGTGAAGATAATATAATTCTAAAACATTTTTAATCTCAGAAAGCAATATGAGCTTTCTGTACCTATCCTACATGTTTTATTCTGTTTTCTCCCTAGAACTCCCATGTTTTTAAAAATGAGGGGAAAATCTTATAAAGTTTAACATTTTAAGTCACCTTTAGTGATTTAGAACATTCTATGGCATTGGGTACATTCACACTTAGCATAGCCATCATCTATCCATTTTTAGAACTTTACATCATCCTAAACAAAAATTCTTTACCCATTGAGTAATAATTCTTCCTTTCCTCCTCAGCCGCTTGTAATCTCTAGAATAATTTCTGCATCTATCAATTTGCCTGTTCTAGATCCTTCATATAAGCGGAGTCACACAATGTGCCCTTTTGTATCTGGCTTATTTTACCTAATGTTACAAAGAGCTATCATTTTGTTCTAAAGTATTGTTCAAAGGTCCATGTGTCAAAGCCTTGGTTTTCAGATCATGATTGTATTGGGAGGTTGTGGGTCTTTTAAGAAGTGGAGCTAGTTGGAGGAAGTTAAGCCATTGGGGGTTTGCCCTTGAAAGATACTGAGACCCCAACCCCTTTCTCTTTCTCCCTGTTTTCTTTCCAGGCACTTTGAGGTAAGCAGCTTCTTCTGCCATTTGCTCTAACGACAATGTGCTGAGTCACCACAGGCACAAAAGCAATGGGCCATACAAACATGAACTCAAACCTCCACAGATGAGTCAAAACAAATCTTTCCTCTTTTTGAGTTGACTAGCTCAGGTATTTTGTTACTGTAATGGGAAGTTAACGAACGCCATCATTCATACATCTTGTAGCGTGGTTCAGAATATTATTATTTTCTGTGACTGAACAATATACCATACACTGTATGTACATAATATGTTTTGTTTATCCTCTTGTCTGTCATTGAACACTTTGGTTCTTTTGTCACATTGCTATGCTTTAAGTAAGAACTTACTTTAAGTAAATTTTATTAGGACGCTGCAGCTGTTCATCCTTCTGTAATAGGGAGGTAGCCCTCACTTTCCTTCACCTACCTTTTAAAGGGGGATCCTGATCATAGTAAAATCACCCTGCACTCCCCCTAGTACAATTCAGGTGACAATTCTCATCATTGTTGGATCACTCTGTGAGCATCATGCAAGCTTCTGCCCCTTGTCTTTCCCCCATTTCTTCTTCCCAGCTTCTCATAGTAGCTGTTTCTGTGTCCTCCTCATAAACTACCTCTGCCAATGTTGCCCAGAAGATTCTACTGATGTCTTGGGACTTTCTTTAAACTTTGATTAAATGAGGGTCATTATTTTGTTTTATTAAATTTCCTTTCAATCGTATAGAAAGTCTTAGATAACTTCTGGCCTTTAATAAAATTGAAAAATGAAGTTTTATATGTGCTGGTTAATTACATTTCTATTATCTCCGATTGCTGATGAAAAGAAAATGAAGTTCTGAACAGACTTCACCAGAATTTAAGAAAATATAGTTCTAACATAAGTAGTGAAAGTTATCTTACTTTATGAAGGTTAAGAAATTTGAACTTGAGCCTTCCAGCACAAAAAAAGAAAGAAATAAATAAATAATGTGGTTTCCTGCTGTTGCTTGCTGAAGCCTTGATATTTCCTTGACATCTCTCCAATCCTCTCCCTAGCAGACAAGAGCTTATGAAATTATGAGAATAGAATAAGAAAGGAAGTCAATTGCAGTATGTCCAAATTTTCTTTATTGTATATAATGGCATATGCAGACAGGTGTGAGCAGTGGTATACACACACACACACACACATATACACACACACTCATATATATTTAAACAAAAACATTATTAATTTTGTCAGTCATCCTCAATGACGTTTAAGTCTTGTACTTAATTCACATGTCACTTCCTATTATTCCTTTTTTACCATGTAAGGACACAAACACAAATGAAATTTTTCTTAATCCGTCATTTGAGAGCTGTCATGATCTAGTCTCTTTAGAAGAAATGTTTTAGCAATTAGTTCAGTCAATATGCTTGGTAATGATCAGGAACTTCAAAATAAGCTGCAGTGAAGGGAGTATTATAAATGATAGGCAAACTAAAAATATTTGATGAATTAAGCAAAAACATATATGCATGGATTATCTCAAATAAAAGCTTCACATTTTCAAGGTAGTGCTTATAATTTCATAGCACTATTCTGAAGATACATAGAATTCAACTGCAGTTACATTCAGAAGACTCCTTATTTGAGAAGCAGTGGTTAGATGTTCAAGACTCTAGGAAAAAATGAGTTTTAATCCATCTCCTCCACCTCATTGTAAAACATGGTTAATAATAGCACCTGCCTTGATGGAAATTAAAAGTATTAGATGAATGTATATTTATACACACACATACCTATACACATATACACATGTACAAACACACACACAGCCCATTTTATTAATGAGTTCCACATTTGTGGATTCAACCAATGATGCATCAAAATATTCAGATGGCATGTGTAGTATACATACAAACACTGTGCTATTATTACCTGTGGGACTCGAGCATCAGCAAATTCCTGGGGGTTCCTGGAATCAATCCACCACAGAAACCAAGGGATGACCATACTGGTATATTTTATATATTCATATAGAGTAGCATCCCCATCAATGGGTTTTGTTTTCCATGATGTTAATTACCTACAGTCCATCACAGACTAAAAATATTAAATGGAAAATTTCTGAAATAAATGTTTCATAAGTTGTAAATTTTGTGTCATTCTGAACCATGATTAAATCTCTGCCATCTCACTCTGTCCTGCTTGAGATGTGAATCATACCTTTGTCCTGTATGTCAATGCTATACATTGGCCACCTGTCAATATTTTAATAGTAATCTTTGTTATCAGAGAGACTATTGCAGTATAACAGTAACCCTTATTTTACTTAACAATACCCCAAAGCACAAAAGTATAGATACAGGCAATTCTTAGCACATGATTATAAATGTTCTATTTTATTATTAGTTACTATTATTATTTTCTATGACTACTTAGTCTTTGACTGAGGACCAAGCCTGCAGATAGCCCCATATAGGCACAGCTTTGTCTTGGGAAGGTCCACTTTATCCCCCTTCTGACAACAGTGGCATAAGACAGAAGAGAGTGGATCATTTTTATTCCTCAAGCATGCACACAATGGCTTTTAATAAAATTGCAAACTTCTGCACAAAAAGGCACTGAATTCCTTCTATGTAAATACAGTCTACCTACTGCCTTAACATTTAACTTCTTATATTAATTTTGTTACCATTATTCTTTTGATGTTTCTTTTGTCTCAAAGAGCAAAAAAAAAATGCTTTTGAAAATTTTATTTGAGATTTTTAATTGAACCTAGGCTGGATATTTGAAAGAGTAAGCTCATGAAAGTACACTACCTTATTCAAAAGCCAGTTGACTCTTTAGATCCTTTATTCTTTAATATGAATCTTCCAACTGTTTGTCAAATTATATGAAAAGTCCAATGAAAAAAAATCATATGATAATTTAATCAAAATTTTCTTGGATATACAGACTTAATTGGACAGAATGTAAAAATCTTCCTACCTTAGTAATGCTATCTTTATTTAATAACTTGTAATTTCTCATAAGCCTTTAATAAAATCTATAATTTTTTTCCATTTCAGACATATTTATATTTTCATTAATGCCTATTTCCTTATATTCACATTCCTTCCCTTTATTTTCAAATTATAAATTATGCTACTACCAAATAGGTATTGCTAAATTTTTATATAGATTTTTTTTTTGTACTGGTGATTGAACCCAGGGCATCATGCATCCCAGGCAAGGTCTCCATCACTGAGTCACATCTCAAGCCTTTCATTTTAAATTTTGTGACAGGTCTCACTAACTTGACCAAATTGACCTTGAACTTGTGTTCCTCCCAACTCGGCCTCCTGAGTAGCAGAATTTGAGATATGCATCACCGCACATGGAAGTATATATCATTCACATTTCCATAGAATAAAATACATTTTGAGATGTCTGAGTAAAGTACATTTAATAAGCTATCCATTTATAATATAATTATTTTATCATACATGAAGACATGAATTACATTTTTAAGTCACATATCATTTTCCATAGTGCATTAATATCTGAATTGTAAAGAACATTGGTAGAGAAATACAGATTTGCATTATGCAGTAGACAGGCTAAACTTAGCATTTTTGTCTAGTAGCTGTCATGATTTTGGAAAATTAAAAAAAAAGAAATCTAATTCTTTCATTAAAGAGTGGGTAAAAGTGTAAAAATAAGAGCTTCCAAATGGAGAAATGTCAAATAAATAGAAATATGAGTAACATTAAAAAAAGGAAAGTTTCTTAACATTTAGCTAACAAAAAAACTTTATTAAATCATGCAATAGTGTTCCATGTCCTAGATTTTTCCCTACCACATACATAATAAGAATTTAAAGAAATCATGAAATTCTTTTTCTTTCTTTTACTTTTCAAAAAGAAATAATTGTTGCTATAGAATATAACTTTAAAGAAACTATTTCTTCCACGAAATTATGTAACAGTGCTATGGATTATTACTTAGGTGTCCCCAAAAGCTCATGTGTAAGACAATGCAAGAAGATTTAGAGGAGAAATGACTGGGTTATGAGAGCTTTAACCCAATCAGTGAATTAACCCTCTGTTGGAATGAACTGAGTGGTGATTGAAGAGAGGTAAGGTGTGGCTGGAGGAGGTGGGTCATTGGCGGGGCCTGTCTTTGGGGCATGTATTTTGCATCTGGTCAGTGGAGTCTCTCTTTCTGTTGCCTGATCACCATGTGAGCTACTTTCTTCCACCACACTTTTCTGCCATGATGTTGTGCCTCACCTCCAGCCCAGAGGAATGGAGCTGGCTGTCTATAGATTGATACCTCTGAAACCATGAGCCACCAAAACCCTTTTCCTCCTCTTAAATTGTTCTTGTCAAGTCTTTTAGTTACAGCAGTGAAAAGACTGACTAAAATGGTCAATGTCTTAAAATTGGCAAACTCTAGATTAATATGAAAATGAATAAAAAAATGAATTGTCTGGATTTAAAAGAACAATGTTTTACCTAAGATTGGAATCAAATGATTATGTGAAGCAGTCACTGAGGAAATTAAAAAGTTTAATTTATGTTTAATCTGTCACTCTCTTAAAATAAGGCTGCTGATCAAATTGTGTATTTTCATTATTAGTTTATCTAGTACATGGTTTCTGTATCTGTCAGTTATAGTCTTAATGGAAATTATAATGGATGAACTTCTAATACTCCTATGTCTACAGAAGGGATGCTGAATTTGCTCTAATTTGGAACTTAAATGTGCCTCAAAAGCGCATATGATGAAGGCTTAATCTCCAGAAAGTGGAGAACTTTTTTTTCTCTACAGAAAGTGGATGTCTATGGCCAATAGTCTGGAGATATTTCTATGTGCACTCTACAAGTAAGGAATCATTTCTGTTTTCATATGGTTAGTTTTGATATACTACAGATTTGAAATGCTATATTTTCTTCTCCTGTCTAACTTTTTTTTAAAGAGAGAGAGAGAGAGAGAATTTTTAATATTTATTTTTTAGTTTTCGGCAGACACAACATATTTGTTTGCATGTGGTGCTGAGGATTGAACTCGGGCCGCACACATGCCAGGCGAGCGTGCTACCACTTGAGCCACATCCCCAGCCCTCCTGTCTAACTTTTCTAAAAATATTTTTTTAGTTGTAGATGGACACAATACCTTTATTTAATTTAGTTATTTTTATGTGGTGCTGGGGATGGAACCCAGTGCCTCACACGTGCGAGGCAAGCACTCTACCACTGAGCCACAATCCCAGCCCTTCCTGTATAACTTTTACTATGGAATACAATAATAGGAAAAAAAATGTGTCAACTCATTGAAAACATGTCATTTTATGATCAAATATATGAAAGTTCCCTAAAGTTTTCTCTTTTATTCATGTGGTAAAGGAAAACTACATTTGTTCAGATGTATAGTTGCTTTAATTTTTGATTAATTTTTTGTTGACCATAAAAATTTTGTAATAATTCAATATATATAACTTTAAATGGTAACTACTCTCTCAATATTCATCTTATAGTAAATGGGCACAATTCATCATACTACAGTTGGCAACTGAAATTAATCATAGAGAAAAAGACAGATTGCCTGTAAGGAAATAAAAGTTTTAGAAAGATTGCCTTAACAACAAAAATGGATGCTTGAAGAGAGTCCATCTGCAAAGTGCTCAAAGGAAATAATTACTCTATAATTTTATACATACTTACAATATAATTCAAGGATGAGAATGAGTGAAAATATTTTCAGGTCAAAATTAAAAGAGAGACATTGTTACATGTAATAATTTCTCATCATGAGAATTTGAAAGAATGATTTTGATATGAAAAATTCAATCCAGAGAAAAAAGCAGAGTTTCAGAAATACATTATTTTTAAACATACATAAAAACTTTATGAACATTGACCATGTAAAGGTTTGGGGGTAAGTTTAACAAAGGTTTTAGAGTAAGTATTTCCAAACACTTGATATCGTATAGACTATTTCTTTATCACAAAGTAAACTTTTTGAAACTTTGGACAGGAAGAGTGACTTCTAATGTTTAATAGCACAGTGGTTAAGGGAACTATGGTTGACATTCATTGCATAACTCAAAGGAATGAGTAGAAACGATTTTGAATATTCTCAACACAAATTAATAATAAATGCTAATTACCCTGATTTCATAATTACTGATTGTACATAACATTGAAATATGTCACTGTACCTCATAAATATACACAATTGTTATATAATTTTAAAATAACCACATGTATCTCAAAAAATGTGTTAAATAAATTTCTAAGTAAACTAAGAGACAAAGAAAGAACCATAATATAAAGCTAAGATTTGATTAATAAGAATAATGCATATCAGCTAAAAAAAGTGTTTACAGTAAAAGTATTAAATGTTTGTTTTTAAAATTTTGACAAAGTGTTTTTAAAAACAGAATCACAAACTTCAAAAATAAATTAGTAAATTAATAATAATTTGAGAAAAGTAAATAGTAAGGATAAGAATGATAACTAATGCCACAAAACAGACATCTAATAAAGTAGAGAAGCCCAACAGCAGACTCTCTGAAAAGAACAAAATCTAGACACACCTCTAGCATCATCTTCATATCACTTTATGTATAATGCCCTTATTGGTATGAACCAAAAATTGTGTTGGCATGAAAATTTTAAAAAATAGTATGGAAAAAGGGAAAAGTAAATACAGTTTTCTGATAACAATATATCAAAAATCCAAAAAGTACTTTAGCAAATTGAATCTAATCCAGTGATGGATTCTGTAGGCAAACAGAGTGAATGAATTAATACCTGGAATACAGGAATAGATTAACATTAGGAGGACAAACTGAATTCTTATTGATAATGAAATTTTAAAAATGCTTGTTTTTATTGATCCAAAATTGCAATAATATGTCATTTCAATAACAAAGCCTTATCCAATTAGTAGTCAAATCTTTCTTCCCTAACCTAATTAGACTTTGTGACTGGTGTCTAACCAAATGTGTTTTTTATCCTTCTAGATGGTATTTCTTCATCATTCTAGATGATTAATCTAATGGGTAAGTAATTTCTTACAATAGAAGGTGTGATGGTTAATTTTGTGATCAACATGACTTGACTAAGAGATTCCCAGATAACTAGTATGGGTATGTTTGTGAGAGAGCCTAGAATGAATTAGCATTTGATTTTGTAGGCTGAGTAAAGAAGAGTATCTTCACCAATCCACATGGGCACATGCAATCCTTTGAAGGCCTGAAGACAGCAAAAATGTGAAAGAAAGGCAAATTTGTTTTTGTTGAGCTCAGACATCTATCTTCTCCTACCTTCAGACTTGAGTTCCATTGGTTTTCTGGCTTTCAGCTTCAGAACAGGATTTAAACCATGACCCTCCACCCTGCATTCCAGGATGAGACTAAATTATACCACTGGCTTTCCTAGTTCCCCAGCCTGCAAATATCATTATTACAGGACCCTCAGCCTCCATAATCACATGAGCCAATTCTTCTCCTTATAAGTTTGATAGACAGATAAATGTATACACACACACACACATTTGTTCTGTTTTTCTGGAGAACACTGAAGGTTGTGGTTTGGATATTGTTTGACAGTATCCTCTAAGGTTAATGTGTTGAAATTTAATCCCTATCATGAGGTATTGGGAGAGTGAAAACTTAATCTGACAATGGTGTTTACAGGTGGGGCCTTAGGAAGATAAAAGGATTAGATAAGGTCATTGAGGTAAAGCTCAGATGACTGAATCTTAGTGGCTTTATAAGAAGAGAAAGAGAGAATTTAAGATACACATAATCATACATACTCCATGTGTCATCTCATGGACTCTGCACTACCTTCCAGAAAGAAGGCCACCTACCAGATGTGGTCCCTCAACCTTGGATCTCCAGAACAATGAGTCAAATAAACCTCTTGTCTTTGTAATTCACCCTGTATTGTGTTATCAGCAACAAAAAGCAGACTAATTCTCTGATTAATACAGAATGTGACCAGAGTCATAATCTCACTTTCTATGTGGGCATCAGCCCATAGATTTTTATTAAAATAATTTTATTTCATTCTAACTAATATATTACAAAGACTGCAATCAACAGTGTATTTAGTGGAGCATAAATGGTGATATCAATCCAAAGGTGAAAAAACAAGAAAAATCAATGTAATAAAGCATTCCTAACAGTGCAATATGAAAATAAAATACACAAAAAAAGAAATAGAAAATCAATATCTAAAGTTGTTAAGGCTACCTATACAAAAAAAAAGAAAAGAATCTACATAGATGTTATTAGAATTGGTGATTTTATTGAATCTGACACAGTAAAAATAGAAAATATAATTTTTAAAATTGTATTTGATATTTTCAATAGCAATAGACATTTTAAATAGTAAATTATGAAGGCAAATGTTCAAAGCTTTTTGAATAAATGGTTTGAAAATATTTTTTATGAAGTTAGATTCATAGGTACAAACAATAAGAATAGTCTTAGTAAATTTTCTTACATAAATACTGAAATTCTTTGTCTCAAAATAACATCATATGGAGTGAGAAATGGCCAGATATTTAAACTAAGACATTTGTAATTCTTAAAACTCATTAGTATTTATGGTAAATAAATCCTGTGTACCAGTGAGAAGTGCATAAATAATTGATAAGGAATTCACAGAAGAAACTCAAATGTCTAGTAAACACAGAAAATAAGTTCCATTCCACTAGGAGTTAGGTGAACATCCTCTAAACCATAAAAGTGACACACTAATCAAAATGGGTAATAATAAAATGTGTCCCCAAAGATAAGAAACAAAAGAAACCCCTAAAAAATGAACAAAAATAACCTTAAGATGGAAAATGAACTTTAAAATATTATAAGAGTCTTATATTCTTAGGAAAGAGAATTGAGATACTATTTGTTTTTAGAATAAGCTAAATGAAAACTCATCTTAAAAGGTCTAATGATCCATTAAAAGTATATTGAGAGAATGTTTAAATTCCAATACAGTAAGGAAAATAAAATTTTAAAATGTCCAACTATCCCCCTCACTAAGCAAGGATAGAAAAATCAAGACAAATAAACGAAAGAAAGTAGGATGGTATAAAATAAGTGTAAAGGGGTCAGTTTAGTGATGGATTCTTGAATCATATTGAGCTCATAGTTCATCTGTACCACTTGCTAACTGTGTGATCATAAGCAGATCTCTGTGCTTCAAATCCTCATTTTTAAATGGAAATATGAATAGTGATAATATGAAGGGTTTTTAAGGATCAAATTATATATTGGTAGAGCTCTTAGAACACTGCCAAATACACAATGAGCAAAATACACATTTGTTGAATAAATGAAAATATAATAGGAGGATAAAAATTTTAAAAAAAAAAAATCACAGGCTGCATCATCTGTGGGATCTGACCTGATCCTTGTTACATCCAAGATTTGATCCAGATAAGGGACTCAAGCATCATTACAGATATGAAAAAATTGAAGGGGATTTTAAAAAATATCAATAGAGGTATAGAAAGCACAGAATAATAGATCCTTAGGAAATATGGAGTTACCTAGATTGCAAAGTGAAAAAAAAATAGTGTCAGTCAATGACCAGTGTCAAGTTATTTAAATTCTGAGAGGAAATGTAGATGAAGGATTAGATTCTTTTAAAATCCAAGAAAACTAACATAGAGAAAAGTAATATAATTTAAAGTAAACGTTATTAAGATTAGAAAAAAGTTCTCACTAGTATTTATTAATTACCTATTATGTGTAGAGTCTATTAAAACAGGCCTTAAGCACACATATACAAGAAATATAAGCTAGTCTCTGACACAAATGTGCCTTGTTAAGTAAAGCTTTGTTTATTGAAAGAAGATGGTTTTGTAGCAGGTAAACTTGCACAAACTAAGGAGAGGTGAAATAAAGAACAGAAGTTTCCAACTCCACTTCAGGAGATGGAATGATCCTAGAGAAATTTTTTTTTCTCATTCAAGGCAAAATCTAAAATCCTACGAATTTCTATACATCACATTTGAAGTTCATCTTTTATAATTTTTCATCTTGCTTACTTATCCAATCAAGCCTCCAAACAAGTAATGTTAGCCTTGACTTGGGGAATTTGTACTAGATGTTTCAAATGTCTAGAACTTTCGCCCAGGATAGACTTGTTGTTCATTTCCTTCAAATGTTTCTCAAATGCAATATTTTTGTGAAACAATCTCTGTTCATCTCTTTCCATTCCCTGCTTTATTTCTCCATGAAATTTATCAATATTTATATATTATATAATATATATATATTTTTTTCACTTCTTTCTAATTTCTACTCCAAAATGAATTTCAGGATACTATATATTATAGGTATTTTTGTTTCTTTTGTTTCTTAAACTACCAGTGGCTAGAATAAGGGTCTGCACATGTAATTTCTTAGGAAATATTTTGTTGAATGCATAGATAGTTGGAGGAGGTTACACTGTGCTATTGAAATAACATTGTTTTCTTCTGGTTGAAACTCACTCATACCAGCCTAGAACCTACCAAGACACATATCTGGGTTATAAACATGAATATTATATATCCCCCAACTTTAAGGAACTCTCATAATAGAGAAGAATGATCCATAAGTATACTTACTATAATAGAGTGTGGAGAATTCTATTAAAGAGGCAAATTTGATGGGATCAATCAAGTCTTGAAAAAAAGGTTAAACATAAATGAGAATCTAGAAATATAGGAGAGAGATGGTTGAGGGAATGGAAGTAGAATGAACAGGTCCCTGGGGTTGAGACGAAATAGAGAATAATAGTGACTGAGTGCGGAGGAGGCTTTCAGTATTTTTATGAAAACTTTGTGATAATCCTGTTTTAGCATATTAATGCCTTAAAATTTTTGATTGAGCATATAAGTCCAAAATATTGAATTTTCAAATCCAAAATACCCCCTTTTCTTTCTAGTAAGAAAAGTTATTTTAAAGCCCCCAAATGATGAAAATTCTACCCAGTGTATTTCCTAAGCTCTCTAGAAATGCTTTGCTGAAGAAGATAATGTTTTTCATTAATATGTCCTGTGTAAATACATTGATATGCATGTATATATGCTATTTCCAATTCAAAATTTTATGTAAAACTTAAGACAGAATCACTAGCAGATGGATCTTTAATAATATGTTTATATGATGAAGTCTTTGAGAGAGATGATAAAAATTTTTCTTCCAGTCTCTAAACCATGACTTAATGCATATTGCTTATTGAAGATCCTTCTCCAGTCATGGTTTCATAGTGTCCCATGCATAATTCAGGGTTGTTAATATGATGGTATTAGGAGGTGAGTCCTTTAACAGGATTAGGTCATGAGACCTGTTCCACTGTGAATGGAACCAATGTCTTTATAGAAGCCTAGTTTGGTCCTGGTTTCCTTGGCCATGTGAGGATATGGCAAGAAGGTCCTCATCAGATCAGCCTTGATCTTACACTTAGTATCCAGAACTGAAGGAAAATGAATAATGATAATGCGGCAGGAAGAAGGAAGAACAGTGGCTTCAATGTCCTAAGTAGGCAAATGAATTCAGGATTGATTGACAGAGGATTGCTCTGTTAGATATGGGACCAGAACATTCCCCGCAGAAGCAGTGAGGAACAGTGACATGGACAGATGCAGTAATTGGTTAGCTATAATTGAATGAGCTGTGGATGGTTTCTGTTTGCCCCTTGCTTCTCAGTGAAATAGAAATTAAGTTCAATGATTGAGATTAAGAATAAAGGAAGAGGTATCAAGGATTTCAGAAGACAAGAGAAACAATAAAATATCTAATTAGGAAGTGAAAGAATGAATATAGAGAAATATAGCAAGACACCTGGACAGCAAAAAGAGGTTGTCCAGAAGTTGAGGTTGTAAATTAAAATTGAGGCCAGTTGCTGTGCATATGTTTTCTTCCAACTGTGATCCTCTGTGTGGATGGCAATGCAGAGTAGCTGGAGAGCTGAATTTAAAGCCAAGGAAATGAAATACAGCAAAAGAGGGGAAAAGGAGTTGAACATTGATTCAAATGAGTTCACACTTAGTCACAAGCACTCAAAAAGTTGGCTGGAATCTAAATAGCTTGTTAAAAAAATACAGATTTAGAAATGGAGTCTACCTTTTATAGCTTCATTTAGAATACACTCTATATAGCTATGATTAGTTTTTTTTACATTTTTTACATAACCCTTTTTATCCAATAAAATTGAATTTATTTCTATATAAAAATAAAAATATGTTACAGAGAAAAATTGTCACTAAATAATCAAATTTTGAAGGAGGAACAGGAAAACAAAGATCATTGGGAGACACAATACATAAAATCAACTCCAAAGCAAACTGTGAGATAATTACAAGGACATATGAGATGGATACTTAGTGCTTTTTTAAAATTGAAAGGGACATTTGCAATAAGGATGTTGTAAAGCATTGCAATGCAATTAATTGTCTTTCTGTAATCAGCAACCTTCCCATAATTGGCATCTACTTAAAATTCACAGAATAATTCAGAGTTCACATACTGTCATTTTGCATTTAAAAAAAGTCATTCACAAATAATAATATAAAAATAAACACAACCTCTAGAAAGGAATTGTTTCTTCACTAATAATGCTAGCACTTCAATGATATCTTTGATAAGTGTCAACACCATCTGTTCATTTAGATAAGCATGAGAATTTACAGACTATGATGGATTCATGACTAAGTCTTTATGCAAGATTATAAGCCTGGCTGCAGCATTGAAAAAAAGAGCCCACCGATTATTTGAATATTTGACAGCATTTACAAATAATTAGCTTATATACTTGATATTTGATACCTGTTTCTACATTGGATAATAATAACTAGTAGGATCCCAAGGAAAGTCATGCTTATCCTCAGATCTGTATATTTTTTCACAATTATTCTTAAGCACTGTAACTGTCTCACCCACCCCACCAACCAAACGTATATACACTAACTTAATCTTAAGCTTGTTGAGCAAACTATAGAAATACATGTTCTATCTTTCTTGTAACTTCTAAAGCCTTGAATAATCCCTTTTATAAAGATAGAACTCATCAGTAAAATAATTTAGGCATTAGCTTTTCTTTGTGGGAAATATTATTAATTCAATTATTTTATTTGTTATAGATCTAGTTAGGATTTTGATTTCTTCTTGAGTCAGTTTGACTAGTTGAGTCTTCAGAGTACCTAGTGATATTTATCTTGGTTCTTCTACCTCTCTCAGACTTCAGTATCCTCTGCTCTAGAATAAGTTGAAATTCCTAGGTCAGATCAATTTCTTTCAGATTTCATGTTTTGCTTGAAGACCTCAGGAGACTGCTGCAGTGTACTCGGCACACATAAATCATAATGCTATCACCAACGAGAAGAGATGTATAGGGAATATTTGTCCACATACTTCCTTTCCCAAGTGAAATAAATGTGGACACAACTTCTCATTTCCTCCAGAAGATACCTCAAGAAAAGGAACATACAAGGTATTCTTGGGCAATGCACAAAGAAAAGATAAAGCCAAAGGTGCGACTTTTTTAAAAGCTCTCACAGATTTCCTGCTGTCAGAGAAACCAGTATTTTACAATACCTATAAAGTTTGCATTTCTCCCAGAATAGGCTATTTTGAAGAAAGAGAAAGAAAAATTACATAAGTGAAAAAATAGCAAAATAAAAACTTGTTAGAAACCCCAGGGGAAATATCAAGAGTTTTAGGTTTCAACAAAAATTACTTTTTTTTCCTTTTTAAGTTCCTTAATCTGTACCACAAGATCAAAATAACATACAGGTTGAAATGCCAGGAACAATATTTTAAAGTATTAAGGGAAATTTAAAAAATGATAAGCATCCATCTATACTAGATATGCCCAAGAGACATATTATAGTAAAGAAAGGTAACATAAGATTAATTGTAAGAGTCAAGTACACATACAATAAAATGTGTATGTCAGTCAGACATAGAGTTGTTATAAATGTATTTACATTATCAGTCATGTATGGCTAATGACTGGTTCCTTATTGGTTTTAGAAATGATTATAAATGCCACCTGGGGTCTAAGCATGAGATATAATAATGTATAACTAAAAGAAAACAATTTGCCAGAAATTTTCCTATAAACTTATATTACAATTCAGAGATAATTATCTGATGCCTATCATTTTATGTGTTCCTTACACATAATCATTAATGTTATTAATAATTAATAGACCAAATTAATAGTAAAAACAAATTAATAGACTAAATTACTTATTTACAGATGCTTATTTGGAGGAGGGAAATTCCCTTTTAAGGAAACCATTTACAAATTTATAGAAATTGTAACAAAAATATTTCAAAATTAAAACATTAAAAAGCAAGGAGTCATCAAATCCATTTTAACAAAATAAATTGTCTTCTTCTTTTGAGTTCCCATAACAGTGTATCAGCATCTCTTTCATGGAACTGCTATGATTTGAATATGATTTGTCTACTTGAAAACTTACATTGAAGTTTAATCTCCATTTTGAGATACTAAGAGAAGGGACAGGAGCTGTAGCACATACCAGTAATCCTAGCTACTTGGGAGGCAGAGGCAGGAAGATCACAAGTTTTAGGCCAACCTGGGCAATTTAGGGAGACTGTGCCTCAAGATAAAAAATAAAAAGGATTGGGTGTGTAGCTCAATGGCAGTGCACCTCTGGCTTGAATTCTTAGTACAACAACCACCACAACAACAAAAAGTTGGGAGCAGGTGACCTCTGAAGGTGATTAGGGCTCTGTTCTAAAAAGTGGGTTAATCTGTTAATTCAGTTAATTGATTAATAGGTAAATGGGTTAACTATAGAGTGGGCCTACTATAAAAGGCAGTTTTTCAAGATCCAGGGAACACTGTTTCTTGTCATGTGGTGCCCAGCACCACCTCAAGACTCCAGCAGTAAGGAATCCAACACTAGATGTGCCTCTCAACCTTGGATAAGAATCCTGAGCCAAAGTCAACCTCTGGTCTCTTCAACTTACCCATTCTATGGTACTGTGTTCCTATAAAAGAAAACAGAATAAGACAGGCCCTTAATACTTTGTAGATTGAAATTACATATTTTAAAAGGTCTTATCTCTTCAAAAACATCATATAAAATTTAAGGCAGAGAACATATAGTTTTCATTTTCCCCAAATTAGGAGATAACACAAAATAAAAAGGGGAAATGTCTAAAAATTACCTGTCATATAACTTAATGCATTCTAATTTCTTTGTTCTAATGACCTGAATTTTCATATGACATTTACTAAAAATAAAAAATATCATAAAATACATTACCCAAATTTACCAGTTTCTAAAAAAGTCACTCCCCTCATTGCTAATTCTAGGAAAAGTAGCAAACACACACACACACACGCAATTGTATATAGAAATAATCCTTCAGAGGATTTCAGGAAAGTTTACCTCATCAGACTAAAGAAGAATATCACAATTAAAATGGAATTAATATGTCATAAATATTAATTTAGTAAACATTTCCTTTTTTGTCTTTAATGGCTTTTAATCTTTATAGTAACACCATTACAGATTTATGTTTTGTATGGTTTTAAATCATTTAAATATAGCAGCTTCCAAATATTAACAGCATTTTGGTTTATTAATGCAGAATAATTATCCTCTTTGGAAGGTTCTTAATATAAACCTGAAATTCTCTATATTATTAGGCAAACTTTTACCTAGACCATGTCTTTTCCAGAAACAACAAACTAAGCCATTCCACAACCTAATTGTATTAACCCATATTTCTCTGACTTAGAAGCAGAGGTTGAGATAGGGATTCAAACACTGGTATTGGGAGGGGGAAAAGTTGGGTTAAAACAAATGAGTGGAAGAAAATGATGAAATGTATTATCACACTGGCAACAGTTCTATAATCAGTCATGAAGAGATATGTCATTAAGGAATGAAGTTCATTTACCAGCTAAGACCTTGGAAAGTATTTCTAGGAGGAAGCATGTGTAAGTGTAATTCACCAAAGAGAAACCAGAGGGGAATCATCTGCTCAGCTCCTGCCCATCTTCTGTTTTCCATTATCAACATTTCATCAAATCTTTCCTGTGCACTTCCTGGGTGGATCTCCTGTCCTCTTTCATGGCAACTCAAGAAGCTGGATGCCATTCAGTCAGGGCTATTACAGTGGGCGGAAGAGGGATTGGGATGGTTTCGTGGCTCAGACTTCTCTTCACAAAGATTCTTAAGCATTAATTTTTTATATATATATAATCATCAGATAAAGTTATAATAAGCATCTATTGCATTTTTATAAAAGTAAACAATTTATTTGAAAAGTAATAATTTATTAAATGCAAACATTTGATTACACCTTTTTTTAAAGGTGAAATTGTGTTCCCCTCAAATTCATACTATGGCTAATGCAATTTCATTTGCAGATAGGCCATAAAGGAGATGATTAAATTAAATGAAACCATAAAAGTGAGACCCTGGTCCAATACAAGATATTTCTAAGAAAAAGAAGAAATTCCAGGGATGAGAGTACCCAGAGAACAGGCAAGTGAAGACACATAAGGCAAGACACAAAGAAGCCAAACCAGCAGACACCTTGATCTTGGACTTCCAGCCTCCAGACTTGTAAGAAATGAACTTCTACTGTTTAAGCAAACCATTGTAATATAGAAACTCTCATAACATACATATTACATAACACTTGTCTTCTACTTCATTTTTTCCACTTTCTACTAATACACAGAGATTTTTCAGAAATAGAAGTTCATCCAATCCTCTTTTAAACTTGGAGGAGCTTTACACTTTATTGTCCATAAATATTCCCCGTGGCATTGAGGGAACCAAAGAGTAAGGAGCTCACATTAAAATAAATGGCAAATTTGTCATGTTCGTACTTATTTTTTCTTCTTCTCTTGTAGAGTGACATTCTGTGAAGTGTTGAGACTGTTAAGATGAGTTACAATTTGTGTTAATCTACTCAGGCTGCTCTATCAACATGCACAGGGGGGAGGACGTGTAAAGAATATAAATTTATTAATCATAAATCAGGACTCTGGAACGTCCAAAATCAAAGTGAGGGTTGTTTTGGTGTCTGGTGGAGGCCAGTACCTTGGTTCATAGATGAAAACTTCTTGCTATGTCCTTACATGGTGGAAGAAGGAATCAAGCTTCCTCAGGCTTCTTTTAAGGACAATAGTTCCATTCATGAGAACTCAAACCTCAAAACATGGTCACCTCCCAAAATACTGGATGCTTAATGCTATCACATTGGTGATTAGATTTAAGCATATGAATTTTGTGGGACACAAATATTTAGACCATAGAAGATATGCTTCCTGACGTAAGGTAAAATATTGTCTAATAGGAAATCTCACAGCACAAAGGCAAGATAGAGTTAACTCTTATATAGAGTGCCAAGCATTAAATGTAGAAGAAAGACTCGGGAATTCCATACCTGTTCCCTATTATTGTTATTTTTAAAATAAGAATAAATTAATGTCAACGTTTAAAATATAAAATATACATAACTAAATGTTCCCAAACAACTATCTATATTTTTGTTTTTATCTCCTATACCTGGTATGTGGATATATTTAATTACTTATTTTCAAGGAATGATTTTTTTTGTATTCATTTTTTTTTCATTTTTATTTCATAAATGTCTCCATTGTTTCTGAGTATTAAATTAATTATATTTTATTGCTTGTTTAGTGTTTCTTCATGCTGGTCTTCTATAATTTAATTTGTATTTTCCAATACTACTATAGTTAATATGTATTTACTATAAGTAACTCTTCTTTTGGGAAATGCACTTTGTTCATTTATCTTTTGGGAACTCAAATTTCTCATAAATGTTATTGAGTCATGTAAGTAGTCTATTCATAATTTATTTACTTAAATATTTGATATAATAGTACCTAAATGTTATTATTGTTTTAATAGCATCCAGGACTTATTCTTTTAATGTGGCTTTTTTTCCCCAAAATGTTGCTTAAATATTTCTGTAAAATATTAACTTACATAACAATTGAATCTGTCCATCTTTTCTTTGTAACTTAAAAAATCACTTCAATGAAAGAAATATTCTCATAAAGATTTATCAATACACAGTTATTGGATTACTAAACAGACTTTTTATCTTTATTTCTATGATTTTTTTATAGTTAGCAGGTGACTTGATTTTTAAAACTTGATTTCAATTCTAAATGCAAAGAAGAATTAATATGAACTGACTAAATAAAGATACATGCATATAAAGCACACAGTACCATCACAAAAATGAAAGCAACAGATCTACCTATGCTGCTCTTAAAAATTCCCAATGATATTAAAAATTTAAATAAATTATTCTTGCTCTGTTAAGATAATGTCATGCAAATGAGAAGGTAGGCCTCAAGCTGGGAGAAAATGTTTGCAAATCACATATCTGATAAGGGATTGTTATCTGAAATATACAAAGAACTCTTAAAACTCAACAATAGGAAAACAAAGAAACCAATTAGAGTATGTTCTTAAGAACATTAATAAACATTTCAGAAGAAGGTAGATAGGAAATGGCATGTGAAAGTTTAATTCACATCATATATGGTAAGATAAATGCAAATTGAAACAATGATGAGAAACAACTCTATACCTGTTAGAATGACCAAAATCCAGAATGCTGATAACATCAAATGTTGGCAAGAATTTGGAGTGTATGGTTTGAAATAAGGTATGTCCCCAAAAGTTCACTGTAGCAATGTTCAGAAGTGAAATGATTAGAATATGACAGCTGTAACTTCATCAGAGGATTAATCCATTCAATGAGTTAATAACTTGAAAGGACTACTGGGTGGTAACTATACACAGAGGCCATGACTAGAGGAAGTAGTCATTAGGGTCATGATCTTGGGGACTATATCTTGTGCCTGGCTAATTGCTATCTCTCTTTTTATGCCACTAGGCCTCTATGAGCTGAGCAGCTTTCCTCTCCCACATTGTCCCTCCATAATGTGGTGCCTCAACTCCATCCCAGAGGGATGGGAATTGGCCAAACATGGACTGAACTTCTGAAACTACAAAACAAACTTTTCCTTCTCTAAGTTGTTCTTGTCAGGCATTTTGAAAATGGCAATGGAAAACTGACACACATTGAGTCACAGGAACGTCCTCATTGCTAGTGGAAAAGCAAAACTGTATATTTTGGAAGGCAGTTTGGCATGTTCTTACAAAAGTAAACATACTCTTACCATATGATTCAGCAAAGACATTCCTTGATATCTACTTAAAGGAATTGAAAACATTTCTAAAAAACCCCTGCACATCTTCATCCTTAATTGCCCAATTTTGGAGCCAACCTGGATGTCCTTTAAATGTGAATGAATAACCAAACTGTGGTACACTCATGCAATGTATCATTACCTGGTATTAAAAAGAAAACAAGCTATCGAGCCATGAAAAGAAAATGGAAGAAATTTAAATTCATAGTGCTATGTGAAAGAAGCCAATCTGATCTAAAATTGGTGTACACTGTATGATTCTAACCAAATAACATTCTAGGAAAAGACAAAACTATGGAGACAATAAAATATCAGTGGTTAGCATGGGTTGGCAAAGGTGGGGTAATGATTAGGCAGAAAACAAAATATTTTTAAGAGAGTTAAATGACTGTATAATGCAGAGTAATAGATATAGATCATAAATATTGTCCAATCATATAAAACGTACGCCATCAAACTATACATAAAGGATTCAACATCTAGTTCCAAAAAAAGTACATAAAAAGTGCAAACTATGAATATTGAGTGACCATGACATGTCATTGAGGGTTCATCATTTGTAAAAAAATATACCACTTGGTGAGGATGCTGGTATTGGATAATGGGGCAGACTACAAGTGTTTGGGTTCAGGGGAAAATGGGAAATCTTTATACTTACCTCTGTTATTTTTTCCTGTAAACCTAGAATTACACAAAGTATTTTATTAAAAAAGTAGAAAAATAGGAATTTACAAGATGGCAGAATAGAGTAGAAATGTACTTCCAACTTGCTCTGCTGTTCAGAATTGAAATAACAGGCATACTGCTTCATAACCAGGTAGGTGTCTGATGAAAATTATTGTAGATCAATCAGTATCTGCCTTTCGGACATTCAGAGAAACTCAGAAATTGTGATATACTGAATAGAGAAAAGGAATACACTGAAGGGGACAGGGGTGGTGGTGCTGTGTGACCTCAAAGGGAGGGGCAACACAATCTGAAAGAGAAAAGCAGTGGGCAAATTTGGCACATAAACTCTATAGAAGGCTGTCTGTACTTAGGTGATGCAATAACTGCATGGTGAAGAACTGAGATGGAGATCCTGATTGAGGAGTTTGCATTGATTGTTCTTCCTAGGGGAAAGTGAGAGTTCTTAGCAAATATTTCTACTCTTGTCAGTCAGTACAGACTGTGTAACCTAAAGTGTACTTGAAAAATCAAAACCCCTAAATAGTTACAAAAAGTAATGGATACAAGAATATTCAAGACAGAGATGTGGAAGAAAGTACAACCTGCACACCCTTTGAGCTCTGTGGCATGAACAACCAGATGAAAAAGATTAGGGAAATTGAATTGACAGAGGTGATTACATTCAAGGACAGAGACTTGGAAGTCCATATTTGATGGGAAGGAAACTTGCCAGGTACCATCCACACAGGGAGGTCTGTTACCCCTTATCTATCAGCAGAACTCTGGGGAGATGCTACAAATCAAGTCACCCAGTTGATATCAGCATCAACTTAGCTCTAGGGGTGCAAGGACTCAATCGCTCTGGAGTAGATACCCCAAACAAAGTTCCAAGGCTCTGTTTAGAACTAAACCCCAGTTACCAGAACTTTCTAAATAGATCTCTGCATGACTTCCAACCAAGAAGAGAAATGATCTAAGATGTCTGGACAAAACTCCCTTATTTCCAGGTCTCGCCCCCCTCCACAGATAAGGAAAAAAGAGAGCTATATCAACCAGCTTTACTTCCAAGTCACTCCAGAAGGCAGAATGGCAAAAACCACAAAAGGAAGGTGGTTTTAATAACACCCAACCCGTGCTCTCTCTTTGAGATGTAGGACCCAAGAAGTAAGAGGAAAAGAATCAGTTTGGAATAGAATGTAAATATTCAAAACTTCAGCCACAATGGTGGAAAAACTCTATCATTTTTTATTTCACTTTTTCTTTATTATTATCATCATCATCATCATCATTTTAGTCATGTTCTGGTTATATTTGCTGAATGATATACATATATATATACACGTATGATATACATTATATATAAACACACACACACACACACACATATATATATATATATACACACACACACATGTTTCCATTTTGTTCCCATTTTATAATCTATTTTATTCTTCTTCTACTATTTAGTTTTTTTAAGAGGTAGTGATTTTATTTTATTTTTTATAATTTGTTTCAATTTAGGAAGGCTATTATTTTGCTCTACTTGTTTGCTTGTTTTATTACTCTTACTTTCCTCATCTCTTGCTCTTATTGCAAATTATCATGTTCTCTCTCTGTCCTTTCTTCTTCTTTGCTTCCTCCCTCTTTAGGGCCTTCATACATTAACCTTTGCCCATTTGTATCCTCTCACTATGCAAATATTTTAATTTTCCTTTTGTCTTTATGCCCCAATTTCTTTTGTCTTAATGAATTATATTTTAACATCTTTTTAATTTATCCCTTTGGGAAATAGACTAAGTGGATCAGAGTAAGCCACATTGTCATAGCATTTCCTCAAGAGTGATTCAAAGGAGCAATTCAGCACCAGCAAATTGAGTCTACAAAGACAAGAAAAATGAAGAACTCTTTCATTTGAAATACGTCATCTGAGTTTTCCAGGCTAAACAGCCTAGCTGACCCTGGAAGGACTTGGAGAAATAAGACCAATTAATTTCAGACCAAATCTGATGAGACAGAAAATAATTAAGATTAGAGCAAAAATTAATTAAATTGAGAATAAAAAACCAATAAAAAGATCAATGCAATGAAAAGTTGGTCCATTGAAAAGATAACAAGATTGATAAATTCCTAGCCAAACTAGCCAAAAGAAAGAGAAGACCCAAATCAATGAAATTAGAGTTGAAAAAGGAGACATCACCACAGACACTTCTGAAATCCAGAGGATCATTAGAGACTATTTTGAAAATTTATACTTCATAAAATGTAAAAGATATTAACAAATTTATAGACAAATACTACCTGGTCAATCTGAACCAGAATAATAAAGAAAACATAAATAGGCCAATATAAAGCAATGAAATGGAAGCAACAATTAAAAGTCTTAAAGAAAAACAAATGAGCAAATGGATTCTTAGCTGAGTTCTATCAGACCTTTAAAGAAGAACTAATGCCATTTTTTTCTCAAATTATTCCCTTTAATAGAGAGAAAAGGAACATTCCCAAATTCATTATATAAAGTCAGTATAGCCCTGATTCTCAAACCAAATAAAGAGAAACCAAAGAAAGAAAACTATAGACTAATATCCCTGATGAATATAGATTCAAGTATCCTTAATAAAATATGAAGCAATTTGCTTCAAAAAACACATCAATAAGATTGTACATATGATGATCAAACTGCCTTCATGCCAAGGATGCAAGGTTTGTTCAACATACACAAATTAATAAATACAATTCACCACATAAATAGAATTGAAGACAAGAATCACATGGTTAAATCAATAGATGAAGAAAAGGCCTTCAACAAATTACATCACTCATTCATATTAAAACTGCTGAAGAAATTAGGGACAGAAGGAACTTACCTTATAAGTTCATAAACAACAAACCAAAATCCATAATCATACTGAACAGACAAAAAATGAAAGCATTTCCTCTAAAATCAGAAACACAATAAGGGTTTACATGCTCACCCATTACTTTCAATATAATTTTGTAAACTCTAGCCAGAGCAATCAAGCAAGAAAAGAAAATAAAGGGAAACAAACAGAAAGAAATACTCAATTTATCTCTCTTCCTTGATGACATGATCCTATATCAATTAGACCCTCCCCCACAAAAAAAAAAAAGAAAAAAGAAAAACTCCACCAGAAGACTTCTACAGTAGATCAACATATCCAGAAAAGTAGCTGGATAAAGATTATAATACAAACATCAATAACTTTCCTATAATGCAACAATGAATCTTCTGAGAACAAACCAGGAAAACCTTTCAATTCACAGTAACTTCAAAACAAATAAAAACTTGGGAATAAACTTAACTATGGAGGTTAAAGTCATGTACAAGAAAAACTATGGAACACTGAAGAATGAAATTGAAAAACACTCCTCTGGTTGGGTAGAAAGAATTAATATTGTCAAATGGCCATATTACTGAATGTGATATGTAGATTCAATGTAATCCCCATCAAAATACCAATGACACTCTTTACAGAACTAGAAAAAAAAACAGTCCTAAACTTCACACCAAATAATAAAAAAGCAGAAACAGCCAGAGCAATACTGAGCAAGAACAGTGAGAGTGGAGGCATCACAATACCAGATTTCAAACTGTACTACAGAGCTATAATACCAAAAAGAGTATGGCATTGGCACAAAAGCAAATATGAAAACCAACAGAATAGATAGAAGACACAAAAACAACCCCACATAGTCACAGTTATGTGATACTCAACAAAGTTTCCCAAAACACATGTTGGAGAAAAGATAACCTTTTAAACAAATTATACAGGGAAAACTAAATATCCATATAGAATGAAACTACATCCCTGTTACTCAACTTGTACAAAAGTCAACTCAAAGAAGATCAAAGACTGAGAAATTAGCTCAGAAAATGTGCAACTATTAGAAGAAAGCACAGATAGAGTCAATGTTAACAGGTGAACCAGGCTTTGTCTTCTTGAGCAAGACCCTTGAAAGTGGGACAGCATTAAATTTAAAAGCTTTTGCACAGGAAAGGAAAAAGTATGACTGTGAAGAGAGAGTCTACATAATGGAAGAATGTATTGCCAGCTACTCCTCCTACAAGGTATTAATATCCAGAATATATAAAGTACTCAAAAAACTTAATATTGAAAAAAAACCCAGTCAATAAATAGACAAAAGAATTAAATAGACATTTCTCAAATGAAAAAAATTAAAAATGGCTAACAAATATGCAAAATAATGTTCAACATCTGTAGTAATGAGGAAATGGAAATCAAAACTATATTGAGATTTCATCTCACTCCAGTTAGAATGGCAATCAAGGGTATAAAAAATAATAAATGCTGGAGAGAATTTGGAGGAAAAGACACATTCACAATTATTGGTGGGACTTCACAACTACTTTGAAAAACCATATAGAGATTCCTCAAAGCACCATGAATGAAATAAACTTATGACCCAGCTATCCCACTCCTAAGTATTTATGCAAAAGAACTAAAATCTACAAAATAAATGTAACAGTCACACCAATATTTATAGCAGCACAATTCACAAAAGCCAAGTTATAGAATTAGCCAAGATACCTTTTAACAGATGAATGGATAAAGAAAATGTGGTATATGTACTCAACCATAAAAATAAAATTATGAAATTTTCTGGTAAATGGATGTAACTGGAGAACATAATGATGTTGAAATAAACTAGACTCAGAAAGTCAGAAGACAAATATATTCCCTCATATTCAAAAGCTAGAGAGAAGTGAGGAAATAAAAAAGGAAGATTCCATAATAATAGAAGGGAGATGAGGAAGGGAATTGAACAGAGGAAGGGAATTGACTTGAAGGGAGGAGGAACATGAAAAGAAAGAAACTTTGGAATGAAATTAACCAAATTATGCTATATGCATATATGAATGTACCACAGTGAATTCTACCTTTCTGTCTATATTTATATAAAGCACAAATTAAAAACAATAAATAGAAGACCAGCAGAATAGAAGAAGAGGAGAAGTGAGTTAGGAGGGGAGGGCACGTGGAAGTTCTGGGGATTGAAAAGGCAAAAATTACATTCCATGGCTTTATGAATCTGTCAAAAACAACCCCACTATTATACATAACTATTATGCACCAAGAAAAGTATTTAAAAATAGAACACAACACAGCAAGGAAGAATGAGAAGAGATTTCCTAAGAAAAGGGAAAAATAGTTACAAAGATATTCCTAAATAAAATGTGTACTATGGTAGATTATCATATAGATGGCAGTTGTTTATGGTGCTTTGACTTAACTCAGAGAGCTCTAGTTACCCAGCCTAGCACCACTGAAGCCAGCATAGTCAGCAAATTTTTAAAAATATTCTTTCAAGCAATGTTAAATAAAACTTAAAGAATACTAAATTATGCTTTTCCTGTAATTACAAGTCTAAAATTGTATGTGCATGCCTGAGTGGCCGCACATTCCTATAATTCCATCTGCCCAGGAGGCTGAAGCAGGAAGATCTCAAGTTTAAGGCCAGGTTTAGCAACTTAGTGAGGTCATAAGCAACTCAGTGAAACCCTGTCTCAAAATGAAAAATAAAAAGGGCTGGGGATGTGGTTCAGTGGTTAAGTAACCCTAGGTTCAATCCTTAGTACCAAAACATATATAAAAAAAAATAGGAAACAATTTATTAATCAAGGATTACAATCTGAGTACTTAGAATAACCAATAAGATTTTTTCCTACATTGGTGTAGGAAATATTTAGACTGGAGTGGCTAGTAATAACCTTAGGACAGTTGGTAAGAAACAAAACACAGCTGGGCATTGTGGCACACACCTGTAATCACAGCTGCTAGGGAAATTGAGGCAGGAGATTGCTAGGGATGTAGTTCAATAGCAAAGTGCCTCTTTGTTCAATCCCTAGTAGCAATAAAGTAAGTAAATAAACAAGAAAGAAACAAAACACACGCATAGGTTATATAAGCAAGATGGACTTCTAATTAGTAATATTTGCTTTAGAGAAAATATAAATGAAGAGCAATACAAAACAAATCTAGAAACATGTAACAAAAAGTTTAGAGAGCAGTTTCATAGAGTTTGGCTATGGACTATGAAGATGACAATCATTGTAATTATGACTTAATCAGAGTTTGGCTATGGACTATTCAAGAATTTTTGGCTGTGGGGACTTGGGTATTGCCTTTCAGTAAACATTATTATGTGTCTCTGATACTGATACATATTTACATTTGAGAACTATGTTGTAAGATATTCTGGGTCTGCATTCAGAATTCTTCTTAATAGGTAAATCCACAGAGAATATTGGTAGTGGTTTACAAGAGCTTAGGCAGGGAGAATGAGAAGTTGCTGTTGAGGGCATGCGGTCGTTTCGTGGTAATGGAAACATTTGTTAACCAGATAGAAGTAGATGTTGCACAACATGTTGAATGTACTAAATGCCAATAAATTTTTCACTTTAATATATGGATTTTGCCTCAGTGAAAAAAGATATACTCAAAAGGGAAATAAGATTTTAGACTAATAAGGCATTGAATTGTCATTGAAACTCCAACAATCATGCTCAAGGATTCCATTCTAATTACAGTAAATCAAAACTTTTTGTAACTTAAGATGACCCTAAAAATTGCTCATTTCCTTATAAGAGCTGTCCTCTCACATTTGTGGAATTTTAAAACAATTTAATCTTTAAGGACTCACTTTTCTTGTTTGAGACTAGAAATAATCTTGGCAAAATAAATGAATAGGTAAGTTAATAAATGAATGAATAAATAATGTTTAAATTTAAGGAATTCTGTCTCATTTTGCTGAGTTCCTCCATTAGATAACAAGTTAGTTGGAAAATAAAAAGATATATTATTGTGGAAAAAATGTCATTATGTCAGGTCATTTCTTATGTTATTGCTGTTTCCAAGGGAAACAAAGCCTCACTTCCATTTACTAAACCATAACATGGGTACCTTTCTTCAGTCCTATAAACAAAACCTTTTAATAACAATTTTAAATGACAAAAATTACTACACAATAAATGTTTTGTTTCCTTGGATGATTTAGTAAAGTAAAAATGCATGAACACACACCCTAACCTGTCAGAAGACATAGCTTTAATGACTGCAATTATTTTTCTGACAGATCCAGGAATCTCTCAAAGAATAAGGATAAAGAAAGTTGCACTTGGCACTTTTATTATTCTTTTCACTTAGGAATCTCAAACTCACTTGACCTGCATTAATTCTGCTTCACAAAACCAACTGTGATGTTCTGTCGAGGTGAAAGTTTTTCTCAGCAGGGAAAGAATTCTTGACACATTTATGAAGTTTCTTCCTGTTTAATTGTAAAATGTAGGAGTTAGTTTAGCTAAGAGGTTATGTTCTTCTAACAGACTGTTTTACTTGGCAGATGAATATCAGGTAACTTAAGCACTGAACATCCTAGAACTACTTGCTCTTCAAATTCCACTAGATCTTTTTTTCTTCCCCCTTAGTTATTAATGTTCTGCTCTTAAGTATAAAACATGAGATGTTTTACTTCTTTTATTCAGACCTCCAATTCCCACATTTATTCCTCCTCCCTAAATATCTTTGGGTTTTTCTTTTACCAGTTCCCATTTGGGGCATCACTGAATGGGAAGATCTCTGGTCTTTGAAACGCCAAATCTCCTGCTCATGACTGTAATTTCGTTTCAGTCTTCCTTCAACATTTCTTAAGATTTTTCACTTTTGAAAACCTCCTTACCAATACAGTATCCTGAATCTCATCTTGTCTTTCTGACTGGTCCTTATTTAATAGATATTTTTTTCATGGCCAAAGTTGAACATTAATTTAAAAAGTAGAAAATAGAAGTAAATAAAATAAAAAATATTAAAGCACCCATCAGTCATTACTACTGAGAGTAGAAATAAGTAACCAGGTTCAGAGAATTTTAATCTAGTAGCCAATTCTTTTCTTGATTATGTTATACTCCAGGAGACTTCTGTGGGAAAGTGTCCACAAGGAATAAAGACAAAGGCTAGGAAAAATCTGCTGCTGAACTCTAGGCTACCCAAACTCTAGGTATTGCTTGAATAGAGTAAGGTTGGGTGACACTAGTCGCCTCCCTAGAGACAGGTTAGGTCTGGATTGATAAGTTCTAAAAAGCTGCCTTTGCAATCATTTCATGAGTAATAAATCCTTTATACTAATCTTTTAAATGCTATTGCCAGAAAACTCAAATTAGAAAAATTCATGATGAGAAGGAAATATCACGACAGATGCTATTGAAATAATAGAAGACAATTAGAAACTACTTTGAAAATTTATACAACCGTAAATAGAAAACCTCGAAGACACCCACAAAGTTCTAGAGGCTTATGATCAACCCAAACTGAGTCAAGAGGACATACACAATTTAAAAATATCAATTTCAAGAAATGAAACAGAAGATGCCATCAAAAGCCTACCAACCAAGAAAAGCCGGGGACCAGATGGATTCACAGCTGAGTTCTACAAGACCTACAAAGAACAGTTAAATACCAATGCTCCTCAACTTATTTCATAAAACAGAAAAGGAAGGAACACATCTGAACTCATTCTATGAAGCTAGTATCATCCTAATACCCAAATCAGGCAGAGACACATCAAGGAAATAAAATTTTAGACCAATACCCTGATGAACATTGATGCAAAAATTTGCAATAAAATTCTGTCAAATTACATACAAAAACATACTAAGACTAGTGCACCATGATCAAGTGGGGTTCATTCCAAGGATGTAAGATTGGTTCAACATATGGAAATCAAAACATAATTTATCACGTTAATAGATTGAAAGATAAGAATCTTATGATTATATCAATTAATGCAGAGAAAGCATTTGACAAAACATAGCACCCTTTCACGTTCAAAACACTAGGGACAGTAGGAACATACCTCAACATTATAAAAGCTATCTATGCTAAACCCAAGGCAAGTGTCATTCTAAATGGAGAAAACTTGGAAGCATTCTCTCTAAAAACTGGAACAAAGACAGAGATGCCCTCTTTCACCACTTCTATTCAAAATAGTCCTTGAAACTCCAGCCAGAGCAATTAGACAGATGAAAGAAATTAAAGGGCTATGAATAGGAAAAGGAGAACTCAAGCTATAGCTATTTGCTGACAACATGATCCTGTACTTAGAGGATCTAAAAAACTACACCAGAAAACAACTAGAATTAATACATGAATTCAGCAAAGTAGCAGGATATAAAATAAATACCCATTAATCAAATGAATTTCTATACATCAGTGACAAATCCTCTGAAAGAGAAATTAGGAAAACTTCCCCATTCACAATAGCCTCAAAAAAAAAAAAAAAAAAAAAAACTTGGGAATCAACAAAAGAGGTGAAACACCTCTACAGTGAAAGCTACAGAACACTAAAGACAGACATTGAAGAAGATCTTAGAAGATGGAAAGACCTCCCATTTTCTTGGATAGGCACAATTAATATTGTCAAAATGGCCATACTACTCAAACCCCCATTCAATGCAATTCCAAACCAAATCCCAATGGCATTCCTTATAGAACTAGAAAAAGCAATCATGAAATTTATTTGGAAAAAATAAGAAACCCAGAATAGCCAAAGAAATCCTTAGCAAGAGGAGTGAAGTGCTGACATCACAATACCCACCTTAAAGTATACTAAAAGCTAACATAATAAAAACATCGTGGTATTGGCACCAAAACAGATATGTAGACCAATGGTACAGAATAGAAGACATAGAGACAAACCCACATAAGTAAAACTATCTCCTACTAGACAAAGGAGCCAAAAACATACATTGGAGAAAAGATAGCATCTTCAACAAATAGTGCTGGGAGAACTGGAAATCCATATGCAGAAAAATGAAACTAAGCCCTATCTCTCACCATGCACAAAACTCAATTCAAAGTGGATCAAGGACCTAGAAATTAGACCAGAGACCCTGAACCTAATAGAAGAAAAAATAGGCCCAAATCTTCATCATGTTGGATTAGGCCCCGACTTCTTTAACAAGACTCTAAAGTAAAAGAAGAAAAATAAAGAATTAATAAATGGGATAGATTCAAACTAAAAAGATTCTTCTCAGCAAAAGAAACAATCAATGAGGTGAAGAGAGAGCCTACATTTTGGCAGCAAATTTTTGCCACACACAAGTCAGATAGAATGCTAATCTTCACATATATAAAGATTCAAAAACTTAATATCAAAAAAAAATTAAACAACCCAATCAATAAATGAGCTAAGGAGCACAGACACTTCTCAGAAGAAGATATACAATCAATCAAAGAATATTAAAAAATATTTTAAAAAATTTTAAAAAGATGTTCAACATCTCTAGTAATTAGAGAAATGCAAATCAAAACTACTCTAAGATTTCATCCCATGCCAGTCAGAATGGCAGTTACAAACAACAGTAAGTGTTGATAAAGATGTGGGGGGAAAGGCAAACTCATACATTGCTGGTGGGACTGCAAATTAATTCAATCACTCTGGAAAGCACTATGGAGATACCTCAGATAACTTGGAAAAGAACCATCAGTTTACCCAGCTATCCACTCCTTGGTTTATACCCAAAGGACTTAAAAACATCAGACTACAGTGAAACAGACCCATCAATTTTCATAGCAGCACAATTCACAACAGCTAAACTGTGGAACCAACCTAGGTGCCCTTCAATACATGAATGGATAAAGAAAATGTGGTATGTGTACACAATGGAATTGTACTCAGCCTTAAAAAAAGAATGATATTATAGCATTTACAGGTAAATGGATGAGTTGGAGAATATCATGCTAAGTGAAGTAAGCCAATTCCAAAAAAACAAATGCTGAATGTTCTCTCTGATAAGTAGATGTTGATCCATACTTGCAGGGGGCAGGCGTCATGGGAAAAATTGAGGAAATTTGGGCAAAAGGGAGGGAGTGGAGAGTAGGGGAAGTGGGGGTAGAAAATATGGTGAAATGAGATGGTTAATGTATGTACCCTAAGTTAATGTATGACTGCACATATGGTGAGACACTACGTCGTTTATAATCAGAGAAATAAAAAGTTGTGCTACAATTTTGTACAATGGATTAAAATGCATTCTGCTGTCACATTTACCTAATTAAAAATAAGTAAATATATTTTAAAAAATCCTACAGCCTATTCTACTCCCAGGTTATATCACCATTAAGTAGATCCAATTTTAATTTATTATGAAAATAACTCTGCAGTGATAGTATCTCTCACCCCTCCCCTCTCTCTCATTGGCCTTAGTTATGGGGATAAATTATTAGAATCCTTGAGTGATATAGTTTGGATCTCAAATGTCCCCAAAATGCCCTTGGGTTGAAGGCTTCTACCAAAAGCTTGGTAGAAGCTTTTGGAGGTGCACCTAGTGGAAGGAGCTTAGGTCTTTGGGGATGTGCCCTCAAAGGCATCATAGAATCACTGACTCTTCATTTTCCTGTCTTTAATTTCCTGGCTGTCATGAGGTGAGCAGATACCTCTACTACATGTTTCCCACCACCATGAGGTCCCCTCACCACAGGCCCAAAAGCAGAGGAGCCAACCAATCAGGGACTGAAAACTCTAAAACTGAGCCAAAAGGAACTCTTCTTGTTTTTCAGTTGATTATCTCAGGTACTTATTATAGGAATAGAAAACTGACTGATACACTGTGTTAAGGGCAATTACACATATTGGTTAAGATCCTTTCAGTTGTCAATAAACAAACAAACATGGGAGAGTCCATTAGCTCAGGGAATTCAACAGTTTAGAGGCAGAATTGGCCTGGGACACCTCTTCTTCCTGTGTTATACCAATGCCACTCTCAGTTTTGCTTATTTGAGGTTGTTGGTTCCATCTTCCATCTCCTTGTGCTGAACATCCTATCCAAAAACCACTGGTGGCTTTGTATTTACATTATTGAAGCACCAAATCTAGTTGAATGGTCAATTTCCTTGAGATTAAAAAGGAAAGGCCTGGAACTGAATCTCATCCCATCTAACATAGTCTGGCCTCTCTCTCTCTCTCTCTGAACTTTCCACTATGGTTACACTGTGTACAAAAAGATAAAGTAGTTTCAGAGGTCAGCCTGTTTATTGTTTCTCAAAAAAATCTACTCAAAATAACCCCTTATGCTAAAGGTACTTATTTAGAGTGACATTTTATTCTCTTACATCTTATTTTGCTTATTTCTGTCAGTCAAGAGGTAGTAACTTCCTCAAGAAAAATGTCTTATTCAAAGACTGTTCAGTTACTCCAAGGAATATCTACTAAATTCTCCGGTGACTGGATACCCACTATATGTTTATTAACTGGTGGTTTAGTAAGTGAAGTTGCTTTGACTTCAGAAGATTTTGTTATTTTCAAGGTGTCTCTGTACACTGGCATTTTTTCACAAACAAAAGGATAATCAGTATTGACTTTTTAATAGTTTATTCTCAGTTCAAAATGAGACACTAAACTGGTAATCAGCTCCAGAAATTAAGATAGACTTATGACCATTTTCATAATATTCTAATTTTTCCTGTGAGCATTTCCCCTATCTTCATACAAAACTCTTACCACTAATGCAGCCCACAATATGCATTTTCATGCTTTCAATGGCTTTTATGCCAATCTGAGAATTGAAGTGGTTTCCTCTGGCACTATCAAAGCTTTTCTCCTTTTCTTCCTCTCTCCTTCTCATCTTTTTCTTTAAAGCCAATATGTTGACTTCCCATAGTGCTGCTGTGTTTATTCTAACATTCATTCAAGAACAATTGACAAGATAAAAGAATGTGCATCATATAAAAATTTATTTTACGTTGAAAAGCATGTCTGGGCATTCACAAAAATAAATGCTTTTCCCAATGGATAAATGCATTTATTATCTTCTTTCTAAGGCTTTGCCTCTAGAGCAAATAGCAGTTTATTTCTGCTACAACTTTAAGTCATTCAGCTTCCATAAATCTTAATGTATAGCTAAGCCTATGGAATACTGAGGAAGCTATTCATCTACACCGAATATTTTCATATGCTCCTTTGTACTAAGTCAATGGAAGGCATATATTTGAAGCATAAAAGCTGGAAAGCTGAGCCTCTGCTCTTTGAAATTGAGCTAGCAACAACCACTTAAGCACCATGTTCATTAATTCATCCTAACACCTTTCTGCACAGCTAGTCCTTTGAGCTAACACAAGGCACAGAGGTAGATTTCTACCAACTAACTTATTCAATATCAAGATCAAATATGCCAAGTATATAATTCAAGAGTAAGAACTCGGTGCTTCCATTGACTCAATTTAACTTTGGAAAAAAACTTTCTTTTCTTTTCTTTTTTTTTTTCTGCACTAGGCAACAGACTAATGAAAACTTTATATGTCCAGAATATACTGTCCAGTTGATTCTGACCTGAATCAACTCTTTGGGCAGGAAATATAAGTAAATAAATACATAAGCCCAGAACTTTTGAAGAACATGCTCCTTAAAGGTGATTGGATTAGTCAGTGGTTGCTGTGGAATTGAACAATTAAACTGAGGTTTAATTTGTCAGAGGCAAGCACATTGACATGCATGCCGATGCTCTTCTCTCTTCTACATAGTAAGATTCAATTTATCTTCTTCATTAACAAAAGTGTCCTTTTAATGGTTAAATCATTTTGATGGTGCAATGAATTTCCAGAGATTGATTTCATTTCTGGAAAGCATGTGATTAATAATAGTATTGCAACTAAAGGTTTCAACTTGTCAGCAATAATCATCTGTTCAGTTTTTGGAATGACCAGGGTCACTTACCTCCCTATATTCTGTACACCTATGAATAATATAGTTATAAACTTTTAGAAAAGGACCTCTATGGCTTTCTAGTTAGATGCCACTTTGAAAAATTTTTGTACTTTAGAATCAAGAGTATAGGTCATGAATAGTGTGACTATATAATTTGTTATCATAAACCAGGACGTTTTGAGAGCAAAGAGGGTACTATTAATTATTACTCCAAGACAACAGGGGCCGGTGTGGTGATTCAAGAAAAACGGAGACTTATTGTCACACTGGTCACCTTTTCCATGTAGCTTTCAAACTAAAAATCTAAATTTATGAAAATAAACTATGCCAGAATTTTCTGTGGCACTATGGAGTGTAAAAAGTTGACAGATGAATAAATCATTTGACAAAGTGAATCCTTAACTTTACTGTGACTCCTTGAAATTTTGAAAATAATTCTTTCAAAACTGTCTTACTTGTATTGCTGGGCCATTTAGTTGTTTCATGAATTCAGAGAAAAGTCTTTATCTTGGTGCCAAAAACATGTGAATTCATCCAGAACTCTGTATGTTACTATATTTGATGTGATTATAAATGTACCTCCTGCCTTAAAATAAATAAACCTAAGTAATATTTTGTTTTTTACAGTGATAGATAAAATGCTACAATAATGAAAGTAGTCACATAATTTGTCCTATACAAGACACATGGAGGGATATGTCAGAAGAAAAATAGATAAAAGAAATCAATAGAAAACCTTATATTTTCATCTTAATTTTTGTTTGTTTGTTTGTTTGTTTTTGGTACCAGGGATAGAACCCACTGGTACTTAACCAGTAAGCAAAATCCCAAGCCCTTTTTATATTTTATTTAGAGACAGGGTTTCACTGAGTTGCTTTAGGGTCTCACTAAGTTGCTGAGGCTGGCTTTGAACCCGAGATTCCTCTTTCCTCAGCCCCACCCTCACCCGCTGAGCCGCTGGGACCCATGATTTTTAAAGAGCATAATTTCAAGAGTAAAAATTAGAATTCAATGAATCCAGTAAAATACTAACATCTGTTAATCTGCTTCCTTTTGTTTCTTCTTTGGGGTTCAAAAGCCCTAAGGTGATGTTCCACATTTCTTGGTTATAACATAATTCTCAAAAATTGTGACTAAATAAATACTTACCTTGAGTTATGTGGTCTCAGAGCTGACAGGACTTGGGGCTACATGTATCATCATAATCATGGGAAGATTTGATGAGCCATTTCATCTTCACTCTTTTCTCCCTTCCTTCCCTCCCTTTCTTTTCTTTCTTTTTATTTTATTATTTATTTATTTATTTATTTATTTATTGTGTGTGTGTGTGTGTGTATTTGGGTATCTAATCTAGAGCTTTGTGAATGCTCATCCTATTTTCACCGCGCTACATTCCTAGCTCCCTTTCTTCTTTTCCTTTGTAAACCCAAGTCATTGCTATGGAAAGTCAGTGTGTAAACAATTCTTTGTGTGAAATGGTCATGTCCTCGGTGAAAAGGGCAGTTTTCAGAATGCATGTTGGAGATGCCAGTCACATATTGTTGATCCCCCATATTTGATGAAAACTTCTGTTCAATTGCAGCTGAAGTTTAATATATAACTCAGAGACTCTATATAATGAATTTTGAATGTCAATTTTATGAGGCCTTCTGCAGTACACCATATGAATTTTTAAATTGCCCTTAGGTCTATCAAAAAATTTTCTTCACCAAAAAACAGCATCTTTCAATCTTAGTGTTAAATATCAGAGACTGACACAGATATTAGTCATCATGTTTAATAAATGCATTATGATTTCAAGTAGTGTGTCATGATTAAATACACAGTGATCTCAAAGACCTAAATATTTAACACAAAATGAACACTGACCACACAAAACCAGCAGATGAAACTAATATAGTAATGTAGTATTGAGCTACTCAATGCTTAATGTAAGTATCATTTATAGTTCATAGGAAACTAAACATTATTAGCAAAATTATATCAGGACAAGTAGTTAACCATTGAGAAGAGGAAAAGTCGGAATCGTAATTGTGTGTAAAGTTTTAAAGTACTAGGAAAAAAATCTATATGAATAGCTAATGATACAACTTTGAGATTTTAAGGGTTTTGCAAGGAGGAATACTCAGAAAATATAAAGTATTCCATAGAAACAGATTATTTTTATGTTAACTGTTAAGAAAAATATGTCTCATGTGTATGCATGTGTGTATTTAAAACTTTTTAACCTTACCAATTAAGTTCATAATTCCCTGGTGGAAGTTTCCCACTAGGACCTTTGTTTTATACCTCCCAACATTCCAGTCATTATCATTGTAATCTAAAATTTTAGGCTGAAATTGTTATCAATTGCTTTGTATTATATACTTTATTTTAAATAAAAATTTTACTTTGCAAAAATTTCAGACCTACAGAGAAGTTTCAAAAATATAATAAATTTCACCTGGCCTCCGTGTGGAGGTCTGACTAATGACTACCCCAAGATGTCGACATCTTAATACTCAGAACCTGTAATGTGTTACCTGACATGACCAAAAGGGCTTTGCACATTTGATTAATGTAAGGATCTTGAGAAGGGCAGATTATTCAGGATCATCTGGATGGGATCAAGGCAAGTACATAGTTTCTTATAAGAGGCATTCAAGAGGGTCAGAGCCAAGGAGAGTTTTAAAGGCTGACTCTGAAGATGTAAGAAGGGGCTATGAACCAAGGAATGCAGGTGGCCTCTAGGAACTGGTAAAGGTAAGGGAACAAATTTCCCTTAGAGTCTCCAAAGGAAACAGACCTGAAGACAGAGGATATTCAAAAAAAATTTTTTAAATTTTCTGTGTCTATTGTTCCTCTTACTTTTATTATTCAATATTCTCATTGTAAAGGAGATCATTTTGTTTCTTTGTTTCTGTTTTATAGTATCACTGATCAAATTTCCCCAGTTTTGGTCAATGATTCCCACATCAAACTGTTTTTGTTTTTGTTGTTGTTGTTCTCATTACGTTCAGGACTGACATCCTTATACCAAAAGAGAATGATAAGAAGAAATATGAGACATTTATTTAATAAATGCTTTCCATGTTATTAGACTCATTGCATGAGACTTCAGAAATGAAGACCTGAGAGCTAGGGGAAACTGTTTTTTTAGGCTAAGTCTGAGGAAAGAAATGGACAGTTGTGAAGACACATGTTTCAAGAAAAGTGGTTATGACCCAATATTAATTGAACTAGGGAGACTGGTATCAGTTTGTGAAGTGGGAGGGTTGGAGATGGAGAGGATGGCACTTGACTACCTTACAAGCAATATTGAAAAATTTGTCAACTATTTTTTAAAATGATATTTTATTTTCATTCTACAAGTAGAACAATATTCATTATAACAAAATTTGGAATGCCAGATCACAGGAGTCCTAGAAGGCTTCTTTAGTCCATTAAAGAATTTTAAGCATGTAATAGATAGAGTTGGGATTTTTTTTAATCATATCTAGATCTATGAAGAAATTGAAGTAAGAAGGAGTCTTGAATGACTAGATAATTAATGGAGTTTAAATACTGGATTCATGACTATTATAGTTTGCATGTGGTTTGTCCCCCAATTGTTCATGTGACAGAAACTTGGTCCTCTGTGTGGTGATATGAAGAGCGATGGTACCCTTAAAACATATGGTCAAGTGAGAGGTCCTTGGTTCCTTGCGTGGGCATGCCATTAGGACACAACCCATGCTCCGGCTTCCTGTCTTGCCCCAACATCTCTCCTTCTTGCACATATTCCTGCCATTTTGATATCATCCACCATAAGGTCCTCACAAAGCTGAGCAAAAGTCAGTTTCATGCTCTTAAACCTCCAGAACTATAAGCTAAATAGATCATTTTACCTTATAAACTACCCAGCCTCAGGTATTTCATTCAGTAACAGAAACTAATACAATGACAAATATAGATTACATATGTTTGTCAAGAATTATTTTCTCCAAACATATTTCTAAATATGGCACAATGACTTAGTTGCCCATACACAGAGAAGAATAGAAAAATCTGGATTCAGGGAATATGAGAATTTAAAAAAATTTTGGTCTAATTTCCAAAAGGAAAACCATATCCAATAACATTGTTTATAAATACCTTTCTAAATGATACTGTATATTAGTATTCAAATAATAAAATCAATTCAATCATAATAAAAAAATTTAAAGCATTTATTCTCTGTATATATGCACACACACATGTGTGCCCACTCACATACACTAGCCAAATTGCACTTATTATCCCAAGAGCTCCTCCTTGTCTCCTGATATAGCTTTTTCATTATCATTTATTTCTTTTTTATGAATGATGTGTATGTGTATGTTTTAATTTTCTTCTTTTCCTAAATCTTATCTGATACTTTCCTCTTTGCCCCACAATAAATTGTACTATTTAATTTATCTTATTTTCTTTCCATGTTACTAGTTTCTTCTTTTGTCTGGCTTAGATTTGGGGTTCATATTTAAGAATAAGCTTCATAGTTGCCAACTTTGGTTGCCAACATGTAAATTTTCTCTGTTAGGACTCTACCAATCTAGACCCTAAACACCTTGTGTCTCTGTCCAAAAGCCCCCTCTCTGGGATAAGCAGATTTGGGTGAACCGGTCTTTGGAAAAGAATTCCTCAAAATTCCACATTTATCTCTGCTCTAGCAACAAGACTTTTCTCCAATCAAGTTTTAAATAACCAATTTAAAGAAATACTTTCTACAATTTGTTAGTTGTGGGGTGAAATGCTGAAGTTCCCAAGTCCTGAGTTCAGAGTCATAGCAGAACCATCCACAATTCTTCACCATCTAATTTACATATAGGAAAAACTTCAATTGTCATTATTTTATCATGTAGGCCTACTGTTTAAAAATCTACAATTCTGCTTTATTGTATGCTGTGGGAGTAAGCACTTTGAGTTTCATAGATGCAAAGTGGCTATTATTTTATTTCTATTCATTTATTTATTTTTGAGGGGCTAAGGATAGAACCCAGGGCCTTATGCATACTAGGCAAGCTCTCTACCATTCAGGAGCATCCCTTGCCCATTATTTTATATCTAGTACTGGGGATAGAATCCATGGTCTTGAGCACATTAAGCATCTGCTTTATAGTGAGCTCCACCCCAGGCCCTCAGAAACAATGAAAGTTTTATGGACAATATAATGAAGTATTCTTCAGCATCTATCTTCCAGAAATTTATTCAATTATCATATCTTATCAATCTCTAAATTTCCTTTCCTTCGTACTTACATGACTGTATTCTTTTAATGCCTTTTTGCTGGGCAATTGAGAGTAATGAGAGGCCAATATCTAATAATGCTGAATTACTACTTTTAGAAAAATGAGGTAATGCTGGTTTTCATTAAATCTCTGGAAATACATCATTTACTGAGGAAAAAAATAGAGCAAATACACTTTCTTACTATATATGAGTCAGTGTGGAACCACTTTGAATTCACAGAGGACTTTATCTGAACTGTAGCCCAGCCACAAACCCGTGTGTCTTTGGGGAAGGTGTCTAATCTCAGAAGCAATGCCTACTCTACAGAGATGTGCAGGAATAAAAACCCTGAGTTCTGTGGGATGTATAGCAATATCTGGAATAGAATAAGAAGAGCCTAGTGCATTAATAAGCATATATTTAGACAGATTTATAGTGAGTAGATGATGTAGATAGATAAATAGAGAGATAGACAGACAGGAAGGATACATACACATAAATGTAGACTGAGTACAAGGCATTAGACACTATGTGAGATTCTAAGGTTGTGAAAAAGAGAAAGACTCATGTTACCTATTCTCAGCTAATTAAACAAGAAGGCAATTGTAGTAAAGTGCAGTACTAAGAAGAAGTAGACCTTTGTTTTAAAAGTTTGGAACTCCATGTAGGCAAAATCTTTCCAGAAAATTCTTCCAAAGCTTTTTAGCCACTGGGAAGATCTCAGTCTGCCTAATTTGAGCTATAACATCCCATGGGGCTCATTGATTCAGCAGAGTTAATCTGAATCATTTATTAGATTAGAGACCTACAAGGAGAACGCCCAGTGTGAGTCAGAGAGGGCTGCTGGTCAGTGTGGGTTGCCCACAGGCTGCTGGAGGTCCTTGTGAACTCATGTCAGAATGTGGGAGGGCCAAGACAAGGAGACAGAGGAGAGGGGGGATACTTAAACCTCATGATTCAGGTCTATTTTATTATAAAGGGAAATTTCTTGCTGTTTGGTTTTGTCTTATGACTAATCTGCAGTGATGTTTCCTTCTAACACAGAGAATGTGATGCTGAATCAGGGATTTAAAGGAAAAAAAAAATAGGAGCCGTTTCTCCCTAAGGTTCTACCTTAAGACAAGAACAGAAAGTTCTCTGTTTCCTTCCTGTTTAATCATAGCTCTTGGGTAAGGAGGTCTGCCCCCAACTCCAACAACATTTCACCCTCAGGTATTCTTAGAAGTTCTTTACATAAGGCATTAGAATCTCTTCCTGAGAGAGTCCTCTGATTAAAAAATCATCTGCATTTTAAGCCAGTCTGGAAAGCACTGGAGAAAATTCAAGATAGGCCAATGTGATTCTGCAACCTGTACAATCAGAAAAATGAAAAATTATACCCCATTTGATTCAAATGTATGAATTGTCAAGATCATTGTACTTTCATGTATAACTAATAAAAAAATAAAAAATATTTTTAAAAAAGAGAAAAAAATATATACGAATACCCAGGAGTGGAAAGAGAGGGTAATGCAGAGGGACATTGGAAAACCTGCTTTTAAATGTCTCCAAATTCTTCAGCTAATAAACTCTATAATTAAAAATTGAAAAAAAAAATAGGCAAAATGGAATTTTGAATTGAAATGATTCACAAATAATACATTTTAAAACAACATCAAGAAAGACAGATTTCTGCCTGGTGCGGTGGCGCACATCTGTAATCCCAGCGGCTCGGGAGGCTGAGGAAGGAGGATCATGAGTTTAAAGCCAGCCTCAGCAATGGCGAGGCACTAAGCAACTCAGTGAGACCTTGTCACTAAATAAAATACAAAATAGGGCTGGGGCTGGGGCTCAGTGGTCCAGTGCCCCTGAGTTCAATCCCCAAGACCCCCTCCCAGCCCCCCCAAAAAAGAAAAGAAATTTCCTTGATTGAAAATAGGTGATCTCTTCCTGTTGGATTGAGTATCAAAAATAAATATTGCACCTGATTTCTTTCTTTTTTTTTAACAAAATTTTAACGTAGAAAAATACAAGCAGAAAGAAGCAGGTAAGATTTTGGTAAAATAAAATAGTTTTTAATTTAGAAAATGGCAAATAAATCTGGAAACAGCTTTCTATAGATCTTTAAAAACATTCAAATTGAAACTTTTGTATCGAAACATTGACTGCCCTATCTTTCAGACCCAGTACCCACAGGCCATTCCTCTATCTGCACATTAAAAAGAGCAGATGAAAGAACTTTTCTACAGAGTTAATCTAATAGTATCCTTCTAGATTGCCTTGTTAGGATCAGTGCTTTTAATTAGGGAGAGGGAGCAAGGGAGGAATAGAAGAACTCTAGATAAGGCAGAGGGTTTGGAGGGGAAGGGAAGGGGCATGGGGTAATTAATGATCGTGGAATGTGATGTGAATTGGTGTGAATATACTATGTATACAACCAGAAATATGAAAAATTGTTCTCTATACATGTTATAATAATTGTAATGCATTCTGCTGTCATATATAAATAATAAAAAAATTCAAGTTTAATGGGACTTGGATTACTGTGATATTTTGAAAATATTTATTTTAATTAAATATTTTATTTCATTGAATAAACATATATACACATAAAATCTGATACTTGAAAATACATATATTTCTAACACAGTATAGTAGTGGCACATATAAACGACAATTCAATTAAGCCTATTGAAATTTCTGGCTCTTACCCTTGAAGACTGTACCTCCTTACTGTTCAGTTTGGTTTGGTTTAGTACTGGCAATTTAAGCAAGAGATGCCTTACCATTGAGCTATATCACCAGCCCTTTTTTATTTTTTTATTTTGAGACAGGGTCTCACTAAGTTGCTTAGGGCCTCATTAAGTTGCTGAAGCTGGCTTTGAACTTGCAATCCTCCTGCCTCAGCCTTCCCAGTTATTGGGCTTACAGGCATACACCACTGTGCATGGATTTATAATTCAATTTTAAGTTTCTGCTAAGGTTGTCCAGTGTCCCAAGTAGGACCTATAGCTTAGAAATACTTCTCAGTTGGCCTTGCATCTTTGCCTGTAGTCCTTGGTTACAATCCACACATTTCGAAGGGCTACTGAGCTACAATGACAGCCCCATCTCCCAGCAAGTTGCATGCTTCATCAAATTAACAAGAACAAAAAATACCTGCAAAAAGATTTGGCAGTTCTCCACCATCTTACTTACCCACGTCAACCAAGACTAAAAGTTCTTTAAAGAATGGTAATAGTTTTACATATAATAAGTTAATAGATCAAGCTTATCAATAAGATCCATTCTTATATGGAGAACATTTTAATCATCAAAATATCAGGGCATCTGAGGCTATGAAAAACAAATGGAAGTAGTGGGCCACTTTTCCCACAAGGTTCTAACAAGGTCTTCTGTCACTAACAAGGGCTTTGGGAGGTTTTGGAGTGTGAGTAAATTGAATTATCAAACTGGAAGAGATGACTCATTCAGTGTTTGAGGATTCCTCTTCTCTGCCATTTTAAATCTTCAAAATGCTTGTAGTATCTGATGTTTGGGAGATGATAGAGGTGAAGTTTGACATCTCAGTGAAATATTGGATATTGGATGGAGGTACACAGTACACAATGTTTATGGAGACAAGGAAAACCAAGAAGAAGAGACTCATGGAAATTATGGGGTATGGATGAGGGGCTTGACCTGCGGCTTATAGGTGTGGAACTGCATGACTGATAGTCTTACCTCAGTCATCACAGGAGAGGGTGACTCTTCCTATGGAAGAGGCTAGCATTGAGATAATATGCTTTTTTCTTTATGGCTGATATAAGCTCTATCCATAACTCAGAATTACAAAGGGTTTCATGCATATTTTGAAATATGATTTAAAATAATACACATGGATATTTCTTCCTTCAGACTGAATCCAGAGATAACAATAAGTCCTTCTCAATCAAGAAGGCGGGGGGAACCTTATGTCCCTATCTGTTGCTGATGAGTAACTACCTCATTGTACAATATCCTTATAAAAGTTCAGCATTACTAATGTACCCCTTAGCTAATATAAGCAGTGACCAAGTGTCGCGACCCCTTGCCCGCAAGGAAGACGCAACTCAGGAATCTTCTTTCAGCAGTTTATTCAGGCCTTTGATATTTCTTCTTCTCCCCCCCGGATGCCCCTCCCAGCCTTAATAAAGCATCTCAAGCCCCAATGCGAAGCTGCCACGTGGAGCTTTCTCATAGGGTGGTGAAAAACCATGCGCCAACTCTCCCAAATAAGGAGTTGTTTGTCACAGACCACAGTGGAGCCAGCGCCATCTTGTAATGGCGACCATAGTCTGCAGAGACGGCAGAAGCGGCTCACCACAACCAAGAACACCCTAGAAGTTTGGATAGAGAAGCTGCCATCTAGGTCCCTTTCTACTCTATCTCCTATTATATCTATCTTGAAGGTATACAAAGATACAGCTGCATTAAACAACCCCACTTTGTTTAAAAGTTTGCTTTGATTAAAACAAATATGTGTGTATACACGTACACACACACACACACACACACACACACATACGTATATGTAAAGGCATTTCACTCAGAAGATTTAGTGCAACATGGAGACGTGGACAAAAGAAATTAAGAGTCTCTTTTTTTTCCTAGCAATGTAACTTTCCAAGCAAACGCAATTCATTGAGAAGATTAGGTTTTCTCCATTTAATTAAAAGTGAAAATTGATCTTCCCTTAAGGAGATCTCAGATAACATACTTGGTTGACATTTTGCTTGACATGAAGTTGTTGACAACCATTCATATCTACTGTCTCTGGTATTCTGACCTGTCATGTAGTTTTATGAAAGACTCTAAAGTTACCACGAGTGAATACAGATGTTCTCACTTACTTTGCATCTGCTACAGCTATCAGCTTATTTTCTTGCACTACCCTTAAATTATTCCCTAAGGTTAAAAAAATATCAGACACATTTTTACTCAATAGTATAACTGAAATAAGGAAATGTTTTAGGAAAAATTGTTTGGGATGGAGGGGAGGAGACCCTTGCTTTCAATCAGTAGTTACAGTGAGTGGTCTGTAAACATGAACTGTTGAATGACTTGATGGAATTTTAAGTTTATACATTTTCTTGGCTACAACAAACACCTGGAGGAAAAAAAGGCCTTGGTTTAATGTAATAAAAAATAATGGCTTTCTTAACAATCATTAAATGTAAATGGCAAACTGATTAAATTAGATATGACAAATAAGTCATTCAATTTTAATTTAATGTTAAGCAAGTGGATATATAGCTCAGATATGTGTCCTGTGCCATTTTAAAGAAAATCAAAAGCTCATTATAGTAAACAGAATCACTGACTGCCAATCAGAATATCTGAAAGTTTTCGACATGATGTGCTATCTCCTAGATCATTTCTACTATAAACATATGAATTTAACAAGAGCCCAAATCTTTATTAATTTTTTCACATGTAAAATTCTGCTTATTGTCACATGGGAGTTCCCAGGTTAATGAAACAAGTCTAGAAAATACCTATTGTGCCAGTGGTGGTGATGCATGCATTGGCTGAGGCAGGAGGATCCGGAGTTCAAAGCCAGCCTCAGCAAAAGAGAGGCACTAAGCAACTCTGAGACTCTGTCTCTAAATAAAATACAAAATGGGGCTGGGGATGCATGCAGCTCAGTGGTTGAGTGCCCCAGAGTTCAATCCCTGGTACTAGAAAAAAAGAAAAGAAAAGAAAAAGAATAGCTATTTTGAAATTTAGGATTATGGCAACATAGAGAATATTTGATGCTAGTAAATATTTTATAACCTTTATGAGATTGGACAGGAACTAAAGATGTACTTTTAGAAGATTACAGATAAATACACAATATCTTAATATGCTAAATATTATCATGACTATGTTGATCAATTTTTGTATACACCAATTTTTGTCCCTGTGTCAAAATGATGTATTCTGATTCAATCAAAGAAGCCACATGATAAAAACGTGCTTTGCCTATAAGAAGTTGTAAATGATACATCATTCTCAACAAGTTATCCCTACAGTATTGTAAATTAAAATTTAAATCAATGGTGGGGAGCCAAAGATATTATCTATAGGATTCCATTTCCATTTGAAATACTATAATAGCCTTTTGGTAGATAAAGAAAAAAACCAAGGTTTTCATGGGCCTATGAGAAGGAAATGGGTGACTGTGGTGAGAGGGGAGATTGAGAAATTGAACAATGGAGTGAAAAAAAAAAGAACTCTGTTCTTGTCCTCAGAAAATCACACACTCCAGAGTTGCTTAGCTAGAAAAAAAAAATTCAAAAGTGGGCAAAGTTGGAAGATGATACTCAAGGTGCCATCTACAAACCCACAGGAAACATTAGATTCACTTAACTGGATGAATAATTCTGTTTGTGTATTTCAGAAGCCAAGGACATTTGTAGAGTTCCCAGCTTTTAGCTCAGTAGTGGCCCAGAGTAGGCACTTGGGTCTAAATCCCTTCTTTCACTATGTCTTTGGGAGTGGATTTGTGTGCTTTATTTTCCTTTTCCAATCTTCAATTTTCTCATCTGTTTAAAAGACATAATAAATTATCTAAAAGTTTAATTGGTAATGACATAATATATGTAAAATAGTACACTGAGTTTGAAATACATGGCATTTTCATTTTCTACCAAAGGGGGAAAAATATTCTGATGTTAAGGAATGGTAAAACCAAGCCTAATGCTAATGCTCTTTAAAACCATATTTTATCAATATAGCCTCACTCAAGTTAGATGCATAGGAAGTGAAATCACATGAAGGCAGAATTCCCTTCCAATCACCCTTCATAAATAGAAAACACACCACCAATAGGATGAGTGGCTGGATGGAGCAGAGCTTCGTGATGCTGATGCTAAGTGCTGATACTCAACATCACAAGAGGAAACTTCTATTCAGAATTCCATGTTTAAAACATAAGAACCAAATAAGGGTCTCACAGCAATACCACAGAGATTGGGGCCAGATATTCTGTTCCTCCATTTTCTTTTTATTGGGTGAGAGAGGAGAGAGAGAGAGGAAGTGCAAGACAATTTAAAGCAGTCTACAGTACTATTTTGGCCTTTTAACCAGCATGAAAAATCCAAATATACAATAGAGGAATGGGGTTAAAAGGCATAAGAGTTGTTTATTCTAACAAATACATATTAATGATTACCAGCTGAGAAAGAAAAATTGGAACATTCTTATTCCACCCCGACAGTCACAAAGAATAATATATGAAATGGTATAAAATGATTCCACCTTGTTTGTGAAGCAAATTGTTCCCTTTGAACCCTTCCTCATGACAACCAGTCCCTGTAGGGTCTGAATACCAGCTACATTTTGCCAGCTCTCTGATCCTTTTTGTCTTCACGCAGTATTTTTAAAGAAAAGCAGAATGGATCTTGGTTTCAGAATAACAAGTTTGCACATCTATGAGTTACGCCTTTTTACCCAGTTGTTTAGAAGGCTTCAGCTGATTCTGAATGTTCCAGGAGTCGTGATTGTTACGAAATGCATGGTTGAAAAGTGTAAAGCAATCGTGCATGCTGAAAACTAAACCACAAAGAAAATTAGAGGACTGTTTACATGTAACATCATGGCTCTTGACATTTAAAATGGAAGAAAACTTCAAAATCCTGGCAATATTTAGTTTTTCTGGACCAATTATGAGTAACTTTTAACAAATGTTAGTTACTTAATCTATACCCTTTTCTTTACACAAAATTAAAAGAGGATCTGTTCATCTCCTCAAGGGAAAAAAAAATATCCCTTGAGTCTAGAAATAACAAGTTTTCTTCTAACTAATATTTTCAGTAAGAATTATACTAACATGGGACTTTTTGACATTTTGCCTCTTTATTATGTTATCTTATATCACAAGAAAACTATATATGCAGTTATGTTCTTGTACTTACTAGTATAGAGATAGTTTGTAATTAAGAGTGAAAGGAATAATGTAAATCAGCTCCTAGATATTACTCATTAGTGTATAATAAGAGTCTTATATCATCTATCCATTGTCTTGTTAAATCTATTTTTCACTGAATTTTAGTAGCATTAACCATATACTTATTTGTGATCATTAGGAAAAACCTTATGCTTAGTTATTTGTTTTATTTGAAATTTGGTTAAATACCTATGACGCTTTATTGCAAGTGGGAAATATTTCACAGGTCCTTAAATTTTCATCAGCACTAAAAGATTAAAATCTCTCTCCCTTGGAAATTCATTATTAAGAAAGGTGCATTGTAATTCCTACTCAAAACATAAAAATGAATCTGCTCTTTTTATACTTTCAAATGACAAATAAACTAATATAATGTGGATTTTACAAAGGAGTTATTTCCTTTGAATTGCAATGAAGACAGAGAATACAAAGTTGATCTAACGAAAATACCATACAACTCATTTCTGTCTCTCACAATAGAAAACAAACATAATTCGGCTGTATGTTTCTGAAAGACACAGAATCAGAGCAAGACTGTTCCTGTGCATGGAGCATTTCAGGCTTCTTATAGAGTTTCACAATGGAGGTAGAAGGAGTGGGAAGAGTGGGGCAATCCTTAATTGTGCAAGGTATTTGGAACACTAAAGAACATTTGGCATTCTGATACCATTTACTGTTTGCAAATAGTGCCCTCCAGACTCTTACAAAACAATTTGCCTTCTCCCCATCCACACATTGCCAGACATTCCAAGGAATTATTGTAAACTTATCCTGTATTTTATCAGTGCACTTGAAAGTAGCCTTTCTGAATACACACATAGTTTGAGTTCTGATCATAATTATGCGAGTAAGTTGCTGAATGTGTTTACCATCTGTGCCTTTGTTTGCCAATATGTAAATATATATTATTGGTGCAGTCCCCTATTCTATTTTCACAGATTTAAAGTTTTAAAAGTTTATATTATTTTCAGAAATACATCCCTATGTATAGACTCCATAGTTCAATAAGATGAAATTTTGGTATAGATAATCAATAACATCAGTAATAATCGGTTACTTATTGTGATGGTTAATCTGGATGGTCAAGTTTATTGGATTACTAGAAAAAGCAATCATGAAATTCATTTGGAAAAATAAGAGACTCAGAATAGCCAAAGTAATCCTTAGTAAGAAAAGTGAAGCAGGAGGCATCACAATACCAGACCTTCAACTGTACTTCAGAGCCATACATAGTAACAAAAACAGCATGACATTGGCATCAGAACAGACACGTACATCAATGTTACAGAATACAAGACACAGAGACAAACCCACATAAATACAGTTATCTCATACAGACAAAGGCACAAAGCATTCACTGGAAAGAAGATAACCTACTCAAAAAATGGTACTGGGAAAATTGGAAAGCCACATGTAACAAAATGAAATTAAATCCCTATCTCTCACTCTGCACAAAACTCAACTCAAAGTGGATCAAAGGCTTAGGCACTAGAACAGAGAGCCTGAGCCTAATAGAAAAAAAGTAGGCCCAAATCTTCACCATGTCGACCTAGGATCTGACTTCTTTAATATGGCTCCTAAAGCACAAGAAGTAAAATCAAGAAACAATAAATGGGAAGTATTCAAACTAAAAAGCTTCTTATCAGCAAAGGAACAATAATATGAAGAAAGAACCTAGAGAATTGGAGAAAATTCTTATCACATGCACCTCAGATACAGCATTAATCTCCAGGATATATAAAAAACATAAAAATCTTAACACCAAAAAAAAAACAAATAATCCAATCAATAAATGGCTAAGGAAGTAAACAGACACTTCACAGAAGAAGAAATGCAATCTATCAACAAATATATAAAAAAATGTGCATCGTTTTTAGCAATTGAGAAAAGCAAATCAAAACTACTCTAAGATTTCATCTCACCACAGTCAGAATGGTAATTATCAAGAACACAAGCAGCAATGAATGTTGGTGAGGATGTGGGGGGAAAGGTACACGCATACATTGCTGGTGGGAATGCAAATTGGCACAACCATTATAGAAAACGGTATGAGGAGTCCTCAGAAAACTTGGAATGGAACCATCATTTGACCCACTCCTCAGTTTATACCCAATAGACTTAAAATCAGCCTATTACAATAACACAGCCACATCAATGATTATAGCAGCTCAAGTAAAGGTTACTATAGAACCTAGGTGACCCTCAACGGATGAATGGATAAAGAAATGTGATATATGTGTACACACACACACACACACACACACACACTGGAATATTGCTCAACCTTAAAGAAGAATGAAATTATGGCATTTGCCAGTAAATGGATGGAGTTGGAGAATATCATGCTAAGTGAAATAAGGCAATTCCAAATTACTAAAGGCCAAATGTTTTATGGTAATTAACAATAGATATGGGGCTAAGGAAGAATAGGATTACTTTAGATTAGGTATAGGGGAGGGGGATGGGGGTAGGGAGAATAAAAGAATGAATCAGACATTATTACCCTGTGTACACATATAACTGTATGACCAGTGGGATTCTACACCATGTACAACCAGGAGAATGAGAAATTATACTCCATCTATGTATGATGTGTCAAAGTGCATTCTACTATCATGTATAACTAATTAGAGCAAATTTAAAAAGAAAAATGAATTGCCTAAGATTGAGAAATTTCTAGGCATCAGTGTTTCCAGGAATGATTGGCATAAGGGACAGCAAACTGAGGGAGAAGACCTGTCCTGAATGTGAGTGGCACAGTATAATAAGTTGGGGACCTGAACAGAAGAAAAGGGAAAGAATGAAGAAACCAATGAGAAAGAAAGCACCGTTCCTTTTTAGTGGGTGGCTTCCACTGCCGCTGAGATCACCTGAGGACACAGGACTCCAGCTTTTACGGTCTTCATGCAGACTCTGACCAGTGACTCTTCAGAGTTTCCAGGCCTCTGTCCCAGACTAGGGCTGTACCATTAATTATTCCTGCTCCTCCTCCTTCTTGTCCTTCTACTTCTTCTTCTTCCTCTTCCTCTTCTTCCTCTCTCTCTCTCTAATATATATATATATATATATATATATATATATATATATATATATATATATATATATGGTTGTTGTTGTTGTTGGCTCTTTTCCTCTAGATAATCCTATTATAGGAATAGGTTCTGGAGGAATAGGATTCTTCCTGAAGATTTAGAACTTCTGAAAAAGTATCACCCTTAACCTGTGCTCCTTTCCGTCCTTAGAAACTGGAAATTTCTGACCTGTTACCAAAGTCAAGTGTGCTTCATCACTTTCAACTCTATATCGTTCTCCTATTCATCGACCAGACAGAATCCTAGAAGCACAGCACTGTAAAAGCAGGAGACAGATGCTAAGTGAAGTAAGCCAATTCCTAAAACCAAAAAGCTGAATGTTTTCTCTGATATGAGGATGCAGATTCATAAGGGGTGGAGGGGGAATAGACAACCTTTAGATAGGGCAAAGAGGAGAGCAGGGAAGGGAGGAGGTAGGGGCATTGGAAAGACCATGGAGTGAGATGGATACCATTACCCCAAGTACATGTGTACTATGTGTTCTATATGTGTACTATGAATTGAAGTACATTCTGCTGCCATATATAACAAGTTAGAATAAATCTTTAAAAAGAATTAAAAAAAAGAAACTAAAATTTCAAATCATAATTTTGTCACTCTAGAGTGACAATGTAGTACAGAGAGATTTTGTCACTCTATGGTGACAAAATGTTTATGAAATTTTTTCTACATAATTTTTTTTTAAAGAGAGAGTGAGAGAGGGAGAGAGAGAGAGAGAGAATTTTAATATTTATTTTTTAGTTTTTGGCGGACATAACATCTTTGTTTGTATGTGGTACTGAGGATCGAACCCAGGCCGCACGCATGCCAGGCGAGCGCACTACCGCTTGAGCCACATCCCCAGCCCTCTACATAATTTTTAATAACTCTCTAGTGATAACTAATGCTAGCATATTAGTATATAATCCAAATATTTTCTTTTTCTATCTTTCTATGCATAAACATAGACACATAACTTTTTAAAATTAAAAAATGGGATCATAAAAAAGAGTAAGAGACAGCAAAGTCTCCCTTAAAATGGAGATGTCTTCACAAACAAATTGAAATAGGAAGAGATGCAAATAAATTAAAATGTTAAATAATATGCAGGGAAGAAAATGGAGATTGGACAATCATAAGAAAGTACAATATCCAGAAAAGAAATTTAGGAAGCAAATTAGGAAGGAAGATTTGGAAAGGACTGGAGATTCTACCACACCTTCTAGTTGGGATCACCCAGAAACTGCTTTGAGCTTGACACAGGTGAATTCTGGAATCATCCCTCTTAGAGAGAGGTGGAAGTGACTCTACACAAAGACAGTGTTCCTTGATGTTCTGTTAAAATATTATTTACAACAGAACCTAGTGAGTGAGAGTTCCAATTGAAAATGTACATGATGGGGCCTCAGCTTGTGAAGATGTGCTCCAAGGCTTACATCTCAACAAGCAATTCAGGAGAGATTCTTTTGTATTAGGATCTGAAAAGAACTGCACTGTGATTTTGAATTTATAAACTATTTGTAACTTACTCAGACTTATGATTTTTGTTTTCTTTCCATCTCATACTTTGTTTCATAATAATTAGCATAAAAATAAGCTATATGCTTGTTTTTGTGTGTAGAGAATATTTTCTATCACCTTGTTCATCCAGTACCCCTCCTCACTTGCTCCAGTTCTGGAGCTCTAACCGAGAGCCTTCTGCATCCTAGGCAAGTACTTTACCAAAGAGTTACACCCTCAGCCACCTATTGCTAGTCTTAATGGTAAAAAGCCTCATAAAAATAAAACAGAGGATGGGCATTTTGAAAAAGGAAATGTCTAAATCCTACAAGAACCTATGAGAAGAATAGGAGGCATGAGTGGGGCCAAGAAGTGAATCTGGGAACCTCCTAAGAGAATAAGCCAGCAGGTCAGTACCTTGTTTTAGTGCAAGATGAAATGAAGTAAAACCAAAAAATGCTAAGTAATCCTATTCTTTCCCTTCTTTATATAGAGCTGGAATTCCATAGCTTCTCCGGGGAACTAAAGGCATAATAACTCCAGTTACTCTATATCATTTGTAGTTTCCTGTAAGAATTGAGTAGGGAATTGTAAGAATTCCCTGTAAGAAATGAGTTAGGGAATGAGTAATAAAATTTAGAAAAATATGTCAGATGTGGGCAACATGATGAATTGAAATTAGTATAGTTTTGTAGTAGCTTTTTGGAAACATGAAAATTTCTCTAAGCCTCAAGCTTCATGGCTGTAAAGTTAGGGGCTTGCTTGGAGAACATGTCCAGTTCTTTTGGCTACATGGCCTACTATCCAAGAGGGTTCAATTCATCACTCCCCTCCCTATAACCCCAAAGAGGCTCATGATGAATATGTTCCATTATCAAGGAAAATGTGGGGTCCACAGGACACATGAATAGGCTCCCCAGGGAACAAGAGATTATAGGAGAAAGAAGAAAACTCATAGAACTACTTGAGATCAATTTCTCTCCTCTTGTAGATGTTTCTTTGCTTGTTCTTTGGTGCTTTCCCCCACCTTGTTCTTCAATTCAGTGCAGCTGGCTTGGTAGACCAGATACCAATGTGGCCCTTTTCTGAAGTGACTCTTTGACTGATCTGGGAAAGAAGCAAATGAGGCTCAAGTCAGCTTCACCCTTGGCTTTGAGCTAAAATTTCCTTCTTGTAATTCACCAGCTCACAACATAAGAACCATATTAGGATTTGAGGGTAATGCCCTTAACTATTGATTAAAAAAGTGTTTTCTCCTTGTGTCTCCACAATGCACATGCACATGGTAATCCGTTAAGAAGGGAGACCTAGTGGTTTTGGATTAATAAGATAACGACGACCATTTCTCACTTATTTTATGATTCAGAATTATACTACGTTTAAAATTCAGTTAACAAAATAATTATATTCTCTTTAAATTATCTTGGAAATAATTATTGTATTTCAACCAGATGTTAGTGTAACTTTCACTTCCTCAAACAACTTGGCAGATAAGAGTCACTATTTTAGAATGAAATTATAACAGATCAGATAACTTTTATTCTAATTTAGCATGCAAACATAAAAGGTGTTGCATTCCAAATGAAAGTCAGGTGGAAATTTCAGGAATGATTTGCTGTGAGCCTTTAGTATTACCCAGATGCTGCTAATGCCATCTAATTCTATCTGCTTTTTTAAATTTGTGCTTTTCAAAAGGGGTAAGGTAAATAAATTAAATGGATCTCAAAATTCTAAAATGTTTTACATTTTTGTTGACTTAAAAATTAAAATAAATTTGCAAAATTAAAATGATTGACTGTGAAATTTATATGTACATAATTTAAAAAATATCGGCAGCATATAGTGAAAAATCTACTTCAAAAATAAACAAATAAATAGGAATTAAGAGTATAAGTGAGAGACAGAGTATTCGCCTTGCATGTGTGAGGACCTGGGTTCTATCCCCAGTAGCTCATACATAAACAAAACTCTTTAAGTAATCTAGAACAATAAAGTCTTCTGTTAAAACTACCCCCCCCCAAAAAAAAAAAAAAGTTTATCAAAGTCAAGTATTTGTTTTACATTAAGCATTGCATTGTGTCAGCCAGGCATCATGGGGAACACTTGGGAGGCTGAGGCAGGAGGAATCCAAGTTAAAGACCAGTTTTGGCAGTTTAACAAGACCCTGTCCCAAAATAAAATAAAATAATGGGTTTAGATAAAGCACAGTGGTACAGCATCTGCCTAGCATGCATGAACCTCTGAGTTAATTCCCCAGCACAGAAAAATAAATAAAAGAATTGCATCATATCTGTTACCTAAGGAAAGGAAAAGTATTTTTCAAGGAATCAGAATGGACAAATAATTTAACTACCCCAGACCTTTCTATCCTTGCTTTTTGTTGCTGTTTGTTTGTTTGTTTGTTTGTTCGGGTACTCCCAAATGCCTTAGTGTTGAAATAATTTCTTGCCCTTTGATGATGAACAGTGAGGAGAAAGAGAAAGAGAAATTCTTTTTAAAAACCCCAATAAAGTAAAACTTATCTACTTAAATTCAATTTATATGCAAGATAAGATAAATATAAAACCTGGGGCCATGACAACTGATTTTCAGAATAGTCTACAGGGTGACACAGAGATAATTCCAAGAACTACTTTGATGAAATAAGCACATGGTATAGAAATAAATTGAGGCCATCAATTCATTGGCCTATATACAGAGCAAAGCTAGCAATTAGGGAGCTACGGATTAAATTTTTACTTAAGGAATAATTATTACCAATAGAGACAGTCTCCATCTTTTTTTTTTTTAATTTTTTATTGTGGGTTGTTCAAAACATTACAAATTTCTTGACATATCATATTCCACACTTTGATTCAAGTGGGTTATGAACTCCCACCTTCACCCCATACACAGATTGCAGAATCACATCAGTTACACATCCATTGATTTACATATTGCCATACTAGTGTCTGTTGTGCTCTGCTGCCTTTCCCATCCTCCACCCTCCCCCCTCCCCACCGCTCCCCTCCCCTCCCCTCCTCTCTCTCTACCCCCTCCACTGTATAACCCTGAGGGTCTCCTTCCATTACCATGCAATTTCCCTTCTCTCTCCCTTTCCCTCCCACCTCTCATCCCTGTTAAATGTTAATCTTCTTCTCCTGCTCTAAGTCCCTACTCTGATCTTAGTTACTCTCCTTATATCAAAGAAGACATTTGGCATTTGTTTTTTAGGGATTGGCTAGCTTCACTTAGCATAATCTGCTCTAATGCCATCCATTTCCCTGTAAATTCTATGATTTTGTCATTTTTTTAATAAAGAACTCTGTCATTATATTAAAATGTGACTAACTTATAAAACTTTGATTTACAAATCTTTTTCCTGTATAATCTCTAGAAATTTATGACTATATCTATAAAAGTGAAAATCTCTATTATTTTAGGCAACCACCATGGAATTCAGCAATTTCACTGGGTTTCTCAGAGAAATGAGATTTACAGTTCCACAACAACCTATAGGCAAATATTCATTGCAATTTTATTCAAAATAGCCCCAAATTGGAAATGACAAAGTGTTCTTCACTAGTAAATGGTTAAAAAAAGAAAGAAAAAGAAAAGAAAAGAAGCCTGTGGTACAACCACACCAAGGAATGGTTCTCAGTAATTAAAATGAAAGAACTATTGAAACACTACAACAGGGACGACTCATCAGAGAAATATGCTGGGTGAAGAAAGCCAATTCCAAAGGGTGACACAAAGGTTAATGCTACATTTATGTAATGTTCTTGAGAATTGCAAAATTATAGAGTTGGCAAAGGAATTGGTGGTTTCTAGGGGTGCTGTAGTATGATCCGGTGTGTCCCCCAAAGGCCCAGGTGTTACAGTGTCACAGGTTTGGTCTTCAGATTGATGCCTTCTGGAGGTTGTGGGAATCTTTAAGAGGTGGGGTGTAGAGGAAGGCCTTCAGATCATGGAGAGCAGTGCCCTTGAAAGGGATTGTGGGAGCCCAGTCTCTTGTCTCTTCTTTCCCATCCAGATGATATGGTGAATGTTTTTGCCTTACCACATGCTCCTGCCATGATGTGCTTCCCCCTTTGAATCAAAGAGCAATGCATCCACCTAATCATAGACCAGAACCTCCAAAACTGTAAACCAAAATAATTATTTTCTCTTTATTAGGTATATGTTATTGTGACTGATGGGAAGGCAGGGAGTGCATGCTGCTATGAAAGGGCTACTGGAGGAATCCTTGTGGGGATGAGAATGTGCCCTATCTTACCTGTATTTGTTTCTACTTCTGGATGGATCCTGTGAGGTACAATAACTTTACAAAGTGTTATGATTGGGGGAAACTGGGTAAAGGGTACACAGAAGCCCTTTGTATCACTTCTTGCAAATTCATGTGGATTTATAATAATTTCAAAATAAAACGTTTAATTCTAGTAAATTATTCATAAAACCTTAAATAAATAAATTTATGAAAAATAGTATTTCCTAAGTGAATTCCCAAGGGATTAGATCATATAGAGTGTCATCATTAAATCATATTGAATCAACTGTTAGATGAACAGGTGCATAGAATTATTGCATAATGAGTATTAATGCTAGATGATTTTCTGAGTATTTCTGTGGTGCCAGAGTAAAATGGAGAATTGTTATCATTACTAAGTATTAACAGATATTTTAAATGAAAGTAAATTAAGGTGACACAGTATTTTTCTAAATAGCTTTCTAATTCATAAATTCTTTCCTAAAATTGTTTTGGCTGAAAGTCATGTTAAATATGACTACACTGTACCACCACATCAACAACTCTGTCCATGTGTGTGACATTACAAACTTGAAACTCAATTGAGAAGCTACTCTTACCAATAAAAGTATCAAAAACTTTCTTCTTTTCCATACTGTATGGCACAGGACACTAATCAAGCACAGTACAAGTTGGCATCTAAGAACAAATGGAACATAGGGACCAAGATATGAAGTCTTTCAGCCCCACAGACTTAATACAAGCCTTAGGACTTCACAAATGGAAAAAGAAAATAAAAAATTCTGAAGCAAAGGTTATAAAATACAGAGAAGATCAGAGGAAAAAAATCTTCTGAGACAGGTCACTAGGAAAGTCACATTTCAAGTGAACTGGAGTATTGCAAAAGAAGACATTGAGCCTAAAGAAATTTGATTGAAGACAGTGACCTACCCCACATAAATATGAGAAAAATTTGATCACATAGGTTGAAAGCAAATATAGAGCAAACCATATCCTCTAACAAACCTAACAACTATTTTTTATCATTCCTTAATTAAGAGAAATTGAAAATTTATATGCAAATTTCCTGAATAGCATGTATGATTTTATGTAAATTATGCAGAAATTTTAGAGTAATTGAATAGAATGTCTTCTTTCTAAAATTGAGATTTTTTTCAGAGCTCAATTTCTTTATAATGTTCAAAAAAATGAAAAACAGTTCAGATACTGTTTGTGACTAGGCACCTGCAGCACATGATCCCAAGTGGCAAATGCAATTAAGATCCTTGTGCCCAGAAAGGACAATGGAATGGAGGACAATTGCAACGGAACAGCAATCCCTATAGAAGGTTGCTTCATAAGACCTACTGTCAACTCTTTTTCCCACTTGACACTACTAAGGTAGGAAAATATATTGATAAAAGTATTATCTTACTTTGAAGAAATATCTATTCTAAATTTCTTGGGTGGAACATGTATAATCATTATAAATTAAATTTTAAAATATAATCATGAAGTATCTTTGAAGTATTTTAGGAATCAAATCAAGTTCCCATGTAATGTCTTTCCTTCGATGCATTGTCATTTAGAATTATACTTCCAAAATGAAATACTTCCCATGTATCAAGCAAAGACACTTAGATTAGATGGAGTCATAGTTTCTATTGTGCCTATAGACTATAGTGATAAAGAAGACAAGTTGCACGTAAATTAGTATGTAACATGTAAACAATCACTTCAAAAAGATACTAAATTAGATCCACTTACGAACTTGGTAGGAATAAAAACACAACATAATTCAGACACAGTAAGATGATACACTCCATCTTTCAAAATCAGCTTTATGAAAAGAATGGTCAGCCGGGTGCAGGGGCATACACCTCTAATCCCAGAGGCTCTGGAGGCTGGGGCAGGAGGATTGAGAATTCAAAGCCAGCCTCAGTGACTTATTGAGGCCCTAAGCATCTCAGTGAGACCCTGTCTCAAAATAAAATATAAAAAGGGGCTGGGAATGTGGCTCAGTGATTAAGTTCCCCTGAGTTCAATACTTGGTACCCCCTTCCCCAAGAAAAGTCGGGTCAATCCTGCATTTAGTTTTTCAATTCCAGAAAAAAAGCAGGAGTAAGCCTTAAGAATGGTCTAAAATTGAAGCAAAATATTTAAAAGTCTCAATTGTTCTAATTGTAGCCTGTATTACAAAAAAAAAAAAAGTGTGTTATGTGGTTAGCGAAATAGTTACATAGTTAATGTGAGATTAGACTAAAACATTAAGAAAAATCCAGAGAGAACATTAGCATCAAATTCATAAGGGCACATTACTCTGTACTGACATAGCCTGATGGAGCTTTAGTTTTAGGGGGAAAATGAGAAATCTAAAGGACATTAAAAATGAAGGACTCCAAAACATAGTATTCATGGAAAACCATCCAAAGAAGTAGGGTGCTGCTCTAGGGAAAAGGTGATGAAGAGAGACCTTTCAGACTTCAAGTATCTGAATGTCTCTTACATAGAGCAAAGATTAGTTCATGTGGGGAAGTACTTATATCCAGTGTTTCCTGCTGGAGAAATAGGGTTGCTTATTTGTTTTGGTAAGTTCTTAATTATTGTGGTATGTTAGTTTTGCATCACTATAACAAGTAGCTGAAACAAATCAAATTAAAAAGAGAAAAGGTTTGTTATGTTTCTGTTTTAGATGTTTCAGTCCATGATCTGTTGGCCCTGTTGCTTTTGGACCCATGGCAAAGCTTCCCATTATGGCAGGGAGTGGGTGGGGGAGCAAACCACTCACCTTTTGGCCAACAACAACAAAAACAAACCAGAGGAATAGGAAGGGGTGAGAGCCCAACAATCAATCCCTTTCAAGGTCACTCCTCCAATGATGTAACTTCCTCCTGCTAGGCCCCACCTCTTAAAGGTCCCACTACCACCCAGTAGCAGCACACTGGAGATTAAACCTTTATATATGGGCCTTTGGGAGACACTTGTGATCTAAACCTCAACACGTAATTTCAAGCAAAGTACAAATAATCAATTAAAGAATATATTATACAATATATTCAAACATTCAATAAATAGTCACATTATGAGAAAGTAAGGAATGTAATCATTCTCAATAAGTATTGTACAAATGCCTGCTAATTAACCCTTCAAGGGTCTATATAATATATTTATTCCTTGCATACTGTCTGTGCCACCAGAATATAATATTTATTAGAATGGGGCTTTGCCATCCTTACTCTCCAATGGATGCCGTATAGAAATTATGGGTTTGTTTGAGCCACCACAAGGCAGCAGGTTGCTCTACTAAGAACTCATGGTGTGAATCCATTGGCTGTAGATTGCTCAGATTAAAGCTGACACCCTCCCTTAGCTCACAGTGCTAGGTTAAAACGCAGCCCATGGGAGGTAGCCCCCCCCCAAAAAAAAAAAAAAAAAAACTTGATTTTTCCATCTTTATCCTGTTTTCCTCAAGAAGCCTGCCACACTGAAACCTTTGATGTGTTCTCCCTTCAACAAAGATTTTGGGTCTTTTTCCCATTCCTACCAGGACTGGAAGATTCACCAGGCCCCAGTTTTGAAAACTATTTTCTGCCTCTTGTTTTTTTGTTTCTTATTGATTATTTTCAGACTTTTATTTTTCTAGCCAGTTCACAGCTCAAAGCAAGAATTAGCTCTCAGGGTGCTGGTAACCCTGACAACTCTCCAGTGTACTCCCGTGGTTAGGAAATATTAGGCATTTAATGAATGCTCTTGAATGAATGATGGCATTTCATTTAGCCATCAAATAACACCATGAAGTAAAATGTGTTAGACCCACTTCACAAATGTTATGAATTATATTTACTAAGGATTAATAACTTGCCTAATTTTCCAACTAGAGCCAGCCTTGACTCCCAACCCTATGCTTTTACAATACCTTTGAAATCTTCAAGGAAAAAAAGCAAAGGAAAAACATAGGTAAATAACAGTGGTGTATTGTTGAATAGAAGTTTCCTTGCTACTTCCCAGTGTCACTTGTTGCCATGGTTTCTTTTATGAGCACTTCCACCAATGACAACTTAGCTATCGACCTAGCTACTGAACTAAAAATAGGTGACATTTTCAAATAAATTAGAGCTAGATGGGTGATCTATTTATACCTTCAGTTACATTTCTCTACTGCTCTCAATTTTGATGTGCCAAAATGAGAATTAAAATAAGTGCAAGATTATTCTCGGAAGTGTATATGTGCAGTTTTATTAACTCTGGCATGCAATGCAATATTGTGTGATTGATATGTAGGTTTGTATGTAGATTTAGCACATGCAAAACATTTAATACAGTACAAACTTCTAGTTTTGCAGGAAAAAGATAAAAGCAAGGTATTTATCCTTTTTTATTTGTTTTGTTTTCACTCAATATACAGCTTTAATTTAGTGGTTGAGAACCTTAATAAAACAGTAGCATAATATAAATAATAGCATAATATAAAACCTTAATAAAATAGTAGGATATTTAAGGAAATAATATATAGGGTATGCATCTATGTTCTTGGAAATATATTTTAATGATCTAAAAACAAAAAGATATTTTAAGCCCAGTGAACATTATATATAGAAGAAAACATAAAATCATGAACTTTAACTTTGAAAAATTATCATTTTACAATTGTGGAAATATGAGGCCCAGGACTTTCAGTAATCTGAATTGCAGAACAAATGAATGGCAGATTAGATGATTTATTACATTAATTTACTAAAAAGAGAGAAAATTGGAATCAAAAACTTCTCCTCAAAATACAATCCATGAAAAATAGATATTTGGAAATAAACTTTTTACATTTAAGCCAACAAATAGACACTCATAGGAATAAAAATATAATTTCAGCAACTATCAGATATTTACATTTTCATACATTTAATATACTTAGATAATTGGCTTCTATATTTGATCTAACTTCTATATTGAGAAAGATAGTTTCTATGTTAGTGGAAAATATATCTCTGTTACTCTGTGCTTTAGCTGAATGTCTATCTTTCTCCCCGCACCCATATCCTGTACAATTTCTCTCTCTCTCTTTCTCTCTCTCTATCTCACACACACATACACACACTCCCACACACAACTTATGCACAAGGACACATGATAAAAGAGGTGCAAAGGGGGGCATTATCAATTTTTTAATGACAAATGGGTGCATAGAGGTCTTTGATCTTTGCGTGCCATCCACATGATCGAGTAGTATTTAATATAGTTCAGGAAAATAAAGCAAATCAAAGTGAAGCATATTTAATTAGTGGTTTAACTATGTGATTAATGATGCCTTTTAAAGAAAAATGCCTGTACCAGTAAATGGAAAGCTCATTATTTCTAAAAGCTGTTTTCTTCTACTTAATGACTTCTTCTAATAGGCTGATAAATTGAGCAACAGCGTATGAAACCTATTAGCCTAAACATTTTCACAGGGAACTAAATTTAATCTTGTGTTGCAGGTTGTTGATCAACTAATCTGAAAGTAATGAAACAACAACATCATATGAACCCTTCTGTTCAAATAGCACGAAGCTAGCTCTGAAACAACATACCAGGGAGACTCTTACTTATATAAGAAAATAACTTATGCTAAACTACAAAGCACATTGCAAAAGAGACTAAATTAACCCTTGAAAAAATCATTGGTTTGTGTTAATATACTTTATTTATCTGGATCCATTTATTTCCACCTTATTTGACGTGTCCAGACAATATTTTTTTTTCTAGGACAGGAGGCCAAATTCATGTTGACATACCTGCTTAAAAATTCTACAAAATTCAAAAGCAAAGGCATCTTCTCATCCAGTGAAAAAAATGACTCCATCAATTAAATGTAGTATCCAAATAATGGGTCCCTGGCAGAATTCCTTGTACTCTCAGCTTAGCAATTATACAGGTGAATGTCCTCAGAGGTCGTATGAACTCTGAGTCTCAGTTGACTCACCTGGAAATCGAACATCATAATTTTATTCATTTCAAAGTGTTCTGGTGAAGTGTGAGCTGATGCATGTAAAGCATTTCGCATGTATTAGGTGTTCATTTGCTCTTATTAATCATCATGACTATTGTACAGTATTCTAATAAAATGTGCTGAGTATATTCTTCAACTAGTTGTTCACTACCACCTACTAGGATTAGAAGACCAAGTATGGCTGTATGGCATTTGCCAGTAAATGGATAAATCTGGAGACTATTGTGCTAACTGAAATAAGCCAATCCTCCCCCACAAAAAAAAAAAAGGCCAAATGTTTTTGCTAATATGTGGAAGATAAGCCACAATAAGAAGAGAAGTTACATAAATTAGACAAAGGGGAATGAAGGGAAGGGAGTTGGGATAGGAAATACAGTAGAATAAATCTAACATAATATTTCTATATACATATATGAAAATACCTAAGTGAATCCCACCATTATATCCACCAACAAGAATGAGGCCCTAATTAGAAATAGCTATATTCTGTCCTTTTATAATTTTATCAAAATTGATTCTATTGTCATGTATAACTAAGGAGAACCAATGAAAAATTTTGGAAACAAAATAGGGAAAAAAAGTTCAGGCATGGAATACTTGCTTCTTGGGGAACTTGGTCCCTTTTCCCTATATGATTTCTATAAATTCTCAAAATGAAACAAAATTATGACTATTGCCTTCAGAGTTTTCCTACATGATCACAAGTCAACCATAATATACTTGGGTGAGGGCTAATGTGAATTGGTGTGAATATACTGTGTATACAACTAGAGATATGAAAAATGGTGCTCTATACATGTAATAAGAATTGTAATGCATTCCACTGTCATATATAAATAAAAAATAAATAAATTTTTTTAAAACATGCCTTAAATTTACTTTTTTGAGGGTGATAAGATTTTTGCTTATTTAGTGTGGGAGAGTATTTATTTATTGGATATATTTTCATAGATTATCCATTAGCTAACTTTTTACTGGACCCAAGTATTTGTCAGTCTGAAAAAGATGGAAAGCTCTCAACTCTTTCCTCCCCACCCACTGAAATTCTACTTCAAGACATTAATCCTATTTTTTTTCAAAAGGATTTATGAGAACATCAAAATCAAATTAAAATTCTCGTATAACGGTGAGTTCATTGGCTCTCCTTTCATTCTGCCTCCTATTATAATTGTTTCCTTGTGTAGATACATAAATTGTGATCCAAAATGGCTTCAGGGTGCATTTTGAACCCTTAAATGATATATGAGGATGTCCCTCATCTCTCCTTGGATCAGTATCTCTGCTGTAGCTCATTCTCTAGCTCATCTCCACCCATGTATACCTGTATCTGCATGGAGGCCTTTTTTTTCCCAGCTCTTTGTGTGTTATTTCTCATCCTCAGGTTCCCACTAAAAAGCTGGTGCTTAGGGGAGGCTCTCTCTGACCATACTAACAAAGTGTCTAAGTCACCTTAATCTCTTACCTGAACCATTGCAATAGCTTCAGAACTACTCTCCCTACCTTCCGGTTCAGTCTTGAACTGCATCCCCACAGTCAATGATCATTTAAAATGTAACTCAAATTTCTCAAAAAAAGAACATAGAAATGCTCTATGGGTATTTGGAGAAAAAAAAAAGTCAACATCAGCAATCATCAGGGAAATTCAAATCAAAACCACAATGAGATATCCTCTTGATTCAGTTAAGAATAGTTTCAATCAAAAAAAGTAAAGCTAACAAGCGTTGGTGAGGATGTGGATAAAGCAGACCCTCACACACTAACTCTTCTGATGGGATACAAATTAGTACAGCCATTGTGGAAAACAGTATGGAGTTTCCTCAAAAATTTAAGAAAAGAACTACCATATGATCCAGCAATCCTATTACTAGATACTTATCTAAAGGAAATGACATCAGTATGTAGAAGAGACATGTGCACCCCAAGTTCATTGCATCACTCTTCACAAATAGCCAAGTATTGGAAACAACTTAAGTGTCCAACAACCAATGAATGCATAAAGAAAATCTGGCAGGTATACACAAAGGAATACTATTAAGTCATAAAAAAGAATGCAGTCCTGTAATTTGTAATCACATGGATGAAACTGGAGACCATTATGCTAAGTTGTTACATTTTAAAAATTTGGTGTCTCCCTAAAGTTCATGTGTGAGAAAAGGTAAGAAATTTTATAGATGAAATGATTGGGCTAGGAAGGCTTAAACTAATCAATATGTTAATCCCCTGGTAGGGATTAACTAGACAGTAACTGTAGGCAGGTAGAGTATGGCTGGAGAAAGTGGATCAATTAGGTATATATTATGTCCTTCTTGAGTATAATTCTCTCTCTCAACTTCCTGGTACCAAGTCCTCAGTGCTTTACACTTACACTATGATGCTCTCCCTTACCTCAGACCCTGAAGAGTGGAGCCAGCCATCTAGGTACTCTGACTATGGAAAGTGTGAGCCATCAAAAAAACATTTTCTCCTATAATTGTTCTTGTCAGGTCTTTTGGTCACAGTAGCAGAAAAACTGACTAAAACATAAGTGAAATAATCCAGGCACAGGAAGACAAATACTATATGGTCTCACCTATAGGTAGAAACTTAGAAAGTAGATCTCATAGAAGCTAACAGTAGCATGGTTGTTACCAGATTCTGGGGAGAGTAGCAGGGGTGGAAGGGATGGCAACTTGATCAGCAAGACACTAATTAACAGTTAAATAAGAACAAGAAATCCTTGTGGCTATTGTACAGTAGGATGGCTAGAGACAAAGTAACATACTATACTTTTCAAAAACCTAGAAGAAAAGATTTTGAAATTTTTTACCATAAAGAAATGATAAGTGTTTAAGAAGTTAAATAGGACTAACCTGATTTGCTTATATGTTTAACTTGATTCATTACACTATTTATACATGTATCAAAACATTACATGTTGCCCCATTAATAAATATATATACATATAATTTCAATTTTTAATGAATCAATAAAAACTAAATTTAGTATATAAAAAGAAAGAAAAATAATTCAAGATAAGATGGTGGTAGCTTTCATGGTGTCTCATACACACATAGGGTAAGGATCTGGGGGAAGCCCACAGATGGACTACATCTAAGAAAAAAATTGACAATGCATCTCTAAAGAACTCAATGCATATTTGGAAGGTATCCAGCTACCAAGAGCAATATGCTGCCTTCATTATTAACAACTATGCAGAAAATAGTGATGGTAAGGCAAATGTACTACTAAGCGTTCTAAGACCCAAGGGGAATTATCATCCTTAAGTTTAGCTGTCTAGTCTTCATGTTGTGTAGAGAGTTAAATGGGCTAATATGAAAACTTGAGTCAAATTTGCAGCCAGCCTTTATTTATGGGTCAGTGCAAGGGAAACTCACAAAATTTGGAGTCCTTTATACCCTATAATGAAGCAGTCCAAACAGAATGTGCTCAGGGATGATACCCACTCTTCCAGAAGAGCAAGAAAAAGAACATAAATCAAGATATAGTGAAGAGAGGGAGTAATTAATAAAAAGTAGTAACTGATGAGTTATATTCTTTATTATGTGCTCATGTGCACACACACAATATGGTACAATCTTGCACGATAACTTGGATCTTTCACAACATTTTCAGTAATACATTCTTCAGCAGGTAGAAAAATCAAACTGCCGCAGTCTGGCTGGGCACAAATCACGAGCCACTGAAGCAGGAACAAACTTTATTTTGAACTCCAACAGCACACTCCACACACACTCCCCGGGAATATTCCCGCGAACCATGCACGCAGTGTTCTCTTGGGACACACTACACCAACAGGAAATCCCTCCTCCTTCCCCAACCAATGGGAACTCTCTGGGAGTCCCACAAGAGCTCCAAAGTAGCAGACCTAGGCAGACAGCAGGGGTCTAATCTCCAATTGAATGCACATCTTAACATAATCATTATCATCTCAATGGCTTGCTGGGGTCACCTTTCAACCAAAAATGCCATGCTTCATTCCTACTTGGCTATGGCTCTCAGCACAAATGATAAGTTATGAAGTCATGCAGGAAATTTGTCATTCTTTAAAAGCAAGAGAACCTGCATTACTGTTGGAACCTTAAACAGAAAGTTCTCCAAATGCTTTAAGCGCCTCAGCTCATTACCACATAATAAAAAGGAAACTCATCTTTTATAAAGCAAATGAATTCACAAAGAGAACACAGAGAGGAAACGACTTAGGATGTACAGAAAGAAAGCAGTTGTGATCTCAGAGTCATAGTATTTTCTAAGCAAGAGGGAGCAAAATAAATCTTCTTCCGTAATCAAGAGGTAAAGATGTAATATTAAAGAGTGTATGAATCCGTTCATTAAGAATATTGAATTCCATGGTATGTTTTAAAAGCCTTGAATTAAAAGATTGATTGATGGAGAAACTACCCACCATGGAGGATATACAAAGATCTCTTAAAAGCAGTGATGAAAAATTCATAGTGGTTCATTCCCTAGAGCAGAGGTTAGTGTCAGTTCTTTATGTGCCTTTATTAATTTACTGTACAGAACCTGGAAATAAGGAAATAAGTAGAATTCTCTTCCTAGAAAATAGGTTTGATCAGTATCAACAAACTCATCAGTCAGCCCTTATATATGTTTTATTTTAAAAGCCTATTTTCCTCTAGGTATGCCATCTGTTATATTTACTTCTATATGCAGAATACTTATTTTGGCCATGAATATAGTGTAGAGTAGTATAGTAGTCCTCACTTTTCTGCAGGGGAAACATTCCAATACCCCCAATGGATACCTGAAAGAGCAGAGACTATTAACACTCTATAAGCTATATTTTTCCTATATGTAAATATACTTGTAATAAAGTTTAATTTATAAGTTACGCAGAATAAGTAATCCATCAACAATAACTAATAACAGAATAATTATAGTAATATTATATGAATGCTGTATTTAACCATACTTTCACCTTATCACTTGAAGTAAGCACTTAACAACTAGGTTATGCACATAAGTTAACAGCTATCTTAACTCTGGAAATCATCCAGTGTGGTTTATATATTTGATATACTCTCATAATTTAAATTTGTTCTCTATTTTTTTATAATAGCCCCTGATATTAGAATTAGAAAATGTACATTATGCTTATAAATTACAACCTTTTCTCTGGCTGTTGATCATCTTTGGCTAAAGTGTATATAATACATAGGAATGAATTTTAAAAGTCATTTTCATACTTCTATGTGTTTGCATAAAATTCACTTTAGTGATGGACCCAGGGATTTTAATTAATGAATGCTATATTAGCTGGGTATTGTAATAGGAAATAGGTCAAAATGATTTGCTTATTGCTATGGTTTGAATGTGCATAAATTCAGAAGTTGGAAATTTGATTGCCTGGTGTGCCCATGTTGGGAGGTGGAGCCTACAGGAGGTGAAGAGTCATGAGTGTGGAGCCCTCACAGTGGGTTGAAATCACTGTTGCAGAATTGGGCTACTTACTGTGAGTATGTTGTTCTGAAAGCAACCTGCTCTCTCCCTGCTCTCTCTTTCTGGTTTGCTCTCAACTTTTACTTTCTACCATTTTATAACACAAAACACCAAATGTCCTTGGACTTCACATCCTCCAGAGCCATAAGCTAAATGATTTTTTAAATAAATTACCCAGTTTGTAATATTCTACTAAAACAACATAGGATGAACTATGATATTTATCTTATGCCTACATAATATTGGTGAATAAAACAAAACTATTAAGTTTGGATGCAATCATATGTTGACATAAATCCACACAGTAGTTGAAGTCTGACTCAGGAATGACCTGGACACATGGATTTGCAAAATCACCTTTCTTATATTTTCATATATGTAGGTTCCTTTCAGTGACAATTTTCCATTTAGGTATAAATCCAAGTTGTGTCTTTCGGTTAAAAAAAGTTTATGATGTATTAATCAGCTTTGCATCATTATAACAAAGTTTCTGAGATGATTGATTTATAAAAAGAAAATAATTATTTTAGCTCATCATTCAGGAGGTTGCAGTTCAAGGTCAGGTGATCTCTGGGCCTCTGGTAAGGGTGACCCATAATGGTGAGTGTACCTTGGAGCAAACTTCTTACACAATGAGCCAGAAAATAGAGATTAGAAAGAGACTAGGGTCCCACAATCACCTTCAAGAGCCTGCTTATTCCCAGTGACCAAAAGACTTCCCAATAGATCCCACCTTTCAAAGGATCCACTACCTACCAACACAGCCACCCTCCAGATCAAGCAGTTAAAACAGATGGACTTGTGGGGGACACTCACCCACATCACAGCAAATGTGAACTTAAAAGAAGCCTATTTTGCATTTTCATACTTCCAAGGTTTATAATCTCAATTCAACTGGTATCTTGTTGGGGGCGGGGGCATGACTTGAGTTTATTTGTAGTAATCTTAAAAAAAATATCATTCAATGATGTGCTAAAGAAAACTAAGGCAAACTATTGAGGGTCATTGCAAAAGGTCAGAGGGACTACTGAAAATAGGTCTTTCAGTGGCTGAGAGAGCTTGGGTTCAACTCCAAGTATAGCATGGACAAATGGAAATTCACAGCCTAGAAATTTCAAAGGTGTCAGTGAATGAAAATTTACTAAGAGGACTCAATAGGGATAAGGGGGATTCTGGCTATGGAACTTAACAAGATTCTTGGTGAAGTAAGGACAAGGTAATCTAACGTCACATGGGCATGTTGAAGGATGAGGAACCTGATTCAAGGCATTCAAGGACTGTCAGATATCTAGGTTGTAGGGTTCTCACTAAAATGATTTAGCAAGGTTTTTGTTAAATCTGGATTTTACAAGTAAGTTTATAGATTATCTTGGGAAATGGTTCAGAAATCTGAATGGTTCTTTGTCAGTAGTGAAAATCCAATGATTAGGTGTCTAAGTCAACCTGGACTCTACAACAACATACTACAGGGTAGTTGGTTTCAACTATAGACATTATTTTCTTATAGTTCTGGAGGTTAGAAGTCCATGACCAGGTGATTCATGTAAGAGTTTTTTTCTTTGCTTGTAGATGTCACCTTCTTGTTATATCCTTATATGGCCTGTGCTTGGTGTGAGTCACTAGGAGGGACAGGGAAAAAGAGAGAGAGAGCTCTTTGGTGTCTCTTCTTATAAGTACATGCATCCTATGGGATCAGGGCCTCATCCTTATGACTTTGTTTAACTTAGTAACTTGCAGAGAGACCCTATTTCCAAATACAGCCACTAACTCAGAATTAGAGACTCAACTTGAGTTTTGTGGAGAAAGAAACATGGAGTCCAGACTCTGGGAACTGCTGAAAAGTGATTTGGAGTGAAAATAAAACATATTGGGGAGGACTAGAAGGGTTACTTTTCTTTAGAAGTTCTGATACTATGGTATTTAAAATATGTCATAAATTACTTTGGTTCAACATTTATTTATATTATAAATAAAAAAAATTAAGTCTGAAAGAATGGGAATGCTTAATTTAGGACAAATCTTCAATTGCCAGGGAAAAAATGGGAGCATAAAAGAAAAAGAGCAAAATGTGCTGATCATGAAAGGAGAAATAAATCTGATCAAAGTGATAATGACAAATTTTATGTTTTACAAATACAATTTTTATTATATAATATTATATATATTTACTATATAATATATATAATATATAAATAAGCATTTAATATAAATGTGTAAAGTTTATCTTTTATGAGGATGCTTTTCTCATTGACTTTACTGTTTCCCATGCTATTTCTGTATCTTATTAAAACTGCAGGAAACACTAAGGCAAGATGGAAAATTTTGGTTTTTTTACAAAATGGATACTGCTTTTTTTCTCCAAGTTTATTTTCCTGTTTCTCAAACATTAATATACAAGATAAAATGTGTCCAAATGCTTGGACGTAAGAAACTATCCCCTATGAACATTATTTTAAATGCCTCTGTACTTGCATTGCCCTCTAGCAATGATTACTTAGAAAGAATAGATTACAGATATGCAGGGACAGTAATCTCAGCAATGAAGGCATTTGGATGGGACTGATGTCCCCTGAGATGTCAGGCCTGCCTCAGGCTGGTGACAGCCTATTTACTCATACAGACATTACCATATTCTATGTGAGCCATGGAATGGTGACAGTATTGAAGGCACCTGACTGCCTGACGTACAGACTGAGAAGCAGAATTGCAGAGAAGTCAAGTGCATTCATTATCTATCATTGGGTGACAAAATAACCCAAGTTGTAGCTGCTCCGGGACACCCACTCTGTACATGGGGAGCATCAACGCTGTCTCAGGTGCTACAACTGGTTCTGGCTCAAGGTCTTTTACAAGGTTGCATGCCAGTTATCAGACAAGGCTAAGGTCATCTCAGAGCAAGAAAGATCCACTTCCAAGTTCATTTATGTGAGTTTTTAAAGGAGGCTTCTGTTCTTCTCCTTGGTGTTCTATCCATAGTGAGTCTTTCATGACTGACAGCTGACTTTCCCTAGAGCTGGTAATGCAGGTCCTTATGGGGTGAAGGGCTGAGGATAGGGAGAAAAGAAAGAGAGGAGGAGGAAAGAGAGAGAGTGCCCAAGACAAAAGTTTCAGTCTCTTAAAATATAATGACAAAAAACAACTATCTACCATCACATCTGATTTCTGCTACTAGCCACAACCCTGGTACCTGGGGGAGGTTACTACATATGGATGTGAATGCCAGGAAGTATGTTCACAGGGAGCCATTTGAAGGCTGGCTACCACATTGGATGTGTGTACTGAGCTATTTCCCAATCCTGGTTTAGTTTTGTTTTGTTTTGTTTTGAGGCAGTGTTTAGCTAAGTTGCTGAGGGTCTTGCTAAGTTGTTGAGGTTGGCCTCAAATTTACAGTCCTCCTTCCTTGGTCTCCCAAGTGTCTCAGATTGCAATTTGTGCACCACTATATCTGGCAATATTCCATTTTTCTCAAAACTCAATAGCACTAGGTATTATCAAACTCTGTCATGTTATTAAATTCTAATTACTTCATTTTTATCATAGAGGTTGAGTTTTTTGTTGTTGTTAAGTACACATTTGAATATATATATATACACACACACACACACACGTGTGTGTGTGTGTTTTCTTCCAAGATTTCTTTTAAGTTTTGCTCTTGACATTTATATTTTCAAGTTATCTAAAATTCAGAGATATAACATGAGATCTAAATAAGCTTTTATTTTATATTTATTATTTTTATATAGTACATATATAAAGTCATAGCATCTTTTACTGAATAACTCTTTATTTACCCACTGATTGATGATTTCTGCTAAATCCTCTTTCTCACATAATGTATCTATCTCTAAGATCCCCTGTTTCACTTTATATTGTAATGAAAAAATATGGAAATCTGATGCCACTTGTCTATGTTCAAATATTGCTTCCTGCATTGATTTTGTTTGACCCTAAGTGAATTATTTTTCTGTGTGCCAATTTTTTCATCTGTAAAATTCATCTATAAAATTGGCCCATTAAATCTACCTTATGAAATTGTAAAACTTAAACACTTCACTACATATAAAACACACAAAGTATTCTATGGCACATAAGAGGCACTCAAAATTAAGGCTTTATTAACATTAATATTATCAACATTATCACCTTTATTGTCTATTCCTGCATGAGATCAATGCCACTTTGATTACTATAAATTTCTGGTGACATTTAATATGTTGTAGAGCAAGTCTGACATTCACATATTCCATTTTCAAATGCTTTTGGCCCTTTGTATTTTTTCACTTCTCTATAAATTTTAGTATAAACTTAATTATTTCAAGTTAAAAAATATGTTTAATTTTAATTGAAATTGCATTGGAGTTATAGATTAATTTTGAGAGATTTGATGTTTATGATAATGTGTTTTGTAAAAGCTCTTCTTGTATATGAATAGCATACAGTTTTTCCTTTCTTTTCTTAATGTAGTTCTTTATAATTATTTGATTTTCCAACATTAAAACTCTTTTGAATTACTTATATAAAATCTAGTCAGTCATTCTCAAAATTGTTGCATGTATGTTTTTTAAGTGGTCTATAAATTTACTTTCTTATACATCATTGTCCAATTCTGAAATTACAGTTCAAAGGCAGTAATGAGAAAATTCTTATTCTCTTTGTTCTCTGAAATTCTTTATATTATTGTGGGATTATCTGTTATTTGACATTTGGCTAACCTGTTCCTAAATCTTTTTTAGACCTGATCTTATATCAGTAGCTAATTTCTTCCATTTTTATAGCTCTGCTTAATTTTTTCTTTCATCTTTGAACAAATTTTGACAATTTATAATTTCCTTGCATGTTATCCTTTGGTCATATTTCAAAGTTTGTGCCTTAATATTAACATCTTAGTATTAGCACTGACTATGTTTTATCTTTGCTTTATCTATATTTTGTCTTCCTTTTTCATCCAAAATATTGTCTGTTCATAAATTATTTTTATTGATCAAAACTCCTAGAGTCACTTCCTACAGAACTTGACTTTAAAAACACTATTTTGGGTTTTGTTGATCCTTCTGAATATTTCTTGTTTTGAAACTTATCAATTTCTACTTGTGTTTTTCATTTTCAGAAAAAATGAAAATATCCCTCTTTGCTAACAAATTTATTTAAGGCAATGAATCCTACAGTTTTATATTTGTTTTATTTTATTTTCCAGCTATATTTTATCTGACACTGTTTTCTAATTGTAATATTCCTACACTTTTGGCCTAAAAACATTTGATTTTGTTACATTTTTCATTACTTGTTTCTCATGTGTGTTATTGTGAGGAGTAAAAGCTTCTACATGTTAGAGATTTATTAGCTATGTTTATAGATTTCTATCATGTTTAATATATGATCAAAATGTACCAAAAATGGAAACAAATTATCTAATTGGATGCAGAGTTTAATATATATCCATTATATCAAGGTTGCTAATCCTGTTGCTTAAATATTTTATTTCTCAAATACTGCCGGGTTTTTTTTCTGCTTGATTTGCTTTCCAGAGAAGTATGTAAAAATCTGCCACCCTAATTATACATTTCTCAGTTTCTCTTTGTATTTATGTCAGTTTTTGTTTTATTTATTTCAAGACTCATAGAATTTAGAGATTATAATTTCTGTGCTAAACCAGGCGTGGTGCTGCATGTCTTTAATCTTAGCAATGTGGGAGGCTGAGGCAGGAGGATGTCAAATTCAAAGCCTGCTTCCCTAAACAACTTAGAGAGACCCCATCTCAAAATGAAAAATAAAATGGCTGAGTGTCACGACCCCTCCCGGCAAGGGAAAACACGACACAGGATTCTTCTTTCAGCAGTTTATTCAGGCCTTGATTCAAGTATCATCTTCTAGTGACCCCCCCGCCGAGCGCCCAAGCACAGCCTAATAAAGCCTCCCGCATACCAATCCCAAGCTGCCACGTGGATCTCTCTCATAGGGTGGTAAGGGATTGCGCGCCAACTCTCCAAAAAAGGAGTTGTTTATCAAAGGCCACAGTGGAAGCCGGCGCCATCTTCTAATGGCGGCCACGGTCTATAAGAATGGCTTACCACAGTTCCCCCTTCTATTTTATAAAACAATGCAGGCGAAAGTAGAGGTCCTATCCCACTGTGCAGAAGTGGCTGCAGTGTATGGTTCAGTCCTAAGGAGGGCCCTTCCCTAGACCTGATCCCATATCAGCCGACACCTTTTTTCGTAGGGCGGGGCGTGGACGTCAAACCCGCATGCAATAGGACATGCTTTCCTTGAGGTCCGTTGAGGGATCACTCAAGTGCAGTGCCTTGCCTCACATCCTGCATCGTGATGACGATGAAAAAGAAAGGGGATTTTACAAGTAGCCGGTCAGTGACTATGAGGTTGGAAGTGGCAACACCATCCCTCAGCCCTTGAGAAAACGAAGGGTCCAAAGCATAAAGTGCAGCACCAGCATGGAAGCCCACCTGCGTGCAATGGCAACAAGGCCTGCAGAGTGCATGGGCCTTCCATAACTGGGAAGGCAGGAAGAGGAGGGCATACCAAACCCAGTGCAATGTCAAAGATGACTTGGGGTGCAATGGCCAAAACCCAGGAAATTATTGCTTAAGTTGCGCAAGCCAAACTTGTGGAGAGATACGATTCTCTAGGGCTGCAAAAGCCTGGATGATCATAGCCTTTTCTTGGCTATGGCGAGCTCTTAGGCGACAGAAAAGCCACAGACAAAGGAAAATCCCAAAACAACATATCGCTCCAAAAATGCCTACTCCCACCCATTCCTTAAAGAAAGAAAAAGCAGAAGACAGCCAATTCGTAAATTGGCCCAATGTCACAGGGTCCACACGAGTGTTGTTCAACATGGCAATTTGTGTCAGTTGGGTCTGGATCAACTTCTCTGCTTCCATGGACCAGTTTCCGGCCAGGTACTGTCCGATGATTTGAGAGGTATTTCTGGAATCATTAAATCTGAGAGATGTTATACATAGATGTGCACGATGATCAACACAACCCAAATGTACTAGGTCTGACAATTCCTCAATCTGAGCTTGGAGGAGATCCACCCTTTGATTAACGGCCAAAATTCCTGATAAAATATGTTGATTGATTTTACTTTGAGACTCTAAAATGCTGGAAGTTTGTTGGATGACCTGATTAACCGTGGCCGCAGTCTGAACCTGGCTGGCCATGGCTACTCCAGCTGTAACTGCTGCAGCAGCAGACACTGCCACAGCTGTCACTATAGCTGCCGTAATTCCAAAATCTCTACGGGCTCTAATCAGTTCAACAATAGGAAATGACTCTGGATCCGCAGTAACTGGGATCGGGACAAAAGTTGGAATTTTCATAACCACTGCCATAGGCCAGGATCCATTCCAACACTCAGACAAGTAACAGGTAGTATTAGAACAATTAAGCATCCCCTGTGATGTAACATTAGCCAAAAGGAACAGAAACAGAGATTGGAGACAGACTGCTGCAGAGGGTAACATTGCATTACCTAATAGTGCATTGTGTGAAATAGATTTGAGTCTCCTACCCCACCCCGAGTCTTGGGTACTACTGCCAGAAACATTAAACAGCCAACTTTGGACTCCTCGTAATTGAGCCAAAGCGGAGATGTCGGCTGTGGCCCCCTTTTCATTGGAAATCAACCATTGAAACCAGGACCAACCCGCTCCTATAGAGGAATTATTGTTGGAAGAATTATACAAGTACCTTTTGAGAGAGGGGGAAAGGGAAAAACCTTTAGCGACCTGATGTTTCTCCCAAGAGTGATCTTGACAAGGCGTGAATGTTGGGGGGAAGCCACACTCAGGAGTGCAATAAGGAGAAGCCTTAAAATGAGTGGCATTAGAGGTCTCATTAGAAGGAGACAACGGAATTAACACCTGGGAAGTAATGGCCAAAGTGGTTATATTTAACTCAGATGTATTTGTCGGGACTCTTCTTGTCAGGCGTTCTGGAACCCACACCGGCTCCGTCCGGTCCCGGCCCCCGGCGGCGCTCCGCTTTCTGCACAGCGTGAGCCCGCTCCGCAGCAGTGCAGGCAGGTCCTTCAGCCGTGGCCGCAGCAATGCCGGCGGCTGCTCGTGCTCCGGCTCGCGGGCGCTGGGACTGCGGCGCAGAGCGCTGTCTGCCGCCGCCACCACCGCGGCCAGGGCCGGGTTCTCACACGGCGGCTGCATCTTGACTGAGCCCACAGCCATCCTCATGCCCAGACCCACTTTACCTGGGAATTTACCGGTGCACCACCCTGACTGCTGAAAGTTCTGGATCCTGGGTTCAAGGAATATAATTCCCCGTCTGGGCCACCAATTGTCGCGACCCCTCGCCGGCAAGGGAAAACACGGCACAGGATTCTTCTTTCAGCAGTTTATTCAGGCCTTGATTCAAGTATCATCTTCTAGTGACCCCCCGCCGAGCGCCCAAGCACAGCCTAATAAAGCCTCCCGCATACCAATCCCAAGCTGCCACGTGGATCTCTCTCATAGGGTGGTAAGGGATTGCGTGCCAACTCTCCAAAAAAGGAGTTGTTTATCAAAGGCCACAGTGGAAGCCGGCGCCATCTTCTAATGGCGGCCACGGTCTATAAGAATGGCTTACCACAGCTGAGGATGTGGCTTAGTGATTAATCACTGCTAGATTCAATCCCTGGTGCCAAAAACAAAAAAGAAAGAAAGGGAGAGAAAAAAAGGAGAAGGAGAAGAAAAGAAATTATAATCTTTGTGCTGTGCTTTAAAATCTCAATTTAATTCATATTTTTACAAAATCTACAAATAATTTTTATAAAGAGTTAGAATATTTGATTCTGATATTTGAATTGTTGATGACACATTTTTTTTTTTACTTCTCCAGACATTATCTTATATAGTCAACATTTGTTGAAACATGCTCATGTATTTACCACTTTGCTTGCTCGTCTTTATCTCTTGCTTATCAGGCTTCTCAAGCAGGATGATATTGGAGGTGGGGAAAAATTGGAATATACTCTTCACTTAAGGTCTATTTATTGCAAATATTGCAGATTTGTTTATCTGAAAATTAGTTTGCTGTCATGTCTAAAAGACAGCAGTATATAATTCCATGTTTATGATTATTTTATCTCAGAATTTTGAAGTTTTCTGCACTCTCCTAGTTTTTATTGAGAGATTAGCTGGCAGTCCAGTTGCTAGTCTTTTTTTAATTAGTCGATTCATTTTATTTGCTTTTGAGCAATCCATGCCCTTGGTGATCTGCAGTTTCACTGCCATGTGTCTGGGTACTTGTATCTGCTAGGGTAGACTACATCGGGTGTTCTCAATCTTGTCGCTTCTGGACATCTTTGTTGTGGCCATTGTCCTGTATTTTGCAGGATGTTCAGTAGTATTTCTGGCCTCCACTCTCTGTAAGCAACACTATGGCAAGTTGAACCAACCAAAAATGTGTCCAGACATTGACACATGTTCCCCGGGGGGAGGTTGGATTGGCTTTCCTCATCAACAATTGCTCACTAACTGAAACTGCATTAGCAAAAAAACCCTCAAATATATCAGTAAATTTAGCAACACATGTTTGTATATGCGTATGCTACATGTCCACGGTCCGTGAGCTACAGATGACTTTGTTCCATATATGGGATCCAAGAAGGTTGATGAACCTTTTTTCAGGGCATTTCTAGTAACCATGGCAGGAAAGGGAGAGGGAGAGGAAGGAAGGAAGGAAGGAAGGAAGGAAGGAAGGAAGGAAGGAAGGAAGGAAGGAAGGAAACAGAAAGAGAGGGAAAGGAGGGAAGGTGGGAGGGAGGGAGGAAAAGAAAGCAAGATGTGCTAGCCCCTAAACTTCTGTTTAAAAAGACATACCACTTCTGCTTCTATTTCATTAAATAAAGCAAGGTTCACTATCAAATTCAATGTTCAATGGGTAGAGAAATATTTTTCCCATAGACTAATAATACAGTCTCACAAAATGTGCACATTTTTTTCTAATTTGACTTTTTGAATCTGCAGATTAAAATCTTATCACCTCTACTATATGCTCAGTATATCTTCAAATATTTTCTCTGTCATATTTTCTTTCTTTGGAACTTTAATCAGTGTTGTGTTCAACTTTCTGAATCTTTGTATCTCAAACTCTTTCATTTTTAAATAAGCTTATTCTTTGTAGTTCATGCCAAATAACACCATTAGCTATACCTTCTAGTTCATTTACCTTTTCTCTGTGTAAAGGATCCCATTCTTTTATTGGTTATCTCTAAAATTTTATTAAGCATGCTCTACTTAATAAAGGTATACAATAACCAATATTTCAGTTTCTCTCCTAAGGGACTTAGGGTGCTTTGACGTGTTTCCTTTTGTAAGATTTGCCTAATATCTTAGTTCTCCCATTGAATTCAAAATTCCAAATTTGTCTTTATTATTACTAAATTACCATCTCTTTCCCACCACCTCATGCGCGCACGCACACACACATACACATAAATACATATACCAACTTATTTTTTTAAGTGTAGCTCTTTCCTGGGCTTAGTTTCTTTCTTTGTAAGTATCCTCCTTCTTTCTTTATAAGTATCATCCTCTTATGGTTCATTCAGCAAAATTCTACCAGTGATAAAATTCACCTTGGTATTAATTATATTTTACCCACTATAGAACACTATTTTAGATTGATAATTATTTTCCCTCATTATCTTCAAGGTGATCCTTTCAATATATATATATGTTTTTTGCTAATGTGGAATTTACTGTCAAACAAATTATAATTCTTGTGATTCATTGCTATAATTTGTTAGTTACCACTGCTTCTTTTAATATTCTTACTTAAATTGTTCTACAGTTTTACTATAATATTATCTTGTCTACATACTCCTCAGGACTTAACATCCTTTCCATAATTAGGCTAGAAAATTTTTCTTTCATTCATTCCAATTTTTCTTTTCTATTTTTAATTGTCTTTTCTTCTGGAACAACCAATAGATAAGTCTTGTTCCTCTTTCCCTACCTTTCATGTCTCAACCTCCTTTTACTTTTAATTCCTTCACCCACCCTCCACCCCCTGTGACTGTGTTAGTCACTATCACCAAAATAACAAAGAAGAACAACTAAGAAGAGGAAAAGGTTATTTGGGGCTCACAATTTCAGAAGTTTCAGTCCATTATCCATGGACTTCATTGCTTTTGGCTGAAGATAAGGCAGAAGGGTGTGGTGGAAGAAAACTGCTCAGCTCATGGCATCCAGGAAGCAGACAGAAAAAGGCAAAGAAGAGACTGCAAGAAAGATGAACAATCCCAGTGACCAGCTTCCTCTAGCCACATCCTTAACCTGCCTACAGTTACCACCCAGTCAGTTCAAACTAGGATGAAGTGACTAGGTCACAGATCTCATAATCTAATCCCTTCACCTTTGACTCTGCCTGCACCAACAGGGGAATTTTGGGGTAACACTTCATATTCAAACAGTACACCAATCAACTTCAAGGAGAAAGATATTTTTGTATAGTATACAGGACATTTTAAAGTATATTACAAACACATTTAAAAAAATATAGTACACCTGACCATTTAAATATATAGAAACTTAGGTAAAGTTTTCTATATCACATAGAAATTTTACAAAATATTTTTAGAAAGCAAAAGACAAAAAACACAGAAATTTTTAAGTAATAAATATAGAAGGAAACATTTCAAAAAATTAATATGAACCACTTTGAGAGAAAAGTAAGTGAGTACCCTTTGTATAAAAAAAATACATCCCATGTGATTTTTCTTTATAATGGTTAAGGCTAGCATAGATATCTAAAAGGGGCTAATCAATATTTTTAAGTTTTAGGGTTTTTCACCTAGGTTTGTCTCCTCTTCTATCCCCTAATACACATCCTGAAATAAAAGGGAAAAGCAAGAATAGTTTTTGATAGTTTATTTCATTCCCACCCTTCCTAACCAGAATCTCAAACCTGGAGAAAACAGTTGAACTTAACAATGTGTCCATTTGGACCTTTTCTTTACAATTATGCCATCTCCTTCCTTCTTTGCCCAGGACTTCTCATGAGGTCACAGTCAGCTACATTGCAGTAGGATTTCTTTCCTAGAAATCAGCAATGAAGAACATGAACATGTTTAAACCTTTGACTTTCAGATCTGAAAAATAGCAGAAACAAGAACATTTTTCTCTGAACTAAAAGAACCAAAATCATTAGCAGCTAATGCTCTGTGTTTGAGATGTAGACACAATTGATCACAGAGAAGCCCTGCTTGGAAAATTTAGCTCAACTAAAGGAAAACAAAGTTTAAGATATTTTATGTGGATAAATAACCTTGACAGCTGTGGAGGATTTTCTACTTATGTGGAATAGCCTCCAGACAACAAATTTTGAATGCCTACTATAATAAATATGCTACCAAGCTTTCCTGTATCTATAACTATGTCTCCTATTTCTCAAAATCACTAAAAATAGAGAAATCATCTACTACTAAGAATATTATGGTCAGATTCACAAAATGTTTCCATGTTAAACACTCCTATGTGGCTTCAGACCTCCTTTGGGATTTAAGTAGAAATATCCTTAAATTTAAAAAGTAAAGAAAAGCTGAGCTTTATAAATAGCAGACTACATTATTAATGTATATAGCATAGAGAGAGAGTGTGAAAGAAATATCTTCACCTTCCTAAAATGTTGAAAAAGACGCTTCCAGCTAAATGATCACTGTTCTCCCCTTCAATTTGACAATGGTAACCTTGAAAACAATAAGTGATTCATTGTCAGAAAACCCAAGTTACATTTAGATTGCTTTATTTCTATATACTTGGGAACCAGAGACCATTGCTGCATTAAAAGTGAAAGGTCATAAACATCATTCAAAGTCATGTTTATGAAAACAGTCATTTCTTACCTGACCATTTGCAAACTCCACATCCTTCTTCTGACTTAAGTTACTATAGAAATACCTCAGTATATCTGTGAGTGATCTGGTGAGTGGTTTCAATGGAGAATAAGGAATGACTTCAACTAATGTACCATCAGTTTAACCAGAGGTGACTCAAAACCAACCTAGAGCCAGCTGCTTCATCATTTCTATGCTTCCCTGACTCAAACAGAACTGGATTTCCCAGCTTGTGGATCTTCCTGCATCTCTTCTAACTGACAGCCTTGGACAGAAAGATTCTGAACAGATCTCTCCTCCCATGCCTCCTAATAAATTGTATAAATTGTGGGAATGGACCAAACAGGAATAATGGTCTTAGCCATTATAAACAGCATTGTGTAGACAGGAGCAAAATGGGACTTTCACAAATAGTCCTTTTACTAGGCACAAAACTGTCCTGAGATAACCTCATTCTAAACTGCTCAATTAAACTAATAAAGGAATTTAAGAGGAACAAAAACATTAACACTGATTACAGCATCACTGGAAGATGGGACAAATTGTGTATTGAAGTTCCCCTGAAGAATGCCATCTCTCTGTGGAGGCAGACAGGCCTATAAAATAGCTTTGGCACTTTAATGCTAGTGCATTCTCAAGTTCCAGATGACAGCTGTATAGTCAACATTTTAAAGCCATCAGAAAACTCAGGCTACACAATGGTCACAGCTGGACCCATCGATCAAACTGTTCTTGCTTGAATGAGATTCAGTAGTTGTTAGATAATTAAACCCTGCATGTTCTGGACCTTAGAATTTTAATCATGGGAGCTAGATTATGAAGAAAACAAAATATAATGGTTTTCCTATTGTTTAAGCCTGAGATAAAGATTTTTAAACCCTGCAGGATTCTAGGACATGTAACAGTGTCTGAATGTTACATATAGACTCATAATCTATAACCTATAGTTATATCAGAAATATTGGCCATGTAAGTTGAGGATATTTAAACGTTGAGGACTGAATGTGCAAGTAGAATGTTCGGTATGAATAAGAGGTTCCCCTCTCTCCCTCAGCAGGCTCTAAACTAAAGTTTCATGCAGAAAGTAGACCATGACCCAATAGTTTCAGAAATGGTGGACATCAGTTCCATCACTTCCATATTTATATGCAATAACTCAGTTAATAAATTTCCCCAGAGGATACAGAAAACTCTGGTCCTAATGTCTCACATTAGGACAGAATTTTAAAAAATTATATAAAAGAATTTCAATGCTATGATGGCTCCAAATTCAGTGCAATCTGGACTTCAGTTCTGCTTCACTTTCCTGACTGTCTTGGCCCTGTCTTCTGCTATTTTGTGTTGTTTCTAGATAACATTTTTTAATGCTATCTGTGCACCAGCCATAGTTAAAGTGCCCTAGATTTTCATTCATGCAGTCATCAAATAGCTTGATGAGATTGACTTCCTATTATTTAAATTTTTTACAACTAGGGAACTTTAGGTCCATATTAATTATTTTTCTTCTAAATATTCTGTAAAACATTGTCCATTTTATAAAGAATGGAAAGAAAGCACAGAGATTAGCTTACTAATGCAAGACCACAAGTTTTAGAAATGGCAGAGTTGGAAGCTAAAGCTAGTATTTTGAGTCTAGAGCTCATATTCTTATGCATTAGATCATCCAAGTTCAGTCCCAAGATGGAAGCACAGCAGCCGAAATTCCCTTCATGTGTGACAGGGCCTAAAGCAACAGAGGAACACATTGCATTTTTTTTTATTGGTTGTTCATAACATTACAAAGCTCATGACATATCATCTTTCATACATTTGATTCAAGTGGGTTATGAACTCCCATTTTTACCCCAAATAGAAATTGCAGAATCACATCGGTTACACATTCACATTTTTACATAATGCCATATTAGTGACTGTTGTATTCTGCTACCTTTCCTATCCCCTACAATCCCCCCTCCCCTCCCCTCCCATCTTCCCTCTCTACCTCATCTTCTGTTGTTCAATTCTCTCCCTTGTTTCCCCGCCCCTTTCCCCTCACAACCTCTTATATGTAATTTTGTGTAACATTGAGGGTCTCCTTCCATTTCCATACAATTTCCCTTCTCTCTCCTTTTCCCTCCCACCACTCATCTCTGTTTAATGTTAAGCTCTTGCTCTTGCAGGCCTTCACTTGGGGTTCACTTGCCAGAGCTGTCATACTTGCTCATCTGGACATTCCTTAGCCAGTGGGACAGGAACTGTGATAAGCTCATACTATCAGAACTTACCCCATGTGAATAGGATGCAACCAAGCTCCCCTGGAATAGGAAGACCAGGACAATATTACTGATCAGCCAGTAAGAAAACAGGGCAAAAAGCCTGTGGTTTCAGTAACCAACAGAGTGTGCTGTGAACATCCACTGTAAAGTTTAAGTTCAAAGAATATGGAAAAGTCAACTGAATATATAAAATCAACAGTCCTTAACATTGGCCCTCCATTAGGCACCAACCATGAAATCATTATGTCAGATATACATTAGAAAAGAACAATGCCTGGAGCAATCTCATTCCATCTTGAATAGTTACTGTGCTAGAAATCCTATTTTTCTTTAATATTTGCTGAAAACCTTATTTTGTACTATTTTTATGGTGCCAGAGATAGAGTGGTGAACCAGCACATATACTCAGATTTTGTATAATTTACCTTATACCAGAGGAAAATCTTCATATGTAAGTAAAAATATGATATCAGCAGCATACAGGACTGGAGAGAAATGGGAGTGACTTGGGAAATATTGTAGATAGAATGGTCAACAAAGATTTTCTAAGATGACATTTGGATAAAGGCTTAAATGATACATAGGTTATTGGGGGTCAAGGCTCTGAAGAGGGACTACATCAATTCAAATCCCAGCTCTGCCACACACATGCACGTCACATCGTGGCTTTATGCCTCAGCACAAAATGAGAAAATCCAGGCATGGGAATGTTTGTGGTATCCTGCCTATTTCCTCTCTCAACAACTCCTAGGTCTGTTGGGAACATTAAATAATACATTTCACAAGGCATGTGTGATACAATGCCTGGGGCATTGCAAGGGCTTGGCACTTGTCAACTATTGTTTACTATCTCAGAAAAAGTAGTTCAGACACAGGTACCAGCAAGTTATCCTTGCAAGAAATTGTGCTTTGGGGCAACCAAAGTCATGGGCAAGGAAGGGAGTGGATAGGTGTCAGGAGATGAATGAACATCAGATAATGCAATGGGAAATAGGGTCTAGAATGGGAGGCAGGAGCCAGATCACTCTGCTCACAAAGTATCAGCACTGCTGGTGCATGAGGATTACCTCGAGATGAAATAAATCAGAATTTGGGGGGTTGAAGTTCAAGCATTAGATTTTGAACTTCAGGCATGAGATTCTGACATTCAGCCAAACAGGAAAATCACTGATGTGGGCCTTGTATGCTAAAGAAAAAAGTTTGAATTTGATTCTAAGAGAAGAGCCAAGCCACTGGAATGTTTGTGGTATGGTGCCCACTTCCTCCCTTGACATCTTTTCTGCATATCAAATTCTGAGCTATCTTTCAATATGTCATATTCTCTGTGATTAGAGGAATCCTATGACAACCTCTGCTTCCTCTGGGCTTTCCAACACTTTTTCTTACCTCGTGATAGCACAGCACTTCCTGGAGAGCATTGTGATGTGGACATGCCCATTACCCACAAGAAGGTAAATTCCTTAACAGCGGGAACCGCAGTTCCTCCATCAGTGTCTTGCACATTAAGATCCAAAGAGGTATTTTAAAAGAACAAGTTTAAGGGTTTTGCTTAGAAACAATTGCTTAAACTGAAAACTAATGTTAAAACAAATATCATCCCCCATTACTTTGGAACAATAGACCACTCAAAAAGTGCCAAATGTTAAGTACCAAAGATGGTTTCATCAGGTTACAGCTCTTCATTTGAATTGAGAATAAAGACCTAGAATGTCAGGAAAAAATTAGAGACAGAATGACAAAATAGAAATATATGCTACATGTTCTAAACATAATTTCATCCAGCAAGTTAAGTAAAGTAAGTCATATGAAAAAAAAAGTTCTTGATTTTATATTTCTGTTTAAAATAATATCTAATGGTGATAGATTTAATTTTGGAAAAGCATTCAGAAAAATCATGCAAAAATATTCTCCTTATATAAACAGTTTCTTTTTTCTCTTTCTCTATTTTGTATTGGTTCAGTATAGCTATGCACAATGATAGGATTGGTTGTTACATATTCATACATACATACAATATAACTTGGTCAAGATATAAAGCAATTCTTAAATGTACACTCTACAGAATTGATGAAACTGCATCTAGAGTGTATACTGTATATTTATTTGTCAAGTACCTGATTTTGATGGCTGTGTTGAACATCCAGATTGCCATAGATTTACCCATGAATGAATATTAAAGGAAAAAGAAGACAAAATTACTTGCATGGGCTTCTAAAATATTTTGCAATGTAACATTCGAAAAAACAATAGATTGTTTGCTTAATAAATAGAAACGAAGTCTACATAGAACAAAGGCTGTCACTTTACAGGGGAACTTACCTTGAACAGCAGTCTACAAACAAAATAAAAGTTAAAAATTGCCTTGTGAGTTCAGGGCTAGAGGAGCATTTAAATGTCTGGCCAACTCTAGTTCACATGGTGATATATTGTTCTCTAGGGTACAGACTGTCAAACTGAGTTAGTGTCAATGAAAGAAAATGGGAGATGGACTTTCAGATGTTCTCATTCAGCTAAAAAGAAAAATACAGTTCAAAAAGCTTTTACCCGCTGAGCTTTTCAAATAACCACTCAGTAGAATGGATATATTGCTTGAAAGGGGAGGTTCATAAGAATACTAAAAGACACAATAGATATCACCATTTTAAAATGTGAATCCAGAGTATTGCATAGGTCCTTTCACTTCAAAGTGTGAACAGATGCTAATGATAATGTCATCAGCCCACTGCAATGTCACTTAATTGGTGATGTGCATTTAAAATAGGTGTTCTTAAAAACCTTACATTCCAATCAAGTCTCTGCATTAAGCAATCCACAATCTCTATTCTCTTCCAATACATACAATGATAGCCACAGTCTTTGGACTTCCAATTAATTCAGCAGACACATATGACCCTTAATGCTGATACCTTGAGACTCAAGGTCATCCAGGTGATATCTCTGTAACTTCTTTTTTTTGGGGGGGGGGTACACCACAAAGTCTGGACTTATTTGGGGGAAATGCAAGTTTAAAACTTAGACTGAAAATTTTTAACTTGTATAAACATGATAATTATATCTATTATTCATTGGCAGCCCTAAATCACCTTCCATTTGTCAAATTCAGATGTCTATAAAGCATCTGACAGAAAATATTTTGATCTAGCTCATTTTGGATGCCCTTCTGATCAATAACTAAATTTCAGAACATCACCAATTTTGTCAACAAAGCAAGGTCTTCATAATTATTTGAACGTTTTCTTGCCCTTTGACTTTTATAGCACATTTGCTCTGTGCTTTAGAAGTATAAAATAGAGCTGGGCATTGTGGCTCCACATCTATGACCCTTGAGACTCAGGAGGCTGAGACAGGAGCATGACAAATTTGAGACCAGCCTCAGCAACTGAGTAAGGCCCAGAGCAATTTATTAAGACCTTGTCTCAAAAAAGAAAAAAAAAAAATATACATATATATATATATATATATATATATATATATAGAGAGAGAGAGAGAGAGAGAGAGAGAGAGTGCTTGAGGATGTATCTCAAGTGATAAAATATTCCTGAGTTCAATTAATCCCTGGTATCTGGAAAAAAGAAAAAAAAAAAAATATATATATATATATATATATATATATATATGAATGAATGTGTATACAGATAGATAGATGGATAAATGGTAGAAAAAAGAACTAATGCTTATTATGAGAAACACAGTCTCAAAACCCTAATGAAGATGGACAAGATTAAGTCATCTTCCTTACTCAGCCCCCTCCTCTGGCCTCCAGTTATTCAGCCATGGGTTGAATTTGGAAAGCAAAGATCAAATATGAGGCCTCTATGGCAGGCTAGAAATAAATCTTCAAAAGTTGTGTCTTGAGACTTCCACATGTAGTTAAAGATTCTATTTATCTTTTCTCCCCTTTCTTCCTGGTGTCAAGTACAGAAAGTACATGAACTACACTTCTAGATTTTTGTTTATTAAATTATTAGGGTCTATATAGAACCCTTATTTTGTCTTATTCATGTTTTTTCTCCTATTCACTCAGAGATACTTCCTATATATGGATGAGAGACTAATGCTTTGCCTTCTGCTCTGAGACCAGATATTTACTGGTAGTAATGAGTCCCAAATCATTTAAATTGTTGTAGCATGCAAATGGAAAAAATGTTCCAAATAGATATAAAAGTTAAGACTAAATGCAAATAAAGTCTCAAGTATTAAATTATCAAGTATCTGTAGTGTAAGAAGAAGATTGGCTCCAAAGAGGAAAGCATTGAAAGATATAATAAAGACATTTGATGATAGTCAGTCTTAGCTCTAATGATAAAACTAAAAACTTAGGTAGACTCAGGGCAAACATAAATGCACTACAAGGATTTAATAAAATACTGAGCACAGAGTCAAATATGAATTCTCCAAATTGGCTGATCATCAATTTAGGGGATCTATATAAATATAAGAAAATTTAATCTGTATTTTTAGAAACTTGGAATTCTTAAGATGGGGAAATAGGGATAAACCACTCAGTAGGTTCTTGCTTTCAGAGTTGGTCTACTAAAATCTCCAACATAAAAAAAAAATTAAAAAAAAAAGATTTCTGTCCATTCTTTTTCTCCTCCTCCCATCATTCACTATTCAAAACAGAAATGGAAACATGACTTCAGAAATCTGAACCAGAAGCTCACAAAGAGGATACTAGTCATTCAGAATGAAAACGTATCAAGAGAGAAGGTTTGAGTCAAGTCCAGATGGCAATGTGCCGTGAAATACTAACAGAACTCTTCATTTTCAGCAGACAGCAAGAACAGGCAGTGTTGGTAATGACATGGTTACATCTGTCTGCAGATATCATCTCCATGGCACCAGCGCACACCACCCAAACAAAGGAAATTCACAGCAAGGCAAGACTGTGCCTTTTTCTTAAATAGGGAATTAGTGTTTGAAATGACAAAGAATCATCATCTATACTTGACAAGTCTAAACACCATACCTGAAGGATTAATTTCATACTAGATGAGAGGTGAAAAGCAAAGACAACACTAAGGAAGTTGTAGTAAAGAATCTGACAGTCCATCTCAGCTGGTGGCCGGATAATGCAAGTAGAATAGGCACTGGCTTGGTCATTATAGTTGCCTAAGTTTTATCCCATATCCATCATTCATATTGCTGTGCATCCTTGAGCAAGTGACTTAAAGTCTTTCAGCTTCAGTCTTTCTGTCTAAAGGAGAAGAGTAATGAATTATTGTAAGAATTATATGATATAGTAGGCAGACTCTTGGCAAACTACTTACCTATCAATGTGTACTCAATAAATGTTAGGTTCTTTTCTGCTTCCCTTGTAAAATAGCTTCTTCTGCTTTGATCTAACTTTATAATTGTTCATTCATTATAAAAGTTGTTTATTAGTATTATAAAAATGAAATGACTTTATATTTTTTTTCAGTCACTATTTTTAGTTATACTTATTTGAATCTCCTCACCCATCCCCGGATGTCATCTTGGACAATTTTCAAAACTGTATAAGCATTTTTTGTTATTGTTAGAATTCAGTCCAGTGCAAATTAAAATCACATTCTCATATCAAATTTCAATCTTTCCTTTCTGCCATCTCTGACTATGCTTGAGAAATGACCTAAGGAAGGGATGGATCTCTCTCTCTCTCTCTCTCTCTCTCTCTCTCTCTCTCTCTCTCTCTCACACACACACACACACACACACACACATATACACAAGCACCTCTCCTTGCCCTTGTAAGTTTAAGCCCCCGCTAAGCATGATGAAGAGATGGACTGAGGGAAGAGACAGATGTCACTGTGTAACATCTCTAGCTAATGCTGACTGGCTGTCAGACCCTCTGTGAGGCAGACACCTTGCACTGACTGTCCTTGAGCACATGTGTGAGATTCTTAAAAAGCCCTCCAGATGCTCCTGTGCATACTTCTCTGAAACAAGAAACCTGAATTGGTCCCCTGCAACTCCAGCCCCTGGTAGTCCACACTGAGCCCACTGCTCCCAAGGTCCCATCACAAAGGAAAATTCCTTCTAGAGGTCTCTGATGAACCCATGAGGAACACACAGTCTCCCTCAACATGGTAGGTGTAGCCTGCCCCATTTCTCTCCCATATTCTTCCCCTACGCAAGGAGCAAAAGGCAGAAAAGAGCAGTGTCGCCTAAGAGGCAACCACGTGTGGGACAGAACACCAGGCTTCCTTTTTTTTTTCTTTTCAGCCAACCCTCTCCATCTTTTATCTTCTCCATTAACCCTCACTGTTTTCAATAAGCTTGAGGTTTGGAACTGGTGTGCTGCTTCCTTCCCTGAGGATGAAGTGATTCACTGCTCACAGCTCACCCTGTACTTCCCTGTAGGCTGAGAACTCCCTCTTCCCTCCTTGGGCACCTCCTCAGTCTCCACAGGTTCTCACTTTCATGGTGCTGATTCTGAAGGTATCTGGCTGCTATCATACATAAACTTTCTAAATTGTGGGGCAATGCTACTGTTAGGTTTTAGGCAGGGAAACAGGGCATGGAATTTAAAAGGAAAAGTCCTAATCAGTGTTGGATTACAGCAACAGCACACTAGAAAGGATGAGAACAGAAAGTCTGAGAAACAGTAGACTTCAATAAATGGCAAGAAACACACATATTTGGTGTGCACAAATTGGCTTCACCCTGCATATTGCGCTCAAAATTTAATCCAGTTTCACGTGCATAAATCATTTTGTCTCACCTCAAGAACCTAAATGAGATGGTTGGAAGTCAAAAACATTATTATTTTTTTATTATTGTTCCCAAAGCCCTGTACTTCCCCTCTCTCTTCCCTTGATACCCTTGCTCTACTTTACCCATCTTCCTTCTCTTTATTTTTATATATTTTTTTAAATTTTGGCGTTATAATTATACATAAAAGTGGAAATCTTGAGATGCATTCATATGCACATGCAGCATAGGCTGGTCAATTTCATTGCCTGGTTGCTCCTCTTATTGACTCCTCCTCACTTCTCTGGATCCCCTTTCTCTGATTCACTAATCCCCCTTTTATTTTTGTGATATTCCCCCGCCCACATTTTTTTCCTTGTTTGTCTCTAGCTACCACAAATGAGGGAAAAAAAATCAGCCCTTGACTTTCTGAGTTTGGCTCATTTCATTTAGCATTAGGTTCTCCAGTCCTTCAATTTACCAGCAAATGACATAATTTCATTTTCTTTACGGCTGAGAAAACTCCATTGTCACTTTTTTTTAATCCATTCATCTGTTCAGGGCACCTTGGATGGTTTCATGACTTGATTATTGTGAGTTGTGCTTCCATAAACATCGTTATGCTTGTATCATTATAGCTTGCCAATTTTACTTCTCTCGATTAAATACCAAAGAGTGGGATATCTGCATCATGTGGTGGTTCTATTCTCAGTCTTTTGAGGAATCTCCATACTACTTTCCAAAGTGATTGAAGTAATGTACTGTCCCCAACAATAAGTAAGTGGAACTTTTCCCCAACACCCTCACCACCAATTATTTGTATTCTCGACTATTGCCATTCTAACTGAAGTGAGATGAAATCTCAGTCTAGTTTTATTTGCATTTCCCTGTTTTCTAGGGATGTTGAAATGTTTTTTTTTAATATATTTGTTGTCTATTTGAATTTCTTCTTTAGACAAACCTATTTAGCATAGTTATTAATTGGGTTAGGGAATTTTTATTAATTAGATTTTTTGGTGGTTTTTAAAATTATTTTCATATTCTGTATATTAATCTGCTGTCAGAAGAACAACTGGCAGAATATCTCCCATACTGAAGGCTCTCTCTTCTTGTTCTTGTTTCCTTTGCTGTGAAGAAGCTTTTTAATTTGATGCCTTTTTACTTGTTGATTTTTGGTTTATTCTTTGAGCTTTAGGAGTCTTCTTAAGAAAGGTGGTCCTGGCACTCAGATGTTAGGGGGTTGATTCTGTTTCCTTCTATTGGTTGAAGTGTATCTGGTCTTCCACCCACTCTGAGTTGATTTTGATGCAGAGTGAAAGATTGGAATCTAGTTTCTTGTTCCATATATGGATATTCAGTTTTCCCAGCACCATGTGTTAAAAAGGCAATTTTTCTTCAACATATGTTTTTGGCACTTTTGTTAAGGATTCTTTGTATTCTATTCTATTTCATTGGTACTCATGTTTGCTTTTATGCCAAGACCATGCTGATTTTGTTATAATAGCTCCATAGTAGTATTATTGTCACTGGTAATTTGATGGGGATTGTATTGAATCTGTAGATCACTTTTGGTAATATGTCTACTTTTTGACAATATTAATTCTGGTTACATAAGAACATGGTAGGTCTTCTCATCTTCTAAGTTCTTCCTCAGTTTTTAAAAACTTTTTTTTATTCAGTCTTCTATAATTTTTACTGTAGAGATCTTTTACTTCCTTGGTTAAATTTAAACCCAATTTTTTGTTTGTTTGTTTGTTTTTAGCCTATTGTGAATGGAATTGTTTTTCTGATTTCTTTCTGAACATATTCATTATTGGAATATAAGAAAGCTATGTAATATTGCATATTGACCTGTATCCTGATAATTTGCTGAATTTATTTTATCAACTCTAGACATCTTCTGGTGGAACTTTTTGGATCTACTAAGTATAGGATCATGTCATCAGCCAAGAAACATAATTTGATTTCTTTTCGTATTTATTCGCCTTTAATTTCCTTCTACTGCCTGGTTTATCTGCCTAAATTTTCAAGAACTATGTTGACTAGGGGTGGTAAGAGTGGATGTCCTTTCCTTGTTCCTGATTTTGAAGGAAATGCTTTCAGTTTTTCTCCATTCAATGTGATGTTGACGTTGGTTTGTCTTACATAGCTTTCATGATATTGGGATAAATTATTTCTATCTTTATATTCTGCAGTGTTTTTTAAAATAAATGAGTATTAGAGTTTGTTGAAGAATTTTTCTGCATCTGTTGAGATAATCATAGGATGTTTGTCCTTAAGTTTATTTATGTGATAAATTATATTTATTGAATTGTATATGTTGAACCAAACTTGCATCTCTAGGATGAAACCAACTTGATCATGGTGTTCAGTCTTCTTAATGTGTTTTGAATGTAGATTGCTATATTTCATTAAGAATTTTTGCACCTATATTCATCAAAGATATTGGTCTGCAGTTTTCATGATTTGTCTTTCTCTGGTTTAGGCATTAGGGTGATACTGGATTCATAGAATGAATTTGGGAATGTTCCCTCTCTTTCTATATCATGGAATAATTTGAGGAAAATTGGAATTCGTTCTTTAAATGTCTGGAAGAACTCCGCTGAGAATCCATCTGTTCATGGGCTTTTCTTTCTTGGAAGACTTTAATTGTTGCTTCAACCTCATTGCTTGATATTGGTCTGTTCAGGTTTTATTTATCTTTCTGGTTCGAATTGATCAGGTCATATTTGTCTAGAAATGTGTCAATATCTTTTAGAAATATTTTGGATAAAGAAAGAGGGATAAGAGAATATTATCAAAATTGAGAACAGTAGCATGAGTATCTCTAATTAACATATATATAGCATTATATATAAAGGGCCATAAGAATAAAACAAGGAATGTTATTTCCAATAGAATGGGGGAAATCTATCACAATCTTTACATACAATTATACCAATAAAATAATAATTTCAAAAGAGGCCAACATAAAAGCATCAGAATTTATTCTTTGCCAAAGTTTTGGAGATGGAGGGAGTTCTTAGTGAGACTTTCTTCTTTGGATTATGCCTGGTAAGGGGAGGTATAGTAGATATTTCAGACCGCCAAGGTATAATCTCAGGGTGTTTCTGAGTGTGGCAGCAGCAACTGCACTGTTCCACTTAGCTGCATGTGATTTCTAGATCAGATTTCTTTGTTCAAGTTCTTGTACTTCTCAATGATGGTCTCCACCTGTATGCCTTTATGTGAGCTTATGTGACTACAGAATTTTTATGATATTCCCTAACACCTAAAGCTCTGAGGATGGTTTGATAAAGTCTCTTAAGTGTCTTCAGTTTGTGGGCTTCTCTTTTCCCCTCCTGGAAGAGCAGATTTGTGTTCTGAATGAAATGCTGTATTCCAGGGGCTAACTGCAGATTGTTCCCTGTTCCCCTCTTGGGATGGTTCTGTTGGTTTGCAGGACCTGGGAGTTGAACCTCCTCAGTTGAACAGGGTCCTCTGTCCTGGAGGAGGGGTCAGAGGATGGATGACTTGGCAAGACCTGGTGAATCCCAACAGGTGCAACAGGTGCTCATTTGCTAGTTTCCCCATGGTAAACAGCCAGCCAGCCAATATGCATTGTTAGCTTCATGTGCTAATTCTCTGCAGTTGCCACTAGGTAGCTGCTCTGCTCTACTTTGGGCTTAAAAATGGATCTGAGCATCTCCCATGCTTAACCCCCTCTGCTGCAGTAGGTGTCCCATGGTAGTAGCTCTTAGAATCCCACACTATGCATTACCCCCAGCTTGATTGTAGTAGCACTTATGGTCTCTGTCTCTCAATCTCTCTCTCTCTTCCCCTACTCCTGCATAGGCAGCAGGGCTCTGAGTGTCCTGTTACAATTCCCCCTACTCAGAACTCTGGAGAGTTCAAACTGGGCCAGCCAGGCTGTGGCACAAAACCACCCAAGTCACGGGTCTTGCCTTCAACCTTTCAGCCTGTCAGATTGCAGAGTTCCCAGTGGGACTGCGCCACAGACTTAGTTCTGTTCCTGGATGAATTTGGCGGGGATCAGATACCTGTTGTTCCTGTGAGAGAGAAAGAACAGAAGGGAAGGGAATTATTGGAGTCTGCAGATTCTTGGAGATGTTAAAAATAGAATATTAAAAACATAGACAGAAAAAAAAGTATGATGAGCTCTGATCTTGCACACGTACAAAGGTATCCTTTCAAAGATGGATCCTGGACCCAGATCTTAGAGTCTCTAGGAGGGAGTACAGATCTGGTCCTGAGTCACTCTGGTTTGTTACACAGTATTTAAATCTCCTTCCTACTCAAACTGTCTATCTGTCTGATGGCGAAGTTTGAAGTTTTTCAGATACTTATGATTCTTCTTTTCTCTTTTTTAATTTTTTCCCTAGAATTCTGGAAGAGAATTTCCCCTCTCCCTCCAAACATCCATGTGACTGGCATTGCTGTATAATATTCTCCACCACCCGCCCCCTATCAAATGCTTTATTTTTCTTTAAAAAACAAATGTTCCTGTGTTTCTGCTGATCACTGCTTCTCTGAGTTAGAATTTAGCTCTGCTCCTAGATGTGAACAATTGTTAATCCAATTCACACAGTGGCCAACCAGAATGAAAGTGTCTGTTACATATCTACCATCTATCCTTTGTCTCTCCAATCTATTATTTCTCCTCTCCAGCCCATCTTTATGTTCCTTTCTAGATAGTGTTGAACATGAGAACACATGACACTCACAGAATCTTGAAGAAGCAAAGGAAATGGGTCCTCAGATCCATTTTATGTTCCTGATATCCATTTGCTTTCCGTAGGAACAAAGTGGGATTGGAAGTGAAGGATTTGAAGCCTCAGAACTAATACTTGAAAATTGCAGCTGGAGTAGATTTAAACCCATCTATGGCCTAAACTCTCTTTGAAATCATTTTCATGTATCTCACTGATTTATTTTAATATTACTTGAAATTTTAGGTTTGTGATAGTTATGCTACATAAAAACCAAAACTCTCAGTTATTAAAGTGTGACATAAACATATTCATTAAACCCATCACATAAAAATGTCTCAGAAACTGGATTGTCTGGCTAATCAGAAGAATAAAATAGTTTTCCCTTGATTCTGGTTCTTGTTTCTTTTGTGTAGTTTCTCATGTACCAACGAGAGTGTTCCTTCAATGTGTGATGCCTATTTATTACTCGTTTTAAATAGCAATGTTCACTTCTTCTCAAAGAATGATTATTAGCTGGAAACAAAGATGGGATTCATTCAGACAAAGAGTCTTTGGCCAGGTCTGTGGCAGCAATGAGAAGTGGTGAACAGAGGCAATTAGCAGCAATTCCTTAAGCCTCACTTCCACAAACCCTTCTAGAATGTCCTGTGGCTAGCTTTAAAGAGAGCAACAGTCTCAGCCATCATGTGTTGAAAATTAAAAGGAACAGCACTGATTCACATGAGGAACAATGCTAGCATTTTAGAAACAGACAAATGGAGAAGTCACAGTTTTTGTTTGTAGCACAACGGCTTTTGGAGATGAGAATATTGGTGCAATTATTTTCTTGTTTGGAACAGACCATCTAGTAAAAAAAAAAAATTGAGTGCAAAAAATACAAGGTCTTTGTATTTAATACAGAGGAATAATAACAGACTTCCAACATCTGAGGAATCAACAGTTTCCTGTATAATCTGTACATGGAACAAATGGCTTATCAAATTGGTAATACTATGCTCTTCTAAAGAGCTCATAAAATCCAATTCCATGATCACAATGCACAGGTTCCAGTGTCTTGTACAAGCTTATTGATCCGCCCTTTCCTGAAATAGAATCTTGCCCCAGGATCGCTTTCTGCATAAGAAAATGATACAATGCCTATAAGGCCAGAGTTATTCCTATCCAACCTGGGTTGTTTTAGGTATTGTTATGGGTAAATTATTATAGTCATCCTGTGGATACCTAGCCAGCCATTTAAACCAAATAATAATGATATCTTTATTTGTTTTGTTTTGTATTTCTGCAGTGCTGAGGTTTGAACCAAGGGCCTTGCACATGCTAGGCATGCTCTCTACCATGGAGTTACATCCCCAACCTCATGATAGCATTTTTGCTAATTACATCAGATATTATTTTCAACTGTTACAAGCATTTTTTGTTAATTGTTTTATCTTCAATAAAGGTATGATGTTGCTAATGGTACTATATCAATAGCTAAATAAATTAGGCTTCTGCTGTAATCATGCTATATAACAAATACCCATCATGTTTTGATGGATTTTGCCAGCCATCATTTTTTTTTTTTCACTAGGCTTGGTTAGTTTGGGTCTGCATTTAAGGATCCAGGCTGAAGGCTCCCTGAGGCATTTCAGGAGCACTGGCTGCAACTTTCAAAGCTTTTAAAACTTTGGTTTAGAACAGGAATATCATTATTTCTGATCACTGTTTCATTAGTCAAAGGAGATAACACTTGGCCAAGCCAATGGGGAGACCAAATGCCAGCTCTAGGGAAATTATATTCAGTAGGAGAGAGAAGAAAGAATTATGAATTTTTAATACAATATACCCCAATGATGCAAGTAAAGAGACAGAAGATAAAACCTAGTATCATGTAATAATATGCAAAAATCATGCTAAGAACATTGCAATTGCAAAAGAGTTTAGGATGCAGCCATTCAAATTGCTTAAAAAATATAAATGGAGCTTGTGTCCAGATCAGGAGCAGCTCTGTTCCCATGCAGTCAATCCTTCCAAGAATGGATGTGGATTCCTCCCTGACTCAGGTACATGCACTTTCCTTACCTTCATTGAACTTAGTATTTTGGCGATAATGTGACAAACAGCAGCTTTTCTCCTGGGCTTATTGCTAGCTTTTGCTTCACATATTCATTTTTGCCAAATCCCTTATTTTCACTCATTCACTCTGGGTCAGGCATTTCCAACATCCAAGGTCTCACCATCAGCATTTGGACTTAGAACACACAACTATGACCCCTGAGGCTGTGTTCTTTACCTTTAAATGATCCGACTTTTTTTTTTTTTGTACTGAGAATGGAATCCAGGAGTGCCTTATTTTTAATTTTGAAAAAAGATTAACATTAAACAGGGACAAGAGGTGGGAGGGAATGGGAGAGAGAAGGGAAATTGCATGGAAATGGAAGGAGACCCTCATTGTTATACAAAATTACATATAAGAGGATGTGAGGGGAAAGGGAAAAAAAACAAGGGAGAGAAATGAATTACAGTAGATGGGGTAGAGAGAGAAGATGGGAAGGGAGGGGAGGGGGGATAGTAGAGAACAGGAAAGGTAGCAGAATACAACATACACTAGTATGGCAATATGTAAAAACGTGGATGTGTAACCGATGTGATTCTGCAATCTGTATACGGGGTAAAAATGGGAGTTCATAACCCACTTGAATCAAATGTATGACATATGATATGTCAAGAGCTTTGTAATGTTTTGAACAACCAATAATAAAAAAAAAAAGAGATAGGGAGGGGGCAAGGGATTAGCAAAGATGGTGGAATGTGATGGACATCATTATACAAAGTACATGTATGAAGACTTGAATTGGGTGTCAACATAGTTTATATACAGAGATATGAAAAATTGTGGTATATATGTGTATTAAGAATTGTGATGCAAGAAAGGTACATGTATAAAGGCATGAATTAGCATAAACATACTTTATATAGAGATATGAATAATTGTACTCTACACGTGTAATAAGAATTGTAATGCATTCCACTGCTGTCATGTATTTAAAAAAATAAAATCAATAAAAGATAAAAAAGTAAAAGGCTAAAAAAAAAAAAAAGAAAGAAAAGAAAAAAGGTCTCACTAAAATTGCCCAGACTGGCCTCAAACTTGGGATCCTTCTGTGTAAATGATCCCAACATCCTGTGGAGAATAATAATTAACCTTGAAATATAGCAGTTATAAGTCAGCGAAAATGTTATGAATTTAGACAATTTATTGTACATAAAATTATGATGATTTTACTACATTGTATTTTTTAAAAAGTAAATATAAGTTGTGGGATATCCTAAATACCAAAGAATTCATGAGACATAGTAGAAAAAAGACAATGTATGCTTTTATCTTAAAATCTGTCATTCAGATTTACAAATTCTTTCTAGTACAGTGGTAGTTGGCTGTAATCCTACAGATTTAAGAAGCTGAGGCAGGAGGATCACGAGTGTGAAAACTTTTTTAAAAAATTTTAAAAGGAGATGGGGGTGTAGCCAGTGGTAAAATGTCCCTACATTTAGTCTCCAGTACCAAAAAATAAAAATAAAAATAATTTGCAGATTTGCAATCTCTCTTCATATGGTATATGTCCCATATTTGATTTCTTGGTAACCACATTCAAATGATGGCAAAGTGTGAGCTTTAAAGGGTCTATATAATCCTACTCAACTGATATTAAATATCAGAGACATGATATTGAAAGTCTCTTTTTTTAGTTTAAGACATATGTATCTTTTATTCAAAACTAATCCAAATATCATGCATATGCAAATCTTCCAATTTAAAAGTTTAGAAAATCCATACAAATCTAACAAATTTGTATTTCATAATAAAAACAGTTTCCAAGTTAGAAAATACTTAAATAACTACTTTATCTTTATTATTCAGATCTAACCATATTTTTAGATGTTTGGCTTCCAGTATGGGTGCTGCTTCAAATAAGGAGTTCAAAAAAGACATGGGACCTGAAATCTCAAGGAAGAAAAGGAGAAAGAGCCACAAATGTGGAGATGGTGGAGAAGAGCATTTTCAAGTTTAGTGATAAATAAAAGATAGACCTTCCTGGATGGATGAGCTTGAGGTCTTCATGAGACATGGGTAAGAAAAGGCAGGGTGCTGATGACAGTGAGCAGTCAGGAGCTCTGGACCCTGGACTCAGGTGGGCAGGGGACTGTTCACCTAGTGTGAGTTTTGACATGAATGACCATGACTTCCAGGGTTAGCGTGTATGCAGACCATCAAGGGCAAGTAGTTTGCCTCTGAATAAATAGTCAGGACTCAGTTTCTACTAATCACTCTCCCATTCATTAACTATGTAAACTTATTGAATAAAACACTGATGTGGATTTCATTTTTATAACTTGGTAAATGTGGGAGTCTATATCCTCTCAAGGTATTATAGATTTTAATTTTTTTATAGATTTTAATGGATCAAATTAAACGAAAACCTCTTGATTTAACATATGGATGAAACACTAACATTTGTATCAAGCCTCTTTATTTTAGGTCAATCATACTTGGAATCTGTTTTGTCCTTTGGCCTAAAATTATAATATGTATAGCTTTGTGGCTGGACCAAGTGGTATCCTAGCAACAAAATAATAAGCACTTTCTTTGCAGTAAGTTAATAACCTCAACAGGCTCATACATAGAGAGAAGGAAAAAATGCTGTCACTCTGAAAGAAACAAATTCTTTCACAGGATAACTGATAAAATTTATGTTTTCACTCATTCAACGCGTATCTGTTAAATACCTAATAAATGCCCACCACAATGATAATAATTGAGGATTCAAGGTTGGTGTCTAGCATGAACCTGGGCTTCTGTATTGAGCAGATTATTTTCAATTTATAAATTGTTGGACCAAGGATGCTCTGATTTCAAATGAAAATTCATTGAAGAGATATGTGCCTGTATTAGAATTCTCCAGAGAAACAGAACCAAGAGGATATATATATATATATATATATATATAGAGAGAGAGAGAGAGAGAGAGAGAGAGATTTATTAGGAGGAACAGGCTCATACAATTAGAGAGGCTGGCTAGTCCCAGGATCTGCAGGGTGAGTCAGCAAACAGGAGGCCCCCATGATTTTGTTTGTATGAGTCTGAAGGCCTAACAACAAGGAAAGCTGCTGCTGGGTAGTTCTAAAAGTAAGGCCAGCAGGTCGAAGACTCGGGGGAAACTAATGGATCCATTTGAGTCTAAAGGCAGAAAAAATGCCAGTGTCCCAGTACAAAGGCAAGCAGGCAGGAGGAATCCTCTCACCCAGGGAGGGTTAGTCTTTAGCTTTATTCAGGCCTTTATTGATTGGATGAGTCTTTCCAACATTACAGAGGGCAATTGTCTTCATGCAGTCTAAAAATTCAAATATCTTATCCAAAGTAGCTATCCAGAAATGTCTAGAATATTATTTGGACAATTATCTGTGTACCTCATGGCCCAGTCAAGTTGACACATAAACTATGTAATTAACTATGTAAATTTGTTGAATAAAACATTATTCAGCATAGTTTCCATTTCCAAGGCTAATGCAGTAATAGAGATGAGACAAAATGATGGACTAGGAGAAGAAAAGGATGACAAAGATTTGAAAGATATTAAGGAGGCAGAAGGAAACGGAGGACTGGATTTCTAGAGAAAACATGCCATTGACCTATACTTCCTAATAAGTGTTTATTGGGGAAGTTTGGGAAAGGAAAGTGCATGAGGAAAACTAGTAAAATTAAATCAATCCCCTGCCCCAAGTCCTCCCACTATGGAGCTACCATTTGTGAGTAGGTATTTGCATGATTCTGTTGCATATGTGGTTATATATAAATGCCATGTACCTGGAATTGGGAGACTGAGAAAAGGAGATTCAAAAATAAAACTGGGAAATTTCCAGGCAAAACCAACATGTGCCCTTCCATTGCTGCTGCTCCCTGGACACAGTGCTGCAGTTCTGAGACAAGTCACAAACACATGGTTGTGAGCAAAATATTAATGAAAACCTTGAGAAGTCACACAGTTCACTCTCCTGCCTTCAAGTGCACATTTAAGTCTTTTCACAAATGAGATTCTTTGTGTTTTTCTACTTTTCCAAAAAGGACCATTTCAGAGGCTCATTCATTATCAGTAATATTCAATTTCCTCCCAAACATCTTCCCACAAAATATTAACATATAATAAAAATAATCTTCTAAAATAGCTAGGTGCTTCGATAATGTAATTATTATTGCTACTCTTAATGTCAAATGTTCTTTGTTCTACCTTCAAAAGACATCAATTGAGTGACTGGACTTGCTAATTGGCCTCCTTGGAACTCCATTCCTTCAACTGGTAAGTGAAAATTTGGATAAGAGGATCATTATGGAGCCTTTAGTTTTAATTTTGTATCCATGATTCTTAATGGCTTTAAAACAATTTTTTTCTTCCAGCTGTATGCCTTATCATAAAAGGTACCATATTGCCCCCATGTGGTCAGAACTTAAATAGCACACAAATGATTAGTTAAACTAGCAAATATATATTTTGTTTTGTTTGAATGAACTGAACGTTAAGTGAAATCCTACACCTACTAGAGTAAATCCTGCACTAAAATTCAAAAAACGTCAATAACAGAATTAATTTGAAACACCCATTCACAAAAAGTGTCAAGATTTTACGGAATCAGTATTGCAAATTTTTCATATAGGAATAATAATCCAAATACAAATATTAATATTAGTCAAAATTAATGAGCACTACAAGTATTTTATATATTTCATCTCATTTGATTCTTTTTCCCTAATTCATCATTTTTCAGATGAGAACATTAAAACCCAGTGGGGAAATGGGCCAAAATGTCACAATAAACAAATGGTAAGGCCAGCATCGAATCCAAGTTGTCTGACCCCAAAGACCAAATCTTTCACCACTTAATTCTCACTCAACAATTATATATTTACAAAGTCTAGTTCTCTAACATTGATTTCTTACTGAGATGTTCATAAGAAAACAGACAAAATGCTTGAAAATGTAGGATAGTACATGCATAAACACAAGGACTATTATGAAAATTTGAGCTCAAAGAATGTTCACATTTTTTAATTATATATCATCTTGTTAGTCATATATTCTTCATTTGGTAATTACCATCTTTATCAATCATGATATGATTCAATAGATAAAATATCTTATGCAATTAATGAGTTAACAGTTTGGGGGCACCTCAAACTTTATCACTGGTAAGTGTGAAAATATGTATTTGATTTTTTTCTTTTCCTTTTGCAATACTGGATAGAACTGAAGGCATCATACATGCTAGGGACATGTTCTACCACTGAGCTATAAAATTTCATAATCAAGGTGAACTTTTTAAAGTTATATAGCTCTATGGAATGACTTCGTGAAATAGATGAGCAGTAGCAGTGTTTTAAGTTGTATAAAGAAAAAAATAAAGTCAGCTTTAGTTTTATAAGCAAGAAGGGCCTATCTACCTGCAAGATGCAACATATGACCTTGAAAGAAGGATGAAAGTGAGAGATGATACCAGGTAAAATTCATACTCTCCAAGCAATAGCTGGATGCCTTTAGGTGCTCTTTATTTCATCAGGAAAATTCTCATCTGCAAACTAAAGAGACAAGACTAAGGGTTTGTATGTGCACTGCTAGCTTCCACACTCCATTTTTGCAATGATTTTAAAATTGTCCACCTTATTTTTTGGCCCACTTTCATTGTGTCATAGCCCCCTCCATGGACCTGTGGGTTAGGTTTCAAAGGAAAACTCCCTTGGCAGGATGATGTTTGGTTAAGCTGCAGGGAACTCACTTTGCTATTTGTCAGCCAGTTCTGTAAGACTTGAGGCTACTGATCTTATCTCTGCCCATAATAACTTAATGCCACAGTACATTCCATCTGAGCTTCTTAAAGGATCATGCAGATACGGAGGGACAGGGGTTCAAAGTCTCTCTCCCCAAATCTCACAGCTGAAATCATGCTTCCCACTCTGCCATCCATACTATGTCTCATAACACCTCTTACTGTATATGTGTAATCTCAATGTCATCATAAAAAAATTCTCTAGGTTGCAGAGTCAGTGAGAATATAAGAGGAAATTATGACTGGGAAGGAATGACTATATGTATAAAACCTAAACAAGTTAAGGTCATTAGAAAATTACTTTATTTCCCTGGTGTTAATGAAAGTTGGCTCAGATACTACACAATTACAAATACAGCATTGATATTAGCAAAGATGATGATTAAGAAATAGTAAAAGAAGTCCCCCCCCATATTTAACCAACTCCTTGAAAAAGATGGAGGGGAAAAGAAAAGCTGTCAAGCGTTCATTTGGGAGGCAGAACAAACAAGTCCCCTGAGAGCTCCACTTAGTTCACAGGATAAAATCCCACAGCAGAACTTGGAGTCAGCAATGGCTAAACTCCAGGTGATTGTGGCTCCTGTGTTAATGTCTAAACTGTCTGTGAACGCCCCTGAATTTTAGACTTTAGGTTATTCTTCTAATTATACAGAATCCTACAAGGATGGTTGTGAGGATTATCCCACTCTATGTTCAGGATTTTTTGAATCATCTTACAGAGCAGCCTGGCAATTTTGAAACTGAAGTTGAATAGTTTGCAGAGACCCCAATGGCTGAGTTACAATAGATGATGCTTTGCAAGACCTGGTGGAACTCATCTACCAACAGGCTACTTCTATTCCAAATTTCTCTTATATGGGAGCTGGCCTAAGTAATTACCTGCCCCATCATGTGACAATAAGCCCACAGCATGGCAACTTCCGCCAATTGCTACTTCAAAGATGAAGTTAAAGATCAGGCTGCAAAAGGAGATGAAGCGACTCCAAAATGATTTCATGTGTTTGTTCTCTTTCTGGGAGAACTTGATCTTAATTCGGAAATCAAGGGAACAAATGGACAGGTTACAAGAGCAGATATCCTTCAGGTTGGTCTGTGGGAATTGCTGACTGCCCTCTTCTCTAATCTGATGGATGACAAGTTAATTTGTGCAGTGAAATTACTGAAGTTGACAGGGTCAGTTTTGGAAGATGCCTGGAAGGAAAAAGGAAAGGCTTATATGGAAGAAATTATTCAGAGAATTGAAAATGTTGTGTTAGATGCAAACTGCAGCAGAGATGTAAAACAGATGCTTTTGAAGCTTGTAGAACTGTGGTCATGTGACTGGGTTAGAGTCCATGCAACTTCAACATACAGAGGAGCAACACCTGAAATGATCCAAACACTTTATGAATGAACCGACATTTTATACATGTGATGGTGTTGCTTTCACTGCAGCAGCTGAACCAGATGACCCAGAGAAATATCAAGAACTACTTGAAATAGAGGACTCGTCTCCAGATTATGAAGAAAATGGAAGAGATTTATCAGGGAGTGGTGATCTATATTTGGATGATGAGATGGACCCAGAGATTGAGGAAACTTATGAAAAGTTTTTGTTTGAAATCAGAGCATAAGAAAAAACAGTAAAGTTAAATTTCAGCATATCAGTTTTATAAAACAGTTTAGGTATGGTGATTTAGCAGAATATAGGAAAGCAAGAAAAATGTGTCCCACTTATACCAAATTAAGGATGTTGAGTTATGTTACTAATGTATGCAATTTTAATGTTGTTTAACACTATCTAACAAAATCAACTTTTTTCCTATAACTTAAAATGTGTATATATGAAATAGTTTATTATGTACAGTTAATTCCACTGTTTTGGCTACAATAAAATTGATTTTGAAATTAAAAAAATGAAATAGAAATAGAAGGGATACAATCTTCAAGTATGAAATTATTTTTGTCTAAGGACTTAAACAAAGAATAAAATAATAGGCAGGGGTTTTGGCGCAGTAGTAGAGTACTTGCCTAGCATATATGAGGCACTGGGTTCAATTTTCGGGATCACATATAAACAAATGAATAAAATAAGGGTTCATCAAGAACTAAAATATATATATGTGTGTGTGTGTATATATATATAAAGTTGAGTACTGGTTCTGAATCTTTCCCCAAAAGGAAACTTTATTGCCAAACAATTATAGCTACCATTATGAATCAACTCCTATGATCCAAGCACTGTTTACTCATTATTTCTAATCTTCATAACAACTCCAGAACTAGAAATTAGTATTTCTAATTTATACATGATGACATTAAGGCTCACGAAGGATAAATAACTTTCCTAAGGTCACAAAGCCAGTAAACAAACAAGTGCAAAAACCCATGTTTATTCAAATACAAGAACGTGTTGCATCCACTCCATTATGTCATTTGGCATTACCTAGGGTCTTAGCTCAAGAACTGCCTTAGAGACTCTGTTGTAAACAAATGTGATATTGAGAGTGCTAATCAAATCAAATCATTTAAATCAAGTATTCCCTCAAAGCAATACTACCAAATTATTCTGCAGTTCACAGCCTGTGATCTGATTGCAAGTCAAATCTCTTCATCATATCTTGCTTGAGATAAAGGTTTTCCTATTATTTTTAAGGATAGGGTATGATTTACAGTCAGTATGGGTCACCCTTGTTTTCACAAGTTTCATCTAATTCTAGTTTTTCTGTTCGTCCCTTTGCTGTCAGCCTTTCTTTTTCTTATATCTCTCCCTTGGGATAAAGTGATATTTGTACAGGAAAGAGAAGTCCTAGGCATGTAATTCTTGCAGGATCCATCTAACTGGAGGGAAACAGATAGCTATTAAAGCAGAATGTGGCCTTGGCATAAATGATATTCACAGAATAAAAGACACCAGAATTACTTTCTTAGACTATGAAAATGTCAATTATCTGCTATTTGGAATTATTACAAGAATGAGAAAAAGGAGTTTTAGCCTCCTACAATATGTTCTAGTCATGTTAGAAGTACTGTTTTTGTCGACTGATCCCAGATTCTTTGGAAGAAAGGAGGAGTGTGGAATTGTGCGTGAAGACAGAATGACACTCTTTTGCTGCTGTGGTTAATAATGATTCTAAGGTAAACCCATTAGTGCCATCTCCACTGTGTGTGCACGCAGCAAAGCTAAAGCATTGGTCTATTCACATTTATTCAAATGTCATCAGAACAGAAATGGATGGAGGTTTCCATAGAAACCACTCATGGTTTCAGGTGATTCTCGGGGCATTTGTTCCATTAACTGTTTGGAGAAAGGTACATGCTGTGGCTTTTCATGGGTGCAGTTTTCTTTCATCATCAGAGCTTAGCTGGTGGATTTCTGCCTTCCCCTTTGATATTCTGCATTTCTCACAGCTTTTCTTCTGTGGCTAAGAAAATTGACAGAGCCAACTCGACAATTGCTACTAATACTGATAGCTGATCACACATTTCTTCTCTTTTGGCCAGAAAGAAAGTTTGAAAGTCTCTTACCTAGAAATTTATGTAACATAATTTCTTGTTCAGAATTTATATCATCTGTAAAGAATGTTGCCAATATAAAGGGCAAGGAAATGGCAATGATTTAGGTATAAAAACATTTAGGTATAAAATTCGAGGTTAAAAACAATAATTATTAAAAGAAAAAAAAAAAAACTTCAACACAGACACTAGGCAACTAATTGCCTAGAAAGTCCCTGGCCATAATAAAGAAAAAAAAAATGGAGGTGGGGAGTTACCAGAGATTGAACCTAGGGATGCTTAACAACTGAGCCACATTCCCAGGTCTTTTTATTTTTTGTTTTGAGACAGGGTTTTGCCAAGTTGCTTAGGGCCCTAATACATTCCTGAGGCTGGCTTTGAACTCATGGTCCTCCTGCCTCAGCCTCCCAAGTCCCTGGGATTTCAGGCAAGCACCACCATGCCTGGCGCTAAGGGAGAAAAATTTTAAAGATAAAAACCAAATCAACTCAAAAAGAACCCAGTGACTCCCATGAGTAATTGAATATCATGCTTTCCTGTAAGCTTTATGGGAACACAGAAACCCAGACTGCACTACAAAGACATGCTTCATAAAAGAAAGAAAGAAAATGCACAGCAAGAATTGCAGTAAGAAATAACAAGATAGGTCTTGGAGTACCAGAGGGCAGCCTGATGTAGGTGAAAGAACCCATATGGGCTCTGAGGCCTGAGGACTCAATAAATACCTCACCACGTCCACTTACTATTGGAGATCTTGAATGAGTTCCTTAATCACCTTACCTGTTAGTCTCCACATGTGTAATGTGAGGATAATGATTCCACCTTGGGCAATTATTGTAAGGATTAGAGATAATGGAGAAGTTCCTTCCTATCTGTGTATTTGTTATCTGAAACCCTGTAATCCTGAGGTTCTGCCCAGATGCAAAATTCCTCATAGCATGAGAACACTCACTGGAGAACTCATCTCTTATAAAATGGGTATTTATTCAAACTGTCCCCAGATTAACCCTTGCATCTTTCTCAAAGTACTTGACAATTTTTAGCTGATTCTGTTTGGACTCTCTAATGTAACTTGAGTACTCATGAATTAAAAGGAATGCCTTGAGAAAGTGCAGGATTCTATGAAACATATGATAGTATAAAGAACTGCAGAGGACACATTGTGCTGACTAGTGTCAGAGTCCACTAGAGTCAAATATTAGACCCAGCAGTTACTAGATGCATCACCTTGAGCAAGTAGCTTTTAACTTTTCTGTTTGTCAGTTTATTCATCTATAAAACGGAATGATGATACTATCTATTGTAAGGATCGGACAAAGTTGACAATAAATGATGGCAAGGATGTGGGGGAAAAGGTACACTCATCCATTGCTGGTGGGACAGCAAATTGGTGCAACCACTTGGAAAACAGTATGGAGACTGAAGGGAAAGCAAGGAATGAGAGACAAGTAAGTGAGAAATGAAAGACAGAGACCAGGCAGAGGTACACCAGGAGAGTTTATAGTCAAGCTGACAAATAAAGGCCATCTCTCTCTATGGCGGAGAGAGGCAAAACAGGCTTGGGTTCCAAGACTTTTATGGGACAGCCTCAGGAATCACAGCCCAGGGGGTCCGAATGCAGGCAGTTAGGGGTTGGGTTGGTATGAGGGAGTGGTGAAAGGCTCTTGGGTGGGAAAGCGAAACTTTTTCTTAAATTGGCAGCTGTCACTGAAGATGGCCATCCAGATGCTAAGCAAGGACCTTATGGAGATGCCCCAGAAAATTTGGAATGAAACTACCATTTGACCCACTATCCCACTCCTTGGTATATACCTAAAGGACTTAAAATCAGAATACTATAGTGACACAGATACAACAAAGTTTATAACAGCTCAATTCACAATAGGAACGCTACGGAACTTACCTAGGTACCCTTCAAAAGATGAATGGATAATGAAAATGTGGTATATATACACAATGGTGCCACAGTCTGGCTAGGCACAAATTACAAGCCACTCAAGCAGGAACAAACTTTATTTCCTAACTCCCACGAACAACACCCACGCGGCCTTCTCCGGGACACACCACACACCAACTGGAACTCCCTCTACTGGAACTTCACCAACCAATGCTAACTCTCCAGGAATCCCTGCTAGAGCTCAACTGGAACTCAAAAGTACTGGCAAAATGCTAGGCGCCATCCCAACTCGGCTGTGGCTCTCAACACAATGGAATGTTACTCAGCCATAAAGAAGAATAAAACTATGGCTGGTAAATGGATGGAACTGGAGAGTATCATGCTAAGTGAAATAAGCCAATCCCCAAAAACTGAAGGCTGAATGCTGTCTCTGATATGTGGATGCTTGCACAGGATAAGGAGTGGGGGAGAATAGAAGTTCTTTGGATTAGACAAAGGGGAATGAAGGGAAGGGGTCAGGAATAGGAAAGACAGTAGAATGAATCAGACATGACTTTTCTATGTTCATATGGGAATATACGACCAGTGTAACTCTACATCATGTACAACCACAAGAGTGGGAAGTTATACTCCATGTTTGTATAATATGTGAAAACACACTCTACTGTTATGTATATCTAAAAAGAACAAATTAAAAAATTGGTAAACTGATTAGAAGGCATGATGCTTGGCAATTTATTATAAACATGAAAATTTATTAAGTAAATCTGAAAGCAGACAGCCTAACAGCAAAAGCATTTAGGAATGAAGTAAAATGATTAAAAACTCAGAAAAACCTGGAAGGTTCAGGAGATGACATAAATTATAATATGTAATATATAACTATCAGAAAGTCTGAGAGGGATTTATGAGAATGGAATAAGTTCTGGAGTATTTTCCCAAACACACACAAAAAAATGACCATGTCTGTTACTGGGCCACAAACATCAAATATAAGGCTGTGGTAGCTGCCTCCAAGATGGTGCCCAATGGTGCCCACTTACTGGTATTCACACCCCCCATAATCTCCACCTCTCACGTTGTGTAACAGTAGTCCACTTATGTTTTTAATACAGCCCTTGCTTCCCTACCATTGCAATTTATTTTTAAAAAGATATGTTTCTCTTCCTCTTTTTCTCCTCCTTCTTAATCTCTCCCCCTCCCTAATCTCAGGGGAAATAGGATTGCATTTCTTCCTCTTCCTGGGCAGAGTTCTGTGCTTGAGCACACACTCACCACAGGAATGAAATAGTTCAGACTTTGGGGATGGTGCCAGAAGATCTCAGAAATGACTATCTCCCAAATTGAATCACAACTCCAGACAGAGGACATGTGGAATGTTGTCTTTGAATCACTTCTTAAAAAACACTCTGTTCTCCCAGAAGGGCAGAACACAGCCTCTGGGACAGGACTTCTCTGTGTCTTTTGCTAGTAAAACAATGAAACTTATTTTTTCTTTTTTTCTCAAAACTGTGTCCCAGTTATTGGATTGGCACTGATTGGGGACAAGAAGTGAGTTTTCAGTGACAATTGTACCAGGCTAAGTCTGAGTAACCAACTCCAGAAGAAATGATATGTTCAGGATTCAGTTAAGAACACACTCCTATTTAGTCATGCCCCCTCTCTTAATCTCTAATCACCCAGTCGGGAGGAAGATAGCTGTCATGGTCCAAGCAGCCCTCAAGAGAAGCCCGGGTGATGAGATTCTGGGGGCTTTGTCCAAAAGCCTCAGAAGAACTGAGAACCCTTGTCTACAGCTTGAATAGAATCCTCTAAACTGAAACTTCCAGGTCACAGCAGCCCTATCCAAGAGCTCATCTATAACCTCATGTGAGACTCTGAGATGAAAACACCCAGCCATTGCTCAGACCCAGGTCCTCAGCCCACAGAAACCATGTGGGATAATAATAACAATAAATATTTTGAAGTTGCTAGATTAGGAGCTTATTTTTTTATGGAGCAAAAGATAACTAATTCAAGGTCAAAGGAATTACCATGTGCTATTTTGCAAATGTGATGGGAAAACTATATCCTACCATATGTTCCTTAAAGTATTTACTCTAAGAATTAGCAGATATTTCTCATTTCTACTTTCCCAGATGAAAACTTTTGCAAGCCACTGAAAATTTGTTTTTAGTTTACTATTTAATAGATACTTCTGATCTCCTTCTTAAATGATCTATAAAGACCTATGTAATCTGTGTGCTTATATTTATCTCATCTACCACTTTCCTTCTTTTTTTTCTTCACATCATCCACATTAACTTTCTTTATGTGTCTGGAACATTCCAAATACTTCTATCTTCAAGGTCCTCGCAAATATTAGTCTTTTTATTGTCACTTCTCTTCCCCTATTTATCTGAATAGCCATGTGGCTCACTTTCTCTTCCTTCAAGTCTTTGCTCAAATATCTCCTCATGAGCAGGGCCTGTCTTGGAACATCATACTAAAAATTATAACCACACCCCTTCACACTCCGGACTCTCCTTATCTTGTTTTATTGCCCCTTACCAGTTGTAATGATTTTATTGAATGCTGCTTCTTACTGGAATGTCAGATCCAAAAGGTCAAAGATTTTTGTCTCAGTAGCCCCTTATCCACTAATGTATCCTCATTGCCTAATACAATGACTGACACTGAGTAGGTGCTCAATAAATATTTGTTATTATGTAAGTAAGAAAAGTTCTTTTTTTCTTTCTTTATTTTTTACAATAGCTATTACCCTGGAGAAAGGGTGACTGCCTATATTTAAATTTCCTAAGAGGACTGCCCACAAACAGAAACTTTGCTCCAAAAGCAAACCTTAGGGTTTTTTTTTTTTTTTAAAGTATGCATTTGAATGAGTTTCAAGAAAGGGTTAAGGTGCAAAAGAACTGCTGAGGTTAACATCAACATTGACCTGTGAACTTATTATCTCAATTAAAATTTTTATCACCATACTTTCCAAGAGCAATGTGACTTAGCAGAGATGCACACAAAAAGACTCCCAGGTTTTCCCTCTCAATACCCAGAACAGATGTACATAATTTTTATTACCAATTTTGCATCAGAGAATGTTACTCACTGTACCTAGTAAAAACGAAAGATGTAAAGCAGATGTTCGTTCTAAAAAATCTAAGAGAGCTAAGACAATCAATTGTGAATACATCTGGAAGCCTTATTTAAAAGAGATTATAATGAAATGAAAGGCCCAGGAGAACCAGCTTCATGGATATGTGCTGTGTGACAGGTGCAGGAGCCTGTGCTTAGAAGGGCCCGTCACTTTTACTGTTGCCATCTTGAATTTCTTAATACTTTCTGAACATGGAATCTCCATTGTCATTTTACACTGATCACTACAAATTATGTAGCCAACCCTAAAGCCCATGAGGATTGTATGTTTTACTCTTTCACTGTCACTTACTGCCTAAGGGGGTAGGTAGAGATGGAATGCTCAGAAAGTCAAACAGGAATTTCTCTCAGATTGATAATCCAGGTGTATTAGCAAACTTTCCATTACTATAACAAAATACCTGAGACAGTTCACTTATAAAGATAAAAGGTGAAGTTTGGTTCATAGATCTATAGGTTCTAATCCAAGACAGGATAGTTCTACTCCTTTGGACATTTGATAAGGACAGCACATCATGATGTTAGGGAACAGACAGATGGGAATGGCAGGAACATGAGGTTAAGAGAATAATTATGTAAAATGGGCCCACTGTGCTGACCCTCACATGCTTTCTTTTCCAAGAAGCAATTTACCTGCAGCCCTGCCTGGCCTAAGTGGACAGGATATATCACATTCCTCAGCAAATCACCTGTTGTCTTCAGGAGAAATGCAGGCCCAAAATGATGTCAATAAGAGGAACTCAAGTTACCCTGGTGGTGAGTGGGGGGACTTTTGCATGCCCTTTCATAGATGAGATCCCCAAACTCAGAGAGATAAGGATAATTCTTCCTAACCATACAATCTGCAAAAATTTATGGTTCTAATTATAACTGGCCAGCATTAGAGCCAGGCGTGGAAGCCACTCTGGAGGCCCAGACAGGAGGATCACGAGTTAAAAGCCAGCTTCAGCAAGGGCAAGGTGTTAGCCAACTCAGTGAGACCTTGTCTCTAATAAAATACAAAATTGGGCTGGGGAGGTGACTCAGAGGTTGAGTGCCCCTGAGTTGGATCCTGTTACCCAAAACAGAAAGAAAGCCATTACAATTGGTCAGCATGGGCTAAGGTGACCTTGAGTTGTCGTAGCAGTGGGTACTTGCAAGCCTGACTTCATCATGTTGTCACTCAAAAGTCAAGAGGTGGACCTAGGCAGGACTCTCTGAAACTTCTCTGGGATCCCCAATAAAGCCGGTATGAAGAAGAAGCATGCTCTCTCCTTCCGGAGGAGACAGCTAACAGCTCTTAAAACGTATCAGGTAACTTATAAAGCACTTGACATGATTAACTTAAGTAAAATTTCATTACAAACTTAAGAAGTAGGTGCCATCTCTGTCCTTTGTAAAAAGGAAGGTCCACAACATTATACATGAACACTTGTTTATTTTCGCACAACCGTAAAATTTTGTCACGTGTTTATAAAAATTGGCTTCATGGATGCCTCCGTGTAAGTTCACGCACTATATTTCAGGTCTTGAATATTAGCAAAGCATCATGGAAAGAAATGAAAATGGGGCCAAGTTAAGTTATGTAATGTTTTGAACAACCAATAAAAAAAAAACAAAAAAAAACAAATTGATATCCTTATTTCTGCAAAAAAATTATATCTATAAAATGCAGTGCAATATGTAACATCACCTAAGAGGAATTCATATTATATTTGTGTTATTTGCTAAAAATATTATTTAAAAACCAAATTAAGTTTCCTAGGTTCTGAGTATGTATGTAACTATTATACAGAATCAATTCCCACTAAAGTAATAAAAAGATTTTCTGCTATTAAAAAAAAAAAAAATTCAACAAACAGCCAGAATCATCAATCAGAGATAAAGGGAAGAGAGATAAAGGGTCTCCGTCTAGAAGTGCGGGAAAGGCAGTTGTCCTTTCCTGTTACTGTATACAACGTGCTCCCAGGGGAAACCCTGACACTCAAAAGCGCGTGGTCAAGTCCTTGAGTATCTTTAAGATTTACAAATAAAATAAAAACCCCAGCAAGAATCCCAACAGCTTCCAGCTCTCTGGAGTCCCAGGTAGGAGCCATGGGGACGCCCACGGAGGGTCACCTCCCCGGGACCCGGGACCGCGCTGGCCCCTCCCGCTGGCCGAGCCCACGGATGGGGAGGAGCCGCGAAAGCGAAAGCCGCCGCGAGGGCAGCGGCCGAGCTCCGCGCGGGATGGGGCCGCGGGCGCCGCGGTGGCTCTGGACTCTGAGCTTCTGGTGCCTCCTGGGCCGCGGCGAAGCGGGTCCCCGCGCCAACGCCATCCGCACCTGGCCGCGGAGCCGCGAGCAAGAGGCAGCCGCTTTCCGGGTATCGCGCCTGTTTCCTTCTGTCGCCTTCCTGTCCCGGATCTGGGCGGGGAAGATGGACCCCCGCGGGTGGACGCTCCCAGAGGGTTCGCGGTTGCGTGATGCGCCCGGGGCTTAGGAGCCGCGTGTTCCGGGGGGGTTCTGGGTGGCCCACGCGCCAGGGTCTCTAACATGCATTTCTAACCAAAAGATCTTTCACCATGGACTTGTCAACCCAAGGTAATCGATGGATATAGCTACAAAATGTTGATGGACAAAAGCACCCCCGACCCCTTTTAGCCGTCTCCTTTTTGCTCCCTCTGGCTTCCAAAGGGATAGACTGCACGTTTACAAGAACCAGAAATGGGGGCTGCCTGTCGGCGGAAGAAGCGTGTCAGCTTTCTTCCCGAAGGGGGCGCTAGTGTCCTCCTGTAATCCAAGTTGATATAAACACAAAGTGCAGACTCCTGCTGGTTAATGATTGTCCTGCGCTGGGGACTTTTTGCTCTGAAAATAAATAAAAACATACATTTTATTTTCGGATTATTTAGGCAATTTTCGTAATAATGCTGTGATTTTACTGTAGCATCACAACTCTCAAAAGGACCAGTTTTCTGAGTAAAGATAAAAGATTTTCACGAAACTGAGGAAACTGCAAGGGGTACGGCTTTAGAGTTTTCCTTGCTGTTTCTATATTTGATATTATTTAACTCATTCTTAAAGATCTTAAAATATGTCATTATTATGATGTAATTTGTTATATAAAAGAAAATTTACTCGTTCTGAATCAAATAAGTCTGAATGCAGTGATGCTGCTTATTGGAAGTGTATGTATACTTTCCCCTAATATTTGCAGGACTTTTCTGTTTTGTGTTCTAGCCTTGTCATGAGCTTGGTTGCATTTCCTGGTGAACCAAGTCCCCAGGAGGAAAATAGTCAACCTCACCTATACTGGCAGTGTATTCATAAGCTAAAAGGGTACTGGGTTTGAGTGGAGATAGATACCTTAATAGTGCTTGTATCCATGTGGCTTGTCTGGACCTGGGCTAGAGAGCTGGACACAGATGGATGGAAAGGGCCTAGTCTCTTTGGTAACCATGAGTATTAGGAAGAATTCTTCTGACCTTGCAGGATGAGTTAAAATATGTGGCAAATAAAATTCAGAATAACTTATGAATTGAGTTGAGAATTCATGGTGTTTATCTGCCAGTTTAATTATATATAATGAAGAGAATTTTTTAATAATCAAATTTTAAAAGTAGAGTAACAAAGCACTCTTTGTCGTGCTAGAGAAAACCTATAAGTTATATCTTGAAAAAGTGGAGATAGCAGATAGATCCCCTCATATTTGTAGGCTAATGGATCCACAGCGACTTTCTGAAATGTGCAGCATTGAAAATATTTGGAGATCCCAACTGGAGACCAGAGTCGGAGAAAGGGCCTACTCCATTAGTGATGTCTTTCATGACCATGGGTTTAGAGAAGGATGGAGGTTTTTGTCATCACAGCTGCTGTTGTGAGCAGTGAAAGTCCTGAAGGTATTAGGGGAAAATACACATACACATGTCTCAAAGACACGTGGCCTAAAGTCTTGGTCACCAGCCTGTGGTGCTCTTGGGACTTAGTAGAACCTTTAGGAGATGGGGCCTAGAGTAAGGAAGTTAGGTTTGGGTGGGAGAGAATGCCTTTGAAGAAGATATTGGGACTCTCGCCCCTTTCTATGTCTTTCTGTGCTTCTTGGCAGCCATGAGATGAGCAGGCCACCTCTGCTGTGTGTTCCCACCCTGATATACTCTGCTACCACAGGCCCAAAACAACAACAACAAAAAACCCCACATGATCTTACAAAGAACATTATGCTTCTCTAACAACTTCAATATATAACTTACCCCTGTATGCATGGATTCATCATAGAGGAATACTACAATATTTTATGTATTTAATGAAAAATAAATCACCATTAATAGAAGAAAACCTAGATACCAATGAGGAAAAGAGATAAAATCCCCCAGTGCCTTTTCAGTAAATAAAAGAAACATAAAGTCCCTTAAAGTCTTTAGTTCTTCTGAGGATTCCCTACAGGCAGAATGGCCACATCCCTCCACCAAACACCCCTTGTGTGACTTTAGGCAGATTGTATATCTGCACCTCAGCTGATTCTTCTGTGAAGGAGAAGTAATATTATCAATTGCTTCATTCAGGGCTAAATTAATTTATATGAAGCAGGTAAAACAAATACTTGCATTAAATTTAACAATCCCTCCAAACACTTCCACTCTATATTAGTGTTATTGATGACTGAGAACTTTCTTTTTCAAAAACAAAAAAGACCAACAATTGGTGTTAAAGGATTTGTTTACTCCCCTAAGAGACAGTTGAATAAATGCAAGAAAAATGCATTATTTAATTTACTTTTATTTAGAGACAGTCTGTGAGAAAGACTGAGTTGATATTTCTCCCCCAGCCTGTGGGTTCAGGACCACCAAATAGCTCCAAATCCTCCTACTCACCTCCACAGGTTTCTAATTTTAGAAGTAGCCATTTCCCATTTCTCTCTCAACTTATCCTAATCAAAGCAACTTCTAAGACTGTTGTTATCATAGTTGGAAAGTTTGTTGGGGCTCAGGATGCCTGAGATGAAATTAAGGGCTTTCTGATTGTTTTAGAAAAATGTTGCTCTCTAAAGAATTTTAAAACTTGAGTCTAATCTCCATATTCCACTGCTTCTGTTCTCTTATCAGTGGAGTATCTTTTTTTTTTTTTAATCATTACTAAACTGAAGGGTTCCTGTTTCTTATTTTACTCTTCCTTTGTGATTGTGGGTGGGTAAGAACTTCAGAGCATTAATGAAACAGTTTAGGTAGATCTGCAAAGCAGCAAATTAGAAAACTGAAGAGGTTGCTTGGGGATATCTCACAGTTAAATTTTATTTCAAATATGTGATCAATTCAACCACATGAGCACACTTCTAAATACACATGCACACATACACAGAGACAACTTGAAATTCCAGTTCTTAGAATCTCTATAAAGGTAGCTTTATCATCAGTATTTTAAAGGATCAGAGTGTAGTGTTGATTAAGATTTAGGAAAGAGGATATGTATTACCATCTGGAGGACATGTTTTCACTAGTTTTATAATAATGGGTTAAGTTACTCAAGTTATTCAACCAACCCTGAGTCACCTTCCAGGAAGAAATCTGGCATCTCTGCTTGTAAATCAATTAATCCCTTTTACATCAAAATAAAACAAAAAGTATATGAAGGTAGCTGTTTTAACACTTCTATTTAAAGGCTGTTGTGGTTTATCAGCTTTAATTTTTCACATGTAAGAGCTATCTGATTTTCAAACTTTTGCACCTTTTACAACTACTAATGAGAAGTTTCCTGTATGTTCCTCAAATCTTTCCATCTTTCCCTCTTAGATGATATTAAAGTTCAGATCTGAGGGTGTAGCTCAGTGGTAGAGCATGTGCCTAGCATGTTCAAGGCCTTCAGTTCCATCCCCAGCACTAAAAACAAATTAAAAAAATAATAAAAGAAAAAGGTTCAGGTCTTTCAGTTTAATATCTTTAAGACTTTAGAGATAGTAACTCTATAGTAGCTCACTGTTATGTCCTCTATTGCCCTATGTTAAGACATATGTTAATTAATCACTTTCTACACTTGATCCTATGATGTAAGTGGTTGATATGAGGGGCATGAAGCTAATATACACTCACAGTTGGTGATGCTTTTGTGCAGTCTGCTTTAACAGCCAGAATCCAAGTCAACCAGGAAAATCACTTGAATGAACAGATAATTCAAGAAATGAAATAAAGGACTTTTTAAAATTTAAATAATGTGAACCCCATGTTGGATGGATTTGATGTGGGTCCTACTGTTACAGCAAAGAGGAGAATAAATGTTGTTGGATATACTTTACTGATAATATGATTTTCTTACGAAAGTAACAGATTGCTTTTATTCAATAATTACTCCTCGTTTCTAATACCATGAGAAAAATTTGCTCCACTTTAACCCAAATAAAACTGAAAGAATGATCTTTGAATGATATTTTCTATAATCCAAATGTTTAAACCCAAGGAAGATCTAGCATGAGGATATTTAAATTGAACTTTTACTCTGCCAGCCACTGTACTGTTTTCCAAACATTATTTTATTTAACCCCTACATTCTGTCAGGTTAGAATTACCTCATTTGTCAATGAAAAAGATAAAACTCAGAGAAAATGAGCAGATAGCCAAAGATTGTATTGCAACAGTAAGACATTTCAATTTGCCGGCTAAGAAGGGTTTTGAGAATTCCATCCATAAATGGATGTGTGTGTGTGTGGGTGGGGGGGGTGTAGGTAGATGTGTAAGAGAATTATGCTTTGTTCAGAAGCTTCCAAGGAATTACATTTAATGTTATTAGTGGCCTGATAGAATCAAAAGTGGGTAGAGATTGGTAGTAGGGAGAAGGAGAAGCACCACACTTTGGGGTTCAGAATATTTTGCTCTTGGCAAAAAGTCAACAATTATAAATACTGAGTAGCCCTGAAATGGACCATGAGAGATCTGAAGTGACAGGAGTAATTGCACTGAAATGACATTCAAGTCTAACAAATGCAATTCTTTTAGAAGCTGACCTCTACTTAAACAAGTGGCAGAGAGTGACATTTCCACAGGCCCTGAAAATATGGGTGCTGCTGACATAAATCAAAGAACTATATATAAAGTGGCAGTACAAAGAAAGTGTCCATATGGAGAGACAGTTGTATAGCCAGAGAAATGAGAAGCTGTGCTCCATTTGTGAACAATAAGTAGTTGAAATGCATTCTGCTGTCATGTATTGGGGGCCACAGACAAGTCAAGATGGCACCTGGCACTTTGCCAAGAGGAGTGGTTTGAGAAGTAACACCAGCGAGCCATTAAGATGATGGAGATTCCTTAGTGACTGACTACTGTGTCTAGATTATGTCAATTAAGTTAAGCTGTGTATAATTATTAAGATGATGAGGATTCCTTAATGACTGATTGCTGTAACTGGATGATGCTAAATTGAGTCAAGCTGTGTATTCAGTTATGTATAAATACCTCTGCTGTCCTACAATAAAGCGGCTCCTGCTGTATCAACCTTGACAAGTTGCTTGTCACCCCCCGGTTATTTTGCCCAGCCAGAGTGCGGCAGTCATGTATAACTAATTAGAACAAATAAAAAATAAAATAAAATACCAAAAATAGGTAACTGTTTTTAAAATCATTGTAGAAAATTAGGGACATGAATATTTAAAACAAGCCAATACTATTTCATTTCTTTCATTGTTATTTTGGTGTTGTTGTAGCTGCTTCACAAGCAGGATGACTAAAAACTGGATGATAAAATGACATTCCTAAGGCAAGGAGATTAAGAGAGGTACTTGGGAATTCACTGGGAGCAAGATGATGTGTGAATTTGTTGATTTTTAAGTTTTTTGGCTTTAGCATGACATTAGTAACTCAGTGATAATATGTTCTTTTTATCATAGGATAACAAAAATGATCTAGAAAAGATATTGCATTATGTCTCAAATGGAACATCAAGAGTGGGGCCAGACTCCTGCCTCCCCTTCCCAATTGCACATTCATATGAATGCCCACAAATACATCCATTGAATGCTTGGAGTTACAACACTTCCCACACCCATGAATCTAAAATAAAGTTCTAGGCTGGGGTGTAGCTCAGAGATAGAGTGCTTCCCTAGGGTATGTGAGGCCCTGGGTTCCATCCCCAGCACTGCAAAATAATAATAATGATAATAGTAATAATAATAAAATAAATTACAATATTCAGACTTCCTTGGTTAAACAATTTGTGCAGTTTTAAGGATTTTGCAAGGCTGTACTAACTTACAACTTATATGTGTGTGGTATATTCTAGTGTCCTATGACTGAAGAATGTGTCTTATTTTTTGATCAATTTGCAAATTTCATAACCAGAAATAAGATGCTATTATTGTTTTATTTAGCATCATTTTACTACTGAAATTGAAGAAATTATGTATTTACTAATCAATAGTTTTTCTATTTTTGATGATATTTATTATATTTTCATTCTATTGGTATTTTATTTTTTTCTTATTCATTAGAAGAGGCACTTGAATGATAATATTCTTAATTTTTACTCATGGGCCATTTGCATAAACTTGCTTTTCCTTTTCAGTTTTATTTATGGTTTTTGTGGTATGCTGAAGTTTTTATTTTATTTTATTTTTCAGTCAATTCTGTTGATTTTGACATTGTTTTTCCTTTGGTATCAAACTGTAAAAACCCTTGCCAAGTGATCAGTTTCTTTAAAAAAAAATTAAGATTTTAATTGGAATGGCATTGAATATGTAAATCTTTTCAGGGAAGATCGCTGTCATAGACAATATCGAGCCTTTGAAACCATGAACATGGTATGGATAACCATTAATTTGGATCTCTTAATTTTTTTTTGTAATAGTTTGTAGATTTCAATGTCCAAATCTTACAACTTTATTAAATTTGCTCATTTTAAAAAATACTTAAAAAATTCATTTCATTTTTCATATTAATAAAAATCATTAAATTTTAAAGTCTTATTTTTCAATAGCTTGTTGCTAGTATAAACAATGCAGGCCTGGGGATGTGGCTCAAGCGGTAGCGTGCTCGCCTGGCATGCATGTGGCCCGGGTTCGATTCTCAGCACCACATACAAACAAAGATGTTGTGTCCGCTGAAAACTGAAAAATAAATATTAAAAAAAATTATCTCTCTCTCTCTTTCTCACTCTCTCTTTAAACAAAAAAAAAACCAATGCAATTAGTCTTTTACATTGACCTTTCATCTTATCACGTTGCAAAAATTTATTTTAATAAATAAATAGCATTTTTGCATATTTTCTTGGATTTCTACTTATATTACCCTGTTTCCTAGAAAAACAGACAGTTTTACTTATTTATTAAAATGTTTTTATTTTACTTATTCCTCCTTTTTATCAAATAGAACAGGATTTCCAGTACCTTTGTAAAATAAAAAAAGTAATGAGAATAGGCATTCTTCCTCTTTTTTCTGTTTTGAGAAACGAAGTTTTGGGTCTTTCATTATGAGATAAGATATAAATTTTTCATGAATCTCTTCAATCATGAAATGTTGTCATTTTTGGTTTTGGCTGAGAATTTTTTTTTTTTAATCAGGAAACAGCTTTTAGAACTTCTTATGCAATTGAAAACATTCCATTTTTGTTACTCCCTTAGTTTGTTAATATAGTATATTAATTGATTTTTAAATGTTAAACAACCAACCATTTTTAATAAGCCTCACTTGATCATGATGTGTTGTCATTTAGATATATTATTGGACTTTATTTGCTAATATTTTATCGGGTTTTCCACCTATAATTATGAGAGCTATTGGTATGTAGTTCTGTTTTCTTGAGATTTTTTTTCTGGTTCAGAATTAAGATTGCATTGGTCTTGTGTAAATTGTATAGTAGTCTCTTCTCCTTTATATTCTGTGAAGTGAGTGTTATTTCTTTCTTAATTGCATAGATTCACCAATAAAGCCATCTGGGCCTGGAATTTTCTTCATGGGTACATTTGCAGTTGTGAATTCAATTTCTTTAGTTGATTAAGGGCTGTTCAACTTTTCTATTTATCTTACTTTCAGCTTTCTGTGTTTTTCAGGGAGTGTGTCTTATTTTATACAGGTCAAAACTTATTGGTATAAAGTTCTCAAAATACTATTTTTCTAATGCCTGAATCATCTGTAATCATGGTTCTTTCATTCCTAATATTGGTCATTTATATCTTCTTTTTATCTCTCTATTTTTTTTCTTTCTTTTTTTGGGGGGGGTTAAGTCACAGGAGCAGTGCCTGGGAGAGACTGGGGAGTGGGCCAGAGGGAGCTCTCTGGCTGCGTTGTAACTCCAACCCTGAGTGAAGGCAAGGAGGTTGGGGAAGCATCCTGTACTCTGTTCAGTACAAGGGATGTTTGAAGCTTTGGCAAAGCCATCTGGGCATCATTAAGAATCAGCTGTCGGGAGAGAGTTCCATGTTTCCCCCAGCCAGTCAGCCTCAGTGCTCAGTCACTAGCTATGTGCAGGCTGTGGGGACTGTGGCTTCCCTTTGTTCCATCATAAAAATTCAGTGAGCAGCAGGGGAGACCTCTGTGGTCTGTGAGGTGCATCCTCATGGCTGCCATGTTCTTACCTGTGCCTTCTCAACATCTTGCATTCTGAGGTGGACACCTGTGGCTCACAAAAGATGGTCAATCCTTGTTGATTGAATGAATCCTCAGAATTCCTTAGTAGTCTGTGGGTCTGTGGTTTCTGCCTGCTATCTTCCACATACAGAATTGCTTTGCATTTTAGTTCTGTGTTTACATGAATGGATCCAGATTATCTTCAGAGTTCTACTTCATCAGTATTATTTTACATACCTGAAACTCAAAAACTATATTAATTCATTGATTAACAATCTTTCTTGGCATTAAAAAAAGAAAAAAAAATGGTTGTGATAACTCCTAGAAATAGTTTCCTTAAAAATAAGTAACTTAACATGATTAAGGGCATGACATATGGGAAATACCATTTATCTGATTATGAAGTATTGAATTCTTATTGAGGATCTGTTGTGTTCCTGGTCTGTGTCAGTGTGGGTAACACAGTGGTGAGTAACATTGATAAGCTTGCCTTTTTTTTTTTTTTTTTTGCTTTTTGTTTTTGAAACACATACAATAAACACATAAGTACGTAAGCCAATACATAGAAGAACTAGAATCAGAGACATATTTAATGATGGTTGTGTTAGTGATACCCTTTGTATCACTGTGACCAAAATACCTGACAAGAACACGTTCGAGGAAGAAAAGTTTATTTTGGATTCATGGTTTCAGTGAGTCCATTGCTTTGGGCCTGAGGTGAGGCAGAACATCATGGCAGAAGAGTATGGTAGAGAAAAGCTGTCAGCTTATAGTAGCCAGGAAGCAGAGAGAAACACAGCAAGAAGGCAGAGACAAGATAATAGTCCAAGACTGTGCCCTTAGTGACCTGCTACCGCCAGCCATGCGCAACCTGCCCACAGTTACCACCCAGTAGTCCATTCATATTATTAACCCATCAAATGGGTTATCCACTGATGAGGTTACAGTCCCCATAATCTAATTAATTGCCTAAGAGTCCCACATCTGAACCTTGCTGATTGGTAACCAGGCTTTCAAACCATGAACTTTACAGTGGCAACTAGAGGTCCAAATCTTAACAGTAGTCTTCTGAGGTCTCATTTATCCCATATCATATGTTGGTGTTAAGAAATTAAAGGACCTTCATAGAAACAGCAAGTCTAAAATAAATCATAGCAAAATTCAGAGTTTATGAATCTATAAATAATGATCACATATTTTCCTCCAGATAGAAAACCCTGGCTAATCTTCCAGGAACATTTTCAAGTTTGCATCCCTTTCACAAAACTTTTTGCTCCAAATGAGACAGAGCTCTCTCTAACTTTAATTAGAATTAGACTTATTCATTCATTTATTTTCTTAATCCTTGTTACACTCTTCACTACTCAGCCACTGAGGAAAACAAAGATGAAGAGGGCACTTGCCATATTCATAATTGTTTAATCACCGGTAACAGTCCCTCAGTGACATCTTGCCATTATTGTCTCACCAAGCAATTCTTTTTTTCTTCTATGTCAGGAATTTTCCAAATATGTTTGTAATGCTCTTAATGTGTGGTGAAGAGGAACTGTTAAGGGATAAGACATACATTGCCCAGCTTCAAAAAAAATTTTTTTAAGTCTGTAATTACATACAAAATGTTCATAAATCTGATGTAGATGTCATGTAAAAATTTTCACTATAATCTGCAGGAAATAAATCAAGCGTTAGCTTTTGCACCTGCAAAATGTATCTAAGTTAGCTATCAACAGATTGCTTTGGAGAGTTGATATAATAGATATAAAATGGCTTATTTTCTCCCTTTTAGGAAAGCCTTAATAGACATCAATACTTGAATTCTTTTTTTCCTCATGAAAACTCCTCTGCCTTCTATGGAGTCAATCAGTTTTCTTATTTGCTTCCTGAAGAATTTAAAGGTATGATCTGATGGTACTATTTGTTGATTTATTTACCGATTTTAATTTCTTTGCTTGATTTTTGAGGAATTGTTTAATTGTAAATTGAATAAATAATAGTTGACATTTATTAAATAATTACTGTCAAACATGTGCCGTGAGCTAACCGTAAGATAAATAAATTAATGGCTATTGTCTGTTAATTGAAGCTTAAGAACTAAATATTATATGTATGTCTATGTTATTATAAAGGAAAATTTTTAAGTACCATTTACATTCAGAATACCTTGATTTCTTGGATTATGGCAAGAAATGATTTCAATTATACTCATTTTTGTTATTGACCAGTTTCTATCAAACAAGTCATTTTATGTGTCAGCTCCAAACTTATTATAGGAATTCTCTTCTGTAGCCTTCAGAAGAATGCATTTCATATTATAAAAAAAGAGAGAGGGGAGGGGGAAACCCAAGTGGCAGGTTTACCAAAAATCTATTTTTGCTTGAAAAGATGCTCCAGAAAGAATCCCAAGGGCCCTCCTTATAATAGACTATTGGTTGACTTTTTTTTGTTTCCTGTTTCTATCAGCCATATATTTAAGAAGCGCATCTACCAGGTTTCCCAGATACCCAGCAGAAGTACAGACGCCCATTCCCAATGTGTCATTGCCACTAAGATTCGACTGGAGGGACGAACATGTTGTCACACAAGTGAGAAACCAGGAGATGGTAAGTTTTATATTTTCCTTGTCTTCATTAGTTAAAGGTTGGAAAGTGCCTTGAAGGTCAAGTTCAAACTTATGGTGGATCCATTTATGTGAGTAAAATCGTACCTCCATCATCCAAAAATGACAAAGAAGGGGATCTTTGAGACGTGAGAGGAAGATGTCAATCCCAAGCTTTCCTTCCTGAAGGTAAATCTTCCTTGGTATATTTGCTCATTAATTGCCATTGTCACTAGCATACTATCTCAGTAACTACCCATATTTCACATTTGTTCACCTGTTATAGACTCACAAGTGAAAGGCTGGAGAAGGCAGACCTGGCCACTAACTGAGAGATTCGAAAGGGAGTACAGTATGATCTGAAGAAGTAAAATGAGACTGAATACATTTATCAACAGTCTAGCCAGATCTTCTGGGTTCTCAGCTTCTTCCTATGAGCTCAGATCACACAGCTGTTCATCAGTGCTCTTTACAAGTACAGTCAGTTCATCCATAAGGTGACACATACGTTGCTAAAAATCACCATCTGTGCAAAATTGTCCAACAAAATTGCAGGGATTATGAGAGAAATTAGGTTAGGTTGTGGTGCTTCAAAACTTAGTGCTACATTTTTAAAGCAGATCAGAAACTAATAAACGTGGTAGCACAATTTTATATTTGTTGAATTATCAAGAAATGTATAAGTATTATAATAAATAACCAAGTTACCTTGAAAAAGACCCCACGTGTGTTTGAGGAAATGAGAGTTGGAAGGTCTGCAGCTGTGGGTTATTGTGAAGTGGTAGAAGGAGGGTGATCCCAAATGAGAAGGGAAATGGTAACACTGGCTGTGCATGGGCATGACCTGCAATGCAGGTAGCAATCCACCTTATGCTCCCTGAGTGTGTATGTGTGCTTGGCATTCCTTACACCTGTGCACCCCACCAAAGACACAGGGAATGCAGGCCACCAGGGAAAGTGAAGCCCCAACCACACGGGATATTCTGTTTGTTTACAATGGAAACCTCAACAGGTCATTCAGCCATCCCTTGTGTAAAAAGTATTATGGACCCGGAAGTTTCTCAATGGCTATCAATTTAGAATGAATTTTATTCATTCTCAAATTCAGTATTTATTGCTGTGCATTAAATTTTACGACCAAATCATCTGCATTATGATTGGGTTCATAACAACTCAGTCCTTCCAAGAAGTTTCACATTGTATTGGAGGGGGACTTTTAATTATGAATCTTTTAAAAGGAACCTATTGGAGAGATTTTTGATAGTAGGAGTTGCCTTGTGATTTGACTAAAGCTAGCTATTGGTATGGTGTCAGCAACCTGTACTCACATTTCTCAAGGTTTAGAGATCATACTAAAAGGTCACTTAACAGATGGCACTGGCATCCTAAGGTTGTTCAAAATATCATTCCACAAAGGCACCCAGTTGTTCTTTTTTTATGTTAACTCTATATCACTTGGTTTTATCATTAAGTTAGTTCTGTCCAGTTTAAATTCTAGTGTATTCTTTGCCTTTTCTGTGAATCATCCTCTTTTAATGTGATCCTTAATTGCATTCCTTCTGTCCCCTTCCTTTCTATTAGGATCAGCCCTTTTTATTCTTTTGTTCTTTTTTTGTGAAATGAAAGCAAGCTAATAGACCCATTAATTATCAAAAATGGTAGCCAATATATGGGGAATGACTAATATAGGTTTGTATGATTAGGATATTTCAAGTACATACCTAATGGTATGCATACCTAATAGGTATCTGCTGGCATCTTGATCGTCCTAATAGTAATTCCTTCAACTCCTGTTTCCATTGCACAATGAGTATAACATGCATTCTCATCACTGACTCAACCCTTGGGATGGAGGTGGTGTATGAACAAAGAAGCAGAGCACCCGGGGGGGGGGGGGGAGGAAGCAAGAAGGATTGAGGTGTAGTGTGAAAGTCAGTACACAGCGTCTGGGAGTGGAGCCACTTATAAACAGAAGTTATATGCTCAGTCAATGTACTAGTCTTGGGCTGGGGCTGTAGCTCAGTGGTAGAGTGTTTGCCTGTGTGAGGCACTGGGTTTGATCCTCAGCACCACATAAAAATAAATAAGTGAATAAAGATAGTGTGTCCATCTACAACTAAAAAAAAACTTTAAAAATGTGTTAGTCTTTTAAAAGATCATCAGGCCAAGTGTTTTCTTAATCTCTAATGCTTCACTTTATCTTGCATCATCTGATTTACAATTATGATCTTACTAATTCAGCTTCAATTAAGAGATGTTGATGCTCAAAGAGGATTTTGGTTTTCTTTTCTTTCTCAATTTGAAAATTCAGAGGATGGTCATGTATATTTTGTAGATTTCCAAATTTTGGAACCTTTGCTGGATTTGATAAGTTGTTATATTTAGAAACATTGATAAATTTGACTTGGACATTACTACATAATAAATACAACCTGTCTTTCTACTTTTGAACAGTGTGGAGGATGCTGGGCCTTCAGTGTGGTGGGTGCAGTGGAATCAGCATATGCCATAATAGGGAAGCCTTTGGAAGACCTGAGTGTGCAGCAAGTCATTGACTGTTCATATAATAACTACGGCTGTGAAGGAGGCTCTCCTGTCAGTGCTCTGAACTGGTTGAACAAGGTGACTAGTCTCTCAGCCTTTTGAATCTTGATTTCCTCTTCTCTTGTTCAATGTGTGTTCCAAATTCAATTACTCTCATATATTTAATGTTGTTTCGATATTCAAAAAAGTAGATGACCAAAATTTAAATTAATCAGAGGATCTAAAAAGTACTTGCTCCTAGGAAAATTAGCCATCAAGATATCAAAGGATGAAATATCTTATCTGAAATTTGTTTTCAGAAGGACATTTATGCTTATGTCTAAGCACTCTTTTTGGCTGGGGGTAGCACCTGGATTAAACTCAGTGCACTCAACCACTGAGCCACATCCCCAGCCCTGTTTTGTATTTTATTTAGAGACAGGGTCTCAATGAGTTGCTTAGCACCTTGCATTTGCTGAGGCTGACTTTGAACTCAGAATCCTCCTGCCTCAGCCTCCTTAGCTTCTGGGATCACAGGCATGCACCACCACACCAAGATTAACAATTCTTAATAGGTATTTTTTTGCATGATTGCATAATACATAAGCCCCAGAAAGTAATTAGAGTATATTATTACTCATTTCTTTAAGATTTCTGAAAGTTACAGGGACAATAGAGATCAACTAATTTTGTAACTCTGATGATGAGATGAGACCCGAAGGTCAAGATTATGTTTCCTAGTCAATCACTGAGCCAGAACTGCACTTTAAATCCCCTCCCTCCAATTTCAGGGCTTTGTTCAGTATTCTCAGTTTTATGGATACTCTCTGATATTTTTCCACATCCAACATCAACCACATGAAACGAGCCAATGAGGGTTCTAATATAGTTTTATAAGAACTTGTCAAGCTAGAATTCCCCAAACCCAAGGTCCTTCCATTATACATTTGCTGTATTTTGAATCACTATATGCCAGGATCTGCTGAACATTCAATATGGACAATAATAGAGTGTATGTCCCTTCCTTTCCATTAAGCCTGGCATTCCTAAAGGGAGGATTCAGTAAGACAACCTGAAATGACATGACATATTCTAGAGGAGTGGCAGAAAGAGGAGTGATGGAAAGAATGCTGGGCCTAGCCATCGCCTGTGTATGCACCACTGTGCTAATCTCCAAGACTTGCTGACAGAGTCAGAAGTCCTGAAAGGAAAGTGTGTTACCATAGTTACCATATGGTACCCCCCAAAAAAAGATGATGAGACTTTATTAGCAGATGGGTGCTAGTTCTAAGGAGGAAACATACAAGAGAAACAGGAGTAGAAGAGAAAGAACTGTGCTGATTCTAGTTGTCCGGGATGTCTACAACAAGAACCTAGGATTTAAGATCATAAGAACCCAAAGTGCGCCCATATGATGGTGGTGTGAACATGAGCCTGGTTTGACAACTGAAGTTCTCTTTGATTTTCAAAATAACTAACACATGAACATGTTGGGTGATTGCTTTCTTTTAGACTCAAGTAAAACTGGTGGGAGATTCAGAATACCCGTTTAAAGCCCACAACGGCCTGTGTCATTACTTTTCCAGTTCACATTCTGGAGTTTCAATCAGAGGTTATTCTGCATATGACTTCAGGTAAACATCCTATTTTGGTTTTCTCTATTTTTTTTTTTTTTAGCTATCAGTGAACCTTTATTTTATTTATCTATTTGTGATGCTCAGAATCAAACCCAGTGCCTCACACATGCTAGGCAAGTTCTCTGCCACTGAGCCACAACCCCAGCCCCTCTCTACATGTTCTTAATGTATGATATCCTGGATATTTGGGACCCCTTGATTTTTAAGGACATTACTACATACTCTTAATTACTTTAGAACCTACTTTCTACCAGACAGTCTCACTGGCAGTCATAATGGGGTGTTATAAGATGTTTCTTAAAGGTAATCTTATTTTTCCAGATGCCAGTAAACTAGAAATACCAAATTCAAATTAACAAATTTAAATCAGCTTAAGGTATAATTTATATTTACAGCATACTTCTTACCAAATTTACATGTTATAATGCCATGGGCATATTTCAGTCTTACTGTTGAATCAATTCAAAATCACTTTGTGTAGATTCTCTGGCTAACATCAGGTAGGCTATACACCAAGAAGCACTGTTTGAACACCTTCTATTTTACCAGTATTTCTCAAGGCTTCAGTTATTTAGAAAACTGAAACTTTTTCTGAATATACCAAAATTCTCAGATTAAAAACAAGAGGTGAAGATGTAATACTGAAGATAAATTATGTGGCACACAGTATGAGTGCCATGGGAGTTCCGGCATGGACAAAGATGGGGTGGGAAAGCTCTTGTGTCAGAGACTGAAGGGCAAGGTAACTTTGGGATAGGTTTAGGGGAAAACAGGCCTTAAAGTATGCCTGAAAAACACATGAAAATACAAAGCTGAGCAGAGAATCACTAGGACCATTCAGTGGAGTACGAAAAAAAAGTTCAGGAGCAAAAGGGCCCAGGAAAACTCAGCCACCTCCTGTTTCACTTATGATGAGAAATTTACACCAAATTTTGAAACAAAAAATAGGAAATAAAATGAAATTTGGATTAGATAACTGATCCCAAATATAAAAGAATCTCTTTCTTGATCCAGATGGTATCTACCCATGGGATCTGAAGAAAACCAAGGGTGAAATTAATCCTTGAACAATATGTAAGCCTTTTAAATAAGCTAAGTATGCCAGAGGACTGGCAGATTGTCATGTGGCTCCTGTCTGAACCGGGGCCTGGGGGTAGCTCTGGGAACCACACATGAGACAGCCTTAATTCCACTTCTGGCCAGCCATCTAGCATCTATGATAGAATGTGCAGGCTCACTGTGTACATTGATCACTGTCTCCTTTGGAGGTGAAGGTATGCCCTTCCCAAAGTGAAAAAGTGTTCCTTGGTAATCTGCCAGTTCCTTGAGGTAGAAGGAAATGTGTGCAAAAGGAATTACATTTCTGAAATGTGAGTGGAACAGATCCAGGGGATTCCCTGTTATGGGTAGCAAATTGAAAAAGTTAAGAAGAAGGAAAATAAAATACACTAGTCTGAATTAGCAGGAAGATAAAGAGCATATGCAAATATCACTGGCATTTGATATTTGATTAACAAGGAAGAAACCCTAATTTTTTAAGTATGGGGGGGTCAAATCCAGGGCCTACACACGCTAGGCAAGCACTCTATTGATGAGTCACACACCCCGCCAAAAATATATTTTAACCTTGAGCATTATACTCTCATTGTATTCTGTGATAGTACAATCTTCAGATGATAGCATTAGACTTCAAGAAATAACTCATTGATTTATTCATTCATTCAGATATTTACTGAACATTGTTTAGGTTCTGAGGATTCAGCAGTGAACAAAACGGACATAACCCCTGCTTTCATGAACTATATTTTAGCAATCAAGACAGGCAGTAACAATGATATGTTTGGTGTGTTAATTATAGTAATTTCTCAGAGAAATTAATAAGCTTGTGAGAAAACATTAGAGGGAAATGGAAGTTTGAAATTTTAGAAAATGTTTCCAGGGAGGGCCTCCCTACAAAGGTGACATTTGAATGAATATTTGAAGATGTGTGGCCACATGACCAGGCAGTCATCTAGGCGAATATTGTTTCAAACAGAGACAACCATAAGGGTAAAGTCCTGAGGCAGGGACATGTCAGGTGTGTTTGGAGAATAGTGATGAGACCCAGTGGCCACAGTTAAGAGAAGGACAAAACTCGCATAGAAGAAGAGGTCCTATTGACCACCAAAAAGTGACCTTAGAACAGGATATCAGCAGAATGGTTTTGGAAAGAGACAAAAGGTAGATAACCCATAAAGAGGGTCAAGCCCTATGCAGACTTTATGGTAGGGAGGAGAGAAGAGAGACAAAGAGGATGGAAAAACTAAAAACAAGAGATTTAGAAGGAAATATCAAGCATTCTGCTGGAATGTGTAGGAAGTGATTCCAGGCGACTCTGGTAGGAGGTAGAGAAATGAGACAAACTGGAGAAAGGGCATCTTTGTGAAACTAGTTTGATTGTTGGTGACCTGCTGTTTAACCTGTGAACTCTGGGGCCAAGGCAAACCGTGCTCTATGGAGCCATCCCATCCAGCCAATGCTTATTGGCTTCTAGGATTCCTCAGTTGAGGCGGCAGGTAAGGAGTTGGTTGATTTCCTAGCTCTGTAAGAGACAGAGGCAAAGAGCTCAGGGTCTCCTTGTTGGAAGCCAGCTGGCCTGTATGACAGTGGGGAGGGCCATGGCATGTGGAAGGTCTTCCTAGGCATCTTTCCATAATGTGGCACTTCACCACACATTTCCATCTGAAGTGTGCGTCTGCCTGAGGCTTGAGAGTCACCTAGCTGTTAAACTGTAGGGCTGGGCGAGGACTTGGATCTGTCCAGCCCTTAACCTGTTTCCTCCTCTCTGTTCTTAAGATCAAGAGGTCATTGTTTGCAGGCTTTGAGGAAAATGTCATTTCAGTGCACAGTTCTTAGCCAAAATCTTGATAAAACATCATGCAGAAACTGAAAAGATCTAAGTGTGTGTGTGTGTGTGTGTGTGTGTCGGGGGTGGGGGGATCATAACACAGATAACATCATCTAGTCTAAAAGCAAAATAACCATTCATACTGAGCCTTTGCTTATCAGACCCCAAGAGAGGCATTCCAAAACTCAAAATTAGAGTATGAGAATAACTGACAAATGAAGGAAATTTACTATATAGCAATGGAGAAAATAAAAGAAAAATAGGACACAGTACAGTGCACTGAGTTTTAGGGGAGATGAGATCAGGAAGTGGTGGTGACATGGAAGATGTAGCTTAAGCAACAGATCTTAATGACAATAAAATTTAAGGGAATTTTTTTTTTTTTGGTACAAGGGATTGAACCCAAGGGAACTTAACCACTGAGCTGCCATCCCTAGCACTCTTTTTTATTTTGAGACAGGGTCTCACTAAGTTGCTTAGGACCTCTCTTACTTACTGAGGCTGGCCTCAAACTTGCAATCCTCCTGCCTCAGCCTCCTGAGAATTATAGGTGTGCATCACCATGCCCAGCTTAGGAGAATTCTTTAAAGATTCTATAGTTTCTATAAATTATTGATCTATGAGATGAATAGTGCATGCCTGGAACCAAGGCTTGATTATACACACACACACACACACACACACACACACACACACACACACATATATATATCTATATATCTATATATATATATATATATATATATATGCAACTGTGCATTTTTATATTAGTTGTATATGGGGCTAATCATGGAAATAAAGATGCTATTTGGAATATATTCCGGCTTTCCAAAAGGCAATGTCTTTCTATATGTCAAGTGACAACAATGTCACCCAGTTCCAGGCCCAGGTGGAATGTTTGTCTGCTGGTGGTGACTTGGTGTGTCATCCCATGTATGATTTTTTTAATATCTTTGATAACTCTCTTTATCCTGGCTCAAAGTAGCGATTTTTGCTAGTTATATGTCTGAAGCTACAAAATTAATAATATTTTACATTTAAAAAAATATTTCTCCTTCTTAATCTTTCTGCTTCTCCCTTTGTGTCCCAATAACTGGATCATCTGCATGATGTATCTATAGTGTACCTTTAATTATCTCAAGTAGATGTAAAACACCGGTGTTCTAGTAATACACAAATTATGTCATATGTCATGTTTAAGTTACAAAATATTCAAAGAATTTAAAAACAATAAATTGTACATTATATGCTAAAACCTGTGCTCAAAAGAATTGGTTATTAGATGACATAAATGTGGGAAAGAATGTTTCTTATAAGCTTATTGTATAACTCATTCTAGGCATGTTGCATAACACAGACCATAAAATTATATAATTTTATGCTTATGTTCATTCTGCATGGTGGGTGGAATAACTCCAATGTACAACTGGAATTTGAACTTAGGTTTGGGAAAAGTCAAAGTCTGTATTACTTTTTTAATAAATTTATATATTTTTAAAAAGTAATATCCTATCTTTGCATAATCTTAATTAATACCATTTAGGAGAGCAAAAATTAGAAACACCTGCTTACAAACCTCCAAAAACAAATTTCATGAACAAATGTTTTATCTAATATAATTAAAGGAAAGAAACCTGCTACAAATTAGTCTACAAAAGTAACACAGGACACAGTACAATGCAATCAATTCTAGGGAAGATAAGATGGAAATATACAAAATTATGAAGTGGCAGTGACAGGTAAGATGATAAGATAAATCTGATGAGAAGATTATGTGCACAAATATGAATGCAGTGTTTCTATTTCAGTGAATTCCATTGTTATGCATTCATGATTTTCCTCCTCTGTGTCCTTGCTAGACACTGTCCCCAGCAGGGCAGGAGGAGGGATTATTTATTCTTTAAAGCCATTAATCCACCCATGGCTTGCTGAAGCAATAAGTTACCAAATGCTATCTTAATGGCCTGAACTATCAGTAACTTGGTTTCAGTGTGCTTTACCCACAAAGCTGGTCTTTGAGAAAGGTAAATAATGGTTTGATCACATACTTGCAAGATCAATGAAAGCCAAATGTTGTGTAACATGAAATTGTGCTGGTAGCTGTCCAGAACAATTGTGAAAGCAATAATTGGGTCTTTTGTAGCCCTGACAATTTAGCACTTCCCTAAATCTTAGCACTTTTTCCCTTCCCCCTCTCCCTCCTCTCCTTCCTTCCCCTCCTCCCCCTCCTCATCTTCCTCCTTCTCCTCCTCCCCCTCCCCTCCTCCCTTCTTCTCTCTCTCTCTCTCTCTCTCTCTCTCTCTCTCTCTCTCTCTCTCATCTTCTATTGTATAATTATATTAGCTAGTTTGAGCAAATCTTCCCTATAATTTCTGTATTTGACATTCATTAACATAAATTCATCATCTCTTGATTCTCACATCCTGTGGCAGTCTTTCCAAATATATAGTCTTAACACTTTCATTATTAAAAGAATCCCTGTGTTTTAGCTAGATATGTTGGTGCCAGCTTCAAAAATCTATTCCCTGTCTTCCTTTAGGGCAGATGTATCCATAAAACTGGATTATGGCCAGTGAGATCTATGCATACATGTGCAGAAATGTTGGATGTTATTTCTGGGAAGTCTTCTCAATGGAGGTGTAGCACTTCTTCTCTTTTCTACTTTGTGCTGTTCGAAATATATGTTAAATGTCTGGAGCACCAGCAGCTGTATTGGGCTATGCACAGATGTTGAGAATAGAAATCTCATAGCAGAATAATAATATAAGAAGAATGTGAATTACTAATATCCTGGAGCCCCATACAATCCTGAAATAGTAATCTGTGAGATGACCTTTAGTTTCTGTTGTTTAGATCTTTTGGAATTGGAACTCAGCCTACTCCTAATCATATATGGATCATTTTTATTTTTACCTTAAACATTAAATTATTTACCTAAATAATTCCTCTTTTGGTAGTGACCAAGAAGATGAAATGGCAAAAGCACTTCTTGCCTTTGGCCCTTTAATAGTGATAGTAGATGCAGTGAGCTGGCAAGATTATCTGGGAGGCATAATACAGCATCATTGCTCTAGTGGAGAAGCCAATCATGCAGTTCTTATAACTGGATTTGATAAAACAGGTAAGTGCTAATAAGACACAATTGCTTGCTTTCAAGATTGAACTGTGCCTGATTATGGACAACCCATAGAATATTGAAATTTGATCTGCTGTGTCCAAGAACCACCTTGTCAATGATTTATGTGTAAATTTCCAATCAGGTTTCACCTACCAATTTTTGATAATGACTTTTTCGTTTTGTTTGTGGTGCTGAAGACTTTATGTGGGTCTTGCACATGTTAGACTGGTGCTCTCCCCCTGAGCTACATCCTCATCCTCATAATGATAATGTTCCTATTTAAAGAGTGTGCATTCTCCATCTGAAATATTTAGGATAATTTTTGGGAAAAGAGAAGCAGTAATTAATTTACCACATATTGAGTGATTTTTTCTCTTTCCCTAAATCCCTGGAAATGGTGTATTGTTTTGATTTTTTATTCTATACCATCTGTATTAAGCAAAATGAATTCAAACACATATTTCTACTGATTGGAGTGTGACACAAGTTACAGCTCAAGTTTAACTGACTTACTTGTATTTATATAATATAACATAATGAAAATGATCATATGACATTGATAATCTTTTCCTAAGAAGTACTAGACTTATAGGAAAACAAGATTTAACTACAGAATTCATGCATTCATAGCAAATGTGAGTTTTTGAGAGTTTGTTACCATTTTATGTTTTGTTTTGTAGGAGGTATTCCATATTGGATTGTGCGGAACTCATGGGGAAGTTCATGGGGAGTAGATGGCTATGCCCATGTAAAAATGGGAGGTAATATTTGTGGTAAGTAATGAATTTGTGTTTAAAACTTCAGACTAAATATCACGTAAGGTTCTTTGAAAATATTAAAAATACAAACCTGTCTAGTTTATAGAATGTTTCCAGTGTGCTCAGAGCACTTATCATGGTAATAATTTTCATCCTTTAACCAACTGATGAAAATAAAGAATGTTTTAAAAAGAGGCACTCTTGCACTTATTCACATTTTTATAAAGGAAGAGGACTACACTGAAAATTTATATGTATTATACATGTATATGTCAAAATACAAGATAAACTAATGACTTATTAAAGTCGACTACTTCAAACCACATAAGCGCTTGACTTAGAAACAGAACTCCTCCAGAAATGTCTCCTTGTTCCTAATTTACTTTTTATAACCCTCAATTTCTCCTACTTTTTATCACTATGATTATCAAGAGTCTCTAAGGAAGTAGCTCAGTGTTAGAGTGCTTGCCTAGCATGTGCAAGGCCCAGGGTTCCGTCCTCAGCATGGAAAGGAAGGAAGGAGGAAAGAAAGGGAGGAAGGAAAAAAGGGAGGAAGTCAGGCAAGCACTCAGGCAGAAATCATGATCAATAATTTTTCTTTGTATTAAAATTTGAAAATCTGAGCAATAGTATTGTTTCTGACTTAATTCGTCTGTTCTTGCCTACAAAATTCTAGCAAAACACCTGCTTGAATTGAGAGGGTTAGCCAAATACCAAACATACTTTTTAATTGAACTTAAAAAAAAATTAACCATAGATGAGACTAAAACAAAAAGCTAACTATTTTAAACTGTATTCTTATAACTACATTCAAAACTACATTCTAAAATTTTTGGTTTCGAAAATCAACTTTTCTGAATTAAACTAGGTCCAAACTAATTTGTGTGTGAAAACAATCATCTCTCATTGCAAGTTTTAACATCTGTAGTGTATAACTTTAAAAAAAAAATGCAGAACCTTCGAGATTGTAAGACTGATAAAAGAGTCATAGAAAAATCTGTATGTATGTCAATTCAATCCAATCATTCCATACGTAGAAGCCATGAAAATTAATTATGGCCTGTTCTGTCACCATAGTAAAATGTTTTTCTTAAACTCATTGAAAGGAGCCAGAAGTCTTTTGGCCATAGCACTAGAAATCCATTCAGGCCTCTTGTTTTCTATATCACTGGTGATTTTATATCATTAGAACTGGCAGATAAATTACTGCAGTCATTCTTTGAACCTCTACTATTGATGTACACTATCCCTAACTGTGGAAGTGGGGGCACCTATATTTGTCCAAGCAGTAGCTGTTTTCAAAGCTCTGACAGGAGAGTTGGGAGAACATAATTCAGACATTGGTTCATAATTGCTTCAGCTACCAGGGATGATAGCTTCTATCTGCACTCACAATGTGACTCTCCAGGGGCCTACCTGGCTATTAATTACATGGGGGAATCCATATATCTTTCATAAGAGTACTTCCTCAAGTTATAGACTATATGAAGGTCATAGAACTCTAGTGAATATTGGTGTAAAGCAGATAGTATTTTATAGCCTCAAGAGATTTTCAAAGATGTGGTAAGTTACAATGAAATCCGATCTTCAAGTAGTCCATTTATTACATTCACCATGATGTTGAGATCTCTGTTTTTTTTGTGTTAAAAAAGTAGAGGACACTTGTTACAAGTTCAAATCTTAGTTTAAAAGTTTAAATTATATTTAAAATAATATCATAAGTTATTTTGTTTCTTTTGAGAAATACATATTAGTGCAATGGAGATCTTAGATGCATTCAACTATTGAATTAGCAAATCTTTCAGTTATTTTGTTTTGTTTTCGTTTAGTTTCTTGAAACAAATATATTAGGCATCTCTTCTAATATGAACTTTTGAGATTGTCATTCTTTGCCTCCATTACATTATTTTCTTGGTAGATACTAACTCATTCTAACCCAAATGACAACTAAGTTTTAATTTGCTGTTTAAAAGGTATCTGAAGAGGGAATAGGCAAGTAGTAATAATTTCTTTTTTTCCCCCCTTAGGTATTGCAGATTCAGTTTCTGTTGTATTTGTGTGACATATTGGAGACATCAGGAGATAGCTACAAAAATGAAGATTTTCATAATGCAATGTAACATTCTAAGCATCACTCAGCTTCAAATTTAGCAAGTACCTACAAAATGCTATCGGGCCTAGTAGTATTGAATTTACAGAATGTCTGTTCTTTGAGATACACAGACAACTAAAGTCTGAAGGAGTTCCAGTGCCTCAGCCTTTAGGGGAATTTATGAAGCAAGCTGGGGAAGAAGATCAGATTATGAAAAATTTTAGATCCCACCACATCTGAACAAACTACTGTTTGTTTTGGTTTGCTTGCTGTCTTTCTTTTTTTTTATCATTGTTGTCTGATTATTTTTAATGAGGTACTTTGATTAGGTGAAATCAAAGAGACTCTAAGAATTTGTTTTCCTTTGTGGGATATAATCACTAGCCTTAGATTACCCCTATCTACACGAATGGCTGACCTAAAGTGAGGCAGGTGTGCCGTTCACAATTATACTAGCAACTTTTTGAGATGGAATATCATAAAGACTCAAAATACCAGGTGCTTTTCCTCATCAAATGGTGCTTATCCCTTGAACAGTAGAAGGACCATGTGCAAGGAAACAGAAGACCAATCCCTTCCTAAAAGAAACAAACTGAAATTCAATGACCATTATGGAAACTGGGAGGTCAGAAGCCTCAAGTACCACTCCCTGCCATGCTGGAATTTTCTTTGCCGGGAAATTCTTATTGTTGAAAAGAATCCAATAGATTTAACTTCTTACTTTTTTCTAACTGTATTAGAGAACAAAGTATTTTCCTACCTATTCACTCTCTCTTAGTCTTTACTGCACAATTCCCACATTTTTCTCATGGTTTAATGCACTTGACTAAAGAAGTTGCCCTCAATGTTTACCTTCCTTTTCTATTTTCTAATCACTTGGCTCCCTTGGGGTCTGGGTTTTTATCCACATAGGCTCCACCTCTTTCTTTCTCCCATGATTCTGGGCACCTCTCCTCTCAAGAGTCCTATCTCCTAACCCAGCCTGTCAGTCAGAATGTGAGCTTCCCAGGCCCTCTGACTTCTAGTTTTTCATTTAGTTTTACTGGTCTCCCATCCCAACTGCCTCTTTGTGTTTCCCCTTGGCGTTCACTTGGCTCCTGGATCTTAATGCCCCGTGATCATTCTGGTGTCATTAATTACATAAGTGATTTCAGGTGCTATGCTGCTAATGGGGTCATGATTAACTTGTGTCCTCAGCAGTGATTGATAAATCTGTGTGCACAGAAGGGACAAAAAAAACTGTGTGCAGCTCCTACTCTGCAACCAGGAAACCAGCTACTCCTTGTATAGCAGTGTTAAGAACCTCATAGTAAAAGAGCTGATCTTCCGATTGAATTTTAAGTAGAAATTTTTTTTAAACATCAAAGTAATAAATCGTATCAAATATACACTGGTTACCCATTTCTTCTCTCAAATCCGTGATTGCTTTTTATTGCAGAAGATGTTGACAAAAATTTAAAAAATTCTAGGACATCTCATTTTTCCTCATTTTTTGTCCTTTATCGTTCTCCTTTATTAAGAAAAAAAAATTTGTTTACTTACACCAGAAGCAAACACAAAAGAACATTGTGGACTTGTTTAGAAATATTACAGGAGGGAAAATATTTACATTTCAGTCGACAAGTATTCTAATGATCAAGTAAGCTAGGAAGGAATTGTTTTTGCTGATCTAGTTTGTGTCAGGTTACATATAATATAAATGCTTTGCTAATATTCTTTTTCAAATACTAAGGGATTTTTACAATTTCAAAATGACTAATACTTCTCAGCTGTTCTGGAATTTGATAACATTAATAAAAAAGCTATATTTTTGATCTTGGGTTAAAAAGATATTTTCTTAAGTGTATGACTAACATTTTGTCAACGCAGTATTAATGTGCTTTACATTCACACACAATTTTCCAAACTCCAAAGACATATATCCAATTTTTGGTTTTCTCCATAAACAACTTTAACCTCAGTGCCTCCAAAACTCCATCCTCCCTGTCAGTAAATAAATAAATAAATAAAACAACCAAAAAACTCCTTTTCCTGGAGTTTTGGTCAAGGGTATCGCTACTATGTAATCACCAAATCAATAAATTTAAAAGAAATCCTACATATTCAATCAAGTAAACTACACTTTGGAAACCCATACTTTCCTCCTCTGCCATCTCTCCATTTCTGTTGTCCTTTGTGAAATAAATGGTCTTTTAAAATCTCTTAACACCATTTTTCAGTAGTCTATTGTCAACCTAAAATAACAAGCAGAAAGAGATTCTTCAAAGATAATGAATTTGTTCAGGAATGGAAATTGTAATGGCCAGATGTGTGAGCATATCTTCAGGGGCAAAGGAAAACAAGGGTTTTTAGAGGTAAAAGGAAGAAGATTAAATTACTTTGAAACAATTATCCTTGGCTACCAGAGTCAGTAACAAAGGAGGCATCAGTCCAAGGTTAACAGTTACTGTGCAAATGTCCTCACAGAAGTACTTTTGCACAGAGTTATGGTAACATTTCATGCAAGATGGTGGTCCTGGAAGAGCGTTTTGATAGTTTTGTTATTAGGCATAGATCCATAACACACTTTATTACCTCATTATCTTGTACAAGGTAAAAAGTATGCAAATAGTTGTCATACTATATTGTTTGGGAATGATGACAACAGAAGAACTATACATGTTCAATACAGATGAAAAATATTTTTATATTTTCAAACTGCAATTGCTTGTATCTGCAGATGCAGAACTCATGGGTATGGTCAAATTAATAAATAATTTAAAGACAAACTTAGAGGATATGATCTTTTTAAGAAAAAAAATCTTGTAATTGAGATCAAAGAATAGTTCTGTTCCATCAAGAATTACTGCTTGCTCTTGCTAGAGATAATCCATGTACATTAAAATTGATATACATTTCATTTTTTTTTATTTTTTTGCTACCAGGAATTGAACTCAGAGGCACTCAACCACTGAGCCACAACCCCAGCTCTATTTTGTATTTTATTTACCCCATGGTTTCCAGGAATATCAAATGATAGGAACTGAGTTCCTTAGCACATCACTGTTGCTGAGGCTAGCTTTGAACTTGCAATTCTCCTGTCTCAGCCTCCGGAGCTGCTAGGATTACAGGCGTGTGCCACTGTGCCTGGCTGATGTACCTTTTAGATTCCTTTGAGAAAATTATATACTACTTCCCATAACATAAATTTAACTGAATACTGTCAATATTTGAACAAAATTTAAAAAGGAAAATGAAAACATATATGATATGTAATCACCAAATCAATAAGTTTAAAATAATGATTCATTTAATATTTTGAATTAGATTTGAATGAGGTCATTATTTAGTCTGTTTACATCTCTTTTCTTCTGGAAAGAACATTCTTCTTTGGGAGAACATTTTGCTGTATAGTAGAGTTGACTGTATCTCCCACACCATGGGCCCTGGAGCTGGGGAAAGGTACACTATTGCTCTGTTGTGGTCCAAATGGTTGAGAGTTGGGACACAGCCTGAGGAAGGAAGTGGTCTCCAACAGGAAAGACTAGAGCTAACATCCACATAGAAGAGACAAAGAGTTCCCAAGGTCTCCAGGAATATCCCATGACAGAAAATGAATCCAGTTCCAGACTCTTTTGAATTCTGTGAGTAAATGGACTAAATGTCCAATGGATCCCCTCTAGATAAGTGTCAGGTAAATGTCTGTTATAGGTCATCAAGAATGTTAAGGAAAACAATGTTTCAAAAATAATATACAATGAAAGACTAAATTTATTATTTTTGAAGTTTTGTTTGAATTAATTTTGTACAGAATGACACTTATTACATAAAATATCAGAAAAAGCTGGTTTACAAGTTATGAAGTATGAGGTAAACAGAATGATGATATTCAGTGATTACATTAAAGAAAGTATCAGGAGAAACTGAATTTTTAATAGGAAAACACCTGTGTACAATATTACAATTTAACTCAATTATTTCTTATTTTAATGGTTAAATCTTATCATTACAAACATGCAGTAATAAAGTCTTTTCCAGAATTTAATCAAAACACCATGCTGCAAAACTATGTATACAAAAATACTCTTCATGCTCATGAAAGTGTAGAAAATAAAATATAGACTGATAAAATTATTCAATGATATTTCAGATGACTTTAATCTGATTCATCACTGCTGAAGTAAGAGCTGTCACAGTATTCAGCTGTGTAAAGGAATTTATGAATGATTGGGTTCATCTTTGGTATCCAGTGTCGGGGAACTAGATATGTTGAAAGATTAAATAAATCCACAAACACCTTGTACCTGTCACTGAAAAAACATACATGTAGATGTGTTAGATTTGTTGTCATGAAATATTTAAAATTTGCACCCCCAAATTTCTTTCCTCAAATATTTTTCATTAAACAGTTAATATTCACTACCACATATTGCATGTTATATATTCCATATGTATCATATTAGTTATTATGTAGTATTTAGTATTAAGATTACTTAGTTTAGAAATCATATCTAAAGATTATTTTCATAAAACAATATTATATATTCAGTAGATTAAGCCCAGAGTGATACAGATGAAAATCTGGAGTCATTACTTTCATGCTACCATTATAAGGACAAGGGTGTGTTCTTCCTATTTTTAAAGGATGGTACACAAAGTGATTTATTTAAAAGCATGCATTCTTGGTTGTTCATGGAAGAGTATTTCCCAACTGCAAAAGGAGCCACCCTGTAACTGCCATGAACAGAGTAATAAACTAAAACACCTTCTTGGATTGATTAAAATGTCTATAGAAGTGGTTTTTATGTTAAAATTGCTTTTGCATTCTTTAGTGAACTATTTTAATGGTTGCACTTTTATAGACAAAGATATTTGCTTTGAAGTCAAATAAACATGGGTTTGAATTCTGGTTCTGTCACCCCAACCCATTGGGCCTTGGACTTGGTGTTTAAACATCAGTGTTCCAGTTACTAACTGTAAAATGAAAAACACAATCCCTTGGTTTGGCCAGATCTTTTTGAAGATTAAATGAGATGATAACACACTTAGAAATACTACTATGTGTGTTCATTATTCCCAGCACCTACTGATGTATGTGCTAATTTTCTACAGACAACTAGTATTTCATGCATACAGAAGTTATTCCCATGGAAAATGAAAATATATAAAATGTATAATCACAGTTTCAACCTGTGCATTTTATAAATCAGCCAATCAGGTAGTAAGATTCGGGATAAAAGCAATGTACTATAAAAAAAATGCAGGGACAAAAATGTGAATGTCTAACTTATTGAGCTGATTCTTCTTTTCCACAGAGCTGTTTCCTCATTTTTAGGTATATCTGCGTGCGTATAGTATACATCTATCTATAATAATGAGCATATTAAATAAAATAAGAAGGCAATTGTCTTAAAACCTGCTCATTGTGTTTTTAAGACCTCAATAAATATTGACCTCTTTCTCTGTAAAGACTGTGGAAAAAGAACCCTCTGGAGTAGCTGAAAGTAGCTTCACAATATAAAACAGAGTTGTATCAGGAAACAAGGAACTAGTCTAGCTGTGTTATTTATCTGACCAAGAAAATATTAGAGGAGTTAGTGATGAAAGTTTTAGTGTAGTTAAAGATTGAGCTAGAATGAATTGAAGACTTTTCTTCCTGGACAAAAAGACTGTTAATTCTTTTATGTTCTCACTAATCATGCAGCCCTGGGTAGCAACACTCCTTTTCATCACTGGACCAAATGAGTGAAGCTTCATAATTGAGGATTTTACACAATTACGTTCGAAGGATCAGTAGGAATATAATCATCTAACTACAAATGTGTTTTTAGCAGTTTAGACAGGAACAAACACAAATGACTTTTCCTAGCTAATGGGCATAGATATGGAGAAACAAAGGACTGGTGACTTCCACCAGATGAGAAGAACCCCCTAGGCCCACTCACCTCACGGTTGAGCGCAGGTACTGATAGCCCGAGGAACCCCCAGTGCCAGCTTTGCTGCCCAGCATTCTGTGCACCACGCACACATGGTTATCTAGGCAAACACACAAATTTACTCCATGAATGTTTTTCTGCCATTAGTTCACCATGTTCTCAAAACAAGTGTTGGTAATGATTATTTCTGAAGAAAGGCTGACACTTGTAATCACTTAGCCATATGGGAGGTTCACCTGTGGGAACCAGCGAAACAGTAAGGTTGCCTAGCACCCCACATAGTTTAGGCTACATGCATTTCACTCCATCCATCATTGTAGTTAGCCTGTGAAAAGAATACAAAGGGCAAGACCACATAATGACTTTCATGAGTCTATGCCAATTTTGCCTTATGGGTCTCTATTTTCACTCAAAAAATAAAGATAATTAAAATTATATTTTAAAATTGCATTGACATAAAGATAAGCATATTACTATTAAATATTACAATATTTTATTTGACCTAAACTTCACTTTTTTTTTCTGATTATAAAATTGAAACATTTTCTTGAACCCTCAAAAATATTGAGTAACCAATCAGAATGAATTGGAGAATAGAAGGAGGACTTACATCTCCATTTGGTCATGAGACTATCTATGTCCATAAGGAATGTCAGCAGCTGAAAAGGAACCTGGAATCTAGGCTCTTCCCTGAAGGAGAAAATAATAAGAAGATATCTACCCAAGAAAATTCATGGCTTAAGAATGTATGAGTTTTATAATTAATAAGTTGGCTCTGGCAGCAATGTCATATTTGCCTAATAGGATCCGTAGCATTTTTGGATTATTCTCCTGGTTTCTGTTTCTTCATCTCAAAAATGGAAATAACAATACTCACTTTGCAGTATTTGTTTGAAATCTAGAAAGTTCCAGAAGTATACACAAAACAACCAGGAAGAATATAGATTCTAATTAAAAGAAACATATTTATACTACGTCATATTTCCCAGCTAGTACAGGTCAAAAGCTTCTAGGAAATACATACACACAAAACACACACACAAATGCTTTTTATTTCCTATATTTGTTTTCTCATTTTCACCTAATCCTTCAACTTTCTCAGAGCATTTTTTACTTAGGACATCTAAGTTTCAATCATATATATGTATTTCCAGTTTAGGAAAAGAGCTTAAAGGTTTTGTTTATGCTGACACTCTGAAGAAACAGATTTGAGAGGATATTAAAAATTAAAAGAGCCAGGCACGGTGGAGCATGCCAGTCATCCCAGGTACCCAGGAGGCTGAAGCAGGAGAATGCCAAGGTCAAGTCCACCCTGGGCAACTTAGTGAGATCCTCTCGAAATAGAAAATAAAATAGGCTGAGAAAAAAGCTGAATGGTAGAGTATTTGCCTAGCATGAGTGAGGTCTTTTATTTTATCCTTAGTTCTAAAAGAAAAATTAAAAATATGAGGTGGCAAAACATCCTGAAAATACAAGTATTGGAATCCTTTTTGCTAGCATGTTACCCTGTTTTTGACATGGATGATTCGGATGGAAACTTCACACACGTGAAGGAATATGTGGACATTTAAGGAACACTTAAAACATTTTAGACAGTTAAAAAATTATCTGAAATTGTTGAATAAGTAGAACAATGGTTAACAAAATGTTTTCATTAATTCTTTTTCATTTTATAAAACAGAAATAACCAAGCAACACTATTTAATGATAGAATATATTTTGTAACTGAGTTTCTCAGAAAAAATTGAATTTTAGCCTGTTAGGACAATTAATAACATAAAATACTTTGAGAGAGAAAGAAAGAGACCTGCTGCAGAGATAAAGTTATAATTTTATTCCTTGCCATTTAAATGTAAAAATTTAAAAATAGAATTTAATTATTTTGTTTTCTTCAAAAATTAAATTACTGTTTTAAACTATAATTATAATATATAAGCTATTCATTTGTCTTTACCTGTAAAAATATATCATCAATGCTCCCTGGAGAGCTTTGTATGACAGTCGTCTTTCACCTGCAAGATACACAATTGTAATTTAAATGGTAGTTTAGGGCAGTCATATTAATATGGTGTTATTACCTTAGATAATGATATTAACTTTTTAAAATGGTTGATATGCTATTAGAAAACATTGTAAGTTTTAGCTTAAATATTTCATCCCTTGCTTGAATTTGAAAACATTATCATTCAAAAAATTATTTGAATATTGAATTATAAAAGGCAAACTAAAGATTGTACATATACAATACAAACACATTTATACATTTTATTCCTTCATTATAGTTATACATTATAGTCAGGTTCATTTTGACACACTGATAAATGCATATAACACAATTTGTTCCATTTCATTTCCCATTGTTTCCTCTTCCCTCCCCACTCCCTACCACTGAACCCCTTCCTCTACTCTACTGGCCTTCCTTCTATTTATTTATTGTTTTTGTGTGTGTGTGTATTTGAAATAGGTGTATTTCAATTATACTTAAAAGTGGAATTTGGGCTGGAGTTGTGGCTCAGTGATTGAACACTTGCCTAGTACATGTGAGGCACTGGGTTCGATCTTCAACACCACATTAAAAAAATAAACAAATAAAATAAAGGTATTATGTCCATCTATAACTAAAATTTTCTAAAAGTGGAATTCATTGTATATATTTATATATTCACATAGCATAATTTTGTCCATTTCACAATCTTTCAATGTTAGGAAAACCTGGTATGGAAGAAATTACTTAACTTTCATGAAAAATATATTTTCCATGTGAAATAGTATGGTTATTGCCTTTCAAAAAATTAAACAAGAACTTTCCTGTCTTCATTTTAAAATGTTTTTCTCCATTTCACTTAAAAGCAGTTTCCTTAGCTTTAAGGAGTATAACGACCACATCAAAGCATCTGTGTGCTCTTACACAAGGCTTCACTAACTGCATTATAGAAACAAAATTTTCCACACTTTACCAAGGTTTGTGAGAACACTGAGGATAACAACTTTACACCTTATAGAAACTATTTTCACACACTGCTATGCCTTGTACTAATAAAAATTCAAAGTTGTATCTATTCTGCCTATTTCTTTTTTATTTTTAGTCATATAAGACAGTAGAATCTATCTTGACATATTCATACAAACATGAAGTACATTTATTCTAATTAGGATCCCAGTCTTGTGATTGGACATGATGTAGAGATTCAAGTGGTGTGTGTATGTGTATGTATATATGTATATGTATGTATACACACACACATACATATGAAAGTCATGTCAGATTCATTCTACTCTTTTTTTTTTAATACTAGGGATTAAAGTCAGGGGCACTCAACTACTGAGCCACATCCCCAGCTCTATTTTCTATTTTATTTAGAGACAGGGCATCACGGAGTTGCTTAGCACCTCACTTTTGCTGAGGATGGCTTTGAACTCATAATCATTGTGCCTCAGCCTCCAGAGGTGCTGGGATTATATGCATGCACCACTGTATGCGGCTCTACTGTCTATTTCTAGTTTTGAGGTTTGAGTTTTGAGGTACTTGACAATAAAAATTCAATGAACACAATAGACTGAAACAAATACAAGAAAAAATTGAGTAATGAGGATACTGATTTTACTGGTCAATTCGTTTCAGTAAATTATAGCACAATATAAATTGCACAAAAAATCATCTTGGAAAACATCTCTGCCAAGTCATCCTCATACTCTGAGTAGCTCTTGTGTCCTCTTATCTCTACCAAAGTATGTACAATTGCAATGATTTTTTTTTCTTTCTTTCCCTTTTAGGCTGTGAGCTACTTGGAAAAAAAAACACTTTAAATTTACCTTGCTATCTCTCATGTATAGCATATACTTGAAAATATTTCTATTATCTTTGAACACTGGGCATAGAAATATGTTAACATAGAACCATGAGTGACAACATTACCCAATTCTTGTTCCTATAATTTCCAATAAGTAGAATAGCAATTTTCATTCTATGTTCCCCAAGTAAAGTTTCCTAGTCTTCTAAAATTATATTGTGATACACTTATACATTCCAGGAAAAGGAACCTTAGGGGGAAAAAAATACCTACCTTTACTAAGGAGATGTTCATGACGTTTCTCATCAAATAAGGACAGTAACACCTCTTTCTGTTTCTGAAATTCAGCCATCTGTTCCTCTTTTTCTTCAGACTCTTCTTTAGCCTTCATGGAAAATATTATATTAATACTCTCTAAGAATAAATTTATTTTTAAGCCAACTTCACTTAGGAAAAATATTCTGTCAGATTCAGAAAAAAGTATACTTGGAATATTTATATTGTCATTTTATATTACAATTTGGAAATTATTTCTTATGAAAAGGAACCTTTAACACATGCACTGGTTCTATGAGTTTATTTAAGTTTAAATGATGTAAAAATCTGAAATTGTATATTTATTCTTCCTAAATATCATGAAAATGAACCAAGATGACAAAATTGCAGAAACAAGTGATCAATGATGATTGAATTTTAAATAGCAATTATTTATAATAAAACTAAAATAATTGTGCTTAAGAAAAAGTTCAGAATTCTTGGTCAGTAAAACATGAACTCCATTGACATGCTATATCCAGTATTGCATTCTGTACATATAATTTAGATATGTTTTTATTCATTTGATATCTATTGGTTTTTTTTAAAATAAAATTTATTTTTCTGACCACTGCACATGTTCTAATTACAACTCAATTAACCAAAGGGGGTGAACAAGCTAATATAATAATCTTCTCTTCATCAGAACAAACACACAGAGTGGTAAAAGAGGCTGCCTGGGTATTATTGTCAATTAATTTTTCATTTATGCAGTAAATGTTCATGTGAAGTTGATAGAGATAATAATTATGAGCAAAAAAATGAGTTCCCCAATCTCACACCCTTATCTGGTATGAACAATTACCCAAGCATAAAATTGCAACCATGAACAGTGCTATGTAGTATATTAGTGCCATAGTAACCCATAGTAAGGAGATTAGGGAAGGCTTTCCTAAGTCAGTCTTCCTTGAGCCAAGACCCAAAAATGGCACAGAGTTACCTGGTGAAGAATATTCTAAACTCAGAGAATAACATACAAAAATATTGTGTAAAGACAAAGAAATAGACTCTGCTAGGGAAATAAGTTCAGTGTGGTTAGACCAAGTGAGATCATGAAAGTAGTGTAGATGACATTAAGGATTTTTATCTTTATTCTAAAAATAATGGGGAAACACAAAAAATCTTTAAGCAATTGGGAGATGTGATCAGTTGTGCATTTCAAAAATGTTACTCAGGCTATAGCGTCAAAAATGAACTGGAGTGGAGCCATACTGAGGAGGTAGACAGGACAGTTGAGATACTACCCCCTCAGTCCAGGTAAAAAACAATGGCAATTTTTGCTTGAGTGGTGGTGGTAGGTGAAAGAGAAATATTGAGAGTCATGCAGAAGACAAAAGTAGTAGAATTTGGTAATAGCTTAAGGAAGTGGCTCAGGGGGTTGGGCACAAGGATCATTTGCAGTTGACTATTGATAATTACATGTTTTATATGAGATTAACTTTGAGAGGATCTCATTGGTATGAGAGTGGATGGAAGGGGCAATTTTCTAAGTTTTGTTTTATTGGTGTGTTTTTAAGAGGACCAGGAGGAAATATAAAATAGAATTGTAAATGTATGATCTGAAGTCTAAGGAGATATCCAAACCAGAGATAAATGCTCTATATTTTTTGATTTGTAAAAAAGATAATCATTGGTAAATAAAAAGATATTAAAACCATGGATATAAAAGAGACCTACTAATGAAAGAACACAGCGATCGAACAAAAAGGATCTAAGTCAATGTGTTCAAAACCCCAGCATTTATTGCTCTGTGAAAAAAAAAAAATAAGTAAGAAAAGAAAAAGAAAAAATAAGGATGGAAACAATATTTATTAAAAATACTATTTTATTTTATTGAATTTTATTTTAATTATTATTTCATAATAATAAATAGTCATTGATATTGAGTGTTGTTGGGGTGCTAAATAAAATTAATGTTAAAAATGGCCATTTGTGAATTATGAGGTGTAGGTTGAGAGTTAGATGGGAGATAAGGAACTAACCATTGTTCTAAATGCTTTACAAATGTCAATCTAATGGAATGCCCACAATAATTCTGTGAGGTAGACTCCTCTATTTTACTAATAAGAACTGAAGCAAAGAGAGGTTATGTAACGTGTTTACTATCACACAGTTCCACAGTGGAGGTGGAATTTGAACCCATGCAGTATGACTTCAAAGTTCACCTTTTAAGAACTATTCTGATACAATCTATCAAGATAGAGAATTTAAACAACTCTTTTAAGAAATTTAGTCATGAAAAGAGGATGAGAGATTTGCAACTTGAGGGAAATGAAGAATCAACAGTATTTTTAAAGCAGAAATAATTATTTCTGGTCTAAAGAAAGAACATGGCAAATTATAAGAAAAATCTAAAGTTAAATGGCTAAATATATTTGGTTGACTACTTCTTTGTTTGATTAGTTGTGCCTAGAATTAATCATAATTTGGAATTTTCAATTGAAATTGAAAAAATCTACTAAACTCAGCTTTTCACCACACACAAAATTTAGTGTCTTTATTTAGTGGATTTTTATTGCATATGAAGAAAATTTTATTAATCATGTAATATAGCCCAGAAGATACATTTGTGAAAGAAAAAAATGAAAACTTAAGGAAATAGCAAGAAAATATTAAACTCTTAATTCTCCTTCTATAATAAATTTATATTAGCTGTCTTTATATTTATGGCATCATAAATACCTGGATTTTTATAAATTCCTCTTCTAGGCCTTTGATGATATTTTTTTCAAGCTTTCCCCAGAAGTTAAATCCAAGTGGCTCTAAACCAGGTGTTCTTTCTAGCCATGCCTTAAGTAAATATTATTTTTTAGGTTAATACACAGTAACATTTAAAATAATTAAAATACATTGTAACTATCATTTATAAATCAAAACAAGAAATATTCATAATTAAAAAAACATGCCACAGGTTCATTTGTAAATATTTTCCTTGCTCTCCAATTTCTTCTCTTAGGAAAGAGCAATTGATATATTTCATTTTCTTAATCATTAAGACAATCATCATTAATAATATCTACTCTTTTTTTAAGAAATACCTTATTACAAAAGTCCCAATATTCTGCTAGAAATCCATGAACATATCTAAACATTGTTTTAATGATATATTCTGGTTTATATAAAAAAGCAGTTTATGATTTAGGAACTGAAGAAAGCATAAGGATATGATCTATTTTCATTTCAGGACTATAGTATACTTAGAAACTTTAAAAAAACATCCAATCATTTTTATATTCCACAAGACTTCGTAATCTAAAAGTAAAAATGAATTTTTGCACACCTGTGAATTATCATTTAAGCTACATTTAATTTTGAAAATAGCTTTGTGATTTAATTTCTCCCCATCTTTATAAGCCATTATATCATAATACATAGAAATGTAGTAATCTAGACACATTTATAACATCCAGGGGATTAATAAGGAGAGTGTAATTCACTAAGAGAAAAGTTTAATTTGCAAAGTAAAAGGCTTTGTGAAAGAATTCAAAATAGTACAATTCTTATTTAGTAATTTACTTATGAAGAATCAAATTAATAATTTCTGAAGACTAGGTGTAGATATATCCCTAGGGAATTTGGATATGAAGGGAAAAAACTCTGAAGAGTATGTTCTTGGTAATTAAACTTAATTAAGAAATGGAAATTTCCTATTACATTATATTTTAGAATAAAATTTATTGAACAATTCTTCATACCCAGTCTAAAAATCAGCTGATTAAAAGTTGCTCAGCAAGGATGTTTAAAGGTATTGTTTTAATAACATGAGGTTATTAAATATTAACATACATACACTTGATTTTAAAAATTTCTGGATTTCCCAAAAAGGTATTGATGTTTTCAAAATTATAATAAATTGAATTTAGAAGTTTAGCATTTTGGGAAATTTTATTCTTTCCTTATATACCACGATTGTATCCCTATTTGATATGAATTTTAAAATTCTGATGTGGCAGACACTAAATCAATTAGATGCATTGAATTAAACTTTACAAGCAGTATATGAGCCTGTACCTCCACGAGCTTCAGAAGTGTTTTCTCCTGCTCAGACTTAAGCACCAGTTCATTGTCTTCTCCTTTGAAGTTATCACGGTAATGTCTTCTATTGTAAGGGACTCTCATACTCTGAAGAACACCAATCTTGTTTTCTAATAGTCGGAACTGGAAACTCTGGAAGCCTGATGCTGGAGATAAGTACTCTCTGAGAATAAATGCAGAAGGGAAATGGGTTAGCAGTATAAACCACTGCAATGGTTTCTTCTGTTGTGAGGGACTGTCAGCATAATACCAAGAGCACACACATGAACCACCTGGAATTGTACCTATGATTGGGCCATTATTGAAATAAGGAAAATGAACTGTCAATCAATTTGAAGTCAGACAGATTGTAGATTTGTGAAATATCAGATATATTTCACTATGTATAATATATAGTTTGGAATATATGATACTATGTATTATATAAATTTACATAAATATATTGAATACTATATACACACGTATCTATATATATGTATGTATACATGTGCATATATATGTCTGTGTGTATGTACATATATACTAGTAATTGTGTGTGTGCATGTATGTGTTTGCTAATTTTTTCTAAGATAAAGATAGGTAGACCATAGGCAACTGTTTCATTCTACAATGCTAAAAGATGTTTTACAAGTATTATTTAATCCCTTCTATGAGTTACATTATTGGATATTATCATTCATCTTGTTTTCTAGTACTATTGTAAGCATCAGTGTGATAATGGACATTAAAGAAATAAGATACAGCCTAGTACAAAATAGGAAATATAAAAATGTGACTACTAACTCCCTAAAAATCACCCCCAAACTCTTATATCCTTATAAATGTCCTTCACCTAACTGATGTTGAAAATAAAATTTTTAATCTATCACAGAGAATTCTATCACTGCTCCTTTGATTGTCAAATATGTTTGGGACATTGCACATTACAAGATATAATGCACTCAAAGTAAATTTCTGGAGAAAAATTTTCTAATTTTGGTGAGAAAAAGCATACACATATGCACACACACAGCTATAATTGCTTGAAATTTTTGAGCTAAAATTTGTGGCTCAATACATAAGTTATGACACTTTGATTGACATGTTTTTATATATATCACTACTGTTTCTTGTATTTTCAGATTTTGATTTTTAAATTAATTATACATATTTTGTTAACTATTTTAGCCATTTATTAAATTGTCTAAAATGCTTTTTGGAAAAAAATATGGCACACAATGATAAATTGAAACCAATTGATCATATTATTTTCACAAGTAAAAAATGAGTCATAAAATATTTTAATAATTTTCCAAATGCTTTGTGATTAAAGATCTCAAAATCCTTAAAGTGTCAGCAGAACAGGTTCCTCATGTCACATAAACCCTACTATGTTGTTTTCTGAATCCCACGGGTGCACACCTGAAGTCATTGAAGTCCAAGGCTGTCATTGTTTCCAGGACAGAAAACTGCTGCACCAGGAGCTTGAGGATGACCACCACTCGGTGCATCCGGGTCACAACCTTGAGCATGTTCCTTTCATCCCTGACCTGGAGGTGAAGATATAAAACTCTGAGAAGATGCAGAGTAGAGTTAAATGACGATGCATCCTATTGATTTTATGTAGATATTAAAGATGAAAGTTAGAACTAAAATGTGCCAGAATATATGTTGAACTAACAGAAATTCTGCAAGATCAGAATTTTCTTTCTATTTCTTTAGAATAAACAGAAAGTACATGGAAGTAAAGTAGAAATAAATTCTGGAATACGACTCCCACTGATTCCAAAACAAGTTTCTCTTTTATTTTTGCTTCAAAGAAGAAAGGTCAATGCGGACTTCTAGGAAAGGATTAAGTAACATGTGAATAAATCTGCTCTTCAGAGAAAGCAGAAGTTGCCAAAGATAAAACTGGGAATGGCACTCGTATCCTGAGAGGGTGCTGTCTGGTATGTGTGCTGTCTTTCCTGTTTCTGGGCACTATCCTGAAAGGGCTTGAGAACGTGGGAAACTGCACTTGGAACTTCTGCCTTCCCCTGAAGCACTGCCCTGCCAGCCTTTCACTTGTTTTGTTCTCCTTGTCATTTTCTTCCCACTACCCTTCCTCCTCTTCTTCCCTTTACCTTCTTCCTGCTCTTCCTCAGCTTCCTGCTCCTCTGTCTTTTCCACTTTCCTCATTATTGCTCCCACCTTCCCACAGCTGCTATTCATTAGAATACAAACCCACTGCCTATTAATTAAAGGATCTCTATTAGTTAGCCTGGTCACCTGCCAATACTTTGAAACTTGATTTTTTTTTAATTTTCCAGTATTACTATATAATATTAATTGTTCTGGAAAGAACCATAGCAAAATTATTATATTAGTCAGCTCTATGTAAAATTATGTGTGAATTTTTTTTTGCTCTTTTCTGCTTATTTGTAATTTCTTTTTATTCCCCCTAGCTTTTAAGAGAAAACTATTAAGTTCTAAGCACTAGATCTCAAATTTGAATCTTAAAGCCATGTTACAGGGAAATATGTCTAAACTGTCTCCTCTGGGGAAAAAATACTGTCTAAACTGTTTTTTTTAAAAAAATAAATCATCAAAAAGTGGTTTCAATATTAAGTTTTTCACATTAATAATTTCTACATTTTTCCAAAGAATATCATGTCATAACTTACATGGCCATTCTGAAAGATCTCTCGAACAGAATCTAATTCCCAAAGGATTTGCTTAAACCAGAGTTCATAAGCTGTTAAAAAAAATCTCAATTTGAAAATTACAAGAAACTCTTGGACGATAATTATATAAAAGATACATTTAACATATTGAAAAGAAATGAAAATATAACTTTAAAACCAATCAATATCAATATAGACCCATTTAGGCTATAAATATTAATGTTAACATTATAATAGCCTCCATTTATTGATTGTTTTAATATGTCAGGCCTTTTACCTATATACTTTATATTTACTATTATTACACTAGTTCCTCTTAACCAAAATATTGTTTAGGTCTTTTAGAACATAGCATGCAACCTAATTCTCACTTCTTATGTGGAAGCCACAGGCATGCAGGGAAAAAGCAGTGATACTCAACTTCAATTACAAGGTGATAAATTAATAATCATTAACTTAAATGAAATAGTGTAGGATAGTAAAATTGAAAAATTAAGGTTGAGTTACTTAAAATGCTCTGTTCTGTTTATTTGCAAAAAAAAAAAAAAAAAATCTAGCAATTCACAGGCACAGGACAAATGGGAAAGTCACCAGATGTTTGTAGTAAAATGATAATGACAAAGCTTTATATTAGTCCTAAGGGTAATTCCAGGGGCAACTTCACAGCAATTGATTCATCATTGTCCAGTACATCTTCTCTGATCAAACTCATTTGCTTAAGCCAGAGTTCTGTCAAAGCATCTCTGTTGGAGGATTTAAGCAGGACCTTCTGAATGAATTTGTTTTCCCCTTTCATGGGGAACCACAACAATAAAATTGTCATTAAAGAAAAATGACAGGGCTGGGGATGTGGCTCAAGTGGTAGTGTGCTTGCCTGGCATGCCCAGGTTCCATCCTCAGCACCACATACAAACAGAGATGTTGTGTCCGCCCAAAAAAACTAAAAAATAATTTTAAAATTCTCTCTCTCTCTTTCTCTCTCTCTCTCTATCTATCTCTCTCCCTCTCTCTCTCTCACTCTCTCTTTAAAAAAAAGAAAAGAAAAATGACAGATATACAATCAATCAACAAATATATGAAAAACTGCTCATCATCTCTAGCAATCAGAGAAATGCAAATCAAAATTGCTCTAAGATATCATCTCACTCCAGTCAGAATGGCAGCTATTATGAAGACAAACAACAACAAGTGTTGGTGAGGATGTGGGGAAAAAAGGTACACTCGTACACTGCTGGTGGGACTGCAAATTGGTGCAACCAATTTGGAAAGCAGTATGAAGATTCCTTGGAAATCTGGGAATGGAACCACCATTTGACCCAGCTATTCCTCTCCTCGGACTATACCCTAAGGACTTAAAAATAGTATACTACAGGGACACAGCCACATCAATGTTTATAGCAGCTAAACTGTGGAGCCAACCTAGATGTTCTTCAGTGGATGAATGGATTAAAAAAAGTGGCATATATACACAATGGAATTTACTCAGCATTAAGAAAGAACAAAATCATGGCATTTGCAGGTAAATGGATGGCATTGGAAAAGATAAATGCTAAGTGAAGTTAACCAATCTCCAAAAAACAAATACAGAATGTTTTCTCTGATATAAGGAGGGTGACTCATAGTGGGGTAGGGAGGGAGAGCATGGGAGGATTAGATTAATTCTAGATAGGGAAGAGGGGTGGGAGGGAAAGGGAGGGGGCAGGGGATTATCAAGAATGGTGGAATATGATGGACATCATTATACAAAGTACATGTATGAAGACTTGAATTGGGTGTCAACATACTTTATATACAAACAGAGATATGAAAAATTGTGTTATATATGTGTATTAAGAATTTAATGCCAAAATGTACATGTATAAAGGCATAAATTGGCATGAACATACTTTATATACAGAGATAAGAAAAACTGCTCTCTCTATATAATAAGAATTGCACTGTTGTCATGTATTTAAAAAATGATAAAATGAATAAAAAACAAAAATGACAGAGCAAGGGGTATTGGAAGAAGCATATTTAGAATCAATGCATTGGAAGTTATTAACAATTGTAAGAGGGGTGGAAATCTTAATTTTCCTTAACTTCAGTTGACTCACTTGTACAATGATCCATTAAACACCTACACATAAGCCTATGTTTCAAAATATTAAGGCTTGTAGTAACATGATGGAAATTGGAAACATTTTGAATCCTTTGTGTCACTAGACTATCCAGGATAAGCAAAAATGGTTCTCTCCATTAACTTATCCTACCCATAATACTCGAAGTACCTAGAAAGTACAGATTTTGTCATATTCATCTAATATTTTTCCTCAGTACTTAGCACAGTGTTTTATATAATATTAATACTGGGTAATTGTATAACAAATAAATTAATTAAATAGTCAATGTAATAATTAGTGACCACTGAAGTCAATTACTTAGATGTCTCTGGTGCATTCTATTTAGCTCTATCATATGGATAAGGGATATGTTTCTATGATAATGGGAAAATCCAGTTATAATCTCAATCTATGTTTAAGGAGATATGGGGGATCTTATTTTCATGTTTGGGTAAAGAGAAAATATTTATTGATAAGATTATTTATCTTCTGTATCCCTTTTGCAGGTCTCACCTTGCAGGTGGCTTGTCCTATAACCTACTGCCTATATACTATACTTAAGGGTGGAAGGAAAGTGTCCCTTTCAAATAATGATAGCCACCATTCATTGCATGCTCATTATGTGCTATAACTCAGGCTAATTGCTTAATGAACATTATCTATTTCATTTTCCTAGAATTTCTATAATGGGAACATACAATTATTCTCTCCATTTTACTGATGGGGGGAAAAGAGGTTCTCAGACCTAAGCAACTTGATTAAGGTCACATAATAGTAGAGATAGTGTTCTAAATGATTCTGAATTCCAAGTTTGTGATACTATGCCATGATTCTTCTCTCATTGATTCCCCCCCCCCTTTGGTATTAGGGATCCAGGGGCCCTTTACTAGTAAGCAATATTGCCAGCCCTTTGTATTTTTATTTTTAAATTTTGAGACGGGGTCTCACAAAATTACTAAGTCTCTTCCTGAGTTGCTGAGGCTGGCCTCAAACTTAAAATCCTCCTGCTTGAGATTCCCAAGTCTCTGGGATTGCAGGTGTGGACCACCATGCCTGGCTTCCTATTGATTTTGTGTTAGGATAAGCAATTAGTAAAAACACACATATAAAAACAGGATTAAAACACATAAAACCAACTATTTTACACCTTTAGCTTCTTTACTTGGCAGAGTTTGACATTTTAACCGGCCAGTGAGGCAAGCACCAATTTGAGAGAAGAACACAATGAATTAGTAGGAAAGGGGAAGATGTGTAGACATAGGACATGGACAAGCATGAGTTACTGGGTCCTGGTCGATACAGGACTGTATTATGGCACTGACAATCATAGAGCAAGTGTTCGTGATATCTTGTGTCATAGAACTCTTTAAGATACATATTCATGGAAATTTGCACACAATTTCAGAGTGCAGGGAATTTCCAAATTTAGAAAGTCTATAACTCCTTGAAACTGCTGCTCAGAAACTGGAAATACATAAAGGATAAACACATTTGATAATAGATTTACATTTTTGCCCAGTACCAGATTTTTCTAAAATTATGTAAATCTTCAATAAATTTAAATGATTTATTTCTTGAAAGTAGATTTTCAATGTTACAAATCAAGAAATAGCACCATCTTAACTTGCAGATTCTTTGTGAAATTCCAAGCGATGAAAAGTCCCCTTGGAGTTAAGGATAAAACTGAAGTCCTATTTGACCCAATTAGCAGTAAAGGGACATAAAAATGACTATTGTGATGTCCCAAAAGGATACTATGAGAATTAATCTGTCAGCAAAATATTTTCAAGCACCAATAACAAAAACAACTCCTTGATCTTTCACCATCTTCTAGATAAAAGATGGTAGCTGTCCTCATTTTCAATAATAAATACCCAACAAATATTGTCCAGCCCTTTGCAACTTACCTTGATGAGTTATGATAAAAAGATGTTCATCATGGATTTTATTTCCTTTCATTTCACTTTGAAGTTCTTGTGCATTCAAAACTTTATCCAACTTTAAATGAAAAATAGGAAGACTGATTTTAGAATTACAGAACTTGAGTCTTTTTAATCAATTTTAATAAGAAGTAGAGTATAACTCTGGAAAAGGTCCCCAAAGTCCCAGATTCTCAGAAACCAATCTAGTTTCTTTCAAAAAAATGAATGTAGGAAGTTTCATCATAAGAAGTGAGTTGAATTTGGGATTTTTGTCCTTAGAAAAATTTGATTTGGTAGAACTTTGTCATAACAAGTGCTATAACATCACTGAGAAGTCTCATCTTGCATGTCTCATGATGGGAGTGTGACAAAAGCTTAGCTGACTACATCTTCCTGTCCTTTGTTCTTTTATTCTACTAAAGAGCCTGGTCTGCGAAGGTCTTTACATTCTTTATCAGTTCATCCTTAGAAGCCCATTGATGAAAGCATCAAAGTCCCTTATTTTTGCTTTTTAAAAAAAAGTAAAAAAGACAAACAGGATGAAATTTAGCTCAGAATAATATCCACATACCTCACTTGTTGAGACTTGAGATTTCTCTTTTATTTACTAATGATTTCAAGAAGATTCTCACTGATCTTTATATTTCTCCTTTAAGAAGAGAGTGTATAAAAATAATTCATTTTTGAGATGCACTTCCATTTACCTATGTTGAGATTCATTGACCAGGTCTTATTTATCTACATTGTGCAATGTCTGCCTGTTATCTAAACTGCAATTTATCTTTTATACTCTTCTGCCCAGATTCTGGATTCTGTGCTTTTTACTACACCTCTATCAGAGAGGTGACTTTTCATCTAGAATCTCCTTTTTTTTTCAATCAGAAATTGAAAAAGCATAAACTTTCATGAAAAGAAGGTATCTTTAAGTCTGGTCTATTGATGATGCATGAAAAACAAAGTCATATAGCAGAATTTAGAACCTAACCCTGGAAGTGAAATATCATTAGGACCCTGCCGCTTACCTGCAGGTAGTCCCCATAAACGAGACCCCCTTTGCTGGCTTTATTAACACCAGCTTGTGATTTGTCTTCTTCACTGCCTTCTATAGATAGATTTTTAAAAGCATATCTGTGGATTTAATAAATGAGGAGAAAAAAAAACAGAGCTTGAGAAAACACAGTTAACTAATAATTGAGTGATTAAACTTCTAATTTAAGAAAGGTGATAATTTTCAATTCTCCTTAAATTCCGAGATTAAAAATGATCATACCTGGCACCTGTAAGAGCTAAACTCCTCTTAGAATGTAGGTCAATACTCACCCAAAGTTGTTTCCTAAAAATGGGCACCCACTCATGTTAACTGAGGAGCAGGGAGTTGAGTCTAGATGGACCGTATCATTGACCTACCCAGATGTTATACAGCTGCCTTTTATGCATCCTGCTTACTGTGACCCAGCCAATCAGCATTCTTCTTATATTCCCAGCTAGTTTCTCGTTTCTACTGGTACAGAGAGGGAAATTCAGAGTGGACTTTTATTGGGCACAATTTGTTTGCTAGTACAGCAGCTATTCTGCCAAACTTAATCACCTGATTTGCTAAGTTCTGCTTTTATTTTCAAAGTGAAAAAAAATAAATTTAAATAAATCAATAGTCCAATTTAAAAAAAAAAAAAAACATTCATTCAGTTTCAAGTAACAATTTGGTGTAGTGTTAGGGTTTGTAATGATGATCAGATTATAAAAAAGAAACAAGTATTTATTTATTCTTTCATATTTGCTTATTCTTTTGAATTTTAAGCCAATAACTGAATTTGAATGTCTCTGGGGAAAAGAAAGCACTCTACAACAGAGGCTAGTACCTGCTCAGAGCTCACTTGCATTTATTATCAGAGTTATCCTGGCCAAAATCTCCTCTAATAATTAGGAGCAGTTAAGCTCTCAACACATTGCACTGTAATTGAAGTGGATTGCTTCATCCTGTCACACCAATGACAGGTAATAGGAGTCATCCACATCAGGACACATTGTCTATAGAGAATTTAAAAACAATAATAGCTGTGGGTCCACAATTTGAAACAATGTCAGCAATAAAAAAAAATGCTTTCTAGAAACAATGAGCTAAATTTCATCCTGTTTGTCTTTTTTACTTTGTTTTTTTAAAAGCTCTAAAGAATTGTTGCAGGGACCCCCACATCAGGGCAGAAGCTCTTAGCCTTGACTTTAGCCTGCCTTGGCTGCTGCTCACTAAGAACTGTCCTCGGAGACATCACTTCCTCTTTACTCCCCCCCTCCAAAAAAAATGATAGGTACTTTTCCACTTTTCCAAAGTCAGAAACATCATTTCTAGTCTTGACCTTACCATTTACTGTGTGATATGGGGAAACCTGATTAACTTCTGTACCTATCAACTTCCTCAAGAAAAGGTAATGAAAGTGTTCAAATTAATTGTAATTTTGAAGATCCTGTTATACCCTAAAGTGTTGATTTGTATCATTGTATAATAAATTATCATTTTAATGTGTAAACATTGTCGAATAAACGGCATAAAAATGCTATAAGAGAAGCAGGAAATCATCAAAATCATATCCTACACCGGTCCTAATTCCTTTGGGATTTTCAGACCCTGGTAATTGATTGCACATGGGACAGGAACTTACATGGGAAAGGGATGGTGTCACTGTTCCTTTTTCTGGTGTCCTGGGCCACAGTTTTTGAAAGCAGAGAATATCTGATTGTCCCTCTTTCTCCATTTGGTTTTGCAAGTAGGTATGTGCTTTTAAAGAACAGAGCTAAATAATTTATTGCACTCTCCTTAAGCCTTTTGAGCTGAGAAGTGCTCTTCCCCTATTGGTAAACATACTGGGGAAACTAATAAGGAAATTGGCTTTCCCCCTGTAAATTAGAAAGAAATGGATATTCTAGGAAAAAAAATAATTTGCCTTTTTAAAAAGTAGCTTTCTACTTGCATCTCCCAAGTGGTATTAGTTTAGTGGTGTGCTTTTATAACTACAAAGACAGCCTCTCCAGCACATGCACTCCTGTTAATTTTTGTCATTGCAAGCATTATAAAATTTATGATTGGTTATATTCTGGTAATTATCTAGGCAATACGGAAGTTTTTTTAGTTGGAACCCAATTTGTCAATCTGATGTGTACCTCAAATTGGGAGATTTTTCTTCATGATCATGTTTTAAAATTCTTTAAACAATAATATCTACTGTTCCAAGTACATTTCATATACTGACTTTTTTTCTTTATTGCTGGAAATTGAACCCAGAGTCCTATACGTGCTAGGCAAACTCTCTATCACTGAGCTACACCCTTAGCCCCTATAATGGATATCTTCCACAGACATTGTGAAAATGCACTTTAACTCATAGAAGCAAATCTAATCAGAAACCTCAGGCATTCTAACAGACTCCAAAGAAAATATGAGTAGAGGCAATGATCTCCAGTAATCTTCTAAACTTTTTATAATATATCCACATGCACTAACTCTGTGTACAGATGGATTATGGAAGTAATATGCTAGAAGCAAGACTGGTTGATGATCTAGCTTGAAGAATGCAAATCACAATGAATTCTGGGCTCAAATGGTCCCCAGAAACCATCTAATTTGTTTCAGAAGTAAAACCACTGAAAAGGTAAGAGATAAAATAACTTTTTTCCTCAGATATGCAGTAAAAGTATCAAAAGAATATGAAAAATAAATTAAGCCCATTAAAACCAAAATGTTCATCTCATGTTTTTATCCTTGTGATTTCTTAAGGCTATGCTATAGAACAGAAGTAAGCTCATGAGAATAGAGCAGAGAAGAATTAACAGAAACTGGTCTTGGGGCTAACTTGGAATGTAAATAGGAATTTGCAAAAACTACTTTTTTTTTAGCCATCACAATATTTGTTTCTGCAAAAATCATTTGTAATCTATTGTATTAGGTACATTTTCTTCTTTCATCTACCCCTGATGTATTATAACTGCTAAAATGCAACCCCACCAACCCAGTTGTCCAAATTTTTCCTACTCAACAGGTCATAACAGTCCCAGAAACCTGCCCAGAGGAGCAGTCCAGTGGATAAATGATCCTGTTTTCCAGAGATAATTCTGAAAGGACTATGTTTTAGTCAGCTTTTTGTCACAGTAACCAAGAGATCTGACAGGAACAACATAGAGGAAGAAGAGTTTATTTTGGCTCATAGTTTCAGAATTCTCATTCCTCAGATGGCTGATTCCATTGCTCTGGGCCCACGGTGAGACAGAACATCATGGTGGAAGGGTGTGTCGGAGGAAAGATGCTCAGGACATGGCAACAAGGAAGTAGAAAGAAAGATCCACCCAGAAGGAACAAAGTGCATACCCCAGTGACCCACCTCCTCCATGCATACCCTACCTGCCTGTAGTTATCACACACTTAATCCATATCAGTGAATTAAGCCATTGATTAGGTCATGCCTCTTGTAACCAATTAATTTGCCCCTGAATGTTTCTGTATGGTCTCACATAGGAACTTACGGGGAACACCACATATCCAAATCATAACAGAACCTTCCTTCAAATATCTTTGAGGAACTCCTAGCTGCTCACAGTATTGACATAAAGAATTTATTCTTATTTTGCTTTTCCTTCTTGTCTTCCTATTTCTACTTCCCTATCCTTCAGGATTTCTTCCCAGAATCACCTCCTAAATAAATTCTCCCTTTAAGTCCTTATCTCAGGGTCTGCTTGGGTGAAAGCCAAACTGATATATACTTATTTATACTTAGATCATACATTTAGGAATTGAATGGTTACTTTTCTTCAAAACATTTGCTCTTTCTAAGCAAAAAAGCATTTATGAACATAGATGCCATTCAACAAAGTTTACCTGGGACAGTGACTCACCATTTGTCGTGTGAAGTCATTTGTTATTAGTGGTGTTATGTTTTTGTCTCATGCCACATCTCAGAATCTGAAGATAATGAAAATTCCTTAGTTAGGTTTTACCTTAGTCATACATGTAAGAGCTTTTCAAAGTCATACTTGGTAAAGTCCAGTACCAGCCATTAACAAGTAATGTTTTTTTTTAATATTTTGCTTTATTTGGACATAATACCTTTATTTTTTATTTTTATGTGGTGCTGAGGATTGAACCCAGTGTCCCACACATGCTAGGTGAGCGCTCTACTACTGAGCCACAACCCCAGCCCTAACAAGCATTTTGCTCAGTGATAATCATGGCCTACTCCAGAAAAGGCAGATATCAGCAGTGGGAAGCTGACGCAGGAGGATGGAAAATTTTGTGGCTACCCTGGGCAACGTAGTGAAATTATTACAAAACAAAAAACAAAAAGAGCTGAGAACGTAGCTTAGTGGTAGAGCATACCTGAATTCAATACCCAGTCCAAAAAAAAAAAAAAAGAATTTAGATACTGATTTCAAGTGAAGAGGACTTGCATTGCTAACCATAGATCAATTACCACACCATTTCTTTACTGTTTTCCAATGGGGGGCAAAATTCTTGGAAGTTGTGTGTAGATAAGGTTAACTTAAGGAGTCTTATATATAAAGAAATTCAGCTGGGTGTGGTGGCACATGCCTGTAATCCCAGTGGCTTGAGAGGCTGAGGCAGAAGAATCACAAGTTCAAAGCCAGCCTCAGTAACTTAATGAGACCCTATCTCAAAATAAAAAAAAATTAAAAAGATCTGATATTGCTGATATTGCTCAGTGCTTAAGCAATCCTAGGTTTAATCCCTGGTACCAAAAAAAGGAAAAAGAAAAAATAAAAAAAATTATATGCCTCACACAGCAAAAATACCACACACACACACACACACACACACACACACAAATCTAAAAACGAGAGATCCTTTTCTTACTCTGAACTGTGGAATATGTGTTTGCAGATAAATACTTACAGATAAACTTGTATTTTTCTTCTTAACTTATTAAAAGCCATGAATATTACAAAAACAATTCCACTGAGATTTGAAATATAAATTGCAGCTATTTCAAACACAGGCTTATGAAAATTGCTTTTGTTTGCTGTTGATGAAGCACTTTGTGGTAAAATTCGAATCAACATTCATTTTTTTTCAAGCCCTACATTTTATATTGCCATTTAAAACTTTCTAATAGATAATGTTCTTCATCTAGTTGACGAATTTTATAAATAAAATATATACATTTTCAATTTAGTAGAATTTTAAAAATGAATGTACTATTTGTAAATCAGAAATGATTAAAATTATCTACATAAGGTAAACTGTATACAAATTAGTTAGTATGAAGTTTTCTTGAACTTGCAATCAGATATTATGTAGTTTTTAAAGCAATAAAAAGCATCTTTGTTATCAAAATAAAACTAATTTCATAAAATATGAATAACTATTATGAATTATAAGACAAATTATTTTATTATTATAAAAATCAGAATGATGAAAAAGTTTCAGTCTTGTTGTCATAACATACTGTTGGAAACATATGAAATTTATAACTTATAGGCCAAAATGTTTAAATGTCAGTGATTTCATATGATTCATCCTATTATTACTATTACAGTCATAATAAACATGACACAGGAAAAATAATATTAAAGGCAATTTGAAAGTCAAGCATATTTTCATAGGGCTCAAATAGAGAAGTTTGTTTTTGAAGAGGAAGGGGAAAGCATATTTTGATGCTTCCATGATAAGTTATCTCCTTAGAAAATCAACAAAATATGCATGATACCCACATGCATTTAGCAGAGAACCCAAGACTTCTCTCTCTTATAGTAGACTGCATAATTTTCAGATCTGTGTTAGTTAGCTTTTCACCTCTTTAACCAAAATACCTGACATAAACAACTTGAATGAGGAAAGATTTATTTTTGTTCATGGTTTCAGAGCTTTCAGTTCACTGTTGATGGGCTCCATTTTTTTCTGGGCCTGAAGTGAGGCAGAAAATTATGGCAAAAGAGCCTGGCAGAGGAAACCAGAAGCTCATGGCAACCAAAAGGAGAGAGGTTGGGAGGAGAGAAGGAGGAGAAGGAGGAGGAGGGGGGGGAGGGGGAGGAGGGGGAGGGGGAGGAATAAGAGGAGAGGGAAGAGTGGGAGGAGGAGGGGGAGGGGGAGGAGGGGGAGGGGGAGGAATGGGGAGGGGGAGGAATAAGAGGAGAGGGAAGAGTGGGAGGAGGAGGAGGAGGAGGAAAAGGAGGAGGAGGAGGAGGAAAAGGAGGAGGAGGAGGAGGAGGAAGAGGAGGAGGAGGAGGAGGAAGAGGAGGAGGAGGAGGAGGAAGAGGAGGGGGAGGGAAAGGGGGAGTGATGTTGAACAAGATACTGTCCCCAAGAGCATGCTCCCAGTGACCTATTCCTCCAACTATGCCCCACCTGCCTACAGTTTCCACCACCTCCCAATAGTCCATTAAAATCATAAATCCCTCATTGATGAGTTCAGAGTTCTCTCCATCTGATCACTTGCCAAGAGCTCCACCTCTGAACATTGCTGAATTAGGAAACAAGCTTTCAAGACATGAGACTTTTGGGAACATTTCTGATCCACATCATAATGAGATCTTATTTCCCATGGCTTCCCAGTGAAACACCTGATGATGAACCCAGAATATAAGGACTAAGTCCTGGAATCTTCTAAATTCTTCGTGCTTAGATTGACCTCCTTCCATTTCATCTGAATTTTACTGTAATTAAAATACATTTCAAATACCCTTTCACTGGGATGCTTTCCAAGGTGCCTCCAAAAAGAGCAATTTCTTCCCTAGTGATTCAGCGAACTTGGTTCCTATTCAAATTCTTAGCACTTATCACATTTGATTCTCATCTTTTGGTTTGTGCCTGACTTGCTCATAAGCCTATATTTCCTTTTAGTCAGCACTATGCATCACTTTTCTTTGAACTCAGCAGAGGTCAGGTATATAAGAACACAAAAAAATTCTCAAGAAAATTGAATCTCATCTTTCCATCACTCTTTGTTCAAACAGAGTCAGGATGAATTCAAAAGACGAATTCTGCAGCATGCTAATAATATTTGGAATCCTGGGAAGGAATAAACCTGGGGACATGCAAAATACATCAGCTGAATTTTGTTTTAAAGTTATGAAGCTTCAAGCATAATGGAGCTCTGTTTATACATAACATTGCAGAGTGGGGTGTCAGTAAGTCTACAACTTTTGCTGAACTCCTTCTCATTAAAAGTTCAGATATAATTAACTCTGATTTGTGCATTTAAAATTCTCATAAGTAAAAGATTAAATTGATTACTTTCAAATAACTGGAAATGTGTGAAATTATGTGGACATATTGGTGCAGAAAATTTAAAAGTGGAAAAAAGAACTATATTTTTGAAATCTCTTTTCATGCCAGACACTATGATAGAGCTATTTCATATGCTCATGCATTTATTTATTAATATAGGTTTTCATTTTTTTATTCTTCAGATGGGGGCTCATTGTGTTATCCAGGCTGACCTTGAACTATCAGGCTCAAATTTTAGCTTTCCTAGTATCTGAGGTATATACCACAGCAACCAAATATATATGTACACTTAGAACTCTCAGAACTGACTTTGTGTGGGTTATATATACATGGTGCTAATTGATGGAGTCAGACATAAACTTAGAAATTTCTCATCTGAAGTCTGTATTCTTTCTCCTTCAAAGGTTGCCTTAAATTCCCAACTGTTAGACTTCATGACATACTTTTCCAGATTCTGTTACCTGCTATCACGCCAGGGAAGCTGACTAGATCTCAGCTGGCTAGATTGGGTTGCCTATCCCCATAAGAAATAAACAAACAATGTAGAAAGAACAAATAAATATAAGGCAGTTTGTTAAAAACTGGGGAGACTCAGTCTGTCCCTTCTCTGGTTCTATGGAAACAGGTACAATTTATAGAAACAAGAGCCAAGAAATATACATATGTAGATTTAACTAGGCCGTGTTAGCCAGAAAACACATTATGAATCTTGTTTTTCTATTCTTGCTGGTACTTTCCATACGTTGAGGTCAAATTTTCACCCTCCACTGAGATATGGAAAATATAAAGGAAAGAATAAAACTTGGAACTTTTAATTTCAGTGGGGCCCTGTTATCATTTTTTGTATCAACAATAAAACCCAGGTTTTATATTGCTATACATCTAGGAGTATTTCTAATGACCTGTGTAATTTAAAAAATATATTTTTACAATGATTATTTGCTCATTTGACTTAGATTTCAATTTTTATTTATTGCATGATCAAATTTGTAAGATCCACAGTCTCGTTCATATGACAAGTTCACTGGTGTTTGCAGGAAATAAGACATTTGTGAAAAAATAAGTCTCATTCACTCCAAATTTGCCTTAAGAGAGCCTTGTTTAAACAGCCAAATGGAGAGAAATGTTTCCAATGTTAATCGAATAAAATACTAATAGGACACCTAAAGATTCATGTTTCTGATACAATAAAACGTGAGCTGGTTATTATTCTGTACATAGTATTACTTTGTACTTTTTAGGCATTTTAAATATGTCACAGGTTGTAGAAAAGTTCATGATCTATCCAATAATGGAGAAACCTTTAAAATAATGTATCAAAATATAATATGTGTGTGTGTGTGTGTGTGTTACAGGAGATGGAAGATAAGGCCTTGAACATGCTGGGCAAGTGCTTTTCCCCTGAGTTACATCTTTAGCTCATATTCTTATGTGTTGATTTAAATTATATTTCTATTTACCTACAAATGCTATGATTTTTGTTTTCTCTGATATAAAGAAGATGATTCATAGTGGGTTTGGGAGCGGGGAACATGGGAGGATTAGAGGAAGATGGTGGAATGAGATGGACATCATTACCCTAACTACATGTATGAAGACACAAATGGTGTGACTCTACTTTGTGTACAACCAGAGATATGAAAAATTGTGCTCTATATGTGTAATATGAATTGCAATGCATTCCACTGTAACAGAATAAAAAATAAATTAAAAAAACAAACAAAAAATAAATTATATTTCTAAAATATAAATATAGATTTTTTTTATACCATGGATCAAACATAGAGGCATTTAACCACTGAGCCACATTCCCAGTCCTTTTCATTTTTTATTTTTTATTTTGAGACAGGGTCCCACTAATTTGCTTATGGCCTCGCTAAGTTGTTGAGGCTGGCTTTGAATTTATGCTACTCCTGCCTCAGCCTCCCAAGTTGCTCAGATTATAGATAGATTTCTACTAAAAATATACACTCAGCTCTTAAAGACAAGCAACCTTCCAGATCTTAAGATTAAAAAGATGAAGCAAGACAGGAAAATAATCTATTCTATCACAAAACTAAAATCCATGAGGGAAATTACAATAAGCTAAGGAAAAAAAAGAAGATGACTTTAGATTACAGTATAGCTATGAGAAAAATGAAACAGTGGATAAGATGAAATAATAGGGGTCAAAGGAGATGAAGAAAGTTCTCTTAGAGAAGGACCCCAAAGGATTAGGAATCAGCCTGGAACAGATCTGAGTGAACATCAGATCCATCAGATCAGATGGAATGATGCTAGTACCTTTTATAGCATTTTAATGTCAAAGCAAATTTATAAAGAAAAGATATACATAGAAAGTTGTACAATCGATATATTTAAATTCACAAATATAATGTCTTGTGTGGTGGAACTGTGGAATAAGCCACAGTGTGACTGTTTACACATATTGCAAAATAAGTTTTCCTGAGTTTTGCTGTCCTATAGTAACAGGACCACATGACATCTCAATTATCTCAGTACTTTTGTCTATTCATGCAATTGTGAAACATCTTTTCTGTTAAGGCACAGTGTTGAGATCTGGCTTCTGCTTGCTGTGGGCTGTCATATACCTACTAAGTTCACCTATGTTGTTGCCTCATTTTCCCAGAACAGTTTAGAAATAGGCCCACTGTGTCACTGATAAAATGTAACTGGAGCTTTTCTCTGCCAACATAGGGAGCATCCTCAAGGCTGGGAAGGCTAGGGGAAGAATTCTCATTAGCCCCCACCTATTTGCAGTTGAACATTCTTGGTCATTAGCAGTTATAGTGCAGTCAGCTAAAATGCTGAGACTGAATAAAGCACAAATATTGCTGTTTAGTAGGAATAATCATTTTAATGTCATTTTAATTCTTTTATGCTAGTTTCACAAGAATTTAAAGGTGGAAGAAAAAATAAAGATACTGTTTCTGAAGTTTTCCAAACTACTCATTGCATTTCAGATATTGGCAATGAGTTATATGTGAATTTTCACTTATTTATTTTTTGTACCAGGGATTAAACCCAGGGGCACTTAACCACTGAGCCACATTCCAAACCTTTTTTATATTTTTATTTACAGACTTGCTCTGATGAATTTGCTTATGCCCTTGCTCAGTTGCTGAGGCTGAGGCTGTCTTTAAACTCATGATCCTCCTGCCTTGGCCTCAGAGCTGCTGGGATTACAGGTGTGTGCCACCATGACTGGCTACTGTGAATCTTTTTAAAAACAATTCTGATTCAATGATAACTTTTTTTTTCCTTGCTCTTGCCAAAACAAAAAACAAACAACAACAACAACAAAAACCCCAAGAAATAAAAACAACATGTATGAAGATTTGAATTGAAGTGTCAACATACTTTATATACAAACAGAGATATGAAAAATTGTGGTATATATGTGTATTAAGAATTGTAATGCAAAAAAAGTACACGTATAACTGCATAAATTGGCATGAACATACTTTATATACAGAGATATGAAAAATTGTGCTCTATATGTGTAATAAGAATTGTAATGCATTCCACTGCTGTCGTGTATTTAAAAAAAATCAATAAAAAATAAATAAAGCCTGTACAGGCAAAAGGGAAACAAAACAAAAAACAAAACAAAACAAAAAACTCAATCTATAAAATGTCTATTTAGATAGTTACTAAACTTTTTGCTAACTCTAAGTTACCCACATAGCAGACCAACCCTATTTCTACCCGACATCTGAAAAAAGTTAGCCCCATCTTATTCTATTTTCTTCTCTACACTTGAGGCTTCATTGTGCCTATCAGGCAAAATCACTTGCTCTGTAATCTTTAAAAGAAGTTATCTACCTCTAACACGCTCACTCACTGATAGAAAATGAAAGCCCAGAGAATTTCAGAATAGCACATAAATGCATCAGCTAGGCAGAGGAGGAACCAGAGACAGTCATTCAAAAATGTTCTGGATCCAAGTGCGCAATGATCATTCTCCTCTGTTATCCTCCTTTGCTAAAAGGACAGAGGGCTTCTTAAAGAAAATGTATGTATGAAGGTTCTGTTAAAACAGAGTTGTTGATCATTTATACCCTTTTTGTTCTCCCCCCCCCCCCCATAAAAAGAAAGAAAGAAAAAGAAATCTTTAAGGACATGTGACAACATACATTTAATGAATATGAAAAAAGAAAAAAATGTAGCCAAAATAAATATGCACAAGGTTAATACCCTTCTGTCTTAAGCATGTAACAAATTTTGTGTTGTCTTTTTCCTATCAAAAAAAAAAAAATAGGCACATAAGGAGGAAAGGGCAAAAGAATAATGAATGTGGAAAAATTATAAATAAATGAGGAATAAGACAGCTGTGATTCAAGGTGGAAGAATATGGACAGTTGGTTAGTCATGAGCCACAATATTTTTTTCCAGTTCTCTAGGAGCCAAATACAAAGAAGAAAATTGCATAACTATATGATTTACTGTCATTAGAATGAAAACAACCCAATTGTCAGGAAATCCACCAAAGTTTCTGCTAGGGACACAAAGTAAAAAATTATTGTCCTAATATGAAGATAATACTTAGAATATGGATGATTCAGGCATTAATCTCATTCTTTAGCTCTCTCTTTTTGTCCTCTCTCTCTAACCCAAAACCTCATGTAGTTTAGTCAAGTGTTCTAGCACCAAATTACATCCCAAATCCTCAATTTCTGTTTATTTTTTAAGGGTTATGCCTCAAAGTTTTATTAATATGCTATAGTTTTAATTCATCATTTTAGGGAGGGGTCTGGAAAAGGATTTGCCCCATTACCTTTAATAGGAATTATAGAAATAAAGGCTCTACACAAGTACACTAAGATCCTGTGAGGTTTCTTAAAACCTTTATAATTGCCAAATATATGGTGAATCTCAAATTTAGGAACTCTCATTTAAAAATTCAAAGGAATTTATCAATGAACTAGTGTTGTATTGGGCACAACTGGGGTAGTCCTCTACTAGAAATTCTAAATACTACCTCTCTCACATTAGAACCTTGGCATCTCATTTGTAAATTTACATTTTCCTGTGCAGGCAGGGTAAAATAAATGAAAAAAAGAAAAAGGAGAGGAACTATGATTATGCTCCTATTGGTGATTGTTGGTTGGGTGCTGTGAATTTTTCTCCAGGAAGCAGGATGAAAAAGCAGGGCTGGAGCTTTCTTTGAGAAGTAGGAGTCTCTGGTGTTAGCAGCTTGAATTCATTGGATGTGATCTCCTTTGCTGCAGAAGGAACAAATCTAACCTTGGAAAAGCTCTTCACTTAGTGTGAAATAGTACTGATAACTTTCTAACAGTGTCCTTAACTGTCCAGGATGTGGTTGAAATCCTTCCTTTACCATGATGTCTTCTTGTAGCACCACTAACCCACAGGGAAACAGCTCCAGACTTCAGAGGGCACCTACTTGTAAAACTCATCTGGCAAATGTTTGCTTTACCTCTGGATCCTGAGAGCAGTTTTTGCATCTCTTTTTTTTTTAATTTTTTTTATTGGTTGTTCAAAACATTATAAAGCTCTTGACATATCATATTTCATACATTAGATTCAAGTTGGTTATGAACTCCCAATTTTACCCCAAATACAGCTTGCAGAATCACATCGGTTACACATCCACATTTTTTTTTGCATCTCTTGGTGAAGACTGAGTTGTTGTTTGCACTGTATAGACTGAACACTCAGAATTGTTATTGACTATCTAGTCATTGTGGTTTACTTTGTATGTATTATCTGAGTGAGTATTTAAAAACAAAAACAAACTCATTCACTTAGAAATGCTTTTGAAATCCTCAGTATTTCTTCAGGTTATATGAATTCAAAGAACTTCAAGAAAAGACCTGCTATTTGAATTTTTTTAATTATTGAAACACATATATACATTTTATGATAAAATAGATTAAAAATACACAATTTTGAAAATAGAAGTTACCAAAGCACCACCTTCCAGAAATAAGCAACTATTGAGTTCATTCTTATCTTTTCCAATGTTTCATGCTTAGAAAAAACAATTATTCTTTTTACAGATTAATAATTATAAGAAATTTTATATAATTTTATATGATTATAATTATAGGAAAATTTTCATTTCTGTTACAATTTGTAAAAAGCAGCTCAATTCCTAATAGCTTAGCTATGGAATCAACCTAGGTGCCCTTCAACAGGTGAATGGATAAAGAAGTTGTCTCTCACACACACACACACACACACACACACACACACATCACTCAGTCATAAAGAAGAATGGCTTTATGTCATTTGCCCATAAAGGGGAGGATCTGGAGACTAGCTTGCTAAGTGAAATATCCAAGTCCCCAAAGCCAAAGGTCAGATGCTTTCACTGATACGTATAAGCAAATCCATAATAAAGGTGGGGTGAGGGGGGAGAATAGATATTCATTAAACAAAGAAGAATGAAGGGAAGAAGCAGAGATAGAAAGAGGAAAGTCTTTCTTCATTTGCATTCAAGAATATTTCATTTTCCTGGTTATTCTCATATCTACTGGACATCACATTAATGGTTCTTCCATTTTCCCATAGTATTTTGAAATGGGGGGTTCAATGGTCATCTTCTCCAGTTACATTCCCTGCCTTGGTAATTCATTTTACTAGCCTCAAATCCATCTGTTTGCCACCATCGGCCAAATGTCTATCTCCACCTTAGACCTCCTCTTTGGATTCCAGAATTATCTCTCCAACTTTCGACTCAACATCTCTACTTGGATGACTAACACACATTGCAAGCTCAGTGTGTCTAGAATTGAGTTAAATTTTCCCCTTCCACAAAACCTACTGTACAGAAAGATTTCTCTATTTCATTTGATTTTAATTTTATCTTTCTGAATTCTCAGGTCAGAAATCCCAGACTCAGGGGCTGGGATTGTGGCTCAGCAGTAGAGCAATCCCCTAGAACCGGTGGGACCTGGGTTCCATCTCAGCACCACATAAAAATAAAGGCAAATTGTGTTGTGTCCATCTACACCTAAAAAATAAATATTAAAAAAAAGTTTCCCAGAGTCAACTTGAAGCAGACCCCCTTTAAAATGAAAAGCTCTGAATTGTTTTAATTGTTTCTGGACTTCCTCATAGGGAGAATGAAGGCTGAGGGGGGCTGCCTTCTGGCCTTGACAAGTGCCAAGGGACTTGAGATTATGACATGACATGTTTCTGATTAATCTAGTCTAGCTAAATCTACACGGTCTATTCCCTAACTTTTGTACCTCTGTATGTTCTCTCCTCTTATAAAATGCTAAACTGAGCCCTGGAAGATTGAAATTTAAGAAATAAAAATGTCTCCTATCTCCTAACTTTCTCAAAGACTGCCTTAAAGAAAATTCCTTTTTTTCCCATGTAAATTTGTCTCCTGATTTTTTCATGGGAGCACAAGGAGCAGTAAAGTCTTCCCCATCACCCCTCATTCTAATTCTTAACTTGTTTCTCATACAACTAATATGTAATTCACCAGAAAAGCCTCCTTGCTCTACCTCTAAAAATGTATGAAGATTTTTTCCCAGAGTGGTGGTGCATGCCTATAATCCCAGGGGCTTGGGAGGCTAAGGCAGGAGGATTGAGAGTTCAAAGCCAGCCTCAGCAACTGCAAGGCGCTAAGCTACTCACTGAGCCCTGTCTTGAAATACAAAATAGGGCTGGGGAAGTGGCTCAGTGGGAGAATGCCCCTGAGTTCAATCCCCTGTACTCCCCCCCAAAAATGTATGAAGTTTTTAATAATGCATTCTCTCTTTCTCTGTCCTCAATAACCCAAGAGTAAATGGAAATTGAATCATATCATTTTTATTTAAACAAACTTTTCAAACAAAGTCAGTAAATCTGACCTTTGGATACTTGTCTGTTCTTGTCTCCTTTCTGTTACTTACTTACTATCTTCCAGTCATATCAGCTTCTTTGCTCCTCCTTGAAGCCTGATATCTCCACCCCAGGGCCTTGGCTCTAGCTCTTCAGTGTCCTGGAATGCTTCTCTCTGTTAAACAATTCCCTTGACTCATAAGAATTTTCTCAAATCTCACCTTCCCAAGTAAACCTGACCACCATAATCTGCATTGTCGTCTCAAGCCCAAGACTATCTCTCTCCTACAATGTTACACTTCTATTTCTATAACATGTTCCATCTTTTGACACAGTGGGTCATTTATTTATTTATCAGGTTCAGTGTCATCTGCTAAAGTCAAAAGTTCCAGCAAAATAGAGATCTTTCTTTTGCTCACTGATGAATTCCACACAGCTGAACCCAGTATCTGACCTCCATCAGGTGTTCCATGTTTGTGAATGAAGGTAATTGTCCATGGGAATGCAATGCTAAACCCAAATAAAATGCAAAAGCATTTCACATGGTTGGTGATTTACTGAAAACAAAACAAGGATTCAGGCCTCATCCTGTGACTTGAGTGTTCATGAACCATTTCTTGTCATTACATTGTAACAAAATTTATTCAAAATCATTGTGTCTGTATCTATCCCTACATTCTACCAGATTCTTATGAGTTTTGCTCTGCAGCTGTGCAAGGGATTCATCTAACATAAAGCCTCAGTGGTCATCTTTAAAAGTCCTAGCAAAACTAGATTATATTACAGATAAAAATTCTTACAGTTGCCAAAGGGACTCAAATTGTTTTTTGACTTCCCAGTTAAATTCCATCTGCTCTCTCTTCAGAGAGTGTACTACATTTTTAGGACTAGTGTAATAAATTACCACAAATTTGGTGGTCAGAAGTTCAAAATTAAGGTGGCCAGGAATCCAAAAATCAAGTTGCCACCAGGACCATCCTCCCTCCTGTGACTCTGAGGAGGGTGCTTCCTTTGCCTCTTCTAGCTTCTGGTGACTCCTGGTATTCTGACAGGTAGCAGCATTAATCCTAGTATCTGCCTCCTCTTCTGTATATCTATGTTTCCTTATCTCCTTCTCCTGAACTGTCTCTTCTACAAATGCAAGTTGTTGGATCTGCAAGCCACCATAAATTCAGGATGAAGTCCTTAAATAATTATGTACACAAAGACCTTATTTCCAAATGAGGTTCTGGAGAGACATGAATTTTGAGAGATACTATTTCACTATGATGTATAAAATTTACATGGGAAAATTTTAAAATCATTTATAGTATATTATCCTCCATGATTTGTGACTTCTTAATGTTCTATTTTTTTTATTTTGCCTTATTTTTTTTGCTTTGTTTCGTTTTGTATGTTTCAAAAAAGGAAAATAGCATACTTTATTAGAACAGCCTCCAAAGATTTTAGAGTAACAACAAATCAATATTTTTGTTCTAAGTAGTTGGAAGTAGGTAAATTTCTCCCAAATGTTCTATAACCCATAAATAAAAGAGCAGAGTTGAGAAAACAGGGACATAAAATTTCAGGGAGAATACTTGGAGAAACCCTGCTCAGGAAACCTTGACATATGATGTCATGAACTATACAGAGACAACATTTTGCAACATCATGGGTCCCAGGTTAAGCATTAGCGGAGTCCTTCCCCCTACCTTGACCAATGGCAGGATCATTCTCAAAATTCCATGGGAAATCACAGAGGTGTTTAAACAGGAGCTTTCCCATTATGCTTGGCTCTAGCTGAGTGACAAACAGAAACCTCCCACAGACTGAACCAATAGCAGACCACGGCAGAGACCTGGAGTGATAAACACCTCAGCAGAGTCCCAAAAGCCTTTCATTTTCAGAAGATTGGGCACAATGTCTAGGTATGGACTTTTGGGTTGTACAAATAATTAGGATAAGTCCATGGCACATTCAACACACGTTTATTAATGGCAATGTCACAGTTATGTAATGTTTTCCTATGTATATTACTCTTGTGTATATTATAAAAACAGTTGCTTTCTATATTGAAAGATCCAAAGATGAGGATTTTGTTCAATAAGAATATTCAAGTATAATTGAGAACAATTCTTTTTGGATAGCAAGTTCAACATCTTGTTAGTTACAATGATGTAATAAAAATAAAATAAAGAAATAGAATGAGACTCATTTTTATTCTGACCTGAGAGAGTTTAGAAGTTGGGTTACTAAACTTATCTGATAGAAAAGTATTATATATATTCTCATAAATATAAATTTATTGAGTTATTTAAAAGAAAATCCAGAAGTTCTTGTGCCTATGTGGTGTCTTATATCTCCATAATCACTCAAATAGGTGAGAACTAAAATGTTCATGAATCCTGTTTCTACAACTAAATATGTTGGTTCTTTAAATTGGTTAACTAGAATGTAAAACATTACAAATTTGAATTCTCAAATGATCAATAAGTTTCTTCTATACCATATTTGAGTTATTTACTATTAATAGGTAATTTGAAAAATAAGACAGCAGTAAGCACAATAAACTTATTTTAATTAGCCCTTTCAGGAAAAGTATCAGTGGAAATAATCTCTTAAAAATTCATTAATGAATTAGGCTACAATGCATAAAACTGGGAATTAACCCGTGAATCCACAAATAAATTAAATTTTGTTTTCATCAGGAAGACCATAAGATAAAGCTCTTCTTTACAAAAGCATGCCAAAAATACATACAGAGAACAACAGAGTTCAAAAACCATTTTGTGAACACCGTAGTAATAATTCTTTCAGATGAGATTCATTGATTTATACAAGTATCATTGCGTAAAAGATTGGGAACAAGATATTCTTATTTCAAATAACATCCTCTGCAGATTACTTATTAATTACAAAGGGTAAAAGGTACATTCAAAAAGGAGAAACCTGGCAGACATGTCCTTCACGAAGGGTCCAACTTAACCTCCACTAAATGTAGGAGAAACTGAGACCAAACGTTTTTAGACGTGAGGAACTGTGAGGGCTACAACAGCACCTGACACCTACTACAGATATTTGACTGGTACCTAATCATGAAAAAGAAACTGCAGGACTCAATTGAAAAGTGTTCTGCAAAACATCTGACGTGGACCCTTTCAAATAACAATGAAAGGAGAAGATAGAAAAACAACAACAACCAAAAAAATAGATTAGTGCCTGGGGATGACCTCTGGAATACAGAATTGTATTGACATGAAAATTAAATACAATTCATGTTCCATTATTGGTTCTTGGATTGGTGAAATTAAACATCATATGGTTGATTTGGGGAAGAACTTAGAAAACTTGAGTACAGATTGCATTTTAAACAGTAGTGCTCTGTTCAGGTCAAGTTTTCTGATCGAGATTCTTATATTGTATTTATTTAGGAGGATGTCTTTGCTCTTAAGAGATAAGACTATGCATTTTGAGGTGAAGATAAAACAAAATGTAGGAAAAAAGTTAAAAATTGGTGACTCTGGTGAATTTTGTATGGATATTTGTTGTATAATTTTTCAGGAGAAAAAGTGAACAGAGTTATCAATATGCCAAATGAGAAAAATCAGATCATAGGGGATAAATCACAGAAGTGTAATTTATTAAAAGCCCAACATAATTCAAAAACTTAAATACCCCTTTTTCTATAGGGCAGGGGAGAAAAGAATATTTCAGAGGAATGATAAATGAGGCTCTTATGGGGAGCTTGATGGGTTTGGAAACTGTACACTCTGCTGAGACAAAGTCCATTGGGGCCACAGAACAGAAGATGGATTGTAAGGCTTTTCTTAGACTGAAAATAAAAGGATAATGGTATGTGGCAATGTCTGCTCAGGTGTGTTGAGGGACCTTAATCTTTCTTCTTATGATATAAGTTTAGTTAATAAAGCCCAGAGAGGGGACTGTAGACAATTCTTTCTTCTTGGTGGGTCTGTACTTTGAGTAAATAAGAGAACCCTGCAAAAAGTTTCTTCCTGCACCTTGATTCTAAGGGACCTGGATTCCAAGATTCTAAGGCTGGTTCTATAAGGTCTTTTAATTTCCTTTAGCTCAAATTGCTCAGAGTGAAATATATGTGTGTGTATATACTATATATTATATGTGTATATTATAAAAGTATTCTTTACTTTTGTGTATGTTCCCTGAGTTCTAACAGTAATCTTTCCTCTGGTTTTCTTTCACTCAATGTAGTATTTTTTAAATTCACTCATTCTTTTCTTTATATTCACTTTGTTCCTTATTTATCCAAAGTATTCCCTTGTATGGGAATCAATACAAATCATTACCATATAGATACCTAGCATCTATCTCTCCTTTGTACAGATAAACAGTCAAAAGGAATAAAACTGAAGCTTGGAGAGGGAACACCAGATTCCAAAATGGACGTAAGCATTATATGATAGTAAAAATGAGCTATATGCAGTAATAATATGAGCTATATTTGAGGTTCCCAGAATGCTCTTGGGAACATAGGTAAGGATATATGCTGAATTGGAGTAAGAGAGCAGTGTCACCTTACATAAGTTAGGACCACAGGCTCAGAAGACTCAGGCCATCTAGATGAAGTGACAACATGTTGCTGGGGAGACAGGTCTTGGCTCCACCCTTAGGTAACTGGTGGTGTTGAACTTCTTGCTTTTGCTGAATTCTATTAACTTTTGTTTTCTTGAGGTTTTCCTGTAGTTCTTGAAGAAAACCTGCAGTATTGTTGTATCTATGTTCATCTTTGTGGCCATTTCATTCTTCATGCTGGGGTCTGGGTGTTGTTTTCTTTCTCTTTGTGAATGATTCCAGTCCTTGCCTTTAGGGAGGCCCACAGAGCCTGATATCTTCTCATTCAGAAAAGTTTCTATGTTTAGCTCCAGTGGCAAGCCAATTTTTGTACCTTTGTTGGCACTTTTCAAAATAAAATGTACTATGTCACATTAAAGTATTTAATGAAAATAGAATGAGTCTTAGTCATTCAATAAGTTATCTATTGATTGTCTCCTGTCTGCTATACATTTTTCTATACAGTTGGATAGATCAAAGCAGACAAAATACTCACCTTTGTGGAACTTCTATTCTTTCTCCTTATTTCTGAGCTCCCTTGTCTGTTAAATGGGTGAGAATGGGTGATGGCAATAAGGGTTGGACTAATGTCACTTATGCTTGAAACACTATCATTTCAGATACATGAATTTATTTGATTTAAATAGATTTGATATATTGGCTAATTTCTTTCTCCTAGTCTCCTATAAAAATAGTATATAACAAACACACTTATACATAACCCACAATAGAACATCATTCTGTCATTCTGTCAGCTCCACTTTTTATCTTATTATGGACCAAATGAGTGCACCATCAGCTATTTATTTCTTTAAACATATGCTAAGCTGTGAGTTCACCTTGGTTTTCTTTTTCAAGATTATTAAGAAAATAATCTATTTTAGGAAAAAGTAAAGTATTATTTATCTTGTCTACTTTTCCAGTGCCTGTAGTCTCAAACTTGTCTGTCTAAATCTAAAAAGAAATAGCATCACTATTAATGGCCATGTATTACCCCTAAGAGAAAATAAAATACAAGATTATAATTCAAAGCCAAGTGTAATAGTGAATCCAAAGATGGATATTTTTATACATTTACATATTTGTTAATTCAACAGAAGGGAACTTTTTATTAAAGCACATTAAAAATTAACAGGAAATACTTGGGCTTGAATAACACAAATTTACTTGTCTGTATAACTTATACTGGGCCAGAATAAACATACTTTACTAGACATTGCATATTGATGCTCAGCTTTGTTCATGCCCTAAGTTCAAGTGCAAGGTCAGATAAAAAGTTTATTTCTCTGTGCACTCCTTTTAGTTCATCCTTTGCATCTAACAATAGTAATGAGTTTTTTTTTTTTTTCTGTTGGTGCTACTAGTACTAAAGTGGTGGATGATATAAATGCAGAACTCCTTCAGTTCTCATTGGATTCAGGCTTTTAATTTAATTATCCACTATTTGTTTGTTGTTGTTCTTCTTTTTACTTATACCTGACAGTAGAATCTATTTTGATATAGGAATACAAGCACAAAATATATCTTATTCTAATTAAGACTCCATTGTGGTTGTTCATGATGTGCAGATTCACTGTGGTGTATTCATACATGTACATAGGAAAGTTAGGTCAGATTTATTCCACTGTGTTTTCTTTTATTATGTAGGTATGTGGGGGTGGGAACATGCAGGGGAGAGGAAGGAACTTGAAATTTTATCTTACATCATGTGCTTGCTACTCAAATTAGCCATCATGATCAGAGAAAGCAAAAGGCAAGAAAGTGTGAGCTTCCATGTTTATTTTTATGAGATATTGTAGAAAGTTATCAAACTTGTGTTAGCAAAGGAACAAGAGTTAAAAGTGAATGGGGTCCTGAGCTTTGATGTCAATGGAGACAATGTGTGGAAAATAGAGGGGATTTCCTAACTTGTGTTGAAAGTTGAAATTTAAATTTACTAAAGCCAGTAATAAGGTAGGGGTGAAGAGGGTATTTTTTAAATTTAATCATTTTAGATATATATGACAGTAGAGTGTATTTTGACATATTATAGATACATGGAGTACGATTTATTATAATGAGGAACCCATTCCTGTGGTTGTACATGATGTAGAGTTTCACTGGTGGTGTATTCATACATGAATACAGGAAATTTATTCATATATGAATATAGGAAATCTATTGTCTTTCTTATTTCCATCCCTCCCTTTCCTTCATTCCCCTTTGTCTAATCAAGTAAACTTCCATTCTCCCTACCCCCTTATTATGTGTTAGTATCCAAATATCAGATAAAAACATCTGGACTTTGTTTTTTGGGGGGAATTGGCTTATTTCACTAGCATGATAGTCTCCAGTTCCATCCATTCATCGGGAAAGGCCATAATTTCATTTTTCTTTATAGTGAGTAGCATTCCTTTGTATATATGCATCACATTTTCTTTATCCATTCACGTGTTGAATGACTCCTAGGTTGGTTCTATGGTTTAGCTATTGTGAGTTGAGCTGCTATAAATATTAATGTGGCTGCATCACTGTAATATTCGGATTTTAAGTCCTTTGGGTATATATTGAGGAGTGGGATAACCTGGTCAAATGGTGGTTTCATCCCAAGTTTTTTGAGGAATCTCCATATTAGTTTCCATAGTGGTTGCACCAATTTGCAGTCCCACCAGCAATATGAGTGAACCCTTTTTCCCACATCTTCACCAACATTTATTGTCACTTGTACTTTTCTTTTTTCTTTTCCTTTTTTTTTGATATGGCAAACAATATTTATTTACTATTGAGATTTTTCTTTTTTCTTCTATGACACATTGACTAGAATATTTATTTTAAAACTCATTCAAAGCTCATGATCATATTTTGACATATTATATATATATGGAGTATAACTTTGCATTCTTGTGGTTGTACACAATGTGGAGTTACACTGGTTATGTATTCATATAAGATATAGGAAAGTTATGTCCAATTTATTCAACGGTTTTTGTATTCCCATTCCTTTCCCTTCCCTTCATTTCCCTTTGTTTAATCCAATGAACTTTCTTCTTCACACCCCCTCTCACTTGTATGCTTGATAATTGCCACTCTGATTGGAGTAAGATGGAATCTCAGTGTAGTTTTAATTTGCATTTCTCTAATTGCTAGAGATGTCAATTTTTTTTCATGTATTTGTTGACAATTCTTATTTTATCTTCTGTGAAGTGCCTGTTCAGTTCCTTTGTTCATTTATTGAGTGGGTTATCTGTTTTTTTGGTCTTAAGTTTTTTTTAGTTCTTTGTTTATCCTAGAGATTAATGCTCCATCTGAGATGCAGGTGGCAAAGACTTTCTCCCATTCTGTAGGCTCTCCCTTCACCTTCTTGATTGTTTCCTTTGATGTGAAGAAGCATTTCAGTTTGATACCATCCCATTTATTGAATCCTAATTTTACTTCTTGTGCTTTAGGAATCTTGGTGAGGAATAAAGTTCCTAAGCTGACATAATGGAGAGTTGGATCTACTTTTTAAAAATATATTTTTTAGTTGTAGATGAACACACAGTATCTTTATTTTACTTTTATGTGGTTCTGAGGATTGAACCCAGTGCCTCATACATGCAAGGCAAGCATTTTTTAATCACTAAGCTACAGCCCCAGCCCTGGGCCTATTTTTTGTTCTAGTAGATGCAGGGTCTGTGGGCTAATTCCTAGTTTTTTGATTCACATTGAGTGGAGTTTTGTTTAGGGTGAGAGATAGGGGTTCAATTTCATTCTAGTACATATTGATTCCAGTTTTCCTAGCACCATTTGTTGAAGAGCCTATCTTTTCTCCAATGTATGTTTATGACACCTTTGTTTAGTATGAGATAACTGTATTTATGTGGGTTTGTGTCTGTGTCTTTATGTTTGTTTTTGTGAGGATGCCATGCATTTTATTACTAGAGCTGCATAGTGTGTTTACGTTCTGGTATTGTGAGACTTCCTCTTCACTTTTCCCTCTAAGGATTGTTTTGTCTATTCTGGACCTCTTATTTTTCCAAATGAAGTTCAGCACTATTGTTTTCTATCTCTATGAAGAACATCCTGGGAATTTTAATAGACATTGCATTCATATAATTTATACAGTGCCTTTGGTAGAATGGCCATTTTGACAGTACTACTAATTCTGCCTATTTAGGAACATAGGAGATCTTTCCGTCCTCTAATCTCTTGTTCAATTTCTTTCTTTACTGTTCTGTAGTTTCCACTGTACAGGCCTTTTACTTCTGTTGTTGGATTGATTCTCAAGTATTTCATTTTATTTTTTGAATCTACTGTAAATAGAATAGTTTTCTTAATTTCTTTTTCAGCTTTTTCATCATTGATGTATAGGAACACAATTGATTTGTGGGTATTAACTTTATATCCTGCTCCTTTGCTGAATTCCTTTATGAGTTCTAGAAGCTTCCTGGTGAAATTTTTTGGGTCTTCTAAATATAGAAGCATTTCCTAGGAAAATATGGATAGTTTGAGCTCTTTTTTTCCCCTATTTTTTGTCTAATTGCTCTGGCTAGGGTTTCAAAGACTATGTTGAATAGCAGTGGTAAAATAGGGCATCCCTGTCTTGTTCCAGATTTTAGAGGGAAAATCTTTCCCCATTGAGAATATTGTTGGCTTTGGGTTTAGCATATACAACTTTGACAATGTTGAGGTATATTCCTACTATTCCTATTATTTCTAGTGCTTTGAGCATGAATCAATGCTATATTTTATCAAATGCTTTTTCTGCATCTGTTGAGATAATCATGTGATTCTTGTTTTTAAGTCTATTGATGCAATGAATTATGTTTATTGATTTTCATATGTTTAATTAACCTTGCATCCCTGGGATGAACCCCACTTAATCATGATGCACTATCTTTTAATATGTTTTCATATGTAATTTGCTTTCATTAAGAATTAGTACTTTATTAAGAATTTTTGCATCTATGTTCATCAGGGATATTGTTCTGAAATTTTATTTCCTTGATGTGTCTTTTTCTGGTACTAAGGTGATACTACTAGCTTTGTAGAATGAGTTTGAAAGGGTTCCCTCTTTTTCTAAACCATGGAATAATTTGAGGATTGGTGGTATTTCTTCTTTGAAGGTTTTGTAGAACTCAACTGAGAATTCATCTGCTTCTGGACTTTTCTTTGTTGGTAGGCTTTTGATGGCATCTTCAAATTTCATTGCTTAAAATTGATCTGTTTAAATTTTCTCTGTCTCTAAATAAAATACAAAAAAAAAGGGTTGGGGATGTGGCTCAGCAGTTGAGCACCCCTGTATTCACTCCTCAGTACCCCCCCCCGCCAAAAAAAAAATTCTATGTCCTCCTAATTCAATTTGTGTAGGTCATATGTCTCTAGAAATTTGTTGATGCCTTCAAGATTTTCTATCTTATGGAGTATAAATTTTCAAAATAGTTTCTGATTGTCATCTTTATTTCAGGTATGTCAGTTGTGACATTTTCTTTTTCATCACTAATTTTTATAATTTGAGTTTATTCTTTCCTTTTTTTCATTAGCATGGTTACGGATTTGTCAATTTTACTTATTTTTTTTCAAAGAATAAACTTTATGTTTTATTGATTTTTTTGAATTGTTTTTGGTTTAATTTTAATTATTTCAGCTCTAATTTTAATTACTTCCTGTCTTCTAATGCTTTAGGTGTTGGTTTCTTCTCCTTTTTCTAGGGCTTTGAGATGCAAAGTTAGGTTATTTATTTGTTGTCTATTGTTTTAATGAATGAGCTCAATACAATGAACTTTCTTCTTAGAACTACCTTCATAGTGTCCCAGAGATTTGATATGTTTTGTTGTTATTTTCATTTACCTCTAAGTATTTTTTTATTTTTAAATCATTCCTGATTTCTTCAGCTAGCCACCGGTCATTCAATAGTATATTATTTAGTCTCAGGTGTTAGAGTAGCTTCTATTTTTTTATCATTCACTTCTAATTTCATTTCATTATGATCTGATAGAATGCAAGGTATCGTCTTTATTTTTTTTGCATTTGCTGAGAGTTGTTTTGTGGCCTAACATATGGTCTATTTTAGAGAAGGATCCATGTGCTGCTGAGAAAAAAGTGTATTTTATCATTGACAGATAAAATATTTCATATAAGTTAAGTCTAAATTATTAATTTTTTTTTTTAGTTTTACAACTTCTTTTTTTAGTTTCTGTTTGGAGGACATACTCATTGTGAGAGAGGTATGTTAAAGTCACCCAGTATTAATGTGTTATGATCAATTTGATTCTCAAAATTGAGATCTGTTTAATATTTGCAGATATCTATTATTTGGAGCATAAATATTTATCATTCTTTGTTGAATGGCAATTGCTCTGAATATTTTAAGTCAGCTCACCTCCCTGGCCCTGCTGGTTCATGGTGGGAGATTGCCCTCCAGGAAGTTGCCCTGGATTTCACTCATGGGGTGAAGGAGCTAATCTTTGTTCCCCCAAGTCACTCGTGGACCCTGTTTTCTGGTCTCAGGTTTAGTCTCCAAAATCAGTCGATTCCTCCTCTGCCCTTTAGAGTTCCAGCCCAGGGTCTCTCCTATCTAGTCCTTCAAGTGGCCAGTCTGGAAGGGTAGATTTCCTTGTGATGAACCCAGCCTAATTCCATTCTAAGATTGGGAGCCATCATGTCACAAAGTCAAGAAAAGTTGATTTATGTTTTACTATAAATTACTGAGATTTCTGAACTTGTTTGGAATTCCTGCCTGTGTTCTGAACTCATCTGTGCCTGGCTCTCCTTGACCATATAACAACCCTCCCTAAAACCTTAGTGGCCCCTCATAAAATTCTGGCTCTCCTTAACCAGATAACAACCTTCCCTAAAACCTCAGCAGCACTTCATAAATTCCGATGTTAAAATCTCAATTTACTCCCTACTTTGAAATGTTAAGCCATGTAGATTATTAACCTGCTATCTGCCTTTGTATTATGCTTGGCAAAATCCTGTTAGCTGTAAGTTCCCAAGACACCCCTCTTTGTAACTCTTTGTGCTATAAAACTTTTTACCTAGAGGCTGGGCTGCTAATGTCTAGCCCAGCTTTGGGAGAGACAGTTGCTGGTCAGCTTTTGTGTACACAATACAAGCTTGCTTTAATTTGATTTAAAATTGGAGTTGGTGGTCTTTTCTTTGCGTTGTGGCTCAACACTCAAGCCTGTATTCCCATGTGTAAACCTCTCTCCACTTTTGACTTTCTCCTGGTCACTTAGGTTCATTTTATGTTGTGTAGTATGGGTTTACCAGGCCTATATTTTGGGCCATGCTCAGATGCAGGGAAATCATGTCCCAGAGCTGCTGGCCCCTGCTTCAAAATGGTCCCTTCTTCCATCCTCCCTGGAAGCCTGGAGAGATTCAGCCTCTTTCCCACATCAGGACATTGTGCAGCACAGCTTCCAGGTTAGTCCAGCAGTGTCTTTGATCTCTGATCTCTCCATACCCAAGATGTGCCTCAGGACTCCAAGATATGCAGATTCCTTTCATTGATTTATTCTTCCACTATTTTTGCTTGTGCGTTTCGGGGTGGGGAATCACATCTGGGGATTTCTCTTTATTTTGTTATATCCAAACTCTAGTCTGATCTAGTCTGATCGGAATGTCCAGAATTAGTTCCCAGGGAACTCCCCCCTTCTCACCTTGCTGCAAACCTGCCTGTCTGCTTTCTTGGTTTCACATCACAGAGCAGCCAGGAATACGACCTTCTCCACTCCTCCGTTTTGGTCTTCTGGGGTGAAGTGATTTTAAAACTAGAGACAGAAGAAGACAAGGAAACAGTTTTGGAAAGTTCACTCTAAAGTAAAAGAGAAATGGAAAGTTATCATTGGATCACTGTGATTAGGAGCAAATGCTTTTATTATTTTTTAAACATCATACATGAGAGGAACACATTTGAACAAGTAAAATTAAGAAGTAGCTTGTTTTCTTTTATTTTTTTTTTCTAGCAAAGGATAGGCAGGAAGTGGGGAGACCTTGGTGGCCTGCCTTTTTTTCTACCTTTCTCACTTTTTTCTCCCTTTTGCACAAAGGAACTGTGAGAAAGTGTTGACAATTTGGGCCAAGAATAAAGAAGTGAAAAGAGTCAATGAAGTTTTAGCCAATCACACTTCTGCCTGAGCTTTGGTTAAATGACAAAGTGTATAGGGTGCAGTTTTGGGGAGGCTCTGTGGTGGTTTTCCTCCTTGGGAGCCCCAGCTGCCTCCTATCTCTTTGTTTCTGTATCTCGAGCCTGGCTGGCCCTTTATGGACTTGTCTTATTTCCTACCAGCAATCTCCAAACTTAGAGCAACTAATCACTCTTCCCCAGAAGGTCAAATGGCAGATAACCAGTTGACAATGAGGCCTACTGAGCATACCAACATATAACTTCATGCATCATAAGGACTCCACCTATGCTGGGGAAAGATGGTGGGAAGGATAAAGGAAGACAGACAAAGCAAGGAAGAGAGGATGGGGAGGTGAGTTGCTTGTTGTTCCTTTAAGGAGTACCCAAATTCTAAGGTTTTATGTCAAGATTTATAGCTTGAACTCAAAGGAGAAATATTTCAAGGAGAAACTCATATATTACGAGATAGACCCCATTCCTGAATTCTTAGAGAGTTGAGGAAGTCCCTCCACTTCAGCTTAGTTTGCCTGCATGTAAGGATAATTTTCAATGTATAACACTTAGAATTATGAAATTTCCCAATATATGTAAAAATATATGTAACCATATCAATAATAGTTAGATCTTTATATTATCATGTTAATGCAACAAGATGCAAGTAGAGGTGCATGCAGTTCCTGACATGCGTCAACAGATGGCACCATTTATACACAATTTATTACTTAATATAAAATTCTAAAATTCTCAAAAGGATTAATATAAAAAACTCAAAATGATTAATATGAAAAAAAGAATTAACATGTTTAGTTAAATTTGTATGCTCTCTGTATTCATTTCTTCCAGAGGTAATGTTTCCTGGTCTTTTTCCCAGACATTGGCAACTACTTCTGTTACAAATAGCTTCATCTGATACTAAGAAAGAAATGTCCAGGGAAAGATACTTTTCCCAGAACACATTTTTTTTTTGTTTCTTTTTTATCCCACCGGATTTTGATTCACAGTTGTATAAAGATAGAGATAGAGATAGAAACTGAGGAGATTTCCAGATTGGCCACTTAAGTACCTGCCTGGTTAGAGGCCACTATTAATGTAGACATTTGACAGGGATTATTCCTTTACTTATGAGAAAATGATTTCCTAATGTTAATTTTTAAAATTTTCACTCTATATTAGCTTCTCATCAGTTCATAAAGTCCCAGAGCTGATTCAGTCAACATTTTTGGTTTGTAGATTATGTGCTTTATGAGGCACAACATAGCAACACAAATATTTAAATTGCCCCCACATTTTACAACCTCAACCTCTGTATTTTATATAAAGGCCACAAAATGAATATTGTCATAATGAAAATTTGATACACCCTGAGGACTCCTGCTTACCGAAATCACAAATGGAGCAGATGGAGAAATCAAAAGGATATGCTGAGAAAGGTAGGCAAAGAGTAAAATCTTCTGAACAGTTTCAATTTTCATTCCTAAAGGCTAGAAATAAGCAAAGGGAAAAGGATTTTTTAATCCATGTAGGAAATTTGATTTTCAATATTATGTGAACGTAATGTAAGTAATATGAATTTTTGAAAATAAATAATAGAGTTTTACTCACTTTTTTATTGAGAAACTCAAATTTGTATTGAGAAACTCAAAATTAGTTTTAAAATATTATTATATGTTAGAATTCGGTTTTGCTTCTTTCTTTTGGTCTCTATTTGTCATGTGCTGCAAGTTTCACTTTAAATCCAGAATAATTTGTGTGATGTTCCTTAAAATGATTCTGTGGTGATCAATGTTCTATGCCAAACCTACCTGAAATACTTACACAGGACATACTTCAGTCAGGAGAGGAAGATTCTGCTTTGTGGACTGGTGGGCAATTTATTTAACCAATTCTGATCTTCCTGAAAGGCATACATCACCATATTTCTTCACTATTCTTCTAAAATAAAAGTTTTGCAAAAACCTTTACTAAATCCCTAGTCAATAGCTGAGAACACTTCAGTAAGGCTAACTCAATGGTTAAGGAGTAGATCTTTATTCAATGAGCTGATTTTTAAAAGCAAACTTGAAACTAAAAATAAAAATTAAACATTACTACAAATAAAACTTTGCCTTTCCAAGACAATGTTTACCAACAGCTATACTTTGCTTGACCAGTTACTGGTTATTAGACTACTTTTCCTCTTCTTTAACTTTAATCCCTATAATAAGAAGAATGCTAGTTGCCTAGAGACTGAGTTGACTTTTTATCAGAATGAGTTCTTCATTGTAATTGATGACTAAATAACACAAAGATCATAATTAGATTTACCTTTCTAATTAGTAATGACAATGACTTTTTTCACACTGCCAATTTTTCCATGGGACTCTGTCATATATTTTATATAGACTGCCTAATTTGATACCAAAAATATTATATATTTGTAATATATAATATTACTATATAATATTTTATAGGTATTATTATAAGATTTAAGTACAACTTCAAGCTAATGATATTAATACAAATTTTCCTGCTTAGTGCATAATATCTTTAAAATTATAATAAAATAATTTACAAGTGTCCAATCACTAGACAGTTCATGTCCAAATGAAATGTATCACTATTAGAAAATGTTGATAATTATTTTTTATGTATATTTACATATCCCATAACTGTACAAAAAGTTTAGTTTATTAAATGCTATTAATTGCAACCTTTGGGAAGTAAATTAATAGTAAATAGTTGACTAAAATAATATTTTTGAAACAAATTATACAAAAGTTAAACATATTGTGAGCATCTTGTGACAATTAAAAATCAATTTTTACGTGAGAATTTTGGGTGGATTCCAAAACCCAGGATATTTTAGCTTTTACTGCATTACTACTAAACTAGTAGAATAAAATTATCAAATACTACTGAGTACTGATCACGGTCTAGGTAATGTGCCAGCCATCTCCAAGTATACTTCAGTTAATACAACAAAGTCATGAGGTCGATGCAATTGCTGCCATTTGATAGAAGAGACATGAGGTTAAGAAACTCAGCTGAGGTCATGCAGGTTGTGAGAGGTGAGGCCTCTGTCAGAAGCCAGAACTTCCCATTGCAAAAGCCATCTCATCCTCTTAATTAAATAGGACTCTTCTCCCAGCCAACAGTGTCTTTTCATCTTCTACTGAAAAGCAAAAACAAATTAAACCAAAAGAAAATTCTGAATGTTACATATTGTCAACAATATCTTAATGCAAACCTCAGTAGTCCCTTCCAACTTATGTCAATAAAAATATTTGATTAATTTTTGATAGCACTGAATGGATGAATTCACTTTCTAAAAAGATAGAAAATAGATTACATAACAAATGATGCAATTTTAATTTAAAACACTAAATAACGAAGAAAGAAATAAAATAGTTCTTTACCAAATCTTACAAAATATGGAAGTTGCAATCACCATAAATTACGACATTGTTGGACAAAGATTAATTGAAGAAGTGACTGTTTAGAGCCTCACTTATTCTCAAAATCAGAATGAGCCTGATTTTTTTCATGACATCTAAAGGATCTTGAGATTCACTAGGGAAAAACACTATTTTAAAAATTCACCCTAATTTTTAAAAAGATTATCATTTATTGTAAGCAACCAATTCAAGATGGATTGATTTTGAAGCTGCAGGTAACAAATAATGTTATTAACATCTTTGCTTTAACATTGGGTATTCTTTGAATAGCATTAGCATATTTTCATTAGACCTGACACTAGACTTCTTGACTTTTGAATAAATCACCCAATGAACAGGACATAGAATAATAAAAAGGAAAAAAATAATGACAAGGAATAAAAAGAATTGCTTGATCAACCACTTGTCACTTGTGTTTTTCACAGATAGCATTAAGGTTTCCTAACTCATGACTTTTTTGTTTAATTATATTTTGGGCAAAATCTTAAGGACTCTTAGGAAAGATAAAGCTTTACCTTTCAAAGAAACCACTGCCATCTGCCACTGACCGAAAGAAGTTTGACCATGACTTTGCCATCTCCACTTCGTTTCACGGGGTGCATAATATTGTTCGGAACCGAAGCAGAATTCGCAAGGTGATCTGGTTGGTGGTGGTGTTGGGCTCCGTCTCACTAGTGGTGTGGCAGATCTACAGTCGCTTGATCAACTATTTCACATGGCCGACCACGACATCCATTGAGGTTCAATATGTGGAAAAAATTGAGTTCCCATCTGTGACATTCTGTAATTTGAACAGGTAAAAATTATTTTTTTAATAATAATTGGTCCTTATAATTTTGCTAATATAACTCTGACAGTTTTCTTATGCAGTATTCCCCATATGTAAATCCAAGGAAATTCTTTAACTATACATAAAAGCACGTGTTTAGGGAAGTAAAGAAACTTATTATCTTCTTTCACTTATTTTTCTTATTGCTTTCCTTCCTCCACAATTATATGCTAGTTTATGTAGCAAGCCTCATGGTTTAAAAGATGTAAAAGTCTTGATTCCTGCACTTAACAATTTTTGTCATAAAAAGGGGAATATGAGTCATCGTGATGCAAATAATGAACACACAGAGAACAGAGGGGCAGTTACTGCCTGGGGTATGGAAGTCTAGGTGTAAGGAGGACTAGAAGATGCTAGGTAGAGATGAGGAAGGACTGAGAGAGGTGACAGGCATGGAAATATGAAAAGTTCTCTTGTACATATGATGACATAGTCAATGTAGCAGACACAGGACCAGCTCCCGGGGAGTTGCACAGGGGCCTGAGCTTAGAAGAGCATTACCCTTGACTTTACACTCTGCTTTCTTTCTTGAGTCCTCCACTGTAGCTCACTGCAGAAAGCTACAGTTCATTGACTGCACCAAGTCTGCTGAGAAAAGGGAAGTTTCCCCTGTGAGGCCTGCAGCCCTGTAGCTGCCTGTGGTGAAACTTAAAAGATTACAAATAGGATTTTTGCCTGGGTAGGCAGAGGAGCTCCTTAAGAACCCCGACTTATCAGCTGTTTGACCATGAAGAAGTCCCTTAATCTTCTTAGCTTCAGTTTTTTCAGTGTGTCAAGTTACAAATCATCTGCTTTACATACTTGCCATTATAGCAGAGGAGGTGATATGTACTTCATATTGTTTTATTTTGGGGGATAATTCCAGGAGAGGTGCTCAATTTTCTAGTATGTGATACAGCATGATTGTGTGACTTAGTAGCTTGAGAACTTAAGGTATATCAAAGGTAGATCAATCCTCTCCCAAGAAAAAGACTTTCAGTACTCACCACCTGTTTTAAATGTGCTCTAACAAAGTTTGTTTGCAGCAACCCTTGTTTGAAAGCAAACGTAGATATCACTTCCAGAAGTACTATGTGAGGGTTCCAGATTCTCTCTAGGGAAACAACCATGACCGACTAGTGAAAACTACTTTTAAAAGCAACATTTAAAGTATTTGGAAATATTTATTCAGGAACATATGCTATCTCGGTAAAAACAGGATCTTCAGAACTGGAACCACACACCTGTTTTCTTCTCCCTTTTTATCTCAAAATGACAGAAAATATACTCCAGCTGGGTTTCACTGAGAAGACAGGGCCTCAGTTCCCCTCAGCTCCTAGCCACAGGCCACAGTGTGCCCCCCGGGAGGTTCAGGCTGCCAATATGACTCATCCAATTCAGCTTTGTAGAGAGTAAATTCCCAATTGCAACAACTTACACTCTTCCTCTGTGTGATTCCCATATACACAGTGAGATTATATGAGGAAGAGTAGGAGAATACTCTCCCTCACTCTCACCTAAACCTGCTTTTGTGGAGGTCAGAAGAGGAGAGGCAAGGTCAGAAGACCACAAGTCACTACCCAACACAGAACTTCTAAATATTTTTCCTGGAAGGAGAAGCAGGCCAAAGGTAGAGAGAACTTCAAAGCTCTCCCTAAGGGAACGGATTTTGTAATTGAGTTTGATGAGGTTCAAGTCTAAGGGCACACTTAAAAACCAGTATAGCCAGGAGTGCTAGGGCTTACTTGAAACCCCAGCAACCAAGAAGACTGAGGCAGGAGGATCGCAAGTTCGAGGGCAGCCTCTGCAAATTAGGGAGACCCTGGCTCAAAATAAAAAGGGTTAGTGATGGAGCTCCTTGGTAACACACCTCTGGGTTCAATCTCCAGTGTGGCAAAAATAAATAAATATTAAAAACAATATATATTTTGGTGGTAAGAAATTAAGAGGAACCTGATAGCTTCATGAGAGCAACAAGCTAAATCATAATGTATCAGTGATAATCTAGGAAAGAAGAGCCCATCTAAAGTCAGAATAACTCTCAAAGCCTGGTCCCAAAAAGTACCCCTGCAAATTTAATCAGATCAGATTCTGGAGAAATTTATGCCCAGAGTATTGGTAAAAACAGCAAAGCTTGAAACGAGTAGATCCTAACAACTACTTGGGCACCCAACAGAGGCAGATAGCTACACAGGTAAATTAGGAACACAGATTAAAATAAACCCTAGAACAAGAGGGTTTATTTTTCACTATAAGCACCAAAGGCTATTCAATAGATTATTTTCTAATCCTATCCTCCCCTACATGACAAAATCATTTTAATAGTCATGCAAACAAGTGATGACAATGTTCTATATACCTTTATTGCAATAAAAATTTTTAAATGAAAATAAATAATATAAAACAAAAATAAGGGAAACAATGCACTAATACTTTCTAACAATCCTCCTGCCTTAGCTCCTGAATCACTAAGATTATAATCATGTGCTACTGTGCCAAAGCCAGTAACAGTTTATTAATGAATACTACTTTAATTTTGAAATGTTTCCTTCATGTAAAGCAGTGCCTATTAAAATAGGAAAACAAACTCATAAAGATGCATTTGTCAAACATTCATTAAAATCATACTTCACAATAAATTCCAGAAGTTGAAATATCCCATGCCCTTTCAAATACCTCTGTGTCAAAAATTTCCACTAAAATATCTTTGCCACAAAATTCACAATAAATTTCCATTATATTTAGTTAAAATTTCTGAAATATATTTTCTTCTATTAAAATAAGAGAAAAAGGCAGATGGAGTGACTTCTGGTATAAATTAATCCATTGTTTTAGAACAAATAACTTCTGTCACTGTATTTTTACAATCTGTGGGCTATTTTCGTCGGTTCAAATCTGTGTGAATGAAAAAATGTGTGGGTATGCATATTAAAGGAGTTTTAACAAAAGTAAAATCATACCTCTGATACAAATATAAAATAAATGTGTCAAAGATTTTGTCAGTTAATGAAAGAATTGATAAGATGCTGAAATTGGTTCAAAAAGGAATCTAAAGAACAGATATTCTTCCCTATTTTTCACTCCACAAAATTTTCTGTAAAATATAAATTTCTTGTTAATACATGATACACCTGAACCTGGTTTGGCAGGGCTCAATGAAAGTCTGAGTCAGGCATCAATTTTCATATCAGATGAAATTTTGCTTTTGGAACATATAATTTGGGGAAGTGCATTTAGAACCATTAGTTTACATAAGAAGAACAAATCTAGTCTAGTTATTAGTTCACCATTATTAATATAATAGAAATATTTTTAAAGGACATTTTTTAAATGACATCTCTTTCAACAGTTTTACCTATTGCACTTACACCTCCCACAAATGTGGTAATTCCCTCATTTCTCTGCATAATGGTTTTGACAAGAATCTATTGAACTTGATGCGAGGGAGGACTGCCTCTTAGCCTATGCAAGATTCCAAAGTTGCAGAGCTTTGGAACAGATCCCTGGCACCCTGTCAGTCATTCAGAGTTAGGAACTTGAAGTATCTTAGTGGCCCATCCCTCAATACAGAGTTAGCCCTGCACTTTTCTTTCAAATCTATTGCTAATCTAAACTTGATTCCTGAAAAGATCCCCAGAAATACTTTCAACCATGAAAAGTAAGATTACTAACTATGCTAAGTTAGAAAAAATTCCACCATGATATAGGCTACTGAGGAAGGCAGAGGAGGTTATTTACAGTTTTTTAAGATGTGGACTGGCTTTATGAGAACCAGAGCTGGTTATATAAGGCACAAATTAGGTGCTTATCATGAAAATAGCTTCTAATCTCTGAAATATAATGTTGGTGTAGGGTTTTGTTTTCTTCTCTCTCTTTTTCTTTTTTCTGTTTTGTGGATACCCTCTCTTGACCAGGAAAGAATTAATCGTGGCTTATATTAGAAAGAAAACTTATGTATGTACAAAAGATAATATAAAGGAAAATGAAAATAAAATATAAGATATAACCATAATGAGATATCAACTCATTCTAGCAAGAACTGATACTAACAAAAATACAAAAGATGATACATACTGGTGAGGATATGGAGAAAAAGGAATCCTTGTCCACTATCGGTGGGAATATGAATTAATACAGCCATATGGAAAGCAGTGTGGAAGTTCTTCAATATATTGAAAACAGATCTACCATCTGATCCAGCAATCCAACTACTGGGTATTTTCCCTAGTGAAATGAAATCAGTATGTTGAAGAGATATAAAAAATCCTCAAGTTTATTGTAGCATTACTCACTATGGCCAAGAGATGGGAATGACTTACATGCCCATCAGTTGATGAAAGGATAAGTCAAATGTGAGGCATGGACACCATGAAATGCTCAGCCACAAAAAGAATGAAGTTCTGGCATGTGATACAGTGTGGACTTAAACAGAAATCATGTTAAGTGAAATAAGCCAGGCACAGAAAGAAAACTATCCCATGATCTTACTTACATGGAGAATTTTTTAAAGTGATCTCATGAAGATTGAGAGTAGTTACCAGATTCTGGGGAGAGCATGGGGGAGGGAGGGATGAGGAATGGTTGACCAGTGGGTACTAAGTTACGCTTAGGAAGAAGTTATGGTGTGCTGTTGCACCAGAAGGTGACTGTAGATAACAATAATGTAGTATTTGAAAATGAGAGAAGAAAGGTTTTGAATGTTTTCTCCATAAAGAAGTAACAAATGTTTGAGGAGATAGTTATTTTTAACCTGATTTAAACATTACAGAAATATACAAGTGTTGAAACATCATGTTACTCCATTAAAATGTATAATTTTCATGTACCAGTTGAAAATACATGTAATATTACTTTAAAAAAAGAAAGCAAAAAAAAAAAAAAAAAAAACTAGTGTAGAAAATAAAGGAGATCCTTGAATGACACACAACTTGACCCTGTAAACTTGCTAGGAGTGGACAACATATTCTGTTCTAGGCTTTTTATCAGTTGGAAGAGACAAAAATCTGTTCAAGGTCAAAATATATAATATCCATAAAATTCTCAATTATATTTTGAAAGAAACATAAGGCATGCAAATAAAGAACTCTTTGTAACTATAAGGCAGAATTTGCTTAGCAAAACTAGAGTATTTTAAGGTAATATGGTGGTTGGATTAAGTAGATCATTTCTGCTTTGATTGCCAAGAGGACACTTTGACAATAATGAGACATTTATTTAATAAATATTTACCTAACATTTATTATATTCCAGGCACCTGTCTAAAGGCTTTAAGAAAAATAATTAATTTATAACGCATTGAGGTAGGTTATATTAACATGTATCAATTTTACAGTTGAGAAAATGAAGTGGTAAAAAATGAAGAAATTTGCTAAGTGATACCATTAAGTAGCAGTAACAACCAGAACTCAAAGAAGAAACAGCACTGCCAGGAGTGACATATAATAAAGAATTTACAATGGGGGTTAAGCCCTACACAGTTGCAGGCCTGGTTAAGTAGCCTTTGTAAATCTGTTGCTCCCGTTTCTGGTGCTGGGCCTGCTCTGGGCAGAAAGAAAAATGGATGTGAAATGGAGAAAATAAAGAGTAAATGGAATTATGTGCCTATTGTTCACCACCGCCAATCTTCATGGCCTGAGTGACTCAAGAGAAGTTGGCACCTTGATCAAGCTGCACTGTCTCACCTGACTCAGCATTTGATGTGGTTGAAGGGGAGCATACAGGACTGGAAGAATTGCCATCTGGCTGCTGCTCCATTCCAGCAAGTTGAGTTGGTAGCTAAGCTATCATGTTTTGGGGTTCCTGCCCTATAATTCACTTCAGAATGTAGCCACACACATACAAGGAAGGGAATGCTCAAAGATATAGTGACAGCTCAGCTAAGCAGATGTAGAACTAAGATATGAATATAGCAGAGCTGGGATTTGAGCCCAAGAAATATGGCTTCTGAATATTTGTTCTACTTTCTCAACTCTGCCTTTTAAGGAAGAAAGAATTAGGTCTAAGATCCATTAGGATTCATTCAGAAAAAGGTGTGAGAGGTATTTCAGGGGATTAAAATTATATACTTAAATATAAGATAACTTGTACAGTGTGTTAAAGAACAATTGACCTGAATATCTTGCAAAAGTGAAAGAATGTAGAAGATATGAAGAAATTAATAGAGTCCAGATGTTTTGTTTCTGTCTTCTAGATTGTTCCAAGTCTTTATTTTTCTAATGGTTGCCTTATTCCTACTAATAGGTTCCAAACAGCTGCTGTAGCCAAATTTGGAATCATTGTTTTCTTATGGCATACTGTATCCAAAGTTCTCCATCATCAGGAAATCGGTGCCAATTCTACTGGTTTTAAAGAGGCTATTGATTTTATTGAGAGTCACCAAAACTTCAGTGTCACAGATTTTATCAAGAATAATGGTTTTTATCTCAACAATAGCACTTTGCTGGCATGTGAATTTTTTGGAATACCATGTGGCCCAAAGGTAATGATTTGATAGTTTATCATATGATGAATATAATAAGCTGCTTTTTGGTACTGTTTTACATTGAGATAAAGTTTACTTGCTCATAACACATGTAATTCTGTTATCATCTATGAAATTAATCCACATTTAAGATAAAAAGTAGAATATCTGGAGTCCGCTAATAAAGAGATTTGAAGGCAACTTGGTCCCATATTTTTACTCCACAGCCAATTCTGAAGTCTGTGTTAAAGGAGTCTAAGTAAACTTCACAAATTCATAGTTCTGGGGTACAATTCCTTAACCTTTTGGTAGCATATAGTAGACAAATAGAAATGCCTGAGAGATGGCTGTCAGAGATGAAGAAATTGACAAGATATATCCTATATTCTTCTTAAGGAGGTTTTTCTATCTTGCTTTTTACTTACCAATATATTTCAACTCACCACCAGGAAATTTTGTACCAGAAATGAGTTTTTCAGTGGCATATTACAGAAACCCAATTCTGGTAAGCTGAAAAGTACAAGGAATAAACTGGTTTAATTGGGTACTCCTAGAGGAGGAAATAGGTTCAAAAATGGTACATAAAGGGACTACAAGGTTATCCTGTACTTTCTATCATTGTTTCTGTCTCCTAACACAGGTTGGCTTCTTTCTGTATGAGTTCTCCCTCCATAGAGCAAAAATGGCTAAAGGGAACCCTTGACTTTCATTATGATAGGCTAGAGCTCCAGTTTTCAATGCAGTAATCCTATGGAAGATTGATTAGCTCTTATAAGGACACATGAATTCATGAACCAATCACCAAAGCCACAGGGTCAGGGTCAGGTACTGAGATCAGCTCAGCTTATATCACATGCATGCCTCTGGGGTGGCTGGAGGAGGTCAAGGGGTAGATAATGTGATCGACACCTCCCCCATAAACATATGAATGAAGGACAGGTGATTCCTCAAGTGTGGATTATGGAAGCTGTTCTTCACCAGCAAAAGCATGTTTCCAGAAGCCTTGGTAATAAGGTAGGTAATAAAAAGAAGTAATTTCTTAGTAATTTCATAAAAACATGTTAATTTTATGTGAAAATGTCTCATTTAAGGAATAACATGCAAATTCACAAGTATATATTAAAGAGAAATAAAAATTATTAATGAATACACACATAAGTCACCAGAACATTCTATCTAGTATTTCTGTATTGTTTAGACATCATGATTAAAAAAAAAAAAAAAAAAGGTATGGCAATTTAAACCTTAGGAGTGATGAAAATACCCAACTGATTGTGTTTTATTTGGTTCATTTTTATATTGGAGGACTTTAAACATGTATTCACTGAATATGGAAATTGCTTTACTTTTAACCATGGTGAAAATATCCAAGGATGGAAAAAAGTGAGTGTCTCTGGAAGAGGCTTAAGCCTGCTCTTCGATGTCAATCAGGTATTGAATTTTCTTCAATCTAGCCAGGATTCCAAACAAATAGGGGACACATGTTTTTTTTTTTTTTTTTTTTTTAATATTTTACCCTGTCAAATATCTCTTAACAGTTGGACATTATTTCTGTTTTTATCAGTTCAGCCTAGTGTCCTCTGAGTTCTATGTAATAATTGACTTAGAGATTAAAACGTCCTAATTTTGAGGTAGAATCTCAAGAGTTTTAGTTGTCCTACTTATCTCTGTTAATGTAACTCCAAGAATTCTTCTTGCCACAAAATAAGGAAACCAGAGATTTCTAAGTTGCAAAGTATAGAGTTAATTTAAGATGACTCTATGCATTTAAGAAATAATTTTGGTTAAGATTTTCATGAAGTATATTTTAGAGAGGAACCATATATTCACATTTGATAAATCATAGAATCTGAATCTGGAAAAATTGATGAGAAAATAATTGCTATACATATATTATAGACTGGACTTTGCTCAAGTCTAGTTTGGGAAAGTTATAGTTGGACTAAGACATTTTATGAATCTAGACCTCAGAGGCAGGTGTTGAGACTCCTGAGAAATGCAATGGTGATGTCTTCAAGAGTGCCTGGTATAGCTCCAGTTCATGGTTGATTCTCATTTTGTGTCTTGCGAACCTCTTCCACTATTACACATGTAGAGGTTTTCTACTCTGTAGATTTATAAACGAGGATTATAAAATACTTATAGGTTAGAAATTCAGAATTATGCAATCAATTAATGGCAAAGATGACAAATAAGCCTGGTCTCTTGAATCCCACCAAATTATATAATCTCCTAATTGACATAAAGGAAGTCATTGGCTATTTTGTTTATGTATGTATGTATGTATTTACTTTTGGTATGGGGAATTGAATCCAGGGGTGTGTAAACACTGATCAACATCCCTAGACCTTTTTATTTTTTTAATTTTATTTTGAGACAGGGTTTCCCTTAATTGCTTAGGTATTCACTGAGTTTCTGTGGCTGGCTTTGAACTTTTTGCCTCAGCCTCCATTGGCTACTTTTAAGGAATTTCTGTTAAGATACTTGTACTCACCTTTTGTATCCAATTAAAGATATTTTTATTTATGTCCAAATACAACACTGCACACTACAATGCCCCTTCCTATACATATATTTCATATATATATATATATATATATATATATATTTGATCAATATTTTCATGTCATTCAAATATTAGCCCTGTGGTCAGTTCAAATATTAATTACAAATTTTACAACCTAAATTTCTTACATAATTTCATAATCCAAATAAAATATACATCTTCAATGCAATGCTGCATAAGTAATCAATCAGCATTGAGATATTTTTCCAGACTTGCCACTTAACTGCTTTTTAGAGGGTTATAACAGCCCCAGGAGATACAGCATTCTGTGTTGTAAATAAAATATTAAGCCTGTTTATTAAAGTAATTGCATAAGCAGTTATTCCCACTGAAAAAAAAATCATCTTATCCTCAACTTTATTCTTGGTACTACGTACAGCCTAAAAGTACAACTAATGACAAAGTCACTGAAAATATCATCTTAAATTTCTTTATGGGGCCGAAATTTTATATCAAAATAACACTAGTGTTACAGAATCAGGGTCAACCTTCACTAACATGGGAAAAATAAATTTGAATTTTGAATAAGGACAGGGATTTTAATACCAAAACAAGTGACAAAAGATTCTCTAAAACACATGAATCAAAGAGAACAGCCAGAGAAAGCAATGAAATGGCAGTTGGGGAGGAGAGGAGCAGAGGAAATCAGATTATTAGCCATGACCAGGGTCCCAGCTTCCATGTAGGGTGAAAAGTAGAAAAATGCAGAGGTCGAGAGTTGTGATTCAAACATGGAAAGTATGTCATAGCCATTTAATTTTCATACCTTTTATATAAAAGATTGAATTGGAATATGAAACAATTGATTTTACGTAAGTCCAATACCATCATGAGATTTGATGAAACTCAAGCTGTGTAGAACTGATTTAATTAGTCTGCAATTTGAGGAAACCTGCATTTTCATTTCAGGAGGAGTTTACTGACTCCCCAGGCCTGGGTTTTGCTGATGCTGGGATCATCTTTGTTATTCACTCACCCAAGAAGGAGCCACAGTTTGTTGGCCTAGGGTTGTACTCTCCCGTGGGAATGCACACCCGGGTAACAATCCGCCAGCTGAAGGTAAAGATGGGATGGAGAATGAATTAATTTTGTAAAGAGTACTTTTTCACTAGAAATCCTTTTCTTTATGCTTTTACACCATGGTGGGAAATTCCAAAGTTTTAATTAAGTTCTTTTCCTCTATCTGGAGACAAATATACAGTAAAAGCAATGAATCTACCTATACAACATAGAGAAAGTTGGGAAGCCTATCCAAACCAAGGTGACTGAGCTTCATTAGAAATTAAGAATGAGGATAGTCAGGAACTGGTGGCACACACCTGTAATCCCAGCTGCTCTGGAGGCGAGTTCAAAGCCAGCCTCAGCAAAAGTGAAGTGCTAAGCCACTCAGTAAGACCCTGTCTCTAAATAAAATACAAAATAGTACTGGGCATGTGGCTTAGTGGTCAAGTGCCTCTGAGTTCAATCCCGGGATCCACCTACCCATGTTCCAAAAAAAAAAAAAAAAAAAAAAAATGAGGATAGGCCTAAGCTGCTTGAACTGTGTGTTCTCATTGGAACTATGTGGGAAGGAGAAAATAAAAGAGACAAGTTCAGGCAATCTTGGAGTTGGGGCTGGTCCTCCAGGTTTCCATTTTCCAGCCACTTACAGTCATTTATTTCCTTAATTATATTTATGAGTTTTTCATCTCTTCTCTTTTGCAGTTGAGGAGGGTAATACTTCCCTTTCATAAGTATATGAAGCTTAAGTGAAGTAACACAAAGAAAATACTAGCTTTATTGGCTGGCATATAATTGGTACTCAATAAAAGCTTTTTTGTTTGCGATTTTGGTTTTGTGGTTGGGCTTATCTATATGCTAATATAATATTTACATAAATGAGTTTTTTTTCCTTGTATGTGTCCTTTTTTGAATGATTAGTCTGCTGATATTATAGATTGGCATTTGAGAAAAATGTCAATGAAAGACCACTAAAAATCTTCAGGGACATTCAGGTTAATTGGGTAGAAAAAACAGGCAAATGTACTACATTTAAAAACATCATGGAGCTCTGAGAGAAAATTTTAAAAGTGTCTGGCCTGGTACCATGGTGCATGTCTGTAATCACAGAGGCTCTGGAGGTTGAGATAGGAGGACTGAAAGTTCAAAGCCAGCCTCCGCAAAATTGGAAGGACCTAAGCAATTTAGTACAATCCCATCTTAAAATAAAAAGGGCTGAGGATGTGGCTTGGTGTTTAAGAGCCCCTGGGTTCAGGTTCAATCCCTGGTACTACCCTGTCCCACCAAAAACAAAATTAGTGTCTGCTGTCTCTCTAATGGAAAATGGGTATAATGACTGAGGTAAATCTCCTGCTGCATCAGGTCTTAATTTTGATCTTAAGACAGTTCACCAAGAATACCCTTGGGGAGAATGCAAGCCTAACATCAAGCTCCAGAATTTTCGTCACTACAGCACTTATGGTTGTTTGAAGGAATGCAAAGCCCAGCTCATAGAAAAGCAATGCGGATGTTTGCCTTTCCTGCTTCCAGGTAAATAAACAGTGACCCTCCCACACTCAATTATATTTGCTTAATTTGATCCTTAGGAAATCAACATGTAATTAAATTGTTTTCCATTCTGGTGAAATTTTATTCTGGAGAATCATCCACTTGCCAAATGTAATCTCAACTGATAAATTTGAAATCCTGGAGTCATTGCAGAGATTTAGAGAAAAGAAAATTGTGTTATCAGGATGGGTCCTATATTCTTATTCCAAAGGTTAAAATTGGATGCTCTCAAATATTTAAAACAACCACATAAAGGTTTTCATAATTTGAAAGAAAAATAAACTCATGTATGTAGAGTTTTTGACCCTGGAGATTTCTTTGTGAGCGTGAAGGTAGCTTCAAACCTCCTTTGCATACAATTGGAGACATTTCCAGGATCAGGGATATGAGGCAGGCCTTGAAGAGGGCAGGAGAGCAGGATGGTTATGAATCAAATCCAATTGTGAGGCATCTCAGCCTCACAATTTCTGATCTAGGTGATCTTGACCAAGTCATGTAACCTCTCTATGCTTATAAAATGGGGAGAAGGTTTTTCCACCTTATAGGGTTGTCTCAAAGACGGAAAAAGCATGTAAGTGGTTTTAAAAGTGGCTGACACGGAATAGAATGGAGTCTAGATAAATGCTGGGCATTTTCATTCAGTTTTCTTCACCTTCCTCATGGAGATGGGGGCTGGAGTGGGGCAAAACCTGTTTGGCTATACCAGTTTGCCATTATGCACTCTTTGCTTCCTCTCCCTCTCTCCCCCTCTCTTCTTCTCACACACATACACAAAGACTTATAATAATGCTGCCTCTTATAACACGACTATGTAACTGGCAAACTTTTCCAGGGAGTTCAAATCATCATTTCCTTCCTTCTTTCTAGAATCTAGATGACTTATCTCTGAACACCACCCACATCCCCTGCTCCTCCAAAAAAACTGACACTTTATAAAACTTCTGTCTCTGGCTCTGATATGCCGTTCCCAATTATATTGGAAACATTAGTGGAGATAAGTCTGAATTGGTTCATGCTGCATGATGTTTATATTTTGCTGAGAGCCACAGCCGAGTCGGAATGGCCCCTGGCATTTTGCCAATAGTATTGATTGACAGGCGAGGCGTTACTATCTGCCTCGGCCGCTATTTTGCAGTTCTCACGATACTTTGGAGTTCTCCTGGGGATTCCCGGAGAATTCCCAATATTTTAAAATTTATTATGTTTTACAAAATACAAACTGAATAATTAATAAGAATCAGCAACTAGGAAAGATGCTGCATAAAATACAGAGCATGGCATCTGTGTGAACCTCAGGATGCATGAAGTGTTTACAGGACTATCATGTGATTTGGTTAAATCCTCACATATCCCTCCCTATGCTTACAGAAGAGAAAACTGAGACTTATAAAGTGAATTAGCTAAAGTAACACCATTAATAATTTGAAGAAGCGCAACCCCAAATCAGACAGGTAGAAAATCTGAAATTATGTATCTTTTATACTGCTGCCTCTAATATATACATCTCAGTATTCCATTGTAAGGTGGGAAACTGATTAGCTTATAGTATTATATTGGTTTTATTTATTTGTTTATTTATTTATTTCTTGGGTACCAAGAATTAAACTCAGGGGGACATCAACCAATGAGCCACCTCCCCAGCCCTATTTTGTATTTTATTAGAGACAAGTTCTCACTGAGTTGCTTAGTGCCTTACTTTTGCTGAGGCTGGCTTTGAATTTGTGATCCTACTGTCTCCCTCCTGAGCCACTAGGATTACCAGCATGCACCACCTTGCTTGGCTTGTTATATTTAAATATGACTGAGAAACGCAAGTTTTGTGACATTTGGCTGTTCCAGATTCCCTGAGATATGAATTGTTTCCAAAATTCCATTGTCTCTTATCATGGAAGAAATATTATTGTGAAAATTAAGGAACAATCTGGAAAAATCAGGTTTTTTACTGACAATGTCAGAGGCAAATATTCTGTTTTTCATTTCTGGCAGTTCCTTCACAAAGAACACTTTCTTGTAGTGAGGCAAGCATTTCACAAATTGTTCACAAATTCTAAGCGGACAATATCCTGATTTTCAGGATTATTGAATAAACACTCTGGCTAACCTTAGAGACCACATGGGTTATAGCAATAGAGAAATATTAAAGTTCAAAGTCTAAGGATTTAGAATCATCCCAGGGATAAAACTCAGTTTGAATGTATATTGATTTTGTTATTTGTCTCACGATCCACAAAAGGTGCTTAACAAATATTGGTACTTTTCTGCCTCCATCCTACCCCTAGAAGGACCATCAAGCAAGTTGTGTGTGTGTGTGTGTTTGTTTGTGTGATGAAGGACCAAGAGAGATGATAACTCTGAAAGCAATTTTAAATTATTATTTAAATATTATCAATTTTAAATTATTTAATTTAAAAATTTAAAAATTTTTAATTATTTAAAAATATTATTCCCACTTAAAGGTTTTAGAATTGTCTAGACAAATGGAAAGAAATAATAAAAAACTATTTTCCTCTCAACTTTAACTTTCATTGGATCCTAACATTTTTTTCGTACTCACATTACATAAATATCCATGTGCATGGATGGAATCGGTGGATGATTGGAGGGATGTGGGTATGAAATGTATTTTTGCATTAGGCTGCTTTATTTTATAAAATGCAAAGTTCTAGGCCTGGAGGTGTAGCTTAGTGGTAGGGCATGAGGTCCTGGGTTCAATTGCCAGCAGTCAGTCAATCAATCAATCAATAAATAAAATAAAAGTAAATATATATTACTTGTTTTTAAGGAAATGGGATAGAATGTGACCTACAAAAATACTACAACTGTGTTTCTCCTATGCTTGGTAAGTGGCTTAATTTTTGTTTTCAGGATTTATATTAATGTTACTTAGAGTAATATAAGACCCCAAATCATAGTTTGGATAGCCCAAAAATAAAACAGAAAATAGACAATAGCAGGGAATTTTTAACATTCTTAAACAATTTACATAAACATAGACAAACCAAACAAAACCCCTCTGATTCCAAGAAATATGTCACTGAAATATACACAGAAGCCAAGTAACAGTACCAGTGTTCTGGCTTTTATTTTTAAATCTTCATGTCGTTTTTCAATTTTTGTTCTTTTAAAATAATAAAATAGACTTACTTTTTTACATAAGTAAAATATTTTTGTGAATAGTTTAAATATTACCAAATAGAAAATAAATTATGTAAAAATCAATAAAAGCTCTATCCCTTCAGGAATTATTCTGAGAATTATTCTTTCATTTATTCATTTTATTATATGTTCATATTACATATGAAATTTTTACATAAATGAAATCATAACTGCACACACTTTATTTATTGGGAACAGCTTCTTCCTAAATAGCCTTTTATTTTTCTTACATACCTGTCTCAATTTTGAACCAATGTTAACATTCTTATGGGTTCCTCCATAACTTTCTCCAGATATATAGATTCATATTTATGACCTTAAATCATTGGTTGTTTACTAAATGGAATCCTAATACATACACTTTATGAAAGGTGGTTTTCTAATGCATTATGGAAATATCTCCCGGACAGCAGGAATAGATTTAACAGCTTCTTTTAAATAACTGTAAAACATTTCAATATATCAGTATGAGTAGAAAGGATCTTATATTTTTCTATAGCCCACAAGCTAAATGTGCAAAGAGTTCAAATTATGTTGCCAAATTTCTTCCAATTTCCCATCCCTGTTGGAGGCTGGAAGGAGAGCTGGTGGTGGTGGTGGGGTGTTGTTACTCCCTGTAAGCATTTCTTCAGGGATTGTTGTGGGATGACAGGGTCACAAATGTGTAGGGAGTGTGTGTGTGTGTGTGTGTGTGAGAGAGAGAGAGAGAGAGAGAGGGAGGGGGAGAGTATCAGTGTATAAGAATATATTAGTGTATGTGAGCATGAGTGAAAGAGTGTAAGGGTATGTGTGCGCATGTGTGAGTGTGTAAACAAACATAGTGACAGTGTGAGTGTATGTGAGTGTAGGCAAAGAGTGATGATTTTACTAATAATCTTAAAGAATAAGAGGATGTATGCAAAGTTACACACCAAAGGAGTATCAGTGTTAGAGAATGGAAAACAAGCCCAAAGGTGGCCCCTGATCAAGGGGTTTTGGTGAACAACAGGTTCACAAAAACAAAGGTTTTCTGCATTAAAACCAAGAGAAAAAGGTGAGTCTGAGTAGAGACAGGGTGAGGAGCAGTGAGAATGGGCTCTGGGAGGTGGTGCAAAGGAAACACCTCCTCCAGAGACCCCTTCCCTCCCCCCAGACACATGTGCATTCATGGCTTGGTGGAACTAAAGAAGGACAGAAGAGAATCTAGTGGCTGATTGAAAAGTTACTGGTCCACAGAAATAGCACTCCAAACACCAGCAACACTGTTTCACACCATTATGTATTGAAACAAGATGAATTCATTTTGTTGAAACAAGATGAATTCAGTTTAAACCCAAGTCATTGGCTTTCTGATTATATTTGAAAATTCCTCTCAAAGTAATACAATGTCACACACACACACACAAAAAAAAAAAAAAAAAAAAAAAAAAAAAAAAAAAAAAAAAACTTCTCATCCCTCTCTTGTGCAAATAGGTGATATTTTATGGAAATATACCCAGACATTTGCTGAAAAGACTTTATTTCTAATGAAGTTTCCAGTGACTCAATGAATTCAAAGTTAGCAACTCTTTGTATCCTGTCTTCTTTGCTGCATTAACAGTGAAATATAAACATCATTTGTTCAGAAAATAGTGACAATATCTGATATTTTTTTAAAAATTAAAAGTAAAATTAACATTGGACTGGGGTAACATTGGACTGCTCTGTGGTAGAGCAGGCTTGCATAAGGTCCTGGGTCCAATCCCCAGTATTGGGGATACACACACACACTTTTATATATGTGTGTGTATACAAACACACATATATAAATAATTGTGTGTATACATATATAAACGTATATATATATATATATATATATACTTTATATATAGAAACATATAGAAACATTTTTACATTATTTATTTTAAAAGTTCTGTTCTCCCCATTGTGAAATATTCTTCCCTAATATCCTGTCCTGATTTGCATTTCAGACCACATTGAATTTAAGGGATTATGTACGATGGGAACCCACAATTCTAGCTGCCCTGTTTCTTGTGAAGAAACTGAATACCCTGCTACCATTTCTTATTCATCTTTTCCAAGTCAAAAAGCTTTAAAATATCTTTCCAAGAAGTTGAATCAAAGCCGCGATTATATCAGGTAATCTTATTAGTCTCATAAATCATTCATTTTTATCTTCATTGAAAACTTCAAGTTTCAGAAAATAAAATGCTGATCAATCAAGGGAGGGAGTGGCTTACATAATTGAATTAACAATGACAGCATAGAAATTTATCAGTAGGCAAGATCATGTCTTTCATCTCCTTACTTTAATTGTGTGAAAATCAACTGATATTTGCTGAAAGCATTTGCTCAGTCTGTTATTGCCCTGGACCCAGGAACTTCTCAATCTTCTGCCCTCTCCTGGTGCCTTTAGCTCTATCAAATCATGAAATCATGTCCCAGGACAAGGGCTCTGCTTGTTGACGTCATTTAGGAGGTACAAGATCACACTTTCATCGTCCCAACTGGGGAAATAAGAATGCTAACTAATATCATTTTGATGCCTAAAAATATGAAAATTTCCTAACTTTATATTTTATAGTTTGAGTCTCCTAAGAACTGTGTAAGGTAAATTGGAACAGAAATTACTATTGTCATTGCACAACAGAGGAAATTAAAGTACACTCTAATTCAAGTAACTGACCTATCAAGATAGTCAATTGCACAGAAAGCAATTATGCTTGAAAACTTATCCACAGGTCTTTTTCACAAAGATACCAGATTGCAGTTTCCCTGGTTAACTGAATATTAAATTCTCCAGTTATACCATGTTGCTCTTAGAAATTATAAATGAAATGTCTTATGGATTTCTTGCTTATTCTTTTAAACAAGGGAGTAAACTTAACATTTTTCTTTGTTTCTTATTTATATATTTTAGTCCTAGACCTGAAACAATGACAATTGCATATTGGTATTTATAATTTTATCTATTAAAATAATTTAATATTAACTAATTTAAACTTGATTTGTATTTGCACAGTCAAGTAACTAACTTTTGAAAGCATGTTTTGATTCAGCTTTACCTTGGAATTTATTTTAATTAAAATTTAAAAGTTCAACCATGTAAGTAGACAATAAAATTATCTTTACAAATCAGAAAGAAAAATGTATTTGTATCAAGATAGGGCTCTTAGGGTATGATTTCAAATACTTAGTATATTAAATGATAGAGAGGTAGAAATTTGCAATTAGTCTTTATTTATAGTGCTAACTCCAATACAGATATCTTTTTCTATTTCATTTTAATATGGGGAACTGATTCATTTGTAGTATTATGTCTGTTATATTTAAATATGTCTTAGATGATCTCAGCTATTAGAGATCTCCTGAAGTTCAAAATTGTTTAATTTGCAAGGAATGTAGGCATGATTTTGGAGACTTACTGGTGAATTAGAAAAGAAATCCATGAATTCCACAAGATGATACTAGAAAATACTGAACTCAGATTATCATGAATAGTTCTCTAACTAATCCTATCATTAGTGACTTGCAGGGAACTCAGTGGTTGTGAGTGGTGGAGGCTGTTACCACAGGCCTAAGACAGATAGATAGCTGAGCAAATGTGTGGGACTCAGGGCTTGCCCTGATGCTAGAAAGAGAAACTTGTCTGTGTAGTGTTATCGGAAATAATAGAGTCATAAATCGGCAAACACATATACAATTAGTCAGGAGAGAAAACATGAAATCTTAGCAGAAATATGATTTAAAAAGAAGCAATCTCTAATTTAACGGTTAAGCCTCTGTATGGCAGAAATCAACCCCAGACTATGGCAGTTCGGGGTTTCATGGGGCAGCTGCTGAGCCTCATTATTAAGGGGAGAAGATCAGCCTTACAGAAGCATGCAGTGTGGAGGTGACTAAAGTGGTAAATTTGGCTGAAATAAAATTGATTTCATCAGTTATACAAATGAAGTTTTAAGGTTTTTCTGTGTTAACAAATTTTTAAATTAAAATTGAATGAAATCAATTTTTAGAAAACCAGTTCACTCCCTTTAATGAAGCACTTATGTTCAAGAACCTGGAAGCATTTCCTCTGCATTTAGTAACATAATAAATACTCATTTTTATTTGTTCTCTTTGCCCTTATTAAAACCCAGATTTTATTTTATACTTGTGCCTTTCAAGCAAATGTTATTGGACTCCATTGAATAAACTCACTACTACCAGGCGTCATACGTTTGGTGAGACTCAATTATTGGTCATATCAGCTGTCTGAGTGAAGTAGAGTAAATATCACAATATTTTTTATAGGAAAGGAATTTATCTTATATCAGAAACACAGATGGATAATGCTTGGAAATGATTATGAATGTTGTGCTTGTGAAATTAAACAATATTATCAGGGTACATGCAAATTAGAGTACAATGGAGGACAAAATGATTGGAATATTACTAAAATTTCTGAACTTCCAAGACAACTTGATTATTTCTTTCACTTTGCCAACTGCTTTATTATTTGTAAACATTACTATGCCCCCTGATTATCTCTTTAAACGTTGCAAATTCTTCTGTTACTCATGGTTACACCAATGGAAATTAAGTACACATATTAATGATGCATTTTGAATTAAGTATATTTGGGAATATTGATTAAAAAATCTGTAAACAATAAAGAAAATGATTTACAGCCACACTCCTTAGATATGATAAAGAACATGACATAATTCCAGGAATAATTACTAATAGGATCCATTCTCAGTCATAACTATTATCCAGCTAACAATCATGAGGAAGCTGGTTTCCAGTTCTGCTTATCACATGGAGAAGTTAATATTTATCCACTCATATATTGGTTTCATCTTTAACTTGTTATCTTCTACCATTTAAAAAAATTTTTAGATGTTGATAGACCTTTGTTTCATTTATTTACTTTTATGTGTTGATGAGGATTGAATCCAGTGCCTCACATATGCTAGGCAAGTGCTCTACCACTGAGCCACAACCCCAGCCCATCTTTTACCATTTTTACAAATATAAATGAACACCTCTTATGTGTGTTAAAATTCAAGGGATATTCTAGGCATTAAGGATACCTCAGTATAAGAAAGATAAGAATGCTGCCTTATTATGCCTGATTCCTTTGGGATGGAAATAGACATGAAGTGTACATACTCACATTAGATGGCTCTAGTTGCTATGGCAGGAGAAACGGTAGAAAGTGGTCTAGGAAGCCAGAGTCAGAGAAGTTATTCTTAGGATTATGGATTATGATCAGGAAAGACCTTCCTGAGAAGGTGACAGTGAGCAAAAACCTGAAGCAGTGGTTCTCCAAAGTTCATGGAGGAGTTTCATTAAGATTACATGGGAAGTCTCAGGGAAAGGGTTGGGTTGAGCAAAAGTATTATGATCCAGCAGTTGCAAGAGTACATTTTGGTTATTATATAAAGAACAGAGCATGTGTATTTGTTGAGATAAAGTACCTTAAAAGTGGAAGTCAGAAGGCTAATGCAAAAATCCAGGTGGAAGACTAGGGCTGTTTGGGCAAAGATGCAGCAATGAATGGGCTGTGAGCTGGTGGGACACTAGAGGTATTCTGAAGATGAGACAAATAGGATTTCCTGTTGAATTGGCTATGGGGTTTGAAACTTTATAAATGGGGAAAATATCAGGAGTTTAATTGGAATGTGTTAAACTGTTAGGCATACAAGTTGAAATACAGGAAGCATTTCAATGTGTTATTGAAGTTCAAAGTAGACTTTTGCAAAAAAGTGAGGATCTCCAAATTATAGAGAACTCTCATTTGCAAATAATGTTTAGCCACTCTGGTCACCTGTAAAGATTTCCAGAGGACATTAAGAAAACAGTCTTGGCTTAATTTTATCAATGAAAAAAAAAAATCAATAACATTTACGGGGCATTCACTATATGCCAGGTTCTTTGCCCATTCTACATGTACATTAACTTAATTTCTCCCCAACACAACTCTGCAATTTCAACTCAAAACTCCTGACCACTGATAAGGAAACCAAGACTTGGGTAAAAATGTGATTTCTCTAGGGTCACATAAGTCACAAAGAAAAAAACAAGGATTTGAATTGAAACTAAACACACACATAAATAGTTGTAAATACTTCTTCAGTCTATATCAGTACATGTTTACAATTAATGTCTTTTTCTGATAGCTCAGGAATGAGACATGGAAAAATTGTTGGGTCTGGAAAAGAATGTTTCTCTTAATTCCAACAAGACCAAAGTGCCTTTGAAATGATGCTAATTTGAATTAATGATGGATAGACATACTGTGTCTAATTCAACATTAAATAGCATCTGAATTGAAATGAGTGCTACTTTTGTAAGATAGGAAATAAAAGTAGAGCTGTCAGTGTTGAGCTGCATTAATTCTGTTTTCATTCCCAGGGAGAATCTTGTGAACATTGAAATAAACTATAGTGACTTAAACTATAAGATAACTCAGCAACAAAAAGCAGTGAGTGTATCTGAGTTACTTGGTAAGAATTATTTATATCTTCCTGGATGTTCCTCTATTTTCTATTTTCCTTTCGTATTTACAGCTTAGCTTATCAATGGAGGAGACATAATCAATAGTAATGTCATTTGACTGCTTTTTAAATCCAACATTTTTGCACTCCCTAGAAACACTGCGAATTGATCCCAAAGGCTTTGACAAAGAAATGGCTGATGCTCAGTATTTCAGACTCACATTTATATTTTATTCTCTTGATGGACAATCCTGTCATCAAGGGTATTGTAATGTTTCAGCAGGAGGAATTCAGCCTCTGCATACCCCTACATGGAATTCCACCCCAGGGTGGGTTAAAAAGAACATGAGCAAGCAAAATTGGGCATTTGGTTGAACAACCACTGCTCATTTTCTTTCATTATACATCCCCTAACCAACATACTTGCTGACTTCCTAGATCTCATTGCCTTTTCAAGGAAGCCAGGTAGAAGACAGAAGACAGCATTACAGTCAGGCAAAATACAGCACTCTGATCTAGCAGCTGAGACCCAAGATAGTGAGGAAGTTTACAAACTCTCCAAAGCTCATGGAGAAACCTATACTTCATTACCACACTTTACAAAATTGGAAAGATCCTGAGAATGACTCGTGGCAAGAAAGTAATGATTAATAAAGTAATGTGCGTGAGGAGGCAGTGTTAGAATTGTCAAATTCACTGAGACAAAAAGTAAAAGGGTGATTGACAGGGACTAAAGGAAGCTGGGAGTTACTGTTTAAACAGTTTCCATTAGGGAAAATGAAAATGTTTCAGAGATGCATGTTGGTGATGGGTGTCAAAAAATACAAATATAGTTAATGCCACAGAGCTGTACATTTCAAAATGGTTAAAATGGTAAAATTTAAGACATGGATATTTAATCACAATAAAAGCATAAACAATAAAATAAACATAGATTTAAAGACATTTTGAAAAAGCAATGCTGTGTTGATATATTTTAGTTCAATTAAATATTATAAATGTCTAAAAAGAAATAAAGTATGGACTTTTAAATTTCCAGTTGCTTGGAAATTAATTTTCCAGAAAACTCTAATGTCGTATGGATGTCTCATTTCTTTTCATTTAACATATAGAATTGGATTTGAAATTATCTAGGAACCTTAATGAATTTACCTTAGGCTTCTTATCTTCCAAAGTCTGAGTTAGAATTTTGGAAATTTTATGTTTACCTTAATTCTCCATTTAAAGGTGGTTTGGACTAATATTATTGTCACCTGAATTGCTATTACTTTATTTGTACCACATTTTATGGTAATACAATTAACCTATCTTCATATAATGTTATTCATTAGTTTAAAATAATTTCACTTCTAACAATGTTTAACTTTCTTTCTATGAAAAACCATGACAATTTATGTATTGATTTTGATTACAGCAGATGTTGGCGGTCAGCTGGGCCTGTTTTGTGGAGCCAGTATGATCACAATTATAGAAATTATTGAATATTTATTTACCAATTTCTATTGGATATGCATTTTCTTTTTGCTGAAGATACCTGAAATGACTCAGAGGCCTCCTCCATCTCAGAATCATCTGGGGAATAAAAATCAGATAGAAGAGTGCTAATGTTCAGTTAGAATAAATCAGATAGAAGAGTGCTAATGTTCAATTGGAATAAAAGTCTTTGTTTTTTTTCTTCTCAGTACCTTCAGATTTTTCATGGCTAATTCATTGTTATGTTACTTTATGCGATCATTTTGATAGTTCAATAAAAGGCATTGAAGATATCTATATGTACTTTTATTGTTTTAATTATAGACATAAAAGAAAAAGGCCTTGTCTACATTTTTTTTCCTTAAATGATTAAGTGTTAAATATTTTGACTGTAAACAATAAAATGGAAGGGACTATTTAGAGATGGTGCTAATCTTCAGCTTGTTACAGTACACACAGCATTCAAATAATTCCTCAGAATTTTAAATACATAAATGTTACCATTTAAATATTGGTGAAAGAATCCAGGGAGTTTGTATTTTGAAAGGCAAGATTAAAGTTCTCTTACCTACAGGAAAAAATGGAAGAGATTTATGAAGATTTTAAAATATCATATGTACAAAAGACCTTAGGTTTACAAGATTATCAGCAGTAAGTCCCAGTGATATACCCTGAAACAAACATCATTAGATATCATAACAAAGATAGAGCCCCTTATGCAACACACCTCATAAGAAAAGATGGGTCATATCATAACCTGAATCTGTGAATGACCTGCTGGGTGGCTGCTATGTATATGAATATTAACCTGTAAAAACCAAAAAGACTTGAGTCAACTAACAGAAAGAAAATGTCTGACAGAAAAGCAAGAAAAGTAATAAACTGGAATAAGAAATAGCAAAAACAAGTGGAATTTTTGAGACAGTTGAAAAGGAATGGTATACAGACAGAAAACTGAAAAGATGGTTACAACAGACCCAGTGATGCTTCATTGTCACAATTTGTTTTTCTTGTTATTTGGGGTTTTGCAAGAAAGGAAGAAATCCCATCTGAACTTGGACAATTATTTAGTCTAAAGGTACACATCACATTCATCAATTTACCCCCCATGGATGAATTTAAATGTGGTGGTACCAAAGTATAACAGAGAGAAAGGCTTTAGAAGCTGGAGCTATATATGACACGGGCCTAAGTGGACCCAGGACCCCCAGGAACAGCTTCTCATGTGCTGGAATAACTCTGGGTGATTGTGAAGGTCCTCATTTGAGGCAATCAATTAAAATTGAGTGAAAATTGAAATCGCTCCAATTGAGACTTCAAGTCCAATATGGCAAAGCCCTTACTGGCTTTGCTTGTGCACTGGAAAGCATTGGAGCTAACAAGCAATTGCAGCTTGAACAGGAAGAAAGCATAAGATACCTTGTGGTGTACTCAACTGTACTCAAGCCCATACATGAAATGTATTCATTATACAAATAGAAGGATTTGCCATTCCTGGCTTATAGTCTTAGGTCAAATTCACTTTTCACTCAGTTTTAATTGGTCACATTAAACAAGGATCTTCACAAATTCCTGCAATAATTCCACCACATTAGAAACTATTACTGGAAGTTGTGAGATTGCTAAAGTCTTTGGTGTAAATTCTTCATTGTTGTGAAGTGTGTATCTCATCTCTAATCATGAAATCTTCCCCTTTCTCCTGGATATTTTCTCCAGTTTCTCATTTTCTTTTCTGCCCCACTGTCACTATCTAATTCCCACCTGGAATTTGAAGCCAATCCCTTGGAACTCTTCATTACTCCTCAGCAATTTATAGCATGTGTGGAACAAGTTTTTAAAATGTTTCTTGTATGATGACATTTCTCTTATTCCAAATCATTTTTGGCTTTAAGTTTCTTATCATCTTTTATTAACTATCTATTTTAGATATTCAGCATCATCTTTTACCACTTTTCCCAACATACTTACTCAGACCAGTTCTTTCTCATAGTTAGTCTCATTTCTCCCCTTTTCAGTTACATCTTTGTCTTTCATGGAGATACCTCCACTTGCCCATTTTGATGCTTCCCTGATACATTTCTCCCATTTTTTCAATCCCAATTTAATTCCTTTTAGTCTAAACATAATACAGTATTTAATTGATACTAAACATTTTAAAAATTTATTTAAATATTGCAATAAATCAATAGATTCAATTAGCTAATTGAATACATTTTTACTTAGTGATTAACAGAAGATTCAATATATACCAATTATGCTTTCTCTTCTTATTTGTTGATTGTTTTTAAAAAATTGAAAATTTAAGAAAATAATAATATAAACAGCCACATACTCACCCTTCAGATTTAACCATTTTATGTTTTGACTTATTTCCTTCTGATTTTTTTATGTATAAAATTATTCTATGCATCTCAATCTGAAATTTCATTGACATACTTTTCAATGTCATGTTTACAGTGTATTCATGCTAACACATAAAAGTATAGTTTACTACATTATTGCACAAAATTGCTTCAATAAATATGCCCCAATAAATAAAATAAATTTGCCTCAATAAAAATTGCCTCAATAAATAAATATTTATTTTTTCATTTTCCCTATTCATCTATATTTATATAGTTTCAAATTTTCATCTCTAGCAAAAATTCTGAAATGAAACTGTGTACATTTCTGCTTGGTTATATGCCCAGAAGTCAAAATGCTGACCTTTTTTTTTTTGTTGTTATATTCACTTTGACTATATATTAGCCAATTATCTCTGACACAGGTGATCCAATTTATGCAACCAATATTGGCATAGAATTCAGATTGATCCATTATCATATGAGACTTTCAAGGCTTTTTCCCCCCCCAGTCTGATTCTGATACATTGGCATTTATGCTATAAGAATACAGGGGGCATTGTTGAATGGCAGGCAGGATGGAATTTGAAATGTCCTAGACAACAGGTAATTGTGGAAAAGTACTAGAAGCTATAGCTGAAAAATGAGTTGGTATTCAAATAGTTTTGAATTCAGAATTTACGAAAGCTGCCTGAAAGGTTGTGATGCCAAAAGAGTGAACAGAGCAAATGACGGTCCCACTAAAAGCTCCATCCTCTTTAATAGGATGCAAGAATGTACTGTTTGGCTCGTGAGTAGGTACCAGTCAATCTACCTAATATAGATTTTAGCCACATTTTTGGGTTATTTCACTGCAACGTGAGAAAAACAATCAGGGTGAATGTCACACATTCTAGATGGAAAGAGTTTTCCACAGAAGAATTGATTCCGGAAAAGTGTTGGTGAATGGTCTGTGTTTTTAACTATTCTGCAGGGGTTTCTGAAATTAATTATTGTATAATAAATAGAGAAGAAGAAGAAACTATACTCAGAGAAAGAAACGAATATTTTAAAGCATTCAGAAAATTAATAAGTGATATGGGTCAGCAAGGCTGGCTTTGGAAAAGATACCTAATGTGGGGACTGTTGTTTTGTGTTTCTCATCTTAATAAGTCATCCCATTATTTAATTCTGAAAGACTGTTAGAGTTTCACTACTGCCTTGAAGACCTAACTAATGCTAGCATGTAAGTTACTACCTTTAGACTTAATTAGATGGAAAGTTTTCTTCTAAGATTTGGCAGGAATCAATCAATGTCTGTCTTCAAAATAATAAGGATGGGGAATGGAAATAACAAAAATCAGATAGAAAGGATTTGTATCTTTAAATATTACTGAATTAATATTTACCATATTATACGAGAGGTATAAGTTGCGGTTCGGGGTAAGTAAGAAAAAAATAATGTACTGCCAAAGATGCTAACTAATTTCCATAATTAATTTAATTACCCTATAACAGTGCCCAGCAAGTTTTATAAAAATCCATTATCATATCATATGTTATATGCCTGTTTTAATTAAATGCCTGTAAAAGAAGTCTGTAAGTATATAAACTCATGTCAAATTTAAATGATATTTAAAAATTTCATAAGCTAACAAACCATAACATACATTCATTTACATATGGCTTTGTCAATGGCTATTGAGATTTCATTAATAAATTAATGTTTTTCTAAGTCACTAGCAGAGTTTGTCACTTTAATAAAAACAAGTCAAGCTCTTTTTTATGACATCTTGTAGGTGATCAGCTGTGTGATATGACCTGGATATTTCTTTCCCAACTACTGGATATGAGGTACTTATTGAGTGGATGATCAGCTCAAACTTCATACTTTTTAGAAGCATATGGCCACAGAAGTTGCTGTTGATGCTTTGGATGAAAAATAGGGTGGTTATGTTTTCAAATTCTCTGTGGGAATGACAGACAAGATTTCCCCATGAACAGATTGTCTTGACCTATGATCATGGCTGCCTGCTACTGAGTAAGGGGTATTCCTGTTATGGACCAAGGAGAACTGGAGGGATAAAATGCAAATCTCTTCAGGGTTGCATTGTGGATGCCAATCTGATGGTTCTCAATATGGTTACTGTGAAAAAAAAGAGGAAAGAATATTTGTAAAGGACACTACTGTGTCTTGTCACCTGGGACCCAAAAGAAAAAGCAGAATCCTCAGACTTTTTAATCTGCCTATATGTTGTCCAAAAACCTTGAAACAAACAAGATAAGAAACCTAGGACCAAAGCATGGAAGATTCAGTGTCTTATTATTTCACAGTGTCTTGCAACACAAACACCAACACATTACTCTGAAGTAATAGTGTAGGAAAAAAGTGCCCAGAACATATTGCCAAGAGTTGTAGGCTGTCCTTTCTGAGAGCTTCTACTCTAAAATCTGAATGCAGTCAAAAAATTTAAAAAAAAAAACAAAACATTTTTTTAGAGTAAGAAATGTAAAAAATCAAACAACCTTTTAAAAACTTTAAATAAATAAAAATAAGCCAAAGCCACTTTTAGGCTACATGCTCCTTATTTAGCTGATTCCAAAGAATTCTTGTTTACAAAGGAAATGCATTATATTATTCTTTCTCCTGAATTATAGTTTCTCCTGAAGTAGTGCCCTCACATAGAAAAATATTTTTAAAAGAAGAATAAAAAAGAAAAGAAAACCAACACATGATTAAGTTCCAGAATATTTATTGCAAACACAAAATGTTCAAAGAGGTGAATAATTCCAGTTCTTGAAGTACTTGAAAGAGAGTTAAATCCTAAAGATCAGTTTTCCAAAGGTAGATAAACATTAGAGAGAGGCCTACAAGAAGCTTGATAACAAATGTTAGTAGCTGCACAGAGGTGTATTTTTATATTGTATATTTGTGTAGTGTGCTTGCAAAACAGCAAGGAGATTAGCTTTGAGGGAGTAGAAGGGAAATTATTAAATTGAGGACTTGGAAATCCTTTTGGAGTAAAAGAGAATGATGGTAATCCTTGAATCATTATGTGTGATCGTCACATTGCAGCAAAGTAAAAAAAAAAGCTTGATAGTTTATTGAATGGGGTACTTAGACTGTGGCTGATGTCAAAAAGGAAAAATAGGCAATATTTTATATCCAAGCATTGTCAAAGAATATGGGAATATAAGAATTCTCATGCATTGGTGAAAGTAATGTCCACAAATACAGCCTCTGGTAGTCAATATACCAGTACTTACGCAAACTAAATATAGGAGCCAGCAGTATTACCCTTGGAGAACACACACACACACACACACACACACACACACACACACGACCCTGGAACTTGGTGAAAAGACACACTAGAGAGATTGAAATGAGGACTCATTTGGCAGGCACTATACTGCTTGTGATTGAGGATAGCCATGTTATAAACTTAAGAATAATAATAGCTTTTTGTCTTTTTTGTATTTTGTATATTTAATATCTCTGACTCTTCTGACAACATCCTTCAGGTCTTCCATGACTCTGTTAAAAAACTACAATTTGGTATGGGTTATAGATGTGCACGTGTGTGCTGGGGGAAGGATGTTCAAATAAATAATCTGTAGTCAGCACAAGAAATTGACCACTAATTGGAAAACACAGATGCTTTACATATTATATAAATAATTTATTTTTCTCCTTCAACTGGTTCTACAGTATCTGGGAAGGACCTCTGACGATCCTAAACTCCTTCTGTGTGGCAAGGCTCTGTGTTAGGTGCATGGGCCATGGAGTGGATGTGCAGTCCAGACCCACCTTCTTATAGGGTCTATTGGACAAGAAGATAAGAACATCAAAATGATATAAAGAATATATAATATACCAAAATACACTCTAATGTCATTATATGTAAAAAGAACAAATAAAAAAATATACAGAGAGAAGAATAGCAATGGTATTATACCCAGGTATTCTAGGGACACAGACCAAAATCAGAGTGGGAAATGATGAAATTTTCATGTGTAATTTCTGGGACATCTTGTTAGAAGAAAGAAAACCCAATCCAAACTAAAAAACAAAAATGCTTCTTTGGTCAGAAATCTCTACAGTAAGACTTGAATGCTAGTCAATGGTGGCAAAGTACAGAAGAGCAAAGATGACCATCTTCATGGAAGATTCCCTCCACACTCTTAGCAGAAGTTTCACTGAATGGTACAGTAAATGCTATTCTTTCTCTACTTCTATAGTCCATCAGGGTTCACAGTTGAGTTGTGAACATCAGGATCAGTTGGGTTTTCACGCTGAAGAATACAAGCCTTTTATACTTATAGGGGCCAGTTAGTGTTGAGATGTCTTTCCTATGGCACATCATTTGGATTGTTCTGATCTAGCCCTTATGATTACTGTCATGTGACACACATATAGTTTCATCCTGTTCTTCTCTAATTCAGCTTTGATTCCTGCCTTTGCCCTGAGCCTCTAAATCTTGTTCTTCAATGCTAGTCCTAAGATGCAGGATAAAGCCACCTGCTATATCTTCTCCGAACTCTTTGCTCACCTGTTTGACTAGAACTTCTGCACCTGAAACATAATCATCTTATATAAAGACACCCACCAGGCATTTACTACTGTTTGCTTGTTTCAGATTCAAGAAGCGTTGACACATGGTTGGAATCCAAGCTCTAGTATCCAGTTGCCAGATACTGACTGGATCAGTTACTGATTCTGTTTGACTTTGCAAATTACCCCAAGTTCATACACTCCAGTAATATGAAGACGATAATGATAGTTTCTATGCAATGAATTGCTACAAGGATTAAACACATGCAAAATATGCAAAACTGCATTTGGCACATAGTGACTATAGCTTTGTTTCCTGATCATCAATTTTGCTGCTGATCTAGAATTTCCTAAGAGCTTAAAGGGCAAGAGGGATTCTGTCCCCATTTATTGCAACTCACTCATGCCTATTAATTTTGATTATACGTTACAATACAGTCTAATATTTAAGGATACGTATATTTTTAAAAAGGAGCTCTGTGACTTTTATTATAGTGTTAACATTATTTTTTATAAATTCTTTTTAAAAGGACTTTAAATGTCAAGAAATACAATGAACAGTATTCCATGAATTTTGAATCTCAAGCATTCATGAATCAGGAACAAATATTGGTTAAGGGTCCCAACAGGCATGTGGTCCCTGAGGTAGGGGCACGTGCTCCCTCTGAGATTTCTATAACTTTGGAATATTTTGTTGAGTGAAAATCAAGAAGTGTGTAAATGTTCTAATATTCACCTTTTGTATAATGCTCTCTCAGCTAACACTTGGGTAATATTCCTCCTGTCAAGTGCAGAAAGAGCAGGTTGGGTTGACAGGGAAAGGACAACCTTTAACAGGAATACAAATGAAAAGAAGAAATATAATGTGGGTGGTAATTGAATGATGAACTAGATCTTTATAAAGAGCCTTCACTTTGTCAAAAGATAATAGGTGTCGTTTAGTGCTTTGTAATTGCTTCTCATTAAAAAATTGCAAAAGAATTGTCAAGTGAAAATGTAAGATCTTTTATTATCTCAAAATATTAAGTTGCTAAAGTTAGAAACCCATAAATTTCTTTTTCTTAAATATTTTCCTAAAATCTCCCCTATAGAACCATTTTTAAAATATTCTTCTTATCACCATTTATATTACGTTGAGGTATATGGAGTTGAAATATTCAAAGTAAATGTTCAATTTGGAGCTACATATTATAAATCAAAATAAAAAGTGCAAATATGTGTACATATTTTTTCTTTATGTAATAATCATTTTCCCTTTCAATTACTCAGGTAATTTTCTCCTTTTGTTTTCATAAATAACAAAATTGACTCAATTTGTTGGCATGAGGAAATATATATGTAAGATATCTTTGTTTCTTATGGAAGATCTGAACAGTTGTCTGTATTACATCTAGTCCAATATGATGACACCTAGTTTCGTGTGACCATTAGGCATGTGGAATGTAATTGGTCTGAATTTATATATGCTGAAAATGTAAAATACACAATGCATTTTAAAAACTTACAACAAAATAAAGAATTTAAAATACCTGGTTACTAATTTGAAATTTGTTGCATGCTGAAATGATATTTTGTTTATATTGTGCTAAATAAAATATGTTATTAAAATAAATTTCTTTCCTTCCTTTCTGTTTTTTGAAGTGTGGCTACTAGAGATTTTTAAATTTAAAAACTCACCGTGTCATAGGTGACTCTTTGTACCTTACCTTTTATTTATATTAGACTATTTGGATAGAAACTACCCTTATAATTTTCTAGACAGACTTAAAAATTATTGTGATTTGAAAAAAAATTATACTAGTATATCAAGGAGTGATATCCACCCTGTTATTTAATATCATATCTCATATCTACAGTGGAAGACATAAAATAATTAAACAGTTATTATCCAAGAACATCACTGTACATGCAAATTGTTACTGTCTAAAAAATTTTAAATGCCATACACCTGAGTTCCAAATTTCTACCTGCCTCTAGCACCCTAAGCTAATGACTTCCTTTGATAGGTTATTAGGCTTTCTTGTCAGATCCTGAACCCAATTCTTCATATTCCCTAATACTTGTTTTCTTCAGGTCTTATTCTCACCTTCTCTCAGATTCCAGGGCATAAACATCTCATGGGCCCCAAGTCCCATGTCCATGTAATGAATTTTGCATAAAAATAAAGGAACTCTCTTCAGCTGTGTTATTTGTGCTAATACATTCAAACTTAGATGTACAATGTTAGGTGTGTTGTTGTCCAAAACTTTATGATTACATTTTCTCTATGGCTATATGTGAATTCTATTAAAGTGTATTCATGTGATGAAGAAAGGAACAAAAGGAACAATATTTATGCATCTTTATCAGGGATGTGTTTTGTGAGTTAATACTAGACTTTCATAAGACTCTTTTCCCCAAAGACTCAAAACTGTTTGGTAGACAACTTCAGTCATCACTCTCCAAAATAGGCAATCTATTTCATTAATCATAGTAGTGACGATGACCAACCTTTATACCCAATTTTTAAGAGGTAGTTTCCAATTCAGAAGGATGACTAAAATTTGATTACTTGAGCTCTGTCTGGGATATAGACTGTACCAGATACACCATATGGACTGGAAAAGAATGATTGAATAAAAGGACATTTTACCTTTCTATATAATAAAAAAACATAAACCTTCATTAAAGAATTTGAACTTAGGTAACATAATTAGGTCAATATCATAGGATACACTTTTAGCAAAAACACCTATATTAATACTCATACACTAATCTAGTCATTCTGACTTTAGCTTGAATACAAAGTCCTCACCAGATTTGTTTATTTTGTTTATTTCTTAGAAGCTGGCTTTCAAACCCTTCAGTAGATCTACTGGATATTTCAAGGCTGCTAAAATTAGTATAGTCAAAACTTAAGATTTTATTATGAAAGGGTCAGATCAAAGTCATAGTGCACCAAAGTCAAGGTGCACTGTCATTTTTACTGCCTACCCTCAACCCCTACATACAAAAAATGAATTTTGGAGCAGGAATTAACTCTACATACTATCTGGACTGGAAATATTTTTACAGATTAGGAAACTGAGTGATAAGGAGTTAAAAGACTCAGGGCTGGCCTTGCCACATTGAATTCAGGGTCTTGCATCCTGTCCATTGTTTTGTTTTGTTTATCTTACTACATTTCTTCTCTTCAATATAGTAGAAGTAGTAAGAACTAGAAATGCAATTTTTATAATGTAAAATAGGGGAGTTTTTAAATTTTATTATTGTAAATCAGCAGTAAATTTTTATTGGTGTCTGATAGCAGATATGAGCTATCAGAAACTTAGTTTGCTTATAATAATACTGTACAGATCTACTACTTCTGTTATAGGTTACTTGTTCTAGAAAATTTATACAACTTCCTTCAGAATTAGCTATAACTATTTGATTGCAGTTTCTGAACAAGTTGTGTGAATGGATTTGATGTAACACAATGGACATAAGGGGTGGAAATAATTATTTTTGAACCCATTAGGGAGTTAGGAGTGAATTCAAGTCTGCACACAGAAAGTGACAGTTAATTGACAGTTAAGATGGTGAACTTTCCTATCACAAAATCTGTTCTTTCTGAACTTTGATTCCAAATAGCATTATCTGCTGCCCTCTGGTGGTCCTATGAACCATTGTCTGGGACTACAGAAAAAGTAATTATCACCTCTTCGGTAACAAAGAAAATATGAACGTGCCATTTCATAAATCAGTAATATATTTCTTAAAAATGAAGCAAATGCTTAGTTCTTAAATTATATATATATATATATATATATATATATATATATATATATATACATATACATATTTAATACACATATCTATGTGTATTAAGTATACTATATATGTGTGTGTGCATTCAATTATGAAAGCATAGAAATACACACATTTAAAAAATTTTTTTTAGTTGTAGATGGACACAATACCTTTATTTATTTATTTTTATCTGGTGCTAAGGATCAAAGCCAGTGCTTCACACAAGCTAGGCAAGTGCTTTACCCCTGAGCCACAACCCTAACCACCCCCCCCCCCGCACCCCCCCCATATCTTTTTAATTCAAACCAATAAACTTCTGTCTTTCATCACATTTGATTTTAGTTTTGGGCAGAGTTTCACTGGGTTTGTTTCAGGATTCAGCAAACTTAAAAACATATTCTCTGTTTTTTCTCATTGACCTTCTTGTTTTCTCATGACACGTGCTGTCCCTGATTTAGCTTTAACAATATCTTTTCTCAATGATTTGTAAATTTACATTTCTTCTAATAACTCCCAAAATGGTAAGCCAAAGTTCTAACTCTTCTGATTTCTCTACATGTTAATTAGACCTAACAGGAAACCTGGTGAGTGTTTACTGTAATTCCTGTTTTAACAATGAGAATCATTTTGAAGAAAAGATCTGAGACTTTAGGAGAGGTTACAGGGCTGGTAACTGGCTGTTTGGAAATTTGAGTTGGTGCAATTGGAACAGAATATGCTCTTTTCTCTACACACATTAATGCCACCTACAGAGAATAGCCATTTCTCTCTTAAACATATTCACAAGAACTTCAAACCCATGTAATAATATTCTATCCCATAAGCTCATTTCCCCATCTTTATTTTCCGTCCTGTTTAATGGCACCATCATTTACTTACTAATCAAGCCAGCAGTCCTCTACTTGATTCTTACCTTCCCCTCTTCCCCAGTAACCCATAGGTATTATGCCCTTTTAATTTTGAGCCTTGATCACTCCTCAGTTAGCTTCCTCCCCTGCTGTCACCTTAAAGTAGGCCCATACACAAAGTACAAACAGCACCATAAATACACACTTGCTCCTTCCTATTAAACCCTACACCAATGACAGCATGATTCTTTGCATACACTAATAAAATAATGGAATTTTAAAGTCTCCTCTTGTTTCCAATATCACTTGTTATTCCTCGTCCCCTTCAAATCTACTATTTAGTTCCACTGCTCAGAATAATCCCTCCATCCCTTCACTCAACAAAAGTTTGTCAAGTGCTATTTTTGTGAAAGATTCAAGGGATATTAGGGAAAGAGCCTTAAGAAACTTACAGCCTAATAAAAAAACAGATGATGTGTTAACCATTCTAGGTATTGCAGGACAACAAGGTACACAGAATCTACACTTGCTTTAGAGAGTTTGGAAAATCTCCAATGAAACATTAAGGAGCTAAGTGCTTAAAGAGAAATAAGAGTTTGTCATCAGAGTATGGACATAGCATTTCCAAACAGAACAAATCATGCTTGCAAAGGTAGCAGTGATCAGAACAGGCTGTTAAAGGTGATGATTCTTGTATCTTTACTAAGTGGAACAGCAATGAATAATAATCATATGACTTTAGGTAGCAGAACAATTTGGATTTGTGAAAGATTACTTTCTCAGCAATTTGGGAGTGTGGAGTGGAGAAGGTAAAAACAGGAAATAGAGAGTTTATAAGGAAGATCTGGCAATTGTTCAGGAGATGATGAGTGCCTGAACTAGGAGACTGTAGGCATAATAAGCAGATGTTAAGACACTTCCAAGAGGCCAAAATCGCAGTGTTACTTCCTCAAAGGTAGCAATGATTTACTCATCAATACACTCTGTTGATCATACTTGAGATAATTAATAAAGGAAAAAAATATTTTGGATTATGGTTTCAGGGGTTTCAGTTTGTGATCTCTTGTCCCTTTTACTTTGGGCCTATAAGAGCACATATATCATGGCAGGAGCACATAGCAGAAGATCTGTTCACCTCATGTCATTCAGAACACAAAACAGAGTACAAGGAAGGGGCTGGGGCCCTAATATCCTCTTCAAAAAAATAACTTCCTCCCACCAGGCTCCACCTCCTAATGGTTCCAGGCCTTCAGATGGCACCAAGCTGAGAGTGTAATACATGAGCTTTTAGGAGACACTCCAGATCCATACTATGGCATGACCTAACTGCCACAATGCCAGCCTCAAGTAAATGCTCAATAAATACACATTGGATTCTGGGAAGACAGAAGTATCACTGGGGTTGTTTTAATCCTCCTTAATCTCTCTTCCAAACAGACATAATGTGCATTTTCATCTCACCCATCTTCTCTCAAGTTATTCATTCCCTAAGTATTCATTCTTTACCTTGAAGACATTTCATGATTATGAATATTAAATATCTTAATTATTTGTACACATCTGTTACCCTTAAAAGTTTGTGAGCTCTTTAAGTACGCTGATGCCATTTCATATTTATGTGTGTTTGGCTTCTGTGACTAGCCTTTTTCTTTTTTTCCTGTCACTTTGTTGATACTAAAGAAAAATAGCATTTAAGGCTATTTCTTCCCAAGATGAGCCATTAAAAATTTATGTGTACAATGAACCAAAATGCATTCTGCTGTCATATATACTTAATTAGAATTAATTAATTAATTAATTAAAGAATTTCATAACTGAAAATGTACCCTGTGTTCAGAGTATGCACCTACCTAGCAGCAAAAAAATTAAAGTTATGACAATAGTAAATATAAATTAAACTTTAAAATAAATAAGGTTATAAAATAACTCCAAAAATAACACAAATAATGCACATGATGACATTGATATCATCCAACTGAAATAAAAACAGTCTAGAGAGAAGTGGAAAAAATAATTTATTGCAGATCTTTTACACAATAACATTGAACATTTATACATATATTGAGTGTGCTGATTTGAAAGACTAAAGTTAAAGATATTTTTACACAAAAGTAGTTGCACTGTATTTTATAAAGATAGATATTAATAAATTAGCAGACACATTTTAAGAGTAACAGGCCAGTTATTCCAACAGGAATGCATTCTAGGTTGAAATCAGACTAACAATTCTGAACATAGTGCCCTGGATAAAATCACATCCTTCTGAGTAAAAAACAACAAAAAAAGCAAGCTCATTTCTGGAAGTGAAAGGTTAAGAACAGCTTTATAGCAGTACCCATCAGTGTATTTCCAGCTTTATTCCTAGACACAGCTAGAGTCCCTGACCTGTAGCCCAAGCCAATGTGACATCTCAATGTGAAAAAACAGCTTTTTATAACAGCTGCAAGTGGATAATGTGATTTTATATAAGGGATACAAGAGAAATGGGAGCACTTTAGAAGAATTATGATTGCCATGTGATCTGAATGGCCAACGAAACACTTTAATAGCAGAAATGTATATTTTGTATTTCCAAAAGGAAATTATACTTCAAAATAGTCACTCTTAGCGTGGTATATTCATTATTACTTTGGAAGTCTGAAAAATAAATCACATTTTTTCCTAAAACCTAGAATTCAGTCCTTTAGAAAATGATTTCTATAATGACATACACTGACATGATATAAACTTTGTTCTATGTTATAGTCATTAAAATATACATATAGATGTGGAGTATTGAACAGATTTGGTAAATAATTATACATATATATATATATATATATATATATATATATCCAAATACTGCTCTGTTTCATTTAATTAAATTCAATAACTATTTATTAGGTGCCTACTACTTGCAGATCACCAGTAGGTAATGCTCACAGTAGATTTTGAGACACATGAAGCTCACATCATCCACATCAAAAGCCAAACTTTAGACAGTATACTAAAACCTTAAAAATAATCAAAAGCAGAGCTAAAGTTGAATAACAGAGCGAGATATATCTAGGAGAAGTGCTTGGGATAATCAGATAAGACAGTGACATCTGTGTCCGTCCATAGGGAAGCATGGCTCCTTTGCTTGGCACGTATTAGGAGACAATGGGAACTTGATCTGCAGTTCTTTTCATCTCCCAATCTGAGATTCAGTTATCATCCTGATTAGTTTCCTTTAAAAAGTGAAAGAAATGCAGAATTAATTTGTAGTGATAATAAATCTTGCAGCATCCCTCTAAATACATTTTTGTGTCTCTGGCAGTATGCTTTGCATTCATATCTACAGTGTCTATAAACCATTTACAATACAATTCAGAGAAAAATTATTCTTAGGGTCACCCAGCTAAGAAGACTAACACTTGAGATATAGTTTATTTTTCAGAAAAAAATAAAAACGTTCATTATCATGCAAACCTCATAGGCAAATTATTTAAAAGTAAAAACAGCTAAAAAATAAATGTTTAAACACTTGGCATTCCATTCTGTTTGAGACTTGCTATACTCTAAAAGTCAGTTTACATACACAGAAATAAATATGACTAAGTAGTTTCACCTGCTCTGAATAACCAATAATGTAACAGGGGAACAGAATGTCACACTTGCTTCTGAGGCTCTACCTCATGAGGTGGAAGAGGCTAGATGTGCCCCTGGGATGAACTAGGCCACTGCAAGGGGCATGATTCCACCTTGGGTGTGCTCAAGTCCAAGGGCTCTGGATAGAGTACAACCACAGTACTTGCAAACTCCTAAAACTTCCCTACAGAATTATTTAGAGTCTGGCAAAACTTAAGTCATTCATTCCACTGGAAGAAATTCATGGACTTGAACTTCAGAAAATCTCCAAATGCCCCACAGGGAGATACTGTGGACCTTAAGCTTCATGGTTAAGACACGTCCCAGGAACTGCAGCCCTTACTTAGTCCTGGTGGTGATCTTAGAACTAGCCCAGGTCTGAGGGGACCTAGTAGGGAGGGTGTCCCTTCACAGCCCACTCAGTCACATCTGAACTAAATTAGGAAAAGCAAAAAAGGCAGTCCTTCTCAAGCTGGTGCTTTGGTTTTAATTTCATTGGAGAACAACCATAAAGTATCACCTACAAGGTACCAATTGATCTAACTGGCTCATATAATGTTTCAGTTTTTTAACCCTGTCTTACTTAAGAGTTAATTTCTATAAACAAAAATTCTTTTCAAATGAAACACACTTCTAGGGATTATGATTGAACTCCCCATTTTATACTCTGTCTTTAAAATCAGGTTCGTCATACCTCTGTTCCTGTATTTTTTCTGGAGAGGAACCAAACTTGCATTGGTTCTTTTTTGCCCTTCATGGACACTGGGCCTCTGTGCTCCAAATGGAATTGTGTATCTGAGTTTTCTGGAGACATAAGACATCTAAAAGAGAAGGGAGAGAGAGTAAAGAGAGAAGTAGATAAAGATTCTTGGGAGAAGGGGTCATGTACCCCCATTACAAATTAAGACAGCAAAAGTTTCTAAAGTTGTATTTCAAGACACTCCAGGTTTTAGTAATAATGATCATGTCAGGAGTTCCTAAGATGGTGTAGAATCATTTCAAATGGGAACAATGACATAATCTTCTTAAATGAAAAATAATCCCAAATGCAGGGGAAAGAAGTGGAGGTGATAACCACTTGAAGATAAAGAAAAAAAATCACTGAGTTAACACACATGCAAGAAACTCAGTGAAACTCAGTGAATACCAAGGCTTTTCCCCTTACCTGTAAGTATATTCAGAAACATTTATTTTCCCCTTTTCGCCTGTAGTTTCTGTTCTGCTTGTGAGGTTGACCGTGTTTCCAAAGAGACAATATCGGGGCATCCTCTGTCCTATGACACCTGTCACTACTTCTCCAGTGTGTATCCCTATTGTTATCTGCAGAAACCAAAGCTTTGCTTTAATAACTTTGATCAGTAATATATGCATTTTTGCTTATGTTATGTTATGGAATGTAGAATCATCATATAAAATCATAAGAATTCTCTATAAGAATTTCAAGCACATTACAAGCAACTTCAAAAACTGTCACCAAATCTTGTGTCCCAAGAGAAACATTCTGCTCCAAAAGAATCATTTGAAGTCTGAAGATTGCAAAGATGTGAACGCGGCCACTTGCAAGACACACAGTAAAGAGATTTTATGCAATAAAACAGAAGAGATAAGAAGTTTAATCTCATTCTCATGACTTTTCAGTACATGGGACAAATGAGATAATTTCCAATATGAGAGAATGTAATACAATGGTTTTAATAAAAATACTCTGGAATTTACTGTCAAGATGCCCTTCTTTGCACATAGTAATGATCTCCTGCACAAGAATATAAATTCATTTCTCTCAAAGGACTACTACCAATATTACACACACACTCACTTATTTATAAATGGGTTTTTTTTTGTTTTTGTTTTTTTTTTACTAACCTGAACAGATTCACCATCTACTTGAACCTGGCCAGCAATTTCCATCATGTCCAAGGCCAGGTGGCAAATGGATCGTGCATGGTGGATGCAGGGCTCTGGTAAGCCACTCACTGTCATGTACTTATCACCAACGGTCTCCACCTGACACAGCACACATAGTCAGATGTTCACTGGTTAGCATAAAAATGACACTTTCATTTGTTACTATAATAAAAGACAAAAATTTTCCCAGGGTTCTCAATAACTTTAAGCTCTCCTTCCTCTTAACTCTATTAAAATCCTAATAGATTAAATTCCAACAAGAAGAAATCCTGGAATTATTTGAAATTTATGCACTCGGTACTTAGAGTTATTAATGAGCAGAGAAACAATTGGTTTCCTCTAGTAAGCAATTAGTTTCCCACATGAGATCCCCTTCTAATTCAGTAGAATAATGTATTACCTTATTTTTCCCTGAAATGTGAGACATTTTGATGGCATAAGCGCTCCATCTGAAGTTCAGTGATTTATTATGGTCCTTAACCATTTATTCTTATGATATGCTCAACAAGTGCTACACTGTACCTCAGAAAATGACTACAAAATAAATAGTCCCTGTGAACTTATGTTACCCTGGATGCCTAGAGATGGTTTAGTTAACATTCTTGCCTTTATAAAGCACTATTCCACTGACTTTCATTTTTCCAATATTTTATTTGTTTTTAGTTGAAATAAAGGGCAGAAACACTGAATAAATGTTTATCTTCAAATTGATATTATCTAAAAGCAAATCTGAGTCCCAAGGTCCTGTCTAAAGCTCCCCGACTTCTTTACAATGCAAGGCATTTACATAATTCAGTAAAAATGTCTTTTACAGAGTATTAAAATGAATGCTATTATTTCTACTAAATGTGATAAATGACCTGCATGGTTTTGTTACTCAAGTGCAAATGAAGTGATGAAGATTTTCTTTTAACCAGGGAATCTTCTGCTCCATAAAACATTGAGCTTGGTTACATGAAAAAGAAAGTTTTATAACAAGAAATAATTATTTAAGAAAACAGTAAATAGTGACTACATGGAGGCTTACTGACCCAAGACTGCAGCTATGGTCTGAGAATAGGGATAGTAGTGCTTCTGAAGGGGAAGTTCAGAGCTCAGATTCTGAACAGCCCTGCAGTGGGTTCTTATAAGGACTTGCCTTATAAACAAAGGGATTTTTCCGTGAATCTGTCAGTGTGTCGAATCTGGTGTAGAGGTCGTTGAGAAGGTTGACAATCTTCATGGCCCCTTCTCCAGATGCATGCTTGCTACAGAAAGCATTGAAGCCCACGATGCCACTGAAGAGGATGGTCACGTTGTCGTATCTTTTGGCAGGCACTGGACGCTTATGCCTCAGTTCATTGGCAACGGATGGAGGGAGGACAGAATACAGCAATCTGTTTGTCAGGGTTAGGAGAAAGCCACTGTGAGAAATGCTGATAATACTTTAGTATTTTTGCTGGTCTTTTCAGAGAGCACCAATGCCATTTGCACAGGGTTTTGATAAAAAACTTCAAGATTAGTATCACATTCTCTCTATATATGTATATACATATATAACACACACATACATATGTGTACATATATATATATGCATATGTGTAATATATGTATACATTTGTGCATATACATATATATATATACATATAAATGTACATGTGTGTATACATACATATATATGCAGAGACAGGAGATATAGAACATATCATTTGTTATTCTAATCACATATATTCCTAAATCCAAGCCTATTCAAACCAAGTCAAAATAAGCCAAACAAATAAGTAGGTAAAACAAAGGATTGGCAATGGAAACTCAGTTTTCATTTATTTTCCCATATATCCTGTTCCTGCTATTATGACATTCACAGTTTGAAAGTGGTCACTATCAGTGCCTAAAACATTGTCTGTAAAACACAATAATAGAAACATGTTTACTTCTCATGAACAAGCAATTCATCTCAATCTTTGTAAAGTAATAAATGAAACAGCACTATTCTGCAGTCTCATTCACACCTCACTTCTTCAAAGAGGTCATTGACAAAACAGGTGGAAATTGGTTTAGACAAGAAAACATCTTCTTTCTGTAAGCAACACTGAAAATACCACTGTGGCATTGAGGATTGTCCCTTTAGGGACAATTGTGGTGAGCACACAGGTGGAGGAGGAGAGGTGATAGATTAAGGAGATGAGCAGAGACTTGTGGGCTCTTAATAAAAAGAAACAGGAACAAATGAGGTAACCTCATCTTTTCCCTGCCCAAAGCCAAAGGTGAAGTTTAAATATACAAAACAGAGCTGAGCTCTCAATGTTTCTTCTAGCCATAGTGGAATGTCTCCAGTCTTGTATTTCAACATCTAAACAGATAACACCTTATAAAATATTAAAGCTATCTTTGAATAGTAAGTGCAAACAGAGTAGAATTATTTAGCTTTAAAGGAAATTAATAGTGACTGGTTTATAACAAAATCACCTTGGAAACCCAACATTTTGTAATCTAATCTAATCTAATCTCATGGAAGGATTCTTGAAGTGAAAGAACTCTAAAGATAAAAAAATTAAAAAATAAAAAAATAATTTCAGAAAGTCAAACCCACCTTGGGGAAATAAAACAAAGAAATCACCCTGTGATTAGTACTTATCAGCTACACAATTCAAAGACAAGTCGCCCTTGTTCCAGTTCCCCAAACTCTCTGGTTTGGACTCCAGGTCTAGTGTGGTAATTGAAGGCTCTATTCAAATTGACAATTTAGGGGGAAGTAAATTAAGAGCTTTTTCAATATATTATATAGGTTACATAGACATTACATCAGTTTAAATATACATTCTTTGGATTATTAGTTATCTATGTTACTGCTATTGTTTGGAACTGACATTACTATCTTTCAGATTCATAATTCCCAGGCCCTACACTAATTTAGAGTACAAGAAAAGACATCTTTGAAATAAAACAATTAATTCAAAGTTCATTGTTCAGCACCCACCCAACCCTTGGACCAATGAACATGGTCAGGATACAACTTTTGCATGAATTCAGAATTTGATTTGGATTATTCTTACACTTTTCTGAGAGATATTCTGACCTCTATCCTTTACCTTGATTTCTAAAAATAGAAGACATATTTTTCTTATCTTTGAGACTGATATATTTTCTTATTCATATTTTACTTTTTTAAGAGAGAGAGAGAGAGAGAGAGAGAGAATTTTTTAATGTTTATTTTTTAGTTTTCGGCGGACACAACATCTTTGTTTTGTATGTGGTGCTGAGGATCAAACCCGGGCCGCATGCGTGCCAGGAGAGCGAGCTACCGCTTGAGCCACATCCCCAGCCCTCATATTTTCTTTCTACAGCAAACTATGGCTGGGGATGTAGCTCAGTGGTAGAGCAATTGTCTGGTAGCCATGAGACACTGGGTTCCAGCCCCAGCATTTAAATAAATAAATAAATATTAAGTAAATAAATAAGAGCAAAGTAGAAGATTTTACCTACTGTTCTAGATATACATCAGTCCCATGATTTTTTAGCCTTGATAGCAATCTTAACTATAGTATCATCATAATATGAGTAAAACTTTGTCCTTATTTAACCATATTCTTACGTGTCTGTCTTTTTCTTTTCATCTTCCAGGGCTCTTAATGTGAGCTGCAGTCTGTCCGTGAGAATTTCCAGTTCTTGGGTTAGTTTGTATTCCTCCCTGAATTGTTCTCCCAAGAGAACAAGGTCTCGGGTGGCATCATGCAGAGGGATGTCACTCAGATACAGACCTCTCCTTGTCAAATCATCCAGGTTCATCACACTGTCATACAGAGAAATAAGACAAACTCACTCCCAACTTGTTCCCGTGACAAGATCAGCCCTGATTACTGTCACGGAGCATCGTCCTGATAACTCCTACCATTCAAAGGCAGGGTAAAGAAAAAAATGAAGGAGAATTGAATTAATAATATGACTTTAGTAAATTAGATATTTAAAGATCTATCAAAAGACAGTGAGCTTGAGATGCATTTTCATCAGGTTGTATTTTTTGGAATCAAAGAGTGTGCAGAAAATGGGTCTATGGAATATGCTTAATATGTACTTAATACAAAGTTGCTATTTATAATTTTCTAGAATTTTTCCTTATTATAAACAAAGGAGGAAAAATCTATCTTAGCAGAAATGATGCTTCTTTTGAGAAACTAGTTCATTTTTACCCATGGGTTCTATGAATCTTATAACTGGCTGTATTTCTCATTTGAACACAACATTTAAAAGTTTACAATATTTATTACCCATCTTCAACATATATTTATGTACTTAAGAGACCTTTTGTGCTATTCTTACTTTTTGTTTTCAGTTCTTCTTCGGTGCTTATTCTCTTTGACTAATTTTTCTCATTTTTTGAAGCATTATTTGACCTTGCTGAATCCTACTGCACTCTTTGTAACTTGTTATATTTGGAATGACTTAATAATGTTTATTGAGTCAGCCAATATCTGGTAAGTGAAAAGTTCACGGCTCTTAAAAATTCAACTCACACATCTTAAGGTTACATTATTGCTTTGAATTCTGTAAATGCAAAGGAATTCTGGTTACTCTGAATAATAATTTCTCTAAAATGACAAAATCAGGTTATGACTTTACTAAACAACTTTAGATTAACAGAAGTTTCTCTTGCAATAAATTATCAGCAGAAATGTCCATAAATCTAAGCAAAAATTAGCATGGCAATATACAAAATAAAATAAAGATTTTATTAATGAAGTAGTCTCTTTAGATATTTTGTTAAATGGAATAGGTAAGATGAAGCCCACTTGCAGAAATAAACCTATTTAGAAAAAGGCATTGGCCAAATGGTATGTAAGACCTGCCTATAAGCAGAGAAAAAATGGATTATTATAAGTTTAAAATGGAAATGATTGGTAAAAAATGTTCATAATGAGTTAGAAAATTTAATCAAATTATAAGTATCTCACTGTCTTAAAAAAGTTATTTTAATGAGCTAGCAAACATTTTTTCTTCAATTTAAACCAATCATTCAGAAATTATTTATCGTACAAGTAAGACTGCTTTACTTAATCTCTTAGTTTATATAATGTGAGAACAATCTTTCTGTGCACATGAGCAGGTCTAAGAATGTCTCACTATAGGACAAATTTCTAGATATGGCAGTGAACAAATATACTCAAAGCTGGTTGTGGTGGTGTAAGCCTGTAAATTCCGGCCCCTTGGGAGGCTAAGTCAGGAGGATTGCAAGCTCAAAGCCAGCCTCAGCAACTTAGTGAGGTCCTAAGGTCATCTCTCTAAACAAAGTATAAAAAAGGTCTGGAGATGTGGTTCAGCGTTTAAGCACCCCCAGGTCCAATCTCCAGCACAAAACAAAACAACAAAAAAAACCCAAACAAACAAACAAACAACAACAACAAAAAAAAAAACAGAGTACACGCCAAAATTTCTGCTTCTGCTTTCAAAGACACCTTTCTTTCCATGAACAAAAATTGTACCTATTCGTGAGCTGTTATTCTACTGAAGCTCAACATGGAAAGAGGCAAAGGAGAAAAAAAAATACTATTGATAGCAGGTGAGATACTATTAGATCAATTTAATTTATTTACACCCCATAATTTTGTCTCTTTTATTTCCATAACATGTAATTTCCAGAAAATATCATTATTATTCTTATATTGTCATATATATTAACATTTGATTGAATAATATGTAATTAATATTTAATACAATTAATTGTTTAATAATATATTGTTCTTATGTGTTAATACTACAGTTATAATATTAAGAGAGGTTGTTACTAAGTTTGTTAGATTTTTCAGAAATTATAATGTAGCATCTTTTAACAGAAAGAGATCTTGGTGAAGTTAAATTAAAAATTTAACCAATAATCCACCAAAAAAGTGCTTTCTCAAATGTGTTAGTAGAGAATGCACATGCATTTTAGTTTTACAAAGTTAGAAATATACAAAATATCACCTAATAACAAACCCCCACAGTTATCTTTTCCTGTTGTTCTAAAGCAAATTTAGATATATTTTTTATATTCTGGATTCCCATGCATCTTTTAGAAAAATATTTCTCAAACTGTAAAAATACCAATGCATAGATTTGTTCCTTTTTGATGTTTATTATAAACAACATATTCTACATAAATTTCAATTTAACAATATATGTTGACTAGTGTATCTTATAAAATCATTAAATAATTTTAATATGAAATAACTGAAATCCAAAAATCATTAGCATCCTTCTACAATTTTTGCCCACATACTATAGAAAGGTTCATTTCTGGGTGCCAAATGTATCCATGTCTTTATGCCATCATATTGGATGCTTTTATTTTTAATCAAATCTCTTGAATATACAATAATATACAATTAGCTAACTACAGATTAGATATCCCATGATACAGTGGCATATAGAACTTTGCAAACGGATTTAGACATGACAATAGATTGTGTGACTTCTTCTGAGTGCAACAAATGTTAAATGAGATCATTTTTGTTATGGAGAAGTATAACAAAGGTTGGAAAATCCTATTACACTTTAACATAGGTAAACATGATGGACTATAATGTTATTGAACTCCTGTTAGCTAAAGATGGTACTTATATCTGTAACGATCAATCAAAAAATATTACCTTGGTGAACACAGAAAAAGTATGCTGTCTGCTTCAGGTAAGTAGATCATTTGACCCTTGAGACGTAAGCAGCTGATCTCAGTCCCAGTCAGTTCATCCTCACATTCTAATTTCTCTACATCCAGTAATCCTTCCTTGAAAAGGCAAGACATAACCATTAACTAGTGCCTTTCTCCCTATGCGCAATTCAGCAACAAGGACACACATTCCTCATTTCCCCCCATGCATAAAGAAGAATAAGTGCCTCATAGCAGGAGAGGGCATTTCAACAGGTGATAAGCATAAGTGGTGACATTATGATAGACACTACAGAAAAGTGAATGGATGGTCTCTTCTGAACTCACAAAAGTGGTATCTACTGCTCATATATTTAAAGTTTTCATGAATCTTGTTTTCCCTTATTTTTCCAGTATGGCTACAACACATATTACCAGGTTCTACCAAAGAATAAACCAAGCCAATCCTGTATTCACAGAGTAGCTGAAAGCAGTCAGTTCCAAATATATAAAAATGTATAGGTATGGCCTTAGGGAGAGATTTAAGAAGGATAAAATGTATCCAAGGTAAACTACCTTTGCTATAATTATTCCAAAAACACAAACTGTGCGATCTGGACACTATCTTAATTATCAACCACATGATATTTTATCTCTTTTGTTTTCCCACAAAATGGCACCAAGAAAAATAAACAAGTAAGAATAAATGGCTTAGGGTGAACTTCAAAAAAAATCAAAAACTGTTCTTCTCATTTCTAAAATAAGTTGTCAACACTGCATAGGGAGTAGAAGATGATGATTTTACTATGATATGACACTGGACTATCCCAGTGAAACTTCTAAAACTCAGTTCCATTAATTTTGATCAGATAATACAGCTCATGTTTCTTAGCCACACTTCAAATCACTAATATCACCTTTTAGATAAGCATGTTTTTGAGGTTTGGCTTTTATCTTGCTATAACTTCTCCATCTCACAGAATGTCACAGTAGATAATTTTCTCTTCTGATCATGTCTAATTAGTAACACAACTAACTTATACTCTACAATGTCTTTAATGCAATAAGATCTTATTACCTTGCTTCTCAATACAAAAACGGTATTGATATGTGAAAGGATCCCATGGAAACTAATATCAATATGAGGACGAACCAGAGAGAAGACAGACAGAAGGCTGCAGTTCCCAGGCTGGAGCTAGAATGTAGATAAAGAGCAAAGGTTACTTCAGTAGTTGAAATCAATTTTATGATTTTGTATTAATAACTGCATTAAACCAGCTCAATTATTTTTTTAAAAAAAAAATTGGAACTATTGTATAAGAAACATATCTCAACAATGGATTCAAATCCCCCTGTATGCAACTCAGTGGTCAAGTGGACATCAAGTAGTTGCATTAACATAAACCCTAGTGTGGATTCAGACAATTAATATCTAAATATAAGCTGATGCAAATAAAATAAGCATTTTCAGAGGAACAAATAAGGAAAATCTGTCTTCAAAATCTAGCATTATATGTTAAATGCCTGGTTAAATGCCCATGTCCTTTGATGCTTTTTCTTCTAAACCCCATGACAATCTTTGTTCTTTTTTTTAAATTTTCTTCTTTTATCTGAATATGTTAATGGTTGATTTTCAAAGCTGTGTAGAAGGTAGATATGCAATAAATATTTACTCAATAAATGAAAAAATAAATAAAATCTGTTAACAGCAAGTTCCCCATTTTGTAATTAAAACTAGTTATATTATTCTCACAGATATTTCCTGTTGCCCCATAAGTGATCAAAGCAGAAACAAATAAACAAATTTCCTAAGGAAAGTTGCTGTATTTCAACTATATTGTTGATAAAAATTTATGGGATGTGTGATATGCTTCATTACTTGATATAGTCAAAGGGTTAAATGAATGAAGGGCCACATGTATCAAAGCTACCAGGTCCCAAGGCAGTAAGCCATCATTTTACCTGGGGGAGCACTCTGTATATGGCATTGCCACATTGAGTGACCACTAGGTCCCGGTCAAATATTATGTGAAAAGGAAAAGCTTTGCAGAAGGTATATGGGCTGATGCGTGATTCCTGGGTACCATTTTCTTCAAATCTGTCAAGATCTTCGTAAAAATCTTCTTCTTTTGACTCTTTTTCCTCAATTAAGAATTGAGTATGATCACATTCTTCATTTCTCTGCTGAATAACCTAGATGCCAAAGAGGGGAAATGACATTAACTGTCTGTATTTCAGTTGAGATAGCACCTCTAAATATAAGAAACTGGTTATGAGAATTACATTTAGAAGGTTAGTTGTAAAATATTAAAATATATGCAAATATACACATGTTTAAAACAGAAAATATTTCTGAGCATTGATGTATGAAATTTGATGATTGAATAATTGTTATTTACAAATATGGTATCTGCTCTCCCCACCCTGTGACCCATATGGCCTCTTGGGGGTAGAATTAGGGGAAAACACACACCTCAGACTGGTGTTTTTTATAGGCACATTCATATAATGAAAAACCTACAAACCCCACAAGGAAACAATACTTAATATGATAAAAATAATATTTAAAGACAGTGAAAAATTAATACAGAGAGATGTATATTTTAAAGTATATACAATGTCCTTTTTAATTTGTCAATTAGCAAGTAAAAAATCACAATAGTCTAGGTAGGGTCCTAAAAAGGAGGCAACAGTAAAGACATCTGCATTAAGGCTCACTTGGGCTAGATGTATTCATTTGATATCAAGATTTTAAAAAGGGGATCTCATGAAAATAGAGAAAATAGACAGCAGATGAACAAAGTAGAGGAAGATGATCGGGAAGGAGGGAGAAGGAAAAGGAAGGAGGGAATGAAATCTGCCAAAATATGCTATTTTCATGAGTATACCACAGTAAATCATATATATATGTATATATATATATATATGTATATATATATATTTATTTATAATGCATAAATTACAATGATAATAATAATAATAAAATAAATAATAATAAAAGAGAGATCAATAAAGCAAGTAGATCAGGATAGAAAAGAGGAAAGAGAAAGGAAAGATACTGGGGAATGAAATTAATCAAATTAGGTTATGTGCATATATGGATATGGCTAATGAATCCCAGTATTATATATAATTATAGTGCACCAATAAAAAGTAAAGTAAATGTATGAAGTATCTAAGAATAAATCTGATAAAAGATGTGAAGGATCTGTATAGAGAAAGAAAACTATATAATCTTACTGAGAGAAAGTAAAGAAGACCTAAATAAATGCAGTGAAATGCCATATTTGCATATCTGCAAAAAAAAAAAAAAACGAAGATTGGAAATGAGATGCATATACTATTTTAATTGAATTCCAGTAAGATTTCCATTCATGGATGTATTTCAAACCTCTATGCAAGGTTTTAATTTTTAAGTGTATCTGGATTTGATAATGTCACATTACACATAGTGCACATTCTAAATGGATAAAACTAAAGATGCACCCACAAATCACCAACAGGTAAGAACTGACAACTACCAAAAGAAAATCATATATTTTAACATGACATGACTAGATAAAATACATGAGATACTTTTCTAACATAATCAGTTTAAATGTTGCAGTTTTATTTTGTATAATACTGTAGTTTGAAAGTTTGGGACTTTCCATGGTATTAGAACATAACTATGATAGCTAAGAAAGTACTGCCCATTAGATGGTCATTAAAGACAGTCAAAATAGGATATCTCTGTCTCCACGTAGTTCAAATGTAGGCTCACTACAAAATGCCACTTGAACTTGAATATGCTGAACACATAAAAAGAAGCTCACTGGGAGAGATTATACTGACAGAAAAACAATGATTCCCTTTGTTGCAGTTACTCTATTATTGCCTTGAAATTAGCACTCAAAACTAGTGAAGTATATTATTAATAGTAGTTCAAGTTTTGAAGTTCCAGATCTGGCTTCTTTGACCAAAGACTTTTTTTTAAAATGCCAAAATTTCAGTTGAAAAGAAGAATAAAACATTGCAGCTATATTTCAAGGCAAAAAAAAAAATCACCCCCCCAAAAAAATCTGTAAAATAATATCTAATTTTATACTATGGATATCTTGCAGGCTGAAATTCACAACTCGGTTAGTTACACAATCTCCTGCTTCCCAGCTGGTGTGTGTGTGCTCACAGGGAATGCAAAGAAATTTCTTCTTGCCTTAAGCAATGTATATTCAGAAAGAAACTCTGCTGGCACAAGCAATAAAAAAATATCCAGTATAATGCATTCTAAGGCCAAATATAGAAGAGTACTGGTGTTTTCACTGTTCTAGGTTACACATATTTCTAGTAAAGTCCATTAGCATCAATCACAATAGGTAAATTCAGAATATCGATTTTAATATATTTACAAGTGTCATATGTGTTAAGAAGAGTCTCCAGCATGGTGCATTACCTTCATGTCAATTTCAGTTCCATGTATTTGCTGAGCTACTGTTTTGATGATTCCAATGACAATATCCTGTAGTCCTTCTCTCTCTGAGTAGTAGTGAAGAATGAGTCCCTTGCCCTTTTCTGCATCAGTGCACCTGAAGGAAGGTGCCCGCATACCTGGGTAGATGGTAGCAAGATGGTCATGCAGAGCATCAAGATTCTGCAGGGAAGAGTAAAGAGGGATGGATAAAAAGCACTTCCACAATGACAGTGAACTTCAGAAGAGCAAGATACGGGAAAAAGGCTCAAAGCTGAGTTTATTTGTCAGCTCGGCAGAGCAAACATTCAGATGGCACATTTTTCACTTGCTACACTGAGAAATCTCCAGGGCAAGTGCCACAGGAAATTGAAACTAAAATAGTACAATTAAAAATATATATCTACGGCCACTAATAGCACACTTTAAGAATGGACAAAGAAATGGCATGTAAAGAAAATGCCTGACATTGTCACATTGTCTGTTTTCACTTTTCAAAAATTTCTCTCTGCTGTGATGATTCTGGTGAGGATTAAATGTTGACTAATCCTTAAAAAAAAAAAAAAAAAAAAAAAAGAAAAAGAAAAAGAAAATGCCTGAGCCAGATAAAAGATAGAGTTTGAAGGCTAAAGCAAAGATAGGCATATTTTTAGGAGTTTTAGGTAGTTGTATATTCATCTTGTAATAAGCAATAGGGAATACCCTTCAGTTTATACTGTGATCCTCAGACTTAGTTTTTATTTTAATATCAATCTTAGAGTGGTGAGGTTATGAGAAACATAAGTATATTATTTTATGGAGTGATATTTTAGAAGTTTAAAGCACATTTTAGAAATGAAAGGAGCATATTTCTCCACATTCACTAACAGTCTTCAATAAAGATAAAAAGTCATGGAAAGTTTGTGAAATAATTAACTTTTGGAATTGAGGTCTTGGAAAACTGATAAATTGGCTAGTAAATATTTTCTATTCTTGTAGACTTACATTAGTTTAGAACATGTTAAATTTCCTAGAGTCTTATATTAGTCATATACAAAACTGGTTCCTATAAATATTATCACAATAAGTGATGCAAACTATACTTTTAACTTGGTCCAATGTGACTTTCAAAATAACAATTCACAATTCATGTGTAAGTGTGTGTGTGCGTTGCCCATAATATACACACACAGCCAACATGGTCACGAAGGCTGTCACTCTAATGCTCAAATAGGTAAATCTGGTGTCTTTTTGTATTGCCTCATCTATACAGTGCTTTCTCTTTTCTTCCTCAATATTACATCTGTTAAAATCAAGTCAGGCTAGTTCTTAACAAAAGCATCAAATCATTCTAATCGCTTCTAGAGGCTGCAGTGGCTGTGTAAAGATAATCCAATGTGGCAGACAACAAGTGTTACACAGCTGATATTACTTACAAACCCTTGAATCTTAAATTTATATTTTGTTCAGTTGAATGGTACAAGGCGTTCCTCCTATGACAAGTTCTTCTCATGGGGATTCTTCCCTGCCTGAGAAGGGACAGCTTGAGGGCTGCACTTCATGACCCTTGAGATCCTTTTCACTTATATTGATGCTGGGAAAAATCTCATGAAAGATAATGTGCTGAGAAGAAAAAAATTGCCAAAATATGTTTTTCCTTTTAGCTTCATGTGCCACAAATTCCTTCTAAATCAAAATTGAGTTTGTGGCTGAATTAAGGGCATTTGTCTAATATAGTCAGGCTCAGAACTATGGTTTATTTGAAAGAAAAAAAAAGACTCAAGCAAGCATTTAATTTTTTTTTCAATTTTTTCTTTATTTCATAAGTCAATAGGCCCATACCACTTTCATACCCACCTATTTTCGTCTTGTGTCATATGTATTATTAGCACATTTTTACACAAAGTCAATGTCTATATAAGAAATGGTACCATTTCTGTTAGCAGTAACCCTAATGCTCAGGCATGTCAGAGACTGGATACAACCACCCACACCTGGTATTTGATGGGTCACTAAAGATAGGTACTACACCATGTATGTGGGTGGAGCCATTTTAATCTAAATAGAGTTACTGATAATATCAAGACCTTAATATTGGTAATAAATTCTGCTTCAATTTATCACTTAAGGCAAATAGAATACAGAAAAAAACTGAGTGAGAATGTTCACATTTTAAGTAACCAACTTTTCTGTGGTAACAAACTCTCTGGAGATTTGCTGTTTTATTGAATTTACTATTAATTAAATGGACAAGTAAAGTGCTTTTCTGGAGCATAAAAGATTTAACACCACTTTGTAATATTGATTTTCTTTAGATAGTCTCTAACATAAAAAATGCCCCTGGGACTTCTTTAGTTACAGCTTTCTTTACTTGGTTTTACTCTCAAAATTAAAGTGATTTCCACAGCCTACCTACTTGAAGAAACAGGATTAATGATTATAAATTAAATTATTTTATTTGAGTGTTATTATATTGCTAATATATGTACCACCTTCATCTTTAGGACCACAATTATTGTGGCAGCCTCAAAAAGGTACAAAAACAGTTTCTTAGAATAACTGAGACAAAACCTTTTCTACATTTAATATTCTATCTAAATGAAGCTGATTATTAATCACTGTGTGGTTACAATGTATTCTGAAGAAAAACAGTTTCATCTCAAAAATGATAATCTGTATCATTTCTAAATATACCCATGAAAGCAAGTACACTAAGAAAAGAGCTGTGTAGTCTAATACAAAGCACACACACACACAAAAGAATGAATTACACATATACACATATATGAATGAAACCCAAAGAGAAATGGAATATATATATATATATATATATATATATATATATATATATATATATACACACACACACACAAACACACACCACACACTGCAGTACAGGTAGGTTTCCAGGAAATTAAAAGTATGATTATATTGATTCTTCCTGCTTTTGTGAAATAAATGAGAGAAAGAGAATGAGAGAGAGAAGAGAGGAGAGGATAGAGAGGAGGTCCATGCACCTATTTTATGTTGAGATAATGAAAGGTTAGTCTGAGAATTCAATTTCATTTCAAATTGTTTTGATATCATTTTGCTGTTCATTCTACATCCAAAATGAATGCACTTTTTTCTACTCAGGAATGCTTCTACCCAGAAGTTCATATTACCCTGTCACCTGACATTTATCATTTGTAAAAGAAAAATTAGTTTCCGGTATCCTGGAAAACTATACTGAAGTTCCAGATTTAGTATGCTCCACCGATTTAGGAAACAAAAGACAATTTATTATTTCTTTGATAAATGCTTTAAAGTTAAATGTTTTTAAAGATCTCAGAATATTGCAAAATATGTATAAACTTCTTTTTTTAAATATGCTTGCCAAAATAAGCTCAGACATAATTACATGGTATGAAGAAATTCACTACTTCATTTTCTTGCTTCCTTTATATATAATCCAGAATTCCTAAATGATCAACAGAAATGAATTTAATAAGACCTTGCCTTGAAATTTAAAAAAAAAAAAAAAAAGAGATTTTTTTTTTTTAGTCTTCAAGAATGGTACCCTAGCAGATGAGGAAAAGGTAATTGTCTATATTGAGATTAGTGAAGTTGAGATCTGAAATAAACTTAAAAATCAATAATTACAAATCTCTCTGTTTCTTTCTCTCTCTGAAGGAGGATGAAACACATTTCCTTTGTTTTTATTCCTCAGACCTCTGAAAAATAGGACCAGCACCAACCTTTTAAAATGAGAATCCTGGGGTGAGGAGCAGGTAGGGGGGCAGGAAAGATGGTGGAATAAGGTGGACATCATTACCCTAGTACACGTATGACTGCATATATGGTGCGATGCTACATCATGTACAACTAGAGAAATAAAAAGTCGTGCTGCAATTGTGTACAATGAACCAAAATGCATTCTGCTGTCATATATACCTATTTATTAAAATAAATTATTTAATTAATAAAAAATAAAATAAGAATCCTGTACCTTAAAAATCATTGTTTAGGTTTTCTAAGAAAGAAGTCATTTTGGAAATTGAAGATTAAAATTTTCAACAAACAAGACCTAAATAAAATGGCAAACCCAATCCTGGATAAAGGAAATTGCAAAGGATATAGAATAAGATGAAAGCAAGTAAGAGGTTAATGCTTTAATGACACTTTTCTGAGTTTTTTTCCAGCAAGTTTTAAAAGAAATATTTCCTTAAGGAATAGGCTTCTACCTGAAAAAAATTAACAAAGTAAAAATCCCTATTTGAAAGAAATTGTACCAATCATTAAAATTATTTAAATTGGAATAGGTTTGCATTAAAAATATTTATCATTACCACTCTTGACATGCATATTTTAATTAAAGAATAATGAAAATAGTCAAAGATCTATACATATGTAAGATATTCCACTTACTGTTGTGCTTTTAAACCCATGTTTTAAAAAGATCCTGCATATATAATATGACATTTGACAGTTAATTGATGGTCTGTGAAAGTATACAAAAGATATTCAAAGAGCAATGTCTTCTAGTTCTAAATTATTTATTTTTCTTCCATCACAAGCCTCTTAAAAGAAAACTGAATCCTCTTGTGTCAATTTTAAAATTGCAGGCTGTAGAAATTGACATTTTGGATACTAATTTGGATGCTAAGAAAACAGTTTCTTTTAAAATTTAAAAGTTAAAAATAAAGTGAATAATGCATTCTTTTCTAAGAAATATAAATAATTTAGGGAAGTATTAGAATTTTACAGCTGTTCAGGAAAATCCTCATATTTCCCAAAATAGCCTTTAGCACAAACATTTAAGAATTAGATCAGTCATCAATCCCAGATTGTTGCTGGTGGGCTGGCCAAATCACAATGTTGTATTTTCTAAGCCAAAACCTGGAGCCAACTGGATATGAAGAAAATCCTTTTGCAGGCTGAACAGAGTCACTGAATGAAGAACTTGAATATTGGTTAGCTAAGAGAATCAGTGAAACTGTCAAATGGTCACTATAACCAAGATCAATTTAAGGACCCAGTATCTCCAGCCAACAATGAAAGAATAAACATTCTTTTAAATGTTCAGTTGAGACCCTTATGCATATTTAAACAGGACCATAATTTAAATCCAGACTGGCCTCTAAAATTGCATTTTGCCTGTTTAATTTTCAATAATTAACCTGGCAGCCTTTGACGCTCATTTTAATTTCATCTTAACTCTGTAAAATTCTTGGGGAAGTAAAGAATCTACAATGTAATTGAGCAACACCACTGAAATTGAATTGGCCATCCTGTTTAGGGTCCCATTCTCAGAGGTCATATATCATCCTAGCAAACATGGCTTATTCAAAGAACTTGGCTCATTGTACAATTGTGCATGCGCGGGCACGCACGCACACACACACACACACACACACACACACACTAGCACAGACTTAAAATATAAAGGGAAAATAATATACACACTACTGTTTCAGTTATACATTGTTTTATATCAAACCACTGCAAAACTTACTGGCTAAAAACAACATTTTATTATTGTCTTGTATGGTTCTGTGGGACATCTGAGAACAAAAGTTCTTGCACTGGTTTGGAGTCAGTTGGAAACTGGGGCTGGGGTTATCAGAGTGCTGTAGCTGGCTACTTTTTCAAAATAGATTACTCAAATGGCTAGTATTTATGGCTGGCTATTTGCTTCAGCTCAGCCAGGTCATGGCCTGATTATGTGGCTTGTGCTTCTCATTTCATGTGCCTGGGTTCCTACAGAGATCATCCCATGAGCAACTCTTCCCAAATAACCAGGAGGCAACCTCAAGATTTTTTCTCCCGTTAACTAGAAAGTTTCAAAATGACACTTTGGTCATATTCCATGGGTCAAACAATAAGTAAAGCCAACTCAGATTGATGGGAAAGGGAATCACACCCCTTGATAGGGGATAGCAAAAATCATAACTGTAGAAGTGCAGATGTGGTAAGAAATGTTGCAGCGATTTTTGAAAAATATAATCTCCCAATATGCAATGAAACATTTGAAACCATGGATTTAAAGTGGAAATACCACCAAAGTGGATATTTCTTATTGACTACTTTCTTATGGAGACTTCAAATCCCATATATTCTCTGCAGTGTTTTAATCAACATACTAGAAGCTTCAAATAGAAACTTATATAGCAAAAGCATGGGACCACATAATTAATTGCTTATTTAAACATAAGAAAATGGAAAAATAGACAAAATTTCATGTTGAATATGATCTTACCTTTAAAAGAATATATAAAATTAAATATTTAAAATTTAATATAAATTAATATATAAAATTCAAACATCAAAATAAAAAAACTTATTATTTCTTTCTCATGTGGATATATATCATGTTATAATTAGTTTCAACAAAAATAAAAAAATTATTACTTTACTAAATGGTCCAAAATTAATGACTTCACAGAAGGTAAGTAAAATCAATTCTAAACTATTTAATGTATCTAGAGCAATGTATCTCAAAAGTTCCCTCTAAAATATTTCTCAAGTTTATTACTGTATTCATTTATAGTTTTAGCTATATTTTTAAAGTCAAAATGGTAAAATAAGTCAATTTAAAAAATTGAATGTAGATGCACAAGAATGACTGTATACACAAGGTCATGAATTTGATGTTGGAAGCAAAGTCTTTCAAAGAGATAAAATATATATTAGTTTCCATTGTTTCAACCAAGAAACCAAAGGAGATCATAAAATACATGTGAAAAAAAAAAACATTTTTCTGGAACTTAACCACAAATACTACCTTTACTTTTTGTCTTTAAATATAAACTTTGCATAAAGGAACTGAGATATTATCACAATATAATAACCATATTAAGTGAAAACTATAAGCCCTTCAGAATAGACTCTTTGGTAGAATGCATGAGTCAGTATTGCCCAGCTAAAACATGGTCAAATATTCTCATGTGTTATGATTTCAGTTACTATTTTATTATTCTGTGAAGACTTCAAATGGAAATATTAGAATGAATATTTAAAACACCAACAGATACAAATAATGCACCTTGAAAATTTGATATTGAACAGTAATCTCCCTTGTGTCATTCCTTTTATGGCACAATTTATGCTTCATCTCTAGATAAAGCTATGTTGTCTCATTTCAAATTGATCATCCTTAATAAAATAATTCATCTTGAACTATTAGTGAATTTGCTTAATAGTGTTCCCTTACTATATACTCAAATAATGAATATCCTTTTTTTTCCCCTAAAAGATATTCCTTCATCCTTAGACACACAGATTGAATCTGTGGAGATATAGTCATTAACAGATTATGCATGGTCTTTGGTCTCCTGAAGTTTACATTCCAGCTCAACAAACAGGAAATAATAATGCAGCGTGAGAACAACTGTGGCTGGGAAATAGAGCGTGCTATGCAAGCATGAGAAAGCCAATCACCCTGACTTGGATAGCTTAGAGATTGGAGAGAGGAGGAAAGTCATCCTGGGAGAAGAAATCTGATCTCAGGATAAAGAAGATTTTTCTAGATGAAGAGGAACCAGTGTAACCTTCCATGCAGAGGGAAAAGCATGTGCCAAAGCTGAGAGGACAGAGAGAACAAAATAAGGATTCCAGAACAGGTTAAGTTTGGCCAGACTGAGAGAAAGGAAGACCAGGAATAGAAAGAGGATGGAAGTACTTTCAATTATCTTAAATGTTTGACTTTTTCCAATGATCAATGAAGAATTACTCAAGGTTTAAGCAGGAAAATGGGATGAGACAGATTTTTATTTCGGGTGAATGTCTAGGGTTATAGAGGGGAGAAGATATTGCAGTTGTTAAGAAAAGAAGCAGGAAAGACACCTGATCTCTAGATGAGGTTAGACTCTCCAAAGAGAATTAACTCTTTGGTAGAATGCATGAGTATTGCCCAGCTAAAACATGGCCAAATATTCTCTTGTGTTATGATTTTAGTTACTATTTTATTATTCTGTGAGGACTTCAAATGGAAATATCAGAAGTATGTGGGAAATGAAAAAAATGTAGCGGAATCTCAAAATTCAGCATTTAGGTAATAGAGCTTAAAGATTTGGTGATTGATTCAATTTAAATGGGTGAAAAAGAAACAAAATCCTTTAAAATCTCTATAATATGAGACCCAATTTGTCTTAATCCATAATTAAAGGTTGAAGTTCACCACATAAAGAATATTTTATCACTGTGTCTAATGCAAATACCAATTTTTATATCTGAGCTAAGTTCTTAAAACAACTCATGAAAACTGTTCAATTTATAGTCACATACAGAAAAAGCTCCATTTAATTTCTCTGTAATATACCTAATGATGATAAAAATATTTACTTCTAAAAATTTCAGAACTCTAACATAATCAATTTGTCATGAAGACGTACCATTTCAGAACCAGAAAAAACAATGGATGAAAAGTGGGTAATATCAATGAAAACTTTATAGTATTCTAAATATCTAGTTTCCTCATTAATCACTGGGGGAAAATAAAATTTGGCATAATTTAAAGTCTTGTTTTATTGCATTTTAATATAAAATTATTCATAAACTGGGTGTAGTGGTGCATGCCTGTAATCCCAGAAATGGGAGGCTGAGACAGGAGGATCTCAACTTTTGAGCCTGAAGCAGGAGTATAACAGGCTTGAGACCAGCCTCAGCAACTTAGGGAGACCCTATCACAAAACAAAAAATGAAAAGGGATAAGGATAATGTTCAGTGGAGGTGCACCCCTGAGTTCAACCCCCAGTACATATATATATATGTGTATATATATATATATATATATATATATATATATATATATATATATATCCCCAGTACATATATATATACAAGATATATAAATACTATATATGTTTATTATATATATTTATATACATGTAAATGTATATTCTTTCATACTGTCTTTGAAATCTGCTGTATATTTTACTCTTAATGCAAATCCCATTTCCAAGCTCAGCAGCGGCATGTGGCTAGGGGACTCTCCTACAGGACGATGCAGCTCTGGAACACAGAGAAACACACCTAAACAACTGCTTACTCTCTCACAGTGCCTAACAAGGTCAGCAGATGGTGATAACGAATGGAGGTTAAAAACAGAATTATTAAAACTTTGTGGTGTTGCTATGATCATTGAGAGACAATGTTAATATTAAGAGAACAACTGAAATCTGCAAGTTTACTAATGAAGTGAAAATTATCAACAAAAATATTAAAAATGGTACATGTATTCTAAAATTTTAAACCCCCAAATACTTGAAAGTACCAAACTTTAGTCCATTCAAAATGACCCATTTAAATGCTGCCTGTTTAATTTTATAATTTTAATTTAAATATCTTCCTGCAACTACTTTGTTTGGAAGCAGTATTTTTTTTTTTTTTTTTTTTTTTTGACAATGGTGGTTTAGTAAATCCACAGCAGGAGATTGCAAACCAGTTTCCATCTTGATTTAATGCTGTTTTAAGTTTATAAGAAAAATGTCCCTATGTAAACAACAGACATTTTTGATTAAACACTAAAGTTCTTATTTTGGCTGTTAAATCAATAAGGCAGCTAGGCTGAGAGTAGTTTACATTCCCTCAAAGCTGGGCTTCAGTTCAGTGGGTGTGCACTGACATCATTTTCCAGCAAGGTCTGGCTGCTCTCAGCAGCCAGCTTAGAAATATTCTTTGCGAACAACTACATAATTTTTTATGTTAACACATTTCAAGATGAGGGTCTCACAAAGGCCTGTGCTTAAAATAGCACAGTCCATCCAGAAATAGACTTTCATCTAATGGGGTAATTTACTAGTAAAAAAAACTTGTAAATTTTAACAAGACTATAAGATAAAGGCCTTTGGTGACATTATTTATCTTTTTCACTCGACACTGACTTTGAAAGGTTTCCAACTTTCCTCTTACTAATAGACTTATTAAAAGGTAACTCTACAGCAAGTATGCTCAGTATTTGGGGGGAGGTAGATACCTAAGAGCCCTGATCCTTTTTCCTAAATGACAAGTTCTAGGTAGGACTTTGTAAATACTGATATACTGTTTAACTAGACTCTACTAACTGGAACTATCTTACAAAATGAAAATAGAACAATATTATATGTCAAAAACTTTAAACTACAAACTTTAGCATGTATAATAACTAAGAAGCCATTGAATAGATCATATAGGCCCTGTGAAGTTTAAACAATATTAATTTATGACTTGCATACTAGAAATGATCAGCAACAAGAAGTTAAGAAAAAAATATGAAGTAAAAGTGCTAAAATATGTTCAAGACCACCCAATAAACGTGGGAAAGCCCACTATGATTCCATTTTAGCAGCATGAGACTCTTGTACAGATGGCTGAACAAAAGCATTCTAGAACCTCTATTTAAGAAACACAAACTCATAACTTTTACTGATAGAATATGAAATTGCTTACCTGTAGAAATTCTCTGACATTAGATCCCAGGACACGCAAAATGGTATCATAACCAGATTCTTGACAAAAGACAAAAAACATCTTCCCAAACATTTGGAGGATTTCGCCAGCATTGAGATCTGTTTTATGGTTTGAAAGAGGTAAAAAATATATACATATATATATTACAGGTAGAATACTGTTAACAAGAAGAAGGAGGCTAAAGGTATATTAAAATGATTTAAAATAGCTATAATTTTTGTGCAGAGTGAACACAGTTCAAAAGAAAAACATCTGGCCAGGACAATTCAATGCATTCTGAGAAGACAATACTAACATATTATTTAATATGTATTAATACATTAACAGACAGTAGAATCTATTTTGACATATTTACATAAACATGGAGGATATCTTATTCTAATTAGGATCCCAGTCTTGGGGTATGCACAATGGTGAGACTCACTGTGGTGTATTCATACATGTACAGAGGAAAGTCATGTCAGATTCATTCTACTGTCTTTGCTTTTCCTGTTCCTGCTCCCTTCCCTTCAGTCTAATCCCTTCCCTTTGTCTAATCCAATAAACTTCTATTCTCCCCTACCCCTTGTTGTGTGTTAGCATTCACCCTTTGGTTTTGGGGATTCAGTTATTTCACTTAGCATGATAGTCACCAGATTCAGACATTTACTGGTGAACATAATAAAATCATTCTTCTTTATGACTGAGTAATAGTCTATTGTTTATATAAACCATATTTTCTTTATCCATTTGTCTATTGATGGGCACCTAAATTGATTCCATAGCTTAGCTATTATGAATTGTGAACTGTGTGTAAACGTTGATGTGACTGCATCACTATTGTATCCTGATTTTAAATTCTTTGGGTATATACTGACTGAGGAGTAGGATAACTGGGTCAAATGGTGTTCCATTCCCAATTTTTACTGCTTTCCAGAGGGGTTGAACTAATTTGTAGTCCCATCTGCAATGTATGAGTGTACCTTTTTGCTCATATCCTCACCAACATTTATTGTTACTTGTATTCTTTTTCTTTTATTTAATACCAGGGATTGAACTCAGGGGTACTTGGCCCCCAAGCCACATCTCCAGCCCTATTTTGTATTTTACTTAGAGACAAGGTCTCACTTGTTACTTCTATTCCTGATTGTTGCCATTCTGACTGAATTGAGATGAAATCCTCAGTGTAATTTTAATTTTAATTTCTCTGATTGCTAGAGATATTTAACATTTTAAAAAGTCATCTTAATTAATCATCAGATCAAAAATGTGAAGTGACTTCTTTCTCCTTTAATGCTACTCTTGACTGCATAGATATTTCATTTTTTAATAACTACCAAGTTTCAATTTTAAGTTATTTCATATTTTGTTTCAATTTTGATTACTAATGAGGCTGTATAGTTTTCTTATTATTAACCACTTACTTATTTTTTTAATCCTGATGTACTGTTGATCAAAGCTACACACTTTATTGTATTTTATGCAAACTACAGCTTAAGTTATGCTGTGGGAATAACAGATATTATCTCAAGTATAACTTTCTCCATGAAACTCTTTGCCTTTGAAGAACATATGGATATCAATGGTCTTTGCCTATAAGTCACAGTTTCCTGTTTCTTTTATCAGTAGCTAGCATAACTTGCGATTGTAAAAAGAGATTTGGGAATAGTTTCTGCATACACTTGTTAATTATGCTATTGCTGACATCATAATTAAAGTTATTACATTAATTATTGATATAGTTTTTTCCTTCCTCAGTACATAGCTTTCTATGGGGAGGCACATGGAGCACATTTTCTCTTTTCCATTCTAGAAAGAGCTTGTAAAGGGAAGAAGAGGGGTGGGGGATAGCCTGACCCTATCATTACATATGAATGTGCTCCCCATCAGGGTTGTGATACTGAAACATACATTCCTTTGGGCTTCTATATGTATCTGAACCAAAGGAAAAAAAAATTCCATTCAACTTACTGAGAACTTTGCTTGCAGCAGCAACCAAATCATAAGTTTTGGAATCATCATATATTATTCTGACAAGAAACTGTCCTTCTTCATCTAACTGTGCCTCTTTTCTGGAAAACAAAAATGAGTGAGCAATGTGGGGGAGAAGTTGAAATAACAAAGTAGCTACCATAGTCATTCTATAAGCAATGGTTTTTATATCTGAAATAGGATTTGTTTTATTTAAATTTATTTAAATCAAGATAATATATTTAAAAGTTTAGTTATAAAGAGAAATTGTCATATCCCTTTTCCCAAATTAAAATATTTTAACTATGTTTTCATACAATCAACATTTAAATGGTACTCTAATATATGTAATTATAAAGCACCAGTAAAAAATGAATAAAACACTTATTAGTACTCTAATGCCCAATATAATACTTGACCCTGAACAAACATAATCAAGAAGCAACTTTTGGTTTAATAAAGATTCATCAAACCTTCATTGTGTCCCTGTATGTGCTGAACATTGATCTAGACGCTAGGGATAAAATCTTCAGTGAAATTGACAAAAATCCCCAATCCCTTAGAGTACATATATTCTAGTAAAGGAGATAGATAAGGCATAAAGCTAATATGTAATATAGAAAATGAAAATACAGAGGGAAATAAAGCAGAGTAGAGGGATGGATGTTCAAGCACAATGGCCAGGCCTTGCTAAACCTAGAGTATAAGTGAAGTCTAAGTGATCGTGAGCCATCTGGGGGAACTGTGATCAGGGCAGAGGGAATGGTAAGTGCTGGGGAGCATCCTCAGGAATTACAGAAGCCAGTGTAGATGGAACAGAGCAGAGGACCAAGAGAATGGGTCAGGGAGGTCACAACAGGCCACCATATTTGGATCCAGTTGGTCATTGGGGTGACTAACATAACTTGAAAGAGATGAAGAGGTTCTAGCCCTTGCTATGTGAGAGGCTAAAGAACTGACATAGGTTCAATGAATGAGGCTAGCTGCTGCATTGAGCATGGAACAAAAGCCTGTAGGACACATTGAGCAGGCCAATTAGAAGGCTACTGCAAACATTCAGGTAAGAAAGACTTCAGGGTGGGAGCAGGGGAGTGGACGGGCAGTGGTTCAAATCTCCATGCTTGTTCCACAGGATTTGCTGAAGGACTGGATGCAGAGTGTGAGAGGGAGAAGTCTAAGGGATGACACCAAGGTTTTTGGACTGAGCAACTAGAAGGATGTTATCATCAGTAGCTGACTTGAGAGAGACTACTGGAGGTAGACTGGTGGTTAAGATCAAGAGTTATGTTGTCAACATATTAAGTTTGAGATGCCAAGTGGACTGATAAAATCCTCAAATATATCCTTTGCTTATTAAACACAGTAGCTCGAAATGTACACAGTATTAGTGGAAGAAAATTATAGTTATCATTTTTAATAGTCATCACAATTCTATAAATACATTTATTTTGATATTTGGATTACTTTTCTCAAACAAATGTCCAAATGAGAGGGGGAAGCCATTCTTCAAAACACTGTTAGGTGGAGAAAGGAGCTGACAAGCTCCCATATATCTTTTCCAGTGTTAAATTCATAAAAATACACGGAACTTGGATATCAATCTCTGACTCTTAACCCAACAGATCCAAGTCACTGTCTGTTGCCAGGAGAATACAAGGAAAGCTAGACACCGACACCATACCAGAGGAAATTCAAGGCAGGACAAATCACTTTCTCTCCTCTGAAGCTTCCTCATTGCAGATGCATCTCAAGAGAAAGTTCAAAATGTCGGTACAGCCTATGCCACCTTTAGCTTGGAGATATTCCTGAGAACACCCATTGTTCTTCAAAGCATATCATTTCCTGGCCACAGACATGCATTCAATTTCTTTGAAACACACCCCAATCCATAATAAGCCTTGAATTTAGAATGAGATCCAAGTAGAAAACATAGTTCTTTTATATAAAATGGAGGAATACCCATTTCCCCAGAAATCCCTTAACCATGAGTCAAAGCATTCCTTCTTTCCTTTCTTATTTAAAAAAAAAATAAGGTGATAAGGTGAGAGAGAGGGAGAGAGGGAGAGAGGGGGATGGGGAACAAGGGGAAGGGGGAGGGGGGCGGGAAAGAGGCGAAGGGGGAGAGGGGGAGGAGAGGGGGAGGGGGAGGGGAGGGGGAGGGGGAGGGGTAGAGGGAGGAAAGAGAGAGAGAGAAGAGGGGAAGGGAGGGAATAATGGGCTGGAGATGCAGCTAAGTGGTAAAGTGCTTGTCTATCATGTTTGAGGTTCTAGGTTCTATCCTCAGAACTGTAAAAATAACAACAAAATGATTTTGGTAAGCATGGTGAAGTATGGTGTTCTGAATTTCAGAATCCAGAATTTACTAGCTAAATAAATTTGAAGAAACAATATATATAAGCATGAGCATTAACCTTTGTTTTCTAAAGTGGGAACAAATATATAGCTCACTTTCCACAACTGTAAAAAGAACATGTGCAAAATTATGTTCTAAGTAGTTGAAGCATTAATGCACATTACTAATAACTACAGCGCTTCCTTTGCCTACATATTCAGTGTAGAGCTATATGTAAAATGTGATCTCCTTTCCTCCAAACATAGGTAGCTATTATATTAAAGGGACAGAGCTATTCAAAGACTTGACTCTTTTATATCAAGCTTCAGTAGATATCCAAAACTCATGAACACAGAATGTACAAGCACCAATTTATCCTTTGAGAAATGCTATTGTATATTAATGCATTTCTAATTTCTAATTGTAAAAATAAATAAAGTACAGGAAAGGAAAAACTAAAAAGAAAAATAATCCTCTCATATCCTGAGATAACCACTGCTAATATTATATTTAAGTTACTCATGCTTCAATATCATATATATATACATATATATATATATATATATGCTTTAAAATCTCCTTTCTTAACTTACTATTTGATGGATATATTTTCATATTAATAAATATATTTTTGTGCCATGACTGAATAAAATTGCATTGTATAGGCATATTGCAGTCTTGGTAAAAAATTAGATGGCTTTTATTTTTTTCCATATGTATGAACAATGCTTTGCTGAACATCTTTGTCGTTAACTGTATTTCTATATAAAAATAAAATAAAATCCTAGAAATGGAATTTCCAGTTTAAAAGTCATAAATATCCTGATTCTTATTTTTGTCATTTTGCCTTTAACATTTTATTATGAAACAACACTAATCTACAAATTATAGTTTTGGAGCCCCTGATTTAGTCCATGCTGATAAAATATAAGTAAATGCTAATTTAACATATGATAAAATTAATTAATTAATTCAAGTTTTCACCATGCTCCATTCTCTTTCTTCCAACCCAAAGAAATAAAAGTCACCAATTTCTATAATAAACGCAGTTTCTCTGAAACACACACAACTCCATAACAAGCCTTAAATGAGTGGGATACAAGCAGAACACGCAGCACCTGTGCATAAAATGTAACAGCCATTTCCCCAGAAATCCCCTAACCACAAGTCAGTGCATTTCTTTCTGTCTGTCTTTTTATTAAAGACCTTTATCTTTCAAGCTTTAGCTTCTGAAATGGCCCACCCAAACATGTTTCCTTGTGAACAATAGTACAATGGCAAGAAATAATCACCTTCTCTTACTAATTTCACACCAAATTCTACTGAGTTATTCAAAATTACTTAGAGCTCTTTAATTACATTTATCTTAAAAACCTGTGGGAGTATCACACATGTTTTTTTCTTTTTTTTCTTCCTTTCTTTTTTTCCCTAGAGGGGTTCTACCACACATATTTAGACTTTGTTTAAATCATTGCATTACACAAATAAATTATGTAATTTCTTCGCCATTTAAACTACACTTAGTATACACGTGAGGAAAACCATGGTTTCTCTGAGAACCCTAATTAAAATGTTCTCCCTAATGAAAGATTTTGGATGTGCTTTTATGTTTCAGTTGTTAGGTGACAAAAATATACTAGGTAATATGTAATAGGCAATAGGTAAATAGGATTAAAGTGCATTATACACCTTTTCATCTATCAAATAACCACCAACAGAAGTGCTATCTTCATATGTAGTCATTTCTTGTATTTTGATGTTTTTGATGATGATGATGATGATGATTACTATTTAAATCTCTTGGGTAACCCCAAATGAACAGTTTCTACTGTGTTCAAACAGTATGATTTTCAGGGCTTTCTGTTATCTTTACCTTATGTACCCAACGACTCTGCTTGGGGTAAGCATCAAATTCTTCTACTCAGTGCATAACTCCAGGAAAGCAGTCAACAAACATTAACAAATATTTAGAGAAGGTTTATTTTTAATGTGGTCTAAAGTTTAGTTTTAAAGTGGTCTAGGATGAGGTGAAAAGGGCATTTTCTTTGGTTCACAAGTAAACCTAGATAGAGAAACTCACTTGGTTTCACCCATAAGTAACACTCCAAATAAGTAACTAAACTAATCCCATATGCAATCACACTGAATCTGGACAGTTTGCCTCTTGGTGTTTAATTTCCTCCTCTGTAAAACAAAGAAATAGCACTATTTACCTCCAGTCATTTCAATCTATGTAAAGGGCTTAGGATAGTGCTTCTCACAAGGTGCCCAATATGTCTGTTATGGTTTGAATGTGAAGTGTTCCCTAAAAATTCATGTGTGAGACAATGCGAGCAGGTTTAGAGGTGAAATGATTGGGTTATAAGAGTCCAATCAGTGAATTATCCCTGATAGGATTAACTGGATGGTGACTGAAGGCAGGTAGGGTGTGGCTGGAGAAAGTAGATCATTAGGGGTGTGGGGTATATATTTTGTATCTAGTGAGTAGAGTGTGTGCATTTCCTCCCCTTCCCTCCCTCCCTCTCTCCCTCCCATTCTTGGTGCAATGCCCCAAGCCATGTTCTTCCACCCTACCCTTCTGCCAGGATTTCTCCCTTATCTTGAGCCCTGAGGAATACAGCTGGACTTCTATGGATAGAGACCTCTGAAACTGTGAGCTTCAAAATAAACTTTTCCTCCTCTAATTGTTCTTCTCAGGTCTTTTGGTAACTTCAATTAAAAGGCTGACTAAATCAACATCTAACAGGTGACCATCATAGTATTGAAGAAAAAGATGAAGGAAGAGGGAAAAGAGGAAGAGGAAGAACGGATAAGAGGAGAAGAATGAAGATAAAATCTTATTAATTCTCATTCAGCATCAGAATAACTTAACCAAACATTTACTTTGTTGATTAAATGATACAATTTATGAACTAAACTTGCCAAACCAAGCTCTATCTCCCCTATCTTAAAATCATGACCAAATGATAACAAATTCTATGCATTATAGCTAGAATTTCTCAATAACTACTTAAAAATTAAGTATTTTTAAATGAATAATTTTCCCAGTAGAAATTCATTTCCTACTGTTAGACACTATTGGAACTTAAATCAATCTTTTGTTTTTTCTTATTACCTTCCCCCCCCAAAAAAGTGGTGTTTTTGGATTGGGATTTTTGGATTTTAATTGACAACTGGTACCTAACTCAAATGTGTGAAACAATCTTGTGCTAAATAAATGTGTGCATGTTTTAAAATGAGGAAATGAATTAAATATATTTCCCCACGTTTCCAAACACCCTACAAGCAATCAAACATAACTGGCAAAAGTCCACTGCTTACTTTGAAAATTCACATTATTTTGTGATATTCATTTTTTAAAAAAAATAGACAATTTGTCAAAAATGTCCAAGCAAAATTTCTCATAAATCTTTACTTACGGAGATATTCCTTAATTACCATATGTGAACCTAAAAACAAACTGAATCCATGTCCTGACATTGTGTTCCTGCTACTCTCTACTTTTTCCCACAAGCACATTTCAAGGACTGCTCATCTTGAGATAAAGAAGTTGTTGTGGAGCTATGAAAACAGGTGTTCTGCAATTGGAAACCCTAAATATAGGTGTTAGAAAACAGAGTCTCAAATGAGTAAGTTCTTGTCTTGGACAGTTCCAAGGAATGCTGATCCTGTAAGCATTATTGGAGCTGAGTGGTATTAAAAGACAATACACAGAAGTCTGGATAATAGTTCCTTGGATGGTCCACTGGAAAGAGCTAGGATACCATAATATTGTGTGGTGTCCAATCATTATTAAAATTAAAATGTCCCATTATAAACCACAGATAATAACTGTACATTGCATCTAAAAATTAAAAATTTTATATTGCTTTTTTCTAACTGCCTGGGATGCATGAGTATCCTCTGTATTATTACTGTTTCTAGTAAGTCTGAACTCCCAAAGAGAGAATCTAGCTCAAGGAGGCTGCCCAGGAGAAGAAGTGCCCTTTAAATCCATGAATAGCTTCAAGATCTTTCACTAGAGGTCAATCCCTGTGAGTCTTGTGTTCATCCCTCTACACTTTCATGAGGGACACTCATATCTTAGGTTTTTGGTTTTTTTTCCTGTGACTAGCCTGGCATGGGAGACCCTGAATAGCAACTTCCTCATTTTTTAAAACATATCCACAATCATTTCAAATGAGCCCTTATCAGCAACTTCATTCTTAACCCTGGGAGTGCATCAATTCCTAGCTCTTCTCAAAAAAAAAAGTAAATAAATAACTTCCTCAAAAGTTTGGAGGTTGAAATTTCCTTGAGTGCCTGTGATGGTTGATAAAACAAAACTGCCTTTAAAAATATTATAATTAAAATAATCTGTGCAAGTGCCAGAACATTCCATAAATGCAAAAGCAGGCAGTACTAACACACATGTACATCACCCATATCCTTCCTAAATTGATTGGCTTTGGGAAGGAGAAAGTTGCAGGTCCTGCTCACTGGGAGAAAGCACATAGTAGATGGTCACAAGCCCACCTATATCCAAATCCCTGATCTGATCAGTACAGTTACATGGCTTAAAGCAGTTTTTGCTAAGGTTTCACAGTTTCAATTCTCCTATTTATAAAATGAGAATAATGAGTGCATTATTGGTGGAATGAAGATTAAGTGAAATGAGGATGAAGCACTTAGGACTGTGACTGCAGATCCATATGGTAACAGTCTAATATAAGTGAGATATTACATTCAAAACAGAATGACACTCTGAGCATTCCCATCTGGTTTTCAAATTTAATTTCAGTAGTACAGACATTTATCTACTGTCTATGACATTGACTTGAAGCAGTATCACACATACCTGCCTTTGAAATGCATGCTAAAGGATTCCATCATGTCCTGAATTCAATCCAGTAACTGCCTTTTCTCATAGGAAATTGGAAAATCCAACAACAGCATTCGTAAACCTTCCAAAATGTCCATAAGACAACATAAAGAACTCCCTCCCTTCCAAATGGATATGCTATCATTAATTAGCATATCTTTTGCCTTTACTGATATAAGAATGATTTATTTTGTAAAGTGAAACTAGTTAAGAACATTATAATGCATATTTGCAATTTGCTAAAAGGGTGGATCTTAAGTGTTCTTATTACTATAAAGGAATAACCATAAGAGGTGAGGGGTATGTTAGCTTGTCTGTGGTGATTATTCCTCAGTGTGTACATACATCAAATCATCAAGTTGTATACACTGAGTACATACAATTTTAATTTGTCAATCATATCAATAAAGGTGGGTGGAAAATGTCTATTTCAATAGAAAATATATCTTACTAAATAGGGTGAAGATGTTATAATTCCAACATTATAAATTTTGGTTGCAGAAAAATATCTGTGACAAATATGTGTTCTGTGTTCTCTGGAAATTAAGAATATAAAAGGTAATTCATACATAAGAATTTATACATATTATATTTACAGAGAGTGACTGGTAAAGTATTGAAAAAAAGAAACACATAACATTTTATCGACATTTCTCCTAGGGGTAGTTAAGGAGGGTAGACAGACATAATTATAAAGTCTTACGTATACTATGAAGGGAAACTACAGTTTTGAATATGAGATGTTCCTTTACCAAGTAACATTTGTTGTGACCATTCAAAGCTGATACCTATATATTTTTATAGGAGGAGGTAAAGAGAGTGAAGAAAAGAAGCCCATTCCAAGTGCAGATGTTACTGGGACACATCTAAAAATTCAGTATGTTTGAGGAACTGAACATGGGCAGGAGTGGTAAGAGTAAATGTGACATACAGACTGAGAGGTAGCCATGATTAGGTAATTTGAAGATGGACTAGTAAGGATTTCAACAATTTAATATTTAATGATTCAGCATGAATGGCAAGTAGATCAGAATTTGCAATAATGACCAATGAAATACTCTCAAAATATCAAAATATCAAAAACTTCAGAATATTTAACCTAGTCTAGAAATCTCTCTGACCTCAATATCTTTTGATGTAGTTCATATAGAAAGAGGTGCTACATTTTGCTAGACACAAACAACAAAGACACCATTTTCCTCTTCACTAGACAAGGAGACAAAGTAGCAAATGCAAAAGCTCCAGGTATTGTTGTCTTCTGAGTTGTCACCATGTGAATTAGGCCAGTTGAGGTTTCTTTATAGTGTTCATTTACTTATGTGTGTTTTCCTGTTGGGTCTGTGAGACTGCACAGTATCAACCCATAGCTACTGCTGTCCAACACATTAAAGAGAAACATTTGCCAGAGTCCCTTATTCTGGAGAAAAGAAGACGGTAGAAAGGACATTGTTCTTGTAAACAGCAGCCATCTCTACTTAATATTTGCCATCACCATAACTGGATATATAAAGAAGGAAAACATAGATCTCATTTTTTCTTCTGGTGCTCATTGTAATGTGTGGAGTTCCTTTTCTGACACACTAAATTAAACACTATAGTTCTTTGATTTTCTTTTAATTTTCAAAAATTGCAGAATACAAAGAAAATAAAGATTTTATATGGATTCTTCAAATCATAAAAAAAATAAAGATGCAAAACAAATCAAAGCACTTGAGATAAAGTTCTGACTAGCCTTATCACCAAGGGCCACGTTGCTCCCCAACATAGTCCAGGTTCTGGGAGAGCCTCATGCAAAGAGCTCACTGGCAATATGAAATGGTTTATATTTAGACATCTAGTTCCCCCAAATTGCTCCAGACATAAGTAAGTTTCTTCAGAAAAAAAAATCCTGATCCTAACAAGGACCTGGTTTTCCTATTTTTCTGTCTGTTAGGAAGTCTTTCATAGTTCAAATAGATATTGTAACACTCAACTGAAATGGTAGAGAAGAAAGGATTTTGGACATTTTAAATAGCTTTATAATATAAAGAACCATTAACATTTGAAAATATACATAGGTTTATTCCTACTTGAGAACAGACATGAAGAGGTATACCTTAACTCATGTCTTCATAAATATGAAAATTTAATCAAAACATGGCAAAACATGATGACATACTTGGATAGACGACTACAAAGGATTGTAACTAGCTCATAGCAAAGCATGCGCTTCTTTTAACCATAATGTCTGAATTTGTTTTAATAAAATGAACACTCAGAGAATACATGGTGTTTTCTGACAATCAATAAGCACTAGGGGCAGGGAAGTGGTTTGAAGAGTATAACATGAGATTGACTCCAAAGTAGAACTTCAGCTGGAAAATAGAATAATGCAAATAATATTTTTCCCATAATCCACAGGATGTATAGAAAAAGAACTAAACAGACTGAGAAGAGCTAAAGAAGGACTTTTTGAGGAATGCAAGGGAAGGTAATATGAGCCAGAAGTAAAGAACAGAGGTGTCTAAAAGGCACTTCAGATTCAAAGTTACTGGTACCAGTTACAGGAAATGGATAAGAGAGGGAGAACAGACAAACAAATAAATAAATAAACACACATTGTAGTTACCACTTATCCTAGAGTGATATGGAAACATTTAGATGAATATATAGTTTGTAGACTGCAACAGGCGTGTGTGTGTGTGTGTGTGTGTGTGTGTAGACAGATAGATACATAGATAAATGCGTAGATATTTTTTAAATCGTTCTGGGGATTAAACCCAGGGCCTTGCACATACTAGGCAAGCACTCTGCCACCAAGTTAAATCCCCAACCACTCCAGGTTGCTACTATTAAAAGAAAATTTCATATCTTTCAGATGAGCTGGGGAAGAGTAATATTGAAAAGCACTGATTTTACAATAAAGTGATTAAAAAGCTACCATTAATTAAGCTGCTATTTAAGAATTGCACTAAGCATTTTGCAGACATTATTATTACAACAACCCTATTATATATATACATATATATATATATATATATATATATATATTTTCCTTTTGAAGTTGAGACTTAGAAAGTGTAAGCAACTTGAGAACCACATAATCATTTTATAACAAAATGTTTGTTTACTTGAACCGCAATGTTGAATTCATGATTAACAAATTCAACTGGAAATGTTAATTTAAAAACTGGAAGATCAGTATATGTTGTCTAACATGTAAAATGTTTCCATATTTGAGTTTCAGACAGGAAAAGTAGGGGGAGAAAAAGACCAAAAATATCCTGATATCTCTAGACTCTCTGAAAGCAATGGATTACATCATTTGCTTTTCTATCCTCAGTGCTTGAAACACTAAACTATGCTCACTAAAGATAAGCTTAACGATGTATGAAAGAGAAAATGAATCAATGCATGAAAAAGTATTAGGCCCTGCTATAAGGAAATCAGATAAAACCATACGAAACAATTATGTATTCTTAACAGAAGGGAAAATAATTGACAACCCTCTAGAGGAATTAACTACAATATTTGTCAAATAGCAATGTCATTAAATTATTATCAAACTTATTTTCCTCATATCAAAATCTTGATCCAACTGTTTATCTCAGATCTTTTAGTAAAACAGAGTAAGGCTTATCAATACTTTGTGTAGCACTTCATAGTTAAAAAGATATTCAGTAGCCTGCTCAATTCTAGGTAAATGATTATCGATTTTAGAAAGGTGCTATTTCTTATTAAAATTTTGTGCAGTTTGGGGGATTGAAATCAGGGTCTTGTGTGTCTAAGCATGTGCTTCACCACTAAGCTAAATCTGTAGAATGTGTTATTTGTTTTTTAATAGATTTTTAATCATCTTAGATTTTTCAATTTTTTGAAACCATCTTTAAAATCCATATGTTCCAGTGAAGTTAGAAAAATCTAAAATTGAACTCAATGAAATAATTAGTTTATCCAGTGCTGATGCAAGGTTTAGATAGATGGTTAAAACAAGTATTTAGATGCACTTTTAATATAAATAAATCCTGACTTTATGTGTTTTCTAGATTAATCATTGATTTTTCTCCTTATTTAGGAAGCATGGCCTCTTAAAAGGACCATAGGAAACTTTAATGGATATCAAAAAAACAGGATTTGAAGTAGATTTAAAGGTCTCTTTTGTTTTTTCGTGCTATTTAATGTGTAGATCAGAGGTAAGCAATCTGTAGCCAGTGGGTTGAGCCTGGCCCAGTGCATTTTTGTTTTCTGGTCCAGGAGGTAAGAATGGTTTTTACACCTTTAAAGAGTTACATTTTAATATTCTGTAGATTATACACAATATCTTCAATTTTTATTTGGTCCATAGCACCTAAGACATTTAGTATGTGGTCCTTCAAGACAAAGTTTGCTAGCCTTTGGTTTGGACAATTTTTCATTTTCCTAAGAAGGGGAATTTAATGCCCCTGTGAAATGGTTATACTGTTGGTAAGAGTAAAGTGGATGCTGAGTTTACAATGAAGCATTTTTGGTTTTATCCACTAAGAATTTTCTGTCTGGATTCTGTTACTTAGGGTTTTATTTGTCATTAAATGTTTGGCATCCTTTCTCATGAAGATGGATGGCCATTTCCTACTAAAACAAAAAAGTAGTATATAAAATATTTGAACATCTACTTAGTTTTTCATAGGCCAACGAAGAAGATAGAGCAGTTTGTTACTTATTGAGACAAAGAAAAATGTTTTCTTACATATTAAATTTCTCATTATAAAAAGTTCAAGCTGAAAGCATCTTCAACCAATAAATGCCATGATTTTCCTTGGAGTGGAAGGTGGAATAGGGAGGAAGGATCAGAATCATTTTAGCAGCATTTTTCAATTACACTCCTCTAATTTCTCCTCCTCTCTCCCCAGGCGGTGAAAATTTCTGCTGAGGTAAGCAAATAATCTTCCAGTGGGCATTTAACAATCCCTCAGGGGAACTGGGTAGGAGACCAATTCCCTCAGCGCAGAGCTAAACCAGGGTCACTTGCATTGATATTAAACTGCATCCCCTAATACAGGCTAGGATCCACCAAAAGAATGCTTCAGAAAAAGGAGGGGGATAGGAGGAAGAAGAGAAGGGGAAAGAGAATGAAAATTAATGTCTGGATTGCCCATACTAGTTCAACCAACAGTATTCTCCTTGCTGGAAAATAATCCTCTAAGGTATTTTAAATGAAAAAAAATAATACCCTATGACCTGTTTCATTTTTACAAAAACAATGTTGTTTTGATGACTGTTATTACCACTTGTCACAAAATAAAAACTAAAAAGAGCTGAGGAGGTGGAGCAGCAATAGAATGTCCCTGGGTTCAATCCCCAGTGTTGAAAATAAATGAATAAATAAAAATTAATAATTTTTTAAAGTTGCACATAACTTATTATTCTTATCATAATTTGGAAATTCTCATCAATGAAATTTGTGTTTTTAGATTTTCATCCCCTCTGAGGAAAATGTGATCAATATTGATAATTGTTTTGATCATTTAAATTTTTTAAAAGTTTTGGAAGTATAAGTTTTCATCTCTATATTTACCACTTATCTGAACTGATGATGGTAATAGATAGGACATACATTCTAAATGTGGTTAAATTCTGTAAATACTGTTTAATCATCATAGTCATCTTTTATTATGCTCTTGAAATTATAAACATTCATTGTCATAGTATAGCCACCAGAAAATCTGGAAATTTCTGTTTTACACATGAGAAAACATTATATGTAAGTTGCTTTTATAAATTTACATAGAAAGTAGCTTACAAATAATCCTGTATTTAAATTACCCTGTTTAAAACCTTGTTCTGTGTGTTTGCCTTTCTATAACTGTCTACCAACCACGGTAAACGTATAAATATATTTAAAAGGTGGAAAGAAAATCAAAGTCTCAAAGTAAGCCTTAGGGCCTAGATTATTGTTTGATTTATAATAGCCAAATCTCAACATCTTTTTGTAATATATAGATGCATTCTGTGAGTAATGTAAATGACGTATGAAATAAGAAAAAAATGCTTAATGATTGCAGATCCAGAGAAAGATATTGCATTCTAGGGATGAATTTATAACCTCTGTCATTTCCATGGAAGTATATAATTCTAAGAAGTCACTATCCTATTATTGCTTAATAAGACCTGTTAGAAATGATTGATAATATTCACAATGTGCTTACCAAACAATAGCAAGGAGTTGTTACCTACATGAGATAACAAAATAAATTCAGTGACTAAGGGAAATCAGAATATATAAAAATGTTTTTATCTACTTACAGAGTAACCTTTCTCTCCACCACCATTAGAATGTGATAGAATGTGATAGGCTGATTATTACTCTAAGATTATAATCTTAGAGTTTGGTATAGCTAGTTGGTGGTGGTCAGTTATAATATTAGATGCAAATTTCTTAAGTGTGGGAGAGAGAGGTAACTTTTGGTAGACTGAAATGATTCAGGGGCTGAGATGATGACTCATCATTATAACAGGTTCAAAATCACAGGTGTGTGATATTTCAGTTCATATCCTCAGTACTGGGCTCCAGGCTCTAGATTGAAACCAGGATGCCCACCCAGAACTGTCAAGCTTCATCACGAAACACAAATAAATTAGGTCCTAAGGGAATTGTGGGGAAATTAAAAAGAAAGTATTCCAATTACACTTTATTTCAGAGGACTAAATACATTTGATGCACTTGCTCAAGAAATTGAGTGCATTTTAGCATACAAAAAAAAAAAAAAAAACCCTTAATTTTATGTGTCTACGCCATGTGTAAATCATAAAGGAGCTCAGGTCTTCCGTTTATTTTTAAGGCCTCTGGTAACATTTGCCTCGCAGACAGGCCTGTGCAGTCCCTTGGGCCCCCCTCTCTGCGTGGGAGCTGACCAGCCTGCTGGGCCTGGGAGCCATAGGCTCTCTTACAGTGTTCCCACGCTCTGGCTGGGTCTGGAGGCCGCATTGACCCCAAGGAGCTCCTTTCGGTGGCTCTAGTCCTCCCAGACCCGCCCCGGCCACCCCTCCTCTCCGGGTCCCAGTTCGGGGCGTGGGAGCGCAGCTGCAGCCAGGAGAGGAGCATAAGGGCGGGTGGAGGCAACTCAGAGGATGCGCACCCGCCACCCCTCCAGGAGGCAGGCAAAGAAGTCATTAAGTGCGGGGGACCATGCTAGGGGCCCCTCATCAGGATCCCCCACGCAGGGCTCCAACGCGCGATCCCTGATAGAAAAGCCGGTCACTTACTTGATGTCTTCCCACACTTCGGGGCCATAATTGCGGATCACCAGCAGTTCCAGAGCATGATTCACAAATCCGTACTGTAGGGAGAAATCGGAGTGTCAGGGGCCCGCGGGCTGTAGGTGGAAGGAGCTTGGGAGCCAGGCCGCTGCATCTGCTTCCACTGCGCCCTTTAACCTTTTACCCAGCCCTCCACCCCGGCTCTATTAGGGGTACCCTATTATACCAACGGAGGTGGATCGTCGCGGGCAACTCCCCTCCCCCATTAGGGGCAGATTCTCCCCTTTACCACCCGCCCTTTCCCCACGCCATCTTCTCACCCCCACTCACCTGTCAACTCGGGAGACAAGCTGAAGACCCGGCACAGAATGCGAAAGGCACCCGGAGCCTCCCTCTGTCGGGCGCTCAGCCTTCCCTACTCGCGGGCCCTGCGGGAGCCGGGAACCACCCGCACCTCGGCCGCACCTTCCTTTCCCGAGCTCGGGAAGCTGGGGCGCCGCTCAGAGGACCGGCTCGGGAAGCAGAGGCACTGATCGCTCCCGAAACTACCCCTGGCATTCCCGTCTCCCCCCTGGAATGCGGGCAACCAAGGCTTCCCCCGCGGCGCGGCGGTGGTGCGCGCCTGCGGACCCGCATCACGTTAGACAGCCAAAGAGAGCCTCCCACAAAGCGCGAGGTTCCTACCTGACCCGGCTGAAAGTACTCACCATGGTGTCTGCGCCCGGAGCCCAAGAGACAGCCTCCAGGCAGAGACGGAGGGAGGAACCCAGGCAGCGGCTGCAGCGGCGACAGCGCAACCCGACCTCGGTGGCAGCATCGAGCTGAAGCGAGCGCAACAGCCTTGGCCCGCCCTGATTGCCACCTCTTTCCAGCCAATGGCTAATCGAGCTGCAGGGGGCCGGTCGCTGCTTTCCAGTTCTCTACCAATCAGTCATAGAGGGGGGAATTCAGATGCTCTCTGTGCTGCTGCGCTCCAGTGCCTTCCCGCCCCCGTCTGGTGACAAGACCTTCATTTGAGGCCTTAACAATGAGGATGAAGAAGATCCAGCTTTGCTGTTTGCATTAATTTCAGGGTAGAAGGGGGGAAAACAGCTTTTATAACCCCAGAGATCTCCCCTCAAGAATAATAAAAACTAGGGTGAGGAGGGGACTGTTTGAATGTGGCTGTGCTTATGCGTGTGTTTGCAGGGGACAATCCTTAAACAGAATATACACTCCTGGAGCTCAGTATCTTCATGTATATTAGAGTCTTGAAGATAAACATTTCCTTTGTGGTTTGGTCCCACAGTAATTTATGGCAGATTGAAAGCTGATAAAACGGAGCTAAACATATTTTATTCTCAGTTAAAGAGACTGAATGAAATGTTGAGTGGCATAAGGATACTTTGGTGAGCAACATGTTAAAACCATCTCTGGCCCTTAGTAACCTGTTCAAGATTCAGCATGTTCTGGGCTTGATCCCAGGGGAACTCCTGACCCTACAACCATGGCCAGGAATCATGATTACAGGAAGTTTTGAAGTCTCTAAAATTGGCCTTTGTTGCTGTTTCTCAGGGATAATTGATGAACTGAAAAGGCCCAGTACAAAATACACAAGCTTTTAATTTATCTAATGCTTCCAGCCTCAGCACAGGCAGAAGGTGAGAGCAACAGGGCTGTCTGTTGCCTGAAGCTATTGTGCTTTAGGTGCATGGGTACCAATTCACACAGTGTAAGGTCCAAAGTGAGGTTATCAGTCTCCAGTGGACTTAAGAAGCCAGGATGGCATTCTAAGATGTGAATAGTTTGCTGTGAGAGCAATTTCAATACGCAGAGAGAAAATGTCAAAACAATACAATTGTACTTGAAGATATATGTTGACATATAATTGATACAGAAATAATGATCTAGCACACAAAACAACCAAGAACCTAAAAAATTTCCATCAATGATGTTATGATTAAATAGTCTTTCATAAAATGGGACACCTTACTTTGTACACTTATTAAAATATTGATCCATTATTTAATACTAGTTTTTAAAATTTTTATTGGTGCATTATAATTATACATTATAGTAGGATTCATTATGCTGTAATTGTATATGCAAATAATTGTTATAACCTTTATGTTTTAAACCCTCCAAATGGCACATTAAACTATGAAAATGCATGAAAGAGATTTGATACATAATGATAAAGAAAGATACATTATTAGGTAAACAAAAGACACATGAATGGAGTCATCACCAATTTTTAAATGGATTGTGAAGAATAATGTGCTATTTGAGTGAAAAAAGCACACATGGATATACTATGTACTAAACATAACCTGCCAGAAGGAAACATTGGAAAGTGTTGATGTAACTATCATCTAATTCTTGGAGAGACCAAGGCACTTTTTACATTATAGTTTTCTGTACATTTTGATTCAGCATAGATGTAAAAATGTTTTTAACCTGTTAAAAAAAAACAAAAACTTTTTCTTAACCATGTCTTTGTTTTTCTTCCTTTGAACAGTAGTGTAGCCATGGTGCCTCAGTCTAAATTATGCTATGGTCTCCTCCATCTTAGACTTTATATAGGTGAAGAAGGAGAGAAAATTGTTCTCTGGGGATGAAGAACAGGGAAAGTTCACGTGGAAAAGCTATGAGGGGAATTGAAAACTGAGTGTTCCTACTAATCTCTCTTTGTCTTCAATTCAAATTTCCACCCTCATTGTTTCTTTTGTCCAGTATATTTTTGCACTTACTGTCCTTTGGCCCAACATATATTTGCATTTGTAAATATTTACACTGTTCTGTTTTCTGTCTCATATTCACTATGAGTCTAAAGAAAGTTCTGTTCACTAAACCATTCTTGACTTTTATTTGGCTTACTAGATTCCACAAAGAATGTGACATGAAGGAACAGAAGGGTTCCTGTCAGCCATGGAAGAGCTCAACAACGGGTCACCATGCTTCTTCAAGTCACCTACCCAATGTCACTTCTGCTGACCAAGGAGCATAGGAATAATATCATGAATTGGATTATGCCATATTCTCAGAAACAATACATTTCATTCTTCTAGGTGTGTCTCCAGTCAAGGAGAATCAATTAAAGAGGAAAAGGAGGAGCTTAGGAATGGCTCAACCAGCACTAACGTCAACACTGACTATTTGAAGATCAGTCTAATGAATGAAAAACAAATACATATAAGGCAATATGTGGCTTTCGGAAATGTCAGATGAAATGACTCACATTTGCAGCTAATAAAAAATTAATTGTATGAGTTACATATTAAAGTATAGTGACCATTGTTTTTAAAACTTTTCCAGTCAATATAATAATAATAAACCTTAGATTGTAAATAAAGAGAGGCACAATTATAAGGTGCTTTCAGGTCCATGCAAATGTTTTTCAAAGCTTGGCATTTTTCCCATTTTTTTCAATCATGGATTGTGGTGAGCCGTGTTGTAGACCGTTGCCGCCATTAGAAGATGGCGCCAGTCTCCGTTGTGGATCTTGGTAAACAACTCCTTATTAGGGAAAGTTGGTGCGCTGTCCCTCAACACCCTATGAGAAAACCCCGCATGGCAGCTTGGGATTGGACTTGAGTAAGCTTTATTAGGCTATGCTTGGGCGCTCGGCGGGGGGTCACTAGAAGATGATACATGAAACAAGGCCTGAATAAACTGCTGAAAGAAGAATCCTGTGTCGTGTTTTCCCTTGCCGGCGAGGGGTCGCAACAATGGATCTAGGTTTCTGTTATGGATCATTCTTTTAGAGTGGCATGTTCTTTAATTTCAATAATTTGTAACAAGAATTTGCTTTCAGTTCACATGCTTCTTTAATCTGCATTGCTCAGAGCTCAATTATCACTTAACTTGAAGCTTCTGGTTCTAGTATTTCATCGGTACACAATAATCATTCCTCTTGTCATATTTTTTTGCTGAAACAATAACTCAATACTTGAAGCAAAAAAATTAGAATGCAATGAGCAAAGAGAAAAGCACAATCAAAATGTCATTCTATATTATGGTTCTGGATATATGGGGAAAAAATTCAATAAGTCTTATTTCTAATCAAATTTCTTTTTTTTTCTTCTTATTCTCTTTCTCCTTCTTATTCTTCTATATTAACTGTAATCTTTGTCACGCAAAAAGAGGATTATTGAATATTTTTAAACTGTCTTGCTAAAGTGACTTTTTTTCTATACCAAATTCTTTTAAATGTTTGTTTTTCCACCAAATGTATTTACTTTAAGCCTGCTAGGCATGCACTCTACCACTGAGCCACATCCCTAATCCAGGAAACCAATTTAATGTACCTTTCCTGTTGAGAAATAACAAAAATAAAATAAAATAAAACCTTCACCAAGAAGTAATATAATGAATTGTTTTTCTCACAATCCTGAAGGATTTTGAGATTTTAATCAAGTTAAATGAAATATGGTCTTACCTATTGGTAGTCAGAATCTAGCACTTGAGCTACATGGATATTTAAAAAGCAGTCTATAACTCTTAAAAACCTCTAGATATCACATTATAATGTTGTTCTTCTGAAGTGAAAATTCAGTCATTTATTATTATGCATATAAAGAGAAATTCAAACAGGAACCACAAATTCAAGTATTTGTTTATTTCTCTTTTTATCTTGTCTCCATTGAAAGAACAAAGAATAAAGTTAGCTAAGGGGATAGCATAGTGTAATGGTTAATTGCAGATTTCTGGACAAGTTACTTAGTTTCTTTTCAACTATAGTTTTCTAACTTGTAAAATAAAGTGATAAATATTATTTGTGAAAATAACAGGTCAGCTCTGCTCAATGGTGCACACTTCTAATCCCAGTGGCTTGAGAGGCTGAGGCAGCAGGATCATAAATTCAAGGCCAGCCTCAGTAAGTTACTGAGGCCCTGAGCAACTTAGTGAGACCCTGTCTCAAAAAAAAAAAAATGACAAGGGTAAAATGCCCCTGGGTTCAATCCCCAATCCAGAGAGAGAGAGAGAGAGAGAGAGAGAGAGAGAGAGAGAGAAAAAAAAGAAGAGAAGAAAAGAAAAAAATGGGTCAATATGCTCCAGTGTTAAGAAGATTAAAAACTGTACCTAGCTCTCATGTTGGTTGTTACCAGTGACTGTTTTAATGCAACTATGATGCTTAAAGCTGTAAGTGGAAAATATTAAATACTCAAAAATTGTTATCTAATTTTGTTTTTAAGATTGTTACTATTGCTGCTATTTTGGGATCAACAATTAATGTAACTAAATCCTTTTTGTCTACTTTATAGAGCTGGGATCTGTCTCCTGGTAGTAAATAAATGCATGGTGAAAAGAGCTGAAACATGGTGATTAGATCAGCCTTGTAAGTTACTTGCTTGGCCAATCAATGGAACGTCTCATTTTAATGCAAAAACTGCCTGACTCAACTTCTTCCATAAAGGTACTATGAGGATCAAAGAAAACAGCACACTTGACACTTTTCATGACGACTACACAACTCTGTCACTGATTGCATTGGGATTACTAACTGAATAAACCAATGACTCACATATGAAGGGATGGAGACACTTTGCTTGGCCAAACACTAGAAAGCCTTCTGGATTTTCAGTTAATTCCATCTGTGCATTTTCTTGTAAAATGGAGTTTTGTGAAGAACCTGCTGAGTAGTTTAGAATCCCTGCCTTCTCTATCTGACCACTCTATATATTCAATTACATTCCTTCTCCTTCACCTTTGCCTGAGTGATTTCTAGTCATGCTGGTCTGTCTTCAGCAGGAATTCTGTTAGGTCAGTTTAGCCAGAATCTCCATTATCCCTGATGTTTCCTCTTAGTCATTTTTAATTCTCTGACCCCCTGCATGTCTTCTTGGCCAATTTCCACTTAGCTCTGCTTTATTCAGAGTTGAGCCCCAGCTATCTTCCCTACTGCAGGACCCCACTTAGTGGTTCCTAACCTATAAATTACTGAAACTATCTATGTCTCAGTTTCCTCTCCTGAAAATAAACAATGGTGGAGATTAAGTGTGATAACATTTGTAAAGGACACATATTACAGTGCTTGACACATGGTAGATATTTGTCAAATGTGAGCTTTATAATTCATTTAAGCAATGTGTTTATGAAATATATAGATCCTTTTCACATGTGTCATGTTTGAGTTAAAATAATTTGCTTAAATCCAATGCTCACATTATAGAGAATATAAGACACGATTCCTGATCCCTTCTCTAATTATCATTCCAGCCACACAGATGGGCACCAAAGTCAACAGAATAAAGCAGCCCCAGATGTTTTCCATCTTATTATTCCAAAAGAATGAAAATCAGGCCATCCTGGAGTATCTTATTATGTTTTATCTTCTAAAATAATAAGCCTTTAGTTCATTGAAATGTTTTTATTCTATCTTCTGTGTACTTTGTTACTTTCACTTTCATCCCTGCCAAGAGAATAATAAAAAAGTCTGCAAATAATTGGCCATAATTTCCAAGGCAACTCAGACCTATTTTTTTGGTCTGCTATGGAAAACTGTGGTTTCTTCAGTCTGATCCTAGGTAAAACTGATTTTAGTAACTCTAAGGTTTTCTCACATGAAAAAAATAGCATTATAGTGTGAAATGAGTTAAGAAATCCTGAGTTTTGATCTGGATGTTCCTACAGATATAACCTTATGAATGCTATGATAGACAGAATAATACTGTCCCCTTTAACAAGATTTCAACATCCCAACCCCCAGAACCCATAAATCTGTCACCTTATGCAGCAAAAGGGACTTTGTAAATATGATTCAGGGAGTGATATGGGGAGATTACACTGAATTATCTAAATGGACTTAATTTTATCACCAGGGGTCCTTATGAAAGAGAAGCAAGAGAATCAAATCCAAAGAAGCAGAGTTTAAAAGATGTAAGGGAGTGGCCATTGAGCCAAGAAATGCTAATGGCCTCTGGTTGCAGGAAAGGGAAGGAAGTGAATTATCTTTTAGAACTTTTAGGAGGAAGGTAGCCCTGCTGACACCTTGGTTTTAGGACTTCTGGACTCCAGAACTGTAAGATGAAAAATTCCCATTGTCTTAAGCCACTAAGTTTATGGAAATTTGTTACAGCAGCAATAGCATACTAATACAGTACACCAATCTTTTCTAAACCAAATTCTGAGATCTCCCAGATACCTTTTTATGGTCTGAGTATTTGTGTCCCTCTAAAATGCATATGTTGAAGCCCTCACCGCCAGTGTGGTAGCATTTGCAGTTTCTGGGAGGAAATTTGACTTAGATGAAGACATGCATATTGGGTCTCCAAGATGGGATTAGTATCCTCAAAAGAATAGCAAGAGAGACCAGACCATCCCCACTACCATGTAAGTACACAACAAGAAGGCAGCCTTCAGCAAGTCAGGAAGAGGGTCACCAAAGGAACTGAATCTCTCAGCACTTGATCTTAGTCTTCCCAGCCTCAAGAACTGTGAGAAATAAAAGTCTGTTGTTTAAGCCACCTGGTCTATGTGATTTTGTCATATTGCTCCAAGCTGACTAAGACATATCTACAAGTTCCATTTCTATGTTAACTTTTTAGAGATGTCAATATGATAGTAGGAAGTCTCCCCATGTGCCTCCACACATATCTTATTACTGTCTATCAATCCCCTGTTCTCCTGGGGGCCAAGTTGTATTTCATTGTTTAAATGACCATATTGCTATAACCAGTACCTAAGAGAGGACGCTCTTATCACAGACAGCCATACTCTTTCTTGAAAGTAAGCATGTCTCCCCAGGATTGTCAGGAAGGTATTGATGTTTCCACCACAATTCTGCCTTGCAAACAATAGACACCAGCTGTGATTAACTTAAACAACAACAAAAAACTTGTGAATTTTGAGTAGCTCACAAAATCATGAAGAAAACTGAAAAGATAGTGAGAAAAGCATAAACTGTGTAAATCCTACACATTTCCTCCAAGAAAAGGGATGCAAAAGTAAAGAATGTGGATTGGTTGTTCTGTCCATCTTATAAAGTATTAAAATATTGGAAGTGAATTTTTACAAGGAAATAATGTTATTTGAGAACCTTTTTTTTTAATTTGGGAAGTTTTAAAAAAGTATTTTTGATTTTCATTATAGGTAGGTGCATTACAAATCTAAAGATTTTCCTGCCTGTATTCTCTTTTCATGGCAAGAAAACCACTTTCAATCACCATCAAAATCCTTAATTCAGTAAATGCATTGAATTGGAGATCATCGTGCTAAGTAAAATAAGTCAGACCTAGAAAAAAGAAAAAAGAAAGTCAAGGGTCAAATGCTTCCTATCATATGTGGAAGCTAGACCAGAATAAGGGAAAAAAATAAAAAGACCAAGACAAAGAAAAAGAGGAGGAGAATCCCATGAAAATAAAAGAGAGATCACTGGAAGAGAGGAAGGGGATTGAGGGAGAGGAGGAGCACAGGAAAATGAAGGAACTATAGAATAAAATTGATCAAATTAAGCTATGCACATATATGGCTACACCAGAATGAATTCCACCTTTACATATATCCATAATATGGTAACAAAAAATTATAAATGAACAGAAGAAAGAGGGAATGAAGTAGGAAGGAGGAGAGGGAAAGGGGAAGCAATGTAGAATGAATTGGAGCAAATTATATTCCATTCTTGTATAATTTTATCAAATGAAACTGAATAATATATATATATATATATATATATATATATATATAAAATGAACTAATAAAATTGTGTGTACACATGCATATATATATATATATATATATATATATATATATAAAATAAACTAATCAAAAAAGATTCTTGACCTATTTCCCAGCATTCTTTATTTCTTTTTTTATTTTCTCTTTACATTTAGATACCAAAGTGGGTAGACAGATGTGGTTCTTCCTGGGAATTGAGATTTTGGGTTGAGAAAACAAAGTTATAAGGCTGGGAAAGAAGAGGGGAGTTCCATATGTTACTACTTATCTCTGGTCTAGGGGAAAAGATTCAAAGTAGAAAAATTCCTTTTCTGTAATAAGCCTGTGAATGAAAATCAAGTCTGTTATTTGTCATGTCTTACTATTAAATATTATTAATTATACAATTGAGTATAAATGCAATAAGACCATCATAAGCCAACTGATTGGCTTTTCTAGATTTTATCTTTACCATTCTTCTTCTAGTCAAAGTCTTTGCTATTATGCCTTGACATAGATTCTTGATAAGAATTCTTTATCTTTGGTCTCAAAAGTTATATTCTATACTCTAGCCTCAGTATATTGAACCACACAAATCATCCCCTAACCTACTGGACTATCTTAGGATGGAAGGAATCCTAATAAACAATACTACTTGGCCCTTATCTGTATGCCCATGGTTCAGGAAACAAGAAAACAATAGACTGAAATGCTTACCTAGAAATACTCAGAGAAATGATAGCAGAACTTGTCATCCAGGTTGTAATCAGGAATAGAGTTACCCTAATCCTTTGAGAGGGGCCAGAGTAGTCTCCAGGGATTGAAAACTCTGATGAAAATCTCTTGTGGAAATTCTTTTAAAATGCAAATTCTTATGCTCTAACACTGTTATTATAATTGCTAAACATATAGTTTTATTCAGGAATTTGCACTATAATTCTCATCCCTCTTCCTCAAATGATTCTTAGGCAGGTGGGCCATAATTAGAGGTACTTTGTTTGATTTCTAGGTGAAGTCTAGTGCATAATACTCCTTATTTCCTTTCACCTGATCTCAAGTTTGAGAAATGAAGGGTACCTCATGTGCAGGGAATTCCTCTGAAAATATACAAGAAATTCCTAAGTAGGTTGCATCAGCTACAAGAAGATTCTGTACAGACTATTTTGAGTTCTCACAGTAATGAATTTCTCTTAGCAACTGCTTGGCCATGCTCCTGCTCTTTGTGCAAAAATCTTCCTGGATAGAAGCTACCTTCAGTATGTAATTGACTGTGTGGGAGATAACCAAACTTCAAGGACTGATTGTCAGGAACCATTCTCCCAAAATCAGAGGATGGAAGGAGCCCTTCAGTCCTTTCTAGGCCCACCCTGCACACATTATTAAAAAGAGAGCTGGAACTAGCATCCATCGTAAAAACCTGCAGGAGATGATATCATCCTACCTTTGCCAGGTGATAACAATCTTCTTTGTTTGGGTGTGATCTCTTGGGAATGGCTCACCTTCCCTCTGAGAACAGCCAAAGTATGTAATAGGGAATTTCTTGCTCTCAAATCAGGTGTCTCTCATTCTTCCCCGGGTGCTGAAGAATTGTAGGCTATTGTCTAATTGGCACAGAAAATGAGAGACAAAACCTAGAGAGCACCATCAATGGTTTTCCTGATTTGGGAGAGGAAAGAACTTCAGACTTTCCCCATGGAGGCTTACGTGTGTCACCACATTAGGATTCTTCCTTTGTTATCACTTATCCTCAGTACTACTTTGTTTCCAGGCTTAAAGATGGGCACCTTCTGGACAAAACACATCAATCTCCTGATTAGGTGGGAATCTGAAATAATGAGTAGCACAAAGTATAGAACACTGTCTGGCAATGAGTAGACCCTCAAAAAATATTATAGCAGGGATTGTGTTGATCATTCAAATCATTCTCATTTCTTCCTAGCATCCCTTGCAGTAAGCTTGGTCATGTCATTGGAGTGTGGCAACCCATTTGGAAACTCTGCTTACCCAGCGAAGAGTCATCAGTAACCAAACATCTGTCCATGAAGCTCTCTGTGCACCCTTCTTTTCCTCTCCTCTCTTTCCTCTTTCTCTTCTTCATCCCCCCCCCCCTTAAAATGCTGGGGATTGAAGCTATATGGTCTTGTACATGTTAAACAAACTACCATGGAACTATACCCCAATCATCTTTATTTGATTTTGAGTCAGGGTCTCACAAAGTTGCTCAGGCTGTACTTGTGATGGCCCTGCCTTAGCTTTCCAAGTAGCTGGAATTACATGTGTGCACCATTGCACCTGCCTTCCTACTTTCTGATACTTGACTTGCAACTCTCTTCATTATTCTTCACTAGTGGAAACAAATGGAGAACTATTCCTAACTCTGTTGAACATACATTCTGGTCACCACATTTTCTAACAATTGCATAGACTTTTTCCTCAAACACTACGTATGAGCCCACTAGACTTCTGGAAAGCCAGGTTTCTATCCTCATTGCAGGAATAAATGTGAAGGGTCTGAGATTTTCCCAGTTAGCAAATTAGAGTGACACAGCTTCATGGTTGCTCACAGAAGATGCAATTCTCCTGGATCAATGAAAAAAGATTAACTCACCATAATATCACCAGGAAGAGGGCATCAGTGTGATCTTGCACTGATTTCCTAGGTTCCAATTTCCACAGGACAGTGTCAAGAGAACAAGTGACACTGATGAACACAGTGCATTGCTTTATAGGAGAAAAATTCTGAGTTTAGGAATACACATTTTTTGAACTAAGATAGCCAATACCTTTCTTTTTTTAACAAAATGGTAGGGACTGATGTAAAATTGTGTCTCAGTAGAGTATAATGAAGACAAATTGATCCTGCCTTGTGCTATAATACAACACAACTATGTTTGTATAAGCCAGGGACAATTTTATTTCTAAATTCAGTTTTATTGAAATTTGATTTTATATGTGATTTCAAAAACTTAATGAATTTTGTTGAAACGAAAAGATTTACATCCCTAAAGGCATACATTTTGACTATATGTATATCTTTTTATAACTTATTTTCTGAGAAGGGAGTTTAGATTCATTTACATGTTTACAGCAATAGCCTGACATTAAAGTTCCTAATCTGTTTGTCCACACTGTTGTGTTGTAGGTTTATTCTGCTATCTCACGCAGCAAGATCTACATGAGAACAAATCTATTTGCATAACTTGGAACAATATTATTTTTACTTTTATTTTTCTTTTTAAATAGAACTCATTTCAAATTTTAAGAGGATTTTTTTTTAATTTAAACACTTTAATTACCATGTTTATATAGCAGCAGTATCTAACAAACTTCTGAGACACAGAGTAATATTTTGAGAGACTTAAGAACTCTTCCAGAAGCAAAACCCAAAATAAATGTGTTATTTAAAGCAACTGCAAAAATAATACTAAAAGGAGTATTGTTAGTATGAAAAAGATTTTCAATGCAAGGTGAATAGCCATCTTCCCTTACATAGAGGCAAAATTACAAGAATAACAAGTCAGGAAAAAAGGATACCTATACAATGCATATTTACCAAAAGCTAGAAACAGATGTAGAGATGTATGTTGAATATTGGCTGAAAAGAAAATCTCATCTGTATGTGAAATCCCATAATCATTACAAAGAGTAAGACAAGAAAACAAATTCCCCTTTTCCCTCAAATTTCAAAAATGGCCTCATCTAAATCAAAGTCAGAGACTTCTAGGAACTGATATGATAGTTCTAAATCCCATGACTAAGGTGACCACAGCTTTCCAAAGAGCTCCAGTTTTGTTGCTCTTATTCCAGGTAAATCCTACTTAACACTGGACTGTCCAATTTTTATAATAGAATTTTCTTTTGCTTTGTTTCATTTTAGTTTATTATGAAGATACCTCATAGTTCTTTTCTCAATAAAGATGACCTAGCAGCATTTCAGACTAAGTATATATCTTAGCAGATCCATTAGGATTTGGGTATTATGCAAAATAAATTTCTGCCAGCCAATTTTATTCACAAGTTGGAATATTTTTGCATAGTGATTTAATTTTCTGATATTATATACTTAAAATTTTAAAAGTCTGAAAGATAAGAGGATAATTCAGGATGAAAAATAATGTGTGGATTATGTGGACTGGACAAAACAGTTTAATCAGCTTATTCAGGTTAAACACATGCAGGTGTAGCTAAGAGCAAAACTGTTTCATGGAAAATGCAGATGAGCATAAAGTGAACAGTGTTTGAAGTGGCTTAAAATAGGAATATCAAATGTATGCATATCATCAAGATAATAAAAGAAGCATTCAAAAGGGAGCAACACTTCATCAAAAATCTAGAAGCTGACATGCTAAAATCAGATGGAATCTAAACTCAACAGGTTACAATAAACTAATTGCTTAGATTACCATAGGCTCTTGGCTTTCATAACTGAAGTGTTTTTCCCCCCTTCTTACTAAAGGACATCAAGATGTTCCAGAACTTGAAATGTATCGCAACAAAACTGTACATGATAATATTGTAAATTTTGATTGAAAATGACATTTTGGTGTTTTCGGCTAAGTAAGACAAGCCTCTAACTTGGATATAGACAAGAGAATCACAATTCCTTGTTTTCTCTGCTACATTAGATTTGTTATGGAGAAAATGGTATGGCCCTCTTTACAGGAATGGCAATGCGTCTTGCTGAGGCCTCCCTGTGGCTTCTTTCCCCCTCACATGTCATGCCCCTATCCCTGCATCCTTTACATCTTTCTCCATTTAACTGTCCAGGTCCTACTATGTGAAGAGTGAATTAACACCAAAGTGCACGATTAGGTGAAATAAACTTCTGTGTTTGTTCACTAAAAGGTAGTGATCTGTATTAGTTTGGTTCTTGAACATCCCACAAAGGCCCATATGTTAAAGGTTTGGTTTCCATCCTGGGGCTGTTAGAGGAGATGGAACCTTTAAGAAATGGGTCCTTGTGGGATGTCTCTAGGTCATTGGGGGCTTGTATTTAAAGGAGACTGTGGAACCCCCAGCCCCTACCTCTTCTTCACATCCCAGCCATGAGGTGAATGGTTTGCTTTGCCATGTGCTCCCACCAAAATGTGCTTCCTGCTTCCACCAGAGGCCTGAAAGCATTAGGTCTGCCCAATAAGGAACAAAATGTGTTAAACTGTGAGCCAAAATAAACATTTTCTCTTCAAAAGTTGATTATCTTAGACATTAGAAGAAAGCTAATACATGATCTATCAAGCAACCCTAATAAGTATGCATCAAAAAGACACATATTAATAATGTTACTTAATAATAATAATTTATACAGTTCAAATACATACACTTAAAACTGTTGCAGTAATTTCTCAACCCATTCTCTTTGGGACTATAATAGTTGCTTGAACAAAGAATTGAATGAAAAAAATATGTGTGTGTGTGTGTGTGTGTGTGTATTTTCATGATACAAACATATCAAGTATATATAAATGTATGTATATACATATACATATTCACTGTACATGTGTGCATACACATATGTATATACCAATTAAAAAAAAATAACACTTAAAATAAAAGAATTATATTACCTTATAATTCACTGGGGCTTTGCATGTGAAGCTCTGTTTGGGCAGTTTACCAGCTAGGTTCAGGTCTATGCCCAGCTGATATTTGGAGTAAACTCTCCTGCTCATTCTTCTCCTTCATTTGCTGGGCTCCCCATAGAACATATTACATCCTACGCTTTCCTCTGACCTGACCCCAAAACAGGCCTGGTCAGGGTCTGCCTAGATGTGACTGGTAACATTAGGAGAAGAAATTTGGAAGACAGGAAAATACTAAAGCAACTCTTTTTCCCTAGAAATGGATCTTATGAGCTAATGGTCTTGAGATTGATATGAAATTGTTACACCAGACATCCTGGCTTTCTGTTTATATTTATGGTAAAATACCCCAACTACAGCATGAGTCACACACAGACAAAATGTTCATGTATTCCCCTATGCAGGTAAATATTCTTATCCATATATCTGGTCCAACCACACTCCTCCTTAAGATTTGACATTTCCCTTGTCCTAGTAGCTTTAAAACTCTTGGAGAGGAAAGCAGAGTCAATGGACCATCTTCTTTTCTGCCTTGTTTTTTCTTTTATTTACTGCTTTCCATAATTAACAGGATTTTTTAGTTTGTCCTAGGGAAAACTACCACAGATTATTTTTCCCAAAAGATGTTTTGGTAAATTTTTATTTGGATAAAATGCCAAAATTATAGAAAAGTTACAGGAATAGAACAAGGAATTGTCATACAGTTTTTTACCCAGGTTATATACGTTTCCCCCCATTTATGCTGTGTGTGTGTGTGTGTGTGTGTGTACATTTACATATCAACATCATATACACACACACCCACACGAAAGATACTTTCTTTTTTGCTGTTGTTTTGTTTTGTTTTCAGTACTGGGGATCAAACCTAGTACTTTGCACATGCTAGACAAGATCTCTACCACTGATCTACAACCCCAGCCCTGAACAAGACACTTTTGAATTCTAATTAACTTGTAAATTTTTAGAGCACAAATTTTTACAATGAAATCATGACATCATTTTCTTGGTAAATACTTCCAGTCTTTTTAGAAAATATCATCAAGATAGTCAAATCAAGTTATTTCAAATAGAAGTAAAATTTTCACAATTATATTTTTAGTAGGATGGAAACTTGATTCATTATATATATATATATATATATATATATATATATATACACACACACACACACTAAAATGTTCAGCACAAATACTTAAGAAAGCTGTTGAAACAAATGATGAAGTATTATATATATATGATAAATACGGCATTGTATTTTATGGGTTTTTAAAAAATTTCTTGGAGCTCCTATTATTTTCTCTATAATAAAGTTTCAGGTCCAGAAAGAAAAAGTGTATTTTCATCAACTTCATATCATTGTGACATTGTAAATATATTTTCCCAACCCTGTAGCTCTATACCAGGGAGAAGTGTTTATTGAGACACATCCAGTCCTAAAAGACATCAAGTTTCATTGAATAAATAGTAATCATTGTATTATCTATAGTGGTACCCTTGGGATAGTAGAGGCCAATCAGAAATGACTTTTATTATTAATGTTACTATGGACTAGTCTGGGGACTAATGGTGAAAATTAAAGAGCTTTTAAAATGAACTACTTCTTGGAAACCCAAATAAGAGTTAACTGTATCTATGGATCTGCTAATGCTGACTTAAAAACTATAATGTTCAGTTTTCTCGTGGTTTCAAGTTGATCTCTTTTGAAAATAAAATCCTTTTCCCAAACTAAATTGTGCATATTTTTTCATTTCATCAGAGAATTTAAACTGACATAATTAAAAATAGAAGTTTAAGCTCTATTGTTGGGCTTATAACTCCACGGTAAAGTACTTGTCTAGCAGAGATGAGACATTGGGTACCACAAACAAAACAAAACATCAAAAAACCTTCAAATTTCAGAAAACTGTTCTGAAATTTTCACAATGAAATCATGGCATCATTTTCTTGATAAATACTTCCAGTCTTTTTAGAAAATATCATCAAGATAGTCAAATCAAGTTATTTCAAATAGAATAAAAAAATTTCACAATCATTTTTTTAGTAGGATGGAAACTTGATTCATAGTATATGAACACGAAAATGTTCAGCACAAATACTTAAGAAAGCTGTTGAAAGAAATGATGAAGTATTATTTTTCACTTCTGAATTTCAGTTTTCTTCTTGGAACTTTTTTGGCTCAGCATGTCAATAGAGGATTCTGCTAAAGAAGGTCTAAATTATTCCAAGCATATGTGTGTGTGTGTGTATATATATATATATATATATATATACAATGTTTTATTATTGTGCATACTTGAACCCCATATCACTTCTGGCTAAATTAAATTAAAATATTATTGCCTCTTAATATAGACTAAAAGCCTTTTTTTAAAAGTTATGAATAGTTTAATGATTTAATAGAATCTTAATGATTTAATAGAAATTAAATTGCTAGTGTGAATTAAAAGAGCCTTTGCCATATGTAGAATAAAAAATTAAACAAAAGAAAATATTTATTGTATGACATTGTATTGTGAAGAATATTTTTAACTTCAAAAAATGAAAGTTGTTCTTTGATACTTACAGAACTATTTTATTACATATTGCTTCTGACTGCTTATTTTCTAAAAAGAGAGGAACAACAACCACAAAAAATATAAGATGCACAGAGAAAAAAAGCTCAGCTTATTTTGTTATATACACTAACAGATAAATGAGAAAATGCAATAAAATGAAGAATTTGAAAGGTTGAAAAAACTTACAATATTTAGGACTGTAATTTCTATTCAATATTTTTTTAAGGCAACACTATCACAAATACACTTTAGTAACCATGACATTGCACCAGCACACAAGATTTCAGGTGACTGCATCACTCTGTACAGTTGACTACAATTGCCTGATATATGTACAATGCGTGCTGAATTCAGAGTACAGGCAGTTAAGTGATTGTTATATTACAGAAATACACCTTCAGAAGTCACTGATTGAGGTTTCTCTTAGAAGAATTGAAGTACTGAAAGGAATACATTTTTGTCATGTTAAATGGGGAAAGGGTAGATTATGACTTAGCTCCTGAAATTTTAATACTGCTCTTGAGTCTCTGCAATTCTAATGTGCTTTCAGAAACTCTACACATTCTTGAAGGAGTCAGACCCAAAGACTAACAAGCTGCTCACTAATCTATTCCTGATGCTTTGCCTAAGAAATTGGCATTGCCATCTTCAACGTCTTTCTTTTGGAAGCACGGTTTTGAATCTGTTCCTTGTTGATAAGAATCCAGAAAATGACAGATTCCAGGAATTTCACTGGGGAAGTTTGGTGGAAGTTCCTCCCTTGATCGAGGGGTAAACACAAAACCAGGGCAGTCTTTGAGTAATCTGAAAAGGTTAAAATAAATATAGTAAGAGTTAATGCTGATATAATATTGGGCAAGCCAGGAAAAGAAGACAACATAAATAAATGAATGTAACTAAACCAGCCATTTCAGGTGTGATTGACAGAAAGATTTTCATGATGTTAACAGACATCTTCACTGAATAAATACAATGAAAAATAAAACTCAAAATAACAAGAAAATTCTACTAATATATTTGACTCTTATTAGAAATGAATAAAATATTGTGAAATAGTCTGAGATATAATTTATATAGCAGTGTGATTCACGGTATTAAAAAAACAAAGATCTAATAACAGCATAATTAAAATATTATTGAATAAGGCTTCTTAAAATGAAAAAGTGTTAAGTCATGGTCCCTTTATCAATTCATGAACTGTGTATATGTTACTTAGAAAAATCATGGGCAAGAACTCGTGAAAAAAAATGGTAATAGTGATGTCAAAATAAATGTTGGATATTTCAATAGAATTTTTACGAATTCTAGATTAGTAGAACTCAAATGAGATGTCATTGAACATACTCACTGTGTACTTTCCATTTGGTATGTATTTATAGTATTTTCCTCTTAGGTCCATCAGTTCTACCAAGCCTTATTATTTGTTACTTGTCCATTATGATAAATTCATTTTAAATTAGAACCTTACTGATTAAGTTACTGACTTCACTTCCCATTTTCTTCCCTAGCTTTCTATCAAATGCAAAAGTCATTAATTATTCTCTCTAATTTATGATTCAGGCCATGGATAAACTTTATTGAATAGTTCTGGGACCTAAAGTAATGCTTACAGAAAATCATTTATCATTTCTGCTTAACAGAAATGGCTATTTTTTCTATTCACCCGTCTGTGGTGTCAGGTCTTAAGGAAATCTGAATTAGATTTTAGTGCAGTGATTTTCTTCTGTGCCCTGAAAAACCCAACTGAATTGGATTTCATGTCTGAAGAAAGAGTCTAGTATAATACAACACACCAATATTCTATTAACTGCTAAAGTACATCAATAAATATATCATCTGTAAGATAGGAAAACTAATAAAAATTGTGCTTTTATCATAAAATCAATATTTTAAAGTGGCTGTAATTTATAGGGCATAGTATCTGGTGAATCCACTCTAATATGACTTGAGTAGAAGAAAGACACTGGCTTATACATATCATATAATACACATTATATAACAGAGCATGCACATAGATTCTGGCTTACTTACACTCTAAAATACATATTATAACACTCATAATATTCACATAGAGTGACATGCTAGATCTGGATAGCATTGGCTTGGGAGCCAACTTAAACACTATTTTATATTTGCATAGCATCCAGTAAGTATCTACTGCTTGCCTTGATTAACACTAAATGTATACCCATTATTAATCAAATTTCACAAAGCATAGATATTTCATTGACATTTCAATTTTCTATTCCCTTTTAAGTTTTCATGTCACATTGAAAAATATTGAAATACCACTAAATGAATCTTAGAATATTGTCAAATGTCTTTCACATTACTTCTTGCACAAATAAAACATTAACTATTTGGATAGGATACAAGTATTTCCTATATAAGAATAAAGTGAAAGTCAATTATCATTCAAATCCATAAGAAAAGAAAAAGGCTACACCCTATTTTTCTACAAAAAAAAGGAAGTGGGGAGAGTGGTAAAGCTGAAGTGGTCTAGCTCAGGTGGGAGAGAGAATCGCGGCATGACTTGGATGGTAGCACTGAGAAAGGTGAGAAAAGCTGTATTCAGGATGTAATTTGTAGGTGGACATGGTGAGACGTAAGGAGAAGAAAGTAACAGCCACTGTACAGTTTAGTGTCTTGGTGAAAAGGTAGAGTGGTGTCCTTTTAAGGTGATTAGTAAAGCTTAGCTGGGTGGGAAGTGAATTTCATCAGGGTATAGTGTATTGGAACTCACTCCATTAAGTTCATTTTCCTCTGTCAATTAGTCATCTAAGAGGAAATAAAGGATAGGATGTATGAGTCTGTAGCTCAGTGGAGAATTATGAAATGGTCTAGAGTTTAAAAAAAAAAAAGATGAGAGTCATAAAAGTTCATTTTAAAATTTAATTAATTAATATTTTTTTCTTAAGTTAGGTTCTCATTGCGCTGACCAGGCTGGCCTTGTACTCCTGGGCTCAAGCAGTCTTCCTGCCTTAGACTCCTAGTAGCGGGAACTACAGGCATTCACCACTGCACCCAGAAAGTGAGTCATTCATAGACTTTCAGACACAGAAGAGAGAAGGGACAGAGCCTGATGCTGCAACTTTCAAGGGTCTGGTGGGGAGGACTACACACAATAGACACTCAGATGGTGTAGCCCTGTGGTAAAAAGAAAACCAGGTAGATGTAGAATAAACTTTTTAAAGAAGGGAATGCTCCCCAAGCCCATTCAATTGCTATTGAGATGATATGGAACATAAGGAAAGAGAAATGACCATGATTTTAGCAATGTCCACTGAGGATCAGATAAGAACCATTCCAGTGAAGAAGGGACAAACATTGAAAAGGGACTGAGTTAAAGAGCAGCGAGAGAGAGAGAGAGAGAGAGAGAGAAGACAAAATAGAGAGACTGAAGACAGATGGTTCCTTTTTTTAAAATTCATTTTTTATTTGTTCTAATCAGTTATACATGGCAGCAGAATGCTTTTCTATTCGTTGTACACCAATGGAGCACAATTTTTCACTTCTCTAGTTGTACACGAAGTAGGGTTGCACCATTTGTGCAATCATACATGTTCCCAGGATAACGATGTCTGTCTCACTCCACTGTCTTTCCTCTCCTCATTATCCCTCTCTTTTCCTCCCTCCCCTTTTCCCAATCCTCCACTTGTCCCATGCATACCCCCATCATGGATTAGCATACACTTATCAGAGTAAGCATTCGGCCTTTGGTTTTTTGAGACTGGCTTACTTTGCTTACCATGATATTCTCCAACTCCATCCATTTACCTGCAAATAGCATAATTTTACTCTCTTTTAAAAGAAGAATTATATTCAGATGGCTTCTTTTTTGTTTCCTATGTAAGGAGCAGAAATACAAGATGATAGCAGGAGATGAACTTGAAAATGAGCGAGTTTTTACGTTTTCAAGAGCTTCATTAATAAGATACGTTTGAAGGCTGTTGGGAATAATTATTTCATTCAAGAGAAATCGATCATGGAGATAAGACAGTTATTTTTCTAGCAGGAAAGTTCTGGAGAAGGTGACAGGAATAACATTCAGAGCAAAACTATTTAAACAGGAGCAAGGCAGCTGGCCCAGTGCCCTAGGAACAAGAGCTGAAGACATGGGCACTGAGGTGGTGGTGAGGATAGATTTGACAGTATGAAGATGAATGGTGGAGTTCTCATCCAACTGCTGAGAAATAGGAAGCAAGGTTTTTAAGGGAGTCTGGGTTGGAAAGCAAATACTGTTGCAGATTTCAGGAGAAAAAAAAAAGATGCTCCAAAGGAATTATCTCTGAGAATAGTAAAACAATTTGCTTACTGTTTTGGCTACCATACAGTTCTGGAAAATGTTTTTGCTATTTAATAGTTTTGATTATAATGTTTTATTTGAGTGTGACAAAATTCATAGGACCAATATATTTCTATCAGTACAGAATGGTTTATTTTCTGATTAAAGGTGGATAAGAAATACCCCAATGACAGGTTTTGTTCACTCAGGTTGTTCAGGGCACTCTGTCATGGAGACAAGTACTCTTAGTGCTAGATAACACATGGCTCATCTTTTACTATGTGGACATTACCTGCTTGTCCATAAGACTCTGCATACCTGGGAGATGTTTAATAACCTGCCAGTTTTCCTCTGGGAAACTGTCCACTGCTATAGTTAGGGAATTGCATTGATCCCAGTCCTTGGTTTCAGGGAGCAAGTTTCCAAAACTCTTAAGATTTCCTAAGTTATAGGAATGTTTTTGCTTTTCATGAGCCTTTGGATCACACCTGAGTTTATGCTAAGAAGATGACTCTAAATGGGGGCAGAGTTCCAGAAAAGACAAGTAGGTGATTAGAAGACTGAAAATCTGGGGGAGAAGAAAGAGTGGTTGGAAACTGAGTTCATACAATGCCATTGAGTAAATCAATTATGTCTACATAATGTAACCAACGAGTCCAGACACCAAAGCCTACAGCTTAGTGGAGCATCTTGGTTGGTTAACCCAATGATATGGAAAGAGGGTAACTTGTCCTGAACCCATGGGAAGGTGGCATGAAATCTCCATAGTGAAGATCTAATTATTTGACTTGAGGGGATCTTGGGAACACTGGAATTTGTAGCCAGTCAAAAGTGCTGGTAGCTTGAGGACCCCTGAAGTATGGCTGGCATCTGGTTTTTAAAGACAGTATTATTGGGAACTGTGTCCTACCATGAGTCTATGCTAATTTTGGGTAGTTAACACCAGAACTGTGCTGAAGTACCCCAACTGATGTGAAAATGCCTGTTGATGTACTTGAGAATATTAATATATGCTTTTTAAAAAACAGTAATGAAGGAAGATGTGACGTCTGTCAAGAATTACAATTGAGTCACAAATATCTCATGAAGCTAATAAGTGATTTTAAAACAAGGTAGCAGGGCTAGGGTATAGCTCAGTGGCACAACACTTGCCTAGCATGGACAAAACCTTGGGTTTGATCACCAGCACCACACAAAACAAAAAAAAAAATACAAAATAAAACCAGTTAAAGTGAAGATGGTTAGAAGCTATTGCTTTTCTTTTTCCTTTAATATTATCTATGCAAGAAGAGAGTTATGGAAAATGAATCAAATCAGTAATATAAAAATGACAATTTTATATAATAAAACAATATATTTCAGGTGTTTAACACCATTAGTACCTGTAGGTTGTTGGACTAACATTGATTTTTCGTGGCACACTGCAGGACTCAAATTTGTTAGCCAGAGTGACATTATTTCCAAAAAGGCAGTAACGGGGCATTTTAACTCCAACAACTCCAGCAAAAACAGATCCAGAATGCAGTCCAATTCGCATCTGAAAGTTAAAACATAACAATATTCCCAGTTACTGGTAAACCACTTCCTACTTGTCACAAATAAACCGTTTCCTACTTGTCAGTGTTGTTTGAATGTCTTGTCTAAATTATTTTTACCAGTAGCTCCGACCACACCATTGCCTTCCTTAACACTTCCTTCTATTTCTCACATGCAAGTAAAAATTACTAGTGAGGAATCAGTAGCCTCCCCCTTACCTCTCTTCTATTTATATGGTTAGGTTTCTTAAGCAGACCACGTTTATTACCTTAATTTCTGAAACACACATACCCTTATGGTCCCTACAGCCTCGTAACAAGGAATCTGTGGGCTGTTTATGTAAAATAAGCTCTGTCCATCAAGTGAGAAAGATATAAATTCTGGACTCTGGGAGTTGTTTCTCAAAATAGTGACAGAGAATGGCAAAGGAAACTAATACTCTAAAATGGAATTTTTCAAAGCCTGGCAAGGTATCACATATCTATTGTCCCAACTCCTCCAGAGGCTGAAGGCAAGAAAATTACTTGAGCTTGGGAGTTAAAGGTACCTGGGGAACATAATGTGGCTGTACCCCCCAAAAAGATTTTTTTAAGGATGTTTCATTTAAAAATAATTTATGTCAAATGTTATCCCATTATCAAAATGACTAACTATGGAAGATAAATTGTAATATTTAAGAAAAAAATGATACAGGAAAATAAAAATTAGAATTGCCAGAGATAAGATCCCACTAACTATAATCTATATATTCTACGCACACTAAAGTAAAATTCAGGTTTATGCAACACCAAAGTTGTGCCATGTCTAGAAAAAGAGGCAGCCTATAATATGTTGGCATAAAAGTTGAAGAGTTGTGAATGACTGAAGGATGCAGTGACATGGAATATTTTAAATGGAATATTCTAAAATATCTAATATTTGATGATCTAAGAAAATGTACAAATTCTTAACACTACAACAGTGAAAGTTAATATATTTTAAATGAGAATCAGATACCATATAAATGTTTTTTCACATTCTATGTGTAGTTGACCATTTGAAAACATTTTATTAGATATATGCATTTTAAACAAAAGCCAAGGACTCAGTAACTTGGACACAATTTAAAAAATCTGAGAATTTTAGTTCCCTAGCCTATCTTTTATCCACAAATATAAACCATGATTTCAGCACAATTGATTGAGAAGTTATCACTCTCTTGGGGATTCTTTTAGTCAAACCAAATTTTCTCTGTTTACATAGTTATTCTAGCTTTTTATATGATATACATACCATGGCATTTAAATCTTCTTATTTCATAAATAATATGTAAATACATTCTCCTCAAAGCCAAAGCCAAAGCTCAGAGAATTCTTCCCATGCCTGTTGCCCTTCCTCCCCTTTTCCAGTTCTCATATCAACCCCAGAGGTTTTTTTTTAGAGAACTTTCCAAATACATGAGCAAGAAAATGATCCAAAGTTTAAAATGCACATCATGCCCTGAATGCATATCTTTACACTGGAAAAAGACTTCTATGGAAACAATTAAAGAATAACAGACTTCTGTCTCCCACTAAAAGCTGAATTGGGATCCTATTGGGAGAGTTTCATATTTGGGGACCACTTTTGGCCTAACTAATTACTTATTCTAGGCTTCTGGGAACAGGAAGGTGGAGTACCAAATGTTCGTTTCCATGTTCACTAACTTAGAGACTCTCACAGTGACATTCAGCACTTCAGTCTGTCTTCTGTCCACTACACTTATCTAAGCTGGAGTGGATATACTTTAGTGAAGCTGTAAATAGGAAGTGTATCAGTGAATAATTTGCATATGGGATGTGTTGGAAAAAAGCACAGAATTTGAAAAGGAGAAAAAAAAGTTTTCATTTTTTTCATTTCAAGTCCATTCCATGAGGTAACCAGGTAAGAAGTAGAAGTTTGAGATTTGAAGCCAAATGGACCTGACTCCAGCTCCTAATTCATAAAAGATTTTACTCTTGTCCATCTCGGTGAATTGTGGCCTATTCTTCTTAATGTTGAAGGTCAAATGAGACACTGTTTAAGCCACAGTATGCTCCTTTCTGATACATATTTATGTTCCCTTCCTACTAAAAATGCTTTATACTCTGGCTTTGTAATGTTTCACATGCATTTTCTAAAACTCACATATTTCACAGGACTGCCAGTAAGAACACATAAAATGATATGTTTTCTGTCACTTTACAGCTCAAAAAAGCTAATCTATTATTACTCAGGTAACTTTGTTAAAGCTGTTTATAAATAATTCATCAAACTGAAAAAAATCTAAAAAAATACAAATTATTAGGCAAATAATAAAATTCATGCCATTAATCCCACCCCCTAAAGCACATTTTAAGTATAAAATTCATTTATGTGGAAAACACCGGTTTTCTATTTCAATATTTTTAATATTTACTTTATTGCTATGAATACTCACAAAGAAATAGAAAGAAATGCATAATTCTCCTCTAAAAATGCAATTAAAACACAGGTGCAAATTTCATGCTCCTTCTATTGAGACATGGTGTCTAAGCTGGCTCTCCTCTGGGTAGGCATATGATTAGTCTGATCAACAGTATTCGGCAGAACTGTCATTGTGTATCTTCCAAGGCTGGATCATAAAAGGTCATGCAGCTTCCATCTTTTGTTAACTAGCAAGTAAGTCACCACCTAAGAAGTGGCTACTCTGAGACTGCCATGTTTAAGTGTCACATGTAACATCTGGGCTGATGGTCCCAGCAGAGCTCGAGCTGTCTGCCATCTTCACCAAGGAACCAGGTACATAAGTGAAGCATCATCTTAGGTCCACCTGCTCCAAGCAATACAATCCTAAGTATTCCAGGAATCCTCTACTTCTTGTGTGTTTTCCGAGCTAAGGTCTCAGATCCTGTTAAGCAAAGACACCCTAGTGTTCCTATGCCTTATCCAGATTCCTAGTAAACAGAATCAATGCATAATATATTTGTCTAATACCACTAAGTGTAGGGAAGTATGTTAGTCAGCACATATAAATGGGATGACAGAAGATTTCAAAAATAGTGGTGAAGGCTTGGGCAGATGGCTTGGTTAAAGAAAATCAAGGCTAAATCTCTAATTATTACAGTTCTGGTTTTCATTTTTTTTCTTTTATGTTTTATTGCACACAAGATGGGATTATACATTACTTTAAGGGGCCATTTCTAAAGGTCCCAAATTGAGAAGTATTCTATAAAAATTAAGCAGCAGATTCATTGCCAGTGGAAAAAATGAATGTGATTCACTCATGTTATTGAACAAATACCTGCCTTGCTGATTTTATTTCTTCTCTATAATAAGATATTATTTCTGAGATCTGGGTCATCTAAATTTTTTGAAATGTTTTATGCCTTGGAAAATATTGGTGGATGCATAATCAACATTCATTGTAACAAAATGTCCTTCCCTACAGGTGCAGGTGCTATCCAACTAAAAACTACATTTTCCAAACAGCTTTGCAACTTCTAGATGCAGATAAGTTGGTGAATCAGATGTATTTACATAAGATTTGGAAGACAAGATTTTCATTGTGATTGTGTTTCTTTTGCTTCCAGGTGCAAACACAGTTGTGGAAGCTTTTGGTTTTCTTTGGGATGCTTAGTAGAGAGTCCATTTTCTATTAAAGTATCTTGTGATGGTCATGATGTAGAATTTTCACCTTGCCGAGTGATATTGTAGTAGGTGCATTTTTGCTCTGTAGCCAGTAGTAGAGAAAGCAGCTTTCTGAACACAGTAGTTTCCTGATGGTCACTATGATACAGTTGATCTGGAATCAGCTTTCAGACCATGAAAAAAAAAGATCTGAGACCTTAGCTCGGAAAACGCACAAGAAGTCCTGAAGTTTGTATTGGAGAGTCAATTTTTCAAAGCCCAAATTATAAATGACTTCTCCAGTTCTCTCAATAATTGTTAAGCCATTTAATATTCTTTAGTAAACTTCTTCCTGCTTAAACAAGTAAGAGAAGATTTTGCTGTCTGCAATAAATCCTGACTAATAAATACACCATTCTTTGATAACCAACCCCTAAGCCTTTGGTCTCATGACATTCCCTTAACAATATATAATCTGTCTTACCTTGATAGGTTCTCCATGGGGAGACATGACTTCGTCAGAGAGCTCCATCATCTTTAGGGCCATCAGGGCTATCTGGATAGCATGAGTATCACTCTCTCTGTGTAATCCCCCTGCTACACAATATGCATCACCAATGGTCTCCACCTAGATGTAGAGTATAATGTATACTATAAATAAAAACTCAGGAAGACCCACTGGCACATATTATATATTGGAAATCAAGAATCAAATAGCAGAAATCTTCCGGGTGTGGTGTTGCATGCCTGTAATCCCAGCAGCTCGGGAGGCTGAGACAGGAGGATCACGAGTTCAAAGCCAGCCTCAGCAATGGGAAGGCACTAAGCAACTCAGTGAGACCCCATCTCTAAATAAAATACAAAACAGGGCTGCAGATGTGTCTCAGTGGTTGAGTGCCCCTTAGTTCAATCCCCAGTACACCACTGCTCCCCTCACACACACACACACACAAAAAAAAATAGCAGAAATCTCAAGGCTCAGGCCCTATGGAGAATCAGGGTAAATCATGTACTCTCAGAAGAGAGTTTCCCTCTCAGGAAATTCACAAAGATTAGACCTCTTACATTGGGGCACTGCAGAATCCTGTGAAATACAGTGTCAGGCAGCTTCTATTCTAGAGTTGCAACTAACTTCCTAGGTTGTTTAACCTATTTTTCCCCCAACATGTAAAGCAGCTTGTGTAGAAACAGATGAGGTATATTAGTTTTATAATAAATTGCTTAAAACATTAAAAATATTTAGTCATTTTATATCTCCCTCATCATAAAACAGTGTAGGATGAAGTCATTCTCAATAAATGTCATATGAATGTAGTAAAAATGTGTAATGCAAAACTAAGACACTAATAGTCTTAAAAGTAAAAGAGTCCTTTTTTTTCCTAAATGACTTTTGGGGCTCTTACAGCAATTACTAACAGTATATGTGCATATTAATCACAAAAGATAGAAAGCAGACGTCAAATCAGAAGATAAAAGTAATGATGCTTGGTAGGCTACTGAAAATCAAGCTGTTATATAAATTCCAAGTACCACCACCACCATCATCATCATCATTATCATTGACACTGGCAATTTTTTTATCTGTCTGTGATACTGGCCACAAAAAACCCCTAAATATTAACTTAAAAAATAAATATTTTCCCTAATTCTAGTAGTTGCATTTTCTTCTTCTCTAAATATTTATTATAACCTATTAGACCATATTACTCCGAAGCCTCCTCAATGAAGGGATAAAGTTGAAGAGGGGACAAAAGAGAAGCTTTTTGTCCTTGCCTTTGGTAATTTGCTACACACTCAGAAGCCTTATCATGCCATCACCAAAGTTGTTCTTAACCTTTCTGCTAATCTCTGACTTGATCTTCCAAACCTGCCTCTTACTCAAGTTGTTTCCATGGCGCTGGCCTCCTGTTATCCCTTAAACATGGTGTTCCAACTTCCTATATCTTCTCCTGGAACAAACTCTCTGCAGATAAAATTTGACTGCCCCTCAACCCCACCGTTTCCTCTAGTCTCTCTTGTAGCATTTTATTCCTACTGAGTAGAATAGGGCATCTGTCACGTCATGTAGAAATCTGGCATTTGTTAGCTTTGCTCTTTTCTCCCTCTCTCACCACATATGGACCCTTCTCCTCCTGGTTTGTTCTCTCCTTCTTTGTATTCATTGCCTACCCAAAATGGAAGAGGCTGTATAACCAATAAAATTTTGCTAAAACAATGGACCAAGGGATGCAGGAGTACACATGGCAATGATTGAAAGATTGAGACAGAAAGAAAATGAAATTACATAAAGTCCTGGTACAACTGAGTCCTGCAATAAATAAGGTTGGCTATTCCTTAGAGTCATTGCACTTGGAGGTGAGCCTTGGTTGTGCATTTTGGAGATCTTAATTTAGCTGATGGCTATGACCCTTCCTTGTTTACTTTCAGCTCTCTCCAGATATTTTCATGCAAAATTAGAAATGGGGGGGAAATCCTGGGAGAGCAGATGATTTATTACCTAGCTCCAGCTGCATTTAGACTAACCAGGAAACTCTATGGCTGCAGTGCTTGTAGGAAGGAGCACAGTTTCTACAATTCTTAATTGGGTATTTGGAGACTACTCTGTAGCCTTAAAGGAATTATCAGAATAGAAGAGGGCTACTTCTGCTAGCAATCACAGCAGGTTAAATGGAGAAAATGACACCTTCTCACAGCTCGGGGAGAGGAGACATTCTCAAGACAGAAAATGACTACAAATAAATACAGCAAATTCCACAAGAGGTCATCAAACTTAACTAAACTGAAGCCAATTATTTTATCTGCAATTATACAGGGACTCCCTACCACCACCAAGGGAATCATAGTACTGTTTGGAATTTCCTGTTAGAAATTTCAAAAAGGAAGTTCTTGCTTCTAGCATCTCAAGTAAAACAACACAAGGGTTTATGTATTCCCATAAATAAAATTTGTTTCCTCCTCAATATTTTATTTATTTCATGTTCAAACTCTGGAATGCCAGATTGTTATGTGGCAAATTAAGCAGATGATTTGAGACTTACAAATGAGATGAGTGCTTTATTCTTAATGCCAAAATCCATAACAAGGCCAGATACTTATATTTCATATTTTTGTGGTCCTGGGAATGGAACCCAGGGCCTTGCACATGATAGACAAGCACTCCACCCTGGAGCTACATCCCAGACCCCAGGCAATATAATTTAAACCAATATGAAACTTTAAATTCTGACAAAGCAAGCAGAATGTGAAATTTCTTCATTAGCTCTCTTCCTAAAAATAGTTAGACTCTTTGAAAACTAATTTATTAGGTGTCAGAGACAGTCAATGTTGTATCCTCAGTGTTAATTATAATCATTCAATAAATCCTGAATATCTCATCCATAACTCTATGATAACCTTTGTAATAGTCTTGTTCACAAAGTTTATGGGATGTAGTTAGTGTGTTACTCATGCATATAAACTCTAGGTGGATATTTCTCTGTTGCAGAATTGAGAAAAGGTTTTTCACTTGCTCAGTTTATTGTGTATGCAAGGTAGAGAACAAATTTGAAGACAGATCTGTCTTATTCAAATGTCTACCCTTGACCAAGCTGCAAAAGTGCCTTAAGTAGGTAATTCTGATTTCTGTTAACTGGCTATCAAAAGTGCCATGTAAACTCTGTTTACATGAATTAATCTATTTAAAGGGAATTTTTTTATAATCATCATGTTTTTTTTTTACTCTTTAAAGACACAAAGGATAAAGTTCTCCTATATGAGTCATACCCTGAAATATCTCATGCTTCATAATTCAACTCGGTTTGCACAGTGAAGTGGCTGCTCTCTTGACTCTTAAACTCTACCTTTTTACTGTCTTCCATTCAGCCTTTCTCCCTCCTCCATTCTATGCTTATTCTTTGAGAAGACAATGTGGCAGTCCTTTCCTAGAACAATTAGCTCTGTTTCTGTGCAGATCCAAAGCTATTTTGGGCTGGAGAACACCCACATAATTGATACACAAAGACTGTTCCAGGGTATAGCTTTCCTGACCCTGCAGAGAAAGCCTGTCATTTACATTACAATTCAGATTCTAGGCACAGTACTTTTTTCACAGTGACTTTTGCCTGTAAATGACCATTGCCCTGCCCCACCCTTACCTTGTACACATCCAGCTCTCCACACTGTTGGTCAAAACGAGTGTAGAGGGCATTGAGCATGGTGATGACCTGCAGTGGTGAGCACTGGGAGCAGATGGCAGTGAACCCAACTATGTCTGAGAAAAGCATGGTGACATTACTGAACTTCTTGGCTTGCACCACCTGCCCTTGCCACAGTTGTTGAGCCACCTCAGAGGGGAATATAGAGCACAGAAGGTCTACTGTCTTTTTCTTCTCTTCCTCCAGGGCTTGGTGGGCTTGCTCAAGGGTGGCCTTCAGCTTCCCCAGCCTCTTCTTCAGGCCATCCTGAGCTCGAGCTTGTTCCCCTATCAAGACCACATCCCTCAGTGCGTTGTGAATTGGGATGTCTGATAGGTAGAGCCCTCTTCCTGTAAAATCTTCTAATCTGTCCACACAGGGTGACCCCAAGAACAATATTGCACTGGATTCAACAATGTAGATCATTTGGCCTTTGAGATCCATAACCTGCAAAACAAAGGAGAACCCAATTGTTTTGGTTTATTCAAGTTTGCAGCATCTTACTGAGACAAAAGGAGAGGAAGTACATACAGGGATAATCACTAGGCATTCAAACTCTGTTTTTTAACCTAATGCAAAAGAATAAATTGCTTTCTAAAAGTTCCAATTTGGTATAAGTTCTAAAATGCTTGCAGATATTTGAAGAACATTTTGGTGTATGCACTACACAAAAATTATGATTTCCAATGGACAATTCAAAACATTGAAGGCTTTCTTGGCTTCAAGGCTTTCTTACCAAGAAGCATGCTGATAATTTTGCTAATATATTCTTTTAATATTTCCCTTCTTTCTTCCTCTTTCTTTTTTATTATTTATTTATTTATTTTTAGTTGTTTTTACCTTTATTTTATTTTATTTTTTTACGTTGTGCTGAGGATTGAACCCAGGGCCTTGCATGTGCTAAGTGTGTGTTCTACCGCTGAACCACAACTCCAGATCTTTCTTTCTTTCTTTCTCTTTCTTTCTCTTTCTTTTTCCTTCTTCCTCCTTCCCTCGCTCCCTCCTTTCCTTTCTTCCTTCTCCCCACACCCTCTCTCTTTCTCTCTACAAGTGATTGAACCTACCATATCCTGAGCCCCTTTTATGTTTTATTTTGAGAAATAATTTCACTAAACCTGGGCTACCTAAATTGCTAGGTCTACCTAAATTGCTGAGGCTGTTTTCGAACTTGCAATTCTCCTGCCTCAGCCTCCAGAGCTGCTGGGATTACAAGCATGCACCACTATGCCTGACACTTTTGATATTATTTATTGGCTAATAAATAATTAGTCTCTCCCAGAGACTTCACTGGGAGAAAGCTGACCCTATAGAAAAAGTAATGTCCCTATTTCAACTTTGCCTGTAGCATTTAACCAATGTTGCCTTTTATAAACACAAAACAGAGAACCAACCAGCTAGCACGATGGGGGCTTGGAAGAGATGATCAAATTGGACCACAGAAAATTGGTGCACATGTGCACAAATATGTATGTGTGTCCACTGAAGCAGTTATTTGCAACACAAATATTCTTCAATGGGAGACTGGTTAAATAAAGTAGAACATGATCATCCAATGGAATAGCACAATTTCCAGAAAAGTAAAATAGATCTATACCCAATAATATGAAAGGATGACCAAAACATATTGTTTAGCAAAAAAAGTAATTTTGAAATAGTAATTTTGCTGTAAACAAAAATGTAAAAAACTGATATTTTCATAATTTTGCTGCAAAGAACATCTTTGCGTATTAGCCATTTAAAAACACATGTAGATATGTTAATTTTACTATAAAAATTAATATTAAAGCTGTTTCAGTGTTAGAAACAGTGGTTGTCCTGGGGTTATAAGCATTTAAGCCTCTCAGCTTTTTTTACACTATCAACTATGACTGTAAACTTTCTTTCCTGAAACTAAATAATTACCAAAGTTCTCTACCATGTGTCAGAACTCATCCCCTACCACACTCTCTGTAGCAATTAATCATATCTATTAAGTATTGATTAAAAATCAATTTAGTGGTTGGGGATGTAGCTGAGACGTAAAGCATTTGCTTAGCATGTTCAAGGCTCTGTGTCAGATCCTCAACACTGCAAAAAACAAACACATAAATAAACATTCATTTAGTTACCTCTTACAATATGTGGTTTTTCTTTACTTATTATAAAACAATATTTTTATTATTCAAACTAAATTAACTATTTGATAATAAAATAATTTTATATAGACACTTATGTAATTTACATTTAAATACCCAATAAGGATTTTGAAAGGCAAATTATATTCAATAAATATTTGTGAATTAATGAATCAAGTAAGCAAGTAAATGAATGCAGAAAGGATTTTGAGATTATTACAGCCTCAGAAGGGAGTTGTTTTAGACATAAATGTGTAATCAAAACATTTGAAGTGATGCAATGGTTTTTAGTACTCAAATATAAAATAACAATTTATATGAAAGATAATATTGAGCTTTCCTTACCCTTGAAGCTTTCTTCACAGAGTTGTCCCATCTCCTCACTCGTATGACAAATTGCATATTCAACATTGTCATGATCCCACTAAAGGTTTGGTTGATTTTGGGAGTCAGAATTTCAAAGTATTCTTCAAAATTTGGCTTTCCTTGAAAGTCCCTCCTGTTCATCAGTCTTCTAATGCCATTGCCAAGTTGCAGAATGGTCAGATCTTTGTCAAACATGAAATGGAATGGGAAGGTCTTACAGAAGAGGGATGCGGGGATCACCAGGGAGGACTGGGGTTTCCCGGGGGACAGAGACGGTTTGGTGCTTTTCACGTGGACAGAGTATAACAAATAGGGCTGATTGACGAATTCCGTGCAATCACTCCGGAAACAGGGAGGCATCAAGGACACGTCCACTTCGGTCTCATACAGTGTGTGAGCAGCTGCCTTAATGACACCGGGAAGGATCAGGGACGTGATTTTCTTGGGGAAGAAATAGTAAACATTTAAGAAATCATGCTCCTTATCCAGGCATAGAATGGATGCGTCTTCAAGCCTGCCCCTCTTTTCTGCTTCCTGGCAATGGCTGCTCTGTTTCAGGAGGGTGCTGAAGCTGTTTAAAAAATCTTTCAGGGTGCCTCCAACCACGCCGAGTATGTGTTCGTCTTCCTCATAGCAAATTTTAAAGAGCTCTTCACCGAGGGATTCTCTGATGGTCTCCGCTGGAACCCCTGACAACACAGAGCACAAGTTCTGCCACCTGGGAGAAGTCAACTGGGTAGGGCTGTTCTGTCACTTCTATTTTCAACCTAGTTTCATTGGCTTATTTAGTTTCCTCTTTATCTATTTCCTCTAATAAGAGTTCCAACCAAAATCAAATAACTAGAGTCAAATTATCAATACCGCTTAGCTTCTAAAATTCTGGTAAAAATTCTGAGTAAAAATCCTCAGAGTTATCTTTTTAAATGACCAATTTAGTGTAATAAACTACCTTTTAATCTCTATTAACTATAAGACAACAATTAGAATCTCAGGACTAAGTCCACTTAGAAAAAGCCTTCCCATCTCTCCTTATGAAATGCCTCACCCCTCAGAGGACCTCCTGTAGTGTGTCAAACACTGGAAGCCATTTAATATCAATGGTGGTGAGACTCAATTTTGTGTGGAGATAATTATAAAGCATTGTTTTTCCTCTGAGCAGAATGAACCCTTGTTATTTAATATTACCTGGATGAATATTTGCTTTAAATATATTATTTACTTTCTACAGCTTCTCCTTCCAAAACCTCTGTGTACCACATTTTCTCCTCTGCTATGCAGGAAAAATAACACTAACCGCTTCAAGACACTATTATGATATGTGGAGATGATGTTTAGAATAATATCTGGCTCCTAAGATGGGCTCAATATAAATTAGCCATTATTATCATAATTCTGTACAAATTGTACTTTTAGAAAGAGGCAACCTCTTGGTCCATGTATTCAAATTTGAAAAAGGCAGTACAATAGTCACTTGTCTATTTTTTCCCCCAAGCTAGTTATTAACGTGGGAACACTGAAAACCCTTTCTCCCATGATTGATTTCAACCTTTAAAAACATTCTTTATTTTACCTTGTTGAGCAGAATTTCTTGTGTATAAATTAGAAATGCTTGGGCTCAAGACCAAAGCCTGTGAATGTCTGTAAGTCAGTTTCCCATCTAGCCTTATCTACTTCTCAGTCAATAATGATGATAAAAAGAGGACACGTTTGAGATCAAACAATAACATATAATACATCACATTACAGTAACACAATGTAAAATATTGACCACTTCACCCACAAGTAAATATAAGTATTTTTAAGAAAATATTTCTATTACCTGCTGCAATTGCTTGATCTGCAATTAGTTTTTCAAAGTCTTCTCTTTCTAAAAATCTCCTGGAAATAATTCAATATCTTAAATTATAAAATGATACATGAATGCTAAAAATTCATATTGTAGGAAACATATAGAAATTATGACAGGTAATAGCTTTGCAGAAACAAATTTTGTCTAGCAACTTTGCAGGAACAGAGCAGTGACATGTACAGTCCAAAGCAATGTTGGGAAAGTCCAAACTGTATGTGAACTGCACATGACACAGAGTATTTCCTCATCTTTATTGAAGCATATTTGCCTTCGATGTTCATTTTACATAGACTAATACTAAAGGAAATATGCACTGGCAGAGAACCAGGAGTGTGACCTGCTCAAGAAGAGGTAATGGGGGCTGAGATGTGACTGAGTGGTAAAAAGCTTACTTAGCATGTGTGAGGCCCTGGGTTCAATTCTAGTAACCCCAGTCCTCCCACACAAAGATAGTAATAAATCTTCAGAGTTTTCTTATCATGTATCAAAAAAAAATCCACATACAGAGGGATTTTACTTTTAAGTATCACTGTTGCTTTGCTGTTTTTTTTTCTTAAACAAATACACAGTATTACTTGCTTTTTGGGTTTAGAGCTGTACATATTTATCTCAGACATCATCAAATTATACTTTCATTCTTACTCTTGTATAGAAAATTAGTAACCAGAGAAATATAGTATTTAATCAAACTGCACTTATTTTTATAGCACAGAAATTGATAACCTAATAGCAGACATTCTGATTAATAAAAAAAATATTTCAGTAATTTCAACAGGATAACCTGTCAATTTATTAAGTTTTAGTGTGGTCATTATGTCACTCAGGTTGGTTGCTCAAAGAGCTTTTGCTTTGTTTCTTCTTCTGGGATCTTCTAACTAATCATAGCATCATTTGTATGAATTCATGGGGAGGGTGAATTTCTGACACCCATGATATGATTATAACAAAATCTACTAAGTTACTGAAGCATATTAAAAGACACCCAAGGTTCTATTTGTGGTTCAATTTGCCATTAGATGAATCAAGTTTACAATCAGGTAAATTTAAATTTTTAAATATAATTTCAATATAATGTTGAGAAGTTTTCACAAGGAAATATGTTCAAGAGGGAAACTGGCCAGTTCAGTAATTTGTCATATAAAGGTATACTAGTTATAACTATTTACAGTATTAGGTAAAAATATTTTATTTAAATGGGTTGAAACTCACCCTATGATTTATTTATGTATGCATGTATACACATACATGAATATGTGTGTATGTATTATATGAAATTTGGATCTAGAGATCCCCAAATCACTTGTTAGATATTTGTCTATATTAATCAATTTTTTTTTCATAAAGAATGAGAGATTTCCTCACCCTGTGGTCTCCTTCCTTCCTTCCTTCCTTCCTTCCTTCCTTCCTTCCCTCCCTCTCTCCTTCATTCCTTCCCTCCTTCCTTTGTTTTTTGTATCAGATATTGAACCCAGGGGAACTTAACCATTGAGCCACATCTCCAGTCCTTTTTAAATTTGATTTAATTTATTTATTTTTAAATTTTGAGACAGGGCCTTGCTAAGCTGCTGAGGCTGGCTTTGCTCTTGCGATCTCCCGCCTCCACTGCTGGAGCAAGCCGCTGTCAAGGCTGCCATTTCCCAGCACCCATGATATGAGATGTGAACAGAGGTTAGTTTGTCCAAAAAGCACATACTGCAATTCATGCACCTGAATTTCTTCAAAATTCATCTTCAAAAAATATAAGCAGTCATAATCACTTGCATGTGTACCAGCAAATGCATGTATGCAACACACACACACACATACACACACACTATACACACCCTACCCATGAATTCATATAAATGATGCTATGATTAGAAGATCCCAGAAGAAGAAACAAAGCAAAAGCTCTCTGAGCAACCAACCTGAGTGACATAATGACCACACTAAAACTCATTCTCTGAAACAGGAGAAAGGTAATGGTAGTGGGGTGGGGGATAAAGAACTTCAGTCAAGGGCAATTTCCTGTTTAATATATTGGGTATTTTTGTTGTTGTTGTTTGTTTTTCAAGTTCCAGAAAATAATAAGCCGCATAAAAAGGGTTAAGTTGTGTATATCCATTGGCAAACAGAGAACAGTGAAAATGATATGTGACTTGTCAATGAGCAAGTGAAGGAGAGAAACAGAAACGAAAAGAGAGTGCCCAACACTTTAAAAAAAAAAAAGCAGAGCAAAGAAGAGCCATTTTGCTCATCAGCAAAGCAATCCTAGGATTAACAATCCAATTAACAATTGTTAACAATTAACAATGATATCATTTAAAAGGACAGTTATCTTTTTGTCCTGTAAGAAACAGGGAAAGTGGTAAACTATTTTTCAAGATTTCCAAATAAAATGATTATTGCTTACCAAGTGGTGAGATTTATTTTAAGAGATATGGCCCTGGGAACACATCCTTTCTGCATATTTGCCCGTGGTTGTCAGAATATTTCAGGACGCAAAGCCCTAAGAATAAATTTCCAGTGAACTGGCTGCCAAGGACTTAAGCAGACAGACACAGTAGCAGGGCAAGAATGACTTGTGGCTATCTTATCAGTCTGACTGAGAATTAAGGTCAGAGGCCTTCTGGAATGCTTTTCATATCACTCGTGTAAACAAAGCTTCTGTCAGACACATAGATTCACACTCTCTCCTTCTGAACCTCTCCCTGACCCCATCTTGGCTTATTTCTGCTGCCTGTAGCCTGGGACCAGTCAGTTGGCCAGGAAAATTAAGCCCAGATAATCCACAGGACAGATTATCCACTCATGGGTAGGAGATAGATGAATGCATTTATAAAATATCCCAATGATGGTAACTGCTTTGCAGCGTTCCAGTGTTCAATTCTGCAAATCTAACTCAAATATTTATTGTATTATTGACAAATTAAGTTATCCTTGAAATTTCAAGGTATCAGAAATAGGGTTGATCAAATTATTCACCATCCATAAAGGTGCTGAGAAATGGATACATGTCAGCTTAAAAAAAGAAATGTCACCTTACATTAAGTCTCCTCCAAAATCTTTTCAAGGAAAAAATTAAAAGAGAGTACACACATACACACAGAATATGATCATATTCACCAGAGCAGCCAAACTGATTATGAGAATGCTGATACTGAAGAACTTCCTTAAGAATTAGTAAGTAACTTAGCTTCTTCCCCAAGCCTGGGTCCTCCTCCTCTTACCATCTTGATATACATTTGCTAAAGATTGAACATTTTGAAATATGTGTGTTAGGGTAAGAGTGCCTGCTAGCTCACTACTTGGACCTCTGTTCTGATTTTTTTCTGTCTATGCCTTACCAAATATTTTGCTAAATACTTCCTAAATATTTTACACATAACCCCTTAGTATATATGAAAGTATAAACCTTATGGGAGCTTGTTGAAAGTAGAAGTATATGGAAACATGGTTAAAATCATGAGCTGAAAAAAAAAAAAAAACAAGCTGAATTTCAGCTCTGCATTCTCCTACACAGTTGTAAAATCCTAAAACTTTTGCATAAACCCTAATTTAGTCTTCTATGAAATGTGAAAAATAAATGTACTTACTTTCAAATTAGTAGCTGCTAAAATACTTAGCTCATTTCTGGCATATAATAATGATTCAATAAAGGTTGATGCATGCAGTAAGTACTGGCTACTTTCAGTCATATTAGTAGTTATAACAGGGAGGTCACAGAACTAAAGTGGTTCAACTTACCTGCTTTCTTTTATTTTATGCTTTGCCAATGTTCTCTGAAGTGCAAGGTTCAGCCGTTCAAACTGGAAATTGAAAAGAAATGTTTTAAACATTTCCTTACCTAACAATTCATTTGAAAAATGCAGATTTTAAAAATTTCATTCTGCTGCTATGAACATCGATGTAGCAGTGTCCCTGTAGCATGCTCTTTTTAGGTCTTTAGGGAATACACCAAGAAGGGGAATAGCTGGGTCAAATGGTGGCTCCATTTCCAGCTTTCCAAGAAATCTCCAATAGCAAGGCTGTGGAACCAACCTAGATGCCCTTCAATAGACGAATGGATAAAAAAAATGTGGCATTTATACATAATGGAGTATTACTCTGCATTAAAAAATGACAAAATCATAGAATTTGCAGGGAAATGGATGGCATTAGAGCAGATTATGCTAAGTGAAGCTAGCCAATCCCTAAAAAACAAATGCCAAATGTCTTCTTTGATATAAGGAGAGTAACTAAGATCAGAGTAGGGACGAAGAGCAGGAGAAGAAGATTAACATTTAACAGGGATGAGAGGTGGGAGGGAAAGGGAGAGAGAAGGGAAATTGCATGGAAATGGAAGGAGACCCTCAGGGTTATACAGTGGAGGGGGTAGAGAGAGAGGAGGGGAGGGGAGGGGAGAGGTGGGGAGGAGGGATGGTGGAGGATGGGAAAGGCAGCGGAGCACAACAGACACTAGTATGGCAATATGTAAATCAATGGATGTGTAACTGATGTGATTCTGCAATCTGTGTATGGGGTGAAGGTGGGAGTTCATAACCCACTTGAATCAAAGTGTGGAATATGATATGTCAAGAAATTTGTAATGTTTTGAACAACCAACAATAAAAAATAAAAAAAAATTCATTCTGAAGGTTTCTAAAAAAGGAGAAACTTTCTTGCCTGAATGATTTAATATAGTGGGTTTACACTTTGGAAGCTGGGACTGGGTTGCTATGTGTTCTTCTAACTTGGGAAGAAACAATGAGCTCAGACTAATGTGAGTTTGGCTGTGAGGTTGTACACAGGCTTTGCCTCTTTAGCCATGATCTCACTGACAGCCACAGGACAATAAAGCTGAGTCTGCGTCTAAACAGATGACTCCAGTTTGGTAATGTCAAGTCTTCTATAGAATCCATAGGCATCACTCATTGGTTCGGGAAATTCCCCTAGATGCCCTGCCACTACTTCAACCACAGCATCAAGTAACTCATTATGTCTCTCCAGTATACTGCTTTTATTGGACTTTTATACTTTCTTTTTTAGGAAAATGTTCCAAAAAGGAAAAGCTGGAATACACCTGCTTCACCAAACTCAGCTACAGTAGGAAGAGGGACCATTCCTCCTCCCTCTCTTATAAGGACAGCAAAGGTTAGAAGAAAATGACCATTTTTTTATTCCCTGCTGGCAATGAGAAGATCATGAAACACCAAAAAGGGTCTTGACTGAAAGACACAAAGGGATAGCCCTGAGGAAAAGGAAGAAAAAAATATTCCAGTGACAGAATTGTTTGCATTTCTCTCCTCATAGCCCATCAGGAGTTCCTGATTCAGAATAGGTGTAGCTCATTGACAGAGCACTTACCTAGCAAGTGCAAGGCCCTGGTTTTGATCCCCAGTGCCAGAAACAAAACAAACAAAAAACCTTCTTGATCAGAGCAGCAATTCATATATAAACAAGATAATTCAACTTAGTTTAGTTTGGAAATAATTTCTAAGAAATTCTAAGAGTAACATTCTATACTTGACTATAACACTTCTCTAATAAAATTTTACAGATTAAGCATTCAAGACTTTGAATAGTAAACAGAAGGAATGTAACTCATTCATTCAATAAATATGTATATTCTATCTACTATGAGCGAGTACTATTCTAGGTTGTACACTCATCCCAGTGGAAGAGACAGGTAATAAAAGTAAAAAAAAAAAATTGAGTAGCAGACACTATGAAGAAAAACTGAGACCTCATTTACAAAGGCAGCAACCCTGAATTATTTATGAAACTTTTTCCATATTAATATATTTTGCAGAAAGAAAGAACTCACTCAAGCCCATGGTTTTATGGCTTTATATCCATTTCAACACTCTGTTACTAGTAATATCAGGGTAATATTCTGCTCTTGAGAAATTCAGCTTTTTCAGCACTCTAGATGATGAACCTCATTTACTGTCTCACCAGTTGAACTAGTTCCTGTGTTATGAATGCACTCTGAATGAAAATTTCATGAATAATTGCTATTTGAGGCAAGATGGAGGTGACTTTGGATGGCTAGAAACTCTGACTTTCGATGGTCAGAATTTCATTGTCATAGTTTTTGGATGTCACTATTTCAATTGGTTTTTCACTTGTATACAATTTTTAATAGACCAAGTATACTTTAATTCATAAGGGTAAATTATAACACTGTTCCTTTTTTTTTCTTCTTACAACCCAATATTCTGGAACATATGTAGAACCCCATGATTCTCTTCATATCCTCTTCTTCTATAGATCTGTGATATGGGGTAAAACCATTTATGTGAGCATATCTAATGCAATTGATTCAATTCAGAAAATGGATCTGATTTGCTACAAACTCCATTAAAGCTCCTTAGACTCTATGACTGAGGAGCTCACAGGATTATAAGGGGGCAACATCTATGAAAAAATAAGCAATATAATAGTAAAAGACCAATAAATGATTGAGATGCAAAGAGTTTTTCATGACTCCAATTATGTTTTTTTAAGTTTAAACTGGTATTTTAATTTTATGTGCCTTCAATTTTTTTTCAGACAAAAATTACAAATTTGGATGTAATGATCAAGACCTTTTAAACTCAAATATTCCACTACTCTGGATGAACAGCTCCCATTGTAAATTTTCTAATGATAATGAATTTTAATACTTGCCATCCCTCACAAAAACGTAATCAAAGAGTTAAATCTGATTACCTAAAATAAGAACTATGATGCCAAATACTATTTTGAGTTTCTTCCTTTGGATTATTGATAGAACTGAAACTAAAACAGGCTGAACATTAAATCTGTCAATTTGAAAAAGAAACAGTGAAAAATAGAGGTATATATCAAAGACAAACAGATGTTTGGACAGCCAATGATGAAATTCAGATTGATTAGTACACATTTCAACTGTTTTCAACAATGAGGCATTTACTGTCATATGGCAAATGACCTCAGATGGAGAAGAAGAAGAGTCATACTATAGCCTTGTCCTCTCTGCCACATGACACTAGTCAATTCTTTGAGTATTTTTGTGAGTTCATGAAAAAACAACACAGTTTATTCTAAATAAAGATAAAGCAAAAATATAACCTATATTTCATATTCCAACCTAGCATTTCAGAACATTTCATTAAGAAAAAAAAGTAGGGCAGTTTATAGTGGCCCACATGTCTCAAAGAATAAAAGAATTCACACAATCCCGCAACTTCTCCAAGAGAGCGGGAGAGAAATGGAACATGCACATCCATTGAAAAGGTTTCAGAAGGTCACAGAATCTCTGTCTTGGACAGTTGTTGAAGGTATTTCCAATACCTTTAAAGCCAGCTCATAAAAACTCAAATGTATAGACACCGAACAAAGCTATAAGGAACACAAAGAGTCAGGGAAATGTGACACAACTGAAGAACAAAATAAATGTCTAATAACCTACCATCAAGAAACAAGGAACTATGAATTACTTGACAAGAAATTCAAAATAATAATGTTTGCTCAGTAAGCTATAAGATAGCACAAATAGACAAAGTCAAGAAAACTTTGTGAACAAACGGAGAATAAAAGCAAAGAAGTAGAAAATGTAAAAAATGAACCAAACAGAAATTCCAGAGTTCAATAACATATTACCTAAACTGACAAATAAAGAGTTTTAGTAGCAGATTTGATAGAGCAAAAGAATCTGCAAATTCAAAGATAAGTCATTTGAAACTACTCATTAGAAGATCAAAAAGGAAAAAGAATGAGGAGAATTTATGGGCCTTTTGGAACACTATCAAGTGAATCAGAATGTTTCAAAAAGAGATTCCAACATGTATATATTCTTAATGTAGCACTTCAAAATTTATCCAACAAAATAATAAAGCTAACGTGACAGAACTCAGGGAAAGGATGGAAACAATCCAATTTTCTCATGATCACCATCTGTTCCCCTCTCCGCATTTCACTCTATGCTTAGAAATAAGAGTATTAACCACTTCTCAGACTATGATACAAACACCCCCTGAGAAGGGCTATATTTCTCATCATAGCCAAAGCTGGTTGTCTTATGACTGAAGAGGAGTGAACATAATTAAATATTTCTATTTCAATGATCATGAGCCAAGATACTATAGTGATAATATAATATTTGTAGTAAGCTCCCTCAACTTTCCGCTAGTTCTGATGCATCTTCCTTTAAGCTTCAATTTGTCTCCTCTTTCTCAGTAATTCTACCCTTATTTTCAAATCAGTTACTGCTCTAACCACTAAAAGCTGCTTGTTTTTGGTTAAGTCACTAAATTTCTCTGATACTTCCTGCCTGCAGGTAGAGGGAGGTTTCTTTGAAATTCCTTTTATATCTAAATGTCAGTGAGTCTGGGTTCTTTGGTGCTCTGCATCAGTAAAATGTTGATTTTTGTATTAATTAAAATTATCAACATATTATGGTAGCTGAATTATGACTATGTCAATGTCCAACTTTATAGATTAAGTGAGTTTATATAAGCCTATGAATATCGAAAAGGGATGAAGGTATCATGAGAATTTTCAACTGCTCTTCTCTTTAGCCCTGTAGGGAGAGAGGAGCTCTCCACCTCCATTTCTTAAATATTTGACTTCCTTTGGTAAATACCATGTTCTAAAGTTTCCTTTAACCCTCTCTCTCTCTTTAATATAAAGATATTTTAAAAATTTAATTGGTGCATTATAATTACTATATATAATGGTGGAAATCATCATTACATATTTGAACATGCACACAATACAACAATATAATTTGGTAAATTTCATTCATCAATACCTCTTTCCTCCTATCCTCCCTTCTCTAGTTCCCTTCCTCTACTCTATTAGTCTTCCTTCTAGTTTCATAAGATCCCATCCCTTTTTTCCTCTTTTTCTCTTTATATAAACATTGACTTCCTAGTTTGGCTTATTTCACTTAATATAATATAATGCTCTCAAGTTCCTTCATTTTCCTGAAAATGACACAGTTTCATTTTTCTTTGTGGCTGAATAAAACCCCATTGTGTGTGTGTGTGTGTGTGTAGGTGTGTGTGTGTATATATATATATACACACACACACACACACCACAATTCTTTTTTCATTCATCTGTTAACAGACTCTTAAGCTGGTTCCATATTTGGCTATTGTGAATTGTGCTGTTACAAACATATACAACTATAAATGCTAACTTTAGTACTTGAGGATAAATACTGAGGTGTTATATAACTGGATCATATGGTGGTTCCATTACTAATCTTTTGAGAAACCTATATATTGATTTTTATAGTGGTTTTACTAATTTACAATCCCAGTAATAGTGCATAAGGATTCCTTTATCATCACTCCTGAGTTAACAACAGTGAGACACTGAAAATCACAAGCTCATGTCTCTGAGCCAAGGGAATGCCTGGGTTAAACCTAATTTGTACAGTTTTTAGATTCAGAGCCAATAAAAAAAGGAGATTTCCAGACTTCTGCAAATTGGCAGGGAATAAATGATACTCTTTGGAATTAGGACAGGAAAGCCTGTCAGAAAGCACATTATTCTTCAAAGAATTCAATTTTAAAACAATAGATAAAGCTACTGAGTACTTATGGTATGGCAAGAGCTACGGATGATTCCACTTAGTACTCATAAAATTCTAGGGACTAAATAATATTATTATTTTCATTTCACAGATGAGGAAACAGAGGTTATCAGGAGTTAAACAGTTGCTCAAAGTGATAACGTTTGTCAAAATTCATAATCTTTTTTGAAAATAATTCAAGATGTTAAACGTTTTAAGACTAAACACAATTTGAAGCATGGTTCTTCTTAAAAAGTGTTTTCATGTTTTAAGGAAATATTCTGTATTTAGTATAACCTTAAAAGTGATAAAGCAAGTGTTTAAGTATTTTCCTTAAACCATATGTGAGTGTGTGTGTGTGTGTGTGTGTGTGTGTGTATGTATGTATGTATTTACAATTTCAAAATATCATTAACCTCTCTAAAGGACATGCACTCACTCACCTCTGGGAAAATCAGTTTGCAAATACTCTCTGCCAAAGTGTGAAGATAGACTCGGCTCCGACTGGTCTTTCTTTGTGGAAGTGCTCCTTGTACATTCTTCTCAGGGATGTCTTGACAGATGGGCAGGGCTGCTTTGCAGCTCTCTGCACCTCCTGCTACCTCCTCTGCTGGATCTTTAGGAACCTGACCTGGGGCCAGTAAGGAGAAAGGACATTCCCCTGTAATCTTGAGATCCTTGAGCTTTGTGCAGAACATGATGCTGGCGCTGTCTCTGCTGTGATTTCCTCTGGCTGAACTGCTGTCCTGATAAGCAACAGCCACTATCAATTCAAGGACACTGTTGACCGGTGTGTCTGTGGGCAAAGAGAACAGAAAGAGGACTAAGAGGAATGACCTTTTACACTTACGAAAACAAGAGGAAGACAGGTGCCAGAAAATAAAGACCATAGAGTCATATCATTTTCAAGTAAATAATTATATATATATATATATATATATATATATATATATATATATATATATATATATATATATTTTTTTTTTTGCAGGTACCAATTACAAAATGGGTAGAACATCTGGCAAAGATATTTAATATGTGCACATTTAATATACTACTGTAGTAAAATACTTGCTTTTAGTATTTTAACATTTGTCAAATAAAATGTTTTTTTCTAAAATGTTCTTAACACAAACTACTAATTTTTATTTTTATAATCCATTTGCTCTAGTTTGATTCCTTAACAGTGGAATACCATGCCAAAAATTCAAGTCTAAATCTATATTTTATTAGTTTTATTACTTTATTCCATCATTATTCCATTCTTCTTTCTAAAAAAATATGAATTGTATAAACCAATATCTCCTAAAAAATACCTAAAGAAGAAAGTATATATGGAAAGACATAATGATGCCCAATGTTATGTTTTTGGACCTGGAATATGGAATTTCAGATGAAAAACAAGATTAGTAAAAATGACTACTGCAAATGAAAATATTTATCACTATAAATAGCAAAATAACTTTAAAATATTATCGTAAGAATTAATTTCTCTTCAAAGAACTCCTCATGACTAAGAACATATGGAATTTTCAGGTGTCTGAGGATCCATATATAGAGAACACTTGGATAAATCAAGAAAGATTCTCTTTCCAGGCCCACTAAACTCATATACATCTCCATTCCTGCATATTCTCCCTTCTACTTTTTTGTCGATGTCATGGTTGTAAATCTCCACATAATTCATAACTCAATTATTGCTAGTTAATTGTCACTAAAACTGTCTAGTTTGAATTCAACACATCATTAACAACACTAATGATCTTTGACTGGATCCACCAACTCTTTTCTACTCTAAAGAAAAAAGAAAACCTTAAGGAATAATGGAAAAGAACCCACAGCTACAAATTCCCTACAATGTGTGTGACACAGTTTTGGGACTCTATATTTATAACTAATCCTATCAGCAACCATATGACACAGGTATTATTATCCCCAAAGGGCCAGAGGCTCCAAAGCTCAGGTCATTTTCTTGCAAGTGAAAAGCTAGAAACTGACAGGGCTAGTGTTGCAATTGTAGGTCTATCTGACTTCTGAGCCAACCTGTTTTCTATTACCCAGACTAATTCCAAGTAACACCAATTTCTACATAATCAGGCTTAGTCTATAAACTAAGATAAGTTTATCTGAAAAAAAAAAACATGGCCTACAAGTTTATATTAAAAACAATTAGGAATCTGTATCTTCTGTCATTTGGATAATGGTATCTGAATCATCCAACACACAGTTTTATATTTCAATCTTTAGTACTGGAATGTGATCTTTTTCTTTTTCTTTTCGGTGTTTTTCAATGACCTGATATATTCTCAGTATGTATGTAAATTGTCACAGGTAAGTTATCTTATCAGATCTGAACAATGGACAATTCATTTTTCTGAATGGAGAAAAATAAGAAAACTAAATTCAACACTGGACACCCAGGAGGTGACATGCATATCAGATACAGGGACACTATGGATGCTGCCAGAAGCTATCAGAATGTGTTGTCATTTAAAGTTATACCCCAATTCTGTGATCACATGCAATTTATGAATCAATAGGGCACATAGGAAGATTCTATGTGTTCAAGAGCAGAAAATATATTCTGCCCAAAGGGAATGGAATTATTTATCTCAACCATTCACTGAGGCAGGCCAAAGGTCATAAAGTGATGGGGAACAGCTATATGAATTCTCAAAGACCTAAAAGTCTAAAGTTTCCAGCCACATTCTCTTTGAGCCTTCATTCAATAAAAATCCATATCTCCATTTTTATCACATCTCAACATAATGCTAATATTATCTTACTATTATTGTTTACTGACTTTTAAACTTCTATTTTTTATTTTTACTAACTTCTATTTTGATTTATGGTCTAAATCTGTAATGAGTAAACATTTTCTGTAAAGGGCCGGCTTTGCAGGTTATGCAGCCTTGTTTGCAACTACTAAATTCTACTGTTGCAGCATGAAAACAGCCATGGACCCTAAACAAAGGAGTGAGCATGGATACATTCCATTAAAATCTTATTTGTAAAATCAGGCTGCAAATCTGATCATTTGCTGACCCCTGGTTGTAAAAAACTGAGTAAGTTAAATGAAACATTTTGATCTGACTATAAGGCCAGAGTTACTTTTTCATATTCATTTCCTGCTTTTTTTTCTTTCTAAAAGAAGCAACTATGTGCATCTAACTCTTGTTGTTTGTAGTGCTAGGGACTAAACTCGGGGGGCCTCCTGCATGCTTGGCAAATGCTCTTCCCCTAAGCTACATACCAGGTCTATGGATCCACTTTTTGTAAAACTTGAAAATAATCAAACAGATTGTGGTGGATAATCTTAAATACCTATTTATTTTAAAAAATAAAAATGCCAATATTTGCATCAATGCTAACAAGAAAGAATGGTAACTGAATGTCATAATTTCAATTATCTCAAAATATAACTACAAAGACTAGCAAAAGAAGATACTCTAAAAATGAAGGCAATGAGAAAGAGAATATTATAGATTGCATCTGACAAAAATATGGAACTTCTTTCTAAAATAAATTATTATAATACATATTAGAATTCTAGTATTGGACTTAGATGTTTGGCAGAATACAGCTTATGATAACTCTTCTACTAAATTTAGTCTCTCATTCACATTGGATTTGAACTCTGGGAACCAAACTCAACATTTTAATTCTTATCTGTCTACTCATTCTGATTCTAGATGTATACAACTGACCAATCAACCTCTCTCGAAATTCTTTCTTTTCCTGTATTGCATAGTACCCTAATTTACAGAAAATGTCCCTGTTTTTTGTTTTGTTTTTAATCAACTTAAAAAGGGCAACAGGAAATGAGTTATGCTTACTTCAACATTAGTTAAGTGTTTAGTCTCATTAAGTCACATGTGTATAAACAAATAAATTAGCATTCTTCATGGTTGTAATTTCTGGTGAAATTACACACGGACCTTGTACAGGAAACCTATGTTCATCTTGGTTTCTTGGTTTGTCAACGAGGAATTTTTGGTTTCTTGGTCGACAAACCAGGAATACAGAGTACATTCTTCCGTTAAACTAGTGATGATTTTTATAAGTAACATCAGCAACAATTTCAGAAATGGTTCCCTTAGTTGATGAACTCAGAACACAGAGGATTAAAGAAATGTAGTAACATATTAAGGGGAAAATAAATTAGAATAATAAACTTGATGACAAGACACTGATGAGCAGCAGGATCATTTGTTCTCAGAAATGTAGAGAAGTACTTGCTATCCCAAAAGTTGAAGATTAAACCATTTCCAAATATAGTGAATGTTTTCTCACTTTTACTAGTCAGTGATTAACTTTGCTGGGCTGAGAATAATGACCCAGCTACCAGCCTTATCCTCATAATCAGAGACATTATTGTTCAGGTAAGGGGACTCTCTACTGAAACTTTAATTAACCATGAACACCTTGTTTACTTCATGTAACAAAATCATGTGGACCTGAGGAAAACACTACTGACACTAAATGCCTCTTTTATAACAGCAGATTTCAAAATTAGAAATAGGTGCTTGGTGCTGTGGCACAAACCTGTAATACCAGTAATTCAGGAGACTGAGAAAAGAGGATTGCAAGATTGAGGACAGCCTGGATAATTTGTTGAGACCCTGTCTCAAAATAATTTTTAAAAGGTCTATGGATGTAGCTCAGTAGTAGAACATTTGCCTAATACCCATGAAATCTTGAGTTTAATCACCAGTACCATCACCAAAAAAAAAAAAAAGAAAGAAAAGAAAGAAAAAGAAGAAAAGAAAAGAAAGAAGAAATGGGGCTTGAGGGGTGGGGTGTGATGGCTGGACAGCATTAGAACTGAGTCTCCATCGTAAACGCAAGTAACTATATCCAATGTTTAATATCAGACCTAAAGCCTGAACATGCCAAATCTTGACTAAAGAGAAAATATGTTTTACAATCAAATCTCAAATCCAGACGTTTAATAGCAGCCAATAGAAGACTCAAGACCAAATTGTTTTGGTAAGGATAAAATTTGCATACACCAGGACAAACCATAGCACCTGTTTTCATAAACAAACATGAGAAAAAAAGAGCTTAATTTTCAGGTAGACTGAAAGTCTAGAAAGTTTTCCTTCCTTAAGTATTGAAAAAAACATGCCAGGTATGGTGGCGCACACCTGTAATCCCAGCAGCTTGGGAGGCTGAAGCAGGAGAATCACAAGTTCAAAGCCAGCCTCAGCAAAAGTGAGGGGCTAAGCAACTCAGTGAGACCCTGTCTCTAATTTAACACAAAGTAGGGCTGGGGATGTGGCTTAGTGGTCAAGTGCCTCTGAGTTCAATTCCTGGTGCCTCTCCCCCAAATAAGAAAAATAAATAAATAAAATCCCCAAAATAAGTCTTTTAGAATTCACTGTGCAGTAGGAAATGTTTACAGAACTTTCTATGTGCTATATCAGGAAAGCAGCACAAAGTAGTAGAAAAATTGGAGAACGTCTCCAAGTTTCTCCAATACTAAGTTTAAAAAAAAAATTAAAAAGCAAACCCAATTCTGACTCCTTTATCATGTCCTTCCTTCCTAGCATTATCATTATGTTTTATTGTTACACTTCTTGAGAGATCATGCCTATGGAATCTGTTCAATTCCTTAATTCATATTTATTCCTAAGTCCCAAACTCTCTGGTTTTTGCTTCCAGTGTGTTACTGAAACCACCGTGTTAAATTCAATGATGCCTAAAAGTTAAAACTCAAGACTCTTTTGACTTTTAATATACTTGGATTCTCCATTCATTTGTATTTTCTTTTTCATAATCTTGACTCCAGTACATTTTTTGATATCACTGGATTATCTCCTACTTCATATAGTTCATTCCATAAATATTTACAATGCCCTGCTATGTACCAGGCATTCTGTATCAGCGGGAGATGCACAAGGGACTTCCCCTGCTCTCAAAGAAGTTTGCATCCCAGTAGGAAAACTATTTCTGGGACATCAGTCCCAAGTGTGGCATGTGCCACAACGAGAGGAAGCACACAGTGTTCTCTAGGAATGCAAATCAGACATCCAAATTTATTCCCATAAGAAATCAGAGCCAAGCCAGGGAAAGAGTTCCAGAAAGAAGTGCATGCTTGGAGATAAAGACAGATCCAGTAATACCTAATCTGCAATATGAAATGAGATAATTCTAGGCTAATGGAAATACAGTGTGTGAGAGAACAAAGTGATAGGAGTGAGAGATAAAAGAAGTAGAGGTCAGGATTTTGCAAGGTTCTGAAAACCACATTAAACAAGTTGAAACTCCATTTTATGGGCAATCAATTAAATAAGTGAGAAGCAAGTTTGTGAATAACTTAGGCTGTATTTTCAAAAGATGTTTTGAGATATATAATGAAAAATGATTCAAAGTTGGAGAGATGGCAGAGCTGTGTCAGGCTGAAATGGTGACCCTGAGGATGAGAAAGTAGACCAACTGCAGAAAAATTTTTGAGAGAATCCATAGGTCTTGCCTACGAACTGGCTATGGGTTCCAAAGGAGAGGAAATCCTGTTAAAAATTTTTTTGGAAAGTTATCTCTGCTATTTCTTCAAAAGTTAACATAAGGGAAAACAAACTCCAATTTATGTTACTGAATAGAACATTCACATTTTCAATAGACTATATCGGTATTCAACTAGAAGCTGTCTCCAGATAGTTTTAAGAAGACTGGAGGGTACCTCTATTGCATTTCTGAAACTAACGAAGTCTTCCAAGACAAAGAGGTCAATGACATCACTTCCAAAGATCAAATGCAGCAGGTATCCCCTCCCAGTCCAATGGCATCTGCCTTGCTAACACTACATTAGTGAACACAAGTTATGTTTAATTAAAACATTAATTCTTCATTAAAAATAAGATGAGTATAATCCTCAGTCTTTTTCATCATCCTCTGACCTCTTTGAATTTAGTATACTATATGATAAGGAGATAACTCTAAAACATTTTCTGGTTTTCAGTCTGGTTAACAAAATGTTTACAGAATGTTTTATAACTAATTAAATATCAGAACCTGTGGAAGTATGAATCCTAATTATATATGTTTATTAAACTAATGTGATTATCACTTATACATATACTTAATACATCTTTGAATTAGATATTATTGCCATTTGTGGTGGGTCATGTAGGCTTTGAGGAAATTGGATAAACTTTTCAATATTTTATTCCTAAAATATATAAAACAACCTCTTGTGGTCCTTGCTATGGTTCTCATCATAGTTATATTGCTAAGATAGTTCTTTACATATACTTTGGCATTTAAAAATATAGTTACTAAAAATGTACTGATTATTTTGAAATGAATTAAGGAGAAATATAATTCCTTTTTAATCCTACAAAAGCCTTTTTGTTTTCCACTATTTGCAAATGGGAATCATATATTTCTATAATGTGAATTGGCTCAGATGCAACTATAAAGAGGGAAATGATGTCAGTATGAAGTGGCACTTGCTAGATCTCCTTCACCCACACTCATCGCCTGAGCTGTATCTGACCAGAGACCCTATCTTGGAAGTACTTACTACTATACTGTAGTCTTCATTAGAATTAAATTGTCTTTCTACTAAGTTTATACCATTTTTAGGATTGTTAACACTTTACTTAGTGCTCATAGATATTGAAAGGTTTCACCCAAAACATTTTCTTCCCATAGTCCTTTTATTTTTAGTGCACAGTTTTGCAGCATCTGAGATTTTACAAGAACACATATCACATTACAGCAGAAATGTCTCCACCCTCAACAATTTTGACTTACATTTGCAAGCAGGGCAAAAAGCCAACTTAACTATCTGGAAAAAGCTGTCAATACAGTTCCATTTTCTAAAATCCCACAGATTTGACAGTGACTTAATTAAAAAAAACCCTTCATTAGTAAACAATTGGTCTGACTGATACATTTCATTTAAGGGACATTATGAGTGGATGATCACAAGACTTTGTAACTTCTCCATTTTCTCTTTTAAATTTTTCTCTGACAGGAAGGCTTGGAAGTACACCCTTTAAATCGGTGACATCAATATATATATAATACATAAATATCAACATAAACACATACTTCAATACACTTATTTTTGCTCTTCTTCAAAGGGGACTTTTTTGAGGCTCTTGAAAGTACATGTATGTGTGTATGTGTGAGTGTATGTGTCTCATGAATGCAGGCAATTAGAATGGGAGACTTTAAGATTTGGAGGGATAGGTTCACATAAAGGTAGATATCATGCTCAGAAGTGCCCTGAGCTAATGGGGTTAGTGCAGAGGTTAAGAATTTAAAAGATCAAATGTTCCTCTGCCATGTACTACCTTTGTGACCTTGGTCAAGGTCTTAGCCAAATTCACCTCAATTTTCTCCATCTGAGAAGTAAGAATACTAATAGCAACAATATCATAAATGTGTTATGAGATTAAACCAAGCAATACATAGAGGAGCTGGGGATGTAGCTCATTGGTACAGAGTTTGCATAACTTGTGTAAGGTCCTGTGATTGATCCATAATATCGCCAAAAAATACCGATGTGATTCTGCAATTCGTATATGGGGTAAAAATGGGGGTTCATAACCCAATTGAGTCAAATGTATGAAAGATGATATATCATGAGATTTGTAATGTTTTGAACAACCAATAAAAAAAAGTGAAAAAAAAGAAACTCTGTGGGACATGCAGAATATAAGGGCAAGGGTGAGATGAATACTACTAATAATAAAAGCCAACATTTATAAAAAAAATATCGCCAAAAAATAATAAAAAAAGGACGGAAGAAAGAAAGAAAGGAAAGCAAAGAGCAATAAAAAACAAGAAAAAAGTCCTAGCATCCAGAATGCACTGAACACATTTTGACTATCATAATTCCTATTTGGGAGTAGTATAGCATTGAAAAATTTCTTCACTTCACTGTGCTTCTGCCATTTAACCCCCCAAATGGTAAAGTGGTGATGAAACAGTGTTAAATTATGGATTAAAGAAAATATACGTAAGATGGTTAGTTTTGGCTGGCACCGACAGATCCATAATTTAAAAAGAAAAAAAGAAATCCATTCTTGTATTCAAGTCTTAAGTCATTTGCTTTGCAAAACGTATGATGTTTCTTCTCCTAGGTATGTAGTCAATTTTCTACAACAGAGATAATATTTATCAGTGTCTGGCTGATAATTTTAGAACAGATCATGCAATAAATGCTTTGGGTACCTACAGCCAACTGGAAACGCTCATTGCATTCTGCTGATTTTAACAGACATCACTAAATAAATAATTAACACATTCATGCTATCTTCTCAGGAAGATCCAGGAATGTTTTATATCACTTAGCAAAGCCTATTTAAGGGTACTGTGATATAACCAAGTGCTTTGTATTTTACAAATAAAAAAATCTCCACTGAAGAACATTAATAAATACTAGGAAAGTAATATCTATGTCAATAGTTATATTTGTTTTACATTTATTTTTTAGTTGTAGTGGGACACATAACTTTATTCCACTTATTTATTTTTATGTGGTGTTGAGGATTGAACCCAGGGCCTTTCTTGTGTGAGGAAAATGCTCCACCACTGAGCCACAACCCCAGCTCCACTTTTCCTTCTTTTAAATGGCAAAATAATAGAGTTTATAGCACAGCTCAGAGCAGGAAGATCTCATTTCAATTTTATCCTATATAATTCTTTTAACTAATAAGTTATATGTCAAATTTATTTCAAACTATGTTAGAATATGGATGCTAGATTTTCAAGCTCTTTCCTGCTTATCAAGCCAAAACTGTTATATAAATCATGGAATTCTTATGAAATTGGAACTCATAGTATTTACTATAAATCCACATTATCCTCAACATGGCAATAAAAATCTCATGATAATCAAGTTTAAGTAGAATTTCTGTGTTTTATGATTTTCTTTTCCTAGAATGTTAGATTGAAAAATGATTAATATTTGCTATACAAACTGCTGGCTCTAATCATTGCTTTTTATAAGATGTGCTCAATATCAATTCACCATTAACTTTTCTGTACACTTACTTGCTTAGTACTTGCTTATTTTGTAGAAAGGTTTAGGTGAAGGCCAAGGAAAGATGGGACATTAAATTGACATGTTCATTTTACAGCATTTGTGAAATGACTGAGAATTCAATTAGAATAAGAGATGCAAGTGTTCCTGGTCAGGGTAAAAAGATCCTGCCATTGATCACACCTGTAGAACATTTGTATTAGCATTTCAAACACTGGGGAGATATGAAGACCATCTCATACTTGATGGGAAAGTGAGGGTGATCTTAGCATAGAACTCACCAAACAGTAAAGTAAAGCCAAGTTATTTGGGTTCTAATCTGTCCTATTTGGAAAGAAGATTCTGGAATAAGAGACAATAATGATGTCTATGGTTCTTCTAATGCAGCCATTTGAACCTTTCCCAAGTTTCTTGACAAAAAGAATCACAAGCTAAATAAATCATGAAAAGAGTTCATGAAAGAGTTCCATATATTATTAGATAGAATCTTATACAACTTAGTTAAGAACAAATTAAACAAGGAGTTGAGCTAAAAAGAAAAACCGAGGATAAAAAGAACAAGTGTTTCAGTGGTAGACACAGACAGTAGAGAAGGTGGATTAGAGTCCTGGAAACCCAGGGGAGGAAGTGTCTCTGGGAGTGACTAGGGCATAGGCACCCAGTAGCTGGACACCATGTGTAGTCAGGGACCTTGTCAGGATTTCAGGTATAAGAATGGCTCTTTCTGATTCTTGACAAATGATACTTTGTCTCCAACACTGGGAAACTGGGACAAGGTTTCCTAATACTTATGTTGAAACCAAGCTACCAATAGACACGCACCAAAATGTATTTCATTTGATTCACTATAATGTTAATTAAGCTCATTATAAATGTTAACATAGTGATTAGTTTCAAAAAAATGATGTGGGGCTTCTGACCATGTATTTTGCAGGTATATATCTGTATACTTGCAAAAAACATGTTGAGAATGTTTTCGCATTAAATCCAAAATCACAAACCAATTTTTAAAATGCCCTCTAGTTGATTCAAAATAGGGTGAGTTAAAAGAAACCTCCCAGACCATCAACCCCAAACGATTTTCCTCTTATTCCAGTGTGTATCTCTTACATAAAAGCTAACGTAAAAACATAGACATTACATAATAAAAGTTTAAAACTGGAACAGATGGTAGAAATTACTTCTTGCAATCTCTCCTCTTTGTAGATGACAGAAGACTTTAGTGACTTGGCCCCAACCCCAAAGCTCAATGGATGTAGAGGTGAAACAGGGATTCAGAAAATATGACAAAACCCCATAGCTCACCCTAATGTATTGGTATCACCTCCTCAACTGAAATGCAGAGAAACTCTCCTCCTTCTATACGCCCACAGTCACTGTATGAACAGCTTGGAAAAAAATTAACACTTAGTTCTTTTATGTGTTTACTTATTATTACTATCATTATTTGTGGTGCTAGGGATGAAGCCCACAACTCTGCACATGCTACCAAATGCTCTACCACTGAGTGATACCCAATACCCCCATTTAGTTTTGTTTTATTTAAGGTCTCTGTTTAGTAACTTGTGAGCATTATTATAAATGCTTCATCTTCATCTCAGTCCAATCAGATGACTGGATTTCTTCTACATGTGACAATAACATTGAGTACACTGCAAAATTGCTCTGGCTGGCTATAGTTTCAAAAATAGTTCTTCCAGATTCCTTTTTTTTCATAATTTTCTCATCATCCGTTGCATTTTCTCAAAAAGCTATGTTTAGCCTCTTTTTCAATTCTGCAAACAGGTTTTCTACATAACCTTGTTGTCCCATCTTAGTCACTTAATCAAATGTTAGTTATGTTTCCACTCTGAATCTAGCCAGCCATTGCCAGTGGATCACCATTTATCCAACCTTGGACTGCCAGTAAGTTTTTTTCTGCTCAAATGAATAGACAGAGCTACTGGCTACATGTCATCTGGCATGAACACCAAGTAAGTATAGTTGACCTAAATCTTGAATTCATTTGGTCTTTTCCCTTTACTTTCCCTAGATCTTTTGTAAATGAAATATGAACGCACACATGAATGCTACGCAACTTGAGAAGAAAAACATTTTAAAATTGTTCCTTTATATATATTTTCCTTTTCTATTTTATCAGTTTTAGGTCTGGATTTTACTTCTTTTAAAAAGGTGAAATCTCATTGTTTATAGAAGTTTATGCATGTCACTAAATTGGCGGTTGCTCATGAAGTCAGTGATGCTTGTGTAATTCCTTGTCATCCACTGTGAAAGAATCTAAATGAAAATCCACACATGCTTCCTCTAGTTCATTACTTCCTCACAGGGTTCTGCATCATTGGGAATCCAACAAATGCAACTAGGGCCAATAAAATATGTCAATATTAGACTATTAACCATAAACAATATATGGGGTGAAGTGCAGGCAAGCAAAACTGTGACATATGAATAAAATGAAGCTGGATTAAAGCCTATACTGTATTTTATTTCTTGGAAGCACGTTTTAAAGTTGGCTGTTAATAAATTCATTTATATTTCACTCAAAATTTATTGAGCTCTTTAAAATAAAACCATCCCTTCCTGTAATTTTCTTCCAGATGAAATACTGGATAAACACATGCACAAACACACACACACACACACACACACACACACACACACACTGAATTTTCTTAAGTGGCTATAATAAAAATTAAAAAATATGCAAAGAGAGAGTTAACAATGTTAATAAGAAATATTAATTTTCAGTGGTGGTAGCAGAAGGACAAAGGCTTTTTGGAAAGTATAGAATTCAAACTTGTTTTTGAAAATGACTGGGGTTTAGACATTAAGACATTGCAAAAAGAGCATGCCAAGGATGGGAAGAGCACAGAGAATGCAAGTAATGAAGGAAACTGTGGGAAAGAGGCAGGAAAGGATGGGAGCTTGAGATATCATGAAACTAAAGCTGATATGAGGTGGCCACTCACAGATGTGAGGCACACAACGATTCTGAGGTTTGGTTTACAATGATAACAGTGACATTATTAGAAAGAGGTAGCAGAAGTCAAGCAGTAGGTCCAAAAGGACATTTAATTTTGTGTTTAGCTGTTAGTGGGGCATCTATATAGAGAAGATGCATTTGAATATTGAAATCTTCAATTCTGATGCATTCAGCAGGCTACAGATATGAATTCATGGTCATCTAAATAGAAAAAGTAAAAAACGGGCTTCATTTAGACTGTTCAAGGTCAAAGTGTTACATGCATACAAAGAAGAGGGCCAAATTTGGTACTGTGAGGAACAGTCACATTTAAAGATTGAAGAAGGATGTTATGATTAACACAGAGAAGAAGCAATTTAAAAAGCATGACAGGAATTAACACAGAAGAGGACAAGTTTAAGAAGAGGTGTATGTTGCAGGAGGATAGGGGAGACTGAGAAAATACCATTTGATTTTTGGAGTAAAGGGAATTGATGACCTGTAAGAGAGAAAATTCTCTACCAATAATGGAGTGAAAGTAAAAAGAAATAAGTGAAAAGAAATAGAAATAAGGAGTATGATAAATGCAATAATTGAGCTTAGATTATGTTAAGACCAATGGATTAAGGAATAAAAAATTTGAAAGAAAGGATTTTCTGGATAGGGAATCTCTTTTGCTTTGTTAATCTATACTGGTAGTTTTCTAGCAATAGAAATAATCACTACACAGTGGACAAAATTAGTTTCATTAATGTTATAGTACAGGGTCTTTCATTTATGGTTTAGATGCAGAAAATCATCAATCATAGTTTTTTTTTAATCCATCAGAAAATTTCTATGAAAAACTACAAAGTCATACTTAACAATGAAACACTTTTCAGGCTCTCTTCAGAAGCAAAACTCTTCCCAGTCTAATGAACACTGTACTGAAGTTAGGCCCTAGCCATTGCAAAAACTTAAGAAAATAAAACACAGGGGGAAAAGGTTGGCTGCTTGTTGTATATGCATATAATTTCTCATGTAGGGATTCACAAAAGCTATCAGAGCAACAAAATAAGTTTAGCAAGAATTCAGAATAGAAGGTTACATACAAAAGTCCACTGCTATTTCTATACTAACAGCAAATATTGGGAAATGATCATTTTTAAAACTCACTAATGATTGTGTTGATAAACATAAAATAACATAAAAATAAATCTGACCAAAGAATTGCAAGATTGCTACACTGAAAATTAAAAACATTGATAAGATAGTTCAAGTAAAGCCTCAGATAAGTGGAGACAAATTGTTGTTAAGGTCAGTTTGGGTCAGCTAAGGTCAATGTTCTTAAGATCAGTTTTCCCTAAATTGGTGTATAGATTCAGTACAATCCCAATCAAAATCTGACTCAAATCTTTAGTAGAAATTGAGAAAATGATGGTAAGATACAAAAGAAGATACATAATAGACAAATCAACATTAAAGAAGAAAAGTAACACAAAAGGAAGCACACATATCTGATTTAAAAGTTATCTTAAAGCTACAGTCATCAAAAGTTTGCAGCTGGGTACATGGCACACACTTATAATCCCTACTACTTAGAGGAATGAGGTACAAGGATGGCTTAAATACAGGAGTTGAAAACAAGCCTGGGCAACACAGAGAAATACTTTCTGGAGTTGGGGGGGTGGGAGGGAAGACTGTGGTATTGGTTTAAAATGAGTGACACAGAGACTGATGGAATTGAATCCAAAAACAAATCTAAATTGCATTGTCATTGATCTCCAACAAAAGTTTCAAGATAATATGATACAAAAAGAAAAAAAATGTTTTTAAATAAATCATGTTGGATAATCATAAGGAATAAAGTCAACTTTTACCCATACTTCATACCATAGATAAAAGTTAATTTTAAATAAATCACAAATTTAAATGTAAAAGTTACAACTATAAAACTTTTAGAAGAAAGCACAATAGAAATATTTTGTGACTATGTATGAGGTGCAGATGCTTCAATAGGGGAGAAAGGCATGAAACTTAAAAGAACATGATAAACTGGACTTCATCAAAATTTTAAGAAAAATTTTTGTCCTTTGGAAACTATCATCAAATACCAAAATGACAAAGTCGAGGCTCCAAAGATATATGCAACATAGTCATCAGTGACAGCTGAATCAACAGCACACAACATTTTACAAGTCAGTAAGAAAAGAGAAAATTTGATTTGAAAATGAGTGAGAAATCTGAACAAATAATTTACTAACGAAGATAAATGACTAGCCAATAAACATTTATTTGTATGTAAAATACAAATAAATGCTATACATTTACAAAATACAAATTAATGCTATACATTTATTTGTATAGCATTAATCATTGAAAAAACTCTATTAGTATGCCTAAAATTAAGAATTTGAGAATGTCGAGTTTTTTGTCAATGTTTTATTCCAAAAACTGTAATGCGTACACTGCTCATGGGACAAAGGTGCCACCACTTTGGGAAAAAGTTTAAGGGTTTCTTAAGATGTTAAACATTCTCTGTCATACCACCCAGCTATGCCATTTTTACATGTTATTTGACAGAAATGTAAACATATTCTAATACAGATTTGCATGTGAATGTTCATAGCAACTTTATTTGCCATAGTACAAAACTGAAAACAATTCAAGTGCTTATCATCATATGAATCTATAATCAAAGTCCTGTAGAGCCAGGCATGCATAGGAATATCATTCAGGAGATGCATACAACAAGATAGATGAATTTCAAAATCTCCATGCTGAATGATACTCCACACACAAGAGACATACTATAAAATAGCTTTTATATAAAACCTATAAATCTATTAGAATAGAAAGCAAATCAGTAGCTACCTGGGATCAGAGGAGGAGGGAGGGATGACAAAGAGACACTCTTTGAGGTGATAAAAATGTCTGGTATCTCAATTGTGGTGGTGGTTTCACAGGTTTATACATCTGACCAAATCTCAATAAACAATATTTAATATATATGTGAATTTTGTATATTAGTTTTACCATGGCCAAGTTATTAAAAATGAAGAACTCAGAGAGTTGAGATAAACTGAGCTACATTCCATAAAATAAAAAGCCATAAGGACCATGAGATTCATAGCCATGTTCATCCCTGACGAAGTGGTGGAAGGTGACAGAATCTCAGACAAGAGAAACTAGTTAAATATTGATCAAACTTTGAGCCTCTACAGGCTAGCAGGACATATGAGAATCTTGAGGAATCCCATCTAAATGCCAAAGGCTGGACAGCCCCACCTATCCTGGCCTTCATCAAGGGCAGGAGGCCAAATGTTGGAAGCAAAGGAGGAGACTTGAGAAATTCTCTGATCTGTGAGACTTTCCTCAAGAGCAAATCAATGGATTGCTCAAGGCTGTAAGGCAGACAGAGGTATTCAAAGCCTCAACAAGTATAAGGCAGTGGCTGCTGATGGATAGCAGGGCAAGGAAAGATCTCTCAATAGAAGAAAGACAGAAGAGAAGAGAACTCCCCAGAGACCCAGAGAAAACAAACTGTTGTCCACAGAGCATACAAGGATTTCAGATATGTCAAATCTTAAACCCTGATTAAGGGAAAGTCTTAATCCTATCCTCAAAACATTTGAAGGCATGGATTGAACGTAAGTAAAGCTCCAAGAAAGCTCAGACTCAGATGCACTCAGTACTAAATGTTTGCTGCCTGGTAGGAATAAACAGAGAAGGAAAAAGAGAGTACTGAAGTCAAGATAAGAAACAGTTAATAGAAACAGACCAGGAAATTACGACCTCGGCAGCAGATAACAACAAGAGAAGGACAAACAGAAAAACAAAACAAAACGAACAAAAATAAACCACTTAAACAGATAGTGGCTAGGAATTTATTGCATGTATTTGATGGCACCATTATTTCTAAAAATCCAAGAAGCTAAGCGAACAATAAATACAGGGAAAACCAAACCCAGAAAAATCACAGTGAAACTTTGAAACTCCAAGATTGAAATAACAATAACAGAAACAAACTTTAAATCTAGCCAGAGAAGAAAAAAAATGAAAAGAAAGAAAATGATAAAAATATTACTGAGTTCTTATCAAAGTAATTTAGTCTAAAACAGAAACAAAATAAAATTTTATACCTTAACTTTCACACCCAAGAAAATACTCTTCAAGGAGTAAATGAAAAGACAAAAAAAAGTTTCCCAAATATTTCAGTTTTAAAGAGCATTAGACAAGGAGGGAAATCTGAAGAGCATTTATTTATTTTAACTTGAATGAATTTTTGTCAAAGTTCTTTCAGATGTATTAACTTTGTTCTTCTTTTATGTATTTTATTTAGAACATCACAAATCATTGAAACCTAACTACAAGTCATATGCTAGAAAGGGTAGATAGACTCTGAATGGTATTCTTCATATGTAAAACTTGACTAATTTTGAATCATCGGAAAACTTGAAAGTGGACAGAAAAGTTGTCCAGCACAGTAATCAAAAGGATGGACCTTGCCTCAGGAGGGACACTGGTACCTCCACTAACGCAATGTGTGACATTTAGGCAAGTTACTTTTTCACTTGGTCCTCCATAAAACAGTGATGAGAACAGAATTTCTCTAGGGGTTTGATTAAGGTAATGAAATTGAGTCAGTGCTTGAACATATTATAAGTTTCATAAATGTCAATTATTACCCAGATGTTATATAAAATTATTGCAGCACCTTTATGATTATCATGTTCAGGACATAGCAGACCTATAGACATATTTCTCCACTGTAGTCTGAAAATTAATTCTAGGAGATACCCTGAGATCTTTTCAGAGGATCTGCAGGGTCAAAACTATTTTCATAATAAAACTCTGATAATGTGTGCTTTCTCACTCTCATTCTCTCATTTAGTAAAGTGAGTTTCTCAAAAGGCTATATGACATGTGATGACTTAATCATCCTAATGAAATTTTTTATGTTTTTACAGAATTTTCTAAATTAGTACTTTTAGAGTGTAAATGCAGATTTTTGGAGATTAATGAAGTTTGTTCTCAGAACTTCTGTTTTGCTCTTCCTTGCTATCACCATACTTGCTACAGAATTTATAATCTCATTACTGTCCAACAAATCAATATTTTGAAATCCTGAGTTTTCTTGCACTCACATATAAAAATAAGTTAACTGTAGTTTCGTGTTTTTTTCTGCAATAACATTAAGTTGTTATAATTCTTCTAAGTTTTTGATTTTTCATTTGAGCTGCTATTAATTTGGAACTTAATTATTACTTTAAAGGAAATGTATTTCTATTTTTCTTATATTTAAAGAGAGTTTTTTGCTGCAAAAGAGGAAACTGGAAAACATTCTCAAACCACAAGGAGCCTGATGGCTTTGTGATACTTAAAATTTCCAAAGTCAGTGGTGAAATTAATTAATGTGAGTTTTTGATACTATATAATGAAGTGTGCCAACATTTGGAAAATCTGTAAATTTCAATGGACAAATATTTGCCAAATGACCATCATGTTACATGATCATGATGTAAAAAAATCATGCATGCATAAAGGAACTATTCAAAGAACCTGAAAGAACAATGGATAGAATAGTTTTGTACTGCACATTATAAGTTAATCTTCAAGAAATTATCACTTTGAAATTTTGGTGATAACCCAAAGAGTAGGTAAATATTTTTAATATTTTTAATAATATACACTATAATACCATTCTTCTTTTTAAATCTGTATTAGTGTAGGACTAGATTTTCTCATGTACTTCCAAACAAAACAACATGGATTTATTCAGCATCATAAACATTATTTTATATTTCAAAAAAATCATATGATGATTGGATTCTTTTACCAAATGCCTAGTTACTGCTCAGGAATTTTGTGCTCTAAGTTTATATCTCACTAGACATTTGTGTAACTGATTTTTTTTTTATCCACCAATGCAGCCTTGTCATCGATATTATACAGGACTCTTTCCACTTTTTTTCTTTTTAAGTACCTTCATTTTATTTATTTTTATGTAGTGCTGAGGATCAAACCAAGTGCCCCACACATGCTAGGCAAATGCTCTACCACTGAGTTACAACCTCAGCCCTAAAATACTCTTTTGTAGTAAACTGTATTCCTCCATTTATCAATCTCAGAAATTCAGCTACCAGAACTACTGATTTCAGGCAATTGACAGTTGAATTTATCTACTGTGCCTTGAATATCAATTAATATCAAATAATAGCAATTATTTGAAAAATTCATGGTATTTTCTGCTATGTCTCCAATTGCTATCCTTAAAAAATCATCATCTTAGCATGTTAGCACAATGCTTAAATGTACTAGGCCCTTAATATAGAAAATTTTTTGAAGGGGGTACCAGGACTTAAAACCAAGTTGCTTAACCACTGAGTCACATCCCCAGCCATATTTATTTACTTATTTATTTTACTTTTGAAAGAGGGTCTCATTAATTTGCTTAGGGCCTCACTAAGTTGCTTAGGCCAACTTTGAACTTCCATTGTTTTTGCATCAGCTTCTGGAGGCACTGAGATTACAGGTGAAGACCTCCACAACTGGCTGGAACTTTTAAACTTTCTAAAAACTTTCCATAAATCTCTTACTCTCATGCCAATCTTAGATCCTGTGATAACACAACTATCTCTCTGTCAAAGTAAGTCATGAATTTCAAGTAAGTCATATTTTAAGGTGCCTCCTAATATATATCTTTCAATAATTCCAAATGTTAACATTTTTACTGCTTGATACATTAGTATTTTTCAAAAAAATATACTTTTATACATTCACAGTCAACTTAATAACTTTTTTTTTCAGACTGGTTTTGTGATTTTATTTATTTATTTTTTGTGAGCAGAGATTTTTTAAAATTTATATATGACAGTGAAATGCATTACAATTCTTATTACACATATAGAGCACAATTTGTCATATCTCTGATTGTATACAAAGTATATTCACACCAATTCATGTCTTCATACATGTACTTTGGATAATAATGATTATCACATTCCACCATCATTTCTAAACTCATGCCCCCTCCCTTCCCCTCCAATCTCTCTGCCCTATCTAGAGTTTGTCTATTTTTCCCATGCTCCCTATCCCTAACCCACTATGAATCAGCCACCTTATATCAAAGAAAACATTTGGCATTTGGCTAGTTGGGATTGGCTAAGTTCACTTAGCATTATCTTCTCTAACTCCATCCATTTACCTGAAAATGCCATGATTTTATTCTCTTTCATTGCTGAGTAATGTACATATGCTACATCCTTTTTTATCCATTCATCTATTGAAGGACCTCTAGGTTGGTTCCACAGTTTAGCTATTGTAAATTGTGCTGTGATAAACATCAATGTGGCTGTGTCCCTGTAGTATGCTATTTTTAAGTCCTTTGGGAATAGACCAAGGAGAGGGACAGCTGGGTAAAATGGTGGTTCCATTCCCAATTTTCCAAGAAATCTCCATACTGCTTTCCATATTGGCAACACCAGTTTGCAGTCCCACCAGCAGTGTATGAGTATACCTTTTCCCCCACATCCTAGCCAACACTTACTGTTGTTTGTCTTCATAGTAGCTGCCATTCTGACTAACTTGAGATGAAATTTTAGAGTGGTTTTGATTTGCATTTCTTTAATTACTAGTGATGATGAAAATTTATTCATATATTTGTTGATTGATATCCTCTTCTGTAAAGTGTCTGTTCAGGTCCTTGGCCCATTTATTGATTAGGTTATTTGGTTTTTTTTTGTGTTTAACTATTTGAGTTCTTTATATATCCTAGAGATTAGTGCTCTGTCTGATGTGTGAAGGGTAAAAATCTGCGCCCAAGATGTAGGCTCTCTATTCACCTCACAGATTGTTTCTGATCTGGACTTTATCACATCATATTTTCTTTAGAACCTTCTTTTGATAATGACTCTACCTGATTTTATCAGAATCTGTTATCAATCTATTCAAACATTCATTCATTCATATACTTCAAATGTACTTATTAAGCTCCTATTGTTACATTTTAAGGAATGGTTTTCAAGAACAAGCCAATCCTAGATTCTTACGGAATATTTCAAGCAAGTTTTGGAGTAGAGAAATAAATTCAGTTCATTGTGATATCATGACAGGTCCTGATGGAGACACCAAAAATCTGCATCTAAATTCTCCTGGTACATTGTCAATCAATTTCCCAAAAGAGTCATAATTAAGGTGAATTAAATAGGAAACAATGAAAACAAGTAAATGTATTCAGAAGTAGAAAAATATGTATAAAAGATGAAGGCATGAAAACTAAAAAGAATTTGACTACACATTGTAACTAAAACAACTGGCTGAATGCAGTATTTGAGAAAGAGATCTGAGGCTGCAGTGTGGCTGTCACATTAACAGCCTGAGTTATGAACACAGCATGACTGGCGTGACTCATAAGCCACTTAAAATGATCCTGATATATAGCATGCAGCAAAAATTATTGAGATCTGTATTTCCTGACCAATTATCATTTATCAAAGACAGTTAAAAAAATCATAGCCAAACACAGCTACTAATTTTCACTATGCACTGAAACAGATCCAATATCACAATAAAAAGAACTAAACTCATTTTACTCTGATTTGATTTAGATAGATAATTAAGGCTATGACATGTTGATGTGGAAAAATTGTCCTAATCATCCACAGTTATGAAGAAAACTAACAGGCAGCAAATCTATGATAAAACACCTCTTTTCACTATCCTCTCTGGTTTCTTTGGCTTTCCTTTTCCTGTTTGGGCACCATAGTGTTGTATAGGTATAGATCCTATTTGGTTCTACTTTCTTACCTATGTCCCACATTCTGAGACTTCCTTTCTTAACTTAAAAAGTCTATGAGGCAGGAGGATTTCAAGATAGAGATCAGCTTTATCAACTTAGCAAGGCCCTAAGCAATTTGGTGAAACTCTGTCTCAAAATAAAAAATAAATAAATAAATAAGCAGAGCCAGGAATATGACTCAGTGGTAAATTATCCCTGGATTTAATTTCTAGTACCAAAAAATTTAAAAAAATAAATAAATAAAAATTTAAAAGTCTATATCCAAGTACAATGCTCTTGATTGGAAGGCAGAAGGCAATGTAATGAAAGTAACTTTTGTTATTGGGAAAACAATGTTGTACTACTCTTATGAAAAAGCTATCCTATGGAATCCTAGAGATACATCCCAGAATACTAAATCAACCCAAAGAAGTTCAGGCACAGGTCAATACTAGTGGGAAAACTTTTGTGGAGGGTGACTTGGTGATACCCCTCAAATGAGACCTTCTTTATCTTGAACAAGCCAGCCATTGAGCTGTAGGTGGTAACCAGGTTAAGTCAAGGTGAACTCTTACCTTCAAAGGGAAGAGGAAAAATGAGGGAAAAGAAAGGCAGCTCTCCAAGCAAAATATAAACTCTTATTAAGGAAAACCACAGCTCTCCTACAAACTCCTGCTCAATATTTTAGCACGGGACTACATAGCAAGAGCTTCAGAACCACTTTGAGCCAGCCACCGCAGAAAAGAACCAGAAATAGAAGCTTTGGCATCTTAAATTATTATTTGGAATAGAGGTGGACAAGGGGGGAATGCTAACTATAGTTAGTGTCTGTAAATATTTTAAAACTGCAAAAAATGGAATTTTACCCTAAGAGGTTCCACTGGAAAGACAATCTTTTGGTAACCACTATACAGTTCCAATCCAGTGTGAGAAGATTTTCTCTTAAACCTTGACATCTCAATTATTGACAGTTTTATTGTCCTTATCCAATTCTTCTTCCTTACTACATTTGTAACCTCCTAAATACTTTGCACAGGGTTATATTGAGTAAGCTTTACGCTCACAAATATGCAACTTAAAAGTTATTATTATACTGATGGAATATTGATATTACTTGTCCTTTATTTTGTTAATTGAGCAGAATAGCAAGCCCCCCCGCCCTTTATCTGTGGGGATAAATTCCAAGATGTTCCATGGATGTCTGAAACTGTGATAGTACCAAAGAAAATATGTACTATGGTTTTTTCCTATACATACATATCTATGATAAAGTTGAATTTATAAATTAGAGATTAAGAGATTAACAGCACATTGATTTACAGCAATAACTAATAATGAACTCAAACAATTATAATGATACATTTAAAAGTTATGAGTTGTTAATCTGGAATTTTCAATTTAATATTATCAGACTGCAGTTGACTGCTGAGAACTGAAACCACAGAAAACAAACCATGAATAAGGGGGATTATTGTAATAAAAAGCACATATAATTTAACTACTTAATGCACATATGAAGCTGTAAAATGATTGACAATTGAGATAAATAGATAATTCCTCTCAATATGAATATATATATATATATATACACACACACACACACACACACACACACACACACACATATAAACAAACTAATTAAATACTAGTTCCTAGTAAAAACATAAAATCAAAGTCATAGGGTTTCACAACTTGAAGGATGAATACTATGTTCCATAATATAGATTGAATGTTTGCGTTTCCTGGAAAGTTTATATTTTGTAACCTAATCCTCAGTGTGACAGTATCTGGAGGTGGCACCTCTGGAACATGACCAAGGCATGAGGATAGAGACTTCATGAATGGATATTTGGCCCTTATGAAAAGGACACTGGAGAAATCCTTTGTCCTCTCTACCTTATGAAGATGATGGACATCTGTCCATCTATGCATTAGTAGGCCCTCACCCACAAATGATCTGACAGGCTCTTGATCCTGGACTTCCCAGAAACCAGAATTTTGAGAAAGAAATCTCTTTTGTTTATGGGCCACACAGTATACCGTAATTTGTTATGGCATTCTGAATGGACTAAGACACAGGATAAAAATGCTAAATAATTTTCTAGTTAAATCTACAAATGCATTTCAAACTCCAAATAGTCTGAACTTATCTACTTAAAAGTAATGCATCTGTCATATATTAGTTCTCCAAAATTCAAAATAGCATAATATAGGTTCCATATTACCTAATAAAGTAAAAGACTAACCTGACATCTTTGTCCTCTTGTAATCTAACTCCTTTTTATCTTAAATATTTTGTGCAAATAAATATTCCCCAACATAATCTCATTGCTCCAAGAAGGTCCATATCAGAGCACACATTTTTATTGAGTGCTTACTGAGAGACATCAAATAATTCTATTAGGTGTCTGTGCATAGAATAGGGAACTAAACCAAAATAATTCCTCTTCCCACATAGCATCAGTCTAATGGTGAAAACAGATGATTCAGCTTACAATCATCAGAAAGTTCAATAATAAGGAGTATTCAAAGAGCTGGATTACAAAAGTCTGGTGTTACTCTTTCTGCCTCCATACCTTGATCACACACACACACACACACACATACTCCACATACACACACAACTCCCTTGCTCCCTTCAGAGCCTCTTATCTTTTTTTCTTTTTTCTTTTTTTTATGCCTGGAATACTCTACCCTCTATTTTCTATAATTTAAATCAAAAGGGTCTTATTCTGGGCTTGTTGTAAAATCTCGGCTGTGCCCTAGATCTCTCTGGAAAGTTTTTCTCAGTGTTCCTATTCTGAAGGACCACCTCCCTTCTGAATTCCTTAGAACCTATTAAAACTGTCCGACACATGTCAAGTTCATTGTTAAGTGCTGACACATATAATCCTGAGCCCAGGTCTTGCTTTTGTTTTCTGTCACGTGCAGACTTTAAATTTTTAAAGTCAGGAACCCTGTTATAAATGTAGTCTGTATCTCCTCCCAGTGAAAATCATAATCTGTAATATTTATTGAGAGAAGTACTGAAGGGTGGCACATTGTCAGAAGAGAATCATCAACTGATAAACATGAAACAAGCTAGAGTTTTTAAAAATTACAAAAACAAAAAGTCCTTTAAATTTCTGGCCAGAACAGAATGATAGCATTTTTATTAGATACAGTAAATGCATACTGGATTCAGGGAATGAAGAAATCCACTTCTTAGAAGATGATCAGACAAGCTGTCCTTGTTTTGTTTCCTCCCTATTCCTCAAGAAAGTAATATTCATGTAGATTTTTTAAAAAAGAAAAAAATTAAAATGGCAAATTCACAAATCAAGCTATAATATGATGTTAAATGATTTAAATTGATTTTCTACCAACTAATATGGAAAAATTATACTATGGATCACTGAAAGTATTTGTCAATAAAATAAGAAAATTATTAAAATCATCTTTAAAATTATTATAAAGAGAAGCATTGACAGAAGATGAGGAATCTAGCCAGAACTTTAATTTTCAAAATATGAAGGTGGATTCTACCAAATTCAGCCCAGTGAAGTTAATATTAATTTCAGGCAGTATTTAAATGAATTCTTAAAATACAGTATGTGAGCATTCAAAATGTGAAGGGCTGCCAAGCACAGTGGTGCACACCTGTAATGTGTGCAACTCAGGAGGCTGAAGTAGGAGGATCATAAGTTCAAGACCAGCCTCAATAAGTACCAAGGCCCTAAGCAACATAGAAAGACCCTGTTTCGAGATAAGAAAATAAAAAGGGCTGGAGATGTTGCTTGGTAGTAAAGGACCCTTGAGTTTCATCGCTGGTACCATAAAAAAAAACAACAACAACAAAAGGTGAAGGTGAAGTACTGTTACCAACAAAGCACTGGAGAGCACAGGGGCATAGCATTATAACTTAGTGTTAGCTCCTTTTGTCTTCAGTAAGGTTACTTAATATCTATTGTGCAGAAAGTGGAAACATTGCAGCAAGGAATTTGACCAGGTCCATCACAGTATACTCTTGGGCCACACAAAGGAATGTAAACTTCAAGAAGAGTTATTTAACTATGCAACTGGTTGAGCAGCCTTATAAAGTGGACTAATTCATGGGCTAACTGAAGCAGGAAGAAGGTGTCTAAGATCATACCAAATGTCTTTCCAGTTCAGCATTTTACAGTTATTTGGATGAATATACTAATTATGTACTGATGTGTAAATGCCTCTAAGTTGGGGAAATGGGTCATCTGCTTTATGGAATCCAAATTCAAAAAGATCTTGACCTTCCGGAACAATAAGCTATCTAAAGGTAAAGGTTACATTTAATTACAGGAAGTATTTTTTAAAGTCCCAAATGAAGTAGTCAAACGTAAAATCAGGAAGAAATGTAATTTTAGAAGAATGAAAGCAAAGATGTGTAATTAAACACTGCAGTATGAATACAGAGAGAGATGGGGTAGGGAAGAGATATAAAAAAAATGGGGGAAAAGTTAGATTAGAATTTAGGTGATCTACTATGCACTATGGAAAGGAGGTAATCCAGTATATTCGATGATATTAGGACAGTTCTCCGTTCAACACCAGGGATCACATTTTAAGAAAAATAGGAGTACATTCAAAGGAGAAAATCTCTGATGGTAATGAGATTCTTAACCCATATTAATTAAGAATGGTTTCAAAGAATTAAATATTGTCTGAGCATTGCTATATGTAACATACTTCTGAATGAGTACTAAAAGTGGTAAAAGTAGAGTATGAATATTATGGAGACAAATATTATAACTCAATTTAGGAAAATAGTTCTTATATTCAGAACTGGCCAAAAACATTTCCAAATTTGTCCAAATTTACCTTAACAGTCTCTGTGAATTAGGGAGTATGGTTTTCTACTCTAATGAAGATTGAGAATAACTGGAGTAAACTAAAAATACCTCTAAAAATCCAGAATACTCACTATTGACATTTGATGAACAATTAACCAGGAAAGAATAAAATAATTTCATAGCACTGTTAATCTTCCCTTAAACTGAAATTGGTGTGAATTAGTTTGTAGTTGAACAAAAGATACAGTCACATACTTTGTCCAGCTAAATCCATAGCAAGGAAGGTAAAGCAGACATTAAATTGAAGCTGAGATTTAGAAGGCAGGTTCTGATAGGTTTACTAGGAAGAGATTTGAGGATTAGAGCAGAGTTAAAATTGCTATTCCAAGATGCATGTGATAATGAGAGGAAAACATTAGAACAATAAAAGGTTTCTAGGAAGCAAAAATGAGAGGAAGGTGGTAGGTGGTGACAAGTGAGGAAAATATTTGGAAGGATAGGTGGTTGTGATCAGAACGCTCAGATTTTTCAATTGGAGAAATATTAAATGATAAGAAGACCCAGGGATTGGGGTGTGTTAGAGGGTCCCCAGAGGAAAGCAGAGAAAGTTAAGGTCAAAGTCAAAGAGTCAAAATCAAACACCTAGTTACTTCATGGAGTCCTGAAAATGCTAGCAGATCAGTGTATGTAGAAAAACCTTGGTTATTTTAGATTTCTAGGTGGAAAGTTTCAGAGGCCCATACACACTGGCAAAGAGGAGAAGGTAAAATAGTGAAAGATCTAAACTCAGAAAGGAAAAGAGTAATCAAGGGATGGTGACAAAATGCTCATGGGTTTACAAGCAGTTAACAGACTGCAAAGCATGTAGGAAGGGTCTCTGCATGACCAAGGCCATAAGATTCTACGTGAGGTCCTCACAAAACAAATGTTATGCTTTACATTGTATTCCTGAACAAAATTACTTGCAGCATTAAGACACAAAAATTCTTAATTAAATAATGATGGGGACGGCATTCAGCTCATGAGATACTTAGTATGGAACTCTTTGAGCACCGTGAATCCAAGGATGGTCATCCTGAGGGAAATTTGAGTTTGGTAGGAAATTAAGACATTTTTAAAAGGTATTTTCAATATACTGTGGTATAACAAGAGAGAATATAAAGATAGGTAGGCTCTAGAAAAAAAAATCAGGATTAAATAGTGAGTTGGCCTGACTTCCCTTCCTCAGGGTGTTCACTGCTAGCACCATTGTCTTGTGTTGACTTCCTGCTAATTCTTACCATGTGAGACAGAGGAGTTGGTATGTGAATTAATTAATTTGAGTTGGCTTCAGTTTCATAAAAGGGAGGGTTTCTGTTCATAAAAGATTATTAATGGACAGAGGGCATGCCAGGTAAAAGAAGTTACAACTACAAGCAGTGAGAGTCACATTTTTTGAGGCAAAGGAAATCATGCCCCAAGAGCCACTCAAGTTTAAAAAGTAGTATTCTTCCTCACGTTGGGCTGAGGGAAAACTCAAATAATTCTTCGCTTCTATAAGCTCCTACCCCCAGGTATAGTAGAATGAAGCCTGCTAACCTGGACTCAGGCAAGAGGGGAAAAAATATGAAATAGGTGCATTAGTTCAAAACTGTTTTGAAAGAAAATAGAAGAATCATATGTGACTCAGGATGGCCAAAAGATTACACCAGCAATGACTTTTTGTTTTTTTTTTTTTCTAAATGGTTTATAGGAAGATAAATTGGTTCAACAAAAGAACTAAAGATTGCCAAATTTCTTCTTGTATCAAGTCGATATGGAGACACTCAAAGAAACTATTACAGGGCACTTGACAGAAGAAATCCAGAGGCCTAGAAACAAAAACTTTTGCAATTACTGATGCTTTAGAAGGGAAAGTATTTGTTTCTACAAAGGCACAGGAAAGTAATAAATAGGAATGTTTAAGGAAAGTTGCTTGGATAAATATTTCTAATTGAGTGGGATAAAAACAGTGCCATAAAATTAAATATCTTAGCAAATAAAAGCCAAGCCACTTCCTAGTGAAACTGACATGTTGAAAGTTGTTCTGAATCACATTTTTTCCCCATCAGTAACATACTTGTCAGTGTGTTTTGTCTAAATACTGCTTTATCTTTCCATTTCCTCTTAACTTACGAGATTAATTCTTAACCTAATTTGATATCTATTTCTGAAGAAATATTAATCAGGGATTTTGGAGTAACATACCATATTATCTTAAACCAACTTGTAAAAAGGAAAGAATATTCTACTCTCACACACAGAGTCATTAAATTGTTAAAAAATGTAAATACAACAATACTTTTAATATTAATATTTAAAAATTTTTTTGTTAGTTGTAGATGGACACAATATCTTTATTTTGTTTATTTATTTTTATGTGCTTCTGGGTATCCAACTCAGTGCCTCCCATGTGCAAGGCAAGCGCTGTACCACTGAGCCACCACCCTAGCTCCTTGTTGCTTTGTATTATTTTGAATTTGAATAATTTCGAATTTTATTTCTGTCAAAATTCAAGATTTATAATATCTTAATGAATGTGTCAATAAGTGATATTAGCTGAACATTTAAATGTTTTGATGTTTTTTGAAAAATATCTGACAAAATTCTTGAAAGTTAAAAATAGTATTGATGTATTATTCTTAAAATTTTATTGTAATGTTATCACTTAAGTTTATGCTGAAGCATATTAATTATAACAACTTTTCAAAATGTTTTAAAACAAAATCATCTAATAAGAATATTTATGAGATAAAAATACAGAGCATTGAGAAGTTTCCACACTTATTTGTGTGTGTGTGTTGCCAGAGAGAAAGAAAGTAGTTTGTTTCCTGCCTTTCCCTCAAATGACAGAAAACTCTCTCATATGTTATTTTATACCTGAACACCTAGAAAGAAGATCTTTAAGGGCTTGTTCAGTTTTCTTGCAGTATGAAGCACCATATCAAACCAAGGACTTTAGAATTCAGGTGGATTTTGAGAGAAAAACATTTTTATTTTCCTCATATACTAGAAAGATCCTACAGTACAAGAAGGAAACAGAAGATGCCCATTTCCTCATTACAAATTCCTACTTAATAAAGTTAACAGAAATAAGTTTGCTGATGTATTTTAAGACTTACAAATGAGTCTATCTTATGTGAAACATTTACTCTTTCCTACTAGTCTACCACCACAATCTTTATGTAAAGTCTGTTGTTTTGACAAGAAGCAGCATGGCCTTCCTGGTTGAACTTCAGGCTTCTTATTTTTCTAATGGGTCACAATTCCCTTTGGGAATTAGTGCTATCTCTCTAAAAATACAGCAACTCAAATGTTTGAGAACAATTTCCAATACTCCATGACTGCTTGAAATAGATCCATAGACCCAGATGTTTAATAACTGAACAAAGCAAAGAAACTCAACCTGCACAGAGAAAGTAATATAGTTGAGATGGCTTTTGGACAAATTTAAATTTTGCTTTGGAATTGTAGACACTGCTAGAGTTACCTTGTTCCTATCATGATTTCTACCACTGTTAAATAAAGTGATGACTCCTGAAAAAAAAGTATATATATAGCCATTTTAGAAAAAGCAACAGATTATTTTTCCATTATGAACCAAGATATAAAAATCACTATCATCACATGCTTCAACACTTGCCCGTGTGTAAAGAAAAATGCTAACAATATTTATACCAGGTCCAGTTCTAATAAAGTAGACATTTAATGAAATCACCATTGGAAGATTGATCCTTAAGAAAAAGTCACTAAGGATGCACTATAAATGAAGTTCAAGAGAAAAACAAAATATTTCCTGTTTAAAATTCAGTGGGTTTTAATATCTTAAGAACCAAGATACCTCCAACTAGTCTTCTCATCATAAATAAGTTGTACAATATTCTGGTTTCAAAAGATGTAAAATGTTTATCAAAGGTAAAATAAAGGAACAGCCATGTGAAAACCAGTGAGCACAGGAAAGATGCATGAAATCCATACTCTGAAATCACATGACCACATTAGAAGCCAGACCCTTCACACAAATGTCACAGCAGATCCTGTACAGGCTGCCCACACAGACAGAGGCAGTGTCGATGGTGACCCCCCGCCCACCGTTTTCCAAAGTGTCACCTTCGTAATAAAACAGAAATGAGACAGTAAACACACACACACACACACACACACACACACACACACACTTTGGTGGAGCCCTTGAGCAACCCTCTGGAAGTTTGCTGGCTGCTTTCTGGAGGCAAAGCAATGACCACAGAATGTAGCCCAGGAGCAAGGCGAATCGCTTACCCACCCTGCAGCCTGCAGGCTCCAGGGAAGCCCAAGCGCGGTCCCCAGCCCCGGCGGGCTCTAAGGTCCAGAAGAAGCCCCTCTGCTGCTAGGGGTCGCCCGCTGAGCGGGAGGCCGGGGAGTTCCGCGGCTCGGGAGGGCTCAGCCGCCCGGCGCCCCGGCTGTGGGAGAGCAGCTGCCTGGCGCGCTCCGCACGTTCTCACGGCCCGGCCCCGCCAGCGCAGCCGCCGACGCGGCCACGCGCCCACCCGGTCACTGCTCCTCCCTCGGGCGCCGCGGGTCCCCGGGGCCCTGAGCCGGACACCCGGGCGTCGTCTCCTTTGCGTCCTTGCTCCTCCCCAGCGTGGGAACGGGGCCCGGGCTCCCTGGGGCTGGGCAGCTGGGAGCGCAAGGAAATCTTCCCAGGAAGGGTAAAAGGAAGAGCCCTGGCCAGGGGCCCTAGAGACCCGCAGCCTCCCCGCAAAGCCTCGACCCCCCAGGGTAACGCCGCGACCACTTGCTTAGCGGTTTCCCAGACCTGGGGACCGTGTTTCCAGATCTGCTGGAGCTCCGGGGCGCGCCTTGCAAATCCGCACTGTGAACGGAGAAAAAGAGCGTCAGAGGCGGGAGGCAGTGGGTGCCCGAGGGGTCCCTGCAATGGCACCTGTCAGTCCCCGCGCGAGGGCACGCACCGCACAAACAGCCGCGGGGCGGACTCACTTCTTCAACCTGCTCAACAGGCTAGGCGGGACGCGACGTGTCCCGCAGACACGATTGTTCACGTTGCTCTAAAACAATCCGCTCTCGCCTTTGCTTTCCCCCGATGTCGCTCTGTAGCTCTCTTTGTTGACCCCAAAGGATCCCTAGCGGTTCTTTTCCCTACAGCATTCTATTTCTTTTGAGACCTTGCCCCGCCTCCTCTCTTTCTCTGCACAACAGGACTGCAAAAGAAAAAGAAGGGGCCAAAACCCACCATGGTGAAGTCACGCAAACCCTGGGTCACTCAGTCGCAGGCAGCACACACTCCCTCGCAGGTGTCCTTTGCCAGGAGTTCCTTCCCAGGCTGCTCGCTGGTTTTTGCCTCAGGATCTAGTGCAGGAAAAGTGTAGGAAAACTCTGCATAGGAACCTGATAGTGGTTTGACTCTGCGCTGAGTCCCACCCACTATTCTCAGACTGGGGCAGGGGAACTGAGTCCTGGTCTCTGCAGCCGCCCAATCGCCATCCTAGAAATTACCCTGGGGAGACTGACTCCAAAGACAGGAGAAGAGAAGGGGAAAAGAGGGAGGGAGCTCCAGGAACATTTGGCACGCTTAAAAAACAAAAACAAAAACATTTCCTCCACTATGCACTGGTCCGAAAATATTGTACTTTTCCATAATTAAAAATTCCACCATTTCTGCTGGGAAGTTGATATATGCTTGGATGGTTTTCTTGTCCTGGTTTTCAAGTTTGAAGCCAACATACTTCTTTGTGAATGTGATTCTATGGTGCAAAACTTTTGTATCTTTGGAGAAATTTTTTCTTCTTTTGAGAAGGTCCTGCTTCTGCTGGGTTCAATACATTTAATTCTAATATATATATATATATATATATATATATATATATATATATACACACACACACACACACACACATATACATACACACACATATTTGTTTTATTATGGATGTTTTTATTAGTTGCCTTTCTGACAAAAAAAAAAATGGTGCTATTCATTGTGAAGTCACAGTTGATCCTGATCTCTTTGGGATCTGTTTTCAAACCTAGGAACCATGAGACAGATTGTTCATATTTACCTTCTCCTCTGTGAGCTTCCCAAGTCTGTCATTTAGTTTGGTCCTGGTTTAGGCTCTTGGCATTTATACAGTTTTCTCCTAGTCTTGCTTACTATGCTCACCCCATAGCAACCATCAGTCAGAATCAAACAATAAAAGGATTTAAGTAAGTTAGGAATAGGCTTTAAAAGCAATGCAAAAGCAGGTAGCTGAAGAAACTTTTGCTTTAGAACCAGGCAAAATTTCAGAGTTGTCAGGCTGCATTTTTGTTTGTTTGTTTTTTATTTGTTTTCTGCCATCTCAGAAACTTCCTTTACCTTTAATCCATGATGCTTTCTTAGATCAGTAGACCATTCATATTTAGAGGAATACAAACTTAAGACCTAAAAGGAAAATTAAAAAGAATTACATTCATAAATAAAAGGTATCATCATGTTATTAAGTAAGTTAAATTATATGAATGATCAGAGGAAGATGAGCTAACTATCTTCAGAGAAGGGAAATAGTTTCCAAAGGACTAGCATTAACATTAATGCTGAAGATTTGCTCATATTTGGCAAAAGATTAAATAGAAGCTGTTTTTGTGTTTTGTTTTGTTTTCTAGCACAGGGAAACTCCTGAGCAAAAGAGTGCAAGATTGGTAGGCTTGGCACTGATCCTCAGCAAATAGAGAGTGATACCATTTGGTAGAAATAAAAACTACACAAGACCAGGCGTGGTGGTTCATTCCTATAAATCTAGCGGCTCAGGAGGCTGAGGTAGGAGGATAATGTGTTCAAAGCCAGCCTCCACAGTTTAGTAAGGCCCTAAGTAACTTAGCAAGACCCTGTCTCTAAATAAAAATGTAAAAAAGGGGCTAAGGATATGGTTCAGTGGATTAAGCACCCCTGAGTTCAATCCCTGATATTAAAACAAGAAAAAGGAAAAAACTACATGAAAATAGTTTGTCTTACAATTGTTATGAGTTGTGGGTTTGTGTAAAGACTCTTTGGAATTGTTATCTTCCCCTATTGTCACTCACTACTGTGGTCATTATCACTTTCATTATGGAATACTATGGCTTAACCCATTCATTTTTGCCTTTTTGATGCCAAAGTTTATGGGTCATCCAAATTCTGCATTAAAACTATATTTCCTTGATATTAGGGAAATAATCTTCACAAACTAATTAATGAGCATGATTTGTAATGCTGATTCAATGAAGACTACTGAGGGCATAAATGAATACTTGAACACTTCATCTTCTTCCAGAGCCATTTGTCTGTCATGATTGACATGTAGTTAAAGCCTTCCAGCTTTGCCTTTCTGAAGAGAGAAAAGTCATCATGACTACTTAACGCATATGTTAAGAGGGGCAATTAATTATTCAATGTAAAACCCCTGTCCTATGGCTTTGTTGGGTCTGGCTCAAAAGCCCAGTAGGTTTGTGTCTCTTTTCAAGATTCTTTGTTCTTCCTGTACCTACAACTGACTGCACTGCAAAAATATTCAAATGTATAAGAATATTTTCACACTTGCAGATAAAGTGACAATGGCACCAAAGATGTGATTTAAGCCCTCACTACTTCAGGTGTGGTTTGTATATTAGCAACATACAAACATGACTTGGCATCTTGTTAGAAATTCAGAAACTTGGGCACCACTTTAAACCAACTGAATGAGAATGTTACTTTAACACAATCCTCAGGGGCTTCTTATTCATCTTATTCATATTAAAGTCTGAGAAGCACTGACCTGAAATCAATTCATTAGGTATGCTCAAGGTCAAAATGGGCTTTTTTTCTAAATCCAGGGATTTTAAAGCCACTATCTACATTTTTTTCTAGGTTACTATTGCTGTATCTGTTCAAAGTAATGTGAATAATAGGTCATTTCTACTGATTCCACAGACCACAATAAGTTTATAAACTTAGCAGAGCTGAGAGATCAAGAGAGATCTTTTTATTTTTTAGTAAACAAACCACTAACTATATTATTTACCAATTTGAGATGACATCAAACATGAAATATGAAGATAAACTTCTACCTCTTCATTACTGTTTTTCTTTATCCTCTTAGTATTACTATTTTCAGTCTGTTTTTCACACATCTTATTCGATAAATTTTACACTGTAGTTAGCAATAACTAAGGCCATGCTAGCACACTCAAAATGTCTCTTTTGGAATATGAAGTTTTAGTTAGAAATAGCAGACCATTTTGGTTACAGTCTATAAATTTCAAGTCTTATTACATACATTCCTGAAAAAAAAATCTGAACTTAAAAGAGATTCTGATGATGACAGACCTGTTGTCCATTATATTTTGCCAGAAGGGTGGTGTTTGTTAGCAGTAAGTAGAATGGTAGGCAGAGTAATGACCTTCCAAAGACTCCTATGGCATAATTTTCAGAACTTGCAAATGTGCCATGTACTATGTGCTAAAGAGGGAAAGAAAGGGTGCAGAGGAATTAGAATTGATAATTAGTGTATCTTGAAAGAGGGGGAAGTTATCTCAGATTATCTGGATGTGCAGCCAATGTTATCAGAAAGGTCATTAAAAAATAAAGATGGATACAAAAGTAGTTACTAAATAATTTGAAAAGAACAAAAAAAAATAAAGATGGAGGCAAGAAACACAAAGAGTCAGTGGCACAAGTGAGAAAAACTGAACCAGCAATTGCAGACTTAAAGAATAAAAAGGGGCTTTTCCAGGAAACGTGTCACTTTTTGGAGCTGGATAAGGATAGAAAATTATTTCTCTTTTAGTGTCCAGAAAACAAAGCAGTCCTGCCATCACTGTGGTTTCAGTCTAGTGAGACTCATTTCAGACTTGTGACTTCCACAATTGTAGGATAATTTGTGCATTTTTAAGTTCTCATTGGAGTAACCCATTAAGGCTGCAATAAGGAAACGAGTAGAGAAAGGACACTACTGTAACAAGCATCTAAAGGTGTGGAAGTGTCTTTGGAATTGGACAATGGCAGAGGCTAGAACTTTGTAGAACCAGCTTTTTAAAAGACTTGATTTCTTTGAAAGTAATTTTTAGAGAAATGTAGATGTGAATCCTGTTAGTGAGGCCTCAGAAGAATCACAGAAGAGAAAACCTGTATCATTTAGATAAGATATAAATCATCATTAACAGATGGCTAGTAGAAGTATAGATGTTAAAACTACTGGTGGTGAGGACCCAGATGGAAATGAATAAAACATTACTGAAAATTTAAAGGAAAGTATATCCTTGACATATAGTGATAGAAATTGTAACTGAGTTGTGTACCAGATGTGTGGAAATAAGGATTTTGAGTATTTAGTTAAGGAGATTTCTATGTAAGTGTTAAAGACATGGCCTGATATTTATTGTAAAGAAATAGATTTAAAGAAGAACAGTTTAAGCAAAATAGAACCAGAAATTAATTACTAGAGAAATCAGCCTGTCTAAAACTCAGAATGTGCTGCATTATCCTTTGCTCTGATGAACCTATTATTGGTATACATTGATAAGACTGAGATTTGTCAATTCAGAACTCAGAAGTTTTATTTGCAAAGACTGTTAAGAGAATTGGCACAAGAGATATCTATATTTTTATTTTTATTTTTTAATTAATTAATTTAGTTTTATTCCAATTATATATATATATATATATATATATATATATATGACAGTAGAATGCATTGCAATTCATATTACACATATAGAGCACAATTTTTCATATCTCTGGTTGTATATAAAGTATATCACACCATTTGCATTTTCATACATGTACTTAGGGTAATGCTGTTTATCTCATTCCACCATCTTTTCTACCCCTATCTCCCTCCTTTCCCCTCCCACCCTTTTGCCCTATCTAGAGTTCATCTAATACTCCCATGCTCCCCCTCCCAACCCCACTACGAATCAGCCTCCTTACATCAGAGAATACATTCGGCATTTGTTTTTTGGGGATTGGCTAACTTCATTTAGCATTATATTCTCCAACTCCATCCATTTACCTACAAATGCATGATTTTATTCTCTTTTACTGCTGAGTAATATTCCATTGTGTATATGTACCACAGTTTCTTTATCCATTCATCCACTGAAGGGCATTTAGATTAGTTCTACCATTTAGCTATTGTGAATTGTGCTGCTATAAACATTGATGTGGTTGTGTCCATGTAGTATGCTGTTTTTAAGTCCTTTGGATATAGACTGAGAAGTGGGATAGCTGGGTCAAATGGTGCTTCCATTCCCAGTTTTCCAAGGAATCTCCATACTGCTTTCCACATTGGCTGCACCAAATTGTAGTCCCACCAGCAGTGTATGAGTGTACCTTTTTCCCCACATCCTTGCCAAAATTTATTGTTGTTTGTATTATTAATAGCTGCCATTCTGATGGAGTGAGATGAAATCTTAGAGTGGTTTTGATTTGTATTTCTCTAATAGCTAGAGATGTTGAACATTTTTTCATATATTTATTGATTGATTGTATATCTTCTTCTGAGAAGTGTCTGTTCAATTCTTTGACCCATTTATTGATTGGGTTATTTGTTTTTTTGTTTTTGTTTTGTTTTGGTGTTAAGGTTTTTGAGTGCTTTATATACCCTAGACATTAGTGCTCTATCTGATGTGCTTGTGGTAAAGATTTGCTCCCATTCTGTAGGCTCTCTATTTGCCTCACTGATTATTTCTTTTGCTGAGAAGAAGCTTTTTAGTTTGAATCCATCCCATTTATTGATTCTTGGTTTTAATTCTTGCACTATAGGAGTCTTATTGAGGAAGTTGGGGCCTAATCTGACATGATGGAGATTTGGGCCTACTTTTTCTTCAATTAGATGCAAGGTCTCTGGTTTAATTCCTAGGTCCTTGATCCACTTTGAGTTGAGTTTTGTGCCTGATGAGAGATAGGGATTTAATTTCATTTTGTTACATGTGGATTTCCAGTTTTCCCAGCACCATTTGTTGAAGATGTTATCTTTTCTCCAATATATGTTTTTGAGACCTTTGTCTAACATGAGATAACTGTAATTATTTGGGTTTGTCTCTGTGTCCTCTATTCTATACCATTGGTCTACAGACCTATTTTGGTGCCAATATCATACTGTTTTTGTTACTGATGCTCTGTAGTATAGTTTTAGGTCTGGAATAGTGATGTCACCAGCTTTACTCTTCTTGTTAAGGACTGCTTTGGCTATTCTGGGTCTCTTATTTTTCCAGATAAATTTCACAATTGCTTTTTCTATTTCTATGAGGAATATCATTGGTATTGGATTGAATCTGTATAGTGCTTTTGGTAGTATAGCTGAGTTGTATACCAGATGTGTGAAAATAATTATCTTATGTATTTAGTTGAAGTTGTCATTTGACAATATTAATTCTGCCTATCCAAGAACAAGGTAGATCTTTCCATCTTCTATGGTCTTCTTTAATTTCTTTATTTAGCATTTCTTTAGTTTTCATTATAGAGGTATTTCACTTTTTTCATTAAGTTGATTCCCAAGTATTCTATTTATTTATTTATTTTTGAGGCTATTGTAAAGGGGTGGTTTTCCTAGTTTATCTTTCTGAGGATTTGTCACTGGTATACAGAAATGCCTTTGATTTATCCATGTTGATTTTATATCCTGCTACTTTGTTGAATTCATTTATTAGTTTTAGAAGATTTCTGGTGGAATTTTTTGGTTCTTCTAGGTATAGAATTATATCGTCAGCAAATAGTGATAATTTGAATTCTTCTTTTCCTATTGATATCCCTTTAATTTCTTTCATATAATTGCTCAGGCTAGAGTTTCAAAATTTCTCAATAAAATGTTGACAAATTGAATACAAAAATAAAAAGATAGTGCACCATGGGGCTGGGGCTGGGGCTCAGAGGTAGAGTACTCGCCTAGCACATGCAAGATATTGGGTTTGATCCTCAGCACCACATAAAAATAAATAATAAAAATAAATGTATAAGAATATTAAATTATCACTATTTGTGGCGACATGATTCTATACCTAGAAGACCCAAAAGGGTCTACAAAGAAACTACTAGAACTAATAAATGAATTCAGCAAAGTGGCAGGATATAAAATCAGCACGCATAAATCAAAGGCATTCCTGTATATCAGCGACAAAACTTCTGAAACGGAAATGAGGAAAAACACTCCATTCACAATATCCTCAAAAAAAATAAAATACTTGGGAATCAACCTAACAAAAGAGGTGAAAGATTTATACAATGAAAACTACAGAACCCTAAAAAGAGAAGTAGAAGAAGATCTTAGAAGATGGAAAAATATACCCTGTTCATGGATAGGCAGAACTAACATCATCAAAATGGCGATATTACCAAAAGTTCCCTATAGGTTTAATGCAATGCCAATCAAAATCCCAATGGCATTTCTTGTAGAAATAGAGAAAGCAATCATGAAATTCATATGGAAGAATAAAAGACCCAGAATAGCAAAAGTAACTCTAAGCAGGAAGTGTGAATCAGGCGGTATAACGACACCAGATTTCAAACTATACTACAGAGCAATAGTAACAAAAACAGCATGGTACTGGTACCAAAACAGGCGGGTGGACCAATGGTACAGAATAGAGGACACAGAGACTAATCTACAAAGTTACAACTATCTTATTTGATAAAGGGGCTAAAAGCATGCAATGGAGGAAGGATAGCATCTTCAACAAATGTTGCTGGGAAAACTGGAACTCCATATGCAACAAAATGAAACTGAATCCCCTTCTCTCGCCATGCACAAAAGTTAACTCAAAATGGATAAAGGAGCTTGATATCAAATCAGAGACTCTGCGTCTGATAGAAGAAAAAGTTGGCTCCGATCTACATATTGTGGGGTTGGGCTCCAAATTCCTTTTAATAAGACACCCATAGCACAAGAGTTAATAACAAGAATCAACAAATGGGACTTACTCAAACTAAAAAGTTTTTTCTCAGCAAGAGAAACAATAAGAGAGGTAAATAGGGAGCCTACATCATGGGAACAAATTTTTACTCCTCACACTTCAGATAGAGCCCTAATATCCAGAGTATACAAAGAACTCCAAAAATTAAACAATAAGATAATAAATAACCCAATCAACAAATGGGCCAAGGACCTGAACAGACACTTCTCAGAGGAGGACATACAATCAATCAACAAGTACATGAAAAAATGCTCACCATCTCTAGCAGTCAGAGAAATGCAAATCAAAACCACCCTAAGATACCATCTCACTCCAGTTAGATTGGCAGCCATTATGAAGTCAAACAACAACAAGTGCTGGCGAGGATGTGGGGAAAAGGGTACACTTGTACATTGCTGGTGGGACTGCAAACTGGTGCGGCCAATTTGGAAAGCAGTATGGAGATTCCTGGGAAAGCTGGGAATGGAACCACCATTTGACCCAGCTATTGCCCTTCTCGGACTATTCCCTGAAGACCTTAAAAGAGCGTACTACAGGGATACTGCCACATCGATGTTCATAGCAGCAGAATTCACAATAGCTAGACTGTGGAACCAACCCAGATGCCCTTAAATAGATGAATGGATAAAAAAATGTGGCATTTATACACAATGGAGTATTACTCTGCACTAAAAAATGACAAAATCATGGAATTTGCAGGGAAATGGATGGCATTAGAGCAGATTATGCTAAGTGAAGCTAGCCAATCCCTAAAAAACAAATGCCAAAAGTCTTCTTTGATATAATGAGAGCAACTAAGAACAGAGCAGGGAGGAAGAGCAGGAGGAAAAGAGTAACATTAAACAGAGACATGAGGTGGGAGGGAAAGGGAGAGAAAAGGGAAATTGCATGGAAATGGAAAGAGACCCTCATTGTTATACAAAATTACATATAAGAGGTTGTGAGGGGAATGGGAAAAAGAAACAAGGAGAGAAATGAATTACAGTAGATGGGGTAGAGAGAGAAGATGGGAGGGGAGGAGAGGTGGGATGGTAGAGGATAGGAAAGGTAGCAGAATACAACAGTTACTAATATGGCATTATGTAAAAATGTGGATGTGTAACTGATGTGATTCTGCAATCTGTATTTGGGAGTTCATAACCCACTTGAATCTAATATATGAAATATGATATGTCAAGAGCTTTGTAATGTTTTGAAAAACCAATAAAAAAAGAATATTAAAAAAAATTTAAAAGATAGTGCACCATGATCATGTAGGGTTCTTCCTAGAGATGCAAGTTTGGTTCAGTGTATGGGAATAAATGCATGTAATTCATCACATCAATAGACTCAAAGATAAAATTCATATAATCATCTCAATGGATGTAACAAAATACAGCACCCCTTCATGTTCAAAACACTAGAAAAACTAGGGATATAAGAAACATATCTCAACATTTTAAAAGCTATCTATGGTAAGCTACAGGCCAACATCATTCTAAATGGAGAAAAATTGAAGGCATTCCCTCTAAAAACTGGAACAAGACAGGGATGCCATCTTTAACTACTTCTATTTAACATAATTCTTGAGGTATCTATACTTTTATTTATGTAAAATAATATTTCCGTTGAGTTATCAATATTTATCCAGATATCTTTAAGAAGCTTAATGTTCCATAAATTGTTTGAACTGTAAAAGAAAAGAAAATGGTACCCTGCAGGCCTTGATACATTTAATGCTGCTAAAAAATATTGTCTTGTAGTGAGAAATTAGAATCCATTGACACTGGGAGATTTTAAAGGCAGGGAGATTACAGGGACCTTTAGACAAGTAAGATGAATATGTTAACAAATACCACAAAATAACCATTGTGAAACTTGTTTAGAGAGTGTTTTTGACTCAAGATATTTCAACACAGATATCTCACATAAATACAATTTGTGTTTAGAAAGAATAATTCAGCCAAATAGATACATGTCTATTAAAATAGGAAGGGGAGTTCCTCATTGTAGTTGATTTAAGCTCTCATTCTAAGATGGTTAAAAAATTTTCAATATTGATTTTTCTTTTCTTAGTTTCTCTCCCTTCTACAGTTTTTCTATTCTCTTCAAAGTAATAACCCATTTGAAATCAGATTCTGTTTTAGGAGTTTTTGACTCTCTTTTCTGTATAAGAAATTAATGTCAGTTGCCAACAAACATATAATCAAAGAACGACCAATGATTTTTTTCGTGTGGTTCTAATATTTCAACTCTCAGGAGACAATCATAATAGCCAATGTTATAGGATGCACACTTTGTGCCAGGCACTGTTCTAGGCACTTTACATGTATCACATTATTTATTTTCCTTAGAGACACTTTGATATAACTGCTATTATTATATCAGCCTTTAGAAAATTGAAGTATAAGGAGATTAAATGTCTTTTCCAAAGTCATACAGCTAGCAAGTAGTATAATAGGGACTCAAAATCAGGAAATTTAGCTCACTCTGGGGTATACTCGCCTTTGAAATTTGGAAAAGAGTTTGTGAATAATGAGCATAAAGATCCCCAGTCTACAGTTATGAGATCCTATTCTTAGGTTACTGATAGGCTACAAGAATCTGCAATGTGACAGACATCTTAGGTCATTTTGATGGTTGAAGATCACACTCAGAATCACTGAAATTCCAAGGAAGTAAAGCTGATGATTGAGTATGTTCTGGGACAGGTACACAGTGGTGATGACATTATGTAACAGGCTTTGGTTCTCAACACAAATGATTCAAACTGTTTCTATCTTCTTGATTTCTTTGCTTGACATTAGTTTAAGCTACCAACTGACTGGAGAAAACATGAATTTTGATAGCTTGATTTCCTAATGGATTGGAATAACTCACAAACTCTTCTTATAATTATAAGATTTATTAACACCCCAGGTTGAGCTAGACTGCCTGAGTTTGAGTCCTATTTGCTACATATGTGATTTTGGAAAGAAACTAAATCTCCCTATACCTCAAATTTCTGAAAACTGACACAAAACCTTATGTCAAAGGATCTCTAAAGCAAACAAATAATGTAATGCATATAAATTGCCTAGAACAGAGCCCAACACAAAATTAACATCATATGGTGTCAAATATTATGATTATCTCTTGACAACTGAAGTGTTAGAACCACAGCAAAGAACTCATTCATCATTCTTCTGAAAATCTGTTTATTAGCACCAGCATAAAGTTGGTTACCAAATAAGGGCAGTGCTATTGTCTGAATTCTCCCAAAGGCCCATGTGGTAAAGACTTGATCCCAAGTGTGGGACCACTTGGTATGGTGGAATGTTTAAGAGGTGGGGTCTAGTGGGAGGTCTTTAGGTAAATGGGGTATGTCCTTGAAAGATGTGAGAAATTCAGCCCCTTCTCTTTCACACCCTGATCATAAGGTGAGCAGCTGTGCTTTGCCACTTCCTCCTACCTTGTCGTACCATCACCTGCTCAAAGCAACATGGCCGAATGATCATAGACTGAAACCTCTAAAACTATGAACCAAAATAAACCTTTTCTCTTTGAAAATTGATTATCTCAGGTTTTTGTTACAGTAATGGAAAACTGACTAACACAGATAGTGTGCTTTTATCTAACTATACTTTTATAGAAGGAGGGAAGGATGGAAGAAAGGAAGGAATTAGTTTAGTTTATAGAAGCAGATGGGCAAAGCATTATAAATATAGACCATAAAGCTATATATAAAAGAAGTACCAAAGAAAATAATAGAATACTTTCTCTCAATTCCTCCAATGTCGTAAAAGTTGTCTTATTCTTGCTTCCTTTCATGACAAGGTCTATTTAAAAATAATCATAGATTAAATGTAATGCCTGTTAAAGAGAGTTGTACATTCTCCAACATCTTTTATTTTTGGACACTGGAATGTAAACAACCCCAAAGCTCCTGAGATTGATGTTCCCAAGCATCCTCTAGAAGCATGGCTTCCTTCTATTACAGGGGATTCTTGTATAGCTGAATTAAACAGTTAAAAAGTCCAAGCATTGGTGGTACTGCAAATTGGTGTAACCACTCTAGAAAGCAGTATGGAGGTTCCTCAGAAAACTTGGAATGGAACCACCATTTGACCCAGTTATCCCACTCTTTGGTATATATCTCAAAGACATAAAATCAGCATACTATAGTGACACAGCCGCATCAATGTTTGTAGCAGCTCAATTCACAATAGCTAAGCTATGGATGCCATTCAATAGATGAACAGATAAAGAAAATGTGGTACATATACCCAAGAAAATATTACTCAGCCATAAAGAAGAATGATATTATAGCATTTTCTGGTAAATGGATGGAACTGGAGACTATCATGCTAAGTGAAAAAGGCCAATCCCCAAAAAACAAAAGTGGAATATTCTCTCTGACTCACAATAGGCAGAGAGAGAGAAGGAAAAGTGGAGATACACTGGATTAGACAGGGGGGAATGAGAGGAAGGAAGGGAGATGGAAATGGGAAAGACAGTAGAATAAATTGGGCATAACTTTCCTATGTTTACATATGAATACACGACCAGTGTAACTTCACATCATGAACAACAAGAGTGGAAAAATTTACTTTATGTATGTATAATATGTCAAAATACATTATATAGTCATATATAACTAAAAAGAAAAAATAAAAAAAAATTAAAAGAAAAATTCCAACATTAATAGAATATCACTTTTAGAAGGACATATTGACCCAAAGTTAGGAATATTTTTAACATGGAGAATTATGAGTCCTTAAATTTTTTAAATTTTTGCAGTGTTGGGAATCAAACCCCCAAAAATCAAACTTGCATGTTAGGCAAATACTCCAGCTGAACTATATCTCCAGCCCTTAAATTTCAAGAAACATTCCAAAAGAGCAGAATCTACTGTCCTGTAGGAAGGAGAGATCATCCTCCTACAGTTACTAGTTTGTAACAGTAAATGATAAAAATAAAAGTACTCTTAGGGCAGTAATGTGTCTTCTCTCATTTTGAATTCTGTAATAAATAAGAGCTTCTTCTGCCTTTTAATTATATTTTATAACAATGCTGCAAGTTTTTTTTTAAACTATATAGCTCTAATAAAACACTCCAATGGGAGTAATATCTAGTCATTTTACTTATTCTCTCACTCACCATCTAGGATGTTTTGTATTACTGAGATAATGCAAATGTTTCAAAAATATCTAATGAATGAATATTGATTTTGATTTTTGATTCTCAGTTTCCTTCAAAACTCATGATGTTTCTTTTGAAGCTCATTCATAAATGTGTTTAATGCATGCTTCTTCTCCAGGATACACATAGATCCCAGACAGGAAAAGGCAGCCAAGAAGGCAGAGATGCTCTTAAATTAAATTGATGTCTCATCAGATAGGGTCAAAGGCATATCTTGAGCCATGGTTTTAAAGAAGAAACCGATTTAAGTTTCAAAGTAAAAGGAACTCTGTTTTGACACAAAGAAAATGGAAATTGTGCAGAGGCAGACTTGTTGAAATCTCATTTTAAGAAAATGACAGTTATGGCTGCTACTCTCATATTTATAAAATACTTTGTTTAAACAGTTGACAGTATTACCTAAGGGAAATAGTGTCTTACAAAATCTCTTTCTTATTACTCTGTGTTCTATTTCAGTCTGATTTTAAAGTTAACACAAGGGCTAAGGAAGATGGACAGAGAAACATTTCCAAAACCAAATGCCTGGAAAGCTAGATAAAAATTTAATCATGCTTTTATGGCTTAACCAGGAAATGTCCAGAGAAAGTAACAAGATGAGATGAAAAATAATGAGATAGGTGAGACAGTCAGGGGTGATCAAGCACCATGGCTGGCAATTTTCCTGAGGTCATTGCCTATAATTAATCTTTAGGTACTGGCTCAGAATGGAGCAGGGAGAAAGCAAGTCTTCTGAGAATTCCTGATCACCAGTCTGTACTTCCACAGTTTGGGGGTGGAAACTCATACTAAATATGTAGCTGGAGAATCCTCAGGCTAAATCTGTATTTTAAGTGGTCATGTGTTGAGGAGAGGCCCCAGGAACCTGGGAAAATGAAACACAAATCTTCACTGGGGGAATTCACTTTAAAGATAAGTTTCAAATACTCTGTAAAGATAAAGTCCAAAGCAAAATGAACCAGTAATAAAAAAGTTACCAAATATATAGAGGCATGAGCCATCTTAAATGATAGACAAGTAAAACTAAATAAATTAAGTTAGATTTACAAGGACCTCCAAAGTAGAACCTGTTAGCTTTCTGCTGTTGGTCTGGCAAAGTATTTGAGATAATCAACTTAAAAGGAGGAAAGGTTTATTTTGTCTCATGGTTTCAGAAGTTTGGATTCATGGTATGCTGGCTCCATTGTTTTGGGACCTGTGGTTGCTCACAAAATCATGTCAGAGAGGTAGTGGAGCAAAGCCATCAGTGACCTCGTGGCAGCTAGGAAATAAGAAAGGAGAGATGAAGGAGCTAGAGTTCCAGTATCTCCTTCAAGGCCATGCCCCCAGGACATCTCCAATAACTTCTTTGAACTAGGTCCCACATTCTAAGAGTTCTACCATCTCCCAATGGCACAATAAACTGAAGACTAGACTAAGCCTTTCACACACGGGCCTTTGGGGGATACTCAAGAAGCAAAAATGACATCATTCAGAAGAGAATTAATAAGCATACTTCAAAATATTTTTAAAATGGCATATTTAGTAATACGTACTATATTTTATACTATTTTACTCATATTATTATTTCATATACTATAACATACTTTAAAATTAATACATCACATTTAAAAGTAAAAAAAAAATTAAAGTAAAATAATATTCACAGTATAAGAAAGGCGCTAGTATATAAAACTTGACCAGACTGAAACTACAATCAAAATGAATTTCCAGAAATGGAAAATACAATAACTGAAAATAAATTCTCATGAATAAGCTAAATCACAAACTACATAAAACTTAAGAGAACATAATGACCTGGAAAATACTTCTGAAGAAATAATCCAGAATTTAGACAAAGAGATAGACGATAGGTAAAGATGTATGAAGGAAAGTAGAAGGAGAGAACTGAAATTTAGGAAAAAGACAACATTCAAACTGACAAGGCTGGAATTTTCCAGAATTTAGTTGAGTCGTCCTAAGGTTAGTTGAACAATTTCCAAGAAGAGTAACTAAATTTTTAAACATCCACTTATAAATTCTTTTGACCAACTGACTAAATCAAAGGTAAAAGAACTCTTAAAAACAAGAAGAAAAGTAAGTTCATCTACAGGGGAATATTTTAGACTGGTAGCCAACTTTGCTAACTTCTTAAAATGAATAAATGGATTTGTTCATGTGCCTTATAATTTCCTTTGATGCATTCCCAGGAGTTGAGAGTTTAGATAAGTTATTTTATGGTGACTGATAGCACTTTCCAGAACACTTTCTAAGTAATGATCAGTTTATAATCTTGTCAGTTTTGTGTAAAGGATATACTGCATGCTTGCTATTCTTTTTCTTAATTACTTAATGTTAGCTATACTTTGTGAAAAGTGAATCTCAAAATATATCAATTCCATAAGTGACTTTTAATATTTCATACACTTGCTTGGCTATTTTTACATTTGTTTGAATGATCTGTTTATGTCCTTTGCCCTTCGTTGAGGTAGTAGTGTTTTTCCAGTTCATTTGAAGGAAACCTTACATATTGAGAATATTTACTTGAGACATCAAAATAATGAAACTCAAAATTGAATTTCTTTTAATTAATATTATAACAAACCTTAGATCACAATAGAATTAAGAAGAAATCATCAAAGAACATAGTGCTCAGTGCAGGGCTTATTGACTTTTTCCAGAGAGTTAAATAAAGACTTATATTATGGCTACCAGAATAGGACAATGGAAGAACACAGATGGGGGACTGATCACATAAGGAAAAAATTATTGGAAAGGAAAACATGCATCTGTACTTCTTCCTATCACACTTGGAGTCCTTTTTCTATTTGTTTACTGACACTTAAAGAGAAGGAACATACATTCTCTGTGGTAAGTTAATGAATGAATCAGACATTATTGCCCTATGCACATACATGATTGCATGACCTGTGTAACTCTACATCATGTACAACCAGAAGAATGAGAAGTTATACTCCATTTATGTCTGATGTGTTAAAATGCATTCTACTGTCATGTATAACTAATTAGAAAAACAGAAAAAGAGAGTATTAAAACATTAATTCATTCATTATAATTCTTTCATTGAATAACAGTTACATCCAGATGTGATTTTAGAAATTGGGGAAAATAAAAACAAGGATCCCTGTTGTCATAGCACCTTCACTATGATATGATAGACAATTAAAAAGACAGGATGTCAGATGGAAATAGATGTATCGTGAAAAATAAGCAAAGATGAATGATTGATAGGAGAATGGTAAGGTAGGATGTGTTCCATCATTAAGTTGTTACTTTTTAAAATCTTTTTGGTATAAACTATTTATATTTTGACATAATCCCTGTGCCAGATTTCTTTTTCTTCAGAAAAACAGAAATGACTTCATGCATTTCAAACAAAAATGGGTGCTAACAGAACTATCAGAAGACCTGGAAAAGGGATGCAGGGATGAGAGGAAAATACCATTGATGACATCAGCTGCCTGAAGCATTCACGTGGGTGACTGAAACCTCAAAACCCCTTTCCTCTCTGGTATCTACTGCTGCCAAAGTAGAATTGTGCTTTTTCTTTTCTCTGCCATTTAAGTGACACTTTGTTGGCAAGGGATTCCAGGAGCTGCCTTTTCTGTGCTCTCAGCTTTATTTGCAAAACTAGTATAGAAAGGGGCAGGAAAGGTGCTGAGCTGATAATAGATACTCTGATAAAATGAGAAAGCATGAAAAAGAATTTATTACTGCAAACAACGTAAGTTTGCTTTCATCCAACTAGTCTCTATAATATATCTTTATAGTATACTGAATTTTATCCAACTAGTCCATATGGCATGTTTATTATAGGATAATGAAGTATAAAGATATTCACCAGTTTTCAGTTAATTAACCAGAAATTTGGAGCATAGAGAGATGGTATTAGGGTAAGAAAAGGCTGAATGATGAATAAGGTAGAGAAGTAAAGATGAGACTGAAGGGAAAGATAGTTTTATTTCTTTTATGAGTTGTTAGGGAGATAAAGTAAGGTTTAAAAAATTCAGGAGTAGTATGAACTCTAATTAAATTGATTATATTTCATATTTATGTATTCTATACATTTAAACATTTATTTCAACTTTTCATGATATGAACATACACCTTTAATGATATGCTTTAATCTCTTTAATTCATTTATTCATTCATTCTTTTTTTCATTTCATTCATTAATATATTATGTATATATATATACATATATGTTTATATATATATATATATATATATATACATATATGTTTATATATATATATATATATATATATATATATATATATATGGAAAAATATATGTGACCTAGTCATGGTTCTTCTGTAGTTCAAGTCTAGAGGAGGAAAGGTAAACTGGAAATTAATTGCAACACAGTGACACAAATGATAAAACAGAAACAATCATAGGGTTCCTTAGCAAACCATGAAGGGTCATGGATAATTTTGAAAAATTTAGATCACTGAATGAAGAATTCAAGTTCCCTAGTCACATTTCAAATAGAAGTATAAATTGTTATCCCAATTGTAAAGATCAGGAATTTGGAGTTCAGAGAGCTTAAGTAACTTTTTCAAGTTATGCAATGCCCAGCATAATGCCTGATTTTCAGGATAATGTTCCTACTATATACATGGGCTGTGTATGTGAGCTATGTGCATTTGAGCATATGAGGGGACTGTCTGGTATTATGTGCTTCTTGGGCTGTGCGACCACATGTGTGCCTTTTCTCCCCCTCTGCCTGTGATCCCTAAAGCACCTGAGATGGGTATGGCTTTCCAAGATGTCAATCAACCAGCTGACCACAAAACATCACCAAGCATCTCTCTCTCTCTCTCTCTCCTCCCTTGTTCCCCTTGTTCCAGCGAGGGAGGTAACACCTGAGGTCTCAAAGCCATCTCTGACCCACCAAAAAGGTATTTCTGTGTTTGTGTGTTTTTTTAGTTGCCAGCCCTGCTGGCTGGTGACACCTGATAAGATATAGAAATTCTTAATATCAATATTTGTTAAGTGAATGCAAGCGTGAGGAGTGATTTGATGTCTAGACAAAAGCATATGAGGGTATTCTAGTGTTTATTAAAGTTTTCTAAAGTGTATATCTTCAAATTTCAGAAAATAAGATGCTTTATAATGGGTTCATGTTATTGTTAAATCTCTAGTTGTATTTTAAGAGAAGGAAGGTAAAATTCTTATTGTAAAAGAACATGTCAAACAATACTAACAGTAAAAACAACAAAACACAAAACTGCTTAGTGTCACACAGAATTAAGTCAAAACACAAAACAGCTTAGTTTCACACAGAATTAAATTCAGTGAAACTAACTTTAAAAAAGGAAACTAAGGGAAAAGGGGAGCCAGGTGTGGTGGTGCACTCCTGTAATCCCAGAGATTCAGGAGGCTGAGGCAGGAGGATTGCCAGCATCAGAAAAAACAGAAAAAGGTGCTAAGCAACTCAATGAGACCCTGTCTCTAAATAAAATGCAAACAGTAGTTGAGTGCCTTTGAGTTCAGTCCCCAATACCAAAACAAATAAACACCACCAAAACAAACGAAACAAAACAGAAGAAAGGGGAAAAGATCTGAAGAATATTCAAGTATATTCAAAAGCTTTAATTGTGTCTTTTTATTTATTCAACAAATATTAGTAAGATTCCCTAAATAATTTATATCTGCTTTCTTCAGTGTTTGTAATAAAAATTAAATTATATAAGATAAAACATAAAAACTGAGATATTAAATTATTTTAATTCCTTTTATGAAACAATAATTTTGGTTTACAAGCCATGGAAAGTAAATAACAATGTTTAGGCTCTTTTAACAAGATATGTAGTGGTCTTAACTATTCTATTCATCGTGAGCAGTAAGAACATTTATATTCTATTACCTATCTGCTTTCTTCTACAAATTATTTCTGTTTTGTTTTGGGATTTAATATAATTATAATTAAGATATAAATTATAATTAAGATATGAAAAATAAGTAATTATAAGATATAAAATTTGATACGTTATAGAACAACTGTTTGCTAGATTAAAAAAATCGTAACGGTAGAGTTGTTACATCTTAATTTCCCTTCCTACCACCACACAAAGTGATCTTGGTCCATAAACTGGAATTGATTTTAAGGATCTTAACACCATCAGCTGAAATACAGAAATAATTTGTCATGTAAAATAATTTGACATACTTGGTAATAAACACTAACTTGTAATTTTTATATCAGAGAAATAAAACAAGGCAAGTACAGTCAGTAGATTAAAAATATCTTGGCTTTATTAAGTTACCCATTAAATGAAGGATATGAGTACAAATATTAGAGTTAATTTGAAACTCTAGGTTCAGATGTCACTAAGAGACTTTGGTCACTTAATTTCTGTGTAGGACAAGTCATATAAAATCAGCTACCTACTGATGTTTTAACCTTGGATAAAATTTAGACTAATAAGAAAGGGAAACACTTCAGAAAACAGACACCTTCAGCATATAGATGAACAACAAAAAATTGATGCACTTTTGACAACTGGTCAGTACCAAATAAACAGTTCCTTTTGTTTAGGCCAGAAAATAGATTATTTATGCCAATGTTAAGATAAAAAGTCTAATGTTCATTTCTTCTGAACTTAATTGTGCTCCCCCAAAATAAGTAAACAATGTTCCTATTATATAAGATATTTATTTTAATATTTTCAAAAATATTGAGTTATAAATATGAGGATATAAATATTTTCCAGAAAATCTTATTTGTTAACTTGTGAACTATGTTTTTGTCACCAGAAGCAAATTTTATTTACCAACTTTTTGATAATTAACATACTTGTTAATCATTGGTCTCATGTCAGTGAATTCAACCTGCATAAAAAGTGCAGATGCCTTTAATACTGGAAGTATTTAACAGTAATTCTCCTTTTTTAAAGGGAATTTTATAAGAGACTCTATTATATGAACATTAAAATAGAACATAGGACCTCCAATTCCCATGAGGGTTTCAAAGAATTTGGAAATGATTAAGGATTGATGAAATAAAAAAATTATCATTCAATTTCTTCACATGCAGTTAATTATTCTTTAATAAATATTCTCTGTGAATCTTTAATGCAGCTCTTTCATGGGAGTAAGAACAGTTCAAATAACCATGATAATTATGAACATTAGCCAATCCCAGAAGAATCGTGTTTAAAATTTACTTTTGCATTTCCTTTAAATATGTACTTCAATAAAAGAATGCAAGAATTTTCAGAGGTGAACTGATTAGTCTATGAGATATATAACCCAATTAGGGTGTTAATCCACTGACATGAAATAATTGTGGTAACTACAAGCAAGGTAGTGTGTGATTGGAGGAAGCAGGTCACTGGGGTGTACATTTTTGGTTTATATTCTGTCCCTGTGACTTTCACTCTATTGATGTTTCCTGGCTGTAGTGTCCTGAGCTGCTTTCCTCCATCATACTTTTCCACCATGAAGTTCTGCCTCACCTTGAGCCCAGAGCTGTGGGGTAAGCTAACCTTGGACTGAATCTCTGAAACTGGGAATCAAAATAAACTTTTCCCCTTCTAATTGTCCTTATGAGGTCTTTTGGTCACAGTGATGAAAACCTGATTAAAACAAGGGGCAACTCCAAACTTGAATTAGTGAAACAATAATTAATATGGGATCTATAATTAAATATAAATTTTATTTTTATTCTTTCTATATAAACTTTATTTTTAGATCATGCTTAATTTAAACCTGATTTTGTTTCATAACAAAATAGAATGAATCCTTCCAAATTATAATACCTTTGTACAGTTGTATTCTCTTGGGGCTTTTTAAATTGCTTAGTAAATTAAATAGTCATACAAACCCTTGAAATTCTCTTCTACTTATGTTTTAATGACTATCAGAAAAGAAAGAATGCTTTTTGTTAATTTCAGGAAAGGCCACTATTCATCTTTTTGAATGTTCTCAGGTTTGTTTCGTGTTTTCCTCTCTAATAGTCAGAAATTCATAGTGAAAACACAAAGGTACCTATATTATTTCCAATGAGTACTATGGAATACGTAAATGTTTGGCGCTGAGCTTATGATGATCAGAGAGCAGTAACTTTTTCAAATCATAGGACGTAAGTCCCACCAAAAAGAGAGGCAAAGTCAACTCATTACAAACAAAATGGGAGATATCAAAATTATACAAATGCTCAGCTGTACTGATAGCAAAACTGAGTCATCCAGATACCCAACATTCATCTCAGTCAACTAAATTTAATCAAATAAGCATTAGCCTCAAGATAATTGGAAATTTCCTTGAGAACAGCCTCTCATTTTACATATTTAAAAAGAAAACAAGATCAATGTCTGTAGGCCTTTCTTAGGTAAGACCTATTCCACTTCACTCATGTTCCATGCCACTCAAAAATAGGTGCTAGAGATTCTTAAATCTATAGGCCATCTATTCGCCCCATGTATCTAATAATTTCCATATGTAACAAATGTATTTACCGGGTACCATAACACATTACCACAAATTTGATGGCTTAAACCAATAGAAACATCTTTCTCACAGTTCAGGATCCCAGGTGTCTGCAGGATTGGGTCCTTTCGAAGGGACTGTGGGAGAATTCACTCCATGCCTCTCCCGGGGCTTCAGTTGCTGCCAGCCACGCTTGGTGTTCTTTGACTTGTAGTCATATCACTCCCTACTCTGCCTGTAGCTTCCAGTGGGCTTCCCTTCTATGTCTCCATATTTTCTCCTGTTATGTGTACTATAGAGTCATAGAATGTAATGCCTCCCCTAATCCAGGATGAGTCATCTCCAGAGTCTAATCTTAATTACAAATGCAAAAGTCCTCATCCAAATAAGGTAAGATTCTGATGTGCCAGATGAACATATTTTGGGGCAGCCACCATTCAAAATATTACACCATAGTTGCCAATAATCAGACACAGTCTTTATTTAAATTCTATTAGTGTTAGTGAGGGTTTTCAGGACTATCTTGCATAACACACTGACCATTATGTCATTTGCAACATGTGTGGTCTCATAAATGTGACCTTCATTTTGTGCTGTTTACAGAAAACAGAAACAAAACCTGGTATTTATTTTTTTCTCTTCTATTAACATTGTTTGTATTTTTATTGAAAAGCTCATAATCTTCCCAGTAAGCCTAATCTCACAGAGCATGGTCATTTTAATGACATAAAGAAGCTTGTAATGGTTAATTTTATGTGGCAACTTAATGGGGCTAAAATAGTTCTACATATCAAATGTAAACTATTATTAATTAAACCATGATCTTGTGTGTGTGTGTGTGTGTGTGTGTGTGTGTGTGTGTTTATGGAAGAGGTTAGCATCTGAATGGGTTGGTCAGAAAGACTGTTGTCACCAATGTGAACTGTCATTATCCAATCCCTTGAGAGCCTAAATAAACAAAAAGACCCAGTATGGGTGAATTCACTCTCTCTGCTTGAAGTGGGACACCCATCTCCTGCTCTGAACATCAGAGCTCCTGAGACTTTTCAGACTCTGACTGGGGCTCACACCATCATCCCTGCCTACCCCTCCTCCATCTCACATATTTATACTCAAACTGAATTACACCAGTAGTTTTCCTGGTTCTGTACTTTGCAGCTGACAGATTGTGAGAATTCTCAGCTTCCAAACCATGTGAGCCAATTCCTATAATAAAACTATATATATATATATATATATATATATATATATATATATATATCTCCATAAAAATTCTATTGGCTCAGTTTCTATGGAGAACCCCAACACAAAGGATTATGGAATAGTTTTTTTTTTGTCTAAAGCAAAAATTTATTAATTTTAATAATTATTATAATTCTCATTCAAAAGTAAATATTCAAAGTGGAAAGTAGGTAATAGTATTTTCAAGTGGCTTTGTTTAAATTTACAATAATATCAAATCTTGGGTCTGTCCTTTATTTTTCAGCATATTTTGTTTTCTATATTATTTAAAAATAAATTATTGCCTTACATATGTCTTTTAGGCAGAAACTTCTTTTAAGAAGTTTTAAAATTCTAATTAGCAAACTAAACTGGGAAATCTTTTTGAAAGTGTAAGAAAATTGGACCTGGAGATGTAGTTTACTGCTGGAGCATGTGTTTAGCATGCTCAATCTCCTGTACCAAAAAGGAAAAAAAAAATAAATTTATTCTTGTATTCCCACTTGTATTGGTATATTCTTTCAATCTTTGATGTAGATATGTATATGTATGTAGTCACATTTACTGATCTTTAAATAATACAAATTTACTAATGATACCATGTTCATTTGAGATTAAATAATATTTTGTAAACTGCACACTTATAAATTTTTTTGTCTCAGAGCATTCTTTTTCTCTCTCTTCCCCATGTATATGTAGACACCTACCATGTACATATCACATACTATATATTATACATAATTCAACATATAAAATATATAATCATTTCCATATAATATATAACTGCCTTATATATGACATATATAAATATTTCTGTATAAAGATTTGTGTATTTATCTGTATTAATTATTATTTCTCTAATAAAATATAAACTTTTAAGAAAAGCTGTCATTATAATTATTATCATCATTAATTTGGTGCTGGGATCAAACCCAGGGGTGCTTTACCACTGAGTCAGTTCCCCAACCTTATTTTTATTTTTTACTTTGAGATAGGGTCTCACTGGGTTCCAGAAGCTGGCCTTGAACTTACAATCCTCCTGGGTCAGCTACCTATTTTTAAATGTGTATTTCTGCTAGTCTCCTCAAAGTAACCTTTGATTTTGGCGAGGTTACAATTTTCTTACCAGTTTTTATTTAAAAGCCTATTCTCCCAATACATTACCAGGCAGGCAGACCTATGCTTTCTCTCTCTCACTTTTTTTTTTTTTTTTTTTTGGCTTACCAACATTTTCCTTTGCACTCTACATAGAAGTCTAAGTCAAACAGATGCGTTTGTATACAGACCCATTGGCCTTTTATTTATTTCTTTTTTTTTTCTTTTGATGGCACTGGCTACTGAGCACAGGGCACTTTACCTTTGAGATGTCTAATGAAATACATGGGGTTACAGCGGCGGGCTAAGGTGTTGAAATGGAGTGGCCACCTGGAAGGGATATGGGCCTACAGTATCCCTGCAGGTGCTTGTGCACTAGGTAGGGTGAAGGACCCAGGTGGCACCAGCCACCCAACCTGGTCATCACAGAAAGAGCTGCTGTTATTCCTATTTACACAATGCTCTGTGCCTGTTCCTGCCCAAGCCCAGTATGAAAAATATCTTTAATTATAGACAGGGAGACCTGAATTGCTGGGGGATCCAGTAACATGTTTTGTATATCTCTCTTCCCCAGAATGAGTCTGGCCTTTGGAACTCAGTGAATGTGGTGCAGAGGGCACCAAATCAATAGGGACCGTAACATGCAGTGTTTCCATAAAAAGTTCCATTGCCATTTGAAATTTTGTTTATCCATATACAAAGTGGAACCCTAATGACATCTATTGCGAAGGACTGCATCCAGGATAAAAATCAAAAGATGCTAGTAACATCACTTTTGTGAATTTTAAAAGTCTCAATAAAGGATATATAAGACAATAAGTCATCATGGGGGCCTCTTCTCAAAAAGAGAGTAAGTAGTTAACATTTTGTTGTCTGGCTAAAAGCAGCACACATTTCCTCCACAAAATGGTATTATATAATCAAGTACAAGCAATCTGTACCATTAAAATATAATTCTTCCCTAGAGACTCCAAAATGTCACTTTAATTTTGAATGGGAAGCAAAGAATCCCTTAAAATACTTTTCCTGAAGTCAACTTTGTTCCACATAGGTTTCCTTCCAGTTTGTTTAAACATCCAAAATAGACTGGTTTTATGCTACCAGAAGAATTTTAAATGGACCTAACAAACCCCAGAAGAACTGAGGTTTTTATACATTAAAAACTTGCCTTTTTAGATGTGAAGGAGACCTGACTATACCAAAACTATACATTCAGAAATTACACATAGCATTAGACCCAAATCACATCTCCCATGGGACTTCTCAATATCAGTTCTTAAAAGATGAATAATTCAGAGTAATGAATGCCTTCATCATTGATACTTCATTTTTACTGAACATTTAAATAAAGATGACTTTATGTTTAGCTAATGTATTTTAGTTAACCATACAATTAATTGTCTAATATATTTATTTGTCTAGCACTGTGGTCTCTTCTGGATGTTTTATTATTTTAGAATTTGAATGTTATAGACTATTAATTAAACAGTTATTTTAAAGAGGTCCTGTATTTATCTTTTAACAAGACATCCGAAAATTTACTATTGTTAACATGAATAAAAGGTATTCAAAAGAGGAAAAAATTAAAATTTTAAGCATTTAAAAATCCTATTGCCTTTTGAATTAGTCATATACTTGTCTATATTTGGAAAATGTGAAACAATTATACTCTACTATTGTAGAGATTTTGTGCCATATTTAAAGTAGTGTTTTACTGAGCTTAGTTATATATAAGATTCAAAACACTACATTATCAGTAAAAGAGATTTTATTCTAATGATATTTGTAATCCTATTTGGGAAATGTATATAAGGCATTTTATAGAACATTCTTTAAGGTTCAGCTGAATAAATTAATCTCACATTCAGATATTCTAATACATTTAATGTTATTTATTTAGATGGAAAATGTCTTTAAAAACCATTATTGTAAATTTCTTTTCCACTCCTCTCTTGAATTATTTCTTGAAGTGGGTGAGGTTTAACTTTTTTTTTCCTCACAACGTTAGCACATGTTATAATGAAACCAAATCTCATTTGAATTTTGTCACACAAACTGTGTACTCGTGTACTCATTGTGTAAATATTCATTAGCAAAAGAACAAAAAAACAGCTCTTATAACCTAGCCTCTAAATTTGATTACCTTTCCCCTCCTAGAATGTATAACCACACTGGGCATTACCGTTTCACTAGTGGCAGATGTCAAAATATTCTAGCAGAAGAATTCTCTTCCCATTATAGTCAGCTTCTGGCAACCAGAACCCACTGTTGGAAACAGAGCCATTTAGGGATCAAGACTCAGTCACCACCATGGAGACACTAGGGTTTACTGAAGCAAAAGTAGAGAATGCACCTATCAGATTTCAACCAGTTTTCATAGCTTGAATACTACTGACATGGCTAGTGTCAGCCCATGTCTATAACTCATTCAGCTAATTAAAGAATAGGGAGATAACAATGAGAGGTTTACCAGAAATGGCCCCTGGGACAGTTCCTCTTTATGCCTATTGTTGCACTGTTACACCTGGATTAGAACTAATCCAGGTTTTTGGTTTGTTTGTTTTTAAATGCAGCATTGCAACTAGCAGTTACATTGTAATGATTTGAGGGAGGTTTAGCAGCCCATCACTTTGTGCAAAAGGCCTTTCTGCCTTATAGTGATGTTTCTCCTGCTGCAATAAAAAGACTTCATTTTAACATGTAGAAGAATTTGAAAGACAATTTGTATCCTACTTCAGTTGTAATGTAAGTGGTATCCTTCTATCAAAGCACAAAGGCACTAGCTCACAAAGTCCTATGCTCAGATCATAGATGGTTATTTTGAAGAAGATTATAGGCAATTTTATAAAAAATTAAAAGCAATAATAGTATATCATAGACATGAATTCTTCAAAAAGTGTGTTGTGTGCTGTCTATATATTGTTGTTAATGGTACTTCAGTGTTTTGAATGCCCAGAGGATCAATAATAATCATCTTTATTTCCTGATATTAGTGATTTGTATCTCTATATTTTTGTCTTCATTAGGCTTACTAGATAGCGGGTTCTATCAATTTTAATTATCTTTCAGAAGATGGGTTATTGAGTTTGTTGGTTTTGTCTATTACTGCCTTTTCAATTCACCAGTGTCTGCCCTAAGTTTTATCATTTAATTTTTTTCCTTTGATTTAAGTTTAAATTGTTCTTTCTCTAGTCTCCTGGCATAGAAGTTTGTTATTTATTTTAGTAGATCATTTTTCTTTTCTAATATATGAGTTTAATGTTATAGATTTCCCTCTCTGGATACTTTCATCATACCCCATATATTTTGATAAGTTGAATTTTTATTTTCATTTAGTTCAATATATTTTAAAATTCCTTTGGCTCATCATAGTTTGAATTGTGTTATTTAATTTCCAAATGTGGTTGGGCACAGTGGTGCATGCCTATAATCCCAGCAGCTCAGGAGGCTGAGACAGGAGAATTGAGAGTTTTGCCATCTTCAGCAAAATTGAGGTGCTAAGTAACTCAATGAGACCCTATCTCTAAATAAAATACAAAATAGGGCTGGGGATGTCGCTCAATGGTTGAGTGCCCCTGAGTTCAATCCCTGGTACTTGAAACCCTCAAAAAAATTCCAAATGTTTAGGGCAATTTTAAGCTGTCATTGTTATTAATTCCTAATTTTGTGTTGTCTAAGAAGAACATATGCTCTATGATTTCTATTCTTTTAAATCTGTTAATGTACATTTTGTGACAAAGAATGTGTTTTATGTTTGCAGATGGTCCACAGGGGCTTCAGATGAGTTGATTATTATATATATGACAATAATATTGAATTGATGAATAGTCCTATTCAGGTTAAGCCTATTTTCATTGATTTTTCTGCCTGTTTAATCTATTAATTTCTGACTTTATTCATTTTCTACTGCTATAACAGAGTACTACAAACTGGGTAATTTACAAATAAAAGAAATTTATTTGTACAGTTCAAGAGGATGGGAAGTTCGATGTGGAAGGGCTACATCCATTGAGAGTCTTCTTGCTGTGTCATAACCCGAGGTCAGACACCACGTGGTGAGGGAGCATGCAGGCAATATGGGGAAGATTTGGGCTTATCCTGCGCCTTTATCAGGAGTCCACTCCTGTGACAATGGCATTATTATGGTTGGATGAGGTGTCCCCCAAAAAGCTCATGTGTGACACCATGCAAAAACTTACAGAAGTGACATGGTTGGGTTATGAGAACTTTAACCTAATCAGTACATTAATTCACTCATAGGGATTAACTGAGTGTTAACTACAGGCAGGTGGGGTGAGGCTAAAGGTGGAGGGTCATTGGGAGCATGTCTTTGGCATTTATATTTTGTCTGTGGTGAGGGGAACGGCCCTTCTCTGCTTCCTAGCTCCATGTTCTGAACTGCTTTGCCCCATCACACTCTTCCACCATGATGTTCTGCCTTACCTTGGGCCCAGAGCAATCTTTTTTTCCTACAATTATTGTCTTCTCTTTTGGACATAGCAGTGAAAAAGCTGACTAAAACAGGCATTAATTCATTCACAAGGATGGGGATCTTCAGCAACCCTTAAAGATCCCATTCCTCAATACTGTTACAATGGCGATTTAAATTTGACTTGAGTTTTAGAGGGAACATAGCAATTATTCAAATGGAGACATTGAAAATTATCAGCAATAGTAATGGATTGTCTATTTTTATTTTTGGTTTTACCAGCATATTCTTGTATATTTTGCTGTTTTATTCATATGTTCACCACTAGTACTGATAGACTTTTGTGAAAAATTGACCCTCTTATTATCTAAAGCGACTTTACATCCTTGATAATGTTCTCTACACTGAAGTCTGATTTGTCAGAGATTAATACAGCTATTATAGTTTTCTTTTTATTAGTATTAACATGATTTATCTTAATCCATAGGTTTGTTATTAACTGACTGATTGATTGCTTGGTATTGAACTTAGGGCATTGCACATACTAAGCACATGTTCTACTGAACCATACTCTGTAGTTTACTATAACTTATCTTTTTCTTCATACTGTGTTTCTGGATTTCTTGCAGACTATGTAGCTGGGTATTTTTTAAAATTCATTATGACAATCTCTTTTAATTAGTGCATTATACAGTACACATTTGAAGTGTTCATTGATAGTTGGAGTAATATTTACCATATTTGTAGCTGTTTTATATATATATTGCATTTAACTATTGTTGTCCCCATTTTTTTCTGCTTTTTCTAATTTTAACAAGCCTTTGGCATGATTCCATCTGATCTCCTCTTATTAACTTATCAATCACACTTATTTTTAAAAGATTTTTTAGTATTTATCCTCAAGTTTCCAAGCATACATTTTGAATTAATCTGTTTATTGACAAAAAACACTACACCACTTCACGTGTAGTGTACTGACCTTACAATAGAATATTGCCAATTCCTGCATCCCATCCAGGTGACATTGATGCCATTCATGTCACTGGTCATGTTACAATCACTCATTAAACTCTTAACACTATTACTTTAAGCAGTTTTCTATTATACCAATTAAAACAAGAAAAAAGCCCTTCATATACTATTTTTTATATGTTATTTATGTAGATCCAAGTTTCTGTCATTTTCTTTCTCCCTAAATAACTTCACATTTTTTAGCAGACAGATCTGTTAGCAATTAAATTGTTCAGTTTTCATTTGTCTAAAAAGTCTTTATTTTTCCTTCACCCATTAAGATTAATTTTGCCAATATAGAATTCCAGGTTGGAATTTAAGCTTTCCATTATTGTAATAAAATATCTGAGATAAATAACTTATGAGACAGAGAAATTTGTTTTGATTTTGGTCCCTGCTCAGTTGACCCCATTTCTGTCAGGCCAGCAAAGAGTTGTGGTAGTAAGTGGTTGAGGATAACTTCTTATTTCATAGCAGCCAAGAAGCAGAGAGAATAGGAAGGAGTAGGGTTCTAATATTACCTGCAAGTGTTTGTGCCTTATGACCTGATTTTTTTTCTACTGAGTCTCACCACTTAAAGGCTCCACCACTTCCTAACAGTACCAATCTAAAGGCTAAGCTTTGTTCTTGTGAGGTCTTTCGGTCACAGAGGTGAAAAGCTGATTAACACAGGGGGTCGCTTATGCAAACCACAGCAAATGCTTTAAACATTTTATACCATGCTCTTCTCACGTGAATTCAAATGAGAAGACCACTATAATTATTACCTTAATCTTATATTGATAATAGTCCTTCCTCTTTTTCAGATTTTTAAAAAGATTTTAAAGATTTTTTTTGTATATTTGTATGTTGACTATTACATGCATAAGTATATATATTTTTTGGTATTTATCTTGCTTAGTGTTTTCTGCAGTTTGGAATCTGTCAAAAACTAGGGAACAATCATAGCTTGTACATTAGCTATTTTTTCTTCAGATATATTCTTCTGCTCTTTTTTTCCCTTCTTCTAACATCCCAATTACACATGTTATACTTTTTGAATTTGTACCTCAGTTCTTGAATGTCCTGTTCTATTTTTTCCAGTTTTTTTCTCTTTATATGTAGTTTGAAAAGATTCCATCACCATGTCTTCAAATTTCTCAATTATTTGATTGCTCATACACTAGTCTACTAATGAGTTAATCAAATGCATTCTTCATTTCTATTACAGTCTTTTTTGTTTCTACCATTTTCTTTTTATTATTCTTTGGAGTTTTTTATGTCTCTGTGTGCATTACCCATTCATTCTTGCATGTTGTCTACTTTTTCCATTGGCGCCCCTAACATATTAATTTGTTTACTGTAAATTCCAGATCTCTTGACCCCACCATCTGTGTTACATCTGAGTCTGCTTCTAATGCTTGCTTTTATTCTTCAGGCTGTGTTTTCTATTACTGTTTTGACATGCCTTATAATTTTTGGTGAAATCTGGACATGTTTTATTGGGTAATTAAGAACTAAGGAAAATAGTCATTTAATGTGAGGATTTATGTTAAGAAAGTTTTTGGTTGTGTTTGATGTTTGCTTTAGCTTTATGTTCCAGAGGTTTCAAATCCCTTTAGTGTTCTTGTATTTATCACTCCCCTGGACTCTGGGCTTCCCCAAATACTCATCCCATCGAAAGTCTATGTCTTACAGCAATTTCAACTACAAGCAAATATGATTGTGAAGGACCTCTGCTGGTGTGGTGTTAAGGTGTGGAAGGTGGGAGAGAACACCATAATCTTGACAGGCTTGTTTGTCTATTGTGACATAGTTTTAATTTCTCCCTAGGTGAAGCAGAAATGGTGGAGAAAGAAGAAAAGCATTCTTCTTTCTCCACCAGGTTCTGGAAAACCCTTTCTCACGAAGAGTAGAATTTCCCTTATGAAAAAAAAAAAAGAAAAAAGAAAAAAAAAAGCACTGTGGCTATTTCACAAAGATTTCTATCTCCCTTCTCCTACCAGAGCCAGAAGGGAGTTTTCTTGGACCTTCATAATGAAATCTGATGACATTCCTGGAGATAAAATCCACTAAAGTGTGGGGACCCTTACAAAACTGTCACTCCCAGGACTTTCTTATTCTCACTGTAGTCCACATTCAGCCTCTTGCAATTCATCAGTTACCATTTTTAAATGTTCCTACACGATTATATCTCCAGTGGCTTCTGTTGATGGTAAGTAGATCCTGGCCAAGATCCTCTGAATTTTTCTCTCTTTCTGATTTCAAGGTTTAGTACTCTGAAGGGTTTCCAGAAAAATAGTTGATTTTCAGTTAGAAATTATAAAATTTATAATTACACATCTTAGAATTATAAAATTTCAATGAATTTAGTACAGACTTGTGAATTAATCTGTCTTAAAAGTGTTTGATTTGAACTATGAATTTTACAGAAAGAATCAAACACCTACAGTTATAATTCCCTGTATAAGTGCTTGACTTTAATTTCTTCTGAACCATTTGTAAAGACTGCCTAGTTACCATTGCAAGGTTTAAATGTGTTCTAATACAATCATATCTTAATTATTAAACTTTGTAACAATTAATGTATACTTGCCTATATTATGTATGATCAGCAAATATCCCATCACATTAATGAGACTATTGCTTAATGTCTATTTCTCTAAATTAGATCAACTTCTAAAATGAAGAGTTTTCTTTGATTTGTATTCAGTTATTTTTATTGCTAGGTGGGAGTAGATGTTAGCTATAATAATTTTCTTAGAAGTTAGGAAAAAGGAAACATCTGACTTCCTCTGTTTATAAGAGAAATTTCCTATGCCCCACATTAGAAGGACCTATGGTTCAGAGGTCTTTTCTTTCTCAGAAGAAAAATTTCATTTCTGCCAAGTTAGATAAATCAAAAGAACAGCAAAGATGAGAAAGTTGATATTAAAGTCCCCCCCCCACCACTGCCCCTAAATCTTATGCTTAAAAAAAGATTATGCTAAGTGAAGTTAGCCAATCCAAAAAAAAAAAAAATGCCGAATGTCTTCTCTGATATAAGGGGGGGGGGGTGACTCAAAATGGGGTTGGGAGGGAGAGCAAGGGAGGAAGATTACCTCTAGATAGGGAATAGGGGTGGGAGGGAAAAGGAGGGAGAAGGGGAATAGCACGGATGGTGAAAGGAGACCCTCATCATTATACAAAATACATGTATGAAGATGTGAATTTGGTGTCAACATGCCTTATATATAATCAGAGATATGATAAATTATTATATAATGGTGTATTGAGAATTATAATGCAAAAAAATTAATTAATTTTTAAAAAGCAGAGATATTTCAACTTTGGATTTTTGAAAAAAGAGTTGAGGGTACAGTGGGGCAGATCTAACATATTTGATATGAATCTTCCATTGGGATTCAGAAATAGAGGTTACACTAAAGTAGAACAAGAGAGGAGAATGTCAACAGTAACTTTAAAAATAAATTAAACATATACTCTTTATTTATGAAATAAGACCGGGACTAGAAACTTGTTAACAAAGCATACAAGCATCTCCATGTTATGTCAACATTAGGGAAACATTTTTGTAATATTGGCTTTTTACATTAAAACGTTTGGATGAAATTAAAACTAGTCTTTTAAAAAATAATCTTCATCTAGAGCCCAAATGTGTATTTGTAATCTGACACTGTAGTAAAACAAACCAGAGCTCAATGGAGAAAAGAGTCAGAGAATATTCTAGACTGGAGCATCTTGTAGGGTCACAAAGAGAAAGTGTTCAAACAAGAACATGGTGGGCATATGTCAGAAGGTCAAAGGAGTGATCTGAAAGATCTTACAGGGTTCAAACATGGATAATTTTGAAAAAAAATTAAAAATTAATATTAGGTTATAATCTAAAGCACATAATAGTCATGAGTCCATGATGATATAAATTATTAATCTGATAAACATATAAATGGGTGACAGTAGACAAATGTCCAATAGAGGAGAATCCTAAATAAATGATGTAAATATTCCGCACTCATTCTTGCATGTTGTCTACTTTTTCCATTGGCGCCCCTTAAATATGGGCTATATATAGCAACTTCCTTCCAAAAAATGAAAAATAGGAAAGAAGAGATATGAGAACTTTACAGAGGAGAAGCGTGGCAATCATCACTTCAACCAAGGGGTCAAGGTTCACATTGACATTGGTAAGTCATGTTAGTAGTTTGCACCCTGGATAGGATGAGAAAGGCACTTTTCTTCTGTGACCTTCCACCCCAAAGCCTGTAAACTCCCATCTAACGATTAGAAAGACATCAAATAATGCAAGTTGTGAGATAGTCTACAGAATACCCGAATAATATTCCTCAAAATTTTTAAGGTTAGCAAAAGCAAGGGAAGCCTGTCACAGTCAAGAGAAGACTGAGGGGGCATGAGAACTAAATGTAACATGGATTCTGCCTGGGATGCTGGAACAGAAGAGGGTCATTAGGTTCACACATAGGGAATTCTAATAAAGAATGGACTTCAGTTAATAGGGATGCATCAGTACTGATTAGTAAGTTGTGAAAAATATCCCCTTATACCCTACTAGTGTAAGGTGTTTATGGGGGACAAACAAAACAAAACAAATAACAACCAAAGGGAACCTGTGAGGGGGATACAGGAATTCTTTATTATATGTAATTTTAAAACTATTCTAAGATAAAAGTGTTTTTTTTGAAAAAAAAATCAATAACAAATTTCCAAACAGTGTGTAGAATTAGCTGGAAGAAGACTAAGAAAATATGACAATTTGTTTAAAAAATACTCCCATTTTCCTTTATTTCTCCTACAATGAGAATAAATGTCCACATTCACTCATTTGATCAACAAATATATTTTGAACGCATACTATGTGCTAGGTTCTTTGCTAGGTGGGAGATATAAAGTGATGCACAAAACAGTTGATATTTTGGTCACTGATCCATAGTTTGTGAGAAGGGAACCAGACTAGGCATATGATTAAAAATAGCCACCTAGCTTCTATGAAAAGATTCTACAGAGACCTTCTAAAGGCAAAGGTGTTCTCTGCAGATGAAGTCAAAGCTGAGACTTGAAGTGTGCATGAGAATGGAAGGGAGTGCTGGGGAGGAGAATGTTCCTGACCAAAGGAACAGCAAATGCAAGAGCCCTCAGGAAAGGGAACTGAGTATGTTGGAAGAACTGAGAGGAGATGAATGTGGCTGGAGTGGGATCTGCAGGGAAAAAGAATGGCCTTGGGCATGGAAAAGAACAACCTTCTCTGGTGCTGCTCTGCCTTTTAAGGTCCAGTGGTCCAGGAAGGAACAGGAGGACACTTTTCATAATCACCACACTCACCCTGGACCCCTGTCATACCCTACATTCTTACACTCTTCATAGAAGGCACTGCCACCTTCAGGATATAGACAATGCTGCTCTGCTATAAGGAAGCCCAGTCCAGGCCCATGCAGATCCTTGTATGGAGATTTCCTCTTTTCATACTCTGGAGATAAAAGAATACAAGGATGGTATTGACATTTTGCTGGATCCCACCTGTCTTCTCTCACATCCTCTCAAATGTGAGTTCCTCCCTTCCTATATGTGCACCTTAAACAAAAACAAATTTTATTTCTTGTCTGGTATGTGTGTGTGTGTGTGTGTGTGTGTATTCAGGATTCATTGCCATATTTTGCTTATTTCCATCTGTACTACTTGACTCTAAACTTTATGAGGATAAGTATCATATACTATTTAGTAGCAATTAATAAATATCAATTGAATGGAAATAAATGAAAGTCATGTAATCACTCAAAAGTCCAAACTTAGAAGTGAATTTGTTCCCTTTAGGCTTTATCTGAGCTGAGTGGCCCAGTTAGCAGGTGGTCTCATCTTGCTATCATCATCAAGAGGTGGCCATCCGAGGCATTTAATCTGGCCAGAAGCCTCGTGTGCTGCCTGTGCCTGTGGGTATCAGGGTTGTTTCTTTCACTTTTCCATTTTCACATGGAAGTATGAACGTCCTCTGGCTACTCTGCATGTGGGAGTTCAATCCATTCTCAGAGTACCTGTCCCTGAACATAGAAAACAAACTGCTGAGCTCCGCACATTCCCCAGGGTCCACAAGAACTGTGGTACAGGTGAGAGACAGCAAGGCTAGCAGAGCCCCCAAGGTGATGGCTGTGACTGTCCTTCCTTCTCTCAACTTCAAGAAAACACTTTGAAATGCAAATGACAGTGACACTTTTGTAGATAACCTTGAATTCTTTCTAATCTGTACTTTAAGCAAATTTTTTCACATACTTGAGAGTTTTATTAAAACTAGTAATATTTTTCATACATCTCTCAAATGTGTTTGATGTTGACAAAATAAAATTATGTTTTTATAGTATTGGAGATTGAACCCAGAGCCTCACACATGCTGGCCAACAAAATTCAGAACTTCTATCTCATTTAATAGAAGCACTTTGGGGTATATTTGCTATTGGAGTAACTCTTACCAAATTGTTAGAGAATATTTTATTTTAGAACCAATCTTGACATAAAAGTGAGACTCACATCATGATCATACAATATAATTTCTATCATCAAAACTCTTAATCAAAATATTTATATGAGCCGGGCATGGTGGCATATGCCTGTAATTTCAACTGCTCTGCTCGGGAGGTTGAGGCAGGAGGATTGGGAGTTCAAAGCCAGCTTCAGCAACAGTGAGGCACTAAGCAACTCAGTGAGATACTGTCTCTAAATAAAATACAAAATAGAGCTGGGGATTTGGCTCAGTGGTCAAGTGCCCCTGAGTTCAATCTCTGGTACAAAAAAAAATAGATATAAAAAATAAAAATTAATATAACACCACTTACAGCCTCTCAGAACTCCATGTATTGCTGTCTTGATTGCACACTGCACAAGCCCAGGAGAATTAGTCACATATGCTGTTGACTTGTGAAGTTTAACACCATCATTACACACAGGGGCTCTGAAGGCCTTTACTAGGCTATTATGTGGTATGTTGATGTCAAGTTACTGATCATAGATTTATGAATACTGGACTCCTAGACAGTTGTGACTTCATTCATTAGATTTGTTTTCTATATTTTACTGAGGAGACTATTATTTGAGGAGAAATCAAATTATTGGTTATAGTTCATTTGTATCCATCAGTAAATATATTAAAACTTTTTGCTAAAATTTAAAATGGTTCTTTGCTCATATGATTGTTTTGTACTGACATTTCACCAGTTTTATTGTTATCCAGTGAAGTCTTAATAGCATGTCATAAAATTCATTTAGAAACCGTTAAGTCATTGATTTCTGGTTCTGAGAGGGGAAACTTGTATTTTTCCCAGACAATATGCTTGACTCATGGGAATTAGACCTCTTTAGTTCTCTGGTGTTCATCAATGTCACACAATTAGAGTATAAGTCATTTTAATTCTCCAGTGGGATATGTGGCTTTTTAAGAGAGATTAAAAATGCTGGGGATTCTGAGTCTTTGTGGGTGGCATCATATTTTCTACAGTAGAATCAGTGAGGTTCTCCTTCCTCTTTTACTGGACAACAGGCTAATTTGCTCAGTTAATTTTGTCAACTGAAGAATTACTAGATGAAAAGCTTTGATTCAACTAAGTTTTAATACACTGACTATTAATTATTATTACTTACAGAGGGGTATTTTATAGGTAGTCATAAAAGATTTTCATAGCAGGGACTCATTAGGTTAACTCTGAGTGAGTTTCAGATATTGGCTCTCTTATAAAAAGAGAGATTATATGCTGATACAAAACACTTTAGATGCCAGTATTCTCAGGCTTTATGGTTTGGATATGAAGTATCCCTAAAAGTTCCTATACCCAGTGCAGGAATGCTAAGAGAGAAGATGCAGGTGGAGCATCACCAGAGGGTTGGGTCACTGTGGGCATGCCCTAGAAGGGTGTATCTTTTCTGCAGCCCCTTCTCCACTTCCTCTGTTTCCTGCCTTTCATGAGTAGAGCAGTGCTTCTGCCATGCCTTTCCGCCATGATGTTCCGCATCATCTTGGACCCAGAGCACTGGAGTTCACTGAATATGGACTGAACCTCTGAAACTAAGAGCCCCAAATAAAATTTCCCTCCTCTTATGTTGTTCTTGTCAGACATTTTGATTGCAGTAACCAAAAGCTGAATAACACATCAGGTGTTTACGAGAGCTTCATTTTGTAAAATCACACATTATAGCGGTAGATGCAATGCAATATTATCTTCCCTACCCATGGCAGTTAAACATCTATTTCATGCTGTCAAATAAGAACTATATGTTCTAATAAATATGAGTAGTGTGCATTATATGGCGTCCAGCAACCATGTGATCACAAATGTCAAAACTATACACTACCAGACATTTACTATTAAACGAAGAATGACCACAATGAATTTGTTGAAGATTTGACTTGATAAAGGGAACAGACACTAAATGTGGCCCAACAGATGGAACATTTAAAACGGAAACATCTGCTTATTCTCAACTTGCTTTCCTTAGCAGATCTCCATTCCTACTCATTAAGACACTCTTTTCAAGGCCATGTACAATACTTGAAATATCTGTTTTGTCAACACACATCTGTGTGATTTCAAAGGCTACCAGGTGTGACTTTACAATGCAATTAGTGCAGTCTCATTGGACGAGAGTCTTGAGGAATATAAAAAAAGAGAAAAATGCCTTCCAATAAGAGTCAAAAGAATGTATCCTGGAAGAATAATGATAATTTTCCACATTAGGGGCATAATAAATATGTGCTTTGCTATTGTTTTACACATAGTAATGAAAAGATTAGCAGACTTTGAAAAAGAATAGTCTATAGTCATGGAAGTGATAAAACAATTGTTTGCATAGAATCTCAAAACCAACATACTCTTACCTCTCTAAATTACCAGTTTGTTCAAAATATGTCTAGTGATAATTGCTAAATGAGCATTTACTAATTGGTAAACACTTCCTTGATTTTGCATGGTAGTAAGGGGTGAAAGGAGAAATAGAGTACTAGTAGGATGGTAACAATTATTACTCATAGTAGTGTTAATACCTATAGAAAAGGAGATAGTAGCCTATATGTTAAAGTAATTGTAGCATATGATAAGTTACAGGAAGTTTTGTTTAATATTCAAAAATAAAATTTACATGGGAGATGTAGCTATTGTAGATAAAGGAGGAGAAATACATTTGATTCTTGCTATTTATCACCTATCCAGACTGTTGGCCTCCCAGGTGGTAAATAGGTTTTTTCTCCAACAAAAATTATAATCGATCGAGAGTGACTACTTGGAACATTGTGTCCAGAATGATTCTGAGGACTCATTGGAAAAGTGGATGATAGGTTACTGAAGTTTGAGGTGGGAGTGGCCTGTTTTAGTCATTAACTGTTGGTGTAATGAATACTGAGACAGATCCATTTTAAAAGCTGAATGGTTTCTTTGGGCTCAGAGTTTTGGAGGTCCCAGTCATTGATGGGCTGGCTCTGTTGCTTCTAGGTCTATGATGGAATACTCCTTCAAGCATGGGAGCATGAAGTGGAAGCAGCTACTCTCCTTTTGATGAAGGTAGGAGAGAGGAAGGGACTGGGAGTCCAATATCTTGTTCACGCCTCCCCCATGATTTAACTTCCTCCTATTAGGCCCAGCTTCTTAAAGGTTTCAACACCTCCTTAGAGCACTACAGGCTTGGAATCAAGCCTTTAACACATGGGTCTTTAGAGGACATTTATCCAAACCAGAAGATGGCCCATGAACCTAATGTTTACTATGCCTGGATCAAATATAGCTTAGAAATTAATGAAACAGAAAAAAATCCAATTCCTTATATATTCCTTAATGCATAATTAACATTTTATCCTATACAACCTAAAGAAATATAAATATGTTGTGAAATTTGTATTATTGTTTCTCCAGTTCATAGTTATTCCTTTCTGTGATGCATGATGCTTTGTGGGGTTTGTTTTATTTTTTTTTTTCACCTTTGGGACACTTTTTGATTGTACAAAGGAAATGAAGAGATATAGAAAACCTAAGTTCTATTCTTGGCAGAGTATTTTTAAACTAAGACTTGCTATACGACCATGAGTCAAAAATTTATCTTAAACTACTTGAGTAGTAAAGTTTTTAAACTGGAGTTACAAGAACCCAAACACATACACAATAACAGTGAAGTTTGGCTCTCATTCAAATAACTAAAAATTGTCAAAAAGAAAATAATATTTACAGTTTGGAAATCTCAATTATAGGGAATACATTCAATAGGGTCATGGGCATTGTAAGCTCTATAATACCTGGTGTCTTATGTCTATACAAGTCTTCTGAAATTTATATTTCTGTAAGCATAACGATGTTCAGCTTTTGTTTAATACTTAGAGCTCTACAAGAAATACTGTACAGTTGTGACATAATTAGAAATTTTAATCATTTTTACCACCATAAGATGTGTCTGCATTTTTTTTCTTTTGTTTTTTTTCTTTTTTTTATTATTAGTTTTTCAAAACATTACAAAGCTCTTGACATATCATATTTCATACATTTGATTCAAGCAGATTATGAACTCCCATTTTTACCCCGTATACATATTGCAGATTCTGTGTCTGCATTTTATGGCAGTAAAATATAAAGATTAGGAGTACCTCTAGGATTTGGAGATGTATACGCTAATTCCTGTATAATTTAGATTCATGTATAATTCATGTATAATAGACACACCCAAAATGATCCACATGGAAAAGTGTGACTCCAGAAAGGCTTTTTTCAAAGTCTTATTTTCCAAAAGCTTCTTTTTTAAAATGAGTTGACCCTTATCTGATAGTTGGTGTTCAAAAGAAGAATGAGTCATATCCAAAATGTTGTCAATTTTGCTTTTATGAGGTTTGGCACAGGACTTTCTATTTTCTTTATATTTTATGAGATCTCAAAATAGATTTAGGAATTCCCCCCTGCACTAACGTGAACATTATAACACTAACTTGTATTTTAAAAGTACTCTTCAGTTTCCAAAGAATTTTTCAACTAGATTATGCAGTTTTAGCATAAACTTCCTGTGTATAGAGTGGAGATATTTGTACCCTTGCTTTACAAATGAAAGAATTAATACATAGAAGATGAATTGCTTTTTTTTTCTAAGGGCACAACTTTGCTATAAGACTAAGCTGAAACTAAAACTCAAACTGTCTGACTCACTACTTAATTGTTCTTCTGACCACTTTATGTTGAGAACTGTGGGAGGTCTTGAGGAAGCACAACCTCTGACCTTCCTCAAGAACAAATGTTCTTCTTCTACTGACAGTAATAAATTTATAGGCTGTTGTGTTCTTAATAAAAGCCCCAGAAAATCTCTCCATGGGAAAATTTGGGGTATTATGCAGGATAATTTTTTCTCCTTTCTCTTTTTCTCATTTCTTACAATCTCCCTGGATGCCATCAATGTCTTAGCCCATTTCATGTTGCAATAACAAAATACCTGAGACTGGGTGTTTTATAAAGTAAAAGATTAAAGTCCAAGATTAGGCAGCCCAATCCTATGGGCCTCTGGTGACAGTTTTCTGACTGTGCCACAACATGGCACACGGTTGGAATCACATAGTGGCAGTGTGCATTAGATATCACACAGTGAGAGAGTAAAGAAGAAAGTCCTGAAAAAATTACATTAATCCCTTCTGACAGTGCTGCCTATGACTTAATCACCTTCCACTAGGCCCTACTGCTTGAAGATTCAGTACCTCTCAATTACATTGGAAAGTAAATTTCCTTCCTGTGAACATTGGGGGACACACTCAAAACATATCCAAACCCTAGCAGTTAGTTACTCCACAGCTTTGTTTAAAACCTATATTTGGTGATTCTCATATTGATATATCTAGTTCACCTTTCCCTTATTCCATACTGTCAGGCCTGTAGGATACCCCTACTATACTAGAATGCTGGACTCCAAATGCTTCAAATGGAATTTGCCATCTTTTTCCCACACTTGTTCACCATTGGTGTTGTCGGCTTTGGGATCGGTCCCACCCCTTACCAACAGAGCAAAACCTGAACTTCATCCTTCCTTCTTCACTGTTAGGCCCTCCACCTCCCAGCATTTCACAATCCTTTAAACATCTTTAAGTCCCATTGTCTTTCTCCATTTGTACCATCTCTGTCTAGGTCAGGCCCACATGATTTTTAACTTAGATTAAAGCCTATACTTCCTAACTGACCCCTTTTCCTCAAACCTGGCCTTTCTTTAATCTGGTTTTCACTTCACAGTCAGCATCAATGGCTACCCAAGGCACTAAAGCTTTACCTATTTAAAGTGATCTGTGGAACTTCCTTGACCTGGCTCATGTTTACTGACCCAGCTTCAGGCCTCATCACTCTCTACCTCCCATGTAAGCTTGAGAGACATTGAAAAAATTCATTTCAAGTCTCAAGTTATGACAAATTATTTGTTGCATCTCTCCCTTTATACCACTGTTCCAAGTTTTTTTTCTGTCAAGTTCAGATCATATTATTGTGATGCTTCTTCCTATACATGAGGGATTATATGCCCTTGGCCTATAGATGTGGCCTGGTGAGCTACTTGGCCTAGTTAAATGTAAGCAGACTGCATTACAATTTATTGCTTATTTTTTATGTCTCCCACTAGAAGGTTAACTCCGAGAGAGCATGGCCCATTTCTTTTTGTTTATTCTATTTCTGCTTCTTAGTACCTACTACCTAAATGTTATGCAATAACTATATTATACGAGTAAATGAAAAATAAATGAATGAAAGACCTCAAGAGTAATTAAGTCAGCTGGGCACAGTGGCAGACACCGGTAATTCCAGTTACTTGAAAGCTGAGGCAGGATGATATCAAGTTCAAGGACAGCCCCAGCAATTTGGCAAGACCGTATCTCAAACGGAAAAATAAAAAAGTTTGTGCACTCCATCCATTTACCTGCAAATGCCATGATTTTATTCTCTTTTAATGCTGAGTAATGTTCCATTGTGTATATATACCAAAGTTTCCCTATCCATTCATCTACTGTCTGGCATCTAGGTTGGTTCCACATTTTAGCTATTGTGAATTGTGCTGCAGTTTACATTGATGTGGCTGTGTCCCTGTAGTATGCTGTTTTTAAGTCCTTTGGGTATAGACAGAGGAGAGGGACAACTGAGTCAAATGGTGGTTCCAGTCCCAATTTTCCAAGAAATCTCCATACTGCTTTTCATATTGGCTGCATCAATTTGCAGTCCCACCAGCAATGTATGAGTGAGTGTGCCTTTTCCCCCATATCCTTGTCAACACTTATTGTTGTTCGTATTCTTAATAGCTGCCATTCTGATTGGAGTGAAATGAAGTCTTATAGTAGTTTTGATTTGCATTTCTCTAGTAGCTAGAGATGTTGAACATTTTTTTCATATATTTGTTGATTGATTTGTATATCATCTTCTGAGAAATGTCTGTTCAGGTTCTTGGCCCATTTATTGATTGGGTTATTTGTTATTTTAGTGTTTAGCTTTTTGAGTTCTTTATATAACCTAAAAATTAGTGCTCTGTCTGATGTGCAAGTGGAAAAAAATTTGCTCCTAAGCAGTAGGCTCTCTATTCACCTCTCATTGTTTCTTTTGCTGAGAAGAAGCTTTTTAGTTTGAATCCATGCCATTTATTAATTCTTGATTTTAATTCTTGCAGGTACATGGATGGAGTTGGAGAATATAATGCTAAGTGAAGTTAGCCAATCCCCCAAAACCAAATGCTGAATGTTTTCTCTGATATAAGGAAGCTGATTCATAGTGGGGTTGGGAGGGGAAGTATTTGAAGATTAGACAAAATCTAGATAGGACAAAGTGGAGGGATGAGAAGGGAGGGAGCTAGGGGTATAAAAAATATGGTGGAATGAGATGGACATCATTTCCCTAAATACATGTATCTCTTACCATTTACCTATAATATGTTGCTCAGATTCACACACACACACACACACACACACACACACACACACACCAGGAGTCTATTAAAATTCTGTGACAACATTTTAAGGGAGATTTCCTCAAATCTATCTTCATGCTTACAGTCTATATTTTAAAAAATTCTTTATATTATGATATTTCGATATCTCAAAAGTCTTTCTGGCTATAAAAAAGACCCCCTCCTGGGGCTAGTAAATTCCTAGAAATCATAAAGGGCTCAGCCTGGAGCTAGCTTTTCACACGCAAACCATTCAATCCAATCCAGACCTCCTCTGGCCAGTGCACCCTGGGAGGTACAGGATTGAGCCTTAATCATGCCAAGGCCAGGCAAGCAGGTACCACCCCTAACCTAGTGAAGTTATTCTAATGACCCAGTCCTGAACTGCTTTCTTTGCTTTGCCTTTTCTTTCCTAAGGAAACTCTCCAAAGGGCCCTGACCTAATGCTTTCCCTTGCCTCCTGTCTTCTGCCACCTGACCTACACCTAGTGCTTTCTGTATGGCCCTGTATGGCACTGCAGTGACCTCCTCTCTTGGAACTATAAGAATAGCAGACTTTGTTTTCTTGTGCTTCCCCTGTGTGTCTTCTTCTGGTGATACTCAATTTACCCTTCCACACAAGCACACCATCGGTGCCGTGTACACCCCTCTTTTGTCTCACCCTCCTAGACTGCTGATTGGGTGGTCTACTAGGCTTTTCATTTACTTTCTTCCTAAAATAATATCTTTGATTCCTCTCTGTGCTACTCTTGTAAGTCATGGTCAAGAGATGTTTCATCCTGTAATGGATCCAGGTTTCCAGATTCCGCATACCACCTTTAGCTCAGCATTTCCAGCTCTGATTTCTTAGAAAGGGAAAATGGCTTAATCACATGCTCTTTCCGTTTCCTCCAGCATTGTGAGCATTACTTGGGCCTTGCTTGGAACTCTACTTAACCCTAGGGGATTCTGATGATTCAGTCTAACAAAAGTTATGAAGCATCAAGACTGGAAACCATCTTATGTCCCACAGACTAATGCCTGTTCTCTTAAATGAAGATACGTAAAGACAGAGGTTGATTAATGGTTAGAGCTAATTAGTGAATAATCATGGACAGAAAAAGCAGGTCAATATTATGGCTTAGATATTTAATGTCTCCTGAAATGTTTTGAAAGTATGATCCCCAATGCAACTAGGTCCAGAGCTTTTAGGCCATGGTTGGGGCTTTGACTTCATCAGTGGATTAACACATCCCATGGATAAATAGCTGACTGGACTACTGTGCGGTTACCGTAGGCAAGTGGGTATGGCCAGAGGAGGCAGGTAACTGGAAGTGTGGCTTTGGACCATGTCTGCAGCTTGCCCCTTTCTCTCTCTCCCTCTCTGCTTCCTGGCTGCCATGAACGGAGCAGCTTTCCTCTGCCAAGCCCTCCTGCCATATGTTCTGCCTTACCTCAGGCCCAGAGCAATGCAGTCAGCCAACCGTGGAATGAGACCTAAAACTGTGAGCCAAAGTAAATTTCTTCCTAAGTTGTTTTTATTGGGTATTTTGGTCACAGAGATAAAAGAAAAGCTTACTAAAATGTAAAATAGAGTCTTAAATTTTATTGAGTGCCTTTTATTTATTCCACCCTACATTTTCCTTCCTTTCTTCCTTCTTCCCCTTTCTCTCCCTTCCTCCCTCCCTCCCTCCCTTTTTTCTTCTTTTCTTTGGTTTATATCTTTCCTTCCATCTTTCTGTTATTTCAGTGCCTTTTCTTAAATAGTTTCTGGGCCTCATTGTTCTTACTGTTGTTTGCATTTTAAATGAAGCCCACCAGTGGACCTGTTGCTGAGCACCTGGTATTCTGCACCTAGGGGTCACTAATGGAAAGCATGTTAAATAAACTGATATCCAAGACAAATGAGTTGGAAGAGAACATAGGAACTAGAGCACTGGTTAACTGAGAATTAAAAATAACTCCAGTTTTTCAGCTTGGTGGAAAGCCAACAGATAGCATGAATGTGCTTAGGATAGTACCATGCTGAGAAGTTTTCTTTTCTTTTTCTTTTTTGTTCTTTCTTTCTTTTTTTAATTTTTTTAGAGGAAGGAGAGGGAAAATGATCAGTTTAGTTTGAGATGAGAGTAATTCATCTAAGTGGAAATATCCAACCACTAGAGGAAATTAAACAGATAAATGGGAAACCAGAGTTGATAATACATGTAGAGAGGCAAGTGGTATTTTTGAAGCATTGAGTGTGAGTTTGAAAAAAAAAAACACTATGGAGACAAGAAAAAGAGAATTGTCTGGGCTTATAATTAGCATTTCTAGCAAAAGAAGCCAAGGAGTGGCTAGAGGTGTTTTACTCTAACTAACACTAAAATGGTTCTTTGGTATCTAAGTATAGAGAGAATATGTGGAAACAGCCAGGATTGGAAGTAAAAGGAGATGTGGGAAGATGCTATAGCTTGTCCATTGAGATGCTTTCCCTAGGACTTAGACTTTGGTTGAAGAAGTAAGACTTGACTCTTACATAAAGTTTGGAGGTTAAAATAAACACAGTGTCTATGGTGTGAGAATATCAGGCTGCTTCAGACTCTAGGAACTAACTGCTGCCAAGGTGCCTTTGTGCTGTCCTGTTTCCTTGGCCAGGACCTCACCTTCCCATTAGCTGTATGTTCCCTCATTCTTCAAAAATTCTATCTCTAGTTCAAGGTCACCAGGGTCAGTTTTTATTGTTTGCAACTAGGCATCTTATGTAGCACTTGTGAAATGACTTCATCTTATTTCTAGGTCTAGAGACATATTTGTTTTCACAGGTAGATTTAGTACTTGGGATACCAGGGAACTGGGCCATATTTAAAGATAAAGATGTCTTTGGTGGCACATGCCTGTAATTCCAACAGCTCAGAAGCCTGAGGCAGGAGGATCGTGACTTTAAAGCCAGCCTCAGCAAAAGTGAGATGCTAAGCAATTCAGTGAGACCCTATCTCTAAATAAAATACCAAATAGGGCTAAGTATGGCTCAGTAGTCAAGTGCTCCTGACTTCAATTCCTGGTACAATTCCCCTGACTTCAACGTGGTAATCTGGCATGATCAAGTTCAATAGTCTATGGAAGATCAGATGTTACATTGTAGCCAATCAGGGAATAGTAACTGACAGTTTAAAGGAAGCTGTATATATGGACAAGTTTGAGCAATTCTAAAATATTAAGAATCTTCACAGTTGATATTGGATAAGATGTACACATATGGGATAAAGGAAACATTTGTCATAGAGAAAAAAAATGAAAAATAAAATTAAAAAGGCATACTGTGTAAGTCAGAGTATGTGGGTAGGGATAGAGTAGCTCAGAGTGGAGAAGGAAACTGTCATTGCATGGGGTATTCTGAATGGTTTAATAGTAAGCTTCTACATGATTCATCTATAGGTGCTAAAGAGATTAGGCTTAATCTTCCCCGATAGCATTGACCACTGATTATATTTTAGGATTTACAAAGTCCTTAGTATTTTTCTCTTCTTTTCCAATCCATACAACTTTTGGTTCAGACAACTGACGATGATGAAGATCACCATTATCAAAAGGTACTTTTGGAAACATTAGTTGTTAAGGATGTGGGGTGTGGGTGTATGGGGAGGGGCAGAAAGGAAAGCTCCTTGCTAATTGAAATTTTAGAGATGCTGGATTCAACAAACGTAAAGCATTTGTTTAGCACAGCAAATTTCCAAGTCATTAAAGACTTAACAGCATTTATCAATCATTTTTAATCATATAATACTAATACCCACAACTCCCTACCCCCACCACTGTGGACACCATCCAAATTCTTTATGGGACTTTAGCGTCCCACTGACCTCAATGTGGAAAATGCTGACACACAGGCCAGAAAGCTGTTGCCCGGTGCTGTGTCCAACAGATCTACAATCCCACAACCTCCTAATCCCCATTACAGAGCACTTTTGAAATATGTCCTGGTTACTGCTCTTCTGTCAAATGACCTTAGCAAACCAAGAACAAGACTGAAATAATTCACCCCCTGATAGTATCTTATTCCACTCCTTTTTGCAGGATTAGATTGCTTTACTTCTTCAAACCCCAGCTGCTCTCTAATTTCTATCCAAAGTGTCACAGATAATTTTATTATTTTGTTTTCTCCTGATTTAGGAAATGAATTCAAGTCGTAAATTCTTATATTTGCCTCTGAGGACTATTAAAAAAGGTTTTCAACCCATTCAAATTTCCCCTGAAAAATTTACAATTTAAAAGGTTTTTTTCCTGTGGACATTTCCTAACATTCTTACATTCTTTTACTTATTGGTGACTTGTGAAGGAAACAAGTACATTTTTCTAGATTATTTGATATTTTCTCTGTTGTGATTTTTTTTTTCCGGTTTGGATCTCCCCATGAATGGGAATTTCTGCTCAAGTACACTGGAGGGAGGAGAAAAGGAAATTCACTAATAGGAATGCAGTCAAACTTAGGTTGAAATTCCTAATTGCTTTCTCACCTAAAAAGGAAATGATATCTAATGATTGGCCTTTCATCAAGTTATCTGGCAAAATGACTGAGTTAACCACAGTTAGGGTATTGTTAACATTACAATTTGTTTGGAATGAAGCTGTGGGAAAAAGGAGTTTCTACAAAAGGAGTAAAGCCAAGTTAAACAGAGAAGGAAAAAAAAATACTGTTATTCTCTTTACTCCAAGTCTGGGTTAAAGGGTTGATTATGTGGGAAGATGCCAAAGGGTCAGATATACAAAACCCATGGAATCTGGCTTCATGACAAATACCTAAATATAACTTATGGTTTCAAGTACATTTTCCTATTTTGTTCCATTAATGTGGGAATTCTGGCATAGATAGTTATCAAAACCCAAAGGAAGTAGTTTATTCTTACAAATGGCTTAGATGTTTACAAAGTAAATAAAAATTAATATTATAATATATCCTTCCATAGATGTTTGTATGGTTTTATGGACATCATACTTTTCAGCTGAAATGGATTCATTCTTATGTATTATCAGGAAATTGATTTAATATGAAATCATTTGATAATGTAAGTTATTGGAACCAAGCTGTAGGAACAATTGCTGAAGCTGAAATCAAGGGTCAGCTCAGTGACATTACCTCTGTTGTTAACGGTTACTTACACTATAAAGCAACTCTTCTAAGGTCAACTATGTGTTGTTTTGCCTTATTTTAACACAACTTTGGGTCCAATAGCTACACTGTTCTCTGTTGCTCTATATTTATCCATATAAACATGATGGTTTTGTTGGTCTAGAAGATCCCTCATATGTACTGATTATCTTTCTGAAAAAAGATAGTGTTTCTTTTCCAAGACTCATACTGCTATTATTTCCATTTAAGCTTTATATTCTTTTGATTATAAGTTTTAGACTTGAAAGAAATCCCGTAAACCCACTTGAAACACAAATCAAGTTTTTATTTTCCATTTCTTCTTCCCAACCCAATGCCATATGACTTCCCTTATTTAAATCTGTTTTGAATTAATTGTTCTTTGACAAAGAGCTAATAGGTTTCCCCAAAGTCCACTCACCTTACTTGCCTATTTGAGGAAGTTCAGAATGTTTTCATAAAAGATTGGATTATATTTTAGCTAAGAATGATCAAGATCAAGTCCCTCATAGAAGATGAAAAAAAACTTGTTGATATTGATGATCTGGAATCTAATTAGAATGCTTTCCCAAATATTATTAGTCCTCTGACTGTAAGCAAACAGATGCCAGTGAGTATGGAGTCAAATTCAGCTTCTAGGTCTATAATTTAATGCAAATGATCAGGCCATACATATTGCTTTACTTAAAAAGAAAACAACAACAGCAACATAAACTTCTTTCAATATGTATTATTTGGTTGTCACTCTGGAAAATGGCCTGTATTGTATAATATGTGTTGGCCTCAGTGAAATAATGGAGTTTCAGGATTGACTTATTAACTCTGATATAAATAAAGATGTTTCTTAGATAAAACTAATAACTTTAGATGGAAGAAATGAAAGACAATTTTATTGGTGCGGAGAGTATTAAGAAGCACTGAATTCTATAATTAACTATCTATATCAGTTCCTCCATTATCAAATAGAAAATTGGAGAAGTTGGAACTATTTTCTTTCTACAAGCAGATTGCTGAGACTTCAGGTAGCTCTGAGACTCAGAAAAGAATATGAAACACAATTGTTTTGTGTTTCAGTTTTGTACAATTTATTTATATACACTTCATACACAAGATGTGAAGACAATACACAATTTAACACAAAATTTTGTACTCAACTTTTTATATTCTCTGACACATCTTTAATTTTTAAACACAATTGAGATAATGGACCTAGACAAAATATCACCCTCTCTAAATACAAGTTCTTTGGAATGTCTGTATCCAGAATGGGATCCTTAACCTTTTGAGTGATATATGCTCATTGGAGCAGTCCAAGTAAAAACTAAAGGAAAATAAAAGGGAAGGTGGAAGTGAAAGAGACAGATGAGATGGAGAATAAAGGAGTAGAAAAAGAAAATTAAAGCTAAGGAGATATGATAACAAACAGGACAGGAAAAAGGATGTTACAGCTTGGACCTGCAATGTTCTCTGAAAGCCAATATGTTGAAGGCTTGGTGCTGTTGGGACATGGTAGAACCTTGAAGAGATGGGGCCCAGTGGAGGGTCTTAGGTGAATGGTACCAGTACCCACAGGGAATTATGGGACTCCAGTCTCTTCCTCTCACTCTCATTGTCAGTAGACATTGTATTGCTGAATCTCCTATTGAGGACTGAAACCATACTCCTTCCCATCAGGGAAGGTGGGAAAGGTCAGAACTTGTTATAGTTTAAATATTTGTCTCTTCCAGAATTCATATTGTGCTTTAATATCCATTGTAACAGTGTTAAGAGGTTAGACTTTTAAGAGGTAAATGGGACCTTAGGGCTCTGCCTCTTGGGTGGAATTCATCCATTATAAAAGGGCAAGTTCATCCCCGTTTGTCTTTCTCCCACCCCATGTCCTCATTGCCTGAAGCATTACATCATGTGACAAGGCAGAAATAAAAGTTCTTGCCAGATGCTTGTATCTTAATTTTGAATTTCCCAGTCTGAAGAATTATGAGGAAATGAGTTACCCATCGTTACGTATTCTGTTCTAGCAGCACAACATGAGCTAAGACAGTAAACATCTGTCACTTCACTGAATGCATGAATGCCCATGATTAAATTTGTTTCCTGGGTTATCAGAGAGTTTTCTCTCCTGGGTGTTGTGAGTCTGACTGCTACCAATAGATATGTTTCTAAACTGAGCAACTGTATTTACAAGATGGTAGCTCAGTTGCCAGGTCCCTTGCTCAACTTAGAGAGATATCAACTCTCCCTGTGACTAAGGAGAAGGATGTGCTAGGATCTGAGTCCACTGATTTTGCTTAATATTTAAAGGTATTCTGATCTGAAAGAAAGTAGAGAAAGTCATTGTAAATTAAGAGTGAATGCAGTTAGGTTGTTTTTTGTTTGTTTGTTGTTGTTGTTTCTATTTTTTTTACTGTGGCTTGGACAGTAGTCACAATTACCTTCAATATTTTATCAATAAACAATTTAAAAGTTATTAGTACCCATGGTTTCTTCCTAATGTGGCATGCTACAGATATTGCAATGTTCATTTAAAGTTCTTTCAAGATTTGGGAAAGCATTCTAATTAGATTCCAGATTATTAATATCAAAAAGTTTTTTTCATCTTCTATGAGGGACTTGATCTTGATCATTCTTAGCTAAAATATAAGCCAAATATTTTCAAACTCTTTTGCAAAACTTAATAGGTATTTTTTTTATCTAGGACCAATATCATTAGTGAAACAGATTCACTATGCTAAGCATTAAAAAAAGCTTTCTTACACTTATTAATTTTTATTAGAAAAAAAGGAATAAAATTAAATTTTAGTCATCACAGAAGGTCTTTTTATTCATTATCATATATTAAGAAAGTAACTTGTTTAAAAATTAAACAATATGCACATTTAAAAAAGTAAAACAGAAACTGGTGTATCATAATAGCTGTTGAAATTGTTCTGTGCTAGTGTTCAAACTTCAGAAAGGTAGTCTAACCCACCTAAACATAGATATCTAGCTAGATTTCATGGACAATTTGTATAACAATGAATCTTACCTGTATCTCTCAAACTACATGATATTTACTTATCCAAATTTACAGATACCTTCCAGAAATAACTTCCCTTCAAATAACTTGACTGACAACTTCTAATTTTCCTCACTGTCCTTTGAAGCAATTCACATCTGCATAAATATATTTTTAGCATTAGCAATCTTTCCTGTATATACTTACACACAGAAAAATGAAATGAAATGTCCTTATGTTTCTCAACTGATAATGTTAGCATTTTCCAACTTGAAACTGTACTGTTAATTTTGAGTACAGACCATACAAATAGGCATTTTGTGATACTTTTATGGAACTTATTCAAGTTCAGTTGCAAAATGGAATTTCTTAAAGTTTTAAGATTAGACTGTTTATAGACTCACAGTGCTTTTAAACCACATGAATTGTCATTCTTATTTAGCAATGAAGTAATTGAGAACTAAAGAAGTTAAATTTCTGGCAAGAACAATTACTCAATGATTGTATATTAGATCTTCAGGTTTTACATGGAGTTACTAAGAATTCAGATAGACTATTCACCAAGAATATATGCCTGACTATATTTTAGTAAGTTTGTAAATCTAAAATTAAAATTCAAATTCAAAACAGTATTATATTTAATATCATAAATCACTTATCTTCCTTATTTATACAAAAAGCAGAAACTATGTTCAGGACATCTCTTACTAGAATTCTCATCTCCAAGAATGAATCTTACAACACCAACTTCATTATATTCAAATGGCCAGTGGTGGACACAGAGATAGAGGATGAGAAACAAGTGGAGGGGCAGGACTTGTCCCACTAAGATATTATATTTATCTTCTTTCCTGTCAGAGCACTACTCCATATTTTAGTTTATCATCTATAGAGTTGTGTTCCAAGTACAAATTAATAAGAGGACAGAACGAGAACGTGCACTGAACAATCTTGCTAAAATGCCAGAATCACAAAGAAACAGTGAACCTATTAGAAAACTCATGTCTTTCAGTTGATTCATTACTGATTTATAGAAACACATTTGATTTATGGGTGTTAATTTTATATCCTGCTACTTGCTGAATTTATTTATGAGTTCTAGAAGTTTTTCAGTGGAGCTTTTTGGGTCTTCTAAATACAGAATCATGTCTTTGGCAAATAAGGATAGTTTGAGCATTTGTTTTCCTATCCTCTCAATTTCTTTTTTCTGTCTAATTGCTCTGGCTAGAGTTTCCAGGACTATGTTGAATAGAAGTGGTGAAAGAGGGCTTCCCTTCGTGTTCCAATCTTTGGAGAGAATGCTTTTAATTTTTCTCCATTAAGAATGATGTTGGCTTCAGGGTTAATATATATAGCTTTTACAATGATGAAGTGTGTTTCTAATATCCCTAGTTTTTCTAGTGTTTTGAACATGAATGGATGCTGTATTTTGCCAAGTGCTTTTTCTATATCTATTGAGATAATTATGTGATTCTTGTCTTTAAGTCTACTGGTGTGATGAATTACGTTTATTGATTTGAACTCAAAGAGAAATTAGAAAATCTATGCCATTCACAATAGCCTCAAAGAAAATCAAATATTTGGGAAACAATTTAACAAAAGAGGTGAAAGACCACTACAATGAAAACTACAGAACAGTAAAGAAAGACACTGAAGAAGACCTTAGAAGATGGAAAGATTTCCCATGTTTTCAGATAGGCAGAACTAATATTATCAAATGGCCATACTACCAAAAGTGCTATACAAATTTAATCAAAATCCTATTAAAATTCCAATGACATTATCCATAAAACTAGAAAAGGAAGTCATGAAATTTACTGGAAAAATAAGTGGCCCAGAGCAGCCAAAGCAATCCTCAGCAAGAAAAGTGAAGAAGAGTCACCACAATACCAGACCTTAAGTTATACTACAGAGCCATATTAACAAAAACAATATGGTATTGGCACCAAAACATACATGAAGACCAATGGTACAAAATAGAAGACACAGAGACAAACCCACATAAATACACTTTGCTCATACTAGACAAAAGTGCCATAAACATACATTGGAAAAAAAAGATATCCTTTTCAACAGAATAAGTTGGGAAAACTGGAAATTCATATGTAGCAAAATGAAATTAGACCCTTGTATCTCATCATGCAAAAAAGTCCATTCTAAGTGGATCAAGGACCTAGGCATTAGATCAGAGACCCTGTACCTACTAGAAAAAAATGTAGGCCATATTCTCCATCATGTTGGCTTAGGAACAGAATTCCTCAACAAGATTCTTAAAGTGGAAGAAGTAAAATAACAAATTAATAAATGGGACAAATCAAACCAAAAAGCTTCTTCATAGCAAAGGAAATAATCAAGAACGTGAAAAAAGAGCCTACAGAATGGGAGAAAGTATTTGCTACCTGAACCTCAGATATAGCATTAATCTCCAGAACTCAAAATCTTAAAACCAAAAATTCCCCCAAATAATCCAATCAATAAATGGGCAAAGGAACTGAACAGACATTTCACAGAAGAAGAAACATAATTGGTCAACAAACATATTTAAAAATGTTCAGTATCTCTAGCCATTGGAGAAGTGCAAGTTTAAACTACACCGAGATTTCATCTCACATCCCAGTGGCAATTATCAGCAATACAAGTAACAATAAATGTTGGCAAGGATATTGGGGGAAAGGCACACTCATACATTGCTGGTGGAACTGCAAATTGGTGCAACCACTCTGGAAAGTAGTATGGAGATTCCGCAGAAAACTTGGAATGGAAACCACAATTTGACTCAGTTATCCCACTTCTCAGTCTATACTCAAAGGACTTAAAATCAGCATACTGTAGTGATGCAGCAACATTGATGTTTATAGCAACTCAATTTACACTAGCTAAGTTATAGAACCAACCTAGGTGTCCTTCAACAGATGAATGGATAATGAATGTGGTGCATATGCACAATGGATTACAACTCAGCCATAAAGAAGAAGAAAATTATGGTATTTGCTGATAAATGTATGGAAATCAAGATGATCATTATAAATGAAATAAGCCAATCCCCAAAGACCAAAGTCTGAATATTCTATTTTGTGGATACTAACTTACAATAAGTGGGGGAAGGGATGCAGATTCACTGGATTAAACAAAGGGGAATGAAGGGAAGGGAGAAAGGAAAGACGATAGAATGAATTGGACATAACTTTTCTAAGTTCTTATAATCCATATAATATACAACAAGTGTAATGCCACATCATGTACAACCACAAAAATGGGGAGTTCTACTCCATGTGTGTATGATTTGTCAAAATACATTCTACTGTCCCATGTAACTAAAGTGAACAAAATCTTTTTAAGAAAATTAAGGTCATATTTTTTCCTAATACTTGGGGTCAAACATATTTCCACATGTAAATGATTTCCATTCCCAATATCCATTTCTCATGTCTGCTGGTGTGAAGACTTTGGACAAGGGAATCTAGTTTTATTATTATTTTTGTTGCACTGCAAACTGAACCCGGGAATTTTATCACAAAGTTACATCCCTACAGAATGGGAGGAAGTCTTTGCCACCTACGCCTTTTTCTTTCATTTTTTGAGATAGGATCTCAATAAGTTGCTCAGGACCTCACTAAGCTGCTGAGGCGGGTCTCAAATTTGTAATTCTCCTTCTATGCCTCCTAAATTGCTCGGATTACATGTGTGTACCACCATGCCCGGTTAGTTTTAAAAAGGAGACAAATTGGGATCCAGGATAGGAAGACCATGTGTGGAATCATCCCTTTAATCGATTGTCTTTTATGGTTGTACCCAGGATACCTCTGCTTCTACTTATAGATGTGCCTCTACTATACATAGAGTAGAATTTGTTGAATATTTTTTATTAGTGCATTATAGTTATATATAATATTGGGTTCATTTTGACATAATCATACAAACATGGAATGCAATTAACTGATCCCTCAAATGCACACATTTCTGAGATGGCAATCTTTTTATTTATTTATTTACTTATTTAGAGAGAGAGAGAGAATTTTAATATTTGTTTTTTAGTTTTCAGTGGACACAACATCTTTGTTTGCATGTGGTGCTGAGGATCGAACCCGGGCGAGTGTGCTACCACTTGAGCCACATCCCCAGCCCTCTGAGATGGCAATCTTAAGAGTCTCTCTTCACAAAAAATAATCAATTAATGGATGGGATAATTCCACAACTGGAGAAATTGTAAACTGATTGAATAAGTTTCTTAATAAGAGGACAGAATGTACGAGATTTTTAAGATGTCAATTGTTTATACTTAATATATTTTTAAATCACCAAGTAGATTGCTTCTTAATGTTTTGGGTTCTGCATTTTCATTCAAGAATCAGACTATGTTGTATCACTTATTTTGTACATTTGCATTAAAAATTATAATGTAATTTCTCTGCTGTACCTTAGACTCTTATTTGGGAAATAAAACTTTGCAGGTGCTAGGATATAGTGGTAAATTAGGGTGAAGAAAATGGTCTCCTGGAACTTACATAACATTGGGGATAGAAAATAAATAAGGAAAATTAGCAAAAATTTCTAGGCTGAAAACTGAGAGCGCTGATGTCTAAGGGAAGGTGGTAAAAGATTCTGCTAAAAAAAAAATGAATTCACCTTTCTTTTACCTCTTGTTTCTATTTGGGCCCTCAATGGATTAGATGATACTCATCCATATCAGAGAGGGTGAATCTTTACTCAATCTACTGATTCAAATGCCAATCTCTTCCAAACCACCCATACAGAGAAATCCTGAAACAATGCTTTACAGGCTATCTGGGAATCCCTTAGCTCAGTCACATGGATACATAAAGTTAATGGTCATAGCTAAAAACACCTGTGTGGTAGCCAGAGATTCAGGTGTATGAAATTGATACCTTTAAAGGTTTAACATTTATGGAAATGACAAGTGAATGACTGAAAAAAGTAAAAAAGACAAACAATAGAAGAGAGGAGGTGAGTAATAGAGAAATTGTGATATTAGACAAATCACTAAGAATGAAACTGAGTTCACCAATAATTGGAACATAAGTCGAAGAAACTGTCAATGAATGAATGTTTGGTTGTTATGTAACCCCCCCCCCCCCAAATATTAACTTACTACAGTAAATTATGATCACCACTGGCACCTGGCATTTTCTCCTGGGATGTTCACTGAAATGGTAGTCAGTTGTTGGCTGGAATCTTTTCAGGACTGTTTGCTGTGGTGCATTCTCATGACCTTGCCATGTGACTAGGCTTCCCAAACAGGTGACTTTTAACTGTTCACCTTTCTTACATGATGGCTGACTCATAAGAGGAAGGAAGCAGAAGCTTCCAGTTAGCTAATGTAAGGGGAAGCGAATGCAATAGTGACACTTTCAACATATTCGGAATGATCAAAAGACCAACACATTTTAAGACAGTAGAGAAATAGACTGTTACTGATTGGACAATGTCAAGTTCACATGGCAAAAACAATGCATCTTTGGAAAATACTGTTATAGACAGGAAATAAATTCAACGATTACAGGATAGTGGCCCAAACTTGCTGGGCATGGTAAGAGTAATAACCTAAAGACTGAAAAATGGAAGCTATGGCAAATATGGCCAATTGATTCTCAATATATTTTTCCTCACTTTTCATAATACTATTGTGAATCTATTCATTGAGACATTGTGTCTTAGTATGATTTCATTTATCAGCATCACTTGAAATAATAGATAAGTGATTATGTAATTAATTGTGACCAATGGGACATTAACAAAAGGTATCCAATAGGTCATCAAGGGAACTTCTTTTAAACTGACAAAACATCTTATGTTTGCCACTGTTAGCTCTAGCTCATTCTCTTGGAATCTCTCTCTCTCTCTCCCTCTCTCTCTCTCTCTCTCTCTCTCTCTCTCTCATAGGCATGGTAGTTTTCTTTGCTCCATAACAAATTGTCATAGACTTAGTGGCTGACAGAAGTATGCATCCATTATCTTTCAGTTTGTGGATCAAGAGTTTGAGACTCAGACACAGCTTTAGAGTCTCACCAGTTTTTAGTCTTCAGTCCAGCTGTTGACTAGGACCAATGCCTCACTATAGGCTTACAGAAGAAATCTCTTCTAAGATCCCTCAGGTTGTTGGCAGAGTTCATTTCCTTGCAACTGCAGGTCTTATGGGTTGAGTTTCTTGCTAGGTAATCACTTTCAGCTCCTAAGAGCTGCCCATAGTTTTTTGCCATGGGACTTCTCCAGTATGGCTTCTTACATCAAGGTAGCTTGCATCTTCAACATGGGTAAACAGAATACTCAAGAGTCAGCCCACGAGGCAGACAAAGTGTTCTATAATGTATTGTAACCATGGGCCTGGCATCCCATCACATTTTTCATGTTCTATTGATAAGAAGCAAGACACAGGTCTTGCCCACAATCCTGGGGAAGAAGTTGTATAAGGGGAGAATATCAGAACCCACAGAATGTAATGATTCCCTTTAGCAGTTCTGTCTGCTACAATGTATGTAATGATTATAATTCCCATAACTATTTTGGGATGTTGAAGTTGGCAGTTACTTGATAAGGAAGGCAAAACTTAGCCCCTGAGGACTTCATTGAGGTGCTGAGCCAACCTTGGAATTCCTACCTCTGGTCTTATTACATGAGAAAATAAATCTCTACTATGCATAAACCCCTGTTGTTGTTATTGTTGTTGTTTAATCTCTACTGTTAGCTAGTGAACAAAATTATTTCTTGATGTAAGGACTATTTCCCTTTTTATCACTTTTTGAACCATGCATTAGGCAATAATTGTTTATATCGTCTTCTGTTTTTCTACAAAAATCATAAAAAGCAGTTACATTTCCCTTTACTGATGAACACATCAATTATAACAACTTCCATTATTAACTATAAACTGAAAAGTCCTCAAATAATAAACCCCACTATCCCTAATCCAGACCTCTAGATTTCTTATCTTTGATATAATAAGATACTGTGTATTCAAAGTTACTATTTTTTATTTTTTTGAATTTGCCCAAATTGGAAATATAGGGATGTCTCCTCAAGATGATTGAACACAGTTCCTCCAAGGTATACCTGAACAGTGCTCTGTTATGTTACTGAAACCTGAGAAAAAAAATACATAGTGTTTTAGTATAATAAATGGCAATAGTTATGCTTGAAGAGAAACATAGATCTCATCTATAGAACCCATGCGGGACATTGAAAGAGATTAACCGTTGCACTGGAATAACTCTGCTATTCCTAGATGTTCTGGCAAGAGTAAAACAAACAGAAAAGAAAAAATAAATAAAAGCAATCTGTGACTACAAGAGTAAGCCAAGCACATTCCAGGACTTGAAAAACTACTTTCTCAATCAGGCAGCACAATTAGGAGGGAAAGAGAACAGTTACAACTCAGAGTACCTCTGGATCAGGATTATCCAAAGGAATTATCTGCAATGATGAAATTCTCTGTTTGCTCTGCCCAGTATGGTAGCTACTAGTGACATGTGGCTACTGAGGAATTAAAATGTGGCTAATATGACTGGGTGCACTGAACTTGTTATTGTTAATGTTGATGTAATTTAGATTTAAATATTCTTGTGTGGATAGGGGTAACATATTGGAAAAGAAAGCCTTGGAGACTCAGAAGTTTCCTTTGACCTCTTAGGGAGTTGAAGTGTTGCTTGCTACTGGAGAAAGAGCATGAACAAAGGGTCATGCAAATCCTACCCTAATGGGCAAAGAAATGAAAACATTATGGCATTTGATGAAAGTTAGAAGGGGGGAGCCTTGAGAAAAGAATTCCACACTGGACATGTCCCATGCAATACTTTGTTGGCAAATGGAGTTTGGAAAGAAAATTAGTATGTTTTTGAGCTCCTATGTGTATATTGTTTTATTATTCTAATGCCAGTTTAATAATCAAAATAAAAAATAATAACAAAAAGACTATGTGGTCCCTTCACGAAAAAAAATTTAAAATTGACCTTTTTTTAAATTGTAAAAATAGTGACAAGTTATTGGAAAATATAGAAAGTCTTGGAAAATATAGAACATTCTAAAGAAAGAATATGTTCATCACCAAGGGTTAACTTCTATTAAACTTTTGATATAGAAAATAATCATCCAATATTTTTTTCTGTTTTTTTTTTTTTTGTATTTATGTGTCTGTATGTATTGTGTATACATGCAAGCATAAGTATAGAGAGATATATAGATGTGTGTAACACATTTTACACACAAATATATTTAAAGGAGGTGATCTAACACTGATTTGTCCTTAAACAATAGATCATGAACATGTTTATAAGGCTTCTCATTTATCTGCAATGTGATTTCAAATGGAAATAACATGATGTAGTGTTTAGTCATTTGGACTTTAGAGCTAAATTACCTGGGTACAATTCCCCATGTGTGACTTACCTACTGTATGGCCTTGAATAAGTTTCTTAATCTCTTTGCATCTGGGTTTTCTCACTTCAAAATGTCACTGTGATAAATAAATAAGTTAGTACATGTACATTATGACATCTGGCACATAGTAAAGGATATGTATTTATGAGCTACTTTTATTATCATTATTATTGGCTGACTATTATCTCATTCTATGAATGTATCATAAACTGAATAACAAATCTCAAAATATTTAACCCCCATAAATCTCTCTTATTTAATACTTACAAAGCGTAACAGAATATTCTAGCACCTCTCCAAGTGTGGTCATTGCTTTAACCCATTGAAATAGTGGTTTATGTTATAAAAGATTAGAAAAAAAATGTTAATGAAGTTAGTTTAATCCATTTGAAAGTAGATATTTCTTCAAAGTAAGGTATAAAATCAAGATAATTATTTTCTTGCATATATATCTAGAATATATTCATTATGTTGGCACCTTTTACACTATTGAAATTTCAGGATATCATATGAGAGAGAAAAAATGCCATGGATATGTTTGCACAGGTGAGTGGATATTGCACTGATTATTTATATTCAGGATTGATGATTTAAATAATGTCATAGAATTAATATGGCACTAAAAATAATGTGGTTGTGTTCAAGTAAGAAAATAAGAACCATACCCAAAGAGCAGTTCAATTGGGAAAAACCTCCACAGTAAATTGGTTTTGAGACTATATAGTTCAATGGACATATGGATCATTTGTAAATAAGTGATCCCTTGGAAATAGTTGAAATACATATCTCTGTTGCCATGTGCTGACACTGATTTTCTTTTTTTTTATTAGTTGCTCATGACAATACAATGATCTTGACATATCATACATTTGAATCAAATGGGGTATAATTTCTCATTTTTCCAACTGTACAGGTTGCAGAATCACATTGGTTATACAGCCACGTTTATACATACAGCAATACTAGTGTCTATTTTATTCTGCTGCCCTTCCTACACTGATTTTCTTTTGCTGTAAATGGAAACATAGACTAAGAGAAACAGTGTGACAAGGTGTATGAGCAAACACACTGCTGGACAGAAAAACAGAAGTGACCCTTCAGTGGGTGTCCTCTGGTATATAAATATACCTGTCCTATGTGGGAGATTCCCAAAGAGCTAAGGGTCGGGGTAGGATATAGAAATCACATCAATTACAAGCTCCCATTTGTAACATGTAAAGTTAGTCTAAGAAGTAGAAAATTTCTGACTCAGTGGACGAGACCTGCTAAGTAGTCACCAAAATGAAGAGCTCCTCTGGATAAATGTAGTACAGAATAGGGGGCCAATTACCATCAGGAAGTACGTGTATCCCAAACCCTCTGTTTACATATCTCTTCTGTAGGCCTTTGCCAAATTCATAATTATATATTTTCCATGCTTTACATTAAATAATTTAACAGTTTTGGCAATGAATCAAAGCCTAAGACATTTAGGAAAAGGTCCAAGTGTCTGTGGTTTGTTGTGTTCTAAGAATATAAAAGCTTTGACATGAGATCCTAGGGCTGTTGGGATGCAATTGGTTTACTTGAATTGATAGTGGTCATCGTGTTCTGTCTACTCACAAGATCTGGAAAGCACAGAATTTCTTAAGTCTAATCAGCTTTTAAACATGATAATTCTGTTTTTCATGTTTTTCCCTTTCAGAAAGGTTTCTTGGTAAGCAAATAGCACTGGATAATTAAATAAAGTTGTCTTTCTTCCAAAATTTTACTACCACGACCTTTGAAAGGAATAAGATAGTTTTTCATTACTATAGCAAAAATATCTGAGAAAATCAACTTAAAAAAAGGAAAGATTTCTTTTGCTTCACAACTTCAGAGTTTTGAGTATGTGAACAGGTGGGCTTTTGGTGGTCTAATGAGGCAACATATTATGGTGGGTAGTGGTGAGACAAACTGTTCATCTCCCAGTGGGTGAGAAGCAAAAGCAAAGGGGATTACATGTGTGCAGCGAGGGGAGCTCAAATATCCCCTTAAAGGGCAGCCTCCAGTGACTTAACTTCCTCCTGCCAGACCCTACCTCCTAAGGATTCTACCACTTCCCAATGAGGCTGCAAGTTGGTAATAAAGCCTTTAACACACAGGCCTCTGGGGGACACTGACTAAAACCATAGCAATCAGAAAATTATTACCATAAGTGACTGTGGCCTTTAATACATAAATGATACAGGAAACAGCAGAAATCTGCAAAGCTCAGGCCAAGAGGGAAAGGCTTTCATGACAAGGAAAACAGATATAACATGTTGGGCCTTTATGTGGCTCTATCCTTGCTTGTGATGCCCTAAAGTTTTCCCCACTCTCTTCTGTGTTTTCTGCTTTCAGATCCTTTTCCCTCCCTCCCTTCTTTCTTCATTCTCTCTATGCTTCCTCCATTCAATCCTCAATGATTGTTTAGTGAGATCATGAGATAGTGTTTGATCTCACTTTAATTCATTCTGAAACCTGAGCCTGAAGTCATCACCCCAACCTCCTTCTCATTCCCACCTGGTCCCTGCTACCAGTCACACTCCTGTAAGGTCCAACAGGCACACTGATGTGGTCCAATAATGTAGTTAATTTCTCTTGAGCTTAGACAGTTCCTTATTCTAATGATTTATGGAGCATAATATCCAACAATAATTTTTAGATTGAATGCATTAGTTTCCTAACTCAGTCCTTAAGACCATCATGACACATTTGGGTGTAAGCCTTATAACTAAAAAAAAAAAAAACTAAGAATTCCCTGAAGAATCTAGCATAATTTAAGATGCAGTCTTAGTTTAATGGGAGGGAATATACCATGTCTCAGGATAGCATGTACAAATGTAGCATATGTAAAATAGCTACTGAGGCTATTGATGCTATTTTCTTAATGAATCAATAAAATCAAATACACTAATTAAAGAGTAGGGATGAGTTATGGAAATGATGTTCTGACAATTTAAGGCTCCTAAATCCAAGAGCAGAACTGATGCTTTATAATTCATGATAACAGAAGAATCTTATCTGCATGCCAGACTGAAATAAATAGCATATAATGAATTTTTCTTCCTTTTTTTTTTCAGTGTTTCAAAGCATGTACCTTATCTCAAGGGAAATGTCTGCTACTTGCTTGTAGTCCATTTACTGATTAAAGGAAGGAAAGCCAGAGATACACACGCTCGAAATATGTGCGTCCAATTTGGCAACTCATTTTGCATTACATAGACTGTGCTCTGCCCTGGTGCCCCAGGGTTGCCGTTCTCCATGCAGTGACTTCCTTACTGGCAGGAAAATCAGCCTCATAGCTATGTTCTTCTCTCTTCATGTTAAGAGATAAATTGCACTCTTAAAGATAAATAGCAGCAACTCTTAGTAGATGCTGAACTTATATTACTAACTTCCCCATACTTACGTGTAATCTTTTAAAGCATCAATATGGAAAACAATCTTACATAAAGGAGTAAAATGCAGGAATAGGTAAAGCTTATGATAGCACACAAAACCCAACAAAACCAAAACAGGAAGGGTAGAGACTTGTGATCAGTGACTTGCTTGGGTTGTTAGTAACCAGGCAAATAGCAACAAGATGGTCAAGATTTATGGATGCCAGTGCACGGTTTTCCCAAGGCACCCCTTTCGAACCTAGAAAACCAACTTATTAGAAGAATTTTTCCCCTAAGCTCTTTTTTTCACACTTGTCCACTATTGTGTTTCACCAAGCTGATCCATTCAGCAGCCATTTCTGTACCTTTCCTTTAAATTGACAGGTACATCCGACTCACTGTTAACTCCCACTGCCTTAAATCTGACTATGGTATCCTGGTTAAAGAGTTTACTCTGTAAACTCTCCACTAGGAGTTTCAGCCCAGGTGAGAAAGAAATTAAAGACTAATTTTATAAGAATCGTCATTAATTTGGTGAAACCTAAAATAATGACACATATCATCTCCACAAATAAACTTATACAAAACAACTTGGAGTTTGATAACCACAGTGCCTTGCTAAACAGCATAATTCAAGAGTGAATGCTATATAGAGCATCCTGAAATAAGCTAAACACTATCTGTACATGAAATTTATATGAATAAAAATAGGACATTCTATTTCTTATAATCTAAATAGTTTCATTGCAATGAATATTCTTTTTAATTGTGGTATGGCAAAAAAATAATATTCTCCATAACACAAATTCATCCTCCCCCAAACTTCCATAATGTATGTTGTTAAAGCAGCCCTTAAAAGTCAGTAAGGTTTTAAAATCCATTTTGAATCAGCAGAGATATCAATATAACAACAGGATTCCATTTTGGTTAGAATTTAATACTCTGAGGAAAAAGGTCATTCATATAGTGTCATTTTCCAAAAATTGTACATTAAAATTTTTATTTATTTTTAAATATGAATCTCCCTTAGAAATTTTAATTCAGTGGATCTGGTGGAAAGACAGAGATCTGGATTTTTAACAGGTTCCCCAAGTGATTGTTTTGCTCAAGATAACTGGGAAACAGATGTAAAAACTATACCTCCCCATTTAGAATAAGCTGTTTGCCACATAGGTTGGAAAGCATGTCATTCATGCTACCTTCTTTTGCAATTACTGAGTAATAGGAATTTTTATTCTTGTAAGATTCAAATGCTTGAAGGTTCTGCTGCCACCTTGATACCCTCCCTACCATTGTAAGATCTACCTTTTGACACCTAGCTGAGAGTAGGCAGTGGACTATTTACTATAGGAGTGACATCTCCTAGAGGTTTGGAATGCTTAACTTATTTCTACCAATCCCTATGTGTCGCGACCCCTTGCCCGCAAGGAAGACGCAACTCAGGAATCTTCTTTCAGCAGTTTATTCAGGCCCTTGATATTTCTTCTTCTCTCTCTTGGATGCCCCTCCCAGCCTTAATAAAGCATCCCAAGCCCCAATGCAAAGCTGCCGCGTGGAGCTTTCTCACAGGGTGGTGAAAAATCATGTGCCAACTCTCCCAGATAAGGAGTTGTTTGTCACAGACCACAGCGGAGCCAGCGTCATCTTGTAATGGCGACCATAATCTGCAGAAACGGCAGAAGCGGCTCACCACAGTTCCCCCTTTTCTGTTTTCTTAAAACAATACAGGCGAGAGTAGAGGTCCTATCCCACTGTGCAGAAGTGGCTGCATAGTATGGCTCAGTCCTAAGGAGGCGCCTTCCCCAGATCTGAGGCCATATCAGCCGATGCCTTTTTTCGTGGGGCGGGGCGTGGACGCGTCGAACCCGCATGCAATAGGACATGCTCTCCTTGAGGTCCACATCAAGGATCACTCAAGTGCAGTGCCTTGCCTCGCATCCTGTATCGTGACGATGGTGGACGAAGGGGGGTAGCTGAGGCTGAACTGCGACTGTTTATAAGGACAAACAAGTTGACAGCACCCTGAAAGAAAGGCACGAACTTCAAGGCGATAGAAAAGCACTAGTGTGGAAACCCATCTGCGTGCAATGGCAGTAAGACCGGCAGAGTGCAAGGGCTTTCCAACACTAAGAGAATAACAAGGAAAGTCATGTCGATCCCAGTGCAATGTTATAATAACTTGGGGTGTAACGACCATGACAAAGGTTTACTGCTTAAGATGCGCAAGCCAGACTTGAGGCGAGTTGCCATTTTCTAAAGCTGCAAGAGCTTGTATGATCATAGCCTTTTCTTGTGCATGGCGAGTTTTAAGGCGACAGAGAAGCCACAAACAGAGTACAACACTGAAGCAACACATAGCACCAAAAATGCCCACTCCCACCCATTCCTTAAAAAAGGAAAAGGCAGAGGATAGCCAACTGGTGAATTGACCCAAAGTCACTGGTTCGACACGGGTGCTATTCAAAACAGCAATCCGAGTTAGTTGAGACTGGATCAAGTTTTCTGCTTCCATGGACCAGGTTCCGGATAGATACTCCCCGATGATGCAGGAGGCATTTCTGGAATCATAAAATCTGACAGAGGTTATACATAAATGTGCACGTTGATCAACACAACCCAAATGTACTAGGTCAGACAATTCCTCAACTTGAGCTTGAAGCAGATCTATCCTTTGATTAGCAGCCAGAATCCCAGATAAAATGTGTTGATTAATTCTACTTTGAGACTCAAGTATGGTGGATGTTTGTTGAATAACCTGATTAATAGTGGCAGCAGTTTGTACCTGGCTGGCCATGGCTACTCCAGCTATAACTGCTGCAGCAGCAGATACCGCCACAGCTGTCACTATGGCTGCCGTAATTCCAAAATCTCTACGGGCTCTAATCAGTTCAACAATAGGAAATGACTCTGGATCTGTAGTAACCGGAATCGGGACAAAGGTTGGAATTTTCATAACCACTGCCGTAGTCCAGGAGCCATTCCAACACTCAGACAAGTAGCAAGTAACATTAGAACAATTAAGCATCCCCTGTAATGTAACATTAGCCAAAAGAAACAGGAACGGAGATTGGAGACGGACTGCTGCGGAGGGTAATGTAGCATTAGATAATTGTGAATTATTTGCAGAAATTTTAAGCCTCCTACCTCACTCCGAGTCTTGGGTACTGCCAGAAACATTAAACAGCCAACTTTGGACTCCTAATATTTCCCTGGGGAAACACAAGCGCGGACTAGACTAGCCCAATCTGAGGGAGTCATGCAAAATCTAGTAAGTCCCTCCACCTGAGTGAGAGTGAAAGCGGCATCTATGCCATAAGTGCGGACAGATTCTGCCAAGGTTTTAATTATCTTAAAGTCTAAAGGCTCATGATATCTTCCCCTGTTATTGTCCTGAAATACAGGGTATGCAAGTCCCATATCTGTATTAACTGTCCTCCAAACTTGTGCATGAAAAGATCTCCCGGAACCTTGGCTCCCCCCACATACGGAGGTGGGGCAATCGGCACCATATCTTCTTCTAGATATTCTACCTCCTCCTCCTCAGAGTTTTGTTGACTGATGTTAACTCCCTTCCCCTTCTTACAGTAGGCCTGCGTGCCCTGTGTCTCCTTTTTCTTCTTTTTCATTTTTATCTTATGTAGTTGTTGTAACAATATATCAAGGTCCTCAGAATTCTCTGAGTCGCTTGTGTTCTCAGGCGTTTTTAATTCGGTCAAGTCTGGGTAGAGCCTTCTCCTATTTTTATCTTCAGGCTCTTTTGCCTTCTCACTACTGTTACTTTTAATACTCTCTGCCACTTCACTACATGATCCTTCAGATTTTTCCTCATGCAATTGCTCAAGAATAGCTTGACCCTCACTCACAGCTTCCTGGCATTTACCATCTGTAAGGCAACCATGGACCATTTTCCAAAGGGGTATCACCCCACCCTCTAATATGCCCTGCTCAGAAGCAAAGTCAAGATCTTTGCCTAATTTATCCCAACTAGGCACAGTAAGGCTGCCCGAAAATGCAAACCACGGTGCAGCGATATCTATCTTCTGTAAAAATCTCTGTAAAGTACTATGTTTCACTTCCAGACCCTTGGAACATAACAGGCCATCTAGGGCCAGGAGAAGCGGACTTGAAGATGCGGCACCCATGACACAACAACAAAGGAAGCACAAAAAAAAGAAAGCGAAAGTAGGAGCAAAAGTACACAGTGCAGCTGCAATAAAATGTAAGGCTCTCTCTTTCATTACAGAGGAGCTGCCCCGCTTTGGTCGCGGATCCCACTTACTAGGGACTAACCCCGCTTTGATCGCAGATCCCACTTATTGGGACTAACCCCGCTTTGGTTGCGGATCCCACTTACCTGGGACTAACCGGTGCACCACCCCTGACTGCTGAAAGTTCTGGTTCCCGGGTTTCGGCACCACTTGTCGCGACCCCTTGCCCGCAAGGAAGACGCAACTCAGGAATCTTCTTTCAGCAGTTTATTCAGGCCCTTGATATTTCTTCTTCTCTCTCTTGGATGCCCCTCCCAGCCTTAATAAAGCATCCCAAGCCCCAATGCAAAGCTGCCGCGTGGAGCTTTCTCACAGGGTGGTGAAAAATCATGTGCCAACTCTCCCAGATAAGGAGTTGTTTGTCACAGACCACAGCGGAGCCAGCGTCATCTTGTAATGGCGACCATAATCTGCAGAAACGGCAGAAGCGGCTCACCACACCTATGGGGAAAAAAACTGTGGGGGATGGGGTGGGGGGAAATCCCTGAAACCAAGCTTTAGAAGACTTTTTCATCCCCAAAACAAAGATTGGTTCAACAAATAGATGATCAACAAACGTTAATTAAATGTTTACCATGGACATTTCACTTAACACAAATGTTAGAATTTTGGATACTGAGTGTGTGTGTGTGTGTGTGTGTGTATGTATGCGTGTGACTGTTCTCTATTGGATTTGCTCATTTTAGTGTAAGATTTAGTAATAGGCATAAGTAATAAACATTTGGTTATTTAACACAGTGAAATTTATGCAAACATAATTTGAATATTAGAGTACAAATAGGGAGAAATGAAGCTTTTAGAAACCTATGAGCTGGTATTAATATTTTTAAAAAGGTAACTTTACAAAATAGGTATATTTTAACTATGTTATTTTATAATAGAAATAGGCATATAAATAATCAACTATATGAAGAGAAAAAAATAAAAACTGAGAGAATTATTGATTCTGAAATTAAGGATAATTTAGCTTCATATTCCTTTTGTATTGCATTTTAAAACTTTTAACAATTAAAATGTGTTAAATATACAATAAAATTGTTAAATTATATTGAAAAAATAATTTTTAATATTTTTTTTCACATTGCTTTCCCTGAAACATTATTTAGAATATGTTTTGGGACTTGCTTTTGATTTCCTCCTTTAAAACAGACCTTGGAAATTTCTTCATATATTTTTACATCAGCCTAAGCAGTAAATTTATGCATCAAAATCAACTGCAGAAAGTTCAAATTGAAGGGTGTATTTGATAAGATGACATTAATAATATATTGTCAATTCTATATTTATAGATCTACAACTCTTTTGGAAATTTTTAGCTCCAGATTAAAACAATTCAGTCTTTTATTCAAAAAGAAAATAGGAGCAGTGTTCTGTAGAAATAGTTTAACAAAAGTATGAGGGGAAAGGTCATACATATAATAGTCTCATATATAAGTGATATTTGAAAAACTCCAAATTACTTATATTTCACACAAAAATGTCCTTTTGTTGGCACAGTTGTTTGTACAGAAATTATGGTTGGATGTGATGCATTAGATTCTAGTGTAGACATTTCCACTAAATAAGTGGTGTGATTATAGATAAACATGGATTTTCTCAAAGGTGTACTCTGAACACAATTAAGCTCTCCTTAAATAATCTATATAGGTTATGTAAAGATGAAATTAAAATAGAGAGTACATTAAAATGTTAAAAGTACACTCTAAAATCCATACATAGTTCTAGTCACATTGAACTAAGATGAACCAGATTTACTGTGGTCTGAGAAACAAGTAACGAACTGAAAAAAAAAATTAAATAAGGTTATGCTTGGAGATTGACATCAGGCAGAATAGGAGAGTTATCTCTGAAAGAGAAGGAATAAGCCTGATATATTTATAAACTCTATATTTATAATAATCAATAAACTCTGTCTTAATTTATTAACTAGACCCAGACACTGGAAAGAAAATCAAGACAGCCTCCTAGTCTCCTTGAGTTGGGGAGTTGTACTGAAAGTCTGTTTCATACATTCAAGAAGGAAAAACAAAAACAAAAACCTGTCAAAGAGATACCTGAAAGATTAAAAATAAATAAGCAAACAGAAACCATTGAAGTCAAACTTCTAGAGATGTAAAACCTGACTAGGATTCATAGATTAGACACTGCAGAATAAAATATTAGTGAACTGGGGACATAGTAAAAGAAAGTTTTAAAATTGAAATAGAGAAAAAGGATAGAATGAAGTGTACAGAGTATCAGTGAATGAGGAAAAACTCCAAGGTACCTCAACTATACGTGATTAAAGTCCTTAAAAGAGAGGGAGAGAGGATGAGGGAACATGACAATTTCCAAATTTGATAAAAACTGTAGAGACATAGTCTAAGAAGTTAAAAATCCCAAGTACAAGAAATGTGAAGATAACTCTTTCAGGAAACATTGCAATCAATAAATTAAAAATCAGTGATTAAGAGACAAACATAAAAGCAGACAGTGAAAAGAGAAAAAAATAGGTACAAAAAGATAAAAGTAAGAATAGCAAAAGACATTTCATGGGAATCAAGTGCAGAAACAGTAGTGAGAGTCACCAAAGTGCTGAAAAGGAAAAACCTAAGCTGGCAAACTAGAATTCAACAGTTGGCAAAAATATCTTCAGAAAACAAATGCTAAAACCCAAGATTTTTAGATGTATAAAAGTTGAACAAATTTGTCACCATCAGAATTTCACTATAAAAGTGTTGAAAGAAATTTGTCAATCAAAGAATAACATCAGGTGGAATCTTGATCCACATAATTTAATGAGAAACAGTACTGATGTGGGTGAAAATAAAATGCTTTGTTAATATCTAAATCTCCTTAAAATACAATTGACTCCTTACAACAAAAATAGTAATTTTTTGAGACTGTTGTATATAGAGATCAAATGTATGATAATATTAACCCAAAGTTAGTACAGGAAATGAAAACATTGTGCTGCAAAGTTTTACTCTATGTAAAGTGTAATAGTATTTATTTTTTTTCATTTTTTTATTGATTTTTAAATAAATGACAGTGAAATACATTATAATTCATATTACACACATAGAGCACCATTTTTCATATTTCATATCTCTGATTGTATATAAAGTATGTTCATATCAATGTGTGTCTTCATACATGTAATTTGGATAATGATGTTCATCACATTCCACATTCATTGCTAACTCCCTGCCCCCTCCTTTCCCCTCCCACCCCTCCACCTTATCTAGAGTTCATCTATTCCTACCATGCTCCCCCTCCCTACCCCACTATGAGTCAGTCACCTTATATCAGAGAACACATTCAGCATTTGTTTTATTGGGATTGGCTAACTTCACTTAGCATTATCCAACTCCATCCATTTACCTATAAATGCCATGATTTTATTCTCTTTTAAAGATGCTGAGTAATATTCCATTGTTCATATATGCCATTTTTTTTTTATCAATTCATCTACTGAAAGGCATCTAGGTTGGCTCCACAGTTTAGCTATTGTGAATTGTGCTGCTCTGAACATTGATGTGGCTGTGTCCCTGTAGTATGCTGTTTTTATACCTTTGGGTATAGACTGAGGAGTGGGATAGCTGGTCAATGGTGGTTCCATTCTCAGTTTCCAAGGAATCTCCATATTGCTTTCCATATTGGCTGTACCAATTTGCAGTCCCACCAGCAATGTATGAGTGTATCTTTTTTCCCCACATCCTCACCAACTAAAATGTAATATTATTTTTTAAAGGTAGACTGAACAGTAAGTGTGATGCAGCCCAGCAGATCAGGTAAATACTTTAGGCTTTGAGACCCTACGGTGTCTACTGCAGTTACCCAGCTTTGCCATTGTAGCAAGAAAACAGACAATACGTGCATAAAGACTTTATTTAGAAAACAGAGGGTGATCTGGTTTTATGGCTTTTAATTATAGTTTGCTAACTCCTTAAAGAGCTCATTAAAAATAAAAAGGAATTAATAATTGAGAAGACAACAAAGGAGATAAAATGAAAAAGTAATAATAAAAATGTATTTTAATCGAAAGGAATAAAGAAAAGAAGAAAATGGGAACAAAGAACAGATGTGATAAAGGGAAGCCAAAGAGTAATATTTCAGATTTAAACTAAAACATATCAATAATCATATTAAATACAAATGTCATAAAAAATTAAATTAAAAGGCAGAGATTTCAGATGACATGGAAAAGAACATTTCAACTAAATATAGTCTATAAGAGCCTTCATTTTAATGTAAAAACAAAAGTAAAAGATGAAAGTATAAAAATATTTTCTGTAAAAATACTAATCAGAAGAAAGCTGGAGGGGTGATACATGAGCAAAGATTTCAGAGAATGAAATTTTCCAGGAACAAACTTGTTTAATTCATAATCATAAATATCAATTCATTAGTCTTAACAACTTCAAATGCTTTTCCATCTAACATCAGAGCTTCAAAATATGTAAAGAAAACTGATAGAATTGAATAGAGAAACAAAGAAACCTACAATTTTCAGCAGATAAATTTAAGACTCTCTCTCGGTACATGAGAGAATGAGAAGATAGAACATCATTAAGGATACAAAAGACAAATGTTGTTTTGTTTTGAGATGGGTCTCACTGTGTTATCCTGATTATCTTCAAACTATATCCTCCAGTTCTGACCCTCCTCAGTCGCTGGCATTACAGGCACACACCATGGCACTTCACAGTAAGACAAACTTCTTAACACCGTTAAATGATTTGACCTAAGTGATATTTATAAAACCTTCCTATCAATAACAGCAGAATATGTATTGTTTCTGAAGTGCATGTAGAACACTTGCCAACATAGAACATATTTTGGACTGCAAAATAAGTATCAGTAAATTAGAAAATATTCTAGCCATACAGAGTATATTCTCTGATTATAAGTATATAAAAGAGACATTAATCCCAGAAATATATCTGGAAATTCCCAAATATTTGCTACATTCCAAGTCACTGGTTGGTTAAAGAATATATTAAGGAGAAATTAGAAAACATTTTGTTCTGATTGATAAGGAAAAACAGGCCAGATGAAATGGCATGTGCCTGTAATCCTAGCATTTCAGGAGACTGTGGCAGGAGGATTGCAAATTTGAGACCATCTTGGGCAATTTAGCCAGGACTTGTTTCAAAATTAACCAAAAAACAAGTAAATAAAGGGGGATGAGAGATGTGGCTTAGTGGTACAGATCCCTGGGTTCAATCTCCAGTAGCACGCACATACACACACACATACACACACACACACACGAAAAAAATAATACAGATACATATAAAAAACTAAAACAAACAAACAAACCCAGAAGGAAATTTACTACTTAAAATGCATGTGTCAGAAAAGAAAATACCTCTCAAATAAATTATCTCAGTTTCCCCCTAAGTAGAAAAGAGGGGCGGTGGGGAGGGGAAGGAAAAGGAAAAAAAGAAAGAACCAAGGTTATCATGTCTCAGTATACATAAGGGATTGTGGGGGATTGGTTTCAAGAACTTCAGTGATACCAAAATTTGCAAGTGTTCAAGTGGGTTTATATAAAATTTTGTATTATTTGCATAAAACCTATACACATCCTCCTGTATACTTTACTTTTCTAGAGTACTATTATAACTAATGCAATGTAAACACTTGTTACACTATATTGTTTAGGTTATGACAATAACATGGAAGTCTGTATATGTTTGATATAAATGCCATTTTTTTTCTTGAATATGTTTATCTGTGGTTGATTGACTCCATTGGTGCAGAACCTGTGGGCATAGCAGGTCACCTGTAATCAGAAGAAAGAAATAACATACATTAAATCAAAGAAACCAAAAAAAAAATGATAAATTATAAAAGAGAAAAAACCAAATGAACCCAAAACCTTGTTTTTTGAGAATATTAATTAAATCGATACACTTTTTGTCTCTAATGGAAAATTAAAACAGATAATGCACACATTGTCAGTATTAAGAATGAAAGATGACTCAAACCCAATATGAGCAAGCCTATACTCTGCATTATCCTGTGGATTGTGCTTCCTTTTAATTATGCCCACTTTTCCATTGTTCTTCTTATAGCAATTGAGCTTCCTTTCATGCAACCCAGATAGTCGAAGTCCTGATATTTTATGAGTTTCTTTTTTTAAATTTTCTATTCTAATTAGTTACACTTGATAGCAGAATGCATTTCAGTTCATTGTACACAAATGGAGCACAGCTTTTCATTTATCTGGTAGTATACAATGTAGAGTTTCACCATATGGACAGTCATAAATGTACTTAGGGTAGTGATGTACATCTCATTCTAATCACCCTGCCTCCTCCCTTTTCCTCCCTCTCCTTTGCCCAATCAAAGTTCCTCCATTCTTCCTATGTCACCCACCCATTATGGATCAGCATCCACTTATCAGGGAGAATATTCAGTTTTTGTTTTTTTGGGGGGATTGGCTTACTTCACTTAACATGATATTCTCCAACTCCATCCATTTACCTGCAAGAGTCATAATTTTATTCTATTTTAAAGCTGAGTAATATACCATTGTGTATATATACCAAAGTTTTTTTTTATCCATTAATCTATTGAAATGCATCTAGGTTGGTTTCGCAGTTGAGCTATTATGAATTGAGCTGCTATAAATGCTGATGTGGCTGTGTCACTGTAGTATGCTGATTTTAAGTCCTTTGGGTATAGAAAAAGGAGTGGGATAGCTGGGTCAAATGGTGGTTCCATTCCAAGTTTTTTAAGGAATCTCCATACTGCTTTTCAGAGTGCTGCACCAATTTGCAGTGCCACCAGCAATGTATGAGTGTACCATTGTTCCCACGTCCTCACTTACACTTACTGTTATATGAGTTTCTTAATGACTTTAAAAGATTGTTAGTCTTACTAGTTTTCCAATTTAGTTAAACTTGAAGAACTTAGAAGTTTTTGAGAACTGTTTTTAGTATCATACAGATAAATATGTAGATAGTGATATAGATATAGATATAAATATGAATATGGCTATAGATGCAGGGACATAGAGTAGCTGAAAACAACTATGGGGGAAAAATATTGAAAAAAGATACAGGGTGACATATCCACACCAACATGAATATAGCTTTAGCAAAATAATTGAATTTTTTTAGCTATATTTATAACTTTTAGAACAACGATTTGGAATTTTGAGAGAAACTATGGATCTCTCCATGTAGTATTCCATATTATGAAATCAACTTCTATAATAATAAGTACTATAATTTATAAATCCTATGTTTTTCACAAGGAATTCAGGAGAGTTCACAAAAGATACATACATAATGAATATATTACAAATTTATGGAACAGAGAAACAGAATAACTATATATATGTGTATATATATATGCATATATTGATACACACATATATATGCATATATTGATATCCCAATATTTGAGATAGACATTATAATAAATAAAATATTGGCCGATGTGATTGTGGAGGCCCATGTGATTATGGAGGCAGAAAGTCCCACAATTGTCTGTCCGGCATCCCAAGACCCCGGAAAGCCAGTGCTATATTGGGAAGGCCTGAGAGCTGATTAATGTTCATTCCAGCCCCAGTTAGAAGACCTGAGAAAAAAAGGTGCAGACAGCAGGGAATTGATAGCCTATCTCCAAAACCAAACTTTCCTCCTTCTATTTCTTCTATTCACGTGATCAGCAGATTGGATGATGCCCACCCACATTGGGGAGAGCTATCTATTTTTCTGGGCTTACCAACTCAAATGTTTAATATCTTCCAGAAATATCCTCACAGACACACCATGAAATAATGTTTAACCAGCTATGTGGACATCCTGTAACCTAAGCAAGTTGGCACAGAACATTAATCATCATTGTAAGACAATTAAAATAAAGTTTCTAATAATTCAGAGGAGAATTATATTGAAATCTATGTTAAAATAGTGACTGGGGATTGCCTTCAGGGCCCCAGTCAGGGGATGGGAAGGAGAATCAAGTGGTCTGAGCCATCAGGCTATCCTTCTGGGGCTGATCTCAGAAGAAATCTATAATCAGAAGCACAATCTGAAAACAAGAGGAAAGTTTTACGGTGAGAAACCAAGTAGGATGCAATAATTTGTGTAAAATTCATAATACACAAAAGGGTAGGAAGTCAACAAAAAGAAACAGGAAGTAAAAAAAGGAGTGAGAGAAGAACTGACCTAAATATTGTGCTTATCCAGAGTAACTTTGAGGTGAATTTCATGCACACTGAACTCTTCTTGATGAACCTCTGTAGGATTCATTATTATATCTCCTTTTAGACTGGGTAAAGATTATTAACATGGTAATCAGGACAACCCCAGGCATGGGAAATAATTTAATACAGTTCTATAATGAGAAAATGGAAATGCAATGCATTATTTGATTTTGTTATCACCTTTTGGATCTATGAAGACAAACCACTTAAATGTCTCTATATAGAGAGCATGAGTGATAGACAATGCTGTTTTAAAAGGTGAAGTATAACATTATATTTTTGTGACCTTCATTTCTTTTTCACAAAATTTTAATCTTACATATTTATCCAGACTGAAACATTGGAACAATGTTGGTATTCAAAAGACTTTATTTATTATTTATTTATTTGTTCTTTTTAGTTATACATGAAAGCAGAATATATTTTCACACATCATATATATGAAGTATAGCTTCCCATTTTTGTGGTTGTACATGATGTGGAGTTATATTCGTCATGTATTCATATATGAACATAGGAAAGTTATGTCCAGTTCATTCTACTGTCTTTCTTATTCCTGTCCCACCCCCCTTTCAAAATATTTCAAATATTAGTTTTCAAAAACCATTGATTTTCTTTAAGTTTCATATGCAAATGATCCTGTTCTGAGTATCAGGGATTGAACTACCCATTTCTCTGGCTAATAGCCATATAGCCTATAAGTCAGATTAAATAAATGACTTTCAAATATCATGAGGATATATAAATCTTAGTCCTGGGTGTAGGTTTTTACAATATTTATTTTTTCTATGTATTTATATAAAACAATTTATTTTTTCCCTGAGGTCTCATTCTATTTGGATGTAATAAGCCTAGTTTCACATTTCCCCAACTTCAATTTCTCTTCATATCCCAAACTATGTGATAAAGTACTTTGTACATGGTTGGACAAGTGTAGCCATCAGAGCATCATTGGGGTCTCTGTGAACCCAAATATTGCTTCTCAGATTTGAAAACACCAATAATGACATCTATTTCCTGGATGTTTCCAAGCCTTCCTGACTTTAGACAGCATCAAAAGAGGGGTAGGGTTATTTCAAGACTTCTAGCAACACATATTGGAAAGTCCTGTTTCATTCCTCCCTGACAATGCTAAGAATTAATTAATTGTTTTTTTCTATTAGGTATTTTCTCTGCAGCTCCTCTGTCACTCCAATGTGTTGCCTTCATCAATTTCTCAATTACTATTGGCATAATACAGGGCACAGCAAAGACTAAATACTGTTTATTAAACAAAATTTTTTAAGCCAGTTGACCATTGGCAGATTACAGTGGAACATAAAGCATAAGTATCATCCTGAGTCCATGTATGCAAAATTGGAAAGTGACCTGTTCTTCAGTGTTTGCACATTGACTCTGCATATGTAGATGGTTTGTAATACATTTCCCAAATAACCCATTTACTACATGATTTTTACTACAGATTGCACTAGGACTTCTTTTCCTATTGGATTTGTATTTTTCTTTACTATGTAAGTTGAAAAAATGAATCCTTTATAAAAAAAATTGACGATAAAGATTCAGAAAAGTCTGAATTTAAAACCTGAATTCAGGGGCTGGGGTGGTGGCTCAGTGGTAGAGTGTTTTCCTAGCATGTATGAGGCACTGGGTTTGATTCTCAGCACTGCCTATAAATAAATTAAATAAAGATCCATTGACAACTAAAAAATATGAAATAAAATAAAATTAAATTACACCTGAATTCAGTTTCTATATTTGAGCCTACCATATGAAATACTACTGTAAAGGAAAAATTGGCATTCTTTCACACATACCTTTGTTAATAGGAAAAAAAATGATTAAGTGCTTGCTTTGGTTTTCAATGATTGGCCTCATATTCTTGTATAAAACAAACAACAACAACAAAAAAGAACAAAACTCTGCATTAAGTAAGATTTTTAAGGATCTTCATAGGAATGGTAAAACTGGAATGTGCCTTTTGTTTTCCCACAAATGTATAACCTTGGTTAGTGTTTTCATTTCTTTGTTTTGTTTTGCTTCTGGAGAGATTGTTTTTATTTTGTTTTGTTCTCATTTTTAGTTTTGGTTCTCAGATTTGAACACAGGATCTCACATATGCTAAGCACACATTCTACCAAGGAGCTACACCTCCCTCTCCTTTAAGGTTTATATTTAAAACCACCTTATCTTCTTCCATGAAAACTTTATTTTCTTCTGCCGCAGTCTGGCTGGGCACAATCAGGAGCCACTTGTCAAAAGAAACTAACTTTATTTTTAGAACCACACACGCCAAACAAAACAGCCTCTCAGGAAAAACCCTCAGAGCCTCAACTGCCACCACCGGCTTTCCACAAGCCTCTCTCTCCCACACAAGCTTCTCTCCACCTCCCACAATCCTCCTGCTCTTGAGGCCGATTGGCTGGGTCACGTGGGCGGAGCCAAAAAAGTCCCCCAATGAGCAGCTCCGTGGTCTGAAAGGGCAGGGAAACAGCCCAATGAGCATCACCGCAGAAGAGCCAATCAGCTAGATGTTGCTGGGGCCGCTGTGAGCCAATCATCAGCCAGCAGCTGGAAGTTTGCTGGCAGCTGGAAGTTTGCTGGGGCCCCTTTGGCTGTGGCTCTCAACATCTCCCCCTCTCTGTTTAAACAACAAGCATGTGGCTTAGGGACCGTGCCTGTTAGGCAGTCCAATTCAACATATGGTCCTTACCCGTCATCGGATGAACTGACCTCTAGGCGTCAGCCTCCTGTCTTAGGTTGGTACCACTGCAATTGGATCATACCCGTCACTGACTACCGGTCCAGCATACAGCCAAACTTGTGGATAGGCCTTTGCACCTGTGGGGGGGTGAGGTTCTTTGCCTCACCTCTGTTGGCCCCCAAATTTAGACCATCACTAGTAGAGGAGGATGCAAAATGCCATGACATTAAGCCAATTGAGGGCTCCTTTGAAAAATTGTACCACCGGTGACACCATCAGCAAAAATACTCCAGCACTACCACAATTCGCTGTACCAACAGATAGTTCACAATGCATACAGGTGAGCTCACAATGTGTCCAGGCAAGTTCTGCAAGCAGTTCAGTGATGGCTATTGTAGAAGCTGTAGATTGGTTTTATCTTTGACTTCACCAGCACTGGGATGAAGATAGGAATTCTGGCAATAATGGCTAAAGAAAAAATTATGTAACATTACAGAAGGCACTAAAAGAAAACAATTTTCTTAACAATTTACATTATCTTTAAGAGAATTATTAAATATAATGAAAAGGAAAGGTGAAAGTAAACAAACAGATCTGTTAACCTTCTTTTTTGTTTACATATTAAAACAATCCTCAACAGTTGTTTACCCAATTTAAATTAAACCATATAAATCACGTGAAAAAAAAATTTGGATCCATTTTATCATGAGCGCTCATCATATATGATATATGGACATACGTACATTCAAACATATAACACAAAACACAAGTGTGCACACATAATAGAATACATACAACACATAACATTATAGTAAAGGCCTTATAACTTTTTACAGGTGAAATCTCCATTGCAATGTTTAAAAACTCTATAGTCAAAAAATAGAACTGATCAGCAAAACATTAACCTAGGTCTGTATGAGCTCAAAAAACAAAATAGAACTTCATGATATGGCAAAGGGCAATAATAAAATAGATATTGAAAAAAGCATCCTGGTTCTGTTGCAGATGTAAGAATAGCCAAACTGGAGTTTTGGATATCAGTTGTTATGGATTTGAGCCAAATCATCTTCTTTTTGGTCTGTAGAAATCGCTTTAGTTAATCTTTCTGGAATCCAAATCGGCTGCTGTTCTCCCTGTGGAAACACACAAACAGACCCCCGACTCCAGACAATCACTGGGTCAGGACCTTGGTTAATCTCTCTGGAATCCAAATCGGCTGCTGTTCTCCCTGTGGAAACACACAAACAGACCCCCGACTCCAGACAATTACTGGGTCAGGACCTTTCCATTGTCCTGTTAGAATATCCTTCCAAAGTACCTTGGGCTTATGTACATTTTTTGGACACATATGCCTTTCCGCAGCACTAAGTCCTGATGAATCCAAATTTAAAAAGTTTAGAGTAAAAAGGGTTATTTTAAGTTTATCTTTGGGGAATATATACCCCTTCCCAATTCCTTCTTTTTGCTTTAATAAGTACATTTTAATAGTTTGATGAGCTCTTTCAACTATGCCTTGTCCCTGTGGATTGTATGGGATTCCTGTTATATGAGTAATGCCAAATGTTGAGCAAAATTGTTTAAAAGAGGTAGAAGTATAACCAGGGGCATTATCTGTTTTTAACTGTTTTGGAACACCCACAGTGGCAAAATTTTGTAAGCAATGAGCTATAACATCTTTAGTTTTTTCTCCGGCATGAAGGGAGCCCATCAAAAATCCAGAAGAAGTATCAACTGTAACATGCAAATATTTTAATTTTCCAAATTCTGGCAAGTGTGTGATGTCCATCTGCCAAATATGGTTAGGTATCAATCCTCTAGGATTGACTCCAAGATTAACTTTTCGTAGTACAATAAATAATAAAGGCAAACTTATATCAATTCTATCCAAATGCATATTTTCCATATATGTTTCAATGATTTTTAATGCCTTTCTTGCTTCAGGCGTTAACATTCGGGGTGAATTTGTTTTATTCTCATTTTTAGTTTTGGTTCTCAGATTTGAACACAGGATCTCACATATGCTAAGCACACATTCTACCAAGGAGCTACACCTCCCTCTCCTTTAAGGTTTATATTTAAAACCACCTTATCTTCTTCCATGAAAACTTTATTTTCTTCCTTGGAACTCTTACCTTCAATGCATGCCAGAGCCTTTTTCCTATTAACTGGCTGTTTATTACTCTGCAACACTGATCAATAGTTCTGTAATACTTACCAGTCTAAATCTGGATTTTAGAACAAAATTTTCCTTTTTTTTTCTTGCTACATGTTAAAGAGCTTTGCTATGGAAAGGAATTTTCATTTTTTTCCCACAAATCCATCATGAAATGATTCATTCCTTAACGGTGTGCACATGATTGTTAGCAGAAACACACATAACCCAATAACTCAACAATATACTCATTGCTGCTCATGTGCAGATCAATCACTTTATGTTCCAAAGTGGCCTCCCTTCACTCCTAGGAGATTACTAGAGGGGATGCTCATTACCAGAGGGATGGTAGTTCTATACAAACTGAGTTAATTCTGCAAATATCATAAGAAAAATATTTCTACAGAATTTAGGTCTTTCTGGAAACAGATATGTCTCAATGTTACAAATATCTGATCATTTTTCTTTTACTCAATTTACTAGAAATCAGTTTATAGGTGAAATTACTTTTTAAACATATTATTGCACAGCCAACATATTTCTTACATTCTTTCTAGAAGAGAATCGTGTTTCATTTTATGCCATTAAATACCTTTCTTTAACCAACCAAAATGGATCTATTATTTCACAGAAGCAAAATTCCTTGATATTTTTTCCCCTGGAAAATATAGAAAAATAGCCAAGGTTACAGAAGAGATATTCAGTAGAGACCCAAGAAATCAAAAAAGACTGGAAGACACTTTTTAAAATGTTTTGAGGATACAATCAGAATATGATTCATAACTTTGCTATAAAAAGCCAAAAATGTATGACAATTTACCCTCTTAATGGGGAAACTAATTCAACCGAGAACTGTGTTTTGCCCTGGAGATACTATTTTATGTGAGCCAAAATCATAATGAATATTTCCTTTGGAACCTTATGAGTCTTGGTTAGATGAGATGAACCAAATATACCTCAGGCAATTCAATCAAATGAATATCTGGAGGGCCATTCAGAATAACTGTTGCAATGGTCCTTCAAAATATACTTGACTAAGTTATATAACATAATGAAAAAATTCCTAAGAATCAGGATAGTAAAAACAATCCATTAAAATGATCTATATTAGCCTTTATAGCTGACAGATTTTGTGAATAGTACCCTCATCAGACTTTGTAAATATTAAAATTTAGAGCAGAAAACTGCTAATGCTCATTGGTCAAAAATGCTTTCTTTCTTTTCTATAGTTGTAGTCAAAACCAGAGCTGTGTCTTTGGAGCATAGACCAGGAGTCTATGCTCAAGTGTCAAACTCAAGTGTCAGAGCATGCTAGTCATGTAACAGACTACATTGAAGTAGATAGCATATAATACATCTGGTGCCACTCTAATTAACAACAAACCCCAAATATAGACAAATAAAATACCTGCCTGTAAATCCAGTGCTTGCAGTTTCTTAGAACAATAGGCACCTTTGTCCCTACAAAACTGCTTGACCTAAAATAGCTCTTGATAAATATTTGATGTCAAAAGTTGGCTCAGCTGGGCATGGTGGCACACACCTGTAATCCCAGATATCTTGGAAGGGCTGATGACACAAATTGATTACATACTGAGCTTCTTACATTATTCGCAAGACGTCTTTTCAAGGGAACATAAGGAGATTCAGCTACTGCAAGGATTTCAGAAAGAATCCCTTCAAGTCATGCTCAGTGGACCATGTAGCTTACCAAAATATTTCTGTCTACTATCCAAGTGAACAATGACTGATTTGGACACAGTGCTGGAAATCTTTACTTTTCTCTGTGTCCTGGGCGCCTGATCTTTGAGAAACGCCTCAAAAGTCTTTCTGTCGCTCTGGCTTCTGGTTAAATTTAAGAAATGAGGAAAACTGGGAAGAGATCAGAGGGATAGAACAGCATGAAATTCTGGTATTTATTTTCTTGGCTTCCTCTCGTAGGGGTTGCCTTCAGTAGATAGATTGCATCATTTAACCAGAACACACAACTCCCAAGAAGAGGCCTTTCTTTTTCCATTCAGCCCTGGAAGTCCTTGGACCACAGTAACATCTCCCTTCTTTGCCCCTTCCAGAGGGAGAAGAATGATGATTCCCTATGGGAATCCTCATGGGAGAAGTCCTGGTCTATCCCTGATGCTCTCTCTAAATCCTGTCAATGTGTTTTAAATAGTTCTTATTAAATGCTTGTTCCTAAGATAAGCAACTTAAATGTGCCATTTATTTCCTGTCAGGAGTCCATCTAATACACAGGAAGTATATTAAATATTTTGTACTTTTCTGAGTGATCTGCAAGGTACCAGCAAGAAGGTATGTGTTTGATGGTTCCAAACACACCAGACCAAAAGAAGGAAAACTAATGTAAAAGAGTCCCAATAATTCTCTGAAGCTTTTAGCTAAATTCAGTAAGTCACATTCTAAAATCTCACGGTGAAGTATAGCTTAGTTTGATTATCAAAATGTTTGTAGTCCAACCAGAAATAAACTTTAAAAATGCCTTCTAGTTTATATCATTTAACATAGTAGTAAGCAAAGAATGAGCAGAAAAGGATAATGAGAATGTAGATAAATACGGAGAAGAAGAAAACACTGGGAAAAGATCTGATGTTGAATGAGTCATGAAGTTGTAAACCGCTTGTGGCTTTCTTAACGTGATTTTGCTGAAATAAAAAACAGAAGTTCTGTGCATTCTGTGAGAATGCATTTTTGAAGATCCCATATATGAAATCAATTTAGTTCTGTCCCAGTGTACATTTCCTGGGGAGGAGTGTAAACAAAATGAACCAATTTGCAGATTTTCTATAGAACATGAAGAATGTGTGTATTAGGAGAATTATGCAAAAAAAGGTTCTGATATCAGCAGGCATGTCCATCCACAAGCAGATTTAACATGTGCACAATGGGTGGGAAAGCTAGCCAGGACTGTGTGAATCAAATGTGCTTAAAGTCAGGCCTGTTTTGTATCTTCAAGAGCTTCACTTTAATGATGATGTTTCCCCAGTTGAGTTCTTCCAATCTGTTAGTTTTGCGATTCTATTTTCGTCTAAGGAAGTTTCATTTGATCAGAGAAATGTTAATAGCTAAGCACTGCTTCTGATCCATTCTCTAATGAGCAGTAGTGTTTTCTTGATCACCACTTCCCAGACAACAGAGGAATAAGTAGATGTTTGCATATCACTGACTTCACGTTTCATTAAGCTTGATTTCAGAAAACATCTCTCTCATACAAATATGTAACACTTGGAAAGCTAAAATGTGCTGGAGAAGATGGAAATGTCTTACCAGTGCAACCAGCTGGACTCTTTCATGGCTTGAAATGTGGTTTTTATTACAAATGAATTGGCCTTTGGGGGAGAATTTTCTCAAGGATATGAACTCTGATTATTTAATATTCCAGTAAGCACAAATTAAATAAAGTAAGCTGCGTAAATGAAGACTGTGGATGCTGGAATCCACTATGGAATACATTTCACCTAGATATCTTTGTGCATGTTTAAAAATGTGTGTGTCTGGGATTACTCAGACTGGGATGTGGTAAGTCACCAGGCAACCTTTTTTTTCACACAGTTGTGTCTGTGCGAAAAGATAAAGAGAAAATATTTTATTTTCTTGGAGCAAATGTATATTCCTATAAAAAGGTGGACAGTTCTTTCAGAGGAGTCTCAGAAAAATGTAGTTATATTTCTGAGTATAAATTAGTGTGGACTTCTTCAGTCCAAAAAGTAGAATAGAGGTAACCTGAGTATGTTATGAGTCCTGGTTCCCTGGGCCCCAGTGACATTGCCTGCCTTTATCAACTTGGAGCCTCCACCATATTTGACTTGTAGTTTAGAGTCTAAAGCCACAAACATGATGCAGCCTCTTTGATGATATTAACCAGCTTATGTCTCCATGATGCTTAATGTTCTGTGGGAGGTCCTCCCTTTCTTTCAAAGCAAAGGTGAAGTTGCCCCACTCAAAGTCCTACTCCCACCTTTTGCCTCCCTGATCTAACTCCTTATTAGTATTCTTTCCAGTGCTCCCCTCTCATCACCCTCACTTCACTCAAGCCACATTGGCTCCTGTCTCTACACAAACTACTTAGGCACAGGCCTTTGCTAGCTTTTCCCCTACCTGGATGGTCTTCCAAGATACCTGAACAGCTAATTCCTCTTTCTTCCCAGTCTGTTTAAATTCACCTTCGCAACAAAGTCTACCTTGACCACCCTATTTGATAGAGCAAACTGCCATTCATACTTCATTCCAACTTCTTGTCCTCTTGTACCATCTTCTACCTTTATTGTTTCCAAAGTTTGTATGTTCTCAACACTGCATAATTTATTTATATATTATGTTGATTTCTACTGTGCATCTCTCCCCCATTAGAATTTAAGTGGCATGGTGTAAAAAGATCTTCGACTTTGGTTTACTGAAATAAAATTGGCACATTGAGGAGTGACCAGCATGTAGTAAATGGCAAAGAAATATTTATCTTAATTAAGGACCTCTTATGAATACAAGGACCTCCATATTAAGGTAGACATCATGTAAACCAGTGTATTCCAAATTAATTTTAAAATCATAAAGCCTAAAATAGATCAAACACATGAATTCTATTGAGAAAGGCACAGGTTTTAAATGGGTGCTATTTGTTATTCAGAGCAGTGGTCATCAAACTATGGCTTGGTCCAAAAGTGTCCAGCTACCTTTTTTTTTTTGTGATCAGAGTATTGTTGGAACACAGCTGCCCCCGTTTGCTTGTTGTGCTCACACGCTGCTTTTTCTCTGCAGAGTTGAGAAGTTGCAGCAGGAACCTGCTGGCGAGTGAAGCCAAAAGCATTACCTGACTGGACAGTTCACCTACTGACTTCTGATCTAAATCAAAGTTGCTGACATTTGGCAAACAAACTGGTTTCCAAATGCCAGCAATTACCCAAATAAATGTTTCCAGCTATGAGTTAAAAGAGTTGAGGGACTTTAAATACGAAAAGCTGTTTCTCATTACAGTCACCTTTCTCTCTTTCTGACATATCTCAACTATTTGGATTTCCCCAATCATTTATGGACTTCAGTTGAAATTGAAATAAGCCAGAATTCTAAACTAAATGACCTCTTGAAGTCCCATCTTAACTTACATTATGATTCAGAATTCTCCACATCCCATCTTATTTTGCATTTAGTTATACATTCTATTATGCTGTATTTTGGGAGGGCTTACATGTCCTTGGTGTCCTCTTCCTGCTTAAAACCAGTCCCCTTGATGTTCTCTGAAAGGTATTGTCAGACATTATTATACTATATTTATTCTCCAATAATTTTCTTAAAGGAAGATGTAATTTTCCTTAACATTTAATTCTAGATGTAAAATTAGTATACCTTATTTAGCAACATCATTGTTAACCTAATAGCTGCATTATAATTAATGATAGAGAAAGGCAGATTAAGATGACAGATTTATCATTATGCTTAGCAAAACATATAATACCAGTGCTTTTAAGGGAATGCATTTAGGTACTATTTTAAATAACATTTAACAGAATATAGTCAAAGGACTTTTCTTAACAAAAATGAAAGTCAACCACAGGCAAGTTATCTGTATAATTTAAATAAAACCAATCTTTCCTTAATTCTGTAGATATTATTTAGATTATTTTGACATGTGTGATGTGTGAATGTATATGGTTTATATATATGTCTGCAAAAAAAATAGATGATTGATAGATGAATAGGAGATACAGAGAGAGAGAGAGAGGGAGGGTACAGAGTATTTACCTGGAGGATGAACTATAACAAGTATTCAATTGATATAGCATTGTACATTCTTTTTTTCTTGTACATTCTTTGCCTTACCTACAGATATCCGATGTTGAGAAGACCTTTAGAAAATTCTTACTTGTATAATTGATGAAAATATACAAATAGGGTAAATATGACCTTAAAAATTTTATGTTAGATCAGAATTATACAGCTTTTTATATGAACCATGCAACCTGACAAATCACCTACTTCATTTGGAATTCTAGAAATACAGGCTTAAAACAACATATTTTAGGGCCAATGAAGCCTGAGAACATTGCTGTATTCTTGTCATAAATACCATTTTTCATATCATTAAAATATTAAAGGACATGTACATCAGATTCATAACAAATACTTATTTAGTGCCTAGCAATATCAGATGCTCTTATTAATGTGTTAGTAGAATTAAAATTTAATAATGTGTCTATTCTGTTGTTATTAAGTATGTCAATAACATGAATATGTTATTAAATTCCCTTTGAGGAAAATAAGGCCAAAATGGTTTAGTAGAGTGTGAGTTTCTAAAGAAAAGAAATATTACATGTTACAACATGTTTCTCCAATATTTACCACAATGCATAAGATATAACAAATAATACATTTTTATTGCATCAGTGGGTGTAGCTGGAACAGATATTGAGAAACTGATGTGACTCCATTTTTGAGAAACCAGCCTCTACTTCAGAGCAAAGCCTGTCCAAGGAAGAGGGAAACCCACAGAGCTTTCTAGGCAGATAGCCACACTCCTGAGTTGTTTGTCTGCAAATAACAGGAGAGATCTGCAGTGCCAGGTGTCCCTGACTCAGTTAGGCTAAGTGAGGAACCATAGCAACCCCCTAGCAACCACCAATCAGCATGAGACAGGGAAAATACCTGGGATGCCAGATGACCCCCCAGTAGTTTATGGTAGTTGATAACATGTAGTTTAGCACGTACACCCCCTCGTAGCTTAAACCAATCAGTTCAAAGGAATCCCCCTATTGTACTAACCAATCACCCCTACCCAACTTGTTCCCGCCAGTGAATCTGCTAATCAATGTTAAGAGTGTTTTTTATTTTCCCGCGGTATGGAATGATTTGCTGTGTGATGTTGTGATGCATAGAGTATTCCCCAAAACCTATAAAAACTCACTGAACCAAGGACAGGGACTCACTCCCTGGGAACAATTGTGAGTCCAGGCTCAAGCTTACAATAAATACTCTTGTGTGATTGCATCAGAATCAGCTCCCATGAATCTGGCATTACAATATAACCGGTAAAAGGAAGAACCTAGATTTGAAAGTCATCTTTTGATTTTAGAACCAGTATTTTTTTTCTAGGATAAATAGGAGTATTCTTGCCAAGGTTAAAGGAAAAAATAAGTATATGTATTATTATAAACCTAATATTTCATACCTCAAATGTTTGTTGAGTTGATAGAGGTCACCAGGTAAGTGACAATAGACAAAATTTAGCTTCTTAAAATAAAAGAAAGTACTAATGAATGGTTCAGACTGCAGTCAGAGCTACCTGTAGAAAATCATATGAAAAGGATAAAGAAGTTTCTAGAAATAACGTGGGACACTTATATTTAAGGAAAAGTTTTTGCTGCAAAAAGTATGAGAGTTCTTGGCTTGACTGTTCTGACACCATTAGTCGAATTGCTGGATATTACAAGGTTGTGCAATCAGGAAAATTCCCCTATGCTGCAAGACACTGGGATGTGATATGGTACAGACCTGAGCTGTGCAGAAGGAACAAACAGAACTGAAGAGGAGGCTGAAATGAAAAGAAGTGGACCTAGGGAGTACTTGACATGTACCTCCTTTAGGCTTTGTCCATTATTTTGAATTTACTTGTGGGTTCTTTTAATTCATCCTGGCTTCCTGCCCATTGCCAGAGCAAATGATGTGGTTTTCCCAGCCCCAGGATATGTTCAGAAAGCTCTTTCTAAAGCCAGAACTAGACAGGCAGTCAGTGTAGATAGATAAATCGAGTCAGGTGGGATCTAGGAGGCCAATTTTGAGTGAGTCTGGGAAGTTGGAGACTGTCCCCTGAGGGATCTTATCAAGAACCTGCCCCTGCTCCAAACTGTTGCCAAAGTAACCTGTGCCAGGAATTTCCCTTCCCTACAGGGAGCTATAAGGAGATTAATGTGTCCTTGGCTACTCCACCCTGCCCTTCCCTTTTCAGCCCACCCATTTCCCACCTTTTGGCCCTCCAAGGGAGCAATCTTGGGCCCAGTCCTGTAGGCAGGAAGGAGAAAGATAAGGGGGAAAAGGCAGGAGAACAAAGGAATCCTAGGACATATAAAAAGGGCAGAACACATCGCTTCTTGTGGGATTCCATGATACCAGTTATGGCCTCTTTCTCCCTCCTGGGAGAAGTCTATGTTACCCCTTTTCAAATAAACCCTGCTTCATTTGCTTGCCTTGGTGTGCTTCTCTAATGTTCAAACTTCAACATGTGGGGAAGCAGGACTCCTCACCAATAACTGGCAGTATCATTTCTTTTTGTCCTGTTAACATGGTTTATTCCCACACTCCTTTAGTTCTCAACTTCTGGGTGATCATCTTCAACTCCTAAAATGTATCTGTTCCCCCAAATTGTACTTCTATGCCATTTTTTTTTCTCTTTTAGTTATGCTCATTTTTAGCAATAGGATAATCTCCATATTTATTGTCAAATTCACTTTAAATACAATATTTTCACTGCACTGTGGCACAGGTTAAAGTCTTAATAAATACATGACAAATAAAAAAAGAAGATATCAAGTGAGAGTGCTGTGTAAGTTAATTTTTATTTCATTTCATGTGGGGTGTGTGTGTGTGTGTGTGTGTGTGTGTGTTTGCTGTGGGGATTGGAGGCAGGGATTTGCACATGCTAGGAAAGTGCTCTACACTGAGCCACACCCTAGCCCCCATGTTTGATATGTCCATTTAGGTTAACTGAGATGTAGACACTAAGGTAGGATCATGAATGAAAGAGAGTTTTGGAAAAAGGGAGCAAGATAAAGAGGAAAGTAGTTTCAAAGTATGATAAGTTCTGACTTTTATTAGAAGAGAGAAGGAAGAGACAAGTATTGGGTAGAAAGAATGGTATACAACAGTGCAGCTCCAAAGCATTCTTGACCAGGTCAGTGGGGAGTCCTTGAATCAATGTGCCCACTGGGTAAAACCTGTGTCTTACCAAAGCAGAAGTGCCAGAGGACTCCCACCACAGCACACTTAGTCATTGTCTAGGAACAACCATGATAGCAGATCCAGAGAGACAGCAGCTGGGCCAACAGTCAATTATAGTTTTTGCAGGAGGAGACCAGGACACCACATTTGGATGGCTGCCACACATGGTGAGATGGAGATCTCTGACCAAGCTGTCATTTAGGATATGCATTTATACAAAGTTTCTGAAAATATATGTGAATATAGTAAAAGTAGTCTAAGATTTATTTGCTATTCTAAGGCAAGATATTAATCATTATGTCTAATTTAAGCATTGGTATCTCTAATCTAGTGGTGATAAAGCTTTACTTCTTGTTTTTGTTAATTCAAAATCAAAATAAAATATTAAACTCTTTCTACAAGATATGGGGAAAAAAGGTCAAAATAGTATTCATAAATAATAGCTTTGGAAACTTTTCCAGAACTAGCCGGTGTTATCCATTTACTTAAGTTCCATCAGTAGAGCAGGGATTTTTATTTTCTCATTAATAATCTATGATGTACATTTGGTAAATTCACATAAAAGACAAGTTAGGACAGAATAGCCTTCACAACACCTTTTGAGTCAGTGAGTAACCAGTGTGCCCAGGATATCTGGGATACCCTTCAGTCCTTGAGCATAGTTGCTGGTCCTTTAACAAACTAGACCATTTGAAACAAGACAATGCATTGCCTGTATAACTAGGTTTATTTATCCAGCAAGTGAAAAATGATTGTAACCAGTATATCATCTCTGCTCATTCATTCTGTGACCTTCCGTAAGAGGGGAATGTCCCTGCAGAAGACACCTGAAGTTGTTCTCGTGACAGTTACCAAGCGGATAAGTCTAATTTCCAAGAAGTATTTATAAGTCTACTTGGCCACACATTCACAACCATACTCTACAGTCAGCTTTATCAGTAATGATCCTGGGGTACTGATCTTTTTATTTGTAGTTTCTGATCATATCTTTTACTGACTTGACTGACACAACCTTCCAAGAAGACAAAAAGAAAGATAATAAATACACTGCCTTTAAGATCTTGTGAGGACTTGTAAGCCATAGGCTGACAAGGCTTCATGTAGGGATCATTGCTTTACTCCACAAGGCTTTTTAAATTCTAGCAGTCAGCAGTGACCTTGAGGAATTTCTCTCTCTTATTCTTTACCACCAAACTATATTCCCAGCCCTTTTTATTTTGAGACAGCCTTGCTAAGTTGCTTAGGGCATCTCTACATTACTAAAGCTGGGCTTGAACTTATGATCCTCCTGCCTCAGCGTCCAGAGTTAGCTAGGAAATTCTCTATCTTATTCAGAGTGTGTTAATTATGATGATGTGGGCCTTTGTAGATGCAGCTAAATTCAAAATGCTGGATTCACTGAAAAGATTTCACATCACACTGACATGATTTGAAATTACTGCAGATTCTTTTTTTTAATAGTAATTGCATGACTGACTTTTAAACAGTCACCAAAGAAACCAAGTTCTTCTGGAAGCTTCTACTTTATTCAAGATACAACAAGACCATGTGTACAGCGACTAATGCCTATGAATTCAAAGAAAAAAATATTAACTTTGACTATTTGATTATTTTCTTCTTATGGAAAGAGAATATTTACAAAAATAGATATGCAAATATGATTCTGAAATAAGGTACATGAAAGAATCATTCTCAGCACCCCTGAATAGTATTTTTGAATTATTGCAAAGTTTAAAAAACTGAAGTATAAACAAACAAGATGCAAATTTTAATGTATTTATGACCATAGTTCTTTATGGTTCTATTTGCCACCCTCTTCCTTGATTGTGATTCCATCACTCCATTAGCCATTTTTTTCTTTAACTGAACACATATTTATGAATGCCAACTATGCGCTAAATACTATTGAAGGAGATGGGGATATAGTCAGGAAAAAGAACACATTCCCTCTTAGAGCTTAACTGTAGGGAAAGAAAATAGCCAGTACTCAAACATACAAGAAAAGAAATCATATGCCTACTGTTATTAAGGGTTATGGAAAAAATAAAGAACAATAGGGACTAGGGGAGGGACAGCATGGGTGTTGTTTCCTAAAGAGTCACTTGGACAGGTGCAGTCATTGTAACATTTGCGCAGAGATCTGAATTAGACAAAAGAGAAAGATACTCATATACTAGAGAAAAGAGTGCAGAAGAAAAGGAAATGTTAAACTCAAAAGCCTGGATCTAACAAGTCAGGAAATATGGAGGAGCCCAATATGGCTAAAGGGAAGTGAACAAAAAGAATAGTGATAAAGATACACTTTTATAATGGAGGTGAATGTGATTTATGCAATAAAATTGCTAGACTCTCCCAGTTTTACAGAACTTATGGGTTAGAGTAAGAAATCTGACAATAATTTGTTTGTTTGTTTGATTTTTGTACCAAGGATTGAACCCAGGAGTGCTTAACTACTAAACCACATCCCTGGCCCTTTTATCTATCTGTCTGTCTATCTATCTATCTATCTATCTATCTATCTATCTATCTATTTACTTGGGGCAGGGTCTTGCTAATTGCTTAGGACCTTGCTAACTTGCTGAGGCTGGGTTTGAACTTTTGATCCTCCTTCCTCAGTCTCACAAGTTGCTGGGATTACAGGCATAGACCACCAAGCCCAGTTCTGAACATGGTATTTCAGAAAAAAGTTGAAACATAGCCTACACTACAGATAGGAAGGTGAAGATTTAGAAACTAATGAAACAAAAGCACGAGATTGAACTCCAGCTCCCGAGGTGGGTCATTCGTAGGTGCTACTTGAGGTGCTTCCCCAACATGGCTTGGTTGAAGAATTTCTCCTCCTACGTTTGGTATTGCCCATTCTGGTCACTGTTGGAGTTATCATGGCATAGTGTTGCCTGATCTCTCAAAAGTTCTAAGACGAACTGCATCTAAAACAGGACCCTCTTAAGAGTGAAAGAGGCTGCAAATAAAAAGTATGTCAGAATAGCACAAAATAAGTCGTGACAGTTTCAGGAAAATGGACATCATGGTCATTCTACTTAAGTCTAGGAAATCAATCTTTCAGGGCAGCTTGAGTTCTGGATTCTGCTGAAGCTCTGAATTCTGAGCTGAGTGCAAGACTTGTCAGAGGTACCACTCAGTCATTTCTCCAGGTTTCGCTACTCTGATCAGGTTCTATAAAGGTCCAGTGTACAGATCAACAGTACTAAACATCTTGTGAACTTTGCCTCTGCCCCAGACAAAAGGAACCTCATTATTCATCTCTGGGCTTGAGCTTTGCCATCTTCAAACTAGTAGGATTCTTTTATCCCTACTTATATCCTCAAGCATTCAGGCTGTCAAGGGGGGCATCATGGGGAACACCTGTAATCCCTATGACTATGAAGACTGAGGCAGGAGGATTGCAAGTTTCAGGCCAGTCTCAGCAACTTAGAGAGATCCTGAGATGTAGCTCAGTGGTAGAGTACCCTGGGTTCAATCCTCAGTACGGTGATAGGACAGAACTGAGGTGGGGTTAGGGAGAGTTCAGGCTTTCAGAAAACAAAAGCTAGAAAGAAGAAAATGTCTTTAGATATATTTACTTTTTGCTCCATAACATAGTTTAGCTCTTTTGTGGGAGAGGCAAATTCTTCCTTTCTTCTCATTATTTTGGAGCCATCTGAGATGTGATCAGAAACTACAAATACAAAGATCAGTACCCCAGGATCATTACTGATACAGCTGACTGTAGAGTATGGTTGTGAATGTGTGGCCAAGTAGACTTATAAATACTTTACCTCCTAGAAACTAGACTTATCTGCTTGTCAAGATGAACAACTTCAGGTGTCTTCTGCAGGGACATTCCCCTCTTACGGAAGGTCACAGAATGAATGAGCAGAGATGATAAACTGGTTCCAAATGACAGAGCCTAGAAAATATTCCAATCTTACCCTGCAGATGAATTACTTCTTTTATGATGAGTGCTATGGTTTGGATGTATGTACACTTCTATAATTCATAAGCTGGAACTTAAACCCCAACATTAGCTATGTCATGAAGGCTTTGCATGAATGGACCAGGTGAGAAAATAACAAGGGGTGCCATCTTTGAATCTGAAAGAGGAATCCTCACCAGACACCAAATATGCTAGTACCTTGCTTTTAGACTTCCCAGTCTCCCCGACTATTAAAAAAAAATACAATTTTGTTGTTTATTAATTACCCAGTCTATGGTATTTTTAATAGCAGCATGAATAAAATAAGACAGCTATAATAATTCTAGTGTGGAAGGAAACAAAGTATCCCTGAGGCTCAAGTTCCTTAATATGAGCAGATGGTAAGAGAGACCTCTCTGTAGGAACACTCAGTCTATGCTTGGTTGTCAGTGGCAAAACCAAAACACAAGTTAATAGCTCAGTGCATAATTTTGCCTAAAGTGCAAGATTTATCTGTACAAAGACTTAAGAAAGAATTATCTAATGTAGCTACTTCTCGGTAAGTTTTCAATAAATATTAACTCTTTATGCTTTCATAGACAGATGAATTATGATTGATTCATTATTATTTCCCTGCCCAGAAACTTTGAAATTACTCATTTTGATTTCTAAATTAAAGTTAGATTTTCTTATCCTATAATGTTATGCTTTTATATTTGGTCCTAATAAAGCTTTCCACAATGTATTCTGTACTTTCCCAATAGGGTCTTTCCATTCCAGACAAAGGACCAAAGGACGCTGATGAGAATGAGTTGTGGAATGTTCATTTTTATTTCTTAGTTGTTTGGATTAAATTACTGTTTTCCTGTTCCAGTCCTATCCCTTCTGTAATAAATATTCAGTGCAAAACTTTAAAAAAAAATCTTATAAATTCCGAATTAAGCAAACCAAAATTTTCTTTTGTTCTCTGGACTACTGGAAGTTTTACTGACTTGTACAATTCAATAATTACTTTTTTTTGTTCTAATTAGTTATACATGATAGTAGAATGCAAGTTGACACATCATACAGAGATGGAGTATAATTTCTCATTCTTCTGGTTGTACACAATGTGGAATCCCACATATTGTACAGTTATATATGTACATAGGGTAATAATGTTCGATTCATTCTACTATCCTTCCTACCTCCATAACCCCTCCCCTCTCTTCACTCCCCTCTACCCAATCCAAAGTAACTCCATATTTCCCCAGCACCCCTCTCTTATTGTGAATTAGCATCTACATATCAGAGAAAGCATTTGGCTCTTGGTTCTTTAGAATTGGCTTATTTTGCTTAGCAATGTATTCTCCAGCTCCATCATTTACCAACAAATGCCATTATTTCATTCCTATTTAAAGCCAAGTAACATTCCATCATATATATTCATTATATATATATAATATATATAATATAATATATAATATATATATATATGATTATCACCCATTTATCCATGGAAGGCCCCTAGGTTCATCCCATAGTCCAGCTACCATGAGCCCAGATGCCATAAACACCAACCAGCCTGCATCACTGAAATATGCTGACCCTAAGTCCCTTGGGTATAAACCCAGGAATGGGTCAGCTTGATCAAATGTTGGCGCCACTCCAAGTCCCCTAAGGAATCTCCACACCAATTTCCTTAATGGCCACACCAACCTGCATTCCCACCAGCAATGCATGAGTGCACTCCCCTCCCCTCCCCTAGCCAAAATCCACCATGGTTCCCATTCTTGACAATCACTGCCCCAACTAGGGAGAGATGAAGTCCTACAGCAGTCCTGATCAGCATTTCTCCAGTTGCTAAAGATTTTGAACATTCCTTCATGTATTTATTGATCAATCACATCTCTTCTTCTGCTCAGTTCCCCAGTCCATTCTCTGATTGGGTCATTTGCCTCCTTGGTGCTAAGTTCCCTGACTTCTTCATATATCCTGCAGATCAATGCTCCATCCGGGTTCATGTGGCAAAAAAAAAAAAAAAAAAAAAAAAAAAAAAAAAACCTTCTGTCATTCTGTAGGCTCTCTCTTCACATTATTGATTGTTTCTTTTACTGAGAAGAAGGTTTTTAGTTTGAATTCATTCCATTTATTGATTCTTTTTTTAAGTAGGTAAAAAATTTCATTTTATTATACACTGAATATTAAGTCTCTCAAATAATAATGAAATTGTGTATCTTTTTTATTATATTTTTGTTTTAATTAGTTATACATGACAGTAGAATGCATTTATGCACTTTGATTTATCATACATAGATGGGATATAATTTCTCATTTTTCTGAGTGTACATGTTGCAGAATCATATTGGTCATACAGTCACGAATATACATAAAGTAATAATATCTGTTTAGTTCTACTATCCTTCCTTTCCCCACAACCCCTCCTCACCCCTCCCTTCACTTCTCTCTACCTAATCTAAGGTAATGCTATTCTTCCCTAGTGCCCTCCCCCACCCCCCGCCAATTTGCAGTTCCACCAGCAATGTATGAGACTACTCTTTTCCCCACATCCTTGTCAACGCTTATTATTACTTGTACTCTTGATAATTGTCATTCTGACGGGATTGAGATGAAATCTTGGAAAAGTTTTGGTTTACCTTTCTCTAATTGCTAAAGATGATAAACATTTTCCATATGTTTGTTGATTGATTGTATTTCTTCTTCTATGAAGTGTCTGTTCACTTCCTTAGCCTATTTATTGATAGGGTTATTTGGGTTTTTTAGTGTTAAGATTTTGTATTCTTTATATATCATAGAGATTAATGCTTTATCTGAGGTGTATGTTGTAAAGATTTTCTCCCAATCTGTAGGCTCTTTCTTCACATTATTGTTTCTTCTGCTGAGAAGAAGCTTTTAAGTTTGTATCCATCCCAGTTATTGATTATTGATTTTACTTCTTTTGCATTAGAAGTCATTTTAAAATACGTTTTAGTTGTAGATAGACAGAATACATTCATTTATTTATCTTTATGTGGTGCTGAGGAGAGAACCCAGGGCGTCACACATGCTAGGTGAGTGCTCTGTCACTGAGCCACAATCCCAGCCCCAGGAGTCTTATTAAAGAAGTCAGATCCTATGCCAACATGGTGAAGATTTGGGCCTACTTTTTCTTCTAATAGATGCAGAGTCTCTTTTCTAGTGTTTAAGTTTTTGATCCACTTTGAGTTGAATTTTGTGCAGGGTAAGAGATAAGGGTCTAATTTCATTTTGTTACACATGGCTTTCTAATTTTCCAAGCACCATTTGTTGAAGAGGCTATCTTTTTGCCAATGTATGTTTTTGGTACCTTTCTCTAGTGTGAGGTAACTGTTTTTATGTGGGTTTGTCCCTGTGTCTTCTATTCTGTACCATTAGTCTACATGTCTGTTTTGGTGCCAATACCATGCCATTTTTGTTACTATGGCTCTGTAGTATAGTTTAAGGTCTGATATTATGGTCCCTCCTGCCTCACTCTTCTTGTTGAGGTTGGCTTTGGCTATTCTGTATCTCTTAGTTTTCCAAATAAATTTCATGATTGTTTTTTCTATAAAGAACATCACTGGGATTTTTAATATGAATTTCATTAAATCTTTTGGTACTGTGGTCATTTTGACAACATCAATTATGCCTAATTATGAGCATGGGAGGTCTTTCCATCTTCTAAGGTCTTCTTCAATTTCTTCCTTAGTGTTATGCACTTTTCATTGTAGAGGTCTTTCACCTCTTTGGTTAGATTAATTCCTAAGTATTTTATTTTGTGTTTTAAGGCTATTGTGAATGGATAGTTTTCCTATTTTCTCTTTTGATAGATTTATCACTGAGGTATAGGAACACATTTGATTTATGGCTGTTGGTTTTATAACCTGCTACTTTGCTGAATTCATTTATGACTTCTAGAATTTTTGATTCTATATTTAGATGATACAAAAAAAAATCCACCAGAAAATTCTAGAACTCATAAATATTTCCTTGTATTGTTGTGGGATTTTTCATTTGTATATTTCTGTTCTTTAAAAGGAATAAGATTCTTAAGGATAAGAAACATACCTACATTTTTCCTGCTTGCTATTGTGCTTACAAATGCATTGAGCAGATAATAGCTGCTAAGTACGTATCCTGGGATATTGTTAAATAAACAAAAGCCTGATGTGTTGTATCATTTCCTGCCTGTGCTCTTCAGTGTAGTGGCCAGATGCAATTCCTTGGTAGCAATTTATGTTTCTGAGTCAAGTCATATTGTAATCAAACATCATTCAAACTAAATCAGAATTTAAACTCCACTACTGTCTTCCCCTTTTCAAAGCACAAATTATTGTTTTTCTAAGGCAGTTCTGAGAAATTGCCCTTTATCAAAATTAGCATATAATTCCATCTCAATTTAGTTGTGCACATTATGTGATAGTTCTCCCTGATTTGACTTCTAAGTCATACCATACAGCATGAATTTTTATATTTTTGAGGACAAAATAATGGTGAAATATCACTTCTAAAGTTTATAACATTTTGATTAGTAAGTTTTGTTTCCTCATCTAAGAAAATGTTCAGAATTATATACATGATTTAGCTGAGGATTTTTTTTATCATGGCATTATCTATAAGAATGGATATGTCAAGAAATAGGAGTTGATAAAATAAAATTCTGATACATGTATTATGTGTGTATGTGCATTATGCATAAAGGTAACTATGAAAACATGTAAAATAATTTTAACTACATGAGCTATGTTATCATTAAAAAATGGTTAATGAACACCATGGATAACAAACAACATTAAAAATGTAAAGCAAGTAAACATAAACTAACAAATAAAATTTAAAAAAAGGTCTACACATTCAAACAAAAGTAAAATTGGTCTTTACCACTGAATGGGTGGAGCAATACATGTTTTACTTTTTAGTTACTATTATCTTATAAGGATAATCTTGGTTAGCTTGTGTTGCTTTGGAAATAAGTAAAAGTAGAAGCCATTTTAGATTTAAAGCATAGATATAAAAGCTGTTATTGTCATAAGAATTTGAAGAAGATCTGTATACTCAATAAGATTAAGTCTGCTTCTGAATATGCAACTTACTGTGGTGGTAGAGTGTGAAATGAGGCAGATATGCTTAGCTAGTAAACTCGAGGTCATAAAATTATCAAGGTTTAAAAATTATTCTCCGCCTGTGTTTACTGGTGGCAAAAAAGCACTTCTTTTTCTAGAAGCTGATGGACTCTCACAGTAATCTGCTATAGTGGTCTGCACAAATTTATTTGCTTCCTTGCATACTAATTTGTAATGAGAATTCCCTTCTGCATTTTAGAGGTCAAAGTGTTAATGATAGAGGCAGTCCTTCTTTCTTTGTACAAACAATGATAAACTCTCATGTTTTGCTTATTATAAATAACTTTGAAAATAACAATGAAAAATAAATATTTTAACAAAAGAAAATTAAGGCATTAAAAGGAAGAAACTGAATAATATGTTTATATAAGCAGCCTGTGGATTTTATAAAAATAATGGTTATTATTTTCATAGTACCTTTTGTACTGGCTTCCTAAGAATATTTTAAACAGTAATTAATTAAGATTTGTGAGTGAATTTAAAGCATGGCTTATGACAATTTCATTCTTTAGTGCCTGGTCCATTAATTTATTCATGATGTACATATTTTTGCATATATTTTTGAGTACCTGCTGTGTATTTCCAACACTTTGCTAAGGTTTAGTGGAGATCAGTTACCCCCCTTCAGGAACTCAGTCTAATTAAGAAATGAATGAATCTCGATTTGCAATATATATGTTTTCCACTGTTAACTAGCATTCTTGTTTCCTATACTATTCTTGTAATGTTTGCAAGGGTTCTTTTTGTAAAAAGAAAAACTTTAGATCAATTAAATTTAATAGAGTTTATTTAAGCAAAGAATAATTCATGAATTGGAGCCCTTAAAGCCAGACGAGGTTGAAAGCCCCGTTTGCACCTTGGGGTGAAGTATTTATATGGAATACTGACTGTGACTGATGGAGACACAGCTGTTACCAAAAGTACATTCCTTAATTAGGTTTGATTTATTTAATTACTAAGTTAGACTGTAGTTCTTTTCCTAAGAACTGAAATTACAGAGACAGCCACAGACCGATGTTCTTCTGCTTATCTAATTGAACTCTTTGGAAATAAATAAAATATTATAGGACTCCCCTGGTTTGCATTTTATCATCAGAGAAAAGTCTCTAAGATCAGGCCTTTATAAATCTGAACCCCTGAGCAGACACAGAAAGATTCTTAGAACTCAGTCTTCTGAGAAATCCTAGATTTAGCCAGTTAAACTGCTATGTCTTATTGCTTTTCCCACATTCTGCCCAATATCCAAGCTCCTTAAGACATATTCCAATCCTGCTTCATGCTCTAGTTCTTTTGACCTATCATCCCACTCCTTTGTCCCCTCATATCCCATCTCCAGGTGTTCTCTCCGGCTCCTGTTAACTAACTCCAAGTCAATGTGTACAGCAGACCTTTCCTATAGTCATCGGCATCGACTCAATGCCTCGGCTTATCCACACCCTCAAACTCACTGTGGACACCTGGCTTCAGTCTCCACTGCTCCCCTGCCTATGACCTGAAGAGTCACCAAATCTAATGAGCATTTTTGATTAATTCTCTTTCACAACCCCTTAATAGCATCTGTGCTTTGCAAAACACTCTGGGCTTCAATGGGTCATGAATCATATTTCCCTTCCCCCCTCGCTGTGTTTCTCCTTCCCTAATTCATTTTTGTCTCTGAAATAGGGATGCATTACGTTTTACATTGAAGATCCTCTTCTTCTCTTACACTGTCTTTTTCTGGATGATTTAATTTATTGCCTGGTATCCATTTCTACCTATGTAGATACCAAATCTCTTTTATAGATTATCTCTTATCTGTTATCTCTCTTTTTTTTTAAAGAGAGAGAGAGAGAGAGAGAGAGAGAGAAAGAGAGAGAGAGAATTTTTAATATTTATTTTTTAGTTTTCAGTGGACACAACATCTTTATTTTGTTTTTATGTGGTGCTGAGGATCGAACCCAGTGCCCCGTGCGCATGCCAGGCAAGCGCGCTACCACTTGAGCCACATCCCCAGCCCTGTTATCTCTCTCTTACATCTCATTGAAATCCCATTGAAAATCCCCAATGAATAGAGTATGTATAGTACATTCTTTCTGTACTAAATGGAATTCAGGATCTTTTCTCTAAATCTGCTTCCCTTTCATAAATCCCCATGTCAGTAAATGGTATCACAATCCATCCTGTTCCAGAAAGCATGGAATAGTATTTGATTTCTTGCTCACCCACACACTCCATCTACACTCATCACAGGTCTTATCAACATGTTCTTGTCTCTAGAATCTGTCCATTTCTCCTTGTCATCCCTATTAGACCTGGTGCAAACCATATGAGTTATTGAAACTGCCCTGAGTCCTTATTTCTAAACTAACTCCCTTCCATTTCATCTTTATAAATTTTAAATTGGATCATTTTATTTCTGTTTTAAATTCTTCAATGGTGTTCATTAACCTGTAATAAAATTTAAATAATATCCTAAGGATTATAAAGTATGATAGTGGCTCCCTATCTTTCTTCCTAGTTTTCCCAGATTTGCACAAGTTCCTCCCATTGAGCTTGGGTGGGGCTTATGTCTAACTTCTAAGTCCCAGAACATTGCAAAAGTAATTTGTTTCTGTCTTGCTAGCAGACTCCCTATAGAGACTCTCCTTGCTAAACTGATGAATCAGTGGCCAAAGTGGGGGAGTCGCATGTGGAAAAGAATTGCAAGCAACTTTCAAAAAAATATATGACTTCTAAGAGTTGAAGGTAGCATCTGGTTGCTGTAACCAGCAGAAAACCCAGTCCCTCAGGCCTATAGTTGCAAGGAATTCTGTCAACAACCTGAGTGAATTGAAAGTGAATTCTTTCCCTGTTGAGCTGCCATATGAGAACTCTTCTCAGTCTTGCAAGATCTTTGGGGCAAGGAACCTAGGAAAACCTGCTGGGCTCTGATTCCCGACTTACAGAAACTGTGAGACAATAAATATGTTGCTTCATGATATTGTGTTTGTGGGTATTTGTTATAACAGCAATAGATAACTAATACTGAGCTTCTGGTTTTTAAAAAGCAGATGGCCTTTTTTCTTTATAGGTGCTGCCCTTGAACTCTTATTTCCTGAAGTATTGTTCCAAGTGTCATAGGATTGCTTCATTGTCCTGAAACAGTCCTCTATTCCAGCCCTACCCTTCCTCCATCTCTCACCTCTCTCTTCACATTATCCCTATTCCTCAGGTCTCAGTTTAAATGTTAATTCCTAGTGAGGGCTTCCTAGATCCTAGAGAATTTAGAACCTTCTGATGTGTGCTCCATAGTACCCTGAACTTCCTGTGATAAAACACGGCCATTTTAAAATAATTAATTTTGAAATATCCACTTTCTATGTTTTTTATATCAGTTCCACAAAAACTGAAACTGGAACTGCTTTGTTCAGTTTTGTGTGTCTAGTATCGTAGTCAGCAAAGATTTAGTACTTTGAGAATGTATTTAAACCAAATGAACAAAAGCAAAGCAAGAAAAACAACAAAATCATTAGAATCAAGCAGATGATGCTGATTTTCTTTGTTTATATCACTTATTTATCAGATAATAGTGGGACCTTACTGTACAGATATATATAGTCATCTGCAAAAATGGTTGATAACTTTTACAGCACATATTTAGTATAAATAGAATTAGAAATTTAAGATAGTACTGACAAGACAACAGTAGGAGTGAACCACCAAGTAAAAAATGAGTCAAGGTAAAGGGCATGTTCACGTACGGTACGTACAATAACACCCCCCACACACTCTCACACACAATGGAGTATCATTTGGCCACAAAAAAAGAGTGATATTCTGTCATTTGCAACAAAATGGATAGAACTGGAGAATGTCAAGTTTTAAAATAAGACAAACACAGAAAGACAACTACCATGTTGTAGTTGAGGTTTAAGAAATTGATTTGAAAGTAGAATAATGATTGTCAGAGATTGGGAAAGGTGGAAAGTAAAAATAAAAAAAGGAAGTTGGATTTAATCAATAAATGCTGTATGCATGTATAGTAGTATCACAATGAACCCCATTACTATGTAACATTAATACTTGTTAATTTTTTTTAAATTAAAATGTGCATTATTATCAACAACAATAGGATGACAATAAAATGCAACTTGGTCAGGTTCTAGGCTGGGTGCTTTAGTATAGAGAGAGATGAGATGCCCACACTGCCTTCACAGGGTCTTATTCAGGGGGTAAGAAAGGAAGTCATGAGACTCAACAAATAATTGGATTATTACTTTACACTTAACAAGGTTATTAGAGATAGGACACATGGCGATCATAATAATTTACAATTATGGTTGTAAGTGTGAGAGGAGAAAATTATAGGATTCCACAAGGGGACCCACAAAGATTCTTCTACGGAGGTTGAATCTCAGAGAGTGAAGACATTCACTAGGTATGATGAATGTTCTGCAAACAATAAAGTGGATGGACTAAACATTTTAAACATTTGTATGAGAATAAACCACAAAGCAGCAAAAAAATCAAAGCATTTTTAGAGAGAAAACAGTAATAAAATTCTTGTTGGTATTTTAATGATAAAATATGTTATTACTTTTTAAAAACTAACATTCTGTCACTTGATTTGCATAGTGATCTGCTGCAGGAAGTAAAGCAATAGCATTCAACTCACACCTTTGTAAGTGGGAGTATAGGGAGTTTAAATACCTGGTTCAAAGTCACATGGTGGCAGGTGGTCTTTGAAAGGAACTGTTAATACCTAAGTGAGTAAAAGAAATGCTTGAGTATTTACATTTAATCTGTGGATCTTAGTCAAATAGGTATCCAGCCACCCTCAATTTCAGGAAATGCTACTTTTAATCTTATCATGTATATCAACTGTACATGAATTAAGAAGCACAGTCACTTTTATAAAATTTCTTTTGATGTGATTTAAAGAAATGTTCATATTTTATGTCCTTGAAGAATCAAAGAACGAAAGAATACATTTACAAAAAGTTATAATTATCTGGTTACTTGTCAAGACTAAGTCACCTTTGTCACATGCCAGACACTCTATAACTCTCATCCTTCTTTTTGATTTATGATCCTAACAAGTAAAATGGGGTTATTGGCAATATTGCTAATATTTTCCATTGATAACAAAGTGTAAAACATGAGCTGTCATAATGTCCAGTGTGTCCAACCAGGTGTAGGGGTTCATCCTCACTATTTCATTTTATCCTGATGATAGTTTTATTGTTATAGTTTGGATATGAAATGTCACCAAAGGCCATGGGTCAACGGCTGAGTTAACAGACTATGGTACCATTGGACGGTGGTAGAATTTTTGGCAGTTGGGGTCTATTAGGAGGAAGTTAGGTCTTTGGGAGTGAGCCTTTGAAAGGGTTGTTAGGACCCTGGTATCTTTCTCTCTGTCTTTTCACTTCAATGCCACTAAAAGACGAATAGCCTCCACTGTGTGCTTCTGCCATGACGTGCTGCCTTGACACAGACCTAAAGCATCAGAGCCCAGGGACCATGGACATAAACCTCTGAAAAAGTGAACCAAAATAAACCTTTCCTTCTTAGAAGCTGACTGTCTCAGGTGTTTTGTCACAGTGCTAGAAAGACGTGGAAATGGGGTGATTTAAAAAGAAAAAAAATCATCATGTTCAGTTGAAGAGAAAAAGGGACTGGAGTAGAATTAGAATGTGGTCAAATCTGCAACCATTCCACAAATAACCTCTGAGTCTCTCTCTCTGGTCCTGCAGAACCTGCCCCTTAGAGTGAGTGTTTCTCTCTGCATGGCGTTTAAATTCTTTTCTTTCTGAATGGCCGTTCGTATGTGTAGGTTCCAGTTCCAATTTCCAGAGGGAACTCCTACAATGAAATCCAAATGCAGAATCACAGCCCACAGGTGCTGTCTGGTGAGGATTATTCCCACTCATTGGAATTCCACCTCCTCACTATCCCCCTTATTCTGCCACCATTTTCAGGTTTCCAACATTCCACCCTATTTCCCAAATTAGCCTCTTCTTGCCTGGCTCCCAGGGGATTTCAGCTTAAATGCTTCTTCTTCAAGAGGATTTCTGTAACCTCATTACTTACATTAAATCTACCCTTGCTATTTTCTACCTAACTACTCCTATCCTTCTATTTTTGATTCCTTCAAAGCAATAACCTCAGCCTATAATTATCTTTTTTGTTTCATGTTTACTTATGTCTTCTATATCATGTCCATTGGACTAGACTATAAATTTCATCAGGACAGAAGTTAGGTTAACCTTTAGTACAAAATTCCTAGAGCCTCGAATAGTTCACAGAACATATAAGAGGCACTCTTTTTTGAAATTAAAAAAAAATGAAACAATTAATTGGCTACCACCACCTTCCTTCATCCAAGAGCTTTCTAGAATACTCCACTGGATTATTGGCAAAACCTTGATTGGGTCCCTCCTAGAACCCATGACAACTGACTTCTTCAAGAGAAGAGACTTTTTTCCATGTAAAGAATATCTAAGTGGTGCCTTCTTGAGTGGTGAACTGTGAGTGGGGCAGTTCCACTTAGAATACTTGAACATGTTACTGAAATGTAAGATTTGGTTTTAAAGCAAGCTCTCTTCAGAGAGCTTAATGATCTTTTCCAAGGTCACTATTTGAATTTGGATTTGTCTGACATTGAAGTTCAGACTGTGTCCATTTCAAACAAGCCCTGACTGATGTAATGAAATTGACTTTCTTATCTGCCAACTCCAATCCCAATTGACATTGTATTTTGCACCCCTGGAAGAATTAAAAAAAAAAAAAGGAGGCGAATGGTTGGTAGGCAACCAAGGCACCAGGATGTCCTGGTTGCAGCATAGTCAGTTAGAATCTGGCAAATTTCCCAGGCTTGGAGTATCAGCAAAAAATTATTTATCTGGCCTGTAATATCATAACAGGGGCTGCCACGAATCTAATCTCTCATACTAAAATTATAAACATTATTTCCAATTTCACATCATCTAACATGTCATTATGTTCTTTAAGATAATTTAGCTAATGATTTAATCTATTGACAAATTTATCCAAAATTATAGTATCAGCCCTGAGAGAAATTCTGTATAAGCCACTAGTTTTTAAAAGGGAGATTTTTTTTCTGTTTTTAAGGCAGTTATATTTTACCTGAGCGAACTCATATATGTAAACAATTAAATTACCTGAATATAATAAATAATTCAGATTTGTCTTAATGATAGACTTCAGGTGATAGCCATTAATCAGTCTCTCATTCCCAAGAAAGATATTAGGGCAGGGGCCGGGGTTGTGGCTCAGTGGTGGAGCACTCACCTGGCATGTGCGAGGCCCTGGATTCGATCCTCAGCACCACATATAAATAAATAAATAAAATACAGGTGTTGTGTCCAACTACAACTAAAAAAATAAATATTAAAAAAAGATACTAGGGCAGCCATGAAGAACAAGCAGAAAAGGTTTAAAAAATATTACTGTGTAACACATGGGCACTCACAGAAAGTACAAAAGATTTGAAACTGAAGAAGTTGGAATAGTTGAAACTGGGCAAAGATTTGGAGAGAGAGTGCAGTATATACCCATCCCCCATCCCACACCATCATGACCTCAGGAATAAAGCACCTTGTTTACCTCAAAACTAGTGAGGAGCTTGAATTCACCACCATAAGAACTGGCTATGTGGCCCCTGCATTAAAAAGATGAAGTGAATGAATATCTTATAACTGAGAAATATCAGCTATGAGAAGCTTCCTCAAGTGACTTTTTATAACAAAGTTGGGGTTATGCTTTGGAAAGAGACTGCTCTGCCACTAACTACACTTTTCAGGTATGTTTCTTGTGGACCTACAAATGGAAGATCTCATTTCAAACCTTGTATTGAAAGATCTCAAGAAAGATACCAATAATGCTCAAACTTAATCAGAGGGACTAAGCAAGGAGTCATATGTGACCAGCTGGAAATTGAAGTCCCCTTCTTGGTCATTGGCAATCAGAGGAGATGTCTCCAAAGAAACTCAGTAGGGCTTCTGTGACAGAAAATGCTGGTATCAAAATGAGTCACAAAAGAAGTAGACAACTCAGCCCTTTACCCCTGCAGGAAGCTGGATTATGCCCAAATTATGGAAAAGGGGACTTTAACGGTCAATCACATTCAGAGATGAGATTGTCACATTGGACAACATGTTATTTTAGCAAATAGAGTCTGTTTCGGAGAACAAAATAGCTGAAGATCTCAGAAGTAGGAAAATGTTCAGAAAACGTATAAAGCTTGCTTTAGAGTGGAGAAGAACTGAGAGAAAAACCATCCCTGGGGCAATATTCTGAACAATGATTATAAATAATAAAGCAGTTCTCTTTATTCTCAGGATTTCTGGTTCTTAAAGACTGTGGATGTTTTCCTAGTGGGAATGCTCCTCCACTTGGGATTGCTAAAATTTGTGACATAATTTTTCCACACTTGATAATTGCATTTCCTATCCCAAGGAAATAAAAAGTGCATGGTAAGGAGCGGGATGAAGAGTTAAGTCAAAATGAAAAATAGTGATAAAAATAGCACCATTAAGCCTCTGTAATATTCATGCACTTTCATCAAATACAGTAAACTCTCATTAATTTGAGTTAACCAAGTGGAACTAACATGGTGTCCTCTGTGTGCCAGGCACACTGGCAAACACTGACATTGCATGTGACTTCCTCGGGCCAGAGCTCCTCCATAGGGTGCTGGGAATAGGTTTCCAGAGGGCCAAGATATTGACAGTCAGAGGGACCTGAGGTTGAGGTAGCCTTGGCCGGTTACCCCAGTGAGCTGCTCAGATAAGACTGCCCTCTACACTTGTTCTAACTTGAAAGAGGTTGAGAAAGAGTCCTCCAGGCAATTCTGTGAACTAGATATTAACAGTTCTCATAAAACAGGAAATGGAAGTTTATAGAGAGGCTAATGAAATTTGTAGGGAAGAACTAATTTTCAATCTAACAAACTATTTACTACATGACACTTTCTTCCAAATTAACAGCAAATTAGGAGAATCGAGTTTTTCTTTTCATGATAACTTATGAGAATTTGTTTTGTGGGTAAGGTTTTAAGAGTACAATTTAATTCCTTGAAAAAAGTTTCTGAACAGTTTAATTGTCATCTATTTACACAGATAGTGATTCATATACTCATTGTAAATAATTGATAATACTATATGCAGGACTATTCTGAGTATATGTATGCATTTATTTACTCATACAAAAATTAGTCACAGATACCATTTTAATCCCTATTTACAGAGAAGGAAATTGATTCAAGGATAATATACATAACTTATATAACACATCATGGCTTCTAAGCTAAGAAGATTTGGGCTCAGCTAGCCTGATCTCAAAGCCAGTGCACTTAATGATAGGACATTGTCTTTTTTATTGAAAATCTTGAATGAACACATAAATAAGGGAAGCCATGAAGAAATGAATAAAAGTTAATTTCATGGCATGTAAATTGTTTTAAGAATGTTTGATGCAAATTAAAATGCATTTGAACTAATTTTAAAAAATCTTTGAAAGCAGATTTAGTAGACGGGTCATAAGTAGTGAGACAATATCATCACTCAAAGGACACTTATCCATGATGTGTTCAAATGTCCACCTATTCCTAGATGACCTTGAAACAATTCATCATTTGCAAGTTTCAGTTCATTTATGTAAAACTGGTACTTACAATGTCCCTGTGAGTGTTGAATGAGATTATGTACATTAAGTGCTTACCATAGCATTTGCTGTATAGTAAACACTCAAAGGTAGCTATAATCACTATGTCCAAAATTTTTTAAATGCAATAAATATTAATAACAATATTTTGCATTTTGAAATATCATCAAGTGCGCTGGGGATGTGGCTCAAGCGGTAGCGTGCTCGCCTGGTGTGCGTACGGCCCGGGTTTGATCCTCAGCACCACATACAAACAAAGATGTTGTGTCTGCCGAAAACTAAAAAATAAATATTAAAAAATTCTCTCTCTCTCTCTCTCTCTTTAAAAAAAAGAAATATCATCAAGCTAAATTGGTATAAGATGATAATTAGCATATTAAAACAAAAATCCACACATCAGAATTATTTTTGTCCTTTTACAAATGACAATAAAGGCAAAAAAAGAGAAGTATCAGAAGCCAATTACCTAAGCTGTCTGTGACATTGAGCAACTGAAAATCTGTGAAGTTAAGTGGAAAATGTTCATTGTTACTAGAAAAAAATACTTTTATAAGAAAATAGAAATGAGACTACAAAGGTTATTTTTTTTTGTAAACTCTAAAAGAATAAGGAAATATACAAACTGTCTTTATAAAAATGTGTGTCATAATGAGAATTCCTAAGACTATTCTAGAATTATGTGTTTTTCAGATAATCACTGTTTTCAATATGAATAACTTATGAATTTTCACTCTTGCTCACTTTAGTCTTAAAATGGCATTTATTTGAAAAAGACATGTATATAAGAGAAAAGTATGCATTTATTCCATCTTTAAAATATCAGTATTTTTTGAAAATATTTTTTGATCATATTTTCTGAATCTGGATCTTATTTTTTGCGGGGTTGGGTACCAGGGATTGAACTAAGGGGCACTACCACTGAGCCACATCCCAGCCCTGTTTTGTATTTTATTTAGAGACAGGGTCTCATTGAGCTGCTTAGCACCTCACCATTTCTGAGGCTGACTTTGTGTGTTTGTGTGTGTTTTGGTAGGAGGGTTACTGGGAATTGAACTCAGGGGGACTGAGTCACATCCCCAGCCCTTTTTATATTTTATTTAGAAACAGGGTCTCACTGAGTTGCTTAGCCCTCAACATTGCTGAGGCTGGCTTTGAACTTGTGATCCTCCTGCCTCAGCCTCCAGAGCCTCTGGGATCACAGGCATGCGCCACCACATCCAGGCTATTCTAGATCTTATACTGAAATGGTGACTTCTTGTCAAACATTAAGATGCATGTTTTTTTTAGTTATAAGTAAGATGGTCTCATGTAAATTTAATAAGTGATTTAATCTTCATATCCTTTCCCTGACACTTTTATATTCTGAGGATTAGAATTTCATTATTTTCTACTTTACATGCATATTTCCTCTGAAGAATGAAATAATTTGTCTGAAGATGAGTTGATCCCCTTACAATGTTGGTGATGTTTTATGGTTTTAGATAGCTTTGGCTCTTTCCTATGCCCTGAGAAATATGCATTGACCAATCCACCAATTCAGTTCAATCTACATTTATTGAGTCCTTATAATGAACCTATTGGTAAGATTCAGTCACTCTATTACTGTGTCTATCTGTAATTTTCACCCTATACTAGTCCTCTTAGCCAACTTTTTTCACTCTATTTACAATATAGGAACTACAGAAGCAAGAGACAGAGGTGTCATGGCTGGGAATCTGGGAGAAAGTGTAGCTTGTCATTTACTGTGTGTGCATCCTCAGGAGATGAATCTGTCAGAACGATGAAGTGAGCAGCTGTAGATGAGTTTCAGTGTTTATGAGATCAGGTCCGTGGTGTGCCGCTAAATCCTTACAATGGACTTTGGTGGGGAGGGCTGGTAGGAGTCTTTGTCAATCCCCTTTGTCTCAGTTCTTCCACCCTTGATTGATTTCAAGCTACCAATGTGATGTTATTAATAGGAAACTGGAAATATATGAACCATATGAGTGAGTGCAACCCATGTCCAGCTAAATACTACATCAGGGGCATGATCCTCGGAAGGAAAAACTGACTGCCCTTGTCATATCCAAGTATTTTCACTTAATTGCTTGGCATCTTGTCATATCCATAAAAGAACCACTAGCAAGACTTGCCTTATAGATAGAAATTATAAGAATCAAAACCATCCATTCTATCTTAACCCTGAAACTAAAGTCTCCGAAAGCCATAATTTGAAGCTTTTTGCTCCCAAGATTTATCCTCTAATTTAGGAAAATCACAGTTCCATGAAGTCTGCTCTGGCTCTTGCAGGAACCAGCAGCAATACACTTTGTTTGTATCGCCTTTTATTTACTCAGCAACTTCTTTTCCACTTTTTGTGTTTTAAGGACATAACTGTTATTATATTCACTTCTTTTTCCACTGGAATGTAATTATTTTTGATGACTATAACATAATGTTTTCCTGACATTTTGAATATAGGGTTGGGTCAAGAAATATAAAGCTTTGGCTGAAGTTAGCTTTTCTTAATACAAGATTGTTAGGTATAGTATGTTACTTGCACAACCAATGAGTTTGGTCACTGTGACATTGTAATATATATGTTCACAAAACTTCCTGGCCACACCTATGAGTTTTGGCAGAGAAAAGGAGATACGAATCTCTGACTGGTCATCCCAATCGGGGAGAAAATATCAAAAGTTTAATTCTGTGGAGAGTCCTAGACCAGAATATTCCCTTTATAATATTATTTCATATAGGATAGTTATCATAGATAAATACAATAGCATTATGCAATGGGATCTTCAGAGATCTTTTAATTCATTAAATTGTGTGCTTCTCCAATGAACAATTATCTTTCCAAAGTCACACTGCCAGTGTGTGGCACTGTTGATCTCCTGGCTCTCAGTCCAATGCTGTTGTGCTCTAGAGCACAGTCTCCCATAGGGGACACCAACTCAGGTTCTGTCTTTGAAGCTTGTGCCAACTAAGACACAACAAATCTGACTCAAGGAGTTTACCTCTCAAATATACTAAATTGAATTAATAGGCCATTTATTTCTTGCTCTAAACAAGGAGTAATATAGGCATCTGATACCTCAGAAAGGCTGGGTGGTTTCTCATGATGGCTGTCTCTTATCACACTGAAATGGTTCATTCAGACAACAGCTGCAGAGACACAGGAGGGGTGGAAAGTGGTCTGAAATTCTTCCAAGAAGAGCATTTCACGGGAGAGAGAACAGATGTAAAGATCAGACATGACTTTGCAAGGAATAGAAAAGTATGGCTCTATCTTCTGATCCTGATAGCTATAAAATTATAATATGAAAGTAAATTAAATAACAAAAATAGGTTAAAACAAACAAACAATCCTTACTTGAAGTAGGAGAGAATTATTTCCTCCATTCCTCCTGAAGGCACAATACCTCCTATTGAACATGAAGACACTGAAAGAGTAAGAGATGACCTTGTCAACTGACACCAAAGGGTCACTGAATTTTTTCAGTGTTTTCCAGTAAGCAGTTCCCAATATTTCCCAGACAGTCTCTCAAATATAGGGGCCCAGCTTGTTGTTCATCCATCAATCAATATTTACTAATTTATGTTAAATAGGTATGTTAAATATAACATCACTTATGAGCATGGTTTAAAAAAATAACCTTTATGGATTAAGAAAGCTTTGTTGTAAAACTACCTTCCTGACAAGCAGATGCCAAGCAATTAAACGACAATACTTGCTGTGACACGGGCTCACAAAGAGGTAGAAGAGAGGTTGGTGCTTAGGTAGTGCAAAACAAAGTAAATGCCAATAAAGATCCAAAGCCTCACCTCATCTACTGAGTCACAATGGGCCACTGTGGCAGATGACAGGATTTTGACATCTGAAAGAACTAAAAGTAATTTTCTCTTGACAGTAATATGAAATTCTCCTCCAAGACAGGCTGACAAAGATTGTAAGGAAAAATGAGAAGTCACAAATTTGGAAATCCCAAGGTCAAAACCCAGCAGAATGTCACTTAATGAAATCATTAAATGCCACTTTAACTTTGGTTGATGGAAATAAAATAAATTGACAGCATCAACAATGTGCTTTGACTCCCAAAAGTCACAGTAGAGAGATAGTCAGGCATCTCACAGTTACCCAAGACTTGGAGATAGAGACTTTACTTCCCAGGACTCTCCATGCCAACCTTTTCAAAAATACAGTAATAAAGCTTTTATTTACTTTACATGCAGCTTCATTGTGTGCAATTTTAAAAAATTGGGGATTCGGTTATGGCTCAGTAATAGAGCACATTTTGAACATATGCAAAGTCCTGGGTTCAAAGCCTCCACCAAAAGAGGACAAAAAAAAGAATCCTTTGAGCAACATAAGTATGTAGCATTTGACTTTTAAAAAGTCAATTCTTTGCCTCATAATAATTTTCCATGAGATGTAAACATTCACTTATCTCCTCTCTTGTCCCACATAGATCTTTCAGAAATCACTATTGATTTCTTCCTGCAGAATACATCCAAATTCCAACCACTCTTACCATCCCTGGTGTTACAGTGCTCATGGGAGCCACCAGCATCTCCTCTTTAGAGACTCACCTCTTAATTTATCTCTCAGTTCCTTTCACCTTTGGTTACCCCTATGCTGCCTTTTCAACACAGCAAACCATCTGGGCCTTTTAAAATCTAAAAATGTATTTAAAAAAAGAAAGAAAAAGCAAGTTAGATAATGACAATTTCATGGTCAAACATGAATTCTTCTCCAGGACCTACGAACGGGCTCCTCTCCACCTCTACCTTCTCCTTGTTCACTCTGCTTTGACCCTCCAGGAGGCTCTGCCAGCCTTGGGCTTTTGCAGAGACTGCTCATTTTTCTAGGAATATTCTTCCCTCTTCCCTCAGCAATGGCATAGGTAAGTCTGTAACCTCCAAGGGTCAAATATCACTTTATAAATAAGAACCACCCCACCCACTTTAGATTGCCCTCAACCTGTTCTGTTTATTTCCTGTGTAGCTCTTATATAGAGTTATTATCTCTCTGTTATAAGTTCTACAAGGACTGGTGTTTGTGTTGTTCACTATTATATCTGGGTACCTGTAATGGCCTGATACTCTTTGCTATTACTAAAAAAATAAAAGTATTAATACATGAATTTTAGGTGATGGCATAAAGGCTTATATCTCTAGCAGGGCTCGGGAAAATTTTAATTCTAAAAGCTTACTTTGGAAGACATAAGAAAATAGTTTGCATCATACTGATATTTGTTTGTTTGCTTGTTTTTGTTTGTTTGTTTTTGTTTTTTGTTTTGTTTTGTGCTACTGAGGATTGAACCTAGTCACATTTTGCCATTGAGCTATATCCCCAGCCCTTATAATTTTTGATTTTGGGACAGGGTCTTTCTAAATTGCTGAGAATGGCTTTGAACTTGTGATCCTCCTGTCTCAGCCCCCAGAGTCACTGGGATTACAAGCGTCCACCACTGTACCTGGCTTCATACTGATGTTTTGAGTAACTACTTTATACATGTAGTCTAGTGGTTATAAACAATGGCAAACACACTTTTACTGGATTGCACAAATTAGGATGTGATAAAGAATAATGATCAATCTACTTAAATTTTTTAAACTTATATTTTTAATAAAATTAGAATAATCAATAACATTTAAATAGCAGTCGTACTTTGCAAAGTCCATCTTCTTGAAAGTGCTTTAGTTAATGGGTTGACACTTTCTCAGGCTCATTATTTATACTTTCTCTAGACCCAAACTAACCAAAAGTGTAGTGTGAGGATTTGTGTTGTACAAATGAGAAAATTAAGTCTGATGAATTTTGAGGAGAATTACACAAGCTTACCCAGTTAATTTAAGACTCTTTTACTGTGACATCTTTCCTGACGATGTCACAGTAGAGTTGATGATACTGTCTTCTATGCCTAAGTGGCTTCTCCAACATCCATATAGCAGCGAGTTCCTCAATGCTTCTGTGGCTATTTCATTACAGCTATCTTTCCCTATCCTAGAAGTTTTTTTTTTTTTTAATTTGCATTTATTTCCACCTAGCTAAAGAAGTTCAGGAATACTATTTAATATCTTGCAGATCTACAATAATTCTGCAGATATTTTGCTAATTAATTTTGTCATTTTTGATATTATATAATTTGATTATTTTTTTGCACTTAGTAATTCACACTGAAAAGGAAAAAAATATGGGTCCCAAGATATGGCAAGCCTAATTAGATGAGGCATGAAAAGTTCAGAGACATTAAAATATGGTTTTATTTTTGTAGTGCTGGAAATTGAATCCAGAGCCTCAAGCATGCAGGGTGCATGATCTACCACTGAGACACAACAACACCCTTGAATGTAGCTTTTTGACATCTATTCTAATCATTTCAACAAGATCTAGGCACAGGAATTCTTTTGGTTGATTGTTAGATTTTTTCTTTCTCAAATATACCAAATCTATATCTAAGAAAGCCTCATTAATATACCAGGAATACTTTGATTTTACAATGATAAAAAATGGAATAAATAAACCATACAAAGAGAACATATTATTTTCTACTGGTTTTCAATGAAAGCTATCCTTAGCAAAACATTAGACTGCAAACAGAACAAATGTTTATTTTTCTTAGAAGCTGAAACAATATTGATGTGACTACCATTGTATGAAATTTATGGCACATATTGTTAAGTGTATGCCTTGCTGAATTTTCACAAACTAAACCCACCTGTATAAATGGCATCCAAATAAAGACACCAATGAACAGAATTAAAGTTTCCCTATGTTTCCTGCCAGCCACTATACTCCTACCTCCATGTGCTAGGTGAAATTTCTGATTCTTCATTTTTGTGTGATATTTCTAAGCCCCTGGAAAAGAAAATCTCTTGGAGCAATAGTTGAAGCTGCCACCCTTTAAAGGGATAAATAAAAGCTATTTAGCTGGCATATCATAAGTACTTGCTGGAAAGCATGACAAAACCACACTTCTGCCTGCAAGGTCTATGCATTCTAAACAATAGGATTCAAGATGTATAGTTTAAGTCATGAAGCTTTCTTTTAATTAAATTTATTTTCACTTGTCCATAAAAACTAAACGTATTAATGGGGTACCATGTGATATTGCAATACACACAGATACTGTGTAATATTTAAATCAGGATATGGTTTTAGTCAGCTTTTTGGCTGCTGTGACAGAAGCCCTGACCAGAATAATTTTAGAAAAGGGAAAAGTTTATTTGAGGGCTCATGGTTTCAGAGGTCTTCGTCCATAGAAGGCTGGCTCCATCCCTTGAGCTCAAGGTGAGGCAGAACAACATGGCAGAAGTGTGGCAGAGGGAAGCAGCTCAAATGGTAATCAGCAAGCAGAAAAAGGGACTCCACTTTACAGATAACAAAATATATACCCCCAAGCCACACCCCCAATTACCTACTTCCCCCAGCCACACCCTACCAGCTTCCAGCTACCACCCAGTTCATCCCATCAGGGATTAATTCAATGATTAAGTTTAAGGCTATAATCTATTCATTTCTCCTCTGAACCTTCTCACATTGTCTCATACATGAGCTTTTGGGGAACACCACATCTAAACCATAATAGACGTTATGGACTTTACGGTTTAGATATAAGGGGTTGCACAAAAGCTCATGTGTGAGACAATACAAGAACATTCAAAGGTGAAATGATTGTATTGTGTTTTAATCTAATCAGTGGATTCATCCACTGATATGAATAAACTGGGTGGTAACTGGGTGTGTGGTTGAGGAGGTGTGTCACTGAGGGTATGACTGGGGTTTCTATTTTGTCCCTGGTGAGGGGAGCTCTCTCTGCTTCCTGACTGCCAGGTCTTAATGATGTCCTCTGCCACACCCTTATGTCATGATGTTCTGCCTCATTGTGGAACAAAGCTCTGGTGTCAACCCACTATGGACTGAACCTCTAAATCTATGAGATACAATGAACTTTTCCTCCTCTATGTTGTTCTTGTCAGGTCTTTTGGTCACAGTGATGAAAAAGGATAAACATATCAACATCATTTCTTTATGGTAAACAGGTTCAAACTCCTTTCTTCACGGTTTTTGAAACCTATAGCACATTATGTTATCTATAATCACTCTAGTGTGCACACCAGAAGTCTTACTTGTTTCTAGCCACAGCTTCATGCCCACTGATCAACATTTCCCCATCTCATCCTTCCTAGCCTGGTAATCCTACATTTTACTGCTCATCTGAATTTCCTGGATTGTGGATGGTATTAAAAATGGCTGGAAGGAGAACTTAAGAACTCTTCATTTTATATTCTCATAAATAATGAAACAAATTAATACAGACACATACTTATGTAATCTAAAAAAAAACTCTTTTAGAGGGGAATTTTAGGTCAATAAAGAATGTAATACCAAATATTTAATTTAATCCCATTTGGGGGGATTAAATAACTTAGCAATGTTTTAAGTTCATTTTCATGTGTAATTTCCTAATCTTTTTTACACAATGTTGTTATTAATTAATTTTAAAAATGTCTAAATCCTGTTAATATTTTGTTCTGGGATGGACATAGTAGTGTTTATGTCTGTAGTTAAAGTCTCTTAAGGAAAAACTACACTGAGAAAGATGTTTTGTTTAAACTAATATGTTTAGTGTCATGAAGAAAGATTTTTAAGTTGCAACATCTGTTTGACCTTCACATCAAAAATGCAAATACCATGATCTGGGAAATTATAGCAGATCCCATTTGCTACCAAAACTTCAGGAGCTTTGTTCTTGGTCTAATCAGAAAAAAAAACACATATTTATATGTGTATTTATATTTTATATATATATATGTGTGTGTGTGTGTGTGTGTGTGTTATTTCTGATATTAAGGATAGAATTCTATAAAGTAGATAAAAGAAAAAAATTCATAAAAAATCTGCATTAAGATTAAACAAATCTTCACCCATTTTTTCCTTTACTCTGCACACGGTATGATTTTTAAAATTTAGTCTTTATTCTATTTCTGAAATAATTTAGCTGCGGCAAAACAGTGAAAATGTTGTCTTGTTTCAAAATTATTATCGAGTTAAAAAGAACACTTATTGGATGGTGCATTCTTTCCCCACTGATTTAAAGTGAACTATCAAATAAGGAAATTCTTGTTTATACTTTGAAATCTTTCTAGGCTTTACTCTGTTTATTTAATTTGATGTTTTTGTCATTATCATACTTTCCTTTTACTTTTTAAATTTTAAATTTTTACAAAGGATTTTAATTGCTGATAGTGTGTTGTCTTGCTTCATTTACATAATTTTATACTATGTTGTTAATATTAAGGAATCCTTATATCACTAAGCTTCCATTTATTTCCTGTCAGTTTGTGTCCTGTACTAGCATGTAGTTTATTTCTATTTATTGTAAATTCTACTATATCTGTTACTAATTTCACTTAAAACAACTATTATGTTTAAAGAGATTTTTAAAATACATGTTACATTTATACACAAATTTGCCATTTCTGTAGCTCTTCAATCCTTTGTGTAGATATAAATTTCCATCTGCTATTATTTTTATTCTGTGTAAAAGACTGACTTTAGCAAATTTTGCAAATTTGTTAATCTTTATATATATATATATACATGTAAATTTTATATATACACACACATACACACACACACACACACACACACACACACACACATATATATATATATATACCCTAAAGAGTTTAATTTGACCTTCAACTTTGAAAGATTGTACTGTGTATAGAATTCTAGACTGATATTTGTTTTCATTATCTTTATAGACTGTAAAAGCTGTTCCACTGTATTCTGGCTTGCATTGTTTCCAACGGAAAGTATCCCATTATTCTTATCTTTGCTCTTCTGTACTTACGTGTTTCTGCTTCTCACATGCTTGAAAGATTTTTCTTTGCATTTCTAGTTTTAAGCATTTGATTATAATGTGATTTAATGAACTTTTCTTCATAACTAGGTTTATGACCTATGTTCTTGGTTTTCTTTGAACTCCTTCTGCCAGAATCTTCATAATTTTAATTAAATTATGAAAGTTTTGAGGCATTATTTTTTCAACTACATTTTCTTGCTTCCCCATGTCTTTGGAGATTCCACTTACTAAATTGTGCCACACCTCTTTTATGCTGGGTTATTTTTGTTTTCCGTCGTTTATCTTTTTGTTTTACTTGATAGTTTCTATTCCTATTATTTCTACATTAAGTTCATTACTTTTTCTTTCTGTGGCATCTCATCTTATGGTAATTCCCTCCATGTGTTTTTCATTTTAGATATAACTTTTATCTCTAGAAATCTTTTTTATATCTTCCAATTATCTGCCCATTATGTTCATGTTTCCATCCCTTCTTTAACATATTCATATTTTAATCATTGTGTTAATAATTTGGTAATTTTTATCCTATTTAATCTATTATTTTATTCCTATTGATTGATATTTCTCCCGATTATGGATATTATTTGGATTTTTTCCATGTCTGATAATTATTATCAGAAATTTAGCAAATGAAAAATAAGATTCCAGGTAAATTTCAATTTAGGATAACGAAGTATAGTGGACTAATGTTCATACTTTCCCCAAATTCATATGTTGATATCTTCATGAGTAATGTAATGGTAACAGGACATGAGGTCTTTGAAAGGTGCTTATGTCATGAGTGTAGAATAATCATGAATGATATTAGAGATTGTCATGTGTTAGATATGAGACATCCCCCAAAAGCTCAGGTGTGAGAAAATGCAAAAATATTCAGAGGTGAAACAGTGAGATTATGAGAGTTTTAACTTAATTGGTCAATTAATCCACTGGTATGGTTTAACCAGGTGTTAACTGTAGGCAGGTAGGGTGTGGCTGGAGGAGGTTGGTCCCTGGAGGCATGTCTTTGGTGTTTATATGTTTGTATGGTTATATGTTTATATGATTAACAGAGCTCTCTCTTCTGTATGGTAGGAGCCATCTCCACTCTGACCAAAGGGAACAAGTTTTTTTGCTGTCATGAATTGAGCACTTTCCTTCACTATGCCCTTCTACCATGATCTTCTTGTTCACTTTGGGCTCAGAGCAATGGAGTCAACCAGTCATGGACAAAATCTCTGAAACTCATCCAACATAAACTTTTTTGTCTGCTAAGTTGTTCTTTTCAGGTCTTTTGGTCACAGGGATGCAAAGTTGACTAAAACAATGACCTTATAAGAGACTCTAGATACTTTGCTAGCCCTTTTTCTGTTATGTGAGGATATAAAGAGAAGTTAAAAGCCTTCGGACCAGAATTGGTCCCTCATCAGAACCCCACATGCTAGTACCCCAAACTCAGACTTCTAAGCTACAAAACTATAAGATATACATTACTGTTTTTTCACACTATCATAGTTTTCTATTAAAAGTTTGAACTGAGACAATAATACAGTATTTTAGTATGGATATGTTACATGCAATATCATGGACACATTAAAATGTACAAATTATTTTTCAGAAATCCAAATGTACCTAGATATTCTGTTATGTATCTGGTAATGATTCTAGTAAAAAAAATTATGTGAGATTGTGAATTTGACACAATTTTGTACTGTTTGTTTGTATTATTTTAAATACTTTGAACTATTTTCTGAAATGCAGTGAGCCTACTCAGAATCAGATCATTTTAGGGTTTTACTTTTCAAGTACTGTTAAAGTAGATCAGACACAGCTACTAATCTAAGGCTAATTTCATCCCAGTTCTGGAAAAAAAATACTTCTGCAGTGCCCTATGTGGTAGGAGCCATCTCCACTCTGACCAAAGGGAACAAGCTTTCTCCAACTCTTCATCACAACTCCACATGGCTTCTTTTGTTTCCACATATACATGAATGATCAATCCTCCTCAAAGGTATAAGAGGACTTGACTTCTCTGTGGATTTCTGGAACTCATATCTTCCTCTGCAGTATTCCACCACTCAAATTTTCAATACCCTGGACTCCATGAGCTTCAAAATCTGCCTCCTTATTTACCAGTGATATTGGGCTGTTTGAGAGTCCAACTCCTTATGCTGCAGCCTGAAAACACTCTCTAGGAGGTGAATTGGGGGCACTTATTAGGTTCACCTTATTTGTTGCCTTTCTTGTGCTGCAAGTTGTCCAGTGCTTTAAAATTGTTATTTTGTATTTTTTTGTTCATTTTTTCTATATGGTTAAGGAAGGAAGTTAAACTAAATGTTATCACTGTCATGGTGAATCTAGGAAGTTTATTCATTAGGATTTTGTCATAAAATTCGCTAAATCATAATTTTAGGAAAATTAAAATGGCATATGAAGACTTTACAATTAGTAATGTGTTAAAGAGCTCTGTTTGTTTAAGATTTTTATTTTTAGTTAAGTTGAACACTAACCTTCTTATAGATCTTGCATATTTCAAATTGATCATTCCAAAGTCCTTAATGATTTTTGTCATTGTTGTTGTTTGTTTGTTTTCATAGTTAACAAACTCTTTTAAATTTATGTTTCAAGTAAGTTATTGTGGTCATATTGGAAAACCATTGATGTATATATTTTGTTACTTGACAATTTAAAAATATTTTCAATGGCTTTATGACTTTTTTAAAAATTTGAAAACAGAACAAATTCTGTCATTGATACTTGTATTAGTTTTTAACTGCTACTCTTGTTGCTCATTGAGTATTTATCATGTGCAAGTTACTGAGGTATGCTCAAATTTTTTCCTAATTCATTCATAATATGACTTTATGAACTAGTCATGATTATTATTTTAAAGTTATTAAGGTTCAAAGACTCATTATGTGGCAAAATATAGACCACTAATGAAACACACTAATTTACCTGAAATTGTTGGAGGTATCGCTCTGCTTTTCATCAATATTACAAATATCTATAACGACTGATTTGTTAAGAAAGGTTTATTTGGTCACATGGTTTGGGGACTTCCCATCCATGTTCAGGTAATCTGATTGCTTTTAATTCTCTGGTGGAGATGAAAGATGACAATGGTGGGAAGCAAATGGGTGAAAAAAACTGCTCACCTCATGCCCAGAAGCAAAAATGAGAGCAAAAAAGAAAAGATTGGATCCTAGGATAGTCTTTGAGGACATGCCCCCCATGATCTAAGACATATCACCAGGTCCCACCTTATAAAATTTCCACTACTTCCCTACAGTGCTGAGCTGGTGATCAAAACTTTAACACATGGGCCTTGGGGGAAAATTTAACATCCAAATGACAGCTCTAGATTTAAGGAGTGTACCCTTTTCTATTTATAATAGCAGCTATTTATAATTTGTTTTCTTTCTTTTCCATATTTAAACCCTTTATTTTTTTCTATTTTATGAGATCCATGTAAAAATTAATGCACAGTTTCGGTAGAAGACACTATTATCATCTTGAGTCTAATGAGTATGCTAATGACGATAGTACTAACAATTAACATTATGATAAAGATATTGTTACTTCAAAATATTACTCCAATCAAAACAAAGAATGGTAGAGTAAAAAGAATCGGATTTCAGGTTGAGAATAACATGGGTTTTTATTCTAGTTTTCTAGCATATTGGAAAGTAAGTGAGGTGTAATTCTTTATCCATTGACTATATGCTGAGACTGTGACATGACATAATCAAAATCCTGCAAAGTGCTTCTATAATGGTCTTAATGTCTTAGGCCTCTATCACTATCATAGAACATGACTCAATAGTGTTCTTTTTAAGGAGACTGAGAAATATGTGAAGCAGACCAGACCCCCATATTCCCAGCATGAGTAGAGTTACCAGGCCACTGCAGATTGATATAGAGCTCTGACCAACAGCTCACATATATGTGAAAATAAATGAGTGTCAGTTTACACTATGGAGTTTTCAGATGGTTTGCTATACAGGATGATAGGAATAGCTAATGAATGCTAGGATCTTCTTCCATGATTGTATTGCATTCTTTCATGAAATAAATATTAACCATCTACTCTACCATATAGTGATATAGTGACAAAAGGTTGTACGTTTTCAGTAGTGAACAAGATAAAAATATCAACTGTTATGACCTTTATATTCTATGTGAGATTTGTATTAAATGTAATTCTTAACATAAAAGAAAACAGGAAACCTCATTAAGAAAATCTTCCCTTGTCAGTATTGTCAGACTTTTAAATGGGCTGGGAATTTTTTAGGATTTAAATATGTGCATAATCTTAAGGAAGTTCATGTATTCAGAGGAAAATGGTTGAAAATATTGGAAATCAATTTTATAAGAAAATTCATTTGTATATTTAAATAACATTAGTTTTGATTAGAGAGCAAGAAAATTAATTTAGATAATACACACGTGACTGTTTTATGAAAACTTATGTACATGTGTGTTATGGTTTGTATATGAGGTGTCCCCTCAAAACCTCTTGTAGTGATGCAGAAATGTTTGGAGGTGAAATTATTGGATTATGAGAGGTATTAACTAATCAAACCATTCTAGTTTGAATGAATCAACTAGATGGTAACTATAGGTAGGTGGGGTATGGCTGTGAGATGGGTCACTGAGAACATATCCTGATATCTTTCTTGTGCCCCCTCCTCATTTTCTCATCCTCTTTGCTTCCTGGATACTACAAGGTAAGCAACTTCCTTCCATCATGCCCTTCCACCATGATGTCCCACCTCACCTTGGGTCCACAGCAATAGAGTTGGCCAGTCATGGAATAAATATCTGAAACCAGGAGCCAAAATAAACTTTCCTTCCTTTAATTTGTTCTTGTCAGGTATTTTAATCACAGTGACATAAAACTGATTTATACAGGCATTCATACCGAGAAGTGGGATCTGGCTCTGACTCTATGACTAACCTCACTATGTGGTGCAGACGTCTTTGGGATTAATTTATAGTAGGAACTTAGAAAAGTTTGGGGATGCTCACTGGAGAAGACCTAGAATTTTGTAAGCAGAGCTTAAAGTAATAGTCTGGTAGGATCTCAGAAGACTAGAATGTCAAAAAGAATATAGACAGTAAACACTGTGCCTATGAGGTTTCAAGGGTAACAGGGACTCTGTCCTGAGTCCATGTAAGACTGAACTTAAAAGTGATGGCAGAGAAAATTTAAGCAGTACATCATCATTCAGGAAGTAGCATGGATTTTGATGGCAGCTTTTAGCCAGGTGCACTGTGAGAATCAGGAGCAGAAAGAAAAAATAAATAAAGAGAGAGAGAGAGACAGAGAGAGAGACAGAGAGAGAGAGACAGACAGACACGAGGCGGGGGGGGGGGATAATAATAACTTTTAAAACTTGGAGTTTGCCCATAAAAGTGCTTGTAAAACTGGGGCCAAGGAAGCTGTGGTTTTTAAAGAGATTATAGCCACTGAAGGGTTGCTAAGTACTTTGCATACAGACAATAAGAATGATGGATTGAGGGCATCTCAAGAATTTGCAAGACCACACACACACTGCAAGTTCAAGGATTTAGAAGGAAAAATGCATTTGAAAAGAGACCCTGGGGCAGCCTGATTTCACATGGGTACTTATGAAGCTATTTCATTGTACACAGCTGCCCAGGCACTCAGAAGATACTGCAGACATGATGTCATGATTTTCATGGGTGAGCTACTAGGAAATCTGACAGCAGACAGACCGTGGCATCACCCATGTGGGGCTCATTCTGCAGGAATTTGGGATGCTAGAGTTAAGGATTCATGGAGGTTTCCACCAATATTTCAAAGGCCTTGTAGACCAGGCAATGTGTAGCAGGGTTGGAATCTCTGTGGGTTGCCCTGAGAGGGTGACGCTGGAAGCTGTGATGGTAAAAACAGAAATTCAGAGATATCAGTAAATATGGACTGTCTCTCAAGACAAGCTGCAGGCTGCAGAGAGAGTCTGGCTAAAAGAGAGTCCATGTGTGCTAAAACATGAAAGGCCAAAGGGGAAGGACTGCTCAAACCCTTTGGATAGCACATTCCTGCACAGTGTGTTCTGAATCCTGTACTCAGAGTTATATCACCTGTTTGCTGTGCTTGGATTTTGGTATTGGTTTTTTTTTTTCCTACCCCTTCTTTATATGTTCATTTTCCTCCCTTTTTGAATGGGAATATTTAGTCTGTGCCTTTGTATATTGGATATGCTGAGACTTTGAGTCTCAGATGAAATTTTGGACTTGGAATTTTTGGCAATACAGGAACCATTAAGACTATGGGATTATTTAACTAAATGCATTTTGCATTATGAGATGGACATGAGCTTTTGGTGGCTACGGGCAGAATACTATGGTTTGGATATGAGATGTCCCCCCCAAATCTCCTGTGTCAAGACAGGAATGTTTAGAGGTGAATAATTGGATGTGTTTTGTTTATCCTAGTTTAAATGAACAAACAGTTGGTAACAGTAGGCACGTGGGTATTTCTGAAAGAGGCAGGTTCCTTGAAGTGTCTCCTAGAAGGTTTGATCTTCCCTGTTGCCCTTTCCACATTTTTCTCTCTGCTGCCTGGCTGGCATGAGGTAAGCAGCTTCCCTCTGCCCTGCCCTTCTGCTGTGATGTTCTGCCTCAACGTGGACCCAGAGTGATGGAGTCAGCCTATCATGAACTGAATCTCCGAAACTGAAACCAAAATAAACTTCCTCTCCCTAATCTGTTTTTGTCAGAGCAGCACAAAGTGCATTAATACAATGTAAACAAATATATATATATATATATATATATATATATATATATATATATAGTATGTAAAATACATGTACATAAATGCATATAATCTGTAGTACATCATTTTAAAAATATAATACGGAAATAATATATACTGAGGAAAAAAATGTTCTCAATAAAATAAATGAGCAATCCTCCATTATGTCTGTTTCCCAAAATTTCTTATGATACCATTATCACAGTCCTGATATGTTCTTTCATTAAAATTGCATTTGAAATGATGTTTGCCAAATTAATAGCTAACTATAATTAAAGAAAGCTGTTTCTCCTTCTCCCCACCCCCTCTTTCTCTCTCTCTCCTACAAATCTGTAGAATTCTATAGATTTGATGCCAATGGATTGTTAATATTATTAATTCCATCAAAACATCACACCATAAAAAACCTTTTTAGACATAAGGGACAAATCTCACCCTTTACCTCATCTGAAATACAAGACAACACCTTTTATGTTTTATAATCATGCTTGACCAAATGATAGTACTTGCAGAAGATATTTTCTGTGACCTGGTACCAAAATTCTATTGTCCAGAGCCCACAAGAATGTGAGCTCCTTGTTCAAAAAGTTAAATAAAAAGTGTGATCTTTTCTTCTGTACTTCATAGGTATCATTGGACCTGTTATTGTGGTTTTTATTTTCTATTTAATGCTATGCTTGCTTGGTCATGGGGATATCACCATATAAATGCAGACTATTACTAGTGGATCTGCCTTACACCTAATTCTAAATGTCCCTGTCCCTAAGCTCAAGTTCTACTGAAAGTGGAAGGAAGGGACATTTTCTGGGAAGCAGGTCTCCAAAATCCTAGGGAGACTGTAAGCCAGCAGTAGAGTGTAAGTAGGAGGTAGGACTCTCTATGAGTAGAGATTTAAATCCCTTGCCAAATGCTTCCTTGTCCCATAAACTGTCACTTACAAAGAACAAATAGAAATAATTAATAAGAATTTCAAGAATGAGGCAAAAAGACACTAAACTCAAAGAAGCCGTCACTTCTTTTTAAGGGGCAGAAATATTTGAAAAAATTACAGTTTGGCCAGAATAGTGCTAGTAAAACTGGGGCTACAGAAGTACTGGCTGTTAAAGAGATGAAGCCACTAAGAAGATGCTATGTACTTTACCCAAAGGAACCTAGGGTCTTTTACCAGAGTAACTAAACATTGAAGAAAAAGCAATGATCAAGTATTTCAGGGAAAACTGACTGTCTGCTCTGAACTAACATTGATTCCAAGATCCAGAACTTTACTGTGGCCCTCCAATCAAAGTAGAGATTTATGGAGGTCAGATGATTAATAGAGTTTTAGTCAAGATCCAATTCCCAGTAGGTCCAGTGGTTTTCCAGACTCATCTTGTGGTTATTTATTTCCCCAGTTCCAGAATGCATAATTGAGATAGATATATTTATCACTCAGAAGAACCCCCACATTTGATAAAGATCTCTGGGAATTAAGTAATGACATAGGGCTGGAAAGTTGATCTACCTTTGAAGGTGCATTGTTGGCCTTGCCAGCTAAATGTAAATTACTTCTGGTAGGCCTTATTTATAGGTAGGGAGAAAGAGACATTTTCCAGATAAATAGCTGCATAATAGGTCAAAGGAATTATGGTAATCTTCTCAAGCAAAAAAAAACAACAACAACACATCTGGTACAGCAGCTGCAATTGGAGTCACTGCCTGATTAAGCTTATGATAATCAAGTCATTCTCCAAGATCCATCCATCTTCTTAATAGACCTAATAGGAGAGTTAAATGGACATATGGTGGGAAGCACCACCCTGAATCTTCCTTGATAGTAGCACTAACCTCTGCAGTCTCTCCAGGGAAGTGATATTGGTTTTGATTTACTGTTTCCATATAGAAGTAGCTTTATTGGCTTCCATTTGGCCTTTCCTTCAACAATAGACCTCATTTTACAGGCGAAGAAACCACTGGGATTCCATTTTAGCTATGGTACCAGATAAAGTTTCTTTGCTTAAACAGATTTCCGAGTTTTCTGGGACATGTTATGCAGCTATTGATCTGGCAAATTCCTTCTCCACAACTATCCTAAGGCCTACCAGAAGCAATTTTCTTTCAGCTGGCAAGGTCATCGATAAACCTTAAGGAATTATTTATTTGTTTATTTATTTATTTATTTTTGCTCAAGGGAGAAATTACAGGACTCTGGTGAAATCTTACCACAAGCTTCTGTTTTTAAAAAGATACAAATGGATATGTTTATGTCATGACTATGAAGACATTAATATAAAAACAAGGGAGCAGAAAATCTAAAGTATCATCGGGCAAGATATTCTTGAATGTTACTCATTTCTTGAGTGAATATATGCAGTCGGTTTTTCTGCTTTGCTTTCTGCTCCTTATTATCAAAGTAAACTGAACTAAAAGTTGCCAGCTATATCCATGCCAATGACTTAATGCTGTGCTGTCTTGAAACTTTTTCTGCCAGAATAACTAGTTCATCATCTTTAAATTCAGCTTCCCAAAAAGTCTTGGGTCATGGGCAAAATATAGACAAGTTCTTTGCCAGGATTTAACATGAATGACCCTAGTCCAATTCATAATAAAATGCTCCTTCCCTTCTGTAACTTTATGAGCCCAATTTCATGACCTGATCTTCTGAATTCCCAACAGAATTGCTCATTAAGCTCCATTTGCAACTTTCTAAAGCTTTTCAGTCTTCTTGTCCAAAGTTTTTCAAAGTCCTCTAGCAAATGAGTTCCTGATGCTTCTCAACCGCTTGGTCAGCTTAGCCACAGCAACAACCCCACTCTCAGTTCCAATTTTCTATTTTGATAGTTTTCCCTCACTGTTACCAAAAGACCTGACAAGAACAACTTAGCAGATAAAGAGTTTATTTTGGCTCATGGCTTCAAAATTTCAGTCCATGGTTGACTTATTCTATAGTTCTGTGCACAAGGTCAGTGTTATGGTTTGGATGTGAGGTGTCCTCCAAAAGCTCACATGTGAGACAATGCAAGAAGGTTCAGAGGAAAAATGATGGGTTGTAAATTAATCCTAGATGGGATTAACTGAGTAGTAACTGGAGGCTGGTAGGGTGTGGGTAGAAGAAGTTGTTAATTGGGGGCATGGCTTTGGGGTATATATTTTGTACCTGGAGAGTGGAGTCTCTCTCTCTCTGCTTTCTGATTACCATGATGTGAGCTACTTCTCTCTGCCACAGTCTCCTGCCATGAAGTTCAGCCTCACCTAGAGTCTAAGGAATGGAGCTGGCCATCTATGCACTAAGACCTCTGAAACTGTGAGCCCTCAAATAAACTTTTCCTTCTTTAAAATTGTTCTAGTCAGATCTTTTAGTTACAGCACCAAAAAAGCTGACTACAATAGTGAGGCAGAACATCATGGTGTGGGGGTGTGGTGGAGGAAAACAGCTCAGGATATGGCGACAAAGAAGTAGAGGGAGAAAACTCCACTCATCAGTGGGAAAATATAAACCCTAAAGTTATACCCCCAGAGACTTACTTCCTCTAGCCACATACTACCTACCCACAGTTATAACCTAGTTAACCCATATCAGTAAATTAACACACAGATTAAGCTACTGATCTCATAATCTAATCATCTCACCTCTGAACATTCTTGTATTGTCTCACATATTAGCTCTTTGGGGACATCTCATATCTAAATGATAACACACTGTAAGCTGCTACATTAAATCCATAATCTCTGCTTTATGGGCTCATATCAAAAAAATTAGCCTCCTCTAATTTTATGTTCCTTACACCATTATCACATGCCTTTAAAATCTATCCCATACATGTTCCCTAGACCTCTGCTTGCATGAATTAGAAAACTCAAGAAGGTCCTTTGGAGTATAGCACACCTCATTTGTGGGTCACACAGTGTACTTACCTCTAGGAGCCTATTTGGCTATAGGTCTAGAAGCAAAAGTGAGCAGTGAGAGTGGGTCCAGAGGAATATCATTATTGTCTTGCTCTGAAACTGAATCATGGAAGAACACTACTGTTTCCATAGACAATGCAGGATTGCTGCAACTTCTATTCAGGAAATTTTGTCTTTAGTTGAATCATTTCACATAGTAAGAACATTATTTAACTGTCTGAGATACTTGAACAAGAAGGATATATTTAATTAGCTACCTGGTATTGTCCCCATTTCACATCAACAGTACACTTTTTATCATCAAGATGTTCACCTTTCACAGATTTTCAAGTAGCCTTATAGGAAATTCAGTTCAGAATTTTTATCCTGGACCTAGAGAACCTCATCCTAGGATTTTCAGTTTCATGTCCATCATCTGCTGTCCAAAGACCAAGGGCCACATGTAGTGGATAAATAGTAAAAATTTCAAAATAAATGTTTAAAGTGGTTCAAACGTACTAGGCATGATTATAAGCATTCAACTTTTATATAACTCACTTAATCTTTCTAATAACTCTTATTGAAAAACACTGCTGAAATGTACATATTCAAGTACGACTGCAGCTGTTCTGGTTATGCAGTTTGCCAGAAAAAATATTTTTATAATATCAGCATATTTTCATTCATACTGCACTCAGCAACAACTATGAATTCCATGCCCACAGATTTTCTGTAACATTCACATCCCATGTTGGTCCAGACTTGGATTTATTGAAGGATATTCATAAAAATCTTCTAGTTATTCCAGAGTACAAAAGTTAAGTACAGAAGAAATACTAACCCATGTTGGAACACAGTAGTTCATGCTGGTATTTACAACAAAGCTGTCTTGTGCATTATAGGAAGGAAGTTCATCATTCCTAGATTCTGCCCACTCAATGTCTGTAGCTTCACTCCTTCCAACACCATTGCAATGCCCTCCCCATCTGCAATCTTTTTCTTCTAAACCACTCCTGGACAAGCATTGGCCATGGTTGAGAAGCACTGGTTTGTTGTGTCAACTGACTCCCTTCTGCACATACGTTTCTTGCATGACCTTGCTTGAGGATGTGTTACTATTTGAAGCTCTTCCAAGTGACAATAATTGCAACATATAATTTCAGGTAAACACTGTACATGCAAAATTTTAATCCTCAGTTTTCCAAAGGATCTACATGTCCTCTGTTCCCTATAAAAGTAGAGGAAAAAATACCTACATATTACTTGTGCCTCTTCCTCCCTCTGCCTGAAGGAAGAAAGCTTCAACGTGTGAAATGTTATGTCACCTGCTCTGGTGACATGGATAACTCAGTGTTTGGAAATTGCACAAGCATGGGGCTTCCAGTAAAACAGTGTCATGTCCTTTAACATGGGATTACCGATGGCATCTCAAGAGGTAAAAAAGGAATCAATGATTATTTATTTATTTATTTATTTATTTTTGTTCAAGGGAGAAATTATAGGACTCTGGTGAAATCCTTACACAAGCTTCTGTTTTTAAGAAGATATAAATGGATATGTGTCTCTCATAACCATGAGCACATTAATATGAAAACAAGGGACCAGAAAAACTAAAGTATCATCAGGCAAGATATTCTTGAATGTTACTCATTTCTTGAGTGAACTATACAGTCTGTTTTCCATAGTTTGCCATAACTTTGTCAGATTTTGCTTAAGAACAGTGACCATAATTATCTTAGTTTGTCAGGTTACTATGACAACATACAACAAACTGGATGACTTAAACACAGAAATTTATCGCTTCATAGCTCTAGAGTCAAGAATTTGGATACCTCTCCCGTATCTTCATTTGGAATTGATTTTTCTTTTTCTTTTTTCTTTTTTTCTTTCTTTCTTTTTTTTTGTGGCACTACCCTGATCTCCATCTGCCTTTATAATCACATGGAATTCTCCTGGTGTGCATGTCTGTGTCTGTATTCTCCCTTCTTATATGGCTCCCACCATAATAGACTAGGAGCCCACCCATGTCTTTATTTCCACACAAGGACACAGTCCAAATGCTGGGGGCCATGACTTCAACATTTGAATTGGGGGAGGCACAAGTAAACCCTAACAACAATCTATTTGGCCTATCTGCTTCCAGTAGAAGATTAATCATTAAAACAGTGGTGCCCATGGCCTTATATCCAGTTTAATATATTTTCTTATGAATCCACCTTAAATGTTTCCCAGAAGACGTGAAGGTCATTTATTCCATAAGCAGAGGAAACCTCAAGCTGTTCCACCTACCAGGATTATGGTAATGTCCAGCAATAATTAAGAAAAAACTAAAAACTAACTAACAAAAAACACATTTGTGGCCATTACAGAGGACACTGTTTCCTCAAAACAAACTTTGTTCCTCTTTGCTTGAATACTGCATAAATCTTAACCTAAACAACTGCAGAACACAACACTCAATTTTAAGTCCCATGCCGTAAATCTTGAAAATTTATCTATTCACTTAGAAGAGGAGGCCGCAGTGTTCTGATTGCTCCAGCAAGATTTCATGAACTTCATCACTTCCTTTATATTAAATAATAAAATTTTCTATGCAAGAAAATTTTCTACAATATTACATAAGTGAAATGTTAAATAAACCTTTCTTAGTATGTGCTCTTTATGAATCTGAAAATTAAATTAATAATTGACCTTTTAGGGATTTAAGCTAAAAGAAATAATTTGGAAAAATAAAAGGGAAAATGTTTGCACTTAAAGGATAAATGTATTTTAAAATGGCACAATAAAAATGTTTTAATAATAGCATTATGTTGCAAAAGGAAGCAAGTACAGGAAAGATTAATAATAAGATTAAACAGAGTTCAAGTGTTGGGAGAAATATATTTCATAAGTAAGGAAAGTGCTACTGAGATCACATTGCAATCAATCTCTGTTCCAGAAATGATGGTTGATTGGACTTATTTAATTCCATATTCACTTTTGAAAAGTAGAATTGATGGGTCAATCTGTACAACCATTGATGTAAGAGGGACTGGAAGAGAAAGAGCTTAATGCACTGTCAGAATTTTTGGAAAGCTTTGTAATAATGACTGGAACATGCACAGAGAAATAGATGCATCTTTCATGCTAGGGAAAGAGCTATAGAACTAAAAATCAAGCGCACGAATTCACCTGCATCTAGGCACTTTTGTAATATCTGTTAATCAGATGATCATTCTGGCAAGTTCAGAATACCATCAAAAGTTCATTTTGTGTGAAGACCAGTTCTCAAACTGAGGGGAAACTTGAGAAAACATAGGGGGACATCAAGAACAGAGTCCAGGCCCTTGGGAACTGACAACCATTAATCAAAAGTCTTCAGTCCTCTGATGACTCAGTACAATACAGGGTTGGATAGCTCTGGATTCCTATACCTCCGTGAAAAGTGAAGAGGACATTGCAAAAAGATTGGGAAGCATTTACAAGAGTAGGAATTGAGAGAACTTCTAGCAATAAATCAACTGGAGTCTTAGAGATTCATCTTTGGTATAGTATCTTTTCAATCAATTTACTATAACTGCTTTTCCAGCCATCCTCCTTTATTGAAGCCTACCTAGCTTTCCCTCCCACCTAGAAAATGCTACACTGTCTATAAACTCCCACATCTCAAGGGGTAATAAAGAAGCCTGAAGCTTCATCTTCTTTAGCTTCACTAAAAACATCTGTCTTCTTAGAATTCAACATAATAGTCATTCAGGATTTGGGAACTGGCCGCCATTAGTTAAAGCACAAATGGTCAGACTTTTACTTAAAAATGGCAGTCAAGAAGGTCCAAGTCTTATTAACACTGTGGAAGTCAGATGGGAAAACTGGAGACTTGGAAATCATCTAGAGTAAACCTAACATTCTTCACATCTGTCAACCAAAGTTCAGAGTTAAGGCGTTACCAAGGGAGTAAGAACCAGAGCCCTCACCTAATGTCCTCTCTAGGATAGTCCATGCCCATTTCCATCTCCTCTACTTAAAACTCTTTTCATGACAGACCTAAAAGTACAGGAAATATACAGGTTATTCTGCTTTGATTAATGAATTAAACGAGATTTCCTGAGAGCTGCCTGGATCTCTCGCCACCACACACCTCTCAAGGTGAAAGAAATCCAATAAAAGATTTTTTCATGTTTTAATTTCCTTCTCCCTGAGCATAATTATCCAGTTGAGCAGGTCAACAGGCATGAACAACAAATGATTTTAAGTGAGCAAATCTGCCACAAAGCTGAGTAGTATCTGTTAGTCACTCATAATATAAATAATATTAGATTCCTCTTTGTAAAGTATTAAGTCTATTTATACTAATTTCTAGGAATATCAATTTGTTTGTGTGGGTTGCATACTTATACCTAAAAATAGTATGCAACCCACACAAACAAAAGACATGATTTTCATTGTTCTGTGTCTCTATCTAAATAGATAACCCAGCTTTATGGTATTATCATACTGTCTCAATATTGCTTTGATTTTCAATCAGCCGGACACTCCTGAGTTCCATCTTCAGGAAGCTGAATTGATTTTCTAAGATCCCCAAGTAAAATGCTCATATTTCACATGGGTATTACAAGATCTATGGCTCCTCATTCCCCTCACTTCTGTCTTCTGCTCATTGCCACAAAATTATTTGCTATCATCAAAAACTTCCCACTGGATTCACATACCCTGATTTCTGGACCTAATCGTATACGTGTTGTTTCAGAACAAAATAATTAAACTCAAATATTTAGGTGATAGAATGATCAGTGTCCCCCAAAGGTTGATACATTGAGAGCTTGGTCTGCAGGATAGCAGTATTGAGAAGTACGGAATCTTTTTGAGAGGTGGACCTGGTCAGTCAGAGGTCCTTAGGTCATTAGAGAATTACCCTTGAAAGGAATTGTGTAACCCCAGTCTCTCAATTCCCCTGCTTCCCTGTTCATGATATGAATGGATTACTCCAACACATGCTCTCTAACATTGCCACACAGAGCCCTGGGCAAAGGAAGACAACAATGGAGCTGTTTGGTCTTGAATTAGGACCTCCAGGACTGTGAGCCAACATAAAATTCTTTTTATTTCTTGAGTAGTCTCTGTCAGGTATTTTGTTACAGTGATAGAAAGCTGACTAAGACATCATATCCTGTGACATTGGGGTTTTTTGTCTATGAGTAGGTTAACACTACTACTATTTTGAGGGTAGTGACTACATGGTCCTTGGAGGATGTGAGAAGAGCTGTCTTCTTTGATTCTACCATCACTATCCACTTGTGACTGCACCTTCTACATGTCTCAGCATTTATTCTTAAGCATATCTTCCAGGGTTCCAGGAATGGGGGTCCATGTCTTAACACTAACTCTCCTCACACAGGCCCTATCCTGCTCTGGCCTCTTCTCCCACCAAGATGCCATAGTCTGCCTGGTCATGCAGGTGAATTTTAACAGGGAATCTGGGATCATCTTATTCTGTTTATGACATTTCCATTATACTGCTAAATTATTCACTTGCATTCATTGAGTGAATATTAACTCAGTACCTACTGTGTATTAGGCCTTGAATTAGACAGATATAGTAAAAAAAAAAAACTTGTACATAAGTGAGATATATAGATTTATCAAGTATCAGTATGAATTATAAACTAATAAGTACTTGAATAATCACAGTATACTTACGCTCTTATTTTATAAACATGGAATATTTTGGTTGGCTTTTTGTTTTAATTAATGTGCATTTGACAGACGATCTCTTAAATTTGGGCTTTTATACTCAAATAATCTGGATCTCTGTAAATTAATGAAAAATTTATTGCACATCTCCCTTTCTGTTTGAAGCACTATTAATCAAAGGAAATCACTGTTCTATAGTCTGCCTTGATCGCTCTGTTTCCAAGGAAAGAACAATTTTATCGAGTAAAACATTTTTCTAGAAGAGTAGTTACAGATCCTCATTTTACAGTTAGGAGGCTGAGTTTAATAATGGCAACACAGAAAGAAATTCAATAGTGAAAGACCTAGCATATGTCAGGGACTAACTCCAAAAACTAGCCCTGAAAAAAAAGTTAATTAAAATAAGGGATTACTTTGAAATTCCTCAGGAACTATAAAGTAACTTATGGGTTTTTTTTTTTACTTTTATACAAACTCTATCCCAGAAGAATTATGACTAACTGTCAAACATGGGAATTATTTCATCTATTTTACAAAGGTAATGCCACATAACAGCAGAGCACTGCTAATAATCAAGTAAAATAATACAAAATAAACAGTATTTCTGCTCACGGACCTATAAGTCAGTATATAATATAAAATATTCCAGATATTAGAAAATGTTATGTCAGAATGTGAAAGAAATGCTGCCTGAATTAAATGGTGTGATCTGTTAAGTGTCAAGGTGGAACTCGTATTTATACCACTTTGCATTAGAGAATGTTATTTTTGCTCAGCACCTTTAAAGGGCCTCTTGGCAGCTCTCTGCAGTGGCAAACTGTGTTCTCAGTTAGCATCTTCTCCACAGGACAGTGGAAGCTCTGGGCCTCAGCTGTCCTGTTTGTCCACTTAGCGTGTACACCTGCCTAGGCTGAATAGCTGAACTACTCATGTGTCTCCCTTAGGAATTGGACTAAGACCCACAGAATTTCAGCCTTAAGCAGCAGTGATCCTTGAAAATAGAAATGTACAGAGATACAGGAATAATGAGGTCAATTGAGCCTCCACGGGTGATGATAAAACATAAAGAGATGGCCTGCAGAGGAAAACAGGATGAGCCGAGAGGCAGAGGAAATGCTTTGGCTCTTTTTGGATTACCCCCACACTCTGCCCTCAAGATCTGGGAGATTCTACCAGCCCCACTCCCAGCCTATTGAATCTCCTTCCTACAACTTCAGGTTTTGAGAACTGACATGATAACTATTGCCCCAAACTCACCGTGTATAATCCAAGAGTTCAAATTTAAAGTGACTAGAAAATAAAATTAATATTAGTTTTCTGTAAGTACCAGCACTTTCAGAGGGATGATGGAGGACTATGAAATGAATTTAAGAGGTACTTGGGCATGTTTTAAGTTATGTCCAAGATATAAATAGAAATACATGTCCTCCTGATACATGACTGAATTAGAAGTAACTGTGGCCCATCGTGGTGGTGACTGCCTGCTTCCAGAGCACCCTCATCAATGTATTTTTCAGAGCAGCTGGAGGAACAACTGGGACACCAGCAGATTAGTGAATATTCATGAACTTTAGCTGCTGCCAAGGTGAATCTTCCCAAATCCTGATTATGTTTATTTAAGTGAAACATCTGCCAATAAAAAAGAGGCATGTTTATAGTACCGGTACTGCCTTGGCTTCTGTTCTCTGAATAACAACAATCTGATACTGATCGTATTGTCCTCGGTGGTGATTTTACTTTGTTACAATTACTGTTAAGTCCTAAACCCTTTGAGAAGAATCTACTGTACCACTGATATTGCCAGTAGCTGTAGCAATAAAAGAGCTAGCTGAAGTCTTTCCTGTTGAAAAAAAAAATGGTTGATGGGGGCAAGGGAAGAACTCAGGAAGCAACTCAGTTTGCTAACATAAACCAAGTGAGGATTTCTTTCCAGAGTTTATATAGTAACCTGTGAAAAGCCAGCTGAGAACAATAGGAACATTCTACAAACCCCACAGAAAGGAGCCGCCCAAGTGTGAAGTGTTGTGTTTTTAAAATATTCTAGTTAACAGTAAAAAAATATGCCGTTGGTAACTCTCTGAAGATTGAAGAGATATATAAAGAATCTCAATTTATACTTCCTGAGTCATATTGTTTTCATGATCCAAAATATAACTTTGTTTGAATAAAATGGACCATAATAAAAAAATAAAACTGAAGGTCTTTCATGTTTCCATAGGGCCCAATCTGTGAGGGACACTCTATCTAAAGGTGACTGAGATGAGACAGGCATGATCTCTGGTCTTGGGGAGTTTACAATCTAGAGAGAAAGGCAGATATTTATCTACCTACATGTACTGAGCACCCACCTTGTGGAAATCATTGAGCCAGGCAGTGGATATAATAGCGAATATAACAGCACTGTCCCTGCCCACAGGAATGCACTAGTTTCCCAGAGCTCTTAACAAAGTGCCACAAAATACCTACTTTAAATAACAGAAATTGATTCTCACTTAGTTCTGGAGTCTAGAATTTGGAAATCAAGATGGCGGAAGGGTCATGCTTCCTCCAAAGGGTGTAGTTGAGGATCTTTTCTTGACCCTACCAAATTCTGTTATCTCTAGGTGGTCCTGGGCTTATATGAGCACCTCCCCATCTCTGAATCTGTCTTTACACAGCCATCTTTCTTCTGCATCAGCATTTTCTGGTTGACTTCTTATAAGGACATAGGTTATACAGAAAGAGTGGTCTTCCTCAGTCCAGTGTGATCTTATTTGAACTAATTATATCAGCAGTGACTGTAGTTTTAAATAGGGTCAACTTCTGAAGTACTGGCATTTAGGACTTAGAATATCTTTGTGTGTGTATGTGTATGTGTGTGTGTGTGTGTGCGTGTAGGGGGTGGGTTGTACATCTCTACCCATAACATATAGCACTTAGGGAAATACGCTACTTATAAAAGTGGAGCAAACACATACCCATTGAAAATAATGAGATATAAAGATCAAAAATTAATAATAAATTAAATGGCTTCTGCTTGAAGCAGGTAAGGGCAATGACTTGTTTTGAACTTGAGTTAGCCTCTCCTCCCCAACCCTCAAATATTTCTGCATGCTAAACACAATCAATGGGATTTGTTGCCTTTGGATTTCATTGTAGTGGGGATTTGGTTTCTGAGAGTCACTATCAGATCTCACAAATTGGGAAGTTTACCTGCCAACCCTCTGCTACCAGGATTTCCTAATTTCAGTTGAGACAAGCTGTGACTATGCTCAGGTTTCCCCCAAAAGGACTGAAGGGGCATCAATCCCAGATTCCTTGCTTAGTCCTAGGTCTCTATGTGTCAATCTTTTGACCATCCTCCTCTGACAGTGCCCTTGTGCTCAGCTTCTTTGCCCCTCTATGTGGGTCAGCCAGTGCATGACCCTTTCTTCTTGGTGCCAGCAGCAATGAGTGTATGCATGAAAGGGAGCAAGTAAACCAGGAAGGGGCAAGAGTTTGGAAGACACATATTATTGCTATAAGGATAACAATGAGTAATCACAAGAACATAGATGGTATGGTGAGCATGTACTATAATATACTAAGCACAGATAGGACTGTAGGAAGTGGATTCAATAGAGAATAACTTGGAGCTGAAGGTGATGCAAGGAATCACTATTATCAAAGTGAATCAATATAAAAGATGTGGTTACATAGGAAGTTATACTTTTGAAGGAATATGAAACAAATATACAAACAAGAGTATCAAATTGTATGGAGAGTATATTCTTGCAGTTCTAGCTTTCCCATTTGCAGTGGTAACACGTATCACCTATTTAAATGCTCTAAATCATGTTCTGCTACCTTTCCTATCCTCTACTATCCCCCCTCCCCTCCCCTCCCCACCCCTCTTCTCTCTCTACCCCCTCTACTGACCTTCATTTCTCCCCCTTGTATTATTTTTCCCTTTCCCCTCATTTCCTCTTGTATGTTCTTTTGTATAACCCTGAAGGTCTCCTTCCATTTCCATGCAATTTCCCTTTTCTCTCCCTTTCCCTCCCACCTCTCATCTCTGTTTAATGTTAATCTTCTTCTCATGCTCTTCGTCCCTACTCTGTTCTTAAAAGGTAGCAGAACATGACAGTCACTAGTATGGCAATATGTAAATCAATGGATGTGTAATTGATGTGATTCTGCAATCTGTATATGGGCTAAAAATGGGAGTTCATAACCCACTTGAAGCAAAGTGTGAAAGATGATATATCAAGAACTATGTAATGTTTTGAACAACCAACAATAAAAAAAAATAAAATTAAAAAAAAAATAAAGAAAAAAAAATAAATGCTCTAAATCAAATGATGTTATATGTTAGAACAACTAGTTAGTTTATTTTGAGAATGTAGCACATTACTGAGTTTTAAGTAGAGAATTTATCTAAATAATATTTTCAGGAAATGGTTATACAAAAATACTTCCAATAGCTGATTGAAGAACAGATATATTCAGTGGTGCTCTTTCATGAGTATATACAATACCCATTTAAATACAATGCTCTCAAAAAATGGCACATTGCAGAGAGATTTTAATAGCACTAAAGACTCACTGTGACATTACTGGGCAGAAAAATAGCTTTACAAAGCCTATCCACACAGCCTGTTTAAGCAGCTCATGATTGTTACCTCAGATGCATATTTATCAGTCAACACACTCATATAACACACCTAATACCTCTGTCTAGAAATGTTTTGACTCTTTTTGCTTCTGAATAATAATACCCCCAACATCTATCAAGTTTATGTCCAAGATAAATAAAATCACTCAAGAGAATTAACTCTCTTTGATCCAGCAACTTTATATATCTCCCCTTTAACTTTGAAATATTAAGTGACTGTATAAAATGGCAGAAAGAATCTCTTCTATTGTTCTATATGGAAACCATTCAGAATAAAGAATATTAATGGAAGTATTCACAATAAAGTTAATCTTCTTCTGGAATTGTTGCATTTCCTAGTAAAAATTGCATTTATTCTACTATTCCCACATTCTTATACTGGTTTAAAAAATTTGTTATGATCAGAGTTCTGCCTTGCTGACCTGCAAGGGAGCTCAGACTCAGTGTAGGCCCAAGTCATCCCTCCCATCTGCGGACACCCACTGGAGATCGGGTCTGGCCCAAATCCACCTCGACAACCTGCATGGGAGTCAAGGCCCAGGGTAGGCCTGGGTCTGCACCACTAACAACAACAACACCTGGGAGTCCAGGTATAACCCACTTCCATCTTGAGACACTGCAGCTATCCCCATAATCTTTCCCATAGCCTTCCTCTACCTTGGGAAAACAGACAGGGCCTAGAAGCCACTGCATCTTGGAGCAGGCATCCCAAAGCCAGTGAAAGGCCCACCCTTTCAGCCCCATCTCTGAAAGACACTGCATTCATCTTGGGGCACCTCCATTGCTATCCCAAGTTACCTCCTGCTATTGTCGCCACCATGTATAGTTGAAGTAACATCCATCCTGGGACACAAGCAGGGTCTGGAAGTTCAACACCAAGGTGAGATACAGATAATCTGCACAGATACTACAGGTTTATAGGATAGACACTGTAATACCTCAGATCTACACTATAAAAAAGGCAATTACATAGACAACATGAAAAAACAAGGGAAGAAATTGCCCCAAATAAACAAGGATACTACAATAACAGAACCCATGGACAGTGCAGAAGAAGAAATGTCAGAGAAGAAATTCAGAATGTTAATAATTAAAATGATATATGAATTAATAAATACAGGCAAAAATTGATCACTCCAACAGAGAAATAAGAGAGCAAATACAGACAACAATTGATGACACAAATAACCAGATAAGGGAGCAAATACAGGCATCCATTGATCACACCAACAAAGAGATAAGAGAGCAAACACAGGTAGCAAAAGACTACTTTAAAAAAGATATAGAGATTATGGGAAAAAAATAATCAGAAATATTTGAAATCAAGGAAACAGTAAACCAAATAAAAAATGCAATAGAAAGCATCACCAACAGACTAGATCACTTGGAAGACAGAACATCAAATAATGAAAACAAAGTATACAATCTGGAAAATAAATTTGAACACAGTGAAAATTGTAAGAAACCATGAGCAGGACATCCAAGAACTATGGGATAACATCAAAAGACCAATCTAAGAGTTATTGGGATAGAGAAAGGCACAGAGTTTCAAACCAAAGGAATGCATTATCTCTTCAATGAGATAATATCAGAAAATTTCCCAAACATGAAGAATGAATTGGAAAATCAAATACAAGAGGCTTACAGGAAACCAAATGTACAAACTTACAACAGATCCACACCAGGGCACATTGTAATGAAAATGCATAGCATACAAAATTAGGATAGAATCTTAAAGGCCACAAGAGACAGAAATCAGATCACATATAGGGGGAGACCAATTCGTATCTCAGCAGATTTTTCAACCCAGATCCTCAAAGCCAGTAGATCATGAAACAACATATACCAAGCTATTAAAGGAAATGGATGCCAACCAAGAATCTTATACCCAGAAAAATTAAGCTTTAGATTTGATGATGAAATAAAAACCTTCCATGATAAACAAAAATTAAAAGAATTTACTACTAGAAAGCCTACACTACAGAACATTCTCTGCAAAATATTCCATGAAGAGGAATTGAAAAACAACAATGAAAATCAGCAAAGGGAGGCATTACAGTAAAGGAAAAACTAATCAAAGGAGAAACCAAGTTAGATGCCAAAAATAAACAAAAATGGCTGGGAATACAAATCACGTCTCAATAATAACCCTGAATTTAATGGCCTAAACTCACCAATCAAAAGACATAGGCTAGAAGATTGTATTTACAGAAAACAAAAAGACCCAACAATGTGTTGCCTCCAAGAGACTCATCTCATAGGAAAAGATATCCACAATCTGAAGGTGAAAGGTAGGAAAAAAATTGTAATTCTCTCATGGATTATGGAAGCAAGCAGTGGTTTCCATCTCATATCAAGTAAAGTAGACTTCAAGCCAAAATTAATCAAAGGGAAAAATAAGGATATTTTGTACTGCTTAAGGGAAACATCCTTCAACAAGACATAAAAATAATAAATATATATGCCCCAAACAAGGGAGCATCTATGTTCATCAAACAAAGGCTTCTCAAGTTCAAGAGTCAAACAGACCAAAACACAATAATTCTGGGTGACTTTAACTCACCTCTTTCACCACTAGATAGATTTTTCAACAAAAGCTGAACAAAGAAACTATAGAATTCAATAATACAGTTAATAACACAGACTTAACTGACATATATAGACTAGTTCATCCTATAATGAGCGAATACACTTTCTTCTCAGCAGCGCATGGATCCTTCTCTAAAATAGATCTATGATATGCCACAAAGTAACTCTTAGCAACTATAAAAAAATAAAGATACCACCCTGCATTCTATAAGATCATAATGGAATGAAATTAGAAATGAATATTAAAATAAAAAATAAAAGCTACTCCAACATCTGGAGACTGAATCAACAATGGATTACAAAAGACATGAGAAAGAGATTAAAAAATTCTTAGAGGTGAATGAGAACAGAGATTCAACATATCCAAATCTTTGGGACACTATGGAGGCAGTACTAAGAGGAAAGTTTATTGCATGGAGTTCATTTCTTAAAAGAAGAAAAATTTAACAAATAAGTGAGCTAACACATTACATCTCAAAGACCCAGAAAAAGAACAAATCAACATCAAAAGAAATAGAAGACAGGAAATAATTAAAATCAGGGCTGAAATCATTGAAATTGAATCAAAAGAAGCAATTGAAAAAATTGACAGAACAAAAAGTTGGTTCTTTGAAAAAGTAAATAAAATTGGCAAACCCTTAGCCATTCTAATGAAGATAAGGAGAGAGAAAATTCAAATTACTAATATATGTGATGAAAAAGGAAATATCATGACAGACATTACAGAAACACAGAAGGCAATTAGAAATTATTTTGAAAACTTACACTCCTATAAAATAGAAAATATTGAAGGCATCAACAAATTTACAGAGTCATATGATTACATCAACAAATTTATAGAGTCATATGATTTGCCAAAATTGAATCAGGATGATATACACAATTTAAACAGAACAATTTCAAGCAATGAAATAGAAGATGCCATCAGAAGCCTACCAACCAAGAAAAGCAAAGGACTGGATGGACACACAGCTGAGTTATACAAGACCTTTAAAGAAGAATTAATACCAATACTCTTCAAATTATTTCATGAAATAGAAAAAGAGGGAGCACTTCCAAACCCATTCTATGAGGCCAATATCACCCTGATTCCAAAACCAGGCAAAGACACTTCAAATAAAGAAAACTTCAGGCCAATAACTCTAATGAACATAAATGCAAACATTCTCAATAAAATTCTGGTAATTCGATTACAAAAAATATCAAAAAGATAGTGCACCATGATCAAAAGGGATTCATCGCAGGGATGCAAGGTTGGTTCAACATATGGAAATCAATAAATGTAATTCATCACATCAATAGACTCAAAGATAAGAACCACAGGATCATCTCAATTGATGCAGAAAAAGCATTTGACAAAATATAGCACCCCTTCATGTTCAAAACACTAGAAAAACTAGAGATAACAGAAACATATCTCAACATTATAAAGGCTATCTATGCTAAACCTCAAGTCAACATAATTCTAAATAGAAAAAAATTGAAAGCATCCCCTCTAAAAACTGGAACAAGACAGGGATGTCCTCTTTCACCACTTCTATTTAACATAGTTCTTGAAATAGTGGCCAAAGCAATTAGACAGATGAAAGAAAACAAAGGGATATGGATAAGAAAAGAAGAACTTAAATTGGCACTATTTGCCAAAAATATGATTCTATACCTAGAAGATCCAGAAAATTCCACCAGAAATCTTCTAGAACTAGTAAATGAATTCAGCAAAGTAGCAGGATATAAAATTAACACCCATAAATCAAATGCATTTCTGTATATCAGTGACAAATCCTCTGAAAGGGAAACTAGTCCATTTATAATAGCCTAAAAAACAAAAACTTGGGAATCAACCTAACAAAAGAAGTGAAAGACCTCTACAAGGAAAACTACAGAACATTTTGGAAAGATCCCCCCTGTTCTTAGATGGGCAGAATTAATATTGTCAGAATGACCATACTACTAAAAGTACTATACAGATTTAATGTAATTTCAATCAAAATATCAATGACATTCTTCATAGAAATAGAAAAAAAGTAGTCCTGAAATTCATCTGGAAAAATAAGAGACCCAGAATAGCTAAAGCAATCCTTAGCAAGAAGAGTGAAGCAGGTGGCATCACTATACCAGACATTAAACTATATTACAGAGCAATAGTAACAAAAACAGCATGGTATTGGCACCAAAATAGACTTGTAGACCAATGGTACAGAATAGAGGACACAGAAACTAACCCACATAATTACAGTCGTCTTATATTGGACAAAGATGCCAAACATGTACATTGGAGAAAAAGATAGTCTTCAACAAATGGTGCTGGGAAAACTGGAAAATCATATGCAACAAAATGAAATTAAACCCCTATCTCTCACCATGCAGAAAACTCAACTCAAAGTGGATCAAGGATCTGGGAATTAAACCAGAGACAGTGTGCCTATCAGAATAAAAAGTAGGCCCAAATCTCCATCATGTCAGACTAGGCTCCATCTTCCTTAATAAGACTCCTGTAGTGTAAGAATTAATATCAAGAATCAATAAATGGGATGGATTCAAACTAAAAAGCTTCTTCTCAGCAAAAGAAGTAATCAGTGAGGTGAACAGAGAGCCTAAATTTTGGGAACAAATTTTTACCCCACACACTTTCGGTAGAGCACTAACCTCTAGGATATATAAAGAACTCAAAAATTTTAACACCCAATAATAATAATAATAATAATAATAATAATAATAATAACATAATAGATCAATGGACCAAGAAAGTGAACAGACACTTCTCAGAAGAGGATATACAAATCAATCAACAAATATATGAAAAATGTTCAACATCTCTAGCAATTAGAGATATGCAAATCTTAAGATTTCATCTCATTCCAGTCAGAATGGCAGCTATTAAGAATACAAACAACAATAAGTGTTGGCAAGGACGTGGGGGGAAAGCACACTCATACATTGCTGGTAGGACTACAAATTGATGCAGCCAGTATAGAAAGCAGTACAGAGAATCCTTAGAAAACTGGGAATGGAACCACCATTTGACTCAGCTATCCCACTCCTCGGCTTATACCCAAAGGACTTAAAATCAGCATACAACAGGGACACAACCAAATCAATGTTTATATTGGCACAATTCACAATAACAAAACTGTGGAATCAACATAGATGCCCTTCAGTAGATGAATGGATAATGAAAATGTGGTATGTATACACAATGGAATACTATTCAGCATTAAAAGAAAATAAAATTATGGCATTTGCAGATAAATGGATGGAGTTGGAGAATATAATGCTAAGTGAACTTAGCCAATCCCAAAAACCAACTGCTGAATTTTTCTCCGATTTAAGGATGATGATTAATAATGTGGTCCAGGTTGGTGGAGGGCGGCATGGGAGGATTAGATGAACTCTAGATAGGGCAAAGGGGAGGGAGGGGAAGGGGGTAGGTGGGGGTAGGAAAGATAGTGGAATAGACGGACATCTTTACCCTATGTACATGTATAAAGACAGGAATTATATACAACCAGAGATATGAAAAATTGTGCTCTGATGTGTAATATGAATTGCAATGCATTCTGCGTCATATATAACAAATTAAAATTTTAAAAAGATTAATATGGAAAATATTTGTTATGATAGAAAAAAATTCCTTAAACTAAGCAGATATGGCAATGCTTCCCTTCACAGAGTTTTCTAATAGTCTTCCTGGAAAAGATAAACTTTACTATGAGAGAAAAAATGAGAACACAGAACTCGAGAGTAAAGTAAGAAAAATTGTTATAGATGAGAGAAGCTTGGACATGTGAATGACTCCTGAAGGTTACAATAAATCTGCTTGGTTGGAGACCAAAATACTAAGAAAAATATAGGAATAAGGGCATTTTTAGCAGAATCTGAAAGTACTACCTGATATTCCTTGAAAGGTTGCAATAAGCCAAGTCCCTGTACTTAAATCACTTGATTTAAATTTATGTCTATTATATAATAGGAGGGCAATCATTACGTATATTTCATAGCTACAAAACTGATGACTAGGGGCAGGGGTTGTGGCTCAGGTTGTAGATAGAGATCTTGCCTGGCATGTGTGAGGCACTGGGTTTGATCCCAGTACCACATAAAAACAAACAAATAAAAAAACAACTAAGTAAACAAAATAAAGATACTATGTCCATCTACAACTAAAAATATATTTTTAAAAAACTGATGAATAGAATAAATTCCTTGAACTACCACAGCTCAGGAAACCAAAGCTTTACCACCCACCAGCATGACCACTGTGCAATGTTGCCAGCTAGCACAAAGACAGCCAGTGCAAGATTCTAAGACCTATAAAACTGTTTAAAGTCTCCACAATTTGAGGTGTATGGGGGAAATTACGGGTTCATACATGTATTAATAGGTTTTTCCCCCTTGGAAAAACACAAAGGTAATAAAATTCAATAAACCATCATTACTTTGATTTTCTCTTCAGGTAAGTTGTCTTTGTAAGAAGATGAATTAAGAAAATTTATAAACAAAATTTCATTTTTTTTTCTCAGCTGCTTTTAAAGGAAAAAAATCAGTTCATGACAAACTAGTGAAGCCAAGCCTTTGTCTTGGAGCATCTGACTGGCTGGCAGGTGCAGGATGAGGTGTGAGCCCAGGTCACTGCATGAGGTGCACCACGCCTGCCCCAAGACAGCACTGAGGTAAGCCATGGTATGCAGACCTATCACCCCCTGGCAGGCAGGCCCAGGACCAGTGAGTGTGCCATTCCACCCAGCACCAGTACTGCAGTTCTGAATTCCTGAGCATCCATGATCCATTGACTTCAACTTTCAGGAAAGCTGGGATTGCCAGTGAGCAGCAAGAAAGTAAACATATCCTGAAGATGTGTGCAGAATAGTTTTCTGAACATATTTGTCACTGGGTAGACTCTTTTCATTAAGTGATGTTGGATTGATGTTTGAATCAGTCTGATTTCTTGCCAGAGCATGCATGAGGATTTCCATGTTCTTCTGTTCTTGCCAGATTTTACTAGTATTTAACTTTCCATATTTGCCTAGTCTGATGACTCAAAAAGAAGTATTTCATGGCTTTAATTACTTGTTGGGGTACTGATATTTTTATACACTTGTTAACCCACTCAAACTTCCCCTTTGGATCTGTATAAAGAGAATTTACTAATTTTTCTATTCAATATCCTATTTTTCTCAATGATGTATTTCCCAACTGTATCATAAATACAACTTTCTGTATTTTATTTTAGTAGCCTTCTAATTTTGACTGCCACACCTGAGTTTTGATTCTCATAGTTTGTCTTTGTTTACATTTTCTGCAATTCAAATTTTTCCATAAACAAAATCTCATAAAATTATTTGTTTTTGTTTTCTGTTGGAAAACAAAATAACAGATTTTTTTTCCTCTCTAGTGTGAATTAACTTTCCATACAAACTATCCTTTATTTGGGCTTCAATATGGCATTCTATTGGTCTTTTGTTCCCATGCACTATTTTATTTTGTACTATTTTATTATATTTGGTTATATTTTGTACTATTTTATTTATTTTATACTATTCATTTACTTTGCACTGTTTTCTTTTATTATGTTTTATTACAACAGTGTTGTAGAATGTGTTGTGGATAGAGTTTCTCTCTTTGTTCTTCTTATACATAATCTTTGTTATTCCTAAGCCCTTGTTTTTCTATATGATTTTCCAAAGAGTTTGTTTAGCTCCTAAAAAAATTCTGCTGAAATATTGTCTGGAAATGCCCTGACATCATAAATAAATTAGAGAAAAATGGCATCTTTACAATGTCAGGTGATACCAATCATGAATATTCATTGAGCTGTTTTATTGCTATTTTGGGGGTTTTGTTGTTGTTGTTGTTTATGCCTTTATTTTATTTATTTTTATGTGGCACTGAGGATCACACCAAAGGCCGCAAAGAGAGTGTTCTACTGCTGAGCAACAACCCTGGCCCCTATTTTTTAGTTTTTGATAAAATTTTGTACATGGATTTTGCTTATTTGCTTACTATGTAATGTAATATATCAGAGGTGTGTACATCTCTTATGTGTATACTCACTGACTTATCTCAAAACAGTTACTTCCAAGTAAGTCATGATCTAGATCAAACATAGGAATATTATTATCACTCCAGAAGCTTTTTCAACATTCCAAAAATCTTGTTCCCCATAAGTCAATGTTGTTTTGACTTCTAATATTCTAGATTAATTTTTTTATTTAAAAATTTTAAATAATAGAATCATATAATACCTAATTTCTTGTCTCTTTAATCACATGCTGTTGTTTTTATGAAATTTATCTATGCTATTTTTATAAAAGTTGTCCACTGTTTCATAGTATAACCATGTAATTTTGTCTCAATTTATTTATTTGGATAGTTGTATTATTTCTAGTTTAGGGATATTATGAAGGAACAAAAAGCTGCTATGTACATTCTTATCATATCATTTGGTGGATATTTGCTGAGATGTGAACATAAGAATTGCTGGGACAAAATAATTTATATGATCAGCTTTAGATACTGCAACACAGTTCTCTAAAGCAATTTTAACAATTTACTATCATACCAGCAGAAGGATTCCATCTGCTCTGCGTCCTCACCAGCTCATAGAATGGCCAGGCTTTCTTTTTGTTAGTTCTTCTTGATGCATTGTAAGAGAAATATGGTGGTGTTTGAGCCTTTTACTTGGGTATGTTAACTTTGTTAACTTGACTTATGTGGTATTGTTACCAGAAACTAAAGGGCCTACTGCTCATTTTTCCTCTAAAGCTAGGGATGTGAGTTGGTGAATTAGAAAAAAAAAATGTTTATTCAAAGCTGATCTTGAGGAACATAGATGAGACCTTCTCTATTTCAAATCTCCATCTTTGGTGAGACTGGACAGATTATGTGCCCTTGTCACAGGCCCCAACCCACCTCAATTAGCAGAGCTGAGGTGACTCTAAGGTTTTCCCTTTCATCCCACTCCAGTTGAGATTATTGGAAGAGCTAACTGTCCCCAAAATGTAGACAGCAAGACACTGTTTTTTAAATGATTGTTCAGTCATTGCAAAGAGCATGTGCAGAGATCCTCAAGTTTGACACAAAGTGACATAAGAAGCAAAAGTCCCTGTTTAAGGCCTCATACATGTTACTCTCACATCTTATGCATCTGATTTAAAACCTAGGAACAAGCATTTGGCACATGCACAGTGAACATTCTGGGAAAGACAGAGAAATCTGTCAATCACCCCTGCTTAGCATAAACTACTCCTAGCAAAAACTCCACCAGAGGTGAACAAGGAACTCAGAAGTGCATATAAGCCAGCTCAGAATCTCTTGGAGTCTGTGTGCAGCTGTTTTGATGTGTACTACTATTCCCTCACAGTGTATGTCCTCCAATGAACTCTCTTAACAGCTTCTCTCTGTCTTGATGAATTCATCTCACTGCCCACACACCAACCGTTGCCCAGGTTCCATAATGTTTGGGGCTCAGGGGTGCAAACAACTTTTATGAGAGGGAAAGGGGAACACAGAGACAAAGGACAAGAAATTCATGGAATCACCCTCTTTTGCCCCCTTTCAAAAGCAACATCTCCTCTGTGTCCGAGTCTCTGTTGCACCCTTACATTATAGGGAATCTTGATCTCCTGGGGTCAGCATCTGCATTTTCTTTTCAGATAAATGAGTTACATTTATTTATTTATTTTTGTGGTACTGGATGTTGAAATTAAAGTTTCTTCCATTGAGCTACATCCCCATTTCTTTGGATTTTTATTTTTTATTTTGAGACAGGGACTCACTAAGCTGCTCAGGCTGGTCTAGAACTTGTGATCCTCCTGCCTCAGCCCAGATAGCTGGGATTACAGGTGTACACCATCACTCCCAGCAACATGCTGCCTTTTGAGCTGATGAGAGGAGAAACAGAGGGCTTTCTTTAGAATTTAGAATACCAGGGCTAGAACTGCAGCTCAGTGTAGAGTGCCTGCCTTGGCACTGGGTTCGAGCCTCAGCACCACATAAAAATAAGTAAAGGTATTGTGTTCATCTACAACCAAAAAGCTATTTTTAAAAAATTTAAAAAAATAATTTAGAATGAGACTTGAACAATGGTGGGGGGTTGATTAGGGAAAAGTTTAGGAGAGGAGGAGGAGCAAGTGACTTTCAGAAAAACTTCTTCCAAAGGGAACTGGTGTAAATAGTTTTGCTTAAAAAAAATGCTTCTCCAGATTATTCTGTTACACTATCTGCCAAGATTCACCAGTTTAAATTTAATAGTTTCCCCTTAATAGTAGCAAGTAATCCGGGAGAGATATTTTGAAGCTATGTGAATATCCTGGTCCTCATCCACCTTTCACCCACTGGTTTTAGCATTCCATGATGGTATTCTGGGCAAGGCAGAGAAATCTACATTATCCTTCTACAATTATGTACCTATATAGTAGGCGCTTTTTTATAAAGTGCACATATTTCCTTTTGGGGTCAGAGATCATATTCTTGAGACTTTGGTCATTTGAAACATACTGTGATTGTTTCACAGCTCAATACATGTTCATGTTTTATCTTGGCGAACACTCAATGTGCATTTGAACTTTATATATTGTACTTCAATGATGTCATTATTTCAGAGACTTCATTAATAATTTCTAAATTTTAAGGAAAGTCAACTTTGATAGGCAATTTAGACTCCTTGAATGATGTGTCACTAAAATTAGTTATTAGGGTTATGCTTTGTTCCTTTCAATACACTTTAAAGTGGGTCTCGGTGAGTAAATACTTTTATTTTCTGACACTTTGAAATCCATGCTGATGACAAAACCACTACACAAAGCCTGCTGGTCTTATGTTGTGACCCTTACAACTCACCAGAAACATCTGTGGTTTTTATGGAGGACATAAAAGTTCATCCACATTATGGACTTTATCCTCATCTGTCCCTCTGACTATTTATCGTAAAGCAATATTCTTACTTTTTTAAAATAAAATTCCCAGGGTATGTCCTTAAAATTATATATTCATGGCAGCTGCTTTCATCCATTCTGATTTGGGGGGCTTTTTGATACAGACTGGGAATTTGCATTTAAAAGAGTCCAACAAACAAAACTTCAGAAGATTCTGATGTGGGTGGTTGGGAACCACATTGAGAAACCACCTACATAATGATGTCTAAACTAATACTGATGTGTCTGTCCTTCTTGGACCTCAAGCCTGTTTGCACAAAGGTATAATAGTGGGTTGCTAGAATAGAAGTACATTGACTCAGGATAGCACCTACATCTACTTTATTGAAATCCTAAATTGTAAAGTTTGAAATTAAATGCACATAGGTATTTGCCTTGACTTGAGCCAAAATATAATAAATGGATAGATTGTTTAACAGTCAGAAATTGCAAAGCACATTGCTCACACAATGTGACAGGAAGATGTACAAGAGCAAGGAAGAGTTAAGAGCATCGTAAAGCTGAACGCCTAATCATATAGTATTCATCTTTTTTTCTCTTGCCTGTAGGGTATAAATAAATATAGGGAAGTTTCAAATTTATTCTTCTCCCTCTGAAGCTTTAATAATTGTAGATTATGAAATAAAATAATAATATATAACAGGGAAATAATATAAAATATATTGCATGCCAAACATAAGAATATCAGACTCAAAGAGGGGTGAGACAGTTATGCCTTATACCAAGCTTAAAGGGACAGGGGCTTGGACTTCCGGGGTGAAGAGAAGTGGCACAGGCTATATAAGGCAGATGAGAGGATATGCACAGTAAGCCAGGTTACCTTGCTATGCAGACAAGTCTTCCAGGTAACAGTCATCTGTGGTCATGTGATCATCCCTGTTAGGGCCAACTGTCAGACCCTCAACCTCTTTTTGTGAAAAGATCCCTCCTGAAATAATCAATGGTTAAGTGTAGGAGGGAGTGGAGGTAGAATTTTTCATATAGAAATGTCCCTATATGCATTTGCTCTTTACTAATGTAAATAGATGTAGACTTCTTTGCACAAAAGGGCAGCTTTTCAAAGCCTTTTCTGTATCTACAAAAGTCTGCAGTTTCTCTGAATAACCAGCCCCAAATATGCCTACATACATGTACATATGTATAAGCATACTTTATATATAGGCATTTTATATAAATATATATTAATATATAGCATATGCATTTATATAATATATATAAATATGCCTATACACATATATAGACATATAAAATAAAAAATATGCCTATACACATATATGGGGGCATATATATATAGCCATTTTATATAAATATATCTCTCTATAAATATATTATATTAAATATAAATATATTACATATAATATATTTATATATGCATGTGTACATACACACACACACACATATATATATATATATATATATATATATATATACATATATATATTGGGAAAGGGATATTTTCCTCTCTGCCAAAACCAAAATGCAGAAGTTAACTCAGGGCTTTGCCTACTGAACTATCTTTCCTGCATTACAAATTTAGGATCTACGCAGAAGGCACCTGCCCCTCTCTGCCTGGGCTTTAATGTTCTCACCACAGCTGAATGATGTACGTTCTCATTTTCCAATAAATCCTTAAACTTTTCACCCAACTCTTTCAGTTGCTGCAAAAACTGTGTCTCTGTTATAAATTGTTCAGGCCTTTAAAGTATAAGCCTTTTCCTTTCCCACACAGAGTACTATTAATAGTTCTATTTTAATTGGATAGAACTTTCATTTTCATTTTTTCTTTTGAGAAAACCAATCTGTGCTAGTTGTGGAAACAATTATCCAACATGCAGCTTAAAAAACCTATTAGAACAATCTCTGAGGAAAGTCAAAAGCCAGGCAGGATTAGCTTTCCAAGAGGATTGTTGTTTATACTCAAACCTCCTGCAATCCAGCAAATCTGTTAGATTTATTTTTAGTATAAATTCAACGATTTCATTTTCCTCTACAACAGAAAACATTAAAATGATTAACATGATTTTAAATCATTCCCAACTTTGTGCTAGAAAGTCAGGAATTACACCATGTACAAAAGGGAACAGAGAAAAGCTGTGAAAATTCTAATTTCACCTCATCTTTCTTGTAGTATTTATCTAGATACTTTTTTTCCTGTAATATTTTATATGCTTCAATAGTAAAAAATAGAGTGGACAGTTTCAGAGAAAAGAAAAATCAATGCTGCCTTCTAATAAATCAATTTGAAGGCTTATCTCTTTAAATTCTTAATCATAATAATTGTAAATGTAACAACAACAATAGTAAATAACAAAATTCTAAAATCATTGACTCACAAGGGGCTAGATGATTAAAGAAACTTAAAAAGTATTCTGAATATTCCTCCCTTGGGAACTTAGAGACCAGTTAACCCCTAGGAATATAGTTTACTTACTGATAAACGTAAGCAATTAAATGTAATGCTATCATATATGTATTGATCAATAAAGAAGTGGAAATACTCAGCCAAGTATAATAGAACACACCTATAATCCCAGCTGCTCGGGAGGCTGAGGCATGAGGATTGTGAATTCAAAACTAGCCTCAGCAACTTAGCAACAGCCTAAGCAAATTAAAGAGAACTTGTCTCAAAATATTTACAAAAAAAGGCTGGGGATGTGGCTTAGTGATTAAGCATTCCTGGGTTCAGTCTCTGGTACAAAAAAAAAAGTTAGAAATATTCAAACATACAGTAAAAAAGAAGTGGAAATATTCAAACATACTTTAAAAATAGTGACAATCTATTATGGTAAAAAATATATGTCAGTTGTTACTGATAAGGTTTCCTTGGTTCTCATCTTCCTGGAGAAAGAACTCAGTGGGAGACACAAGGAAAGCATATAGGGTTTATTTAGTGAGATAGAGATATGCCCCAATACAGACCTGACTACTTCAAGAGAGGAGACCTCCCAGGGTTGGGGAATTTTTATATTTGATCTGAGAACATCCCTCCTCAGTTGTATGAATTCAGAATGGTTACTGAGCTCACAGAACTTGGTACGCCTATGCTGGTTTCTCAGTGTTGGAAAGTTTACATTAACATCTGACCAAAACCTATGGAGTTTGAAAATTGTGATGTCAATTAAAATCATAATGTCAATTACAAAAAAAAAAACCGGGGTCCCCAGACAACAGTACCTCAGAGCTCTGTGCATGTTTTGAGGTTGGAACATCTCTTAGGCTGGCTATACCAGTTCTAGTTTAAGAAGGTAATATCTGGCAGTGAAGGAGTTGAGTTTGTGGGCAGGGTTTTGTCACCTGAAGTGGAGTGATCTTTTGTCATTCAACATGGAATGAAATCTATTTTTCCTCCTTCATCCCCTTCAAGTCTGGCTACTCTAAATCAGTGAATAAATAAAATGATTTTTAGGCCTAAATAACTAGGATATTAAGTAAATCAGTTTGACTTCTAAGACTTTTTAGATTCCATGTAGTTAAAATGAAAAGAATAGAACTAAATAAAGTGTTCCTGTGCTGAGGATGTCACTCAGTGGGACTCAGTTTACTAGCATGGGCAGAGCCTTGGGTTCCATTAATAGCACAATAAATAAATAAAAATAGACAAAATTTTAAAATACATCAAATACTTCTTACTTGTGTTATTATTTTTATTTTTTTATTTATTTTTGCCTCAGAGGAACAAAGAAAACTTGACAAAAAATGAAAAATTTTAAATGCACGTACACTTTCCAGGAAGAGTGCCTGTACCTTTCTTGTCAAAAAGATCTGAACCTAGGAACACATTAGATGACTCTGATGCCCCAACTGCTCTGACATCATAAGGTTTGTCATACTTTCTGTAAGCACATGGCCTACAAATGACAGTCAGGAGACAGGACACAAACCTCAGATTGGCAAGCTTCCCTTGCTGAGAGCCACAGCCAAGTCTGTATGGCCCCTGGCATTTTGCCAACAGTATTTGTTGACAGGCAAGACATTACTATCCACCTCCGCAGCACTTTGGAGTTCTCCTGGGGATTCCCGGGGATTCCCCGAGAGTTCCCATTGGTTGGGGAAGTGCAGGAGGAGGGATTTCCGGAGGAGATATTTCCGGTGGCTGGTTCCTGGACGATTGGCATGGAGTTCGGGAGAATTCCCCAGGAGCGTGTGTGAAGTGTTTTCTTGCAGTTCAAAAATAAAGTTTGTTCCTGCTTCAGTGGCTCGTGGTTTGTGCCCAGCCAGAGTGCGGCATTCCCTTTATTCTGTAGCAAAGTCAATCCATCAGGCATGGGAAGGCTCATCTTCAGGGTGTGGAGATGCCCCCCGGCTTACAGAAGGAGTCTGGGTTTTATAGTTTACAATGACGGTGAATTAATCACTGGAGTCTGTGGTCATGCCCTTTGGATGGTCAGGGACGTAGTTGTGCAGGTTAAAATTTTAAGTCAGGAAGGAGGTTGTAAAAAGTTTGAAACTCACTGTCACAACTTGGTGTTCACAGGTTATTTCCCTTCCTCTGGGACCCACTGTTACCTAGCGCTTCACTACCTGCTTTTCTCCTACCTGGACTCATCTGCAATGGGAAAGGGTAAAAGTCCAGGGCCCAACATTTCAGTATTGGCCTCTTCCCTTCAGGACCCATTGTAGTTGGGAAGGGATACATGTTTGCTTCGGTGGAGATTCTGGGGATGAACCCAGGAAGGGATGAAAGTTTGCTTTTTCCCTCGGGGCCCACTGTTACTGGGAAAGGATATACTGGAAGACGTTTAATGTTTGCCTAATTACTATGTCCCTCCTCCCAAGTCACACTATCCCTCCATTTTTCCTGGGGAGCCGTCTTGTAGGAATATTATTTTTCATAACCCTTCACTTTCTGGTCCAACTGGGTCTCATTGAGGAACATTTTGCCTTTTTTTCCCAAAAAACTTACAATCCCAGTGATTATTTAAAAATCTACATTACCTGCTGCTTATCAGAAATATTCAAATATAAATAAGACAAATAGAACAATTGGCCTTTCATAATCAGGATGTTCTATCGATCAATTGACACAACGTAGTTGTCTCAAAAGGTGGCCCAAGTTGGTGAAAAAAATCCCATTTACATGAAGACATAATGTCCACAAAATGAAAAAAAAACGATAATTAAAAAAATATGTATGTAGTAGAATTTGTCTTGAAGAACAGATGGAAAGTAACCCAGAAGCAGGTGGGTGGTGTACACATTTGTTATGTAAGAAGAAGCACAAACTTTGGCTTAATGCGAAAGTCATTTTCAGTTTAGGGCGTAGGAGGACGTTTTTTCCGTGGAAACAAAAGCATAATGGTGAAATCCTAAAGCTGCCAAAATAAAAGCTGCTTTAGCAACAATGTTGAGTCTTTGTCTTGGTATGGAAAGAAAGGATGCCCAAGAAGATCGAGCAGACACGAATAAGGAAACTGGGAGCTGGCTTATTGACAGAATGGAGAAAAGTGCTGGCACCTGGTGTAATATGCTTCTGGAGAGTCATCTCGTGGGGCCCGATGAAGACAAGACACTAGGAACCAAATAAATCCACTATTGATTTTTTATTCCAGCAGTATAATGATTTTTGTTGGGACATCCTGAAGATATTGCTGGTTTCCCAACAAACTGCTCCAGAACTTTGGGCTTTTGCTGAGAACCATTTCTCATGTGACTTTTTACCTAGCCTGTTTCAATTTTTTTTTTTTACTTTGGAATTGTATGCATATCAAAGAATACAGGTGGGGCTGGGTTTTAAGCTCAGTCGCAGAACATTTGGTTAGCATGCTCAAGGCCCTGGGTTCCATCCCCAGCATGGGGAGTTGGGTGGGGAGTGGAAGAATAGAGATAGCATACATGAGAGAGAAGGCAGAGGAGCATGTTCCCTCTAGCTAGATAGATCCAAATGATTTGAGTCATAATTGAGGCAGAGAGATTTTGGCAGTAGTGAATCACATCAAACCAGACAAAACTGTAGCCTGTTGACTATGGATATAATGTATGTACCTTGACAGGACTGAAAATGCTTCCCAGAAAGGTGAGGCCACAGTCAACACCAGGTGTAGTGGTGCATGCTTGTAATACAAGGAACTCTGGAGGCTAAAATAGGAGGATAGCAAATATGCAGCTAGCCTCAGCATCGTAACAAGATAATATCTCAAAATAAAAAAATGAAAATGGTGAGGGATGTAGGTCAGTGGTAAAGTGCCCTGTGTTCAATCCCCATTACAAAAAGAAAAAACAAGAAGGAAGGAAGGAGAGAAAAAATTAGGTAGGTAGATGAGGCCGAAAGCATCTCCAATGTAATGTTGGAGGAAGAAGCTAATAAGGGAAACCACAGACACAGAAGTATAAACAATTGAAAACTTTATAAGTATATTTACTCATGTTCGCCCTGGACTGTGCATTGGGAATTTCAAGATGTCAAAGCAAAAATCACTGTCTCCAGGAGCTTATAGTTTCATGGTTTAGAAAGGTATAAAGAAGAAATAAAACACATGATTGTCAGAATGTGGTGACTGTGTCTAGAAATCGTTCACAGAGAATGATGATCAGAATGCAGTGTTTTTAAAACAGAGAGAGTTGCAATAGTAAAATTATAAATGGAAAGATCACAGGGCTAATCTTGGCCTACTCTTCAGGTGACTGGAGAGTTTGGTTCTCTAATTAAAGGGCTGGTCTGGATTCTTAGCCCTTTAAATCCTGGAACAGGATTGTTTCTTGTTCCAGGATTTAAAGAGAATAAAAAGAAAAGTTGAGCCTTGTTTGATGGAATGAAATGTACCAGTGAACTAGCAAAAAAGCAAACAAGCAAAAAAATGAAGTCAAAGAATCAACAATCTGAGGTAGAGGGAGAACAAGTCTCCAAGATATTCTTTCACATATATAAACCTGTTCAAACTAAGTGAGCAACCAGAAACTGTGTTCCTATAATTTATCTCTTGTGTATAACTTGCATCCTACATTCCCTCCCCCTGAGATAAAAATAGTCATGCACTGGACAGACTGGACCTCTGCTGCATTTCAGTGAGCTCAGTGTGAAGGAGGTACCTTTAAAGAAGAGTAAGGAGGCAGACTAACTAACATCTGGGTCCTAACACCACTAGGGACCAATATAAGCTTGTACATTTCAGCACTCAATAAATGTCACAGTAATGGAATGAGAGAGCAGAGGTACAGATGTCTGATATTTCCAAGGCAAGGACATTCAAAAGCTATGCCATGAGAATTCAGCCAGGGGAAATGGGTTTGGGAACTTGCTGGTGAACATTAATTAGAGGGATGAGGCCCAAGTTTGTAAGGCTTCAAAACCTAGGAAACAGAGCACTTTTGAGCTAAATAATTTGTTACTGCACAACACAGCAGATTTTGAAGCTATCGCTAGTTACCTTCAAGAAGATTTTAAATTTCATGCTTCCTACTCATTTTTTAATCATCTGGAAAATTGTCTCCTTCCTGAGGTCATGTCTTTTTTGATTCCTGGATTCTCAGCGGAACACAGATGACATGTGCAGACATGGTGGAGAAAGATGAACTTGACTTCTTGAGCACAATGTGACTCAGTGACTCTGAGTAGTCCCTGTCCTTGATTATCTAGGTTTATATCCCTCACTTCTTGAAATCCATGCCTCAACTCTGACCTTCATAGTTAACCAGATGGCCAGCATGTGGAAACATCTAGAAGACATAATTAGAACCATGCTGTAGAGGTTTCCTGGAAACAATGTAAAATAAATAAAAGGAAGAGATCTTTAAGATGTCTCAGTGTTTTACGAAGTTGAAATGGCCTGGCTGGTGAAACAGTGAATTTCATGTTACCAGAGTTATTTGTAAAGAAGCTGGATGACTAGTCAGCAGGAAGCCACAAAGACATTTCTCTCATTGAGTAAGAAGGTTGTTAGAGGATATGGAAGGCTTTGTCTCATTTTAGTGCCTAATCCAGGAGTTAGATGGTGAGGCTCAGAGAAGGGTAAAGGGAAAGAGTCCTAGCTCATATTAGAAGCTGGGGTATATATAGACTGATTACTCACACCAACCAAATAAACAAACCCACACAATGTTTATAAACTGCTTAGCTCAGAACTCCAGAAAATTGTCCACATTTTGTGAACCAGACAGTCAAGCTCAGGAGCTTTGTTTACTAAGCCAAGAAAAATGTTAAAAATCCAAGACAAATCCAAAGATAGGAAGAAGAAAAAAAGGCTGGGTTTATCATTTGCAGACAACTTCTAGGAGATAAATGAAAGAAAATAACTTTTAAGTGTCCAACTGGCTGTAGTTTATATGAGGAAGGAAGAAGAAAAATGAGAAGGCAGGATTGATGATCACTCTACTTACAGAGCTTTGAGAAGGTACGAGTTGGAATCTGAACGTTAAGAAGAGGCAGCCGTGTGAAGATCCAGCGCTTGCAAGTGAGGCAGGGTGAATTTGCAGAATTCTAAAATTGAGAGGAAGCTAGGTGTGTTCCAGCGCCAGAAAAGTCTACAGGAGTAGCTGCTGAGCAATGAGTAAAGGTGAGGTTAGAGCGAGGCAAAATAGAGATAGAGACCATGCCATGCTGCGTTTCATGTAGTTCATTAAGGAATTTGGATTTTATATTTCTTCTGAAGGAAGCTACAGATGGGGGCCTGAGTATGGAGGGGGAAAGAAAATAGATGGAACTTCCATCATGGAACTGAGACAAAGAGAGTTGAAACAGGACCTAATCATATAAGGGGAACAAAAATCATCAGGGTTGATATTGTGACATATTAGCACATGTAAGAACATGTGTGGGAACAACTCAGCCTTCATGAGGGTACCCAGTGCATGCAATGGGACAATGGAACCTTTCTTCACAGGGACGTGGTACAGATCCAGGGAAGGGAGTATAAAGTCATAAAGTTGATAGGAACCAAAGATGCTATCTAATCCCATGGAATAAGTCAGTTTGAGGGAGGACAGAAAGGACCATGAATCCAAGTACAAGGATTCCTCTGTGGCTATCTCTGGAATTCCATATCCTGGGTTAGGTTGTTTCTGTAAAAGAAAGGGGTGAAGAGAGGAGGGTCAATAGAGCCAGAGCATTTTGGAGTGAGTCCTGATAGTTTTGTGATACTGATGTGATACTTTTATAGCTGCTGACCTTGGCCAGTGGCTGGGATAGAATGAAGGCTGCATGTTCAAAAGCCATGGAAGCTTACGAACTTAAAAACAGGGGCATTGCAATGCAGAACCAAAATGATGCACTAAGAAAATGAAACTTACTAAACCACCGTACTTATAACTTATACAATCAAATGAATTTTTCTTCAAAGAGTCATCTTGAAAGCCAGCTAATTATAAAAATGTTATCCCTCCTCATGGCAGTTTCAGAGCTCTTTTACAAGACCTTAAATGCACAAACCTATGTGAACATACTGCGAGAGTTCTTCAGTAATATTTATTTTTCTTTGGTCTATGGCCCAAGGCTCATTCTCAAGTCATCTGCTCAAAAAATGAATTTTCAGCAACTACCTAGGATTTTTCAATAAATATTAGTTGAATTTTGAAGGCATTTTCAAAAATTGTTTGATACTCATTATAAAGTATAGATTTCCAAAGAAATTATAGGACTTTTCTGCATTCATAATTTGTAAGAACTTTTAAGTTCTTACATACAAAATTTCTGGCATACAAAAGTCAAACAATAAATTACTTTTTATAAACTCTTTTGAAAATCATAACAAAATCTATTGAAGCACTGTATATATATATATATATATATATATATATATATATACACACACACACACACACACACATATATACATATATATGTGTGTGTGTGTGTATATATATATATATATATATATATATATATATATATATATATTTGTGTTCCTAATATTATGTGTTTTTATTTGATAATTAAGCAGACAGCTGAATGATAAAAATAGTGGGTAGACAAAACTAAGGATTTGCTTCTTTCTAGAATTGTCTCAGTTGTATTAAATTGTATCATTTGCATCCCATTTTCATTCATCCATGTTTTAATCTTTTTTTAAGGTAAGGTGGATCAAAAACAATAAAATGCTTAAATAATTTTACAAACAATTTCATATAGGCAAAGGTTGCACATAATAATAGCACAGCAAATATGAAAATAAGATGCTCAGAGATGATGTGTTAGTACCTCATCATTCTCCCCTTTCATCCTAGGGCACAGTTCTTACCCTCAAAAACCCCTCATGGCCCAAAATGGCTGCTGGAACTTAAGCCACCATGTCTGAGTCACCAGATCAGTTACAAGAGGAAAACTAAGAAACCTAAAAAGGTGCTCCTTCTAGAAGTAGATTCTCTAAAAGCAGGTTTTCCAGAATCTCATATATGTCCATTATATCTTTTTGATCAGAAACTTACTCATATGACCAGAAACTGGTGAGTGGTCCATTTAGAAACCAATTCTCTCATTATGGAGGATGCTATAAAGCCATGAAGATTGAGGGAGCAAATAGAAATGTCTACCAAGTTTAATTTGATTTCCTTAAGATCTGGCTGGTATGGTACCCTCCATCTCTAGTTTACAAGGTCACTTAGGATCAAAAATTCTGTTCATTACATTGTAGTTCCTCTCATATTTGGACAAACCATGAGTGTAATTTGAAACATCCTTACAGTTTGGATCTTGAATGTCTCCTAAAAGTCCATGTGTTAAAGCCATGTAAGGTGGAACTCTTTGAAGGTGGGCTACTAGGAGCTTCTTGGGTCACTGGGGAAATTCCCTTGAAGGGAAGTATGGGACCCCAGCCTCTTCTTTCTATCACTTTCAGGCTATAAGATGAGTGGTTTTGCTTCACCATATGATCCTGCCATGATGTGGTGTCATAGGCCCAAAGCAATGAGTCAAACAATTGTGGACTGACCTCTCTGAAATTGAGCTGAAATAAAACATTTCCCTTTTTAAGGTGATTATCTCAGGTATTTGTTACAATAATGAAAGCTAACTAACAGACATCAATACTTGGCAATATTATCCAATTCAACCCCTGATTGATCAATAAATAACAGATAATTAAATAAATTACTAGTAATTTACTTTAAAATTCATTACTAAACGACCTCTTTGTATAATCAAACATATATCTCATTGGAATGACTTTATAGAGAGCATTTGAAAATGATGCTCTAAGATGGTAAATTCTGGTCAAACTCATTAGCTTCTCTTAATATATGTTTAAAATATGTTTATGCTAAAGAAATTTCAAAACCTTATACCAGTGAAAAGTGGTTAAAGTAACTTAGGAAACACAAAAGCCCTCTTCTTTTGTGTTTTCACCTAGCAAATCTTCTTTGGAGAATTTGCCTAACAATAAAAACTTTTAAAAAATGTACATCTTAGTTGGGTAAGTGGTGCATGCCTGTAACCCCAGAGACTGGGGAGGTTGCTAGATAGGAGGATTGCAAGTTCCAGTCCAGCCTCAGCAATATAATAAGACTCTGCTTCGAAATAAAAAACAAAGGGGGTTGGGGATGTTGCTCAATGGTAAAGCACCCCTGGGTTAAATCCCCAGTACCAAAACGAAAACAAAAAAATACATGTTAGAGATTGTGAATAAAGTTGCAAGAAACATGGGAGTGCAAGGTCCTGATTTTAATTCTTTTGTACAAATACCCAAACACGGTATTGCTAGATCATAGCTGTTTTTAATTTTTCGTGGATCCTTCATGATGTTATCCACAGTGGCTGCAGCACTTAACTTTCCACCAACAGTGTACAACAGTTCCAGTTCCTCTATGTCGTCTCTGATACTTGTTCTCTCTTTTCATTTTTTAAATAGCATTCTAATATATATGAGATAATATCTCATTGAGGGCTTGATTTTAATTTCCTCAATGATTAATGATGCAGAATGATATATTTTCATAATATAGTATTGATCTCTTCATACATCTGTGGACCATATGTATGTCTATTCAAGCCTTTACCCAATTTTAAATAGGGTTATTACTTTTTTTGTCATTGAGTTGTACTATACTATGTATTTTGGAAATCAATCCCTTACAGATGTCACTAATGTCTCCCATTTCTTAGGTTGTATCTTCACACTGATGTTTCATTTGCTTTACTGAAGCTTTTCAGTTTGATATCATCACAGTTGTATATATTTTTTGTAGTCTGTGTTTTTGATGTAATACTCATGAAATCATTGCCAAGAACAATGTTATGACACTTTTCTCCTCTGTTTAATTCTAGGGGTTTTACAGTTTTAGATCTTATGTTTAAATCTACAGTCCACCTCAAGTTTATTTTTGTATATCATGTAAGATAAGGGATCAGGCTCATTCTTTTGTATGTGGATATTCAGTTTTCCCAGCACCGTTTGTTGAAGAAAATTTCCTTTTTCCACTGAGTATTGGACCTTCACAAAGGCCAGTTGAACACACACACACGAGGTTTTTTTTTTTTTTTTGGCTATCTATTCTGTTTCTTTGCATTACTATTCAGAGTAGCTATGATGGATAAATGGATAAAAAAAAAAGTGGTGTATCCATGCAATGGAATATTATCCCACTATAATAAAGAAGTAAATTCTGTGATGTGAAACTGCATGGGTGAATCTTGAGGAAATTTTATGAGCCGAAATATGCCAGACCCTAAAGGACAAATACTGTGTGATTCTACTTACATAGGATGCTTAATATAGTCAAACGTGTAATAAAGGAAAGTAGAATGGTAGTTGCCAGGGGCATAGGAGTAGAAATGAGGAGTTGCTGTTCAATGGGTATATAGTTTGGATCTGAAATGACCCCAAAGGCCATGTGTTACATCCTTGGTCTTCAGCTTGGTGCTATTGTGAGGTGGTAGAAATTTTAAGAGGTGGGCTCTACTGGGAGGTTTTAAGCTATGGGGGGGCCTTTCCTCCAAGGTGATTATGGGATCTGGCCCTTTTCATTTGCTCTGTCCTGGCCACATGGGGAACAGTTTGCTTAGCCATCTGCTCCTTCTATGATGTGCTACCTTACCAGAGGCCCAAAAGCAATGGGACAAATGGACTATGGACTGAAACCTACAAAACTGTGAGTCAAATAAACATTTTTTTTCTTTTATAGTTGATTATCTCAGGCATTTTGTTAAAGTAACAGAGGTGACGAATACAGTGGGTATAAGTTTCATTATGCTAAATAGATAAATTTTAGAGATCTGCTGCACAACATTGTACCTATAGTTAATCACATTGTATTACATGCGTGAAGATTTGATAAGAGGCTAAATCTTGTGGCATTTGTTATTACCACAGTCATAAAACTAGAAGATATTAAAATGTATACCTTAGTATTTGAATCAGAACTTATTTCACATGTATTTCTTTCAAAGAAGCAATTGCCAGTAAATATGAGAAGTTCAAATGCTCTGGACTTAGACCTTCAGAGTCACATCTTCAAACATCTGCTTCTAAATATGTGGTCATCATAACTTAATAGAAAATATCAAAGAAAGACATTAGAACAATGATAAAAGAATATCAATATTTTCTCTAGGGCTATCAAAAATCAGGCAAAATAAGACAATTTTACATTATAGTTTAGGTATACTTTCTGATCAGGAAAATAATGCTAATTGTTAATGGCTGCACAGACTATATAGTTTTAAGGGATACCTTTTCTGAGATTTTTGTTATCTTGTCCTGGATCTAGTTTTCTATTTCTGCTTTGCATGTGATTCAGATTTTAAGACCCTCTGTACCAAAACAAAGTTAAATGAAGTCCCAAGATTTTGAACTGTGTATTGAATTTGTGCTTTCAGTGGATTTTTAATGCCAATGTGAATAAAAATATGTTGCAGTATGTTGACTGGCAAGTAAATAGAATTAGTAAAATTTCCAGGGGAAAAAAACATAACCAGCATAATCATATACCAGGGTGTCATTAGAAAACAAATGTTGTGCTTGTAATGTCAAGAATTTTGCTTTAATCATGAAAGAGTCACCAAAATACCAGAGTAAACCTGTATCCCTCATAGTAAAATCTAAGGACAAATTTTATCTACCATCAATAAATGATATGTTTAACAATAAAATGACAGAATAAAGTAATGGAATAGAAATATTATCTGAAAAATCTCTTAATCAACATCCTCTTTAAAGTTAACACTTTGTGTTTTGGGGTCATTTGTCAAAACTCTCTTTCCTCAATTATAAAATGGCACAAAAATGTAACCCTAGCTAATAGGGCCACTGGGAATAGTGTGTTAATATATTAAAAGAACCCAGAGCAATAAATTGTTCAGGGTGAGTGTTGAATATATGTTGCCTATTATTATTATTGTTACTGTTTAAAAGGACCCAATAATTTTTAATACATTCAATTATACTGAATTTCTTGTTTTCCAGAAAAAAAAAACACTTGCTGTGACTGATAATATGCAATAATTGCCTCATAGCACTTTCTTATTCAACTACCTCCTGCTGAAAGTGGATTTCTCATGTGTCCAGCTGTCTTGGTAGCAATTATCTTTAGTATATCAATAGCTACCACACCAGGCTATTCCCAACAGCTGTGTGTGTGTGTGTGTGTGTGTGCGCGCGCGTTTTAATGGTGAGCTCCATTGCCAATTCTATCATAAGCACGGAGTTCTGGTGAGGAGGTAGCTGGGAGAAAAAAAAAAGCCAGCACAAAACAACTTAATGAGCATTCTCTAATTAGCATTGCATAATTTCTCCATAATGAACACAGTAAAATCCTGTGTTAAATCAGTAAATACACTAAAGCTTTCTTTGATCTATCAGGCTTTTGGATAGCAGTTGCTCTATTTACTATATGAATTGTACTTACATGTACCTTCCTTATGATATGCTGAAGGCACACTTCCCCTTTTTGTACAAACCTAGAAAATGTATTAGAAAAGCATAATCTGTATATCCAGGTTACCTAAACTCTAGTCTTTGATCTGCTACTTATCAGCAGTTTAGCCCTAAGTAAAATACTTAAAAGTCTCTGCATGATAGTTTTCTCGTCTGTAAAATAATGATGGTTATATATATTACATGAGATTTTAATAAAGATTAAATGAGTCGTAGATGCAAAGCACTTAAAATTGTGCCTAAATCTGAATGATCAAGGTCAGTTATCACTTCCTGTCTGTGCTATGGCTTATCTCATTAATCTTCTCAAACTATATGTAAAATATCTGTCTAATTTTTGAAGATTTTACTAATTCTTTAAGCCAAATCATTTTTATTATATTTTCATAACACTTAAAGCTTTTCTCACATAAACAGCCATTTAATAATATTTTTCAAGAATTTTCCTTAGGATAAAGAAACTACCATTTGGTTCAGGATGTTGCTAACTTTATGCTTTGCACCCTGAAAGGCAAATGAGAGATTTCTCCCCTCCAGAGTTTCACCTTCGACTCAGAATCCAAGAGAACAACAGAACACACTCCAAAGTGGCCTTCACAAAAGGCTAGGATATGGAAATAATTACTTGTGATTTTGATTCCAACTTTGTCCCCCCAAGAGGAATCTTGCTTAATGTGGCAGTGGAGCTAAGGTCATTTCTTCCTCAAGATTACTTTTTTCTGAGGGCTCCCTGGACCATTCCTGTCAATTTCACACTTAGATATTTAACTCTCAATTACTCATCTCCATGTAAATGTCCAACAAGCACTTCATATTCAATGTGCCCAAAATTAACTCATTACTCTTCTTCTGAAAATGCCTCATCTTCTGGCATCTTCTGTTTCACTAATCCAGGCTAGAATTCCAGAGAGCTGTCTCTTTCTTACAACCTACCTTGAACCTTTACCTTTTCCCCAGGTATTCTAGGATAATCCAGATTTCAAATATTCAGCCCAACTTTCCATAATTTGTAAGTACTAACTGCTCAGTTGAGTTGAAAGACTATACATTGGCAAGTTTTACCAACATGAAGAACTCTGGGATTTTGTCCAATTTTGTTCAATGCAGACAGCACAGATTCGGGGTGTTTTGTTTATTTGCTTTGTTTTGTTCTTGGCTTTCATTTTTTTTTTATTTTTGAGAAAGTATCTCCTTATGTTGCCAAAGATAATGATAAACTTCAGGGCTCCAGCAATTCTCCCACCTCAGCCTACTGAGTAACCAGTACTAGAGACGTGCACCACCACGCCTGGCTCAGATTCTGACACTTAACCATGATGAGATATATAATTCCATTAACCCATGGACATAAAAACAGTGGAAAGCCTAAATGTTTAAGAAAGTAATGCCTCCAAATCAATGACTCCCAGCAAAGTAAAATCAAATGCACATGTACATGTTTCTGGTAAAATTTTATTTGATTTATCGGTTCTCTAAGAAATACCAAATTAAAATGACATTTGCCATGATACTGAGTTTATTTAGATTATGTGAGGACTTTTGCATTTTACTTTTTCTTTCCTGTGTTCTTTACTGGTTTATATTAGTAAAATGGGCAGTGGCTATGGAGGTTTAAGCAGGAGTATTCCAGGTTCAAAGCCAGCCTCAGTAACTTAGCCAAGCCCTAAGCAACTTATGGAGACTCTGTCTCAAAAAAAAAAAAAAAAAAACTGGGGATGTGGCTTACTGGTTGACAGCCCATGGGTTCAACCTCTGGTACCAATAAATACATAAATAAGTAGTAAAATGGGGGGAAAATTTCAAGTGATATTCTTTCATTTCAATTAAAATATGTACATAAAATATTATCCCATAGAGACCCAAAGTCCTAACATTTTCTAGCAGTTCATAGGCATTTATCTCAAAAACAAAAGCAAACAAACTCAAGCATATAATAAAAATGAAAATAATAATGCACTGCCCCAAGTCCATACTGTAGATGAGAGATCTGGGCCAAGAACAGCTTATAATTTTCCAGTGACCAAAACAAAGCAATGAACCAGATCTATTATTTTCATTACTTTCATATTAGGTAAATATTTTAGCATATTTATTGTCCATATTTCATTTTAAAGCTTATAGATGAACTTTAGTATTTAGTTAAGAAGATCACAGTAGTGATCCAAGCCACTTTCTTCTTTTTTCTCTTTCTTTTTTTTTTTTTTTTTTTTTAGGTATTAGCAGTCTGGTTGAGCTTTTTAAATATTTTTTTTAATTTATATATGACATCAAAATGCATTTTAATTCTTATTACACATATAGAGCCTGATTTTTCATATCTCTGGTTGTATACAAACTATATTCACAGCAATTTGTGTCTTCATGCATGCACTTTGGATAATAATGTCCATTACATTCGACCATCATTTCTAACCCAATTGGTTAGTGCACGGTACTTATACAGCAGTCTGGTTTTGGTGTATGTTTTATTACTTAAAAACACAGGGAAACTCACTCTCAACCTCTCTTCTCACATTCTTATATCTTACAGTCACAGAAAAATATATAGTAAATATAAGAGTTATTTCAACATGTATGTGTCTCTGCTCAGTGGTAAGCAGAATTGTTTTTTTTTTTTTTTGGTGTGTGTGTGTGTGTGTGTGACATCTCTGCGTAATGTGCCAGCTGAGCATTCAATGCAGTTAACCCTGTACCACTTATTTCTGCAGATAGAAAATTACCCCAAGCTAATTTTAGAGAAATTAGCATTATTGTTTATAATGAAGCAGAACTCTCAGTTTTTAAAAGCATTGTATTTTTCTGTGAGTTCTAGTATGAGGCAAGCAAATTATCATCAATAGAATGTCTCCAATAATGAAACCAGATCAAAGAGTTAAAATAATTTTCCCTGAATCACACACATCATTCTGAGGCAGAGATTGGACCAAAGATGGAAAATCCAGCTTTAAATCTTTCCATATCTTTTATGAAAGAGTCTTATGTTTGGGAAGCAGCAACATTTGACCTCATATGATTCACCAACCAAAACGCCTAAAACCTGGAAGAAGATAAGGGCTTGCAAAATTTAAATAAATCATAGCTCAGGAAAATAACCACAAGTTTCTCAAATCATCAAATATTTGGGAGTTCTTTCTTTCCTTTTAGCCTTTTTTTTTTTTTGTTCTACAATTCACTTTCTGGTTAAAGGAAAGATTTGAAAGAGGTTAGACAATGTTGTTCTTGCTCAGAAGAACTACTGCCAACAGAATCATTATTAAAATGCCAGTCAAGTGGCTAGGAGTGGTGGTGCAGTCCTGTAATCCCATCAGTTGGGGAGGCTGAGGCAGGAAGGTGGTGAGTTCAAAGACAGCCTCAGCAATGGTGAGGCACTAAGCAACTCAGTGAGACCCTGTCTCTAAGTAAAATACAAAATAGGGCTGGGATGTGGCTTGGTGCTTGAGTGTCCCTGAGTTCAATCCCTGGTGGAAAGAAAGAAAGAAAGAAAGAAAGAAAGAAGGAAGGAAGGAAGGAAGGAAGGAAGGAAGGAAGGAGCCAGTCAATCAAGTTCCAGCCAGAAATGAAAAATACACAAATGTGTATGACAGTTTGGTTTCAATAAACTGTCACCATTGGATAGAAATAAATTTAAGGCCCACCTCCTCCAGAAGATGCCCTTCTTTATAACAAGGACTAATCATGATTCTATCTACATTCTCAAGGCCTGATGTGATTCCTGGCATGCAGGATAATTGGAGTAGGTAATTGTGATTGAATATTTTACTGGAATATGCCAAACTGACACTGCAGTTCTCGGGTTGAAATTCCTTATTTCCATATCCAATCATTATGATATAAAAATTTATAGGGGAAATTAGTCCATTTTAAGATTCTCTTGAGGGTATGAATCCACATCCAATTAGCTAAGTATATGAGTTCTTTAATTCAGCAAATCAGTAACCTCAGGGCATACACAACTTAGCATTATTTTTGGCTGTGTGTCTGTAGGTTGTCTGGGTGGTTCTAAGCATATAAATTAAGTATGACAAAGCTCATTCATGTATCTGTGGTCAGCTGCAGATTAGCTGGGTATCATTTTTGATCTGCTGGATGTTCTTACATATTGAGGGTCTGTCTGGCTTATCTCTGCCAGGCCTCCTCCTCCAGCAACCTTCTCTGAGATATTTACTTGACTGAGACAGAGGGAAAAAAAGATTAATCAAGATCTTGAGGTGGCTCAAAACCAGCACATTATTTCTCCTATTGTGTATTCAGAGTAAGTTGTAAATTCAGACCAGATTCAAGAGGAGCAGAAATAACTTACAAAAAATATGAAGACAGTGGGGGTAGGGGAATTCGTGACCAATTTTTCAATCAATGGGAAACGGAAATGCAATCCCTGATACATGTTCCTTCTGAGAGAGAGTCATAGACACATAGCCGGATCTAGGTGCTCTTTGCTAGAGCTGACTTATTTTGAAAGCAGTGTTATACTTTTTAATTCTTCTATATGTTCCATGGTGCCCACCACATTCTGCCATCCTTGTTCAAGAAAGGCCACATTCTTTTGACATCTCCTGTATACAAGGTGTTTTAGTCAGCCTTCCATTACCATAACAAATAACTGAGATAATACACTTATAGAATTTATTGTTGCTTTTAGGATTATGATGAGGCAGCGCATCATGGTAGGAGTCTGTTGCAAAGCAACACTGTTCACCTTATAGCCAGAAATCAGAAGAGAAAGAGAAAGGGAAGGACTAGGGATCTCAGGAACCTCTCAGTGAGTATGCAATGACCTCCCACTAGGCCCCAACTCTTAAAAGGTTCCAATAATTCCCAGTTGCACTACCCCAGGGACCAAGAATTTAGCACATGGGTCATTGGGGAACACTTATCCAAACCATAGCACAAGCTCAAAATTAACCATATCTTACAATGAGAAGGCATAGTTACACTTATCAGAATGGATGCCCAGCCATCAAAACAGGAGCTGACAGTGAACAGCCAAAACTGCCATCTGTGTGACATTAGCATTCATTTCCCATGACAGAAACATGAGGAAATGCTTGTCCTTGAAGTTATCCATGCTTCTGAAATAGCTGAGGTTGCGTTTCTTTTGGATCTCATGTAGATGTTCTGAGTAATCCATAGACGGTATGAAACTCAGTACAAAATTATCTATGTACGTATGTGCATTTTTTCAGAAGAAAACGTCTGTGATTTCCACCAAATCCTACAAAAAAAGTCTATAACTCAGAAAAGTTAAAGAATATTACTTATTTGGGTGAAACTGATAAATGAATCAGTACATTAAAATGCTGATGTGCAGAGTGGACTCCCCAACAGAGCATTTTTAAATTTCATTACAGGTTATAAAATGGATGTAAGGTAAGAGCATTTGAAAGACCAAAGGGAGCAGCCTTTACTTATATGAATTTGCAGGACTTGATTTCTATAGATCTGCCCTCACAAAAGTGTCATTGGTAATTGGAAGATCTAGTAGTCTTAAAAATATCCCTAGCCTATTCGTGTTTCACAATTTAAGAATCTGATGATGCATAAACACAATCTCAGCTTCTAATCCCAAATCTTTATTAGTCATTGATGATAAATTTACTAAATTGGTCCCTGAGAGAAATGTATTGGGAAAGAATGACCTGAAGAGGAAGACACAGAGGACTGTGATAAGAGAAGATTCAGGAAGGATTCAAATCCACCTACAAGGTAGCTGACATCATTCTGTTCTCCACGGGGAGGCTCAGCAATGCTTGGGAACATGTGCAGCCACAGTCCTTCTGTGTCTTGAATTAGTCATGTCTCTACAGGTTGAAAAAGCTGGGATTCTAAACAGGATTTTATTGGCTTCTTTGTCAAGGACAGATATTGTCTCTGGGAACCTGGAGTGAAGTGAGATCAGAGCACACACACTCACGACTGGCTGCCAGGTGCTGCTTTTGGGAGTATGCAGAGCAGAGAAAATACAGTCATGGAGGAAATATATTTTGGAGATGAAAACGGTAGAAGGAGTGAGATGCCTTGAAATTGCCTTTAGCACTTATGCAGTTACAACTGAATTACTTTTATAAAATATCACTTGTTACCCATCAGTATCTAATTTCATCTTTATCTCTCTCAAGATGCAGAATAAAGGGACTTCTGGTTTATTTGACCATTTTTCCCTTCCTTCCTTCCTTCCTTCCTTCCTTCCTTCCTTCCTTCCTTCCTTCCTTCCTTTCTTTCTTTTTTATTTGGCACAGGGTATTGAACCTAGAGATGCTTACAACCGAGTAATATCCCCCCAGCCCTTTTTATTTTATTATGACACAGAGTCTTGCTAAATTACCCAGGCTTGCCTCAAACTTCTGTTTTTCCTACTTCAGCCTTCTGAGTCACTGGGATTACAGGCGAACACCACCACACCTGGTACTTACTTGTACATTTGTGAGGATCATCATTCTGAAGGCAATCACTGGCTTAGTTTTCTCTGGACTTAAACCCAACAGTATAAAGAGGCTTTTAGGCAGCCATTTTTCCTCTTTATTGCACTAAGTGATGTCATTAAGTCACTGTCAGATCTATTTCCCATAGAGAGTCAGCTGAATTACTGGTCAGTCACCTTCTTCACATACAGCTACCATTATCATCATCATGCCCTTTTCTTGACTGTACCATTTTCCTGCCTGTGGAGTGACAGTCTTTTCCATCTTTTAAATAGCATCTAATTCAATAATACTAAATCTGCAGGTCAAGCAAAACAATTTTTTTTTTAATTTTTAAGGGCATTTCCTTTAGATCGCTAAGAAACAAAATGAAATAAATGTTATCCTACTGAAATAAATGATAACAAAACAAACCAAAGTTGCTAACAAGAATCAAGCAGAATGCAATTGGGTATTTAAGCCTAGTCTTCATCAAATATTATAGCAAGACTGATAACACTTTTAGACAAACCTTTTTTTTTTAATAAATCCACTCTGAGGGAAAGAATGATCACCTGCTACATTTTGTATCTGGGATGTCAATAGTTTTTACAATCCCTTTTAGACAAATCTCTTGGATTCCTCAATTTAGAGGTAAAATGTCAGGAGATAGTGATGCAAGAAGGTTTGAACTTAAAAATGAAGGGCAAAGGTTTACAAATACTTGCCCTGTAAAATTCTTTGTCACGTGCTTTGTGTATGTTATTTTCTCTTATGCTTACATAAAAGCCCATATTACAGAGAGAAAATCTGAAGTTCTGAGAACCTAAACCTCTAGCTCAAAATGGTCATTGCTTCATTTTGAAGACAGGATTAAACACTAAGATGCTTGGATACAAAAACACCTTTGTTCTTATAAAACAGCATTCCAATTCTCAGAAAAAGCAGGTGAAACTCTACTATGACTATTGGCAAGATGTTTTCATTAATATGACTAACATTAGGACAGCAAAACTTTTTTTTAATGCTGAAACTGAGATATGAGAAAAATGAAAGCTTTTCCCTGGGGTCTGCCTGAATCCAAGAGGTTATTTTGCAGATCTCCTTCTTTCTTTCTTTTTTTTGACAGACATTTTTCCTGTGAAGGAGAAATTGCCAGTAGGTGAGTATTTACATCTCATTTTGGATCTATCAACAACAGCTCTACCTTTTTACACTTCTGTCCTTGAAAATGTTCTTCAAGCCCCAGCATCTTTTTCAAAGTCTCTCTCTTAATTTGTAGCTCAAATACAGAAGCAGAGCTTACCCTTGAGACAACATTCAGAGCTGTTTCCTAATTTAGGAGGTGAGTCAGAACCCAGTAGAGCCATCCCATGATTCTACAGTACACAATTCAATTTTGGGAGTCAGACCAGCAAGACAAACACTTAAAATAATGAGAAATCATAATTCTTCTAAAATTTCATAAAAATAGAAAAGGAAAGACTTCAAAACTACAAAATTCTTCCTACATTTATGGGCATCAATGGATTCAATCATGAAATCACACAAGGAACTTTGATTATTTACCCATTTTCAGTAATTAAATCATATTTTGTTCCATGTTGCATGACATGTACTGTCACCAACAGTGCACTTGTCTCCATAGAGGGCCAAGGAAATCAAGTATAATGATCTCCTACTGCTAATCCACAGGAAGTTTTGCGATTTTTACTGTAATATATTATAGGAAGTAAATTGTAGATTTTCCATCACTGAACAAACAGCTTAAAATGATAGAATGAAACAAAAGGAATGAAATTAAAGAAAAATCCATGACTGGATATATTGCCCTAAATTTAGGCCACAAAAACTTCACAGTGGGGAAAATGGTCTAAGAGTGGAACTTATGACAAAGAAGATGAGATGTTTTATTGTATATTTAAAATAAATTACCGTAATGAAGATATTTTATTTGTATGAGTAGATTTAATAAGAAAATAAAGGAGCACTTCCCTCAAATATTTGCAGTATAGTCATTGAGAAGAGGAATTTTAGTTATTTTCAGTGGCTTTAGCAAGCAATGAAAGGGTCTGAGGGAGAGAATGATTGACTGCTAAATTTTGGATCTGGAATGTCCACTGGAGACACATGTCTTAAAGTCTTTATCCCTAGGTTGACCCCATTGGGAGGTGATGGAAACTTTAAGAGAGGGGGCCAATAGGTTCCTGGGAGTTTGCCTTCAGTCTTCAAGGAGACTATGGGACTCAAGTCTCTCTCTCTCTCTCTCTCTCTCTCTCTCTCTCTCTCTCTCGTCATTAGATAAGTAGCTTTGCTCCACCATAACAATTCCATCATTGACAGTGTGCTGAAACCCCTAAAACTGTAGGAATCTTTTCTATTTATAAGTTATTTATTTCACATATTTTTCTTAGTGATAGAAAGCTGATGAACATATAGCCATGTTCATATTAACTTAAAAATTAGAGGAATTTCTAATGTTAGTCATGCATGTATCCACATTACACCCAAAGTATCATCTGATGCTGAAAGATGAGATGCTGAAAGAGAAAAGACGTTAAGGAAGGATGCTTATGTCCAGTGGGGAGTTACCCTTCAAATCATCATGGTGCTTGAACACTGTCTAGAGGGCTGAGCTAATAATCTTTATAAGAATGATCTAGTAAGAAAAGATGATGCCTGTTTACAAATATAACATAGAAATCAGTATGGGAATAAGTCCTCAGTCCTAATATGAATACCTTAGAATATGTCTCTTGTGGGTATATTGAAAGTTTTTTTCTTGTTCTGATTGTTGGTAGTTGTTTAAAGAATTTTGCTTAAGTCAACTTGGGCAACTTAATGAGACTCTGTCTTTTTTTCTAATTCTTTTTTTCTTATTTGTTCTTTTTAGTTACACAGAACAATAGAATGTATTTTGACATATCACATATACATGGAGTATAACTCCCCATTCTTGTGGTTGTACATGATGTGGAGTTGCACTGGTCATTCAATAATTTTTATGTACTTTTTAAAGAGACAACAAACCAAGTTTCTATTCATTCTTTTCTTTGACTTGATTAGGGTTCATTAAACCAATCCTTAATCATGACACTCAGCCATAATCCTTGTTAAAACACACACAATGGTGCCCAATTCTTTAACAAAATTTCCCAAACCACACAGGGCACTTATCTCTGTCCAGGTGAATAGCATGTCCACATTTCAACCTTCTCAAATCCCAATGATTCTAGCTCAGGGAACTAACTTTCTAGGGCTAGAAATTAAGGGGATCCTTTCCTCACTTCTAAAAGGCTATGTGATATACAGTATGATCAAATGTGGTTTTGAGGGGTAGAGTTAAATGTAGTTATAGAATAAATCATGCAATCTAGGATTGCTAAAAATCTATGGGTATCAACTTTTTTTCTGAAACAATAAAATATTGTTATTTTTAGCACCCTCAGAATTACTAAAACTGAGCTGTAAGTGCATTTGGGAAAAAAAAAACACAATTGTAAATACCTAGATGAAAAAAAAATTTACCTAGAAATGTTATAAGACATTTGTATTTAAGGATACAGGAAATTTTTTCTAGGCTAAAGAAGCTGAGAGAGAGAGAGAGAGAGAGAGAGAGAGAGAGAGACAGACAGACAGACAGACAGACAGACAGACATAGGCAGATTAGTGAGACTTCCATTTACTTCCTCCATGTATCACTTTTACCATGTTGTTGTTATTGTCCTTCCCTTTCCTGTACCTCCTCCTCGTTCTTCCTTCCGCTCCTCCTCTTCCTCAATTTTTTCCTGTACTGAGAATTGAACTTAGCAGAGATCTACCATCAACCTACACCCTCAGCATTTTTTAATTTTGAGACCGAGTCTCATTAAGTTGCCCAAGTTGACTTCCAACATGCAATCCTCTGCCCCAACCTCCCAAGTCATGGAGTTCAGGCATGTGCTCCCTTGCCTTGCTACCATCCTCTATCTATCTATCTATCTATCTATCTATCTATCTATCTATCTCTATCTCTATTCTTTCTTTATCTCAGGTGAAGGATGTCCTTGCCTTCTCTATAGATGAACTGTGTAGAAAATGGCAGAATTAGACCCACTAATGTTTAGAAAACAAGTGACATTTAGTGGTCTTGGAGAAGATGTTAATATATGTATATATTCCCTTGCGTAATTCAATGTGATCATATTTTTAAACTCTAAGCTAACTGTTCCAGTAGTTCTCAGTTACATTTTATAACTAAAACTGAAGTGGAAACTAGTCAGGGAGTACTATATCTGCTTTCACTAAGCTAGAAAGTGTTGTTTATTTTTTCATCTGTGAAAGGAAAGCTAGGTGACTGTGTTGTCAGCTATACAGGTCTACTGCCCTGCTTAGCACATTCCAGATGCACATAGGACAACAGCTGCAGGCTGGACCACATTCTTCTCCCTGTGAACTTGAGTATTGAAACAACATCTGAGACACTGATTTTCTAAAATGAAGTCCACCATAGAGGAGAGCACTGCCTTCAGACAAGCTGCCATCTGAAATACTAAATTCTCCTGCAAAATAGTTAGAGAAATCTTCAATCCTCTCCCCCCTTTTTAAGGGATCTAACAAATTAGTTTTTCAAGGAAACTGACACTTTAACATAGTTATAGGTTGCACAAACGCTAGGTTCAGAATAAAAGCTTTTAATTTTGGTACCAGCTCTCCTCAGGAGAGACTAAACACAGACAAGAACAAATTATAAAAATATTTATACACAGAATCCATTCTTCTGTTTAAATCTATGCATATTTAAAGCATAGGAGAAGCTACCAGGACTCTTTCCACGAAGACTTCCAGAAGAATGTAAGCAGTGCTGATGAGGGCTACTTACAAATCAAATTCTAGTAAAACAATTATGGAAGACTCTCCAAATGAGTTACTACTACTTAAATCCAAGCCCAGTGCAGTATATTATTCCCAACTAAAAATTAGTTAAGTCAGTAACATGATACACTCTGAAATGGACCACACAAAACTTGAAGGTATCTTAAAACTATTGAGTCCACTCTTAACGTTTTTAAGATATGTTCCCACAGGGAGGATGCATTCAGTTTGTTCCACCCAACCTTCTATTCTGTGAACATTGACTGAAAGCCTGTAGCCTGCATGGCCATCTGCTGATTTTGGTGGACCATGCAAAGGTACATCTGAATGTAACCAACATTCATCATAGGATGAGAGAAACACCCAACAGAAGAAGAATGTGCCATAAAAAATAAGTTCTACAACATTAAACATAGTCTTAGAGAACTGGCGAGTCCTCAGCAGGTTTAAAACATGGCCCATGACTGATAATTTCACAACTGTTGATGTAGTTAAAATATAAAAAGTTTGTATCCTGTGTTTCTATGAAGGCCACTTTTCATTAAAAATTATTAGATCATATTGCTTCCCTTATGTTTCAAAATTTATTTTTTCTCCTTTATCTTATTTACTAATATTAAAATGCACAGGTGGTCTAATCACAAGTCAATTTGTAAAATGATTTTTGTTTATTGATATGGCTATTATGTTTTCCCACTGAAAAATTATTCCAGTAAAACAATTATGGGAGACACTCTAAATGAGGTACTACATACAAATCAAATTCTAGTAATACAGTTATGGAAGACTTTCCAAATGAGATACTACTACTGCTTACATCCAAGCTCAGTGCAGTATATTGTTCCCAAATAAAAATTAGTCAAGTCAGTAGCATGTTACACTCTAAAGTTTTTAGTGGATCACACAAAAATCTCATTAAATCTACATTTCTCCCTACATTAATAGGAAGAACTGTAAAGAAGAATATTTAATTACATATTGCCTTTGAAATGTACTCATTCAAGTTAATTTTTTTAAACATATTTTAGTTGTAGTTGGACACAATACCTTCTATTTTATTTATCTTTATGTGGTGCAGAGGATCGAACCTAGGGTCTCACACGTACTAGGCAAACGCTCTACAGCTGAGCTACAACCCCAGCCCCTAAAGTTACATTTTGCATAGTATTTCTGATGTAATTTGATTTTAACACTGTTTATGAAAAGTATTTTCCACAAAGTGTAGGACAGAAAAGCTTAGTGACAGTGAAAAAATTAAATATATGCCAAGAAGCCTAGGGATTGTTTGGAAATGTCATTTATGTTATTGTTTTCCTTTGTTATCTTAAAGAAAGGATGAACACAAGGGAAGACCTATAGTTTCCTGAAAATATAAATTCCTATCACAAAAAAAGTTTTAGATCCAAATTATGGGGATTTCAAAGAAACTTTAGAGAAAATCATTTCTTCATTTCTTTCTTTTCTTGTTATCAATGTGTTTCTCTCTTTTTCTACCCAGACATGGCAAATTATCATTATCAGTTTTCATAAAAGCTCAGGCCCCTAGAGAATTCTGGCATTTGTTTACTGCAAAGCATTTGCCCAAAATATATCATTTTCACATGTGAGCATTATAGATGAAAATCATCTTTGTTTAAATAAGTAGAGAACCATCTGTTATGTCTCCCATTATAAACTAAAATCCTGCAAACTATTCTAGAACACTTATCCTTCTAATCTAAAAATCTGAAAGCAAAATAAACAATGACAGAAAAAGTACACAAACAAGAATTCTAAAGAACAGAAAAGATACAACCTGAAAATCAACTTAAATAACAATGCCTATTAAAAACTTTCATAAGAAAAGTTTGATTTGATTTATAGAAATAAAATTCTCTCATCTCCCTTTGACAAAAAAAAAGTAGCACAGAGAAAATTAACTTTTTTTTTTTGCCTAGAACAGAAAATCTCAGGAAAATTTTAATTTGTATTCTGTAATTTTATAGCTAAATAATCTATTTTAAGACTAAATCCTTTAGTTTCTGTGAAATTATCTGAGATTCAGCTGTTCAAATTGATGATACAAAAGAAGGTGCAAAGACAGAACAGCTGCATGTAAAATAGGTCAGAAAAAAAATCTAAAACAGTACTTGACATTTTCCAGTTTAGTATACAGAATTCTAATAGACACTAACAACCATGAACAGCGTCAAAAACCTGGAATCTCCCTTACTTTTTATATTAGTATGCTAGAGCTGCTATAACAAAGAGTCACGAACTGAGTGGCTTCACTAATAGAAATTTAGTGTCTTATTAATTCTGGAAGCCAGAAGTCTGAGGTCAAGATGTCAGCTGGGTAGAGAGTCCTTCCGTGGGAAATTTTGTCCTATTACTCTCCCTTTACTTCTGATGGTTTGCTGACAACATCTGGCATTTCCTCGCTCCCACAAATATCACTCTGACTTCATCTTGACATGATATTCTCCCTGTGTTCATGTCTGTACAAATTTCTCATTTCTAAAGGAGATCAGATTAGGGTCCCATTCTACTCCACAATATCCTCATACTAATTTTATTGATGACATTTGAGAAGACTATTTCCAAACAAGGTCACATTCTGAAGCATTGAGGAGTTAGGACTTTAACACATGAATTTGAGGTAAGATGCAGTTCATCCCATAATGCTTTCCCATGGGAGGGAAGTATAAAAACCAGTACAGTAACATAAAAATGATAGTTTTGCCAGGTGATTTCAACTAAACTTCCAGTCAAGTAATCATGCTTAATGTAGAAACCAAAATAATGAAATTTACTAATCTATCTTGTATCTGAGATTCAGCATTGATCTATGTGGTTGGTTGCAAGGTTAAATAGTAAAAGACATTTTTGTTGATTTCTGGGGAAAGAAATACTTATCCAATATATTTCTCTCTGATTAATTCTATTCTGAATCTCTTAAATTAGAAGTTATTTAACTAACTATATCTAGAGAGTTTATGATGCCAAGAATGTGTTTAGTATACAAAGTTTGTCATTATTAATTTTCATTACTTTATTATATTAATAAAGGCAGAAATACATTATTTGCAAGATATATATTTTGCCAAGGTTTATCAAAGTAAAAAGCAATGTACAATAAAATTTTTAAATTTTTTAAAAATAGACTTCAGAAAATATTTCTTAAAAATGTGAAAGCACTTGAACAGGGATAGGGAGGTATTTAAGAGTATAGTATTTGCTGGATTCAATCCCAATTACATGCACCATGCACAAAAGTTAACTCAAAATGGATCAAGGATCTGGGGATTAAACCAGAGACTCTGCGTCTAATAGAAGAAAAAGTAAGCCCTAATCTCCATCACGTGGGGCTAGGCCCCAATTTCCTTAATAAGACACCTATAGCACAAGAATTAAAACCAAGAATCAACAAATGGGATGGGTTCAAAGTAAAAAGTTTTTTTTCTCAGCAAAAGAAATAATATGTGAGGTGAATAGGGAGCCTACATCCTGGAAACAAATTTTTACCCCTAACACATCAGATAGAGATCTAATCTCTAGGGTATATAAAGAGCTGAACAAGATAAGCACCAAAAACCCCAAATAATCCAATCAATAAATGGGCCAAGGACCTGAACAGACACCTCTCAGAAGAGGATATACAATCAATCAACAAATATATGAAAAAATGCTCACCATCTCTAGCAGTCAGAGAAATGCAAATGAAAACTACTCTAAGATACCATCTCACTCCAGTAAGAGTGGCAGCCATTATGAAGACAAACAACAACAAGTGCTGGCGAGGATGCAGGAAGAATAGATTTCTATGGAGGTGGAAAATGAGATTGAAATTTTGTATGAAGAATGCATCAAACCAAACCAAAACCAGATTAGCTTCTTCCTGATGTTCATAATAATGATAATAACGTGCAATGAATTGAAGAGCAGATTTACTCTTCTCTTTGCTTTTGTTCACCCAGTGTGGGAGGATAAGTACTTTTAAGATAAAAATGATAATTTCTTTCACATTTTAATATTCTTAAAAAAAATTTCTGTGTAATTTGGAAACAGCTATCTAAAGGCATATACTTCCAGAGCTGGGAATTCAGCTCAGTTGTAGAGCACTTTCCTAGCATGTGTGAGGAAATATCATTTCCTAGTTTCAATCCCTAGAACTGTGAAAAGGAAAAAGAAAGAAAAATCATAGCTATCTATGTATTACTGGAAACAAATTTAATGTTCATTAACAAGAAACAGTTAAATAATCATAAATATATTTAATCATTAAAATCACATGACATAAAATATTTGGCAAAAGAGAAAAGCAATTATATTATAAAGAAATGCATACACACCAGTATAAATATGATTCCAGTTTCAAATTATGATTCAATATTATAACTCCAGTTTTCCAGAATGAGTATTAGAATTTCAATAGCCATTTAAGAATTCATTGATATGAGATGTTCACCAAGAATGTTGCTCTACAACTGAGCTGTTGATAATAATAATTTAAAACATAGAGAAAACATTCTACTGAAATGAAAATTCAATATATTACAGTGAGATTTCTAATAACTTGGATACTTATTTCATTTTTATGATTAACTGTCAAACAAATGTGTTAGCCCAAAGCTAAAATGTGGCTGTTGTATAAAATCAGCTGTTGTGCAAAATATTTTATTTACTTTAGAATCTTGCTTTCCAAAAACCTGCATTAATTAAGAACATGTTTAATTAGGTTGTAGATTCCCACACAGTTATGTAGGATAAGTAAATAATTTTGATGAAAGAGAAGAAGTTCTTCATAACTTTTCATTATACAATAACAAACATTTTACTAGAGCAACCATTATAAAGGACATCTAATGAAATTGGGACAAAAATCATAGAGTTGGTTGATGTTATTTCAGTGGAATCAACCCAGGACAAGACAGATAGTAATTCTGTGATAAATGACAGTATAGTTTCTGCCATTGAAGACCCAAGTGATAGAGACTAGGTGGTAAGTTCTATTTGGGCACTGCTGACATGGGCACTGAGGAGATGCACACTCATCTTTGTAAGTGTTCCCACACACACTTTTCTTTGGTTCTCTGCTGTAAGTAAGGCAACCTTATGAAGTAGATATTGTTTGTAATTACTGCACTAAATGCTTGTGAATTAGATAGTTCAATAACTTGTTTAATGTTCACATGGAATGTCTGGCATGTCTGATTTTAATGACATTTCTGGGTGTTTCTCTTGTAAGTCTAAGATGTTGAACTGCAGAGGTTTTCACCCACTGGATTTTTTTTCTTTTTCTTTCATCACACTGGGGATGGAGCCAAGGGTTCTGTGCATGTGTGTGTGCTAGGCAAACATTCTACCATTCAGCTATAACCTCAGCCCTTTCTCTTGATCTGTGAGAAATAATGTTCTCTGAGACTATGGGAAAGAACTATGGCCTTCTCACTAATGTTTCTCAGACATTGCATATTTCACTTTGCACAATATTATCCTGGTCATCTTTAAGGATCTAGTTACAACTCTGAAATATAACTTGTCATTTATTATTTTTTAACTCAACAAAAAATAGATTGTGATATGAATTTCATTATAGACACTTAAAAGTTGACTAAAATGTCCATTTGTCAACTAATTATGTCATTATAAAACAAACTATATATAGAAACTGACAAATTTTTAAAAAGAAGAAAGAATTATACTGCTTAAATAGAATAAGATGTCTTGTGTAGAAATAGAATGTAGGGGTTTGAGGTTGCAACAAATGGACTAAATATCAAATATCTTTTCATTCACACCTGAATAATGATTTTGACATATTATTTTTGCTTGATGTCCTTTTACATACAAGTGAGCAAAAATTATGGCAAAATTGAAAGCAAAATAAGCCAAGGATACCTAAATTTGAAATGTATATCTCCCAAAACAAATACATTCGGCAATTTGTTTCCATATTAACTTAAAGTATGTCCTATTTTCTAAGTGTAGGCGTTCTGCAATCTTTATATAAACATATATACATACACTAATTTTTAATGATTCTATGAGTTTTTTAAAATTTAAATAATTGTTCAGTTAAAGCATGCATCTGATTATAGAATTAAACTTCAGAATATGATGATGAACAGCATCTTTATGTGAAAATTCTCAACTCTGGTTAATATGTAGCGTTAGAATAAATTACTATAAATGCATGTACATTTTAAGATGATTGTGTCAGATTGCTCTCCAAAGTTGTAGTTTCAGAAATAGAATATAGTTTAATTTTACTGCATTCCTACAACACTCTCAGTTATATATCTTTTATTCTAATTTGTTTTTTAATTAGATGTTGAATTTTTAAGTCCTTATAATTCAAGTACTTTTTAAAACTCAATGGTCTTCTACCTTCTTGTGTTACATTAAAATTTGATTATTTCCCTTGGTCCAGTTGGCTCTAGATTACAAAGTACAAAATATATAAACTTGTGGTACTACTTTTATGTCTTTTTATCAAATTTATTTGTTTCTCTATTAAATGTTTATTATACAATGTACAACAATTATGTTTTTGTTTTGTGCTTTGTCAGTTTATAGAATTATGTGAATACAGAATTTGATATTTTGAGTTTTCTATTTTAATATGATTCTTTGTATTTGTGACAAAACAATGTAAGTCAATTATATTTCCTAACTTGCATATGAGCTAATTAAAAATATATATTGATAGTTCATGCAACACATATATTATTATTTTGTTCAATTTATTCCACTGATGAAAAAGAGCCAATTTATTTTTTAATACTTTTCAGTTATTTCTTTTTTCCTTGTCTTAGTATCCTTTCCTTTGCACACCCATGAATATGCATTCTCAGACACAAATACATACATACATACATACCCTTCATAATAAGTTTAAATTGAAAAAGGAACATTATTATACATATAATTTTCCTTGGTTATAATTATATTCATAGAGTAGGTTTCCAGAAGTGTTATTACTATGTCAAGTATTTTCTTTTTTATTGTTCTTAATACTTATTGCAATATTGAATTCTAAAAAGGTGGTTATACTAACTACTTGCCATTAAACTTAAACATATATATATTGTTACTAATAAGTTACATTAGCTACTCTGTTTCTGCATTTGTTTACTGTAGTTGGCAAAGGTGAAACCACATTTAATTTGCCATGATACCCATGAATAATGGGGTTTTTTTTGGCATTTTTGTATGTCCTCAGTGAATACATGAACATGGCTATCCATTCATTCTCACAGTTTTTCTTCTTGGAGCTAGGGATGTAGCTTGGTGGTAAACACATGGTTAGCATGCACAAGGTTCAATCCCCAGCAAGATCCCTTCCCCCAAACATTTTGTTCTCCATTTTGACACTTGAAGTACATTTTCTCTTTGTTGTATATTTTCCTATTCTTTGGTTTTCTCTTTCTTGTTTTGGGATTTGATGATTGGATTTTTGGTATACATAATTTTTAAATTTTAAAGGAGTCAAACTTGTCCATTTTATGATCACAAATCATTTCTAGGCTTACACAGGTATTACCTCCTCAAAGACTTGACAAGTCATTAGTTATGCTATTTTTTAGATTTTCCTTGGTGTCATGGTTGCATGCAAATCTAATTTATAAAACAAATGATGAAAGTCACCAATTTAATTACAAGATTTTTTTTAAATCACTGTAATTTGCCCTTATTGAAATTATTTTTGAAAGATTTTTAAATAGTTTAACAGTAATAATAACGTGGACAACTTTGATCCTTTTATTCAGTACATATTCAGTTGTAGGTCAAATTGGCATCAGACACAGACAGGCATGTGTAGAGAAATTTACCATTGATTTTTAACTTTAATATGAAGTATTTAAAAAAAACAGAATTTTTCTTATTTTCATTTCTTATTTTTAATAAAACAATGTCTTTCTGACTTAAGAAAAATAGATACAATATTTAGTTTCCTATAACAAATTGTCACAAATTTAGTGGCATATAATAACATACATTTATTCCCTTATAGCTCTGGGGGTTGGGCAGAGTGACTGTTTTGAGACTAAAAGCAAGGTGACAAGATTACAGCAAGCTGGCACCTTTTGAAGGATCAAAACAGGAGAGAATCTGTACTTTGCCTCTTCAAGCTTCTGGAGGCTTCCATGTTCTCTGCTCCTAGTTACCTCACTCCATTCTCTGTGGTTGTCCTCATACCACCTTCCCTCCCAACTGAATCTCCAGCTCCCTCTTGTAAGGATTAAATCAGATCCACCAGATAGTCCAGGATAATCTTCCCATTTTAAGACTGTTTGCCATGGGGAGTTAGGATGTGGAAGAGGCCATCATTCAACCATATTTACAAAACAACAGAACTTTAGATAGAGTATCTTGAATATGCAAAAACTAATCTATAAAGATAAACTATATTACATTTCTGAAATGATTAATGGATCCTATTTTTTTAAAAAAAAGACAGAGAAAAAAAAGAGGCAGAAAAAATGAACTAAAATTGTTTTATTCTTTGTTTCCTTATCTTTTCCCAAATCTACACATGAAGGTCTTTGAATTATGTCTCTATATTTACATCTCTTTCATCCTGTCATTCACTAAAGGCTATTATTGAAGATATAATCTGCTTTATCTAAATGTTTATGTCCTCTCAAAATTCAAGTGAGAAATCATAATGCCCAAGGTGATGGTATTGGGTGATAAGAAGCTTTGGAGATAAAGGTATATTGAGGATTATTGTCCTTACAGTATGGTCCTAGGGAGCTCTATGGTCACCTTTACCATTTGAGGATACAAAGAAACTATAACTATGGAAACAGGCTCTTGCTACTCACTAGCTCTGCTGCTGTGTTTATCTTTGACTTCCCAGGACTGTAACAAATAAATTTGTGTTGTTTATAAACCACATATATATTACACTTTGTGATAACAACCAAGTGAACAAAGATACCACCTAAAGTATTAGAGTAGGTATAAACTGAATTCAGTTTTTCTAGGATTTCAATGAAAGAAAAATGCAATTATATGAATTTAAATATTTCTTATTGACATACTACAAAAAATATAGACTTATTCAATTCACCTAAAATATTTAAGAAGGACCATGGAAAAAATTTTAGAAAGGTTACCCTTGGTTCCACTTCCCTGTGAAAATTCACTAAAATCACTGCTTGGGCTAGGGATGTAGGTCTGTTGTAGAATGCTTGCCTAGCAGCTGTGTGGCCTTGGATTCCATTCCCCAGTACCAAAATAGAGAAAGAAAAAGAAAAAAAAAGTTACTGCTTGATTTTATACCCTAAAGTTATCACTTATATGGGATATCCTTAGAATTTGTAAAATTGTAGCTCATTTCTTAAATTATTTTACATATTATAAAATAATTTATTCTCTACTAATCTTATGTCAACCTCCCATCTACCATCTACAAAAATTTTAAGATATCTGCTACAGTGTCCACATGGACCAAAGGGCCATGTGTTCAAGACGTGGTCCTCAGTTTGATGCCATTGGGAAGTGGTGGACTTTTTAAGAGGTGGGGTCTACTGAAAGAAAATTCAGTAATTGGGGGTGTGCCCTTGAAGGTGATTTTGGAAGCCTATGCCTTTCCTCTCATTTGTTTCCTGGCCATGGGGTGAGTCATTTGACTTGGCTCCACCCTTTTCCCAGGCCCTAAGCAATGGGGCCAATTGGTTATGGACTGAAAACCTCAAACTTTTCTCTTTATAATTTGATTATCTTATCTCTGGTATTTTTTATTGTAATGGAAATCTTGACTAACCCCATGTCCTACTTTACAAAGTATTTAGTTGTGCCTTGTCATTTTAATCATTCCAGCAACATGGTTCATCATAAATTCCCTAAAACCATATATTCTATTTCCTTTTGCAGTTTCAGTGCTTTCCGAATATTTCTAACAGTGAATAAATGCCCAAGTCTTTTATACTTTCACATTATTCTGTATTTGATTCCAATGTAACAAGCTATTGCTGAAACAGTGTAATAAGTAAATTAATAATGCATTAAAGGCTGGGTTGTGGCTCAGTGGTAGAGCGCTTGCCTCTAATGTGTGAAGCACTGGGTTCAATTCTCAGCACCAAATGTAAACAAATAAATAAAGGTCCATAAATAACTAATAAAATATTTTTAAAAAAATAATAATGCATTTAAGTGAAGCCCATTCAGTGAAGATCTCCTGCTAAGTGCCATCATTGTCGTAGATGCTATGGAAGAAGAAAACAATTAAAACTGCTGTTTCAGCTTTAAAGGGTTAATGGTTTTATTGAACATAGTAGTAAAGTTTTCTCTGTGAGGATTCTCCCTGGGGAAACTGTTATTCTTGTGCTCTTCCCAGGGCCTGAACTGACTGCAGTATTGTTTTCCCCCTGGTGCCCCCTACCAACAAGCTTAGAGCTAGGTAGGTGTTCTACTTGCTCCTCATGATGGCTTTCAGACCATCCCAGCTTCCTTCTCTAACAATTCTCCAATTTTTAATCTTGTCCCTTACAGCTGTGTTATGTAAGAAAACTATATCCCAAGTCCAGTACTTCAAATGTGTGTTCCTGGCTCCCAGATCCTGTATGAATTCTTAACTGTTGATTTATGCATAGATACTTTTTTTTCCAATCCCCTGTATTATCAGTTTCTAAAGCTCCTCTCCTCTAAACTTGTGTCTTCTTCCTGTCTATAAGCTTGCCACGACTACTACATGCAATCTGTCTATAATTTCAACACTCTCCACCTCTTTTACCATCACCATCTTTTTTTCCCTCAACATCCTCTTCACTTCTCTGACTTTAACAATCATCTCAAACCTGTGGGAGACCAACCTTGCACATGACTGAGTCACACTCCCTGGCTGGGTGCTGAGGAGTCGGGCAGCAATCTGCTAGCTAGACTTTCTCCACCCTTCTTGGATTCGAGGGACGGTGTCTTGTGCTTGGGTATGTCTTGCTACAGCCCTATGGGTGCAGCCATGCTCACCTGTTTCTTTGTAATATAACCCCTATCCTTGTTTAGGATAGAATCTTCCATGGAAGTGCTTTGTGTGTGTCCCCATCTCTTACTATGCTCTTGGGTGTGGCCTACCCAGATGTCAGTCAACCTGCTGACAGTGGACATCATGAAGATAGACTCAGCCCCCTGAAACCTGACCCCTTGCCTCATTTGAATAGCTTCTCCTCAATAAATAAAAGGGGTCAGAGCGTGTGCGCTCTCTCTCTCTCTCTCTCTCTCTCTCTCTCTCAAGACCCTTAAGGTCAGAGGAGCTGTCACAGCGACCCCAAATAAAAAGGTATTTGTGTCTCTTATGTGGTTATTTTGCACAGCCCAGTTAGCCCAGTTTACCTAGAGTAACCCCTGAGCCTTTTAGTCACAAGAACAGAAACCCAGCACAAACCTACTGAAATGTCTATCCTAGTATTTGGGGGCTCATTTTTATATTTTTCCATTTGCTCCTTATATAGCTTAAATTCCACTATCATTAAAATCTCTCCTATGCAATTGTTTGCAACTCTTGTTTTTCTCTCACTTGGCAAATAATTAGTTCAACTCTCCAAATATTCTTCACATGCACCTGAACAGTAGGCCATAGTTGGTGAAAAGCAGGAAACCATATTTGCTGCTCATAATCCTGAAAGGAACCATGAAACTGCCTGAGATCACTGATTTTCCCATCTGTGACTTTTCACACTCTCCTCCATGTCTCTCCCAATGCCTTCTCTTCAAACTTCCAAAGCGTCCTTCAATATCATCAGTCTCAGTTAAGAACTTTTTTTCCTCTAGAACTGAAAAAAATCAAAGTAATCAGAGAAGAATCTCCAGATTTCCTTCTGTATCTCCAACTTACCAGCATGTGTACCCATGGCTCTGCCTTTAGTGAACCATCTGTGTTTTCATCTGAAGCAAATTCTACTATCTGTTCATGAGACCCTACTCACCAGCAATTCTTCAATTTCTCTAAATTTTCTCTGTGTATTGGGAAATTTCCAATAGTGTATAAGCATACAGTTCTTTCTTTCATCTTAAAAAATGAGGAAAATCTTATTTCTCAACCAACCACTTGTTTTTCTATCCCCCTCACTGCCAAAATTTCTCAAAAGATCATACATATTCAATGACTCCAGTTTCTCTTCTCAATTTTTCTTTTTTTAATTAAAAAAAGAGATTTAGTTTTTAAGTGGTTTGAAACCACTTATGTATAATTCAAAAGCATATGGGAAGTAAATGTTGAAAAACTGATTGGAACATTGATAGTAATTCCTGAAATACAAAAATACCTGGATTGCTATAGAAAGATATGAAAAGCTATGACCCGTGTTTCCTTATGATATTGTAAATGACAATGACAGTACAAGTTGGACTGAGAAAGACTGAGGTCCTTATGCATTGAAAGATAAATGTATTCATTTTAGTTTTTATTTTTGCCTTATATAGGTCTATATCTCATCAGGTCTCTCAACATCTATTAGAAAAAAAGGATAGAAATCTTATGGAGACACATTTTTACAAATGTAGCAGTAAAAATTAGCAGCTAATGCCATTGAAAAATCTTACTCTTGTAATGAAGTGTAAATTCTTTCCATTTTAAAGTGATCCAACTGTACTAGAATATGTAAACTCTTTTCCCCAGAGAAATTTCAGAACCAGACTGCAACCTCAAGTTGTATGCTTTTACTCATGATGGTAAAAGGTCTATTTGTGAGACCATTTCCAGCAATGTTTGATGTTGTTTCAAGGTAAATGAGAAGTGAAATCTGAAGTCATATTTTGAAAACTTTCCAATAATGCCTGGTGCCGCCAAACTTGAGTGCTTTGAAAAATGTAATTTGTGCTCACAATGCCAACCTTGGGGAGATGTTTGCACAGTTCTCCTTGGGTGCTTATCAGCCTAAGTGCTTCTTTTATTTAATTTCATAAATCATTAGATTAAAAAAGTACATTTAGAAAAGATGATATTTCTAAACAGTTGGTCCAACTATAAACCACCTAGCTTCCAGTCGTAATACCTATCTCAATTTACATCCTTTTACTCTAAATCTGGAACTTGTTGATTTCATGGAAAGATAAATTCCTAAAGAAGTGAGTTTAAATAAACAGAATTAAATGCTTGGTGTCAGATCTCAAAATTATATAATCCTATATCCTTATATTTATCAAACAATGAATTTGCCAAGAAAATCAACACATTATCTTTAATGTTTCTATATTTAAAATATTTAATATATTGCTTTGAATTGTTTAGTGTTTAAGACACTATAGTTCTATTCTTGGGTGTCCAGTTCATGGTGGAAGAAGACAGTAATTATAGTAGTATATTTGAATAGTACCACCTGCTCTTTAAAAAGTTGCCTTTATCTGTACCGTGGGCATATGAAAGCTGATCAGAGCTTTTTCTAAAGAATTTCAGTAAGAAAGGAGAGAAGAGTGTAGCAGGGCAATAAAAGGGATGGTTTTTAAATGAATTAATCAGAGGAAGGGAAAGATAAACTAAAATGGGGCTGTTGGTAAGAGAATATGGAAGAATTCAAGATGGCAGCATAACTTCTAGCTTGAGTAATTGGATAGAAAGTGATTTCAAGCAAGGGCTTATTACTGAAACCCATACATACCAAAATTCCAAGTTTTTCCAAAAAAGCAAAGCATTTATTGAGAAGGGTCCACGGTCAAGGAGACAGGAGGTAAGATTCAAACCTGTCTCCCAGTTGGTCAATAGCTGAGAATTAATAGGAAGAGAAAGGAGAGAAACTACTCGTTTATTAGAGAGTGAGAAGAAGAAGTCTTAGGACTGTCTTGCACAGTTAGCATGGCTCTTCACAGATTCCACGTTCTTTTTAAGGGGAGTTATCACATTCTTTCCTGGAAGATGTTGAGCTTCTGATGTCAAAAAATCAACAACCAGGTAATCTGGCTGCTTCTGCTCATATCCATTCTTGAAAAGCTAGTTTCACTCAATCTCCCTGAATGGATTCAGAACAAACTTCCTGAAAAATAATTTAAGCACTTTTTCATTTAAGGAATGTATGTCCTGGTATATCCAGGCCTCAGCCAGTTTCAGTGGAAAAACCACTGGTGTTTCAGTAAAGAAGAAGAAACTGGATTGGGGGAAAAGCAGTGAATTCACCTTGTTTTACCTGAAGTACCTAAAATACAGGTCAACTCAGATCTTTTTAAAGTGATGAAACATAAATTCTGGCATCTCATCAGAACAGAGTAGATAAATGAGGCCAGGAATAAATGATTATAATGATGGAGGGGAGTCAGGCTAAAGGGAGAATCTAGGTGTCTAGAAATTGTGGGGAAAAAACAGAAAAATACAAAAAAGAGGGTGAAATAAAGACTAGAGAGCCAGCAGGATCTGTGACACAGAATCATGGGTTTTTGAGAGAAGTTTTTTCACTAGTGTTTGGAATATGGGCTGTAGGGCTCATCTCCACTGTCAGTCAAGACTTCTGGATGGCCTTCACTTCCTTTCTCTCCTTATGGACCTCCTCTTTACAGACAACTGCCAGCTTCCCTTCTCCCAACTCAGGTGATCTCACTCAGCAGCTTACTACATACTTGCTAAATTCATGATCATATAGATTCAGCTTGCTTTATCCAACAGAGTCCTTCTTTGTTCAACTTAATATTCCTAGTTATTGTTTATAATTTCACTCTTAAACTTAATTTTCTAATTTTTGTTTCTCAACCTCCCCTAATGCCCTGTGCTACTTTTTCCAATGAAACTTGCAATGTGTTAAAATCCTACAGTTATTATTTACATCTCTTTTATTAAGAGATTCATCTCCACCCACACACACACAAAAAAAAAAACAGAAATTTAATCTGCTTTTTCTTCATATATACAGCCCAAGTATTCAGAATAGTGCTGAACACTAATCAGGTTCTCAATAAATCTTTATTTTGTTAAAGAATAAGTGAATTCTTTCTCTGCAGCCATTTCTAATAGAGCTTGTTTTCTTTCTTAAACCAGGACCTCCTCATTCATTATTGTCTTTTTCAGACCCTCTCCCCTTTCCACTACCAAGCCACCAGTGTTGAAGTGGATGTAATCAAACTGTAGTACTGCTGTACTTTCTTATTACTGTCATTTTTCTCCCCCACCCCCAGGACCTCCAAAGAGCTCCAGGCTCCACCCCCATTTTTCCTTTGGTAAATCTGTCTTTGGTTTTAATTCCTGGTTTCCTGTCAGTCTCCCTAATCCCAATTTTATTATTGTTGGTAATTTCATAATACATGTTTAGATTTATTATTAGAACATTCTTCAAAGTATCTTCTCAGTTCCTGAATGTCAGTTTCCTACTCTCTTGTGTCTAACCTGCCTTAAATGATAAATCAATCATTTTCTTGGTCATACACTTAACCTTATTATCAATAACCAATGCATTACTAACAACAAATAATCAAACAGTTTCTCCTTCCAACTCTATTATTTGCTAGGGATGCCACAAAGAAGTACCACAGACTGGGTGGCTTAAACAACAGAACTTTACTTTATCATGATTCTGGAGGCTGAAAGTCCCAGATCAAGGTGTCAGCAGAATGGCTTTCATCTTAGGTCAATGAGGGAAATCTGTTTCAGACTGTCTTCTTGAATTATAGATGCTCATCTTCATCCTGTGTCTTCACATTGTCTTCTCTCTTCATATCTGTGTCAAAACTTGCTCTAATAATACCAGTAATACTGAATTGGGTTCATCCTAATGACCTAGTTTTAACTTATTTACTTCTGTAAAGATCCTGTCTCCAAATATTGTCACATTCTGTGGTGTTGGAAGTTAGTTCTTCAATACATTAATGCTGGAAGGAACACAATTTAATCCACAACAAAAACTATCCAAACTATCGTCTCTGTATTGAATAACCTGTTCCCTCTTCCGCACTCTGACCCACTTCCCACTATTGATCTTGCTGTTTCCTAGATAGAGTATATAAAACAAACAAACAAAAAGAAAAATAAAATAAAACTGTCCTCCTGATGGGTTTGGCTAACAGAAGTAATTTCAGAAAAATGGAGGAAATGGAGAGCAGGACAAGAGCACAGTCAGTTTATTGTGTTCCTGAATCCTCTCCTGACCAGTGGGAAGTCTTGGAATCCTGTCAGATGACCTGCTTATTATAGCTGTGTCTTTAGCTTTTACTTTCTTCCTCTTTCTCCTTCATCCTTGGGGTCATACCCCATTGGTAATCCCAGGATACTATGCTACTGTGATTCCTAAAATCTGACTGACATCTTTAAATAGTCTTTTGATCAAACCTCCTCAATTTCCCAATCTGAATAATCAATCCTTTATGTCCTCATTTCCCCTTGTTTGGCTGATTTATCACTGCCTTGCTTTTATCTTCCACCCTTTTGTCCCACCATAGCTGAGTTATACTGACTTGGTGAAAATGCAACCCTGGTTAAATCATTTTTCTTTCTATTCTGTGCCAGAATTCACACAGGTGTCTATAACAGCCAGGAAGCACACATACTTGCTAAATTAATGATCATATAGATTCATGATAACCAAAACTACGTCTTTAATGGAGGCGGTGGTCATAGTATATTTCCCTGGTCCCTCACTCTCGCATCCTTTTAGGTACCCAGTTCATACGGCCCCCTTCCTTCTCAAGCTGTCTGAATATCACTTTCAATGCTCATTCTCAGCTTATGGTCTTGTTTCTTGTTTCACCAAGATATTTGTAGCAATAAGAGGAGCTCTTATGCCCATGTTTATCTGGCCACATTTTCTAACTTCTTTCCTGTTCCTATGGAGGTATTATCTAGCTACCCCCTCCACTCACCTATTAAAACCCTTTCTTCTTTCTTACTTCATTCTCCCTTTCTCTTAAATAGTATTGCTTTCCTGTGGTACTGAATCATTCCCATGAGTATGCAAATATGCAGCAAGTTCTCCCTTGCTTATTTTGAACCCACTAAGCCATTCTTCTAGCTCCTCATTTCCCACTTTTTATTTACATAAAAATTCCTGTCATAGTTTCCTATAGTTGCCTCCCAGAACACAAATTGTCATTTTTCTCTCTTATAATGAGACTGATGTTACACATGCTACTATGTCGTAACCTCTGAAAAGGGATGCTATTTGTATAAGCCTGTATCTTTATGGTATAAAAAAGTGTCAAATGAAATGATGTGTGGGAAAATTATTTCTAATTTCATTTTGCCATTTCCTAGCTTTTAAGAATTTACTTAACAATCTAAGGCTTAGTATTCTCATCTTTAACATAAATAGAACAACAATTACCCCTAGTATTGCACCTAAAATACTTAATGCATCATGTAGCAATTCTTATGTGCCAATAAATACAAATTACTTTCAGAGAAGGGGTGATAAAAAAATTTGTGTCTGGCTGGGCAAAATTCAGGAGCCACTTGTCAAAGGAAATGAACTTTATTTTTAGAACACACACACAGCACCACACAGCTCTTCAGGAAAACCCTCAGAGCCCAACTGCCACCACCAGCTTCCCACAAGCCTCTCAACCTCCCCCACTCCTCCTGCTCTTGAGGCTGATTGGCTGGGTCTCGTGGGTGGAGCCAAAAAAAGTCCCCCAATGAGTAGCTCCATGGTCTGAAAGGGCGGGGAAACAGCCCAATGAGCATCACGCAGAGGAGCCAATCAGTTGGCAGCTAGAAGTTGGCTGGGGCCGCTGTGAGCCAATCATGAGCTGGCAGCTGGAAGTTTGCTGGCAGCTGGAAGTTTGCTGGGGCCCCTTCGACTGTGGCTCTCAACAGAAATGATGTGTGGGAAAATTATTTCTAATTTCATTTTGCCATTTCCTAGCTTTTTAAGAATTTACTTAACAATCTAAGGCTCAGTATTCTCATCTTTAACATAAATAGAACAATAATTACCCCTAGTATTGCACCTAAAATACTTAGTGCATCATGTAGCAATTCTTATGTGCCAATAAATACAAATTACTTTCAGAGAAGGGGTGATAAAATTTTTTTTACCATATATTTCAAGGGTCTTCATGAATGTTCAAAAATACTCCCAAAAAAAAGAGAGAAGGATTGTTTTATTATTATCTACACCCATGTGAGAGCTTTATTTTCTTGAGAGACAAGGAAAGCAAGATTTTTTAAAAGAAGGGAGAAATATAATAATGTTCAGTAATAGTCAAGACACAATGATTCTACAATGGTGAAAAAGTATCCTTGTGGTTTATGCATTTGGAAAGAAGTTATGGGGACATACTGGGATCACATATGGAAATATAGAGGTAACTAGACTGGAATTCTTGTAAGTACACACCTTTTCCAAGCAGAACTAACATACCTTTCAGACTTTGGGATAAAAAGAATTATAAAGCATTCAGCATGAGGGAAGTGGCCATGGTTATTTTCCCACATCAGAGGGACTATTGCTAGCATATAATATTTAAAAAGATCAAAGCTATTTCATGCCAGTTGGGTCTGTACTTGAGGGTGGGTACAGGAGGTAGAGCAGAAATTGTAAGACAATCCTACTCTCCTTTGAGAGCATAATTATTTTAAGAGCAGGATAAGTAAATCAACAAACCAAGATGTAAGATGCTTGCCTATCATCTCTGCAAAGAACAATAAAGTGTAGACAAATATAATTATAGTTTATTGTTAAAAGATGGACAGACGTATCCAGCATAATATCTCAAGTAGCTAAGATCACAGTCACTAAAATTTTTAAGTTAATTATATATCACATGCATTTCAGATTAATAATATTCAAAGAATCTCAATCAAGTTTACAGTAGTTATTGATGAGAAATATGCAAATTGGATATGAGTTCTATCATAGAAGCAACTTTAGACACAACTGGGCTCTGAATTACTATCTGACCCTCAAAGAAGCCCTTATCTAGGATTTCTCACTTGAATATTTAGTATTCTTGCATTTGTTTATAGTTATTTGTATATAGGTAAGAGGCTTTGGTATCTTGCAAATAATAATGAGTTTTTCCTGTTTTGGTGATCACAAGGATTGGCACCAAAAAATAACAGAAGCACAAATTTAGTATACACTGACAAATGAGAAGTTTTGATATTTTCAATATCAGTCACTATAAGTAATGCTTATAATTGTAAAAAAAAATATATTTTATTTTTAAATGTTGATGGCAGGTAAGCTATGTGCAATCTCTGAATTGGTTACTACAAAGGATCTTTTAAAAGCAAATAAATGAATAGTTGCCTTCTTTTCAGCTACGAGGTGATTGCAAATGTAACATATATACTTAAAAAACTAAACTGAGATTGGTGTCATTAGAAAAAATGTCAACAAATTTGTGGATTCAATGTGAGATCACTTATACAGTAGTTTGAATAATGGTCACCCAGAAGTATCAAGTATTAATTTCTGCCTATGGATCTTGCCTTCTAAGGATAAAAAGGGTTTGCAAACATGATTAAATTAAGGATATTGGTGTGAGTAGATTATCATGGATTAAGGGAGTAGGTTCTCAATCTAGTCACAAATACCTGTGAGGGAGGTTATACAGGTGAAGTCCAGTAGCGAGATATTTGAGGAATCTGGCTTTGAAGAAGGACGAGGTGCTGCCTGCACAAACCAAGAGGTATTTAGAGCCATCAGAATCTGGAAGAAGCAAGGAAATTCTTCTCCTCTAGATCCTCCACAGGACATGTGTTCCTAATTACACCTCAATTTCATGGCTCTGGTTTCCAGAACGTTGAGAGAATCAATTTCCATTGTCAAAGCCACCGTGTTTATGATAACCTCTTACTGCAGCCACAGGAACCTTTCAGCAAGCAAATGAGGGAAACAGTGAAAATCTACAGAAGAGACACACTGGAAGTAATGTCTGAAAGAGTAATATAGTATCTTTGTATGGAACAGGAGGCTGAGGGAAGAGTGTTGCAGACAGAGTCAATACTGTGAACAAAGCTGAGCCACAGTGAAACCCCATGTCGACACTCTTAATTCTACAAAAATGGAGTTGATGGAGAAGTCGAAGCTAAAGACAAATTCTTTGCAGTTAGTGATGGGAAGCTACTGAGCTGCAAATCTCACATTTAGTGGCACACTTCCTGCATGCTGATGGAGTTTAAGACATGCTAAAACCAAAATAAGCTACCATGACATACTGGATATTTTGAGTAGACAGAGCTTTAAAAAAAATAGCAGAAACAAGTTCTCTCTGTCCTTTGCCAAAACTTCTTTCCTAAAGTTTCCCCTAAAAGATGTCAAAACACTTGTATGTAAGTCGTGTTCTTCCTCATCCTGGAGGAAAAGAATGTCTTTCTCTCTGAACATGGTGTTTGAATCTTACTAAATGTTCCCCAGTTTATTACATTCAGCTCACACTCCCTTGCCCCCTATCATATTTTCCCATAATTCTTCATAAAACCTACTATAAAAACCACTCTTAGAGTTAACTTTGGGCTCTCATTTCTTAGGAAACCTCCATATCACACAAAACTTATGCATATTTGTATGTTTTTCTCCCGTTATTGTAACTGTGTTATAGGAACCTTAGCCATGAACTTAGAAATGTATTAGAAAATAAAGTTTAGCCATCCCTTACAGTGCCAAGCATTATTTTAAACACATTGTAAGTACTAATTCATAGAAAAGTTATGCTGTAGTTTGGATCTTAAATGCCTCTCAGGGTTCACATGATAAAGGCTTTACCCCTAGTATGACAATATTAGAAAGTAACAGGAACTTTAAGAGGTAGAGCCTAGCAGAATGTCTTCAGGTTACTTAGGTGTGTTCTTGAAGATGATAGTGAGACTGTTATCTCTCTATTTTGCTTCCTGGATATGAGGTCAGCAGTCTTGCTATGCTGTGTACTCCCTCCCATAATGTGCTACTTTACCATAGGCCCAGGAGTAAAGGTGTCAATCAATTATGTACTATCACCTCTGAACCTTGAGCCCAAATGAATCTTCTCTTTTGATAAGTTGATTTTCTCAGGTGTTTGTTATAGTGAAAAAAGGCTAACACAAATTGCAGCATCCCTTGTCTTATCTATACTAACAGATAAGAAAACTGAGGCAAAAAGATGTTAAGACAAACTTGACCAGGTGACATAGTTAATGCATGAGAGAGCTTGCAGTTTCTTCAGTACCATGTATCATTGTCTTTCTTTGTTAAGAAACTTGGCTTGGTTTTAATAATTTGAAGGTGATAATGAGGATTAGGACAAAAATTATCTATTTGTTTTAAGGTTGTATTCTAATGACTCTTATTCTACTTTCAATTTAATGTTCCTTTTATCTATTAGATCAACTAAAACAAAAATGAGCTAGATGTGGAACTCAATTATATTTCATCCTGTTTTCTTTCTGATATCAGGAAATCCCATTTTTTTACTCATGAGTATTCATGCATTCTTCACCTAATAAGCAATCTACATAGTGAAAATAAAATTTCCATTTAAAGATTACTTTGTGCACCTGGAATTGGGGATATGGAAGCACAATTATAACAAGCTGATAAAAATTAGTGCATGAATATTTAATATAGAAGGGATGGTTGTTAAGCAAAGTGGAATGCTTCTAATGGGCAGTGCTAAAGATACTACAACAAATTATTACTGACAAAAGCTCCTTTTGATGTAACCTATGGAAGGTGGTATGAGGTAGAGACATGAGCATAGAAGGTAGAGTCAAAATCTACTACTGCCATGTGATCATGATTGAAATGTCTTCTAATCTTAATCTAAATTTATTCACCTACAATGGGAGCAATGATACCTTCTTCACATAGTTTTGAGAAGATTAAGTTCAACAAAATAAAAAATGTTTAGTTTGGTACCTAATATCATAAACGCTTTTCCCAACTTTTTGCAGAACATTGTTTCTGAGAGTAATGTTGTACACTTTTCACTCAGAAGAGTAGAAACCATGTTTTCTTATTTTTTCCTGTATTTCCAAATCATAATCAACAATAGAGTTAAAAATCAGGGTTTACTATGAGATATGCCTCTATTTGATTAATCTCTTATATTAAGTACTACTGTTTACTAGCTTCATATTTAGATAGCAACTTCCACTTGAAGGTCATAGAACTCTGTGTGATCACCTTCAATCCAACAGTAAAATTCACTACATAATATCCCACTATTGTTGATCTTTGATTCTATACAATTTCCTAAACTTTGTGTGTGTGTGTGTGTGTGTGTGTGTGTCTTGTAAATAAAAGACAAACATAAGTGATACATATGAACTAAATATAAATTACTCTATAAAATAATAGGAAAGTAAAAACTAGGGCTTTAAAATATGCTTATATTTAAGCTGTTTTCCTATGGAAAGGCTAATGGCATAACTCAGTGTAAACACGTATCAGCAAAGCTTTGCAATCTGATACCACGTAATATGAAATTCAACTATATACATCTTGGGAAATGAAAATACATTTTCTTTGTTGAATTAACTGCAGTTGATCTTACAGGCTTTTTTTTGAAGACAATTTAAGAAAAATAAAGATTAGGGGTGTAGTTCACTGATAGGGGCTTGCAAGAGTTAGGCCCTGGGTTCCATTCCCAGCATTCAGGAAGAAAGAAAAGAAATGAAGAAAGGTAGAGAGGGGGGAAGGGGGAAAGAGAGAGATAGAGGGAGAGAGGGAAAGCGGGTAGTTGGCTGTGTGTTTAAAACATGGACTTTAACAGCACAATTCACAATACCTAAACTATGGAATTAGTCTAGGTGTCCATCAGTGGATGAATGAATAAAGAAAATGTGGTAAAATGGAGTTTTACTCAGCCATAAAGAAAAATAAAATTTGTCATTTGCAAGCAAATAAATGGAACTAGCAATCATTATGTTAAGTGAACTAAGGCAAACTCAAGTCAATGGTCATGCTTTCTCTCATATGAGGAAGCTAGAGAGAAAAAGGAAAAAGAAAGGAGGTGAGTGGATCTCATGAAAATCAAAGGGAGATCAGTAAAGGAAAGGGAACAAAGTGTGGGAAGAAGGAGGGAGGAGAGAAATACTGGGGAGGATTGGCTTAATTATGTTATTACATTGAGTTCATGTATGAATATTTAATGACAATTCCATCATTATGTACAACTATAATATACCAATAAAATGTGGAAGAAGAAAAATTAACTTTAGGATCATTTCTGGCTCTGCCACTTGCCTTGTTGACTGGCTCAAATTTCTTAGCTTCCACATCAATATATTTGAAACATAGACTTATTTTGAAGATTAGATTCTATGAGGTAATTTAATTAGCACTGCAACTGTCAAAGAAATGCTCAAAAACTAGTTATTTTAATCACCTGTATTAATTTTATCTCATTAACCACAAAACAAGCATACCTATATAGATATATGCACATATATTCATATGTGCAGTAATCATACAGATAACATTAACTGAATAAAAAGTAAATGTGAATAGACTCACATAAATTAGCAAGTACATAATATTCAGTTAGGTAAATAGCTACAAGAAATACCCATACCCCAGCTCCTGCCCTTCAGAGTGGGAGTCAGAGAATTCATATCAACATAATTAACAATGTGTGTCACCCTTTATTAGGATCAGCACACAACCCTGTGGCTATTGGCAAGAGAAGCAACATGGAAACGTCAGCTAGTGGCAAAGACATGTCATTCTCTGTTATTAGTAAGGGAACAAAATAGAATCTCTCTCTGATAGTAAAGCACTTTCCAAGTTTAAATTTAGCACCATGCTCCCTCTGATTATGAAGTTGTGCATTCTAATAATTATTCATCAGATAAAATGATTTTGCATCATGAGCAGTAGATTAACTAAGAAAACCAAGAAAAAAAATTTCGAATAGATATGCATTCCTATGGTACTTTTTTCCTCTCCTAAGGGCAAAGTGGACCTAAATAAAACCCATCACTTGTGAAAAGTGAAACTATGTTGTCACTATTTCAAGTTCAACAGCTTAGTTGTTTTCATAAGAAGCCAAGCCAACACATTCAGATGGGATTAAATATTATTTTTTTGGAGACCTGTTAGAGAAACTTAGTTTACAGCAACAGTTAAAGACCACTTAAATAGTGTTGTAATATATGTAGACAATACCTTCATATTTAAATAAAGTTGCCTGCACTAAATGTCAATTGAAAAGACAGGAGTAATATTGATTGTTTTCTATCACCATGAAACAACCAACTTGTAAGGGGGAAGGGTCTGCTTTGTCACGTGTTTTCAGAGGTCTCAGTCCAAATCTACTACCCCATCACCTTTTGCCCTCATTTACTAGAAGTAATTTTATTTTCTATGTCACAGAAAAGAGAAATCACCAAAGGGAAACCTCAAATCCTTTATTCCACAGTTTACAGAGGAAGAGGCATGGCTTCCTGCCCAAATTTGGTTTGGGCAGGAATCCACCATTTTTTCTGACATCTTTAGACTTCACTGCACTGTATACCACCTCTCCCTCCAGATCCTTAATTTTTTCTCATCTTTCATAGTATAAATATGATAAAGAATTCTCAGTCCCACCCCCCCATCATCTCTTTCTTGATACATCTATCTATAGTTACTGCCCAATCATTTGCAGCTTGGAAGGATTATCTGTATCTGTGGTGTCCATTCCATCCACGAGTTGCTCAATCTACTGCGATAAGACTTGTGTCACCAAGTCTTTTCGATTGCTCTTTATAAAGTCAACAGTAATCTCCCTGATGTATGATCCATTTAATTATTTTTAATCCTTATCTTAATCTCTTTGTAGAATTTTGAACCTCAAACTTTCCTCCTTCTTCAGCCTTGGTGGTTTCTACTGTGCTATTTTGCTTTCCTCCCTGGCCATTTTTCATCCTGTGATGTTATCACTTTTTCTTCCATTCATCCATTAATTGGTATTTCCTATCACCAGTGGGAAGACCTGTGCCATCCATCAGTGTTCCTGGACAGTGCTCTGAGCAAAAGATGTACAGAATTCGTCGATGTGTTCGTTTTCCCCATTGACTATATTCTTTGATGGAGCATATTAGAAATTTTTATTTCTTCACATAAAAAAAAAATGACAGTGTCAATCTGACATCTTAGACTTCTTGTCTGAATTCCAGATGGAATTAGCTTTTAGACATATCCTCCTGGGTTCCTCATGATTTATGATAAATCAAAGTTACCATGCTTAATATTGAACTTTTGTTCCTCCTAACCTTGTTCCTTCTCTAAATTCCCTACACAATACCTAACCAATCACCCACGTCATAGTTTGATGAGTCATTGGAGGTTTTTTTTTTTTTTTTTTTTTGTCATTCTCCATCACATCCATCAATCACCAGTTCTTAGAGATTTACCTACAAAAGAATTTGGATTTGTAAATTTCCCATTTATACTGATGGTTATTGCCTTTTTATTTAGAATAAATATGTCAACATACATTGCAGATTTAAAAAGAAGAGAAAGAATGAAGGAAAGAAGGAGGGAGTTTTGAGGGTGGGAAAGAGAAAAAGAGAAACAAAAAAAAAAAAACCCAAAAAGCAAGAAAAGGCTAGATATAAACCTCTATCTTCCTTAGTCTAAGTCTTCATCATCTCAAATCTAGATTACTACAGTAGTATCCTAACAGACTCCTTCCCAACCTTATCATTATCGCCAAAAATAAAGTCTCTTTACTTTTTTAATATAATTCAGATTAAAATACTTCAATTTATTTCCATTTAGTTAGAATTGTCCAGAATTCTTTAACAACTAGATCTAGAAGTAATAACCCAATAATTGGCAATATAGACCAAGTGTAATGCTATCAGCAAGCATGTCCATAGAGGCTTTGCCATCTTCAACAATTTGGAACACAAGATCAGTCAGAGTATCGTCCTCCTAGGGGGTCATCCATAGACAAGGCACCTAACCCTGCTTATGCTCCTTTGTGGTAGGCCATCCTCACACGTGATTTGAGTTACCTCCCTGGCTGGGTGAGAGGCGCTTAGACACAGCTGTGTCAGAGCTTTCCCCACCCTTCTCCAGGTCGAGGGCTTGTCGGTGCAGAGGCGTGTCTGGCCACTGCCCGAAGACCCAATCTTCACCCCTAACCTTGGGATGCTGTCCCCCTTAACCTTCACTGGATGGGATTTTCCCTGGAATATTTTGTTCCCCAATAAAAGTCCACTCCCTGGCGTGTTCTCCCTCTCTTGATATCCTCTTCAGTAAACCTTGCTACCTCATTAGGTGGCTGGAGGCGGGAGCTAGGACAAGCTGTCCTGGAGCTGGTTTTAAAGGTAATTAGAGTCTTGTCTTTTTAATTTAAAACTCCCTAGCATTTACTCATGAATCGAACCTTCTCCAATGAAGCCAGCGCTGGTCATTTGGCAGACTCCATTGTCTGAAACTCTGTGATACTGCTGCACCCTTTGCTGAGCAAGGTTGAAATATAGGTAAGCTTGACCCTAGAAAAAAAGAGATTTTGTTTGAGAACAGTCAACCTTTTTTCATTGATTCTTTTTAGTTATATAGGATATTGGAACTTATTTTGATATAATTATACAAGCATGGGTTATATCTTGTTCTAATTAGAATCTCATTCTTGTGGATATACATGATGGTGGGTTTCACTGTGTTGTACTCATATATGTACATAAGAAAATTATTTTAGATTCATTCCACTGTCTTTTCTTTTCCTATCCCCTTCCCTTCCCTTTATCCTACTTTGTCTTATCTACTGAATAACTCTTCTTCCCCTTACCCCTCTTATTGTGCGTTAGCTTCCACATATCAATGACAATATTTGACTTTCGGCTTTTGGGGACTGGTTTATTTCACTTAGCATGATAGTCTCCAGATCTATTCATCCATTTGCTGGCAAATGTCATAAAGTCATTCATCTTAATGGCTGAGCAATACTCCACTAGGTGCCCTTCAACAAATGAAGGGGTACAGAAAATGTGGTTTGTATACACAATGGAGAACTATCAACCTTTGTGTTATCTCCCCCCACCCCCCTACCCCTGAGATTCAAAATAATTTCAAATGCCTTTTCTGTTTACTTTCTGTTTCTGAGTGTCAACTCCTCTACAATCCCTGTTTCAGTTGTAAGCAACTTGTTGTCCTCACCTTTACCATGCACATGGTGCCTCATGACATCATCCACTATACTTCCCTCTCTCTGAGTCACCATTTTCTTTTTACCCTTTTCTTTCTTTAGCTGAATTCTCACCTTCATACCCTCATTCAGGCCACTATCTGTAACACCCCATTGGTTATGGTGGCTTTCTCCCATGTTCCCACATAGGAGACAGTGCACTGAGCAAAAGACGTACAGACTTCGTTGATGTGTCTATTTTTCTCATTGACTATATACTTTGATGGAGCAAATTCATTGAGGATATTATGCAAGATCGTGATTCTTTAAATACAAAATGATTCCCATGATTTTCCTAAAACTAAACAGACCATATTTTAAGTGAAAAAAAAACCTCAATATTAAAGATGAATTTGCTCTTCCTGTAAATTTCTGATATTTGCATTTGTTAACTAGGTATTTCAGAAATCATCTTTTGACAGTCTCTGTGAAAACATGTTTATGAGATTTTCTTATTCCAATTCTACGAAAATTAACAATGCAGAGACCATGTGCTATTGGCTGAATAACTGCATCTTAGGCAGCACAAATATACACATAGACACACGCAGGAGTGCATATATTGGTGACTATGATAATATTGTATTTATGTCTAAAGATACAAATTAGACAAATCACAAACTATTTTGGCTATTTACAATTTGATAAATCTCACGTCTGTACAAAGAAAACTTCAATTTGAATTTGAAGAAAATTAATTTAAAAGAATTTTCCCTTAATTGTATATGTTAAAGAAAACTAGGTGAATTTTAACTTGCTTTTGTTAAGTTAAACAGCAATAAATTTAAATAAAAAGACATCATTTACTGAATCTGTAACAATAATATTTTACCAAAGTAATAATATTTTACTATGATCACAGGAAAATATTAGATTCAGAGAACCTGAATTCAGTTTCAGTGACTTACTCTGTGACAGTGGGAAAATCCATGTTCCTTGATATTCTCATCTATTACATGGAGATTACTTCTCCTAGATGAGAAATCAACCCTACAGAAAGACTATTTTTTTTTAAGTAATGTTTAAAAAAGGTTATCCTCTCAATGACATGTAATCAGGATTCTGTGGCTGACTAGTCTGAGACTTACACCAGATTATACATCAACCTGAGACGGGTATTCTACCAATTTTTACATAAATGCCCCCTTTCAGTTAAGTGAAATGTGTACACGGGACTATATATTTCAGTGTGTTTGCATATTTTCATGTATTTCATGCATGCATGTACACATACATCCCAGCATGAAAGAAGTGAGTGGACGAAGGGTTTGTTCTGGCAGAGAAATATGTTTGATTACTGTCGATGTTTGTAACTGTCAGCACATAGTGGAAATAAAGGTCAGCCTGACTTTGGTTTGTTTATTGTTTTTAATTCTCATGACAGCATGTCCATAAACAGGCCGTATCCAGATCTCACTGCTCCCAACATTGGTTATATACATATATTTATTTATCAATGAGCAGTGTTGTCAAAATATAATTAAAATACATTTTTCTTTCTTTTTTGTTCTCACACAACAGCACCGCCATGAAAACCATACCAGCAGCCCCTCAGTGAGGTAAGACTTGATGTCAAGCTCTCCAAAATTCTGTAATATACATCTGTATCAGTTGGTAAGGGCTCAGTAAAAAAAGCAAAATTAAATTAAAAATACTTGACAAGTACATTCTGTTAACTTACTCCAGCAACACAGAGAGAACCCTGCTTCTCTTGATATCATTCTCCTTCTGCTCCATAATTGTAGAGATATCTACACAAGAAATGCCTGGTGGCTCTCTATTCTTTTCCAGAACTATATATAATGCCTTAGTGACTACAGAAACCTGTTCTGCTTTCACCAGTGTTCTGCTCTGGGCCAGGGGTGTTACCAGCTCACCACCTTAATAAGCAGCACTTCCTAAGGGCTTGCTAAATCTTTCTTTCAATGTAAGAAACCAAGGGCTCAGCTTTTCTGTCAGTATGGCACATATGCTCCTGTCTCCCTCCTGTGGAGAGGTTAAGCCCCTTGATCTCTGTCCCTCCACAGCTGGATCACCTTTTATCTGCTCTGCTTCCCCAGGAAGACAGGGCACCAGAGAGTGACTGCCTTCCCTGTGACTGATAAATTAATTAACAACATGGGGAGCTTAAATGGTTTGGAAGGATTCTAAATCCTCTCACTAGATGGCTTCCACTAAGCAGAATATGTTTATCCATTTCACAGGACCTGTATTTTTAGATCAATGACCTTTGGTATATGATTCATTCTGATTTCATTTTTTTTCCCAGTGGGTGCAGTTTCACACAAGCCTATTTAAAAACAATAAAGCAAGCAATGTTTTAAATGGAATATAATCTATTCCACACCTGTTTCCTTAGGCTATTTTGATAGGAATTACTAGTATCTAGGATAGGTTGTACTTTTACTATGCAATATGCAACTAAAATATTTGTATATTTTCCATTAATGCATCATATAAATAGTTTAATTTCAAAACCAGTTATTATGATGTCATCTTCAGCAAAGTAGCCATGCACACAAACCATATTTTGTTGAAATGAATATTTTCTAAATATAATTTATCTGGGTAAGAATTTATTTTGCAACATTTTCCCTAGTTTTTCTTGTCTTCTTATATAATGAGAAATGTATCCAGATATAAATAACTTTCTTAGACAAAAATTGTGCGACTCATTCTGCTTACATGGTTTTGCCTGTTGTGTTCACTAGAATGTAATGTAAACAACTACATTCCAGTGGATCTATGTAACAGTAAACAAGGTAACATTTACCTAGCAAGACTATAAAAATGATCTCTTGACCATTGACTGCATGTATGATCTAGAAAGATAGTCATAAAGTTCACCATAAAGACTTCCCCACAGTATACCAGGAATATATTTCCTTTCTCTTCTCACTAGGTGTCCGCTTTCATTGACTTTACAGAGAAGAAGCAAACAATCTTTTTCACTACCACCCATTTGTACTCGAAAAATTCACTTGCTCCTCCATCTGTGAATGAAATGTCCAACCAGGTGCAATAGATTTTTGAATGCTTCATGGATTGTGTAATCACATCGTTCAAATCATCTGACGCTTGAAAGTGGCTGCTATTATCTAGATGATGGCATCAGGTAAAATCCGGGGCTATCCTATGCCAATTAAGATATATAATCACATTACTTTTAGGTAATTATGAGAGTCCAATGTAATTGTATCATAACAGAACTTTACCCCTTTATCCAAGTACTCTTTGACTTTCTACCCCATCAACCCTCCCTCAGGAGTAGAAGCTTGCAGAAGAGAAAGGGACATGATGGAATCCTGCTTCCCTCCTGCTCAATTCACCCCCTTTCCTGTTCAGTAGATTGTAAGGTGTGACAATAAAAGAGAGAGAAAAAAAACATAAGTCTCATCTGATTGATAGAGTTATAATATGGTATTGGTTGCCACCTGTGGGAGCAGAAGTCTGGAATAGACTCATTAATTCGACATTGGAGACTTAAGACTGTGGTTCTGGTGTGGCAGGCCATGCTTCTCTGTCATGGCATTTGTGGGTTTCCACTCAATAGTTGAGTTTATGATGATTCTTCCCTTCATGGGACTCCACACACAGTCCTCTTGCCCAGAGTCGCTGTCAATACAACCCCAGGCTATTTTATGTGGCAAAAGCCCATGTTTTCCTGCCATGGTTGAGTATGACTTGCTCTCTATACGACATCCTCTTATCTTCTTGTACCACATAACCTTCTATCTTGCATTTCTCCTCGCTAGAGAAGCTCTATCTTGGATCTCCCTAGGCTTAGGTAGCTCTGAAGAAGCCTTGAAGCCTGTCTTTGTCACTTGGTGCAAGGGAAAGCAAAGAACTCCAGTACTGTCTTCTGTGGAGACCCACGGAGCTGAGACTGGGGAAGGAAAAATGTCACAACATCAACTTGCTCCAAAATGATTCCCACTAAAATCACTGGCCTCTCTACCTCTCTTACACAGGAGCGTGACTGGTTAATGCAGATTTGGTTTTGCTGTTGCATAGTGTGTATAGTATAAGTGATCCATTACTTTGCTTTTGGGCTGTGGAAGTGTTTGCCAGTGACTGTTACTTGTCCTCAAATTTTAAGGCCTCTGATAAACACACAAATAGCAGGAAGAAGCTTTTCTGATCTCTGATCGTGTTGTCACATGTAAAAATGAAATGTGTAAGTTAAAGTACACATAGTGTGTAGTTCAGTAACTGACATATCCATAGTGGGTGCCTAGCAACTTGTAGCTTACAGCACAAAAAACAGAGTGACTAAAGGACTTGATCTGATCATCCTTTATCTAATTTTCTAGGTTTCAAGTGCCTGTAATCTCCTACCCACTTCTCTGAGGTACTGCATTTACTCTGAGAGCTCTTAACAGGGCATCTAAGGAGTGGTTTATGTTTTGTACAAAGGGCAGTCTCTAGGCAATTTTTTTTATCCAATGATTCCTCTAAAAGTTATATTTTGAAAATATCTGGATGAGTAATATTGTACCACTCTCCATCTATATTGGATTTTTTTGCATTTTTTCTTAATTTTTTTATTCTAATTTGTTATATATGACCGCAGAATGCAATTCATTTCATATTACACATATAGAGCACAATTTTTCAAGTCACTGGTTGTACACAAAGTGTTTTTACACCATTTGTGTCTTCATGCATGTACTTAGGGTGATGATGTCTAACTCATTCCACAGTCTTTCCTACCCCCATGCCCCCTCCCTTCCCCTCCCTCCCCTTTGTCCTATCTGTAGTTCCTCCCTTCCTCCCATGCACCCCCCACCCATCACCATTATGAGTCAGTATCCTCATATCAAAGAAAAAACATTCAGCCTTTGGTTTGGGGGGGATTGGCTTACTTCACTTAGCATTATATTCTCTAACTCCATCTATTTACCTGCAAATGCCATGATTTTATTCTATTTTAATGCTGAGTAATATTCCATTGTGTATATATACCAAAGTTTCCCTATCCATTCATCTACTGAAGGGCATCTGGACTTTTTGTTTATATTTGTGTTCTCTGAAAATGGTGTTTTATCAGCAGCATAAGTTTTGAACTTGGGTTGTTGGTGTGTCCCGAGTGAAATTAATGAAAGACATAAAACTAACTTTAAAGAGACCTAAAACACACATTTACCCAAATATGTTTTGGCAATACATTCAAGGGGTCCTGTATTTCCTGAAGCCAGATAATTGGATATCCCCAGTTATAAGCTCCCTAGGTCCCTAAGAACATGATTTCTGCAATGTGATAACTGTAGAGAATGAAGGTATTTAGGATTATTCCAAAATCTTTAGAGGGAAGTGAACTTTCCCCCTGGGGAACTGAAATCCTGACTTTATATTTGTATATGTATATGTATATAATGCATTAATTAATAAAAACCTTTTATTAATTTATCTCCTTTCTTTAAATATTACCCCATCTTTTCTGCTTCCTTTCTTATTGGTCATTGCTATCATCACCATCTCTACCCCACCTGCATTTTAAACAAAGGCTAGCAGGATAATAGTGTCTTGGTGTTCATTCATTTCTTGCCTGGTGATGTCACTGTACCATGATTTCAGCACATATGCATGACTGATTTATTCTCAGTTGTCTATTCTTTAAATTCTCAGATACTTAAAGACATTATAGCCAGAATTCTCTGCATATTTCTGACCGGAAAGATGTGTAAATAAGAACAAACAGCTCATTTAACCTACATGGTTACATTAAAGACTCACAGATACAAGTTAGAGGCGGACAAGGGCTGATGTAGAGAGATAAGAAATACACACACACACACACACACACACACACAGTGGTTCCTCAGACTGCTAGGTACCAGAGGTCTCAAGACCATATTCTGGGAATGGAATCTACACATTTCTCCACTGCCTTACTAATAGTCATACTCAAGTCCTATTTTCCCCACGTTGGGGACCTGTTTGGAACTGACACAGTGGCATCCGAACAGTAAAAAAAAAAAAAAAAAAAAAAAAAAAAAAAAAATCAAAGATTACCAAATTTAGCTCTGAAGATTTAAAGTTTTTCTCACATCAAAACCCTTTAATGGGTTTTTTTTTTATCTTGCTTTGATGACAAAAAAAATTTTGTTTAAGGATGAATATTGCTAGGTCCAGTCCTTGGTAAATTATAAAATAAATGTGTTTTAACTGGTGCTCTTTACTCTTACAGCTCCAAGTTATTTCTAAGCTTTCACATATTCAAAGTATGATTCCCAAGAACACAAACTCAGAAGATACCAAAGCATACTGACAAGCTAATGCCTTAGCCATGATTGTCTCTGGATTTTTTTTTTATTGGTGCATTATAATTATCAATAACAATGAAGTTCATTATGCCTTTTTCAAACATGCAGATAACATTATTTAATCAACCTCATTTCCCAGTATCTTTCCTTTCCCTCATCTCCTTCCTCCTCCAATCTGTTTGCTCTACTTCTGTCATTATTATTTTAATTAATGCATTATATACATATATATATATATAAAGTCATATAGTCACACATGAACAAAGCACAATGGTGTAAATTTCACCCCTAGTTCTCCCCATGCCCTCCCCTCCTAACTCCCTCTGGATCCCTTTCTTCTACTCCATTGCTCTGCCTTCTAATTTCAGGAGATCCCCTTTTTTATTCCAGATTTTATTAGAATGTAAGTTCCTGAGATGGAACTTTCTTTCTTTTTTTTCCTTTTCTTTTCTTTCTTTCTTTTTTTTTATATCTACATTTGATCTGCAATACCTAAAAGAGTAATTATCTCAAAGTAATTGGACAATAAAGACTCAGATGAATGAATGAATGAAAGAGAACAAAAATTTTATATTTTATTTTAACATTGTTTTGGCCTTAATTTTATTAGTGTTCTAGAATTTTTAAAATGTTAAATAACACTATTTTTTTGTTGTTTGGTGTTTTGTTTTGTAGTACTGGAGATTACACTCAGAGCCCCTGTATGCTGGGGTGTGCTCTACCACTGAGCTACATCCATAACCCTTTTTATAATTTTATTTTGAGACAGAATCTTACTAAATTGACTCAAGCTTTAGATCCTCAGTTGTCTTGGAAACTATCACCCAGTGGACCAGCAACATCAGTTTCTGCTTCTAGAAAAATTACATACCTTCACATTCATATTAAATAAAGACATACATAATTGTTGATAATGAAAGATAGAAAGACATTAATAAAGTATACTCAATGCATGTCTATAATTCTATCCCAACTATGGAGGAGACTGCCTTAGAAAAGTCTTATTTGTTCTTTGGACAATTGATCTTTTTACATTGGGTCCCGATGTAATAACCTTATATTAGATCTAACTTTGGGGGGAAATTGTTGCTGCTCCATTTCAGCATATGAGGAACCTACCAAACAGACTTATCAGAGCTCTGAAGAGAGATTTTCTGTAGAGAACAGAATGAGCTTGTTTATTACTAAAAATAACCAAGAATATTTATCAAAAAATAAATTTTGGTCATATAAATAGTACAAATAATCTCAGAGAAAATGTGTTGGTCTTCATCCCAGGATAATATTGAGTTTCTCTGAGTATTTGTGTGTTGGCAAGGGGAGGTGGAAGAGGTGCCAGTTATTTTTATATAGTTGTGCCCACAATAGCACCAAGTAATTTATCAGATGCAGTATAAGAAGATCAGTTGGCTAAATAAAGTTTCCAGGATTTTTTTTCCAACTCTTCAAAATAACTGATTTTAGTGAACATATGATGTCATGCTAGAATTTTTCCCCTTTATCCAAGACACACACACACACACACACACATACCCCAGACACTAAAATTTTAAATTTTCAAATAAAACTGTCTTCTGAATTAAACTATTTGAGTCAACACCAAGAAAATTGAAAGTCTGATTGTCAAAGTGCATATCATGTAAGTGTGGCATAGTCAACATTTCCCTAGTGGTTGAGCTCACCCACATGTGTACAAAGTTGTTGCCATAGCCACATAAACACTAAGAGATATATTTCTGAGGTTTTTGTTCTCCATTTATAGAAATAAATGCATTCTATTTTTTCACACTTTCTTATTTTATTGGCTTCATTATCAATTACATGTCTCTGTGAGAATTTTTTCCACGTTAGGAATCCATATATGAACACATGACAACAAAGACAAAATTGATTCATATAGGAATGAACCTTCTGCTGGAATTATTATCCCTATTTTAATTAAATGAGTTTATTTTCAACACACTATCTCTTTTTAATGATAAACATTGCATGATTTTTGAAAGACTACTGCATGTGATTTCTTTATATAACACAGTTTCTGCAGAGGAAATCATTTCAGTCTCGATCATGCCATGGAAGTAAACCAAGACAGATGGAAACCCTACTAGTCCAGGAAATGGTGGCACGAGGTAACCATCCCTGGGAATTCACAGTGACTTCCAAGCTTGTAAAATTCACAGGCAGCAGCAGAGCTGCACACACATGGATACGCATGGATATTGACACCTTCCGAAATCTACACATCATGATCTGTTTCCTTTTTTCCCCACATTCTTATTGGTGCACTATACTTGTATGTAATGATGTGATTTGTTGTTATACATTTGTACATGCACAGAGTATAAAATGTAATTTGTCCATCACATCTTCTGTTTCTAGAATTGATCATCCTGTATTTATTCATCATTTCAAGTTAATGATAGCTCTGGAATTTACGTCATACGACCAGTAATTGTGTGCAGTTCTACCCAGAAGGAATCATTGAAAGTTATTAAATTGAAATGAAATTAAGGTCAACGTCATCATAATTTCAGAAAACAGTGATGGAATTTTAAAACAAAAGCTATTTCAAGCTATAATGTTTGAGATGAGGGACGAGGGAAAGTGTGATTCGGTTTGGAATATGTTAGCCTTGTGTGTGACTTTAGTCACCTAGCATTGCTGAGCCTTATTTTCCATATTGACAAGCCAAATGAGAAAGATGATGTATCTGCTAAGACTCTTCCTGGTTACACATTTTGTATCCTCTTTTTGGAAGAGGGACAGGCAAGTTGAGTGTTTATCACAGATATTTGACTCATCTGAGGATTCAAGGGGACGGAGTTTCCTGCCACAAAGAATCATTTTATGCTTCTGCAGAAAAAGCTGCTTGGGGGAAAGGGTGACATATTCTTTAATGTAAAATTGTTCCCTCACATTCCCTACTTTGTTTTAAAAGAGTAAAGGAGGCTGTAAAAATAGAAATATTGCCTGGGAAAATAAACGTACTAATCAATATTTTTTTTTACAGATTTTGATCATTTTTTTGATAATTTCTACAATTTTTCATTTAAGAATCACCAACTGTCCACACAAAACTTGCACATGGATGTCTCTGGCAGATGTATTCTTAACTGACAAAACTTGGACACAACCAGGATGTCTTTCCATAAGTGAATGGATACTCTTGCTGCAGTCTGGCTGGGCACAAAATCACGAGCCACTCAAACAGGAACAAACTTTATTTTTGAAACTCCCGCCAATGCCCTGTATGCTCCAGGGAAATATGCCGACCCACACACGCGGTGTTCTCTTGGGCCACACTACCCCAACAGGAAATCCCTCCTCCGGAATTCCCTCCTACCGCACTTTCCCAACCAATGGGAACTCTTTGGGAGTCCCGCTAGAGCTCCAAAGTAGCAGGTGGAGGTGGACAGCAGGGGTCTAATATCCATTTGAATGCAGATCTTAACATAATCATATCATCTCAATGGCTTGCTGGCATCACCTTTCAACCAAAAATGCCATGCATCATTACTATTTGGCTATGGCTCTTAGCATACTCTTGTACATCCAGACAACAGAATACTATTCAGAGCTAAAAAGAAACGAGCTGTGAAGCCAGGAGAATGCGCGGAACAGGCTTAAATGCATCTTGCATTGAGCAGACCATCTGAAAAGATACATATTGCACAATGATATTCTGAAAAGGGGGAAATTGTGGAGCCAACACCAAGATCAGTTGTGGGGAAGGGAAGATGAAGAGGCAAAGCACAGAGGACTTTTAGGGTTGTGGGACTACTCTGTATGGTACTATGGATATGGGTTATTATATATTTTCCAACACCATAGAATGTACACCATGAGCAGTGAACCCAGTATTCATGATGGACTTTCGCTGAGAATGCTGTGTAAGTTCATCAGTTGTAACAAATGTACCACTCTGGTGGAGATTGCTAATAATGGGTGAGACTGCATTTGTGAGAACAGAGGGTAAAGTATATGGAGTCAGTCTATATTTTCCACTCATGCTGTGAAACAAAAACTACACTAAAAAATAGTCAATTAAAAAGCATCACTGATCACTGCAAAGAATTTTTTCATATAGGATATATACAAAATATCGAATGTAAAATGAGATCAAGTCAGAAAAATTGTAAAAGTGTATTGCAACACTAAAGAACAATTCAGGAAGCAGGAGACCTCATACTCAAGGTGGTAAGAAGCCAGCACAGGAGTTACAGCATGGTTTATAAAGCATGAAAGAGGAAAAGTATTTTGACTTTTTTCATGATTGGCTGTTATATACACTATCATTCTTTTTAAGGCAATTGGAGTTTGTTTAGCTGAGTATATTTAGCCAATTAATTTCACTGAATCATTCTGACAAGGATATAAATCTTATGTTCTGTGTTTTGTTTATAAGTACAACTACTATTTCAGGGAAATCAGGATGACTTTTAAGTTTTGGATTCGCAGCTATTAGTCATTGGCCTTCGAGTGTGTTATGGTTTGGATCTTAAATGACCCCCAAAGGCCCATGTGCTATAAGCTTGATTGCCAGCCTATGGCATGACTGGTGATGACCGAAACCCTAAAACTTTTAAGAAATTTGAAGAGACATAGTAGAAGGAAGTTTGATCAGGGGCATGACCTTGCAGGGAATATTGAGGCCCAGATCCCTTTCTCTCTTTCTCTTTGCTTCCGGGTCACAATGCAATGAGCATCTTTGCTCCATCACATGCTGCCCACCATGATATTCTGCCTTGCCACAGGCCCAGAAACAATTGTGTAGACTGAAACCTCTGAATCTGTGAGCCAAAATAAACCTTTCCTTCCTGTAAATTGACTTTTTCATGTAGTTTGTCCCAGCAACAAAGAGCTGACTAATACAGAATAAATCTACACTGTGGCACCCATTTTAATTTTTCTTAAATAACATATACACTGTTAAAAATTTAAAAAGAGAATATTTTAAAGAATTTCAAACTTGTTAGATTAACATAAATAATGTAAATAGATTATAGATTATAATTACAGAATTAACATAAATAATAATAATTGTATTAAAAATAAGTATTTTTTCAAACCAAAAAATCTGAGAATGGCGTTGTTTTATTTTTTGTAACTGTCCTTACTACCTCTATAGAAAAGATGATGGTATGTATGTACTTTCCATAACCTCCTGCAGCCTTCTACTTCAGGTCTCAAAAAACAGAACTGGGCAACAAAGTCAGCCCTTACCTCGAAGAACCAACGTGAGAACAGGCAAAAGATGGTGGAACTGGGTCTGCCAAAATGTTATATGGAGGAAAACAAAGATGCAACATTGTCTGAAACATATGGTCATAAATATATTTAAAAAGCAAAGCAAAAATATTTGCATTTCAAAACTGACTGAAGAAGGAAGTATGCCAAAGTTTAATATTGTTTCTCTTAGTCTTTAGGGCTATGCATAATTCATTTCGCTTTTTTTTTTTTCCTATGTTGTCTACTTTGGTCTCCTTAAGGAACCCTTCTGATAAAATGCTGTACCTCTTCAGATAAATTTTTCACTTTGGGACTGTAAGTGTAGCTTAGTGGTAGAGCATAGGCTTAGAGTAACCTTCCCAAGGCCATGAATTTAATTCCCAGCACCAAAAAAAAAAAAAAATCCACTTATTATTATCAAGTATTTTAACTCTATATGCCATTGTTCTTACCTATATTTTTTATCAATCAAGCATATATTTATCCTGATGTTATTAAAATATCATATGACTTTTTGCACACAATTTTGACCACGTAATGCTATCATCAATGTTAATAATTGAGGCAATCAGGAAACCAACTTGCTGTTTAAAGTATGTTATGTAGAAACGTATACCTAAGAATAATATCTATCTGAAATGTCACAAGACTTCTCACAGCTTTTATTTCCTTTCCTTTAATCCACATACAATTAGCCAAATGGTAACCATCATGGAATATTTATTCTAAGACTGAATCAACACTATAATTGTGGCATTTGAACTTAAGTGTTTCATATGTACTCCTTGTTGGTGAAAAAATAATGTTTCTGTAAAATCATGCTAATAGATTGGTTTTCTGTTTCTGCTACTGCTGCTAGAAGTAAAAGAGATGAGAGCCACAATTATTTCAGTGTTACAATAACGTGTTCCCATTTCTCTGGTCTTAGAGCACTTCCTGGGAAGTCTGGTTGGTGGGAATTTTGAGCTCCTTTTGATAAAGGATTTGGTGTGGTAGCTCTGCAAAATCTATGTCACTTACACTAGTAAATTATTCTTATAAAATATTATGATTAATGGAATAAATATTTAAATACCTATAATGAGCTGGTTTTCCTCAGAGGAAAGGGACTAATGGCTGATAATTTAATTTGGGGTTATTTGGTCCTCCTCCAGGTTTGTACTTCTAATGTATCCTTTAATTGATGCTTTTTGGAAAATAGAATAAATCCCCAATTAACATCATATTTTCAAATTAAAATTATAACTTCAGGATAATTGTAGATTCACCTGAAATTGAAAGGAATAATACAAAGAGATCCTATGAGCCATTCATCCAATGGATATTCCCCAATGGGAACACTATAGCAATGCAAAATAATAAATAAAGCAACACAGTACCACAAGGAGAGTATTCGTAGTGATATAATCAAGATACTAAACAGGTCCTTCACTACCAGGATCCTTAAAATTGCATGTTAACAACACACATACTTTCCTCTTTTTTTCACCCTCTCCTTAACACCTCTAATCACTGAATTCTTCTCTACTTCTATAGTTCTGTTATTTCAGGACTGATAAATAAATGGAATTACAGGCTACAGCCTTTTGAGGTTGGATTTTTTCACTCAGCATAACTCTGGATGATTCATCTAGATTGTCCCTTGTATCAATTGTTCTTTTGTTTTCATTACTGAACAGTTTTCCAAGATACAAATAAATCACATTTCAGCCACTCACCTGCTAAAGGGCATCTGGATTGGTTCTGATCGTTAGTTATTACAAATAAAGTTACTATTAATAGTGTTGTATGGTTTTGGAAGTGAATATAAATTTTCATAAATGCCCAGGAGTCCAGGTTCCTTAACTCAGCTTCGGTTAACATTCAGGAGTTCCAGCTCCCCACTGAGTTTCCACTGATGACACACTGGCTGGGACCAGGAAGTGACTTCATGCTCCATACATGGCCTCTACCAATAACTCCACTAACGCTGTACTTACCAACACTACTAACACCGTGTGACCTCTGCTAAGGGTGGAAGTACCCCCTCCTTACTCAGCTCTCTGTGCCACTCCCGCAGAAGGGAGGGTGGTGCTTTGTTACAGTCTGGCACTGGGGGAGGGTTCAGCTCCCCACTGCCTTTGCAGGCATGGGGCTGAGTGGGGGGGGGGGGCACAGTTTTTTCAGTTGTGTTTATCTGGAATAGACCTGTTATTGTTTAAAAGTTTTTTTTGTCTTGCACAACTTCTTCTCTTGTGGTCCTTTGGCTAAGAAGAGCTAACATCTACTGGAGATTTATTTAGATTTTGCAGTTCTTACTTCTCTATTGGCAGTTTCTTCAGTGCCAAGTCTGAGATACATAAGAGAAAAAGAAAACCCAGGAAACTCAAAGCTAGGTTATTCCTTGGATCCACAGGCCCCTAGTTTGTAGGCCTCTTTCTCTCTTTCAGTCTTATGTTGTATCTTATATATTTGGGGGGTTTATGGGAGGAGTGAAGAATATGTCTACTCCATCTTTCTGGAAGCAGAGGTCTAACTCCATGATTTTCAAACAAGAATGCCCAGCTTGCTGCACACTGGCCATTCCCATGTGGCCCAGTTTTACACATTGTATGTTTTCACTGCTCTATTGAGAGGAGCCTTTCATTTATCTTAAAAATAGTTTATAATCCTACTTTTAGTGTTTTCTTTCCTCTTTTTCTTTTCTTTTTTTTTTTTTTTTTGAGCCTTTACTCTTCTCTGTACAGAAGCAAACTTTACTGCTACGTCAAAGCTAGCATCTACACACCAATTTGCCCCCACACTGAAGGAGCCCACAGTGATTCTTCTATGTTCCTATGGCACTTACTAAGTCCTTTATTACATAACCTGTTCTCTAATGATTTTGTGCTAATTGGCGACTTTTGTAATGTCTTCCCCACCACCTCCTTCACTTCAAAGATAAGAATTCTGTTTTATAGTTTTTGCATCATTGCATTTCTTATCAAAAATATTGTCTTAAATCCTTGTTTACCTTCATATAAAAGTTTGAAGTACTATCTGAACTATGCTACAAATAGACTTCTGAATAGCTTCTTAAAAATAAATCTGGAATCAGGCACTGTGGCGCATGCCTCTAATCCCAACAGATAGCAAGTTCAAAGCCACTCTCAGCAACTTAGTTAAACCCTGTCTCTAAATAAAATGTAAAAAATAAGTCTGGGGATGTGGCTCAGTGGCTAAAGGTTTCTGGGATCAATCCCCAGTAACAAAAAATAAAAATAAATATGGAATTATCAGGATAGCATTGCTCCAATGCACAGAACGTCTTAAGACTTAAAAAAATGTTACTGCCTTTTAGTTAATGTTTTTTCATTGTAGATGAGAATCTGAAGCTTTAGATAAAATTAGTTGGAAAGAAAAAGATCAGGCATTGGCAGTCAGCTTCAAGTTATGCTGACAATATTACATCTTCTTACCCACATGTATAACTAGCAATTAAAACAATTCACTAAAGTCTCTTTTTATGCATCTTGTGAGCATCTACATAAATAAAATTATTAATAGTATTTTTGTAATTATTAAGCTATTGCTTAGAACATATTTGTTACTTTGGGTATTTGATGATTTATTGTGTATTATTTAAAACTTTATGCTGTACCAATATTGTAGGATTTTGAGCATTCTTACAGGTTATAATAAAAACACTTAGAGAATACTTAATTTTTCTATTAGAAAACTTGTACAATTCAAAATGGCAACTAATCTCTCTCTCTGTGTGTGTGTGTGTGTGTGTGTGTGTGTGTGCGGTACCAAGGATTGAACCCAGGAGTGTTTAACTACTGAGCAACATCCCCAAGCCATTACTATTTTTTATTTTGAAACAGGGTCTTGCTAAATTGTTTAGGGCCTTGCTAAGTTGCAGAGGCTGGCTTTGAATTTATAATCCTCCTGCCTTAGCCTCCCAAGCCACTGGGATTATAGGAATGTGCCACCACACTCAGCTCAATATCTTTATTTGATGAGATTTTTTTAAAGGAGAAATAAAAGATACCTTGGAGTACAAAAGATGTTTTTTTACCTTGAGTATAAATTTAGCTTTCAGGCTTAATTTGTGCTACCTAAGCATTAGCTACTTTTCTGGAAAGACATGTATAAAACAAACATACCAAATCATATTTTCCATTGACAATTACAATTTTCAGAGTTTTAGATGAGGCCAAAATACACAAAAGCAAAAACAAAAAGGTCACAAATTATAAAAGTATTTTCAGATAAATATATTTTTTGGACATTTTTTATATACTATTTAGATTTAGAGGAACTCAAAATGAAAAAATTAAGATAGTACTTAAAAATAGTGATCACAATTTCTTATATTTGTCTAGTTCTTTACAACGAATCAAAACCATGTATGTACATTATTTCATTTAATTTTATTTGTAAAAAATATTATAAATTAAACATTATAGTTCTCATTTCAAGAACTTTAATGTTTCCTTTGAAATTCATTTTCTTTTGAATTTCCTGCGTGTTCTAACCTCCTGTTCCATTTGCAGTGACTTCATGAGATGCTCCATCAATTCTTATAATATTTGCACATTGATTTTAAGCAAAAGTATTAAAAGATGTCACTCAACTAATTTCCATTTCACAAGGTATTTTCCCCAGTTCAATAATGCGTGAATGATTAATTACCCACAGTGCTGCTGTTGTTCCAGGTATTCATCTGACCTCAATTACTGAAAGATACTAAGAGGCTCTGAATCTTCCAGTTTTCTGGCGCCAACAATTTCTTTATATTCTGAAGTTTAGATGTTGCTCCTTGTTTTGTCAACAATCCACATTAGATTCTAAGTAAGCATAAATTTTTATGCATGTTCAGCAAACAATTGTTAAATAAATATTCAGATAGAGTAAGATTTTAAATCTAAATTTCATGCTTCATCAAAATTGTTATGTGCTCAAAGAAGCCCCATCCATACAAATTGTGTGTTTTTACCACAAAAATCTTTAGATGAGTCAATTTTGTTGTTGGAGAGTCTCACCCCAAATCTCTTTTTATCTCCTTCCTGAGCACCCTGCTGGATAATATTTTCCTGTTTTACCTGAATTTGGTAATAACCATGTGACTGACCCAGTATGGTCCACTAAATCCTTCCTTCCAGGCGTTTCTCCTCCTCATGGCCAAGAAAGCCAATGGACCACAATTGTCTTGGAAACCATACTGAGGTTGTCAGAATGTCCAGCATCCTGGCTCTAAATGATGGTGTGAAGATGGGCTGCCCCACCAGCCTGTTCCCCTATTCTAGAGTACTATATGAGCAAGCAAACACTTGCATTTGGTGTGAGATTTTGCATATTTTTACATTTGCTTTTTCCAGTCAAGGATGGATTCAGATTGTGCCAATCTCCAGCTTAATTTAAGAGAACATCTTTATGAAAATGAAAAAAAAAATTACAAGTGCAAAATTCACAAAAGTGTACTTATTTTAGAGTAAGACTTTTTAAAATCCCAATAAACTATAGAAGACTTAGACATGTAAAGTCTCTTTCTTCAGAGAACTTGGTAGGCAGTTACCAGGATTTCTTACACAAAAATGTATCCTGGTTGCAACCTGGCTTAACTTTAACACCTAAAACACCTTAAAACCTCCTGCAGAACCTAGAGAGATTTTGGAGCTAAGCTTCACTAGGTAAAGAGTAAAATTGTGTCTGGTTAAATCAAATGTCTTATACTAATATGAAAAAATACAAGTGTTTCTCAGGGTTTACAGTTAGACTGAATGGTATGCATGATAATTAAAAAGCAGAAAGCCTAGGGGATACAAAAACTAGCAATAACCTCTTGAGATAAAGGGAGACAATAATGTCATTGATTTGAGTTTTGCCTCACAGATGAAGCAATTTTGCAAACATCAACCTTTTAGCTGTAATTTGTAGGATTCCCTGTCTTTTTACTTCTTTTCATTCTCAAAGCAGTCAAATTTCAAACCTTTTCCTTTTTATACTTGAGAATTAATTTTATCTATTTCAAGCTTATATTAGAACATGCTATAGAAGGTATTTTTCATGCATACATACCAAAAAGACATCAGTTGTCTACAAAGCCCTTTTATATTTCTTATTCTTATATCTTAAAAACTATTATTTAATAAATTGCAATATAATCTCTAGCTAGATGAACTGATCATATGATTCCTTGGAAAACCCCTGTATTACAAGGAATCCTATCATGTTCAAATGGCCAATAGGCTAAGGCTATGCATTTTTTTTAAACTTTTGAAAGTTTCAAATAACAGTATTGAAAAAAATTATGTGACCTTCGTATCCATATTATAATGGTACCTCAACCATACCCACTCATGTTTGAATTTCTAGAATGTATCACAAAGAGTTAGATCTTTGTGTACTACATGTCTTCTGTGAAGTTGACCTAGTTCTGCTCAGGATCCTGGTACCTACAGTGCTTTTTCCTCAGGGTGGATGCACAATGACCTCACAGCAAATACTTATATACTGAAGAGTCTTTCTGAATCATGCAAAGTTCTAAACTTTCTCTAAACACTTGAAAGAGGAAGCCAACAGTCCAATCCACAAGTGGCAGGAATTCCTGGCTTCCTCTTGTCACCTCCCCAATGAGGGTGGCAACAAGAAAACAAATTCCCAGTCAAGGTGTTTCTTCTGAAGCCAGTGCTCTCTGCTCTCAGTTTTAAATTCAACTCCTCCTTCCACTCTAAAACCTAAGTAAAGTACTGTGTCTTGAAGGGCTGTCTTTCCATGAATCTTATGCCAGAAAAAGAGGACAGAGAGGGAATGATAAAATACTAAACCTTATTTTCCTTTAGAGACCTTATCCCTAGAAATGATTCATTAGCTAGAAAGAAAATAATCCACAAAAATCATTTGGAGGTTTGCAACATTTCATATCCTTCCTTGGTGGTTGCAGCATTGAGCCATACTGCCCCCTTGAGATCTTTTGTAGGCACTGTGAGGATTTGTTGGGTCACTGAAATAAAAGTTTCAATGCGTTTCAGATACATTAAAGCATTACCGAGACACATCCTTGATTTGGAAGATTTCCTTTGTCATTTTTATTTTTTTGTTGGAGTGGTAAGAGGAGAAATCATAGGAATTCCTGCTATTCACTGAAAGAATGAGAGACCTCCTCCTTCTAGAATTCAGAGTACTTTTAGAGCTTTGGATGACACAAAAATCTTATGGAATGGAACATGAATACTATATAAACTGAGGTGCAGATATGTTTAGATTGGGAGATTGGGAGTCATTTGTACTTATAAGGATTCTGAAAGACTTTATATAGTGCTTTGTATATAAATACTCATACAGGAAGGAAGGGAGGGAGGGAGGAAGGGGAGAAAACACTTAAGAGTATGAAGTGGCCAGTCAGACATGCAAGACATGGATGTTGTGGGAGGACAAGTTGTTAAGGTAGATGGGTCCCATCTCAGCACCTTCTTTTGCTCTGCTTTTTAGGTGTGGAGGCTCTAGCAAGGTGATGGTTGCATCTGTTTCCAACTGCTCTACTGTGGGAAAAGAAAATCAAAGCTGGTGGGGAAAAGCAGAAGGAGTTACTCTGTAGGAAAAAGAATACCACGAGAAGGAGCAGATCTGGAGAAAGTAGCAAAAGATTGAAGAGGTGTCCCAGAGGTGTCAGCCCCAGGGGGATGGCAAAATCTACAGATGTCACAGTGCAGAAAGCACAAAAGTGCAGAAAGTATCTCACCATGTAGATTATATGTGCGATAGTTCCCTCCCTGGGGGCAACAACATATAAGGAGTACTAAAGTCAGCACAGGATCCCAGACAGAGAATGACTAAATATTCTGCATAACCATGTCTCAGACTATCTTGATATGAGTTTTTGCTATAAATATGATACATTTACTCTTAGTAGAAAATGAAGCAAGAGAAATGTATGTTCCAAGAAATACTTTTACAAGTTATTTTCCTTAAATTTTTTGGTATAATATTTTGATATTAAAAAAATTTTGCCTACCATTATTGCTATTGAAAATCAGAAAAATGTAAACAGAACAATGTGAACTATAAAAGGAAAACATTATTTTAAAATTTATTTTAGCAAAAAAAATAAAGACATACATGTTAATGGGATACAATATGAGGTTTCAATACAAGATTATATTATGTAATGTTTAAAACAGGTTAAATATATCTATATCTTAAAACTTTTATCATCAGTTCTTTATCATTAAAACATTCAAACTTCTTGCTTATTGCAATTTTAAATGTGCAGTACATTAGTATTACCTGCGGTCACTTTACTGTATAATAGTATACCAGAACATCTTCCCCTATGTAACTATAACTTAGTACTCATTGATCAATAATTCCCCATTGCACCCTCCCCCTCTCTGGAAAATATTATTTTAGTATTAAAATAAATATTTCATTTTACTTCAGTAGGAAACCAGTTGAGTCATAAGTTTAAGTCAGTTGTTCATCATAATATATCAACGTATATATTGAATATATATGTATAGATTTGTTATACTGTTATATGTTCACAATCCAAAGTGCAGAGAAATAAGCTTTGCAAATGAATACTTACAAAATTTGAAAATTATATGTAAAATCTACTCACATATTTTGGAACAAACTGACACAGATTATATCTTAAACTTTTTCAAAGTGATTTCCTGAAAATTATCACAACAAATTTTTTTTTTTTAATTTAAAAAACTACTCTTAGGGTTCTCACATATACCCTCAGAGTGAATGATGGACTTTTAGAAGAAGAGGTTCACAAGCTTCCAATTAATATTTTACTTATGACCTCTGGAAAATACAACATTAATTCTATACCTCGATTTGATATTGTCCTTGAAATACTTTTCAGGAGATTTATTCTTCAAAGCTATTTGAGTCAGCTTTTCATTGCTGTGACCAAAGTACCTGACAAGAACAACTTAGAGGAAGAAAAATTTATTTTGGCTCTCGGTTTTAGAGGTCAGTTCATAATCAATCAATTCCATTGCTCTGTGGCAGAAGTGCCTGCCAAAGGAAACTGCTCAGCTCATGCATTCAGAAAGAGAGAGAGACAGAGAGAGAGAGAGAGAGAGAGAGAGAAACCAGGTACAAGATATAGTCCCAAGGACATGCCTCCAGTAGTGACCTACTTCCTCTAGCCATGCCCCACCTGAATAGAATTATGCCCCAGTATTCTATTAAAATTATTAAAAGATCAAATGGACTAAGGTACTGATAAGATCACAGTTCTCATAATCTGGTCATTTTACCTCTGAACATTTCTGCATCACCTAATACATGAGATATGGGGGTCACCTCATATCAAAACCAAAGCAAAAGTTATATCAAAATATCTTTTTAAAAATTATTTTCTACCACACCTAATTTTATTTAAGAGTTTGCCTATAGATACTTGAGATAGAACACAATAAAAAAATAAATTGAAGTTCATTGTGGCCTTTAGGGTCAATGCATTAAAAAGCTCCCAATTTATCTGTTAAATGTGTCCAATTCTGATAAGAGCTGTCATTTTAAGGCTTTGGGTAGCTGATCTTTTCTCCTGTTGTTCTATAAATAATTTAGTTTAATTTATTATAAATCCTCTTGAGAGAGAAGCATTACCAAATCACAACAGCTTTATTCTGTTCATTTATTTTGTTTAGCTAAAAAAAGATTACTGCAAAATTTTAACCCTAAAACTTAAGAAAATAAAATATCATATACCCATTAAATAAATGGCTAAGTACAATTTGCTTCTTAAAAATACTTATCATAACTAAGAACAAAGGGAGGTTATGAAAAACTGCAAAACTGTATTTTGTGTTGTCAACTAGGTTATCAACTAGGTACCTTAGAGAAAAATAGATCAACTAAATATACTTGTGAAAAAGTACATATTCTTAAGGTTTTCCTATATGTGGATATTTCTACTCTCTACAATTAATTTTTTTAAAAAGCACTTGAGGATTTCTGATTATATGTTTCAGAAAATCCAAATTAATACAAAACAATTGTTGAGCTCAGCAAAAAATCTAGCTTTAAAAAATATTATAAGCCTGTTTTTATTTCAAATACTATTAAAATGTGACCATAGGATGATGACATTACTCAGCAGTTTGACATAAACCATACCAATTGAATTGAATGTCATTTTTTGCAGTAGGTATAAGCCTGAACTTAAATCTATTAAAGATATTTTAATGATTTTAGTTTTGGTTTGTTTGTTTTGTTTGTTATATGTAGACATCAAAAACATTAAAAATAAAGGATAATCAAAACAGAAAAGTGTTATACCCAGACAAACTGAATGATGCTATTTAAAATGTTCATTTCAAGTATCCCTTAATACAGGGGGATTCCTCATTCATTCATTCATCCATCCATTCATTCATTCCACAACTATCTTTTGAATGTCTACCAAGGACAGGATCATTTGAAGCCTTATGAAATGGAATAAGATCTTCTTCCTGCATATTTCTGTTGAGACAGAATAATCAAAATAAACCAAACATAAACAAAATACCAAACTACACAATAAAAATATGATACAGTAATAAATGCTTAAAAGAAATTAATGTAGAATAAGGAGTTAAAAAGGGGTTAGAAAGGTTGGAATATTAAGTCCAGAATTTTGTCATCTCTGATGTGGTAAATTTTGAGAATAAGTATAGTCATTAAGTATTAAACTGTTAGTCACTTTCAGTAACAAGTATTGAGAAAAATCAACTAAAAAGACAAGAGGTTTATTTTAGGTCACAGTTCTGTAGGTTTCAGTCCACTGTTGGTCGGCCCCATTGTCTTTGGGCCTGTGGTGAGGCAACACAACATGTCAGGAGCTCATGGAATAATATAACTCCTTGCCTCAAGAATGGGGAGAAAAAGAGACGAATAGGGAGGATGCCCCCTACTCAATTTCTCAAAGACCTCCTATAAGGGTTCTAACTCAGTTTCCACAACTTCCCAATAGCACCAAGAAACAACCAAGCCTTTAACATATGGGCCTGTTGGAGACATTCAAGTCCCTAACTATAGCTCAAGCATGGTGATTCTAAGAGGAGAACATTTCAGGCAGGGGAGCTGCAAAAGTAAAGTCCAATATTAATGAAACAGAGTAAAAAATATTTATGTTAGTAAGAATAGTAGTTTAAGGCCAGAGCACATAAAGAATTATAAACACAAAGATTTGGGATTATAATCTGACTGAACTGTGTCAAATGCAACTAAGCCAGCTATTTAAAAAAATGATACATTACATGCACACACAAAAAAATAATAAGCAACAGGCACATGCTATTGACTTTGTTATTTGCATGGATGGCCAGAATTCTCTTACACTCTTCATATTCCACTACCTAGACTGTTATCAAGCCGGCTTTATTTTATGTTTTGTGTTATTACAAAGATTTTTTTTTCCCAAGATTTGTGCAAATCAGCTTTAGCTTTCTATGCCTATAACAAATAGCTGAAATAATAAGATCATAAAGAGAAAATGCTTACCTTGGTTCATAATTATAAAGGTTTCAGTCAATGATTGGCCAATCTGGTTATTTAGAGCTGGTAGCAAGATAGTACATCATGACAAGAGCATGTGATAGAGCAAATCCACGCATCTATACTGTATGCCACATGAAAAAGATAGAGGAGGGAGCTGGGTTTCCTTTAACCCTCTTAAGGCAGGCCCTCTATGACTGCCAGGCCTCTCACTAGACCCCACCTCTTAATGGTTCCATGACATCCAATAGCACCATGCTGAGGACAAAGACTTAACACATGGGCCTTTGGAGGCCAATTATCTAAATCACAGCAAGACATAAGATGATAATGTTGTATATAACATTTTAAATCATTTTTTCTCTTCTTGTTTACTATCTCCATGATTCTAGAAGCATACGCATGCCTCCTGGGAGATAATCACTTTTTCACAGATTAGATATGATAGTTTGGGCAGTGGCACATGCCTGAAATTCCAGCAACTTGGGAGGCTGAGGCAGGAGGATCACAAGCTCAAAGACAGCCTCACCAACTTAGCAAAGCCCTAACCAACTTTACAAATCTCAAAATAAAAAATAAAAATGACTGGAGTATGTCTCAGTGGTTAAGCAATTTATAAATAAATAAATAAGATAGTTACTGAGACATTCCTAGTAATATGTCACACGTTAAATTAAATGAAAATAATTCTATAGTTCCTAAAATAAGACAGTTGTCTCTCATCTTTCCCACATGCAATTATTGATCAATGTAGTAAACTATCTAGTAAAACCTGATTATGAATCAGATTTAATTTATGATATATCATATTATCCATGTGCTCATACAATAAAGAAGCTGTTTAGATATGTTTGCCAAAATCAGGAAATGTTATTCTTTTTACCAGGCCCTAATTTAAAAGGATAGAAATCAATGGGAAAAACATTTTTTCCCTAGATTTCTATTCAAGTTCATACAGTATATCATAGAATGATTTATTTTCTGTCTTTTTCTACTGTGACCTCTTGGCTGTTTTTCAAAATTCTGAGCAAGTGAAACAAAGTTAGGTTAAAGGAGATAGAAGAAAAGAGGTTGTCCATGACCAAATTCTATTTATCAGACCAGCTAACATGTCTTCAAAGTGACGTGGAAACTTGACCTCACCCTGTTGCAGTCTGGCTGGGCACAATTCAGGAGCCACTTGTCAAAAGAAATGAACTTTATTTTTTAGAACACACACACAGCTCTTCAGGAAAACCCTCAGAGCTCTTGAGGCCGATTGGCTGGGTCGCGTGGGTGGAGCCAAAAACATCCCCCAATGAGCAGCTCTATGGTCTGAAAGGGCGGGGAAACAGCCCAATGAGCATCACCACAGAGGAGCCAATCAGTTGGCAGCTAGAAGTTTGCTGGGGCCACTGTGAGCCAATCATGAGCTGGCAGCTGGAAGTTTGCTGGCAGCTGGAAGTTTGCTGGGGCCCCTTCGGCTGTGGCTCTCAACATCTCCCCCTCTCTGTTTAAACAACACACATGTGGCTTAGGGACCGTGCCTGCCTTAGGTTGTCCAATACTACATATGGTTCTTACCTGTCATCGGATGAGCTGACCTCAAGGTGTCAGCCTCCTGTCTTAGGTTGGTACCATTGCAATTGGATCTTACCCATCATTGACTACCTTACTACCGGTCCAGCATACAGCCACACCTGTGGATAGGTCTTTGTACCAGCGGGGGGGGGGGGGGGGGAGGGGCTGAGGTTCTTTGCCTCACCTCTCTTGGCCCCCAAATTTTAGCTGAACGACCATCACAAGCAGAAGGGAGGAAGATACACCAAGCCAACTGACAGCTCCTTTTGGAAAAATTGTACCACTGATGACACCATCAGCAAAGTACCCCAACACTACCACAAGTCGCTGCACCAACAGATAGTTCACAATGCATACAAGTGAGTTCACAATGCATACAAGTGATACATAGTACAGGCAAGTTCTGCAAGCAGTTCAGTGATAGCTATTGCAGAAGCTGTAGATTGTTTTTATCTTTGTCTTCACCGGCACTGGGATGAAGATAGGAATTCTAGCAATAATGGCTAAAGAAAAAATTATGTAACATTCCAGAAGGCACTAAAAGAAAACAATTTTCTGAACAATTTACATTATCTTGAACAGAATTATTAAATATAATGAAAAGGAAAGGTGAAAGTAAACAAATAGATCAGTTAACCTCCTTTTTTGTTCACATATTAAAACAATCCTCAACAGCTGCTTACCCAATTTAAATTAAACCATTTAAATCACATGAATAAAAAAAAATTATTTTGATCCATTTTTCTATGAGCGCTCATCATATATGATATATGGACATATGTACATACAAACATACTACATAAAACACAAGTGTGCACACATAATATAATACATACAATACATAACATAATAGTAAAGGCCTTATAACTTTTTACAGGTGAAATCTCCATTGCAATGTTTAAAAACTCTATAGTCAAAAAATAGAACTGATCAGCAAAACATTAACCTAGGTCTGTATGAGCTCAAAAAACAAAATAGAACTTCATGATGTGGGAAAGGGTAATAATAAAATAGATACAGAAAAAAGCATCCTGGTTCTGTCGCAGATGTAAGGATAGCCAAACTGGAGTTCTGGATATCAGCTGTTATGGATTTGAGTCAAATCATCTTCTTTTTGGTCTGTAGAAATCGCTTTAGTTAATCTCTCTGGAATCCAAATCAGCTGCTGTTCTCCCTGTGGAAAGACACAAACAGACCCCCGACTCCAGACAATCACTGGGTCAGGACCTTAGATAATCTCTCTGGAATCCAAATCGGCTGCTGTTCTCCCTGTGGAAACACACAAACAGACCCCCGACTCCAAATACTGGGTCAGGACCTTTCCATTGTCCTGTTAGAATATCCTTCCAAAGTACCTTGGGCTTATGTACATTTTTTGGACACATATGCCTTTCCGCAGCACTAAGTCCTGATGAATCCAAATTTAAAAAGTTTAGAGTAAAAAGGGTTATTTTAAGTTTATCTTTGGGGAATATATACCCCTTCCCAATTCCCTCTTTTTGCTTCAATAAGTACATTTTAATAGTTTGATGAGCTCTTTCAACTATGCCTTCTCCCTGTGGATTGTATGGGATTCCTGTTATATGAGTAATGCAAATGATGAGCAAAATTGTTTAAAAGAGGTAGAAGTATAACCAGGGGCATTATCTGTTTTTAACTGTTTTGGAACGCCCACAGTGGAAAAATTTTGTAAGTAATGAGCTATAATACCTTTAGTTTTTTCTCCGGCATGAAGGGAGCCCATCAAAAATCCGGAAGAAGTATCAACTGTAACATGCAAATATTTTAATTTTCCAAATTCTGGCAAGTGTGTGACGTCCATCTGCCAAATATGGTTAGGTATCAGTCCTCTAGGATTGACTCCAAGATTAACTTGTGGTAAAAAGGTCACACAATTTTGACATTGTTTTATTATTTGTCTAGCTTGTGCCTTAGTTATTTTAAAATGCTTTTGTAAAGTATTAGCATTGACATGGAACTTTTAATGAAAATTTGTAGCTTCTTCTAGTGTAGAGAAAATATGTATGTCATGTGTAGTTTTATCTGCTAAATCATTGCCCAAACTAAGGGCTCCAGGCAATCCTGTATGTGCCTTGATATGTCCTATAAAGAATGGATCTTTTCTGTCCCAGATTAGACTTTGTATAGTGGAAAGCATAGAGAAAAGAGTAGAGGAAGGGGAAATCCTACCAGCATCTTCAAGGGATACTATAGTATTAACTATATACTGACTATCGGAAAATAAATTAAATACAGAATCTTTAAACATCACAAAAGCTTGTAATACTGCATTAAGCTCTACCTTTTGAGCTGATTAGTTTGGGTACTAAAAATGTAAAAGTTTGATCAGGGGTAACTACTGCTGCTGTACCATTATTTGACCCATCAGTGAATATATTTGGAGCATTCATGATAGGTGTTTTTCTTGTCATTTTTGGAAAAATTACAGGATACAATGACCAAAAAGACAATAAAGGATTAGATGGTAAGTGGTTATCAAATGAAACATTAGATTTGCACATGATTATTGCCCAAGTATTTAACTCATTAGCTAACTCATCAATTTGATCCATAGTATATGGAGTAATAATTTTATTGGGAGAAATTCCAAACACTCCCTTTGCTGCTTTTATTCCTTTGAGTATTAATTGTCCTACAGCCTCAGGATACCTAGTAAGAATAGTGTTAGGAGAATTAGATAAATGTATCCATAATAATGGACCTTCTTGCCAAAATACTCCTGTAGGAATATTTTTTGTTGGTAGTACAATAAATAATAAAGGCAAACTTATATCAATTCTATCCAAATGCATATTTTCCATATATGTTTCAATGATTTTTAATGCCTTTCTTGCTTCAGGCATTAACATTCGTGGTGAATTTGGATCTGATGGACCTTTTAGGATATCAAATAAAGGTCCCAACTCTCCTTTTTTGGTATACCTAAATAAGGCCTTATCCAATTTATGTCTCCCAATAACTTTTGAAAGTTGTTAAGTGATTTGAGTTGATCTACTCGTATTTGAATTTTTGGTGGATGGACCATGGTTGAGGATAAGAGAACTCCTAAATAATTAATTGGAAATTTTAATTGTACTTTATCTATTGCTATCTCTAGATTATAATTTTTTAATAAGTTTGTAAGTGTGGCATAACATTCTAGCAATGTGTTTTTATCTTTGTGTGCTAATAATACATCATCCATATAGTGAAATATTTGTAGTTCAGGATTTTGATTTCTAAGTGGCTGGATTACTTTGTTAACATAAATTTGACACATAGTTGGGCTGTTAGCCATCCCTTGAGGGAGTACTTTCCATTCATATCTCTGATCAGGACCTTCATGATTCAGTGCAGCGATAGTAAATGCAAAACGTGGACTATCCTCAGGATGAATTGGAATTGAAAAAAAAAAAACAATCTTTAATATCTATAACTAAAACATACCAGGTTTTTGGCAAAACAGACAATTGAGGAATCCCCTATTGAGCAGGTCCCATAATAACCATCTCATTATTAATGGCTCTTAAATCTTGCAATAATCTACATTTACCAGATTTCTTTTTGATGACAAAAATGGGAGTATTATGGGGAGATATGGAAGATTGTATATGTCCTTCCGCTAATTGTTGTTTGACCAGGTCATGGGCTGCTTGTATCTTTTCTTTAGTCAGGGGCCACTGAGGAACCCATACTGGTCTTTCTGATTTCCAAGTAATTTTTATTGTCTCAGTGGCCCCTTCTGAAAATCCAACCCATGTCTGTCCGTTCCTTGATCTATTTGTATTGGTGCTGCTACACCTTGTTCTTGTTTTTCTAATCTTTTTCCTTTCCTAAAACCTTGTCTAGCCATAAAAGTGGGTTCATTTTGATTGATGTTATTTGTTAATGTTAAACCTAATTGATCTAGGACATCTCATCCCCATAAATTTACGGGAAGATGATCCAATACATGTGGCTGTATAGTTCCTTTACATCCTTCAGGATCCTTACAATCTAATACCATTGCACTTCTATGGGGATTAGTCGCCAATCCTAGGCCTCAAAGCATTTGAGTGGCTTGTTGTAATGGCCAATGTTTTGGCCATTCTTGATGAGAGATGATGGTAAGGTCTGCACCTTATCCAGTAGCCCATTAAATTCTTGTCCTTGAATATTTAGTTTTAGCATGGGGTGAGAATCTAAATTTAAAGAAAGCATAGCCCAATCTACACCTGTGGAGCCTAATCCCTTGGAACCTCTTTCTACAGTACAACTGGAAAATTTATCATGTAGGCTGGGTATTATTAGTAACTGTGCTATTCTATCTCCTGGTGAAATTACTGATATACTCTTTGGAGAACTGGCTATAATTTTTATTTCACCTTCATAATCGGGATCAATTACCCCAGGACTTATCATAAGTCCTTTTAGAGTAGAAGAAGTGCGACCCAGTAACAAGCCTACTGTTCCTTTGGGAAGAGGTCCTTTTACACTTGTGGGAATGATTTGAACTCCCATCTCTGGAGTTAGTACTGTTCTGGCGGAGGCGCAGATGTCCAAGTCTAGTGAGGGATTTAATGGACAGTGTGTCCTGGGCACTACCCTGATGGGGTTGCTGGGTTCCTCCAGTGCTCCGTATATTTGTGGTCTTGGGCCCTGGAGCATTTGGCCCCCCTGTCCATTTTTTGGCAATGGAGCCCGATGCATTTCTCCACGATATCGTGGATAGACATCTGGTCCTTGTTCATTTATTGATAATAGAGTACCCTCTATGGTGGTTTGAGAATGGCATTCATTAGCCCAATGTCTCCCTCTACAGCATCATGGGCAAATACCCGGTATTCTACTCCTTTGATACCTAGTTTTGTTAAACCCTCCTCTGGGGCAATTCCTTTTAAAATGTCCTGTTTGTTCACAATTGTAGCATGTTCTTGGCCTGGCATCTAAAACCTGTTGTATTGCAGCTGCCATGACTTGCCCTTGTTCATTAATGTCTTTACATAATTTAATATATGTGTTTAAATCTTCATATTTCCATGGTCTAATGACTTCTCTGCACCAATGATTCGCTTGCTCGTAAGCCAGTTGTTTTATTAATGGCATTGCTTCTTCTGTATTCCCCAAAACTCTGGTAGCTGTTTGAATAAGCCTATCTACAAATTCAGTGTAAGGTTCATTAGCTCCTTGTATTACCTTAGATAATTGACCTTGTAAACCTCCATGTCCTTGTAAAGTCTTCCATGCCCTAACCGCATCTACAGCAATTTGTGAGTATACGCCAGGATCATATGCAATTTGTTGCTGCTGATCCTCATAAGGTCCCTTTCCTAACAACATATCTAGATTTCTCTGAGGATAACCAGCTGCTGCATTTCGCCTAGCTGTCTCCTTGCAAAATTCCTCATTGGCAACCTTCCATAACAGGTATTGTCCTCCATTTAGCACAGCTTTACACATATTAGCCCAATCTGCTGGCGTCATGTTCAAGTTGGTAATGGATTCGACCATGCTTACAGTGAAGGGTGCTTGAGGACCTTAGGTTGTTACAGCCTCTTTTAGCTGCTTCACTGTTTTGAAATTTAAAGCATGGTGAATTCGCTGCCCTCCTGCCTCAAATACAGGGCATGTTAATATTTGAGATCCTGTCTCAGGATCCCATCTATCAACTGCGGGGGTTGGCGGCCTCCCAGCATATGGAGGTGGCCTTGTTGGTTGGACACTTACGCCCTCTGGTGATAGAAAGGTGTTAGTAGCAGTCTCCTGTTGTAACTTTTCCCTTGATGGCTTTTTCTGCTCTAAACTTTCTTCCTCTGTCTTGCTTGAGAGACCATCTCTTTTAGTTGAATTTTTTTCCTCTGTCTGCCTAGTTTGAGAGACCTTCTCCTTTACTTGAATATTTCTACTATAACTATAATACAACCCAACAAGATAACGCCAAACAAAACTGAAACAGAGTGAAACAAAATTGGAACAACAAAAAAATCATTATAGCCTTTCTATCCTCGTGAAATGTCCATCCATCCTTTCTCCCTATCTGTTCCTCAGATGTGAACGGTTTTTCTTCCATCTTACACATCTCCAGGGATAGGCAACTTAAAACAAAAGTGAAGCAAAACAAAAGAAGAATCTTAAAATGGCTACCCATCCTCTCGCCCTGCCCTCAGGGGCGAGCAGTTTACCTTATCACTTACCCTCAGTCATTTCCCTTGCGGGCCACCAAATGCCACAGTCTGTCTGGGCACAATTCAGGAGCCACATGTCAAAAGAAACGAACTTTATTTTTAGAACACACACACCACACTACACAACTCTTCAGGAAAACCCTCAGAGCCCAACTGCCACCACCGGCTTCCCACAAGCCTCTCAACCTCCCCCACCCCTCCTGCTCTTGAGGCCGATTGGCTGGGTCGCGTGGGTGGAGCCAAAAAACATCTCCCAATGAGCAGCTCCGTGGTCTGAAAGGGCGGGGAAACAGCCCAATGAGCATCACCACAGAGGAGCCAATTAATTGGCACCTAGAAGTTTGCTGGGGCTACTGTGAGCCAATCATGAGCTGGCAGCTGGAAGTTAGCTGGCAGCTAGAAGTTTGCTGAGGCCCCTTCAGCTGTGGCTCTCAACACCACCCCATCATCCCTTTTTTAATAATCTAGATAGGATGACATCAATCTAATATTTATGCCATTTTCTTGAGATATTTAATTGTCATTTATTGTTAAAAATAATAAATGATGCATAATTTTTGTTCAGAGAGGTTCAAAAATCAGAAATGGTTAGATTACCTTAAACTTCCATTTCTGTGCCTTTTAAATTGGATACATTTTCTCAATGGAACATAAACCTCAATGACTCAAGAAACAACAGTAAAAGTGTGAAATCTATCCTTCCCAAATGAAGCAAAGATGGTCACATATCAACCACTGAAGAACTTTGGCCTATAGGCAGGTTTATTCAAGGATTCTCCTGGATCACGGGCCAAATACCCACAAAGTCCACCTACATTCATATCTTTAACATTTCACAATTTCTATGCAATGTTTATTCATACCTTCTATCAAACTTATATTTATTTGGAAATTTGTAGGTAATGATTTTACTTCCTACATTCAAACCTTCCTTTAATTAAGACATGCTTTATCTTCAAATCATTTTGAGATTCAATGGTACTTTAATTCACATAAAACAGAATCTTGATAAATAAGGACAAATCTGTTCCCAGTGTAATTCTTCCTGATTTCATCAGGCACTCAACTAATAACTGGAATTACATTCTGTTATTTGTTTTACCTTATTATGGGAAAAAATTCTTTAAGATTTCATCCTATTTTTAAATTATTTTTCCCTGGCTCTTTTATTTAGGAAAACACTGAATTCTCAAACTTCATTAGACTATCAAGGGCGATTTTTACATTTGAATGGAATAAATAAGTTTGATCATGGCCCACACAGAAAGTCACCTTACCCCTGAGAAGGGAGAGTGGCACAGGAGGGAAGTCAAAGCTGAGAGAGACATGGCAAATCTGTGTGATCACTGCATTCCTCACCAGCTATTCTACCTGCAGAACTTCAGAAAATGTGGCCCATAATTTATTCTCTGGATAGAACTAAGCAAGGTGATCTCTCAAACATAATAAGATTTTTTTTTAAAGTTTGAATATTTAACAGAAACCACCTCTTCAAATCTTTTTACAATAAAGATGCCTATTTGCCATTCATCTATTCTATTTACACTTAATCACAGCTTATTCCGTCCCAGGTAGTATTCTAAGCCTTAGGGATAAATTATGGGAAAAAAAAGAAGTAAATGGTCTCAACTTTAGTGAGAGAACACATATGGTGTTCTAATAAATCTAATAGCAATAAATTTAATAAATAAATAATTTACTATGTAAGAAGAGGTTTATGGGGAAAATGTAGGATGCCATGAGAAAACTTCAGCAATAGGTATGAAGAAGTATTTCTATTTGCAGTTTTAAATAAGCTATTCATGGTAAACTTCATTGAGAAGATGATATGGATTAAAGATGGGGAAGAAATGAAAAATCAAGCCATGTGCATATGTGAAGAAGGTACTCCAGAAAGAGGAAATAGTGCAGAGAGTTCAAAACAGAAAAGGAGAAAGATGCTCAGCCTATGCAGGGAATACCAGAAGGCCAGCATGACTGGAGCATGGTGAAAGAGAAAGAGACCAAACGGGGGGGGCTCTTGCAAGAACCCAGTGAGAGATGATGGTAGCTTGGGCCGCAATGGAAGCAGTGGAAACAAGAGAAGAAGATCAGGTTCTGAAAATATGATGAAAGGAAGGTCAGTAGAATCTCTTAACAAAATCTATTACAATAGATTGTATTACTATTCAATTGATTATTATACAATCAATTGAATTACTATTCAATCAAAAAATAAATGTTTTAAAAAAAGAAGTTTGTAAAATAAGATTATATTTAAAAGCAGAAAATCCATCCATTATTTCTTAAGATTTCTTCTCATTTGGAGTGAGGTACTCAAGTTAGTGCCAGAAAACCATTTTTATCCTGAATAGATCATCATTAAGAAAGGAAATAAAAGAAAGAGGTAGGTTGTCATTTACTCAATGCCTACAGTAGGCCAGATGCTCTGCTGAACTCTGTTCCAGGTAACACAGCTGGAAACCAAAAGAAAAATGATGGCATCAACCAACATTGGTCTCTGTGAATTTGTAATGAATCATGGTCTCTGAATTTGTAATGAATCGCCAGGTCTCCTCATGAATGTTCTGCTAACTTAAATTTGTTTTTAATAAATAAAATATAAATAACTCACAGGCCAAATCTCCCCCAAGTCCACCTATAGTCAAACTTTTAATATTTCACAATGCAAAGGGAGCAAAAAGTGGAATTAGAACCCGGGCATATTTTCAATAGGCTTCTAAAAGCACAGTTGACTGAGAATTCTAAAATGGGTAAAATAAGATAAAATAAGATCTATACAATAAGGAACATTTGTCCAAAAGCACATTCCCAAAAGTCACTTGAGTGGACACATGCCCAGGAAGGAAACTCCAAAATAGAAAATTCCTGGGAAAAGTGAAGATGCCAAATAAAATCCTTATTTGTAATGAAGAAGAGGGAGCAAGAAAGTGGTATTTGCAATTGCTAGTCACAGTTATACAGAAAGTCCTCCTGTCTCTTAATCACATAACCTCAGTTACTCCAGACTTTGAATTCTGCTTCTGTGTCCTCTCCTGAACTCAAGAACCTAGAGGCACTAGAACATCTAGTGCTCAGTTTTCTCAAGAGTAGTAAAATTTATTTAAAACAAATATTGGTGATAGATTACACTTGCATGCTATGTGCCAGGACCCTATTAACTCCTACAATTATCACAACAACTTTATGAGAAAATTACTCTCATTATTCCCACTTTCTAATGATGAATCTAAAGTCAGAACTTAGGCAATGTGTCCACAGCTAGTATGTGTTGGCACCTGGGTTCTAAAACAGAACAATAAGAGAGTTTTTGGTCATTCCTATGAGAAATGTTTTTTCTGTATAATGGTGTCTGTGTAGCAAATGGAGTTAAGAAGTTTGTAAAATAAGATTATATTTAAAACCAGAAAAAGCCATCCATTATTTCTTAACATTTCTTCTCATTTGGAGTGAGGTACACAATTTAGTGCCAGAAAACCATTTTTTTTCAGTTCTTCTCAATGTGTTTTCTTTCCATCATAATGAACTTCAGCCTAGTGAAGTCCACACTTTGCCTATGTATCTTGACTCAGGTCTAAAGTTCCATATCTAAAACTAAAAAATTAAGTCCTAAAACAAAATAAATGTCATCTAATGTTGCAAACTAAAAAATAAAAGTCAGTTTTATGGATAGGGAGGGTGGTAGAGCTCTTGCCTAACATATACACGGCCCTGGGTTCAATCTCCAGCATCACATTAACATTCGGGGGAAAAAAATCAGTTTCAGATTAAAAATCAGGCTTTTCTGTAAACTTCTCAGTAATCATTCAGGATTCTTTCTCCACCTCCTTTTCTTTTTTTTCCTCTCTTGGGTAACATCTAGGTTTAGAAGGCATTATAGTCTGCTTTTTATCACTATGACCAAAATGTCTGACAAGAACAATCTAGAAGAGTAAAAGTTTATTTTGGCTCATGATTTCAAAGGTTCAGTCCACGGTCTGCTGACTCCATAGCTCTGGGCCCCAGTGAGGCAGAACATCATGGTAGAAGGGTATAGTGGAGGAAAGAAGCTCAGAATATGACAAGCAGGAAGTAGAGAAAGCATGCTCACCAGGGACAAAATATAAATCCTAAAGCATGCCTCCAATGCCACACTTCTTCATACACAATCTACCTGCCTACTCAGTGGATTAACTCACTAATTAAGTAAACGCTCTCATAACATAACCATTTCACCTCTGACCATTCTAGTATGGTCTTGCACAGAAGCTTTTGTGGGACACTTCATATCTGAACCATAATACCCCATTCCTGGCCCCCAAAAGTTCATGCTCATCTCATAATGCAAAATACATTAATTCCATTTCCAAGAGTCCCACAGTCTTAACAGTTCCACAATTGCCCAAAAGTTCAAGTCCATATACTCACTGGAGACTCAAAGCAAACTTTTGAATGCTTTCCCTTATAAAGATGAAAAGCAGTCACATATATCTAAGAAATAATGTGACAGTAAACATTTCCATTCCATAAGGGAGAAATAAGAGCATAGAAAGAAGGGGTGGGACTAGAGCAAGACTGAAATACAGCTGGGTGAACAAATATTATAGCTTTATATCCAACGTCTGGATCACATGTAATCATAATGTTCTCCTCAAAGGGCTCCTGTGGCTCTGCCTCTATGGTGTTGCTCTTCCAGCCCACTGGGGTTCTCTCTTGTCTCTGCTTGCTTCCTTTAGCAGATGTTCCACGTTACTGGCAACTCTTAATCTCAGGGATCTCCACTGCAGCTTCAGCTTCCTTCTCACATCTTGTATGCATCACCCTGTCAGAGTTTGCCTATAGGAACTCTGATGCTGCTACACTTTGTCTAATCTCCCAGACCTTCCATTGATTTCAACGGAAGCCTCCATGATACCCTAACTTCAGCTTCCTGCATTCCTGCAGAACCAGCACCACATGATTGATGCCAAGGTCTGTCACCATCTTGAACAGGAGCCAGGTCTCCTGGGATCAAAGCTGCAGCAGCCTCTGAATGCCTGCATGGCTCTGCAAAGTGAAACAACTTCCCAGGACTCCCCGCGCAAAAAGGATGCCCCCATAGTCTCTTCTCAAAGGCATTTCTATTTTTACACCTTTGAACCTGAGATGGGTATGGTTTTGCCATTTCTGAAATTCCCTCAGGCCATCTTTCCTATTGCTTCTGGGTAAAATACTTAGCAGCATCTCTTTCGTGGCTGTACTCTATTTAACAATCACTCCTTAGCTCCAGTTTTCTTATGCTTTGTGGTCAAACTGCAGATTTTTCAAATCTTTCTGCTCTGATTTCTGTTCCTGGTTAACACAATAAACTTGTTTCAAGCACTGTCCATGCCACCATCTGAATGCTGTGCTACCTTGAAATTTTCTCTGCCAGATTATTTACTCCATCGCCTTTAAATTCAGCCTCACAGAACAGCTAAGGGTATGGGCAAAATATAGATAATAAATGGCCTGTAGTTCAATTTCCAAGAGCGTCTTCCTTCTCCTCTAAAACCTCATGAGTCCATAGTTATATCTGCAGTCCTATCAGAATTCTACTCTTCTGAGCTCTCATCAAAATTGCCCATTAAGTCCTGGCTACAACATTCTAAAGTTTTTCCAACTTGCATCTCTACACTTAAAACTCCCTCCTACAAACCAGTTCCAAATGCTTCTGAACCACATGGTTAGGTTAGTTACAGCTACAATCCCACTTCTAGGTACCAGTTTTCATTTTATTCAGTTTTCATCACTGCCACCAAAATACCTAACAAGTACCACAAAAAGGAGGAAAACTTTTGGGGGGCTCACGGTTTCAGTATTTCAGTCCATGATTGATCCACTCTTTAGCTTTGGTCCCAATGTGAGGCAAAACGTCAAGGTGGAAGGGTGTGGGAAGTACTTCAGGACATGGCAACCAGAAAGCAGAGAGACAAACCACTCACTAGGGACAAAATATAAATCCCAAAGGCACACCAGTGACCTACTTCTTCCATCCTCACTGTACCTGACTACTCTTACCACACAGTTAAAACTAAATCAGTGGATTAATCCACTGATTCAGTCGCAACTCTCATAATCTAATAATTTTACCTGTAAACATTCTTATTTTGAGGGTATACCAGGGATTGAACTTAAGGCCACGCAACCACTGAGCCACATCCCCAGCTCTATTTTGTATTTTATTTAGAGACAGGGTCTCACTGAGATATTTAGTGTCTCACTTTTGCTGAGGCCGGCTTTGAAATTGCAATCCTCCTGCCTCAGTCCCGGGAGCCACTGGGATTACAGGCATGCACCACCACACCCAGCTATCTGAGAAAGTTCTTGTCTTGTCTCACACCTGAACTTTTGGGGGATACGTCATATCTAAAACATAAAAGAAGGGGAATAGATAGTACTATAGCAATCAGTGGGAAAGAGATGCAGAGAAGACGGGCTCCTCTGGTCTGTAACCCCGATCTCTCCTCACAAGTTTCCAGGGTCATGGGAGGGGTCAGCCAGTTGTCACCACTTTCCCCTTTCATCACTACATGGGTAGCTGATGTCCAAATCCTACATGACTTACTTTGTTCACCCCTGGCATGCTCAAGTCCTCCTCTTCCCAATTACGAAGGCTTTCCGTTCTCTGGCCTTCTCTTTCTTACTTCTAGCCTTATCTTGAGACTACCAATATGTTTTTAAAACTTCCCTCAGCTTAGGGAGAGCAGAACACGTCTGACTTTTTGCTCAGCCTTTCCTTGCTCCTCTAGTTAATCCATACTCTGGCTACATTCTGAGCTTCTCTCAGAGGAATTAATTGTTTGTACGTCTTGTCCTGGGACATGAAATACAAGTCTTTATGATCTGGGATCCCTCATAAAAAGTGTCTGCAATCCTATCATCTTTCCCCAGAGCACAGGATGGGCTCTGAGTAGAGGACAGTGGGAGACAACCCTCACTAATCTCTAAACTCTTCTTCATCTCCTCTTTTTCACCAAGCTCTGCTCCTACCCCCCACAACCACCGCATCATATACTTACTCCCCACGTTATTAAAAAAGGTAATTTTCTCTTCATGTGTTAAGGAAAAAAACAACTTCTTACTTTCTCGTCTGCTCTCCTCTGATCTATGGTTTCCTTATTAAAATCCGCCCTCTTAATCCTTAAAATGTTACTCCTGATCATTAAGGCGAAGACTCAAAAGTTCATAGTTGAGCATTAACTCTTTTGTTGTATATTTATAAAATGACAAACTTATACTAAAAACAATACATACAAAAAGCCATTGATAAAGCCTGAATTATAGGGGAAAGTATAGTAATTAAAGGCTATGAAAAGCATATGACTTAAAGTAAAAGTTGTATTCCTTAGTATTAGTCTTTTTTTTTTTCACTAAGAATAAGCAACTGATTATAAGCACTAAGTAGAGGCACTGACTTATTCATCTTTTATATTTACAGAGGAAGGCACCTAGTTGTATTCTCCAGTTTCTGAGTGAATAATAACAAAAGTAATTATTCAGTAGTGTCTCAAATGCCTTATGTGTATTGAAAAACTGAAATATTAGTGATAATAATTGTACTTATAGTGACTGTGTTATGGTTTGAATCTGGAATGGCCCCTCAAAAGTTTGTTTTGAAGACCTGGTCTCCAATGGAGCAAGATTCAGAGGTGGGACTTTTAGGGAATGATCGGATTGTGGAAACTCTAATATAATCAGTAGATTAATTCATTTGATGGATTAATAATTTCAGTGGGATACCATGTGTTAGCTGTAGGTATGGCTGGAGGAAATAGGTCATTGGGGGCATGCCCTTGGGGACTACATCTTGTTCATGGCTCCTTGTTCTCTCTCTGTCTGCTTTCTGGTTGCTATAGACTGAGCAGCTTTCTTCTAGCAGACCCTTCCACCATGATGTTATGTCTAGAGCAATGAATTTGGCCAATCATGGACTGAAATCTCTGAGCCCCAAATTAACTTTCCTCCTCTCAATTTTTATTGTCAGGTATTTTGAGCGAAGCAACACAAAGCTAAGTTAAATCGACTGCTAGGATTATAGATAAGATGTTATTCTAGTACTGTGCATATATTTACCTATTTTGTTCTTAGAACCCTCTCTGAGTTAGGTAATATTATAAGGCACACAAAAGTGAAGAAATTTGCCCAGAACCACAAAATAGAAATTGGTAAGCTGAATCCAACCCTGAAACTTTGGTTCCATTATCTGACCTCTTAACAATTGGTCTAGAACTACCTCTCAGTAGAATCAATTTTTATGGATATAGTCATAGAAACATGGAAATGTGTAACAAAACATTCAATATTAATGCTATGTAATTTCATCCCTGCCTTTAATCACTCTGGATTTGAAATTAATTTTAGATGTTTTCCCTGAAGATTCTGACTTAGAATTTTCATCACCTCTCTAACTTCCATTCCAATTAATCCTATCTGTGCTTTTTCATTCTGTTCTTTCTCCTTCCTTTAGGACACTTTTGTGCATGAGTGTGCTGGGGATTGAACTCAGGGCTTCCTGCAGGCTAAGCATGCCACTGAACTGCCACTGAACTACACCCAAATCCTTGGGAAATTTTGTAGATTTATTTTTCAGGTTGTTCCATCAAGCATGCCATAGCCTCTTTTTACTTCATTAATTATTTGGGAACATGTAGACTTAGCTATAATAATGCCCCCCAAAATTCTTCTATAGCTGCTAAAATTGTAATTTCTCATGTATCAAAGGCATTAAACATATCTGTGATAGACAAGAGCATGAAAGATCCTACCAAACAATCTTTTGCTGCCACCTACCACACGCTGTACACTTACTCTGGCCCTGTGTCCTGTATTTCTTTAATATAGATCAAAATCTCTCCAATGACAGGAACCAGAACTTTGAAAGCTTCATTCAAAGTTATATATGACATGGATGCTCAGTAAACAATGATTAAAGACAATGATGAGGAAACATATTTGATCTAACTGGCTTTGAGTTAGGGTTAAAAGGAGAGGTTTCCCACCCCAGGATTAGACTGACTCAGCAGATCATGGCTGTCAACCAAAACAGAAATTAAGCTTTTCTTAATGTAAAATTTTAATGAGTAAACTAATTTGTGTTAGTGTTCTCCCTTTTTAACTGTGTATTCTGTTCTGATTATTTAATAAAGAATCTCAACTGAATATCCACAGTAGTAAATTCCACTTATTGATGTTTTGGTTTAACAAACAAAGCATAAATACTCTAATTTGAATATTGCCGTCTTGATACATATCAAGATTTGAGTCATGAGGTTATGTTACCATATCAATATTTTAAAAAATTTTTTAGTTGTTCATAGATCTTTATTTTTTATTTATTTATATGCAGTGCTGAAAATCGAACCCAGTGCCTCACACATGTCAGGCAAGTGTGATACCACTGAGCCACAGCCCCAGTCCTGTTACCATATCAACTTTGAGATCAAATTCCTTAACATAAAATAGTGAAAAAATTATCTCACTTCACTATGATGTCTCCAGGCTTAAAAAAAAAAATTTAAAAAAATCGGAAAGCAAAGAATCACTTTTAAATTATCTGTAATTTAAAATTAAATAAATTTAATTGTGGTACGTTTAAGTAAAATTTTACTGCAAAAAATAATAAAGTTCTTGCCAGCTGCCTGCGCTGATGAGATGAGCTGGGTTCAAAGAGCTGGCTGCAACATTAAGATAAGAAAACAGTGAAGAAATCACACAACACACGGACATGAGTTTCTCAGATCAAGGATAGTAAGGCTTTGCAACCTAAGGGTAAGCTGGGAGACAGCCTGCACCCGGAATCTCTTTATTTTTATAGGGGCGACCCACAAAGGAGATTCGATGGCATGTTCTTCATCAAATAAGGCAGGGGATAATGTTCCAAAGGTGAAGTCCTGCTTTGTTCTGTCTGTGGTCAGCAGATTGATTGACATCTTGGCAAGTCACTCTCATCTCAGGTCTGTGTGGAATCACCGGTAGAGTGAGAGGAAAGGTGCACTTACATTGCACAGCCCCATCAGTGGGCAATGCCAGACTTGTCCCCTCATATAGCTCATATATCATAAATTTCTACCATTGTTCTAAGTGTTTTTATTATAAATTCATATATGTGTTTGTACATATGTAGGTATGCTTACATATGCACATATACATACACGAATACTCTTTAAAACAACCAGTAGCTATCATCCCAGGTGAATGGAGCATTTTACTGTCATTTGGGGATTTCCCAAATAAAATGACTGTTAAGCTATTTAAAACACTAAAATAGATACTGATATGCCCCCTAAGCCCAGTGAGCTTCCAATTAGCTTTACAGTGTTTCACTTATAAAAAAAAAAAAAGCCATTGATTCTAAATATACCTGGAATATTCTAGCTTCTAAGGAATAGAAATAAATTAAAAATAAATGAAACTAGGAAAACCAGTAACAGATCCAGGGAAAAAACTAAAAAGAAACATGGAAATTAATTTCTTTGCAGAAATATGAAAAGATGTATTGGTCAAAAATAAAAAGGTAGCAGAAATAAACAGAAGAGTTAGTGAGAGAGAGATTTGAGTTATTTTTTCAGAAATAAAACAGAAAAGCAAGTAACAAGAGAACATGAGTGGAAAAAAGAACTGGAAGAACAATCTGTGATGTTCAACTTCTAAATAAGGAAGATTCTAGAAAGAAGAAATAATGTATGAAAGGAAGAAATTATCAAAACATAACTGAAGGCAATTTTCCAGATTTGGAGGATGTAAATTTCTGATTAAAAGGAGAGAAAATTTCCAGAACAAAGAATAAAATGAAACCCATTCCAATGAATACTCTTATAAATTTCAGAACAGGAATAATGTTAAAATTCCTAAAATTTTCCAAAAAGGAAAAGAAAAGAAAAAATAACAACAGGAACAAAAGTTACATTTCTCAACTGCAAAATCAGATCACATAAGACATATGTGCAATTTCTTCAAATTCCAACAATATTCTTTTCACTTAAAGATAAAAATGTAAATTATTTTATTGAATTGTGATATCTATTTTTTCATCTTGTAGAAACTCTTATTGCTCTAGCACAGCAGCAGAATACATCAAGAAAGAGAAAGAATAAATGTGCAAAAGAGTGAACCAAACCAAGATGGAAGAAACAAAATCAAGTTAGATATCCATTTAAAAGAAGCAAAGGAGGACAGTGTCATGATCTACTCGACAGTTTATTCAGGGCCATGAAGGGGATTAAGAAAAGAAATACACACACAAATAGAGAAAAAGACGGGACTCATTGGATCACTGGTAAACCTGGCAAACCTGATGGGAAAGCAGTGACCACGAGCTAGTTTGGCACGTTTATTATATAGGTTTTAACACCAAAAGGATTTATTGTGAGAAAGTTTCTTCAAGATAAACCAAAGTGAAGTTGAGGATAAAAGCAGCCCAATTAGGACTATCAACTTGTGGCCATAATTTTCTTTCTCCAGGCAGCTGGCATTTCAACCCAAGGTTAAGAACTGATAAAATTCTGAGGCTGGTCCAGAATTTCCCTTTGAACAGAGCATCACCATAGCAACTGGGCAATCTTCCATGGGTGCATTTGCACTGAGAAATTCTCAAGAGCATTATGGCCTCTGTCTCTGTACAGTTCAGGGACCATAATTCATTTGCCACTCCTGATACATCATGAAGCAAGAGGATTGAATGTATGTATGCAAATACCAGTACTGAAAGTTATTACAATTATTGTGATGCAATAGAGGAGCTCAACATTATATATACATTTTTATCAGGAAAGGGTACTGGATTAAACCCAGGGGCACTTAACCACTGAGCCACATCCCCAACCCCTCTTAATTTTTTTTTTTTTTTTATTTTGAGACAGAGTCTCACTAAGTTACTGAGGCTGGCTTTGAAGTCAGGACTCAGAGCTGGGATTACAGGCATGTGTCACCATGCTGGCTCAGTGTATATTTTGAGAAGTAGAACACAAAACATTCCAAAAGACCAGACCTGCCTAGGGAAAGTATCATCAGTAAAATGTATCTACATTGGTAAAAACCATATAGAGGATATGTTAAGTGCATATTGGAATGTGAATGCCACTTGCTAGTTCTTGACCTTAGGTGTTGAGTTTTCCAAAAATGGCTATAAAAATACCGTATCTTCTAGAATCTTGCCCTTGAACCTTGGTAGGTTGGTGACTTGTTTGGAACCAATAGAATGCAACAGAAGTGACATCGCATGACTTCCTATGCTAGGCCATAAATGACAATTCAGTTCCTCCCTTATAATCCAGTGGCCCATCTCTTTTTGTAGTTGAGAGTTGCCATAGTAAAGATCTGGGGCCATCTTGCTTTAAAGGATAAAACACTTGTAGGTGGTGCAGTTGATAATTCCCAGTAAGATTAAAGCCAAAAGCAACCATGGAGTACCAGACTTGTGAGTAGAAAACACTGCAGATGATTCCAACTTATCTTCAGTCAGTCCTCACACAAGAAATCTTATAAAAGAGATGATCTGCCTTTGCTGGGCAAAGTCAAAATTCTGACCCATAGAACCCATGAGAATAATCAACAGTTATGTGTTAGGTTGGTTTACTTTGCAACCATATTATCTAAAACAGATAAATTACATGGTCTTTTTGGGCTTCTGATTCCTCATCTGTAAAATGGGCATAATAAGGATTGTTGTAAGAATTTTAAAATTTATAACAGAAGATTTAGAACAATGTCTAATACTACACACTTCGTTTATTGTCACACTGGTGATTGTTATGGCTGGTGCTGCTGCTGTTATTACTATTAATATTATTCATCATTCATAAACATTTTAAAATAGGAAGTAAAACATAAGTATCTGGAATGCTGCCTATAAAAAAAAGCATCTAAGAATTTCATATTATATATCTTAGGAGAAATGATACTTGGGCCAAACATTTTTATTTCTTCCATTCTGTTAATATAATATTTATGATGTTAAAAGGAGAAAGAATATAAAACAGAGAAGTGGGTAGAGATTTGATTTTCTGTTGTTCAAGTTTAAAAGGATGCAGTTGAGGGCTGGGGATGTGGCTCAGCGGTAGAGTGCTTGCCTAGCACGTGCGAAGCCCTGGGTTCAATTCTTAGCACCACATAAAAATAAATAAAATTAAGGTATTGTGCCCAACTAAAACTACAAAATAAAATATTTTTTAAAAAATTAAAATTAAAAAAATAAAACGATGCAGTTGAAGATCCCAAAAAATCATAAAATTATACTTATTAAGGGAGATTGTGGCAGAGATAAATCCTATCTGTCAGAACAAGAAGGAAACAAACTGTTTTAAAATTATATATCAAGAAGTGGTCTCTGAGTTATATTAAAAATGACTTGTTTTAGAAAGTGATTAGCATCAAATCCTTGAACTTCATTCCCTTTAGAAAGGCTAAATGTGAAGAATGGTGCATTGAGAAATTGAAGGAACTACTGCTTTTTTCTTTTTCTTTTTTCATTTTTGTAAATATTTGTGGTACTAGAGATTGAACCCCTTTGTGCATGCTAGGTAAGCACCCTTCCACTGAGGTACTTCTCAGCCCAGCCATTACTTTTTATTGTAAGCTCTTAAATTCTAGTTGTCTTTTATGTTGTACATTAGTTAATTAAAAATTAAAGTTTTATTTTTAAAATTAATTATTTATTTTGAGATGGGGTCTGATTATATTGCCCAGCCTGTGGAACTTAGTGAGACCCTATCTCAAAATAAAATTTAAAAAATGGTGGAGAAGGTAGCCCACAAAAGTTGCTTAAACCCACAAGTTTAAAGTTGCTTAAACCCACCCTCCTTTTTCAGTCTTCCAAAGGTGCACAAGCACATGCCAGAACACTCAGTAAGACTTTGAAAATAAAAAATAAAAGGCATGGTTATTTGAAAAGATAGACTAAACGCTGGTTCTTATGGCACACTGTATGTAATCTATCCAAAAATGAGAAAGAAGCTTTTTTGCTCTCTGGCTGAAAACTACCTGTACTTCAACAGAGTGGTAAATGTGTAAAGATGTCTCATTAAGTAAAATAAAACATAGGCGGGCCTGCAAAAGAACATAAAGTACTATTCACCAATCATATTAGTATTCAAATAAAAGCATGAAAGTATCAAAAAATTCTTAAATTGAAAGTAACTTTAATTGTGTTTATACGAAAGACATAGATAGACTCCCTTATCAAAAGAATAGACAATGTAATAGTTGCCCCTTCAATGGAGAAACTTTAGAATAGATGCCAAATCTTTAGAGATGCTTAAATCCTCAGAACTTCTGCAGTCCTCTAGAAAGAGGAAATGGGTTTAAAATAAGAGATGAAAAATCTTCTAAATTAGGCAAATTTTCTGGGAAGTACAGCTATGAAATATCCAAAAATATGCATGTCATTCTTAATCTTTTTAAGGAAGTCAGAAAGAGCAATGGAAAGAAAATTAAATTGAATGTGGGGGACTTAAATGCGGGAATGCAAATTGGACATACTTGAATGACTCTAAGTATAACAAGCTAATTTGTATTCTTTTTATAAATAAGTTCGAAATTGCAGAGCTTGAAAAAGAAATCAGACTTCATGGCTGCAAAATCTCACATTGAAACCACAAATGTTTTAAGTGGAATCATCTAACATCATGCAAATTCATAAAACCTTTAATGCTTATGTATTCATAAGTTATGCATTATCGTGAATTGCTTGACTAAGTGATGTTGCAAAATATGCAGTTATGAATGAGTTGCTATTATTAAAACATTTTGCTACTTCTAAATTCTCATTCTCTTTTCTCTAATGGCACCATAAGACAATGGGGTTTTCCTAAACTTTGTTCTGTGTGATGACTTTTTACTTTGCTTTTTAGCTTATTTGCATTAGGATTAATTTTATATAAAACATTTCTTTTAGGTAGCATTGCATGAGATTCCTAAATTTATAAGACAGTGAGTATTTAATAAAATAAAATAGGTATTTTTGGTAGAAGCATTTGGTAGAAAATAACATATGCTAAACAGGCTACAGGTATTTTAGATCCTAAATGCTCCTGTCTAAAGCCATACTAGAAAACACTATTCTCATCCTTCCTGTTCATGACTGATTGAAACAGGCTATGAACTAACCCCAGGACTGGAAAATTCACACAAAGGGTTCTCTTTGAATTTGGTATGTAAGTTCTACACAACAGGATCATGCAATTACCTGGACTAATCAGGTCAAAATTATCTTTATGGAAGTGAGAATAGGAACCAAAATATCACATAAACTTGCTGAATTAAACTAGAACATGGCAATAGAGGGTGAATCACTGAATTCCAGTATAGTGAGTGTCCTTGGATCAATTTCCTAAGAAACATACCCTGAGATACCTTCACATGAAAGCCATTTATTAAAGAACTACTCAAAGTAGGGTAGAGGAGAGCAAATAAATAAGGATATGAACCCAGGAGATTTGCCTGGGACTGAAAGGGTCCCAGACAAAGGGGTTTCCTTACTAAAATTGAAAAAGGTGTGGCAAACTGGGATGGATTTGTAATCCCTCTTGACTGCTCTTGCAGTGAAACAGGAGTGTAAATTGGGCCTCAGAGTTATCTGACAGGAAGCAAGGGAATTAGGCTCCCCCAAACTCAGGCTGGTCAGTCAGTTTTAAGGGAAAACTTGAGAGAACATAAGTTTATAGGGGATTTGGGTATCCAGTACTTAACCACAGGAAGATCCAGCATCCCAAGGGCAGTCTAGTGAGACACTTCGCATGTTTTGGCTGTTCAATGTGGAAAATGCTTCAAAGAAGAGGAAGGAGGTGACAAACAAAACAATAAACAGGGACCTGAGGGATATGGGTGGAGCACCATCAACATGCACTGATAGGAGGCAAGGATGTAGTATGTCTCTGGAGCTATTTAGGTCTAAAAGAGTTTTCCAGTTGTAAAAATCAGCTCCAATTAAAGCCTCACTGTCCCTGAATTCCCAAGAGGCTAAATTTCAGAGATGTTTGCTTTCCCTATTTTCATATTTATTTTCCCAGGGAACCTTCTTAACATAACCCAAGAGAGCCTCTGTTTGTTGAAATTCAAAGAATTCAATTAACATGCAATATTTATTAATGAGCTAAATCCACAAAGCAAAGACAGGAAGCCCAAGGGAAACAGAAACAAAGGATACAAATGTGTAATTCACAATGGGAGATGTCCAGTTGACCCACACATTTCTGAAAATGTGCTCTGAAACAAATAATGTTCAAATTTAGTTAACTAGAAAGATGCACACTAAAATCCATAAGAATGTGAAAAAATTATAAAGTTGGATAACAGATTGAGACATTCTGATTCTTCTGTGATGCAAACATAAATAGGTACTGTCGTTCTGGAAAACAATTTAATAATATGGGAGGTGAATGGGGAGCAGAAGCCCCAATCCTTGGTTCTTAAGTTCCTAGAAAGCAAATTTAGAATCAGACATAAAAAATCAAGCAAGAGAATTGAATTATACATGAAAGTAAGGCTCAACAAATAACACCCTCAAGAGAGAAGGAAAGTGGGTCATGTCTGAGCAGAGAACAACAAAGAGAACTTACTGCCTGTTTACCAGGAGATGGGGGTTTCACCTTCTGCAATCTTCACCAATCCAAAGTTTAACTTCTCTTCCATGTTGGGGAAGGGAGTTTTTTACACCACTTGGTTCTTCCCAGAATCCTCATGGCTACTGCCCCATCCAGGGCGCTTCATCTACAAGCCAATCCTATGTTAATGTGGGTGCTGGGGTCAATGACCAGGCAAACTTTATATAAGTGTTCCTGTCCTATGAAAGAAATTTCCCTTCTGATATACACTAAGAAACTTATGGCCATAAACCCTAACTTCACAATTATTCAAGTGGACTCTGCAGGACTTCACCCCATTGATCTTTCTTCTTCACATGTTTCTTAATTGGCTCCTTTCATTTCCACCTGTTTATTTGCAGGGTTAATACACCAGTCACTTTCCTACAAGTTATTCAATTATTCATTAGTCTTAAAGGAAAATTTAAAGAAACTCCGACTGTGACATTATTGTTTTGCATGCCAGTGCTCATTACTACCACCTAACAATATTTAGTTATGTTCGAAGGCTTAGGATACTTTAACTAAGTTAAACATGTTTCACCATGCAAAGTATGAATCTGTGTATATGTCAGTTTAAATTGTACCATAGATGGGATCAGGCGTCCTGATTCGGAATACAGATTCTGTTAGTGGTCAGCTAGACTTCTTATCAGGAAGCTGCCTCCAGAGTCTCTTATCCACTATAATGATTTCAATAATTTTTATTTCTACCAATATTGGAGGTTATGATAAATAGCAGAGCAGGTATCAAGAATTGATTTTCGCTGTTCCAAATAATTATATCATGATTATTCTCATTATTGCATAAGTTGAGTTTGAGCTTTCTGGTTTGTTGACGTCAAAGGATGTAGGGCCACAAGTTGTCATTGGAATATTGTCATATTTTTCTGAAGTAGTAAATCTTTTTTTAATTAATTTTTTTATTTATATATGACAATAGAATGCATTACAATTCCTATGACACATATAGAGCACAATTTTTCATATCTCTGGTTGTGTACAAAATATATTCACATGAATTTGTATCTTCATACATGTACTTTGGATAATAATGTCTATCACATTCCATATCATTTCTAACCCCATGCCCCCTCCCTTCCCTTTCCACCCCTAAGTAGTAAATCATCCTGCAAGATTTTTGAAGCGCTACAGAAGATAGAAACCTAGGACTTTATTGAACTTACAGCTCAATATGACTGCTTTATTCTTGCTTACTGATAAATGTCTGTTTGTAACAGAATGTGCCATGAGATGTGTTTTCATTATAAGTTCATGATTAAATTTTAGGAGAGTAGCTGACCCTAATCTGCATTTAACTATTCCTGGGTTCTAAATTCTATCACAAATAAACTATGTGCCAAGTTGAAAAGACATTCTGCCTATAATCCCCTAAATGAATGACTATAAACTCTGTTGTCTCACAAACATTAGTCGATCCTCAAAAAATTTTATTAATTTCACTGAGACATAGTTTCTAGATTTTTCTAAACATTGGCACCACAAAACAAAATTGTTTATTTCTCCAATGTATCCAACAGAAACTAAGTAGCTTACAGTCCTGAACTTGACAGAATTAGAACAGTATATCCAGCTATGAAAAAAAGATATATCCTCATTAAATTACTTTGGCCTTCTAAAGTTCAGGGATAATTTGTCTTAGATAAGATTTGGGGGAACAGTTTGTCTAAAATCCTAGTAGATGTTATGCTTTGAAGAGCACAAGCTAATGGTCTGTGTTGAAATGAATAGCAAAACCAAAAATTGATATTGATCCACTGACAATTTTCAAGCTTACCAAATGTGTATTTATATTTTTAATAAGTGCATGATTGACATCAGATTTTTTAAAAAAACCTGTTTTGTTTTATTTATTTAAGTGTAAAAAACACATGATGCCTTATCTGTTAACATTCTACTGGCCAAAACATGTCTATGGCAGAACCCAGAATCAAGAAGCAAGGAAATAAGACTGCCTTTTAAATGAGAGGAATAGAAAAGTCATAAAGCAAAGGGCATTAATACAGAAGATGCTAACTATTACTGTGATTTCTGCAATTTAATAGATTATAAGGCAGAAATGGCCAAAAAGCTTTGCTTTACTTCTTCCATTTTTACTTTTCAACACTGTACCTACCTTCTAGAGCCAAGAAACCTCTTAGGGAAATTGAACCATTCTGATAAAAGTAAAAGGGAGGTGATGAATTTTGTGTAGTATTTTTTAAATAGGTAACTTTATTTAAATAGGATACCTCATTAAAATATCTCCAAACAAGTTTAATAAAAGTGTAATTTTTAAATGAAGAAATGTGTGTCTGAAGATTTGGGTTCCATCTCTCTATCAATCAATTTATTCCTAACAATAAAAGAGTTTCTCTTTTTACTGTTTAATTGAGATTACATTTCTCTTTTATTTTCAATTCCTTCATTAAAATGGAGTTCAACAGAGAAGGAAATGGATGAGAGAGAGGGATCGCAAGTTCAAAGCCAGCTGCAGCAACTTAGTGAGACCCTGTCTCTAAATCAAAAATGTAAAAAAAGGGCTGGGGATGTGGCTCAGTAGTTAAGTATCCCTGAGTTCAATCTCAGTAGGTGCCAAAAAAAAAAAAAAAGCCACAATACTTTAAGAAAAATTCTTCTTTGGAACCTCAAAGTAGCAAAATACCATCTCCACATTTGATCAATCAGAACAAATGCTATTTGTAAATTTTAAAACGACTCATCAAAAGCAGCACCAATTTGGCATTTATTAAATATTGAATTGATCTTTCTTTCATTTTGTTTTTGAGGTTGCAATGCTAAAATGAGGAAAGCATTTGGACTACCAGTTTAAACATTTATACTACCCTACGTAACCATGGTAAAAGTTAAGAAACTGAAAATAAAAATAGGCTGCAAGGGAAAATGTTTCTATTGTTTTTTGTTTTGTGTTGGTGGATCCTTTTTATTTGAGGTTTCTTGTTTATTCAATCAAAATAAATAATGTGCTTGTTTCTCAAGGCATAAGAAAGTCTAAATTACTTCATTAAAGGGAGTCCAAAAGAGACATTTCATGGTTGAAGTAGTTCATTTGAAGTATATCATTTGGAGTCTTAGGCAGTGTCTGGAAGGAACACTGCTTTCTGACCTGCTCCTGAAGGCCTGCTGAGAATCAGCCATGTGATGATGCAGGCAGCCAAGATTACCCACAGTTGCTCCTGGTGATTTCAGAACCAACTGAGGCCACTAATATTTACAGTGGTTTCCCTGCCCTGCCCACCGAAAGGCTTGCCTGAGGTTTTATGGGTCTGTAATTCTCTATATTACAATCTTATTTTTCTTAAAATACTCAGTGTTTTCTGCTCCCCTGACCAAACTCTGGTGGTATTTTTATCAGAAATAGCTCTAGGCCCATTGGAGAATTTCCATGACTAACCCCAAGAGAATATTGTGTCCATTTAGCTCCAAGGGCATTAGTTACTAAAGCCAATCTGGTTTTGTCTTGCTACCTCCGAAATTACAGTGCAAGTTGAATTTGTAGTCTGATTCAAGTCCTTTTTTTATGAAAATTAGGACATATTTGGCCTAGGTGTGGTCCTGAAGAACAGATCTGGAGAAGTAAGGGAAGATTCAGAATAATTAGATTACTTTTACTCATCAAATTTTATTGTTCTTGTCCAGAAAAAGAAAAAAAAAAGAGTTGCCTTCTTTGGTCTCAGGGTACTAGATCCCCTCTCCTGGGAAATCTCTACTGGAAACCCTTCATTTCATTTATCGTTCTCTACAATTCTTACTGTGTCTAGACCCATAACTAAGATTAGATTCCAGGATGCTCCAGTGAAGAAGTAAAAAGTATATAAAAGTAATTTGAATGGTGCTCTTCCTGGTAATTGATCAAACTTTCTCCTCCTTTGATACTGATTTCATCCTTGTTGATTATCTTATCTTGTCTATAACATATTTTAATTCATTGTTTTTGCAGAAAGGTGTTTTTCTCTATTTACTGCCGTTCATACATGTGTGGCCTCTTTCTCTCCATGCTCTGTGTGTCATTCTGCAGTTTCCAGCTCTTCACTCTATATGTACCCACACTGCCTCTGTTTTAAAAGGGTACAGGTTTATCAAACTTCTAATTGGTTTTTTGAGCATTGGGAGGTCATTAGCAATTCATACTTATTCCTTTCTGTACATGATCTAGCCTGTGAAATTCTAGAGAATAGTAGTTGCTACCTTATGAGTTTTGATGCATCCTTCCAACTTTGTTCATATTAAAAGTGTTTAAAAAAATTAAACCACCTTATTTATTTCCCTCTTTCAATATTTGGTCCCTATATTGATGTGGAAATAGAAAATATGTTTTAGCTTTCCACAGTAATAAATATAAGGGTCGTGTCATAGAAATATAGCAAAATCTAATTGCAGAAAATAAGAAACACAGTGCCTAAAGTGACAAAAGGCCTTATACAATGAGAGTTTAAATATTTTTGAAGACTGCTAAAATCTTTCTGCATAAATTAATGTGTATGTAACAAAAATATCACCATATAATCAGAGATAAATAGTCTCAATATTAATGAAATGAATAAGTTAAAAAATAAATAGGAATACATCTGCTTTAGTAAGCTTTCACATTACAATGACCAAAATATCCAACACAGAGAAGGGAAGCTTTATTTGGGCCTCAAGGTCTCAGTACATAGATGGCCAACTCCATTGCTCTGGGTCCAAGATGAGACAGTAAGTACATCATGGGGGAAAGTCCCAGGAGAGGAAAGCTGCTTATATCATGGCAGGGTCAAGAAGTAGAAAGAGAAGATATAGGTAGGCCACAGGGAAAATGCATCTTTCCAGGGACCCAGTGACCAAAAACTGACCTTCTCTAGCCACACCCCTCCTGCCTACAGTTACCACCTAGTCAGTCCATTCAAACTAGGATGGACCAATTAGGTTACAGCTCTCATAATCTAATCATTTCACCTCTAAGTATTTCTGTATGAAAAAAAGCTTTTGAGGGACACATATCCAAGCATAGCAATCTCTCTTGTTTCCTGGAATTAAAATGTAGCTTATTTTAGGATTTTGTATAATTCAACACATAACCTAACTCAGTTTGTATGTAATTAAATAATTAATGTGTAGTACTACAAAAAGAATGTTTGAATTCCATGAAATTTAGTTATCCTTGTCTATTCAAGTGCCCTAAATATTTTTTTTTTCTGGTACCATGGTTGAACCTAGGGGTGCTTAACAACTGAGCTATATCCTCAGCCCTTTTTTTAATTTTTACTAAGAGACACAGTCTCACCAAGCTGCTTAGATCTCCTTAAGTTGTTGAGGCTGGTCTCGGACTCACAATTCTCCTGTCTCAGCCTCTGGAGTCCTTGGGATTACAGGTGTGTGCAACTGTGCCCAGTTCCAATCTCCTAATTTAATCTTAAAACTGTTTGCACTGATTCCTTTTTCACTTTGACTCTGTGCCTAAGTTCTTCACATGACAAAATAAAATTATTATTATCTCTTTTAATAGCTAAACTACTGAAATTTGTAGGAATAGTAACTTTGGTAGTGAAATTCTACTGGTCAAAAGCAACTTGATCAAATATAAATATAATGGAGGAGAACCGGGTATAGGGGTGCACTCCTGTAATCCCAGAAAGTTAGAGAATGAGGCAGAAAGATCACAAGTTCAAAGCCATCTCAACAATTTAGTGAAGCCCCCCAAGCAACTTAGTGAGATCCTGTCTCAAATAAAAAATAAAAAAGGCTGGGATGTGGCTCCGTGGAAAAGCACATTTGGGTTCAATCCCTGGTACCAATTTAATTAATTAATTATTAGAGGAATTTTTAGTAAAGGAAAAATAGCTTTCAATAAATTAAAGCAGAGAGCAGTAATAAATTACAGATCAAAGTAAAATATATAACATGCATTTCTATTGAGACTTCAAGCAATTAATATTTCTTGGGTAATTGTGCCTTTCTGTACATTATTGTAAGGTCCTATCATCTTTTGAGACTAGTGGCTTTAGTGAGAAACCATCATATAAATAAATATTATCACTACATTTAGCAATTGCTGCTGAAGGCAAGAGAAACAAATCTAAATGGTCCCTGATTTACTACTGTTTCCTTGGGAAGGAAGGAGATATTGGCCCAGGAATAGATCTCATTGGCCCACGGGAAATATCAAAATCAGCTTCCATCAATCCTCATCAGAAACACACCCATAAATGTGGAAACATGGATGAATTAAATGTCCTTATTTTATTCTAAGTAATGACTTAACACATGCTTGTTGAATTGGAGAATAAAATAAAACTGAAAATCAGTGTCCTGGATGACAAATTAGGGTTCACAAAAATATGACTGAAAAGTTCCCCAAATCAAATTAAAAGACAAAGTCCTACGTTTCCTTTCAAAGAATTTACCAAATCCTATGGTTACTTGAAAATCTATGCATTTTGTTTAATTCCAAGCTCACAACCTGAACTAAGAATGAAACCTATCTGCTAAAAATAATTAATATAAGTTCAGGCTGGTTGACAGCATTCAGACCTTAAAGACATTATTCCTTTGTACAGGTTCAAATATCTAGTTTATGTTGTTCACCTTCAGACACAGTTTTGTTGGCCTGCCTATTTATTTATTTTTCTTTCCATACTTTTAAGTTAATTTATTTTTTAACTATTTATTTGTTCTTTTTAGTTATACATGATAATAGAATGTATTTTGTTATACATGTTATGTATATATATGGAGTATAACTTCCCATTCTTGTGGTTGTACATGATGTGGAATTACACTGGTCATGTATTTATATACCTAGGAAAGTTATGTCTGATTCATTCTATCGTCTTTCCTAATCCCATCCTCCCTCCCTTCCCTTGTTTCCCCTTCATCTAATACAAACTACTTCTGTTCTTCCCTCCCCCACCCCTTCTTGTATTTTAGCATCCACAGATCATAAAGAACATTCTGCCTCTGGTTTTATGGGATTGGCTTATTTCACCTAGCTTTGTAATCTCCAGTTCCATCCATTTACTGGCAAATGCCATTATTTCATTTTTCTCTATGGCTGAGTAAAATTCCATTGTGTATATGTACTACATTTTCTTTATCCATTCATCCCTTGAAAGACACCTAGTTTGTTTCCATAGCTTGGCTATTATGAGTTGAACTGCTATAAACATTGATATGGCTGTGTCACTGCAGTACATTGTTTTTAAGTCCATTTTGGTATAAACTGAGGCGTGGGATAACTAAGTCAAATGGTGGTTCCATTCCAAATTTTCTAAGGAATCTCCATACTGCTTTCCATATTAGTTGCACCAATTTGCAGTCCTAATAATGTGTGAGAGTACCTTTCTCCCCACATCCTAGCCAACATTTATTGTTACTTGTATTCTTGATTACTGCCATTCTGACTAGAGTGAGAGGAAATCTCTCAAATTTCTCCAATTGCTGGAGATATTGGACATTTTTTCATATATTGTTTGAGCAATTGTATTTCTTCTTCTGTGAAGTGCCTGTTTAGTTCCTTTGCCCATGTATTGATGGGTTGTCTGTTTGATGTGAAGTTTTTTTAATTCTTTATATATCCTGGTAATAAACTCTTTATCTCATGTGCCATCGGCAAGGATTTTCTTCCATTCTGTAGACTCTGTTTTGAATTCTTGATTGTTTCCTTTGCTCTGAAGAAATTTTTAGTTTGATTCCATCCCATTTACTTACTGATTCTTAATTTTACTTCTTGCACTTTAGGAGTTCTGTTGTGGAATTCAGTTTCTAAGCTGAAATGATGGCAAATTGGGCCTATTTTTCTTCTAGTAGGCTCAGGTCTTCAGAGACAATTTTTAGGAAAAATGTCAACTTGGATTTTCCAGAAAAGCATAACCAAAATGTTGATAGATTTTTTGAAACAATAAGAAATATGAGAAGTAAAATTAAAGAAAATGGGGCGAGGGGTAAATCTTTTCCAAAGTAGAAGTTTTGTCATATGAAAGGAAGATTAGACTGCGGAATAGAATTAAGATAAATGCATAGAAATGGAGAAACTTATTTTGATCATGAATAACAAATAAAATTGTAATAGAGCTGCCCAACAATGGAACTAATTCAGTCCATGTCATTAAAAGCTGTCAAACAGGTGTTTCCCCACATTGTCAAAGAAGTTCGTGTATCAAGAATTATATCATTCTATCCATGGCATTCTAGGATTTTTAACCGCACAGTAAAATCCTAGTTTTAGTGCAGATACAACTAGATAGTCAAAGTCTCTAAACGAAACATAATGTTATTGAATTTGTCTAAAAGAAAATAGTCTAAACCACACTTTAAACCTCATATTTATGCTCATAAGCCAGATGCAAAATGGTGTTTCATTATTTCATTGTCTACCTTCATTTTAAATAGTAATATTTCATTTTTGGGGTGGGCCCAAACTTTCTATAGATTTAGATATTGAAACATAGGCTTCCTCAAAAAGCTTTTGTATTACTCATATCTCTTCAAATATTGCCTATTTTTTATTCAATACTTCCAATCCCAGAAACACATCACTACAAAATTTAAAATGAAACAAATACAAACAGAAGAAAGAACCAGAGTCACTGAGAGTTAACATGGAAAACTGATTTTAACTAACAAATCAAATATTGACTGTTTAAAGGAAATATCCTGTGGGCTTTGCTTACTGAAGGAAAGAGACACTGTAATACATATTGCAGGAGAAAAGTCTGCATAAGGCACATTCTTTATTCTTTATCTATAAAAGAAAAAAATAGTTGGCTATGGGTTGCATAAATATGCTGCTATATATAAAATGAGGAGTTGACATCTGGATCCAAGCCAAAGAATAAAAGCATCACCTTATAATATTTATGCAAGACTATCAAAAAGTTCATTTTAAGGTTAAGAAGCTTGCATAATAGAAAAATTTTATCAAAGTTTACTCTTAGATTGGCTACAGCATATGCATATAAAATGCCAAAAGCCAAAGACACGTTAGGCAATGTAATGCCTTTGAAGTTCCTTAAAACACTTAGTAATGCCTTAGCATACATCATTGCTCGTTTTAAGCATGAAAAGCTTTAATTTACGTTATTTTATTTCCTGTTACTTAATGGATTTTCTCAACAAAATTATATTAAATGATTGATAGGAATAATAATTATAGGAAGAAAGTAAATTTAAAATGAACTTTATTTTTATTCTCAGAATTTTCCACTTACATTGAATTTCCTTCCTTCATTCTTTAATCCTTGATGTTTCATTGTTAAAAACTGAAGAAAATAATATTTTACTTATAAGTTTTAATTTTTATCTAATTGTTTATGTTAAGATGTGAAACTATTTTTAATGGAAATTTTAATTTGGCTTGTGTAAAACAGAAAGAAAAATTTAAGAAACAAAATTACCTCTTATAAAGGTAGGAACAGTCTCTAAATAATTAATAAATGTAGGTGGAAACAATTCTTATGATATTCATGATAGTGCATATTTTTAAATTTTTCTATAAGGCATTTTTTGGCAGAATGTACAATAGAGTTAATGTACATACACTTTGACTTAATGATTCTATTTGTAGGATTTTATTCTAAATTGATAAGTAACTGTGTCACATTTATTTAAGAATGCTCCTGAAAACTTGAAACCCCACTAAAGGACTATCCATACTGATTTTTAAATACGTATGCTTGCACAATCATAGAATAATGCATGATTCAGTTTTTTATTATTATGTGTAAACATTCAAATGGAACTTGTTATAGAAAAAAAGTGTGTTAAGTAAACATTTTATGTGCATGGAAAATAATTCTAATTGTTAACAGGGATCATAGATGAGTTTGGAGAAGTAGTAAAAATGTTGGGAAATGAACAGCTTATGTTGTCTTTCAAAAATGTTAATTTAAAATAAATATTTTCTTGTCACACTAAATGGTACATTTCTAAGTTACTAATATAAGTTACAATCTGATAATTCAAAAAGATGTATTAGATCATTTTAAAGTAGTCAATTTTTCAAAGTACATTTTAATCACTTTACAGAAAATAAAGTATCCTAAGAATAGTAATGATTACATGCATACTATATCCTGGATGGCAAATCCTTTGCTGCCATCTTCTGGAACTTAGATACTAAATCATGCCATAGGATTTCTTCACTCTTCTGGAAAAGGCTTTCCAGAGGGAGAAACCAGAGGAAGAGGAATTACGTTTTTACATGAGTGAACTGCTAACAAAAATTAGCTTTTATGCATACTGTCAAATAATTTATTTCACTATCATGAACCTACAGTTGGGCTCTGGACTCGCCTTAAAATTCCCAAGATGATTGATCTTTTACAAAGAAAGTTCCAGTAAATAATACCTTGGTTTCCTTCAATGCTGGATTTTAATTCCACAAAATCTCATGTATTTAAAAATGCAAATAATGATAATTGATAAAACCTAATGATCTTTAATCAATAGTAACATGCAGGTAAGTGATTATTCCTTTGTATCCTGAAGCCATATTCAAGGCAGGAGGGCAACAAGCAATTCCAGAAAGATCCACGAAATGGGGAGCTACATATGGAAGAACAGATGCATAAAAATCCCTTATGCAGTGTGTGTTACGAGATCAGGAAAGAAAAATCTAGATTAATCTCTTACACAAGAATAATATAGTTCTGTAAATGTGAGAACTTTTAAAAAGATTTCTTAAAACTTCAATAATATAATAAAGACTATTAATCCATGTTGTCTGGGACATTTCCAAGTGAAAATAATACTTTCTTTAAAACTATTTGTGTCCTACGATATTACTGTATCTCATTCTTTCCCTTCATCACTAACTTCTGGAAAGAATATCTGCTCTCAACCTCCAACTTCCTTATCTCCCTTTCACTTGCAGATAATACAGTCTTGCTTCACCTCCCTTCTCACCCAGTTTAGTGCTGGTGAATGTTTAACTTTTGGGTGGAGGTTTAAGAGGCAGTGAATGCCTTGATTTTTTGTGTTGTAGTATTTGCCAATTTCAAACATTTCCTCACATGCAGTTGCTTCTCTATAAGGTGACTAATTAAATAGGATTGGCCACTCCATTATTGGCAAACCATTCCCCTCTTTGGGTTCTCTTCCTATTTCTATAGCAGTTGCTTGCCTTCCTGTGCAACCCACCAACCCTGCCCTGGGTCCAGTTTCCCAGGATTCTATCCAATGCCCCTTCTGAATTCACTCCTCTTAGTATCCCAGCCTCACATCCACCCTGTATGTCACAGTCATCTCAACATTAACAAGTCTGTCCCTCTTTCCTTCCCTAGAACACACGTCTTTAGCTAAATTTTCAGTTGTATTATTTACACTGGTTTTTCACAGTATCTTTTTTTTATTTGTACAGCCATTGGCTGATTAAGTGACCATGTCATTTTCTGAGCAAATGTGTAGCTCTCTGGGTGACACCTTCTAGCTTCCTTCAAAGTTCTTTTCCCACCCCAATTCACCTCCCATCTAACTGTCAAGATTATTCTTATTAAGAAAATCCAGGCATAACATTTTGTATTTTCCCCATTTTTTCCGGTACAATGAAATATTAAGTGAACAGGCTGTGATTCTCCCTGCTTCCCTGAAGTGTGTAGCAGACCCCAACAGAAACTAGATATATTAATATAAAGTTGCCTATCTATTGCCTAGTACTTGTCATTCTGAACATCAGAATCTTGATTGAAAAAAGTCAGCCATTTTTTTTTAAATGAAGTGTAAGGTTTATATTTCCTGTTGCTGCCACAGCAAATTACCACCAACTAGGTGGTGAATGACGATGGGCATTTATTCTCTTGTAGGTTAAGAGACCTGAAAGCTCACTTCTGGAGGCTTTAGAGGAGAATATGTTTCCTAGACTTTTCCATCTTCTATGAAGCTGGCTGTATTCCTTGGTCATGGCCCTGCATCACCTGACCTCTGCCTCCTTTATAATAAGCACCTCCCTTCTCTGAATCTCACTCTCCTGTCCTGCCTTTTAAGGACCCTCCTGATTACACTGGACTTGCCCAGGTAATCCCAGATGATATTCTCATTTTGAGATCCTTAATTTAATCACATTTTCATAATGCTTTTGGACACATAAAAGTAACATGCAGTTTCAGGGAATCAGAACATGGACTATTTGATGAATAGGCAGATTATTGAAACGGCTAATTAAGAGCCCTGGCTCTAGTCAAGGTCCAGATCTTTTTTACTTCATAGCTAAAATACTTTTTCTAAAGTTTCATTTTATCACCTGCAAAATGTGAATATAAAAGCACAATTTTCACAAGGTTTTATAAAGAAGAAATTGAACACTATGAGTGAAAGCACTAAGTATTATTCTAGGGTCAGTACCACTAGCATTATATAGGTAATAGAAATGGTGTCCATCCAAATCATATATCTAATTAAAATACTATCTGTAGAAAAGACTAACTGAACACATTACCTTCATAACAAAACATGATTTGCTTAAGACAAAAATTCTGATTTAAAATGACTAATTATGTTTCTCTTGGTGCATAATTATTCAACTATCTCTACACAACAACCAATGCACACCATTTGTTTTAGTCAGCTATTACATGCTGTGACTAAAAGACATGACCAGAACAACTGAAGAGGAGGAAAAATTTTTATTTAAGGGCTCACAGTTTCAGATGTTTCAGTCCATTGACAGCCAGTTCCTTTCTCCAGGGCTCAAGGTGAGGCAGAACATCATGGCAGAAGAGTGTGGTAGAGGGAAGCAGCTCACATTGTTGATTAGCAAGGAGAGAGAGAGAGAGAGAGAGAGAGAGAGAGAGAGAGAGAGAGAGAGAGAGAGATATCCCCACTCTCCAGATTAAAAAAAATCCCCCCAAAGGCATACCCCTACGGACCGAACTCCTCTGGCCATACCCTACCTGCCTACAGTTACCTCTCAGTTATTCCCATCAAGAGATTAACAGGGATTAGGCTAAGGTTCTCATAACCCAATCATTTCTCCTCCAAACCTTCTTGAATTGTCTCACACATGAGCTTTTGAGGGCACCTAATATATAAATCATAACACCATTATAACTGAGATGTCAACCAAAATAAAACATAGAGGGATTCTCCCAAAAGTAATGAAATTTACTTGGTAATAGCAGAACATTGGAAGAATAGAAGAGTATTGCAATGGAAATAAGCACGCCATAATAAATGATGCATATATTCAAGGAAGTTAAAGAAAAAGGAAAATCTTAAAGACAAAAAATGAAGATTTCATCAGATATTTGGAAACAATAATCTTTGGTAACAATGAGTAATAACAGAAGTGGTTTTATTCTGAGGTTGAACACACAGTTTGGGGGCAGGTATGCTTGTAGAAATTCTTTTTACATAAGGTTGTAGTGGCCTCTACAATGATGTGGTTCTGTCTTTTCTGGAGTTAATATCAGAAGATCATGCATAAGAACACTTCCAGAAACCAGGTAAACTTCCACGTTTTATTTACTTTTCTTGTTTGTGTTTAGATTAGGATTGACACAAGGGACTCCATTTTGGTTCTGACAATTTTCATATTTCTTTGAGAGTAATGATGCTGTTTTTCCTCACTTGTAAGAAACTATACTCTTGATCATGTGGGTTTGGATATTTTCTATCAGTCCTTTCTTATAGAAGTTCTCTTCCCACACGTCAGCAATAATCTGTATACTTGTATATGGGCTCTTACTCTCATTCTCTTTTCTGACATAGGGGTTCAGTGCTTAATCTAAGCACAGTCTTTATCATGGACATTTGTGGAGACTTGCTGTTCGTAGTACACTTCTTGAAATTCTAGTTAGGTGCTTTAATTATTCAGCTAATGCTGGCTGTAAGTTTAAGATCCTTTGTCTCTCTCTCTCTTTTTTTTTTTTTTTTAACCTCTAAGGTGCACTGCCGGCCATAGGATCATAACCATTGTCCTAGGTAGGGACTTAGTCTGTTTTACCTTTGGACTCAAAATATGACCCTCAATATTTTATTCATGTGGGTATACTAAATGAATGAATGACTAAGTGGGTGGAGACAAAGCAAAGAAAGGAAAAGGTATTCAACTCAAAGGATGTATAATATATATATATATACATAAAATCTAGAGAAAAATGTTACATAAAATGTCGCGACCCCCTCGCCAGCAAGGAAGACACGACACAGGATTCTTCTTTCAGCGGTTTATTCAGGCCTTAACTCTAGTTTTCTCTCAAGCGCTCTCTTTCTCCACGCACCCACACACAGCCTAATAAAGCTTACTCAAGTCCAATCCAAAGCTGCCACGCGGGGTTTTCTCATAGGGTGTTGAGGGACAGCGCGCCAACTTTTCCTAATAAGGAGTTGTTTACCAAGATCTACAACGGAGACCGGCGCCATCTTCTAATGGCGGCAACGGTCTACAAACACGGCTCACCACAGTTCCCCCTTATCTCTTAAAAAACAATGCAGGCGAAAGTAGAGGTCCTATCCCACTGTGCAAACACGGCTGCAATGTATGGCTCAGTCCCAAGGAGGCGCCTTCCCTAGATCTGACACCATATCAGCCGACGCCTTTTTTCGTGGGACGGGGCGTGGACGCCAAACCCATAAGCCATAGGACATGCTTCCCTTGAGGTCCGGAGACCGGATCACTCAAGTGCAGTGCCTTGCCTCGCATCCTGCATTGTGATGACGGTGAAAAAGAAAGGGGATTTCACAAGTAGCCAGTCAGTGACTATGAGGTTGGAAGTGGCAACACCATCCCTCAGCCCCTGAGAAAACGAAGGGTCCAAAGCATAAAGTGCAGCACCAGCAAGGAAGCCCACCTGCGTGCAATGGCAACAAGGCCTGCAGAGTGCATGGGCCTTCCATAACTGGGAAGGCAGGAAGAGGAGGGCATGCCAATCCCAGTGCAATGTCAAAGATAACTTGGGGTGCAATGGCCAAAACCCAGGAAATTATTGCTTAAGTTGCGCAAACCAAACTGTGGAGAGATACCATTCTCTAGGGCTGCAAAAGCCTGGACTATCATAGCCTTTTCTTGGCTATGTCGAGCTCTTAGGCGACAGAAAAGCCACAGACAAAGGACAACCCCAAAACAACACATTGCTCCAAAAATGCCTACTCCCACCCATTCCTTAAAGAAAGAAAAGGCAGAAGACAGCCAATTCGTAAATTGGCCCAATGTCACAGGGTCCACACGAGTGTTGTTCAACATGGCAATTTGTGTCAGTTGGGTCTGGATCAACTTCTCTGCTTCCATGGACCAGTTTCCGGCCAGGTACTGTCCGATGATTTGAGAGGTATTTCTGGAATCATTAAATCTGAGAGATGTTATACATAGATGTGCACGATGATCAACACAACCCAAATGTACTAGGTCTGACAATTCCTCAATCTGAGCTTGGAGGAGATCCACCCTTTGATTAATGGCCAAAATTCCTGATAAAATATGTTGATTGATTTTACTTTGAGACTCTAAAATGTTGGAAGTTTGTTGGATGACCTGATTAACCGTGGCCGCAGTCTGCACCTGATTAGCCATGGCCACTCCAGCAGTGACTGCTGCAGCAGCAGATATTGCAACCGCTGTTACAATAGCTGCCGTGATTCCAAAATCCCTACGGCTCCTGAGCACCTCAATAATAGGGAAGGAGTCCGAATCCGCAGTAACCGGAATCGGGACGAAAGTCGGGACCTTCATAACAACTGCCGTGCTCCAGGATCCATTCCAACACTCAGACAAGACACATGTACAATTAGAACAGTCAATCATATCTGATCCTGTAGTATTGGTATCATTGATCAAATGGAACAGAAACGGAGAATGAAGGCAGACTGCTGCAGGGGGCAATGTAGCATTGGACACCTGAGAATTGTATGAAATGTTTTTAAGCCTCCTACCATTAACAGTGTCCTGTACAGAGCCAGACACATTAAACAGCCAACTCTGGACTCCTCTCAATTGAGCCAGAGCAGAGACATCGGCTGTGGCCCCCTTTTCATTGGAAATCAACCATTGAAACCAAGACCAGCCTGTTCCTGTAGTGGAATTAGCCTTGGAAGAGTTATACAAATACCTTTTAAGAGAAGGGGAAAGAGAGAAACCCACAGCAACTTGGCGCTTCTCCCAAGAATGATCTTGACAAGGCGTGAATGTCGGGGGGAAAGAATAGTATGGGGTACAATAAGGAGAGACCTTAAAATAAGTGGCATTACTAGCGTTAGGAAAAGCCACCGGGAGTGACACCTGGGAAATTATAGCCAAAGTGGTGATATTCATTTCGGTCGAATTTGTAGCCTCTCCTGAGCCCTCCGTTTCCCCATTACTCACTCGGTTAAGCACCACAGACAAGGTTCCCAGTGAGACCCTACTGTTCTGTAAGGGGTCCTCCCAATTGGTCAAATTGCCGCGCTGTAAGCGAATACAACGGGTTCTCAAGAAACTGAAGCAGAAAGTTCCCGTGAGATTAACACGAGAAAGGTTGAAAACCTGTTCCCCGTCTCCTCTAGGGGAGACACAAGGGGCAGACATCTCACATGAAGTAGAAAAAAGAGTGGGGAGGACACTAGAATTTTTATGGACCGGCATCGGCCATGTCCGAGCTACCGCCCACCACTGCATCGGTAACATCTGGACCATTATCGTCTGTGATAGGGCCAGGATCCTCAGCAGAATGAAGGGTCTCATCGTTGGACTCTTGTAGGGTCCCCCGTTGTTGATCAGTTGTCTTCGAGACTTTTCTCGTTAGTCGTTCAGGGATCCACATGGGCTCCGCTCGGTCCTGTGGGAAAACACAGACAGAACCTCGTGCCCATGCCAGCACGGGATCAGGCCCATACCATTGTCCAGAAAGGACATCTTTCCACTTAACATACCCAAAATTCGGGGCAGAGGGCGAACAATGCCTATCTGCAGCAGAGCGCCCTTGGATGTCCAAATTTAAAAAATTGATAGTAAATAGAGCCAGGGAGAGGCGCTCTTTCGGGGAGTGGCCTAAGCCAATTCCCCCTTTTTGTTTTAGTAACATCTCTTTTAGAGTCTTATGAGCGCGCTCTACAATGCCCTGGCCTTGTGGATTGTAAGGTAAACCATGGACAAGTTGGATACCCATCTTGCTGCAAAAGGAAGAAAATTGTCGCCCAGTATATGCTGGACCATTGTCCGTCTTAATGGACTGTGGTAAGCCCCAGGCTGCCCAAGCTTCCAAGCAGTGTGTGATAACATTTCCAGCTTTTTCCCCAGACAAAGCGGAAGCATAGATAATGCCAGAACAAGTATCTACAGATACATGGACATATTTAAGTTTACCAAAGTCAGGAACATGAGTAACATCCATTTGCCATATAGTTAAAGGCCGTAAACCACGAGGATTTACGCCTATAGAGGGAGGATGATGTAAAATCACACAATTAGGACAATCCAACACAATCTGTCGAGCATCAGCACGGGAGATGGTAAAGCGTTTCTGAAGTGCTCGTGCATTAATATGAAACTTACTATGAAAGTTTCGAGCTTGATCTAAGGAGGAAATAGGGAACACCCAAGAAGGACGAGTAGCAAGATCTGCCTGGGCATTGCCCGCAGAAAGAGCACCCGGTAAACCTGTGTGGGCTCGAATATGCAAGGGGTAAAAACAGGCGGAACGATTCCAAATCAATGTTTGAAGATGGAGAAAAAGGGAAGACATTACTCCTGATGTGTGTATGGGACCCACTGCTTCCAACACCTTTAAAGCTTGAACTACATAAACAGAATCTGAGATTAAATTAAAAGGAAATGGACATTGTTCAAAAACTTTTATGACAATTTGCAGCTCCACCCATTGTGGATTACCAGGAGCAAACTGATGTTGGATAGGAGGTTGATCATTTATCACATAAGCTCCAATACCAGTCTTAGATCCATCTGTAAAGATATTTGCAGCTCCTGGAATAGGCGTGGAAGAAGTGATTTTAGGGAAAATGACAGGATGTTCCTTAATAAATGTAATAAGAGGATGTGATGGATAGTGATTATCTATCTCTCCTGGAAAAGAGCATCGTAATATAGCCCAATTATCCAAGTTAGCACATAAGACCAGAATTTGTTGACATGTATAAGGAACAATCACAGACGTTGGAGAGAAACCAAAAAATTGTACACTTTGTTGTATCCCTAACATAGCTAAGGAAGCAACTGCATCAGGATAATACTCAAGGGATTTTCCAGGGGACATACGTGGATGTATCCACAGTAAAGGACCATCTTGCCATAAAACTCCAGTAGGTTGTCGCACAGTGGCGAGCACACATATTTGGAGAGGTTTATCCTCTTGAAACCTACAAAGGCTAGCATGTTGTATAGCCTCTTCCACTTTAAGCAACACTGACCTGGCTTCCTCAGTAAGATGTCGAGGGGAAGTAAGATCTGAATCACCTTTAAGAATTTCATACAAAGGTTTTAATTCAACATTGGGAATATGTAGGTAGCTTCTAATCCAATTTATATCACCCAATAATTTTTGAAAATCATTTAGCGTTTGTAATTTATCAGTCCTCAGAGTTATCTTTTGGGGTGTGATAGTTTTACAAGAGATAGTAGCACCAAGATAATTAATGGAGTCCCCTATCTGTACCTTATCAGGTGAAATAAGCAAGCCTTTTAACTGTAGCAAATGTACTAAGTCAGTATAAGCAGCCTCCAACATACCTTGGGTCTTTGCTGCTAACAAAATATCATCCATATAATGTACACACCTTAATGATGGATATTTTTGTCTGAGTGGAGCAATAGTCGCACCGACAAACATTTGACACATAGTAGGACTATTTGCCATGCCCTGCGGCAGAACCACCCACCCAAACCTCTGATCAGGCTCCTCGTGATTACACGAAGGCAAGGTGAAAGCAAAACGTTCTGAATCTAGAGGATGTAATGGGATGGAAAAGAAACAATCCTTAATATCTATACATATCACTGGCCAATTTTTAGGGATAGTAGAAAGCAAAGGCAACCCTCTCTGAATAGATCCCATGAGTTGCATTTGAGCATTAATAGCCCGTAGATCGTGCAGCAACCGCCATTTTCCAGTCTTTTTTTAAATGACAAATATGGGTGTATTCCAAGGAGAAGTGGATGGCCTTATATGTCCTAACTTTAACTGTTCTTGAATTAAAACATGTGCTGCAGTCAGTTTCTCAGAGGAGAGTGGCCACTGAGGCACCCATACTGGCTCCCCTGATTTCCAGGTAATGGGAACCTGATCCTCAGCGGCCCCTAAGAAAAACCCAACCCATGTCTGTTAAGGTTTGGTATTGATTGTATGGGACGTCTACGGCCCTGTAAATTTTTACCTAATCCAAGACCTGGTCTATATCCCATGTCTTGCATTATCTTTTGGGCAACTGCTGAGTATTCATTACTAAGTTGAAACCCCATGTCCTTCATAAGATCATGTCCCCATAGGGAGATTGGAAGATCAAGTACATATGGTTGAAAAATGCCAGAATGTCCTTCAGAATCTTTCCATGATAGATGTCTACAGCTGACTTGTGGAGCTTGAGCATATCCTAAACCCCTCAGCGATTGATTCGAGAGTTGCACCGGCCACCCCTTTGACCAGTCCTTCATTGCTATTATGCTACGATCTGCTCCAGTATCCAGTAATCCTAAAATTGATTTGCCTTCTATAGTTAATTTCAATGTGGGACGGTCATCCATTTCTAAGGACAAAAATACACAATTTCCCCCCGTAGTTCCAATCTTATCGTTTAATCTCAAATGGGAGCCAGCAGGAAAACGGGTATGTAGACTGGGTAAAATTAACAATTGAGCAATCCGGTCTCCTGGGGAGATGGACACAATACCTTTTGGAGCTTCTACCATAACCTTTACTGTTCCTATTGTATCCGGATTAATAATTCCAGGGAAGACGTAAAGGCCTTGTAAAGTGGAAGAAGCACGCCCCACTAACAACCCTACAGTACCAGGTGGCAAAGGTCCTTTAAAGTCAGTTTCCACCAATTGGACTCCCATTTTAGGTGTTAATACGAGTCTGGAGGCGGAACAGAGGTCCAGTCCCGAGGCACCTGTAGTGGTTCTCCGCGGTCTTTGGGATGTCGTAGAGATGGCCATGTTTCGCTCTCCATGGTCCCATTCTCCATTGCCCCATATATTTGCGGGCCCTGAGGTCGAGGGCCCTTCCGGCCGTTTTTTGGCACCTGTCTATCTGATATTGGCTGTCCATGGATGTCCTTGACTGATCTGCATTCATTAGCCCAATGTTTACCCTTTTTGCAACGAGGACATAGTCCTGGCTGTCGAACAATTGAGGATGACCCTTTTTTGTCCTGTAACTGACATGTTCGGGGACAATCACGCTTAAAATGTCCCTCCTGGCCACATCTAAAGCACTTTCCTGTATGAGGGGGTGGCTTTCGGGTTAGCTGGAGAACGGCAGCAGCCAACCCTGCATTAGTAAGTGGCCCACCTATTTCCCTACAGACTTTCATCCATGCCTCTATTCCTTTATTCTTATATGGGGTTATAGCTGCTTTGCATTCCTTAGTACATTGTTCAAAAACAAGTTGTTTGATCAAAGGCATAGCTCTATCAGGGTCCCCGAATATTTTCCCCGCTGCATCTACCATCCGAGCCACAAAGTCAGAAAAAGGCTCTGTGGGGCCTTGGATGATCTTAAATTACCAGATACTTCCCCTCTGTTAGGCAAGGACTTCCAGGCTCAGATGCAGATGTTGTTGATTTGCTCATATACTTCCGGTGGGTACCCTGTTTGTTGATTGGCAAATCTGCCCTGTCCCAAAAGCATGTCCTTATCCCAGGCAGGGCGTCCTGCCGCATGGTTTTGGGCCGCCTGCTCTACTGCCCCCTCTAACATAAATGCTCTCCAATCCAGATACTTTCCTGGAGAAACACAGGCGCGCACTAGGCTCGCCCAATCAGACAGAGTCATACAAAAGCGAGAAAGGCCCTCCACCTGGGTAAGTGTAAATGCAGCATCCACACCATAGGTTCGGACTGATTCAGCCAATGTCTTGACAATTTTAAAGTCAAGGGGTTTATGATATCGCCCCCGATTGGCATATTGAAACACAGGGAATGCTAGACCCATGTCCGAATGAAACTTTCTCCAAGTTTGCGCACGAAACGTCCTATTGAGTCCTGGGTTAGGATAGGGTGGAGGGTCAGGAGGAACCTCCAAAGCATCCACCCCCTCTTCCTCATATCCCACATCTGTCTTTGGGTTCTTATGTTCTGTGTAGACAGCCTTTCGGGGATCACCTCGCCCTTTACTTTCACCTTTTCCCCTTTTCTCTCTAGCTTGCCATGATAGCAATTCCAATACTTCCTCATTGTCTGGACTACTGTCTTCCTCAAAGGCTTTCAATTCAGTCAAATCTGGATAAAGTCTAGTCTTTGGCTGGCTTGAACGTTTATTATCTCTATCACTTCCCCCACTCTTAATACTTTCAGCTCCCTCGGACCTCTCCTCATGCAATTGTTCAAGAACCTCCTGTCCTTTGGTTAGGGCATCCTGACATCTACTGTCAGATAAACAACCCCTTACTAACTTCCATAAGGGAATCACCCCACCTTCGAGGGTCCCTTGTTCGTGTGCAAAATCTAAATCCTTGCCTAGCTTTTCCCAACTGGGGGTCGTGAGACTGCCCGAGTAAGCAAACCACGGGGCCGCTAGATCTACTTGTTTTAAGAACATCTGCAAAGTACTCTGTTTAACTTTTAAACCTTTAGATCGTAAGTCCATCCAGGGCTAACAGAATAGGGCTAGAAGCAGAGGCGCCCATTGCGTTAATGCAGAAAGCGAAAGCAAAGAAATAAAGCGAAAGTCCAAAAAATCCCCGCTCTCTCTTTTTACAGAGGAGCGACCCGCTAATTTTCTGCGGATTCCCACTTACCTGGGAACTTACCGGTGCACCACCCTGACCGCTGAAAGTTCTGGATCCTGGGATTGAGAGGTATTCGGTTCCCCGTCCGGGCCACCAATTGTCACGACCCCCTCGCCAGCAAGGAAGACACGACACAGGATTCTTCTTTCAGGGGTTTATTCAGGCCTTAACTCTAGTTTTCTCTCAAACGCTCTCTTTCTCCACGCACCCACACACAGCCTAATAAAGCTTACTCAAGTCCAATCCAAAGCTGCCACGCAGGGTTTTCTCATAGGGTGTTGAGGGACAGCGCGCCAACTTTTCCTAATAAGGAGTTGTTTACCAAGATCTACAATAGAGACCGGCGCCATCTTCTAATGGCGGCAATGGTCTACAAACACGGCTCACCACAATAAAATACTGAGAGTTTTTTGTTTTGTAGTACTTTAATTATTTTCAAGTGAGCATCTGGGAACTTCTTTTGTAATGCTTTAAAAGTATTTTTAATTTAAAGTGCTATTCATTTATTCATGAATTCATTCATTTAACAATTATATATATTCAACTACATATAATATATATTAGTATATTATTACATATATTCCCAACTATGCTTTATATAAAATGATACTATTGATTCAAATATTATATAATGTTACCATTAACTTATACTGAAGATGATTGAAAATATTCACATAGCACTTAAGGTTATGCAGCTTTAAAATAAGAGAATAGTGGAAAGATATTGTGATTTGAATCCTGTGGAGTAATTAACCATTTCAGATTAACTGTTTTTCTTTACTGTAGCTTTCTATGGCATAACTTTACATCAACTATTAATTATTATCTTCTATTAATTACTAAGTTGAAAATAAAAATCCAGTTTGTTCCATAGAAAAATAGAATGTTTTCCCAAGGACTCTTTGTATTAATATTTTTTGAGTTTTATTCCTTAAACCATGTCGAAGTGAAAACTGTATTGGTGAAATGAATAAGAAAGAAATGAAAAAGCATATACTTGTACATAATTATAATTATTTCAATACAAGCAAATTAGTATATCACTTTTAAGGAAAGTGTAGATGCTGTCCTCTCAGTGTGGGCATAGGTACTATACGGGAATCACATTTGTTGGTTAATAATTTACATAGGTCAGAAAATTAGCAGTAACTAGTGAAAATGAAAAATCCTTCTTTTATGCAGATATTTACTCAGAAATATTTAAAAACATCAAACTTAAGCAAATGTTGATCAAACTGAGTTTCCCAAACAGTAACAAGTGGACCGACATAAACTGCACATTTCTTCAAAGGTAGATCACAAATATTATTAAAAGCATTATTTTTTTACTAAAGTTTTTACTTCTTTTTATGTGCATTTTTCAATGATTTTAAAGTCTATATGTTAATGTGATTTATTTATAAATCATTTTGAATAAGTAAAATGTTAATATATTGCAGAGATAAGGAAAAATGCCAAGTTTAACTACTAGTTGATGAATTCATTAGGCAATTTAAACAAAACTGAACTCTTTTAAAAATAAAAATATAGCATAAATAAAAATAAATTAAAAATAGCATGAAATTTATGCTATTTTAGAAATTTTAAATATGTATTTTGGGGTTTTATTTTGTTGTCTTTAGTTTAAAGTATAACCAATGCTAATTAGATAATGTTGACTTTCCCCTTAGTGACACCCTCTCCTCCAGCTTATAAGATCACTTTGTCAACTGATTAGATTTTAACCAGATTATACACTAAGTATACAAAGGGGAAGCTTTACATTAAAGCAGGAACTGAAATGGGCTCTCAGGTGTGTGCACAAGGGTTGACTTCTATCCAGGCCTTTTGTGGCTTAGTTGCATAAAGATCATATCTAATATCGACTGAATGCAATTCCAAGCACTCTTCCAAGTATTCCATCTGTATTATTCTCTCTAATACAGCAACCCTTCAAGATGGCTATTATTATTATCTCTTTTTCTTTTCTTCTTTCCTTTCTTTCTTTCTTTTTTAAGGAGAAACTGAAGCATACAGTCGCTTATATGCACAACATCCACTTGCGTAGGGAAAAGTCACCAGTATTAAAATTTGCAGGTGACTGTGGTGTGCAAACGTCACTACTCTGCTAGTCTGTCACATCCAGTCACACTCTACTCCTACACGTATTCACAGAACTTCATGTCCTAATTCTGGCAAAACTCTGTGTGTACGTTGCCTCAGGCACATCTGAGATTTAGACCCTCGCTCAGCGGCAAGAGCAAGGAAGGATCTCTGGAGCCGGGCGAATCCTGTCTCCTAGGCAACACAGTTGCGCGCAGAACCCTCTCCCAAGACCTAGACAGGCGATGTCACTTCCTTAGTCCAGCCGGTTGCCCCCAGTGACGTGTTAGGCGGAAGGGCGGTGTTGGGTACCCAAGAGACCCGGCGTTGTAGAAGTCACTTCCTCCCGGGGACGCCGTCGCCTAGCAACTGCCTCCCGCCTACGTCTTTGGCCCCGCCTCCTTGCTTAGTCCGGGTTTCTGAGCGCTGCCAGGCCCAGACTGAGGCTAGAACCTCCTGCTCCAGGCGAGTGCCTCCGTCCTCCTGGTCTCTGGGAGACCGCCACGCGATTGGCGGGGGTGGGTACAGAACGCGGGACATTGGGGTAGCGACGGATGGCGGCGGTGACAGCCTCGGGGTGTGCACAGGCCGGGCTCTTGCTGGGGGCCCTGGCTCGTGAGCGGCGGGCGGGGACCTGGAGGGCACCTGGCCCAGCCGGGAGTTTGTGTGGTACTGGGACGTGCGCTGATGCGGGTGATCCTGCGGCCCTGGTCTAGGCCTTCAGCTTGGAGCTTGAGCAACAGCGATGTTAATACAGCATCGCGGAAACCTCTTTTTGTTTTTCCTAGCCTTGTTAACACTTTCGTGAGGGACAAAAGTGGCTTGAAAAAAATATCGCTGGCTATTTGTGGTTAAGCATTATGATTATTTTCTTTGCATAGAGCTATAATGCAAGCAATTTGTGTATAGGCTAGTGTTTTTATAACGTATACAATCCTCTTGGTGGACTTAATAGAGCATGACTAGTTGAGAAATGCTTTGCTTTTTTGAATGGAAAAGAGGAAAAATAGGATGTTATGTATTAATTGGCAACTTTTATTTTTATTAACCAATAGCAGTCATTTATTTGTTCATCCTTAAAATGCAAAACTGTTTAAGATAACTTCCATTGGCATTTTTCTTTTCTTTCTTTTTTATTTTTTAGAAAGAGATTTGTGGTGAGAATTTATTTCTTTACAAGAACTCCACATTTGTAGGTGAAGATGTAGTCAATGTTCATGTGATACTTTTTAAATTTGACTTGGCTATTTTTTTCTTTCTTCTTGTTTAGTTTATTTTTTGTGTTAAATGTAGTAATAGAAAATTTTAAGCATGCAATAGTCTGATTTGGTTTTCATCTCTTTCAGCCACCATCAAAGGTTGAATGAATTGCTCCAATTATTTATTAGCTATTTGATAAAGGTAACAAGAAAAGATAAAGTATGTCTGACGAAGTTTTCAGCACAACTTTGGCATACACCAAGAGTCCAAAAGTTACCAAAAGAACTACTTTCCAGGTAAAATATTTCAAGACATTTTGTATTGATTTTTGTATTATGAATGTGGGACCTTGGTGGTTATAGGAATGGTCCTTTATAAAGCAGGAGTAAGTCTTCTGTTCTTTTTGAAGTTTTGCAGATCATCTATCATGTTTGAGCACCAGTATTACAAATCCTCCTTTGTGACTTTAAGGCCATCAAAATAACCTTAATTGTAGGTTCTTACTAAGTTAAAAGTTAAAATGCAACTTTAAATTGTTATTTTCACATAAAACCTTTTTTTTTTTTTTTTCTATTGTAGTACGAAGTTTTTTCTCCTGGGTCATTACAGTTTTTAACTTAACCTTTAAATTTTCAGTATGGGTTATATATGTTTCTGCAATATGCTTACAAAAAGTACAGTTTGGGGCTGGGGATATAGGTCAGTGGTAGAGTGTGTGCTTAGCATGCACATACTTTCTAAAAACAAAAACAAATAAACAAGAAAAACTCAACAAACCTCCCAAAACAAAACCAAAAAAAAAAGTACCACTTTCTTCCAAAATGGCAGTTTGTAACAAATCCTATATAAATCGAGTCCCCTCTTACCTATTACTATTTAGCTCAAATTATAATCTGCAATTAATTTGTTTGATATTGTGGTCTCCTCCAGTTTAACAGCAGGCACCATGAGGGTGTGCCCTTGGTGATGGTGATTTGCATTGAGTCTCCTCACTCAATTGGGTGCATGGTACAATGTAGGCTTGGAGTTAGTGTACGCTAAATAAATGCAACTTGTTTGAAAGAATTATTATTTGTTTACAAATTAATTCTAGATATTATATTCCATCCTATTTGAATTGGAATTGATTTTAATTATCTCATTTCAGGATGAGCTAATAAGAGCGATTACAGCTCGCTCGGCCAGACAGAGGAGTTCTGAATACTCAGATGACTTTGAGAGCGATGAGATTGGTATGTGAGAGGATGGAAAAGTAAAATATTATTCTGTTTCTTGCTTCATTACTTTTGACCTACTCCCCTCCTCCTAAAAAAAAAAAAAAAAAAAAAAAAAAAAAAAGACTTATGTTAAAATAATGCCATTGACTTCATTAGTTTTAGATTTCCAACTTTTAATGGGTTAGAGATCCAGTCTTAATTTTCAAGAAGTTTTTTGATTGTCCTTGATTGTTTGTGAATGTGTTTTTGAATATGTAAATTAACTGACACCAATAAAATGATGACTAGGGGTAAACTACATGGAAGAGGACAAGTTCTTCCTTAAAGTTAACACTGGGAGGCACAATAGCTAGTTGGTAACTGGGGTCCAGAAAGCTAAATTTTAGTGTACCTCAGAAGCACTTTTATAATGCTAGTTATAAGGTCTTATCAGGTCTTTGGACTATAATAAGGTGTCCTTTTAAAAACGACAGACAATATATTCACATTGTATATATCAATACCATTTTGATTTAATTTGCTGTATTTTAATTAGGTAAAAATATTAGTACTTTAGGCTCCATTCAAATATTAACTCTGTACCCCATATAGAATTCTGAACTTGAAATTCAGTGTTCTACTCTTTGATATATATTCAGTCAATAACTCAATGTTCTCTGTAAAAATAGTAAATCACTGCACTATTTTTAAGTTAGCATTCTTTATTATCTTTGTTTTAGTAAAATCTAATATTTTTGGTACGGATGCAATTGCATTTACAACATTTATGTGGAAAACAATCTAGTTAAACTCTTTTGCTTACAAATATTCTTGATTTTTTATGATGAAATGATTCACAAATGAAGATTTTACTCTCCAAAATGGAATCTGAATGTCCCAAGGCTGATTGTTATTTTTTGGAATCTTTGGATGGCATTTCCCAGAGTAAGTGCAGTACTTGGCACCCTGTGGGCACTCAATAAATACTTTAAATAAATTAATGAAATTGAAAATGTTATTACATAAATTCAAATTCAGGACAGACTAGATTAGCTGTTTTTAAGAGCTGCAAAATAAATTTGCACTTAAACATGGTTATAAATTTACTTCAAACCCTTTCTAGACTTTAAGGTAATCTTTCTTTTAAAAAAAATTAATATGACCTTAAGAGATTTAGAATATACTATTGAAAACATTTTTTCTTGTCTGTTTTCAGTTTCATTGGGTGATTTTTCTGATACCTCCATAGATGAAAATTCCATTAAGAAAAAAATGAATGATTTTCATGTATCAGATGATGAAGAAAATAATTCTCCAAAACTATCTTTTTTGAAAACCAAGAAATCAAACAGTGACATAACCAAAGATGGGCCAGAATTTTCTGTCAAAAACAACGAAGATGTGGCACCTGATGGTTATGAAGACATGGTGGTAAATTCCTCATCAGAATCTCAGCATAAAGATCAAGAAGTTGAAAAAGAGAGAATTAAACTAAAACCTAAACCCAGAATTTTTTCGCTCAAAAGCACATCTTCGGGTACGTTGTTAGATACTACAATTGTATTTCTTGAAAATTTATTTTAAGACAATAATTTCAAAATATCTTTATATGGTAGGTAGTATATAGTTAAAAAAATAAGTCATATTTAATTTACAGTTTTGTACAAATAAGACAACTGAACCACAGAGAAAACTCATAATTCTGATATCCAGTTGTATATTCTGTCTTCAATTTCTTCTGGTGCCTAATAAAAAGCCAAAGCACCTATAGTTATATATAGCTGCAGCTCCCAAAACACATATGCCCATAAGCTTAAATTTTGTTCTTAGGGATGGAAACACAATGGGATGCTTCCTTATTCACTCTATACTCTAAATATTAAAACTGTCATTTCCAGAGCTGAGTCGTCATAACTCAGTGATAGAGTACTTACCTAACATGTACATAGCCCTTGTTTCAATCTCCATCACCACAAAACAATCATTTCTAAACCAATATTTTGCCAGAACAGTTTTTTGGCATTGATATATTTTAAGTGTCACTGCTATTTGTTTATCAAAGTTTCCAGACACTCCTTAAGAAAATAGAATCTCCATTTGATCTTTCGATAGCATTGGAAAATTTACTAAAATTCAGTTTTCTGAAAGGAAATTCTTGGTGTGATCTGGGAATACAAGAGTTCTCCCAAGTATTCTACTGAACTCCAAGCACAGTGGATCAAAGGTGGAACAAAGCTGGAACCCGCCCCTTGAAGTCCTTTGGAAGATGCACAAAAATTTATGGATGCAAGGTTAAGAGTTTGATATCTTTCAGTCTTGTTCCTTTCATTTTATAAAGAAAATTTTAGTTGATGCTAGCCTTAGTAAAAATCTCATCAGTAAATACAGTACTGGTGAACATTTCATACTTTTCATGTTAGATATTACTGATAATATCAGACAAACTTTATTTCAGGCATGCATTAGGGAACTACTTCCTTTTGCCCAGCACACAGAATCCCACTAACTTTGAAAAGAAGGAAAGATGCAAAAAACAAAAACAAAACAAAAAAAACCCTTGAATAATGTCTAAGACACTGAAAAACAAGCCATCATAAATTAGTTATATCTGACTTCAGCAAATAGGTTAAGTCTCACTGTCCTCATAGGGAGGAGGAGAAAACCTGCTCTTCCTGTCCTACAAAATTGTTTTGAGAATCTAATGAATGACTCTCATAGACTGTAATACACTACAAAAGTGTAAACACAAAGCATAATGAAACCATTAACTTACTGACATATTTTCCCAGGGTAATGAGTGAAACTGACAATGGAGAAAGGGAACATACTTGACCTTGGTTATTTAAAAAATATGAGCATTTAGCATCAAAAACAAAATGTTCTGAAACACGTGGAAGAATAAAATTAGAAATGAATGGTAGATAACTAGCAAAATAAAAATTTACCTATCATGTTAAAAAGGTGCAGTGAGTTAAGATGAACAAAGACATATGTATTTTAGCCTCAAGGTGGCAGCATGACTGCAAATGCTCTACTTAGGCATCTGCAATATTATGTTCAGTATATGTAACACAAAAATAGTAGCTTAAGTAGAGAACTTAGATATTTGATTATAAATGTTAAAAAGCATTTGGAAATCTATAGACTTTTTTCTATCTTAGAAATTTCTAGTACTTCTGGAAGAGGAATTTTAGTATAAGATATATTAAAAAGTCATTATTTTCAGGTTTTTTATGTTCAAGAATAAATTTGAAAATTTATTTAGTGTTAAGAAAAGTGTGCTGTATAGAATTCTTTAAGGACCTAAATGAATATATGAATGATTCATTCATGAAAGAAGGACTGTGCTTTATGAGCTTAGCCTTATTCTTCTATAACTTCTTAGACTTGAAATGCTTACAACAGTATTGGAATAAATTAAACATTCTATTATTATTTAGCATCTATCTATAAGCAAATTATTTTACTTATTCATGCATATACAGTGAATATATTATGTCTCATCATACTAAAAGCATTGTGATGGTAAATAAGAATGCAACATTGAAAAGGCTTAGTACCAATCATCTAAGACTACAATTTAGTAGGAAGCATAGAACAAAAAAAATAATAATAATAATAAGTTAGTAATGGTGGTGGTAGGGCAAATCATGGATCCCTACTTTTCACTGACTATGGTGGAGATATGTGTTAATCCACCAATATCACACAGATGGATTCAGGGAGAAACTGTTCCAAAGAACACAGGAGTGATTCACAAACCAAAAGAAAAGAAAAAAAAGGCTAAGAAATGTTTACCACCATTGTTAATGTCACTGAGCACTTGTGATATGTCTGGCACTGTGTTACATACTATATATTCTCTTGCCAAGAACCTATAAGCACTTAGAAAATTTTAACTGATTTGAACAGTGGGAAATCTTCAATGTAGATAGAGGTCAAATAATTTATATGAGGATATATAATAAGTGTCAGAGCCACAACTCAAATAGGAGGTATTTAAACTTGTCAAACTTATAGAAACAGAGTAGATTGGTGGTTGGTTGCCAGGGTCTTGGAGGAGCAGGGAATGGGGAATTGCTATTCAACAGTTTCAGTTATACCAGATGAGTAAGTTCTAGAGATCTGTGTTCAACATTGTGCCTAAAGCTATAGCTAGTACTGTATTACATGCTTAAAAATGTTTAAGAGGGTAGATCTTATGATAACTGTTCTTACCACAATAAAATAAAATGTTGACCTAGTACCTTCTTTTAGGCATTGTCCAATATTCTACTTAATCTGAGGTTCAAAAGATAACAAGTGTTTTTAGGAGGAGAAACACGAAGTGGATGTTTTAGGCAGATGAATCAGCTTAGGAAAAGATTTGGTGACAGGAAAGTTGTGTAACCTGTGTGTTAGTTCACTATCCCAGGAACACAAAATAGAAAATGGGTGTGCCAGCAGACAGGGCAGCAAGGCACTCAGGGACACACCAGGAAAGCCTTTCATTTTATTCAAAGGTTATTGAGTTTTTATTCTATAGGATTAGATAATGGGGAGCCCTTGTAGAATTTTGTGAAGGGAGTGATGGGGTCTGACATTTTATAGATATCCCTGAGGCACTGTCTAGAAAGAGGAGATGAGGAGCTAACTTAGGGATGAAGAGCATAAAATAAAGGAGAGAGATATTTATCAAGTAGAATCAATGGCTGTAGTGATTCTTTGGTTGCAGGCAAAATGGAGAGAGGAATCTAGGAAGATTCTTTGACTTGAGGTTGAACATTTGACCAGAGTTTTAGATATAACTAAAATTGGCAAGGAAGCATTTATAGTGGTACCAGTTTGACAAGATTGTGGAATCCTCTAACAACATTCATAAGCCCTTTGGTAGGTAAAGAAGATGTATGTATTAATTAGCCTAGTTGTAAAGTTTTAGAAGAATACATTGGTAGACTAGTGAAGAAGTATGTGTAATAGGTAAAATTTAGGCAAAAAGTATATAAATGAAGAAAAATCAGTGTTTTGAGGGCTAGAAGCATACCAGCATACTGGTTCTTATTTTAAACTTCAACTTGGGAAAAGCAACTGAGAAATTTCATTCATTTATTTTTTTCATTTGTTTGTCTTTGTGGTGCTGGGGATAGAACCTGTGGCCTCCTGCATGCTCAGTTGTGTGCTCTATCACCAAGCTAAATCCCTTTGGACTCAAAGAATGGTAACTCACTAGTCATGTTTTTTCATTCATTCCTCCAGTGAGAGGGTAAGACTTCTATCCCTTGTGTGCCAGTGTCATCATTTTCATGCTTGTAACAGCACTTACCTTTGTCTTGTCCTTGTGTTTGTCTAAGAAGACCAACAATCCCAGCTACTCAGGAGGCAAAGGCAGAAGGATCCCAAGTTCAAGGTCAGGCTCAATAGCTTAGTAAGACCCAGCCTTAAAATCAAAATAAAAAATAAAGAACTGGAGATTTACTCAGTGGTAGAGTGTCCTTAGGTTCAATGCCCAGTTAAAACAAACAAACAAACAAAAAACCTTTGCTATAAATGATCTCCCTTCCCAACCTGTTAAGTCCTTGGACAGGGCCATTGTCATTTTTATGTTATGAGGATCAATAGTGTGTACATAGCTTGGCTTCAGGTACTTTAAGATTTGATGCATGAACCTCCTCATTTTATTGAGGCAAGGTTTTATGTTTTTTCAAATGTTTTGAATATTATGAGAGTTCATAAAGTTGAAGAGTTAACTTCTCATAAAACTAAAGTATACTGATTACTTTCAATATACTTTAAAGTATACTGATGGCAACATTGTTAAAAATTGGGGGCCATGAATTATTCCTTATCTGGATCTTATTGGAGCTTATGGAGAAGGGTGTGGTCTTCATCTGGACTTTCTAGGACATGGCACTGGAGGGAAGTTTGGTATCTCTGGGGCAGTGGTCAAAGCCAAAGTGTTTTTTGTTGTGTGTTTTTTTTTTCCCCCAATCATCTTAAAACATTTTATTTTTTAGCAGAAAATAGCAGCAGCCTTGAAACAGATGACCATTTTAAGCCTTTACCTCTGCCAAGGAGCTTGTTAAGAAAGAGTAGGCACGTGGAGGAGAAAGAAAGACTAGGAGAAGATAAAGAAACTGCTCTCAGTGAAGACTTCAATTCTGCACCTTCCCTTCCAAGTCTGGATGGCAGACAATTAGAAGCTGAGGAAAAAACATTCTCTGAAAACCTTGATCTTGAGGTTGGCACTACTGCTGAGCTGTTGAATTATTTCTTGAATTCAGGCATTTGCCTCTGATTACTAGAAAAATAGAAAGAGAATGAATTGTGTGCATGCATTTATGTGTATGTATGGGTCTTACATGTTTGCTTCTACAATTGATATGAAAATAATTTTAAGCTTTTTTTTAAATAGACTATATTTCACTGAGTCCAAAACTCCATCAATTATAAGACATACCATTATTTTAAATACCACTAAGAAGGAGCGAGATGCTTCCAATTAAGCCATAATTTGTTTTTTTAAGATTCTACCCATTTCAGAGAAAGTAATGTGTTAAAATAATTTTGATCTAATGAGTCTACATAATAGTGTATATAATACTGTATATCTCTAATAATAATACTGATATATATATATATATATATATGTATATGGATATATATATATGTATATATATATATATATGGATATATATATATATATATATATATATATATACATATACATATACATATTGAATTATACAATTTATGGCTAAGGACAATATTAGTGTCATTTTATGCATTTGGTTTTATTCATACAACAAAGTACTGAATGTTCATGACACTGCTTTATATTCTTTGGGATATGCCAAAGTGAAGTTCAGATATGACTCTTTGAGTTTCCAGGAGGAAGTCTGCTATGCAGCATTATTAAGGGAGAACATTTGTCCCTTCCTTTTATATTTCACTATAATAAGTGAACTTCTTCCTTACATTTTGAAGGAGAAAGTATGGGAAAAACATTCGTCCTCCATAATCTGTGTGTGGACAGATCAGGGAAAAAGAACTAGACATTACCTGATCAATCTTACCTCTTTTTCTTATCACTTACCTGCCATCTAAGTGTGTAAGGATGCACTCTCTGGGAGTGGTGCAAGAGGAATCAAGTCAGGATACTGATTCAAATTTTGCTCAGCATTTCTGTGCTGTTTCTTAATTTGTTCTAAAAAATCAAGAGAAGAAATCCAAATAAGTATTTTGTATTTAATTATCTGATCAATTGAAAATTGTATTCATTTCTTATGACCATATAACAAATGGCCACAAGCTGAAAGATTTAAAACAACATAAATTTACTCCCTTAGTTCTGAAAGCCAAAAGTCCTAAATCAAGACCCAAATCAGCAAGACCCTGTCCCTTCAAATGGCTTTAGGAAATCCTAAAATTTTCCAGAAATCCTTGGCATTTCCTAATTTACAGCTTTATCACTCTGATCATTGCCTGCATCACCACATGACCTCCCTGTTTCCTTTGTGCCTCTGTTTCTCCCTATTTTCCTAAAAAAGATACCATCAGACATTGGGGATCTAATTCAATGGCTCATCCTAACTACATGCAAGTACCTTATTTCCTCTTAAGGACTTCTGGATGACCTGTATTTTGGGGGCACATCATTTAAACAGATACATACCTAACTTTAAGTGATATTTTTAAACATTTTTATGTCTCTTTTTGATTAATAAAAAGATTGCTAAAATTATTAAAGTTACATTATACTGTGAGAAAAAAAAATTAGCAGAAAATATCCAACTATAATCCCATCACATAATAGCAATGAAGTTTACTATTCTTACCCCCTTTAAAGCTATTCTCCCACATTTTTGTCACTAATGTGTCATCTTAGTCTGCATCATGTTTTGTGTTGTGCTTTTTCTATGTCTCTTAGCATTAGGTTATGAAGCGTTTCCATGTTGCTGGGGATTTTAAGACCACATGCACCTTAATGTCTGTAACATAGCCATAATTTACAACTGTTATCTTATTGCTAGATACTTCTATATTTAACACTTTAAATGTTTCGTATTTTGCAATATGAAAGTCTTCCTGACTGTGCTGTAAGCCCACTATCTCAGGGATTTCCCATCTAATTTTTCTTTTTTTCCCCTATGTATAACAACTTCTGGCTCCTCATGATCTATTCCATCTACATTGAGTCATGCTCTAACTTCTTTATCTTTGTATAAACACTCAATTGAAACTGCACCCTTCCTTCTGCCTTACAGTCAGTAACAAAATACCTGAGATAATCAACTTAAAAGGAGGGAAGATTCAAGAGTTTGGGGAATTTAGTCCTTGGTTTCTTGGTGGGGTTGCTTTGGGCTTGTGGCAATGAAGCGCATCGTGGTGGAAGTGCATTGTAGAGATCTGTTCACCTCATGGCATCTGGGAAATAGAGAGAAAGTGGAAGGGCCAGGGTCCCAGTATCCCCTTTAAGCATACACCATGAATGATCCAGCTTTCTCCTGCGAGACTACCTCCAAACGCTTCCACCACCTCCCCATAGTACATGGGCTGTGAACCAGAATCTTAACATATGGGCCTTTGCGGAACGTTGAAGATCCCAGCTATAGCATAATCCCGCAGATGTCACAATCAGATATTCCAAGGGTGAGCTGTACAGGCTTCCTCACTACATCCTTACTTCCTACCTTTTCTCTGTGTGTTTGCGTGGGAATGATTGAGGATCATTTTTTAAAATGACCTAGCATCCTAGAATCAACTCTGTTGATCAATGCACAGTATTTTATTATGGGATTTAATTTGTTAACATTTTATTAAGGTTTTTACATAAATATTTATGAAGTCTGTTGATCTATATATTTTTTTCTTATAAGGTTATTATCAGACTTGTGTGTCAGATGAGTTAGGCAATAAATATTCACCCTTTATTTTCTAAATTTGGTAAGAATCCTTGAGGAAAAAGATTCACCAGTTAAATGATCTGGGCATAGAAATTTCTTTGCATTAAATTTTATTTTTTATAGATATATTGGTATTGAGATTTTTCATCAGTTTGATAATTTTTTAAAAAATAAATTTGTCTATTTCACCTGACATGTCAAATCTATAAACATGCTTTTTCTTGATAGTAGTCCCCTATCATTTTTAGGATCAGGGGTCATCATATCATTTCATCTTTTATTTCTGACATATTTAATTTATGATTTTTATCTTTCTTTTTCAATGTTGGTAGGCATTGTTTAGCTTTATGAAACTTTTCAAAGAACCAATTTTGGCTTTGTTAATTTTCTCTATAGTTTGTTTTCAGTTGGGCTAATTGTCAATTTTTATTTCTTCTCTTTATTTTCTTCAATTTGTTTAATTTGTTTAAGCACAGGCTGATTTGTTTAAGTTTGAAAGTTTTCTCCTTGATTTTTAAGTCTTGAGTCCTCTGTTGAAAACCACTGAAAGCTATACATTTTTTTTTCTATACTGCTGAACATCTTACTTTTTCAATGTCCTTTCTTTCCATCATGATTTTCTTTAACCTATTGGTTATTTTGTGATGAATCATCATTTTTCCCAAATATTTGGGTCTTCTCTAGATTTACTGTGGTCCAAAGAATATATCTTATATGATTTCAGATTGTTAAGAGTTGGTAATGGCCCAGCCTAAGTGTATCCTGTGTTAAGTTCCATTTGTATTAGCAAAGTACACTTGTTTTTCAGGTATAGGATATAATGTTTTAGAATTTCAGTTTGGTTAAGGTGGTTGGTAGTATCACTCAGATCTTCTCTATCCTTACTGATTACTTTAAGTGAATGTCTTATAATAACAGTTTGAGTCACATTTTTTTTTAAATCAAATCTGAGAATCTATGCATTTTAATTCTGATGTTGTGTCAATTTATGAGTGTTTTCTCCATTTACCATAAACACTGATGCAGTTGGATTTAAGACCAGTTTATTACTGTTTTTTTTTCTCTTTGCTTTGTTATATTATTCGTCTGTTACTCCCTTCTGCCATTTATTTGTGTTTTTATTTTCCATTTATTTATTTATATATTTATTTATTATACTGGGAATTGAACCCACCATGATATATTCCTGGCCCTTTTGTATTTTCGACAGGGCCTCACTAAATTGCTGGGGCTGGTCTTGAACTTCAGTTCCTGAGTCACTGGGATCACAGGAGCATATGGTCAGCTCTGTTGAACTTTAAACTGTCCCTGTTTGCACTATGGAGTTGATTCTGTATTTCACATTCCATACAGAAGCCTCGCAACAGTTCAGTTCCTTGTAGTGCCTCGTCCATTGTGCTGCTTTTGGCATGGATACTACGTCTACATGACACAATTCCCACAATGTCATGTTATAATTTTCACTAATGAGGCTTTTAAACTTTGTGTCTTAGATTTTCAAAGAATTAAAAGAAGAAAAGAATGAATATTTATAATTTTCTTTTATATAGTGATTCTGAGGCTCTTCTTCCTTCCTATATATCCAGATTATCACTTCATGTTATTTCCATTTAATGTTTTGTTTTTTTTTTTTTCTTGAAGGGCAGATTGGTCAGTGATAGGTTTTCTCAGCCTGTGCCTACCTTGAAAGTGCTTATTTTATCTTTATTTTTGAAGGATGAATTAGTTGAACATTTTGACTGATAGTTCCTTTCTTTGACCCCTACCTCTTTAGCAGTTTCTATTGTTCCTGGCCCTTCCTGTATCTGTTGAGAAATCAGCAGTCACTCATTTTATTATACTCCTATACAAAATATAGGAGTTTCTACCTGTTTTCAGTATTATTTTCTACCTGTTTTCAGTATTATTTTCTTTCAAGATTTATCTTTTTTTTTTTTTTTAATTACAACAGTTTGATTATAAATAAGCACGTAAGTCTGGTTTCTTTATATTTTCTGTGTGGAGTTAGTTGAGCTTTTAGGACCTACAAGCTAATACCTGCCATGATGGGAAGTTGTTTTTTGTTTTGTTTTTCCTTCTTTTTAAAATTTTGCTACATTATTTTCCTTTTCTTTCCTTTTGGGGCTACAATTGTATATGCATACGTTGAAATTTTTTGATGAATCTCCCTGATCTCAGAAGTTGTATGTGTCTTTAATCTTTTTTCTGTTTCTTTAATCTTTTTTTCCACTTGTTTACATTTCTCCAGGTTCACTGATCTATTCTTCCATCTCTGATCTGCTATTAAGTCTCTCCAGTTAATTTTTATTTCAGTTATTACAGAGTTTAACTCTAGAGTTTTCATTGGTATTTTTGTATTTTCTACATCTCTGTGATCCCCATCTGTTCAGTGTCATGCATACATTTTCCTTAAAGTGCTTGAACAATCTTATAATAACTACTTTAAAGTCTTTGATAATTTCAACAACCAGGTTATCTCAAGATTGGTTTCTTTTTACTACTGTTTTTTTCTTTGTCTTTTTTTCTTTTCTTTTTTTGCCTTCATGAGTCTATGTTGTTGTCTTTGTTTCTTCATCTGCTTAGTGACTTTTAATAAAATACAGGATATTATGAATGATGTGTTGTAGAGATTCTAGAGTGCGTTGTGTGCCTGTGAGCATATATTCTGGTAAGTAGATTTTGTGTCTAGATACAAGTTTTCACTTCTTGCTCCCTTGCAGTAGATATCAGTAGGAATTCCTGCTCAGTTCTTCCAGTTTCTAGCCTCTGTGGTTTCGTAAGATCTTCTGAGGTCTTCTTTATGCCATGTACAGATGAGCCAAAGGTTTTAGAAGAATTCTGCATATTCCAAGGCTACTTCTTCCTCAAATGTATTGACTCTTCTGGGCTCTCAAGCCAGTCTACTAAGTCTGTAGCCTTCTACCACTTGAACTCTACAGCTTGAGATATACCATAAATCCTAAAGCTACAAATGTGCAAATCTCTTCAAGTGTAACTTTGTCTTTCAAGGTAGACTCCAGTGACTCAGCCCTTCTGACATTTTCCCAAATGTTTCCTTCTCATTGCTTTTGATATATAATTTCCTATGTGTTCATAAAATATTGAAGGAAAGAATATTGCTATTTATGCAACAAAAATAAAATTCTTACATTATAATATCATCACCTTTAGGCTAGTTTATTCTGTAGAGAATTGGGGTTTTTTGGACACAATACAATGATTTCTTTTCAGATTTTGAGTAAAGTTCATGTGCTTGAAATTTATGTACATTTTTCACCTGTAATATTTGGAAGTAGCTGTCTACTTGGTTTTATAGGTTGCTTTCATTTGGACTACTAGTAATAATTGTTTGAAACTAAAATTTATCAGGCACGATGGCACACATCTGTAATCCTAGCAGCCTGGGAGACTGAGACAGGAGGATCATGAGTTCAAAGCCAGCCTCAGCAACTTAGCAAGGGCCTAAACAACAACAGCAAAAAGGCTCAGTGGTTGAGGCCCATGGGTTCAATCTCAAGTAACCCCCCCCAAAAACAAAAATGAAGAAGAAGAAACTAAAGATTTTTCTTCTGTCTTGATACTGTCCTTGAAAAAGAAAATTGGAGAAAGAGACATCAGGATCAAATCTTTACCTTAAAAATACATAATAGATTTGATTTTAGAAGAGCAGGAGTTTTAAAAATTGCTAAAAATAAATTTAGACATAACATTTTGATACAGAGCTAGAATGACTCTTTTAGTGACCCCTTTTACTGACCCAAACACCAAGGGAAGCATTTTTACCTCTAGTGGCTTATGATTTTTTATGTAATTTTTAAATTTATATATGACAATTCTTATTACATATGTAGAGCACAATTTTTCATATCTCTGGTTGTACACATAGTATATTCACACCAATTTGTGTCTTCATACATGTACTTTGGATAGTAATGATCATCACATTCTACCATCATTAATAACCTCATGCCCTCTCCCCCTCCAACCCCTCTGCCCTACCTAGAGTTCGTCTATTCCTCCCATGCTCCCGCTCCATGTCCCACTATGAAGGCTTAATGCTTTTTGAGGTTTCAGCAGCAAACTTCTAATAATTCAGATTCCAAAGTTATAGGATGGTTTTAATAATGCTATGATGTCCATAAATACTCGTTAAATGCATTTTTTATTAAACAGGATCCATTGTTATCAAGTTTATCATCATCAGCTCTTAAAGAAAGTCTTGGAAATTCTTTTTCACTGGCACCTGAGGGAAAAGCATCTATAGAAGGTAATTACATTCTAACTAATGTGTATTATTTATGAACTCTGTGTTGTTTAGGACACTGTAAGAAAAATAATACTTTTCACGGTTACAGGGAAAATATATATTTGTGTTTCCCTGGTTTTTCAATCCTGACTGCATAGTTGACTGTATGACTTTAAGTGCAGAAGTAATCACTCTGCCTCAGTTTCCCCAAATCTTGCCTGTCTCAAAAGACTATTGTGGGGCTGGGGTTGTGGCTCAGTGGTAGAGCGCCCCTCTAGCACAGGTGAGGTGCTGGGTTCAAGCCTCAGCACCACATTTAAAAAATAATAATAATTAATTAAAGATATTTAAAAAAAGACTATTGTGAAAATTAAATGATAGAGTACAATTTAGCCACTGGCACTGGCTACTTCTAGGCACAAATGGAACGATCACTTAAAGTGAATTATTATACTATGCACATTGCTGCAATGATCTATATAGTATACATAATGGCTAGGTGGACTTCCGAGGTTTAACCTTGGTTTGAATCTAGCACTTCTACATGAGCAAAGTAACAAGCCTCTCTGACTTTGTATAATGTTTTTTTAAAATGTGGATAATAATAATATCTACCTTATAGGGTGGTTGTGAAGTGTAAGTAATAATAATAATAATACATGTAAAACCTTGAACAGTACCATAGTAAGCACGTAGTAAATGTGAGGTGTAAGTTGTGAATGTGGTTTGTTTTCTTAGGGCTTAATGAGAGCTAAAAGTCACAGCTGTTTCTAGGACTGGGAGGCATAACTAACATTTATTAGGTGCTTACTATGTAGTATAATTTTTGTCATTTTACAGAGGAGAGAAACTGAGGTGCAGACATTGGGAAACATAGCCAAGGTCAGTGCTGGAGCCAGAGGTGGAATCTTTGGCTCCAAAGTTCTTGTTTGTTTCTCCAAAGAACCTAGTAATGAATTGAATCATATGCGCTTTTCATGTGAATATATGACTGTAATTATAATGGGATTTTAAAACCCATTTACCTCTAAATAAGTTCAAAGGGGAAAAAAGGCCATAATGAAAGCCCTAGAATTAAGACTTCTAATGATGAAAATACAGTTTGGGCCTGGTAGAAATGAAAGTTATTGATCCCTACAGAGAACACTGATTTCTTTCTGTCAAGCACCCTGAAATGTGGTAGAATCTGAATAAAAGACACAATTCTATAAAAGAACAACCAAGTCCCCTCCTGACATCCCCCTGAACCTGTCCCTGGGAGTACTGAGGGGATAAGAAATAGATCTGCCTTTGGTGCCCTTGGGTATGGGACGGCGCACTGCAGCACCGCATCCTGGTGGGCCTGAACCTAACTGGACTGGCTTTATTCGCTGCATAAAATTACATTCACTCTTGGTTCTCTCTGCATGTATACAGCTCATCTGTGATGCTAGTAACTGCAGTGGCATGCAGATATGTGCCTCCTGTTTTCACAGTTTGTTGTTCCAGCCAAGAGCACACAGGCTTTAGAACTGAACAGATGTTGCCATCTCAGTTACTTGGTTTATATATCAACTAGTTCTTTTGATGTGTGTTGTTTTGGGGTAGTGATTCCATTATAATTATGACTATGCTGTTTATGCAGAGTATTTAGTTTTGTTAAGTGTTTCATTAGATGAAGAGTAGCCATTTTTCTTTCGTAGAACACTTTGGGGGAAAATATCATTATGATCATTTTTTTCATATTTTATGTTGCAAGAAAAAAGAGTACATAGGACTGGGGATGTGGCTCAATGGTAGAGCACCTGCCTAGCATGCTTCAGGCCTGAGTTCAATCCCCTGCACCACAAAATTAAAAAATAAAAAAAAGGAAAAAAGAGGTTATATACAATCTTCATTTAAAGGAATGTATAGCATCTGCTTATCTACTTTTAATTGAGGAGAAGGTTTTAGTGCTGTTATTCCTTCTCAAAATAGATCAGAATGGAGAATTTCCTGAAAACCATAATTCCTTGAAATTAAATGAAAATGAAGAAAATTCAGATATGATAAACTGTGTCACTGCTGAACTTGAGAAACCCCAGGAAATTCAAGTGCCTGCTGACAGCCTTGAAGAAGAAAAGGAAAAGGCTGAACTGGTGACAGATGGTGACTCGACAATGGATCCCTTGCTATTTCAGTCTCATACCAACGCAACAGAATCTGCAAAGGTATTTCTACAAACTTATCTCTTTTGTACTACAGCTTGAAACTTGAAAAAGGGCTTGAAAGTGTTGTGTCTTCTGTGTTGTGTTCTATACTTCTGTATTACTTGTGGGAAACTCATCTTTTGATAGCAACATGATGTTGTCAAATGCTTCCCACTTAATTCAGTAGAACTTTATCTTCAAGAAAGATTTTCAGTTAGTATAATGAAACCCAGTGTTCCGTTAAAAATCACCAGTGGTATGCTCCTAATGTACTTTATAGTATCTCAGAAATACCTATAACTGTATATGTTTCTATAAGTCTTCCCATTATAAAAAATGTAGCTGTCTGGAACAATTTTTGAGATTTTTGAGATAGTGAAAGCTTTTATAAATATCATTTGAAAACATTTTAACTATTTTCCTGAAAATCAAGAAATGCTTAATAGATTATCATGAGGAACATTATTATTAAAATCTTGAGAAACAGATTTATGGCACACAGAATTATGAGGAACATTATTATTAAAGTTATCATGAGGAACATTATTATTAAAATCTTGAGAAACAGATTTATGGCACACAGAATTACTTGTTCCTACAATTAATTGTACCAAAGTACTACTTTTAAAATGAATAGTATAGCATTTTTACTCTTTATTTCTCCTGAGTTTAGTGTTTATCTCTTATTACTGCAGTTTGCTAGCAGCAATGCTTACGTTACCAGGGGAGGAAAGTAGTTCTGGCAGAACACTAGTGACTGAACAGGACTTTCATAATATATAGGGTTTTTAAAAATTAAATGTATGGGAAAGGATCTTAAGTCACGTTCCAAGTATATTATCCTTAGCTGCCTTCCCTAGAAAAAAACTACTGCGAGTTAGAAATGTATTCATATCCATGTTCTTATTTTACTGCTAGCACCCACCTACCCATCTGTGTAAATAGAAAATTTTTTTTTTCTTAAAAGAAAGGATAGTCTTAGCTGGGCACAGTGGCATACTTGTATAATCCCAGTGACTCAGTAGGCTGAGGCAGGAGGATTACTAGTTCAAACCCAGCCTCAGCAATTTAGTGAGTTCCTGAGCAACTCAGTGAGATCCTATCTCCCTCTCTCTAATAAAATATTAAAAAAAAAAAAAAAAAAAGAGCTGGAGACATGGCTTGGTGGTTAAGCACCCCTGGGTTCAATCCCTCATACCAAAAACCAAAAGAGATAGTCTTAGCCAGGTGCAATGGGGGTATACTTGTAAACTCAGCTACTAGAGAGGCTGAGTCTAGAGAACTGCAAGTTTGAGGCCAGCCTCAGTGATTTAGCAAGGTCTTAAGCAACTTAGTAAGAACCTATCTCAAAATAAAAAGGGCAATGGATGTGACCCAGTGGTAAAATACCTCTGGGTTGAATCCCTAGTATCAAAAACTAAAAAAAAAAAAAATTAAATAGTGTACATCTTATAGGTGGAGCCCTTGAAATGCCTAATAGAAGCAATTATAAATTAGAATAAGCAACTTACATGCTTATTAGAATAAGTAACAAGTAAGATTATAACATTTTTTTTGGCTAGACTCTTGGCTTTATTCTCAGTCTCTACTAAGTGAACTTTCTTAGGTTTGAGTCTAATCACCCCCTTGTTAAAGTATCTTTGTTGGATCCTCATCATGAGAATTAAACCCAAACTCCTCACCACCACCTAATGATTTCACGTGAGTCTTCTCTGACCACGTGTTCCTCCACTCCCCCCACCATTCCCCAGGCTTCAGTACCACTGACTTCTTGTGTTTTTCAAAAATCACTCTGGGGCTCTAAGCACTTCTCCTTTCATCCCACAGATCATCACGTGAGCCCTTTCCTCATCAGTTTCTGATCAGCCTTACAGCAGCCTCTCAGCCCCTTTCTAGTCACTGTGTAGTTGTCCCACTTTCACCTCCTTCGTGAGTCACATTTGTTTATGATTATGGCCAGTCACTCTTCTCTGAAAGTTAGTATCCCTGAAGGCCTTTCATTCACAGCTTTGTACCCAATACCTTCTGTGCTTGACACATGCTAGATGCATAAAAAATATTGCTTTACTAACAGTTTCATCTCTAATCCTAACTGTGATTGTTCTGGTGAATAATCCATCTATGGATTATTAAAATGATTAAATCTTCTATTTAACAGAAGGTGATCGAAGATAAAAATATGAAGAATAAAAAGTCCACAAACAACAGAGCATCCAGTGCAGGTGGCAGGTAATTAAGTCATCAACATACCTCATTCTTGGGTTTTCATTCCAGCAAGACTCATTTAAATTTAAATTTTATAAGGTAAATTTGATTTGGCATTGTGGATTTTCTCTTAATTTTTTTCACCTCTCAGATGACTGGAATAGATACTTCATTATTAATCCCTACAGTGGATTATATTCTTTTATAGCAAATAATAAAAATAATAAAATGTTTACATCTATTCCTGATTGTTTGAAAGCCTGGAATATACATAATACATTCATTCTCCAGTATCTTCCCTCAAAGGACATTTTTCTTCTTCCTTAATGTCATTGCATGGCTCTTAGAATAGAGCTTCTTCTGTTTTTGCTGAGATATTAGATATAAAGTGATAGTAAAGCTGAAGTCCAGCATTATTCTTCTCTATCAGTATCTTTGTCTAACACATAAAAAATTGTACCTAAAGTCTCTGGGTTTTATGGACTAACTGGGTTTTATGGACTACAGTGACAAGAATTGATACAGGTTCATATGTATTGCTGCTGATGACTATTGCTAACTTCTCTGTGCTAATCAAAACCTTCTGCATCTTTTATTCAGATTATGATTATAATTAGTCAAGTAGAGCAGGGCCAGCCAACTTAGGTACATGGCTAGTACGTACTTTTTTTAGACACTGTAGGCAGTTCAGTCCCTGTTGTTAACTGCTCAGTTCTGCCCCGTAGCAGGAAAGCAGGACTTGCCCATACATAAATGCAGGAACAGATCTGTGGTGCATTCAGCTTTATCTATCAAGCCACAGGTTGCCCAGGTTGTCTCCTAACCCCTGACAGAGGGTACTATATTTTCTAACTTTATATTTAGAATGGTTTATGTAACAGAAAGTATTATAAGAAAATGTTAAAAAGTGCTTAAAACCCACTTTGTTAATATTATTTTCTCTGTATAACTTGAGATATGACCCATTTTTTAAAATCTTTTAGTTGTAGATGGACACAATATCTTTATTTTATTTATTTATTTTTATGTGGTGCTGAGGATCCAACCCAGTGCCTCACAAGGGCAAGGCAAGAGCTCTACCACTGAGCCACAGCCCTAGCCCCCGTGTTTTTTTGTTTGTTTGTTTGTGTTTTTTGTTTTTTAAGAGAGAGAGTGAGAAAGAGAGAGAGAATTTTTTTAATACTTATTTTTTAGTTTCGGTGGACACAGCATTTTATTTTTATGTGGTGCTGAGGATCGAACCCAGCGACCCGTGCATGCCAGGCGAGCGCGCTACTGCTTGAGCCACATGCCCAGCACCCCCACCCCGTATTTTTTTGAAAGGTTTTAATTGTAAACACCTAAAAAGTACAGCTTAAAATGATATCACTTAAAGTTATAAAGTTTAAGTTAGATTGAATAGCACTCTTCGTACACTAAGAAAGAAACTACTTTTTAGCTATATCATTATGAAAGTAATTATAACGTATTAAATAAATTACAATAGTTTTGAAATATAGATGCATGTATTCTAATAGATCTCTCTTCTATCAATTGCAATTGAAATACTTTATCTTGGTTCATTTGAAATTTTTCAGATTAATGACCTCTGAGTTTTTAAAGAAATCCAGTTCTATAAGGAGAAGTCCATCAGCAACTACCTCTTCTCACTATCTGGGGACTTTGAAAGTCTTGGACCAAAAGCAGAGTTTAGAACCTGACAAAGCAGATCACATAAGGGCAGCTGTTTATCAGGTAAAAAGAATTAATAATTTCCATATCAAAGAATGAAAAGACTTTACCAGAAATTTTGATGCTTTGGTGGTGGTGGTGTTGTTCTTGTTTCGGTCTTATAATTTTTTATTTGTTTTGTGTGCTTGAGGTTGAACACAGGGCCTCACAAATGCTTATCATGCCCTCTACCACTGAGCTGCACTCCCAGCCCCAAAAAAGTATGGTTTGATACTTAATTTGGGGCGGAGGAAAGTTTCCTTTAAAATACTTAAGCAAACCAAAGCTAGTTTACTCAATTATTAGCTTCTGTGCTTTTTTTTTTTTTTTTTTAAGATGATTCTAAGAGGAGAAACCATAATAATTTATAGAAATATAACAAAAGCCAAAATATTATAAGATATATGTTTTATCCTTTCTCATCCTAAAATTTTATATTGTTTATGAACAAAAGTAGTTCCTAAAGTTTTCTCTTCAGAAACATTGTTAATTTACACAGAAAAAAGATTTTCTCAATTTTTTTCAGTTTCAGTAAGAGTCACTTTTTTTTTGTTATATAGAAGAGTATACTTTATGAAATGGTACAAGTAATTTTGGGGAAAAATTTTGATATATTTGGCCACTATATTAAATATTTGAAGACAATATTATTAGTAGTAATTTTCTTGAATATCCTCAAGTTTTATTAGGAAAAAGAAAAATGATACCAGTTTAAAATTTATGAACTTTATGTTTTGCTTTTTAAAGCTTTGTCAAGTATTTTGAATATAGTTAAGATTTCTAATTCATTTGGTATACTTTGAATAGCATAGAACCTTTTCTTTATTCTAACAGGAGTGGTTGGAAAAGAAAAATGTATATCTTCATGAAATGCACAGAATAAAAAGGATTGAAAGTGAAAACTTAAGAATCCAAAATGAACAGGTATTTGTGAAATAAAGAAGTTGAAAATGTTCTGGACTGTTATGTCAGTAAAGTATCTGTGAATGTTTAACATTTCTAAATCAAATGTTTTTTAAATGTTGAAATAAGTTGTATATAAAAGACTTGATTTCTGATTTTATTTCTCTGGTACTTTATATAATTTTAGTTGGTCATAAATAGAACTTTTTATATACAGACACATTTTTATTTTATTTATTATGCATAGGATAGATATGGCATAACTAATTTTGAACTTCTGTTTGTAACCATCTAATTCACTCTTAAAAATTGACATCAGTTAGCCAAGAATACAAAGGGTCTTCAGACATCTATCTTTAGTTTTCCTCTTTTCGCTCTTGAGTTTTAGGTGTGTCTTCAAGACTATACCTGAGTTCTATACCACGTTCCATCCCATGGACCCAAACTGGACTCTTGTTCCAGTCCCTCCTGAACTTTCAATCTCTTCCTCTCACTCTTGCCTAATAGGCCACAATGGTCAGCTCTTTCCTGTCTTCTAAAGTAAAAACTCTGAAAAACCCCTTCATTGTCTGCTCAGTACTAAAACTGATTGAGAGAGACGTTTTCAAATTGAACAGCACTATGACAAATCCGTCTGTATGAGCAGACCTCTGTCGCTATGCTGTGTACCTGTCCCCACACTGGTAGCATTACACGGCTGTGGGCAGTGCTGTAGCCCTTCACACTGTAGCTGCACAGTACTTTACTTCTCAGTTGAGTTTCCTCCATGATAAGGTTTTATGTCATTTAATGATAATATTCTAAGTCAATTATTGGATATTATGTGATAATATCCTTGATGTACATCACATGCATATTTTCCAGTCTGACATATTTTCAACATTTAGAATGTTAGTGGGGTAACAACTTTATGCCTTGATATCATTCAAACCAAAAATCTGTTCTTACTATATGACTTGGCCTATTTACCTTACCCTTATTGTATAAGCCTATAATTTTCCAGAATTTTTTGACTGAAAAAATATAATATAATTTTTATAATACCCCTTAACCTATTAGAGTTTATTTTGATAGCACTTATTTTGTGCATTTCCAGAAATAATAATTTTCCTGCTTCTGACTAATATTAAGTCAGTATCTGAGAAATGTTTTTAGAAAAAGGATGTTTTCAGTCCTTTTTTTTTTTATTTTTATTTTTTTTAATTTTGAGACAGGGTCTCATTAAGTTGCTGAGGCTGGTCTTATATCTTCAGTTCTCTCACCTCAACCTCCCAGGTTAACTGGGATTATAGGTGTGTGCCACCACTCCTGGCTTGGATATTTTTTGAAATAAATTGTCTAAACCATTCTAAATAAATTATCTGCTTTGGAACTTAATATCTTTATGTGATGATTCTGGGAATTAAAGTGAAATATACATATATTTGTATATAAATATACGTTAAAATTTGTGTGTCTACTCCTACATTACCTGTATACCTATTATTTTTTCCAAAATAGAAAAAAGCTGCCAAGAGAGAAGAAGCATTAGCATCATTTGAGGCCTGGAAGGCCATGAAAGAAAAGGAGGCCAAGAAAATAGCTGCCAAAAAGAGGCTTGAGGAGAAAAACAAGAAGAAAACTGAGGAAGAAAATGCTGTGAGGAAAGGAGAAGCCCTACAGGTATTCACAAGCTTTAAACATCTTACTTAGTTATTTTTAAATATATGAAACCAAAATCAACGCTTCACCATATTTTTGCTTATTTTATAATATTCACAGTAAGAAATTCATTCTGATCTTTTTTCAGGCTTTTGAAAAATGGAAAGAGAAAAAAATGGAATATCTTAAAGAGAAAACTAAAAAGGAGAAAGAATATGAAAGAGCAAAGAAACAGAAAGAAGAGGAAACTGTTGCTGAGAAAAAGAAAGATAATTTAACTGCTGTTGAAAAATGGTAATCCAAAATTAAAAAAAAAATCTTCTGATAGATTTAATAACAGTTGAGGCTTTTCTAAAATTTATTTACTTGATATTTTAGTGAGCTTTTTTTGCTTCAGTGACCAAAAAGACCTGACAAGAACAATTAATGGAGGAAAAGTTTATTTTGGGTCTCATGGTTTCAGGGTCTTAGTCCGTAGATGTCCGACTCCCTTCTTTGAAGCCCAAGGTGAGGCAGAACACCATGGGAGAAGAGTGTGGTAGAAGAAGCAGGAAGTGGCCGCCAAGAAACACCAAGAAAAAAAGAGCTCTCCTCACCAGGGACAAAATAGAAAACCCCAGAGGCACACCCACAATGACCCACCTCCTCTAGCCACACCCTATCTGCCTACAGTTACTAACAGTTAATCCCTGTCACAGGGGTTAATTCTCTGATTAAATTAAGGCTCCCCAACCCATCATTTCACCTCTAAACTTGTTTGCATTATCTCACACCTGAGCTTTTGGGGGACACCACCCATCTAAACCGGAGCTCTTGGTATGTACTAATGCCTCTCAATCTCATTCTTTGCCAGGGCTGTTTTAGGGAATCTTTATTATCTATTCTCCTTTAACTTCCGGTGTCTTATATCATCCTACATAGGAATGAAAAAAAGGAAGCTTTTTTCAAGCAAAAGGAAAAAGAGAAAATAAATGAGAAAAGGAAGGAAGAACTGAAAAGAGCTGAGAAAAAAGATAAAGATAAACAAGCTATCAATGAATATGAAAAATGGCTGGTAGGTATTTGCTAAACCACTGGTGTTTTTTAAATGCCCTTTTGTGCCTTTTCTCTTCCTAAATCCCTGTACCCCACACCTATTGACTGTTTCTCCTGGAACTGCCTTGTTGACTCCATTCTCTCCTTCTGTACATATCATATCTTCTTCTATTTATCATTTCTGTTAATGCTTTGACTGCTCCCTCAAGCTCCCAGGCTGAAACTCCAGTTACACTTTCCTCCATCACTGCATTCCCACATTCAGCCTTTTACTAGTCACCTCCATTCTTCCTTGCTGTAGTTCTTGCATCTGACACCAATATTATAAGTGCATCTAACATACCAAGTACTTTCAGGTTATTTTAGGTTAAAATTGATTATGACACATAATAACACTAATGGGTGAGGAAGTTATTCCATTTTTTATTCTTTTTGTTTATTTATTTTTATTTCTGATAATGTCAAGAAGAAAGTCTTATTTGTTTTTAAATGAAAGACAGTAAGTTTGAGGTTTAGAAGGAATAGTATCTAGCTGGATTTTAATATAGTTGGTTTCAACTTACTTTCTGTTATGAAAGTTGCTTTTTGTTGATATCAGACTAAATACAGTTTTTTTTATTTTAAAATGCAAAAGATTATTTTATTAATCAATTTTAATAGATAATGATTTTAATAGACAATGTATTCCCATGGATAGTACTTACTGAATGAAGGAAACACATTTTTACGAACAGTTACACATTCACCTGATTTGTCAGTAAAAAATTTAAAATTCTCCACATTCTATCTAGTAGAATTTCAATGATACTCTTTTTGTTTGTTTAGGGGTTTTTGCTACTGGGGTGCAGGGGGTGTACTAGGGAGTGAGTCCAGGGGCATTTGACCACTGAGCCACATCCAACAGCCCTTTTTTTGTATTTTATGTAGAGACTGGGCCTTATTAAGTAGCTGAGGCTGGCTTTGAACTCTGGAATCCTCCTTCCTCAGCTTCCCAAGCCACTGGGATTATAAGGGTGTGCCACCATACCTGGCTATTATACGCTTTTCAAATTCTCATCTGCTAGTTGAGAAATGTCACCATGGGTCTTTTTTATTTGTATTTCTCTCATTAAACTTGAACATGTTTTCATTTATAGAAGGGTCACTTTTATATTTTTCTTCTGTAAACCATCACTTCATGGACAGTCATATTTCTGTTGGATTTTTGGTCTTTTTCTTATTGATTTGTAGAAGCTTTTATATGTATTAGGGAAATTAGCTAATCATTTCTGATATAAAATGCAAATATTTTTCCCACTCTATTGTTGGCTTCCCAACTTTCCTTATAGTATTTTTAAGCCACAAAGAATTTAAGTTTATATTTAGGTCTCAGATTTATCAATTTTTTTTCCTTTGACTTCTGGATTTTAAGCATAGTTGAAAACATGTTTTCCGTAATTTGAGGTTAATCAAAATTCTCCCATATTTTCATCTGATGACTTTAATATCTTAATGTCCTAACATTTGTTCTACCTAGACTTTATTCTGATGCATGATGGGAAATATGATCCCAACTTTATTTATTCCAACTAATCTTTTACAGAGTACCCCAATTTTTGCCACTGATTAGAGTTGCTATCTATTATATGATCAATTCCCATATTTAGGGGTCTGTTTCTTGAGTTTCTGTTCCATATATGTATCTTACTAATAAGCTTCATATGTCTAAATATTTGTCTGGAATAAGCTCAAATATTTGGTTCTTCTCTCACAGTATTTCTGACTATTCTTGTTTATTTTTTCATGTAAACTTTTAAAATCAACAGTAGTTACAGAGACATGGATCAAAGTTAGCTTTTGATGATAGGATAAAAGACACTTAGGAATAAACTTAAGAAATATGCAAGACTGATATAAAGAAAACTTTAGTACTCTCCTGTAAGTACCCAAATGAAGACTTAAGAGAATGGAACAAAACTGCACTCCGATAGAAACACTTAACCTTGTCATGTTGTTATAAAATTATCGGCTCTCCCTGAAGTAATACAATGTGATCACATTTTTAAGGAGCCAACAGAATTTATCATTATGTGTTGACTTTTGTTCCACTTTATGATAATTCCATGCAGAGAAGTAATAATAAAGTGATTGAAATTGATTTGATATCTGAATGAGGAAGGCAGTGTTTCATGATGGCTTCCTTAGGTTAAATTCTTGTGCATTGTTCTCAAAGATGTTTAAAAGTCTTTTTATATTAAGAAGATGTATGCTAACTGCTAGTAGCACAGTAAGTAAATGTAAAAGTTTCGGTTTTTAGTTTTATCTCTGTATTTCCTAGAAAATGTACAATGATTAAGTGATGATTAGTCAACACTATTTTTGATGTTTGACTGTAGTATTTAGTCACTTGCTCCTTTTCATCCTATTCATTGATATTTAAAAAAAAATAATTGCCTATATCCTGTCTCAGCTTTTCAGCACCCTACTAATTAAGATCAAACTTTTCTCAAGTTTTTCTCCCCACCATTTCATGTTAAATGGAATAGACACCCCCCCCCCCAAAAAAAAAGGGCTCATTCAGTCATTTCTGTGAACACAGACTGGTCACTGCTTTACCCCCACCTAGGAGGATGATCTACCTCTCTCTAAAGTACTAAAATGGCTAAGGATGTTCGGACTCCATCTTTTTCTTTCTCAAGATTCTGAAAGGAAGTTTCCTCTTTGCTTTAATAGATTTAGCAAGCATGCAAACATTCTATGACATGATGCCAAGACATGGATGTTAAAGACTGAAAAGGACTACCTCATTCATACCTCTCTTCATATCTTTTGCTATGTGTGAATAATAGTATGTGCATGGATTTTGCATCACCTAATTGTTCTTGAGACATTTATCTACCCATGTATGTACTGATAAAAGATGCATTGATAACTTATCACAATGTCTCTCTTCCCAAGCTATAGATCTGCAGAGGCAGGGTTTTCCAAGGGTTTCTCTGATCTTGCTTCTCTTTGAGGAATACGAGGAAATCATCAGTAGGAGGAAACCACCAAACTTTGTAGTGTTAGCAGAGAAGTAAAGAAGTGGAGAGATAATGAGTGAAAAGACCAAGGTTATTAACATTAGATATAGGGAGATAAATGTTCAGTTTTCATACTAATCCCCAGAAACTCAGCTATTTCATTGAAGATAGTATGTGCAGTGAAATAACATGGTTCTATAATTCATCTGGTATAATAAAAAGGTAAAAATGTGAAAGATTACATTTCCAAAATAATATGAAACTGAACTCTTCCTCAGTCAAGCAATAAAATACAAACTTACCCTTCCACTCCTTTGTGAAGCAACATTCTTTCTACCCTCTGAAATATTCCCATTATGTGGCAGGATATGTAATCTTAAATAAAAAATCAGCTCTCAGCTTGGCATTTCAGCCCAGCTCTGGTCCTCCATTTTCTGCTTCTCTTCATATCTAAACTGTTAGAAAGTTTTGCACCACTTCCACAATGCTACTAACCCTTTTCAGCCTCATCCATTCCAGTCTTGTCTCTGTCTCCATCACTAAACCAAGATCATGCTTGGAAAGTCACAGGTTTTCCAGTGCTTCTAGCCAATCTAACGTTTGCTTTCCTGTCCCCATTTTCCAAAACTCTCAGCCTGCTGCAGGGCTGTTTCCTCTTCTTTCTCCTACCTCCAGCTCCAGCCTTCCCTCTCCAGGTCACTTGTTGCATTTTTTTTTTTTAACCTAAGTTCGAAACACTGACATGGCCTGCAAGGCTCCATAGGATGTTGTTGTTCATCTCCCTTTTTTATTTTCTTTGGCTCCCCTCTCCTTTATCTAACCAAGTTTGGTCTCACTTTAAAGTGACTTTCCCTAAATCCCCTTTCTTTTCAAAGTAAGTGCTCTCTTCTATTCTTTATCATAATACTTATTTTTATATTTCATAGAAATTCTTACAATTTGGAATTATGTGTTGTGTATTTACTTGTTCATTATCTGTACATTTTGAAGCTTATCGGGATCCATATCTGTGTGTTTGGATTTTATAATCATTTTATACTTGACCCACAGTAAGAGCTATCTATGTTCACAATTGATTGAATAAACAGAAATCTCGAGGCAGCATTGTGCCAATAGAATAATAGACCCATATGTCACCTCACAACCTGGCATATGTTAGAATGTGATATATTCAGCATCAAATTCAGAGTAATGATGAATTCAGTGGAATAAGGGAGAGAGAAAGATATGATGGGGGCCAGATTCAGAGAATTTCAGAAATATTGGTCATATTTCCTTTTCTTTAATTGTGTTTGAGTTTTGAAGACATTACCCTTTAAATTATTTTCTATGGTTGCATTATTTATTGATGCCCTTTTTTTTGTAAAGTTAAGGGCTAACAAAGGTGACACTGACATGGCCTGCAAAAATATTGATAAAATATTTGATGTAAAGATAATATTTATTTGAAAATACACAAAGTACTAAAAATGAAAGGCCCCAGTGCCCATACAGGTAGATGGGCCAAATAATCAGACAGAAAATTCACTCAACCACTAAAGAAATGTTTGAATATATACTTAAGTTCAATGATAAACAAATATGAAAGTTGAACTTTCATTTATTGGTAAAAAATATGGAGGGTCTCTTGCTATGCTGGCACATGCAAGTTTTGCATCCAGTAAATTTACTTCTGAGCATCTGTTCTCAGAAAGTAATCACCAACTTCTAACAATTACTGTTTTTCAGCAATTGAATTATAGGTGTGTTTTTCCTATTTTGCAGAAATTTTAATATCATCATGTTTAATATTTACAAAGATGGAGTGACATAAACACCTTTTGATAGTATACAGATACAGTAGCAATATTCCCTAGCTTCTGTTCCTTTATAACCAGTTAAGCCAGGAAATAATAGAGAAGAATCTTAAAATGGATTATTTTGTTCTTCAGCAAGCAACCTGATTTAAAATAATGTTCAAATATGTGTCTGAATACATAGTTTTCTGTTTTTCTCTTTAGGAAAAGAAAGAAAGACAGGAAAGAATTGAACGAAAGCAAAAGAAACGCCATTCATTTCTTGACCACGAGGCACTTCCTCCATGGAGCCCTCCCAGTAGAACTGTGTTCTCGAAAGTCTTTTGACAATCCTTGTTCTTATTTACCAACTTGCCAATTTTAGTCACGGGTTTAGAACATTCATTCAATTACTTATAGTTGGAAAAATCTATTTTAATTAAATGGCAGGCCTTTCTGTTAAAATGAAAAAGATACTTTGGACTTTAATCAGTAAAAGCATTTTTGAACTGTAGATAAACTGCCTCAAATGAAAAGCTAATAATCAGGTTGCTCTTACTATGAAAATGCATAAAGCTTTATATGTCCTGATAATTCTGAAAGTGGAATGCTCCTTGATCACTTTCATTAACCTCTGCACGCAATTTAAATATGTTAAGCCCAATAAAAACAAGGAAACCATCTAGGTACTCTAATCATAGAAATAATTGGATTCGTCGATGATCATGCATTTGGATTCAGGTTTTTTAATGAATGTATGGTGGGGAGTGTGCATATATTATTTCTTCTAAAACTGATGTTTAGTTAAAAGCAGTTGCCTGTACACTGTGCAAGTTAGAATTTTGGTCAATTGAGGCCATAGTTCAATAAAACTGTAATCGGTGAGGCATTTTATTTATTTAAGAATTTTACCTACTATTTAATATGTGCGTACTTTACTCCGGGCTTAAATGACAATCATAGGCACTTTATAATGAAAGCTTTCTCTCTAAATTCTATCTCACTTTATTTACTAGTTCACAGATACCAAAAGACAGCAATTTCATGGTAGTGATATACTTACACATTAGTTATGGAAATTCCACAGGAGTTCAAAGTCATTATCATATAATTTTCTACAATAAAGCCATAAAAGTTATGAAGGTGACACTTGTCCTTTTCACTAATCCAGATATAAAGTCTGTATTTAGAAAACAGCTAAATGAGAAAGTAACTTTGTAAAAAATATCCAAAGAACTTTTATTCATTTCTTTGTTCTCTGCACATCCTTGTATTAACTAGTCTCATACTTGACCTGGTCTCAGAGTTGAAATGCTGCTTTAATCAATAATTCAGTGCAGAGACAATGAATGAAAATAAATAGTTACTATTTATAGAGAACTTATATTATCTCTGCTGGATCTTTACAAATGTTATATCTCATCTTCAGAACACTTATTCAGAGTAGATATTATTAGCTTCATTTTTGCAGATAAAAATGCTAAGACTTTGAAAAACCAATAACTTGCCATACATCTTACATAAGACTTGAGTCCAGACCACACTGATTAAGTATCTTAGTATGCAGACGTACTTATGGGCTGCAGAGCCCTCGTACTGTTTTTCACATGCCCATGTTACCTCAGAAATTGTAGGATCTATCAAAACCTCCATATTCATCAACGCATTTTTAATTTTCAGAGCTTAAAATCTTGGATTGTTATCCAGAGATTGTCTTTCCCTGAAGAAAGAACTGCTAGCTATTAAGATGATGGACATAATTAAATCTATAAGATGAAGTAGGAATTCATAAGATTTAAGGAGTTACTTAAACCTTTTTTGTCTAATATTAGAGTGTTAGAAAACTCAGCAGGTTATGTAATGCAGACTTTGAGATTTCAAAAGGAATTGCAGGGGGTTTCATACACTGAGCACTAAACTTGCTGTAGCGTTTGTACAGGATGAGATGTCAAGGATCACTTTGAAGGATCATATGTAAGTAAACAATTTCATAGATAAACTAGAAGACTTTTTATACTACTAGAACTAGAATACTTCATGAAATTGAAGTAATAACCAGTAGTATGTATTATCAGCATGGGATTTAGGACTTCTCATTCAGCCATGTGGCCCCCTTAGTACCAAACTTAATTCCTACCAGAATAGATTGTTAAGTGTTTCTGGTATTGAACTAGACATTCAGAGCTAAAAAGATTTGCAACATCTAGGGAAATAACATCTGAGGTAGGATGAAATGAGAAATTGAGATGTTTGTATATTCCCAGCAAATCATTTCCCTCAAATATGTCTAGAGATTTTTGTTTTACTATAATAATATGTTATTTTCTGTTTACAGCAACTAGTACTGAAATCAACTAGATGAATGAAATCACCTCTTGCATAGCAGAAATAATGCTGAGTTTGGAGAATTAAGTAAAAATGTAGTACTAAACTATTATTTACTTTCTAAGATCTAAAGGGAACAATCAACCCTGATAATATTCCCTTGAATATAACTTTATTTAATGGTATAATTCTTTCCATATTTCCTTAGAAAATATTAAATCTTATGAATATTTACTTATTAAGTTTTCATTAATATATAAAGGAATATTTAATTGAAATTAAAGACACAAAGATTCTACAGGATTTCATATGATTTCATATTAAATGATCAGCCTATGTCATTGCATTGATCAGCCCGGTGAATTGGCCCATGCCTGTAATCCCAGCCACTCTGAAGGCTGAGACAGGAGTTGAAAGCCAGGGAATTCAAAGCCAGTCTCAGTAACTTAGCAAGGCCCTAAGCAACTTAGTGAGACCCTGTCTCTAAATAAAACATAAAAAGGGCTGGGATGTAACTCATTGGGTAAGTGTCCCTGGGTTCAATCCCCAGAACCCCCAAAGTAAGTAAATAAATAAATTGATCACTTGAAGAATGTTGATTTTTAAAAAAATAGGAAATTTTTGAACATTATTATTTTATATATATTTTATGAATATTGTTGTTATATTATTGAAAATAATAAGTTCTCAGAAATCATTTGTGAATAAGTTTAAATATATTAAATAAACCTTTACATTGAATTTAAGTTTCATAATGACCAAGAAAATGGTAACATAAATAATAATGCAATTTTAGATCAGAAAGAGCTTAAAAGTTTCTTAATGAAAGATAATGAGCTATTCATAGAATAATGATTTATCAGTAATTTATATTTACATCACACACTTTGAAAATGTGAGTCCATTTATTGTTTTAACTTGAAATAAAACCAATATTTTTCACTATTGCCCAAGTTGTACATAATGGTAATTAGGTGTCTATAAATTGTATATGCCTTCTGTAGAACCATCCTTCAAATAAGCTATTTAGGTACTGACACTGTTATTGAAAATGTGTAAAAATAATAAAGTTTCTTAAATCCTGAGTCATGGGCTAAAATACTAGAGAAAAGGGATTTCATAAAATAAGAGAAAGTGTATGTTATTTAAAATCACTGCCCAAAATAAACTAGTACAGGAAATATATATCCCTAATTTAACCCTTACTTTGATTTTAGTAGTGTTATATTAAAAGACATTTAAACCCACATGCTTCCATTTTACACAAAACAATTATCAATTTTTTTAATCCTAGCTAAACTGATAGAATATTAAAATGATGTCTAAATGCTTAATTGGAAGGCTTTTAAGTTTTTTTATTTTAAAATGCCCTATATTCCTGTTATTTTGGAATATGTATGTTATGTGTAACTGTATAATGTTGATTTCAATAGACAAAATTCTTGGTGTTGAATTTAGGATGTTTTTAGGGATTATTGGGGGAGATGTTTAATGTATGCTTTTTGGTGGAACATTTTCATGTAATAATTTATTAAAGTCAGTCATTCAGAAATTATTTTGTTGAGTGATATTTATTCGCTGTGTACCAAAATTTCATTTCCAATGTTAGGAAGTGTACTGTGAGTTTTATTTGTGGGCTAAAGATAAAAATATATTGTGTTAATATACCCTTCATTAGAAATGACTGAAAATTTGTATATTAAACTGTTCTAACTTAAAATTTAGATATAAAAGAGGTTTAAACTACACAAATTACAAAGATAACATAATTACTAAATAATTAGAAAATGCAAATAATCGAAGTCACCCTTGCTCCTATCTCCCCCAAATAATTATTCTTAACTAACTTCTTTTGCTCTTCTAGTTCTTATTTTCTAGTGTATTTTCCGAATTAATATGAGAATGAAAGAAGAGAGTGTATCTATTACTATTTCTCTATTTCTGTTTCTCCCTCTGTCTTGTTCTCCTTCTGTCTCTTCTGTGCTACATGTATCCGTGTGTGTGTGTGTGTGTGTAAACTATCTAAAGCAAAAACAATGAATATACATCCATATATTCAAACATACAAATACCTTTCATCTTTGAGATAAAAATAAGATCAAATTACATATTTAATAATCAGGTTTCTCCATTTAATAATATGTCATGTACATATTTCCATGCTAATATCACTTTTTAATCATTTTTTGGGCTGCAATTTTAATTTATTTAACCTATTCTTGAGTAATTTGTTTCCTCACAAGTATTTACTATAGGAAATGATATAATATAACAATACAATTATAGCCAATATCCTAACTAAAAATAGTGAACTTCTTTAAATCTGTGAAATTAAATAAGAATTCATAACATTTAAGGAGTTATTTAAACATATTATTTAGCTGTAGAATGTAACTCAGCAGGTTATGTAGCAAAGTTGTGGGATAGTCACTCAAGAGGTTTTATGTACAGGATCAGTCTTGGTGCAGTGAACGTGCAAGATAAAAATAATGTCCTGGGTCATTTCATAAAGTCCTTTGCTAACTCTGTAAGCAATTTAGCAAGATCCTGTCTCTAAATAAAAACATAAAATAAAAATAAAAATTTAAAAATGGGCTGAGGATGTGGCTCAGTAATAAATTGCCTCTGGGTTCAATCCCTGGTACCCCATCCCTGAAAATAAAAAAAAAAATGAAAACCAAAACAAATCACATCCTGATTCTTGGGAAACTTGCAGTAACCAAGTACAATAATAAAATCTATTGATTTTTCCATAGGTATGATGATATCAATCATAATCCAGAGGTTGATTCATATACAGTTAATATTTTGTATACATAGTCATGTTACTTTGAAAAATAAGTAACCTCATGGTGATTATAATCCCTTTTATGAAAGTTTTCAGTAACTCCTACTAATCCCACACATCCCAGAGTAACTTATTCACTCTCTTCCCTATACTATTTCCTTGCCCTGAATAACCATTATTGAAGGCCTCATCTTTGTAAGTGTATTTTCTCAGCTTAAATGAGGACTTAGTGAAAACAGAAACCATATTTCAAACATCTTAGCATTTCTACTTTATCTATGGGCTTTGGATAAATGTTCTTGGCTGGTAGAATAGCAAGCTAAAAATAGAATATTAACTAGTACGGGAGTTATTTGTAATGAATGCATATAATATGTATAAACAAGGACTCTGATAAAATTACAAAATTTTATAAGTATTAAAATAGCATTACAAACTATGACAACCCTTACAAATAGTTTGAAATTCTAGGTGATACATATTTTTTTTAGTTCTAACTAAATTTTAAAAAGAATACATGCTCTGTGTGTGTGTGCATCATTGCATTAAAATAAGTTCACATATATTCTGATATACACAATGAAACAAATTGAACCCTATCAAGAGAACTATTTTCCTCCTTTCTTTGTATCTTTCCTATGACTATATTAAATAACAATAATAACAACAACAACAAAAAAAAAAACCAGCAAGCCCAGGGCTTACTGGTTTATTCAGTCTAATGGGTAATGGAAGTATCTTTTGACTACAACTAGAATTCAGACAAACTCAAGTGCAGATGCTGAAGCCAGACTCTACAGTGATGCCTCGATCCTGATGAATGGATTGCATGGTTGCTGTGTGGCCACTTTTTATCGTATCATTAGGTCTAGAGCTCAGAGTTACACCTGTAAAGTTTCTGGTTGTGATCTCCAAAAATACAACCTGATGTCAACTGCTCTATATCAAAATCATTAGTTCATCAATCAATGAAGAGTCTACCATGTGCCACACTCTCTGTTGACCCTTAGGGATACCATAATAATAGACATTCTTAGTCCCTGCCCTTAAGGAATTTGTCTTGGGGTTGAGTGGAGACAAACAAAAGTCACATGAACAAATATACAAATAAAATGATTTCAGTTTCTGGTAAACCTATGCAGGAAATAAAGTAGTTTAATACGATCTAGCATCACCAGTCTTTAGAAGATTGCTTTTTTAGCAATAAGATTAGTGGAGGTCCCCCAGAAGAAATAAAATTGTGACCTGAAATAATGAGGAAGCAACATTTTGACTACTTGTCAGAAGAACTGTCCAAGAAGAAAAGCTCATTTGAGTGCAAGGACTTTGAAAAGGGAAAAACAACAATGGCTGGTAGTGAACAAGGAGCAGATAAGGAGGATATGAGGTCAGAGAAGTAGTAGGTTCTAAACTACACAGAATGTCAGAAGCCATTTTTAGACATTTGGATTTTATTCCATGCAATAAAAGGTTTTAAGGAACCTGGGGTGATCTGAAATACTCTGGATAGTTCTTTCAGGTAGCTGAATGAGGGATGCACAGTAGGGGGCTTCTTTACTAGTCCTGCTAAGGACTGATGGAAAAGTTGAAAATGACCAAAGGCAGGATTTGAGATACAGTTGGGAAGAGGAGCAAATGGACTTTTCTAATGAAATTATGAGTAGAACCTATGAAGGTAAGACAAAAATCAATGGTGACTTCAAGTATTCTCATAGCCCAAGTGAATGGATGAATGGTGATACTCTTGTTTTTCAGGTAGATTTGAAGGTAATGGATTTGGGACCAGGGATGCAGAGAGATGATAGTTTCGTAGGGAATGGTCCAAGAAGACTCAGTGCATGGAGTGGTTAGGGGAAGGAGATAGTGATTCTCCCAAACCCATGTTTGATGCTTCTTGCTTCTTAATTATTGCATACTGCACAAAGCCCAAGGCATAGTCACAGTCCTAGAAGGCTTAGGTCAAGCGCACTTCAACCTGGATCATAATCTATACCTGGAAGCAATCGAATTCCTGTGCTGACATTGAACCCAAGCACCACTTCCTCCCCTCTGTTGTATTATTCCTTTCTGCCTTCTCTCAGCATATCCCATATGTTCCACTTCAGTATATCATGACAATGGGTAACAAAAGAGTTGTCTTTCTACTTCCCAGAAGTCACTTGTCCTCTGTGCCACTTTTCTATTTCTTTTCTCAATAACTTTTGAATTCTATTTATCAACAAATATGTAGGAAGATCAACACAGACATAATATCCTATTCCAGAGTTAATAGCTTAAAGATTCAAGATGTACTGAGCTTACAAGACTTTGTATGCAGTAAAAAACATCTCCCTTTCTTGCCCCAGCCACCCAGATCCTTTCCCAGGAGGAAACCCTTATTGCCAGTTGCTATGATTTGGGTCTGAAAGGTGCCCCAAAGGCCCCCGTGCTAAAGGTTTTGTCCGGAGTTTGGTGCTATAGGGAGGTGGTGGAAACTTGAAGACATGGGGCCCAGTGGAGGAAGTCACTGAAGCTGTGTCCTTGAAGGGAATAGTGGAGCCTGATCTTTTCGATTTTGTTCTCAGCCATGAGATGAATGGTTTTGTGCCACCTGCTCCTCTGCCATGATGTGCAACATCACCACAGACTCAAAAGCAGTGGAGCCAACAACCATGTACTGAAATCTCCAAAACCATGAGCCAAAATAAATCTTTCTCCTTAGAACTTGATTATCTCAGGTATTTGTTATAGTGACAGAAAGCTGAATAAAACTCCAGGTTTTTGTCTTTCCAAATATATTCTCTGTATTAAAAAGAAGTCATTGTTCTTTTTAATCTTTCCAAATGATAATATCCTTCATGTACTGTTCTAAGTATTGTTTGTATCTTATAAAACTTTCCAAATTGATGCATTTAGAACTTTATCTGTGTTATATATAGCACTATACTGTTACATTATATGCATCTATGATACTTTATTTGTCCATTTCCCTTATTAAGGACAATTTATGTATTTCCAACTCTTCAGCATTGTCAAATAATAAATCATAAAGAGTCACATGAAGATGCTATTTTATTTATGAACAGGAGAAAACAGTAGCTTGATTTTATCTAAAACTTAGGAGGAAAAAAACAGGATTTATATAAGAGAAAGAAGGTAGAAAGAAAAAGAAGAAAACACTGACCGTGGCAACAGGACCTGTTCTGTCCTTGGGTAAATTGCTGATTAGTGAGCAGCTTTGATGTATTGTGATGTTTTTGGTGTATTCTGTTTTTGGATGGCTGGATAGGTCATCAGGAAAAGACAATTGCTGTTACTATTGAGTCTTTAAAAATTCCTGCACCATCAATCATAAAGTTTACCTGACAGGCTATTTCTGGAAAATTGCTTTCAGCATCTTTGTCCAGCACTTCCACTTTCATCAGGCCTCAACTGGACCATTTCCCCCCACCAGGATTTCTCCCAGATCACATTGCAGAGAATAATCTTGTGCCTGCCATTTTACGTATAAGAAATATAGAATCAATGCTCACAACTGGAATTGCTAGATCAAACAATATGTGCATTTTAACTTTGAGAAATTTTCCCAATTGTCTTTTGTAGAACCTAGGCCAGCAGTGTAGAAAGTTAGCACACCTTTGCCAACAAAATGCTACCAAGATTTCCCTCTAAATCACAATCAATTCTATTCTTTCAATACAACATTTCTTCGTTTGGAACACATGGAAGTATTTTCACTTCCACCAAAAAATATGACTGTTCCTATTTTTCTTAAAAAGTGAATTTGTCTCAATCATCAGATATAACAGACAGGATTAAAAGAAATATTTGGCTTTATTTCTGACTCTACCATAACAAAAATTATCTTAAGTGTTTTGATAAAGGCACTGACACATGACCCTTATACTGAGGAAGAAATGGAGTGGTGAGGATGATGAGGAACTGTTAATGCAGAGCACAGCTCTTCCTAAACAACAGCCTCTACATAATTTCTGTTTTTAATACTAATAATTAAAACAACAAAAAATGGGGAGAAAGTCCCTAAAAATCATCACTGGCAGGTCCAAATGAAAGAGATCTGCAAGGCCTCCTGGTTGTTTGCTTTCTTTGGAATACCTATATGCCCAAGGCACCTGCATGAGCTGAAGCACACTTTGAACCTGGATGCTAAAGGTATGTCCCTGTTGGAGTAGTCAGGGAAGCTGGGGGCAGAACCCCATTGGAGTCAGTCACCTCTGGCTCCCAGAATGGTGCCATAAAGGGAATTGGTCTTTCTGATATACCCCTTTGTACCTGCAGGTTACCTCAGCCGTAAGGATCCTCAATGACATAAAATCCACTGTGGTAGTCAACTGTCCAGGATGACATTTTTCACCAGTAAGCATCTGTGAGCTTCAGGAGACGTTAATTTCTTAGATGCCCAAGAACCACAGCTATGGGGGGAAGCCCAGGTAGGACCAGTAGAAGTTGAGTGATTCCTGGAGCCTAAGTGGAGTCTCCTGAAGGGTACAGTCCTGTCTTTAAGCATATACTGCCTTTAACATTTTGTGTGAGCTTTTTAGCATAGACTACTCTTTAGAGTGCTTTGCTAATAAGGAACACTCAAATGTGCATAGCGGGTCACAACTGAAGAGATGTGAGGGTCAAGGATGGGTTTGTTTTCCAGATGGAAAAATTTGCCAGGTCCAGTGGTGCACACCTGTAATCCCAATGGCTTAGGAGGCTGAGGCAGGAAGATCGTGTGTTTAAAGACAGCCTCAGCATCTTAGCAAGCCTGAGCGATAGGGATGCAGCTCAGTAGTTAAGCCCTACAGGGTTCAAGGCCCATTACCAAATGATAATAATAATAATAATAATAATAATAATAATAATAATAACAACAACAGAAGAAGAATTTGTAGTTTGTTCACAATTCTTTGACAAAAATAAAATAAAATAATGCCTTGTGTGCTTTTATTGAAAGAAAAAATATTAACATTTTAAAAATCAGCTAATTTAAATGAAAAGTATCACCACATTCTGACAATAATATTAGTCTTTTCCCCTGTTAGCAAGCAATATACAAAGGAAAAAAGTCTTAAATAATGAAGTGAAAATGTGATGTATGTGTATCATAGCATTATGTGATAGCTGCCAAGTTCTTCCAGATCTTTCTTGTACATTTCTGCCCTTGAAAAAATAAATATGTTGACCAGTCATAAAAGTTGGCAGTAATGAATATTTATTTGCATATTTACAGACACAAAATTCAAAGGTTTTGATAAGGCTCAAACTTCCCTAAGTAACAAATGTATTTATGTGGAAATGCACTTGCTAATTATAATTATTTATATTAACATGCAATCACAGAAAATGTATTATGTAAATATATCCACATATAACTATCCCTATGTTGCAAAGAAAATAAATAGAGCCTATAAATACTATGGTTATATATAGAGCACACTAAAATTGTCAAGAGTTGCTGAATGTCTCAGTTTAAACTACCCTCACATCAACAAAAGAAATAAAATGTCATCCTTCAAATAAATGACAATTATTATCATTCATGAGTCATGACAGCAAGTGAAATGTGTCATAAATATATATAAGCAGATTCCAGATGTTCCTGCTAGGCAAAAGTATGTTTTATTTATGAGTCATATAGTAGAATTGCTGAATTAGAAACTCTTGGTAAAATAAACCAGAAGTCAATGAATGCTCCATTGCAAATATACCTTCAAACTACATCAGAATATTACTACCTGATTAATCAAAAATCAAAAGTAAATTAAATTGAAATGTAAAAATTTTGTTAAATATACCAGTACATGGGAGATATTGAGATTTTAATCCAGACAATTTTAAAAGAACTCTCCTTTATCTTTATTTCTCTGTTACTTCACAAGTATCTTGTAGATACCATGTTTCCATCTCTTTCTCATTGCTAAAGAGTAAAGGACTTTAATACAGAACTGTGTTTTCAGGTCTCCATGTGCCTTCCTTGTGAAAGCATAAGTTATAAACATGTTACAATATGTAGCCTTTTCTTAGATATGATTATGTCTTTTAACTCCCAGTAATCAATAAACACATATTTCCTCCTGGTTTTTTCTGGGGTTTTATATCCTTACATATACAAATACCTGGAACCAAAATCAAACCAGTTAGATTTCATTATCATTGCTGTAAGTTGCTGTCAGATGCTGTCAATTATCTAGTCAATATCCATTCCTCAATTCCTCCTTAATAATGGAAATATGGTTATATCTAGATCACAGGATACTCAACTTTGTTAAATATAAGTTTTGAATTCTCCTGTGACCAAATGACACATTCCTGCCAGTGCACCATGAGTTGCATGCTGAAAGTTTTAAGTAGGCTTTTAGTTTCTTCATAAAAGGAGACCAATGCAATGAGCTTTTCTATTTTCTTCTGCCTTGACCATAGACCTAATGGTTGGAGCTGCTATAGCCATACTAAGATCATGAGAGAAAAGTAAGAATTATAGATCTATTGGCTATTGAAATAAGGTAACATCTGCTACTTCTGCACTGGCATTTTTATCAGAAAAATAAGCAACTAAGTCTTAAAGTTGCTCCCAACAGATTTTATATTATGCTTAACCAAGTAAAATTCGGAATAACACTCTCATTCTACTAATATATTCAGCGGAAACATGAAGCTGACATTCCATAATATACACCATATCTGGATTCATTAAGTAAAGCTAGTTAATACACTTGGCAAAGTCCCAAATTTCAGTGGCTTCAGTGCAATAGAAGCTTATTTTTCATGTACATAAATATCTGGGAAGCAAAATATCTGGGATGGTGATGACAGTGGTGACACTCAGTCACTGCAGAGACCTTGGTCCTGCCATTTTCAGCAAATAAGTCCTCTCCCTTAGCTGGAAACTGGGAAGCAGAACAGGGAGAGGAAGGCTTGGAAGAAGTTCATGCCAGACTAGAAGCAGAGAAGCACATCCCTTCCATGTGTTCCAATGGCAGAAGCTGAGTACCTGCTTCTCCTTTCTTAAAGAGAGGTGAGGAGGGAGATGCAAACCAGCTGTGAGACAGGAAACATGGGAATCATCTAGCAAATTCTCAGCAGTCTCCACCACAGTAATAAGTATAGATTTGATGTTTACCTCTCTTATTTTGTAAAATATTCATGTTATTTTTGAATGTATACATATATAAACACATGAATACATGCGTGTATAAATACATCAGATTTTGACCATTTGGGGGATATAGAAATATGGTTTACTTTATTCAAATCCCTATGCTAAATGTTTTTGTGAGCATTTTATCATTAGTACTTTCAAACATCCTAAGAAGTAAGCACTACTATTATTCATGTTTTACTGATGGCAAAATTGAGTTTTGGTAATTTGCCCAAGAAAACAAAGTCAATAAGTGTTGAAACTAAGAATCTTCCTATGTTCTGGGACATATCTTTATATTTAAAGAACACTTCTGAAAGTATGCTTATCAGTGATTGTGTTGTATCCATTAACAGACTGGACAACAGGTGTTGATGCCATCTATATAAATAGAATAAATGTCAACCTCCATTTCTTTCTATAACTGTCTCCTATCATTGACCTTTTAGAAATGCAGTGAAAATACCCTTATTTCTAAACATTTTGTACATAAGCAATTAAATGGCTATCTGAATTATTTCATAAGGAGTTGGGCAGTCCTTGAATATTATACCTGATCCCCTTTACCTTTCTGCTTTCTTCCTCTGCCTATATTTGCTGTGTATTCTCCTAATGATAGGCATTATTGCCCTTGGAGACAGCACTGTCCTTTGGTCCTGATGATAAAGGACTCTGCCAAATGTTCTCCTGATCCCACAAACTTGCAATTGATGCCAATCTGCTACCAGCATGCTGAGGCACTTTCTCCCTTTCTCCCAGCTGTCCAACTCAAAAAAAAAAAAAACCTGCTTTCCTGTTAATAACAGCAACACTGTTGCATTTACATAAATTGAACTCCAAAAAGGTTCTCTGCTTATAAAAAATCAATTATGCAAAATAAAAATATCCTGTCTATTCTTTTATGTAAACCCTTCATGATCTCACCTCTCCAAAGGCAAAGTTGAGCACAAGTTAAGTAACAGCCATGGGAAAGAATGCTGACCTTCCATATCAAGTTCAACTACATAGCACAGAAAGAAAAGTTTCATTTTACTAAAAATTGTTATGGAACTCTTCAATTAATTTATTCCCCAGATAGCCAGTGAATTTGGTTAATATTTTTATCTCAACTTTATTTGTCCTAAACAGAATGAAATAGATGCTGAGTAACTTGAAATTAAAGTTATTAAGTAGTCTTGTATTTAAACTCATAAAACATATTTTGACTCTTCTGTTTTAATTTTTTCAATAGAGATTATAACTCATGCATCTATTTTCAAAATTTACTGATGAACAAGGTGAACAGAAATTAGAAGAATAAATTTTAGTGTTTTTAAAAAATTCATTTGTAACTGATAACATGAAAACATATCACTGTGCATGTTAATTTGGTATCATGTGATGTTTTAATACATTTATTTATTCTGTAATGTTTAATCAGGGTAAACATGTATATCTCCTCCAATACTGATAATTTCTTTCTGGTGAAAATATTCAAAATCCTTTCTTCAAGCTTTTTGAAATATACAGCACGTAATTATTATCTGTATTCATCCTACTGCTTTAAAAATATTTTCTGTTGAGAGTTATTTTACATACAGTAAAATGCTCATATCTTAAGAATTTCATCCATTTGGTTTGAAAAGTACATACTCTGCTCTGGATACCCAGATAGAACATTTCCATTATCCTAGGGCCCCCTTGTGTTTCTTGCCAGTCAAGAGCCTTCCCAGCCTGTGATTTGATGTCTGTGATATCAATGTCAGTGTTGCCCATTTCGGAATGAAATATAAGTGGAAATACTTTGTATTATGCCTGTTTTTTTTTTTTTTTTTTTTTTTTTTTTTTGCTTTTTTCACTCAATATAACATTTCTGAGATTCGTCTATGTCACTACATGTATTACCAGTTTGGTCCTTTTTATTACTAGTGAAATACTACTGAGTATTGTATTGTATGAATATATAACATCTGTCTGTTTTCTGGGCTTGGTGATTATGAATAAAGCTTTTCTATAAACACTTTCATTCAAGTCTTCTTTGGACATTTTTTTTTCATTTCTATTGGCAAATACCTATGAATAGAATTGCTAGGTCACAGGGCCAATGTATGTCTCGCCAAACTGTCAGCAATATTCCCAAAGTGCTTGTGCTGTTTGCACCCCTTTTATATCCACTCAAAGTTATCAGCCTAAAGTGTCGTCTTGGAAATCTTTTAGCTGATGCTTTTCTAGCAAGAGAGTCCTTAACAAATCTTTTTTTTACATTCTTAAGCATTTATTACTTAAAGTAAATATGGATGAGCTTGGATAATGTCATAAATAAACCAAGTAGCTAACACAGTGACTATTAATTTGTCATTTCATAGATACCATTGCCTGCAGCTGTCATGAATAGAATACTGCAAGATGTTAATAATATTGTCTACACATAGGTCACAAAACAATCAAGATAAACACAGAAGATAATGTAACATCACTGAACATTTAGATTTTTGCCTGTTTTCCTAATGGAAGATAATTTCAAATTGGGGTTTTGGCACTAATGAGGACAGCTGCTATTTTAATGTGTAAGATCGTTTAATAATATACCCCAGTATCACTAACAAATTGGCCAAAGGGGATGATATTTGGTTTCACAACAAAATTTGAGCTGTTATACAGAGGATGCAGCGAATTTTGCAAATGTTCTTGCCAATATTGTTTATTAAGAAAATACAAGCAAGATCACTGGTGGGACATGTTGTATAGCCAGAATTTTCTCTTTAACATATCTTTCCAGGTCAATAAATTTGTTTCATAGCATTAAAATGTCTTAAATGAGGAATTATTTCACAAGTGTACAACTACATAGATGAGTACTCCATCCAAAAGAAAATGCAGTCATTTATGAATCTTGTTAATATTAATTCCAGTCAAATTGTATCATAAATTAAAAACATTATAAAAGAAAAGAAGCAGTCTTTTTTTTAATAAAATGAACTTGAAATTAATTAAAAAATAGGCTGAAGTATTAATCAAATGTAATGGTGAAAGAATTGAACTGTTAAAAGGTAAAAATAAAAAAACCCCACAAATTTGAGATACATATTGGCATTTTAATATTTCTATCCATCTTTAAATGTACTGGAAAAAATTTAAAAGAGTTAAGTGACCCCTTAAAACATGAAATGTTTTCCAGGCCAGTCTGAAATTGTAGCCATTGTGTTGAGTAAGGAGAAAAATGCTTAAATAGTTCAATTATGTAACTTCAATCCCCAGTAAATGAGTCGTAAATATGTGATCTGTTCAGTATTTTCAGTGTCATTTTTTGGTGGTGACATTTCTCTTTCATTTTCAGAAGACTAGTCACTACTTTATACCTATCTCTCTTTCACCTTCCAATTAACATGAGAACTACCATTATTTTAAACATTCATATTCTGCCCTATCTCCCTAATAAGCACAGTGGTAGCATTAATTCTATAATTGAATGAATACGTAGGTGAAGGATAATTCTTTTTGCCATCATGTCTCCATTCATTACTTGGTTTTCTCAAGTTTGTCCTGTGATATTTTCTTTAAAAGAATGTTGATGAAAGCCATGCATCTGAGTTCTTATATGATCAAAAGATATAGGACTATGTCCCTTTTACCTGAATTACATTTTTGCTAGGTATAAAATTATTGGAGTTTTTCTTTTCATTTTTTGAATTCTTGTCATATTTGTTATAGGTTGTTATAGGAACTATATTTATATATCTTTTTTCTCGATTTTATTTCCTTCTTCTCTTGCCCCATTAGAGGTAGTAGAAGGAGAGTGTGTATAACCTGTGGTGATTGTTTTTATTTATTACTAATTTTGAAATATCTAAGTCAATTCTGGAGTTTAGGAAAAATCTGTGCAAAGGGCCACATAGAAAAAGCTGCCATGGTATTAGTCTTATTCACAGTGAAAATTTTTATGTCACAGAATTATGTATATGTGTTTGAACTTTCTTAGGATGTTTTTCTCAGCACCCAAAAGTGGTTGACAGGAGGAAATTGCTCATAATGCAGTTTCTCTCTACTTTTTTTTTTTTTTTTGCCATTTCTATATCATTTCATGCATTCCAACATTTTTTCATTTTTTTCTCCCTTAAAACCACCTCTGACTCTCTAGAGAACCACTCATTTTTCAGGAATAATTCCATTATTAACATACACACTTTGATTCATATAATTCCTTAATCCAAAAGATTAAGATTACTGAGATTTTACCTCAGTACCAACATTTTTGTTGAAAAACAATGATATGTCACCAGCTGATTTGGGCTCTATAAAACCATGTACCCTAGTGGCATGGAGAAAGGATTCTTTTTTTGTTTGTTTTTTGTTTTTTTTCACCCCAAGGTGACCTTTACTTGGTGGCCATTCCTTATATATTTTTGTTTGGGCATAAAAAAAGATTGGCATTTTATCAAATATGAATTTTGTACTTTGGGGTTTTTTAAATTGGATATTTGATTATTCTGAGTTGATTTTCTCAAGAAGAAAATGACAGAGATGTCTTTCCAATGTCATTTTAAAGTTTGAAGTATGCAGATATACTTTTGAATTTACATATTTTTATTCCTTTGCTATCTCCTCAATAAATGTGTAAGCAGGATGAGAATGGATCCTAATGTGCTCCACCTGTAGAAATTTTAAAGATCCCAAGATGCCACCAGATGATCTAGTTAGTTAAAATTCTCTTGTCTTCATTGGACCCGCTTCTATCCTCAAATTCAGTATGAAAGAGAACAGAGAGGAGCCTCCTTATAATATACAGAAGAGGGTGCTCCAGGAAGACTGAGAACAGATACTTTGCTAAGAGAGAAAGTGGAAGGAAATGGACCTACATGAGGACTCAAGACCATATTTCTTAGCACAGGAGCTCAGAAAGAAGCCCCTGTTAGAACCACACAGAGGAGATTTATAGAGGCAGCTCTTTCTGCAAGGACTAACAACACATTTTATAGGACTGGAAATAGCTATGACGTAACTCTCAGACAGCAAGTCAGCAGAGCATAGCTGCGGAGCCCCTCTGCTCCACTCTAGGGACGCAGTTTATACCAATTATGATATGACCATGGATCTGGGCCATCCTAAGTCTATTGGAAGATCTGACACTTTCCAATAGGAAGCCTTTGCATTCATTTTATATAATTGCTATAACGATTTTTCACAATTTGACCACTTAAAGCAACATAAGTGTATTTTTTTATAGATCTGTGGGTCAGATGGCCTATGTGGGTGCCTCCGTACTAAAGTCACAGTGGTGGTGGTAGACTGTATTCTCTTTTGGAAACTCTAGGAAATGATCTGTTTTCTACTCAGTCAGGTTGTTGTTGACCAAATGTAACTTCTATTTGTTTTATTACCAAGCCCTGCATTTTTTTTTTTGCAGAATTTTCTTAAGTGCCATTGCTTCAACCTGGAGCCCACAACATTTTTGGATTCGCGTCTCAATTTTTCCACATTCAAGTCAGCAGTGGTACATGCATTTCTCTCAGTGTCTCATCTCTCCAACCCACACTACCACCTCCTATTTTCAGAGCCAGTGTGATTAGATTGTGGAAAACAATATAATCCAGTTAATTTTCCTATATTAAACTCGACTGATTAACAACCTTAATTACAAATAAACTGAATTCCCCTTTGGCATGTCCTAACCTAGGAACACATTCTCAGAATGATGGCCTGGACATCTTTGGAGGCAGTGTCCTTCCTTCACTTGCAAGCAAAGGCACAGAAACATGTAGAAGAACTGATTTGCATTGGAGAACAGAGTGGGCACAGGGCACAAGAAGGCTAAGAATAGGTTCTGAGTGGAGAGAGGATGCACAAAGATGCAGAGAACTGGGCAGCATCACATAAAGGCCTGTACAAATCAGGACCACTCCGACTCACCAGGCCCCCCAGCTTCACACCCTGCTGTTCACTTTCACTGAAAGCTTCATCCTATGTCACCCCCATTTGCCTACCAAACTCCTACTCATCCTTTATGAATCAGGTTGCAGTGTCTTCCAAACAATGCCAATCTTGTTTAGCTATTTACCTCTACACTTCCATCTCATCTTGAAATATCCCTAGACACCTACACCCAAAGCATAAGTTTAGCTTTTCTAATCTCTTGCTATTATATAAGGTTGAAGAAGGTGTAGAAGTTTGGTTTTTTTTCTTAATCACATTTCCTATTCTCATCACATCTCCAAGCTCCTAGAACTTGCCAAATACATATTTGTTGAATAAAGGACTTAATATATAAGGAATAAATCAGATGAGGACCCTGGTCTTTAGTGTTCTTTCAAATGAGTTTTCCTTGATTTCCTACCAGAAAAAGGAGACAGTAGAGTCTTTTGTCAAGGAGAGCCAAGCCTTGATGAAACACAGGAGTGATTTTATAGTCTCAACAAATCTGGATGAAGGTCTGAGCCAAATAATACTCTTATTGTAACCAGAGTTTGGATTTCCTCTAAAACCATAGGAATTGGAAAAACCGATTGCACACGTTCGCCATGACCTTTACAGACAAACATGACTCGGGGCCTCCAGGCTTGCACTTGAATCATGACCCTTCCAGGGTTGTCAAACCCTGAAATCAAGTCATGTAACCTTCATTAAGCACTGCCTTCCACACAGCGTTTTCTAAAAAGTGTTTATAAAGATTTCTCCAACATGTAAGTATTATTTTTTTACAATAATGAATAAGAGCTCCAGGTCATTGTTAACATTGGGAGGACCCAGGAGTAATGAGATTATCTGAATGGAGTGATCTCTCTCAAGCTATCTGTACATCTGCTTGGCGCCGATTACCGCAGTGTGTGACTGCTAGGACAGACACATTAGGCTAAATTAATTACCCGGTAGTTAGGAAAAGGCCAGACTTTTTCATTTGATCTGTGCTGAATCATGAGGGAAATAGTTCTTTCACTTTTCAGATGCACTGTGCCAAGAACTGGTAGGGTGAGGGGGTAATGAGTCTAGAAGAAGAGCTTTCACTATCTCCTAAAGACTCCGGCATCTGTGCCCTGTCAGAAATGAAGACTCCTTTCACTACCCGAAGCAGTCCTCTAGAATGACCCTGCTATCGTGTCCTTCAGCTTCTGCCCAAAGACACAGCCACAGAATGTCCACATAATGCAAAATCATATCAGGTTGTAATCCATTCACTTAGGAGAAATCAGAGCAAGTTTTTGATCCATAAGAATTAATATCTAGTTAGGTTTCACCAAGACTACTATGACTGAAATGATCATTCAGGAAGTATTTGTTGTCTTTTTTTTTTTTTCAATTCTTAGGGCACATTGTACCTTTTAAAAATCTAGTCAAATTATTTTAAGAATTGTAAATCTACAGAAATATTTAGAAAATTTTATTATCAGGGAGATTCTGGGGCCTGAGAGACTGACGATTAGCAGGACAAGACACGAGAATCTGTCATCTCTAAGTGATTCCTAAGTGATGCTGAAGTTTGACCAGAATTGTACTATGTGATCTCTTATGGCCTCTTCTCCCAGTGAGATTATATTATTCTATCATGCCAACCAGAATAGACACATATTTTTTTCTTTCAAATATATACTTCTAGGGTCAGGGTTGTGGCTCAGTGGTAGAGCACTTGCCTAGCAAGTGTGAGGCACTGGGTTCAATTCTCTGCACCGCATATAAATAAGTGAATAAAATAAAGTCCATCAACAATGAATAAAAATACTTTATATACCTCTAATGCCTATCTCTTGTGATAGAGAGTTTTACACTTTCCATCCAAACGATGCCATGATGAGAATCCTACTGTTATATGGAAGTGCTACACAGTGAAGAAGTCATAGGGGTTTTATCTCCTCCCATCTGAATAGATAAAAGACAAGGAGAAGAGGGCTCACAGCCTCAGTTGACTCATGGCAGCAGCAAGACTGAACACTCTCAGAAATGTACCAGCCACAGCCCCATCTCCATTATTGCATATTGGATGCACCTGTGTCCACACAGAAACTTGTGTTTCCACCCTAAAAACCTCACCCATCTACAGAAGATATAATCTAACTTTTCTTAGATATTCAGAATATATTCTAATTTGAAAAGATGGGTAATAAATGCAATAAGTTATGATTTAGTTTTCAAAGGGATGTGGCCTATTGTTCCTTAAGCCATGAATTAGAATCAGCTTCACAGTGCAGGTTGGATGTCACTTATCCAAAATGCCTGAGAAATAAAGTGTTTTCCTTCTCAGATTTTTGCAAATATTATAATATTTGCATATACAACATGAGATATCTTGGGATGAGATCCAAATCTAGATACAAAATTTATTAATTCATATACATCTCATACATGCAATTTAAAAGTAATTTTATGCAATATTTAAATAATTGTTTGCATAAAAAAGTTTTCTTGTATGGAATTTCCACTTGAAATATATGTCTGTGCTCAGAAAATTTTATATTTTGAAGCATTTTGGATTATCAGATTAGGGATGCTCAATTTGTACAAGCATACAAAAGAGAAGAGGGAAGAATTTTGAGTAAAGTGGAAGTAAAATTTATTTCTGTGTTCTATTATTTTACTTCTCCATATTAAATTATAATTATTTAATAAAAAAAACTCTTAAGCAAGCAAGGTAAATAGTTAATATTCAACAAATAATATGAATTTTGCCTATGTTACTCTGTTTTTTGAAGTATTCTTATCTCCATTAAAAAAAACAGTTTATAAAGCCACAAAGACATAAAACAAAACAGTTTATAAAGCCACAAAGAGAAATAATAGATAGTAAAATTGTTCTTCTTAATGTTGAAATAAAAATGAATAATTGATACCATTTAGCTTTTTCCTTAATGATATACTCTTGAAAAGAACATTTTAATTGAAAGCTGTAATAATTATTAAATCCCATGAGAAACTCTATATTAGAAAATAGTAGCATTTTTATATGGTTTTTTTTTCCCTGATACCATTACAGATGCCTATTTTGTCTATGAAAAAATATAACACACACTATTTATATGTTACTTCCCTATCCCCAGGAATAAAACTTGATTGGTGGTAACATGCAATAATGGAAACAAAAGTTGCAAAGAAAACAGACTTTGAAATTAGAATGACCTAGGTCTACAGCTCCACTCTCTTAATACTTTTGTGGTTGGGAACAAGGTCTGTTTTCTTTGCAACTTCTTCTTAGCTATAAAACATAGAGGCTTTTGTAACATTTTGTGAGAACACAAAAACCATCGGGATTATATAATGGCATAGAGTTGCCCTGCTGGAGATTAATCTTGCTTTTCAGCTAGTTGCTTTGCCTGATTTAGCTAGTGAGAGAGATGCTGAAAAAATCTCCTTGATTGCCCAAGGGGGAAAATTACTTTCCAAGGTGCTGAAGCAGCCTCTCTCTCTTTTGGAGATTTCATTAAAAAAATGCTATTATCCAGGAAAAAAAAGTATGTGGATTGTTTGCATTTAGGTTTATCAGGCAATTAAGTCATATTTGGAAAGGGTAAATACTGAGATGGTTGAAATTACTAAGGACAACCTCCTGAGGATAGTCAGATCTTTAGGTTGAAGATCTAGCAATGTGGAGTAGGAGGAAGATGGTCATAGGCTATACTTGCCTATTTACTGACACCTAAAATTGAAAATGTGCATTGGTAATAAAGGATGAAAAAGTTCCAAGATCAGAGGTAGGCCAGAAGATCTAGCCTGGCAACATATTTTCTAGTAAAGACTATGTCAATAATTATGTTTCTGTTATTAAAAGATTTTTTTTCCCTTTTACTTTCAACTAGTGCTCTTTAAATCAGGAACAAGAGAGTTAAGACCTCTGTTCTACATTTGAACTAGAACAAATCACATAAATCATGTAATACAGCGTTTTCCCCACCCCAGCACCTGTATTCTGCTTGGTTTGACATTTGCTATATGTTATTTTTTAAAGACTTTTGTTAGGTGTAGTTATACACAATACCTTTATTTATTTATTTTTATATGGTGCTCAGGATCAAACCCAGGGCCTCACACATGCTAGGCAAGCACTCCCCCACTGAGCCACAATCCCAGCCCTGCTATACATTTTTGTTTCTCTAAATGACCTTAATGTTCTCCTTACCCTAACTAAACCTTAGTCAGGTTTCTTCCTGTCTACAGATGCCTAATTTCACTTTTCTTAAAGCAATACTTTAGAAAAGTTGCAATTATAAATTTGTATTGCCCCTTTCGTAATCAAAAATAACCAACACGGTTTTGGCATCATTATGAAAATACAAATAACCAGGATGGAAGCAGACCTCAAACGGTTCAGCAAGCTTTCCTTTGCTCTGCAGCAGAGTCAATCAGTCAGGCACTGGAGGGGCTCATTTTCTAGGTAGGAAAATGGCCCCTGGTTATAGAGGGACTCTGAGTTTTATAGTTAACAATGAGGGTGGCTTAATTATTGGAGACCGAAGCAGGATGGGTCAGTTTGGGTAGTCAGGAAATAAAGACTGTAAAAAGCCCAAAACTCATTGTCACTAGGAAAAACTCAGAACTCAGTGTTCACTGCTTATCTTCTTTCTCTGGGATTCATTGTTTCCCAAAACTTCATTATTTGCTTTTCTCCTTCCAGGCCTCATTGGCAATGGGAAAGGGTAAAATTCCAGTGCCCAGCGTTTTACTATCTGCCTCTGCCCTTCAGGTCCCATTGTGGCTGGGAAGCAATGAATGTGTGCTTTTGGTGGAGATGATGGGGATGAGCTTGGGAAGGGATGACAGTTTGCTTTTTTTTTTTTTCCCTCCGGGCTCATTGTTACTGGGAAAGGATTTACTGGGAGAGAATTAATGGTGGCCTTCCTCCTCCATCTTTCTGTAGGTCAGACAGTTTTGGGGGGTTGTCATTTCCCTGTCCTGGGGGTTGTCATTTTCTTTATCCTTCACCTTTGAGATATAAATCTCCCAGCCTCTTGCCAGTTCAACAACCAAGGACCCAGAAGCCATTCCTTTGTAACATAATGAAAGATGGAAGGCCTATTCCCCAGTCTCTTTGGGAATCTACTTAAATAAGCACCATTAGCAACTACAAATGTCCTGCCTACATTTTCCCCCTATTTTTTCCCAGTATTTTTCCACATGATCATCCTAGAACTTAAAATCTTTGCAACCTTTTGTTTTAGGGAATTTGAGTTCAGTCTCTCTCCCATATTGTAATAGCTTTGAATAATGTCCATTTAATTTGTCTGGTACAATTTTTTATTGACACCCCAGAGGAATGTAACCTCTGTGACACCAGTGATCTGTTTTGTCATTGTTGCATCTCTAGGTACTAAATTACTATTTACTGGATCGAAATGATGTATAATAGCATCAATTGGAGTAAGTTTTACACCCTGTCTTCTATTAGCTATGTATCCTTGAACAAGTTGCTACTCCTCTAATTTTTTTTTCAAATTAAGCCATTTAATGATAATCAATAGATTAGCATTCAGTGACCAAAGTGTGAGATTACTTTTACATTACCAAATAGCCATGCTCTTTGAAGAAGTTAGCTTCTAGATCCTGGCCAGAATGGATGTGCGCTGTGGTGAAGAGTGCTACTATTCTAATTTGAATTTACCCTTGGTAAAATGGAGGGATATAAAAGTACTCTGATATCATAGATTTAATACAAGGATTACATTAGTGTCAATAATGCTTTAGAATATATAAAACTCTTGGTACTTAACTATTCTATTTTATATATTGCTATTATATTTTTATCTAGTTAGACTATTAGACTGTAATACATGGCCATTTAAAAATTCATCTTTTTTTCAAAAAGATTGCAAAATAGAGAAAGTCCAAGAAAAATTAAAACAGAGAAGTTGGTAAAAAAAATATATATATAAAAAGGTGAGATTTACTTGTAGGTTTTAAAACAAAGACCAAAAAAAAAAAATGAAGAGTGAATGATATAAAAGGGTAAGTGAAACTCTGTGGCAATATTATGCTCATTTATCAGGTGGACTGGGACAGTGCATCTCTTTGCCAACTGTTACCATGGATTGGACCTTGGACTCATTGAGAAGTATGGGCAAGATTTCCAGAAAGATGTCCTCCTCAGCAGTCTGAGTGGTCCAATAATGGCTTCTACATGTTGTCTGTTTGGGATCCATCACAAGAGTGAACAGCACCAACTCCATCCCACCACTCCATTCTCCTGACACTTGGTTCCTTTGCTGTCAAAAAAAAAAAAATACGGTCTCCATAAGAAAAAGGGAGAATCAAATGCTGAGTTTGATAGTAAAACATGGTGTTGCAGTCATGGGTAATGTTTAACAGTATTATGAAGAAGAATATTTTTATCAGTGAAGTATGAGCCAGTTTTAGTTCAGACTTACTCTGGAAATATTTCTCTAACCAAAAGTGAGGAAGGAAAAAATCTTTCTTTCTACTGTAATACCTGACAGAGGAACCTACAAGACACTGACCAGAGAGATTTGAGCATTTAAAAAGAAAGACAAGAATGGACAAGCCACTTTTTTTTTATAGGTCAGTTCTCCCTGAGGCAATGAGCAGGCCAAGAGGGCTTCTGAAGAAGAAAACCCATGGAAGATCAAATTATATGCATCTATGTGTGCAGGAGCAGCAGTTATTAGGTTTCTAGAACGACATGAAGGTATCGACCTACAATATGAACTATAGATAGAAATATTGAAAAATTTCTGCAACTGACATAGCTAACAATACAAAAATGTGATATTTTCAGACTCAGAATTTGTAAACCAGATGGTGAAACACTAATAAAATACAAACTTGGCGAGATGGAGATTTATAGCCAGATGTAGCTGAGGGTGGACCACTTGCTTCTAGCAGTTCTTTATGTGAGTGTGTTTGGGGATAAAGGAAGAAGGAAAGGAGATGGAGTGTTGAGGATTAAGGCCAGAAGTACTCTGTATAGTAATTTCAGCTTCTGTATATACTTTATTCTTAAGTCATTAGTCAATTGTATGTGGTTTCATTCAATTGTGTAGTTTCACTTATTTTTTAATTTACCATTTTATTTCCTTTACTCAAGAAAATGAACCTCCCCAGGGATTTGTATATGTTTATAGCCAGACTAAGTAGACGCCAGGTGCCCAATTCAGCCAAGATGATAATGCTCAGAGAATTAGCCTTTATAGTCATAATCTCCCCACCCACACCAGTTGGACAAAGCTTATTTCTCCCTTACCCTAGATTTCCAGACGCTCCTTAAATTTTATTATAAAAGAAAGTAAAAGTCATGGGATTGTGACTGTTCCCCAGGGTCACATCTTCCGTTCTGTATTCACTCCACTCAGAACAGGACTCTTTTGGGATCTCTTCTAAACCAAAGCATTTGTTTCCTATTACACATGGACACCTTCTACATATGTCCACATCCTCCTTTTGATCTGAAGGTGTGGTAGTAGGAGCAAATGTGACTCCATTTTGTTTTATGACTTCATCCTGTAAAACAACCATGCCAAGTAGAAGAGTCATGACTGGAGCAAGATGTTCTTTTCCTTTTACTATAGTAACCTTTAAGAGCACAGAACTACCTAATGGGGTATTGTTTCTGTAACTAGGGTAACGGGGCTCTGTTTCTGTAACTGGGGTGACTGGGCTAACTGTGATTGGTTAGGCTTCCCTCCACTTGACTACAGTGTCCCGCTTCTGTAACCTGGCTTGCTTGCATTGGCTAGACCCCCTGAACATCCCTTTTGCGGTTTTCAGGCTTATAAGGAGTGCCTTTGCAATTGTTCGGGGCTGATCAGGGGAACAGCTTTATGTTCTGGTCAGCCGCCACCAGTGTGCTTCAATAAAGGCTTGATTCGATTATACGTGAGTGGTCTGGAAGTCAGTTTATGAAACCCTGGGACGAAGCTTTAACTATAACAAAGGCCTGCACAAACTTTCATGCCTCGCAGTATCAAAGCTCAGTCTTCCCTCCTCACCCCTTGCACTAACAGAAGGTGACGGAGATTTATAATAAATCTGTTGGATTCACCAACTCTTCATGCAGATTAATCTCTGGAATATGCCACGTGATTTTAGAAATTAATTTTATTTTGTTAACATAAGAAAACATAAAATCTTGTAACATTCTAGACTATTTATTGGAGATATAGGATTCAGTTATCTATAAAGACCTCATTTTATAGTTTTGCCTCACATTCTTCCTTTTATGTACAATAACACTCCTGTCACCAGTTATATCATTTTTGCCTTTCAGTCATTGCTTCATTCCACAAATATTTTCGTAATGCCTCCTACATGCCTCGTGATTGTTCTACTTGCTCAAGCTGCTCATGCAGCTTACATTCTAGTGTTATTGAAAAGTAAAAACAAAAATAAAAATAAAAAGTAGCTCTGAGCTTAGCCACTAGGTTAGCAATCTCCAATATTCTTATTAGTTATGTTTAATATAGCCATTCTAAGAGTTTGTTGGATTAACTTAATAAAATAGTTTGGCTTATTTATACAGTGCCCAATGATACAGAAGTATTGATATACTGCAATAGCATATCTTGCTCATGCTCACACAACTATTTAATGGCACCTGTTCCTGTCAGCAGTAGTTTAATCCCACAAGGTGCTTTAGCAGTTGAGGTCCTTCCATTGTGTGTTTCCACTGTCCCCATGACGTCTCACTGTCTCCTCCATTCCACAGAAGGAGAAAAAGAGTATAGAAAAGATTGTCTTCTTTTCAGTCTTAACATGAAATTCACCCAAGTTTCTCTGTCCGTATTCTAAATTAATAACACATAGTCCTATGGCCCCAACTAAAGGTGAGGAATGTTCCCTGGTTAAGCAGCTGCTCCCAGGTGACAATTCTGCAATGTGGAAGGGGAAACATGTATTTTTGTGCATGGTGAACAGTTTTTACTATAATTGCTACTGTAAACATAACCTGTTTTTAAGATCCTTCATTTCCACATATGACAAGCACATAAGATATATTAATTCCAATACATAATAGGTTATTATTGCCATGAACAAATATTCCAATATGAAGCATTACTTGAAAATTTCTCACAACATGTATAAAATACTCAGTACAATGTTCTCAGAAAGATGTAGCAGTTATTTATTCTATTCCAAGAAATATCTATTGTAATGTTTAATTTCATGTGTTGACTTGGCCAGGCTATTGCTATAGACTGAATGTCTGTAGCCCTCCAATATTCCTATGATGAAATCTAATCCCCAAAGTGATATTATTAGCAGGTGAGTCCTTTGGGAGGTGATTAGGTCATGAGGTCATTCAATTCATTATTACCAAAGAAATCTAGAGAGTTTTCCCCAGAGAAATTCCTCCAGGTCCTTCTTCTGCAGACAGAAGACCACCATCACATCAGTGAACCAGGCTATCATAAGATATCTAATCTGCTGGACCCTCCAGAACTATGAAAAGCAACAGCAGCCCAAATGGACTTAAGACAACCATGGTGCCCAGCTGTTTGGCTAAACACCAGCCCGATTGTTGTTGTGTAGATATTTTATAGATTTAGTAACACTTAAATTGGTGGACTTTAAGTGAAGGAAATTCCTTAGTAATGTGGGAGTACATTACCAAATCAGGTGTAGGCCTTACCAGCAAACACTGAGGTTTCCAGAAGAAAGAGTTCTACATCAAGGCTGCAACATCAACTCTTACCTGAGTTTCCAATCTGCCAGCTTGCCCCACAGATTTCACATCCTCAGCCCCCATAATCCTGCATACAAATTCCCCCTCCCCCATGTGTGTTTTACTTTTCTGCTTTCTTGGAGAACCCTGACTGATGGACCCAGTATATGATTTCATTATGTATCATGTAAGATAGATGCTTGATTAGCAGCACAGAAATCTTTTTTTGGGGGGATGGGGTACTAGGGATTGAACTTGGGGACACTCGACCACTGAGCCATATCCCCGGCCCTTGCAGTACAATGACTCCTATAATGTCCTGAGAACCATTTGTTAAGAATATTGAGTTAACAAAACATAAGTAGATTTCAGTGCAAAAGAAAATACTGTTTTCTAAATAACTAGATAGAGTTGTAAAAATAAATAGAAATGTACACATGAGAATATATTCACATTTAACAAACATTTGCACTAAAATACACACCACACACTGCTGCTGTCACATCAAAAGAAACTTAGTAGTCAATGCTAAGTGAAGTTAGCCAATACCCCCAAAAAACAAATGCCGAACGTTTTCTCTGATATAAGGAGGCTGACTCATAGTGGGGTAGAGAGGGGGAACATGGGAGGAATAGGTGAATTCTACATAGGAAAAAGGGGAGGGAGAGAAAGGGAAGAGGCAGGGGATTAGCAAGGATGGTGGAATATGATGGACATCATTATCCAAAGTACATGCATGAAGACACGAATTGGGTGTCAACATACTTTATATACACACAGAGATATGAAAAATTGTGGTATATATGTGTAATAAGAATTGTAATGTATTCTGCTGTCGTGAATTTAAAAAAATAAAATCAATAAAAAATAAAACCCTTAAAAAATAAAGCAGTCAAAATACCTACATTTAAGTTCCAGCTCTGTGACTTTTGGGGAATAACCATAAGCAAGTTATTTAAAATCTTAAATTTCTCATCTAAATAGTTAGTATTATATTAAGACCTAACATAATGAAAGATATGCAAAGTTCAAAAAGCTTATCCATATGTAATTGAAGGATATGGGATAACAATCCCCAGGGAGAAAGGGTGGGTCTTGGGTGGAGAAGGCAAACCATGGGCTCTGGGCTCTGGACTGTCATCCCAGGATCAATGGGTTTCAAGCTTTTACAGCTGTTTTCCTGATTTAGACTTCAAACCTGCACAACTAGTTTTTTGACTGCCCAAGTCTCTAATGATTAAGTCATATTAAACATTCTGCTATGATTAACTCTCATTAAAACCTATATAAAACAGACACCTTGTGTAACCAGTGGTCATTTCTCCCCTGAAAACGTGCCATTCTGCTGCTGCTTAATAAAGACAGGTCTGTTCCTGTCTTTAACAAAAAAAAAAAAAAAATAAGTAGGTTTCAGTGCAAAAGAAAAGATTGTTTGAGGTTGAGATCTGCTTCCATTATTTTTGCTTAGAGTAAGTAGATCATCAATGCTTGTTTTTCTTACTATTGCCATTATTATTATTATTATTAGACATCAAATTTATTTTCTTTCCAAGTTATTTTCAGATTAATTGAAAGGATGAAGTGACCTGGGCTTCAGATTAGTGGATTAAAGTCCAAATTATCTAAATGTAACTTTATACAGGTAAGGTAAGAACAGCAGCTCTTTGTCACTGCAGCATAAAGAGTATCAGTAAAAATGCAAATAGGATAAAGGTAATAAATGCAAGTGCTGGGAAATAATATTTCAATAGTATGATTGCTGTTTTAATATTTCTTGGAAGAGAAAAGAGAGCTCTGATAATATGTCACAGAAGTGTCATTAAAACTAAGTGAATATTTCATTGTCTTTGGAGAGAGAATGAGAAGGACTCTTCTAAGTGATCTGCAATTCACATTATAGATGAAAGAAGATCTATGTCTTAAAACCTGCCTAACTTTTGCTCCTTTAAAACATATTTTAAAGTTCTATGAATTTTTAGGAAATTAATAAAACAGAATTTAAAAGCATCCAAAAAGAATTTCCATAAACTCCCTTTATAAGGGGTGATACAAGTCACCATCACCCCTCACCAGCTGCCCTGTGGGTTCCCTGGCCTTCTACCTGTGCACCCTTATAGTTTGCTCTCAACAGAAGCAGCCAGAAGGATTATTCTAAAACATAAGTCAGTACATGTCGTGAAACCCACCCAGACTAACCAGTGGTTTCCCATTTTGCTTAGATTAAGAATAAAACCACTTACATAATCTGAGTAACCAACCTGCCTTCTCTCTTCTGCCATTTCTGCGTGTCTTTCCCTCAACCTGCTCCAGCCACACTGTTCTCTTTGATATTCTTCAAACATAACAACCACCCTCTGTATTCCGGTCATTAGCAATTGTGTTTTAGACACCTTATTATGTAATGTTTTCCAAAATTTCTTAGAGATTAATTTACACCTATATGAAATAAGAATAGTTAATATTTACATATTTTAAAACACTTCGTGTTTCTATTATTAAGAATAAAAATGTCTTCAAAATATCACACTGAAGTAGAAGACAATTCCTAGTAAAAAACTTAGAAGTATTGTATTTGTATAGACTTTATTTAACAAAGTAAATCATCATTCTGATTCCTAATGTGAGTTCCTACATTTGAAGGACTTTTTTACCCATTAGTTGAATGAACATATTCTGGCTATCTTCCATGTGCCGGGTCCTGATACAAGCATATAAATCTTGCACCCTAGTGTGAATACAATGCTTGCCACACAAAGTCAAAACCTAGTAAAAGAATTATAGGGTATTCCATATAACTATCACTCAACTGGATGTTACAGATGAAGTCACACCTCCTGGATATCAAGAACTTTCCATCAGTGATCTCCTTAGACTTTTCAACCCCCTAAACAGGGAAAGAATTATTTATATTTCAAAGATTCTGAAGATAGAATTCAGGGGTGTTAGTTAGTTAATTAACTAATTAATTAATTAATGTATTTATTTATTGCTGGTCCTGGGGATTGAACCTAGAGGTGCTTAACTACTGAGCTATATTTTTACAGTTTCATTTTGAGACAGGGTCTTTGTTTAGGGCCTCCTTAAATTGCTGAGCCTGACTTTGAACTTTCGATCCTCCTGCCTTAGCCTCCCAAATTGAGCTTCTGGGATAATAGGAATGCACCACTGTGTCAAGTTAAATATTTTAATGTCTATAAGTGAAAAGCCAACAACTACAATCCATAAAATCACTCCTGTATAATGTTGAGACAATTCTCTGAGACTAATTTCTTATGGTTAGAATAGAGATGTGGGCCAAGATACATTCAAGGTCATTTCCTTTTCTATCATTGATGATTTGGACACAATTTTCCTCCTGTAGAATGAATGCAGGGACACTGATTCTTTCAGATCACTGAAGCAATGACCATGACTCATTTCTCTTTTCTCAGAAGATGTTATAAATAAAACTAAAACTTTTCATTCAATCTCCTAAGCACTTTTTATCTTTAAAATACATTGACAATTTTTTAAGTCCCAGTACAAATCATTTATTTCCTCATTCCTGGAAAAAAAAGTACAAATTATCAGACTTTTATTTACTATAAACTGTTAGATTTGCCAACTTCATGAACCCTTTCTTTCTTTGGTTCCCAGACTAAGGTTTGTGTCCATGGTGTGAATCCTAATAGGACTGGAGATCTGTGAAGGCAAATGTGTGTATTCATTGTCTGCCACCGACCAGGTGTTTCTGGGATCTGCTCTCATACTCTCATGGTTTGTCTGTTCCATCTTAAACAAGTTCTTTAGTCTCTCTCCAGTCTCAGTGTTTTTTCGTATCTACCAAGAAGGAAAGTTGACTCTGTTATTGTTTGGATCTGGAATATCCCCTCAAAACTCATATGCTGAAGGCTTGGTCCCCAATGCAGCAGTGTTCAGAGGTGGGGATTTGGGGAAAGGATTTGGTCCTAAAGCCATGAGGAGGCAGAAGTAGGAATATCACTTGAGTCCAGGAATTTGAGACTAGCCTAGCAACATAGCAAGACCCTGTCTTTAAAAAGAAAAGAAAAAAAAATAAAACTATAACTGATAATTAAATTATGATGTACTGTTGTTGAGCTACTTTAAAAGACAAACATTAAAAAAAGTTTTTAGGGAAAATAGTCCATCCATGAGATTAGTGTGATTAGCTTCCACTCTGAGCAGTAATTAACTGGAATTTTCCAGATCCTTCAGCAACTAGGTCAGTAGAGAACTTTCAAAGGAGCTCTTCGCACACAAATCAAGATCAGACACGCAGCAGCATGTTCACTGTCAAGCTTGTTCCACCCAGAAAAAGAGCCACCTCTCTAACCAAATGACAGGCGCTGGAAGAAAATATGGGCTTCCTCTCTAACAGGTACTGCACCCAGGACTGGTGGTAGTAGAAGGTAATCAGGATTCCGACCCTCCCAGCAACATGGCAACATTGCCATCTGACTCAAGCACCCAGTGATAGAAATGAATGAAAAAAGAAAGAAAGAAAGAAAATGGAGAAATGCTTCAAAGAGGATTCACCCAGGATTCTCGGTGGTTCTCTATGAGTTCTGGAAAACCTGACCCACCAATATCCTGTATGAATGCCACAGGGAACCCAGTCAAGATGGCCTGAACCTGGCACAAGTCAGGTGATGGTGGAATCTTCATGAATAATGCATGGTTTTATTTATAAGACTTGGGAAGTGTGTTAAGTAGTATCTAGTGATACACTTTTACCGGTCCTCCCTTCCATCTCTATTGCAGGTTCTTGCCTCCTGGGCTCTCCTCACAGCAGGACATATAACCCAGTGTAGGCTTCTGGGAAGAAGCCCTCCGTTTCTCCAATCTGAAACATTTTGTGGGGGGATGTGAAGCTTGATGCTGCCATACTATTCTTTGAATACTAATATTCAGAAGTACATGAATAATACCAACCTCACAAGGAATTGAGAAGAATTGATATATGTAAAGTACTTGGGAAAGTACCTGGAATATAATAAATTTTACTTAAGTCTTAGTCTAATTGGAATGAATGTAAAGTAAATACACTATGTGACTTCATGTATATAAAGTTTAAACTGACACTAGTTGGAACTTACAAATGGTAGCCACTACTAGTATAATTAACAAAAATGGGTATCTCAGAATTGTGACTTTAGGACATATATATTCAAATTTCATTTGCTATGTGCAGATATCATTAATTATTAATTAATACTATCTGATTAATTAAGTTTAGTTTATTTTAAATAGTTAAATTTTGAAATCAATAAACATTCATGAAGTATAGGTTCTATCTCAGATGAAATACCTAAAATGTAATTTTTATTGTTTCTAATCATCATTTATAATTGTGTTTCTTCAAAAATTAAGAGTTCTTCTTTTTTTTACAATTATTGTGTGTCATGTTTTATTTATTTATTTATTTATTTATTTATTTATTTATTGGTTGCTCAAAACATTACAATGCTCTTGACATATCATATTTCATGCATTTGATTCAAGTGGGTTATGAATTCTTATTTTTACCACGCATACAGATTGCAGGATCACATTGGTTATACATCCACGTTTTTTAAAAAAGACTTTAGGAAAAAAACAGTTTTAGGTTTGCAGAAAAATTGAGAGGAAGATATAGAGTTTTTCCATACAGCCCTGCCCCACAAATATGCAGTTTTACCCATTATCAACATCCTGTACCAGAAGGATTATTACAATCCTTTATTACAATCAATGAACCTACAATGATGCTTCATTGTCACCTACAGCCCATAGTTCTCATTCGGGTTCCGTCTTAGTGTTGTATATTCTATGAATTTGGATAAATATCTATATAATGGCATGTGCATACCATTATAGTATCATACAGAATATTCTTACTGCCTTCAAAACCCTCTATGTTTTGCTTTTTCATTCCTATTTTTTTTCCTGTCACCTTACCCCTGGCAATCACTTATTCTTATTTACTTATCTATTTATTCTGTTGTGCTGGGATGGATCCCAGAATCTTACACAAGCTAAGCAACTGTTCTACCACTGAGTTACACTCCCCAACCTTTGCTGATTTATCTCAATAATTTTGCCTTTTCTGTCATCTCTTGTGTTTGGAGTCATACTGGATTCTTAGATTGGCTTTATCCATTTAGTAATGTTTCTCCCATTTCTTTTCACAACTTGATAATTCACATCTTTTTTTTTTTTTTAAGTTTTAAGTGGACACAATATGTTTATTTTACATTTATGTGGTGCTGAGGTTTGAAACCAGGGCCTCGTGCATGCTCGGCGAGCGCTCTACTACTAAGCCACAACCCCAGCCCCTAATTCACATCTTTGTAACGAGGAGTAACAATACATTGTCTATCTAAATGTACCACAGTTTACTTATTCCTTCCCCACTGACGGACACCTTTGTTGCTTCTAATCTTTGACAATTATGAGTGAGGCTGCTATAAACAGCTATGTTGGTGATGCTGTATTTTTTAATGTAATTCACTCTCAAGGCACTGTTTATATTTCATCATCTTTAATTTTAACGTTATTAACATGAATGAATAAAATTACTATAATGGTTGGAATAGCAGATCAAAGTAGAGAGCACTGAGCTAGTAACCAGGAGACCAGGATAGGTTTTGTTTGTTTTGTTTTGTTTCTGTGTACTTCCACCCATTGAACTGTGTGGCCTCCACAGAGCATTGACATCTCTGGCCTTCCATTTATTCATTTTCAAATTGAAGAGACTGAGACATTGTTTCTAGGACATCTAGTTTGGGAATTAAACTAATTTTTCAAATAAATCTTCATAAAACCGCACAGTATTTTGTATTGCTAATAATTGACTGTAACACCTTTGTAACATGCTGATCCTTAAATGTTTCTACGGATCATCTTGTCCTTTTTGGTGTCAGAAACTTTATTGTCAGAGTTATTATTCTTAGCACAAGAGTCTCGGTTGGAATTGAGCACTTAAAGAAATTGCCTGTTCAGCCCAGAACAGCTCATATCTTTACTTGTTCCCAGAGGGACAGACTTGGGACTTGGCAAGGAGAGCACCTATAAAATGTCACTTTAGCTAAATATTTTACATGGTTTGTCCTTTCCATTAAAGTGAAATGATGGCATTAACATTTGTAGAAGATACAAGTTTATTGTAGGGATTACAAAATATCTAACAAAAACCAGTTTTGTAATTTTCTTTTCTATTACGTAACTGAATATCATAAAAATTGCTGATACTTTTATAGAATTATTGCAGTTTTTTTAAAAAAAAATCCATTATGCTCTAGTTCATTTTCTATAGTATGTGACAATTTATTTGCATTCACTGTGTAATAGTCCACACAAGTATGTACTTACACTATTCCTGTTTCAGAAAAACATACATAAACCCTTTTAACAAACTGTATTTTTAAAATATATACATGAACTGGGCAGAAACTTTCATGAATCTATTTCTGCTCTTTATACCAGCATTCATCATAAAAGTTTTGCCAATCCCACAGTGGATTTCCTGTCTTTACGTATTGCTAATCCAATACAATTTTTAAAAGATAGTGGACATCCCCATATTTTTTAGGTCTCTTTTGTCTTCAGGGTAGAGTGTGGGTTGGCCTAAGCCATTCAAGAGAATTCTGTTCTTCTTGCTAATGATTGGTTCTGGAAAGATTCCCTTGTTGAAGGAATTTAAAGGGAAGTAAAGTGGGATTTTCTGGGACATGTCTCTGTTCTGGCCTTTGGAGACTCTTATGTAAGGCCCTCATGCTGAGAGCGGCTGCAGCTATCTTGAGAACAAGGGGGAAAAACCAAGAGGATCACAGGATTTTGAGCCAGAGCTCTAACTATTGAGTTGTGGATTTAACACATGCTGCAACCACCTACCACCAGACTTTTGTTACATGCATTTGCATGTGTACTTATTAAGCTGCCTTAGGTAAACTATCTGTACTTTGTAGCTAAAGACAGCCACAGAATTTCCTTACTCTCCTCTAGTTGTCCTTAAGCATTGAGGGGCTGGAGAGAACTCTCCATGTAGATTCCATATACCCTAAAGGCAGACCTGAGATAGCCCCTATCAAATGTCAATATTTGGGTGTACCATCCTTTCAGATTAGTCATTCTAAACACAATGCATTTGGAGGGCTTTTAGATGATGTAACAAAAGACATAGTTTAAGAAATGAATTTACTGATTTTTTCCCTATATAAACTAATATAAATATTTTTCAGATTCTCCAGCTATTTGTATTGCAGAAAATTTTGGAAGACATTTTATTTTAATGATTTCCTCACTATTCTCTTAAATTCTTCCAATATTCTAAATGGTTGCTAACATTAGTATTCTAAGACCTTAGAATTTTCCTGGCAGTTGTATACAATAATTTTCATAACTCATTGGCCAGAATTTGTCACTTGGCTATATACTGCAAGAAAGACTGAAAAATAAAGCATTTATTCTGAATTTTAATTCACAGCTTTCAAAAATGAGTTTTATTACTAATAAAGAGAAATAAAATGATACTGGGAATCCTTAGCAACTTTTGTCAGGTTGTATGGCAGTGTTTTGTTTTATTTGGATGTACACTGAATATTTTTTGCTCTCCATTAAAAAATTTAAATAGTAAAAATATAAGGTTTCAGTAAAATTGAAGAACAGAACAATGCAAATGTAAAAATCATGGTTACACCCTAATGAAAGATAACTATTGCTAGAAATTTCCAATTTACTAAAATATATTCCTACACATTGGCATCATAACTAAATATGGATGTGAGCTATAGTCAGGATCTCGAATGCCCCCAACAATCTAGGTGTTGAAAGATTGGTCCCAAAGGCGGCATTATTGAGAAGTGATATAATCATCAGGAAGTAGGACCTCAAACAGGAGGTTCTTAGGTCATTGGGGCCATGCCCTTAAAGGGGACTGCGGGACCCTGGTTCCTTTCTCCTTCTTTTTTGCTCCATGGCTCATAATGTGAGTTGTATTGTTCTACCGCTTGCTCCTGCTCTGATGTGCTGCCTTGCCACAGACCCAAATCAATGGAGCCAACCAATCTTGGCCTGGAAACTCCAGAACTGTAAACCAAAGTATCCATTTTCTCTTCATATATGGATGATCCTCATATATATAATTTTATTATAGTGACAGAAAGCTGAGTGACATACATTTTGCCTTTCAGTAAATTACTAGGAATACTTTCCTTGTAAATAAATATTTCCCTATAGTATTGTTTTTGTAGATTCTACCTTAGTAATGTGCCATCATCAAACAGTTCTTTATGGTAGGGTAACTATATTTCTAAGATGTGTCCATCATAAATGTGTTATGATGAACTTTATTCTATTTAATCCATCTTCATGTTGATTCTTTTTTATTCATGATTAAGTCCTAGAAGCAGATTTTTTGGGCTTAATACATATTTATATTTCTAATTATGATGTAAAATTGTTCTGTGATAGTTTCCATGGAACTCTAACACTCCCCACAGTTTTTATTCTCATGCCTGTATCTTCATGCCTGTATCTCAGGTGGCCCAGCTCTTCCAATTCCATTCCATTTGGTACTATTTCCTACTGTAATTGTTCTCACTTTTATTTCTTTTGTAAATGACTTGTAAAGCTGAACCATTTCCCCTAGATTATTTAGTCATAATGTGATGACTTCATTACATTAACCAGTGTGGGATGGTGGATGAAAACAAGACTAGCTCAGGTCTTCAATGCTAAAAGAAAATTTTTCTTACATCAATTTTAAACTTTTTGATGGCAGAAAATTTACTTGATATTTTATAATGTATGCTGTAAACACAAAGCCATAATGAAAAATGATGAATAAACAAATTAACAAATAAATGATCATAATCATAGGTTGTTTCCTTAGTTCTGATTATCTTCAATTGTTTACATAATTAGAAACAAAATTCATGTCAATTTTCACTAAAATCATTTCTATCACTGTACCTAATACACTAAGCACTAATCGTTTGCTAGATAAATATATGAATGAAGAAATAATACTCAGCATTAATTTTATTGGAAATGTAATCAAATATCTGTGTTTTCAACATTTTTTATGTTATTTTATCAGAATTGCAGTGTGCTAGAAATATTTTCATTTTCTTTTAGCATTAACAGAAAAAATAGATATTTTTACTTCATGCTTAATATTTTATAATTTAATTTCATATGTGAATTGATTGTGGTTATAAAGCATGTAACACTGGACATTAGCTGAAAATAATGTCCTTAGTAATAATTTCATTTGGGCTTTGTATTCCAACTATGAATAAGAGACTAAAAAGACATTTCTTCATTAAAATATTTTTTTAAAGTATTTCATAGTATTCTTAAGACAAATCATATACTTTCCTTGTTTTATTTTTTATCTGTTCTCACAGATACAAATTAATTTTGATCCTATTAGTCCTACACATGGTAACAGTTTATTTTTTTCTGTGTTTAGTTTCTTCTGTGAATGTTTATAGCTTTGTAAAAATTTGTGCCCTGAAAATAAGCTGGTCTTACAAAAATTTCAGATGGTTACAAAATGGTTTTTAATATGTGAAATATTTATTTTTTAGAATTTATAAGACTGTGTTTATTGCTAATCAAATGTGATCATGGATTTTGATAACACCTCACTTGTAAACTTGCATTTGATTCCATATATCTTGATCACAAAAACTGCTTTATTTTGACCCATTATATGGGTCAACATGTACCAAGCTGGAAGTTGCCACAACTGGCAGATTGGATTTTTAAAAAAGACCTAACAATATTCTGCCTTCGAGAGACTCATCTCATAGGAAAAGTCATCGACAGACTGAAGGTGAAAGTTGGGAAAAAAATCATACCACTCACATGGACTGCGGAAGCAAGTAGGGATTTCCATCCTCATATCAAATAAAGTAGACTTCAAGCTAAAGTTAATCAAAAGAGATAAAGAAGGACATTTCATACTGCTTAAGGAAACCATACATCAACAAGACATAACAAGTATAAATATACATGCCCCCCAAAATGGAGCATCTATGTTCATCAAACAAACTCTTCTCAAATTCAGGAGTCAAATAGACCACAACACAATAATTCTGGCTAATTTTGACACATCTCTTTCACCACTGGATAAATCTTCCAAACAAAAGCTGAACAAAGAAACTAGAACTCAATAAAACGATCAATAACTTAGACTTAACTGACATATGTAGAATATTTTATCCATCAATGAGCAAATACACTTTCTTCTCAGCAGCACATGGATGCTTCTCTAAAATAGACCTTATATTATGCCACAATGCAACTCTTAGCAAATACAAAAAAGTAGAGATGCTACTCTGCTTTATATCAGGTCATAATGGAATGAAATTAGAAATAAATGATAAAATAAAAATAAAAGCAACCCCCAAACCTGGAGACTAAATATGTTACTGAATGAACAATGGGTTGCAAAAACATCGAAGAAAAGATTAAACAACTCTTAGAGGTAAATGAGAACACTGATACAACATATCAAAATCTCTGGATCACTATGAAGGCAGTACTAAGAGGAAAGTTCATTGCATGGAGTTCATTACTTAAAAGAAAAAAAAGTCAACAAAAAAAATGACCTAACATTATATCTCAAAGCCCTAGATAAAGAAGAAAAAATCAACACCAAAAGCAGTAGAAGACAGGAAAAAATTAAAATCGGAGCTGAAATCAATGAAATTGAAACAAAAGGAACAATTGAAAAAATTGACAAAATGAAAAGTTGGTTCTTTGAAAAATAAATAAAATTGATAAGCCCTTACCCAAGCTAACAAAGAGGGGAAAAAACTCAATTTACTAACATCCATGATGAAACAGAAAATATCATGACAGACAATACAGAAATACAGAAGGTAATTAGAAATTATTTTGAAAATTTGTACTCCAATAAAATAGAAAATATTGAAGGCATTGACAAATTTCTAGAGTCATGCAATTTGCCCAAACTAAATCAGGGTGATATACACAAGTTAAATAAATCAATTTCAAGCAACAAAATAGAAGATGCCATCAGGAGCTACCAACCAAGAAAAGACCGGACTGGATGGATACAGACCTGAGTTCTACTAGACCTTCAAAGAAGAACTAATACCAATGCTCATCAAATTACTTCATGAAATAGAAAAGGTGGGAACACTTCAAAACTCATTATGTGAGGCCAATATCACCCTGATTCCAAAACCAGGCAAAGACACATCAAAGAAAGAAAACTTCAGACCAATATGTCTAATGAAGATAGATGCAAAAATTCTCAATAAAATTCTGGCAAATTGAATACAAAAATATGTCAAAAAGATAGTGCACCATGATAAAGTGGAGTTCATTCTAGGGAGGCAAGATTGGTTCAACATAGGGTAATCAATAAATGTAATTCATCACATCAATAGACTTAAATATAAGAATCACATGATCATCTCAATAGATGCAAAAAAAGCACTTGAGAAAATACAGCACCTGTTCATATTCAAAACATTAGAAAAACTAGGGATAAAAGGTACTTACTTATCTCAACATTGTAAAATCTATGTATGCTAAGCCTCAGGCAAACATCATTTTATTTATTTTTTATATTTATTTTTAGTTGTACATAATACCTTTATTTTGTTTATTTATTTTTATATGGTGCTGAGGATCAAACCCAGGGCCTCACACATGCTAGGCGAGCGCTCTACCACTGAGCCACAACCCCAGCCCCCCCAAAAAACAAATATCATTTTAAATGGAGAAAAATTGAAAGCATTCCCTCTAAATACTGGAACACAAGGATGCTCTCTTTCACCACTTCTATTTAGCATAGTTCTTAAAACTCTAGCCAGAGCAATTAGAGAGATGAAAGAAATTAAAGAGATACCAATAGGAAAATAAAAACTAAAATTGGCACTATTTGCCAGCGATATGATTCTATTCCTAGACAACACAAAAAATTCCACCAGAAAACCTCTAGAACTAGTAAATTAATTCAGCAAAGTAGCAGGATACAAAATTAACACCCATAAATCAAAGGCATTTCTGGACATCAGTGAAGAATTCTCTGAAAGTTAAATGAGGAAAAATACTGCATTTACAATAGCCTCAAAAAATAAAATAAAGTACTAACTTAATAAAAGAAGTGAAAGATCTGTACAGTAAAAACTACAGAACACTAAAGAAAGAAAGTTAACAAGATCTTAGAAGATGGAGAAATCTCCTTTGTTCTTGGGTAAGCAGAATTAATATTGTCAAAGTGACCACTCTACCAAAAACACTATACAGATTCAATGCAATTCCAATCAAAATCCCAATGACATTCCTTATAGAAATAGAAAAAGCAATCATGAAATTTACCTGGAAACATAAGAGACCTAGAATAGGTAAGCAATCCTTAGCAAAAAGAGTGAAGCAAGTGGCATCACTATACCAGAATTTAAGCTATACTACAGAGCAATAGTAACAAAAACAGCATGGTATTGGCACCAAAATAGACTGGTAGACCAATGGTACAGAATACAGGACACAGAGACTAACCCACATAATTACATTTATCTTATATTAGACAAAGGCACCTAAAACACATATTGGAGAAAAGATATCCTCTTCAACAAATGGTGCTGAGAAAACTATAAATCCATATGCAACAAAATGAAATTAAACCCCTATTTCTTACCATGCACAAAACTCAACTCAAAGTAAATCAAGGACCTAGAAATTAAAACAGAGACCCTGAACCTAATAGAAGAAAAAGTAGACCCAAATCTCTATTATATCGTATTAGGCCCCAACTTCCTTAATAAGACTCCTATAGCTCAAGAATTAAAATCAAGAATCAACAAACGGGATGGATTCAAACTAAAAAGCTTCTTTTCAGCAAAAGAAAAAATAAGTGAGGTGAATATAAATCCTACAGAATGGGAACAAATTTTTACCACACACACATCAGATAGAGCACTAATCTCTATGACATATAAAGAACTCAAAAATTTTACCACCAAAAAAACCAAATAAATGGGCCAAGGAACTGAACAGACACTTCTCAGAAAATGATATACAATCAATCAAGAAATATATGAAAAAATGTTAAGATTTCATCTCATTCCAGTCAGAATGGCAGCTATTAAGAATACAAACAACAATAAGTGTTGGCAAGGATATGGGGAAAAAGGCACACTCTTACAATTCTGATGGGACTGCAAATCAGTGCAACCAATCTGGAAAGCAGTATATAGATTCCTTGGAAAACTAGGAATGGAACCACCATTTGACCCAGCTATCCCAATCCTTGGTTTATAGCAAAAGGACTTAAGAACTGCATACTTCAGGGACACAGCAACATCAGTGTTTATAGCAGCACAATTCACAATAGCTAAATCGTAGATCCAATTAGATGCCCTTCAGTAGATGAATGGATAAAGAAAATGTGGTATATATACACAATGGAATATTACTCAGCATTAAAAGAGAATAAAATCATGGCATTTGCAGGTAAATGGATTGAGTTGGAGAATATAATGCCTAGGAAGTAAGCCAATCCCCAAATACCAAATGCTGAATGTTTTCTCTGATATAAGGATGCTGATTCATAATGGGGATGGTGGAGGGAGCACGGGAGGGATGGATAAACTTTAGGTAGAGCAAAGGGAAGTGAGGAGGTATGGGGGTAGGAAAGACACTGGAATGAGGTGAACATCATTACCTTAATTATGTGTATGAAAACACGAATGGTGTGACTGTACTTTGTGTTCAACCAGAGACAGAAAAATTGTGTAATATTAATTGAATTACATTCTGCTGTCATATATAACTATGAATAAATACAATAAAATGTTTTTTAAATATTAACTTAAGTTCTCTACTTAATTTCATGTTCAAGTATGTTTTCTTATCTTCCTTCATAGTTCAAAAATATTTATGTGTTACCCACCTTTGTCAGGCATAAAGACATGACAAAGGATACAAAACAAAATGTTCCTGGTTCTTTTTCTCATATAAACACACGGAACTTATTAATATTCTTAAGAATATCCAATTACTTTTAATATAAAAAATCATTCTGGGGCTGGGGTTATGGCTCAGCAGTAGAGGGCTCACCTAGCACATGTGAGTCCAGGGGTTTGATCCTTAGCACCACATAAATATAAATAAAGTTTAAAAAAAATAGAAAATAATTCTGTACCTTAAGTAATTTTCTGACAGTTATATTTCTTCTATCTTAAAGATTTTCTGTTACATATGAAGAGAAAAATATTAAGAAATACCTATGATAGAGCATTAGATATTCTTTATCACAACTTTAAAATGTGTAACATATTTATTGAAGAAGAGTGACTTAAACTATCCATACTTATTGGCATAGAAATAAGGAAGACAAAACCCAATATATAAAAAATTGTTTATCCATAAAATTGTTTTAAATGAAGAAAAAAATGTGTTTACATTATTATCATCAAAAAACTTTTCCACCACTCACAATACAGACAGTGGTGTTAGTTTTCTGTCATTGTAACCAATTATCTGAAATAATCAAGTTATATTCAGGAAAGATTTATTTTTGCTCATGGATTCAGATGTTTCATTTTATGGTCACATGGCCCTGTTGCTCTGGGCTTATAGTGGTACATGGTGGAGCATATGGTGGAGAGGTCCAGTTACCTCATTGTTGCTGGAAAGCAAAGAGAGAGAAGGGCCTGGGGGTTCTAATATCCCCTTTAAGGACACACCACCAATGACCCAACTTCCTCCCTTATGGCCCCAGCTCCTATAGGTTCAGTGACCTCCCAATAGTGTCACAGGCTAGGAATCAAGACTTCAACACACGAGTCTTTGGGGGACACTTCTAAACTATAGCACATTTAAATGCCATTACTAAACATGAAAAATATTCTCTGTCATAGTAACTAGTAGGGATGACTTCAGCTTAAGGAGATTATTGGGTAGAGAGTTAAGGTTTTCTAATCAGTGAATGAGTTGAAAAACACTGCCTCTTAAAAGAAATGACAAAATTAATGTGTTTGAAATAAATCCATCTGTATTCATTTAATTTTATTTCCAACTACATGAAAATCAAATCAAATTCAAGTTTGGTTCTGAGATATTATCTATGACTCCCCAGAGGGCTGACTAAAATGAGGACTAATCAGCAAATGCCAAGGAATACACCTTATTACATCAGCTCCAGGAGGGAGGAGGACTTGGCAAAAAATGGCCTCATTAAGGAAATTAGCTCTAATGGATTCTATCCAAAACTTTCATATTTAGAAATCCAATCAGCACGTTACTGGTAAGTTGTTTGTTATGTGAGGTAACTGGGGTCAACACTTCTAGAAACATTATTTCTTGGAAGACATGAATTAATTTTTATTCTGGATTCATCTAGGTTGGAAATACAATGCTCTTAACACCTAGGGATGAGATCTTCTATATGCCTTCAGCTGTCATAAACGCCCTAGGGAAAATTTCAGCAAAAAAAGGTATCTGTTTATTTCCATTAGCACAAAAAGTCCAATAGAACTTTCCAATTGAAATTCTAGCCAATCCCCTGCTTCCATGTGGCACTATTTGGAGGACATGGAGTCTCTAAGAGGGGGAGCATTGTAGGAGGAAGTTGGGTCATTGTGTTATGTCCTTGAAGGGAATTTAAACAGTTGAGAGAATATGGAATTACCCAAATATATTTCCCTCTATGCAGATAACTGAGGCAAAATAGGGAGTGCTGCCCTAGATTATTGATGACTAGGCAATTCTTTCTTTGCTCCACAGTTGGCACTTCAGTTTATATTAGGCAGTTTACAGAACACAGAAGATATCTCAGCTCAAATTTCAGTTTTTCTTATACTCATTATAAAGATTCTGACATGACTGGGTAAGTAAGTTAAGTTCCTTAAGGGATTCGTCATATAAAAGTTTAAGGCCTATTGAGTTGAAAAATGAGATGTACAGATGTATAAATTTTTCCTAAGAACAATTCCTTAGTGTGAGGGTGTGAGGATGGCCTTAGGCCTGAGTCTAAGCAACTCTATTTTAAAAACTCCAGTTTGAAACCTGCAGTCTCACCAGACACACCCACAGATCTCTCCAGTATGGTCTCAGACAAGTTAATTCCCCTCACCCTGATAAACAGAGTGAAGCCCCTGGCTGGCTGTTCTCACTTGATAAGAAGATCAAGGTGGAGACCACCAGATCAGATGTTTCTGACCCCAAGATAAATGATGTCATGGAGAAATCCGGTGGTAGCTGATAAGGATTGAAAGGGGAGTCAAAGAGCCCCAAAATTTAGTATAAATAATAGAGCTGATGAACAGGAATTCAGCCAGCCCAAACAAGGATGCACTCGAGCTAGAGAGCCTGATGAGATTTTCACAATAATTCTGGAATTATAGTTAGGATTTCATAAACCTTAGAGATTCCTTGCAGGACAAAAGCACCATTGTGGTCAGTTCTTATTCAGCACAAAGAGCAGAACTGGTGGATGGAAGCCTATTGTTTTATGACCAGCAAATTCTGAAAAAGCCCTACAGTGATGGATACCATCTCAGGGTCGGAATGTGAATGATCTAGTTTTTTATATTCTCAATAGCATTTGATGTTATCACTATTTTTTTTGGGGGGGGAGGGTACCAGGGATTGAACCCAGGGACAAATTAACCACAAAGCCACATCTTCAGCATTTTGTGGTTCTTATTCTTCTTTTTCTTTCCCCTTAATTTTGAAGAATTAAAAATTTATGAGTTTTTCCCTTTTATGGATAGATAATGTTTTGGATGGTTATACTAAAAACTCTTCACCCAGGCTGTGATCTCAAAATTTTTCTTCTAATTAACTTTGTGTCTAACTCCATGATCTATTTGAAGTTAATTTTTGTATAAAGTGTCCAAAATTTAAAATGAAGTTTATATTTGTACTTATGCAGTTCGATTGCTCTCACAACATTAATTGTAAAAAAATATATATATTTAAACTAGGTCCTAATGGTGCTCACTTATAATCCCAGCAATTTGGAAGGCTGAGGCTGAGGCAAGAGGATCACAAGTTTGAGGTCAGCCTTGGCAACTTAGTGGAGACCTTGACTCAAAATAAAATAGAAAGGTAAAGAAACTGAGGGTGTGGCACAGAGATAGACAGCACCTGGGTTCAATCCCTGTATCACAACCTAGATATACTCCAGTGGGGGATTTGTTAATATACATACCATGGAGAACTACTCATCAATAACAAAGAATGAACCAGTCATATATATAATTACTTGAATGGATCCCAAGAGAATTATGCTGGCTATTAAAAAACTACTCTCAAAATTGGCATGCCATGTGATTCCATTTATTAAAAATTCTTGAGATGACAAAAGTACAGAGATGGGAAACGTGTTAATGGTTTCCAAGGACTGGAGAAAGGGAGAAGAAGTAGATGAAGGGGAGTGTGATTACAATGGGATCCTCGTGGTGATGGAACTGTTACATAACTTGACTATGATGGTTACTAGTTAAACATGTACCTGAGAAAACAGAATACAACTAAGCAAATGGACATACACACACCAGTATTTGAAAAACTGGTGAAATCTGAATAAGGTTGTTGGATTGAATTAATTTTACTTCTCTAGCAATGATCATGTTCCATCCAGTAGTCACTTAAGATGCTACCTGAAGGTACCCAGGTATATCTTATATATTGCAACTGCATTGAATTTACAATTAACACAAATAAAATGGTTAATTGAAACTATATATATATATATATATATATATATATATATATATATACAAACTGCTTATTTTTTTCACATAGGATGGATCAGTAAATGGGATATATTTTCTCTGATTTATAATTTTGTACTTTTTTTCCCTTTAATAATATGGAGTTTTCCCGTCACTAGATGATAACTGATGCATGTAAAAGAGTTAGTGAAAAATTGAAATTCATTAATTAGAACATTAAAATTATAAACACCAACCAGCTTGAAATGAAAACATTTATTCTTTGTGTTTGAAAAGTTTATCATTTCAAGTCATCCGGCAATTGGCTCTAACACGTGTGAGTTCATAACAAGGTAAAAGCCAAAATCTTCAGAATCTTGGCAGAATGGATCATAATCATACAGAAATAGTTCTAGATTATAGTAATTGCAAACCATCTTTGGTTATCAGTTTTCCTAGATATCTTAGAAATTGCAGATTAGCTTTGGTTATCATTTTCCTGTAAAGCCCACAGGCAACAATAGTTGCAATCACACCTAAGGAGTCAAATTCTGCTCAGTAAAAAAGTAAATATTCCTGCCATATGTAAACAAGCTTTTATTCTGACTTTAAAAAAAAATAATTTATTTTTGGAGCAGTTTAGGTTCACAGCAAAATTGAGAGGAATGTACAGAGATATTTCATATGCCAACTCTTCCCACACAGCCTCTCCACTGCACATGCCAACCAATGGATGGACCAACATTGACATGTCATTATCACTGAGAGTCTATAGTTCATATTAGTGTTAATTCTTGATGCTCCCTATGGATTTTTTTAGTACTTTTAGATGTTGATGAACCTTTTTATTTTATGCATTTCTTTATATGCTGTTCTGAGAATTGAATCCAGTGCCTCACACATGCCAGGCAAGGGCTCCACCACTGAGCCACAAGCCCAGCCTCTTGATGCCCTACATTTTATATACTTGGACAAACATCAAATGGCACATATTTACCACTATAACATCAATAAATGTAGTTTTGACCCCCCAAAATTCCTCTGTGCTCCATGTATGTATTCATTCTTCCCTCTAATTTTTGGCAACCACTGATTTTTTTTTACTGCTTCCATAGTTCTGCCTTTTCTAAGAATGTCATTTATATGGAATTATAGTCTACATATTCATTCCAGAATGGCTTCTTTAACTTAGTAATGTGCACTTAACACTTAATTTATCCCTGTGTCTTTTCATGTGGCTTGATAATAAATACCTTTCTTTTTAGCACTGAAAAATATTCCATTGTCTGGGTATACCACAGCATTTTTTTTAACCATTTACCTAGTGACGGTTGTCTTGGATACTTCCAAGTTTTGGCAATTACAAATCAGCTGTGAACATCCTTGTGCATACAGTGTTGTGGTTTAGATCTAGAATATCTCCCTAAAATCTCATGTGTTAATGTCCAGAGGTGGGTATTTTAAGACATGATTGGAGTATGAGAGCTCTAAGCTCATCCAGGGATCTATATTTTGAATGGTGGTAACTGTAGAAGGTGGGACCTGGGAGGAAGCAGATGACTAGGGAGGGACTTGGCCTTGGTGATTAAATCTCTCCCTGCCCTACCCCAGAAGTTGAGCAGATCTCCTTCACCACACCCTTCCACCATGATGTTCTGCCTCACCTCATGCCCAGACCAATAGAGGTGGCTAACCATGGACTGAGACCTCTGAAACCATGAGCCAAACTAAACTTTCCTTCCTCTAAGTTGTTCTTGTCAGGTATGTCAGGTATGCTGGTCACTGTGACAAAAAGCTAACTAACACAATAAGTCAGCACTACTTTCAGTAGATTCCAAGGAGAATGATCACTGGTTTGTTTTGCAAGAGCCTGTTTAGTTTTTTAAGAAACTGCAAAACTGTCTTCCAAAGTGGCTGCAGTATTTTGCATTTCCACCAGCAGTAAATGAAAATTGGTATCACTCTGTTCTCTCCAGCATTGGGAGTTGGTTAGTGTGAGATCAGCATGGTGCTGGCAAGAAGAACTCTCTGGAGACACACATTCCAAGTCAGTATGCACTGTTGTAGATGCCAACAGGAATTTAGTTCAAATATTGTAAATGACTTTTCCTCTGTACTCCCTCTGCTTTGCCATCCCTTCCGCTTCTACGCTGCAAAATCACAAACCCATGTCTGAGTTACAGCAAGCCTCTGGTTACTGAAGGTCTACAAAAATATTATACTTAACTAAATTTAAATTATAATGATACCAAATTCAATCATATATATCTGTTGTGTTTATACAAAGAAATTAAAATCAAATTTGCTTAGAAGCACCATAGCTGAGAACATTAAGCATTTATTTTTCTTACATTTTAAAAATTGATTCAGCCTCTCATCATCTGGTGTCATTTCCAAAAAAAAAAGATCTGAAAAAGTATAAAGACAAGGGAAATCCAAAGAGACAGGCATAATGACCTGTACATATTGGGTCATGTGTGTTGAAAAACTGGGAATTCGCCTGCAAGAGCCTAGCCCTGTGTCTGCATTTCATACGCTCTACCACTACCACCTGCTTGTAGAATGCAGGGGGCTTCAACCATCTCTGTGTGGCCATTGATACTCAGTTACCAGGAAAATTCTAAGCAGGCACACAGCCCAGATTCCTGCAATGTTCAGAAAGTTTGACAAATACAAATGGTGTATTCTAAGAGGTAGGTAAATACATCAGTTTTCCTATAGTGGAAATTGCTCTACCAAAGCACAGAGAAAATTTATCCTGACATTTGGAAAATATCAGTATCCACAGATGGGAAAAACAATCTACTGGCAACAGCATTACCCTTCTATAGTTTAGTAGCAAACCATCAACTCCAGGGTATGTACAACCCACTGTCTACTAGATGTTGTTTTGAAATGAATATTTTTTATCAGGATAAAATTTATTTCTCTTTATTTTTCTGTATGACTCTTTCTTGTGATGACCCAGAATTGATTTTTGACATTGAGAAGTGACTTCGATGTTTGCCAAAAAAAAAATAGAAGCTGGGTTAATGACAGAAGAATTTCTGTGGGACAGCTTTTGCCTTTTTTTTTCTTGTTGTTTAAAGAAATTTACCTATTATTGCAAACTGTTCAGGCACCCGGGAATTCTATGTGTTTACCCACTAGTTACTAAGGTATGTACCTTCTTTCCAAAGCTAAATGGAAACCTCAGTGTCTGTTAAAAATTTCAGTGAATACACATCTTGTTCATCTGTAAACTCTCCAGCTCTCCGTAATTCACAAAAGATGCCTCAAATTGTGGAGATGTTTAAAATTAACATTCACATTCAAGTATCTGGAGTTTCTTCCTTTTTAATCAAAATATAGCAATATCAAGATTTGGAAAATTACTGTTAAACTATTAAAGCTCTTTGCTTGTTACTAAACCATATATTCGACATTCTTCAACAGTTCCTTTCTCTCTTTAACATCTGGCTTGGAAAACATTATTAAATAACTTTTTCATAGTAAAAAATAATATCATTACAATGATGAAGCATTCTTGTTCCCAGTCCTGCTTGCAAGTAGAGTAAAAACTTTCCATGCTAATTTATTTCTCTCTCTTTTTTTCTCTTCCTTGTTTGTCAATAAATGTCTTGTCCTTGGGCCAGGAAATACTTGTTTGAGTTAAGTAGAATATGAAATTGGTGTTTCAAGTTACAACTCCTTTAGGGGCTAACCAGTTGCTTAGAGAACTGCAGGGAAGGGTGAGGAAAATATCAGCAAGGAGTTAAGAATTTCTGACTCTTGCTGATGTTTTGACAGAGAAATATATGTATTAGAGGGAAATCATGTGTGAAATATCCCAGTTTTGTAACAAAGTGTCTGAGAGAAATTGAATAAGTGCTAAGGACGCAGCTGTCAATAAAGCAAGATGGTCCTCCTTCAAGACACTTGTCCTTATTCTCCTTCCCTTCTAAGATTTCTGAATGAGGGGGGTCAGTTTTGTTTTCCATAATCCCAGGAACCTTGCCTTTTTAATAATAATAATAATAATAATAGCTTTATTTATTTATTTATTTATTTGGTGCTAAGGATGGAACCCAGTGCCTCACTTGTGCAAGAGCTCTACCACTGAGCCACAACCCCCACCCACCATGGCGGGGTCTTATAAGTCACTTTTCTAAGGAATGAAGAAGCCCCTAGATTAGTTAGCTCCACTTTTGGTTTATACAACTTTTAAAGCCCACCACATAAAAAAGAGGAATTCCAGGAAGTTTTTTTTGTGTGTGTGTGTGTTTGCTATTTGTTGTTTTTGTTTTTGTTTTGTTCTGTTTTTGTTGTTTATGTCTAAGCAAATAATGAAAGCATGTGAAAGAGAATACAAAAGGAAAAAGAAATCTCATGGACCAGTGATGCTTATTGAGCACCAATGGGGCGCATCTTTGGTGGAGAGCCACCATAAGGATCTGGGTTTTATATGGCCTTAGCAGGGCCAGGTCATGGGAGGAGTTTTGATGGAGTGATCATTTGGGCATGGCCAGGCAGGGCAGGGAAGGTAACAGTAAGGGAATTTTCCATATCTTTCAAATAAGACTATAGTTTTGAAGTCTGAATAGCTGCTGAAATTTTATCTGGTTGATCATCCTTATCTGAGTTTTGCCCCTGCCTCCTCTTTGTCTTCCTGCCTTTCCTCTGTTGTACCTCCCTCTCCCTTCCTCTCCTTTCCCTTCTCTCATTTCCTCTCTGCTCAGATCATTCATGGGTGTGCACTTTCAATTCAGCTATGCTAGATGAAAAAATAAGCATCCAAGGCTTCAGTTACCTGCAGAGCATTTGAGTTCATGATTTTAAGGGATGTGGGTTTCTATCACTGCATTTTAAATCACCATACCTGTAGTGGCTTAATGTAACACATGCCTATTATACTTTCTGTGGATCAAGAGCCTGGGGACAGTTTGATGAGGTTTTCTACTTAGAGTTTCACAATCAAGATGTTGGCCAGAATGCATTCTCACCCAAAGGCTCTATTGGAGAAGAATGTTTCCAAATTCATGCTAGGTGTTGGCACTATTCATTCCCTTTCTTTTGTAGGGATGAGGACCCCAGGTGCCTGCTAGGTAATGACTGGTAAGGTAATCTAATGTAAAGGCTAGATGCTACACACAGTTCCTAGAGGCTGCCCCAGATCCTTGCTCTATGTTTTTCCCAGCATGGACACTGACTTAACCAACAAGGAGACTCTTTAGCAGGAGTCTGCTAGCAAAACAGAGTCTTATCCACTATAATACAGTTGCATATTCTATTGACTAGAAGTAAATCAAAGATCCCACCATACTCAAAGGGAGGGAATTACACAAAGTCACAAACACCAACAGGTGAGGAAAACCAAGAGCCACATTTTATTCTGTCTACTACAAGGGAAGTTGAGTGAGAACACTGAGCATATAATATGCAAAATATGAATATATAAAATGCTTGCACTACTTAAAATTTATCCCTGAGAATGGCTACATGTTTAATATTAAAATTAAATGTAAACTAATGTGTTGATAGATTCAATGTCATTTAGGTATAATAGATATGCTCAGAATTGACCCTCTATGGAAATGTTCTAAGGAAGAATATACAGGAATCTACCATGTCTCTTGGTTACCATTTGAGTCTTCCCTGTTATCTATCTCATGAACAGAAACATTCAATAATCATGAGTGTACAGCAAGATTTATCAGACTTAATCACTATTGAAATTTTGAACTGGAATATTCTTGGTTATAGGGATTGCATATTTATTGAAGGACATTTAGTGGTATCTTTACTTTCTACTTCTAAATGTCAGTAGAATCCCCCAGAGTCATTAAAATCAAAAGTCTCCAAACATTGCCAAATATTTAGTGGGAGTAGTAGGGTGGACAAAATCAAGCCTACTTAAGAATATTGTGCAAAATGATAAAAACACTACCTTTCCACCCTTTGGTTTCTAAACTTGTGTGTGCTGCCATTTTTACAAAGCATTTGTCGATGCTTCAAAGGGCAGCTCAGCACCGTTGCAAGATTTGTCATCTAACTCTGGACATAGCTAGCTGAATTACCATCCACTATTTCACTAAGCTATGGGGTACCTGACCATACCTGTAAATCTCATGTAGGGAATACAAATCTGTATCCAGAGCAAAAACCTCTTCGAGAACAAATCATCACTTGTACCTCACGCAATCAACCCGCCATCACCATATCATTGGTTGGCTCTGTGAGGAATGGAGGTAGGGACGGGCTTCAACAACGATCACTAGAAAGCACTCAGATACTTGCTTAATAGCCAGGTAAACCTCATGAAGACAACTCTATGTTGTTAAATTCAATCACAAGTTCCATCTCTGGCTGCATGACCCCCAGGAGGCCTATTATGTAAAAACTGTACAGGGAAAGGAAGTAAACTAACATTGACAGAACAATGTCAATGTTCCACCTGATTTTAAAGTGCTCATCATTGGTACACTTTAATGATTTATTTCTATGAGGGGCTAATATATTCTCACATTGAGTGTTTCTTCCAAGAAATGTATCAACGTAACTTTCCTGAACATATATTCCTTCTAGGTCCAAAAGAATCAGACTAAGCCTTTAACTATTTCTGGAAAGAAATGCTACCAAATCATACGCTGGGCAACTTATGTTACTAAGCAAGTGGATTGGAGATTTGTCCCTAGCAGGACTTCCCTTCCCACTGTCCTTCAAGTCACCCTGATGAACTATAATACCATAAAAGTCCACTTCTATCTAGCACCAAAGTATGAGGAGAAAGAATCTGTAAACAAAGAAAAGAATAAATCATTTTTTATTTAGTTGGATTTCTAGAAGTTCATCATATGATCAAAGGTAAGGGTAAAGAAAGAACTGAGAATAAATTGTGATCATTGCTTTCTTAGTCACTTGCATATGAATCATACATGTAATTTCAGGGTCTCTAAGAACTCTGACATACACCCTCCTACTCGATCATAGGCTAATGAATTCGAGGAGCATGAGGGAATTTTTTGGAATAACAAGAATGCACATCTCCGTGAGGGTGGTGGTTAAATGTATTTCTCAAAATTCTTTGATCTCTACACTGAAAACAGTGAGTTTCAAATGTAAATTTGCCTTAACTAAGTTGGCTTATAAAGAAAAAAAAATTATGAGAGGAAGAACACATTTTAGAGACAGAAATAATGAACTTCCCTTGTAGACAGTTGAAAAATTTGAGGTTTCTAGAAATATATTTAGAAACAGAAACTAAGTATAGAATCTTGAGCATTTAAAGCAATAATTCTAAACCATGGCTGAACATTTAATCCATTAGAGGGAGGCTGGATGTACTTGTGTCCGGAAATGACTCTCAGAAATTATGGAAATAGAAATGTCTTCCAAATAGTGCATACACTGAGAAGAATAGGAATAAATATTATATCCTGGAAAGTACTAATATTTAAAAAATGATTACAAGAGTTCTTAATATAAGTCTTATGATAGTTCCCTTACCAAAAAAGACATTGAAGGAATAATAAAATAACACTACTTTTATACCAACAAATTTGCCAATTTACAGAAAGGGCAACTTTCAAAATTACCAAATCATAATCAGAAGAAACAGAGCTATACATATTTTCGGATTTTTTTTCTAAAATATCTTATAGGAAGACTCTAAACCAAGGTGGTCTAATGGATGAATTACATCAAAAATATGCAAGGAACAAATAGCAGTAATTTACACAATTTAGAGGAAGAGAAATATATATATATATATATATATATATATATATATATATATATAAATAAAGTCAATAATATATACATGTATTATGAGGTCAATATAACACTGACATAAAAATCTAATGATTATTCTTTAAAAAGGAAGACTATTACAAACCAATATGTCTCATATAATAGATAAATAAATGCTTTAAAACATTAGAAAATTAAATACAACAATACATAATTCATAGTGAACTTTTAATTCATGATGAATAATTAAAACCATTATTTAACCATTCATGATGGACCTTTAGCACAGAGATGACTATGACAGAAGACCCAGATGGGATATGGAAAGTACAGATAGACAACCTAAAGAAAGGCCTTGGAAAAAAACAAACAAAAACAACTTGCTTACTACAAATGATGCAATTTCCAATTATTCCTAATACAATTAGCCATATATTTACCATAGAACATTAACTTGGGATTTTAAAGACACTATTTTTTTCTGACTGAATGAATATACCTCCCTGAATATCAACAGAAAAGTGGCAAAGGTGGAGAGAAGAATATGTCTCATTAAATAGGATTCTAAACCATTTGAGAGTGGTAAGAATAGGGCGTTTAACTTCTAATCTTCATTCCAAAGCACACCTGAGTTAACTCAATTAAACTTTCAAAAATGAATTCCAAGTTCTAACAGTCTTGCTCATCCTCTTCTCTTACTGTGCACTTAATATACTCCTTACAAATCTGGTCACCATGACCTAATTACTACACAATATCTTGCCTCTAAAGCCTGACACATTTAGATGATTTTTATCATCTCTGTAGGATGCAATCATCACAAAAACTTTCTTAGCAATGGAAGCTATTTCTCGTCTCTACTTTAAAAATCTACTATAATTATGACACCTAAATATAGCAATACATAGCCAATTAAGCCTACTCTAAGTAGAATGTGTGAAGCTTCAAGCTATATGCTCTTTTATATCCTTTCAATTATATTTAAGGAGTTTTTTCTTGTGATATTGCATCCAGTTTCCTACTTATCCTCTGAATTTTTGGCTGCAAAAGTAAAAATTTTAATTAAAACCATTATTTACTTGCTAAGCTATCATCAGGTTTAATCAAGTAACATAATTACTAGTAGAGACATCTTTTTGTCCGAATCTTCAATCATATCCACAAATTGGAAGCAAGACTGAAAAAAGACACTTAGAGATGCTGGAGAGAGCACTTGGCTAGGCAAAGCTTCCTGGTTGATTTAAAATGGGTTAATCAGAGGAAAGTGGAGCTACTATAAGTTGTTCTTTCTTATTCCAAAGAGGAGGAAACTCTTTTGACCTCAGTGCCAAGAATGGAACTAGATGGTATTCACAGTGCTCCTCTCTCAGAAAGAGAAAAGGGGGTGGAGGTGGGTAACTGGTAAAAGGTAGATATTGGCAGGAAAAAGAATGAAAACAAGGGAAAATGATATAAAAATATAATGAAGAAATAGAAATGACCAAACACTCTATAAAATCTAGGGTTGGAAGGCAAGTGTTATATGGTAGGCCAGATGATGTGATAGAAAAAAGCAATCCTTGAACCTCTAGGGTTTGTCATATTACATGAGCTGATAGTCAGGTGATGACTATCATTACCTGAAGGGAAACTCTGCTCATTGAAATCACTCAGTGTCCCAGGTTGGTAAAGGAGCTATCATGTGGGACACTGTACATTCTGCACCAGAGTTGTAAATTGTGCACTAGCTTGGAGATTTTCTCCAGGAAGCAACACATATCACCACTATTGATGTTATTAACTAAGAACAACACTCATGGCCCCACTTAATTTCAATGGGGAAGGACAACAGTAGGTCTTTCAGGAAAATCACAGATACTTATAAACAATAATACATAATACTATCTGCCCCTGCCAGATAGTGAAAAATATAACACATGGAGTACCATGCTCAATGAATTGCACAGTATCCAAGCTCCCTTTCTCATCAACAAATACTGGTTTTCTTGAGAACATTAACTAACCAGCTCATTTTACCTAACATGCAATAGGTCAATCATTGAAATTATGAGTTTTGAGAAAGAGAAAAAGTTTATTCAAGAGCCAGTCAAATGAGGAGATGGAAAGACAATTCTGAAATCCATCTCCCTGAGAATCGGGAATAGGGAAAAAGAAGCAGGGTAGTCTAAGGCATGGGAAAAGTGATTGGAGGGAAGGAAAAGGGAAGTAATCAGTGGCCTACATGTGCATAATCAGTCATCATGTCTCTTTATAAGGTATGTGTTCAAAAACTGGTGTCATTAGTGTCATCTGAAGCAGAGTTTTCCACCTTCCAATGCCAAAGTCACCCATTAGGCATTGCCCAAGCCCAAGTGAATGGTCAGTGACTTTAATCAGTTTGAGCTAAACAAAAGTGGCTTCCAAGTTCCTTGAAAATAACATAGGCATCTGTTATCAACATGACCCACATGTCATGAGTCTGAATACTGAAAACTACTTTTTCCATTTTGATCTGTAGCTTTTAACACAATTCTGGCTAATAATACAACTGGAAGCCATTATTAGATGTGGTTTCTATAGATTCCCTGAAAGGTAGGCCCAGATGTGGCTGGCTTATGCCTTTCCTCTCTCCTCCTGGAAAGCTATTAGGGTGCTAGGGAACTGAAGAAGAGCCATCATCAAAACTAGGAGTATGGGAGGATCTGAGGCACTAATGAACTATCCTTGGATTACCAATTTTCAATCTCTTAGATGCATGAGAGAAAGAAGTGCTTGTATTTTGTTCAGTCACTTTAAACACAATTTTCTTTTCTATGTTACTGAACCTCTTCATGAGTAATATAGGATCTGGAAGAAAAGATTTAACAGGTTCTGAAGGATGGAATTGACTTGTTGGAGAACTTGGAGAAGCTAAAGTTCAGGATCCAGCCATTTTTCTTTCCCCAAAATCTCTTTCAGCACTAAGATAACAGAATAACACTTTTTTTTCTTACAAATATCTAGCACTTCTCTCCGTGTTGTTCATAATATTCTGGTAATCCATACTTGTCATAAAGCTAAGTGGAAAAACTGAGCACAGAAATAGCTTCTGATTTGCTCATGATTCTGAGACATTAGTCTCATAAATTAATTGAGATTATTAATTATAAGAGTTTTCAGGGAGTATTACATATTTATCCTTTAAACCAGCTTCCCTTCTGATGCCTCAAAATGATCCTTGTGGTTTCCAGTTTCTGCTGTTTCCCCTTGATGAAGCCTCAGTATGTTCCCCACCTGCTCTGAAAGTCTAGAATTTGCTTTCAAGTCATTTCAAGTCATAAGGCTGGTTTGTCGACATGATGACATTGGATGGATTTCTACAAGTAGAAGTGAATTCTCAAGATTTGAGGATAAGTTCACTCACCCACACAGGACCTCCAGGTGCCTTCGCAGGACCACTGGGATCAGCACCCATGCAGGACTCCTGGCTGCCCACCCTTGCAGGAACTCAGGCCATCACTCCCATGTTTACCCCCATCTACCAACTTGAGGCTCCTCTGGTCACCTCAATCTTGGGACACTGCAACCACTGCCATAGTCCCCTGAACATGGTAGAGAGCTGTTTTGTATTGAGCAGTTCAGGACTGGAGACACTGCACAGGGTCTCAAGACAGCCGCCAACCACAACACTGCATGCCACAGAGCTGCATCTCTGAACATGCCACCCCCCACCACTGCTTGGCCTCACCAGAACTAACATCTCATTGCTGAATGAAAGCTTAATTTTGGGACAAACATCATCACCATCTTTAGACACCGACTGGGACTTAGAAACGATATCAAGGTACCAAACATCCCCCTCTCTCCAGCAGTCACTAACCTGGCATAGTGCAGTGCTTTCAGGTATGTAGCCAGTCCTTAGCTCGCAAAACTGGGTCCTGAACTGCTCAATACAAAACAGCTCTCTACAATAGGAACACAGCCCCCAGAGCTCAGCCCACAAGACTTCCAAAGAGAAAGTTTCCTGATTGGGAAGTAGAAAGGGTGGGGGGTGATTGAGATACAGTTTAGAGACTAAATTAGAGATCAGGAATTGTGAGATCTACAAGCAATATTAGGAGATAAAACTAGGTGCATACATCAAACGAGAGGGCCCCAAAGGAGATCCTTGGGGTGCAGTCTTTAATCTCTTGTTGGGGACCAGTAAGTGTTATACCCCACCTCCTGGAGCTCTGCCCACAAGACCAATCCTCGCACCCTGGCAACCTTCACCATCCTGAGGGTTGAGATACCAGCAAACAACAGACAATTCCACCTATTGGATGAGAAGGAAACTGGAAAGGTACTGATCTCCAACAAATACAACCCTTGTAGCTTCCTTCGAGAATGTTTCTTTTCTCTCTCTTTTCTGTTCCTCACATCCCCAACATTTGTGAAACCAAGTACTTTTCATGAATTCGGCTATTGAGGACTGGGATGTCTGAATAGTATATTATAGTTATGTTGTATATTCTTTTACCTCCTATTTTTAATTTTTTATTTATTTTAATTGTTATGTTTGTTTGTTTGTTGTGCTCTATTGTCTTTCCACTTACTTGTCTCCCCAAAATCCCTTTCTCTCTCTTCTCCTGTCACTAAACAACTTCTTTAGATGTTTTGTTCATGCTTTCTATGATATAATAACTCTATACCCTCACCTCCTATTCCCTCAACATCTCATCCTACACCTCACCCCCGGTTCTTTGTCCACAATCAGAAACTGTAGACACTTTTGCAAACCTACTATTTATATTATAGATAATAATTGAACTCAGGATTTCTGCACATTGGAACAAAACTATTAATGTCTTTATAGCAGCTATTTGGTTTGAGGTTGTGTATTTTTTGTATTGGGATCTTTTAATATTGTTCTCCCCCATATAAGAGAGGTATTGGAACCCTGAAGGGACACTATAAGCCTATAAGGTAAAAACTGTAATGCCTCAGATTCGCAGTGTTAGAAGGGAAGACACACAAACAACATGAAAAAACAAGGGAAGAAAGTGCTCCTAACAAACCAAGATACTACATTATTAGAATATCTGACGAGCACAACAGAAGAAATGATAGAAAAGGAGTTCAGGATGTACATAATTATATAATTAAAATGTTCTGTGAATTAAAGGATGATAGAAGAGTGCGAATACAGGCTGCAAAAAAATCATTTTTAGAAAAAGCTACATAAGCAAATACAGGGAAAAAATGTTACTTCAATAAGGAGATAAAGGTTCTGAAAAACAAAAAACAAAAATCCTTGACATGAAAGAAACAAACCAAATTAAAAACTAAATAGAAAGCACCACCAACAGTTTAGATCACTTGGAAGACAAGACCTCAGGCAAAAATAAAGACAAAATATATAATCTTGAAAAGAATGTTGACCACACAGTGAAAATGGTAAGAAACTATGAGCAGAACATTTAAGAATTATGGGATAACATAGAAAGATGAAACTTAAGAATCATGGGTAAAAAAAAAAAAAAAAAAAGAATCATGGGTTAGAGGAAGGCATAGAGTTCCAAACCAAAGGAATGAACAATCTAGTCAACCAAATAATATCAGAAAATTTCAAAATATGAAAAAGGAACTGGAAAATCAAATACAAGTGGCTTACAGGACACCAAATGTACAAAATCACAACAGATCCACACCAAGGCACATTATAATGAAAATGCCTGGCATACGGAATAAGGAGAGAATTTTAAATCCCACAAGAGAAAAGAATCAGATTACATACAGGGGGAAAACTATTAGGACATCTGCAGATTTTCAACCCAGACCCTGAAAGCTAGAAGATCCTGGAACAATATACACCAAGCTCTGAAAGAAAATGAATACCAACCACAAATCTTATATCCAGCAGAATTAAGATTTATATTTGTGACAAAATAAAAACATTCCATGATAAACAAAAGTTAAAAGAATTACAGCTAGAAAGCTACAGAACATCCTCAGCAAAATATTTCATGAGGAGGAAATGAAAAACAATAATGAGAATCAGCAAACAGAGGAATTATGCTAAAGGAAAACCAGCCAAAAGAGAAAGCAAGTCAAGTTAAATTAAACAACAACAACAACAAAAACAGGAAAACAAATCATGTCTCAATAACAACCCTGAATGTTAATGGCCTAAACTCACCAATCAAAAGACCTAGACTAGCATATTGGATCAAAAAAAGACCCAATAATATGCTGCCTTCAAGAGACTCATCTCATAAGAAAACACATTCACATACTGAAAGTGAAAAGTTGGGAAGAAAACATACCATTCACATAGACTGTGGAATCAAGTAGGGGTTTCCATTCTATTTTCAAATAAAGTAGATTTCAAGCCAAAGTTAATCAAAAGGGATAAAGGACATTTTATACTGCTTAAGGGAACCATACATCAACAAGACATAGCAATTGTAAATATTTATGCCCCATAAGATGGGGCAACTACATTCATCAAACAAACTCTTCCCAAGTTCAAGAGTCAAATAGACCACAATACAATAATTCTGGCTGACTTTAACACACCTCTTTCACCACTGGATAGATCTTTCAGACAAAAGAAACTATAGAACTCAATAATACAATCAATAACTTAGATTTAGCAGACATATATAGAATATTTCACTCATCAACTAGTGAATACACTTTCTTCTCAGCATCACATAGGTCTTTCTCTAAAAGACACCATAAATCATACCACAATGAAACTCTTAGCAAATACAAAAACGTAGAGATATTACTCTGCATTCTATCAGATCATAATGGAATAAAATTAGAAATCTCTGATTAAAAAAAATAGAAGCTACTGCAACACCTGGAGACTACATAATATGATATTTAATGAGCAATTAGTTGCAAAAGACATCAAAGAGGAGATTAAAAAATTCTTAGAGGTAAATGAGAACACTGATACAACAAATCAAAATCTCTGGGTCAGTATGAAGAGATTTTTTCTCTTTACTAAGAGAAAAGTTCATTGCATGGAGTTCATTCCTTAAAAGAAGAAAAAGTAACAAATAAATGACATAACATTACATCTCAAAGTCCTAGAAAAAGAAGAACAAACCAACATCAAAAGCAGTAAAGATATAAAATAATTAAAATTAGAGCTGATATACAATTGAAAAAATTGACAAAACAAAAAGTTGGTTCTTTGAAAAAATAAATAAAATTGAGAAATATTTAGCCATGCTAATGAAGAGAAGGAGAGAGAAAACTCAAATTACTAACATCCATGTTGAAAAAGGAAATATCAAAACAGAGACTACATAAATACAGAAGATAATTAGAAATAATTTTGAAAATTTGTACTCCAATAAAATAGAAACTATTGAAGGCATTGACAAATTTCTAGAGTCATGCAATGTGCCCAAACTGAATCAGGATGATATATACAAGTTTGAAATAGAAATAGAAAAAGCAGTCATGTAATTCATCTGGGAAAAAAAAGACTCATAATAGCTAAAGCAATCCTTAGTAAGAAGTGTAAAGCAAGTGGCATCACTATATCAGACTTTAAACTATACTACAGAGCAATAGTTAAAAAAAAGGAAAAAGAAAGGCATGGTATTGGTATTGGCACCCAAATAAGCTTATAGACCAATGATATAGAATAGAGGATACAGAGACAAACACCCACATAAACACAATTATCTCATATTAGACAATGTCACCAAAAACATATATTGGAGAAATGATAGCCTATTTAACAAACAGTGCTAGGGAAAACTGGAATCCATGTGCAGCAAAAGAAAATTAAGTCCCTATCTCTCACCATGCACAAAACTCAACTCAAAGTGGATCAAAGACCTAGGAATTAAACCAGAGACCCTGCATCTAATAGAAGAAAAAGTAGGCCCAAATCTCTATCATATCGGATTAGGCCCCAAATTCCTTAATAAGAGTCCTATATTGCAAGAAATAAAATCAAGAATCAATAAGTGGGATGGATTCAAACTAAAAAGCTTATTCTCAGCAAAAGAAATAATCAGTGAGGTGAAGAGAGAGCCTTCAGAATGGGAAACAATTTTTACCATACACACATCAGATAAAACACTTATCTCTATGATATATAAAGAACTCAAAAACCTTAACACCAAAAAAACAAATAAATAGGCCAAGGACCTGAACAGACACTTCTCAGAAGATGATATACAATCAATCAACAAATATAAGAAAAAATGTTCCACTCTAGCAATTAGAGAAATGCAAATCAAAACCACTCTAAGATTTATCTCACTCCAGTCAGAATGGCAGCTATTAAGAATAGAAACAAGCTAGGGATATAGGTCAGTTGGTAGAGTGCCTGCCTTGCATGCACAAGACCCTGGGTCCTAATCCCCAGCGAAAGAAAGAAAGAAAGAAAGAAAGAAAGAAAGAAAGAAAGAAAGAAAGAAAGAAAGAAAGAAAGAAAGGAGGGAGGGAGGGAGGGAGGGAGGGAGGGAGGGAGGGAGGGAGGGAAAGGGAAGGGAAGGGAAGGGGAAGGGGAAGGGGAAGGGAAGGGAAGGAAAGGAAAGGAAAAGGAAAGGAAAGAATACAAACAACAACAAGTGTTGGCAAGGACGTGGGGAATAAGGCACACTCATACACTGCTGGTGGGATTGCAAATTGGTGCAACCAATATGTAAAGCAGTATGGAGATTCCTTGGAAAACTGTGAATGGAACCACCATTTGACCCAGCTATTCCTCTCCTTGGACTATACCCAAAGGACTTAAAAACAGCATACTACAGGGACACACCCACATCAATGTTTATAGCAGCACAATTCACAATAGCTAAATTGTGGAACCAACCTAGATGCCCTTAGGTAGATGAATAAATAAAGAAAATGTGGTATATATACACAATGGAAAATTACTCAGCATTAAAAGAGAATAAAATCATGGCATTTGTAGGTAAATGGATGGAGTTGGAGAATATTATGCTAAGTGAAGTAAGCCAATCCCAAAAAACCAAAGGCCAAATGTTTGATATGTGGATGCTGATTTACAATGGGGATGGATGGTGGGGGGAGCATAGATGAGCTTTAGATAAGGCAAGGGTAGGGAGGGAAAGAAAGGATGCATGAGGGTAAGGAAAACACAGGAACAAGTTGGACATCATTACCTTAAGTACATGTATAAAAACACAAATGTGTGACTCTACTTTGTGTACAGAGACATGAAAAATTGTGCTGTATATGTGTACTATGAATTGAAGTGCATTCTGCTGTCATGTATAACAAGTTAGAATAAATAAATAAATTTAAATAAAAGATTTAGGGATAAAATGAAGACAATAAGGGTAAGAATTTGGGAAGTTCAGTTTCTAGAACTCTTCTTGTGGGAATTACAATGAAAATTTGTCAGCTTTTGTATATTCAGTTTTTTGAAACTGTCCCCAAGATTTTCTTCTGATCATAGGAATATTATAATATCTTATTTGGAGGGGTTTCTTTTGCTATTATTATTTTTGTGGTAATGGGGATCAAAATCACAACCTTACATATGCCAGGCAAGCACTCTTATCACTAACTACACCCCCAGTCCATTTTTTTTATAGGTTGGCTTAATAAAAATTATCTGTAGGTATTCAGTGTATGTAGAGTAACCATGTTTCCCATCTCTTTGGTATTTTCCTCTAACTGCTGACTGAGAATTTTGCCTTAGAGAGTAAATGTTATGGAAGGACTCCATGTTGAGCCACATTCTCAGAAAACATTAATAGCTGAACTCATGTTTTCATGGGCACCAGGTCACAGAGATAACTGTGTATACTTTTTTTCTTCAGTTCCTGAATAAGTTTACTTTCTCTGGCATATGCATGTTACAGAATGACAGGTGTCAGTTAAGAAAAATTTTATTTAAAATAACAAATTTTTGTTAGTAAAATATGCTGATTTGAAACTTTCTGAGAGAGAGAGAGAGAGAGAGAGAGAGAGAGAATACCCATATGGTGTGTTGGCATATCTTTCAACAAAACATACTCTATAGATATAGTGGGAGCCCAATTACACCAGCTCTGGAGAGACAAAGCTTTCTTAAATTAAGTTTTCCTTTCACAGAAATGACAGATCTTCATTTTGATGACAACACTGTGCTTCTGTTTCTGGAAGGGGTATTCTTCTATTTCCCTCCTTTCCACTTAAAATTAATTTAAAATTATGGAAACAAGTATTTTCAGAATCATGGCTTTAAAGTATTACTAGATAGTAATAATGATTGTGAGGAGGAAAACGAACAAATGCATGAAGGAAACCCAGACAAGCCACGAAGTAGGGCAGGATTCCTGCAAGGAAGCAAGTGCATGAGCCAGCTGTTCTCCGGGGGTTATTTTCTGAAGCTACAGATGGTCAATCTTCACTGTGGTGGCAGTAAGCAATGAGTTTCAACCCAAAGAGAAAATATGCCACTCATATGTGGTGGGGGAGAAACCTCAATCAAATAATTTTAATTAAATGGTTCTAATATAGTAGCACTCCCCAGCTACTGGGAGAAAATACAAATTGTCTTTGTAGAAAGTTATTTTCATCAGAGGCTTCAAAAGACTGCACAGAGAGAATCCCAAGGACTCTTAGCTACTAACTATAAATCACGAGGCACATAAGGAAACAAGAATGCTACTGAGAGTAAAGACCCCAGGATCAAGAATCCAGGGAGAATGGAAGCTCCCAGAGGTGACCTCAACATATGGCTCTGCCTTACTTCTTATGGCAAAAAGCATTAGAAGTAGAATAAAGCTTTTGACAATCTCCTAGGACTGGGGCCAAGGCAGAAGAGTACTAGTTACTATTCCAGGCTCTCAGTAGAGACCAAGAAGAGCTGAACTATAAGAATAAAAGTGAAACGGAATGAAAATACTCAAAAAGGATGAAACTCAACTTTAAAACAGATCAACTCCATTTCATATTAAACTGCCTGGCCGTATCTTTACTGTCTGGAGGGAGAGAAAGCAAATCTTCTCTGATGGACAACCGAATCATGCAGAGTCTTAAATTAACTATAACTTTCAAACGCAAGGTCAAGCATCCCCAGAAAGCATGCTAAATGACAAAAATTGGCCAATAACCAAAAGGCTGAATACCATAAATGGACTCAAATGATATCAGAGGAAGATGACTACATAAAGAAAAAAAAGAATAAAGAGCAACACAAATAGTAAATATCAGTAGATCTAACTAAACTTCAATAGGTATTCTGTATCAGACTTTCTAACAAGCAAACTAACTATCCTCTGTGGGTTTGGGAAAAAGAGAACACACACTGCATCAGAATGTGTGGTTCAGTCCCTGTAAACTGCATGCTTCATGTACCAGATAATTCTGTCACACACTAATCCTTAACACAAACTACTATTGTATGAAAGGTGAATACTTATCCTTCTAGAAAGAGTTACTACCTTTGTGAATACTATAACTAAAATAATGGCAAATGACTACACTTAAGTTAAAAACTACCTGCCCCACCCCACCCCCACACACAGACCAGGTGTGTCAATATTTATCAACTGTAAAGGAAAGTGTCAAATAAAATGTAACAATAAATGATATACTTTCCATCACAGATTAATAACTCTAATGGCCAACCAATATGTCTTATGTTAAAATGAAATCCTGTACTGTAAATTAGGAACTTTCATTTCTTTTGCTTATAACTGAATTGGAAATGGAAAAAAAATCACATTGTGTTTTTTATAAAGATCCTTTGTATGTTTGGATGTCACTATTAATTATTGTTGTTTTTTCATGTTTACTTTTGCTAGATGCTACACTGAGAATCAGGGGGAGGAAGAAAGATGAACAAAATACAGTTGAAAAAAATATATTTATAGTCTCAAAGAGTTGATGATTCAGCTTGGGATGAGCAATTCACAGAGGCAACCAGGCTTTTGAGATTTCTGCCTGGACCACAATCTCCTACACTTTAATAACTGCCTTCCAGGTTGATCACCATCAACTAACACTCTCTCATTTAAGTAGATGAAGAGTCATCATGTAGTTCAATGTGAAGATTTATATAGGTGTCAAATATAGAGTCATAATATGTTAGATTAGTGTATTTGGGAATGAAGTATAACTTGTAAATTCAATAGCTGTAGTCAGATTTAGTCATTTAATGACTATATACATCTAATTTAGGAAGCAAAAGGACAATGTCTCTATTCTGTCCTTGAGTATGACTTTGTACACTTCGGAGTGTATATACCTTCTGGCCCCCTATTTTCCTTCCACCAAACTTTGGCACAACACAATAGTTAGTAGCACTACATGGAACTAACTGCATGGGCATAAATAAATCTCAGATCCACTACTGATCAACCTGTGACTTTGGGCAAATGAATTCATTCTCTATATCTCAGTTTTCTTACCTGTAAAATGGGAGGAAAATATTCCCCAACTCAAAGTATTGTCATAGGAATGAAATGAATTAACATTTGTTGGTCAGCTAATAGCTTGCAGATAACATATTCTAAATAATAAATCAAATTTATAAGTAAATATATTAAATAAACATTAATATTTATTAATCAATGGAAATGGTTATTTTAAATGCAAGTTTCCCTGGCTTCTTACTTCAAGACTAAGACTGAAGAAATAGCCATTTTCTGAAGTCTGCTTCTCTTGTGGCTGAGGGTAGAAATTCAAGAGGACAGAACAAATGGGGCCAAAACTCATTTAAGTTTCTCTTCCAACATTGTATGGGTCATGTCCCTTCACATCCCATTAGCCAAGTGAGGTTAACAGGACAGGGCAGTGTACCAGAAAGATGTACCAGGTACAGGGAAGAAATAATTGAATGTGCACCAACCAGAAAATTTACCATATGTATGCAAGATGGGAGGCACTTTTTAAGGAACACAGTAAGCATTCATTGAGCTTCAGCTTGCATTTTCATTTTTATTTTGTGGAGTTCTCATAATAACCATGGAAAGTTTTTATTGCAAAAAAAAATCGACATTTCAGAATAACCAAATAACTTGCTGAACAGTATAAATGGGGCACTAGGATTTAAAGCTAAACATCCTGACACCACAAAAAAATTATTTTCTGTAACCACACACCAATGATCATATAGAAATTGAGCCCTGAATTGACAGTGTCTTGTGACACAAATCCCAATTGTGAGTTTAAGATGTTGCGGTTCCTTAAATAAGTTCAGATAGTGAATTTTCTGCAGCTCATTGATTATTCAAGCGTAGAAGTCCATCCTTCCAGAATAATTTCTTGTGCTATTATAATTCTAGTAAAAAAATTTGACAAATAATTAACAAAACCTCTTTATGTGAAAAAGAAAAAAGAAAAAAAACCAGGAGAATAATTAAGTAGAACTTTTGACCAAAATTTAGCTTCCTATTTCATTGTTTATACATAGGAGAATTATCATTACTCAGTCAATACAACCATTTTCTGATTGACAGTAATGCTCTAATTTTAAAGTAATAAAATAGCATTTTGCTGTCAACTATTTATCAAGCTTGAAAGTATTGTTTGAGTGACTATTTTTAGGGCCTAATAAAAATCCAGATTCTGATTAAGCAAATAAATTATATAAATATATAAAACTCCAAACTCTTGACCATTTATGTCTGTAACACTCTAATTTTGCAGGCTACAGTGAAGGCTAGACATTATGGATAGAATGTGTGCCCCTAAAATTCCTGTGTTAAGCCCTAATCCACAGTGTGACTGTATATAGAGGTAGAATCTTTGGGAGGTAATTTTAGATGTCATGAGGTCATGAGGGTAGTGCTCTTAGAATGGAGCTAGTGTCCTTTTAAGAGGGGACAAAAAGAGAGCTTGTATCCATGAAAAAGAGGTCATCTGGGAATACAAGCAAGATGACAGCCATTTGCAAGATAGAAAGAAGGTCCTCACCAGACCCCATCCCTGATGGCACTTGGGCCTTGAGCTTCCAGCATTCAGAGCTGTGAGAAAACGAATTTCTTTTGTTCAAACCATCCAGTTTATGTTATTTTATTATGGCAGCTTGAGCTAAGATACTGAGTGAGATAAAGTAAAAGCATCTGCCTTAGAGTAGGAGTTTTCTTAAAATGACAGATAATATGTTTTTTGGAGGGAAAGGGTAGGAGGAAAAATAAATGATGAGTCAGCCATAGTCACTAATCTTAAGAGTTATGATTTAATGTAATTCTGAATTTTTGGCATATAAAAATGAAATAGCTCTAAACACACTTTTGTATGTTTTTAGATATTTTTTCACAGTGACCCTCAAATTTAAAGAGTCAGTAGTCCCCCCAGTGCCATATTTTTCTTTTTTCATTACCTGTTAAGTCACTGATTCCTATACTTATTCATTCACTCATTTATTCAATGAGTATTCATTGTTACCTGTAGAAGCTAATTAAGCAATATGAGACTCTAAATGGAAAGTTGAAGAGGACATAGTTTATTTTATCAGTCTAGACTTTTCTATTGCCATTTCCATGTCAACATTTATAAGTAGATTAGCAAATAGAGTGAGTTTCTTCATTACTCTTGTGGAAATGCTTGCTGTGAGTGGGTATATCTTCATCTTCCTAGTGTCTAATTGCAAAAGAACATTTTTATAGAATAGATAATCCTTCTGAACTCTAGTTAGAGAAGTTAAATGGCATGTGTTACAAAATCAAAATCCTTTCACAAGGTTCTTTTGCAGAAACAGAGGTCATGAATATCTGTGTGCAATATCTTTACCCCTCACTTTCATTTCTTTCACCAGAAATGCCCTTCACCCCTGAATTTTTCAATTATTTAATCTTTCCTCAAAAATTAACAAAATTATCTAATGTCTCTCTTAAAAGAGTAAATGTAGCTGTTCTTAGGGATCATATTTAAGTCGTTTTCAGTAACTTCCCTAGCCTGTTTTTAAACTCAAAAGAAATTTCATATTTAAAATAAACTTTAAATTCTTAAAAACCAAAAGGAAGGGTGGATATAAGTTTTTCTTAGCAATTCATTTGATCAAAAACCATTTAATGAATGTCAGACAACTTCAGATAAGAATTAGCCAAGATGTGATATATTAATAACTATAAAATATAAGTTATTTTCATCAGAGGAAAGTGGAAAAGACTGTTTTGGAAATCATAGTTAGTATAAACAATATTTTGTGACATCAAAGAATTAGGGGAACAAGGACTAATCATTCTCCTCATTGCATACAGGAACCCATGGTATTTTCAAAATATTTTGTTCCAGGTAAAATACAGTCCCTACTATAAAATTATTTAACAAAACATTGAACTATTTCAGTTTTCTTTAGTCACAGTGAAATTCCAGTTTTAGAACATAAACTAAATCGATGTTTTTATGCCAATATTTTTTAATTCCACTTTTTTTAAATTATGACAGGAACATTTAACCTTACATCTACTTTCTTAACACACTTTTAAGTGCACAGTACAGTTCTGTTAACTGTAGACATGGTGTTATAAGCAGATCTCTAGAACTAATTGATGTTGGACAACAGAAACTTGACTGGAATTCCCCAAAGCTTCCTAATCCTGCTGCCCCTAGAAACAGTTTACTTTCTTCATTTATGAACTGACTGTTTTTATAACACAAGTTGGAATCTTGCAACTTTTTTATTTATCCTACTTTTTATTTATCCTGCTTATCTATGGCTGATTTCATGTAGCCAGGACATTCACAGTATTTGTCCTTCTATGTATGACTAGCTTATTTTATTTAGCATAATGTCCTTCAGGTTCTTCCACACTGTGGCAAGACTGAATAATATTGTGTTTTATGTATTTACCACTTTTTCTTTATCCCTTCTTCCACAGGTGGACATTCAGGTTGTTTCTACATCTTGACTTACATATGGTGCAATGAACATAGGAATAGGAATACCTTTTTGAGATTCTTACTTTCAACCTTTTATATAAATAGGAATTGGGATTGCTGGATATTATCACATGTCTACTTTTAAATTTTTGAGACACCTCCATACTGTTTTCCATGTGACTGCACCATTTTACTTTTTCATCCACAGTGTACAAGTGTTCAGTTTCTCCTTATCTTCAACACTTGCTGTTGCTGGCCTTTTGGATGATAACCATCCAAAAAGATATGAGGTGATATATAATGTGGTTTTGATTGAGAAGAACTTTGATGAGGTCCTCTTGTAGACCAACTCATTTTTATCTTCATGATCCTTCATGATCGTCACAAAGGCAGGACTCTTGAACATACAGCTAAAGCTTTACCAATGCCTTTTCATTTTTATCTGTGTATCTGGAAGGGGCATTTTGAAGATTTTCCAAACAATTGTGAGAACGGGACAGAGGATAAATGAGTCTTCCACATTGACAGGCCTCTCAGTGTTACATGGTGACCATCTGTCAACAGACTGGCATAAATTGGGTAATTATATGCTCATAGGACACCTCAGTCTCATATAATAGGCCATTTCAAGTTTCCAGGAAACATTCAGTGGAACAAAGCCTATATTAGTTGTATAAGTCACTAGGCAAAACCAGTCCCTAAGATGCGTACTCTCAGGTGACCAAACCAAGGGGAAATGTCCTGAGAACAAATCCAGTATAATTATTCATGAATTCAACTGCAAGTTTCTAATTTTCTGAATAATGAGTATCAATTGTGCCTTCTGGGAGCCTGGTGTGTGGGAGGGAGTAACAGATCCTGAATAACCTAACATTTGTTGCAAAGAAACATGGTCATTTAAAATTTCAACCCTTACTGATAGCCAAAGGCAAAACACCAGAAATTAACTCAGCAAAAATATTTGGTACATTTTAGGTTATGTATGTAGCTTTATATGCCAACTAGTACCTAGAAACCATAGCAGCATTACTTTCACAGATCTTCATTAGGGACATCAGACATTTTTTTGTTGATGACATTATAATCATCAGCTCAAGAATGGTCCTCCACTAAACACCTGCTCCAATCAATGTTCATAATAAAATGATAAAATAATAAATTATAATGACAATTGCAAAAATGAACTCGTGCACATACATTATATCCAGTACTGTTTTAAGTCCTTCATGTATTTGAACCCAATCAATCCTTCTAACAAACCAAGGAAGCTATGTTAGTGTTCTTTCTATAGAGAGGTTTCCACGTTTTCCCAGTGTTACTCAGCTCAAGTGGTGAATTTTGCATTGAATCACAGGAGGTCTTTCTCTATGTTCTATGTGATTAACAATTGTGGCATATTTGTCTGGAAAGAGAGCAATATGTTTTAGACTAGAAAATCAGCTAAACTGACAGTTTGCTAAGCAAGTTTAAACTCATGTAGAATATGGAGTTCATACAAAGCAAAATGAGTGTACAAACTTAATTTAACAAAAGTAATACCAAATAAATTCAAATTAATAATGTTATTTAAGACAAGGACTATTATTTTGCTAAACCTAAAATTAAAGTTGGCTTTACTAGAACAATGTAACCTAAATGCACTTTCACACTAAATCAGTTTCTGAATTGGCCTGTAATAATATTAATATAGAGAACGACTCTGTATGAGGATGTTATTAAAATCAGCACAGTTACCTTCAAATGTTTATTTTCTGGTTCAGTTAGCATTCCTTTCAGAGTATAGGACAAAACACCAGACTAAGTTTAAGAAGTAGTAGTTTATAGTTTGTGAATATATATGCTAGATATTGTGCAGAACCACAAGGATAAAGTTTATATCTCTGACTTCCAAAAGATTTCCCTAAAGCCTAAGTTACAAGAGAAAAGAAATGAACAAGAGATATGGGTTGTGGCAGACAGAGGGCAGAGTGTTAACCGAATTGAGTACGGTGGAAGAAGCATGGTAGTAACCAAAGCTCTCAGCTACAGCATGTAAGACTATCGGTGTTTATTCCAAAAGCAAAGTAAGTCTTCCTTGTTTAATTGTATATTGTTAATGAAATTTTTCTGCCTTTCTTCAGCTATAAATATGGGTGGGATCCACCCATTGCACTGTCTCTCATAGACACACTCCTATCTGCCACAATCATGTTTTGTTTTATATTGTATTTAATTCAATATACCTTTACTATCAAAATAAAGACAAATTCTTTCACTCCTTATGTCTATTTGAACTCCTTTGAAAATTTCACTTGTGCAAAGCATTGTGATATTACTTAGTCTTAATATGGAACAACCATATGTATAAGTAAATACAAATAAATCTTTGTGGTTGGGTTAGGTTATAAAATAATCTTGATGACTCAGTATGATTATATTTTTAAAATATAAAAATAAATTCATAAAAATGTGAAAATTACTGCAGAATACCCTTGGACTCCCTATAATACTTTCAGAAACCATTAAATGCATTTTGAGACATAAGATACTTAGAACATATAGAACAATTGTCCAGCATTGTTGTGGAAGAAGTGAAAATCAAAAAAGAATGAAACCAACTAAACAGAGGTTGTTAATTTATTGGGGGAGAGATAAGTGAAAATAAACTGAAAGGTTTGGGGACAAAACAAAACATTCAAACCAAACAGAAGTTTTCCTCTTAGTCTCTTGCAATCAGAATGGCAGTAATGCTAAAATACTGTTGTGTCCACATGCTATCTGTAGCCTAAGTACAAGAGAGTATAGTGATTTCTCTTCTCTGAAATCACATTTATAAATGATTATTTTATATTTCTAAATGTGATTTTGCATGTGTTTTGTTATTTACATAAGCATGGGAAATTTGCTTGCTCAAGAATAAACAGCTTTCCTTGCACTTCAGAAATAACCTACCGAGCCCTTCACTGAAAACAGCTCTTGCGGGGGCTGCAGGCTAGACAGCCGGAGTAGGGACATGGGGAATGGGATAGTGGCAAAGTCAGTTCTCATCCTAGTTCTCTTCTTCAGCCATCCCAAATGTGAGTGGTGGCTCTGTGCTTACTGTGACTGTCAGCATAATACACAGCATTGCCATCCACTAGAGATTTGTGCCTCGTTACTGTGAAAGCAGATTAGGAGGATTAAAGTGCTTTGGCTTGAACATGAGCGGTTTTTCAAAACACTTGTTCTGAATCTAAAGAACTGGATTTTTCTTTCTTTTTTTTTTTTTATTGCTTTCAATCTCCTGAGAGGGAGTTCATCTGTTCTGGAAGGCCTGCCAGAACAGGCCTTCTTGGAGAAGCATTTTATGAGCTGAAAGGACTAACACACACACCCCCAAATAGCTCCTTTGCAACCACAGGTGGCTTTAGCAATGAGGAAATCTGGTCACTTGATTCTAAGCGTGTAAATAGCTTGTATCAATAAGAGAATTTCTGAAGATAATATTCTACCCTGGGGCTGGGGATGTGGCTCAAGCGGTAGCGCGCTCGCCTGGCATGTGCGAGGCGCTGGGGGGTTCGATCCTCAGCACCACATAAAAATCAAATAAAGATGTTGTGTCCACCGAAAACTAAAAAATAAATATTAAAAAATTCTCTCTCTCAAAAAAAAAAAAAAAAGTATTCTACCCTGGTTTTTATACTGGCACCAAGAACCTAAGGTAATGACTTATGGTCAGTCTGGCACAAGGCATCAGAAATCCTGCCAGAAACATTTTTTACATCCTTTGATGAAATAATTTTACAGGAAGCATGGTGCCTTCCTTTGAAATCTGAAACATTGGCCTGCCAAGAAAATCTCATAAATTTATGAGTAGCCTTTGAGAGCAAAAAGAGGAAGACTTGGTGTGCCCTTTGTGAGTGGAAATAAGTCAATCAGCATTTGTGAAATAACTATGTAAGAGTGATTAACTGTTTGGGAAATACAGATTGAGGTTACTTAGTCAAGATTTACTTAGTCAAGATTTACTATTAGGGCTAATGTGATACCCCTGTGGTTTCATTAACTCCTAAGTAGATCTAACACAAACCCAGTGTCACCAAGTGTTCACTCATTGCTACTTCCCCCACAATGAATTTTAAATGACTTGTAGTCCCTGTACCTTTCCTTTCCGATAAGTGAATGTAATAGACATTTGCACAGCTTAATCACTATTCATCGTATCAAAGATGTAATGTTATAAGAGTTGGTGGTGAAATCAAATTTCTTAACAGCTACTGCCTGAGGTGATCAGTGATGGTTCCATTCCTCACAACAGTGGCCCTGCCATTTCCCTACATGCAAGATGAGAAGCGTGTGCCACCAATAGCATGCTCATGAGTGGCAAGCAGTTCTCAGAATGACTTAGGAATTATTTCTTAGTCTTCAAAATGCACTGAGATTAGAAATTTCCAAGTAAAGTGGTCTGGGAGAACTTTATTGCTTTGGCCAATTTAAAATGAAGAATTTGAATTAGTAATCCTGTACTTTGATGTTCTCTTGCTTTTGCTATTTGACAGGCAGATAGAGGGCTGAAAAATATTATTTGTGTGTAATGATTCAGTATAGTAAAATTATATTGGAGATGAAACACGGATTTTCTATAAAATTATGTAACTTCAGACATAAGTTAGCATCAGTTAGCATTACAATCATTTATCTAAAACATAAAAGCTAAAACCTAAAAGGAATCATTTTTTAATTTTTTTTCTTTAGAATAATGAAAATCTTTTGACATTAATGGCTCTCTGGTTTTTATTTAATTTATGGGGTAAACATCTCATCATAAAAAGCAAACATATATATTAATAGATGTATTCTAATCCACAAAGAACCAGGCTATTTTTACCAAGCAGCATATGTACTTCTTTTGAAAATAGTATGTTCCTGAACCACGTACCTATAAAGTGAATCATTCTGAATTAATCAGGTATATTATGTAAGTTAATGTCTTTTGAAAATGAACAGATACATCTAGCTAAGTTGAAAGGAGGAAACAATATCAGGTAGCAAATGAACAACTTTGTAAAACTCACAATTTGGAGTGATTTGTGGCATTGCTTTTGAAGTCAAATGTCTTGCCTAAATATTAACAATATAACTTCGGAAATCTTAAGCCTCAATGTCTTCTTTAAATTTAGGCAATGATTCTGATTTTATAAGTTGTATAAAGTTAATGTTTTAAAGAATGGAGTTCAGAAGTCTATATGTAGTAACTTTTCAAACATTGATATCTATTCAATTTACTCAGTTGCAGTTAATTTGACAAATATTTTTTGAGGTATATTTTCTAAGTATTCAGGAATAAACTAGTGAGCAAAAGCCAAAGCAAGCATAGTTCTAGTCCTCTTGGAGTGCCTCAGTCTAGCGGAGAATCATAGTCATTAATCAAGCAATTTCACATATAAATTTAAAATTACAACTGTGAAGAGTACTTAACACTGTAAAAGCATTAACAAGGAAATTGAATTAATTTTTAAAAAAATTAAAAACCAGGGAAAGTTTCCTTGAAAAAGTCATGATTCAACTGAAATGTGAAGGAAAGAAAGGCATAAAATAAAGGAAAAGAGGAGAGCAAAATTTTCCAGCTAGCATTTATGAAGCCCCATGGGGTGAGGAAACAGGGCTCATTAAGGGACTGAACAAGAGCCATCGTTACATAACCACCCAGAGTGAGGGAGGAACGAGGCTGTCATGGGAAGGGTTGTTTCTATCTTGGAGAGTTCTCAATAGAGTGGTAACAGCACAAGTCTATATTTGGAAAGATGACCCTAGCAGTAATGGGAAGGGACCTGAGGGAACCTTCATAAGCCAGTTAGGAAGCCATGTCAGTTCAGGCGAGAGAGGTTGGTAGTTTGGACTAGGATAGTGGAAAAGGGGAGAAGTGATTGAGATTTGAGAACATTAAAATGTACAGGACTTGGTGTTCAGTGGGATATGGGTCATATTGCTAAAGACCTGTAATACTGTCAAACAATCCTGGGTCCCCTATTTTCAGATGTCTATTTTTATATTTTGTCCTTTATTTCCACCTGTTGATAATTATCTCTTCCATCTTCACTCTTGGCTGATGACCTTTTTGATGAGTTACTAAGGAAATGGAAAGTGTAGACTCCCCAAACCTTACCTGCCTATTCACCTGTCATCATCTCCTCATATTCTGTCCTTCTGCTATTATTGTGGTTATATTATGGGAGCCCTTCTTGAGCCAGGCCTTCCACATGGGCAACCTCATTCTCCTCTTTCTCTCCATCCTCTTCTTCTTCCTCCTCTCATTCTCTAATAAGGATGTGAAGATGGCCTTTTTCTCCCATTTAGTAAAAAGAGCTCCTAGGGGCTGGGGTGTAGTTCAGTGGTAGCACACTCCCAGCATGCAGGAGATCCTGGGTTCAATCCCCAGCACCCAAAACAGATGAACAAAATTAACAACTCCTAATCCTATTTTTCCAAAGAGTTATTACTACTTTAGTTTTTGCTTAGTTTTAAGCAAAATTCTTCAAAAGAGATGTTTGGACTTTTTTTCTTCAATTCTCCTACTCCTATCCTCTGTTTATAGCACTCCAATCAGCTCTTTCCTATTCTAGCAAAACTAAAAAATACCCACCATCGAGGTTTAGTCATGCACAGGTATGTATAGCAGACTGAAGAAACAAAAGAAAAGAAATGTGAAGCTCTTAGTCATAATACATCACTAGGCCAACTCTTTTCATAAACTAGCAACCTAAATCTTTAGGGCAAATTCCCATTGACTGACCTGTTAAAGAAAGTATTTGGCGGATGGTTGTTGTGGAGAGGAACATTAACATGGATGTTTATGGTCTATTATTGTGTTCCTTCGCTGTCAGGCTTACTTTAGGCCTCTCTGTCACTCACAGCTATCGCAAAAATCTAAGTATTGATTTTTAAACTACATAGGATTTAGGGTTATTTGTAAGGGTACCACACATGTTCCCATCTTTATAGGATTATTGCAAATACGAAAAGTAATAAAGATGTCATTATTGATAACCATAACAACAAAATTTAGAACATATTCAAGGGGAGAAAGAGAGACAAGCTTAGAACAACTATTTCCTGTAACTACTTGTCTCAATCAGATTGTGTCTCATACTGAAACAGATGAAGGAGGAAAGCAGTACAGTACATGAAGTGAAGTGAACAAAGATTTATGATAACTAAATAAGTTTTGAGACAAGAGTTATAAGTGTCACATAAATAAATGAGCCAAAAGAACATAATTTATCTGAAAAAATAATGAATTCAATAAAATAAATAAGCTGTAAAAAACATCCTTACTTTTCTGCCATTACAGACCTCTTCAGTATTTCCATTTCAGTTCTGCATTAGAGATTCATTTCTACATCAAGCATAAATCAAAACTGATGACTTGGCTAAAGAAATTTGAATTTGTGTTGCTATTTAAGAAAATGAGTTGATTCATAATATCTTACAACTTGCTTCTGGTAGATTAAAAGCAATATTTTTATTTTGGTGTTGAATAATAATAAGGATCTCAGCATGAACAAACTGAAAATGTTTACATATCATTAAAGCAATTCTTTAATACAGCAATTTAGGCTTAGAGATAGGTAACAAAATATGTGCAAGAAAATATCTTATTGAAAGAACTTAAAATGTTTCATCTAACCTATGTAAGGTAACACTACCATATCTTTTTGTTGTTGTTGTTGTTGGGTTTTTTTGATACCAGGTATTTAACCTAGGGGTGCTTTACCACTGAGCCACATCCCTCGCCCTTTTTATTTTTAATTTTGAGTCAGGGTCTCATTAAATTGTTTAGTGCCTCAGTAAGTTGCTTAGGCTGGCCTCGAACTTTTGATAATCTTGCCTCAGTCTCCTGAGTATCTGAGATTACAGGCATGCATCACCACACTCAGCTGACCCTTCCAATATCATTAGGTTTGCAAATAAGTAATTGAAGTAAGGTGTACATTTTTTAAAATGCAGCATTTGCTTTCTTTTTCTATGATCAGATCAAATAAGCATATAAAAAATATTAAGAACAATAATAAAAATCACCCAAAATGTTAAACTCTGAACTTTTCACTCATAATAGGGCAGAGTCCAATAATATTAATTTTAAAATGTGTGCTATAGTTTGAACATTTGTGGCTCATCCCCCACACAATCATATATTGAACTCCTAACCACCAAGATGGTGATTTTACCAGGCGGGGTTCTTCTGAAAGTGACTAGATCACGAGAGTAGAGATATCATGAATAAGATTCCTGCTCATATGGCAGAGGCCTGAAGGAGTTTATTTTTCTCTTTCACCTTTGAGGACACAAGAAGAACACATAATCTATGTGGAATAACTCTGACCAGATACCAAATCCTCTAGTGCCTTGACCTTGGGTTTCCCAACTTCCCAAACTGTGATAAGTAAATGTTAGTTGCATATAAGCCACCAAGTCTATGATACTCCTGTGAGATTATCCCAAACAGATGAAGACAATATGCATATCATGACTATTATGTGCAAGATATTCAGTTCCTGCATCTTTAGGGATGCATCATTTGATATAGAAGCCACTGGACACTGAAGCACTTGAAATGTGACTCACCCAAATTGAAATGTGCTGTCAAAAATGCACACCAGATTCTGAAGGTTTGTTATTACAAAAGAATGCAAAATATCTCATTAAGGACTTCTAGCATCCTATCCAGAATGCAGAGAGCAGGAAAGAACAACACTCCCACTTTTATAACAAAGAAATGGCTGGAATAACTTCAAATTCATGACTTTTTAAAAATCTATCAGAAAAGTGAAGCTGCAGAGTAATGAGTGGGTCGAACTCTGATGATAGAGACAAGCACCTGCAAAACGAGGAAACCAAGCAATCACTTTCCAGATGGCACCAGACACCAACAAGAACAATTCAGCTACCATAGTTGAGAAATTGAAGGCCCCGAACTCGCTGGCAGGACTGTGCAGAACGCATGAAAGCTGCAGAAATTGGGGGAGTTGCACCCACCTGCAGAATTTCTTTCCATGCATCTTATCATGTACTCACAGAAAAAGTCAGAGAACATGAAGAACTTGTTGGTTTGGGTGCAGACCCAGGAATAGGAGAACAGCACCCCTACCGGAGGGCCAAGAAACTGCACTGGCTCTCTCCCCATCCCTTCATATACAACAAAAGCCTGTGGGAGGAAGGGAAATGGAAGCAACACTTTCACTCTCAGAGCACCAAGGGAAGAGAACAGGGCAAATCAATCCTTAGAGAAGGAGTGGGAAGTTGTGCTGGGCCCACACAGCCAGAAGGGGGGCAGAAGAACTGAAGAGGCCTGAATTCGACATATGGAAATAGGTGCCTGACTGAGACTTTGGCTTAGTCAGAATAGAAAACACCCCACACCATCGCCACTCACCACCAAAAAGCAAGCAAGACCAGGTAACAATAGTATGCAAGGAGACCCTCTATGAAGCACAGTGTAAGGCAAATATCTAAAGCTGATGGCATAGAGATATTAATGTGGTAAGCCAATGCCTATTCTAAACACAGGATATCACCCTAGGAATTCAACAGATAGAGCACTGAGTTTAACCATAGCAACAACAAGCCTCAAATCTTGCCCATCTTCTTCAAACCCCCACATTAAATTCCTTGAAGAAGGAAAGTTGTGCCGTTATCAGGTCAAATTCCATATATGGAAAAACATTCCCAAGAAACAAAATAGTTTTCAATTCAGAACCAATTCAGTATGGTCCAAATGTTGGAACTATATAACAGGGAATTAAAATAGCTATGACTGATACTTTCCAGGCTCTAATGGAAATGGTAGACAACATGCAAGATCACATTGGTAATTTCAGTAGCAAGATAAAAACAGTAAGAAGTGATCAAATTAAAATGGTAGCAATTAACAAAAAAACAACTCACAAAATAAAGAATGCTTCTAATGTGTTCATGAGTGCACTCCACCTTGCCAAGGAAGTACTCAGTGAATTTGAAGAGAGGTCAATAGAAATTACTCAAACTGAAACACAAAGAATAAAACAAAAATAGAGTCTATAAGTACTGGCACAAGATCAAGCAGTCTATACACATATAGTTAAAGCCACTGAAAGAGATCTGAGCAGAAGAATTTTTTTATAATGACTGAGAATTTTTTAAAAATTTTAAAAATGAATGATGCATACAACTGGTCCTAAACCTCAGAGATGACAAGTAGGAGAATACCAAAAAGCAAAACACAAAATATGATATTCAAAATGGTGAAATCAAAAGTCAAAGAGAATCTTGATGACAAACTGATACAAAAGACACATTACATACAGAAGAACAAAGATAAATATCACAACAGATTTCTTATGAGAAACCATGAAGGTATTAAGACAATGGGATTATACCTTTAATGTACTGAAGAATTAAACAAAGATGTCCATTGATAATTTTATCCTCAGTGGTGATAATATGTTTCAAAAAGAAGGCAAACATAGGGGAAAAAAAAAAACAAAACATAGAATTCATTGCCAGGAAACATACATTGTAAGTTTCTCTCTCTCTCTCTCTCTCTCTCTCTCTCTCTCTCTCTCTCTCTCTCTCTCTCTCTCTCTCTCTCATACACACACACACACACACACACACACACAAACACATACACACATGCACACACATAGAATTTGTTTTCAGTGTTGGGGATCAAACCAGGGCCTCACATGTACTAAGTTATATGTTCTACCACTAAGCTATATCCCTAGCCTTACCAGAACTACTTAATAAAGTTCTTCAAGTAGAAAGAATATGAGACAGAAACTTTCACCTAAACAAAGAAACCTAGGGGAATAAAATAAAATAAAGGTAAGATAAATTTTATTTCATGAGTTAAACGAGTCTAAACTTAGACCAATCTAAAGAAAAAAAAACAATAGCAATGTAGTTTGTCTGTGTAAAAGTAAAATAAACAAGATAAGTAGTACAAAGATGAAAGAGAAGAATTGGGAGGACATTGTTTTAAGATCCTTGGGCTACATGATATTTGAAGGGACTCCTATTAAATTAAGAAAATTTGTTGCAAATTTTGGGGTATAAGTGATTAACAAAGGAATTAAAAATGGAATCATAAAAATTCTCAATCCAAAATAAGGCAAAGAAAGTAATAAAGAATGCACGGAATGAATGGGAGAGGATGGCTGGTGAAATGGATTTCTGCTTTTCTACCTATCAACCTTGGAGTGAATCCATCTGAGGCCCCAGACACTTGGGACAGGGATAGAAAGGCAAACCATACTTATGTGCCCTGTTCAAATTCCTGGTAAAGGAACTGTATGATAGACTAATAAAAAATTGTTGTTTAATGCCATTGTGTTTGGGGATACTTTATTATATAATAAATAATTTAAACAGTTGTTATTTTTTAAGCTGCAAGAAAAAAAGCTATTCAACTTAATCCAATAAAATATATTTATGATAAGGGTGTAGGAACATTTCAAACACTTAGTTTAAAGAAACACGGTTTGTTTTAAAGGTCCCAGAACATGTTCAGTCAGTAACTTTCCTTGGATCTTTACCTGGTGCCATATAGATCTTTCTATTGTGCAGGTAAATAGAGTACGAGCCACACTGCCAATGTCACTGACTGCTTTGTGAAGAATAAATGTGAAAAGATAATGAGACAGGACAATTTATGTGAGGTTAAAGAAAAAAAGTGATTCAAGGATTCTAACATAGCATATCCATTATGAACAGAGGCTTTCGGGGTCAGACAAACCTGATTGAAATCCCAGCTACTCTACTTTCTAGCCAGGAGACATATTTCTTCACCTTGCTTGTCTCAATTGTATTCATTTGGAATAATAAAAATTCACTGATGGACTTTAAGAATCAAATGAAATAAAGTTAACAATGTCTCTGGTCCTCAACTAAGTTATTTTTTTAGAGAACTTTGGATAACTATTTAATAAGTTATCCACTGAGACACAATAATAGGAGGCAGAATAAACTTTGGAGAAAGTTAAAGGCTATACATTTTGAATTTGAAATGCTTGTGGAACAGTTCACTGAAGATGTAAACAATAAATAGTCAAGCATATGGGCCTGTATTGAGCGAAGGAAAATAGACTTGCTGTAGTCAATCTTCTTTCTCTATAACACAATACCTGAGACTGGGTAATTTATTTTTTTAAAAAAGAGTTTTATTTTGGCTCATAGTTCTGGAAGTGAAGAGCGTGGCATTAACATTTGCTTGGCCTTTGGTAATGGTCTCATAGCAGAAGAATAGAAAGAAAGTGGCCATGTGTGGAAAACACAATGGTAAATAAATGATGCCAAAGACTGAGTCAAGGAAACTCAAATGTCCTTAAAACAATATGCTCTTCCAATAATTAATCTAGTCCTGGCAGAGCAAGAACTCATCCACAGAGAAAGGCATCTATCCCTCTTAGTGACTTAATCACATCTTGAGGGCTCCACCGCTTCACACTGTTCTACTGGGGACCATGCCCCAACATGAGTTTGGGTGGGGGCGAACCATATTCAAATATGCTTTGAATATGAATATGGCAAAGCTCAAATGCGATTACAACTAGTTTCTGGAGGAACTCAAATTCCAAACTAAAAGTTTTGAGATAACCAGAAGATGTCAGAAATTTTCGGAGCAGGAAAATAAATTCTATTGCTCCAACAAAATTCTCTGTATAGAATCATTCTTCCTTATGTGATAAATACTGAGACAAAAACTTCTAAAATATTGGGACATTGAATATATATATTGATATTTTTATTGATCTAATCTCTTTATATGTAAATATTTTTTGATATCAATATACAATGGAGAATGACATATATTCTGCTAAATCAATGTCATTTGGAAAATGATTACGTTTTTAGAAAGACGTTGTCAAAGCTTTGTAAGAAAATTGTTATTCAGGGAATGTGTGGAGATGGCTGTCATTCGTAATTTGGCACCGGGATTCAGCAAGTTAGAGCAATGGAGTGGCAAAAACATTCTGATGATTATGCAAATTACCTCTTCACTTCCTCCAAGGCTTTAGCCCTGTCTCCCTCCCCTCCCCCCAGAGTGGTCACAGCTAACTCCAACCAGCAGATCTGAGTGACTTTCCATGTTGAGAGGGGAGTAGGGCTTATTATTGCTATTTATAACATGTTTTATGCTAATGCTAAGTACAATTGTGGTTAATTTTTAACTAGAAAGGCATGGGTGGGTCACCTTGTGTAGGGTTTTGGGATAAGTTTGATGATGACTTCCTGAGATAAGAAGCACAAAAAAGCAACGTGAAAGCAGATGCTCAGGTGGCCATGCTGTTGCACAATATATGAATAAAGATGACAGACAGACTCTCTTACTTCTAAATACCGTCATTTAAAGAAAGAAAAGTAAGGAAGATAGAGTAGATGGCTCTCATGACCAAGAAGGTTTGGTAAAGATAAGAATTTTGGAGTTGCCAAAAAATTGCACAATATTAGAATTTTGAATCTTTTATCATCCGTGACCAGAGATCTAGGGGGGGGGGGCTCTCTTAAACACAACATTACAAACTCACATCAGGCACAAACAGGGCACAACAGTTTTCATTCCAATACCAGAAGTGATTTATAGAACATTGTCCCACCTATTCTGTATTCTCTTGAAGGACAAATAGGATTCATTCATTCATTCATTATTTTATGAAATTATCAATCAAGGATGTATTGTGTACTAGATATTGTGCTGAGTGTGAGGAATTAAATAACAAACGATAATTCCTGGAGTGGAGCTGTGAACTCAGGTGTCAGACAATGTACGTAAAAAATTACAACGTAGAAATATAGGCACAAGAGAGATGTTGTGTAAAGGACCCGGGAATATTAATCATGATTTGACCAACTGAGCCTTAGGTTAGGAAAGTAAGAAGAAGAGATCAGCCAAAAATTCTGAAAAAGAAGCAATGTGGTATGAACACAATTATAAAGGAAGGAGTAGAGGCTTATTTAAATTACAAGGGGAAAGTAATTTTAGATACCAGGAATAAAAGTGTTGGATCACTTAAAAGGCTTTGAGCTCTGAGTAACAGAAAATATGACTAAAGGAAGTTTAAACAATAGGGACTCATTTTTTTTTTAACATGGCAAGAAGATGAGAATCGAGGCATATCCAGGTTAATAAATTCAACTGACCATTCCATCATGTTTCATGTCTAATCTGTTGCCCTTTCTGGTAGGTAAGCAATGACCGAGTATTGCAAGATAGCAACGATAACTTGAGGTATTTCATGCAGATGCATCATATCCTCTGAGGAAACGCAGCATTTTCTCCTATTGATTTCTTTTTATTTATGAGGATCTGTTTTCCCAGAAGCACCCAGTAGACTTTTCCTTAGATTTCATTTGGTAAGAGTGAGTAACATGCCTATGAAACCAATTGATGGTAATAGAAATTAGAATGTACAAAAATAAGAATGTACAATTTGTTTAGGCCAGCAGTTGGGCCAATCTAGCTCGTGAGATTTTAGAGATGAACATCTGTCATTGAGTTGATGATAAGGAAAATGAACTTGAAACTCTAATTAAGCAAAATCCCTTTCCCCCAAATTTGATTCTGTTCATTAGCAAATCTATATTAATTATATCAATTATTATGGTTACATTCTAGATATCAACAAATATTTATGAATTTTTTTTCCTCTCTTTTTATGAAAGTACTTACATAAAATTCTTGAATTTGTCTCTTGGCTAACAAAAACCAAAATATTTGGTATCTTGCCCTCTACAGAAAATGCTGGTTATTCTTGGTTAGACCAATCACAATTGACTTTGACTGGGGAAGGGCTCATTTTTCCTAACATAAGGCATGGTTTCTACCTACTTTATGTATGATGAATCCTTTATGAGGTCTAAAAAATGTATGGATCTCACTGGAGTAAAATTGTGGTTTGGGTATGTGTTAATCAATAGAATGCTAATGACAGAATACCACTCTGATTTTTTATTAATCAAATCTGAATTTTTTTTTCTGGGGGTTGGTTACTGGGAATTGAACCCAGGTGTGTTCAACCATTGAGCCACATCCCCATCCCTTTTTGTGTATTTTATTTAGAGATAAGTTCTCTCTAAGCTGCTTAGGGCCTTGCTAAATTTCTGAGGCTGGCTTTGAACTTGTGATCCTCATGCCTCAGCCTCCCAAGCAGCTGGGATTACAGATGAGTACCACCACGTCTGGCTCAATTCTGAATTTGGAATACACTAGTACATTTGTGTATGAAGCACGTGATTTATTCTGCCTTCAATATCCATCTTGCATATGGAATCACAGACCACTTAAAATAACTCCTAGAACCCAAGAAACCTGAAGCTCCATGTGCTTCTTAATTCTTTTGGCTTAATTATAACATCATAGAAATGAAAGCAGGAAAATCTTAGGAAGCCGGATAACACTATCTCACTTCTAATAATTGAAATGCTCTATAAACTTCAAAATCCAGTCCAGTTTAATTTTTTAATTAGTGATATTTTGATATTACATTGGGAAGATATTGTTACTCCTGAAGAATCCCTGTCATAAAAGATCCTAATAAGTCAGTCTTCTTGACTCAAGTCTAAATCTCCATTACATTAATTTTCCATTAATTTCATTATAGTTTTATTCCCTTCTTGGTGTTGCTTGCTGCTGTGGTTCATATATAATTAGTCCTGCAAAAATCCATGTTTTGGAAGTTTGGTGCTCAGTATGTCAGAGTTAAGGTGATAGAACCATTAAGACTTGGGGACTGTTGGGAGGTAATTAGGTCATTGGGAGCAATTCCCTTTGAAGGAGTTAATGTTCTCTCATGGGATCCTGGTTAGACCTTACAAGAGTGTTTTGACAAAAGAGAAAGGCCAGTCCCTCACCACTCCCTGGCTTCTTGCCTCAACATGTGATTTCTTCTGCACATACTTCTGCTAATGTGGGCCCTCACCAGATACCAAGCAAATGGGGCCAGCTAATCTTAAACTGTCAGCCTCCCAAACTATTAGCTATAGTAAATAAACCTTGTGTTAGTCAACTTTTCATCACTACGACCAAATACCTAACTAGAACAATGTAGAGGAGGGAAAGTTTATTTGGGCTCCTGGTTTCAGAGGTTCAGTTCATGGTGAACCAAATCCATTGCTCTGGGCCAAACATGAGGCAGAACATCATGGCAGCAGGGTTTGGTGGAAGAGCACTGCCTCGTTCATGGCAATCAGAAAGGAGAGAGAGAGAGAGAGAGAGAGAGAGAGAGAGAGAGAGAGAGAGAGAAGAAGAAGAAGAAGAGGAGGAGGAGAAGGAGGAGGAGGAGGAGGGAAAAGAGACACAGAGAAGATGCACCCATTCACTGCATACCCGCAGTGACCCCCCTCCTCCAGCCACATCCCACCGTGTCTTCGGTTACCACCCATTTGATTCAAACTAGATAAACTTATTAGGTCATAGATTTCATAATCCAATTATTAACCCCTAAATATTTCTACTTCAACAGAGAAGCTTTTGCAGTCTGTCTTTATATAATTACTTACCCTTGGTTATTTTATTATGACAATGGAAAATGGACTAATAAACTTAATTTTCAATGCCTTATGTTGCAAAAATGTTCTGATCTCAGCATGATGCTCTGTCTGGGCTTCATTTATTTCCTAACATCTTATTTTTCTTTTGTTACTATAAGAGCAAATTTTTTAAAGTCCTTGAACAATTTAATGAGGTCTCACATTCTCAGTATCAACCTCTATCAATCCTACAACTTGGTGCTGATATTTATTTAATGCATGAAATATTCATTGTCTTATTTACTAATTAATGGACACTGCTGCCAATGTGTTTTTAGGATATGTTACAGAGCTTTCTGTGTCATGACACAACAGAATTCAGAATAACAGTAATTTCTAATATAGCCACAGATACACATTGAAGATTTCCTCTCCCAATGCTATTTAGTGATGAAATTAACAGTTATACAACCAAGTTCTGAATAAAATTCTTTTAAAAGCTTAATTCATTTGAAAGTCTATATTTTAGGTAACTTTTTTCACATATAGAAGTGTTAGAGGACAGACAGAGGAGGAGGGTAGGAATGCATGGTTAAGAGGATAATTCCATAAAATGGGCCCACGGTTCTGACCCCCACATGCTTTCTTTTCCAAGAAGCAATTTACCTGCAGCCATGCCTGGCCTAAATACAGGATATGTCACATTGCTCAGCAAACTACCTATCTGCGGGAGAAATGCAGGTCCAAAATAATGTTGATAAGAGGAACCCAAGTTACCCTGAAAGGGGACAGTTTTATGGCCAGATCCTGAAACCCTGGGAGGGAAGGATAATTCCTCCTTACCATAAAATCTGTAAGAATGTATGGTATGTATGGTTAAGAATCCAATTAGACTTAACTTTCCTATATACATATATAAATACACTACAGTGACTCTTCATATCATGTACAACTACAAGAGTGGGATGTATTCCATGTTTATATAAATATGTCAAAGTATACTCTACTGTCATGTATGACTAAAAAAACCAAACTTTTAAAAAATGCAAATAAAAAAGAAAGAAAGTAAAAATCCAATTAGAAACAGTCAGCATGGGTCAAGGTGTTGCCATGGTGGGGATTTGAAAGTCTGATGTCACACAGCTGTCAGTTAAAATTCAAGAGGTGGACCTGGGCAGGACTCTCTAGAAACTCTTCTGGGATTCCCCAATAAAACTGAAGTGCAGGAGAGGAACATGGTCCTTCTCCTCTCTGAGAGGATACACTCTCCCCCTTGAGAGTGTCCCCTTTCCCTTTTCCTGTCCCTTCCATAAACTTTCCTGTTACTCTGAGCAACATGTCTGAAATGTTGCTGACTTGGGCACAACAAAGAGATTTGAAGGGTGGGTATTTGTGCTGTCTCAGTTTCTTGGAAGGCCCCAGCTCTGTAACAGAAGTAGGGTTTATATGATAAAGTAGAAAGCTTATGAAATTAGATATGCAAGACTTTCCTGATGCTCACAATTGGATTTGTTCAACCAAAGTAGCTATATTTGTAGTGTTTAATGTACTCTCCAAAATGAACTACTTTTAATTTATTTTTTAAATAATCTTTATGGGATCCCTGTTGGCTAGAATAAAAGAAATTTAGTTTAGCTAATAAAGTTTTAGAACTCACCTTTCACAAATTCCCAGATAGAAAAGTAAATGAAAATACACCTAAGCTAGAGTTTGACCCTCTGAGGCAACCTAAGGAAAAGCATCTATATAAAAATATATTGATTTTTCATAAAACTGAGGCATGTAGGTGATCATACTGATCAAGTCGGGGATGTTATAATGTTAGGGAGCAAACAGAGAATTGAAGACTCTAGAATTAGGGCCAAAGCCTCCATTTATTCTCCACAAAGTGTACCTAAAAATAATATTCCAAGGAACATGAGAAGCTCACAGTAAAAAAAAAGAGCACATACAGAGAAAAGTTAGTACAGGGATGTGCTGGGAGCCATTAGCCAAGTAGGTATGACAATTTCCTTGCCAGCGTACCCCATGTTGCTGACATGTTGCAGTGACATTGAATGTAGGTGACCTTGCTCAAGGACCAAGGCAGATTAGGGTGTTCCCGGTTTTAAGATAATCGTGTTTAGGGCGTTCCCAGTTTAGGTTCCAGGTTTAAGGTTTAAGATTATTCCTGCTGGGAATAGGGCGTATCCTGCTGCCTGAGTTCCCCTTGAGTTCTCACGGGATTCAGACAGTATATTTTGGAGATAGAAGCCCAGTGGAGGTGGATTTGGGCAGAGAACGTGGATTTGGGCAGAGAACGTGGATTTCCCCAGAACGTGATTGTAGACGGCTGGTGTGAATTCGGGAATAAAGAGTTGCTGTTTGAATCTACAAACTGTGTGGTGGCTCGTGATTGTGTGCCCAGCCAGACTGCGGCATTTGTGCCCAGCCAGACTGCGGCAGGGATGTCCCATTTTAAATTATTAGGAGCAAATTTCTAAGTAAGATTGCTTAGTATATACTTAAAGATATGAATAACAATCCATAGAGGTTATGAAACTAAAATTTAACTCTAAAATCATCTATCAAAAAAGTGAAAAATACAATAATTGTAATTTAAAATTTAAAAGATGGTTTTCATCCTGCTTTGATAAAGCTTAGGAGAGAGTTATAATTGGGAAGATAGAAATGAAGAAATTTTCCAAAGCACCATAGAGACAAAAGATTGCAACTATATAAAGGGTTAAGGGAAATGAGAAAAAGACTGAAAAGTTGTAAAATATGACTAACTGAGAATTATGAAAATATGACTAATTGTCTAAGAAAAGATAAGAGAAAGAAAGAATCTGGGAACATTCAATAGTTGAAAAACAATGATTGAAATACTTTCAAAACTTGAGACGATCCAGAGGTCCAACAAATCCCACACTGTATAAGGACCTAAGTCTCCAACTAACCACATCAAGGAGAAACAGAAGCATCAACCAAGAAAAGTTTAAAATCAGAAGTGAGGGAAAAGACAAATTATCCTCCAGGAAGTAAGTAGCAGTTGGCTGAGCTGCACTATTGGGCATGAGGAGACAATGGAATGAGTTTATTGCAATAAAATAGTCATAATTCTATGCTCAGTGAAATTTTTCAATAATAAACTGGAAATGAGAACATTTGGAGTTTTTTAAACATATCATGCTGCCAAATTAAAGAAAATACTTCAGGAAGGAGGAAGTGAACTTATATGAAAGATCTGAGATGCAAAAAAAGGAGTAAATAGCAATGAATAGTGAGTATGTTTGAGATCAAAATGAGCTTTGACCCTGTATGGAAACAGTGATCTAGCTTGCAGGGTTTAGTTTAAGACAAAAATCCATTACAACATGACAAGGTGAAGACAGAACAAGATGGATTCAATATGTTTTAAGATGTGTAAATTTTCCAAGAAAAGGTTAAAGGTATTGGATAATGGTAGTCTTTGATAAATTAAGTGGGAATGCCGTAATTTCTTAAGACTTAAAAGAAAGGGTGAATGTCAAAATAGCAAGGACACAGAACAGTTCTGTCTACTGCTTAAATAGAAGTGTGATAAGCATGATGCCTAAACTATACAGGGAAGGAATTAGAAAATGAATCCTTTCTTCTATCTTTTTGAAAGTGAATTGTATTATCATTATGTATACTAACTTTTCTTTGCAATTGAGAAGCAACTAGTTTTAATAAATACTACAATTCATAAAATCTTGTAATACTCCAAAGAAATCAGTACATCCAGAACATCCCTTGAATCTGTATAATAGTACAAATGAAACAAAAATATATTTCTGGAATTAAAACCCCCTTTATTCTTTCAACAAAGCCATTATTTGTACCATAACTAAATGAAGTGATATTCAAGTGTTTTATCATTAAAAGTAAAAAAGTGATAAACAAAGAAAGACCGTTTCATTGCAGTGTGTCCATCACACTATGAATTACTTCAATGCAATAAAAATATTTAAAACTAAGATTTTTAAACACAATTTGACAAAAAGGAAAGTTAAAACTTTAAAGTACCATTATCTTTTAAATAATATTTCTTATTTACTTAAAACATCTAATATTTAATGATACATTGTTTAAAAAAAAGGTTGAGAACCAACTTTTACAAGCTTTGGCAGTGTAGGTTCATCCTGTAGTGACAGATGATGCACCTACTGAATTTTCACCATCGTTTGGAAAATAGGGTGAATTAGTGAATGCAACTTCAACCACTGTCAACTGAGTATTCAACTATTTTCCTTAATGAATTTTAATATTTTTCTTGAAACCTAAATTCAATAGTGCTCAAATAAGTACTATTAAAATATTCTACCAAACATTATTATCAATTCTTGAAAAAAAGTACAACAAAGATAAAACATGATAATAAAAAAACTCATTTGCTTTACTTCATATAAGTAATACTAGCATAATCTTAATAAGCAATTCTGGCTGTCAGACAAATTTTTAAGATATTATTTCTATATTTTAGTTTAGGACTAATTAAAATCTTTGGACCTTGCATTAAGAAAGTAAATATATTCAGTATATTCAGTCACTTTAAGTGTTTTCTTAAAGAACTTTATATTTATTACTGTTCATTACATGAATACCATAGAATCAAATCATATATGAGATGGTATATGAACTTAATTGTAAGAATAAATAGTCCTCAAAGTGTTGATTTTACTCCTGGTGTTATAAAAACACATTGGAAATATCAAGCCATTTGCCTTAATAAAAATTGAGAAATGGGAGTAATTTAAAGTCTTGAAAATGAAAATGCTTTTAAACATTATCTTTAATGTGCAATGTTATAATTGGTGTGTCAATCTTTTATTTTCAAAAAAGAAATATTGTAAGATATGACTGATAATATTAAAGAAATAACCATTATAAAACAAAATAATGAATACTCTGAAAGAGAAACAGGAGGCAATAGAAAAATAGAACTTTGCTATGTCACATCAAACCAAAACAAAAATAGTTTCAATTCCAAGAAAAACACAGATTGCCAAAATTATTATACAAAAATCTCTTTGATGTTGGGTGACAAAAGTGAAAAAATAAAATGAACTTAGAATTTTTTCAACTTTTTGAACCTGGAAATTTAGCCAAATGATACTTGCAAAGCTTAAAAGATTAAAGGTAAACAAAAATTATTATACTCCAGCCAATTCAAATGTTATCTCAATAAATTATTTCTTAAAAAGTTAATAGGAAAGTCATATAATATAGAAAAATTTCTAAGTATTATAAGGGACTATAATATTTAATATAATAGTTATTATTTTAACAGAAGCTAATAAAAGATTTAGCATATCAAACAAAATTGTTGGTGTTTTGAGAATTCTTCTCCTTACTATGCAATTCTTTTACTGTGTATTCATTGAACAAGGAAGTTGCTGGTAATTAAAAGTGGTTTTCAATGTCATGTTATGACTCATAAGAAGCATCATCCATCTATTAGCAACCAACCACATTACATACAAACAAAATTGTGTTCAAAATTTCTAACAATTTTTAGAATGATATAACTTAATATTTATAATATAACATACATTACGAATAGGGCAAAGATTTTGATGATGTAGATCTCTGATGATTTTTTTAAAATAACAAAAAGAACTTCATAAATTTTCAATTTATATTACTACACTGTTGGTAAATGATAGCTGAATGTAGGTCATGTAAAAGAATACTGATACACCTAATTAAAATAAGTAGTTTTTAAATAAAAAGAATACTGATAATTAATAGACAAGACAAATATTTATTATTCCATTTTCCATATTTCTTTACTAAAGTCACTAAAAATGGTTAAAAAAATCACTTGCATACATTCTGTATTGATATGGTTTTTACCATATTTTTTTTTTAAGGAGACAGAGAGAGAGAGAGAGAGAGAGAGAGAGAGAGAGAGAGAGAGAGAATCTTTTTTTTTTTTTTTTGGTACATGGATACAACACAATGCCTTTATTTTTATGTGGTGCTGAGAATATAACTCGGTTCCCGCCATGCAAGGTGAGCGCTCTACTGCTGAGCCAGCCCAACCATATGTTTTAATGAGGAGTTCCCCCAAATCCCTGAATTAATGCAGGAATGACTGTAAGAACTGTAACATGACCTGTTCATTCTAGTCCAAACGACTGGATGGTAACTGTAGGCAAGTGGAACTTGGCCAGAGGAGGTGGGTTACTCTAGAATGGTTATGCCCTAGAAGGATTACTCTTCCTGTGGCCCCATTCTCTCTCTCTCCCCACCCCCCATCCCCACCTTTCTCCTTGTCATGTCCTGAGCTGTTGCTTTCTCTACCAGGCAGTTCTGCCATGATATTCTGCCTTACCTCTGGCCCAGAGCTATGCATTTGGCCAACTATAAACTTAACCTCTTAAATTGAGTGCCAAAATAAACTATTCCTCATCTAAGTTGTTATTGTGGGGTCCTTTGGTCACAGTGGTGCAAAAACTGACTAAAACAGTCATCTTCTATTTGTATATCTCCAAACAAAATAACTGTGGAGGCAAATACACAGAAAAGTCCGGGTCTCTCATCTCATTTCCAAGGAGTAATTTATACTAAGGTAACAGAGGTAATGAAAGTATAGAGCTTAAATTTCTTCTTTAAGCCCATTTATTTATTGAAAGAGACCAAGCTTATCAGGATCTTATGAGGGCACTAACAACAGTCTTCAGTCATGGCTGGAGCAGAAGCCACAGAGCAGCAGCAACAATCCTACACAGATGCAGGAGTGCTGAGACAGTGCTTCAACAACACTCCAACATTCCTGCACTACCCCTACATCCTCCTACTTGTATAGAGGCCATGATGCTCTGAGGCAGATGAAAGCGTCATCAACTTCAGACTCAGTTCTTCTAGCAAAGCCGAGTATACCTTTCAGAGAACAGATAAGAAATCCTATTCATTTATTCCCTTTGAGATCTCTCCAAATTAATGTCCCTGTAACAAAACAACTCATTACAATTCCAAAGTCCTATTCTTCACAGCTTATCTCTTTTATATATAGCCATCTCAATTTCATCTCCATTCTAAAGTCCTTGATAATTGCAGTTATATCAATGAATATAGCTATGTAATTTTTTAAATATGGGTATAAGTAAACCTTAGAGACTCCTACTTCTTAAGTTCTACATAAGAATGGTTTTATGCCCTATTTCACACCTTCTGGGAAATTTCAGTGCTCCTTCTGATTTCACTAAGTACCCCTATTTGCTTCTTACTTAGCTCAGTTTCTTGGTTGCTGCTGCAATCTAATGAGATATTGTTACTTGTTTTCCTGAAAGTTAGGTGAGACCCCAATGTAGTAGGGCTAGATTTCAGCAACTAAAACAACATAAAATATTATGCATACCCATTCTTCTTTTCAAAAACATTTACTATCCTTGCTCAAGTTTTTACTGTGAGCCTTTAGCTGCTCTTGCCATACATCTGTGAATGTGTTATTTCATTCTTGTTAATGACATATAATATATGCACATAAACACCTGAGGAAAATTATACAAAATTCCCAGAGAGATTCTGCTGGGAAGCAGAATCTTTTAGTTAAACAGTATTTTACTCATTCCTCTGTAAAATTTTTATGTATGTACAATATATGTAGATAATATGGATAAAATCATGAGATCATACTATGTGCATTTGTAACCTCCTTTATTAATGTGTAGATAAATATTTAATAATCTTTTCAAATTGATATATTTAGTGCTGCCACATTCTTTCTGAAACATGCAAACGTGTAGTATTCAATGTACAGGATGACCATAAACAGAGTCAAGCAGGTTTCTACTGAGTTTAGATTCTTCCCAGTCTTTGCTATTGTATAAAAATGTGCTCTGTGATAACATTTTTATTTACATAACAAATAAAAAGCCCTAGAATTCAAATGAATGAGTCAAAGATTTCTGCATTTTAAATCTGATACACATAAACTTGCCAAATTTCATTTCCAAGAACTTACACTCATTTACAAAAGTCATCAATGATGAATAAATCTTTGCTTACTAAAATGTAAATTTTGGAAATTTGCTTTTCTGATAACTGAAAATTATAATCCTGTTTGAATATGCATTTTTTAAGAAGGAACTTTTTTTGAGTATCTATATCTGTATTGGTACACTTCTTTCTATATCTCAAGGTGTTAGCTTGCGATATAATACTGGCTTACACTCTCTGTTTTAGATGTCATGAAACATTCTTTTAGATTTTCCAGTTTAATATTTGCTTTTTGATTCATCTTGTAATATTTTTCTCTTTTAAAAAATTAAAATTTTCAGTTTCATTTTTCTGATATTTATTTCTTATCTCAGATTTTAAGCTAATTTTTCACATTTTCTCCTAGTTTTTTTTTACATTTTTACTTTTTACATACAAAGCATGGATTCAGTTCAAATGCATTTTGACATAAGAAGTGATATAGCTATTTAAAATTATTTTTCAGATCATCTGAAGCATGTATATCCTGAATTCTTTATCTGACATTCCATCTGCTGCAGCTATTACCTCTTCTAATGTTGAGTTGACCTGCATTGCTTGTGGTCCTTTCTTTCCTTGTCTCTTCATACTGTTTGCGTTCCTTTCTACTTAGTGAAACTGTTGTGTTATTGAATTTTCCCCCTATATATTTATATTGGTCTTGTATAGTTGCAAAGTCTCCCTCGCAGGCGCGGGCGGCGGCACTGTCCCTCTGTGGGCCGCTAGGCTTGTTCTGTGGGTGGTCACAGTTCTGTCTACTTTGCAGGTGCAGGCAGCGGCACTGCCCCTCTGCAGGCCTCTGGGGCTGTACTGCCAGTGGGTCGCAGGTCCGCCTACCTTGCAGGTGCGGGGGGGGGGCGGCTCTACCCTTCCTCAGGCCACTGGGCCTGTTCTGTCTCTCGGTTGCAGGTCTGGCCTGTTCTGATGGTGGTCACAGTTCCACCTACCTGGCAGGCGCGGGGGGTGGGGGGCGGCTCTGCCCCCCAGCAGGCCCCTGGGCCTGCTCTGTGCGTGGTCACAGTTCCCTCTACCTTGCCGGTGCAGGGGGAGGGGGCGGCTCTGCCTCCCAGCAGGCCGCTGCTCCTCTTCTGCCAGTGGGTCGCAGGCCCGCCTACCTTGCAGGAGTGATTGGAAGCTCTGTCCTGCCGCGGGCCACTCGGCCTTTTCTGTCGGTGGTCACAGTTCCACCTACCTGGCAGGCGCGTGGGGTGGGGGGTGGCTCTGCCCCTCAGCAGGCCGCTGGGCCTGCTCTGTGCGTGGTCACAGTTCCCTCTACCTTGCCGGTGCAGGGGGAGGGGGCGGCTCTGCCTCTCAGCAGGCCACTGCTCCCCTTCTGCCAGTGGGTCGCAGGCCCGCCTACCTTGCAGGAGTGATTGGAAGCTCTGTCCCGCCGCGGGCCACTGGGCCTTTTCTGTCGGTGGTCACCTGGCAGGGGCGGGGGGTGGTGGGTGGCTCTGCCCCTCAGCAGGCCGCTGGGCCTGCTCTGTGCGTGGTCACAGTTCCTTCTACCTTGCAGGTGCAGGGGGAGGGGGCGGCTCTGCCTCTCAGCAGGTCGCTGCTCCTCTTCTGCCGGTGGGTCGCAGGCCCGCCTACCTTGCAGGAGTGATTGGAAGCTCTGTCCCACCGCGGGCCACTGGGCCTTTTCTGTCGGTGGTCACCTGGCAGGCGCGGGGGGTGGGGGGTGGCTCTGCCCCTCAGTCTCAAGGAAGACATCAGACAGCAAAATCAGACAATGAAAGATCACTTCAACAATGAATTACATAAACAAATCCAAGAAGCAAAAGATCAACTACACAGGGAAATAGAGGTTATAAAAAACAAACAAACAGAAATCCTAGAAATGCAGGAAGCAATAAGCCAACTTAAAAACTCAATTGAGAATACTACCAGCAGAGTAGAACACTTAGAAGACAGAACATCAGACAATGAAGATAAAGTATTTCAACTTGAAAAGAACATAGACAGCTCAGCAAGACTGTTAAGAAACCATGAGCAGAACATCCAAGAAATATGGGATAACATCAAGAGACCAAATTTAAGAGTCATTGGGATACAGGAAGGGACAGAGTTTCAAACCAAAGGATTGAGCAATCTATTCAATGAAATAATACGAGAAAACTTCCCAGACTTGAAGAATGAGACAGAACCCCAAATCCTAGAAGCCTACAGGACGCCGAATGTGCAAAATCATAAGAGACCCACACCTAGACACATTATAATGAAGATGCCCAACATACAGAATAAGGAGAGAATTTTAAAAGCTACAAGAGAAAGGAAGCAGATCACATTTAGGGGTAAGCCAATCAGGATAACAGCTGATCTTTCAACACAGACTCTGAACGCTAGAAGATCCTGGAATAACATATTTCAAACACTGAAAGAAAATGGGTTCCAACCAAGAATTGTGTTTCCAGCGAAATTAAGCTTCAGGATGGAAGATGAAATTAAAACCTTCCACGATAAACAAAAGTTAAAAGAATTTGCAGCTAGAAAACCATCTCTTCAAAACATCCTTGGCAAAACATTACAGGAAGAGGAAATGGAAAATAACAATGAAAACCAACAGTGGGAGGTAGGACACTAAAGGGGGGAAAATAATCAAAGAGGAAAACAAACCATGTTTAGTAACATAAATAAACAAATATGGCTGGAAGAACAACCCATATCTCAATAATAACCCTAAATGTTAATGGCTTAAACTCACCAATCAAGAGACACAGGCTAGTAGAATGGGTCACAAAACAAGACCCAACAATATGCTGCCTACAGGAGACGCATTTGATAGGAAAAGACATACATAGGCTGAAGGTGAAAGGTTGGGAAAAATCATATCACTCATATGGACTTCGGAAACAAGCAGGAGTATCCATACTCATATCAAATAAAATAGATTTCAAGCCAAAGTTAATCAAAAGGGATAAAGAGGGATACTACATACTGCTCAAGGGAACCATACACCAACAAGACATAACAATCATAAATATATATGCCCCAAACAATGGTGCAGCTATGTTCATCAAACAAACTCTTCTCAAGTTCAAGAGTCTAATAGACCACCATACAATAATCATGGGAGACTTCAACACACCTCTATCACCACTGGACAGATCTTCCAAACAAAAGTTGAATAAGGAAACTATAGAACTCAATAACACAATTAATAACCTAGACTTAATTGACATATATAGAGTATACCACCCAACATCAAGCAGTTACACTTTTTTCTCAGCAGCACATGGATCCTTCTCAAAAATAGATCATATATTATGTCACAGGGCAACTCTTAGACAATATAAAGGAGTAGAGATAATACCATGCATCCTATCTGATCATAATGGAATGGAACTGAAAATCAACGATAAAAGAAGGAAGGGAAAAGAATACATCACTTGGAGAATGAACAATAGATTACTGAATGATCAATGGGTTATAGAAGACATCAAGGAAGAAATTAAAAAATTCTTAGAGATTAATGAAAACACAGACACAACATATCGGAATCTATGGGACACATTGAAAGCAGTTCTAAGAGGAAAATTCATTGCTTGGAGTTCATTCCTTAAAAAAAGAAAAAACCAACAAATAAATGATCTCATACTTCATCTCAAAATCCTAGAAAAAGAAGAGCAAAACAACAGCAAAAGAAGTAGAAGGCAAGAAATAATTAAAATCAGAGCTGAAATTAATGAAATCGAAACAAAAGAAACAATTGAAAAAATTGACAAAACTAAAAGTTGGTTCTTTGAAAAAATAAACAAAATCGACAGACCCTTAGCCATGCTAGCGAAGAGAAGAAGAGAGAGAACTCAAATTACTAACATACGGGATGATAGAGGCAATATCACAACAGACACTTCAGAAATACAGAAGATAATCAAAAATTATTTTGAATCCTTATACTCCAATAAATTAGAAGATAGTGAAGGCATCGATAAATTTCTTAAGTCATATGATCTGCCCAGATTGAGTCAGGAGGATATAGACAACCTAAACAGACCAATATCAATTGAGGAAATAGAAGAAACCATCAAAAGACTACCAACTAAGAAAAGCCCAGGACCGGATGGGTATACAGCAGAGTTTTACAAAACCTTTAAAGAGGAACTAATACCAATACTTTTCAAGCTACTTCGGGAAATAGAAAAAGAGGGAGAACTTCCAAATTCATTCTACGAGGCCAACATCACCCTGATACCTAAACCAGACAAAGACACTTCAAAGAAAGAAAACTACAGACCAATATCTCTAATGAACCTAGATGCAAAAATCCTCAATAAAATTCTGGCCACTCGGATACAAAAACTTATCAAAAAAATTGTGCACCATGATCAAGTAGGATTCATCCCTGGGATGCAAGGCTGGTTCAATATACGGAAATCAATAAATGTTATTCATCACATCAATAGACTTAAAAATAAGAATCATATGATCATCTCGATAGATGCGGAAAAAGCATTTGACAAAGTACAGCATCCCTTTATGTTCAAAACTCTAGAAAAACTAGGGATAACAGGAACATACCTCAATATTGTAAAAGCTATCTATGCTAAGCCTCAGGCTAGCATCATTCTGAATGGAGAAAAATTGAAGGCATTCCCTCTAAAATCTGGAACAAGACAGGGATGCCCTCTCTCTCCACTTCTGTTCAACATAGTTCTCGAAACACTGGCCAGAGCAATTAGACAGACGAAAGAAATTAAAGGCATCAAAATAGGAAAAGAAGAACTTAAATTATCACTATTTGCAGATGACATGATTCTATACCTAGCAGACCCAAAAGGGTCTACAAAGAAACTATTAGAGCTAATAAATGAATTCAGCAAAGTGGCAGGATATAAAATCAACACGCATAAATCAAAGGCATTCCTGTATATCAGCGACAAATCCTCTGAAATGGAAATGAGGACAACCACTCCATTCACAATATCTTCAAAAAAAATAAAATACTTGGGAATCAACCTAACAAAAGAGGTGAAAGACTTATACAATGAAAACTACAGAACCCTAAAGAGAGAAATAGAAGAAGATCTTAGAAGATGGAAAAATATACCCTGTTCATGGATAGGCAGAACTAACATCATCAAAATGGCGATATTACCAAAAGTTCTCTACAGGTTTAATGCAATGCCAATCAAAATCCCAACGGCATTTCTTGTAGAAATAGAGAAAGCAATCATGAAATTCATATGGAAAAACAAAAGACCCAGAATAGCAAAAACAATGCTAAGCAGGAAGGGTGAATCAGGCGGTATAGCGATACCAGACTTCAAACTATACTACAGAGCAATAGTAACAAAAACAGCATGGTACTGGTACCAAAACAGGCGGGTGGACCAATGGTACAGAATAGAGGACACAGAAACCAATCCACAAAACTACAACTACCTTATATTTGATAAAGGGGCTAAAAGCATGCAATGGAGGAAGGATAGCATCTTCAACAAATGGTGCTGGGAAAACTGGAAATCCATATGCAACAAAATGAAACTGAATCCCTTTCTCTCGCCATGCACAAAAGTAAATTCAAAATGGATCAAGGAGCTTGATATCAAATCAGAGACACGCCGTCTGATAGAAGAAAAAGTTGGCTACGATCTACATACTGTGGGGTTGGGCTCCAAATTCCTCAATAGGACACCCATAGCACAAAAGTTAATAACTAGAATCAACAAATGGGACTTACTCAAACTAAAAAGTTTTTTCTCAGCAAAAGAAACAATAAGAGAGGTAAATAGAGAGCCTACATCCTGGGAACAAATCTTTACTCCTCACACTTCAGATAGAGCCCTAATATCCAGAGTATACAAAGAACTCAAAAAATTAGACAATAAGAGAACAAACAACCCAATCAACAAATGGGCCAAGGACCTGAACAGACACTTCTCAGAGGAGGACATACAATCAATCAACAAGTACATGAAAAAATGCTCACCATCTCTAGCTGTCAGAGAAATGCAAATCAAAACCACCCTAAGATACCATCTCACTCCAGTTAGATTGGCAGCCATTATGAAGTCAAACAACAACAAGTGCTGGCGAGGATGTGGGGAAAAGGGTACACTTGTACATTGCTGGTGGGACTGTAAATTGGTGCAGCCAATTTGGAAAGCAGTATGGAGATTTCTTGGAAAGCTGGGAATGGAGCCACCATTTGACCCAGCTATTCCCCTTCTCGGTCTATTCCCTAAAGACCTAAAAAGAGCATGCTACAGGGACACTGCTACATCTATGTTCATAGCAGCACAATTCACAATAGCAAGACTGTGGAACCAACCTAGATGCCCTTCAATGGATGAATGGATAAAAAAAATGTGGCATTTATACACAATGGAGTATTACTCTGCATTAAAAAATGACAAAATCATAGAATTTACAGGGAAATGGATGGCATTAGAGCAGATTATGCTAAGTGAAGCTAGCCAATCCCTAAAAAACAAATGCCAAATGTCTTCTTTGATATAAGGAGAGTAACTAAGAACAGAGTAGGGTCGAAGAGCAGGAGAAGAAGATTAACATTAAACAGGGATGAGAGGTGGGAGGGAAAGGGAGAGAGAAGGGAAAATGCATGGAAATGGAAGGAGACCCTCAGAGTTATACAAAAGTACATACAAGAGGAAGTGAGGGGAAGGGGAAAAATAATATAAGGGGGACAAACGAATGTCAGTAGAGGGAGCAGAGAGAGAAGAGGGGAGGGGAGGGGAGGGGAGGGGGGATAGTAGAGGATAGGAAAGGCAGCAGAATACAACAGACACTAGTATGGCAATATGTAAATCAATGGATGTGTAACTGATGTGATTCTGCAATCTGTATATGGGGTAAAAATGGGAGCTCATAACCCACTTGAATCAAATTGTGAAATATGATATATCAAGAACTATGTAATGTTTTGAACAGCCAACAATAAAAAATTAAAAAAAAAAAAAAAAAAAATTATTTTTCAAAAATATTCTTCTAGAACATGATCTCTGTAAGAAAAGAAAAACGCAGAATACATAAAAGATACTATGTACAGAAAACCAAATATTAGTTATTCTTTTTTGTTTTTCCCCTAATGAGAATGCAGCCATACTGGCTTTGGTTTATTCTAGAAACACCTTCATTCTGCTAACATAGGTTAAGTTTCTCCTAATTTCTTGACTCTAATTTTTTATTTTGTTCTTTCCTTTCTTTACATTTTGTTGCAAAATATGCATTTAAAATTATTGAGTTAATTTAGAAAAATGCAAAAACTACATGAAGTAAATGAACAAAACATCCAGTAACTGTAGATAATTTAAATATTTTGAGGCATATTTCAACTTAATTTATTCATTCATCTAAAATAACAAATAGATGGGATCAGACTATAGAACTATTCTATGATAAAAATACTTCCTTAATAATAAATAATTATAATAATAAATCCCTTATGTTCAAAATATATACATTTGCACACCATATCTACATAGACACACACAACATAACAATCATCTCATTTTTAGTCCAGATAGTTTTATTTAACCTACAATCCTTGGGCTGGGGATGTGGCTCAAGCGGTAGCGCACTCGCCTGGCATGCATGGGGTGCTAGGTTTGATCCTTAGTACCACAGAAAAATAAAATAAAGATGTTCTGTCCACCGAAAACAAAAAACTAAATGTTAAAATATTCTCTCTCTCTCTCTCTCTTAAAAAAAGAGTTATATAGAAAGCACATTCTATTTAACAGATTCATGTTAACTGTGGTCTAACAGTACTATAATTATTTCAAACATTTTGCTAAAAATGTATATTAAGGTTGTTTACAGTTTTGGCTAATCAAATATTCTCTTTTATATAATATTTCCCTGCAATTTTCCCCAATATGCAGATTTCCAAAAGTGGATTGCTAGTTCAAGTTATGCATTTATGTTTAGTTTTAGCAGCAGTGTGTGGATGCTTTTCAAAATTATTATAGTACTTGGCATTTCCATCAACAATGCCTAGCTTTTCTAGCCTCACCAGCACTAAATACTGGCAGTTTTTAAACATTTTATTGCAGAATAATATGCATACAAAAGTATACAAATAATAAATATACAGCTTAATGAGTTTTAATGATATGAATAGTCAGGCAACAGAATATTAAAAGCAATATAGAGGGCTGGAATGTGGCTCAAGCAGTAACACACTCACCTGGCTTGTGCGGGGCGCTGGGTTCGATCCTCAGCATCACATAAAATAAAGATATTGTGTCCACCAAAATCTGAAAAATAAATATTAAAAAAATCTCTCTCTCTCTCTCTTCTCTCTCTCTCTTTTGTTTTTTTTTTAAAAAGCAATATAGAAACCTACTTAGTGGTCCCTTGCAGTAAACTACCTCTCTGTAAAAATAGTTATTAAAAAATAAAAAGATCATGGCATTTGCAAGGAAATGGATGGCATTAGAGCAGATTATGCTAAGTGAAGTTAGCCAATCCCTAAAAAACAAATGCCAAATGTCTTCTCTGATATAAGGGGGTGACTCAAAATGGGATAGGGTGGAAGAGCATGAGAAGAAGATTATTACTAAATAAGGAAGAGAGGTGGGAGGGAAAGGGAGGGAGAAGAGGAACTTCACGGAAGATGGAAGGAGACACTCATTGTTACACAGATTACATGTATGACGATGTGAGGAAAAAGAAAAAAGAAGAAATGTGTAACATTAGATTGGGTAGAGAGAAGTGATGGGAGAGGAGGGGAGGGAAGGGGGGAAAGGAAGGACAGCAGAAAAAAATAGACATTATTTTTGCTGTGTGTATATATGTGACTGCATGACCAATGTGATTCTGCAACCTGTACACTCAGAAAAATGAGAACTTATACCCCATCTGATTCAAATGTATGATACGTCAAGATCATTGTACTGTCATGTTTAACTAATTAAAACAAGTTTTAAAAAATAAAATAAAATAAAAAATAGTCATTATCCTGAACTTCTAATAACATAGATTCATTTTGACCATTTATTAACTTTACAGGAAAATATTTAGAAGCCAAGTGCAGTGGCCTATAGTTCCACTTACTTGGGAGGCTGAGGCAGAGGTTTGTTTGAACACAGGAGTTCAAAACTAGTCTGAGAAATATAGTAAGAGCCTGTGCCCCCACAAAATTGTTTATATAGCAAGTAGTCCTTTGTGTTTGATTCTTATGGTCATGAAGATGTTTGTACAATTTATTGCTACTGTTTCGTGCAGCAATAGTTTATTTCTTCTAATTGCTCTATAGTACTCAATTCTATGAATATATAATAATTTATCCAACTAATATACTACAAATGTTCATTAAGGTTGAACATCAGTTTTCAGTGGTTATGAATTCTACAGCATTGAACATTCCTGTGCAAATGTTTTGGTGAATATTTGCATGCATTTCTGTTTGTTATATATTTAGAAATGGAACTGCTTCTCAGTAGGACAGGACTATTCACCTACTGTAGACATTGCCAGTTTTTAAAGTGGCCTTACCAGTTTACACATATATTCAGTCTATGAGAATTCTACCTGCTACAAATCCTCATCAAAATTGTCATTTTCTCCCTTTTACTTTTAGCTATTTGGGAGTATGTAGTTGTATCATCATGTTGTTTAAATTTTATTTGCTTCATCATCCATGGTGAAAAGACAACATACATTCATCAAGAGATGATGAAATTTAAAATAACAATATAATTAGGAACAGAATATAAATCTTAGAAATTATATCAAATACAAGATATAAATTACCCATAATAGAACCTTAATTATCAAATGAAGGAAAGCATGACTATAGATTTAAATTAAGACACAAAGTATACATTCAATGTAGAAAAATATAGTAAAGTTAATGAGTTAACATACCTACCAGATCAATTATTACAAAATAAATGAACTTGATATAAAAAATTAGACTTAACAGATTAAAAGCAATACCCAATCACATTCTATACAAAGTAAATAGGCTTTGAATAGCAAAACAGTGAATTTTGAAGAATGGCAAAGACATAACAAGGAAATGCAAATTAAATGAAAACAAAGTTTGTAATATTATTACCAAATAAATTTAAATTCAAGGCAAAAACATAAGTTCAACTATCATTTCTTTGCACAAAGTAAGATAGAGTCTAAATTAATTTTGAAAAAATCTACAAGAAATTCAGGTGATACAGATAATAGTCAAAGAATTTTTTAACTTATTTCAATCTGTGGAATTTAAAGTAGGTAAAAATAATTACTAACTAGCAGATCAAAATGAAATACTTCCTAATGTTAGGGGACACATATATGAGGATAATGGGAACAGAAGATTAAGAGAATAATTCTATAAAATGGGCCTACTTTGCTGTGACCCCTATAGGTTTTCTTTGCCAAAAAGCAATTTACCTGCAGCCCTGCCTGGCCTATGTAGACAGAATATGTCACATTCCTCAGAATGCTACTTGTTATCTGAAAGGAAATGAAGTCATGAAATAACATTCATAAAAGGAACCCAAGTTACTTTAAAGGGAGAGTATTTATGACCCTTTTCACAGACCAGATTCCAGAAGATAATGATAATTCCTCCTAAACATGAAACTTGGAAAAAAAATCATTAAGAATCCAATGAGAATGGCTCAGAATAGGCCAACAGAACCTAGAATTGTCATGGCAATAGGTATTTGAAAGTCTGGTGTCATCTGCTATCAATAAAAAGTCAAGAGGTAGACCTGGGCAGTACTGTTTGGAAACTTCTTTAGGATCCCAAATAAAACTAGAGTGCAGGAGGGCACACTGTCCCTCTTCTCTCCAAAAGGACCACTCTCCCATTGAGAGTATTCTCTTTTCCTTTTTCTATCCCTTCAATAAACTCGTGCCTGTACTCTGAGCTACATGTTGTTAAACCACAACACAAAGAAAAGACAACCGACTTCAATTTTAAATCAAATTAAAGCAAGCTTGTAATTCCAAACGGCCAGGACAATATCTCCCAAAATCCATGGGTTAGAGGACAGTACCCCAGCTCTCTAGGAGCAAAGTTTTATAGCACAAAAAGTTGTATATTGGGAGTGTCTTGAGAACTTACAGATAACAGGATTTTCACAAGCATAATACAAAGGCAGGTAGTAGGTTAGTGGTCTAAATGGTTCAACACTTAGAAAGTAAATTTAGATCCCAACATCATAATTTATAAGGTGCTGCAAAGGTTTCAGAGAGGGTTGTTATCTGGTCAGGGAAAGCCAGGCATGGGTGAGTTCAAGGCACGGGCAGGCATTCCAAGCAAGTTTAGAAATCGCAGTAATTTATAGTAAAACAGAAATTAACTTTTCATGCCTTTGTGATGAGATGGCTCCCAATCTTAAGATTGAATTAGGCTGGGTTCATCAGTGTCTGAAATCTTTCTGACATGAACACAAGAATCAGCATTTGAAGTGGAAGTCTTAGTGCTGCCTGAGACTCTAGGTTGTATTACTAATATTAATATTTTTTGTGGGGGAGTACCAGGGATTGAACTCAAGAGCACTCAACCACTGAGCCACCTCCCCCGACCTATTTTGTATTTTATTTAGAGACATGGTCTCATTGAGTTGCTTAGCATCTCCCTTTTGCTCAGCCTGGCTTTGAACTCACGATCTTCTTGCCTCAGCCTCTCAAGCCACTGGGATTAACAGCATGCGCCATCATACCTGGCACTAATATTGATTTTTATCATAAATTAATGTTACATTTTAACAAATGTCTTTACATGTCTGTTGAAATAATTAAGGTGTTTTTTTTTTCACTTTTTAGTTTGTTAATATAGTAAACCACCGTTATTGATTTTCTAAAATTACATCAAATCCCACTAGGTCATATTGTTTTTTTCCTTATTATATATTATTAGATTCTATACTAAAATTTTGTTCAGGCTATTTTCTTCCATGATAATGAAACTGAAGTTTTGAGATGAGACTAGGTTCCCTACTTTGTCTCTCAAATTTGAAGAGTGAAATCTATGGACAATCACAGAAAGGAAGAGCAAAAAGAGTAGAAATTATTTAAGCAAAAAGAGAGAACTCTGGCCACACGAAAGAAGGCTGATAGTAGAAAATCCCATTTTGGTGTGCTAGCTTAGGAGCTTATGTGGTTCTGGGTAAAGAATGAAGCAAAATCCATGTTAAACAGGCACTGAAAACAGTACCAAGGCTACCAGCTTTGAGTTTTAATCCTACCCTCCTCTGGGACAAAGTAGTTGTTCTAGCAGGTGAGCCTCAGGGCCTTTTGCATTTGAAACAGGTCTTGGTGCTTATTAATATTTCTTTGGTTAGCTTCCCAGTGTCCTTTGCAAACCTCAATTAGAGCCTATCAATTCTGATAGCTGATCATTGACTATTCTTATTCAATAATTAGGGATATCAATCTGTAATTGTATTTTAAGAGACTCACTTTATTTTCATCTTCCCTGTCTCTCCACATCATATTTTTGCTAGTTTAGTTATTAAACCAGAACATTATTGTTCAGAGTTACACATAGATAGCATCTACATCCACATTGTCATGGTTGATTACTTAACAGGAAGACAACCTGGCCAAGGTGAGAATCACAAGTCAGATCCTATGGAATAGGCTCCACACATGAGCATTCTAATACATCAGGGACTTTGATATGCTCAAAATTTGATCATGCTTTTAGTCTTATCTATGTGTATTTAATTATTATTTTAAAACATTATAAGTTGATGTTGCTGGTTTTCACAATGTCATATGAGTTATTACCATAAAAATAAAATAAATTAGTGCACTTGCAGTTTCTCCCACTGATACTGTTGTAGGAACAGATGAGGCAAGACACTGAAGACAGCAGGAAGCATATTGATTGTGAATTTATGCTTGCAACCAGGTTCAGGGGGAAAAGCTTTTGCTGTAAGAAATTAATCCCCCTGAACCCAGAGTTCAGGCAGTTTCAGAACTTTATACCCAGTGTGTAGGAGGAGGGGCTCAGAAGTTCACAATCCGCAGAAGTTCACACAAAAGCAGCTCTTTCTTTCACTATTCTGGGCAAGCTAACCTACCAAGGACAGCGCCTGAGAAGGGGAGAGTTTCTCCCCTTTCTTCCCTCCCCCTGCCAGCTGTTACCAGGGATCCCAATCACCACCACCTTCTCTTATCTTTGAAATGTAAGCATCTTTATCAGGCTCTGGCTCAAGGCCAGAGATTTAAGAATTTGTCCTACTGGCACACATTAAGATTGGTGTGAGATTAAGGACCATCACCCTTCTAACAATGGATGAAAATAATATTGTTATAATGTTCATTCTTCATAAATTAAATTGTAGAGTCAATCATAATGCTGGAGCATTTTTCTACAGAAATTGACAAACTAATGCTAAGATTACATGAAAACACGAAGACTTGAGAATAGGCAAGATGATAATCCAGAAGAACAAATTTGGCAGACAAAATACAAGATTAATACTAGATTTTAAAATATATGCTTATCAAGAGAGTATGGTGTTGGCCTGATAGATCAAGTGAACAGAAAGCCTAGAAAAAGTTCAAAAAATATACAGTTAGCTTAATCTTAACATAGATGCCAAGGCAAATTTATGTAGGAAAATAATGATATATGTATATGTGTGTATATCTTATGAATATATGAAATATATAAATATGGAGATATAGAAATATATATATATATATATATATATATATATATATATATCCATAATTATTTTGCAAGACCTATTGCAACTTGCTGAACAACAATAAAATATTGGCAGTGAATAGGCCCTTTTCAAGAAAAATACATACAAATGGTGAGTAAGCACATGATGAGGTGGTCAACATCACTAATCATCAGAGAAATGTAAATCAAAAGCAAGATGATATTTTCACTACAAAGGAAAAAAAGTTATACACACTAGCAGCATCAAAGGCTGAAAAGGTGTGGACAACTGAGTCTCTCATGCATTTTAAGTGACAGTTTATCCAGTTGGGAAATGTTTTACCCCTTTCTCATACTGTTCACCTCATATTTATTCTAAAACTAGTCATGAAATTGCTATTTTCCTAATGTTACAGAGTGAGATCCACTCTGTATGGGGTCTAGGACCACCACACTTGCAAGAATTTTAAGTGGGTTGTACAGAGTATTGAGAGGAGCTCACTAGAAGAGAAAGGAAAAGGGGAAAGGGACACTCCTAAGGGTAAATGGAGAGAGTGGGTCCTCTCAGGAGAGGAGCAGAACTCTTCGTTCTCCAGTTTTGTTGGGATGTTTCCAGAGAGTCCAGCCCCCATCCACTTCTCAACTTTTGACTTACAGTAGGATTGCAACAGACTTTCAAGTCCCACTGTGTATGGTCTTACTCCATGGAGGGAAAATCTTACTATTATAATGACATGCTAAAGATCAAAAGGAAATTCAGGGTCACCTTGACCCCAAACTGACCAGTTCTAATTAAAACTTGTTTTTACAGATTTTATAATTGGTGGGCTGCAAGTCTAATTATCCTCTCTCCCTGAGTGCTGAAATCTGATTTGTATAAAGGTCGCAAAAGTCCCCCTTCAGGGTAACTTCTGTTCTTATCAGTCTATGTGTCCTGTAGGTGATGCCAAATTCATTTGCCAAATTAATGCAGGTTATTTTATTAGACTGGTATTTCTGCAAAATGCTAACAGACAATAATTATAAAGTTATATGAGTAAAATACAAAATGAAATTAACAAGAAGAGAAACAGTTTGTATAATACCTCTGAAACATAATTTTATAATACTAATATAACTTTAGTATTTATTTAGCCTCTACAAAACCCCACAATTTGGGCTGGGGTTGTGGCTCAGTGGTAGAGTGCTTGCCTAGGATGCGTGAGGCACTGGGTTCCATCCTCAACACCACATAAAAATCAAATAAAGTTATTGTGTCCACCTACAACTAAAGAATGTATGTTTAAAAAAACACACACACGCATTTGTCATCTCTATTCCATATGAAATCTTTTAGAAGTTTGGCTTTTTAAAAAATTATTTTACAACCTTTAAATACCTTCTATAATTTACCAAAACTTTACTTAGTGCAGTACTATATTTCTTTTTATTTTGGAATTGGGGACTTAACCACTACCAGTGCTTTACCACTGAGCTTTATCTTCAGCCCTTTTTGTTAATTTTGAGACAGGTTCTCCCTAAGTTGTTGATGATAGCCTCAAACTTGTGATCCTCCTGTCTCAACTTCCTATGCTGCTATAATTACAGGAGCCTGCCACTACCCATAATTTTAAATGGGCTTAATTCTAATCAACTTTGAACCATCCTAACATGGAGTGAAGCAAGAGGCAGAACTTATTTCAGGTGAGGCTGACCTTTTGACAAACTTAGTTCAAGTGTTTTAGTTTTAAAGTTGAACTTTGCCCCACTTTCTAAATATTTACTTAAATGTGTAGGAAAACAGAGTTTTTATGTTTCCTGAGTCTAGTTGAATATCAGTTAACACAATAAAGCATTACATCTGAAACATAAATCAAACAAAAAAGCTAAGAGAGCGCTTGATTTTCTTTGTGGAAAAAGAAGCAAAATGTTTCCATGTTCCACAGTGTCAACCTTTAAACAAATCAGGCTCTCCTTATTACCTTTCCAAAAATACATTTAAATTTCCACCCCAGTGTAAAGAGTAATATTATTCTTTATAACAGGTTACTTTTATCCTGTTACAAAACATTAAGTGATATAAATAGATTCCCAATTAAATTTATTATTTTTATGTAAACCTCAAAAAAGCTATTGCTACAACTTTAGTTTGGAGAACGCCAGCTTGGTAAAGTGTTCTCCTTAGCTTTATTGTAAATGGCTGATATACTTTTATGTAAATGGCTGGTATACTTGTAATAATTACTGTTGGAAGCCATGTATGAACTTTGGATTTTGTTTGAGCCAATAAGACAGGGAAGCTGCTTTTCTGGGAACTCCTGGGTGAAATTCCCCAGTCGGACAAAGCCAGATATCATGCTGGCACCCTATCTTACCTCTCAGTCCCAGGTTCAAATGCAGCTGCCTGGAGGTAGGCCTAACCTGCCTACAACCAAAGCACCAAACAACCTGTTTTCCCCACTTTTATCCTGTTCTCCTAAAGAAGCTCCTTACTGAATCCCATTAGTGTGTTCCGCTATAAATTAAACATTCAAGGGTTTTTCTCTTTGTTAGGATCAGACCCATCAGGTCTCTTCCACCCATCATCAGGCCCCTGCTTAAATTAATTTCCTGCATTTTTTGTCTTTCTTTCTTAATATTACTTTCTATTGTGAACGGCGCTATTAATCATTACTTGGAGGCAGATTGTCTTTAAATGTGTATATTCGATCACACAGATGATCAAATATAAACAATTAATGCAAAAAGTGTGGGGTGTGCTGGAGCACCCCAACTAGCACTCAATGCAAGCTAATCAAACACTATAAGCAAATCATACAATCCTAGGACAATCATGAGCCCCCAAATACCTCCAATGGTATGTGACTTTTCTTAGCCAAAGAGCAGATGTTATCCTTGTCTGTGGTTCTCTCTCACCAATGGCTGGATGTTAGGGAATGATAGAGCCAGTCCAGGGACAGACAGCAAGGTGGCCAGTCTCACTGATGTCCTTAGAGCAAAACTCTGCAACGTGGCAGGACGTTGGTGACTGGTTACACCCAGTGAAAGTCAGTGTCCATTGGTTATATCCAGTGAAGGGATGTAATTGCAACTGAGCATGTTTTTTGCGCATGTCCATGGAGCTGTGCTCCCTATCACTGTAACCAGTCATTGCTAAGCATGCCTATGGCTAGTGCCCCTGACATCTCTTCATCAGTTGCAAGCAGACATGACTAAGCAGTTCATTGGTTGCTGTTTTTTGTTTTGTTTTGTTTTGTTTTTATGGCCAGCAACTTAGTGAGTCCCAGCGTGTCCCAGTATGTCTACACTTTCATAGCTTTTATTTCCAGCTGGCCCACACCTCCTCACGCCTCCAGCGGTTCACTCCCTCTCCACTCAGGACATGGGCAGAAAATCAACATCACACTCACACAGATGTCCTTATGTTAACTTAGTTTTAACTTTTAAAGTACAATTTAGATAGGATAGACATAGGACAGGCATAATTACAGGTCTTCATAGGTTAATAGCACACTGACAAAAATCAAAGAATAGCTTTAAGCCTCTTGTAAGTTTAGAAAAGAATGTTAATGATTAGAATAGACTTGTTACCTGATATGCAAGTGTATCTCATTTATATAATAATAAAACATTTATTTATTCAAAGCAAACTAATGTAAGCCAGGTTTTAAGTGGCAGTGTGGCCATCTTACATATTAAAAGTTGAGATGTAACATAGAAGACAGTACTTATTGGCTATCTTGCCTCTATTAAACCTATGTAGTTTTAATTTTACAAACTATATAACATTTAAGCAAAGCTCAAACATATTTAATCATTGGATGTATACATGTCTTTAGTCATATATATTTGGGGTGTCAAATGTACTATAAGAACCAGAGTTATAAGAAATTGTTTAAAAGATTAATTTAAACTCTAATTCTTTTAAGACAGTTTTCCTTATTAATAAAAATCTAATACCCATAAGAAATAATTTTTATTGATATTTTTGTTGGATCTTGTTAGTTTTACATGACACTAGAATCTATGTGATATATTTAAACAAGCATGGAATATATCTTATTCTAATTAGAAATAGGAAAGACAGTGGAATAAATCTTACATAACTATCATATGTATATATATATATATGAATACACCAAAGTGAATCTCACCATCATCTGCATCCATAAGACTGGGAACCTAATTAGAATAATAAGTAGTCTTGATAACTAAGATCACATCAATGTTTTAAGAAACCCTTGCTGTTTTAAATACAGAATATTAGATTTTGGTTTTATATTACTACATTAAATTTCAACCTAAGAAAACCCCTTAAATAACCTGAACTGACTTTACTGATTATAGCCAACTTAATAACACATAAAATTTCCCAAGATTTATGTTCCATAAGGCTTTTTAATTTACTTAGACATTCTGCAACTTGTTTACATCTTTAGTTTTCTACAAAATACTTTTTCATCCAGAAATATTCTCTTTTTCTTTTTAATTATCCTTACCAAAATATATATCCATACCTATAACTCTCTTATAATAACTCTTTTTTTCAGTTGCTGACTTTTTCCTTAAGTTTACATTTTGAAACACTCCTTATACATTTTTTGAACTTACATAAATGACTCTTTTTAAATAAGATAAAATAATTTGCTTCTTATAGATTTTTCCCAATATAAACACAGATTCAATCTTCTGAAATTTTGTTTTACAAAGAATTACAATTACATCTCTTAAATAGAATTTCAAATCTTAATAACCTTGCTTTTAGTTTAGGCCCCAGAGCAAAGCAAACATCAAGGTTTTTGTCTCTTTGTTTGTTTTTCCAACAATTTGTAAAGACACATTTATTGATAGATTTCAATATAAACAGTCTTACAGAATTTATGAAGCCAAGAGAACTTGAATTTATACTTAGTAATTGATGTTTTAGTATTTTAACTTACGAATTAATCATATGTCTCATCTAATAAATACATTTATAAATGTTTATCATAGTTACATTAAATCTAATTTATCCATAAAAACAAAGATAGTAGGCAAACAGACTTAACATTCAAGGTCATTTTTTCTGTCAAAGAAAATTCCTAAAAGCAAGGAACATTATACTTTAAACATTTTATAGAGACCTACACACTCTTGATTGGCTGGCCACTTGAGAAATGTGTGGGTTAGTAATTTTAACTCATCTTTACTTTTATACTTTTTAAAATTATTTTTCTTAATTTACATATGATAGTGGAATGCATTACAATTCTTATTACAAATATAGAGCACAATTTTTCAAATCTCTGCTTGTGTACAAAGTATATTGACAACAATTCATGTCTTCATAGATGTATTTTGGATAAGAATGTCCATCACATTCCACCATCATTAATTACCCCATGCCCCCTCCCTTCCCCTCCTACCCCTCTGCCCTATCTAGAGTTCAAGAACTGATCCTTAAGCCTTGCCCATGTTAGGCAAATGTTCTACTCCTGAGCTATAACCCCAGCCCTCAGTGTTCTATTTTCAACCAATTTATACTAACTTGCTTGTTAAATTTTTATTTAAGTCATACAAACTGAAAGTCATTTGTATCCTTTTTTTAAATTTATGTAAGCTCATTTATCCATAAGCCAATATTGGTACCTGTAAATGATATATAGATACAAGTATGCAATATATAATACAAATATATGTAAAAAGAGATAGGAAATGAAGAGTTTATAGTTTTGTTTTCTGTTTTTTCACTAGGTATTATATGCCCACAGATAGGGGACCAAAGAGCTACAGGTGCCCATTACACAAAGTGTCTGTCAGATTTAACCTTTAGAAATAAAAACGGAGCCTGTCATAGACATTTACATTATGACTCAGACACAGGGAGAACCTGTCAAGGGTAGGGCAAATTTTACAAGCCACGGGAGACTCTGGAAAAAATGATCCAGGTGACCACTTGACACCATGGGATATATCTGCATCAATCTCACTGTTATTTATTTCACTCCTCAAGACCCTCTAAAGGAGAAGATCTCTTTTATTTAGTTTCCAGTGAATTTGAGAACTAACCCTTGATAACTGACCTCTGAATAAAGACAGCAAGAAATAAAAAGATAGAGGAGGGGAAAAACTTTCCAGTTAGATACAATAAAACAAATCAGAAAAAAACATATTAATTTAGGTTGCTTAGAACCAAAGGTGAATTTATACACACACACACACACACACACACACAGAGGGAGAGAGAGAGAGTTAAAACTCTAGTTAAAAATAAATACACAGAACATATTAGACCAGAATGCACTTTTGGATAAGGTTAGAGTCAGTACAGATATTTAAAGAGTATGAGAGTCCATGAGGTCAGGAGAGGGGTGTCCTAGCAAGCCAAAGACACTTGTATACCTCTGTAAACAAAAGGTGCAGGTGTTGAAGACAATAGCTACCTCAGGAATAGGCTGTCAAGAAAAAGAAAGCTTATACACATCAGACCCTTCCCCATTTCTCCATTTTCCTTTCCTTTTGTCTCTGTTTTGGGAGTGGTGTGAAGAGCATCACCACAGAAAGCCCCTGACATTCCCGGGGCTAATGTGTCAGCTTATTATTTTGATGCCCCAACATCCTAAAGCTGACTTCCTTGCAATTGGATAATGCTTTATATTGATTCCAAGGAAGAACATAAAAGGTCATTTGGAGCACACTGAAAAGCCCCAGGGTTTGGTGTAGCTGGTCTGTCCAAACCTTTTAGCTTACTTCTCCCGCTTTCTCTGACATTTAGGGAGGAACTTATTGAGGGAGCAGAATTCCAGAGCAAGGGTGGGGGACAATTTAAGTCTCACAGCAGATGGACTGTTTTTTTTTCCCCAATTGAGATAGCAAGCCTCTGATGGACCAATATCAGGCAGGCAGCTGAGAAACTTCTAGGAAATCCGGTATGTAAGAAGAGGAGTTTTATATTACAGCTATTTAACCCAAAGTAATGGGGAATGCTTTGTTTTTTTAACCTTTAATGTAAATTAAAGTTCCCACTGATTTGAGCCCTGAGTGAATTCCCATGAAGTTCTTCTGGTGCAGAGATAGAGATGGGAATATAAGAGGACAGACTGAGGTCCTTTTAGCCTAATGGGTGCCAGCTTTCAGCAACTTGTGGTTGATGACCTTCAGACCTCACTAGAGTGTGTCCCTGACCAGAAGCCCTCAATTTCCAGCAGGCGGTATCTGTCTGACAAGAAGACCAAAAATGAAAGCACTAGCTACTTTTCTGCTAAGACCTGTGGGTGTCTGGATTCCAATCAGGAGACCTGCCAATTTCACCAGAGTATCTCAGGATATTTTCTCCAGACACCGAGAAACTGAGACATAGAGTAAACACTCAGATAGAGAAGGTAACCATAAAAGTAACCATTAACCATAAAAGTAACCAGGGAGTAAACAACAAATGTGTGTGTGTGTGTGTGTGTGTGTGTGTGTGTGTGTGTGAGAGAGAGAGAGAGAGAGAGAGAGAGAGAGAGAGAGAGAGAGAGAGAGATCTGCCCACAGAGTCTAAGCAACCCTGGAGGTCTGTGACCCTCTTTACTTGCAATCTGAAGAATTTCAAACAGGTTGAACATAGTAGTGGCAGGCAGGAGTTTATTTAAAGGCAAAGGCAAGGGGGAAAAGGGGACCCTCTTAAGGGAGAAAGGGAAAGAGTGGATCCTCTCCGAAAGGAGGCAGACAGTGGGTTTCATCTTGTCCCCAGCTTTACTGAGGGCTCTAGGAATGTTTCCAGATTCCTGCCAAGGTCCATCCCTCAACTTTTGACAGCCAGTAGGATTGCATCAGACTTTCAAGTGCCCACTGCTCAAGTCTTACCCCATAGAAGGGAAACTACTATTATAATGACATGCTAATAAAGATCCAAAGGCAACTCTGGGTGACTTTAACCAGCACTGACCTTTCCTAATTGGAACTTGTTTTTACAGATTTCGTGGTTGGTGGGTTTTGCTTCTAATCATGCTGTCTTCCAAATCCTGGAATCAGGTCTGTGTAAAGGTCACACAAGTGCCCCTTCAGGGTAACTTATATTCTTCTATGAGCTGGGAGGAATCTTTGGGCCTACATTTTTTTCTGCAGATAAAGGTTATTGGCTGAAGAATGTAGTCTATCCTATTGATTAAAGCCAGGGAAGGCCAAGTATGGACTTAGGTAAATTTCTTTTAAAAGAAAGCATGTGGGGGGGGGGGTCAGCAAAGTAGGCCCCGTCCATAGAATTATCCCCTGACCTCATGCTTTCTCTGCTTGTGTCTGTCTGCTACCTATCATTAAGGAACATGAAAATCTAATTCCACAATAAGAAAGACCTGAGAAAAGAATCTTCATAACCAATTTAATCAGAATAGCCAAACACTTGTAACAACCCAAATATCTATGAAGAAGAAAATGCATAAATTGTGGTATTCTCATATAACTTAAAATGACCCAGGAATTTGAAAAAGAACAAATTAGTAACACACACAACAGCATGGCGGAATCTCCAAATGGTTATATTGTATAAAAATGCCAGAGACAAAACAATAGTTTATATTCATTTGTATGAAATTAAAGAATAGAGAAAGTTCTGTTGGGGAGAGGGGCGGGGTATGCAAAGGAGGAAAGAAAAGAGTGGATGGAGAACTGTAGAAAACTGTCTTGAGGAAACGGTTCAAAAAACCCTCGGTATTTTATAGTTTGCCCCTATTAGGTAGGTCAAATGGACACCTACTCACTGGAAGATTCCCTGAGTTTCTGCAGCATTGTTGAAATCCCAGACATATGGGATTGTTTACCTTAATCATGACAGGGACTATTTTCATCATGTCTACTTTTGAGTTGCTCTCCATGTATCCCAGTAGCAAACCACTGCTCTGATGTTTATTACCATAGGTAAATTTAAAGCGATCAGTTTTCTGTGCAGAGTACATGATTCTGTTGCACAGGCATGCAGTATCCTTAAGAGTAATACAGGTGGCCAAAGTGCATTTAATAAGAATCTTAATCTTGGTATTGCTTTATCAAAATACCTAAGACTGGGTTATTTTACAAAAAACAGAAATTTATTGCTTACAGTTCTCGAGGGTGGAATGTCCAAGATCAAGGTACCAACAAGTCTGATTACCTGATGGAGGGTGTTCTCTGTGTTTTGTTGGTATATCCTTTGGAGGGGTAGAGCATAGTATCCTCACACAATGGAGGAGGAAAGCCACAAAAGAGGCAAATGATGAGTGTGAAGGCTAACTGAAGCCTCTTTTATAAGGGTTCTAGTCCCATTCATGAGAAGCCCTCAGGACCTAGTCACCTCTTCATGGTCCACCCTTTCATACTATCATACGGACTGTTACATTTCAACTCCTGGATTTGGAGGAGACACATACGAACTATAGCAAATAGTAATTCTATCAGTTCAAATTAATAGCATTGGTAGCAAAATTGCTTCAGGTATATGCTTAACTAAGTTTTATATAAAAATATTACCCCATCAGAACACTCCTATTTCCTAATTACACTCATTAAAAACATAGCTTATTGGGAGCCCATATTTTAAAAAAAACAGCTTAATACTTATCTATCTCAGGTTGTCTTGGAAGATAACGACAATTGCAAATAATTCTTGTGAGGGTTCTCATAAGTAAGGAAAACCTACATCCAATTTCAGACTTTAAACTAAACACCAGGAAGTAAATATAAAATCCTTATTTTGGAGACAAACCAGATTTGTATAACTCCTGTGTAGCTTTTGAGGTTATGAGTTGTTAAGTACACTCTATCTGTCCATTTGTGAGACTTTATGTACCTTTGACAAAAACTATGAGGTAATTGTTCAAATGTGGCTGTCTTTGGTAGTAGGAAGTTTTTATTTCCAGTAAATTATTTTTCCTGGAACAAATGGCAGAAACAGTCTCTCAGTGTCAAACCTTTCTTATTACTTCAATAAATATAAAAATACATATTCTCTGTTCCTCTAGATCCTGTTATTATAACTCTACATATGGTCAAGTCTGATGGTAACCAGATATCATTGTAGACTATTTTGACTGATGTTATTTGGCTCCAACTTAATATTCAGCAGTCCCAACCCCAAGTATGTCGCTTGAATCACCTTGTTTCTTGCTCCTTGATTGCAGTCTCAAAACAAGATTGTGGCTTACTTATACCTGAGAATAGAAAAGATCTCACAACAGGTGCCCCCTGGAGCCTGCATGACCTTACAGTAAGAAAATAGCTTTTTTTTTCCTCCCAACAGATGCTATATACAATGTGATGTTGGATGGTTACATATATTTGGTGTGTGTGTGTGTGTGTGTGTGTGATTTTTTTAAAATAATTTTTGTTACTTTCTATGAGAAGGGGAAATGTAAATAAAAAATAATTATTGACTTGTTGTATTCCTTTATTTCTTGTCAAGATAACGTAGTAATTTTAATTTTCACATACTTCCATTCAGTTACATATTCTTGAAGTGTAAAAAAAAACTGAATTACAGATGACATGTAGCGAATTGTCTTAACCTGCAGGCCATTCTTTCTGTAACCTCTTCGGCACCCAAGAAAGCATATGGAGTCTGGGTATCTTTCCAATGTATTGAGACACAAAAAGGTCAATAGTCTGTCAAGTTTCATTTATAAAGCCTCACAAGTCAATCTTTAGGAACCACTTGTTTAATAAAATTTTTACTTCTGTTTAATGTCATGAAATAAAATTACAAGGTTGTTCACATTTTCCACTATCTTTGTATTAAGTGCTCTGATTTCTTAAAGAAAAGTGCTTTTTTATCTTTTGCTACTGTTTTCTTCCTGAGACATCACCATTTCCTAGGAAGTAAACCCAAATTTAGATTTTAATCCTGTGGCTTTTAAACCACATTGTTCAAATCTTGATGTAACTCAACAGGATTCATCTTTTCTTGCTCTATTCCAATTAACCTTCCATGAGAACCAAGTGTGACTTTGACTTATAAGTTACACCTCAGTCTGCTTTTTAATGGGGCAATTTAAAGAGTACCTTGACTATTAACATTGACCATGACAAGAGAAAAAGGCAAAAAAAAAAAAGAGTCAACTTGCAACACTGCAACTCTGAAAAAGGCATTAGAGAGGATGAGATTGAGTTCACAAATTAATTACACCATGCAGCCAGCCCTCAAGATTGCCAGATGGCCAGATTGTAACTGGACACTATATTTTGTCTTCCATGATGTCCCTGTATCTTAGGAATTGAAAACCTAAGAATTAATATTTTCCCTAAATTGCAACCAGGAAAGCCTTGAGTTCTATTCCCCCAAAGGGGAATACTACATGAATAGTGGAAAGCAGAAGAGAAGCACAAGCCATTATAGAGTCTATGGTGGTAGTGGGCAGCAGTGTGGGCCTGGTAGAAGAGGGTATGATTATGACAGTTGTAACTGTTCCTCTTCCTGTGCGTCATGCCCTTTAGTGCTGTTGACATTGTCCATGGTTTACAGGTTTCCTAACCTTTATTTCTCCAGCTCCTCCAAAGTTTTTATGCCTTTAATCTTCTGTATTAAGTCACTTTAGTCTACAAATACCTACGATGTCTTCTCTACTCCTGAATCATGACTAGAAAACTTTGCTGATTCCTCTATTTTCCCCAGGTGACAAAGTTCTAGATAATTTTGAGTGACCTAGAAATGAAATCTATGTGTAAAGTCCTTTCTGTGTATGCAAATGTCTACTTTTAATGGTCTTAAAAAGGGAGAAAATGAAATAAAAAATAATCAAATAATGGATGATCCTGATCAAATAAAGATGTTTTCTGGATTTTGTACAGTTGAAACCTTACTTTCTGAGAAGATACATGATAAAAAGGGATACATATGGTCACAACCTTGTGAATCTATCTTGGCTTTAATATCTACTTCAGAAACTCAGTTTTCTTGATAGATATTTATTGAGTACTTGGTGACAGGAACTGTAAGTGCCTGTGATTCCAGAAGGGTTAAGATAGTCTCTATCCCCTGTTTTCATGATGCTTAAAATCTAGCAACAAAGATTGGAAGAAAAGAGAATTTGCCCTGATACATGGGCATAATCAGGAGCTATGCAGCTTCTCAGGTCATAAAACTATTTTGAGTTCATTATAAGAATTATGAGAAGATATATAAAAATCTTAATTAAAAATGGTTTGATAAAAGCTGAGTTTTACCTGTTATGATGGCACTTACCAATAATCACAATAATACAGGAGGATGATTTCAAGTTCAAGGCAAGCCTCAGTGATTTATCAAGACCCTGTCCAAAAATAAATGAATAAAAGCAGCTGGAAATGCAGGTCATTACTGAGGTTGCTGGTTCAATTCCTGGTATTACAAAAAAGAAAAGAGAGAGGGGGGTGGGAGGGAGGGACAGAGAGACAGAAAATAGAGTTTTGAAAAATTACTTGTTTAGTAGATCAAAGTTGATTGTATGAAAAGATGACAAGGTATAGAGGCATCAATTAGTAAGAAAATATATCATCTAAATTTGCAATAACAAGGGTCTGAGAAACAATGGTAGCCTGGAAGACAGGGATGAAGAAAAGTGAAATGTTTCAAGAAACATTTAGGAATTAGAACAAAACACAGCAGTTAATTGGATATGTGAGATGAAGGCACAGACGAGTCAAGGGTGACCACAAAGTTCAAAGCTTTAGGAACTGGTGTGTAGCAGTCATGACTGGGACAGGGTGAAGTTGAGATGGGTGCCCTAAAATGTCAGGTCCTTTTGACATAGGTTGGGTTTTATCTGCTGGTGAGGCCCATGCACACATTTCATTACTCAGTAGAGACACAGGTTGGAAATGCAAAAGAAACATCTTGTCTGAAAACAAAGATTCAGGCATTCTCAGAACATAGATTACAATTTCAGTCACAGGAGTGGATCCATTGACCCAAGTTCAAGTACAGATAGCAGGACAGCTAGACTCCATACAAGTTCTTTAATTCCATACAAGTTCTTTAATTTCCCAAATTCCTTTTATTTCAACATTAAAATCACTACATAAAAGATATTTTATTAATGAATTGACATAGTTAATTGAATCAGACATATGTTAATCAGTTCATTAACTGAATTCTAACAGTTTACTCATCAAAGCATATAAATTTCTTTCAGTGTAAGAACTCTCCAAGGGAAATAAAATCCTTAACTACAATCTTCTATTAACATCTTAAGCAATGTAACAGCTATGAAAAAGACAAAAAGCTTCTCCTTAGATAGTTTTGCTAAATCCAACAGAAAAAATGAGTTATTCAATTATATGATATAATACAGATATATATTATTTTTGTTAATTTCTTAATCTTTGATCTAGTCTTACTTCTACTGATTTAATTCTTTTTCAGTATTCCAAAAGTATAGTTCATTTCAGGACCAATCTTTTATTTCCAGCATAGAAGGAATTTAATAAGATTCGTAGTATAAATTTTAAGTATATTCATAAAATGAAACTCTCCAGCTCATAAAATTAGTGTTACAACTGAATACTCATGTTGAATTTGTCTGAAATGTAAGGAATATGCTCACAAATTCCATCATATTTACAAAAATATAACTACAATGAAACTTCTTTAACAGCATCCAGAGAAGTGCGACTATTTTTAAAATCTGTCTTCTTTTTTTATGAACATAGAGTGTTTTAATTATCTTTGGTTAGGTACTTTAAAATAAAAATTATATTAATAAAATCATTAAGTAAAAACTTAGGATCTATGTTCCATTATTTATTGGTACATTTTATTATGTATATATTCATATATCCAATAAATATATAGTTATTTTGAGGAAAAAAAGAAAGAAATTGGTGGAAACAAAACATTTGCAAGGTGTAATGAATCAAGTGCTTTTAGTTTTTCTTACCAGATGAGTCAATTTTATCGAAGTTATATATATTTTAATCATGAATGGGTCCATGGAAAATGAATTCCAAAGAAAATAATACTTCAGTGTTCTGTAAACATGTATGTGCCTCTGCAAAAGTTGCTTACAAATAGTCATATGTTGCAAAATGTTGTAAAAATTATATTCTAATCTGATTTAATTTTAGTGCAAATTTGTTCCAACACAGGAATCATCACAGAGATCATACAGGTTCCGAAAGTTACAACAATTAGCAATAATTAAAAGAATTAAGCTATTTACTGATTATGTAATAGTATCTATACAAAAGCAGGAAAAACTTGATATGAGAAATTCAATAATGGTTCATATTTTTTATAATTCTGAGAATATCAGCCTTTGATTCTGAGTTGAAAAATAATTCACAAAAAGTGCATTTGCTTGTATGAGCAATTGCTCACTGAGTACTAAGAATTTTCCTTAACATATTAATTGTCTAGCAAATTTCAGTTTATGCCCTTGAAACCATCTTGAAGTCATTCAGTTAGCAACATTTTCCTATAGCATTCTCTTCTGGATTTCACATATGAGAAGGACAATAAAACCAAACACCATAAAGGAGCATCTATGGCTCCCTAGAGAAATTCGTGTTCAGAAACTTTTCATCAGATGAGGAGGAAGCAGGGAGGACACAGAACAGAACCCCTAGTGCTTGTCCTGATGTGACTTGAAAGTTCACTTATTTTACTCCCACCTTTTAGCAATGCTGATAATGTCAATTTCTTGTTCACTTTGCCTTCTATCTGGGAGATGAGTCAAAAGCATTTCTCCCTGTTTTGACTCTATTCAATCTACCCTCTGAGCAGCGGTAATGAAACCATTTTGTTGTTCCTACCTTTGAATACGAGTAAATTCACCAAGGCTCTCCCTATCAGTTTTTCAGGAATTATGCGGCTAATACTTCCATTAAGATGCTTTTCTGTCCTTAAAATGGGAGACTAGGACATACCTGTGAGCCTTCCTTAATCAGGTTGATAGCTCTGGTCAGAATTCATCCCTAAGTCTTCACACCTGTTTCCTTAGACATTGGTAGCCTCAGATAAAGAGTCACTGGGGCCATTGTGCTTTTTGACTTCCAGGTTCTTTTTAGATTTGAGTGTCACAGACACCTCTGAGTGAATGGCATCCAACCTCTGCTCACAGCGGAAGGCTGAGAGGAAAGCCTTCCTGTAGTTGCTGTTCATCCAGCCATAGAGAAGAGGGTTGGCAAAGGTGGAGCACATGGCGATGATGTGGAAGACCGTGAAGATGAGTTTGTACTCCTTCAGGTCCAGCACATGGTGGTCGATGTCAACAGCAAGTTGGAAGGCGTGGAGGGGCAGCCAGCTGACAGCAAACACCACCACCACACACACGAGCATCTTGGTGGTTTTCTGCCTTCGCTGGTGGTAGTGGTCATTTGCAGCTCCAGGGCTGACATGGTTCTTGAGTTTACTCCAAATACGAGTATAGGAAAAAGATATGATGCCCAGAGGCAAAACATACAGAATCAACAAAGTGGAAAGACTATAGATAGTGCCATACATGCTCTTCTCTTCACCAGGCCATTTCTCAGTACAGGCCACAATCTCAAAGTCTGGAATAATTTCAATCAGTGAGTACTCCCGGAAGATGGCCAGAGGACTTGCCAGGAGGGCACTGATGCCCCAAGCCAAGCCAATAATCAGGAAGCTGATTTGCTTGGAGATCTTGCTCTCTAGGTGGTAAACGATGCACCGATGTCTGTCAAGGGCAATTACAGTCAAGGTGATGGTGGACACTTGAACTGCCAGGCCCTGGGCATATGGCACCAGGTGGCACAGGACAGGACCCATTTTCCACTCCCCCATTAAGGTATAGGTAAGAGTGAATGGTAGGCACAAGGTGTTCACCAAAAGATCCGCCACGGCCAGGTTGGCAATAAAAAAATTGGTTACTGTACGCATGCTCTTGAATTTGATCACCACGTGGATCACCAAAGAGTTGCCAACTACCCCAAGCAAGATGATGGAGCAGTAGGCCAGTATGAGGACAACACGTACCTCAACCAGCTTGGTGCTGTCTATGAGCTCTGGCTCAGGGTCAGGGGCCAGCTCACCTCTCGGAGTGGTGTGCCCTGCCCCATACTGCTCCACCTTGGTTTCTTCCACTGTCTGATTCTCATCAGACTCGGCACCCACTGGTCCCATTTTTAGCACTGTTGCGCTTGGCCTGCAACTAGATCTACAATTAAGGGAGAAAAAGAAAAACAGAAAAAATATGAAACATGGAAATTGCAAAGGTATTGTAAAATATATCCTAAAGGGACTGTTTCAATTTGTCTGAGGCTCAATATATCCTGTCCTTCTTATTTCTAAAATCGCATCTAGTATAGCATCTTGATAAAGCAGGTCTTTTATTAAGTCTATGCAAAAAAGAAAATGGATCAATTAAATCAGGTCCTAAAAAATCTATCCAAGGATGGGAATATAGTATTTTTCTATAGTGAGAAAAAGTTCCAGTATGGATGCTACCTAATGGATCCCATTCATTTTCAGTGGGATGAACATTATGAACTTGACTGATGTTATAGCTGCTACAAATTCACCCAATTAATTTTAAAGAAAAGAAAGTAAAGTTTCTTTCACTACTTTCACTGTTTGAAATTTTTCAATATACAGCAAAAAAATGTATAAGGAAGGGACAAATATGAAAACCCAACCCTGATTCCCTGAATTGTGGGAACAGAAAATAAGGCACAATGATGGGATTTGGCTTCATAACCATTTTTTCTAGTGTACTGGTTGACAAATAATTTTCCCATGTAACACAGTAGAATCCTGCACAGATACTACCTGAGAAGTATGCTCAAGTCTGAGCTCCATCCCCCTAAAACCCCTAAATAAAACGTTTTAGCACTTTTCCTTCCCTTTTGCCACCTCCCAGTCCCTGTTTATTTCCCTTCTGTGTGACCTACTCCAGTCTATGGTCTTCGCATTAATGAAATCACCTAAAGTTAAAAATGTCTTCACCTGTGTGCCTCAGCTGCATCTCTCACCGTTTCCTACTCTGTTCTATTCCACACTACAAGAGGATTGAGTCTCACAGAGACATTTGCAGGGTCCCCATTCATCAGGAGTCTGGGATTCTGGCTCTGGAAAGTTAATAGGAGGAACTGGCAGGTAATTAGCAGCAGGAGGAAGGAGGAAGCCTCTGCCTCCTTTCCTCTGCCTCTCTGTTCTGAGCTGCACCTCTGCACCAGCTCCTTGGCTCTGACATCTATAATACAAACCCTCTGTGATCCTGCTTGCAGTGGATGGTCCTGGTTCCTGGCCTCTGCCACACTGCCTCTCTGCATGTCTCTCCAGCCAGGGAGTGGTGATGATCCCCTGCTGTTGCTAATCCCTGAGTAGCCCCAACATCCCCTATCTGGCTTCCATCACCTGTGTAACCACTTATCTGCATTCGATTCTTTCTCTTTCACATTTTGAAAGAGATTTGGTTTTGTATGGTCTGCTGATAGCATGCCTACTTTAATTTTCTCTCCCACTAAAGGGTCTGCACCCACACATAATGATAACACTGGCCTATGCAGGGGAATCCAATCCTCAGTATGACATTCACATCTTGATGCCCTCCTTGCCTACTCCTCTGGCCTCATCTCCACATCCCAATGTATACTCTGTCACAATGAACTGCTCCCAATTCCAGCATCACTTGGGCTCTCTCGGACCTCCCTCTGCTGTCTGTGTCATAACAGGAAGCCTCTCAGTTATCCCAACACTTCTAAGGCTGCACAGGCCACCCTGTGATCATTCTCTTTTGTTCACCCCACCACAGCAAGCTTTTCACAGGCAGAAGAAGCTAGGTCTTTTTCATTCGTTATTTAATCCTGAGCACCATCCAAGACACTCAAGACACTCAATAATCTGGCAAAACAAATATGAAACTAAAGGAAAGCACAATTTTACTAATAATCAACATCAGCTATTTAATTAAAAAGTGTAATTTTGATCCTTTCCTATAGATAATTAACTATACAGGACTTCTTGCCACGACATGTCATTCTTATGCCTGTTTTGTTCTATTTAATCAGATAACTGCTTCTATGTGAAAATTATCCAAAGAACCTCTAGGTCAACTCTTGATTGTAATCATTTAAATTGTCAGTATACACCACAAAGAAACTTCTCTAATATGTGTGTGTGTCTCTCTCTTCATTTCTCTTGGGTTCTCTCTCTCTCTCTTTGTCTCCTCTCTCCTCTCTCTCCTGTTTATTTTAGGCCATCCCCCTTCATAGTGCCCTTACTACCCAGAGGAGTACTAAGGAGTTTCCATGAACTTGTGTATTTGCTATATTGACTTATTCTAGTTCCCTCTGCATAAATTTCAAACAGAATGTTCCAAGTAGACCAGGTTTTCTTTCCCCTTTGCTTCCCTTCTCTAGTAAATAGAAAGAATGGAAACAAGATATTCAGCTCATGGAGCATGCATTTGATAGGTTCTACCATTTCCTTTAGAGTAAGAACTGACTCTACAGAACACAATTAGTCAATCCAGACAACTCATTAACAGAATTAATGAGACTCAAGAATTCAGTTTGGAGATTTTAGCAGACTAAATTGAGAGTAAGCATGAAATCGAAGGACATTAGGAAGGGGGGGGGGGTGTATTTGATTCATTGACTTAGTTTGCTCTTTCTTTTCAGTCTTATTTTATTTATTTCAAAGCCCTCTTATTTACACCTTCTCTGCAGGAATGGTTATTGATCTATAAGCTATTAGCATATGGACATGATTAGATGCTTGCAAGCACACTACTGGCTTTCAGCCAGTTCAAAACATTACCCAGAGCAGAAAATCTGTCACTTCTCAGTAGCACTTCTGGAAAAGTAGAAGAGGAAAAGAAAGTACACAAAGGAAGTTGCCCATAGAAACTCAAAATGTACAAAAATTACAAGAAAAGCAGACAAAGAAGAAATATTTTCTTGAAATAAGGCAAAATAAGGCATTCACAGTATTCAAGAAATTTAAGGAGAACTTGTGAATGGCAGTTTTCTTGAACAAGTGAATGTTTAGTTATTTTGTTATTAAAACATTTCTTTGTAAAATAGGAAATGAGGTTTGAGGTTTGGGTTTCTTTCTTTCTTTCTTTTTTCCTTTGTGTCTCCCCCTGAGATTCAAAGCAACTTAATAATGAGTCTGAGAGCCTTCTTTAAAAAAAAAAAATTTTTAGTTGTTGATAGACCTTTATGTATTTATTTATTTATATGTGGTGCTGAGAATCGAACTCAATGCCTCACACATGCTAGGCAAGTGCTCTACCACTGAGCCACAACCCCAGCCCTGTAAGCCTTCTTTTTAATTACATACTTCATATCTATGGGATTTTTCAACAGTTCTTTCTGAAACATTACCGTCCCAGGTTGGCCTTAGTGAAGCCTATCATTTTACCAAGCACAGCATCTTACAGTAATCTTTTCTTAGGGAAAAATCTCAGAAATCATGCCCCACACCTTAGGTTGCCTTTACTTGTTAATCCTGGGATGTGGAGAGAAGAAACTTTCCAGAATGATACATGCAAGACACGATTGTGTGCCTAAGTACAACATTAAGTATATTAACCAATGAATCTGGGATTGTGTCTCTTTCACGTGTTTGAGCTCCTGACCTTTTCTTGAAGTCAGCGTTTTCTCTTTCATGTTGTCCCTAGGTTTTTAAATGATATGTTCCTATTGAGAAACATCTTTAAAGCTTTTCATCTCACCTCCTTTCCCTTCACCATATGTTCCTACTGGTGAGTGAGCCCTGGTTTTTTTTAAAAAAGAAAAAAAAATGAGTGAATGCTTAAATAAACGTATTCTTGATCAGCTTTGGAGAATCCAATATGGTCTTGCACTTTAGGCAGGCGTTTGATTTTTAAAGAGAAGATAAACAGGAACAACCTGCCTATCTCTAAGAAGGCACAAGGAAAGTCAAGAATCTTCAGGAAAGGAAAATTCTAGCACAAGGAGAAAAGGAGAACGGCATAAACTCCCCCATCCCCACTACCCACCTAAATGTGGCTGGGAAGTGGGGGATTACGCTTGGAAACACCACCCCAGTGCCTATTTCATAGGACCCTAGGCTTCTTTGCCAATGTTCAAGTTCCCAGAAGGGGAATCAGAGGTAGGACTTACTGACCTGGCCCTCGCGTTTCTGCTGAGACTGTAAAACAAGAAGTGCGCAGCCAGTCAGTCCGATGATTATCCGGAGAGGACCCTGGGAGGCCCCCAAAGCTGACCCAGTTGTGTTTGCTCCGACGGTCCTGGGCAGTGGACTGCGCGGGCGAGCAGCGGGAGTAGCTGGAGCTCCCTGAAGCCTGGCTGCTGTCTCCGCCGTGGGCGCTTGGGCACCGCACTGCGCTGCACAGTCTCGGGTGGGCGTAGAGGATGGGGCGGCGGGGGGAGGGGGTGGAGGTAGGATTGGGGGCGGGAGAGACGAACCGCTCCCTTGAAGAAAAAGAAACAGGTTCGGAGGCTGAGGAGAGATCGCCCTGCAGCGGAGCGAGCTGGATAGGAAGTTTCCGTGGCCAGGGAACTGGGGGCGAGGTTCGCTTTTTCTTGGATGCGTCCTGGTCTAGGGAGACCGCGCAACGCAGCTGCCAACCTTACTCAGCGAGGCGCCCCATCGCAGGTCCTACTATTACCTGCAGCTGCCACTCTTACTCCCCTGAACACCCCCAAGTTTGATCATCTGGGCGTTTGCACCACGCCTACCTTCTTTCACTTCCACGAACCCCTCCTTTTACTCTCCGCCCCCAATTCCGCTAGAGATGGCTCCAAGAGGACGTAAACTGGTCTGGAGCCCGGACTCACCAAATTCGCAGGGAAAAAGCAAAGGCAAAGGCGTGGCGGAGACACTCAGCTGCAGCCCAGGGAGCTGTGGTCCCCTGCGCGGAGGGCGAGCAGAGACAGCGGGCAGGAGGGAGGCGAGCGGGAGAGACAGTCTTCGCACCCTTGCGGAGCTGAGAAAATCCCACGACTCCCTAATAGGGGTTGCTTCCTATTTTCGCGTGTAGGAGCAAAAGTTGAGAGCTGTGCCGGTGCACAACCGGGGAAAAGCGCAGTTCGATTGCACCGAGGACAAATCCTCCGCACGCTCGCCCATGGCTTGAAAGCAAGGCGCTGGCGTTCCTATAACTGGGTGGTCGCTGCGCTCCAGCCAAGTTCAGATCCTTGCTGCCCAGGATCCGCAATTCCCTTAACAGGTGTCTGCGGACAGTTTCAAAGTTGAGTAGCGCAGATTCAGATTGAAAGCTTGGAAGGTGCGCTCTGCAAAAGCTGGAACAGGAAAAGAAAGAAAAGCAGTTGATCTCAAATAAAAATCAGTATCTTTCTCTAGTTAGCTGATTTCCGGATCCTTTCCTCTTGACTCCTTTCAGACCCAAGCCACTGGAGCCACGATGAGATGTGAGCCTATGTCTGGTTTCCAAGTGCTCAGCTAAAGCTGACAGGACTGAGTTTGTGCGTAGGAGCGAAACAGTATAGACAGGACAGGAAATCAACAAAGCTGCAAGATCTGTTTTCTTGAGATTCTTCCCTCAGACTCCGAAGTTTACAGCCAGCCTCTTTCCCTTGTTCAGTTTTAGGGGGGGCATCATGCTGGCAGCTGGAAGTAGCATCAGAGCCTACCAAGTTTGGAAACCAAAAGCTTGCAACTGCAGAACACTCTTTCCTCAACCATCCTGTGCTGGGGTTTTGCATAAATCACTTAGTACTCTGCCTCAGGATTTGGGGTTCTATTTGTTTGTTTGTTTGTTTTTCTCTTCTAAAATGAGGATGACCATATCAGTTTGCTTGGAGTTTTTCTGAAATATTTAAAAAATGCTTTGATTTCTATTAGAGATAATATTCTCCAAAATACTAACTAAAGCCTCCCCTCAGAAGGATAGGGTTTTCAATCCTCTGAGGGTTTTCCAACACCCTAATCATATTGCATTTGTAAGAAATCTTTACACAGTGCAATCTGAAATAAATCTTCAACTAATGTTATGCCCATAGTAGTAAGGAGTTGTTTATAAAACAAAGCAGCTTGGGCTTTTTCAACTACCAAGAAACAAAAATAAAGAGAACTGGAAATATCCAAGATGTTCTACATGGTACCACTTAAAGTATTTTAATAGATTTAATATTTTTTACCTTATGGAAATATTCCTTGTTTACATAAGTGTATTATGCAAGAAGTTCCATGCTTCTTGATATTTGCATGGGGGAAGAATAAACTATGACCAATAAGTCATAACTTTTGAAGAGCAGCAGTGGGTTGAAACAACAACAACCACAAAAGCAAATATCCAGAAAGCAGATGAGTATTGTCTTGTAGAGTAATTGCTTTAGAGGATTCAATTAATTTCTCTAACACCGATTGCACAAAATATGTGAAGTGTCACTTAAAGGAAGCACTTTGGAGCTTCTCTTTGAGATCTCTGAGTTGTCATGCCACTATTACTTTGTGGTCATTATTAAGTAAAAAAAAAAAATGGGTTACTTGAAAATAAGCCCTGTGATGCTCCAACAATCAGTCTGGTAACTGAGATGGCTACCAAGTGATTAAGAATTGGTGTACATCACAGGTTCACTGGACAAAGGGTTGGGTCCCCTGCCAAATAGGCTAAGCATGACAATTCAAGAGTTCATGTTGCTCAGAATGACATGCAATATAAAATACATGAATTAGCTGAGCATGGGGCACACATCTGCAATTCCAGATACTCAGGAGGCTGAAGCAGGAGAATTACAAGTTTGGGGCCAGTCTGGGCAAAAACAACAAACCCTGTCTAAAAACAAAACAGAAAAAAATAAATAAAACATAAATAGTTTTATTTCCTGGATTTTCCATTTAATGGATGGGTTACTAAAATTTGCAGAAAATAAAGATCTCAGATGAGTAGGAGACCACTGTAGATAGAGGGATGAAAGAAATAAAAACAAAATCTGTAGTCTAGCCAATGGGCCTCCAATATTTTAGCCTCTGGTATTAGTTTTTAAAGTTTGGTTAATCTCCTAAAATACCTAAAACATGGGCTTTACTACTATTTCCTTTGCCATTGACCACTCTTTACAGTACAGAAATATAAAATGAATACAGCCAAAAATTAGTTGCCAAATGTGTCAGCTTTTCATATGAAGTGAGAAGATTTATTCTGACTCACAATTTTGGAGGTTCCAATCCATGATCTATTGGCCTTTTTGCTTTTGGGCCTGTGATGGAAGTGTCTCTAGTTCCTTTTCAAGGACATGCCCCCAATGACCAGAAGATCTCCCTCTAGGCCCCACCTCTTCAAATTTCTTTCATTTCCCAGTAGTGCGAAGCTGGAAACTAAGGCTCTACCACATGAGACTTTGAGAGCACATTTGAGATACAAACTATAGCATCAAGTAAGTAATTTTCTTCCTATTTCTGGTTGAACTGTTGTTCCCAATGAGACTTCAGTAAAGAATATTTTGAATAACTGAATAATTCCAAGATTTTAAATAGCTAGAGTGAGTAAATTTCAGGGAAGCACTTCATTAAAAAAGAAAAAGTTCAACAACTTTGGTAGAGAGGATCAATTATGATGCATAATTATTAGATACTATAGTAGATCATGATATGGTTTTCCTTCAGTCTAAATTCATTTTGAGAGCAAAGAAACTTCCCCCAGATATAAGTAGTTTCAACCATTACAAAAAGCTAAAGGAGACCAAAAATCAAGAGCAAACTAGAAACATACCATTATCTTAAAAAATACTGTCCAATATAGCTTTCTCAGTGAGGGAAATGCTCCCTATCTGTGCTTTCCAACACTGTAGCCACCAGACACATATGGCTTTGGGGTACTTAATATGACCAGTGCAAGTAAGGACTGAATCTGAAATTTTATTTAATCTTAATTAATTTCTATATAAAACTGAATAGCCATTAAACAACAGTAAATTCTGGACAATGTAGATCTAAAATTGTATTACCCAGAATAACCATCATCAGCTTATTGGTATGAAATCTCAATATTTTTAACTACCCTACATTTTCCACTTAATATTTCACAGTCACCTTTTCATTTCCTTTAGTAAATATTTGATTCCTTTAATGGTTGCTAAGCCTAAACTGGATACATATATTCTCACTAGTTATCTTTATTATAGACAAAACTGCAATAAATGTTCTCATGTATATTTCCAGTATACTTGCCCAGTTATGTCTTTTTTTATATAAATTCCAACAGGGAGTGAGAGAGGACTTTTAAATTTTTCCTTTCACCAAATTCACATCTCAGAGATTGTGTTGAGTGAAGAGAAGGCCAAGCAGCTTCTTATAAGATAAGTACTGTGGAGTTTGGGCTATCAGAGTCAACATGAAGTTCAGTATATGATTTCAGTGGCCCAGGCAAGGTTGATTGAAGTGGTGATTTGGGGGGGGGGGGGGCTCCAGGGAAATTAAAATAAGAGAAGAAAAAAAAAAGAGTGAGTTTATTTGGATTCCTGTGGATTCCTGGGGGAAAGTCCTTTTGGTTTCACTGTGCAAGAAAAATAAGGTTTTAGATTTTTTTTTTCTTTTTACTTTAAGGTCAAGTTTCCAGAGAGATTATTAAATAGCCTTCAAGCCATGCCAACCTGACTTAAATCACAAATAGAACAAAGCAGTATAGTTCAAGTGGAATGTGGAAGCTGATTCCAGAGGCAGAAAGCACTGAACCCATAAGTCAGGACACTAGCTGAAAGGAAGAAATTTGAGGAAGGGTGGAAGGACATAGGACCAGAGGAAGAGGGCACCAGGCTCAAATGGAGCAGTTCTTTGGGACTCGAGTAATAAAAAAGCTCAAAGAAGCTAATAATAATGTGTACTCCTTTAGTTCTTAGGCTAAACAAGCATACAAAAGAAGGTCTAATAACAAGTCTCTGGTTAGGAAATATTGATAATCAAACTAGCTAAACACTAAGTTATAGTGTTTAATATGTATAAAATTGATTCTGTATTGCTATATTTAAATGTTTAATACATGTAGTGATTATTTATTGGTCCTTAGAGAAATTAATTTTAAAGTTTCAAAAATATGCCTTTGTAGCAAAAATTATAAAACCTAGCTCTCCTAATGACCATTCAGTAAAAATATAAATTCTCAAAATGTCCTAGACATATTCCTGACTGGATCTGTGGCCCACTTTTCTATCCACCCAGGAAGAGGAGCAGTAGATTTAACACCTGAGCAGGTATGATTGGACTTACATCAAATAGACATAATGAGACCAGCTTATATGAATGGAATATTTTTAAATAATCTTTTTATTTAAAAAATTCAATTTTCTAAACTCTAACTAATCTTATCAAGTTGATTCTGAAGTTTACTACCTTTTCTGACCTAACCTTGTTTCTTTTGGTAGTGAGTGGATGAGTAAAGTGTGAATGGGCAAGAAATAGTCACCAAATTGTGAATTTCACAAGGCCAATAGGCTAGATTTTCTTAAAATCTGTTTATGCAGAATGTTATGAAGACAGGTGTCTCATTCAAGAAAATAAATTAGTCATTCAAAGTAAAATGTATGCTAAATCCTAAAATGGGCATAAATATAATTTTTGCTATGATTTTTATTTCTATGGATTTGGGATTTTTTATTTTCATTTTGAATTTTTAATTGCAGATTCAAAGTAATTAGGCAAGATTGTAAGCAACATATGCACAATTTGCTGAGATTTTTATCTTTCAGTGATCATCCAAATGGTTATTGAGACTGGTAAGGAACCAAATCTAAAAAGGTATTTAAATGCAAATTATTCATGGTTCAAATTTTAAGGAAGAACAAAGGATGGGACATTTTTATGTAGAATTTAGAATTTAATCAATGCAATTTTTCATTTGATTATTTGAACATGCATAGAAGACCAATGGCTAAAGATGAAACATGTACCCTTTCAGAAATTTCAATTTTATTTAATAAGTGTTTATCCTTGTAGCATATAGAGACATAATTTGATATATATTTTTTGAATCATACACTCAAAACAAACTTAATTTTTAATTTTTCTCAAAGAGTACAAGTAAAATCAAAGCTGTCTCATTCATACTAACTTACTATTGATGTCTCCTAAGAGATGGAATGTGAAAGATTTAAGTATAAATTTTGCAGATTATTTTGGAACTGGTGAAATGACTTATTCAAAGTAAAACTTTCAGAATGTGAAATGAAGAATACAAACAGAACTGACTTAATGACTCCCCATTCTTTTACTGTACAATAATATATACAAAATGTATATAAATATTTTATTACACATAACTTCTGCAAATAAACCTTTATTGAGTATTTAATTTATTACAGGCACTATTAGACATGATTATTTTAAAGATAAGTTACACAGACCTGCCATTGTTATAAATCTATTAAACCATCAATTGTCATTAAGGGTATATAGATATATAGTTAGTTTTCCATCACTGTGATAAAACACCTAAGATAAACAACTTAAAAGAAGAAATGTTTGTTTTGGCTCATAATTTCAGTGCATGGTCACTTGGCCACGTTGCTTTCGGTCTGTAGTGAAACAGAACATTATGGCAAGGAGTACATGGTAGAGCAAAGCTGCTTACCTTATGATGGATGGGTAAGAGAGAGAGAAAGAGGAGGGAGAGGGAGAGGAGAGAGGAGAAGGGGGATTGGGGAGGAAAAGGAGAGAGGAGGGAGGGGGTAGTGAAAGGGAATGGGGGAGGGGGGAGATAGGAGAGAGGAGAGGGTCCCAGAATTCCTGTTAAGAGCACACTCCTAATGACCAAACTTTCACTCACTAAGCCCCACTTAAAGTTTGTTTCACAACTTACCAATAGTGTCACAGGCTGGTGGCAAGCCATTTTATTATATGAGACATTTAAAACCCAAAACAGAGCAAGAGATTTTTAAATAAAGAAGTACATAAACAGATCAAGATTTCGTTTGGATATTGACATAGATTTGGTGCCCCAAGAAGGAATGGTCTTTTTTGTTGTTGTTTGGTTGACTGGGTTTTTGTTTGTTTGTTTGTATTTAATGAGTGAGAATCAGAGAAACACTTTATGGCAAAGATAACGCTCCTAAAATGTAAGCCCAGATAGAAGACCTTTTGGGCTTTACCCACCATTTGATGCTATTTCCAGTTTGAAATACATTTTTCCATTGTGTTTACCCAAGCTATGTGGTAGTGAGGCCATGTGGAAACCACTGGGGAGGAACGATTGCATGTGTCAAGGTATAATTTTTGATATTAAAGATGTTAATCTCAAAGCATACAGTAAGTGTATGTCAAAGAGTTCTTTAATTGATTAATAAGAGAATCAACAACACAGAAAATAAGGGAATGAACAATACAGAAAAAAAAAAGGAGGATCTCAATGGTAGATGCAAATACTGTCAGTCAAAGAATCCTGGATAATACCAACATATGTAAAACTGGTAGATATCCTCTTGTGGAATAAAGCCATAATATGACTTATGCTTTCCATGAAACAGAAACCATTTGCATCTCTGTTCTGCAAAAACCAAACTTAATTGTCAATAAATTTGCATCAAGCAGTATAGAGACTAGATTCTAATTCATAGTAAATAATAAGTTTAATAAAATACATTGCCTTCATGGGAAGTCAAATGATCTTTAGGCTCTTGTGATTGTGCTCTACTGTGATATTGAGAATATAAGACTTTTCTATTCTGCTTTCTTTTTGCTGTCCAACAAATCACCTCAGAATTTAGTGACAATTATTTTATGTTGCTCATTGTGGGTCAGAAATTCAGGAAAGGCTTAGCAAGATGGTTCATCTCTGATCCACATGGCATCAACTGGAGAGCTGGAGTTGCGGGTGGTGGAGCTACAGTATTCTCTCCCAAGAGGGTACCTTTGAAAAACCAAAGATCTACTCTGTCAATGGAAACCTGGGGCAAAAACACACAGTGAAAATTGAAGGAGTATTTCCAACATGTGCACTTGGGTGAACATGGTGATTGTATACATGAACAACTTTGAAAGAAGGAAGAGTCACACCAGGAGGAAATTTCTACTTCCAGAGCATAGGTTTTAAGTTGTATCATAATTTACTTTAAATGAATAGTTCTTACAGTTGTTCTTTAAAACCCTAAGTAAGAAGACATCATAAGGTTTCCTGGTAGCCAGTTCCAATATCTAATTACTACTTTCTCAACCCTACTTTCATTTGACAGTATTGCTCAGGAGGAACAATGGAGACCTGCATTATATACATGGATTCATTTCTGAGTAATGCATAAAAGTTGGTCTCAGAATAACCGCAGCATTATCTTCCATCTGTGCTTCATTCACTATGTGATTTGCAAGTATCATTTAATCTCTCTAAGCCTGTTTCCTCAACTATAAAATAAAAGATACACGTTAAAATTGTTCAGGGCATCTGACACTGAAAGTCAGTGAAAACACTTAGCTTTCCCTAACTGAAAAATAAAATTATATATTGTACTTTATACTGTAGAGACATTACTTAATTTTAAAAGTATATATCACTAATAAAATTTATTAATTTGGTGTTTAATTTGACCCTTCCATTATAAATGGGTTATTTTCACATATTCATGCTATTTAATGCATTAGGTATATACTACAAAATGTATAGCACAAATTAAAATTTTCAGATGGTGCAAAACCTGTGGTTCCCAAATGTTGCACAAGGCACTCTAACAAATTCACTACTGTTTGTGGGATATTTGAAATCTTAAATAAAACTGCAGCCATGCTCAACACCTGTTGTGTATCAATACCTGACATCTGTTACATAAGACATAAAGTAGAAATGAAATTAGTTCAATGTCAGCATTAAATTGTGTTACATGCCTTTCTATGACATTGTATCCTTTCAAAAACTTGATTCATAATGGTTGCTATGATGAAAACAATTACCATGTTAAAAGTCAGTGAGGAACAGGAAATAAGAGTGGTAGTGTTCAAATAGATGGCAAGATGTAAGAAGTTACACAAGATCCAAAAGGCAGCCATGCAGCATGCATGGAGTTGTTTATTTAAGAATGAATTGGGAAGCCAAGACAGGAGGATGGTGAGTTCAAAGCCAGAAAAAAAGAAAATGAGGAAGGAAGGTAGAAAGGAAGGAAAGACATACAGGCACACAAAGGAAAGTAAAGAAGGCACACAATAACACAAATTATATGTAATACTTAAACCCCCATTTGAGACCTCAGGTCATGGAAATATGACAGCTATAAATAATTGAATAATAATTGAAATATCACTAGTAAAATCATTATTAGAAAAACTATACAATAAAATAGAAAATGTTTAGTATGGAAAAATATTTATTTAAATTCAAGATATGAAGCTATTTTAAGCATATATTTTTAAACGTGACAATGAAAAAAGACTGCAAGTATACCCCAAAATTAACAGTACGTATGCCAGGCAAACTATATTGACATTTTTCCTTTACTTTTTGAATTTTCTTCTTTTTTCTGGTTTATTTAGTTATAAATAACATTGGATTCATTTTGACAAAATGATAAAACCATGGAGTATAATTTGTTCTGATTCAGTTTCCAGTATTACCCCTTTCCTCCCCTTTTCTTCCCCTACTTCCTCCCTATGTTCCATTTTCTCTCCTGATCTTTCTGCTATTTACTTATAGGCTTTTTTCTTTTTCTTTTTAAATAATGTCTATACATGATGATGAGATTTACTGAGTATATTTATACATGTACACAGAAAAGTTAGATCAGATTCATTCCTTGTTCTTTCCTTATCCCATCCGTCCCCCTTCCCTTTCAATTCCCTTCATCTACTCCACTGATATTTCTATTTACTTTTTATCTCCCTTCCTTATTTTGGATTAGAGTCCTCTTATCAAAGCAAACATTTGATCTTTGAATTTTGGGGACTGGCTTATTTCACTTAACTTGATAATCTCAAGTTCCATCCATTTACCAGAAAATGCTACAATTTTATTCTTCTTTATGGCTGAATCCAGTGTGTGTGTGTGTGTGTGTGTGTGTGTGTGTGTGTGTGTGTGTGTGTCACATTTTCTTTACCCACTTATCTGTTGATGGACACCTAGGTTTGTTCCATAGCTTGGTTATTGTGAATTGATGTTGCTGCATCACTGTAGTATGCTGATTTTAAATCATTTTAATATATACCAAGGAGTGGAATAGCTGGGTTGTATGATAGTTCCAATCATAGTTTTTTTGGAGGAATTTCCTTACTGCATTACAGAATGGTTGCACTAATTTTCAGTCCCACTGAGATACACTGAGTATATCTTTTTTTCCCACATCCTTTCCAATAGTTATTGTTATTTTTATCCTTCATAATTGCCATTCTGACTGGAGTGTGATAAAATCTCAATGTGGTTTTAATGTGCATTTCCCTAATTGCTAGAGATGTTGAACATTTTTTCATACATTTGTTGACCATTTGTATTTCTTTTTTTTATAAGTATATTTAGGGTGTTTTTTCCCATTTATTGATTGAGTTATTTGTTTTCTTGGTGCTAAGTTTTTTGATTTCTTAGCATATTCTTGATATTAATAATCTGGATTATTCTTATCTGGATATTCTTAGCAAATTCTGGATATTAATACAGGAGCAGGTAGCAGATTTTCCTCCCATTCTGTAGACTCTTTCTTCATGCTTTTAATTGTTTCCTTTGCTGTGAAGAAGATTTTTAATTTGATACCATCCTACTTATTGATTTTTTTATTTTATTTCTTATGCTTTAGCAGTATTGTTAAGAAAGTTCTGTGCCACCATGTTGGAGTGTTGGGCCTACATTTTCTTCTAGCTGTTGGCAGATTTTCTGGTCTAATTTCTACAGGTCTTTGATCCACTTTGAGTTGAAATTTGTTCAGAGTGAGATAAAAGGTTAAATTTCATTCTTCTACCTATGTGTTTCCAGTTTTCCCAACACTATATGTTAAAAAGGCTATCTAGAGGCTGGGGTTGTGGCTCAGCAGTAGAGTGCCTGCCTAGCATGTTCAAGGCCCTGGGTTCGATCCTCAGCACTAAAGAAATAAATAAACAAACAAACAAATAAATAAATAAAATAAAAGTATTGTATCCAACTACAACTAAAAATATATGTATATTAAAAAAAGACTATCATATGTTTTTGGCACCTTTCTCTAGTATCAGATAACTACATTTATGTGGTTATGTCTCTGTGTCTTATATTCTTTTTCATTAATTTTCATGCCTGTTTTAATGCCAGTACAATGCTGTTTTTGTTACTGCAGTACAATTTGAGGTCCAGTATTGTGATGTCTCTCACTGCTTTTCTCACTAACAATTTCTTTGGAAATTCTGGGTGTCTTATTTTTCCAAACAAATTTAATGAATTTTTTTTTTAATTTTGTGAAGAATGTAATTATAATTTTAATAGGAATTACATCAAATCCATATACCACTTTTGGCAGTATGACCATTTGACAATATTAATTCTGCCTACCCAATAGCATGGGAGGCCTTTCCATCTTCTAAGGTCATCTTTCATTTCTTTCTTTAGTAGTGTTTTGTTGTGAAGGTTCTTCTTTTGTTGGATTGACTCCCACATTTTGCTTGTTTCATTTATTTATTTATTTATTTATTTTTGAGGCTATTGTGAATGTACACAGAAAAGTTAGATCATATTAATTCCTTGTTCTTTCCTTATCCCATCCCTTCCCCTTGTAATTTTTCTTCAGCAGATTCATCACTGGAGTAGAGGAACATGTTTGATTTATGAATGTTCATCTTGTATCAGGCTGTTTTGCTGAATTCATTTGTGAGCTGTAGAAGTCTTCTGGTGGAGTTTTTTGGGGTCTAAATATAGAATCATGTCTATAGTGGCAAATAGAGATAATTTGGATTCTTCTTTTTCTATTTGTATCCCTGTAATTGTATTCTCTTGCTTGATTGCTCTGGCTACAGTTTCAAGGACTATATTGACTAGGAGTGATGAGAGTTGTTCCAGTTTTTAGAGGAAATGCTTTCAATTTTTCCCCATTTAAAATGAGATTGGTCTTGGCTTTGTCATATATAATCTTTACAATGTTGAGATAAGTTCCTCCTTTCCCTAGTTTCTCTAGTGCTTTAAACATAAGTAGGTGCTGTACTTTGTCAAATGCTTTTTATGCATCTATTGAGATAATTGTGTGATTCTTGTCCTTAAGTCTATTTGCACCTATGAGATAAAAGCCACTTGGTCATGGTGTATTATCTTTTTAATGTGTTTTTGTATGTGGTATGCCAATATTTTTATTAAGAATTTTGCATCTGTTTGCATCAAAGATATTGGTCTCATTTACTTTCCTTGATATGTCTTTGTCCGGTTTTAGTACTAGGGTGATTCTGGATTTATAGAATGAGTTTGGCAGTGTTCCCTCTTTTTTCTATTTCATGGAATAATTTCAGGAGGATTGGTATTATTTCTTCTTTAAGGACACTGATGTTTCTGTTGTGCTTTAAATTTTGTCTTCCTTTCCAAATATTTTTTAAGTGGGTGAGCTTAGGAGTTTTTCTGCTCTCTCTTTCTCTCTCTGTTTCACCTCCCTCCTCCTCCTCCTACTTGGTTCAGGTTCAGGATTAGGGAACTCTGCACTTATTTTCTACTCTGGTAACCTATCTTCAAGTCCCTCCAGGTCTCAGACTTTGTAATATTGAGTCTTAGAGCATTTATTGATCAGGACTCACTGCCTCCATCCCTTCTGCCATCTTTTTTTGACACCCCCCCCCCACGAATTTTCATAAATGAACCTTACTATTTTAAGTAATGAAAATACATATCATACATAATTTGTTTTAGCAGGAGTGATTCTGGCACTCAATTCATTATCCACATAATTCATATCTCTAAAAAAATAAGAGAGATAGAGAGATGAATTGGAATTTTACAGTGCCATTCACACAATTCTGTAGCCTAGATTAGCTCTTTTCAATTAAGGTTCATGTTAGAATCACATGTGGTGCTTTATAAATATTTAGATGATAGAATTACCCCTGCCCCAGTGATTCTTCTTCGGTAGATCTAAATGGAACTCAGTTACTCATAAGTGAGTCTGTTACTTTTTCCTCATCAATTCTATCTAAGATCCTCTCTTTCCAAAGCCTATATACCCATTTTCTCTACCAATATTGGAATACTTTGGGTTACCTTTGTCTCCTCCCTAATTCTAACAACTATTCAAAACAACTCCACACAAAAGTCAAATCATATACTCAAAAGAATAGAGACAAAATTGTTTAACTCTTTACTTTCAGTCCCTCCTGCCATTTCATATTTCCTTGAATTTAGTCAACCATCTCAATTCTGCTGTCACCGAATCCAGGATTAAGCCATTTCTGTTTACAATATTATGTTAGGGGTGTGACTGGTTGTAGAGCCCTTGCCTAGCATGCCCTGGGTTCAATATTGTTTTACTTAGCTTTTGTGTCACTGTGACTAAATGCTGAGAGCCATAGCCAAGTAGGAATGACGCATGGCATTTTGGTTTGAAAGGTGACCCTGCTCAGGGATTAGGGTGGCTCCGGGTTTAGGGTTTAGGGGTTTTAGGGTGGATCCTGCTGGGAATAGGGCGGCTCCAGGATTAGGGCGTATCCTGCTGCCTCAGGCGCCCGCTCCTTTGGAGTTCCCGTTGAGTTCTCGCGGGGTTCTGAGAGTATTGGTACGCAGAGCCCGGTGGAGGGAGTGTATTTTTCTCAGAACGTGCGTGTAGAGTGCCGGTGAGAGTTCAGGAATTAAGAGTTGCTGTTTGAATCTAGAAGGCTTTTGTGGTGGTTCAGTTATTTTGTGCCCAGCCAGACTGCAGCAACTAAATATCTCAAAAGAATAATTTAGATAAGGAAAAGGTAATCCAGGGCTCACTCTTTCATAAATCTCAGTCCATAGTGGCCAAATAATCTATTGCTATGGGCTCAAGGTGAGGCAAAACATCATGAAAGAGGGCCCAGTGGAGGAAAGTTACTCAGATGATGGCAAGGTCAGGAAGCAGAGAGAAGGGGGAAGGGACCACAGGGAAAATGTACCTTTCATGGGCACAACCCCAGTTACCCACCTCCTCCAGCCATGCCCCACTTACCTACAGTTACCACCCAGAAAGTTCATTCAAATTAGGATAGACTAATTAGTTTATAGCTCTCCTAATCTAATTATTTTATCTCAGAACATTTCTGCATAAATGCAGGATTTTTGTGAGATGGGGGACCTCACATCCAAAGCATATCATATCCCCAGCCCTGGAAAATGATAGAGAGACACAGTTATGTTAGCATATATCCATTCTCTTCACTTCCTTTCTTTCTACTATCCATGACTTTTAAAAGTTTAAAAGGTAAATTATATGAATTTTCTCTTGTGTGTTATCCTCTCTCTGCACCCACTTTAACCTACTCTCAGGAAAGCTTCAGAGGTAATTCATAGAGGGATGTCAGTAGTCAACAGTGAGAAAATTTGAAGCAGAAAAAGTGAAGTAGAGAGAAAAATGTTCCAACTATGGAATGCCAAGCACCAGCCAGTGTGTACAGAGGCATACTTTTGTTGTAATTTCTATTTTTGGATTTCAGCAGCAGAATTTCTTAAGCTTTGGAAAACCACACTATCATGCATGGGTAATGCATTTATGACTTTTTTGATGAATTCTTAGAAACAATTACTACAAACTTCAATTTAATCATTTAACATCTAGCTCATGGTTGAATAAAAATTTCATTTGCTGGGATTCATTCCACACTTTATCATCACTCAGTTATTTTCTGAACACTAATAACTATGAGCAAATCTCATAGAATTTTATAATCTTTTAGCAACTCTGTCCTCTAGAATCTTTTTGTGATTTACTCTATTTTGTGGCAGTATAAAAAATAGCTGTAATAAGGCTTTTGACTGGTTCATTCATCTTGGTCTTGGTTTTGCTAGCACATCTAAATCTGATAAAGAAATTGTTATGTGTGAAGATGCCAACAATTTAGTTAATTATGTTTCCCTGAAAGAAAGAATGCCTACAGAAAATCTAAAGATTGTCTTCTATTAAGTAAATTACACATATCACTAATAGGCTAATATTAATAAATATAATGTTAAGACTTGCCGCAGTCCGGCTGCAGCAGAATAACCGGGGGATGACGAATAACTTGTGTATGTTGATACAGCAGGAGTGGAAGCCGTTTATTGCAGGACAGGAGCAGTATTTATACATTCCACACAGCTTATCTAATTAGCATAAACTAGATACATCAGTCAACCAATAAGGAATCTCCACACTTAATGGCTCACTTTTGTTACTTCTCAAACCACTCCCTCTGGCATTTTGCCAGGCACCATCCAGACTTGTTTATGAACTTTAACATTCCCCTGGCAAAATGCCAGGTGTTATTTTGACTTGTTTACAGACTCTAACAAAGACTGTAGTTAAATAATAGTGGAAAGGATAGAAATATTATGTGATTGTATAATCTAGGGCTGTATTTTCCAAACCATAATACTAGGATTCCCTCCTTTGAGTCATCTGGGGTCTCCATAACAGTACTTATTTCAGGACTTCACCCCAAACACTAAGGCCAAAGACTCTCCTAGGGTGAGAAATGAGATCTGCAATTAAAAACTCCCCCAAGTAATTGCATATATACCTCCACTCAGTTAGCATTTATATAAATGGATATCTCGTTAACATGCCAATAAATGGAGGGATTAATAAGAATGAGAGAGAAAATTTCATCAGAATTATCCAGATGGACATTTTATGTTCCTCAGAATTTTGTCTTAGTCCATTTTCTGTTTCATACACACACACACAAACACACACACACACACACACCATATATATATATATATATATATATATATATATATATATATGTACATATGTAGGACTAGATTATTAATAAAGAATAGAGATCTATTTAGTTTATGATTCTGGAAACTGAAAAGGACAAGAACGTGTTGCAGACATCTACTAAGCACCTGGGGAGGGGATTCTTGCTGTACCATATTATGGCCGAGGATACCACATTGTGTGGCAGAGCAAAATGGGAGGATTTGAAACAGACCCCCTGTGAAATTAGAAGCAGCTTCCTGATAACTGCTTTTTTGCATCCAGTATTTCCTCATACTGAGAATGGAGGCTAAGGGTCTGGCCTCTGGCCTGATGAGGCATAATTGAACCTGAGACTGACTTGCTTCTGATTAAAGCCAGGTGTGGTGGTGCATACCTGTAATCCCAGTGATTCAGGAGGCTGAGGCAGAAAGCTCTCAGATTAGGATTAACAAAACCTAGATAAAACCACATGTACATATCTCCCATCTCTTATCCCACAGAGTCTCCTCTTTCTTAGAGATCACTGCCAGTTTGAGCCATGTTGCTCAAGGGCAGGACTCATGCTCCCGACATGGCTCCTCAAAACTGAAACTGGGGAGGAGAAACTTTACCACCTGTCATGTTCCACTAAAATTCAGGAGACAGTTTGGCCAGAAAAACAGGTTTATTCAAAGCCATGTTTGAGTTATATAAAGAAGACCTTTTACTTTCTCAAATCTCCATCTTCAGGAACTTAGGAACACCAAAAGTTTTGATAAAAGAAAAGGAGGAAATATATGAGTACAGACTTAGCTAAGCCACCTTAATCAGAAAGCTGTCAGTTCCTGGCATCTGTTTGGGGAAAAGAGGTTCCCAACCTCCATTCTCAGTGTTAGGAAGTAGAGGTGCAGAAAAGCAATTATCAGAAAGTTGCTTCTAATTGCAAAGGAGGATTTTTCAAATTAAGATAGATCCGGTCTTTTTTCTTTTAAAGCCAATAGTGCTATCACAGGGCCTCCCTCAATGTCATAATTATCTCCCAAAGGTCTTGCCTCAAAATACCATTTTCACAGGACATTGAGGAACTAAGGCTCCAAGACTTGGTTCTTGTGTTCCCATGAAAAAAAAATTTAAAGTCAGGCATGAAAACCCAAAGAAGAGAATTTTATTACGACTGAAAGTAAAGTTAGCTTCAAGCAAAGAACACTTTTGAGAGAGTGGGTCATCTCCAAGCAGAGAACAACAAAGAAAACAGTGGCTGGTTCCAAATTTATTGCTGTTTGATGTTTGCCTTGAGAACTGGGGTTCATGGTCTGCACTCTTCACCAATCAGGTGTTCAACTCCTCCTTCACACAGATAGTGGAGTTTTTGATCCTAGTTGGTCCTCTCTGGAACTGTCATGGTGGCCATCCTATTCAGGGGCACTTCATATACAAAATAACCCTGTGTTGATGTGAGTATTGGTGTCAGTGGCCAGACACAATTTACCTTAACACACCTGAGCTACTAAAGAAATTTCCCTTCTAAAATACATTGAGAAGCCTGTATCCATAATGCCTAACTTTACATTGACCCCAACAGACCCTGACAAGAGATAATCCTATTGATCTTTCTTTCTTGAAATATTTTTTAATTGCTTCCCTTTGTTTCCACCTGTTTATCCTTAAGGTTATTATACCTGTTATTTTTCTATAAGCTACTTTAATTTTTTAAAATTTTAATTTGTTATATATGACAACTTACAATTCATATTACACCTACAGAGCACAAGTGTTCATATCTTTGGTTGTACACAAAGTAGAGTCACATCCTTCATGTCTTCATACATGTACTTAGGGTAAAGATGACCATCACATTCCACTGTCTTTCCTACCCCTATTCTCCCTCTCCTTCCTCCCTCCCTTTTCATTTTGTTGCATATGGATTCCCAATTTTCCCAGCACTATTTGTTGAAGAGGTTACCTTTTCTCCAATGTACATTTTTGGCACCTTTATCAAATGTAAAATAACTGTAATAATGTGGGTTATTCTTTGTGTTTTCTATTCTGTACCATTGGTCTACAAGTCTATTTTGGTGCTAGTACCATGCTGTTTTTGTTACTCTTGCTCTGTAGTATAGTTTAAAGTCTGGTATAGCGATGCCACTTGCTTCACTCTTTTTGCTAAGGATTGTTTATCTATTCTGGGTCTCTTATTTTTCCAGATGAATTTCATGATTGCTTTTTCTATTTCTGTAAGGAATGTCATTGGGATTTTGATTGGAATTGTATTAAATCTGTATAGTGCTTTTGTTAGTATGGTCATTTTGACAATATTAATTCTGCCTATCCAAGAACACGGTAGATTTTTCCATCTTCTAAGATCTTCTTTAATTTCTTTCTTTAGTATTCTGTAGTTTTCATTGTAGAGTCTTTCACCTCTTTCGTTAAGTTGATTCCCAAGTGTTTTATATGTTTTTTTTTATATATTATTGTAAATTGAGTAGTTTTCCTCATTTCCCTTTCAGAGGATTTGTCACTGATATATAGAAATGCCTTTGATTTATGGGTGTTCACTATGTATCCTGCTGCTTTCCTGAATTCATTTTATTAGTTCTAGAATTTTTCTGGTGGAATTTTTTGTGTCTTCTAAGTATAGAATCATACCATTGGCAAATAGTGCTAATTTGAGTTCTTCTTTACCTATCCATATCCCTTTAATTTCTTTTGTCTGTATAATTGCTCTGGCCAGTGTTTCAAGAACTATGTTAAATAGAAGTGGTGAAAGAGGGCATCCCTGTCTGGTTCCAGCTTTTAGAAGGAATGCTTTCAGTTTGTCTCCATTTAGAATGATATTGGCCTGGGGCTTAGCATAGATAGCTTTTACGATATTGGGATATGTTCCTGTTATCCCTAGTTTTTCTAGTGTTTTGAACATTCAGCAGTGCTGTATTTCATCGAATGCTTTTCTGGCATCTATTGAGATGACCATATGGTTCTTATCTTTAAGTCTATTGATGTGATGAATTACATTTATTGATTTCCGTATACTGAACAAAACTTGCATCCCTGGGATGAGCTCCACTTGATTGTGGTGCACTATCTTTTGATATGTTTTTATATTCAATTTGCCAGAATTTTATTGAGAATGTTTGCATCCATGTTCATTAGAGATATTGGTCTGAAGTTTTCTTTCTTTGATGTGTCTTTGCCTGGTTTTGGAATCAGGGTGATATTGGCCTCATAGACTGAGTTTGGAAATGCTCCCTCTTTCTCTATTTCCTGAAACAAATTGAAGAGTATTGGTATTAGTTCTTTTTTAAAAGTCTTGTAGAACTCAGCTATGTATCCCTCCAGTCCTAGGCCTTTCTTGGTTGGTAGGCTTCTGATGGTGTCTTCTATTTTGTTGCTTGAAATTGATCTGTTTAAATTGTGTATATCATCCTGATTCAGTTTGGGAAAATCATATGACTCTAGAAATTTGTTGATGGCTCAATATTTTCTGTTTTATTAGAGTACAAGTTTTCAAACTACTTTCTAATTATCTCCAATATTTCTGTAGTGTCTGTCTTGATATTTCCTTTTTCATCACTTATATTAGTAATATGAGTTTTCTCTCTCCTTCTCTTCATTAGCATGGCTAAGGGTTTGTCAATTTTATTTATTTTTTCAAAGAACCAACTTCTTGTTTTGTCAATGTTTTCAATTATTTATTTTCTTTCAATTTCATTGACTTCAGCTCTGAATTTAATTATTTCCTGTTTTCTACTGCTTTTGATGTTGATTTGTTCTTCTTTTTTATGCCTTTGAGATGTAATGTTAAGTCATTTATTTGTTGACTTTTCCTTCATTTAAGGAATGAACTCCATGCAATGAACTTTCCTCTTAGAACTGCCTTCACAGTGTCTCAGAGATTGTGATATATTGTTATTTGTATTCTCATTCACCTCTAAAAATTTTTTAATCTTCTCCTTGATTTCTTCTGAAACCCATTGTTCATCAAATGCATAGTATTTAGTCTCCAGTTGTTGGAGTAGTTTTTATTTCTTATTTTATTATTGATTTAAAATTTCATTCCATTATGATCTGATTATAGCCAGCTTGATTTTGCTGAATATAAGATTCTTGGTTGATAGTATCTCTACATTTTTATATTTGCTAAGAGTTTCTTTGTTGCATAATATATGGTCTATTTTAGTTAAAGATCCATGTGCTGCTGAGAAGAAAGTGTCTTTATTCTTTGAAGGATAAAATATTCTATATATGTCAGATAAGTCTAAGTTTTTGATTGTATTACTGAGTTGTTTAGTTTCTTTGTTCAGATTTTGTTTGGACAATCTATCCAGTAGTGAAAGAGGTGTGTTAAAGTCACCCATAATTATTGTGTTGTGGGTCTATTTGACTCTTGAACTTGAGATGAGTTTGTTTGATGAATGTAGATGCTCCATTGTTTGGGGCATATATATTTAAAATTGTTAAGTCTTGTTGGTGTATGGTTCCTTTGAGCAGAATGTAGTGTTCGTCTTTATCCCTTTTGATTAACTTTAGCTTAAAGTCTGCTTTATTTGATATGAGGATGGAAACCCCTGCTTGTTTCTGCAGTCCAAGTGAGTGGTATAACTTTCCCCAACCTTTCACCTTCAGTCTATGGATATCTTTTCCTATGAGATGAGTCTCTTGGAGGCAGCAAATATGGATCTTTTTTTTTTAATCCATTCTGTTAGTCTATGTCTTTTGATTGGTATTTTAGGTCATTAACATTCAGGGTTATTATTAAGACATGATTTGTATTCCCAACAATTTTTGTTTATTTTTTGTATTTAACTTGACTTGGTTCCTCCTCTGATTAGTTTTTCCTTTAGTATAATCCATCCCTCTGCTGATTTTAATCATTGTTTCATTTCCTCTTCATGGAATGTTTTGCTGAGAATGTTCTGTAGTGAAGGCTTTCTATTTGTAAATTCTTTTAACTTTTGTTTATCATGGAAGGCTTTTATTTCATCATAAAATCTAAAGCTTAATTTTGCTGGATATAAGAGTCTTTGTTGGCATCCATTTTCTTTCAGAGCTTGGTATATTTTGTTCCACAATCTACTGGCTTTGAGGATCTAGGTTGAAAAAATCTGCTGAGATATAAATTGGTCTCCCTCTATATGTAATCTGATTTCTCTCTCTTGCAGCTTTTAAGTTTCTATCCTTATTATGTATGCTAGGCATTTTCAATATAATGTGCCTTGGTGTAGATCTGTTGTAATTTTATACATTTGGTGTCCTGTAAGTCTCTTGTACTTGGTTTTCCAATTCATTCTTCCTGCTTGAGAAATTTTCTGCTATTATCTCATTGAAGAGATTGTGCATTCCTTTGGTTTGAAACTCTGTGCCTTCCTTTATCCCAATAAGTCTTATATTTGATCTTTTGATGCTGTCCCATAATTCTTGGATATTCTGTTCATGGTTTCTTACTATCTTCACTATGTGGTCAAATTTATTTTCCAGATTGTATTCTTTGTCTTCATTATCTGACGTTCTTTCTTCCAAGTGATCTAGTCTGTTGTTTATGCTTTCTATTGAGTTTTTTTTAATTTCAAGGATTTCTTATTGTTTTTTTTTCTTAGAGTCTCTATCTCTTTCTTGAAGTAATCATTTGCTACCTGTATTTGCTCTCATATCTCTTTGTTAGAGTGATCATTTTTTGCCTGTATTTGCTCATTTAGGTCATTCTTTATTCACAGATTATTTTAATTATGAACCTTCTGAACTTCTTCTCTGACATTTCATCAATTATGCTGTCCATGGGTTCTGTTATTGTAGTGTCCTGGTTTGTTTGGGGCACTTTCTGCCCTTGTTTTTTCATGTTGTCTATGTGTCTTCCTTTCTTGCAGTATAGATCTGAGATATTATAGTTTCTACCCTATATTCTTACGCGGATTGTCTGTACCTCACCTTGATGTTGGACTTCCAGACCCTGCTGGTGACCCTCAATGTATGCTACTGCAACTTAAGGTGGTGGCAGCAATAGCTGAGATAACTCAAGATAGCAGTTGAGGTGCCCCAAGATGGATGCAATGTCTTACAAAGATGGGGCTGAAAGGGTGGGCCTTCCACTGTCTTTGGGATGCCTGCTCTGAAATGCAGCTGCTTCTAGGCCCTGTCTATTGTCAAAAAGGTAGGGGCTACTGCGTGGGGAAGGCTATGGTAATGTCTGATGTGTACCAAGATGAAAATGGTTTAGGCTCGGGCTCCTAGATGTGTGTGTGGGGGTGGCGAACTCGGAACTACCCTGGGCCTGGGTCCCGCATATGTTGGTGTGGGTGGATCTGGCCAGGCCTGAGCTCCTGCAGTGGTCTGCTGGTGAGAAAAGGTGATCCTGTGCCGGAGCCTGAGCTGCGGCCAGTGTCTGCTGGTGGTGAGATGGACCAGGGCCTACTGTGAGCCTGGGTCCCATGCAAGTTGGCGTGGGTGGATCTCTCTGTAAGTTATTTGAATATTCATTTGCCTGGAAAGTAATTTAAAGAAAACTCTGACCCTGCCATGTTATTGGTTTACATTCTATTGCTCATTACTAACTACTACTGAACACCATGAACATATAAAACTGGGGATTAAATTTCTGACACACTAACTTTGGGGGACATATTCAAACTGTTGTATTATCCAATAAAAATTCCTGGGGATATAATTCTTAGTTTAATTAACTTAGAGTTAGAAGTCAGAGTCTTATTTCCTCTAGGAAATATTCACTTACCATGAGAAGCAGGTCAAATGTCCGTATCAGAAAGTTGTTAGCCCCTTGTGTCTGTCTTTGACACTTGTAGCACCTTCAATGTTACATGTTTATGTGATTATTTTATGTCTTGCTGAGCACCTATCTCCCCAGCTAGACCTTGAACCACAAGGACAGGCTGTATGTTTGTTTCCCACACCACTGTAGCACTAACATCTGCATAATGTCTCTTACATATAAACTTTAAGAAGTGTTTCTTATACATTTGTATGTACTGAAAAGTTTAGGAAAAGATAGTTCATCTTCAGAGTATTCTTATTATCAATTGGTTAACCTCTGGATGCACAAACTATCAAAAACTATTTTCTTTATTCCTAGCCATCTCTCCTCAATTTCCTACTCTTGGTTTCATTATTACTTCACCCAGTTGGTTGTCACTTCTCTTAGAATACCACACAAGCCTTGCTTTCTTCCTTTCTTCGCCTCCTTTTAAAAGTACAAGACATCTTTTCCAGCTGCTAAGGAAAGTAGATACCTCTATGACTCAAGGATACAAATTCTTTCATACTTCTTGGATTCCATTCCTCAGCTAAGCCCTTATTTCTAAAGTCAATCCTTTTAATAATGGCTTGCACATCTAACAGAAGCAGCTGTGGCCTAGTGGTTAGGTGTGAATAGACTATGGTTAGGCTACCTAGATTTAAATATTTCTCAAGCCACTCATTAGCCATTCAGTTCTGGGCAAATTACTTGTGCATGTTCTCTGGACCTTATATTCTCATCTGTGGAACAGGGTTAATAAAACCTATAAAGTTTTTGTGAAATAATGTATAGAAAGAGGCTAGGACTAAAGATACTTGGCTCTGAGTAAGCTCAGAACAAATATCAGTTATTATTGTCAAATAGATGTCTTGCCTTCTTCCACATGTCAGATCTCAGGTAACACCTGCACTTGTAGTCCCTTCCCATTGCATCTTTACTCTCAAACATCAAATTCATTATTTATGACTCTGAACTTACTCTAATTCACTCTTACCTACTGAAAGTGAACACCAATATCTGAAAAAATATTCCAAGTGTTTCTACTTCTACAGTGGATTATTATCCACCATAGACAAACACTGGGCCTCTCTCTTTTCTAAGGTACACCTACACCTTTCTAACCTACACTTTTCTTACTTAACCTACACCTATATCTTTTCTCCAATTCCAGATCTAGAAAATACCCATTGGCCTGGAGTTAGGGGTTGAAATCATTTATGCTTACACTAACTTTAGTCCAAAAATTTGTGCCTAATAGAAATGCAAATTACACTTCCTAGATTCTTGGTTATTCACAGATGTGCATTTGGAACAATGATAGAATACAAACTTAGAAACAGTGTAAAAACTACTTTTTAATATTCTTTCTTTAAATATACGTGAGATAGTAAATCTATTATTTTTAAGAGGAAAAAAAACACAAAAAAGTACATTCAATGCAGACTAGAAATAGATTATTTGTTTCAGAAAATTATCAGAAATACCAAGATCAAGAATATTCAATCTGTACTACAAATTGTCCTAAATGAGAATTAGAATGACCATAAGCAAGTTTCTAGTATTTATTTTACAATATCTTCATCACTGTGTATTCATCTGAAATCAGAGAGATGGTAGTTTTATACCTTTCTTCTATAATTTGGAACTGCCAGCTTCTTAGAGATTTAAAAGGTTTTAAAAGATACAAAATATCAAACTCTCTGTGGCTTCTTAAATATAGAATCACAATTTTCATCAACAGGTCATATTACCAAACAAAGACAGTGTGTTCATCTCCAGCAGCTGTCTTGAATACCATAATAACCCTGTTTTGAAAAACAATACTTGTGATCCCAAATTACAATTTTATAATTAAGAGAAAATAGAACTGATGTCCTTAACTTACAGGAAAAATGGTATAATATCAGTACATTTAAATTTGAGATGAAAGTTAACAAATGTCACTAGAATATACATTCACAGAATGATGCTTTGCATAAATTAATTATGTATATACTAGTGACTTTAAAATTTATCATATATATCTGATTACTGGAATATTGCCCTAAAAATAACCAAACAATCTTTCTTAGCAAATATTTATGGTATATTCTATGTGAAGTTATTTTTCACCAGTCATTGAAGTAAGAATTACAGTCCACACTTAAAATCTGGTTAAAGAATAGACATGTGAAAAATAATTAAGCTGTGATGTTACAAGTGTAAATAAATCTGCAAGCCACACAGATATAGTCCAGAGAAGTGAAGTGCAGGGTTAATTTTCTCTAGGAAAGTTGAGAACTAGATATGATATCCAAGCAAAAATTTGGAGGGTGAAAAGAGGTAGCCAATTAGTCACAGGAGGATAAAATGCAGGCATAAAACTCTACTGAATTTTGTTTTCTTCAGAATGCAGAATTGAGAGTAGACAATGTGATTGTGAAATGTACCTTTCACCTAGATTTATGGTACTTAAATTTTTCTATGCATTTATCAAAACTGTTGGAAATGTTAGTTTGTAGAAGTACAAAGAGAAAGAAAAGTCTTCCAAGCAGACTTTTCCAAGATGTAATGGGAGTTAAGTTTAGGTTGCAAGCTGCAAACTTTGCCTGGCTAGGGGATTCATAACTCCATACCTCTTCTTCAGAAGACGTTTTTATACTTTTGGACAAATGATATGATATCTTATGGTCCTCTTTCACTTCTTTAACTGAAAATGAGATGCAGTGCTGGATCTATATTAAACAAACAAAAATTTACTTGGAAAGTATTAAATCCAACATTTTCCCCTCCTCCAACACCTTTTTTGGGGAAATACATCTTCATTTATTTCTTTTCTTTCCTCTTCTTTGTTCTCTCATGCTATGGGTTTCCATAAACACAAAGGAGCTCCATCTTTCCCAGTTGAATATATAGTGCATTAGTTATCTTTTTGTTACTGTAATAAGATACCTGAAGTAATAAACTTTAAAAGAATAAAGTTAATTTTTTGCTTTCAGTTTTAGAAATTTTAAACCATGATTGGTTGGCCTCATTGCTTTTGGACTGCTGGCAGGGCAGCATATCATGGCAGAAATGAGGAAGATGCTCTCTTCATGGAGGCTTGGAAACAAATAGAAATAGAGAATGAGATTAGAGTCCCATAGTCCCCTTTAAGATCACACCCTCCATCACCTACCCTAACATGAGGTCCTACCTCTTTTTAAAAATTTTTAAGGTAGATATATAGATTTATTAAAATATTTATAAATGTATATATTCATATAAAAACCTATTAATATCTTTTTTTTTAAATTTTATTTATATATGACAGCAGAATGCATTACAATTCTTATTACATATATATAACACAATTTTTCATATCTCTGGTTGTATACATAGTATATTCACGCCAATTTGTGTCTTCATACATGTACTTTGGATAGTAATGATCAGCACATTCCACCATCATTAATTACCCCATGCCCCTTCCCTTCCCCTCCAACCCCTCTGCCCTATCTAGAATTTGTCTATTCCTCCCATGCTCCAGCTCCCTATCCCAGTATGAATCATTCTCCTCATATCAAAAAAAATCATTTGGCGTTTGTTTTTTTTGGGATTGGCTAACTTCCTCTTAAAGGTTCTACCGCTTTCCAATAGCACCATACTGGTGACCAAATCTTCAATACATGGGCCTTTGAGGGAGAGACACTTATTCAAACCATAGCAGATAGTTATCTAGTTAGGAAGCAATAAAATACATAACTTTAAAACTCCTTTCCAGCAAAGAAGTTCTGCAAAAATCAGGAGACAATTGTTCTTTTTTACAAACAAAATTCACATTCTACAAATGTAATAAAATTTGTGAATTGAAAATAATAATTATTTTAATGTTTTTGTGTAATAATGAGAGTCCATATAGGAAAGGAAACAGCCAATTTGATTCTTTCCCCACCAGTAAGAGGCTTGAATATTGATCTACCTGCCTTTTCACTTCACCAATATAGATATAACCTCATATGTTAAAGTTCTGAAAGAGCATGCAGGTAAATTCCAAGTAAATTGACATTGATGTTTTGCAATCCTGGTTTATGTTATTGAATAAATTCCAGGGTTAATTATGCACGGAACTTTTAAACATTTTTCTAGTTTCACTTACATTTGTGTGTGTGATTTCAAATATGTACTTAAAAAGAAAAACACACATGGCAGTTCCCAAGAAAGGGCAGGAATGTGTGATAACATATAATTTGCCTATCTGTCCCCTCCCGACCCATACAGTGTGGTAAGTGGAGGAAGGCTACAGGCAAAAGTGAAGGGAAGTGTGTGTGTTGCCTGTTTGTTCTGAAGTGGTCACTCATTCATTCAATCTTTTTTATATTACAAAATAGGTTTTAGATACATTGTTCTTAAAGTCTAGAAACTGAATAGCCATTTTCTTGACCCTTTTATGGAAATAATACCTGAAAAAAGTATTACATCTAACCTACCATTAACTACTACAGTCATTCTTTAATCTTCTTAGCACTTTCTTACCAATAAGTAGCACCTTCTAGGTGCATTTTCCTTATCACTTGAAACTTAGATTTTTTTTTTACTTTAATTCAAATGTTAGCCATACAATTCTTGCTTAGTCTGTACTGCTTTCAAAAAACCTGTAAGTGTCCATTTATATATGAGCATGATTCTAGGGACTTAAAAATTTGAATATTAGCCCTGATGCATATTCAAAGACTGGTGTAAAGAAAGCAAGAACATTTGATAGGAATAAATATAGCTGAGTTCCACTTTAAAGACAAATAACCCAGTATAATGGAAGGGTGAGAAAGAGTAAGGATATGCAAAAATAACATGGTACTCTAAAAAGGACTCCTTGCTTTACAAAAGACATATTGAAGATTACTTTAAATAAAGAAAATGAAATTAGCAGGAAACATGTCTGTGTGTGTGTTGTGTATATGTGTGTATTAAAGATAAAAGCAAGATGGTATGCATGACATTCTATAAACAACTAGGGCTGAGCAAAATTTTTTTGATCCATTCTATATTTTATTGAACAAGTTTGTGGCATGAATTTGCTTTATGTATATGACAGGTATCTTACTTCTAACAATGTTGCTCTAAACAAAGATGAATAAGATTGAATCCGGTCCATGCAAAAGCTCACAGTCTAATGGGCAACAGTTGAATTTGAGAAATTAATTATGTCACAAAGTTGATAGTCCTATAATAATAGGTATGCGATTCATAGAGGAGATGACATTTCTTTTGTATCTGGTAGCTTAGAAGTTTGCAATTTTATGGGGGCTGCAATGGAGAAGAGGAATTAAAAGTAGAAACAGAAGCAAATGCATGAAGATATGATAAGTTCTGACACAAAGGATGTGCTACATTTGCTTAGGTCACTTTCTGTAGAATGATGGGAAATTAGACTGGAGAAATACGCAAGTAGGCAGATAGATAATTGAAGGTATTGGATTCTATGCTAACCAGTTGCATTTTATTGTATGGATAAATATGTAGTCATTGAGAGGTTGAAAGCACAAAAATGTGATCATTTTTGAGTTTCTATAAAAACACTCTGGTGGCAATGTAAAAGTTTTATGAGCAAGGATATGATCAAGAATATTGATTCACAATCCAGGCAGATTGCGATATAAGAACTACCTGGATAGATTTTATTTTTTTAACCTCATAAATGCTGGGTATGGTGATGCACACCTGTAATTCCAGCGACTCTGGAAGCTGAGGCAGGAGCTTCTCAAGTTTGAGGTCAGCCTCAGCAAATTAGCAAGTCCCCAAGCAATTTAGTGAGACCCTATCTCAAAATAAAAAATAAAAAATGGCCTGCAATGTGGCTCAGTGGTAAAGTGCCCCTGGGTTAAATCTCAGTACAAACCAAACAAAATCCCAAAAAACTTCATTGATTTCTGATCCCTCCCCTAAACTCAAAGAACAATGTGGGGTCATGTCCTGAGAAACTACACATATTTTAAGTTCCTTAATTAGTTATACACTGATGCATAACATTACCATAAACTTTATAGCCAGAAATACAAGCATTTATTATTTTGGAGTGTCTTTAGGTCAAGAATTTGGACTTGGGTTAGCCAGGTCCTCTGCTCCAGAGTGTCTCACAAAGCTACAATCCAGGTGTTGGCCAGGGCTGGGATCTCTTCTTCGACTCAACTGAAGGAGGGTCTGCTTCTAAGATAAGATGCTATTGACAGGATTTATTTCTTTCTGAGTGTTCAGACTGAGAACCTCAACTCCTTGCCAGACGTTGCCTGGAAGCTGCCCTCTGTCCCATCATACGTGTTCTCTACAGGGAGGTTTACCTCATCTAAGTCAGCCAGGAGATAGCTATCAAGAGGAAGTTCATTCTTTTGCAACATCATAATGGAAAACACTTCCTATGATTTTGCCATCTTCTGCCATGTATGAATGATTCCTACGGTGCCCACACACAAGGTAGGGGACTACAGGAGGGCTCCATACAGGATACAGTGAAAGTTAGGGACCTTTTTAGAGTCTGCCAACTCATACCTCATGTGGCTCTAATTAGCCCATGTAAGTTTGGAGACTTCAGGGTGCAGAAAAACATCAAGGATGAAGCTTAGAGGGCAGATGTCAATATCTTTGAAAAAATAATATAGAGAGAGTAGATGATTTTTATAATGGGGGATGGGTAGGATTCGGAAAGGAAAGCATGATTATCAAGCATTGGACTTGGTTATTTATTGAGTGTATAGTGATGCGGTTAGCCAAAACAGGAAATAAAGGAGAAATATGTTTTGAAAAAATGATGGTGGATTTAATTTTACATTTATTGGAATTAGGCGTGTTATGAGAAAGCATTTACAACACTGAAATAAGGCAAAAAGAAAAGAAAAAGTGAATTAACTGTGTGTCTTTTTAATGCTGTATAGTAGCATTGTTTATCAGATTCACTTAAGGTCTATTTTATTATCTAGGAGAATGTTCTTGGTTCAGTTCACTGTTTATAAAACTGATTAAAGATCCTAGATTAGAGAATTACCTGTTAACCTGTATACTATATATTACCTATTGTTCACTAAATTTACAAATAACTTCTTTCCAGTGGAAAAGACTTAAAATTTGGAATTTTTGCTTTAGGAAATTAAACATTTGTACAACTAAATTAGCAAGCTATTCTTCAAATTGACTACAAATGACCAGATCCTTAAGCACTATCTCTGAACTGAGCTTGCCATCATACCTTTTCATTATTTAATCAGTTGAATAAATTATTGCATGTATGAGTATATTTGTATGAGTCATGTTTTAAATTTTATTTTCATTTTTGAAAATTATCCTTTAGAGGTTTTGGAAGTACTGTCAGGATGTCCAAGTAAACTCATTTAATGAAACCAATTAAACTGCACTGCCCAGGAGGCCTGTCTCTATGTTCTCTCTCTATTTCTTTTGCTCCTAAAGTTATTTTAACTGGCAATTAAACTTTACCTTACTTGACTCTGATTCTCTAGGTTTCACTTCTACTGTGCTGTTTCTTTATTTTTTATTTCTGGTTCTTGTCTTTCTCCGATTCTGGCTCCAGTTTACACATAGACATACAGTTCTCCAATAAAGGTGACAATGACCAAAAGAATAGTTTTATGGCATGTCTTTTTGATGACCCCTACACCAAGATGATGGGGATCTATTCTCTGTTGCATAATAAATAATCAAAAATTCACTTCCCTGTTGTTTGGGGCTGATTTATCTATTTGTGCACACAAATCAATTGAGAAATCATTTTGTGCCCACCGAAAGGATTACATCTCAGTTAAATGATATAAGACCTATAGGTAATTGAGCCTATGGTAGGAGCACATACATGTGTGAAATGCAATTGTGTTTGAAATATAATGAGGTCTTGTGTTGTTTTCAAAGGGAGAAGTGTTGTTCTAAAATAAAGTGTGAAATTATGCCAAAATATAAAGGAACATTGTAAAGTGCAAAATTTGATTTTGAACCACAAGTTGAATGAAGTTTGAGAAGAATGAAATTTATTTGCCTTGATTTTCATTACTTGGCCCATAAAAGAATTATTAATCATGTTAAAATTTTGTCATAATTCATTCAGGCTGATGATTTTCTTCAAGAGGTCTTAAATATTTTATTACCTAATATATTATAGTACCTGGAACAAAACTCTTTGTGGTGAGATAATTTTGTTTTAGAGCCTCTAGTCTGTCCTTAACAAGGTATAAATTGCTTGTGTTTTTTAACTCCCATGTAATTTGTGCTTTTCTTTTTTAACTAGGGCTCCAACCCAGGGGCACTTTACCACTGATCCATATCCTCAATCCTTTTTTATATTTTATTTAGAGACAGGGTCTCGCTGAGTTGCTTAGGGCCTTGCCAAGTTGCTGAGGCTGGCTTTGAACTCATGATCCTCCTGCCTCAGATTCCCAAGACACTGGAATTATAGGCATGCACTATCATACCTGGCATAATTTGCTCATATTGTCAATATTATTTATATCACTGAAATATTTTTTGTCCTCAGATTGATTATGTTGTGCCATTGATTATTTAAAACACAAAAGAAGAACAAACACATTTTACCTCTGAAAAAAACTTGAATTTTACAATCAACAGTGTTATTGTCTTCTGCACTTATTTAAAGTATTGTAATTCACACTTATTGCATAGCTAGTTACTACTTACCTGATATATGTGATCTTCTCCTAATCAAATGACAAAAGAGAAAAATTGACAACTCATTTGACATTTGACATTCCAAGATTAGATTTTTAATTTAGAAAAAAAAATGGGATTTAAAAAAAATATTTAAAACTAACTTTGGGAATTCTTATAAAAGCCCAGAAATTTTTTTAAATTTCATTTATTTACTCACATTATGAAAAGAGGGATCTATAAATAATTGTATGGGTTTTTTGTTTTATTTGTTGCTCTATTTCTATTAAATCTCCATGTTATTTAATTACATGCACTGTAAGCCCTCCATGGTGTTAAATCAAAGGTTAATTTAGTACAGGAAAAAAATGTTATTACTATAAATTTTCAGAGAGTACAGAATGGAATGGAAGACCTTGGGGTGTTTCATTGCCCTTGATAATCGTAATATGTCCTTAGGTTTTGTGAAACTCTAATGAAATTGCTACAAGTAATTGTTTGCTGCACCCAATAGAGTATCCTCATTCCCATTCCAATATTCTTGGTTATAGCAATAAATTAACCACACCAGATTATCTCCTCTGCTATAAACTCAGACCAGAATGTTTGTCTTTAGCCAACAACAGGTTTGAAGCCTCCAGGAGAAGACTGTAACAGACACTCTTAAAAAAATAAATTCAATTATTTATTGAACATGTAATTAATATTTACTGAGCATCTACTGTTATCTGTGTTTTGCACTAAATCTTAAGGATACAATACAGTGATAAAGAAGGAAGATTACAACATCAGATGACATGCAGCCAACAATCTACAAGATAAGAAAATCATATAGTATTCACACAAGTACTTTAATAATTTTAACTGTGAAAGGCCAGGAAAGAGAACATGAAACAGGAACAATCAGCCTCATAACATACTCTCTTAACCATTGGTATTTCAACGAATAAATACATAGTAGACAGCAGGCTCTAAGTTACTCTAGGACTGATTTATATATATATATATATATATATATATATATATATATATATATATATATATATGAATGACAATAGTTTTCAGGCTGTGCCAAACCTCCAGTGACTCCATTGTGTGAAGCAGAATTTCTCCATAAACTATTCATTTTTGGGTACAAGTTCCAAGGTAGACTAATTCTACAGGTTGTACGAGTAAACTACCACCATCTGCCCAACACAAACATAAGGCACAAATTGATAAATAAGTTATATGAGCTAACTTGTCACACTAAATAGGGAGTACCTGGACATGGGGACATCCCAAATCATAACAGAAACACCAGACACAGCAGTTTATCTACCTCACCAGATGCACACCTCTCACCCAAGATAGATGAAAGGAGAAGCTTCCCTAGAGGAGACATGGCAGCCCCCTGACTCTGTCACCTGGACACTCATCAGGAATCATGCCTAGGAAAATCACCACAGTGACAAACCTCTGATTTTTTTTGTCCCTTCAGGCTTCTGAAACCATAGTGTGGTTTCTCCTGCCTGTGATACAGCTCACGACACAGTCCAAATGGACACCTCAAGCTGACGCTTTCAAACTGAAACTGCCATCCATCTGGACTCCCTGTCTTGACAACCCTGCAGAACTGTTTCATTAAAACACTTATATGACCACCTTCAGTGACTCTTTGACACTTTGCATTCATCTCTCTCTGCCTGTGCTCTTGGTACAGCATCCTGCAGTATCTCTGCAGCTGCCTTATCCCTTTCTTAGTTTTCTGTGATTGATACACACACACACATACTTTCATGAATTATTATGTGTGACTTAAGTGTTATAGATATTGAGATTAAAATTGAATAAATGAACTTTTAATTTCCTGGCCTATGGCTATCAGTTGACCCATAAACATTTGGCAAATTATTATTGCTGAAAGTGGTATAGCTTGTGAATATATTATTTTTTAAAATATTTATATTTTAGTTGTAGTTGGACACAATAACTTTATTATATATATACATATATAAAATATATAAATATATATAAAATATATATAAATAAACAAATTATATATATAATATATATATAAACATATATATATATATATGTTTATTTATTTATTTATATGTGCTGAGGATCAGACCCAGGGCCTTGCACATAGTAGGCACAACCTCAGCTCCATGAATATATTATTATTTAATAAATCCTGACGTCATGGAAAGACACAAATGTGTTTGGTCTATCTTTATTTAAAAAAATTTTTTTTGGTTGTAGATGGACACGATACATTTATTTATTTATTTTTATGTGGTGCTGATGATTGAACCCAGTGCCTCACACATGCTAAGCAAGTGTTCTATCTCTAAGCCACAACTGCAACCCCCTGTTTGGTCTATCTTAATGGCATAACTCATTCATGACACTTTTGTGTATAGATTTCAGCCGACTTGCTGTATATGTCTTCATGATTGATCCAAGGGACTGAGTTAAGATTTGGCTATGAAGAAAAAGTACTGATTGGTGATTAGAGGAAGTATTTAACATCAAGAGAGGATTTTTTTCAAACATAGGTGGAACTTGGTTTTGTCCGGGAAGGACCTCTAAAAAGGATGAAATGAATAATGAACTAAGATATATTCTATGCTTATATAACTATATCAAGATGGATTATACTGTCATATATAACTAAAAAAAGAACGAATAAACCTAAAAAATATAGGCCTTGAATAAAATGGAACCAGATAAAATCAAGAGTAAATGGGAGTTATTATGTCCAAACTGGATGGATATCTTTTACTGAGTCAAGAGGGGACACAGAAGGAAGAAGGTTGACATAGATACACTTGTAGGTGTAAGAGAGGATGGAGTTAACTCAGGATGAACATTATAGTTGCTATTTTTACTATGAAGTAGATGGGTAACTGATTTGCTTAGAGTGTGGGTTTGAGTCTTGGATAGGGGCTTTGAGGGTATAGTAGTCCCCCTTATCTATGATTTCACTTCTAGGATTTCAGTTACCTGCCTTAATCATGGTCTAAAAATATTAAATGGAAAATTCCAGAAATAATGTTTTAAATTGCCTGCCATTCTAAGTAGCATGATAAATATCCCATGTCTACTTTCTCCATTAAGCCCAAAACATAAATCAACTTTATGTCCAGGGTCTCCACCATGCTGTATACACTACTGGCCCATTAGCCTCTCAGTAGTTCTGTTGGTTCAGATTGACTGCTGCAGTATCACAGAGCTTATATATAAGGTTTGGTACTATACACCGTTTCAGGCATTCACTAGGGGTCTTGTAGGTATCCCCCTTATAAAAGGGTGACTATTTTAAAATGTTATACAAATTAGTTTATGATGTTGAGTTTATGTATAATCCCTAACACTAGTGACATATTGTTCATGAAGCCAGGAAGTAAGCATTTTATAGAGCTGGTTATTTTGTCCACTTGATTACTGAACGTTTTCTATCTGAGCAAATTTTTGCTTGGTTCACAAATTTCCTCACAGTTTAGGACCTTTGTTAGATACAATGACACTTTCTTCCTGTAGTTCTCCTGATCCCAATTTCTCTAATCCTTTTGACAAAATCATTAGAAATTGCCCATAAATTTTTGTAGATCCATGCCTCTGGTCATCTTTGCTTCCAGAGAGAGTGGTGCAAACCAAATGTTCCACTTGAAATTATGCTCAATTGAGAGAATTTCCCTGCTGGTTGTTTCTCAAAGCCCCCGCTTAACTGGTGAGAACTAGAGCCTTTCATTTCTGTATGGAACCAGTTTACTATGCAGAATACATTGGAAATCAAACTCATATTTTTCCTCCTCAGTCATCTGGTCATAGAGAACTCTCCCACAAGGCCATAAATATATGCTGAAAGAGAGACATCAGTAAAGTAGGCATAGAACACAGATTGTTTGAGCTAATTGTTTATGTAACTGTATATTCATTATTTGGTAGGAATACAGAATCACTTTTAGCACATTATTTGACAATAGAGTGCTAGTAGGAATATCCAGATTTGTGGTTTTAGTGAATTATAAAAATTGAACAGTACACGATACTCAGACTTTTCAGATACATGTTCTTTTGTGTCTCATGGTCAGATGGTCACTTCTCAAGACCAGGAGTTCTAATTCAAATTATTTTTTCACTAAGATATATTAAAAAAACTTTAAAACACAAATGACCTTAATTATGATTCTCTCCAGAGTCTGGGAGAGATTCTCCAGCACAGACACTTAAAGCATATTGATATCCATTAGACCAAAAGAACTAAGTGACATCCGTTTTTGCTTCTCTGTGATCCAGATAGGAAAAAACAAAACAAAATAAAACTCACACACAAAAAAAATCCTTCTCTTTGCATGGGCCCCATTCAAATTCAACATTTTCTAGATTATCAGTTAATGAGTTGAACAAATACAGCTTTTTGTTATCTCTAAAATCCAAAGGTACTCACCAAATGATGGATATATATCACTTGTGGGATAATTATTATAATTTATCTTACATTCTGAAGAGGCTATTCCCCTATGTAACTAAAACCACTGGACTCCAAAAACATAGTGATTTAATCATACCCCAGTATTATTATTATTTTTCTTATTTTGAGGGGCTAAAGAGAGTAAAGTTAAGTAATAGGTGAGAGCCAAGAAGTTATGTGATTTCATTTAGGTAATAACTTAAAGAGGTCATCACTCTTTTGGTCTTAGTAACTATGCTGGATCAGTAATTAGTTCTCTCTGTGGAGTAAACCATTTTGCTTACCCCTCTAGCTCTATTCTCTAATGTGCAAGCCACACCCTCCTTGCCTCTGACTGTCAAATTCTGTTTTTTTCTTTTTTCTTCCATTGGAGATTTCATGATATTTTTGAAATCAGGAAACCAATTTTAATGGCAACTCATCCATGTCCATTTCTGTTCAACAAGGTTCTACCATGTTTGTTGAGGAAGTTTGTGCTGCTCTCACCAGAGCATTTTTCGAAATCTTAGGGAGAACTGTCTTAGTCAGGTAAGGGTGCTATAACAAAATACCATAGATTGGGAAGCCTGGAAACAAGAGAAATGAATTTCTCATAGCCCTGGAGGCCAAAATCCCAAGATCAAGGTGACAGAAGAGTATGTCTAGTTAGGGCTCATTCCCTGGTTCACTGACAATGCCTTCTAGCAGAGACTTCACATAGCAGATAGGGAAAACAAGCAGCTCTCTGGGGTCCCTTATAAGGGCACTAGTTACATTCATGAGGCTCTTCCCTCACTCTCTGATCATCTTTCAAAATTTTCACTTCTTGATACCATCACCTTGGGCAATTATGATTTCAACATATGAATTTGTAGAGGATACAAATGTTCAAGTCAGCAAGGAAATTGTTGTTAATATTCTTTTAGGGAAGATATTTAAAGGGGTTAAATGAGGGGTTGGCATATTCTAAATTCATGCCAACATTTAGTACTCCCTCTTTGAATATTATTTCATATTATTGGAGATAACAAATAATTATAAAAAAGAAAATTATTGGATTGACCAGAAGATGAATAGTTCCAGTTCCACAAGGGCTATCTGTAGGCTAGAGAGCCAGAGGAACCAGTAACTGCTAATTTTTAAGAAGCTATAGCCTCAGAAGAAGAAATAGCAATGATACAACCCCAGGTTGGAACTGAATGCCTGGAAAATCCCTGGAGAATCACTGGTCAGAGTCCACTTTGAAAGAATGAAGGAGCTGGAGTCTAATGTCCTTGGGCAATCACAGGAGCAATCAAGACCCACTTGAGAAGAGAAATCCAGCTTGCATATGCATCTTCTTTCTCCTTCTTCTATCTTTTTCCATCCAGACCCCCAGCCTATTGGACTGTGCCACTCATGTTCATGGTAGATCTGCCCCCTCAGTTTGCTGTTTTACATGTCATTCACTTCTAGAAACACCCTCATCCACAAACCCAGAAATCTCTTACTTTTAGACATCCCTTATTCCAACCAAGTTGACAATTCAGATTAACCATAACACTATTAAACTGCTTATTTTGTTTGGATTAAGGAAAGACTTTAAAAACCCCAACTTTCCTCTGGAATTAAAAAAAAATGTAATAGGAAGGATATAGGATTCATTGTTTCTTATAAAATAACAGTTTTGAATATTTTTAAGACACACAATTTGATATAGACTAATCTTGCCAGATGTTTAAGAATATACTGATGAAAGCAAATCCAAATAAAATAATTTCATCTACTTCATTGAGCAATTACATTGTTTCAAGATGAGGAAAGCTGTAGAAAATCATCTGTGTAATAAACTGCATTCAAGCAAATTTTCATGACAAGTGGATATGAATACCTTTATGTTATGAGGAAGAAATCCCCCTAATTGCATATGTTATATTTATAAGGAATAAAACAACTCATAAAGAAAATGTTATTTTCAAAATTACTGACAATAGCATTTCTGCTTCCATGTGGAAGTAACAGTATCTAAACCCACTCAAGAAGAGAAATCCAGCTTGCATTTGCATCTTCTTTCTCCTTCTTCTACCTTTTTTCCATCCAGACCCCCAGCCTATTGGACTGTGCCTCTCATGTATCTAGAATCATAGTTCTGCTGTAAATAACTAGAACCGAACAAAATACAGGAAAAAATTAAGTTCATTTATTGGACAACAGAAAGCACTACACTGTGGCTCCTAAGGTAGGCTAAGGAGGTGAGTGCTATCTTCCGACTAGTTTGGGGAGACCAAGGAGTCTAGAATTTATAGTATAAAATATCATGTATGAGGAAACTATAGTGAAAGAACTATAAAATTTGCATAGGCTTTGACCAAAAATCACCCTGTACATGCAGAGAGTGAGACCTCATGAGACAACAAAGAATAAATTCCTTGGAAAGAACAAGTACAATGAATCATTTGAATTACCACTAACCAGAATTGAAAGGACTTACTGAATATAAGGAGAAGCCAGTAGAATTCTTAAAATGCTCATGTCATAGAATTAAAGCTAATAAACCCAAATGTAATCGACAGAGCCTTTTTAAAAGCCTTAAAAGAAAGCATCAAATGTGTCAAATTGTTCTATGAGTAACTCAAATGTTTGCCTAAAAAATTAAATACAACAAAATCTGGCATTCAATGAAAAGTTCAATAATATCAGACATCTAGTCATAAACAAAGAGTCATAAAATGAGAGTAAAATGTGGGATATAACCAGAAAAGTCTCAGATAATAGACATAAGACACAGAAAATATAGATGTAATAGAGTTCACAGTAAAGAATAGTAAGACAGTTACTATAATTAGGAATATTTCTACGGTTGTAAATGAGAACATGTTAATAATATTCACAATTAAAAGGATAATTGCATATATTAAAAAGGCAATTTATACATAAGCAAAATATCATATTAGAAATCAAATTTTGGGGGCCAGGGTTGTGGCTCAGTGGTAGAGCTCTTGCCTAGCATGAGTGAGGCACTGTGTTTGATCCCTAGCAACACATAAAAACATAAATAAAATAAACAATAAAATAAAGTATCATATCCATCTACAACTAAAACAAATATTTAAAAAAAAGAAATCAAATTTTCACCAGATGAAATTACCAGCAAACTGGAATCTGAAACAAAAGAAAACAACAGTGAGTTTGAATGCAAAGCAACAAAAACTAGTGAAAATAAAGAATATAGAGAAAAAAACTAAACATTCATGTTGACTCAGTGACCTGAGGGAATATCTAGTGTCTTGCATTTAATGGGAACACTGAAAGGGAGAAATCATTAAAGTATTTGAAGAAATCATGTCTAAACTTTTTCTAAATCCAGTGAAAATGAATATCAGACAAAATGGACTTTATTGACAAAATAACAGGGAATATTAGCATACCAAAATGGTTATATATACCAAGATGGCACGACAATCCCAATTGCATGTGCACTTAATATACTTCGTATGTTTTCATATATGAAGCAAAAACTGAAAGAATTATAATTGCCTATTTCAACCGTCTTTCAATACTTATAGAAAAATTAAACAGAAATCCAATATAATGTAAGACATAAATAGTAATATCAGCCAACTTATCCTTATTAATATTTATAGAAAAACTTACTCCACAATTTCAAATAAATACATATATATATATATATATAAAATAATTAAGAGCACATAGAATATGCATCAAGTTATCTCTCATACATACTGGGCAATAAAAGAATTTAAAGTAATTATTCAAAATAACTAAAATTATTTTAGACAAAAATGAAATGAAATTTTAAAAAATTAATTAATTTATTTGTTTGTTCTAATTTGTTATACATGACAGCAAAATGAATTTCAGTTCATAGTACACAGTGGAGCACAATTTTTCATTTCTCTGGTTGTACACAAAGTAGAGTCACACCATTCATGTCTTCATACATGTACCTAGGGTAATGCTGTCCATCTCATTCTACCATATTTCCTACCCCCATGCCCCTTCCCTTTCCCTCCCTTCCCTTTGCCTTATACAAAGTTCCTTTATTCCTCCTATAGCCTCAAAAAAAATCAAATTTGAAAACAGGTAAATGTAGACCTAATTTCTCTTTTTTTTTTTTTTTGCTATCTTGAAACACACTTTTGTGTACTGCCTCTTTTAGGAGAACTCTTACACAGATCCATCTCCCACAACTGTGCTAGTAAGCTTGCATTACTATAACAAAATACCTGAGATAATCAACTTAAAAGAAGAAAGGTTTGTTTTGGTTCATAGTTTGGGTGATTTCAGTCCATGGTTGGTTGGCTCCAGTGATTTGGGGTCTGTGGCAAGACAACATATGATGGTGCTGATGAGTGGGAAAAAAAAAGAATGAGTGGAAGTGACAGTGGTCCCATAATCACTTTTGAGGGTCTGCCCTTTGGGATCTAGTTTTTCCTTCTAGGCCCCACATCTAAAATATTCCATCGCTACCTATTGTCACCAAATGAGGGAACAAGACATTTGGGGGACATTGTAGGTCCAAATTATATCACCAAAACAAAAGTAGGTGCATGACCTAGATTGGCCAATGAAATTAGCCTATCTATCTGGGTTCATCTTGGTGATATAATTTGCAAGATCAAGCAGAATCTTTTTATATTGGTCCATGTGCACATGTACAGAAAGAGGATTGCATACTTTCCAAGCTCACTAGTGTGACTGAATGTTTAAGTGAAATTTCCCCTAAGATGCTAAGACAAATGAGATGTGAAAACCCGAACTATGTTATTATACAAAGAAAAATACCCACATATGAAGTGCAAACAACTCTTTGACCCTTCACCAGATGAAGTTTATGCTTTGAGGAGTATTGAGAGAACTAAGATATTGCAATTTAATTTCTTTGGAGAAGACTGTTGCCATCCTATGAACTTCTATGTCCAAGGGGAGAAAAGCTTGAGACCTGGGTAAAGGAGGGAAGGAAACTTCTGTGGGTCCTCTCACAGAGTTTGAAATGGATTTCTACAACCGGAGACTCAGGACTGACCCTGAGTCACACCAAGGTAGCTAAAGCAGCCTGCACTAAAAGAACAGAGGATGTTGCATGGGGATCATCTGGACTTCCAAGAGGCATAATATCTCTGAGTGTCTTTTACAGACTAAAATAGACCACAAAGGAGATAATGGAGATCATTCAAAGTTATTTTAGGTTAAGTCCAACATGGTTTCCTAGAAAGGGAGACCACTGCAGCAGAAAAGGAGGTGTGAATATTGTATCCCTAGGGATTATCAGTGGATTTGATAGCAGCTACGTAAAAATTAAACACATCCATCAGGTTAAATAAATTGCAGTGTTCCTCAGCAATGGACTACTCCAAATAATTTTTGGAAACACCTCAAAAACAGAAGAATTAGCTTTAACTTCCTACCATACACAGAACATATGAAAATTCCCAGCATAGTAAGCTTTCCCACCTCCCTCTCTTCCATAGCCTCACATTCATCTTGGTGGTCTTGAAACAGTAGTTAGCATACAAGGAAAAAAATGTGAATGAGGAAAAAGAGCAGACACTATCACTACTTTCTTTAGAAACAAATAGCTATTAGCATCTAACCTTAGTTTGGTGGAAGTAAGGGAGAAATAGAATATATAAAAGAAGATTAAAGCAAACTACACAATAGAATATATATATAAAAAAGATAAATGCAAATAACTCAGAATAGACACATTCTTGGAACTAAATATTCTACACAAAATAGAATGGCTTCCAACTTCAGAGTGAGCAGGAAAGCTTTAGGGACTTAATTTACACTCAAGGTGTTGTGGTTAGAATTTGTGTCTCATCTAAATTTCAAGTTGAGACTTGATCAGCACTGTGGTGGTAATAAGAGGTGGGGATTTGAGAAAAATGACTAAGTCATGAGGACATGAATGGATTACTGCCTTACAGAAAAAGCCTCACATAGGCTTCAGCTTTTTTTATTATTATTATTCCAATGCCTTCTCCCTTGTAAAGACACAGAATTCCTACTATCAGGAATTCTGACACAGCAATATAATATAATAACTCATTTCTATAATGTATGAGTTATATAATGACATATCAATAAGGTGCCATCTTGAAATGAGAGATTAGGCTCCTGATGAGACACCAGACCTGCTGGCATCTTAATCTTGGATTTCCCAACCTCCAGCACCGTAAGAAATAAATTTTTGTTGTTCATAAACTAACCAATCTAAAATCTTTTGTTATAACAGCCTGAATAGAGTATGACAGAGTTTGGTTCCAAAGAAAATGAGACATGGATACAACAAATACCTAAAAATGTGGAAGCAGTTTTAGAACTTAGAAATAAATGTTGAAAAATTTGGAAGTGGATGCTGGGAAAAGGTTAGATTTCCATGAATGGAACATTAAGGGTGATTGTGGTGTAGGCTTAGAACAAGAAGAGATTATCTAAGAGGTAATTAACAGAATGTTGGTAGAAATATGAGCAAGAAAGGACACTCTGATGACGTCTCAGATGGAAACAATGAGTATCTTATTGGAAACTAGATGAAAGGTCATACTCACTATGAGCTGGTGAAGAACTTGCCCTAGAACTTTGTAGAAGGCAGAAGGTAGGAACAATGAACTAGGGATATTTGGTGGGAAAAATCTCTAAACAAAATATTCAGTGTTCTGCATAGTTTCTCTTAAATGCTCAGAGTAAAATGCAAGAGAGAAATGAGTTAAAGAAGGAAATTATCATCAAAAGGAAAACTGAACATGAAAATACAGAAAATTCTCAGCCTGGCCAAATAGGTAAAATTTATGTTTTGAAAGGAAAACCAAGGGTGTTGCCAGGTGACCTTTTGATTAGTATATATAGAAGAATGTATTTCTATTCATAGAAACAATGGAAGAATAACCATGAAAGCATTTCAGAGATCTTTCAAGCTGCAACTTCCAACATAGGCCCAGAGTTATCAAGACTTTCAAGGCAGAATGGCTTCAAAACTGGGGCCCAGGACACTTGCAGGACAGGCTGCCTCAAATCTCTGCTCCCAGAATTCTAGTGCAATACTCCTTGGCAACCCAGTTGTTGGTCAAGCAGACTCAGATACAGCTAAAGTCACTGTTCCAAAAGGTACAATCTGTAAAGCTTGGTGGCATCCATGTGGTTCTAACTCTGTAGACAGGAAGACTCTGAATATGACATAATATTAACTTTTATGGTAATATCATATTGTACTACCCAAACATGTACAATTTTTAAGTGTCAGTTAAAATTTTCAAAAATTAATTTAAAAAGGCATTTGAAGATTGAAAGGCAAGACTGGATAGTAGAAGTGAGGATGGTTTGTATGCAGATAGTACAGTTAAAGCTTTTTTCTTCATTGCGTTTAGTTGGTATTCATACAGGTCAACCTTATTTTATCTTCTGCTTTTAAAAATGTAAATGCATTCAGTTTTCACTTATTGCATTTCCTCTGTATAGTATTAGCAAATACTTGGGGGAAGTTATACCTAACTTAGCATCTTTTCTTTTTTTTTTTTCCTTCATATTCCTTGGGACCATAATGTGAAAATCAAACTTTGTTTTTCTGCAAATCATACTTGGTTTACCAAATTGTTCCTTAATGAAATGCTAAAATTGCTGTTTCACATTTCAGTTATATTTTGCACAAGACTCTCTCAAGCTAACTATGGAAAATTGTAATAGATGAGCAAGGCAGGGCCTGATGCTTCAAAATGAATTATCTCTTCCCTTTCATGTAGAAGATTAAGATCCAAATCCATTTTTTAAAGATTTAAAAATTTTTCTATTACAGAATAGTTTCAGAATAATTCAGTTTTATTATGTGCAATTTCACGTCCTTGTAATAAAATAGTCATAATGAATAAAATCAGTCATGTCCAAATTTAGTATTGTGGGATAATTTCCACGTTATCATAAGTAATTATTTGAATCATCAGAGAATATCTGAAAGTTAAATCTTCTGAATATCAGAAAGTTCTCTTGAACTTTCTAAATTAAATTTCCTTAAACAGACTCTTAGACTTCCTGCACTTGTTCTTAAGATCTTTCTGCATTATGGCTATGTCTCAGAGTTATTAGAAATGAAGGGACTCTTTATACAACAGGTCAGTATAGCATCAGTACCCAAAAATACATATAAGGATTTGTATATGTGTTTGTGTGTGTGTGTGTGTGTGTGTGTATACACACATGCCATCTTCCTTTGTGCTTTATATGGTATAATTATTCTTCTCAAATTGTGTACTTAAAGTAATATGTATTGATTCAAAGCCTTAAAACAGATGAAAAAGTGGGGATTTAAAATACATATATGTGTGTGTGTGTAATACATCTATCTATATAATATTATATATATATATATATATATATATATATATATATATATACATACATATATATGTGTGTGTGTGTGTGTGTGTATAATATTCCAAATCTCCCAGTTCAGAAATATGAGCTATGTCACACTCACTAGCTAGGGGAACTCTGTTTTCTCACCCATAAAATGGAAACAACAACATTTGGAAAATAGGAGTAAAGTGTTGGTGACAGATAAATGAGATAAATTTGAAGTACTTAACATAGTACCTGGTCCATACATTTAATTAATTTGTATCTGGAGCTAATTACTTCAGATGAACTTGGTTATTAGTTGCTTTAACATCAATTACATTTAGGAATTCCCTATTACATTACTATAAGTCTATAGTTATTGTGGATAAAGATGAATGTGACTCCTATCAAAGGCCAGGAAAATTCTCTTACCTAATGCTCAGAGGTAACATAAATGAGCCACCTAGAGCTGTCTAAGGATTAAAACTTGTGCTGACTTCAAGAAAATTATTAACCTGAGCTTAATCCCGGAATGATTAAGACAGTTTAAATACCTACTTATTGAAGCATTAAAACATTTAGAAAAGTACATGCACATTGGCATTAGGAAAATATTCATGTTTACTAGCATGAATTTAGACCTAAGGAGAAATGAAATCAAAGCTAAATTATAACAGTTAGAGGGAAAAAGCACCTTCCATTGCCTGTTTACACTTGATAGGTTTCTATGGGAATTTGTATTTGTAGCTTAATCTAAATGAATATGGATGGTTCCCAAATATAACATTTTATGTCCTCTTAAACATGAAACTAAGCTAATAAAATAAGAGAGAAGTGACCATAGGTGAGAGAATTTGGTGTTGTACTAAAGTTTCACAGTATGAGAGAGTATATAGCATTAAAGCCATGTTTCTCAACCTTGGTTGCACTTTTAAATCTTCTGAAGTGTTTTAAAAATATGTACATGCCTATGGTCCAACCCCTGGAATTGTCATTTATGTGGCTAAATAAATTTTTAAAATATTTATATCTTTTTGAAGCTCTTCAGATTATCCTAATGTGCATCTGTGTTGACAGGAACTGGATGAATGTTTCAGTGGGCCCAATACTTGGGTTTGAATTCAGGTTCTGTTTTTCACTTTCTGTGTGAACTTGAGCAAGTTATCTAACTAAGCCAAGATTAAGTTGCTTTGTGACATCATTTATTTCTCACTGCCTAGCTTAAGGTTGATGCTTTGTAATATTGTTTATAAAATATTCCCTAAAATATTTAAATACATGATTCTTCACCATGCCCTGTCCATATATGTATGTGTTTGTGTGTGAGAGAGTGTATGTATATATAAATAAAGACATATATGTGTATATGGGAGGGACCATACAAATACATATGTGTATATAATCTCCATGCTCTGAATATGATGAGATATGTTCACTCAGGAAAGCAAGAATTAAAGACAGTGGTCATCATCTTTGTTATTGGTTATTTGTGAAAAATGAGTACTGTGTTTGGTAAACTAAGTTTTTTTGTAACTGTTTAGTTTTACTCCATTGAGGCCTCACTTCCGGCCACTTACTTTATATTTCATTGAACTCATAATGGATAACAAAACTAGTAAGAGTATAAAAAGTGTACAAAATATGTAACAAACATAAAATATTATTAATGAGATATTGAGATTCTCTTTTTCATATAAAGTCATTGAAATCTTACAAAAGATCTCAACTCCAACTATGCACTTTTTAGGTGCTAAATAGCCACATACACCTGGTGGGTTGGAATGATGTGGTGTTGCTGCTTGAAAACAGTGTAGGCTTGAAGGTGGACATGCTGTTTGATCATTAGGTGATATGAACAAGTCTCTTCACATTGGTAACCTATATGCAAAATGATGGCCACATAGGATAATCTAAGTAAATTCCTTAAAACAGTATCTGTCATAAGTGCTCAGTACATGATAGCTATAAATATGTTCTTTTTAATTATAATTCTCTTTGCCACTTAGGCAATGCAGCACAGTTGTCAATGCTGAGTCAACACCACACCTCTCTGAAATCTCTCCTCTAGAGACACACACAGAAAATGTTCAAATGAATGTGAAAAACTAATATGAAATATTTATTACCAATAATAAAGAAGTTCTAACTGCAAGAGTAATTCTCCCTACTGTGTTTTCTGAAACACATGGGCCACATTCTATGATCAAACAACAGTGAGAAGCTGTCATAGTAGATTCTTGATATTATAGTATACAACAGCATTGAAGCTCAGAGCAACCCATGTAAAAATGTGCAAATTATAGTGATTCTTATATCTCTCAAACATATTTGACTGTAAAACCCTTGATTTTGTGTAACTTCTGTTAAAATTCTGAGAAGGCAGTGCTCTACAGAATATGGCTTGGTAAATATGTTGAAAATACCTGTTCTACTGGCTGATCTCTGTAATAGAGAAGAGATGTTATTCTGTTCAGGTTTAACAATAATGGTGCTTTAAAACAAACAGGCATGTTCTAGCTGCTTAATTGATGAGTTATAGAGATTTCTGGAACTGCCTATCTGACCTTATTTCGGTAGCCTCATCATATTCTTTTCAATGCTGTACATGATAAGAATTCACTCCTCATGACTGTAGTGACCAATGTGTCACCACATTGCTTAACAGCTGACCTACAGCTCACTACTTCACATCAAAATATTTAAGATCAAGTCATTTCATTTTTTCTCTTCCTCTCAATTTCTTTCAAAAATGTAAAACTAATTCAAAATCATGTGTTGAAACACGTTAATTAAAATTTTAATTAAGTTCCATCTCTGAGCTTAGAAATGTCTTTGATATGTAGAATTATACCACTAAAATATTCAGCCTTATAACCAACAGTAATATATGAGTAAAATACTGGAAATCTGTATTTTTTATTAATATACCTCAATAAAAATCATTTCAGTCTTGACTTTATTTTTAATCTTGAGAGGATTTACTGTCTGTTTAAATAGATATGAATAATATGGAATAACCTATTAAATATATTTTTCCTATAATACTTAAAAAGATTTCCCTCTTTTAAAATCTATCATGAAATGTATAGTAATTGTGAAAAGTAAACCTTAACCCAATTAAAGTAAATAGCCTTAATTTCTAGATACATGAGGTTGAATCACACCTGAAACCTGTAGAGATTGATAAGTAGTTTAAACTGTCTAAAGCCAGAGTACCTTCATCTGTAAAAGAGAAGAATTTAAGGTATCTACTTCAAAGAGATAGTGTGTTAGTCAGCCTTGTGCTGCTGACTGACAGCTATACCTGATAAGAACAAATGAGAGGAGGAAACATTTATTTTGGCTCACAGTTTCAGAGGTTCATTCCACAACTGCTGACTCCATTGTTTAGGGCCCAACATAAGGCAGATCATCATGGAAGAGGTGTGCTGCTCTGCTCATAGTAGCCAGGAAAGAGAGAGGGAGGGCCAAGGGACTACAGAGAAGATGAACCCTTCCAGAGCACACCATCAGTGACCCACCTCCTGCAGCAGTACCCCACCTACTTGGAGTTACCAACCAGGTAGTCAAACTGGGATGGACTAGTTTAGAGCTCTAATAATATGATCAGATTATTTCACCTTTGAATATTCCTGCATTAACTCAGGAGGCTTTTAGGGGATGCCTCATATCCAGACCATAACACCTATAAATACATATTGGGCACTTGAAGGATGAACTCTTAAGGAACCTCCATAATCCACCAGTGAAACTTCTGGCTCCTGTGGAAGGAACACTTCCTTTTAGTGTTATGTGAGACCTTTAAGCTGCTTCTGGCCAACAGAGTATAGCAAAGGCAATGATATGTATGTATTACATGCATATAAATGCATTACCTAAGAGTGGAACATTCTTCCAGAGAACATATTCATATCCTCCCCTTCCTTATCCCCATCCCCCAGCTTTCTGTCCACCCTCACCCCCCTTGGTTTGAAGGGTAAGGGAAGAGGTTTGGGGAAGTCCTACACATCAAGAAAGTGGCCTCTGGAAAACAGCCAGCAAGGATTTGAGGATTTGGTTTTTCAGCCTATAAGGAATGGAGTAAGGCCAACAACCTGTGAGCTACAAAGCAATCCTTCCCCAGTTGCTGCTCAGATGAGACCACAACCCTGTTGATGATCTTGATTGAAGCTTTCAGAGACCCTGATGCTAAAATTCAAATTAAACTGTGCCCAGACTTTGACTTAAAACTGACATAATACATGTTTGCTCTTATAAGTTTCTGTCTGTGGTAATGTTTTTATGCAGTTACTGAATTAATACTGTATATGACATAGAGTCAGTGCTCAAATATATTAGCTATTATTTTCACTATTATGACTATCATTGCAAATTGTTGAAATCTTAATTAAAAAATTTAATTTTGAATATTTGGTGGACAAATGAAGATGGTGTTTCTTATCCTGACCAATTCTTTTGCAGTTGTGGTTTCTCTATTCTAAATTTTCCATTTGTTTCTATTGAACAGATGTGCTATTTATCACCTACTTTTTTTCCCTCAAAATTATTTTCACAACTCAAATGGGGAGGAAATAGTTGCAAGTAAGGGTTTTTCTTCCCTTTCACATTTCATGTTTGCAATCTAAATACTCTTGATTAGAGAAAAACAATACCCATATCATGTATCCAGGTGTACAGTATACAGTCAATGAATATTTATTTCAGAATATGAAAGGAGGAAAAATATGTATTTGCATAAGAATATTTAGGCAGGAAAAGGAGAATCTGGGAGGTAAAAAAACTCTCTTAAAAAATTTTTTTTGCAGTTCTGGGGATCAAACCCAGAGCCTTGTGCATGACAAGCAAGTAAGTACTTTACCACTGCGCTACATCCACAACTCTCCAAAGACAATTTTTAATTAAAGTTAAACATCTATTCAAAATACATTTCCTATTATAAGGATACAATTCAATGAATTATCACTAAGTGAATATGTTCATGCAGCCACCATCCATGTTACATGGACAACATTTACTAGAATACCCCAAATTCCCTTTGTACCCCTAAATTTAGCTATTTTCCTGACTAGTAATAATTTTTCACTTTAGGGAAACAAACAAACCTCTTCTCTATTTGACTTGCTTTTTCTCCCCCTTATTCCACAAGGAACTGGGAGAAATATGCTAAAATCTCCATTGAGATTCAAATTTTCACATACAATTTTCACCTTAGTTTTGTCAAAATTTGCCTTAAAGTTTAAGGTCAAATTATTAGTTATATACAAATTAGAAGTTATAAATACGTAATGGATTAAGACTTCTCATTAAGAAATACCTCTCATATCTTTCTTTTTTTTACTATTTTTTTAGTTGTAGATGGATACAATATCTTTATTTTAATTTATTTATTTTTTATGTGGTGCTGAGAATCAAACCCAGGGCCTCACGTGTGTGAGTCAAGCTCTTTATCACTGAGCTACGTACGACCCCAGCCCTCATATCTTTCTTATCATTAGAATTTATATTCTCCACTTGGAAATTTACAAAGGATACAATTTTTTAAAAAAACTTTGGATATTATTAATTTTCTCCCAAGACATTTACATTTTTCCATTGAGTAGACTTTTAACTTTATCCCCTTTTACTTCATGTTTAAATATATTCTATCATGAAATGCAATAACTCCCACTAAATTTATGAAAAGGATAAGACCTGAATGGTATAAAAAAAGATATCTATACTCACTTGAAAATCTAAAATAGAATTTGCCGACCATGAAACACTGAATAGCTTTAGGATTAACTAAAAGTAACACAAAACTTAAGTTTAAGTAGCTAGAAGTGGCACATTTGAAGTGCTTGCTTTCCATCACAGTAAACTGAATTCTAAAATATAAAGCTGAACCCCTTCCAGGGCACAGAGATGGAGCCCTTGAAGTCCCCAGTTCCTGAAGACTATTAAAAAGGAAATTTAGATTTGAAGATAAAGAGTGTCTTTGCTCATGGGAGTGAAAAAATCCTCTTCTCACAATTGTCCCCCAAATTACTATCCCTACTAAACTTTGGTTTCCTGCAAAGCCTAAAGACTGAGTAATTAAAGGCTGTGTTGCTCTTGATTGTGCTGGAGCAAGTGGCACAGATCCACTCTTGTGAGAAAAGTTAGAATTTTATAGTAAAAGGAGCTTGAGATAAGAACAGAGAGGAGTTGATGGGAAAAGAACATGACTTTAGGGCAGAGGTGTCAGGACAAGAGTAAGAAAGATGGTCATGATGAAGAGTTATGGAAAATAATAATCCTACAAAACAGCCACAAAGAAAACAGCTCAGGAGAAGGGAGGGGAAACTAGCCAAGCATTAACCTTCCAGTAAATCTATTCATGGTGACATTGGGCCCTGACGTAAGGAGGCAAATACTGAAACTCTGGGAGACAATAAATTCCAGAAAAAGAAATGCCCATCCCTCACAATCTGGACTCCTATCTCTCCAAGTAACAATGCGTTTCAACCTTTCACAGCTGCCCTCCTGAGTTAAAAGTTTTAACCTACATAACTTGCCCCTAATTGCCAACAAGTTCCAAGGATGTACCTAATTGTACCCTATAAAACCCAAATCCTCTTTGTAACCGTTGGCCATTTTTGCATCCAGAAAATGAATCTGCAATAAACAGCTTCCCTGAATCTATTGAGGGCTGCACCCATCATTTTGTGCTTACATGTGAGACACAGCCTACTTTGAAAGGACAAAAGTCTTTAGGTGATTTTCTTATTTAGATTTAACAGAATGTACAAGTAAATTAGAATTTTAATCTCTTTTTCTTTATGTTGTAATTCCCTTTTAAATTTTCTCTCAACTTTCCAGTAAACTTATTTGCTTCTCTCTGCACAGAGAGTTTTTTCAAAGACTAGAAACAATAGGGTGGGAAAAAGAACAAGCATGAGGAAGCTCTTTCATAGATTTCTAGGTGCTGAAGTGAACACTCTCATTCACCAGGTTGACTACCTTGGAGAAACATCAGATAACAACTGGTATGGCTTGGACCTGGAATGTCCCCCAAGTCCCATGTGCTGAAGGCTTGTTCCCAGCTGTTGGGAAGTAGTAAAATCTTTAAGAATTGGGGCCCAATGGGAGACCTCTAGGTATATTGGGGGTGTGCCCCTGAAGGGGATTGTGTGAAACCAGTCTCTTCTCTCTGCTTCCTGGCCATCATGATGATGTCAATGATGAGAATGCGTGAGGGCCAAGTCTCATTTCCCCAGGTGTGAAGACTGAATACCGGAGAAATGCTGAGGCAAGCATAGAAAGCAAGTTTTATTTAAAGGACAGAACAGAGATAGACTTCTTTGCAGAGAAGGGGCCCCAGAGCTGAATGTCTGAGAAAGTAGAGGTGTCCTGCCTCTTTGATACATTTTAGAATTCCTTTGTTTTCTCCTCCTCTGCATCCTGTCTATGTGACTGGTGATCAAATGGGGAGCCAAAATGTGGGAAAGGAAGACCTCCAGGGTTGCCCTTACATGTCTGCCTAAATGGGCAGTAAGGAGCTACCCATGAGATACTTCATTAACAACTTCTTGGGAGGAACCATTTTCTATAGGCAAGTAACCTTGGCAACAGGTATAGGAGGAGGGGAAAGGGCTCTGGGGTATCAGCATTTGATTTCCTTTTCTTTCGAATCAGTCCCCATCTTCCCAATCTGACCCAATTATTTATTATTTACACTGACTGTCCCTTCAATGAGGTAAGTGGCTTCCTCCATCACACACTCCCATCTCTCAACCGTATGATGTTCTTTCTTGCTATAGACCCCACAGCAGCAGGGCCTACTAAACATGGACTGAAACCTCTAAAACCATGGGCCTAAAAACATTTCCTCCTTATAAGCTAAACTAGGACTATGCTCTTCAAATCCAAGGTCAGCCATATATATATTCTAAATATAATTACATATAATATATATATAATAAGTATGTATAATCAAAATGCAATATTATATATAATCTAAATATATATATATATATATAATATATATTTAATCTAAACATATTTTTATTCAGATTTGATACTTTCTAAAGCAGAATAAAAAAAGTAAATCCAGTCATTTTTGAAATTATTTAAAGAATGATATATACAAAGGGTAACAAATGAAAAAGTAAAATAAAAAAACACTTTGAATTTTAATATTTGCAGTGTTCACCCTAAGGAGCCCTTTTCTAATTGAATTGGAAATCAGTATTGTAAGGCAAATGCTGAACTGATCTGCACTACGCTAACAATTGATTTTTTTTACCCCTTTCATTGTGTGATTAATTTATTTGTTCTCAGAAAAAAAGTAATTTAGCCCAATGATGCTAAACAGCTTGTGTGTGCACACACAGGTAGCAACAGCATTATAAACCTTGATTGAGTTAGCCTCTATAATATACCAAGTGCTTCTAGCCCTAATTTTACTGAAGCAAAAATCATGTCATAGCAATATCATAGAACATATGAAATTGAACCTCAGAATAATTCTCTAATTCACTAGTATTATGGATTCTGTACACATTTTAGGGAGAAATCTGTTTTTAAAAGATTATTAGATTATTAAATGGGAGAGGTTGTATTCAAACATATTTCCATGAAACACTTTTAGTTAGATGTAGAAAAAACAGGTATTATTCTAGAAATAAAAGATACCTTAGCATCTTTGGGCTAAAATACTTTTAGCCCAGGTTTTATTCTAGAAATAAAGTCTCTTCTGCTATAGTGTGTGTTTTTAAAATGAAACTTTCACCCAATGTGAGTGATATATTAGAAAGCCAGTGGATAATTGCTGGGAGCCATTAGCCAAGTGGGTATGACAATTTCCTTGCCAGCGTACCCCATGTTGCTTAGTGGAAGGACTCCTGGAAATAGGACATTTTGCAGTGACATTGCAGTTAGGTGACCTTGCTCAAGGACCAGGGCGGATCCGGGATTAGGGTGTTCCTGGTTTAGGATAATCGGGTTTAGGGCGTTCCAGGTTTAAGATTATTCCTGCTGGGAATAGGGCGTATCCTGCTGCCTGAGTTCCCCTTGAGTTCTCACGGGATTCAGACAGTATTTTTTGGGAGATAGAAGCCCAGTAAATGTGGATTTGGGCAGAGAACGTGGATTTCCCCAGAACGTGATTGTAGACGGCTGGTGTGAGTTCGGGAATAAAGAGTTGCTGTTTGAATCTACAAGCTGTGTGGTGGCTTGTGATTGTGTGCCCAGCCAGACTGCGGCATTTGTACCCAGCCAGACTGTGGCAGATAATAACACTAATTTTGTGTGTACTAATGCACAGTGCTGTCCAACAGTTAAACACAGAAAACTGCACCCACCTGAATAAAGTGGATATAAACACATACACACACATACACACACACACACACCTCAAACTAATAACCCTCCCTCCACCACATCATGATTATCACAAGCTAGAAGTCTTTGAATACCCATATAAACTAGTAAATTCAGGTCTTTTCAAGATCAGATGCTGAATTTATTACAGTATTTTCTTATATTTTGGAAACTTTTAGTACAGGGAAAACCCTGCTACCATTTTTTGCAGGTTCCTATCTTTTTATGTTTTTATGTCACTGACAAAGTATTTGAGCATTGTGTTCTTAGTCAACTTCATGCTGCCATACCCAAATACTCAAGATAATAATTTATAAAGAGTAGAAATTTATCACCCACATTTCTGGGGACTTGGAAGTACAAGATCAAGGTGTCAGCATCTGGTGAGGCCTTCTTGCTTGATCTTCACATGGTGGAAGGACAAGAGGTAGCCTAATGCTGTTCAAAGCCTCTTTCTTAAAAGCCTACACCCCATTCACAAGGAAGAGTCCTCAGGGTCTAATCCACTCTTAAAGAACCCAACTCTTTCTGTCTTCATATTTGCAATACTTGAATTTTAAATCATTGCAAGTTCCTGACCTGATTTTCCCCATAAGCCTTGTCATTTTTATCACATCATTTGTGTAATACAGTTATGTATATATACTTCAGGAATGCGTTGTTATCTTCTAGCAGAAAAGATGGAACATTGAATAGATACTAATTCTTCTTTCTGGGGAGTAAGTCCTTTTCCATTGTTTTCTATGACTCTTAGCCCAACCCTCTAGAAGTAGTCTCTTATGCTCCTTAGCCAAAACTGAAGCAAGTACATGTGATATGAGCCCTTTGTGGCGACATCCCAATTTATTAACCTATTTTCTGCTGAAGAGGAAATACTACATTAGCAACAAACATCCCACAATACTAAAGTAATGGCATAACAGTATCAATCTATGATATAGACCCACTGTGGATACGGCGTTATCTTCTCTTAGAAGAAGAAGAGAAGCAGACACAAATCAAGCAGACACAAATGTTAACAACTATATTAAATAAAGCCTGAGTGTGTGTTCTGACCCAGAATTAGAACTAAATCTCATTTTATCCTTCTATCCTGGAATGCTGACAAAAAAAAGTGATCTCATTCATGGATAGGGTCCCTTCCCCTAAACCTACGCCAGCTCAGCTAGATCTGTGCTGGGCTTGTGTACTAGCACATTTGGATGCATTGGCCTCTGCTCAAGGAACCAGTGGAATTACAGAAATTTGTTTCTCTTCTAAACCATCTTGTCTTATAAGGATGGACAAGGTGTTTTTCTGTACTCTACATGTAACAACTCTACTTTCTCCCATTCTCTTCATAATTTAAAATCTCAACCAGTAATTATAAATTTCTCAGTAAGTTACAAATATCTGAAATTGCAAATTTCCAAGTAAGTAAACATATAATATGTTAAAGGAAAATGGCAGGGTCTCACTGGCTTGTAGAACCTGCCTTACCGGAGGACAGATCATAAAGTTCTACAACTGAGAATTTAGCAAGAAAAAAAAAAAAGAGATCTTCATTGTTCACCACATTTAAAGGCCAGGAGTTCCAATTATACTGAGAAATGAAACCACTCTGGGGAAAGAGAACTCACATCTTCTGTAAGCATTTCACATGGAATAACAGCAATCAGATGGGTATATGAACATTATATTAGAATGGAATATATTTAATGATTGTTTAATGGTGTCAGGCCATGGTTTCTAGATAGTTATGTCCCTAGAGGTCTACACAGCTCTGAAACCAGACTAATGCCCTTGGGTCAGAGAATCTATTGTGGGATATTCTTAGAAGAGTAACAGTGCGGAATCAGGTTCAGAGAAAATAGGTGCCTTTCCTGAGATGACCCAAATAATACTCAAGTTTTCAAACCTTGTTTTCATGATCTTTCTAATATGCCATACTGTTTGATGCTCTTTCTAATACACCATCTTGTTTTCCTGACCCTACCTTGTAGGGGTGGAAACCTTGGATCTTGCTTCACAGAGGAAGACTCTGAAGGTCAAGATTGGCAAACCTAAAAGAACATCATCATGTAAGTGTTTTGGGTTAAATTGTGCGCATCTCCACAAAGAAATGTTTAAAGTCATGATCTTCTGCACCTGTGGATGTGAGTTTATTTATAAAGAGGAGATTTACAGAAGTAATTCAGCTAAGAAGAGGTACTAATCCAATATGATGGATGCCTTTATAAGAAGAGAAGACAGAGACATGGAGAGCAGATGACCATGTGATGGTGGAAACAGATTGGAGTGATAACATCTATAAGCCAAGAAATGTCAAAAATTTCTGGCAAAAAAAAATAAAGAAAAAACAGTCTAGGAAGAGGCAAGGAAGGATTATCCTACATATTTCAGAGGGAGCAGGGCCCTACCAACAACTTGACTTCATAATTCTAGCTTCCAGAACTATAAGATAGTAAATTTCCTTTGGTTTTATCCTTCTGAGTTGTAGTGTTTTGTTATGGAATCTCTGGGAATCTAACACAGCAGGTATTTTTATATTCAAGCAGACACTGTACCCGGGCACAAGAAGACTATGGCAGACACTGCTGTCCACCTAGCCAAAATCTATCACTCTTTTTCCCTGTTGGAAAGCCCTGATTTGTTCAGATGTTGAACACTAACTTGCCCAATGTGTGCCTGGCCCCACACAGAGGATCAAATATGAATTAACAGATTTCTCAGGACCATTCCATCTCCTTTACCTGCAATTTTGTTTTTGAACACTCTTTTTATTTGCTGTTAGAATACCTAATATCCATGTAGCTTCTTCCACCAGCTCCCATGGTTATTTATGTTTTCCAATCAGGCTATAGTTATGAAGGGAAAAATCAAGAAGAGTCAGAGAGACTCAACCTAGATACCTGGCAGCACCAGTTGACTAATCCACCAATCCTGTGGCTTCTTATGTGCAACAAGATAAATGTCCTTGTTTACTTGGATTTTCTATTAATTATGCTTGAAAGCATCCTAATGGATACAAATGTGAAGGCAACAGAATGCAATAGATTGTCCATGTCCTCATTCCACCATCCACAGGCAGACAGGACCTGGGACCCTCTCTCCATCAGGTTCAGCATCACACAGGTTGGCTCTGTTTCTGCTAGAGGATGCCAACTAGATCAAACAAATCAACAGATTATTTCTGTATTACAGATTATTCATTTTATACTAAATGTATTTGGCAAAGACTTTTGCATTATTTAGTTAAGGAAGCAACATACATTTAAATAATACATTTTGTAGAACAACAAATAGAAACACAAAATTTAAGCTTTTCACATATTTCAGTTCTAGAAGTACACTTTGTAACTTAAAATGACTTCTTTCAATCACTCTTTCTGTGCCCTTCAAATCCCTTTACATTTCCTCTTGTGGTTCAAGATCTATAAGATGACAGAATCTAGGATTTGGGAAGGATCAAAAATTCATTTGACCCCATTACCCACCTGGTATTGGAATTCTCCCTACAATACCCTCACTGAAAAAAATTCTTTTTTTCTTAAATCATTCTTCCATTCATAGGGAGATCACTACCATCTGGGCAAGCCTACTCTGTCTACAAATAGTTTTGATGTATAAAAAGTTAAAAACTATCTCCTTGTATATATTATTTAAGTAGATTTCATTATACTCACTGAAATCATAAAGAAGTTAAAGTTCTTCTTCCACATAACAGCTCTTATGATGTGAAGTCACCTCATATCAGTTCCTTTCTTCCAGTCTCCTCAATCCTTATTTCTAGGAAACACACACATATTCACAACACCCAGATCCTCCACTCCTTCCCTGTCCTCTCCATATCCATGATAACTATACAACTTAGATTCCAACTTGGATATTGCTGGGATAATTGGTCACTGCTTTGGGCCAATCAGATATACAGTATCTAGACTTATTTTTCATAGAATAAATATGGGATACAGTTAGAGATTTCTTTGCCATATGGTTTCATTTTTCTGAACTCAACTCAGTTTATAGAAAATTACATTAAAATACCTCATATCCTCATATGGCTGCACTTACATCCATGTGGATACATGTGTGAACATACACAGACACACACACAAAGACACATATACAATCCAAGAGCCTGTTGACCACTTGTTGATCAGAGTTGTCTCCTTTTTTCTTACAGTCATTAGAAGTGTAATAAAGCATTGCAAAGTCTATAGAAACCCTTAGCTGCTTATGTGTTCTGCAGCTAAACCCAAAGCTTTGCTTAAAGACTTAATATTATGCTGGGAGCCATTAGCCAAGTAGGTATGACAATTTCCTTGCCAGCGTACCCCATGTTGCAGTGACATTGAATGTACGTGACCTTGCTCAAGGACCAAGGCAGATTAGGGTGTTCCCGGTTTTAAGGTTTTAAGATAATCGTGTTTAGGGCGTTCCCAGTTTAGGTTCCAGGTTTAAGGTTTAAGATTATTCCTGCTGGGAATAGGGCGTATCCTGCTGCCTGAGTTCCCCTTGAGTTCTCACCGGATTCAGACAGTATATTTTGGAGATAGAAGCCCAGTGGAGGTGGATTTGGGCAGAGCACGTGGATTTCCCCAGAATGTGATTGTAGACGGCTGGTGTGAGTTCGGGAATAAAGAGTTGCTGTTTGAATCTACAAGCTGTGTGGTGGCTCGTGATTGTGTGCCCAGCCAGACTGCGGCATTTGTGCCCAGCCAGACTGTGGCAATATTACGCCCACCTACCTCATCCCTATCACATTTCACTTTGATAGCTTTGACCCATCATTTCAACTATTGAATATTTTTTAGATCCTGAACAAACCAGCCACATGTTTATCATGCCATACTGCTTCCTTCTTTTCTTAAACTTCACTTGCCTCTATAGGTGGACATGATTCTCTTTAATTTTCACTCAACTGGCCCCTTTCCTTCAATTGGAGATACTTAGTCTTTGTAAATTTAAGTTTACACTTGACATTTACCTAGGACTTCTTTTAAATTCCAGGAAGACTTGGATGATGCCCATGAATTTCAAGGTAGATAACAAAGGGAACACATGCTCAGGTTGATGTCTGACCACTTTGCAATCTACTGAGCTATTCTCATGACCATTAGGACCTTGATCTTATTTTTTGAAATTCTTGAACTTTTGTTGTTGTTATTGTTCTTGTTCTTGTACTTTCCAAAAGTCCCTTTCAGGTCTGTTCCATGCTACACTCTTTGGACACAAACACTCATGCTGCTGATCTCTTGTTCATGTGGAACTCATGAGCTCTGTGAGTAATGTTCTGATACCTGGAAGCCATAGCTACTCTAAATATTGGCATCCACTTTATTCAGGAAACAGCTTTGAATAACTCAATTTCCCTACTGCCAAATCCCTATCCATTCATGATGGTGAAACCTGAGCTTAGGGTACAGAAACTAGTTATCGTCAAACTACTGTCATCTAAAACCTTCCCATTAGTTCTATCCAGTTCTTCTTCCTCTCCATCCAAAAAACTTTTGTCTTAGATATAGGCATTTATGTCCTTTCATCGTGTATTTTAACCAATGTACTATTGTTACCAGAATCCTCATTGCTTGTGGTATTTAAATTTTAATGCCTAAGAGCCACTTTTCTCTGCTCTATAGTTCCTTCTGACAGAAATTACTGTAATATGCACTAGCTGACCAAATGGAGGAAGTGTCCATAGGAAAGAAAGTTTATTAGATGAAAAGTAGATGATAAATATTTCAGAATATTATAATGATGCCTACATTTTATAACTAATAAATAATACTGCTGACAACAGAACTTAAAATTTTGGGATGTACTGCCAGAAAGCAGAAAAGTTCCTTAAAGTTAAAGCAATTCCTGAATTTTCAGTTAAAGTTTTGATGTTTGAAATTGGCATTGGTTAGTTAAAGTTTCAAGCATGAAGAATTACTCAGCTTTTCTGATATTATAAATGTTTCAATAAAATTTGCATTATTAAGTTGACCCTTATTTCAAAGTTAAAAATCTCTGTCTTAATACATTTGATCAAATGGCCTAATTCTACTGATGGAGTTATAGAAGTTTAACACCTCTTCCATGCTCTCTTGCTATGTGATCATTATTTTTCTCTGAAAAAAGTTCACTAGTCTTTGATAACTCTCTTACTTTTTCTATTATTTATCATAAAATTAATAATTTAAAATTATGCAAAGTATGCTCAATAATAATATAAAATAAATAATGTTATGGCTATATAATATTAATAATAAAAATTCCCATAATATCTGAGTGCAGTGGTGCCTGCTTATAATCCCAGAGACTCAGAAGGCTGAGGCAGAAGGACAGAAAGTTCAAGGATTTACCAAGGCCCTAGGAAACTCAATAAGTCCCATTTCAAAATAAAAAATAAAAATGGCTAGGGATGTGGCTCAGTGGTAAAGTGCCCCTGGGTTCAACACACCGTAGGAAAAAAAAATCCCATAATAGTAAAAGTTCCACTGATCACTTTTTCCCAGGCTTATTGTGATATAATTGACAAATAAAAGTCACATTATTAAAGATGTACAATTTAATGTTTATACACACAAATATAATTAAATAGTCACACTCAAGCTAATTAGCAACCCCATCATCTCACATATTTACCATTTTCTTTTCTTTGTATATGTGTTTATGATAATAACACTTAAAATCTACCTTCTTAAAATTTTAAGTGTACACAATCCAGCATCACTATCTAAAGACCGTGTTGTAATACTCCACTGGTTTCCTTTTCTACATCCCTCATTAGAAGTCATCCTTTGAGCCATATACATGCCCTTGTATATAGTCTCTTCACCAACCCTTAGCTGAATTTTCCTATTAGTCAGTACTCGTAAAAGCATAATGTTCAGAATACCTACATCAGAATAACTGGTGCTATTGGTAAAATGCAGATTTCTGGGTAGCACTGGAAACTTGCTAAATCATCCTATGGAGATGTGGTTTTAGATATCTACATGTGCAGACTGTATCCAAAGTGATTTTCATGCACAAGATAGTTGGAGAACTTAGACATGTTTATTCTACCTTTTTTCCCATTGAAAAGAATTATTTTCAGTATACAAGGCAGAATTAATGTGCAACCTAAAAATATTTTAGTGTTAAAGGCAAGGAAAACTATAAACTTGATGTTCAATCCCCACATTTTGACAAATGAGAAAATAAGCTAAGAAATATTAGATTGATTTGCCTGAAGTATAAAGAAAAAATGAACAAGAATTAGAACACACTTACCTGATATAGTTCCAGTATATATGCTTAATCTGCAGTCAATAAACAGGGTTCATATAGTGTGATTTTTATTCCCTTGTCCTGAAAATTGAAAATCTTTCTGTAGCTCTCATATTTTTACTAAGAACCAGTTCCCTAGGGCTAAGCATCCTCCTAACAACTTGCTAATATTTATTCTTAGTTACCTTTCCATAGTTTGTTCTTTATAAGACTCCTTTGAAGGCTACTTTATTCATTCAACAAATACATATTGTGAGCCCACTGTTGGTCAAATACAGTTTTGGTTAGCTGGGATATAGCTCTAAATGAAAACACAAAACTTCTTGCATCATGTTTGAATATAATGACCTTGCTTACAGGCATGATCTCATTGAATTCTTTATATGAATTATTCATGTTTAAATATATTTATGCTGTGTCTTAATAATTTACTTTTAATATAAGCAATTACTTTTTTCTAAACTCATTGGATTCTCCTCCCCAGAGTCTAAAGAACATACCTCAGTTTGTTTTTTCCTAGTCTCTTTCCATCATTTTGAGTAACACCATATCTTAGTAATTCCAAAGAAATTGGCATTGGTTATTTGAAGTTTAAAGCATGAAGAATTACTGACCTTTTCTAAATACTTTAATAAATTTGTATTATTCTGTTGACCCTTGAATAATGTTGGAGTTAGGGGCACCCATCCACCTACCTGAGTAGAAAACCTGTGTAAAATTTTGACTCTTCAAAAACTTCATTACTAATAGCCTGCTGTTGACCAATAATACTTATCAACAGCATTATCAATCAATAAACATATTTTGTACACTATGTTTTATGCACAGTGAAAATATGCCAAAAATATGGAATTCAATTACTGTACTGTTCACTTAGGTCAGCACACAGCATTTTAAATATCTCCATGTACTTCGCAACACTTCAGCTCATGACAATACCAATAGTAGGTGGTTAGGAAACTATTATAGTAATTCAAAGTATATTATAATTAATTGTACGCAGTATGATTTATTACTGCATCTTTACATTTATTTGCATTTCTTTCTACTGCAAATGGTGCCATGTCCAGTTTGTATGTGTAAGTGTTGATATATTTTAAAGTTTACAATAGATTTGTAAATGTTTTATGGTAATAAATGATTAAATAGATATTATCTACATATATTTCATGCATTCATGATATACCTAACCTTTTCATTAATTGTTTCAACATTTCTAGGCTATACAGTTCCTCTGTGAGTTTTTTAAATAAATTGTTGCAAATCGTTTCAAAAAAACCTCACATAAGTGGAACAAAACACTTCAAATTCCTGTTGTTAAAGCTACAAGGGTATACTGAATGCAAACCCTTAATGCTGACAATTAAGACACTTTGCTTAGTTCTCAGCAGAGAAGAGGTGGGAAAAATAGAAATAATGGTTAAGAATGCAAAGTTTCAGATAAACAAGAAGAATAAGCTTTAGTGATCTATTGCATATAATGGTGATTAAAATAAATATGCAAGGTGATGGAATGTATAACAACTATAAATGTGCACACATATAAAATAAACCCTAAAATATATAAAGCATGACCAAATTAGAAAGAGAAATGTAAAATTTAAATATATAATGGTAAATTTAAGATACATGAATAGCTAGACAAATATCAGAAAGGATATAGAATATTTGAACAGCATTATCAACCAACTTGATCCAATAGAAACAAAATACTTGTTTTATAAATGTACATAGAAGACTCTCCAGTACAGACCATGTATTAGGATATAAAACAAGCCTCAATATATTTATTCTTATTAAATTCCCTACTATATGTTTGTATTGTAAATTTTTCATATTTTAAATATGTTTTCATGCTTACATAGAGGATGAAAAAAGATCTAAAATCCATAATCTAAGATCCTACTCCAGGAACTAGAGAAAAGAGAGTGAATCATTTCAAACTTCAGTAAAGAAATAATAAAAGTCAGATGAGAAGCTAACAAGATAAAAAATCATAACTAAAAAATAAAATAGAATGAAACAAAGAGCTGGTTATATAAACATAGCTAAAAATTTTGACAAACTTTTCTTTTAACTGATTAAGAAGAAAAGGATGAACCACAAATTGCTAAAACCCAGGATAAAATTCATATAGACCTTAAACCAATTAAAATGATTATGAGAGAATATTAAGAACAAACAAATAAAAGGATAAACAAATAAAAATATTCGTCAAAGATACAAAAATTTGACCTTTACAGAGTAAAATAATAATAACTAGTAATTGAGAATCTTCTCACAGAAAAAAGTCTATAGCTAAGTGAATTCCATCAAATATTTAAGAATAAAACTGATCCTATATAAATTCTTTTAGAATACAGGAGTAAACACTTTCCAAGTATTATTTAAAGGTCAGTATTACCTTGTCACCAAATTCAGACAAGGATATTATAAGTTTAAAAATAATGACTATGAACCAATATTTTTCATAAACCCAGATCTGAAGTGTCTTTTTTATGGGGCGGGGTACTAGGGTTTGAGCCCAGGGGCATTTCACCACAGAGATACATGCACAGTCCTTTTTATTTTTTATTTTGATACAGGATCTTGCTAAGTTTTTGAGGGTCTTGCTTAATTGCTGAAACTGTCTTGAATTTGAATGCCTCAGCCTCTGAGTCATTGGGATTACAGTTGTGCACCATTGTTCCCAAACAGATTTTAAAAAGAAAGAAAGAAAGAAAAACAAAAACAAAAACACTTAACAAAATATTAGTAAAGAAATCCAAAAATATACATAGAGGGTACAATGTGGGGTTTATCTCAGGAATATCAGGTTTTTTGATTTCCCAACATTATTTATGTAATAGTCCATATTCATAGAATATGAAATAAATTTATATCATTATATTAATATATAAATTCATAAAAAGGTATTCAAAAAATATGCAGCACAGATTCAAGGTAAAAACTCTCAAAAGCTATGAAACGGAAACCTTTGGAACATGATAAAGGGTATTTATGAAAAACCTTTACTTATGATCATACCTAATGGTGAGGAACAAATGATTTTTCTTGAAGATCATGCACAAAACAAGGATGTACACTTTTATCACAGCTGAGTAACTGGATCTTGTGGCCAGTGTAATAAAGCAAGAAAATGAAATCAAAGTATATAGATTAGAAACAAAGAAGCAACATTGTCTTTGTTCACAAACAAAATGATTTTGCATATGAATCACAAACACTACTAGAACTTATAAGCAAACTTAGCAAGGTGACAGAATATAAAATCAGTATGTAAAACTATATTTCCATATATAAGCAATGAAAACTATGAAAATAAAATTGAAACAAAGATATATTTGTAATAGGATCAAAGATAAAATGCTTAGAGATAAATTTGACAAAATAAAATCAGAACCCACACACTTAAAACTACAAAGAATTGCTAAGAGAAATTAAAGATCTATCGAGATAAAAAGACATTCCATAATCCTGAATTGAAAATTAAAATATTAACATGGTTATTAACCCCAAACTTTATCTATATATTTGAAGCAATACCTATAAAATTCCCAGAATATTTTCTTGGGAGGAATTTAAGGAATTTGCACACTGATCCTAATGTGTATGTGGAAATAAAGAGAACTCGGAATAGAAAAATATGTTAAAAAAGAATAACAAAATTGGAAGGCTAATGCTTTGGTGTTGATATAAGAATAGATATAGGATCAAAAGGACAGGAAAGTCCAGAAATAAACACTCATATTTATGGCCAAGTAGTTCTGAACAAAATTATCATGACAAATCACTGGGGGATGTTGAACACAACATCTCTAGCAATTAGAGAAGTGCAAATTTAAACTACACTGAGATTTCATCTCATTCCAGTCGGAAAGGCAATTAATGATACAAGTAACAATAAATGTTGGAAAAGACGTGGGGACAAAGGTACACTTTTATATTATTGGTGGGACTACAAGTTGCTGCAACCACTCCTAAAAACAGCATGGAGATTCCTCAAAAAATTAGGAATGGAACCACCAATTGACTCAGTTATTCCACTCCTTGGTATATATTCAAAGGATTTAAAATCAGCATACTACAGTGGTGCACCCATATCAATATTTATAGCAACACAATTTACAATAGCTAAGCTATGGAGCCAAGTGCCCTTCAACAAATGGATAAAGACATTGTGGTTTATATACACAGTGTATATATTCAGCCATAAAGAAGAAAGACTTTATGACTTTTGCCAGTAAATGGATGGATCTGGAGACTATCATACTAAGTAAAATAAGACAATCATCAAAACCCAAAGGTCAAATGTTTTTGCTGATATGTGGAAGCTAACACAGGGGAGGGAGAAAAGTTCAGTAGATTAGACAAAGGAGAATGAAAGGAAGGGAGGGAATATTGGGGGGAATGTTGAATAAATCTAACATCATTTTCATAGGTATATATATATATGAAAATCCCTAAGTGAATCCTACCATTATATATACTCACAAGAATGGAGTCCTAATTAGAATAAGATATATTCCATGCTTATATAATTTTATCAAAATGGATTGTACTGTCATGTATAACTGAAAAGAACCAATAAAAAATAAAATAAAATATCTGTATTTAAGAACTAGTGTAATCCTAGCACAATGGCCCATGCCTGTAAAATAAATAAATTGGGGGGGGGGTGGGGAGGAGGATAGCCTTTCTAATAAAATTGTGTTTAATCAGTGGATAAGCTCATGCCCATCTCCCCTCCCAAATCACCTAACACGTGGTAGACAAACCCGCAGGTGACCCCCCCAATATCTGCTGCTTCATATCTATGCCTTCGTTTATTACTCTCCTTTTGAAGGGTGGAAGCACCTATGGCTAACCAATAGAAAATGTCAAAGGTTCTGGATGTCACTACTTAGGTAATATTATACAACATAGTCATGGTAATCATGTCTGTAACTACAAGATATTACATAAAAATCTGTCCTAGCAGCAAATCTTTACCACAAACACATCAGATAGAGCATTGATCTCTAGAATATATAAAGCACTCAAAAATCTTAACACCAAAAATATAAAATAAAATAAAATAATCCAATTAATAAATGGGCCAAGGAGCTGAACAGACACTTCTTGGAAGAGAATATACAATCAATCAACAATGTTCAACATCTCAAGCAATCAGAGAAATGCAAATCAAAACTAAGATTTCATCTCACTCTAGTCAGAATGGCAGCTATTCAGAATACAAACAACAATAAGTGTTGGCAAGGATGAGGGGGAAAAGGCACACTCCTACATTGCAGGTGGGACTGCAAATTGGTGCAGCCAATCTGGAAAGCAGTATGGAGATCCCTTGGAAAACTGGGAATGGAACCACCATTTGACCCAGCTATCCCATTTCTCTGTTTATACCCAAAGTACTTAAAAACAGCATACCACAGGGACACAGCCATAGTTTATAGCAGCACAATTCACAGTAGCTAAATTATGAAACCAACCCAGATGCCCTTCAGTAGATGAATGAATAGGGAAACTTTGGTGTATATATACACAATGGAACATTACTCAGCATTAAAAGAGAACAAAATCATAGCATTTGCAGGTAAACAGATGAAGTTGGAGAATATAATGCTAAGTGAAGCAAGCTAATCCCAAAAAACCAAATCCAAATGTTTTCTTTGATATGAGGATGCTGACTCATAATGGTGATTGGAAGTGGAACATGGGAGGAATGGAGGAACTTTAGATAGGGCAAGAAGAGGGAGGGGAAAGGAGGGGGCAAGGAGGTAGGAATGATCCTAGAATGAGTTAGACATCATTACAAGTAAGTACATGTATAAGATGTGAATGGTGTGAAAATACTTTGTGTATAATCAATGTCTTGAAAAATTGTGCTCTATATGTGTAATATGAAAAAATTACATTCTGCCATAATGTACAACAAATCAGAATAAATTTAAAAATATATATAAAAATATTGTCTCAGCAAACTGGAGTAAGAGCTTCCTCTTGCTCGCTTGAAGAAACCCACAAAAGCAAGAAATATGTGTGGGCTCTAGGCCCCAAGGCCATAAAAACACAAGCCACAGAATCACAGAATATAACTGTAAATTACTTTTCTGATAATGAACTCCCTCCAGAAAATATAAAACTCTTATGACTTAATAATAAGAAGAAAAATAACCTGAGACAGGAGGATTGCAAATTCAAGGCTAGCCTAGGAAACTTAGCAAAACTCTGTCTCAAAATAAAAATTAAAGGAAAAGGCCTGTGGATGTAGCTCAGTGAGTATTTACCTAGCATGCACAAAGCCCTGGATTCAATTACCAATGACTACAAAGTAAAATACAAATAAAGGAATAAGAAGAAAATCCATTTATAAGTAGGCAAAATACTTAAATAGACATTTCACTGAAGATATGGCTAATAAAGCACATGAAAAGAAATTCAACATCAATAGCTATTAGTGAAGTGAAATCAGAATATGAGATACAACTATACAATCAAATGGTAATTAAAAAAACATGAAAATGTAAAGTTTTCGTGAAAACTGAAAAATCTGGAATCCTCATTAATTGTTGATACAATTGTAGTAAAATACTACAGTTACTATAGAAAACAGTGTTTGTTTGTTTGTTTTTTTGGTACTGGGGATTGAATCCTAGGACACTTAACCACTGAGCCACATCCCCAGCCCTTTTTGGTATTTCATTTTTAAAGACGGGGTCTGGCTGAGTTGCTTAAGGCCTCACTGAGTTGTTGAGGCTGGCTTTGAACTCGAAATCCTCCTAACTCAGCCTCCCGAATTGCTGGGATTACAGGTGTGCACCACCACATCTGGCCAGCCTTGTTGTTTTTAAAAAATATATAAACATACACTGCCATACGAAGTATTGAAAATTCAAAACTGGAGCCCCACAATTTTTTGTCCCAAATCTCCAGCACTGTGAATATAATAAATACTGTTCCTATGATTATTAGGTTGTATCAGAAGGGATTCGCAGATGTTATTAAAGTTAATAATCTCCCTTTTGTGGGATGAGATTATGTATTTGGGGCCATTGCAATTGCCTGAGACTTTAAAAGCAGAGTTTTCTCTAGCTGATAGGAAAGTGGAAACCTCCCAGATATCTGAAAGAAAACAGTTTGTCATTCCACTATTGGCTTGAAGATAGAAGGGACATCTGACAAAGATTGTTGGTGAGCTCTAGAACTTGAGAGCAGCTCAAAGGAGAAAATAGGGACTACAGTGCAACAACTACAAGGAACTGAATTCTGTAAAATGGATAAGCTTGGATCATCATTATTTTTAATTGACAGACATAGGAAACAATCCAAATGCCTATCAACTGGGGGAATGTATAAGCAAATTGTAGTACCTACATACACTGAGACACTATTAGTAATGACAGAAACAGGTTGTGATTAACAAAATTCATTATGGTTTTACCTCTAAGTATTATGATAAGTGACAAGCAGATGTAAAAGATTATATAATGTGTGATTTTTACATGGGATTTTGAGAATGATCATATTATAAAGAAGAAAAGCATATTCATGGTTTTCTGATTTGGGGACGAGAGAAATGACATTACATTCAGGCATGTGGGTATTTTTTTGGAAACTTTGAAAGTGTTCTATAATTGAATTGTTGAGATTGTTGCAAGGCTGAATGGATTTACTGAAAACCATTAACTATACACTTACAGTGGAATAAATGTACAGAATTGAAATTCAACTTCAATATAATGGCAAACAATGCAAAATAAGATGAAGCCAAAGAAGAAAATATGATGCCACAACACATTCTTCTGCAAAACAATACTAAATATTTCCGAGGACATGCAGTAAATGAAACCTTCATACACTTCAGTAGGAATATAAACTATTTCCAAAAACTGCTTGGCAATGTGTATGAAACCAAAAACAAACACACTCTGTGAGTCAGTAATTACACCACTATGTAGGTAGTGTAATTTTGTAAGTGCAAATTTGTACCAAAAAACATTTTAAAAGAAACTAAAAATTTTTGCTTAGCCACTTTGTTCGTAACTAAAACCTAGAGAAAAGTCCTCAACAGTAAACACTGTTATGTTTTCATAAAAAGGAAAACTGCCCACTATTGTAAAACAACACGTCTGTATGACACAAGAACTTAAATAAATCTAACACATCTGATGTTGAGCAAAAGAAACCATACATTAAGGCTAAGGCAGGAGGATGGCAAGTTCAAAGCCAGCCTCAGCAAAAGTGAGGTGCTAAGCAACTCAGTGAGACCCTGTCTTTAAATAAAATACAGAATAGGGCTGGGGATATGGCTCAGTGGTTGAGTGCCCCTGAGATCAATCCCTGGCACACCCCACCCCCCAAAAAAGATAATATATAGTATGATTCATTTCATATGAAATTTTAAAACAGAAAAATGCAATCTGTATAGTAATCAGAATAATGTTTATCTTTCCAGGGAGGCGTTGTCCTACACAGGGCAGAGGGAAGACTTCCAAAATGCTTGCTATTTCTATATTTTATCTGTGACAGAATTATACAGGTATACACATTTGACAAAATTTAATAATTGTATACCCCAAATTTATCACTTTACTGTATGAAAGTGATATATCCACAAAGCATCAACAAAATTATATCTTTTTAAAGATTATAGTAGAGGGACAGAATAACAATGAAAAATAAAACAAAATGATAAACATTAAGAAAAATTAAGTGAAAGATATAACATTGAATTTCATGGAAATTATAGCCAAAGAATAATTTTAAAAGGAGTCATGCATGCATATAATAAGTAAATATGAAGTTTATAGATATAACAATATTTAGAGTGAGAAACTGAAGACTTTTCAGGCACCTAATATTTAAGTATTTCTATTATGCCATCTTTAAAGATAAAATAACAGCCATATTTACCCTCCCACACACTTCAGAAATGCAAGCAGTGTGTACTACTGAATCAGAAAAATAAATTATTATAATCTATCCAGAGAGCAGTTCAGCTTTCTAATGTGTATGCTTATAATTATACACATTATTAATGTAAAACTTTTATTTAAAATACTCATTCTGTGTCTCAATTCTTTGCAAAATACATCTTTTTTAGCATCTGGGATGATACATTTTTTAAAATTTTTTTTCAAAATACATATCTTAAGTTATAATCTAGACCACTAAAATGTAAATGCCTTATGCTTTTTCTTGATATTACCAAACTGAGTCACTGAGAAAAAAAATACATGAAATTTATTTCAACCTGGCTTGAGTTTACAGTAATCAAATTCCCATCAAAGGAACTGAAAATGGAAAATATTTTACTCAATATTCAGCTCCTTGCCATAATTGTCCAATTATTGCTTTTCACATTATCCTTTCTATGTAGAAGGCATATTACATATTTAAAGTCTTAGAAAAATAAAAAACTGGTTTGTAGGATAGGATAGGAATGATAAATAAAACTCATTAAGCACTTAGTATGCACTCTAAGCATTCTATGACCACTCTTTCATTTAATCTTCACAAGAAAGCTATGAGGTAAGTGCTATTATTCTATTTAAAAGATGAGAAAACTGAGCCATAGAAAGTTAGGTTGCCTGAAGCCACCAGGAAGAAAGTGGTAGTCAAGAGTAGAATTGATCATTCTTATTCCAAAGGACATTCTAAGCCATCAGGTGGCTTAGCATCCATGAATATACCAAAAGAAACACATGTAGTTTAAAATATAAAATAAATGCAATATATCAGTCAGTGAGGAGGCTTCATATTGCTGATTCTGTTAAAAGCTCCCAAATAAGGCTACCAGTGCCCACGTGATGTCATAAACACACCTGTTCAGTAGTGACAGATGCACTGATTTATCTGTCCTGTGCTCCATCTCATGGTGGTTTCTCCAGGAACTAGCTGCCTGAACAGAAAAGGGAATGTTAGCTCAGCTCTGAGAGTCAACACTAAATCCACCTGCAAGTTAAACAAAGGTTTTCTAGGCCTTAACAAGAAGCACTCACATACATCACACAAACCTCAGACACAACCTGATGATATGGGAATCGTCCTGTCCAGTGCCATTCATTGGATCAATTCAATGCTTTCTGGGAAAATAACTATATAATGAGTTATAGGGCAGAACCTCAGCATAACACAATGAAGTGAGCATGGTGGAATTGCAAGATCCTGCATTTACTCTCTGGCCCTAATAAATTCTGTGTGACCTTCTGTAAATTGCCTCTCAAGGCCCAAGATCTTCATTTGACAAAGCACAAACTATATACACTTTATAGAATTTATGGGCCCATGAAATGAGGTAGCCACCATGATGCTTATTAACAAAGAGCCCATAAGAAACTACCAAGAGTTAAATATCTACAAACCATTGCCAAAGGCTGCAGAGATAAGACTCCTGAGAGGAAAACACTCCAGCAGTGTTGGAAAAGAATCAGATAAAAACTAAACAAGTGCTGCAGAAGAATAATTTTCTCAAAATAATACACACCTGGGTCAAAATGGGTCACATTTGTAATTTGATCCATGATTAAGATTTCCACGAAGTTATTCCTGTGGTGTCACGAAGCTTACGAAGCTTACGTTATTGAAGCAGTATTTTGAAAACAAAGTTGATATTTATCAGTTATGTTGTGACCCTGCATGACATAAGTGCCTGAGGATATTAAAATACTGCACATAACACCTTTAGAGCATACCTTTAGAAGCCATCAATCTTTCAATAATCTAAGATCTTTAATTCATGCATAAAGACTTGTGAAAACTTGTATAACCAAGTTAAACAAATACAATAGAAATATAATTTTTATTCCATTGGAAATCTATTTTATTCTGAGTTTGAAGTATAAAGATATTTTCTCTCATCCTCCTCTATGGTGCATAAAAAGGATTACTCTTAAGGAAAAAAAAAGAACTTCTTTCAAAAAAATCATGCAATTAAAAGAAAAAGTAAAGTTTCAGTATATTTTCCAAGGCCAATTCTAATGAAAAACTTACTATCATATTTCAGTAGCAATTAAAACTACAAGAATGGTATTTTCAGGTAATTAAAACTAGCTAACACAACAGAGAAGCCTCAAAATCATTGGCTTAACAAAATAAAGGCTTAATTCCTGCTCTTGCAAAGTCTGATGCAAGCCAGGCAACCCTCTTTGATTTCAATACTAGGCCATGTGGGACATCTGAGGTCTCCAAAGCAGTGGAAGAGAGAGAAGCTGCCCATTAACTCTTAAGTGCCTTAGATCAGAAGAGAGAGGTATCATTGCACATACATTCCATTGTCCAGAATTCATCATAAAAACCCAACAGAGCTGTGAGGGAAGCTGAGGAAAATCTACAGAAGGCTGGCAAGTCCTAACTGACTTAAGTAATCTTCCACATGGTAATTCTCCCAGATGTATTTCTGTTCGGAATAGTTTATTACTTTCAATTCCAGCCTACAGAAGTATTTCATACTAGATAGCAAAATAAAAATATTTTTAGTTTTCTGTTTAGATTTCCCACTCAGTTCTCTATAAACATAACTTCTTGTACGGCCTTGAACACAGTTACAACAATATGGTATTATTACTATACTATGATAACTTATGAGTCTTCACCTCCAAGATCTTTGAAGTGGCAGCCCAGCCATCTCAGTAGCATTCACTATGTGACTACAGGAAGCTGATTACCAGGTGTCTGACCAAACATATTTGCCTCAGGATTCAGGTAATGATGAATGCTTCCTAAAACATATTTAGAAATAGGCCTTCCTTTTCTCTTTAAAATAAGAAACAAAAAAGGTAGGCCTGGCCTGATGGCACATGCCTGTAATCCCAGCAGCTCAGGAGACTGAGGCAGGAGGATCACTTCTCAAAGTCAGCCTCAGAAAAAGTGAGGCTAAGCAACTCGGTGAGATCCTGTCTCTAAACAAAATACAAATTAAGGCTGGGGATGTGGTTCAGTGGTCGAGTGCCCCTGAGTTCAATCTCAGATACCTGTCCCCAATGTAATTTGTGCTCAAATATTAATCATGTGCCCTACAACTTCTAATAAAGATCAAGTAAGCTCCTATGAGACTGATTTTTCTCAGATAACAATAATAAATGCTGGAATAATCATCTAAACAACTGCAAGAGGGTGTGGAAAGCAAAGAAAAGGAGGAAGGGAAGGAAGATGTGAAAGAAAAGGGAAAGGAGGAAGAGGACAAAGAGTATTGAGGAGTGGAAAATTCTGGAAAAAGAATCATCACTTAGAAGGAGGAAGCAGCCCTGGGTCCTTTCTACTTTGTAGGTCTTTCTGCTCTGAAGGACCTTCACAGTCTGGCATAGTAAGAGTGGCTAAAAATGTGATAGAAAACCCACCTTATTTCTAGGTTAAAGAACTAGAAAATGGGGTTTGGGTCAACCACTGGAAAATGAGAAACAGTTCCTGTAGAAGTTGGGCAGAGATATAGGCCAAAATTTCATACCTTCCATACAACTAAGCCTAAATCCCTGGCTCCCACCTACACCATTCCTGTATATGAACAATGCCAAGAAAAGAGTAGCATTCACCTGAGATGTTTCTTGCTACCCAAGAGAGAGTTTGCCACTTGAAACAAACTAGTTTAATTACTGAAGCACGCCAAAGTCTATACTCTTTGGGAAAAATATAACAGAATATGAAATCTTCACAATATAACCCTAGGTCAAGTTAATCAACATACAAACGAGCAGGAAAACATGACCTGTTCTCAAGGTGGAAAAAAATCAGTCAACTGACAATGATCCAAGATGATTCAGATGTTGGAATTAGAACTGGAAATTAAAGGCAATTATTTTAACTAGGCTCAAGAACGTAAAGAAATTATGTTACAGAGAACTAAAAGTAAGAAGTCTTAACAGAAAAAAAATTTAAAGACCATAAAGAAGAATCTAATCAAATTTCTAGAATCATGAAAATAAAGTATCAAAAATAAAATACTGGGCTGGGGTTGTGGCTCAGTGGTAGAGCGCTTGCCTAGCATGTGGGAGGCATTGGGTTCGATTTTCAGCACGACATGTAAATAAATAAAATAAAGGTCCATTGACAACAACAAAAAATATTTTTAATAAATAAATAAATAAAAATAAAGTACCCAAAGAATTTATTTAATAGTAAAGTGGAGATAAAAGAAGAAAGTCTCTGTAAATATGAAAAACGTATTGAAAACCAAATAGTTGAAAAACCTTCAGTGACTGGTGAGATGATGTCAGTTTCTGAGGCACAACTGGATTCTCCAAAGGAAAGAAGATAAAGTATAGAGCAGAAAATGTTTTTGGAGAAATGATAACAAAATATTTCTCAAATTTGTGAATAATGTAAATTTATATATTAAAAAATTCCCAATAACATCAGAATAAATTATATCTAGTTACAAGTTAATCAAACTTCTGAAAAGAAGTGATAAAAAGAAAATCTTGAGAACCATCAGAGAAAAATGACACATTAAGTGTAGAAGAAAAATTAAATGATCAAATGATTGTAGAATTCTCATGGAAAACAATGAGGCCAAAAGGAAATAAGATATTTGTTAATGGTTTGAATGTGAGGTGTCCCCCAAAAGCTCATGTGTGAGACATTGCAAAGGGTTTAGAGGGAAAGGATTGGGTTGTGAGAACCTTAACCCAATCAGTGAATTAATCCCTGATGGTATTAATTGAGTGGTAACTGAGGCAGATGGGGTGTGGCTGGAGGAGGTGGGGCACTGGGGGCTGGCTTTGGGGTATATATTTGTATCTGGCAAGTGGAGTCTCTGTCTCTGATTTCTGATCACCATGTGAGCTGCTTCCCTCTGCCATACTCTTCTCCCATGATGTTCTGCCATGCCTGGAGCCCCAGGAAATGGAGGTGCCTGTATATGGACTGCAAACTGTAAACTGTGAGCCTGCAAATAAACTTTGCCTTCCCTAAAATTGTTCTGGTCAGATCCTTTAGTCCCAGCAACAACAACAACAAAAAAAAAACTAAAATAATATTTTTAAAAGAAAGTTGTCAACCCAGAATTCTATATACTTGTGAAAATACCCTTTGAAAACAAAGAAGGAAACAAAACATTTTCAGATTTAAAAGGAAAAACAAAACGTTTACTTTTTTGCTACCAAAACAGTTGTTCTGTGTAAAGACATAGATATAGTGGAAATAAAGAGGACAGAGATATCACACAAATAGTAAATAAGCCTAAGGAGATAATGGTATGTGTATTAATATTGTACAGAGTGAAAAATATCAAGGAAAGTCTTATTAGAGACAAAGATAAATAATTCATAAAAATTAAAAGGTTAATGATTTCAAATAATTTCTTTTTTTATAATTGTTGTATATGTCTAATAGAAATTCAAAGTGCATGAAGCAAACATGACAGGAAAGAAATAGTCATATCTATATTAATAATTGTATATATTAATGGTTTCTCTCAGAAATTGGTAGAACTATCCCCCTCCCCCGAAATAAAACAGTCAAAATATAGAAGATCTGAACAATACTACCCGTGACTATGACCTAATTGTTATTTGTAGAACTCTCTGCCTATGAACAACACAATGCTCAGTGTTTACAAGTACACATGGTAACTTCACCTGGAAAGACCATATGTTGGGCTAAACATCAGCCTCTATAGACTTAAAAAGTACAGAGATCATGGAGGATGTTCACTGATCTGTTTTTTAAAATTTGAAATTCATAATATAATATTTATAGTAAATCTTACATATTGAGAATTTTAAGAACTTCCACATAATCAATGTACCTAGATGAAATTATAAAAGACAGTTTTAAAATTTTAAACTAAATAAAAATAAATCAACATTTTCTTGGTATATTTAAAATAGTGCTCAGAAAGATATCTATGGCTTTAAATGATCAGATACGGAATGGAGTATTTTAATAAGAAAGTAACAATGGAGAAAAATTAAAAGTAGAAATTAATGAAATGAAAAAAGAAACGCGACTGGGGCTGTAACTCAGTGGTAGAGCTCTTGCCTAGCTTGTGTGAGGCACTGGGTTCATTTCTCAGCACTGCATATAAATAAACAAACAAAATAAACGTTCATTGACAACAATTTAAAAATATTTAAAAATCAAAAAAAGAAAGAAAAAAGAGACAACAAAGACCCAAATTGGTTCTTTGAAAAATTAATAAATTTGATCAGCTTACAGGTAAAATGATGAGAGAGATATACAAATTTCTTGGAAAACTACCAGTCACCAAAAATTTACCCAAGATTTGAAAATCTGGATCAGAAAACCTGAATAAATATATAGTGGTAAAAGGCAATTTATTATCCAAAATCTTCCTATAAAGAAAATTTCAGTCCCATGTGGTTTTACTGTTAAAGAAATCACAATTTTCTTACTCCTTCAGAAATATAAAGGTAGGGAGGAATTCTCAACTCATTTTATGAGGTCAGCAAAACCCTAGTACCAGAATTGGGAAAATAACATATCCACATTGAGGGGGGAAATATACATCAATAACCCTTATAAAGAAGAAGTTAAAATCCTTAACAAAATATTAGCAAGTTAAGGGCTGGGATTGTAGCTCAGTGGTAGAGCACCCGCCTAGCATGGGCTAGACTGGGTTCGATTCTCAGCACCACATAAAAATAAAGGCATTGTGATGTGTCCATCTACACCTAAAAAAATAAATACTAAAAAAAAAATTAGCAAGTTAAATACAGCAATACATAAAAAATTAACAATAATTCACATCTGTAGACTTTATAGTTTATTCCATTTATTCAGCAAATATTTACATAAGGTGGGAACTGAAACCACAATCTTGCTATAAAGAGGAGCAGCCATAGTTTCATTCAGTAACAGATTTGAGGCACTATTTTTTTCATGGCCTATTTGACCTGTTTGGACAAAAAAGAAATGTCAACAGTATTTAAATGTATGATGTAATTTGACAAAGGCTTCACTTTCATTTTCTCCTTTTGCTCTAAGACAGACAATCAGAGTCATAATGGACAGCAAAGTTTATTTTTCCAACTTGAAACTGTTATTGATAATGCCTGGATAGATATAGCATTGTGTCTCCTCCCCTTATTATGAATAATATTTCCCACTGTGCTTTATGATTAGGAGATACCATATATGAATTGTTACAAATAATGAGGTGCCACAAGATCTAACACATACTCTTAAGTGGGTGGGCAAGACAAGTCTGTATTTCTGCCAGAAGGGCATATTACTGGAACCTGGCTAGCAAGCACACCTGGGTGGGCACCCACGGTCTGGGTGGTGTACTGGTTTATATACCTAATGTAGCACTGCCCTTCACATTGATTGGAGAACTCAGATGTACAATCTATATGATTGGCTAATTTTAAAATTAGGGCCAGCAAAAGGGAAGTGCTACAATTGGAACCAGTTTAAGAAATAATTATGTATTCTGAAAAAAAGACCACCAGACTTTCTATTTCTGTCAGAAAGACACAATATGCTAAATTATTTTTCTTTTTTATTTTCTTATTCCTATTTTTTGTTTTGTTTTGTTGTAGGGATGCACATTTTATTGTTTATTTCCAGTAGACCACGTTCATTGAAACCTCAAAGAGTCATTTCCCATATCCCACTTGGCTTCCCAGATTTTCAGAATTCATTCATGACTCACGGAACCCAGACTAATATCTGGTCTAAAACCATTTTACTTTGATACAAGGACTTTGGCTAAATTAAATGATGGTTCAAATGAACCATCTGATGGTCAAAGAAAGACAGGAAAAGAATCTAAGTTTAGGAGTCTGAAGCTCAAATTTTCCAGATATCACTTCCAGTGTCAAATATACGTCTTCACCTATATGTTTTAGAATCCATTACCCATACAGTTGGTGCTACAGTTTGGATCTTAAATGTCCCCTAAAACCTATGTGCCCAAGGCTTGTTCCCCAGAGTCAAACTGTTGGGAGGTTATGGAAGCCTTAACAGGTGAGGTCTACAGGGAACTCTTCAGGCCATTCTGAGGGTGCTCTCCAAAAGGACTGTGGGACTCTGGCCCCCTCCTCTTTTTTGCTTTTGCCCCCTGACCATGAGGGGAGCCGCTTCGCTCTCCCACATGCTGCCACCATGATGTGCTGCCTTCTCACAAGCCCCAAAGAAACAGGAACTTCATGGAACCTTCAAAACTGCCCAAATCATCCTTTTCTTTTTACAAGTTGATTATCTCTGGTATTTATAGTGTTAGAATATAACTAACACAATAGGTATAACAGTTGCCAAGGAATGTAAAATCATTTCCTGTTTATTTTGCCCTGATGCTTGACTAAAGCAGAAAGTTAAATTCTCTTCAATGTACTTGTAAGATCCAAGAGCGGAACTTCTGACCCTTCATCTACAGTGTCTGTTTTCTTTTTTATCTGACCAAGACTTTACCCTTCACTAATATGTCCCATCTCGGGTCATATAAATGTTTCTTCCTGCTTACTTGAAGATTTTTCTACATTCTCCTTTCTTGGATTCCTTATGTGGGAGGTAAATACATGGGTATTTGGTAAGTATAGATTGTCCCCAAGATGATGGCATTTTACTTTCAGTGTGCCACTATCTCTGTTAGCAATTATCCAGGCCATGTATAATGATATTTCTGACAATGTGATTTAATGTGATTCATTTTGGCTTAGGTTTATTAAATTGAGAGAGAGAAAAATGTTTTTAATAATGGAAAAGTGGTATTTTATGGCCTGTTTGACAGAGATATCTATTCCAAAATACGGTTAAGGGTTAGGGACACCCATTGGTAGAGATAAGATTTGTGTTCCTCCTGAAATCAGTTCTATTTTCATCTAGCAGTAGCAACTAACACCTTCTCCTACTCACCCAGCCTCTCAGTTTTATTAAACTAATTGATTTTATCTCACCAAATTCAAGATGGAATTTTTAAGGAGAGAGATACAAAGCAGAAGAGTCCAAAGACTATTTGTTTAACCAAAATAATGTACTATAAACACAAAGTACAAGAAATTATTCCCTGAAGCATATGTTCTTGATATCAGGTTTAAGAAGGGCATGAATTATTCAGATTAAAACTAAAAAAAAAATTCTATCACCAATGAATTTCTAAATCTATACAGTCTAAACACTCCTCCATGCCAGGAGAGTGAGCAGAAAAACATATCATACTTAAAATATACATTTACTTAATATTCACTTCACAAGCATCAGCTAATTTGAATTGAGGAGTCACTGGGTACATAGCAGTGTTAAGCATTTGACAAGGCTAATTCATCAGTGAAACTCACTCGCCTTCTCTCAAAGGACTTAGATTCCAAGGTGAACAACACTGAATTAATTAGGATGCATAAAATTTTTCTTTTTTACTTCTCATTTAGAAAATGGAACAAAGGCCATAAATTCATCTTTTGGGAGGTATTGGGGAGGATACTGGAGATTGAACTCAGAGGGGCTTAACCACTGAGCCACATCCCCAGTTTCTTTTTATGTTTTGTTTTGAGATCCTGGTCTTGCTAAATTGCTTAGGGCCCACTAAGTAGCTGAGGCTGGCTTTGGAATTGTGATCCTCCTGCCTCAGCCTCCTGAGCTGCTGGGATTACGGGAATGGACCACCACACTCAGCTCTTCCCATATATTCTAAGGTTTACATTTGGGTGGATGGAACACAATTTGGCCATTGCCATATTTTACAACTTTTGGACTATTTGATCTTACATACACATTTGCTCATGATTTACCTGTGTTTGTTACTCTTAGTAACTGCCTTTTGTAGCATTCCCAAGCATCTCAATATCAGGAACAGTGTTGGTCAGAACCTGTCTTTGCCTCACCTCCCTAGGCAAACACTGCACTTGACCTCCTCTTCTTCCACAGTCCAACCATGGGAAATATCTTATACCCCACCTCCCCTGCAGCTTCCTGGAGAATCATTAATTTGGAAAGGAAGGAAGAAAGGAATTGGTTTAGTTTGCATTTCAAAAACCTTACTGAATAACTTCTTATGTATTCTTAAAGAACCTAGAATTTTAATTAGAGAAATGACATGATCAATTTTATAGTTTTCTAGGGGAATAGAGAGCATCACATTTTCTTTCCTAATTTTCTCCTAGATACTATACTAGCAGCTGTGGCTATGAAATTGACTAAGAAATGGTCCTTTATAGCATAGTGATGATAGTACAGTAACAGATGCAGGCCTCTTAGAAAATAATTGAAGTATAATGTGATAATTGTTTTAGATAAGATGACATCAGTTAGCTTGTCCTGCATAACAAACCACCACAGAATTTAGCAGTTTAAACCATAACCATTTATTAACTCAAATTCTGTGGGCTGCCTGGTTGGTTCTGTGGTTTGAATGAACTTAGATACCCTCTTCAGAAGCCTATAGAATATTGAGTTAAGAGGGTGGCTAGGACTTAGATCCTCATTGAGACATTTAGTGGTTGGCTGGGGAATATAGGGTAATAGGGTAACATGTGTTTGTTCATCCAACAGGCTTCTTTACACAGAGGAAGCATGGATCCAAGATCATGAAAAACACAAGCCCTACGCCACAGTCATTTTTAATCTTCCACTTAGGTCAAGTTTGCAAATGTACCATTTGCTGGAGTAAGTCACATGGGAGGGCAAGTCACAGGCAGTGTGAGAAGGCCATGCTCCTAAGTCAGAGTGGAAGGGCTCTGAAAAGAGATGAGGATACTCTTAGTGGGAAGAATATTTAGCAGAAATTTTGCCTAGTTCCATCTGATACCCACCCCGCAATTCCTATCCTTCCCAGTTTTACAAATATATGCATATTCTCCAAAGACTACCGAAAGCATCATACATTATAGTATCAAAAGTAAAATCTACAACCTAGTAATCTAATCAGGTGCAGATGGGCATTGTGGATACAGCTCCTCTTAATCAGAACATATAAATTAAAAAGATAAGTTATCTAACTCCCAATTCACCTGAAATATAATTTTGATACAGAAAGAGAAAGTGTGTGTGTGTGAGAGAGGCTGAAACAAATACTCCTACTCCAAAAGAGAAAGAAAAAAACAAGTATAATGTTCAGACCCTTTCAACATGTTTCCATGAACTTTGTTCATTTATCATTGCCAATAAGTTATAAGGGCAAACTAGAGTTAGTACAGGAAGTCACTGTGAAAAAGTATAGATATATAAAAATAAACTATTGTAGTCATCTTTTCCATAATTTATCAGAAACTTCAAGAACACAACAAATAGGAAAGGAGAAACTGACTACCTATTAGAAAATGAACAAATCTAAGTCATATAAGTTTTCATAGCATATGCTCAGACATTTAAATCCAAAGAAATATAGAGAAGTCGGGAGTTGGCTTGGTTTTATGAACACTCAACTTAATGGGCCACACACTGCAACTTATGTGCAATATATATATATATATATATATATATATATATATATATATATATATATATCATGGACACACACAGAGATCAGAAAGCAAACAGGTACCTACCCAGGCACTCTTCAGTCTTATACATCAACTCGCAGAATATTATTTTGATCACATTTTAATTTTCTTTGAAATAAAAAGGAGTATAAGTTAAGATGACATAATTTCACTTCATTGAGCTCAAGAGAAGGAATTGAGCTGAATCATGGGAAATGTGTTTGCTATCTTGCAGCATTTCTTAGAAAGATTAGCATAGGTAAATACCAGTAATAAACTATAATTAATTGTTCGTACAGGAATTAGGGGTCATTTAATTCTTGATCCACAACATTTTTATCAACTAAATTTAAATCTAAGACCCTTCACTGTATTTAGCCTCTAGCTTGCATGACAAAAATTTTTTAAAAGATAGGTGTCCAGGGATACACATGGATATGCTCTGCCCCATTCAGGGAAATAAAGCACATACCATTTATTGTAGTTTTGTTTACAGCATAAGTTAAGAGATAGTAGTCCCATATTTGTACAGCAGGAAGAGTTAATAAAATTATCCCAACAATATAGCTGAAATGAATTAAACCTAGCTCCATGGTAATCAGTCCAGAATGTCTCATGATAGCCCAGTATAATCTAGTGACTTTAGTGTCAGTGCTGCTTTATATCTGTTAGAAATTAGATTACTTGCTGGGATTCAAGATGGTGGGCTAGAGGGAGGCAGCATTCTGTGTCACTCCGTGACCTGTGATTCAAGTAGTGGGAATATGGCTTCATGAGGAGTGATAGAGGATCCCCCGCAGCTGCTCCCGCACAGGAATCACGGCCACCATGCCTGCTCAGGGCTCCAGGCCTCAGTGACAGAGCAGGACCCCTGACTACTCACCCACACAGGGCTCCGGGGTGCCCGAGTGGGACCACCAGCATCAGCACCGTAGTACTCCTGACCATCCACCTGCTCAGAAATTCCAGATGCCAATCCCATGCAGGACACCTGCCACTAGGCATGCACAGGAACTCCAGCTGCCACTCCCACGTGGACCCCCATCTACCAATGTGAGGCTCCTCTGGTCACCTCCATCTTAGGACTCTTCAGCCACTGCCATAGTCCCCTGCCGCGGAAGCCTGCATGCACCTAGATACCGCACAGGCTCTGAAGACAGCCGACAGCCACAACACTGCATGCCACAGAGCTGCATCTCTGCACACATCGCCCAACACCATCGCCCCCTCCCCCGCACCCAGTCAGACTCCCCATCACTGAAAGCAGCCACCTCCATCTTAAGTCACCTTCATCACCATCTTTAGTTGGAGCAACTCCCAGTTTGGAACACCAGCTGGGCAGGTACCTAAAATCCCCAACTCCCCATTTTCCTTGGAAGGCGCTAACCATTCACATGGACTGCCCAATACAAAACAGCTCTCCAAGACAGGTGCACACAACCACAAGACCTCCGGAGAGAAAGGTCCCGATTAGGAAGTAGAAAGGGAGAGGGTGAGTGATCAGCTACAGTTTAGAGACTAATTTAGAGACCAGGAACTCTGAGGTCTACAGGTGATATAAGGAGATAAGACCAGGCACCCATATCACACGAGTATGCCCCAAAGGAGATCACTGGGGTGCAGTCACCCATCAGGGACTGGCGGGTGCCTTACCCCACTTCCAGGTTCCCTGCAACCAAGACCAACCCTCTCAGCCTGGTAACCTTCACCATTCTGAAGATGGAGATACCAGCAAACAACAGACAACCCCATCTGTGGGATGAGAAGGGAAGCATCAGAGATACTGATCTCCAACCAACCAATCCTTGTTTCTTCATTCTAGGTTTCTCTGTTTTGTTTTGTTTGGATTTTTTATTTTTATTTTTTCTCTCTCCCTTTCTATTCTCTTGACCACACATCCTCAACATAAGTGAGACCAAGTACTTTGCATGAATTAGGATACTGAGGACTGGGATGTCTGAATAGTATATTACAGTTGTGTTGTATAATCTCTTTTCTCCTATTTTACACTTTTTATTTTCATTAATATTTATATGTTTGTTTTATGTACTCTGTCTTCCCACATACTTGTCTACCCCAAATCACTTCCTCTCTCTTCTCCTGCTATTAATTATCTTCTTTATATTCCTCTGTCATGCTTTTTTTTTAAGAGAGAGTGAGAGAGATAGAGGTAGAGAGAGAGAGAATTTTTTAATATTTATTTTTTAGTATTTGGCGGACACAACATCTTTGTTTCTATGTGGTGCTGAGGATTGAACCCGGGCCGCACGCATGCCAGGCGAGCGCGCTACCACTTGAGCCACATCCCCAGCCCCTGTCATGCTTCTTAAGATCTAATAACTCTATATCCTCACCTCCTACCCCCTCAACATCTCATCCTACACCTCACCCCCAGTTCTTTGTCCACAATCAGAAACTGTAAATCCTACTGCAAACCTACTGTTTATAATGAAGATAATAATTGAACTCAACATTTCTGTATATGTGACCAAACTATAAATGTCTGAATAGCAACTATTTGGTATAAGGTTGTATATTGTTTGTATTGAGATCTGTTAACATTGCTCTTCTCCTCAAAGGAGAGGTATTGGAACCCTGCAGGAGCACTATAAGCCTATAGGGTAAAACCGATAACGCCTCAGATCCACAGTGGGAAGACTGTGGGAAGAATGTGTCCCAAACAGACCAGGATGCTACATTATTAGAGTCCATGGCCAACACAGCAGAAGAAATGACAGAGAAGGAGTTAAGGATTTACATAATTAAAATGTTCTGTGAATTAAAGGATGATATAAGAGAACAAATACAGGCAGCAAAAGATCATTTCCATAAAGAGCTAAATAAGCAAATATGGGAAGCAAAAGGCTACTTCAATAAGGAGATAGATGTTCTGAAAAAAACCCCAGAAATTCTTGAAATGAAAGAAACAATAAATTAAAAGCTCAATTCAAACCATCACCAACAGATTAGACCACTTGGAATACAGGACCTCAGACGATGGAGACAAAATATATAATCTTGAAAAACATGTAGACCACACAGTAAAGATGGTAAGAAAACATGGTCAGACATTCAAGAAATATGGGATTTCATAAAAAGATGAAATTTGAGAGTTATTGAGAGAGGGGAAGGCATAGAATTTCAAACCAAAGTAATGAGCGATCTATTCAATGCAGTAATATCAGAAAATTTTCCAAACATGAAGAATGAATCGGAAGACTAAATACAAGAGGCTTATAGGATGCCAAATGTATAAAATCACAACAGATCCACTCCAAGGCACATTATAATGAAAATGCCTAGCGTACAGAATAAGGAGAGAATTTTAAAAGCCACAAGAGAAAGGAATAAGATTACGTATATGGGGAAACCAATTACAACCTCTGCAGATTTTTCAACCCAGACCCTGAAAGCTAGAAGATCCTGGAACAATATACATCAAGCTCTGAAAAAAAAATAGTTCTTGAAACTCTAGCCAGAGCAATTAGAGAAATAAAAGAAATTAAAGGGATATGGATAGGAAAAGAAGAACTCAAACTATCATTATTTGCTGATATAATTCTGTACCTAGAAGATCAAAAGAATTCCACCAGAAAAGTTCTAGAACTAATAAATGAATTCAGAAAAGCAGCAGAATATAAAATCAACACCCATAAATCAAAGGCATTTCTGTACATCAGTGACAAATCCTCTAAAAGGGAAACAAGGAAAATTATCCTATTTACAATAGCTTCAAAAAATTAAAATATTTGGGAATCAATGTAAGAGGTAAAACACCTCTACAATGAAAACTACAAAACGCTAAAGAAAGAAATTAAAGAAGACCTTAGAAGATGGAAAGACCTATCTTGTTCTTGGTTAGGCAGGATTAATATTATCAAAATGACCATACTACCAAAAGTTCTATACAGATTTAATGTGATTCCAATCAAAATCCCAATGACATTCCTCATAGAAATAGAAAAAGCAGTCATGAAATTCATTTGGAATAATAAGACACCAGAATAGTCAAAGCAATCCTTAGCAAGAAAAGTGAAGCAGGTGGCATCACTATACCAGATGTTCAACTATACTACAGAGTGAGAGCAACAAAAACAGCATGGTTTGGCACCAAAATAGACTTGTAGACCAATGGTACAGAATAGAGGACATGTAAACAAACCCACATAATTACAGTTATCTTATACTAGACAAAGTCACCAAAAACATATATTGGAGAAAAGATAGCCTCTTCAATAATTGGGGCTGGGAAAACTGGAAATCCAGGTGCAACAAAATGAAACTAAACCCCTATCCCTCACCAGGCACAAAATTCAACTCAAAGTGGATCATGGACCTAGGAATTAAAGCAGAAATGCTGTACCTAATAGAAGAAAAAGTAGGCCCAAGTCTCCATCATGGCAGATTAGGCCCTGACTTCCTTAATAAGCGTAACAATTAAAATCAAGAATCAGTACATGGGATGGATTCAAACTCAAAACTTCTCAGCAAAAGAAACAATCAGTGAGGTGAACAGAGAGCCTATAGAATGGGAGCAAATTTTTACCACACGCACATCAGATAGAGCACTAATCTCCAGGATATATAAAGTACTCAAAAATCTTTAAAAAAATATTCCAATCAATAAATGGGCCAAGGACCTGAACAAACATTTATTAGAAGATGATATATAATCAATCAACAAATATATGAAAAAAAATGTTCAACATCTCTAGGAATTAGAGAAATACAAATAAAAACTATTGTAAGATTTCATCTCACTTGTAGCAACTATTAAGAATACAAACAACAATAAGTGTTGGTAAGGATGTAGGGAAAAAGGCACACTCATATATTGCAGGTGGGACTGCAAATTGGTGCAGCCAGTATGGAAAGCAGAATGGAGATTCCTTGAAAAACTGGGAATGGAACCACCATTTGACCCAGCTATCCCACTCATTGGTCTATACCCAAAGGATTTAAAAACAGCATACTACAGGAGCACAGTCACATCAATGTTTATAGCAGCACCATTCACAATAGCTAAACTATGGAACCAACCTAGATGCCCTTCAATGGTGAATGGATAAAGAAAATGTGATATATATATATATATATATATATATATATATATATATATATATAGATACACACACACAAACACACACACACAATGGAATATTACTCAGCATTAAAAGAGAATAAAATTATGGCATTTGCAGGTAAATGGATGGCTCTGGAGAATATAATGCTAAGTGAAGTTAGCCAATCCCCAAAAAACAAATGCTAAATGTTTTCTCTGATATAAGGATGCTGATTCATAATGGGGATAGAGGGAAACATGGGAGGAATAGACGAACTCTAGATCAGGCAAAGGGGAGGGAGGAGAAGGGAAGAGGTACAAGGGTAGGAAAGACAGTGGAATGAGATGGACATCATTACCCTAAATACACAAAGACATGAATAGTGTGACTCTACGTTGTATTCAACCAGAGATATGAAAAATTGTGCTCTATATGTGTAATATGAATTGAAATGCATTCTGCTATCATATATAACAAATTACAATAAATTAAAAATTAAAAAAAGAAATTAGAGAGTTGGGATTGTGGCTCAGCGTAGAGCGCTTGCCTAGCACGGGCGAGGCCTGGGTTCCATCCTCAGCACCACATAAAAATAAAGGCATTGTGTTGTGTCCATATACACCTAAAAAATAAATATTAAAAAATGAAATTAGATTACTTTTCCTATATGGACTCAAGAGTTCATGCTGTAGAGGAAAAAATGGCAAAAGAAACATTTAGTATCTTTTAATGATTTGGGGTCAGGTAGGGAGAGTGTATGTCATAGAATATTTGAGTGGACTAATTATTTTTGGTTTAGTTATAAAAATAAATGATATCAATGAAATAAAATAAAAGGCTGAGGTAGAAGAATCAATCTTAGTATATATAACTAGAATCAATATTATTTTAAGAATCAATAGGCCTTAGGTTTTTCATTACTTTTATTACTTTTCCACATTTTAGAGAGGGAAACTAATATTATCAATTAATTTCTTGAGATGACTTCATTGTAATACATATTTAAAAATATACAATCAGTACCAATCATATTTCAGCCTATCATAACACTGCTCTTTTCTCCTCAACTATTTATCTTATCCTATTATGTCCCATTTATGGGTGGCCTGTATATGTACAGGTTTAATACACACACACACACATACACACACACACACTCATGACAATGCGACCTGATGGGTTAAGATGCAGGCAGTAGTATGATATATCTGAAAAGAATTCAAAGATGTGTCTTGTAATCTATAGATTTTTTCTGGGTTCTCCCTGCCAAATTTAATTATTGGCAGATTAATCTATCCTTCTAACTAAAGGACATTGTTATAACAATGTATTTTATATTTTCTCCTAATTGTTAACATTTTGTTTATCGAAATATGACAAGATTCTACTAGAAATACATTTGAAAATTTCTTGTCTGAGGAACAGCACAGCTAGGGAAAAAAAAGAAGAAAAAATTAATTTGTAATAAGAGTAACTTCTTTTCCAAAATAAACAAGCACAAAAATTAAACACAAAAATTTGCTCTTTGAAATTCACATTGTGCATATTAAATCATTCATAATTCATAATCCTCACTGTAGATAGTCTATTACTTCATGTGCTATAAAATGAATTAAATGTAAATCTTAATTAACAAGGCTAATAAGAGGCTGCAATCAACATAGTTAATGTTGAGGTTTATTTTTTGTTTTTCACTTTAGAAAGTGAAAGCAATAGTTATATTCTTTAGTTTAGACCCTTAATATGAAGCATAATATATTTTATTGAGGTGAAAAATATATAACACTAAATCTACCCTCAGTGTTTAAACAACAGTGTTTAAAAATAATTATCATTTGAGAACCTGATAGAATAAACTATTTTTATATCAAAAAGAGACAAATGAGAGAAAAGTATAAATTTATTTGATGCTTACACAAATCAAGTTTTATGCCCTCGACACAATATGTTTACAAAAAAAAGAATATAATAAAATTAGTAATTCAGCCATTATTTATTGTGTGGATGCAAAATTGACAAGGATGAATAACATGGTCCAAGCCTTCAAGAATTTCATGCTATACTTGGGAGACTAATCTTGAAAATAAATTCCACTGAAAAGTGCTACATGTTAAAATAGAGGTAATCACAGCACATAAATAGAACACATAAAGAAGGAACACCTGAGTACATTAGAAGCACCTATGAGTTAAACACAAATGCAAAGCTGGAACCCCATCACACTCTTTGGCAGAGGATTTTTTTTAAATGTCTTTAAAGGCTAATAGTAAGTGTCAAACATACATCCAGACTGAGAATCCATGAATAAGGAGGTAACCTTGATATTGAACACAGCAGGGGAGGGTTTTGGTGTAAACAGCACAGGCAACACTCTGGAAATCTAAATACACATGACTTACTTTGGAACACATGTAGTTAAGATACGCTACAGAGCAGATTCTGGACAGCAAGAGATATTTACAAGGGACAATATAACTTAGGTGGTTTTGTGAGCCAGTACTTCTCCATCTGTAAAGAGAAGGGCTACTGAAAATGTTAAATGTGATATATATCTAAAATAATTATCCTAGTGCCTGCAAAGGAGAAAGAAGGCAGTATGTCATCAGCATTTTCATTTGCAGGTAGAGGAGGTGCAGCTTAGCGACATCTGAGATGAGTAAACGGGTGGGGTGTGAGGGCAAGGAGAAACTGAGGAGGACGTTTTTCCATGCATTCTAAGATGAGAATCTGTTCTAAGAGATCCGTGGATTCTAAGGATGACAAGTGCCAAGATGAAGACCCCATCAGGGAGCAGGATAGGAAGGAGGAAATGATGACAAGGCAGAGGATGTTTGTTGTTAGAGTCTGTAAACAAGTCAGGATGGCGCCTGGCATTTTGCCAGAGGGAGTGGTTTGTGAAGTATCGCCAGAGAGCCATTAAGTGTGGAGATTCCTTATTGGTTGACTGCTGTATCAAGTTTATGTTAATTAGATAAGCTGTGTGGAATGTATATATACCGCTCCTGTCCTACAATAAATGGCTTCCACTCCTGCTGTATCAGTCTTCACAAGTTCCTCGTCACCCCCCAGTTATTTTGCTGCAGCCGGACTGCGGCAGATGGTGGCCCGTTATGGGGAGCCCCTGGACACTCGGGGGTAAGTTGACGAGAAAAAGCTGCCCGTCCATAGATAGGACGGGAGCAAATCTGCTTGTCCCCAGGCAGATAGGGCGAGAGGAAAAATGGCCATTTTGAGAAAATGGAAAAGATTGATACAGTATGTTTGCGTCTTGTTTTGTCTTGAAATGTTGTATTGTCTTTGTGACAAAAATATGGAAGGTTGAGAAGTAAATTACTAAGGGAAGAAGGCACCCCAGTGGAACCAAGAATAGTTAGGGCATGTGTTGACGGATGCCCAGGAACTCTAGTCAGAAAGAAGAAAGTTCAGAGGAGGAAGGATTATCAGGAAAAAAGTTGCAGCAAAAGGTTATTACTGAATACTTTTCGTTATAGGAGGGTGCGTGAATGGGTGCGGCGGCTGCCACGTGCGCGAGCCGGTCATGGCACAGCAAGGACTTTCCAAGCAAGGGCAACCGGCTCTTCCCCGCCCCCCGCCCAGGGAGCAGGACGCCACTGCAAGAGCCCAAATCCAAACCTGTGCCCGGAAGCAGTTTGAGTTCGGGACACTCCCCAGGGCCATCTGGGGCTGCCCAGGACGCTCCAGCCTGCGGAAGATGCTACCAGCGTCCCTGAAGTTTGATCATTTCCAAGGCCAGTAACTACAATGGTTCACCCACACCTGGAAGCTAATGAGTAATGCACACTATTAAGGCCTATTTCAAATGTAAAAAACCTTGAAATAATGTACTAAATTGTTCAGAAGGTTGTTTTCTTCGTGCCTGCTGGAATACTACAGGATTTTCTTTAGCCATCTGGAGTTCCTGTCTTCATCCCAGTGCCAGTGAGGATGAGACTTCGGCTGAGAACCAGAGGAGACTTTGGATCAGGCTAGCTGCCTGCAGAACTTACCTGGACTGTGATTTACCTGGACTGTGAGTTAATCTATTGAGACACTGCTTTACCTGGACTGAGACAACAAACTGTAATCTACAACAAATTTTAACTTGGTATCTTTGCTAATGGTGTCATTGCTGGTAAAATTTTTCCAAGGGCTTCTTGCATGGAGCCATCAATTGGCTTGGTATTGTGGCATTTTGTTTCCTCCCCTTCTGCTTGTAGCAAATTATTTATGGTGTTTGTGTAAAAACCACTATGGTAGTTATTTAAATTAAACAAAAGGGGGAAATGTTAGAGTCTGTAAACAAGTCAGGGTGGCGCCTGGCATTTTGCCAGAGGGAGTGGTTTGTGAAGTATCGCCAGCAAGCCATTAAGTGTGGAGATTCCTTATTGGTTGACTGCTGTATCGAGTTTATGTTAATTAGATAAGCTGTGTGGAATGTATATATACCCGCTCCTGTCCTACAATAAATGGCTTCCACTCCTGCTGTATCAGTCTTCACAAGTTCCTCGTCACCCCCCCCCCCCAGGTTATTTTGCTGCAGCCAGACTGGGGCAGTTTGTAAAACTGTCAGGAAGGAGTGATAGAAGTTTACAAATTTCTTGAAAGCAAGCTGAGGCTTAGATGCCTATGGTGCAACTAGTTAGAGATATCTAGGCACTTGGCTATCTGAAACCAGACCAAGAAATATTAATTATAGGAAAAGACTCATATGGCTATCAAAGCTCTAAATCTGACTTTGAGCATCATCATTGTCATTATCATTATCATTATCATCATCATCAATATTAATATTATCTACTGATGTGTCCTGCAATTAATTGAGCCATTTATGTACATTATCTAGTTTAGTCATCTAACAACCTCAAAACATGGAGTCTTGAAAATAAAGGAACTGAAGTTTAGAGATTTTAGGAAATTATTCAAGTATTTATATTATTAACAATAATAACTCTATATATCAATATCTCATAAAATAATTAAGAATGAAATGTGTATAACTTTTCAATTGATTGCAACTGATGATAAATTTGAGTGTCACCCATTAATCTAGGACTTCCCAGGTGGCCTGACATCTGACTATCTTTGTTTTGGAAAGATTCCTATGGTTATTCTCTGAACCCAGGAACCAATTTGTGAACCCAGCAGGTCTCAGAAACAAGCTCTCTCTAAAGCCAGCTAAAAATTAGAGCCAGTTCTTCCCAAGCTGCCCGTATCCTGCTGCTTACCAAATCATGCGATTCCCTGTCCCTTCTGAAGATGCCTCATGTTGAGAGGATTGCTTATCTTTAGAAATTTTGATATGAGGGTTATATTTCTTTACGAAAAATGCCAATATATTTTTATGGAACAGAAGTCCTCTTGTGGCTAAAGTTAATATTAGGAGAGGTCTTCGTTTCACTGCTACCTCATAGCAATAAAAATATAAGAAAATTCTCAACTAAATTTGTATCTGAGAATGGAAAGGATGAATAAAACCTCCTCCTTCCCCCACAAAAAGGAAAGACTAAAAAGAGAGATGAGAAGCATGTAAGAGTGTTCCAAGAAAAAAGGAAGAAGGAGGGAAGGAGATGGGGAGAGAGAAGGGAAGGAAAAGAAAAATGGGGAAAGGGGAGGGAGAGATGAAGGATAGATCCATGGCAGAGAGATTGATGCAGACATACATATAAACTATACAAATTTAAATTAAGCCCTAAAATATATTACATTCATTTATTTTGGTCTTTCTTTCCTCCTCTCTTTTTTGTGTTGCCATAGTGGAGACTGAACTCTGGCCCCTGCACTTGCCACACAAGCGCTCCACCCCTGAGCTAGCCCTCAGCTCTTTTTATTTTATTTTGAGACAGCATCTTGCTAATTTTCCATGTCGGACCTGGAATTAGCGATCCTCCTTCCTCCTGAGTAGCTGGGATTATAGGTGTGCACCACCACACCTGGCCTTTTTCACTCATTCTTGATCAAAATGATATTCGACCCAAAGGTTATCAGTTTCAACTACTGGTTAATGAGGAAAAATTACTGTGATATGGTGAAACACTATTGGTTCTAGTGCTGAGAGGATAAAGTTTTATATTAACCATATACTTTTTAGAGTTAAGAAAGAAGACTGCAGAATGTTTACATATGGATAACCATAACATAAATTAGGTTTACACTTGCTATTTTGTTATCATAAAGTTGAGTTTCTGTTAACTAAAATATGACAGAGATTTCCCACACAATTAAAAAATGCCATTACAGAAAGATTTCATAAAATGATTATTTGTGATCCTAAGATTTATAAATGATTATTTCAGAAAATGCATTTGTTAGCATTTCTTTTTTGTAGAAAATTGTTTTGCACCTTTTTTGGAAACCATGCTAATAATAGATTTATTTTTCTCTCAATCTTGTGATAACGAACACACTGATTCTGATCTCACATATCTAATATATCCTATTAGTTAAAAACACAAGAGAAACTACCTATAACTAGAGGACTGGAGGATTTGTTAAGGAGAAGAAAAAAATTGTAGTACTTCTCAAAGGTCTATAAATTATTTCCATGAGTCTACACCATATGCTCCAAGAGCTTGGTTTGCAGTAAAACCGATGAAGTCCAATTCCAAATCTGCACATAGTAGTTGAATAAGGTACTGATTTTTCAGAGCTTTGGTTTTATCTTTTTTTAAAGGATAAAGCAAATAATATTAGCATAATAACTCGCATATGTAAATATAGGACATGTATTGAATAAAATGAAAAAACATGCTTAACATTATACTCAGCTTATAAAGTTCCCCCAAGATCTTTATATTCTTCCACTCTAAGCATTAATTTATCTCCTGTTTAAAGCTATAATAAAGCTATTTCTTATTCACAACTTTTGAACTATTTTGGAACACAGGCAAATGGCCACATTTCAAAGTCCATATCTGTCACCTGTTTCAAGCTCAACTCAAACACCTTGTCCAGGGGTCTCTCAAACGTAGTGCTCCACTGTCTTCTTTCACAGTTTGTTTCCCTTGTGACACATGCTTCACTGCTATGGAATTTGTCATTGTTTTCAAGCTGTTATCAGAGTCTCTGCTTTCTCTTCTGAATCAGATCTCTTCTTCAAAGACAGAAATGTCTTTCACAGCACCTACCAAAATGCTACATCTAGACACACAGCAGACAGGACCAGAAGAAATGCATGCTATGCTACCAAATAAGGAGACACATACAACTTTGTCGTAAACATCTTTGTACAGAGCGTGTGGGACAAAAATGGCTTTGACTGCAGTTGACTAATGATGTCGGCATTCTTCTCTATGACATGGCCTAAGAAATAACTTCACTGCCTATTTGATCTACAACATAAGATCATTATAGTTTTAGAACTATGGAAAACACTGATTAAACCAAATCAATAAAGAATGAAAAAAAATACAAAAACCAGGTCTCTCATTGTAAGGAAATGAATCAAGCCAGTAGTCCACAATAATAACTACTATTGTTAGATATTTAATATGTGACCAATGTGGTACCATGTGCTTGCAAAAAAGTATGTCATAGAATATTCTTCATTATAAGCCAAGAAAGTACATGACAGCTGGGGAGAAAGAGTTAGATCAAACACACATCCAAATCCACCCCACTAGAAAGAGGCAGACTTGGGACACAAAGGTTTTTCTGACTCTATAATGTAATTAACTTTTCCAACTGTGCTCTGCAGCGTCTCCAGGGTCACAAGCCTTCATTTGCTTAGAGAAAGAAAGTTTATAGGTACCTAGTGACAGAGAGAATATACAAAACTGAAAAGAATACAAAAGTATCTGTCAACTTTCTGATTCATCTCTAAAAACAATGACTTCCAGTTCAAGTTAAAGGAAGCTCAAGGTGAAAACTGCATGTTGCTTTCTAGTAGGCCTTTAAGATTCAGTGGCTAAGAATGAACTGCTTCTACTTTCTCAATTCCTGATTGACTTCCACTTCCGCTTTCATGACTCTAGCATAATAAAATCATACACATTTCCCACAGGCTCAGTAGTCATTCTGACTGATGTCCATCAATCCACTGGATTTATCAATGAATAACATCAGGCTTTGGAAATATGTTGCACATGAAAAAAGGAAGGCAAGACAGACAGACTTGATAGTATATCATAAATTCAGCTGCAGCTAAACATCCCCTCTAAAACAATATGCCTCCCCAAACTTCTTCCAGATCTAACTAGCTTCAGTGTGTCAACTGCACTTCCTGCAGCCATTCACTCCACACGCCTAGTTTAGAACAATCGCATTTCAGTGCCACCAGGATGCAGCTGATTTATGGTTCCAGGGTGGATTTTTCAGTGTCTGAGATTCATTCTGTCTGTTCATTAGTGAAGAGTTGAGGGGCTGAGTCTTATAGTGTCCTATTTTTTAAAGAGAATCTCAGCCAAGAAAAATATTATTTCAAGTCAATAACTATGCTTAATAAAAATGTGATTCTTTTCTAAAATTTGTGAAATAATAGTGTCTTATACAGACACCCTACTTGCAAATATTAAGCCAAAAAGATGCTGTAACAACTCCAATTCCTTTTATGTCCAAGGTCTGCCTCCTTGAATTGGCTGGTGACAGATCTGTTCTCTCTTCACACACTGCTCCAAAAGCTGTATCTCAGTTAAGGATAAAAGCCTCTCCTTGAGGACAGCATTATTCTTCAGGAAAGTGCATATACACAGGACCCCAGTTCCTTAAGAAATTTTTCATCCACGGCACATGATTTTTTTACCAGTTGTGAGTCTGTGATTTCACAAGGAGTTCTGCAGTCTCTCTCTCTCTCTCTCTCTCTCTCTCTCTCTCTCTCTCTCTCTCTCTCTCTCTCTCTCTCTCTCTCTCACACCTTCCAGTTGGACCACACAGTCTCAGTGCATCTCCCCAAAGTCTGAGACATTTGCCCACTGTAATCCCACAGGTCTCCTGTGACTCAGTCCTAGTGCACATAATATCATTTCTCACACCAAGCCCCTGTCTATTGTGTTATGAACTTCCAAACATTTCATGATTTTATTAAGTCTTATAAAATTCAGGGTTAGAGTCATTGTTAGGGGGAAGATCTTAGAAGAAGGTACTATTATAGAATATCTAACAATTTCCCAGCCTAACTGGTTCCTATTCATTTTCTTCTCTCACCCATATGTGCCTAGATTACTTTCTGTCTGAAACCTTCACACTTCCATAAATAGCTCACTGATATGTGTTATAGAACACCCTTCCAACGCTGCTCATCCTTTTCTTCTTATTCTTCATTGTATTTTCAAGGTTTCCCCAACTCAGTCTCAGCCAGAGGTCTAAAAAATAACATCAGCATTTCAGTTGCCCTCTTTTATTGCCTTCCAACATCATGAACAAAGAAATGTAGAAGCAATAAGCAAGTGGGGCAAGGAAACAAGCAAACCATTTGCCCTATGATTTTGTAAATGAAACAAATTCTGTAGTTACATGTCATAAAAAATGAAATGAACTTTTCCTTCGCTCAGTTTTCATATTGTTTAAAACCCACAGACCTATCTCCATGTAAAACTATGACTAGATCAAAACAAAATTGCTAACATTCATTTTCCCTAATTAGTGGCTTCATGTGTAAAGAAAATATTGTATTTACATAATTAGTAAAATGAATAATTAGGATTTAATTGAATTGTTGGGCTGTTTTCAACTCTGGAAGTTTAAATCACTTAAGTATCTATAATTTAACATTTGGCTTGCTCTTTATTAGCACTGTTTTTTAATTTTTATTTTTTATTTTTCAAATGAGCCAAAAGTATCCATGGGAACATATTGTATACTGCAGAACAGGAAAAATAGTTATGGATCTGTCACTGCAATATTAATATTGTAATTTTTGCCCCTGGAGAGTCATCTCAATGATGACACATTTGTGGTTAATGCGGCCTCTTTCTTGGGAGGAAGCTCAAGGGTTTTTTCACAGTATCTCTATTCAAGTTCTTCAGCAGGTGGTTTTAATGATTCACATTTCCCAATGGTATTTCCATCACCCCTGAGGAAACTGGAGTAAAATTAAGGAAAGTTTCATCTTTGGGCAGTAAAGAGACTTCCATGATAAACTTGCGACTTTCACCCCAGGTCTTTTATGTATGAGCCTATATCATGCTAAGGTTGAGACATTTATTTTTTAAAACTCAGGTGTAATAATATGCAAAGAACTTAAGTGGGTCCTGTTTCTTGCTCACCTAAAGTATCTTTGTGTGTTTGAGTGTGTAGGGGTGATTATACACCTCTGTTACACATATTTCTTACTTTCATGAAAAGTCAAAAATTTAACCTGATTGATTGGAGTCAACAAACAAAATTTATGTATTGTTCACGTATCTTAAGTGTAGAGAAGAGGTCACCTCCAAGGAAAATAGCCTATCTTCCTCACTTCCAGGTCCCATGTGTGGGTCTTGCTAGAGTTAATGCTTTCATGACCAGCAAGTGCAACAAACTCATCCTTTGAAAAAACAGTCTTTTGGAATTAGTAAAGGAAACTAAGATTATTAATAGAAAAGTATGAAGATAAAAAAGTATGGAAAGAAGATTATTAATAAAAAGTATGAATATAAAAATTATATCATGATATAATTATAGTGAATTGTAAAACTTGATAAATGCATGCACTTAACAGTGGGTCCTGTATTATATTATTTTTCTAAATTGAAAAAAATATATATACATTCTTATAAAAAAAATAGAAAGTACTAGGAAGCAGAAAAATTTAGCTTTAATCCCAATACCAAAAGGTCATTTTATCACTGTAGACACTTAGCATATTTCCTTTTAAGTTTTCTTTTTTTCAAAATACATATTTACCTAGTCAAAATTCTATTTATTACACTAAAATTTTAGCATAATTTTTTTATTAGTTGTTCAAGACAATACAAGGATCTTGACATATCATACATTTGATTCAAATAGGGTATGAATTCTCATTTTTCCACGTGTACAGATTGCAGGATCACATTGGTTATACATCCATGTGTATACATACAGCAATCCTAGTGTCAGTTTTATTTTGTGTTATTCTTCAAAATATTGGCTGAAAGCAGCTGTAATGTTCTGTACCAGCCCTGTTTAAATGAGGATGAACTCAAATTCGTTTCACCGGTGACCTTGGCAGCCAGTAGCAACAGCAGCAGCACCTGCTTTCAAATCTTATTCCTCAATGCTGGCTGCAAATAAGAGTCAACCATGGAGTTGTAAAAATTCCAGTCCCACCCCAGAATAATTCATGCATCCAGTGTTTTTTGTAGTCTTCCCAAACAATTCTAATGCAGTCAGCTTTGATAATCTATGCTGTAAATTTTGAAGGTTTTGATATTTTTTTTTTAGTTTAAAAACACTCTGTATTAGTTAGGGTTCTATAGAGGAACAGAATCAACAGGAAGAATAATTATAAAAGAGTGACTTATTAAGTTGGCTTATGGGACGAGAAGCTGAGTAGTCCACAATGGCCATCTACAGGCTGGAGAGCTGGAACAACCAGGCTGAAGCCCCAGAACAAGATGGATCCAGGGTGCTACCCTAGTCAGAGACCAAAGGCTTCTGAAGAATCTGCTTTGGAAGAGTGAAGAAAGGAGAGTCCAATATCCTCAGACAATTGCAGCAGCAATTAAGAATCCATTCAAGAAGAATCTAGCTTGCATCAGCTGCTGCTTCCTTGTTCTTCCAATTTTTATTCCATCCAAGCCATCATCCTATGGGTCAGTGTGTGCACGCTTAGGGAGGGTTTCCATTTATCCCACATGCCAATCATTCCTTGACACATGCTCACTGACACACCCATAATTCTCTGGCATCTCTTAATCCGATCAAATTGATAATTCAAATTAGCAGAATACAACAGACACTAGTATGGCAGTATGTAAAAAAATGGATGTGGAACCGATGTGAATCTGCAATATGTATACAGGGTAAAAATGGGAGTTCATAATCTGCTTCAATCAAATGTATGAAATATGATATGTCAAGAGGTTTGTAATGTTTTGAACAACTAATAATAAAAAATTAAAAAATTAAAAATAAAATAAAAGGAAAAAAAAACAAATTAGTCATTACACATTTGAAACGAATTTTTAAAAATAGTGTTGCCTTACTGATCTGAAATTTGAATGAGACTGTTTCATTTGAGACATGGATAGAACTAGAGATCATCATGTTAAGTGAAATAAGCCAGGCATGGGAACACAAGTGTCATGTGACATACCATTCATCCGTGGAATCGCAAAGAGTTGACCTCACAGAAGGTAAAAGTAGAAAGGTGGTTACCAGAGGCAGGGCGAGCAGGCAGAAGAGGAATGGAAAAAGGTTGATCTTTGGGTACAAAGTCATAGACAGGAGCAGAGATTATGGTGTGCTACTGCATGGGACAGTGGCTACAGATAATGATAATGCACTCTCCATTTGAAAAAGCTAAAGAAAGAATTTTAAACTTTTAACCACAAAGGTATGATAAATATTTGTAATGTGATTTTAAACATTACACAATATGTACATGAATATATACATCATGTTACCCATTTCACATGTATAACTTTTATATTTTTATGCATCAGTTAAAAAGAAAATTTAATTTTTAAAATAAGAAAAACAAAGAGAAAAATTTTAAAAAGAAAATTGACATAAAAAATTTTGTTATAAGTTTAAATACTGATAGAAGATAATTTCTGGCATACTATAAATATTGAGATTTTTAATAAGTTTATTGTGTTACTCAAATGTATCTAGAAGACTCTAAAAACATAGCAGTTTGATATTTAAAACCCTTTCAAATAATCCATGAACAAGTATTTTTTTAACATCCAGAAATTTTATACCATTCCTTTTAATCTTCCACATTGTATTTCTATTTCATTTATCCTGGATAATGTTATCTAAAGATAATACATTATTATAGTTCTAAGTATTTCCTGGATCACCATAACAACAAAAAATGAATATAAGTTGAAATTCAATTTTTATGATTGCCATATGGATTAATAGATTTATTCTGAACCGAGAAAATCCAAAAAAGCAGGTATTCAGACTGGAGGAAGCATAGTGTTATATTTAGAAGGCTGCAGGAGAACATTTAAATGATATTTACACAACCTCATATTTCACTTGGCCAAAAACCAATTGTCATCCATCAGGGGACTCCTGGCTCGGGAAAAATAAAATTAAACAAAGTAACTAACCACTATGATAAACGAGTGGTATTTGCAAAAGTAATTGTGCCTGTAAGCACCAATGGAGGGCAGACCTTGAAGAAACTCACAGACTTTATTGTTTCTGTCAGAGAAAAAAACTATGAATTAGAGGAAAAACACTGGCAAAGATGAGGATACATAGTGTATTGGTGATAACTTTTGACATTCAATAATGACCACCTTCTGACCAAAGATTTCAAGTGGAGCTGAGCAAAGCACATCATTGTTTTAAACACAGAGCAGATTGTTAACAATTTGAAAATAACACTGGCACCTAATTTTAAGAGTACTGCTGAGAACAATCTCCAAAATGCATGTCCAACTTGGCAATAACATAATCCTAACAAAACTGAAAGGGCAGGCTGCTACTAAATGGTATACAGTGCTCCAAGCAATGTGCTTTGACCAAATTATGGATATTGTTTACGTATTCTTAGGGTGAAGTGAGGTTTTCCTGTAGCTCTAAATGTTCCTTTGTTAGTAATAATGATTTTTTGATTTTGTTCTCTAGATCTGGAATGAGGTAGGGTAATGAGATTCAATCATCTCCGCAATGACAAGGGCTTACATTTCACTAGTGTTGTGATTCCATAACATGGAAAATTCGGACACTCCTTTGTCTTTTTCCTTCAAAGTCTTCAGGAAGAGTGGAGAGAACCATTGGAATTCTAAAACTATTATGAGGAAAGCTCTCAGAAGTTCTTGAAATTTCAATGTCTGCAATATTACCATTTAGACTTAATAACAAGTCTGACTCTTTAGGACCCAAAAGTTTTCACCTCTTGACTTAATAACATATCTTCCCATGTGATTTGAAATTTTGTTTCCAACCTCTGAGTCTACCATTAACAAAGTTATGACATTAACTCTTATAAGGGGCTCATATGATAGCTCCAACTTTGTGATCAACAGGCTCAAGCTTTATTTTTAGAAAAACATGTAAGCAGTCACTGACTAGATCTGAAGCCAGAAAATTGGATCCTCAGGGAAACACATCAGAGAATTCTTCCCCCAAACCATGATGGAAAGAATATTATCATGCACTGTTAAGAACTCAAAGGCAGTGTCACTCCAAGATATTAATCCTTAGATTCATACTTCTCAGTTATGAGGATATAGACCAATTGCCTCCAGACCAAAGGATATTCATTCCACTGGTAACAGTTTAACAGAGAATTATGAGGAAACATGCAGAAATAGACAATTGGAGAGGACAAACAATATCCTCCTAAGACCCTATGATCAAACTGATTACTGCAAACATAGACTACTTACCCCAAAGACAATAGCACAGACCAATTTTCTGATTTCCTAGTTTTTCATTTTCTTTGTTCACATCTAATCTTGCTTATTACAATATTTTGGCATACTCTATAAACAGAGTAAATGTATTCAGCATATTCTCCATTATCTTCATTCTGTTATCATTAACCCCAACCCCTGGAATCATCTTCTGACTCTAACGAAAAATGAGCTCTTTTGTTCATTTTCCCCTTAGCTACTATTCTGAATTTAATTCATAGCTAGATCTGTCATCTTTCAATTGACAATGCTGACAAAAAATATAGTAGTGATTTCCTTTCAAAACTTCACAAGGTAGATTTTGTATTATAGATTCGTTCTAGTTCTTAGATTCTATTACACTATGAATTTCAAACTCCCTTATTGTAAAAAAAGTGAACTTTGCCTGCACATCAACAAATTGCTTCTTCTCAGGTCACCAAACCCTATCAACAAAAGCTAGCACACTAGTAATGAAAGCTGATATTGGAACTATCATTGCAGTCATCATTAGCTTCTTCTCTTCAGAGGCACTCTAACCAAGAAAAATCTTTCTATTTTAAAGGAACAACTACTGGCCACAACTATTGAGGTAAACACTAAATATGTAGATATATGTAGGATCTATGTCCTTTATTGCTTATTGTGTCTGTGTGTGTGTGTGTGTATGTGTGTACTAGGGATCAGACCCAGGGACACATGCATGCTAAGAATGTGCTCTGCCACTGAGCTATATGCCTCAGGCAAGCCCATATCTGTGTACTTTTAAGATACTCTTTATGAGGATGACTTCTTCTCTAGAAATTTCACAAACTGGGTTAAATTCAGTACTCTGTATTGGTATGAACACTCACATAGCTTTAATTTCCTCTAAGTTAACCAAGGGAAAACATATACTCTAGCTAACACTTCTGATTACTGCAAATATAGACTACTTACCCCCAAGACAACAGCACAAGATGAAGTTAGTCTGTGACTAAGGAGATGGACTCCCCATGGATTTTTAGAAGCACTCAATTTTCTGCTAAAATAGGCAAGAGAAAATGCACTCATACACACACACACACACACACACACAACTTGCTGCCATTTCTCACACTTGAAGCTTTAAAACATGATAATTTACATGCATTATTTTAATAGCTCACTCATACCTTGTTTGTCTCTAAAACAGTTTTCAAAATTGAACCAGAAACAATGTGATTGTGAGAATTTCAGAGAAGCGAGGGAAGACAGGAAGTAACCGCTTTAACCTAGCTACTGAAAAGAATTGCGATCTTCTGGACTAGATAAAAACATGGAGTTTTTATTAGCATTTGTTTTGTCCTCCTAAATTTTCAAAACCCTTTTCTCTATGAACAACCCAAAGGAAATAGTGTGAGAATTTCAAAATGAAGAGATGGCAGAGGTGATGGGTGCCCTGTCCAGACCCACAGTAGCTGCCTGTGTCACTTCAGGGCTCAGACCTGTCATCTCTGGAGGAAGTCTCTGGGGGATGCTGCTGCCTCTCCCTCTGAGGTTACAGTCCCAAGTAGATACTTGAGAGAGGGGTTGTAAAATTCAAGCCCTCTTACCTTAAGGCAAGGTAAAATTTTGGTGCAATTTACAGGTCAATCCTTCAAAGAAGGTCAGACCAAGACCAGACTCCCTCTGGAATTGCATTCTACCTGGATTTCTTCCTTTTCCCTCACCTTTCTCCCTATCTCCTGGGATCAGTCTCTTAACAAATTACTTGTACAGAATTCCTCTTATTGGGCTTCACTTCTAGTGAACCTGACCCATTGATTCCCAGGTATAATGCAATGCGCAATTTGGTCCCTGTCCTTTCTGATTAAAATCACATTCTCATATCTAAGCCAAATTATCTCAATATGGCTCTTCTGCCACTGTTCTTGTAAGAGCATCCATCCATCCACATCCATTCACTATGTGTGTAATGTGTATAATACCTGCTCTGAGCTAGATTTCTGGTGACCTCAGGGGATGCATTAGGGACCAATACAGCGGCATTTCTGCCTTCCTAGAGATTTCTATTTAGTGACATCCCAGTGAGAAGCACTGTGTTATGGTTTAGATATGAGGTGTCCCCCAAAAGCTCACTTGTGAGACAAAGCAAGAAGGTTTGGAGGAGAAATGATTGGGTTATAGCCTCAACCTAAACAGTGAATTAATCCAGGATGGGAGCACTGAGGGGTAACTAGAGGCAGGTGGGATATGGCTGGGGGAAGTGCTTCCCTGGGGTGTGGCTTTGAGGTATGTATTTTATATATGGAGAGTGGAGTCTCTCTGTGCTTTCTGATCATCATGTGAGCTGCTTCCCTCTGCCATACTCTTCTGCCATGATGTTCTGCCTCACTGGAGCCCTGAGGAATGGAGCCTGCTGTCTATGGACTGAGACCTCTAAAACTGTGAGCCCCCAAGTAAACTTTTCCTCCTCTGAAGTTGTTCTGGTCAGGTTTTTAAGTCACAGCAGCAAAAAAAGCTAACACACACTGATTTGCCTTTCACTTTTATTTATGGCATCTCCCTTACCCGTAATGCAGTATCTATCTCATTTTATGTCGGGCAGAGAACTGAAATAAAATCTTGGAGGTTTTATGGAAAGAGGATGAATCAACTTTAGATGATATTCAAACCTCTATGCCATCTCAACTTCACTCCTCTTTCTCTACCACTCAACAACTTCATATTTTTCAAATCTGTGCCATGTGCATGAGAAACTATTTTAATAGCTCTGAGAAACAGTTAAAACACTGAATAGCTATTATTTCTTCCAGAAATCATCAGAAGTTCTGATCTGTATTGGGGAATTACTAAGTTTTTTCTAACATGTCCAAACAACCAAGTATTTTAGTATCCAAACTTATTAGAGTATCCATATTTGGTTTTCTCTAATAAGCTCTTTTTATTTTTAAAATATTACCCTTTCATAAAGAAAATTGTGAAAAAAATCTCTTGACCTATCATATTTAATAATTATTTGATTATTATAAATAAAATGTTATTAATAAATCACCTTTTTGTGAAGTCCTTCATGGTATCTGTTGCTCTGAAGGCATTATCAAGAGTGGGAGGTGTAGCTCAGTGGTAGAGTACGTGCCTGGCATGCACTGGGCCCTGGATTTGGTTCCCAGCACTGTAGAAACAAAACAATAATAAACTCAGTCTTAAGTCGAGAGAAAAAGCTGAACTAAGGGTATAATATTCATGTGTTGATTTGTGTTTATGCTCAAAGAGAGTAGTACAGGGTAGTGAGAACTTGTACTCTGAATTCCAAATGCATGGTTTTGAATCCAAGAAATACTACTTCCTGTGGATTAATGGAGTTTTCTACACCTAAATTTCTTCTTTACACAATGAGAATGAGAATAACAATAGCATATGCCTCTTAGGGATCTTTGGTCTCTAAGGTGCTTATAGGATTAAATGACTTCAATCATAAAGTGCCTTGAAGAGTACTGTGTATGTAGTCAATCTCTGATACATGCTGGCTGATGGTTATGATCAATATTATTATCATTATGATAACTGTTTCTAATCACCTTTTCACAAGAAGAAAATGTGGCCATGATCTAAACATTTTGTAGATGGTTCACTCTGGGTTATTTAAATAACTGCAAAAATAGAATATGACTCCAAACAATTCAAGATGATGCATTTTACTCTCACTGATATAATAACTATGAAAGAAAGCTAATGCAGAACAATTGATAGATTCAGGCACAAACTATTGCTTGCAAAAAGAGATTCAGCAAGTGGTGAGTTTTCTAGGACCCCTGGCTGGGTGTATATGAATCCTTCCCACTCAATTCCAGTGTATTTGTTGGGCAAGGATTGCTATGCTACAATAGGCATTATGAAAGGCAACTGAATTTGCATGGTTACTTAAAGGACCCTGCCCTAAAGGACAGTCTCCTAGAATGAAGAAAGACCCACTGTGACAAGCTGACTGGGTTATACCACTAGGACAAAGACAGAAGAGAAGTTATCTGGAGAGAGCTGCTCCTCATCAGGGACTATAGCACAGCCTCAGAGGCTTGAGTTTGCCAATGGATTTGTATCATTGCCCAATGAGAGAAGGACTCATGTCATTCATAAAAGTACATTTGATATGAAAAAAATCTTCAAACTCTCTAGCTAAATAAGATGTTATCTCCTTCCCCAGATGCATCATGAAAATTGAGGATAAAGAAGCTAAGACAATAGTTAAGCTAAGATGCTAAGCTGCGGGAGAAGAGAGATTTGAATCAGATTATAGATTGAAACTTCAATGTCCATCAGATTTGTAATATCTGAATTATGAGATCTGCATGAATAATGATGTGACCAAAAAGCTATGGTTCTTACAAGATTATCTTTCAAAGATGAAAAAAGCAATGGACCTAAGGTTGAAGGACATTGATGAGAACACAGCAAAGATATTTCCTCATTATATTAACACTCAATGTAGCTAACTCCATAAACTAGTTGTATGTGGAAAACACCTGGAATATGGTATGAGTTCAAAATATGAGACTTCCCTTCTTTCCCATGTTCTTCTTCTTATAACCTATAGACCCTTCACAAGGCTCAGTCCCTGGGAGTCTATAATGTTCACCCTGTGAAGTACTAAGAGTCACTGTGATATCTAAAAGAGACTGGTTTAATATGTTTTTTTTCATTCACAATCTTGGGACCCTTTATTTTCCTATGTCCATTTTTTTTTCAGTTGGCAGATAACATTGCATGTTTTTATCAGGTACCACATGATGTGTTGAGTACACAAATATTGTGGAACTAGTTAGCAAATGCATGGTTATTATTTTTGTGGTGATACCACATAACTTCCATCCTCTGACTAACATCTGTCCACTTCCTTCTTCCCTAACCATCCCAGTCTTTGATAACTACCATTATATAACCTCTTTCCATGAGATCAATTTTTTGACATTTGTAAAATCATGCAATATTTGTCTTTCTCTACCTGGCTTATTTCACTTAACATAATGCCTTTCAGGTTCATATATGTGGCTACCATTGGTAGGATTTCATGCTTTTTTAAATAGCTGAATAGTATTCCTTTGTGCCTATATACAACATTTTTCTTTACCAATTGATGAATGCTTAAGTTGTTTCATTTCTTGACTATTATGAATAGTGCTGTAATAAACATGGAAGTGCAGATGTCTCTTTGACATACTGATTTCATTTCCTTTAGATTTATACAGAGTAATGGGATTGCTATATCATATTGGCAGTCTTATTTTTAATTTTTTAAGGATACTCCATACCCTTTTTCATACTGACTGTACTAGTTTTCCCAGCATCATTTATTGGAAAGAGTTCCCCTTTCCCCAATGTACACTCTTGGTACCTTTGTCAAAAATCAGTTAGCTATAAGTGCATGGATTTATTTCTGGACTCTCTGTTCCATGCCATTCCGACTGCTTTTATTCTAGGATTATGCTGTTTGGGTTGCTGTATCTTTGCAGTATATTTTGAAGTCTGGAAGTGTGATGTCCCCTGCTTTATTCTTCTCACTCAAATTGCTTTGGGCATTTGGGGTCTTTTGTAATTGCATACAAATTTTAGAATTTTTTTTCTATTTTGTGAGGAATGCCACTGTTATTTTGATAGAATCTGCATTGAATCTTCAGTTTGCATTTAATAGTATGGATATTTTTAACAATATTAATTCTTCTAATTCATGAACTTGAGTCATCTTTCCATTTATTTGTATGTTTTATAACTTTTTCATTACTGGTTTATAGTTTTCATTATAGAGATCTTTCAGCTCCTTGATTAAACTATTTCTAAGGGTTCTTTTTCTATTCCATTTTTTGGGGGGAAATCCCAAATATAGGGAAATAATATCAAGAAAGAACAGGAAAAAAAAGAGATAACTGAATCTAAGTTGACCATATACTGACCTGTCGTGATTAGGTTAAACATGTTTTAACATTGCTCAGATATTACAAGGTTTTGATGAAGTATAGAAAAAAAAAACTATCATTAGTAGTTATCTCAAATTGAGAGTTTGAGTCCTAAAGATTTGTTATTACATGTGATTGTTAAACTCAGAAATATGTGTATATGATAAACAGTTTAAATTATCACAATAAACTCTTGCTAATTGTGCCCAATAAAGAGAGAGCAAAAAAATAATATACAAAATCTTATTAATCTACAAAGCAATTGGAGTTTATTTAAAAAGTATTCCTTAAGGGAAGTGCTGTTGTGAATACATAAGATGCTCTAGGAATTTATCAGTAACTTATGTAAATAGGTGAAAAGAGTTTAAATGTGTTTAGTAAATGTATTCTCTCAAAAAATTATTTGTTTTTAGCAGATTGTTGTCGTAATGTGATATTCACATCTAATTTAGCCTCCCTTCACGTTCCTCCAAATTAGAAATCTATAGAATTGACTGTACAATCAAAAATATGCATGGGTTTTTTCTGTTATTATTTCCATCAACATTGGGAGATGCTGAGCAAACTGAAAAGGGGGTGATGGATGCAGAGGGAGATACATCTGGAGAATGGAGATACCCATAGCACAGGTGGGTGGTCTTCAGGGACTGGGCACTGGCTTGGAGCTCTAAAACCATGGCTGAGGTGGATTATGGCAGGCAATCACCGAGGGGGGTCCAGCAGGACACAGTGCATGCCTTGCCAAGCGAGAAGAATGCAGGCACAGGATAGGGTTAATGTGGGACCCACTGGCAGCAAACTTGTAGCAGGAAGCAGGGTACCCAGATTTGGCTTTAAGTCAAGAAGTCTAGTCTTTGGGGGTAATTTATGTAAATAGAAAATGACAAAGCAGTGGTTATGGTTTTGATATTAGGTGTCCACCAAAAGCTCATGTGTGAGACAATGCAAGAAAGTTTAGAGGTAAAATGATTGGGTTTTGAGAGTCTTAACCTAATCAGTGTATTAATCCCCTGATAGGGGTTGACTGAGTGGTGACTGTAAGCTGGTAGGATGTGGTTGGAGGAAGTGGGGAGGTGGGTCATTGGGGCTCATGCCCAGGGCGTGTGTGTGTATACACACACACACACACACACACACACATATATATATTCTGTGAGCTGAGCTTAGTCTCTCTCTGCTTCCTAGTGCAATGTTCCCAGCTGCTTTCCTCCGCCACACACTTCTGAGGTGATGTTCTGCCTCACCTCAAGCCCTGAGGAATGGAGCTGGTCATTTGTAGCAGCAGAACTCTGAACCTGTGAGCCCCATAATAAACTTTTCATCTTATAACACTATTCATTGGGTCAAAATAGCAGCACAAAAGCTGACTAAAACAACAGGTTCCCTAAAACAGATCCCATCCCAGAAAATGTTATCAGAACTAACACACAAAGTAAGGATTAGACTTTCCAAGGGTCATCAGTCCCTGATCACAGAACTAGATAAATTCTTTTTGCCCAAGATCAGAAGAAATGATTCTAGCAGTTGGCGCCACCCTGAATCTGACTTCAAGTGATTTTTTTTGTTAGAAAGACAGAGAGGCAGAGAGCAGGAACTTAGTGGGATTGTGTGTGTGTGTGTGTGTGTGTGTACACTTTCAGATTTGTTAGATCCTTGAAAGAACCATTTATCATTTTGACTCTGTTTTTCCATTTCCAAGATGAGTTAACTTTTGTGTACATTTCTTAAGGGTAAGTTGAGATGATTTAGTGTGATTATAGATCTAGAATGCTTTGCATTTATTTTCTATGTTGGAAAGTCTCAAATTCAAAACTTGGTTTAGACAAGGCTTAATGGAAAGAGTTTAAGTGCTATTGTTGAATGTCTTATACTTTGAAAATGTCACATTAAGTTTCACTGAATGAAAGAATCTTATTATCACCAGTCCCCCAAATTGTATATTTATTCACACATAAATACACAGAGACGCACTCCATGTGATTGCACGCTTGGTCTTTCTTTATTTGTATATAAATGTGTACATCTGTTTAGATTGTTTATACATAAATAAATGGCACAAGCTTACTCTTTATGCAATAATGAGAAAAGAAACTAGTTTCTAGAGTTAAATAAACAGAAAGAAATGTTTACTTTGTCGAAAGCTCAATGCAATCACTTCTTAGGCTTTTACAGGAAAGAGGCTAGAATTCAAGAGCAATTTTTCTACACAGTTTATTGAGGTAGAAGATAAAATATTTCCTCCAATCCAAAAGAAATCTTGAAAGGATAAACCCCGACAAAGCTGTCTGTGATGCTTAATGGACCAGAATAAGTATTTCCATCCTCTTGGAAAAAATAAATGTAATTTCCACAGCATGGAAAATGGAAAGAGTCTCAATGCATTGAAATTCCTCTTCCCTTTTGACATGCCTTCTCATGAGACTTAGACATCTGCTTAGTTCTCCTCTAGTGCACCTGGTCGTTCCATCATGCTGTGTAGCCATCTGATGGAACTCTAGTTATAAACCATTGGGTGCTCAATTGACCTTTGACTTTTTTTATTCATTCTCTCTGGTCATTTCTAGTCACCTTTACCAGTTTCCTTTCTTCACATCTACTTCTTTACTTGTAGACTTTCATTTCATTATTTTTCCCATCTACCTCCAGAATCAAAATTACATATGATTGAAATACATCATGAGGATTTAACTTCAGATATCAAATGGAATCTCTCACTTCTTCTCCTTCACTCTGTTCTTCCACCTCCTGCTCATCCCTTCCCTCTCACTCTGGACATATAGAAAAGTGCTCTTGGTCCATCCCTTTATTTCATAAGTGTGCATATCCTTTCTTCCAGGCAGTTTTCCAATTCTTCCAGGTAGTTTAGTCTTCTTCAACAACTTATGGAGTTCAATTTGCATTGTCTTGACATTTTTCCTAGAGTTAACTTATACACAGTGAAGCGATTTCTTAGATGAATAGAAATCCTTCAATGTAATAATTAGACTGTTTGTTATTGATCACAGTTGAACTGTATTTTTGTAGCTTGTTTTGCATACAGAGTATAGATTATAGTACATCCATCTTAGCAGGCCTGACTTCACAAAAAAAAAAAAAAAATCACAGAAGAGGAACATTCTCTCATTAACAGTTTTATAAGAATTCTAAATCTGTGTACATGAAAGGAGCATGAAGCTTTAAGTTCTGAAGCATGTGCAGATAAAAAATTTAGATTTGTGGGGAGACTCAGGTTAATGCCCTTGATGGTCACCAGTGAGTTAAAATTTATATATTACACATGTAAGGGAGTGTTTTTATATTAAAATTTGTTGATAATGTTTTAATTAAGTTCTATGACTTTCAGAAGTGCTGAAATATTTTTCAGGAATGATAACAATAGATAAAACACAGCTTCAAGCCCATTCTTCTATTTTTGTATTTTTTTCATCGTTCCCTATCAAAAACTATTTTTTGTATATTCTACTTTCTTTTTGATAAATGACAATTGCCTCTTATTTTCTGTTCATGTATAATCACCACATCATCTTATTCCTAATTTCAAATTTCATTCAGACCTTTCTTTCCTTACTGCATTGCAATTACCCTTGTCTAGACTATTGCTTCCCATCTGTATTACCATCACAGCTTCTTCACAGGCTTCCTTTTTATCCCCCACACTGAACCTGATGCAAATACTGCTAGCCTCACATAGTTTTTGTGAAAAAACATTCACAAAAATTCAATAGACTTCTATGGCCAGAAAATAAGTGGATACAAAGAATGAGATAAATACTTATTACAGAAAATAAATACTTGACTTCTAAGACTAATTGTTGCTTAAATCTTTTTCCATCTCCAACAGCAGGCACACATACATGCCCACATATCTATGTACACACATACACACACCCCATTAACTGAGACTCTTCAGTTGGTTTCTCAGAGTAAGACTTAATAATCTGTGATTATCCCAAATTGATTATGTCTTATTCATTTTGAAAATCTGTTCTAGGGTCTTCCTTCACATCTTCCCTAACTTCTTAGAGCCATTAGTTTCTCATGATTTCCCATGTTCTTGTGGCCTGTATCACTTGCTTTGGCAAACAATCATATATTGTTGATTTGTTCTCAGTGTTCCATACACATGTATCCTCCACACTAGACAGTATGTTCTTAGGGAAAAGGATTTTGTGTATGCTTCATCACTGTATGCACATGAGTGCGGGAACATGCACACATGCACACACCACACACACAGTGACTAAATATATTGGGCATATGGTAGTAACCTCTCAAGATCACTTGAACAGTTTCAGTTTTTGGTCTTTAAGACCCTACTCTTTTCCCCCCCTTTTCTCAAGAACTTCTTTTGTCATTGCCTTTATGACTTTCTCAAGAAATGTTTCCAAATCTGCATAATTCAGTTTGGTTGAATCAAAGTCTTGGGATGGAGAAGGACTTTCCATACCAGTAATGCTCAAATTCCTTTATGGAGTTGAAAGGATACAGCCTTCTTAATATTTTGGAGCAATTAAAGAACATTTTAAAAATTACACATGACCTTCACACACACACACGCAAACACACACATACAGATATATGTGCATTAGGCAGTTATGCTATGTCCCCTATTCACACAGAAAACCTGTGCCCACAAAGGTTACTAATGTGACCTTGACATGTCTCCAAGATTGGTTTAAATGAAGGAAAAAATAAGAAATGAGTTAAAATGAAAAGGAAATATTGTTTACATTTAAATATGACAGCTCATTTTGGCAACAACAACAAAAAAAAAGATCTAATGGAATTAAAAAGCAAATAATCAGATTTAGATTTTTTTCTTACTTCCTACCTTGGATCAGCCTTGGAGAAACTACAGAAGACAGACAGAATCAAGGATATGAAAAACTAATACAAAACCTTAGAGCCCCAGAGAGACTGAATAACCAGTCACATCTGTAAGAGAATGTCAGAGGTGATGTACTAAGTTTTATTTATCCCTCCACATTGCTTTGGATAACCCTGCATGATTGATCACTAAGGAAATTCCCTCAAGCCTAGACTGCCTGGTCTTAGGGCAATAGATGAATAATGAAAGAATTCAAAGGTAGTAAGAAAGAACTCTTTGATCTGTAGGATCAAAGAGCTGATGCAAACAACTGTGGGTGGACCACTCTACTTAAGCAGTCATTCTTTACCCCTCTCTGTTCTAAAGAATAGGGTTGACACCAAACCAAGGAAATGGCCTTTTCTTTTTTTATTGGTTGTTCAAAACATTACAAAGCTCTTGACATATCACCTTTCATACATTTGATTCAAGTGGGTTATTAACTCCCATTTTTAAACCAAATACAGATTGCAGAATCACATCGATTACACATCCACGTTTTTACATAATGCCATATTAGTGACTGTTGTATTCTGCTTTTCTAAGCAGCCTAATGCTGCTTCTCCCTAGGAAGATCTCATGGGGAATCCTTCAGTACCTAACCGTTTACACAAAGGCTCTATATACCAGGAGCTGTGTGCACTAGTCTCCCCTCCTCTCTTTTCTTTTCTTTTTTTTTTAAATTTTTATTGTTGGTTGTTCAAAACATTACATAGTTCTTGACATATCATATTTCACACTTTGATTCAAGTGGGTTATGAACTCCCATTTTTACCCCGTATACAGATTGTAGAATCACATCGGTTACACCTCCGCTGATTTACATATTGCCATACTAGTGTCTGTTGTATTCTGCTTCTTTCCTATCCTCTATTATCCCCCTCCCCTCCCCTCCCCTCCCCTCTTCTCTCTCTACCCCATCTACTGTAATTCATTTCTCCCCCTTGTTTTTTTCCCTTTCCCCTCACTTCCTCTTGTATGTAATTTTGTATAACCCTGAGGGTCTCCTTCCATTTCCATGCAATTTCCCTTCTCTCTCCCTTTCCCTCCCACCTCTCATCCCTCTTTAATGTTAATCTTCTTCTCATGCTCTTCGTCCCTACTCTGTTCTTAGTTACTCTCCTTATATCAAAGAAGACATTTGGCATTTGTTTTTTAGGGAGTGGCTAGCTTCACTTAGCATAATCTGTTCTAATGCCATCCATTTCCCTGCAAATTCTATGATTTTGTCATTTTTTAATGCAGAGTAATACTCCATTGTGTATAAATGCCACATTTTTTTTATCCATTCGTCTATTGAAGGGCACCTAGGTTGGTTCCACAGTCTTGCTATTGTGAATTGTGCTGCTATGAACATCGGTGTAGCAGTGTCCCTGTAGTATGCTCTTTTTAGGTCTTTAGGGAATAGACCGAGAAGGGGAATAGCTGGGTCAAATGGTGGTTCCATTCCCAGCTTTCCAAGAAATCTCCATACTGCTTTCCAAATTGGCCGCACCAATTTGCAGTCCCACCAGCAATGTACAAGTGTACCCTTTTCCCCACATCCTCGCCAGCACTTGTTGTTGTTTGACTTCATAATGGCTGCCAATCTTACTGGAGTGAGATGGTATCTTAGGGTGGTTTTGATTTGCATTTCTCTGACTGCTAGAGATGTTGAGCAATTTTTCATGTACTTGTTGATTGATTTTATGTCCTCCTCTGAGAAGTGTCTGTTCAGGTCCTTGGCCCATTTGTTGATTGGGTTATTTGTTTTCTTATTGTTTAATTTTTTGAGTTCTTTGTATACTCTGGATATTAGGGCTCTATCTGAAGTATGAGGAGTAAAGATTTGTTCCCAGGATGTAGGCTCCCTATTTACCTCTCTTATTGTTTCTTTTGCTGAGAAAAACCTTTTTAGTTTGAGTGAGTCCCATTTGTTGATTCTAGTTATTAACTCTTGTGCTATGGGTGTCCTAGTGAGGAATTTGGAGCCCGACCCCACAGTATGTAGATCGTAGCCAACTTTTTCTTCTATCAGACGCCGTGTCTCTGATTTGATATCAAGCTCCTTGATTCATTTTGAGTTAACTTTTGTGCATGGCGAGAGAAAGGGATTCAGTTTCATTTTGTTGCATATGGATTTCCAGTTTTCCCAGCACCATTTGTTGAAGATGCTATCCTTCCTCCATTGCATGCTTTTAGCCCCTTTATCAAATATAAGATAGTTGTAGTTTTGTGGATTGGTTTCTGTGTCCTCTATTCTGTACCATTGGTCCACCCGCCTATTTTGGTACCAGTACCATGCTGTTTTTGTTACTATTGCTCTGTAGTATAGTTTGAAGTCTGGTATCGCTATGCCGCCTGATTCACACTTCCTGCTTAGAGTTGTTTTTGCTATTCTGGGTCTTTAATTTCTTTATCTATTTCTACAAGAAATCCCAACGGCATTTCTTGTAGAAATAGATAAAGCAATCATGAAATTCATATGGAAAAATAAAAGACCCTCCTCTCTTTTCTTAAACTCACAGAGATGACATAATTCAACTCAGAGAAGAAAGATACTTGAAAAAGACATAAACTTACAAGCCAACATGACTAGATGCTTAGAGCAATCATTTTAACAATAAGTAAAATCAACAATGCACATCACATGCCACAGTTACTAAAATAAAGAATTTTGAACAAGTTTCATAGATGCTTTTGAAGATAAAAAGATAAATATTAGTAATGTGAAGTAGGAAGGAATCATAAATAGGTCATGAAAATGTTCTGAAAAAATAGTTTAAGATTAAATAATAGGGTGAATACAGTTGAGAAATGATTTAGAGGTTTTATAGATTACACAGAAGAACTTTTCTCAAGAGTAGCATGAAGGGTAACTGAAAAATAAAATGTAAAAGAAAAGCTAAGAGATATAAATGAGAGAAGCAGAACTACCAGCATATGTAAAATAGAATTATTATAAAAATATGAAATAAGACTGATAATTAAACATAAGTACATCAGAAAATTCTAAAAGCTTCTGACAAAAAAAAAATCAGAATCAGATCCACATCTAATTTTTAACAGTGACTTTGGTGACAGGAAGACAATGAAGTTAATATTTTTGAAGTATCTAAAGAAATAAACTTTAAACCTATAATTTTAAAATCAGACAGACTGTCATTTAAATGTGGAACATACACACAGTGAGACTACTTTTCCCACTTTCTTTGAGGCTGGGTGTGGTCCTGTGATGATTGTATTTCATACAAGGGAAAATGGACAGAAATATACCAGTCCAGGTCTTCCCCATAAGTATCATGTGTGATTCTCCTGTTTCCCATGTGCTGGCTGACACTGACATAAAAAGCAAATTTTGGAGTATGTTCTCGAGGTAGCACTGTCTATCAGCCCTACACCCTCAATGACATTATGGGACACTCCGCCCTCTGGAGTTCATTCCTCTTGGTGTGACATTCAGAGTATTTTCTGTTGTGCTAAATCATAGAGTTTCACATTTCATTGGTTATCTATGGTTATCTAATAGCAGTTATCTTTCTATTTTTAGTTTATCCAAGTCCAAAACTGAAGATAAAGTAGAAAAAAGCTAAGCAAAGATAAAATCAATAAGGAGAAATATAAAGAATTTTATATTGTGATAAAGAAATCTTAGAGAAGGAAGTTATAGCAGTCATAGGTCTATTAATATGCTTCCAAAATATATAAATCAACAACTGCAGTGCTACAGGAAAAAAAAGATAATACAATAATTATATCTGGAGATTTTAGTTTATCCCAGTCCCAAACTGAAGATGAAGTATAAAAAAGCTAAGCAGAGATAAAATCAATAAGCCTGAACTATTTGCTATTGTTATACTTTATTAGACATCTACACCTAACAAGTGGAAAATGTTCTTTCCTTTCAGGTACGCATGGAATATTTCACAAAGTGCATGAGGCAGGAGGACAGAGAGAAAGCTTCAATAATCCCCTAACTCAGTATCTTACACACTGGAATGCAATGACTAGTAATTAGTGACAAAATCATGTTAAAATTCCTTATTTCCTTTTTTAATTGTAAATTTTATTTGATTTAGGAATTGATATCATAAGCTTCATGAAATGAGTTAAGCCATTTTGCTCTTTTAATTTTTTTCTAGAAACACTTATACTAGAGATTAACTATTTCTTGGAAGGTGGCAAAACTGTTTTCTAAAAGTGTCTTAACCTAGAGTTTAGGGAAAAGACAGTGTCTGGAGGCTGTGTTAATTTCTTTCAAGTTTACTGGCCATTTCAATTTTATATTTATTCTTAAGTTTTAGCATTTTTACTTTTTCTGGAAATGCATCTATTTAATGGCGATCTTAAAATGAATTAGCATTTGGTTTTCCATATGTCTGCATTTGTGATTGTGTGTGTCTTTTTCTTTGGGATATAATGCCAGAGGATCAATTTAATCATACTCTCGCGGGTCAAGGTAAAATATCCACCATTTTATGTCCATGTTAAGGATAACACTGTTTATTTAAGTGTTTAATTTTAGTCTTTTTTAATTATTCCACCCACTTTAATGACCATTTAAATGTTTGTTTTGCATATATTTCTTTGCATATGCTTTTGCAAAACCTAGATAATGTTGTCGCACACATTTTAATTTAAATAAATGATGCCATATTACTGCATTTTTCTCTGAATTCAACTTTGCTACATGTCATCTAATCTGTTTAATTCTACTCCTGCATGATAACCTATAGTTTTCTGCCACTGTATTTTACCTATATACTCTTCTCTGATGGACATTCCAGATGCTTCTATTCCTTGTCTTCTCAAGTGTCACTGCAATACATATAATTATAGATGTCCTCTGATGGACCAGTATGAAGACATCTCAAAATCAGGTAGGCTGCAGAGTGTGTGTGCATTTAATTTGACCAAGTACTTTGACACTATTCCTACTATCCCTGCACAGTAATTGCTGTATCCCCAAAACCCACCAACACTCAGCATTAAAAGCTTTCTAATTTTTTAATGCTACAGATCTAAAGTAATACTTATTGTTATTATAATTACATATCTCTAATCACTTATAATTTTGGGCCTTCCAATCAAGTCGGTTTGGCTCTGAGTCTTCATTTGTCATATATTATTATTCAGGATAGATTATAAGACAGGAAATGGAAGTAACTGAATCTTTCTTTGAGGAAAATAAGACCATTCACAAGGCCGGGCCCAAGAAGAAAAGAGTAGGTACAGATTCCTCACCTGTCTGTCCCATCCTGTGTCTGCTAGACTGTCTGCAAGTTTGCACCTCAGGGGAAAATATTCTCTGCCTTCATTCTCCCTTCCTGTAGGACCAGCATGAGAGCTTCCTTGACAGTAGATGACAGGCAGCTAGACAGTCTAGACTTAGATGGCAACTCTACACAGTTGTCTGGAAGTGACAGCTGTTCACGACTTAGAGACATTGGAATAACCCATGGGTTTGTTCAACAGCATGACTCTTCCAGTGACTTACACCAGAAATTTAATAAGCATCATTCTGCTGACTCATTTCCTTGGCAGTAAGTGCTGTTCTCCACATTCTTCCTGGTGAGTGGCTTTCCCTTACCCAGTGTCTTAGAAGGAGCTCCATAACATCTGCTGCTCTCCTTCACACGTGGGTCTGGGATGCTGAAGAATCTGCTGCTCAGGCGTCATAGGATCCTGTCAGGAAACAGAAACCAACTCAGGATTTCAAATGGAGGGAAAGCGACACAGGAAATTTGCTACACAGGTGTTGAAAAAGCTGAGAAAGCAAAAGCCACAGAGAGATGACCCAGATGTTAGTAATGTAGAAAATGGTTGATGTCTCTTGGGGCTGTGGAAACAATGGTGTGTCAACTGAGACATATGAAAGTGGGACAACCATATTGGGGCTAGACTCATGCGGGAAAGGCCCCAGGACCAGAGCTGAATCCTCTGAAGGGAACAGTCTCTTCCAGAAACACCTTCTGGAAACAGAAGGGAAGATGTAAGCCCTTCTTCCCTCCACCCTCCTGGACTTTCATTTGTAGAAGACTAGACAAGGAAAACTGAGAAATTAATGTTAACTTAGCTTTGAAATTGCAGAGAAAACCAGAGATGTACAGGTAGGTACAGGGCCAGAAGATAATTGGAAATGGTGGGCATAGGGGAAAATAGGCACAGGGTTTTGGAGTTGATATGATTTTAAAAGAATAATACTAGAAAACTTTTAATCAGTTTCATTTGGGAAGGATTTTTTTTTACCTATGATTCAGTGTTTACCCTAGCCCCAGAAAACACTGTCTGCATTAACAGAACTTGGTCTAACCTCCAACTTACTAAACATAAATTATTCCAAATGTTAAAAAAAATACTTGATTCTGAATGTTTTATTTCCTTCCTTCCTTCCTTCCTTTCTTTCTTTTGCTGTTGTTATTTTGTCCTTAAAGGATTCTATATTGAAACCTTTTAGGGGTGAGGAAAAATAGCATAAAGAATGAAAATAGGTGAAAAGATTGGCAGAAATTATTAAATATTTTTAGAAGACATAAAGAAAATGAAATGAATAGCAGTTCGAAGTATTCAAAAGAAAATCTGATTTTACGTAACTCAATCTTACAGAATGGACTATACGAAAACAAGACAAAATACTGATGGCTGATACTGAAGGTATGATGTTTATGATTCAAGTTTGTGAGATAGTGTCTAGCATTCAGTGAATCAGTTGCAAAATTTTGGTCATATTAATAAGAGTTTTCTTAATATAGCATGTGGTAGATTTGATTACTGTCCAAAAAACTTTAACCATACCTCACCCCCTCCCTCCATTGGTGAAGTGTATTCTCCTGCCCTCTGAATTTAAGCTTAAATATGGATTTGCTTCAGTCAATGGTAATGGACACAAGGTGACCAAAGACTTGAAAAGCATTTGGTGATTTGGTGTGTTCTCTTGTATTTCTGCCTTAGAAAGATAGTAAGACCATGAAAAGAACTTCCAGGTTAGCTCACTGGCCTCAAGGGGAGAATGACAAGATATTATGTAGAGCTACCCTATCAGATATGTCCCAACTAAGCCCCCCGCCCCAGGTCATCCAGCACGTCCAAATCGCCTATGTGTAAGTCAGTCACATAGCAGAGATTGCTATCTGAGCTGTTTAGGTCACAGATCAGTCATCTGAGCAAAATAAATACTAATCTCTGTAGGATACTGAGAATGCATAGTTATTCATTATACAGAGCAGAAACTGTAACAAAACTTTTAAAAATAGTATAGGAAGACATTTGTGCAGAATATAAATATCAGTGACAAATAATATAATAATTACAAAGGAAATAAGTTATAAAAATAAATAATTAATCACATTAGTTCATTTTGAAAATGTAGGAAACTCCAAATATTACCCAGTTGTTTTTTTTTTTTAGATTCCTCAATAAAAGGCATGTGGAAGAGATAATGAGTTGGACTTCTCATTTCTAAGCTGCATATTATTCCATAAAAAAATGATTTGAAGAATTTTGTCCAATAGATAACAGGATCAGGATTGCAAATATTTATATGAATTATTTATAAAAATCTTATCTAAATGTTAGAAAAAAATGAGGGACCAAAAACATAATGCTATAAATATGTTGTAATATAATTCATGGAATAAAATTTTGTATAAAAAATCCATAGCATTTATATATCTTGATGAGTGTCTTTAAACATTTTATAAACACAGTAATAAAATTAACTTCAGAATTGAAACTACTTACTACTAACAAAGATTAGAATTTGTTGAAAAGGCATTTGCCCAACCAATTTGAAGCATTATACAATAGAGAAGGGAAAATATAATGTTATCAAGTCTCTGAAAATTAATAATCACTTATTACTATTTTTGAAGAAGTCATTGATAGTAAGATTAATTACAGAGTTCAAAAAAGATATCTTTAGAAAATGTTCACTGATACCTTTCACAGCTTAATGCCAAGTTGGCATAATGTAAGTAAAATTAGTATTTTAAACACATTTGTGCTCAAATTTAATATATTTACTGTTATTAGAAACATTGAGAGTAATTAAAATGATTTGAACTTATATTGTTTTTAAACATGTATTATGGAAGCTAAGACGCTTTGATGAAAAATAAACATAGGAATGCTAGAAAAGGAAGAAAAAGAATTTGCTTTTACAGCATATCTCAAGATCTTTCCTTTTTCAATTTAAAACCAAAGTTTAAAGTTAATTTAGTTTTCTACATTGGATAAAATTGCATCAATTTTTAAAGACAGGTTTATGTTTCTGAGAAAAATATCCTGACTTTTCATTGTTATAGATAGCATGCAACTATAGAGTCATAATAAATGGTGTAATAATGTAAAATTTCACAATTAAAATTACTGAATATTGACTATACAAATATATAATGAACTGAAAATATTTAATACTTTTTTAAAAATTTGTCGGAACCCCATTGAAGTATTTTACATATTTATCGAAATACTTTCCTATACAAACTTTTGAAATTTTTGCAACTCTCTAAATATCTAACTTGTAAATTGGTCTCATGTGGAGAAAAGAACATCTCAAAAACTACTGCTTAAAAATCACAGAGAGACCAGTATCAAAAAAAAGAGTACTAAACCCAGCATTTGTTTCTAACTATAAAATCGAATAATGGAGCACGTAAGCATTGAAGCTGTCATAAAAAATTCTTATCCATGAAAACAAACACATAACTATTTTATTATCATTATTATATTCTATAAAGATTTTCTAGCTATTATCATCAAAATTTTTACATTAAAATTTTTATTTTTGAGATTTCTTATTTATACCTGTAATATTATACAATTGCTATAATCAGACATAATTTCTATAGTTGTTGTATAAATTATACACTGACATATATTTTATTTGAAGAGCAGATATTTTCTAAAAACTATTAACAGTGTTCCATTGGCTGGAAGCAGCTCTTTCTACAGTCAATTTTTATCTTCATCAGGAGTTGTTTGCTTTGTAAGGAACAGAACACATTCAACTTAGTTTAAATTTAAAATGAAAATTAACTTTAGGAGAACAGGAAAGTAGTTTATGGAAAGAAAGTATTGGGAATGAAGCCAGCCAGTCTTTTTTTTTTTCCCCGTTGTGCTGGGATCAAAACCAAGGTCTCACGTGTGCCAAAACAAGTGCTCCTACAATTAAGCTCCAACTCCAGCCCCAAAGTCCCAATCCTGTGAGAGTTTGAAAACAGAATGTGGAGAAAAATCAACATTTCAGGTGCCCAGGGACTCTGGCTCTCTTTCTGGGGTCACGTGGTCACTTACATGTTTCCCTGAATGATCCTTTCTACCTTCTAACACTCTTCATTTCACATTCTCTACTGCTCTTATATACAAAGGATACAGCCAACTTGATCAAGTGTGGACACTTGCTAGATCCTCTTTCTCCCGTGTCCAGGTGTCTAAAAGACAGGTTCTGACTGGCCCAGCTTGTGTCAGCTGACTCTGGCTCAGGGGACTGGACACTTTGATGAAGACACATTCATCAGGAACCATAGACTTTCTGTCCTTGGGCAGCACAGGTGAATGCCTCACCAACGAGGGTCAATTGCTCTATTTCTGATCACAGACGTCTTTTTCCCTGTCCAGTATTACAGGATACTCAGTCCAGCCTGCACAAGACCCAAGTTTTTCAAGCTTCAGCACCAGGCTGCTCATTTAGCCTCCTAGCTTTTAGCTTATGTAAATCCTTCCAATTTTTTGCATTTCCAGAGGAATAATCATTAAATGATGTCATGAACAGGGTTCACTTCATTCAGGAAATTCAGAAGCACTCTCAACAAAAGGAGGTCTTTGTAGGTAAAATTATTTTTGACCCTAAAGGCCACAGAAAACAGTCTCAGGGACATGCTCAGAAGTACATGGACTACAGTGCTGTTTGACTTTATTGCAGTTTTCCTAAAGGTTTATTTTCAGAATAAAAGGATTTCTCATGGAATCAAAGAGCCAGAATTGAACATGAAGGGAGACTGCTGGAACAGTAATTGCAGGAAAGCAATGAGGGAGCCAAAGCATGGTATCACACTGAACATTTTATTGGTCTTGCCATGCCTCACAATAGGCAGAATCTGAAGGAGCTTCTTAGATAGGGATTTTTGGGGATGTGGGAACAGTGCTGCATGACAAAACATCATGCTTCAGTGCATAGAGAACCTCATTCTTTATAGGGTTATTTAGAACACCAAGAAATAGGACTATGGTTACACACATCAGCTATCTGCGGTGTGGAGTGCCCTCGTGGAGTATAGAGAGAAATGGGCATCTAGGAGGCATCAGAGCAGATCACGGTGTTCCATACATTTATGTTCTCATGGTGACGTTCCTAGAGTCTCAGCAATAACTTCATAAAATTTGAAATGATGCTAAAGACACTGCATTACCATTTGGATCCTGAGGTCAGGGTCATACTAGTATCATCTAATTTGTACCTATAGCAGGAAAGAATTATGCATGTGATCATCATCTACTTATTAAATATATTTCCTCTTTATTTTCAAGACTCCAAGGAAAGTCTTTGGGTGTTATAGTATATTGTTTATCAGCAGTTTCAATTTTAATATTTTCATGGCCTCACTAAATTTGTGTTAAATAATTGAGGTGTACCATGCTGTTCCATTTTCTGATTGGTAACCAACAAGATTATGGTTTCTTTCATTTACAGGAAACAGAGCAGAAAATGGACCTTACAGACTTGATTTCCCCCCTAAAATTGGTTCTTATAATGAATCTTGAATTGTTCTTTTCCTGGCAGCTGTCACTTGGGTTTCCTGGCAACAGTCACTTGGGTTTCCAGGTATTTTCAATCCCAGCTTGTCAGATTCCAGCATCAGGGTCCTATGAAACCACAGGGTGCATCAAGTATGAGCAAATGATGAGTAACTTATATTCATGGGAGAGCTCTTTCCTATGGGGGAGAAAAACAATTATCTCTTGGCCTTGGTTTTAGTCATCTTCATTGCTGAAATATACCAAATTGTTTCTAGTTTATAATCATTTCCAAAAGCAAGGGAGAAAATGTGTTACCAAGGAAACTGATAGCATACAGAGGAAGGAGGGGTAAGGGTAGCCATGACCATGCATCTGGGATCTCTCCTGACTCCCTCTCTTGACCTGCAGAACTCATAAAAGCTTCCCTGAGACTAGGGCCACATTAAGACATTGGGAAATCCCTCACAGTCCTAAGATCACCTCTTGTGCCAGTTCATTTCAATCTACCAACATTAACATGTACCTTAAATAATTTCCTTAATGGCAATAAGAAATCTACCAGAAGGTACAAGCAGCAGTCAGAATTTTACAACTTCATTGTGGATGTGGAAGATAATTTTCTTACACCTGTATTTAGATGAGAAAGAATGTGGAAGCCGTGTGTTGATTTACATGGTAATTATCCAAGAACTTCAGAGAAGTACACTTTAGTGCCACGATACCCTGAAAAGTCATGGGGGTTTTCTATTCTCATCTAACCTCTTTTTAATAAAACCCAGGATATAAGTTCTCATGTCTTCTTCATAAAAATAGTTACATTTTAAATATCACTTCATCAACTCAAGTTTTATCATTTCCATGATTTGAAAACCTAAAATTGCTAAGGCCACTGAAAACAGCGTGACCTTGACACACTAGCAATGTCAAATTATACCACAAAGAGGAAGAACTTGGCCCAGGATCTGATCACAGGATGAAAGTTGTGAGAAAAAGATAAAGGAAGACTTTTTCAGAGGTAAAGTCCAGGTGGAATGTTTCCCTCAAGTGGCTCCAAATAGCAAATTCATTGGAAAATTTAAAAATCATAATTTTGAAGGGAAACCAAAGATAGTGATATATAAGTCTGACCAGGTTTTCAGACTCACGATGAGAACAAAACCAAAAGAAGAAACATTAATTGAGAGCAAAGGGTCTGCAAGGTGCAATGTTGAAGCAGGATTGGACCCCATGAACAGCTGTGAACAATACCTCTGCACTGGCAGCTACCTGGCACAGGGCGGGGGAGGGGGGTTTCCAGTGCTGTTCACAAGTAGACAAGAATGGAGGGCAAAGTTTCTCTAATGCTCAGCTTAAGTGACATAGCAGTCTTTATTTTTATTTTAAACATTTTTAAGTCTCTGTGAAAGAAACAGCCACACATTATGCAATTGGTTTCTATTTGGTCAAAAGTCATCGAATACCAAAATCTATTAAAATTCTAGGATCCTCTAATAAACCTATGTAGAATGAAAACAAGCCATTCTGTAGCTGGCACATTTTTGAAAAACCAGTTGTTTTTCTTTTTTATGGTATTTTTGGGAAGTCTTCACATTCAGAGCATTAGCAGCAAATTTATTACTTTACTAATAGTAATTGCATTGTACAACTTTTACATTACACTAATATGTAGTGTCATCATGTATTTTTTCAATGGAATGGAACTTTTGTTTATTGTGAAAAATCCAAAATTGATTAGACCACATCAGTCACTAACCTTACCACTACTGGTAACATATCCTCTGTGTGGAATTTTTTGGTGCTACAGAAGCATACAGCTTATTGGCTATAAGAGAAACATAGAAATTCCTTCCTGGCTAGGACCCCACATGTTCACAAATTCATTCTAGATGAAGTGATTCTTAATTACTAATTCTATAAATGACCGTAACTGACTCAAAGGCATTCAACTGAATATTCTTCAAAGGCTACTTCCTATGTTTATTTTTTTAAAAATCTGGTGGAATTCTGAAACAAACAAACAAACAAAGCATATTACTAGAATCTGAAAAAGTAATTAAATACGAAAGGAATAAATAAATGAATGAAGAGTATGCATTCAAAAATACAGACTGGCTGATGGTTTATCCAACAGCAGGTACTTTCAGTCATTGGAATTGTGTTTGACATGCATGTAAACCTCATGAGGAATCCCTTCTACCACAATGACAAAAATCACTCCAAGTATTTTAGCTCATGAGGGCATGATATACTACCACAGAAAGATTAAAACCCCTCATTATTTGCATTCTCAAGCTATTGATACAGACTGAGGTTTATCCAATAGAAAAAAAGGCACATATTTAATCTGAAAAATGTATTGCAAAGGTATGAATTCCAAAAATCCCAATTATTATCCAGTGTATCAGCACTTCATTTTATTCACTCATAACCAATGTTGCAGCATTGAGAAGGAGGTGCTCTCTACTCACAGGTGAGATTTTTACCATTGACCTCTGAAAATCAGGGTTCTTAGAAGCACCCTCTGTCTTGCCTTCATTACTGCCACTACTGTTGGCTTGCTTTTGCCACGACCTTCACACCCATCTCTGCCCTTCTCCCCTAGGTAGGACCAAACCTGGTCAGAACTGCTCCCTGGGACTCTCTCATGGATCTTCCCCTATAATTCAGACTTGCAGTTTTGTGCCACAAACAAAAAGGAGGTGTTGCAGCCGATTTAAGGAAAACCCTTTTGTTATTATTAAGTGGAAATAAAATGTGAAATAGATTGAGTTCAGCTCATAACAGTGACTTAGCAGTGATATAAATCACAAATGGGGATTTGATGGCCTCTTTCATATTTAAGAGAGTAGGTCTAAAAATCTTTTTTTCCTCTCTCTTTTTAAATTTTTACATTATTCACTAAGTTGTATAGTTATTTGCTTTCTTTCTGGAATATCTTTTGGTGTTGAAGGCTTGTGTGTTTATTTTTTTAATTTAATTAACAAATAATAATTGTATATATTTATAGTGTACAATGTCATCTTTTAACTATAGTTCATAAGAATGTAGTGCATATAAGTATCTTAGAGTTTTCTATACACTTGTAACCTTTTGGATCATATCTAGTTTTGTGCTTTATATTGAAAGTTATTTGCCTGGAATACCCCCAATTTGTCAATTAATAGCCCAAGTCAAATATCTAGGGAGAGTGAGTTGATCCATCTCTGTGCCTCCTCAGTTCTTAATATATGTTTATAATAGGTGTTACTGTATAACCTTGCATCTAGATGGGTCTATGTGACTTACATCTCATAGGTAGGTGGACTGTTTCACTCTACCTTTATGTCAATAAGGGAAAAGTTCTTACTTAAAGTCACCAAAATATAGATTTGTCGTAGCTCATGTTCCCTAGGTAACACATGCCCCTGTCATTCATTTTGTTCACTGAAATAGTGACCATCCACTATTTCAGGCACTGAAAATAACAATATGAACAAGACACGTAAACAGGCTGCCTTCATAAACCTTACGCTGTAGAGGAGAGGTTCCAATATATAGGTAGAGAAACAGGTGGCAAAGACTTCTGCAAAGGCTGACACAGCAAGTTTTGTGGTATTGGGGAAGTATAATTTTAATGCAGCTGTCAGGGACCTCAGGAAGGACATCTGAGGAGGACTTGGGCTCTAGAACAAGCTAATCATTTCCATCTTTTGTCAGAGCCATTCTGGAGCAGCTTCCCTAACATGCTGCCTTACAGCTAGTGGGTGTTCAGAGATGGAAACTTAAAATTATTAATTTCATTGCAAAATGTTTTTGTGTAATAAATGGATGAGTGAATAAATGAGTTGTGAAATCTGTATCTGGTGAAAAGCTCCCTTAAACTTAAAATAATTACATGTAAATTGGCCTAAATCAAACTTAGTTAAACATGCTAGATACTTCATTTTAGTCAGTTTTTAATTTAATTAGATAATTAACATGTCTGATCATTTCACAACACTTTTACAGATTGCTGATTACATTTGATAAATGAGCATTGTACCATGAATATTTAATTTCTTGTTCATAACAATAAGAATTGCACATTTCATAATATAGAGTCAAAAAGTCATCATTTTTCTTTCATGGAATACTGCTACGTTTTGACAATGTATCCTTACAACTTTTCCTTTAACATTCACTTCACCTAAAATTGCCCAAAAATAATCACTAGTCTTTTCTCAGTCTTGACCCAATTAACTGTGAGGGCATGTCCCTCCACTGGGCAATTCCATTTCTTTTCAAATCTTTAAGGATAAAGTTGTTAAAGATAACCATACCTGTATCCTTCTGGGAGAAAAAAAAACATGATAGGGAATTCGAATTTCTAGTTAGAATGTATCCATTTATAGAAACAACATTATGTAAAAAATCATCAGCATTGTGCTAATTATTAAGCAAATTCCCATTTTATAAATAATCACTAGTGTTATACTTGTATTAAAAATTCATTGACACTTCCGCTTCTGGCCTCTGAATTGCTGAGGTGAGCCCTAGTCATCCTTCCGCTCTACCCTTGGCCAGGTGATGTAAGATCCCAGCAAGGACGGTGCAGACCAGGAATTCAGAGGGACTGAAAAGTTTTAGTGACTGTGAAGTTTGAAGACCTAAGATCCTTACTCAGCGCCCCAGCCTTTAAAATTGGAAAGGTTCCAGTGCCCTTGAACAAGGATGCAGCAATGCACCTAGTTAAACAAGTTGAGCTTATTACTCATCATGTTATGGGAGATTGTGGGGCATAGGGTCTAACTGAGTTGCCCAGGCTGGTCTCAGACTTGGGATCCTTCTGCCTCAGCCTCCTGAGTCACTGAGATTACAGGTGTGCACTATCACAACTGCTTTCTTTGAGAATTTTGGACTTGAAGTTAGATTTTCTTTTGGCCTGTGATTTTCAGATCTTCAATTTACATAGATTAAAGGCTGAGGGGCAGAGCCACCCCCTCCCCCCGCGCCTGCAAGGTAGGCAGACCTGTGACCCACCGGCAGACAGGCCCAGCATTCCACGGAGGGGCAGAGCTGCCCCACACGCCTGCAAGGTAGGCGGACCTGTGACCACCAACAGAACAGGCCAGACCTGCAACCGACAGACAGAACAGGCAGGTCAACTCAACGTTAGAAGAGGTAATATCTGCAGCAGATGGAATGTCAGATAAAGAATTCAGGATATGCGTGCTTCAGATGATCTGGAGTCTCAAGGAAGACATCAGACAGCAAAATCAGACAATGAAAGATCACTTCAACAATGAATTACATAAACAAATCCAAGAAGCAAAAGATCAACTATACAGGGAGATAGAGGTTATAAAAAACAAACAAACAGAAATCCTAGAAATGCAGGAAGCAATAAACCAACTTAAAAACTCAATGGAGAATACTACCAGCAGAGTAGAACACTTAGAAGATAGAACATCAGACAATGAAGACAAAGTATTTCAACTTGAAAAGAACATAGACAGCTCAGCAAGACTGTTAAGAAACCATGAGCAGAACATCCAAGAAATATGGGATAACATCAAGAGACCAAATTTAAGAGTCATTGGGATACAGGAAGGGATAGAGTTTCAAACCAAAGGAATGAGCAATCTATTCAATGAAATAATACGAGAAAACTTCCCAGACTTGAAGAATGAGACAGAATCCCAAATCCTAGAAGCCTACAGGACGCCGAATGTGCAAAATCATAAGAGATCCACACCTAGACACATTATAATGAAGATACCCAAAATACAGAATAAGGAGAGAATTTTAAAAGCTACAAGAGAAAGGAAGCAGATTACATTTAGGGGTAAGCCAATCAGGATAACAGCTGATCTTTCAACACAGACTCTGAAAGCTAGAAGATCCTGGAATAACATATTTCAAACACTGAAAGAAAATGGGTTCCAACCAAGAATTGTGTATCCAGCGAAATTAAGCTTCAGGATGGAAGATGAAATTAAAACCTTCCACGATAAACAGAGTTAAAAGAATTTGCAGCTAGAAAACCATCTCTTCAAAACATCCTCGCCAAAACATTACAGGAAGAGGAAATGGAAAATAACAATGAAAACCAACAGTGGGAGGTAGGACACTAAAGGGGGGAAAATAATCAAAGAGGAAAACAAACCATGTTTAGTAACATAAATAAACAAATATGGCTGGAAGAACAACCCATATCTCAATAATAACCCTAAATGTTAATGGCTTAAACTCACCAATTAAGAGACACAGGCTAGTAGAATGGATCACAAAACAAGACCCAACAATATGCTGCCTACAGGAGACACATTTGATAGGAAAAGACATACATAGGCTGAAGGTGAAAGGTTGGGAAAAATCATATCACTCATATGGACTTCGGAAACAAGCAGGAGTTTCCATACTCATATCAAGTAAAATAGATTTCAAGCCAAAGTTAATCAAAAGGGATAAAGAGGGACACTACATACTGCTCAAGGGAACCATACACCAACAAGACATAACAATCATAAATATATATGCCCCAAACAATGGTGCAGCTATGTTCATCAAACAAACTCTTCTCAAGTTCAAGAGTCTAATAGACCACCATACAATAATCATGGGAGACTTCAACGCACCTCTCTCACCACTGGACAGATCTTCCAAACAAAAGTTGAATAAGGAAACTATAGAACTCAATAACACAATTAATAACCTAGACTTAATTGACATATATAGAATATACCACCCAACATCAAGCAGTTACACTTTTTTCTCAGCAGCACATGGATCCTTCTCAAAAATAGATCATATATTATGTCACAGGGCAACTCTTAGACAATATAAAAGAGTAGAGATAATACCATGCATCTTATCTGATCATAATGGAATGAAACTGAAAATCAAGGATAAAAGAAGGAAGGAAAAATCATGCATCACTTGGAGAATGAACAATAGGTTACTGAATGATCAATGGGTTTTAGAAGACATCAAGGAGGAAATTAAAAAATTCTTAGAGATTAATGAAAACACAGACACAACATATCAGAATCTATGGGACACATTGAAAGCAGTTCTAAGAGGAAAATTCATTGCTTGGAGTACATTCCTTAAAAAAATAAAAAAACCAACAAATAAATGATCTCATACTTATCTCAAAATCCTAGAAAAAGAAGAGCAAAACAACAGCAAAAGATGTACAAGGCAAGAAACAATTAAAATCAGAGCTGAAATTAATGAAATCGAAACAAAAGAAACAATTGAAAAAATTGACAAAACTAAAAGTTGGTTCTTTGAAAAAATAAATAAAATCGACAGACGCTTAGCCATGCTAACGAAGAGAAGAACAGAGAGAACTCAAATTACTAGCATACGGGACGAAAAAGGCAATATCACAACAGACACTTCAGAAATACAGAAGATAATCAAAAACTATTTTGAGTCCTTATACTCCAATAAATTAGAAGATAGTGAAGGCATCGATAAATTTCTTAAGTCATATGATCTGCCCAGATTGAGTCAGGAGGATATAGACAACCTAAACAGACCAATATCAATTGAGGAAATAGAAGAAACCATAAAAAGACTACCAACTAAGAAAAGCCCAGGACTGGATAGGTATACAGCAGAGTTTTACAAAACCTTTAAAGAGGAACTAATACCAATACTTTTCAAGCTACTTCAGGAAATAGAAAAAGAGGGAGAACTTCCAAATTCATTCTACGAGGCCAACATAACCCTGATTCCTAAACCAGACAAAGACACTTCAAAGAAAGAAAACTACAGACCAATATCTCTAATGAACCTAGATGCAAAAATCCTCAATAAAATTCTGGCGAATCGGATACAAAAACATATCAAAAAAATTGTGCACCATGATCAAGTAGGATTCATCCCTGGGATGCAAGGCTGGTTCAATATACGGAAATCAATAAATGTTATTCACCACATCAATAGACTTAAAAATAAGAACCATATGATCATGTCGATAGATGCAGAAAAAGCATTCACAAAGTACAGCATCCCTTTATGTTCAAAACTCTAGAAAAACTAGGGATAACAGGAACATACCTCAATATTGTAAAAGCTATCTATGCTAAGCCTCAGGCTAGCATCATTCTGAATGGAGAAAAACTGAAGGCATTTCCTCTAAAATCTGGAACAAGACAGGGATGCCCTCTCTCTCCACTTCTGTTCAACATAGTTCTCGAAACACTGGCCAGAGCAATTAGACAGACGAAAGAAATTAAAGGCACAAAAATAGGAAAAGAAGAACTTAAATTATCACTATTTGCAGGTGACATGATTCTATACCTAGAAGACCCAAAAGGGTCTACAAAGAAACTATTAGAGCTAATAAATGAATTCAGCAAAGTGGCAGGCTATAAAATCAACACGCATAAATCAAAGGCATTCCTGTATATCAGCGACAAATCCTCTGAAATGGAAATGAGGACAACCACTCGATTCACAATATCCTCAAAAAAAATAAAATACTTGGGAATCAACCTAACAAAAGAGGTGAAAGACTTATACAATGAAAACTACAGAACCCTAAAGAGAGAAATAGAAGAAGATCTTAGAAGATGGAAAAATATACCCTGTTCATGGATAGGCAGAACTAACATCATCAAAATGGCGATATTACCAAAAGTTCTCTATAGGTTTAATGCAATCCCAATCAAAATCCAAATGGCATTTCTTGTAGAAATAGAGAAAGCAATCATGAAATTCATATGGAAAAATAAAAGACCCAGAATAGCAAAAACAATGCTAAGCAGGAAGTGTGAATCAGGCGGTATAGCGATACCAGACTTCAAACTATACTACAGAGCAATAGTAACAAAAACAGCATGGTACTGGTACCAAAATAGGCGGGTGGACCAATGGTACAGAATAGAGGACACAGAAACCAATCCACAAAACTACAACTATCTTATATTTGATAAAGGGGCTAAAAGCATGCAATGGAGCAAGGATAGCATCTTCAACAAATGGTGCTGGGAAAACTGGAAATCCATATGCAACAAAATGAAACTGAATCCCTCTCTCTTGCCATGCACAAAAGTTAATTCCAAATGGATCAAGGAGCTTGATATCAAATCAGAGACACGGCGTCTGATAGAAGAAAAAGTTGGCTACAATCTACATTCGGTGGGGTCGGGCTCCAAATTCCTCGATAGGACACCATAGCACAAAAGTTAATAACTAGAATCAACAAATGGGACTTACTCAAACTAAAAAGGGTTTTCTCAGCAAAAGAAACAATAAGAGAGGTAAATAGGGAGCCTACATCCTGGGAACAAATATTTATTCCTCACACTTCAGATAGAGCCCTAATATCTAGAGTATACAAAGAACTAAAAAAATTAGACTATAAGATAACAAATAACCCAATCAACAAATGGGCCAAGGACCTGAACAGACACTTCTCAGAGGGGGACATACAGTCAATCAACAAGTACATGAAAAAATGCTCACCATCTCTAGCAGTCAGAGAAATGCAAATCAAAACCACCCTAAGATACCATCTCACTCCAGTAAGATTGGCAGCCATTATGAAGTCAAACGACAAGTGCTGGCGAGGATGTAGGGAAAAGGGTACACTTGTACATTGCTGGTGGGACTGCAAATTGGTGCGGCCAATTTGGAAAGCAGTATGGAGATTTCTTGGAAAGCTGGGAATGGAACCACCATTTGACCCAGCTATTCCCCTTCTCGGTCTATTCCCTAAAGACCTAAAAAGAGCATACTACAGGGACACTGCTACATCGATGTTCATAGCAGCACAATTCACAATAGCAAGACTGTGGAACCAACCTAGATGCCCTTCAATAGACGAATGGATAAAAAAAAAATGTGGCATTTATACACAATGGAGTATTACTCTGCATTAAAAAATGACAAAATCATAGAATTTGCAGGGAAATGGATGGCATTAGAGCAGATTATGCTAAGTGAAGCTAGCCAATCCCTAAAAAACAAATGCCAAATGTCTTCTTTGATATAAGGAGTGTAACTAAGAACAGAGTAGGGAAGAATAGCATGAGAAGAAGATTAACATTAAAATGGGATGAGAGGTGGGAGGGAAAGGGAGAGAGAAGGGAAATTGCATGGAAATGGAAGGAGACCCTCAGGGTTATACAAAATTTCATACAAGAGGAAGTGAGGGGAAAGGGGAAAATAATACAAGGGGGATAAATGAATGACAGTAGAGGGGGTAGAGAGAGAAGAGGGGAGTGGAGGGGAGGGGGGATAGTAGAGGATAGGAAAGGCAGCAGAATACAACAGACACTAGTATGGCAATATGTAAATCAATGGATGTGTAACTGATGTGATTCTGTACTTTGTATTTGGAGTAAAAATGGGAGTTCATAACCCACTTGAATCAAAGTGTGAAATATGATATATCCAGAACTATGTAATGTTTTGAACAACCAACAATAAAAAATTTAAAAAAATAAATAAATAAAATAAAACAGATTAAAGGATATAAAAAAAAATTCATTGACAAAAATACATCCAAATAGGAATCAAATCTTGAATAGCTTATCTATCAAGAAGAAAGGACATAAAATAAATAGACAAAATAAGCATACACTGTACTCAAGATGGGGTGATAATAAAATGAATCTGAGTTACTCCTTTCCCCACCTCTTGAAGGGTCAGCTTTCCCAAGGGAATTAAATGTTTTTCAACAGAGAGATTGATCCTGATAAATAAATTAATTAGTAATGTGAAATGTCAAGTGTCAGGGTCAGTTTCTTGATGGTAGCACTGGCCAGCTAGCAGTCACAGCATGGTTAATGGGAGTAGGGACAGGGCTACTTTTTCAATTTGGCCTTAGAATTGCTGTAAACTCTCTTGACACTATCCATCCAAATGGCACCAACATTGTGATAAGTATTAAAGGTCAGATCTCAAAATAAAATGCCTGGCTATTGTATGATCAAAGTATGGACAGGCTAAGATAAAAAGGGGAAAGATTATAATTCCATTTAGGCAGTGTCTTGGTCCCTTACAACTGCTATAGCAAAGTAACATGGATTGGGTGGCTTAAAAGCAAGAGGTGGCCAGGTGTGGTGGCACACTCCTGTAATCCCAGCAGCTCGGGAGTCTGAGACAGGAGGATTGCAAGTTCAAAGCCAGCCTCAGGAAAAGCGAGGCACTAAGCAACTCAGTGAGACCCTGTCTCTAAATAAAATACAAAATAGGGCTGGGGATGTGGCTCAGTGGTTGAGTGCCCCTGATTTCAATCCCTAGTACTACTCCCGCCCTCATAGAAAAAAAATAGATTTCTCACAATTCTGGAGACTGGGAAGTCCAAGATCAGTGTTAGCATAGATTCAGTATTTGGGGAGAGTGAAAAGCCATCTTATCATTGTAACCTCACACAGCAAAATGGACAAGAGGTCTTTCCCATGCGTCTTGAATAAGGCCACCAAGCCCATTCATGACTTAATCATCTCCCAGAGGTCCTACCTGCTGATACCATTACCTTGGGGCCAGGCAATGTGAGAATTTAATCCAGAATAAGAATGAAATTATACATATATTCATTCATTGCAATCAGTAAACTATTAGGACTTTTTCCGAACTTTTTATTTTTAACCTTTATCTTTTAGCTTAGAATATGAGGATATCTGCTCAGGGAAGACACACTGTCTTTTATTCAAGAAGTCTAGAAACAGAAAAAGCAGAAATTTGGAAGGAAGAAAAGAGGTTAGAAGGAGTAGTTAAGTAAAATATCAAGCGAAAATTCTGTAAGTAGCATAATTTTTTAAAAGCAATCTGCATATTTGAACCATGAACTCTGTTGAAAGCAACTGAATAAGCAGTTATAAAAATAAATCTGGACCTTGAATTAAAGAAAAAAATTCATTTTCTTAAAAACCAAAGGTTCACTCCTTACTGTTCTTAATGCTTTAAAATGAGGTGATGGAAGAGCACATTATTCAGCATATTTTTTGTTTAATGAAGATATTTATGTCATTTTTAAAATTTTCATATAGAGGTAGTTTTGTAAACTCAAAAAGAGGTTGACATATTGACTTTGAGTACTCTTTCCTCTAAAAAATAATATTAAATCTTTGAATCTCACCATAAAAATTATCTTCATAAGCATGCAATGTGCTTTGCACAGCAAATGGAATTTCACATTTGAGAAATTTTTAAATTCATTGCTGTGAGAGAGCTGCTTCAGAATTCAGATACACAGGTTTAAAATAAAAGTGATGGCAAAGGCTTTAAAAGTCAAATTTTTATATTAAAATTTTAATGAAACATCAGTACAATATGTTCATTGCTTGCAGAATGATTATTCTTTCAAAAAACTCTTTATGATATTTAACTTTTCCTCACTATTCAGCTTCCTATCTAGCTGAGATAATGCACTCATCATAACTCTAGTATGTCATTGTTTGGAGGTAGACCCCAAAACTCATTTCTTGGAGGTATGGTTCCCAGTGGAGTAAGGTGCAGCCTTTAGGAAACAATTGGTTCTGGATTAGAAGGGCTGTAACCTCACTAGTGGATTAATCCATCTGACGAATTAATAATTGAAATGGACAACTGAGTGGTAACCATAGGCAGGTGGGATGTGGTTGGAGGAGGGGAGTCAGTAGGAGAATGCACTTGGGGAATCTATCTTGTCCCTGGCTATTCTTCCTCACTGCTTCCCAGCTGCCATATACTGAGCAGCTGTCCTCCTCCATGCCCTTCCATCATTAATTTTCTGCCTTGCAGTTAGTTGTCTATGGACTGAATTTTCTTAAACAATGGGCCAAAATAAATTTTCCTCCTCTCAGTAGTTATTATCAGATATTTTGATCTCAGAGATGAACAGCTAACAGCTGGTGTTACTTGCCACATTTTTCTTCTTTGTAAATTCTTTTAATCAAGAATATCTTTTCTTTGTAATTCATGAGAGCCCTGGTGAAATACAATATCTCACCTGTCATCTTAATTCACATTGCAACCACAATTCCTCCCAAAATAATTAAAGCATGATCTTCCCAGTCAACCTCAAGTTAGAAATGCTTAGTGACAGTCTTCAAATTATGGGTTAAGCAAACCCATTTTCCCTCCCTCGTAGCCAATCAAATACCTTGGCTATATTTTCTGATCTCCGCAACAGCTATGTGTCTTGTGCCTGTGAGCTGTAGCCCATGGCATGTGAGTACAGGTGACAAGTCTGTGGAATGTGAGTACAAGTGACAACTCTGGCTTGTAAATTATCTCAAGTATGATCCTCCATGTGCTTTCCTCTGGCCTTGGCTTTAGAAACTTCATGAAGAAGATCACAGAGCCACAAAATGAAAGGTATCTGCATCAGGAACACCAGCTTGCAACTTCATGTGAGGAGAAAATAACTGATTGAATTAATAAAGAAGATTTTAAAGTTTACCTATTACTGCTGTTAGCATTAACTTTACTAACAGATAACTGTAAACAGATATCTTAAAGAAGAAGGAGTTAAAGAAACAGAAACAAAGATAAAGCACAGTTGGAAAAAATTTTGGAAAATGCAATGAATGCAAAGATGTGTAATTTCACCCAATTTTGTTTATATTGTGTGCTCTGATTTCATATTACAAGACACCTAATCATATTGCCCAAAGACTAATCTTGTCTTTAGGAACTTACCTGCTAACCATTTTTCACTATTCCTAGGAAAAGTTAGAAAAGAAACCACAATAACTAGATAAGTGGTTATTTCTTTTACATCAGCTTCCTTTCTTCCATCTCTCTTTTGTAATACATACTGCCATATAAATTATTTGGTTAACATCTGTGCAGCTAAAAGAATAATTCAAATTGGATATCAAACACAGAAGAGCTAAACAATAATTTTCTTCAGTCTTGGCACTGGAAAAATTTTTCCTGATCCACGCCAAGAATGGATGTGGGAAATGAAGAGACTGCAGAAGTGTGACTTTTGTACGGTAACCAGCTTTATGTCACAATAACAAGCATTTGAGGTAATCAACAGAAGCCTTTTCTCAGCTTATTTTGGCTCATAGATTTGGAGACTTCAGTTCATGATTGACTGGTTCTACTGTTTGGGGGTCAATGGGAAGGAAGAACAACATGGAAGGGTCTAATGGAAGAGCAACACATCCCACCTCATTGCCAAGGAGCAAAGAGAAAGAGGAAAGGACCAGGGTCCCACCATTCCCTTTCAGGGCACTTCCCCAATGACAGAAAGATTTCCAACTAGGCCCCAATTCCTAAAGGTTCCACCACCTCCCACAGTACCATGCTAGGGACCAAGCCTTTAACATATGGGTCTTTGGAGGGGGAGATCAAGATCCATACTGTAGCACATTGGAATCAATACTCCTTACTTTATATGCTCCTATCTGATGACAAAGGTATAGTCTATCAATGCAAATGCAAAATCAACATTTTCACCATAATTTATATATGGGTACAAAGGGGAAATTTGGAGAAAACAATATTACAAAGCACTTTAGTCAACAGAACACCACTCTTCATTCATTGAACAAAGCATTTATAAACGATAATCACACTGGAATCCTCAAAGAAGATGGCAGTATATCCATTTGAAATATATACATTTTTCTAAAGGTTAAGAGTAAAATCAAGAATTTCTTTGCCCAATTTCCTTTCATATGAAAAGAGAACATAAAATGATTATGTACCCTCAGAATCTGCCTGAAGAAAACACTTGTATTCCTTTGTCCTTGTTTCTGAATTTTTATTATAATTTGTTTTTCAAGTGTCATTATTTTTTTTCTTCTAAATAGTATTTTTTGATGCACTCTTCTATTTTAAAACTTATTTTTCTTAGATTCTTATACTGAAATTCTATTGTTTGGAAGCCATTCACTTTAAAATGCTTTGTTGATTAAAAAATAGAAAGGATGGAAAAACAGAGAGCATTAGACACAGATTCACCCCAAAGTCAATACATTTGTCTTTATTTGTATCCAGATTTTGATGTCTCAGAACAGATGCATTTTAAATATGAAAAACTTTGTACAATAAGAAACTCATATTATTACTCATAAAAGTTTTTTTTAAATGATAATGGAATATTGAGTTTGATAGACCCTAACATCAGAAAGAAAGGAACCCCACTCTATGTGGAATTAACAATCCAAACTTTGCTTCCTATGTGTTCAAGGAAAAGTCTGGTTTGTAATCACAATACTTTAAAAAATTGCAAGACTGTATTATTTCCATTTTAAATATGAGAAAACATATGCAGAATGCTAGATTTTTAATCTAGGTCTCTCTAGCTCCAAATACATATTCATTCCCATTAAACAGCCTCATATAAACATAATCAGCTAATTGATGCAATCATATTTGGTACTTGTGCAAGGTACCACAGTGTGATGGCTGATTTGGGGTGTCAATTTGGGCACTGAGCCCATCACTTTTCAGCTGAAAATGAAAGCAAGATGGTTTCACTTGTGATTGAAATTAGTTTAAAAAAACACACACATACCTGTCATCTGGATGGAAAATTAATTATTGCTTTTTAAAGACAAGATATACAGTCTTTTCTCTGGGCACAGCCACCGCTATCTCCAATGCTACCTAGGAAGTCACTGCCACTGACACCCAGAGGTCTCTTCTCCAATCAGCTGCTGCCTGCATGGCTACCACCATCACCACTGCCTCTGATGATGCAGTCTCTGCTGCTACCCCAAGGTCACCTGGAGGTCTTCTTTCAGGCACTGCTGCCACAGAAGACACCACTGCCCTGGATGCAACTGACACTGACACCACTGCTGACCCCCAGAGATGGCCTGGTGATGCTGCACCCACAACTGCAGTTGCAACCATAGCTGCTGCTGACCTGCTGCCTGTTGCAACAATCACCTCCACTGCTACTGCTACCACTGCTGTGGAGGAGACTCCAGGTTTGGTTGCATGTGGCTGCACCCATTTTGGGACACCAGCCAGGGCCTGGGGCCTGGGTGACAGCAGGTTTACCACCATAAGATCCTCTGTCTGGGGACTCCCACTGGGACTCGCAGGTTCAGTGTAGGGGTGCCTGCAGGTTTGAAGGTGCCTGGGGTCTTCCTGCTGGGAGTGCTGTTGGCCTTTGTCTTGCTGCTGCATCTCAGGGTTGTTCCTTTGCATGAATGTATCCCTGGTGGTCTCTCTGCAAATAGGAGCAGCATTGAGATCTTGGGACTGTAGCATGGCCAAGCCTGAAGTATCTGAAGCCTAGATTGGTGGGATAGTGACTGGGTCTTAGAGGGCTAATCTGGGCCTTGTGATCTCGAGAGATGTCAGAGACAGGGCTGAGAAACTTTTGAACACTGATGGAGAGAGTCCAACTTTCCAGCAAGATTTATTTTATTTTATTTCTCAATTCACTAATATCTCTACCATATTTGGAACAGGGTGTTTTTATGCATCAGTGTGTGGAGCACAATGATATATAAATGGAGTTTTGCATTTTTGTTTTGTATTTTTATGTCTTTAAGTTTTTCCTTATTCGTATTCTTCTTCTTTTGTCTGTTTTCTTGTATTTTCTTTCCAATTTTTCTCCAACCAACAGCCAATTTCTGTTAGCTCTTCTTCCACTCTTCCTGTGAATTTTTGCTTCTAACTTCTGTCTTCCTCTCTTGTGAATATTGTGTACTACACTGCCTCTGTCCTCTTGACCACCATTTGAGATTGTAAGCCGTTTTACTGAATTTTCTGTTTATACTATAGATAGTTATTGAACTTGTCATTTTGGCTTAATGCGAGAAAGCAGTAGACACCTTAGTGGGAGCTATTAGGTTTAAGGCTACATATCGATTACACTTGATGCTGTTGATATTGGTCTCACCACTAAAGGCGAGGTGCTGGAAACCTTCAGGGACAATATAGATCTACAGGGTAGAATTTATGCTGCCTTATATCCATACTTCTAGATAGGAAAACACATGAACAACATTTAAAAAAAAATCAGGGAATAAAGTGCCACAAACAAACCAAGATGCTTCAACAACAGAAGCTACTAATAACACAGTAGAAGAAATGTCCAAGAAGGAGTTCAGAATGTACATAGTTCAATTGATCTGTGAAGTAAAGAATAATGTAAGGAGTGAAATCACAGAAAAAACACAGAAAGTGAAAGTTTGCTTCAATAAAGAGTTAGAGATTGTGAAAACAAAACACAAGCAGAAATCCTCAAAAGGAAGGAATCAGTAAACCAAATTATAAATTCAATAAAAAGCATCACCAACAGACCAGACTACTTGAAAGACAGAACCTCAAACAAAGAAGACAAAAATCTCTTGAAAAGTAGAGTTGACCATGCAGAGAATATGGTAAGAAACCATGAACAGAACATCCAAGGATTATGCAATAACATGAAAAGACCAAATTTAAGAGTTATGCAGAATACATAAAGAAGCAGAGATACAAATCAAAAGAATCCACAATCTTTTCAATGATACAATAGCAGAAAATTTCCCAAACCACAGGATCCCAAATGCATGAAATTACAGTAGACTCACACCAAGACACATTATAATGAGAATAATTAACAGAAAATAAAGATCTTAAAGGCTGTAAGAGAAAAGGAAAAAAAAACCAAATTACATAAAGGGGGAAACCAATTCAGATTTCCACTGATTTCTTAACCCATACTCTCAAAGCTAGGAGGTCTGGAATAATAATATTCAAACTCTGAAAGAAAATGGATGCCAACCCAGAATTTTTGTCCAGCAAAATTAAGTTTCAGATTTGAAGATGAAATTAAACTTTCCATGATGAACAAAAATTGAAAGAATTTACAACTAGAAAATCTACACTACAGAACATTCTCAATAAAATATTCAGTGAGGATGAAGTGGGGAACAAAAGTGAAAATCAGCAAATAGAGGATCTACATCAAAGGAATATTCAACCAAAGGAGAAATTAAGTCAAATTTAAAAACAGAAATAAATCAAAATGACAGGGATATAAATCATATCTCAATAATAACTTTGAATGTTAATGGCCTAAACTCATCAATCAAAAGACATAGATTGGCAGATTGGATTAAAAATCAAGAACCAACAATATGCTGTCTTCAAGAGACTCACCTCATGGACAAAGACATCCACAGGCTGAAGGTGAAAGGATGGGAAAAAACTTATCACTCATATGGATTATGTAAACAAGCAGAGGCTTCCATTCTCATTTCAGGTAAAGTAGACTTCAAACCAAAGTTAGTCACAAGAGACAAAGAAGGACATTTCATACTTATTAAGGGAAGTATATATCAGCAGGACATAACAATTATAAATATTTATGCCCCAAATAATTAAGCACCAACATAATCAAACAAATCCTTCTAATTTCAAGAGTCAAATAGACCACAACACAATAATACTGGGTTACTTTAACACACCTCTCTCACTATGAGACAGATCTTCCAAACAAAAACTAAACAAAGAAATATAGAACTAAATAATACAATTAATAATTAAGACTGAACAGATATACATAAAGTATTTTATCCATCAACAAACAGCACTTGGCTCCTTCTCTAAAATAGACCATATCTTATGCCACAAAGCAACTCTGAGTAAATACAAAACAAAAAACAAAAACAGAGATAATACCCTGAATTCTATCAGATCATAATAGAATGAAATTAGAAATCAAAAGACCCTAAAAGTTCCACCAGAAAACTTCTAAAACTAGTAAATGAATTCAGCAAAGTAGCAGGATATAAAATCAACACCCATAAATCAAAGGCATTTCTGTATATCAGTGACAAATCTTCTGAAAGGGAAATGAGGAAAATGACCCCGTTTACAATAGCCTCAAAAAAAATAAATAAAATACTTGGGGATTAACTTAACAAAAGAAGTAAAAAACCTGTACAGTGAAAACTACAGAATGCTAAAGATAGAAATTAAGGAAGACCTCAGAAGATGGAAAGATCTCCCTTGTTCTTGGATAGGCAAGATTAATATTGTGAAAATGATCATAATGCCAAAAACACTATAAAGATTTACTGCAATTCCAGTCAAATCCCAATGACATTCCTCATAGAAATAGAAAAAGCAGTCATGAAATTCAAAAATAAGACACCAGAATAGCCAAAGCAATCCTTAGCAAAAAGAGTGAAGCAGGTGGCATCACTATACCAGATGTTCAACTATACTATAGAGAGTGACAAAAACAGCATGGTTTGGCACCAAAATAGACTTGTAGACCAATGGTACAGAATAGAAGACACAAAAACAAACCCACATAATTACAGTTATCTTATACTAGATAAAGATGCCAAAAACATACATTGAAGAAAAGATAGCCTCTTCAACAAATGATGCTGGAAAAACTGGAAATCCATATGCAAAAAGATGAAAGTAAACCCCTCTCACCATGCACAAAATTCAACTCAAAGTAGACCATGGACCTAGGAATTAAACCAGAGACACTGCACCTAATAGAAAAAAAAAAAAAGTAGGCCCAAATCTCCATCATGTCAGATTAGGCCCAGACTTCCTTAATAAGACTTCTTATTATAGTGCAAGAATTAAAATTAAGAATCAATAAATGGGATGGATTCAAACTCAAAAGCTTCTTCTCAGCAGAAGAAACTATCAGTAAGGTGTATAGAGAGCCTACAGAAAGAAAGCAAATTTTTACATACACACATCATATAAAGCACGAATTTCTAGGATATATAAAGAACTCAAAAATCTTAACACAAAACAAAACAAATAATCCAATCAATAAATGGGCCAAGGAACTGAACAGACACTTCTCAGAAGATGATATATAGTTAATCAACAAATATATGAAAAAATGTTCAACATCTCTAGCAATTAGAGAAATGCAAATCAAAACTACTCTAAGATTTCATATCACTCCAGTCAAAATGGCAGCTATTAAGAATACAAACAACAGTAAGTGTTGATGGGGATGTGGGGAGAAGAGCACACTCTTACATTGCTGGTGGGACTGCAAATTTGTGCAACCAATCTGGAAAGTCGTATGGAGATTCCTTGGAAAACTGGGAATGGAACCACCATTTGACCCAGCTATCCCACTCCTTGGTTTATACCAAAGGACTTAAAATCAGTATACTATCATAATGCAGCCATGTCAATGTTTATAGCAGCTCAATTCACAATAGCTAACCTATGGAACCAATCTAGGTGTCTTTCAATAGATGAATGGATAAAGAAAATGTGGTATATATATTCAATGGAATGTTGCTTAACTTTAAAGAAGAATGAAATTATGGCATTTGCCAACAAATGGATGAGTTAGACAATATCATGCTGGCAAAATAGCCAATTCCAAAAAACCAAAGGCCCGAATGTTTTCTCTAATATGCAGATGCCCACTCACAATAAGGCAGGGGGCACTAGAGAAAAATAGCATTAGATTAGGTAGAGGGAAAAGAAGGGAGGAGTGGTGAGGGGATTTGGGGATAGGAAGGATAGTAGTATAAAACAGGCTCTATTACTTTATGTCTATATGTGATTGCATGACCAATATGATTCTACAACATGTACACTCAGAAAAATATGAAATTATATCCCACCTATTTATGATATATCAAAGAGTATAAATGTATTCTATTGTCATGTATCACTAATTAGAACAAATTAAATTTTTTTAAAGATCGTTATTAAATTATCAGATAATATCTATAATTTTGTGGACTTTAATTAGAAATTACCAGAATTAGCATGAGACCAAACAATTAAACCAAACAAAAATAAAAAAGAGAAAAAAGAAACTCATCCACAAGAGATTATTAGACACACATTCACTAAAGCAAATGTGCTTAAAGAACCTCAATAAATTAGAGGAAAGACAGGAAATTGACTAGAGAATTGGTGACTATGAAAAAAACATAATAACAAAATTATTGTAATTTAAATGTTATTAACAACATATTAGTTATAGTTGAAGAGAAAATTAATATATTAGAATATAAGTGACTAAAATGTAGACTAGAGAACAGAGAATTACACAGATGGAAATGTCAGAAAAGAGTATGAGGGAGAAAGGGGGATGATAGGATCTAACTTGTTACTGAAGTCCTAGAAACAGAGAAACAAGAATCCACAACACCAATAACTTAAGAGCTGATAACTCATAATATATTTAAACTGTTAAAAGAAATTAAGCTATAAATTCAGCAAAAGATAGAAATGCCAAGCAGGAAAAACACGAGTTGGCATAAAATGGAAAAAAAAACTTCTTATGCTCTTACAGGCAAAATTCCTGAACAAATATTGGAAAGCTTTACCAATATTATATGAGAAAGACAATTGTATGGCCATATGTGTTTATTTTAGGGAAGGGTTATGGCGTGAATTAAAAATTCAACCAATATGTGGTTACCCCAAAGGAAGATAAGGAGAAAAACTGCATGATGTATGGTTATCTCAAGAGATACAAAAAAAAAAACAAGCAACAAACATAATTCAATAACCACGAATGAGTTTTTAAAATGTCTAAGCAAAGGAGAATTACTTAATCTGATTAAAAATATCTACCAAAACATGTCTTAGCTAGACTTAAATATTGTGAGATTTCCCTTAAGAAGGAGAATGAGAAAATAAAACCTACTATAACTTCTTTTCAACATTGTACATGAGGTCATAGCCAAGTAAAAGTATAAGAGATATAAGAGTTGGGAAGGAAGAAATAAACTTGTCATTATTTGCAAATGGCATAATTATGTGCACTAACAAATCTCAAATATATTTATTCACAAACTTAGAATTATTAATATGAATTTATCAAAGTTGTTGAATATAAGATTAATTTTGAAAAACAACTGCACATCTATTATAGTAAATTGGGTTATTCAATCCATTCTTCACCCCTGTCTACATTCTTTTTTCACACAAATTCTCTAATTTTATTATCAGTTTCTTGATTTGATGTGGCATAGATAGTACTTATAGCTTTTAGCTATTACTAAGTCAAAGCAAAAAGTCAGTTGTACAAATTGGAATCTTAATCATCAACTGACTACACATGAACTTAAAATTAAATTTAAGTACTTTTGTTTCTCTGGCCCTGGGGATTGATCCCAGTGGGCACTTTCTCATTGACCCACATCCCAGTCCTTTATATATTTTTTTATTTTTAGACAGAGTCTTACTAAGTTGCTAACATTGGCCTCAATCTTGTGATCCCCTTTCTACAGCTTCCAGAATCACTTGAATTACAGGCATGTACCACTGCACCTGGAAAATATATCTATTTTTATACAGCCCTGTGGGTTGCATTGTACCACATTCATACATGCATATAACATAATTCGATAAATCTCACTTCCCTTTACTCCCCTTTCCCTCCCCTCCATCTGATCTTCTTCCTCTACACTAATGTTCTCCCTTCTACATTCATGATTTTTCCCCTTCCTCTGGTTTCCACATGAAAGATAACATGTGACACTTGTCATTCTGAGTCTTATTTCATTTAATCTTATGTCGTTCATTAATCTCCAGTTCCAACCATTTTCCTGAAAATTACATAATCCCATCCTGTTTTATGACTGAATAATACTATGTTGTATACCATGTCTTATTTATCCATTTATCTGTCAGCAGGCATGTAGAATGATTTCATATATTGCCATGATAAATATGGGCATGCAGGTATCTCTAAAGTATGCTAACTTTAATTCTTTTGAATATATACCAAGGAGTAGTACAACTATATCAGATGGTAGTTCTATTTTGAATTTTTAAGGAACCTCCAAATTGATTCCCATAGTGACACTAATATATTTCTACCAATACATATCCTTTTCCCCACATGTACTCACTAGCATCTATTGTTATTTGTATTCCTGATGACTGCCATTCTGACTGGGGTTAGATGAATGAAACTTCCATGTAGTTTTGATGGTTAAAGATGTTGAACATATTCTCATATAATAATTGACCATTTGCATTTCATCTTTTAAGAAATGTCTGTGCAGTTCATTTAACCATTTATTTAATGGGTTACTTGGGATTTTTGTTGTTTGGTTTTGGTGTTGTTAAGTTTTTTGTGTTCTTTATATATTCTGGATATTAATCCTCTGTTGAAAGAGTAGCAAGCAAAGATTTTCTCCCCTTCTCTTTGTTTCCTTTGTTTTGGAGAATTTTTTTAACTCAATCCTGTCTCATTTAACAATTCTGGCTATTGTTTTCTGAGCTATAGTAGTTTCATTGCTTATGCCTATATCCTGAAGTGTTTCTCCTGTGTTTTCTTCTACTAGTTTCAAAGTTTTAGTTTTTATGTTTAGGTCTTTGATGCATTTTAATTTTCTTTAATTGAGAGATTGGGCCTAGTTTCATTCTTATGCATATAGATAATTACTTTTCCTAGCATCATGTGTAAAAGAGGCTGACTTTTCTCCAATTGTGTTTTTGGTGACTTTGTCCAGAATCAGGTAACTACAGCTCTGTGTTTTTATTTCTGAGGTATATACTAATTCCTATTATTTTATTTCTAATGTTTTATTTGTTCCTAATTCTCCTTTGCTTATCTATTCTTCTAATAAGATGTATTCTTTCCCATACTCTCTTGGTTATTTCTATTTTTCTCTTCTCTTTGTAAGATTCCTTTAAGTATCTTTTGCAGTGCTCACTTAGTGGTTATAAATTCCTTTAGTTTATGCTTATCTTGGAAGCTTTTGATTTATCCTTCAATCCTTAAAGATATATTTGCTGGATATAGCAATCTAGGTTGGCAATTAGTTTCATTCAGGGCCTAAAATCAATAATCCAATACTCTGAGATCTTTCAGTATTCTGATGGGATGTCCTTTATAAGTGACTTGGCATTTCTGTCTTACATCTTTGAAAATTCTTTTATTTCTGAATTTGGGGACATTTTAACCATAATATAATACATAGTAGCTCTTTTCTAGCCATGTCTATTTGGAATTTTCAATGCTTCAAGATCTGAAAGTCCATTTCCTTCCCAAGAATAAAAAAAAAAAAAGTTCTGCTACAATTTCACTATGCCATTGGCCTGTATCTGCATTCCTTCCTCAAGACCTATGGGAGGTACATTTGGTATGTTAAATTGGTCCCAAAGCTCTTGTCTATTCTGTTCTTAGTTTCTTATTCTTTTATTACTCTCTCAGTGTTCTAGTCCATCCACGTTCTTCAAGCCCTGATATTCTTTCTTCTGCTCAATCTAGTCTATTAGTGAGAATTTCCACTGAGTTTCATGGAGGTTTTTATTTCCAAGGTTTGTATTTGGTTCCTTTTCAGAATCTCTCTTCATTTAAATGCTTTTTCAATATCCTGTGTTTTCTTCCTAATTTCATTCATCTATTTGTACTTTCTTTAAATTCACTAATCATTGTAACATAATTTTTTTTTAACTCATAGTCTGGCATTGCCTTCACATTGATATCTACATATTTAGTTATTAGGGAGTTGTGAACTTTGGGAGGCATCTTGTTACCCTGTTTTCTTCTGTTACTTGTACTTCTTTCTATGTTGAGGTTTGCATATTTGGGATGAAATTTTCTTTCACTGTATGTGAAGGACTTTTTAATGAGCTGCTGTTTATGATGTGACCCAGGCTAGATGTATATCTTAGCATCATAGAATCCATACATCATAATCCCTAGCACAGCTCCAATTGGAGAAAAAAAACAAAACTAACAGCAACAGCTTGAAAAAGAGAGTTAAGAACAAAGATGGAGAAGGGAAGCTAGAAAAAGGAATAAGAAGAGAAAGAAAGCAAAAAGTTATGGGGTAGATATACAAATGAGAAATTTTTTTAAAAAAAGTGAGGGAGAAAATCCAATTAACAACAACAAAAAGCCACAAAACCAAACCAATAATTACAAGAAAAAAAACAACACAGAAAATAGTACAATAAAATAAAGAGCAAACTCAAAAATGATTAAAATTCATCCTAGTCAAGATATTTAAGATGAAGAAACTTCCTTTAGGGTCTTCCAGTTTTAAAATCTGCCAGGTATCTGGAGCATGGCCAATGTTTAAGCCTTCATACCATATTATCTGAATGACTCTGTGTCAAGGAACAACCAAACTAATCAGTTCTATGTTATTTATTTTTCCCCATTTTCAGATTAATATTCTGCTTAGTAAAAACTGCTAGGCTCAAACTCTGGAGCCTAGCCACACAATTCTCTACTTTCTTTTCCTCAATGCATGCTTAGGTGGTTCTACAGATTACACAGCAGGTCTGGGAAATTGTGAGTTTTGTTGCATGGAGGGGTGCCAGGCATCTCCAGTCTGGCAGCCATCCTTTCCTGGGTCAAGCTATGGCTTTGTATATCCCTCAGGAAGTCTTTGGTCCACAAGTAGCTGTGCTTCATGCCCAAGGAAACTCACAATGTCCTTTCCCATCCTTCTTTGGGTGCAACCCTATGCAACTCTGGAATCTCAGAGGTGGGTCTGTATACAGGCAGGTTGCCTAATATCACAGAGAAGATGATGTGAGACTCCTGCCCAGTGGACAGTTCCACCTCTAGTGCAGGCAGGAATTTGCGCAACTAAGAGTCTTCAGTCTGTGGATGGTTCAGTGGATCCAGTTCTACTCCTGCTGGCAATCAGTAGGTCCCAGAGGCCTTTAGCTGGCAGGAATCTCACTGCATATATTATTCAAATGTCTTGCTGTAAAGGCATTTTCCCCATAGTAATATTTGCTGTGATCTCCAGGGGAGATGAATATGCAGCCAAGCTACAAGTTTAGGCATGACTCCAACAAAATGGTGCCAGCTCTTCACTTAAAATTTGGGATAAATGGAGCACTTTTAAAGCACCAGCCTGCTATGTGGCTTCTTGATCAGCTAATTTCACTGACTTTCTCTTAAGCAATTGATTCTATAACAGTTTTTAAATTTTCTTCTCTATATTTCCCTTTTTGTCAGCCCTTCCCCTATCCTTCCCTGGCACCACAGGTGCAGGTTTGGCTCTGATGAGCACTTTCTTGCTCTTTATTCCAGTAACCAGAATCCCTGAGTCTCTCCAAATCCCTGACTACCCAATAACAAAGTTCAGTGCATTTCCTCAGTCATCCACCTTACTAAGTAGCTGTTTTCCAGCTGTTTTAGTTCTGAACTGAGAAAACCTGAGAAGTACAGCCTGCTTCTTCGTCGCCATCCTGATCTCACCTAATGAGATCTCTCTTTGCCTACATTTTATGGCTGCACAGTGAATTAAGTGTACTTGCACACCAAGGAGATCCAACATGGCAGCGGGCATGGAGAGATCAATTCTCTGACCTCTTCAGCTGTGTGGGCAAAGGGAGTCTTAAACCATCTGAATGCTGTTTGCTCAGGATCACTAGGCAATGCTGGGCTGACGTGGACCTGGGGCGAACAGTCTGCACCCCTCAGAACACACACAGAGCCCTGAGCGGGTAAATTCAGGCTCCTGTATGCAGTTTCTGGCTGACCAACTGCATCTCGAAGCCAGACCTGCGTCCCACAGCCAAACCGCTGTGACTCAGTGCTACAAACGCTCCAGCTGAAACAACTCGTCGGCTCCTCTGTGAATCTTTTGAGGTTAATACCAACCAAGCCATCATAGGCAGTGGCCACAGGGTTGAGATGGGGCTTGGGAGAGCCAGTCCGGACCCACCCGTTGCATCAGACACCCAGCAAAGGGAACGAACTGCCGCCATTCGCGTGGGATATCACCATGGCAGAGAACTGACCAGAATGCGGCAGAGGAGATAACTTCATTGAAACCAGCGGCGGCAGGTGTGTAACCCCCTAGCCTTCTCTCTCAACACAGCAGGGAAACCTCAAGGGCCCCTCCTAGCTCTCCCGTGAGCCCAATAGTCCAACCAAGGGAATCAGGAGCGGCGCGGAACCTGAGCCGTGGGACCCCGGCTACCGCTCCCACCAGCGCTGACAACTGAGGTCTCTTGCACCAGCTCCTGGGGGCGTGGCTACCGGAGGGCAGGCAAAATACGCTGAGGGTTCTTAGCCCCACACTCCAGAACCTTAGGGCCTGAGGGAATGGCAAGCAGGGAGAGTGTGCCCAGTTGTTCAAGAAAATAGGGCTCCCGGGAGCAGAAGACCTGGCGTGTAGCTAGTATTGTGGTGAGCGTCACCGGTGAGTGGGGCCTGGCTGGAGGAAAAGTGGGGAAGTGACTAGACACAAGAAAAGGCCCTAGGCACTCAGGATTGGAGATCCACCCAGTCAGGGAGGAGGAGCTACTTCACAGTAATTGGTTCCTGCATATTGAGAGGAGAAGCTTGGCCCAGTGGGCACAGCTCCACCTACTGGAAGAGAAGTTAATTGAACTATAAGACCGCATTTTTTAGTTTTTTTTATTATTATTTTTTAATTTTTTCTTTTCTATTTTTTCTTTTGTCTTTTCATTTCTTTTCAATTTCTTTATTCCCCTTTCCTTGAATTCTACCTGTTTACTCTCATTCTCTTTAGTGACTTCTTCCCTCCCCTTCTAACACCTTTCCTCCCAAGCATCATGACGCTGTTTATGTGTAATTTACTAAATATGTATAGGTAAATGTTCCAAGGCATTATATAGTGCTACCAATTCCCTAGCTACCCCCAAATACTCCAGACCACTCTCCTGTTAATATCCCTCGTCAGTAGAGCAACCTTCCAAGGTTGCCAAGAGATACCAACCTCAATACCATCACATCATTTGACTTAAACATAGGTCCCAAGACCAAACCGCAGAACGCTATGTGCCATCAGAATCCATACATAGTTTAGGAAACGAATGAATCTGCATTAAAGTGCAACAAAATTAATCATCTCTAGTCATAGTCTCCCATCACAAAAGAGAGACTCTGGAGATACACAAAACCAAATAAATTTATAGGAGTAAACAGTAACTCAGCAGTCAAACAGAACCAGAAGTAACATGAGAAGCATAAAAAAGCAAGGAAGAAAAGGAGTACAAACAATGCAGGACAGCCTAAATATACAGGAGGACCTAGAGGCATCAGAAAAATGGTCAAATAAAGAACTCAAGGAATACCTTAGACAGATGGAATGGAAACTTAAAGAGGAAATGAGACAGCAAATTCAAACAATGAAAGAGCACATTGAAAATGAATTACATAAACAGATAAAAGAAGCAAATAAGCAACTTAACCAGGAGATAGAGATTATAAAAAAAATCAAACAATAATCCTAGAAATGTAGGAAACTATAAACCAAATTAAAAACTCAAATGAGAGTATCACTAACAGAGTGGAGCAAGTAGAAGCCAGAACGTCAGACAATGAAGACAAAATATATCATCTTGAAAAGAGTCTAGTCAACTCAGAAAGGCTGGTAAGAAAACAAGAGAAAAACATCCAAGAGATATGGGATAACATAAAAAAAACAAACTTAAGAGTCATCAGGATAGAGGAAGGTATAGAGGTTTAAACAAAGGGAATGAGCAACTGTTGAATGAAATAATTATAGAAAACTTTCCAGATATAAAAAAGGAAACGGATGTACAAATTTTAGATGCATACAGGACACCAAGCATACAAAATCACAGTAGACCAACGCCAAGACACATTGTTATGAAGATATCCAATATACAGAACAAAGAGAAAATATTAAAAGCAACAAGAGAAAGGAGGCAGATTACATTCAGGGGTAAACCAATAAGGTTAACGGCGGATTTTTCATCAGAGACACTGAAAGTGAGAAGATCCTGGAACAACGTATTTCAAACACTGAAAGACAATGGATGCCAACCAAGAATTTTGTATCCAGCAAAATTAAGCTTCAGGTACGACAACGAAATAAAAATCTTTCATGATAAACAAAAGTTAAAAGAATTTGCAGCCAGAAAACCAGTGCTGCAAAGCATCTTGAGCAAAACACTACACGAGGAAGAAATGAAAAACAATAACCAAAACCAACAGTGGGACGTACCTCAGTAAAGCGAGAGGGGGGGAGCTAATCATGGAGAAACAAACCAAATTAAAAAAAAAGAAGATAAATAATCAAACATGGCTGGAAGTACAAACCATATATCAATAGTAACTCTAAACGTTAATGGCTTAAACTCACCAATAAAGCAACATAGGCTGGAAACATGGATTAAAAAAAACAAATCCAAAAATATGCAGCCTCCAGGAGACACATCTGATTGGAAAAGACATACACAGGTTGAAGGTGAAAGGTTGGGAAAAATCATACCACGCACACGGTCCTTGGAAGCAAGCAGGGGTGGCCATTCTCATATGGAATAAAATCAACTTCAAGACTAAGTTAATCAAAAGGGATAAGGAAGGACATTATATACTGTTAAAAGGAACCATTCACCAACAAGACATAACAATTATCAATATTTATGCACCAAATAATGGTGCTGCAATGTTCATAAAACAAACTCTCCTCAAGTTCAAGAATCAAATAGACCACAACACAATAATTATGGGTGACTTCAACACACCTCTCTCACCACTGGACAGATCCTCCAAACAAAAGTTGAATAAAGAAACTATAGAACTCAATATCACAATCAATAACCTAGACATAACTGACATATATAGAATATATCAATCATCATCAAGTGGATATACTTTTTTCTCAGTTGCACATGGATCCTTCTCAAAAATAGACCATATATTATGCCATAGGGCAACCCTCAGTAAATATAAAGGTGTGGAGATAATACCATGCATTCTATCTGATCATAATGGAAAGAAACTGGAAATAAATGATAAAAGAAGGAAGGAAAAATCCTACATCACATGGAAAATGAACAATATGTTACTGAATGATGAATGGGTTGCAGAAGACATAAAGGAGGAAATCAAAAAATTCTTAGAGATAAATGAAAATACAGACACAACATATCAGAATCTATGGCACACAATGAAAGCAGTTTTAAGAGGGAAATTCATTGCCTGGAGGTCATTCCTCAAAAAAAGAAAAAACCAACAAATTAATGAGCTCACAATTCATCTCAAAGCCCTAGAAAAGGAAGAGCAAAACAATAACAAATGTAGCAGAAGGCAAGAAATAATTAAAATCAGAGTGGAAATCAACGAAATTGAAACAAAAGAAACTATTAAAAAAAGTGACAAAACTAAAAGTTGGTTCTTCGAAAAAATAAATAAGATCAACAGACCCTTAGCCATACTAATGAAGAGAAGAAGAGAGAGAACTCAAATTACTAACATACGGGATGAAAAAGGCAATATCACAACAGATGCTACAGAAATACAGAAGATAATTAGAAATTATTTTGAAACCCAATATTCCAATAAAATAGAAGATAGTGAAGACATCAATAAATTTCTTAAGTCATATGATTTGCCCAGACTGAGTCAGGAGAATACACACAATTTGAACAGACCAATATCAATGGATGAAATATAAGAAGCCATCAGAAGACTACCAACCAAGAAAAGCCCAGGACCAGAAGGGTATACAGCAGAGTTTTACAAAACCTTTAAAGAAGAATTAATACCAATACTTTTCAAGTTATTTCAGGAAATAGAAAAAGAAGGAGCTCTTCCAAATTCATTCTATGAGGCCAACATCACCCTGATTCTGAAACCAGACAAAGACACTTCAAAGAAAGAAAACTACAGACCAATATCTCTAATGAACCTAGATGCAAAAATCCTCAATAAAATTCTGGCGAATCCGATACAAAAACACCAAAAAAATTGTTCACCATGATCAAGTAGGATTCATCCCTGGGATGCAAGGCTGGTTCAATATACGGAAATCAATAAATGTTATTCACCACATCAATAGACTTAAAGATAAGAACCATATGATCATCTCGATAGACACAGAAAAAGCATTCAACAAAGTACAGCATCCCTTTATGTTCAAAACACTAGAAAGACTAGGGATAAGGGGAACTTACTTCAACATTGTAAAAGCTATCTATGCTAAGCCTCAGGCTAGCATCATTCTGAATGGAGAAAAATTGAAGGCATTCCCTCTAAAATCTGGAACAAGACAGGGATGCCCTCTATCACCACTTCTATTCAATATAGTTCTCGAAATACTGGCCAGAGCAATTAGACAGATGAAAGAAATTAAAGGCATAAAAATAGGAAAAGAAGAACTTAAATTATCACTATTTTCAGTGACATGATTCTATACCTAGCAGACCCAAAAGGGTCTACAAAGAAACTATTAGAGCTAATAAATGAATTCAGCAAAGTGGCAGGCTATAAAATCAACACGCATAAATCAAAGGCATTCCTGTATATCAGAGACAAATTTTCTGAAATGGAAATGAGGAAAAACACCCCATTCACAATATCCTCAAAAAAAAAATAAATAAAATACTTGGGAATCAACCTAACAAAAGAGGTGAAAGATTTATACAATGAAAACTACAGAACCCTAAAGAGAGAAATAGAAGAAGATCTTAGAAGATGGAAAAATATACCCTGTTCATGGATATGCAGAACTAACATCATCAAAAATCACGATTTTATCAAAAGTCCTCTATAGGTTTAATGCAATGCCAATCAAAATCCCAATGGTATTTCTTGTAGAAATAGATAAAGCAATCATGAAATTCATATGGAAAAATAAAAGACCCAGAATAGCAAAAGCAATTCTAAGCAGGAAGAGTGAATCAGGTGGTATAGCAATACCAGACTTCAAAATATACTACAGAGCTATAGTAACAAAAACAGCATGGTACTGGTACCAAAACAGGCGGGTGGACCAATGGTACAGAATAGAGGACACAGAGACCAAGCCACAAAATTACAATTATCTTATATTTGACAAAGGCGCTAAAAGCATGCAATGGAGGAAGGATAGCATCTTCAACAAATGGTGCTGGGAAAACTGGAAATCCATATGCAACAAAATGAATCTGATTCCCTTTCTCTCACCATGCACAAAAGTTAACTCAAAATCGATCAAGGAGCTTGATATCAAAACAGAGACTCTGCGTCTGATAGAAGAAAAAGTTGGCTACGATCTATATTCGGTGGGGTCGGGCTCCAAATTCCTTAATAGGACAACCATAGCACAAGAGTTAAAAACAAGTATCAACAAATGGGACTTACTCAAACTAAAAAGTTTTCTCTCAGCAAGAAAAACAATAAGAGAGGTAAATAGGGAGCCTACATCCTGGGAACAAATTGTTACTCCTCATACTTCAGATAGAGCCCTAATATCCAGAGTATACAAAGAACTCAAAAAATTAAACAATAAGAAAACAAATAACACAATCAACAAATGGGCCAAGGACCTGAACAGACACTTCTCAGAGGAGGACATACAGTCAATCAACAAGTACATGAAAAAATGCTCACCATCTCTAGCAGTCAGAGAAATGCAAATCAAAACCACCCTAAGATACCATCTCACTCCAGTAAGATTGGCAGCCATTATGAAGTCAAACAACAACAAGTGCTGGCAAGGATGTGGGGAAAAGGGTACACTTGTACACTGCTGGTGGGACTGAAAATTGGTGCGGCCAATTTGGAAAGCAGTATGGAGATTTCTGGGAAAGCTGGGAATGGAACCACCATTTGACCCAGCTATTGCCCTTCTCGGACTATTCCCTGAAGACCTTAAAAGAGCTTACTATAGGGATACTGCTACATCGATGTTCATAGCAGCATAATTCACAATAGCTAGACTGTGGAACCAACCTAGATGCCCTTCAATAGATGAATGGATAAAAAAATGTGGCATTTATACACAACGGAGTATTACTCAGCACTAAAAAATGACAAAATCATGGCATTTGCAGGAAAATGGATGGCATTAGAGCAGATTATGCTAAGTGAAGCTAGCCAATCCCTAAAAAACAAATGCCAAATGTCTTCTTTGATATAAGGAGGGCAACTAAGAACAGAGCAGGGAGGAAGAGCATGAGAAGAAGATCACCATTAAACAGGGACGAGAGAGGGGAGGGAAGGGGAGAGAGAAGGGAAATTACATAGTAAAGGAAGGAGACCCTCATTGTTATACAAAATTACATATAAGAGGAAGTGAGGGGAAAGGAGAAAAAAAACAAGAGAGAGAAATTAATTACAGTAGATGGGGTAGAGAGAGAAGACCAGAGGGGAGGGGAGGGGAAGGGAGGGGGGATAGTAGAGGATAGGAAAGGCAGCAGAATACAACAGACACTAGTGTGGCAGTATGTAAAAAAAGTGGATGTGTAACCGATGTGATTCTGCAATATGTATACGGGGTAAAAATGGGAGTTCATAATCCGCTTGAATCAAATGTATGAAATATGATATGTCAAGAGCTTTGTAATGTTTTGAACAAATAATAATAATAAATAAATAAATAAATAAATAAAAAGAGTAGCAGCTGCTGCTATGGCTTACTAAATGCCAGGCTACAGTATCGTGTCAGTTTTACTGCACGATATTGTATTATGTTTTTCTTAATACATGAATGTTTGCCATAATTACAGAATTAAAAAAATGGACAAAATAAAAAAAAGTATACTTGCACACCAAAATTTCGGCTGGATCATTTGTCATAGTTTAACTAATGGATTTTTAAGGAATGATGCAACAAATGTTTGAGGAGCACTTACCCAGTTAGCATTGCCCTCTCTTGTTTCTGCCGTTACAATGAAACACGTTCCTTTAGGAACTGACAAATTTTCACCCTAAGGCTCAGAATGAGCAGATGTTTCATCCAGGTACAATGAACCAAGCATAATTATACCTGAAGTTGGCAGCAGAGCTGCCCACCTGAGTCTAGCCTGGATGAGCTTTTCCAGTTGAATGATACAACCATGACCATAAATTATTTTTAAGCCACTAGATTTTCCTGTGAAACATCATTGTATTAATATCTGATGGATACATCTGTATGATAGGAATTTTTTAAAACAATTCTAAAATTATGTCACTTAAAATAGGACCAGCAAACACCAAATATCAAGCAATAAATCCTTCAGAATAAACATACTTTCCATATTTAAGTTATAGAACATTATATTAGAAACATTAAAGAAGATCTAAATATGTAAGTGGAGGAATACAATGTTTACATGGATTATAAAATTCAATATTTCACAGATGTCAGTTTTTCCAAAACGAATTCATAGGTTCAATAAAACCCTAATCAAAAGCCTAGTAGTGTGGAGTTTGTTTTGTTTTGTTTTTTTTATGGAAACTAACAAACTTAATTCCAGAATTCATAGTGAAATGTAATAGGCCCGAAATACTCAAAACTCATAAGAACTAATATGATGTATTTTTATTGCTTAATATTATAATTTATATAGTTTATAACAAGTTTTACTGAGACAGGGATAGAAAAATAGGCCACTGCATTTATACATCTATAGACATAACTTATGACAAGTGATACTGCAACACAGTAAAGAAAGAACAATTTCAAAAAGATACGCTTATATAAACTGGTTTCCATATGTGGAAAAAGTTCCTCTTGAGTTTATTGCATAGAAAAAGTAACTAAGATAGCTATTCTTCTCCCTTAAGCTACTCAATTTGGCTATACAATTTTTGCTACCAATAAATGTTTTGCCCTAGAATCATATTTCCCCTAAACAATATTTATACATCAGAGCCCAACTCTTAATTTTACATTAATGCTTGTTATAAGCATAAGAGATGTGTCAACTGAAATGTTTTTACAGGTATGTTTCCATCTCATGTTATTTTAATTAAAACTGTCCTTTACTAATATGGCATTATGTAAAAATGTGGATGTGTAACCGATGTGATTCTGCAATCTGTATTTGGGGTAAAAATGGGAGTTCATAACCCACTTGAATCTAATGTATGAAATATGATATGTCAAGAGCTTTGTAATGTTTTGAACAACCAATAAAAAATGTATTAACAAAAAAAAAAAGAAAAAGTAACTTTCAGGTAGAATATAAATGTGAAAGTTAAAATGACAGATCTTCTGGGGAGTAACATACATAATAGAGTAAGTTCCTGACTTTGAAGTAAGAAAACTCTCTCTCTCTCTCTCTCTCTCTCTCTCTCTCTCTCTCTCTCTCTCTCTCTCTAACACACACACACACACACACACACATACACACACAAAAGTTAGGTTGGGGGTACTTGTTCCTGCAACACATGTACTAAAATTAAAATGACACAGAGATCAGCATGCCCCTACGAAAGGATGACATGAAATTTCTTGAAACTTTCCAAAATAAACATAAAAAATACTAACTGTAGAAACATATTAACAAATTGTTTTACATTAAAATCAAGAATATATCCTCAAAAGATGATAAGAATTATTATAAGAACTAAAAGGCAAAAGATAGAGTGGGGAACACAATTTGTATTACAAATATCAAAGAATTCAAATCCAGAATTATAAAACACTCTTAAAAATCCATGAAAAAAAATAAAATTTTTTAACAATATGCAAGAAAGTGCTAGAAATCATTAGTCATCAAATAAATGCAACTTTAAAGTGTTTTTTATGCCGTTTTATAATTATACATAGCAGTGGCATTCATTGTAACATATTCATACATGCACATAACAAAATTTGCTCCATTTCATTTCGTAATACTTCCCCTTCCTTCCTCTCCACTCTCTCCCTGAACCCCTTTGACTACTCTACTCTCTACCCTTTAATTTATATTTTTAATTGGCAAAATAAATTCAATTCAATGTCACAATATGATACCACTTATATGTAAGAAGGTTTAAGACTGACAATGTAGAGTGCAGACTAGGAGATGGAACCCTCAAGCACTATTGGTAGGATCCCAATTAATACAACATTCTCAGAAAACTGCTTATTCTATTGTTGTAGTTTGGATATGGACTCTTACCAAGCCTCTGTTGAAAACTTGGTTCTGAATGCAGCAATGTATAGAAGTGAAATTTTGGGAAAGAGATTGGATAGTGAGGGCTCTGATCTCTTCAAGGAATTAAGACATTGATAGATCTTCCTTTCTTTCTTTCTTTCTGTCTCTGCTTCCTGTCCACTATGAGGTCATATCTTTTTCTCTACCACATGCTGTGTGTTATGATAGTCTGCCTTGCCGTGGGCACAGGAAGCAAAAGAGCCTCATCATCTTGGGCTGAAACCTCTAAAACTATGAGCCACAATAAACCTTTCCAACTTCAAGTTGTTTGTCTCAGGTATTTTATCATAACAACAAAAAGCTAAGACATTAATATATACTAAACAAAGCATATCTATGTACTATACCCAGTAGTTCTACCCCTGATTATATATCCAACAGAGTGATATAATATATATATATATATATATATATATATATATATATATATAATGTGATATAGTATATATATAATATATATATATTATATCACATAATATATATATAATATATATATATATTATATCACATAATATATATATAATATATATATATATGAGAATATATACATTCTCCTTAAAGAAGTATTAAAATTATTTATAGCAGTATTATTCACAATATCCAAATACTGGAAAGAATTATATTTGGCTTAAAGCTGCCTATATATCTTGATATCATATGCAGAAAACTGTTACCTAACTTTGTATAGAAATAATCATGACCCAACAGTCTAACAAGAGTGAAATGTACAAGGCAGGCATGATATGTGTGTATACTCTAGTAATGACTATATGTGATAACATGGATAAATCTCATGAATACAGTTATAATTCAAAGAGGCTAGATACAAAAGAATATGTACTATTTGATTCCACCTTATGTCATGTTCAAGAAAACACTAAATTCAACTCTAGTGTTAGAAGTCAAGGTATTGGCTAATTGGGGAAGGGATGTGTACTTACTTGAAGAAAGCATAGAGGAGGCTTATGCACATTTGCATATAACTTGGGAGATATGTATCTTATTTAAAATACATACACATATATAGTGATCTATATACACATACGAATTTGTGATATATATTTTTTTCTTTTTTAGTTGTTTTTTATTTTTAAATGTTTTACCAGTGCATTATAATTATATGTAATAGTGGGGTTCATGGTATATGAGTTTGGGGAGGTTGTTTTTTTTTTTTTTTTTTGTATCAGGGATTAAACCCAGGGGCACTTAACCACTGAGCCACATCCCCAGCACTTTTTATACTTTATTTAGAGACAGGGTCTTGCTAAGTTTCATAGGGCCTCACTAAGTTGCTGAGGCTGGCTTTGAACTCACCATCCCTCTGCCTCAGCCTCCTGAGCTGCTGAGATTACAGGCATGCACCACTGCACCCAGCTAGAGACATGGGATATGGAGAACTCATAAGTCTAATAACTAATGAAGAATATAATGAATCTATTAATATAAAAATCAGTGAAAATTAATAACAAATAGAAGTTGAATCAAGTAAAGCCTTTGCTATGAATTTTAAACTATATATAAAACTGTAGTAGAGCTATGAAAAGTGAGAACAATTTGGGGTTCACCAGCTAGATGATTGGAACAAACCCAACAGGACAACTTTCTAAGTGCAGGTAGCCAGGTTTCTAGCAGAGGTTCAAATTTTCAAATAGAATGCAAAGTCTCTGCAAAATGGAGATGAGAAGTAGTCCTTAACAAAAGGTGCAGAAAGCCCAGCTAGCTGAAGACTAGTTCATCAGTCACAACCTCATGGCCAGGTCTAGCTGTGCATGTATGAAGAATATGTGGGTATACCATATGCATAGATGTGGTTTATTTATACCTTCACTCTATTCTTCCTATTGTCAACTGATAAGAATGGTTAAGAGAAGTTTGTGTTCTGTAGGAAAGTTGATTATTCTATTTTAAACTCACATTTATACTAGAAACCCTTCCTTAGAACTGTATTTTTCTAGCCTTTCACAGTCCTTTAAGAGTACCTTTTTTCCTTCTTTCCCTTTCTATCTGGAAACTAATTTTTCATTTTTGCATGCCCGATCAGGTTGAGAAATTTTGTGTTTAACTAGGTACTGACCATGGGTGCCATGTATGAATGGAGTTAAGCAAAATGACATGTGTTTAATTCAGTTTGCCATGCATTAGTATTTGTCTCCATATGTTAGATAAAACTTAGCTTATTTTAAATGTAATACTCACCACAGAAGACAACATAAACCTTTAAAACTTTTGTTTGTTTTTGAAAATCATATTTCTTTAAAGATCATAAAAATTATAGATCACTATATTTTCTCAAGTAATGTTCTACCTTCTTGCACTGAAGGATAAAAATATCAGAATTGTTCGTATTTATTTCTGACAGCACTTCATCACTGGAACCAGCTCATCAGGAGCTGTTAGTCATCTGAAATTCTACCCTGTTTGCACAGCAACAGGTTAGCCTGTCTCAATTCATTAGCTGTTCATGAATGCAGGAAGAAGATATAAGACTCCTGGGTCAAAAACAAAGGACTTTATTACTAAAGTATGGTAAGAAACAAGAGCATCAACATATTTGTATTGATTCCTTTTGTTGCAAGTCCCATTGAAATGACATGAAAAGGCTAAGAAGGATACCTCTGCAGAGAGTGATTCTTATTAAAGGAGAAGAAATTTAGTCTTCTGTAATTGCCAGTATGCCTGTGTATCCTTGGCTCTAAAAGAAAACTATCTTTTTACTAGACAATGAGCATGGCTGGTCTTTGTTTTGGAGAAAGACACACCTTTTCAAGGCTTAGATCTACAAACTCAAAAAGTAGCTCAGAATAAAAGATAAGTCATTGTTCTGTCATAGGATAACATGAAAGACCCATACAGAATAGTCTCCCAAGAGTATAAAGAAAACCTTAGTAAATAAATAAATAAACAACAACCATCATTCTGCTAACTCTCAAATTCCTAAAAAAAAAAAAAAAAAACTCCAAATAATAATAGACTTGGAAGACAACTAAATGTGTAAATAGAAATGATTATTTTGTGTATTTGACAGCATTTTTTTGCATTCATTGGGTGACACCTGAATAATGTACACCAAGCAATTTGCACATGAAATAGAACCTCCTTCAGGATGATGGTGAAAGTTGGATTGCTCTTCACCACTTCTCACTGTCCTTCTCACTGTCCTTCCCCTCCCCCCTCCACCCTGTGATACAGCAAATTACACGAAGCAATGGATACTTCACAGAGATTGTAGAATGAAATCAAACAAGCAAAGAATATTTGCTCAATAATATAAGGATAATATCAAATATCTATGCAAACCATACAACCAACTCTAATCTATGAAAACTCCAGGTTTAAGCATGAAGGAGAATCCTGTTGTCTTAACAGAACAATTTTTAGCCTCTATGAAGATGTTGTGTTATAAAGGTAGAACTTCCAGAATCAGTCTTTCAAACTCAGCCTAATAGAACTGCCCATTCCCAGGAAGACTATCTCACCAATGTAAAGAAAGTGTGGAGTGGTGCTTATATCATTATTTCAGGTCAGACACCCAAAGGTTAAATCATGTTTATATTGCTTAACACTTTGTGGCATTTAAATAACCTCTAAAATTGACAATTTAGTTTTCTGTAAGGTGATATTCATATTATTTAGCTGGCAATGGCAAGGACTTCCGGAGATAAAATACTTCATACCAGAGACCAACACCTAGCAGGTGCTACATTTCCAATTCCCTGGTTTCTCTATTGTTGCACAGATTCTGACAATCCCAACAAACTCTCCTTCTCAGCTATACAGGTAATGAGCTTAAACCTAATGCACTTATTCTGAGATAGTAACTATTCTGTATCTCATTTTCAATTCCCTTTTCTCCATTCAATTTTTCTTTTCCCCATTTGGCCTGTGTATCCAGCCACATTTCATCCAGCTTAGACCCAGAAGCTGCCCCTGTAATTGTCTAACCTCCTCTGGCTCCAAAGCTGAGCTGCCCTTTTTGTAATTATCATCATTATCATCATCATCATCATCATCATGTTATTTATTTATTTATTTTACTATCCTCCTATCCTCTCCCCAGGCCTCCCGAATAAACTTCTTTCTAAACTTCATAAAGCAATGGCCCAGATTAAGTCATTGATGTGAATCTTCTTTTTAATTATGCTATTCACAGAAACATTAAGCTCTTTTCAGAGTGCAGCATGGCTCATTCTTTTTAAAAAATGTGATAACCCGGGTTATGTGAAAAGGCTATAAATGAGGCAGATTAGAGGCTGTTTGATCAGCTTCCTCTAGCACCAGGAGATTCAGCTTGAAGTTGCTTTATAAAAGGCCTCCTAAATATGGTGAGACTTGTTTTACCCTGGGATTTTATTTCACTCCTTGATTCTCAGAAAAAAAAAATGTCTTTAATTCACTGACATTCAAACGTGTGTGTATCTGAGAGAGAAAGGAAGGAAGGGGGAATGAAGAGAAGAAAAAAGGAGAGAGAGAAAGACAGATTGGAATTCCAAAGAAAAATCAAAGGAAAGATTAAAATTAATACTACATCTCTTATCAAAGTAGGATCTGAACTCACAGAGGGAATTTTCAGTATCAGAGAACGTTAAAGATTAGATGAAAGGATTTAGTTCAAATTCTCTATTTCACAAATGAGGAAATAAAGTCCAAGGTCACAGAGGGAGTCAGAGGCAGAGCTTGGAACAGGACAGAATCAAGGACTGAGAGGTCAATGCTATTTCCATGTTAATGCAGGCAATAGTAGGCCAATCAAGTAATATGTGGAACACTTGCTGATATGAATTCCAAAAGGTTTTATTTTATTCTAAGGATGTTATAATAACAGACTAAGGAATTTACAAGTCCTGAGCTAGTACTCACCTCTGCTTTCCTGGGAATAGATGAGAAGACTCTAGGAAAAGAATGATCACCTGGGAAAAGAGATATTTATTCATAAGCAAGCCAATATTTGACACTATCAAAGAAGGACCTTTTGTAGAAAGCCAAGTTAGAGTTGGACTGTGTGTCTAGACTTGAGCTTGAACGGTACTCCTATATCCTCTAAATGCAGTGGGTGTGCTGGTAGGGCCAGATGGTTGCAGGGTGAAAACACCAGAAACCAAAGTGACGTGGCTCTTCTCAGACACTGCATTATATACTCAGAAGAAACAGGAAAGGGGATAATACCCTGACCAGCAGAAAACAACCCAGGTGAAGAGAGGGCCACACAGGTGCCCACCACTGATCCACAGCAAGTCTTCCATCCCAACTACCGAAGCAAGATTCAATGTGCATCCAACTCTGCTCAATGTAAGTGATAATCATTTCTCTCCAGGGAGGGACTTAGGAAGGAGGTGGTCAGAGGAGAAGAAGTGGGACTTAGAGGACAGAACACACTCTTACCAACAGTGTTGCTAGAGTAAAATCACAAACAGGAAAACAACTTCAAAGAGGGGCCATGTATATCCTCTTTATTTGGTAAGATAACCCTTAAATGTTTGATTAATATAAAGCAGTAATGCCATTAAGTGTCCTCATTAGCCACAAATGTAAGAATCCACTGGGAGTTGAACCATACACTTAAAATTTTATGATTTGAGTTAAGGGTAAGGTGCTCCCTTCAATATTTCTTAATTTTAAATTACATCCACCTATTGGTTGGTAAATTGAACCAAGAAATAAAACAGAAACCAATACACACACAAAAAAAAAAAAAGAAAAAAAAGAAGAAAAACTGGACCCAGAAATCTATCCCATGGTTTCTACTCAATCAGCTAAAAAGACAGAGGTACCAGGCATAAAGGTGCCCATTCACGTAGAAAGGTGGGAAGACCCTAGGTTCTAGGATCCTAGCTCAACATGTTTTCCTTTATAACATCATGATCTCTGAATGCAGGAATTAAAGCGTGCACATCTGCTATTGTTCCAAATCATACACATGAAGGTCTGCTGCAAATATGCAGGATCTGGTCTGCCTAGAAGTAGAAAAACAAATTAATGACCAACTGGTCACAGTTATGACCTTTAGTTTATGATCTTGTTGTTCATGACATTCCAAAACAACTCTCCTTTAAAATGATCCTCAGAGCATTCTTTGCTACCATTTCAAAACAAGGCTACTAAACACATGCTAAATTAGCACATTCAGTAGCAATGAATTCCCCTCAGCTACCAGAAAGCCATTGAACATTTCCCTAAGTTCTCTGAATTCCAGTACAAATGTTAAGAAGACATCTGCCAGCTATCCTAATGGTGCATTCAGAAAAGTCCTCCAGCAACCCCTAATCAGAGAAAGTTGAAATCAAAATCAAATCACTTCTCCTCTTCCCTCTTGCCATTTAACTGTATATAACACAGACATAAAAGATGGACCCCCCCACCTGCCTGAAGAGCAACATTACAATTTTAAGTGAGCTGTCAAAATGGGTGAATTTGTCAGAGCCTGCTCACCAGGCAACAACTGCTGCCACAGGCAGGCTCCTGAAAGATTTGCTCAGCCACTGACCTGAGGCAGAAGTAAAAGTCCAGCAGCTTGAGTGCCCTCTGAATTAACTTTCCTCCTCCCTCGCTTTTTCATAAAAATCTAATAACTTTCAAGATGAAATTTTTTAGTGTCTACTTAAACTGGAACTTTGCTTCTCCTCCCCAATAGGAGAGCCTGAGAGACTACAATTCTCAACTGCAAAGGACATCTCTCAAATCTAAAGCTAAGTCCAGAGGATAAATAGATTTTTCTTTGCCAAATTATTTATCAATCTAAGAGCCTCCCAGATCATTATATTTTAAAAGCCAGGACATCTGCTATGGTTTAAAGTTGTCATTGATGGCATTCTATCACCTTACCTTAATAAAAGAATAAAATCAGAAAGGTTTTTTAGATGCACTGAGTTTAAATCTCATTACAAGGCTGTGCAGAAGGCACAAAAGATACAGATGAAAAATTCTGACTGAAAAATGTCAAATGCCCCCCACTCTCCTAGTCAATGTGTAGCAGAGATGGAACTTGAATTCAAGATGGCCCAAATCCAACTCAAATGATTGTTTCCACTGCTGCATTTTGTTACCCAGTTCCCAGAAAGTAGCACACAGACTGGCCCGGCCTCTAGAAGTCAGGGTAAAAACCTGCAAACTCTCCTTCCACCCTCTGCCTTTGTCACTGATCCCTAGAACCGTTTCAAGTCCCTGGAGCAGGACTGCAAACTTTGAACTCTGACTCTGCAACAAATTATCTTGTAACTGGGGACTTGGCAAATTTCCTCTTTTGTAATATTAAAATAACGGTATAAATTTCATGAGCTTTTGCAAGGAATAAACAAGTTATCTCAAAGAAAATGTTAGAGGAACATTGCCTGCTATAAAGTAAGTACTGGGTAGATGTAAAGGATTTTTATTGTCCCTGATACTTGGTTGAGAGATATGTAATCTGGTTTAGTTTAAGAATAGTGAACTCCAGGTACTTTGTCTTCCCAGAATCTGTTTACCCTGAAAAGTAACCCTCCCAGGACCCTGCTTTTCCTATCTCCCTATTACAGCCATCTGTTTTAGTCAACTTTTTCACTGCTGTGACTAAAAGACCTGACAAGAACAATTTTAGAATAGGAAAAGTTTACTTGGGGCTCCTGGTTTCAGAGGTCAGACAGCCGGCTCCTTTCCTCAGGGCTTGAGGTGAGGCACAACATTATGGTGGCAGAGTGTGGTGGAGGGGAGCAGCTGCAGACATCATACCAAGAAACAGAGAGAGGGCTCTGCTCAACAAGGATAGAATATATGCCCCAAAGGCACACCCCCAAGGGCCTCCTCCAGCCACACCCTACTTGCCTACAGTTTCCACTCAGTTAAGTCCTATCATTCCCTGATAATTCACTGATTAGGTTAAGGCTTTCATAGCCTGATCACTTTGCCTTCTTTAATTGTCATATACATGAGCTACCACCTATCTCACTTCTCTCTCTTTCTTCACTAAAACACTCATATGTGGGTTTCAATTGCTCAGAGGCTACAGGACAGATGATAACTTCACAATCTAACTGGTGACTATGGGCTAGCAGGTATTTATCATCTTTTCCTTCAGAAATACTATATTTACATTTTGACAGTAGTTTTTCAGAGGTAAAATAGCATAATTAATGCCTCATAAACTTCTCATAGTTTGTAAATCATCTGCATCCCAAGGCCACCCCAAGCCTGAATCAGAATCTCTAGGAGAAGAGCCTGATTTTGTTTTAAATAAAAATCTATTGATATCCAATTCACATACTGCACAACTCACCACTTTAAAGTGCTGGTGTGCGTTCATGGAATTGTGCGATCATCATGGCCATCGGATTTCAGAACATTTTCATCTCCCTACAAAGAAACCCTATGCCCACACCACACATTGCCCTCCTTCTCCTTGACAGTCACTAAATTATTTTCTGTCTCTATAGACTTGTCTAATTCATAATGAAGCAGATTAACAGACATGTACAGGCATGTGGCCTTTTTTTTGCTCTCTTTAACATAGCATTATGTTTTTAAGATTCATCTAAGTGAATAAAATATTTTATTCCTTTCTTGATGAATAATATTCCATTGTATGGAAATACCACATTTTGTTTATCTATTTGTCAACTTGTAAATGTGTGATGTTGACTGTTATGAATAATGCTACTATGAACACTGGTGTATAGATTTCTCTTGGTGCACAGATTTCTCTTGGTGCACAGCCAAGAGTAGAATTACTATGATGTAACACCTAAGGAACCTTATGTTTTCTTCCAAGAATTCTATAGTTTTAGCTCTTATATTTAGGCCTTTGGTCCACTTTAATTTTTATCTATGGTGTGAGGATTATGGAATCTAGTTGTCCTGGCACCATTGTCAAATTTAATTGGTTCATAAATGCAAGGATTTATTTCTGAATTCTAAACTCTATCCTTCTGATCTGTATGTCTATCTATATACCAGTACCATGCAATGGTACTTGACTACTATAGCTTTATAACAAATTTTAAAATTGGGAAGTATGAATCCTCTTGTTTTTTTAAAAAGCCATCTGGGATTCTGATAGGTATTATATGGAATCTGAAATAAAGTGAAGCATATTCCTATTAATAATATTAAATCTTTCAATCCATGAACAAAGCATTTGAGTGCTTTAACTTTTTTCATTGATGTTTTGAAGATTTGTTATAGAAATATTCTACATGTTTGTTAAATTTATTCCTACAGATTTTATTCTTTTGAATGCTCTTATAAATATAATTATTTTTATTTCATTGTTAGATTATACATTGCTAGGGTACAGAAATATATTTGGATTTGTTAAAATGTGGATCATATATACCGTGATCTTGCTTAATGAGTTTATTATTCAAACAGTTTTCTAATGCATTACTTAGGATTTTCTGTATACAAGATGATGTCATCTGCAACAGAGATGGTTTTACTTTTTTATTTTCAGTGTGGATTCTTCTATTTCTTTTTTGTGACTATCTGTTCTGCTTAGTACTTCCAGTATAATGCCTAATAAAAGTGATAAAATTGGAACTCTTGTCTTGTTCCTGATCTTTGAAAGGTTTCAATCTTTAACTGTTAAGTAAGATGTAGTCATGATTTTTAAATAGGTATCCTTTATTAGGCTAAGAAAGCTCTCCTGTATTTCTAGTGTGTTGAAAGTTTTTATTATACAAAGATGTCTCCTTTCATCAAATGCTTTTTCTGTATCTACCAAGGTGATCATGTGAAGTTTCATTTTTATTCTATTAACATAGCATATTCAAATTGCTTTTTTGGTTTTGAACCAATTGTGCATTGTTGGATAAATCCCTTTGAGTTATTTTAATAATGCATGTGTGTACACACACACACACACACACACACACCCATATGTAGAATTATTTTGTATTTAGCTTGCTAGTTTTTGTGAAGGATAATGGTGGTCTGGAGTTTAGTTTTCTTATAATGTATTTCTATGGTTTGGGTAAAAGGTAAGACTATCCTCAAAAAATGACTTGGGGGGGAAATATTTCTTCTTTGTAAGAAGTTGAATAACGGCCCCCCAAAGACCTGTTCAAGTGCTACCATCTAGTACCTGTGAATGTGACCTTATTTGGAAACAGGATCATCACATTTATAAGTTATTGAACTTGAAATGAGATCATCCTAGATCATCCTACATTTTGGGTGGACATAAATGGTGCTCTTATAAGAGAAAGGAGAGGAAGATTTGAGACACAGAAGCAGAGGAAAAAAGACTTAGTAAAGACAGAGACAGATACTAGAGTTCTATTGATAAAAGTCAAGGAATATCTGGAGTCATCAGTGGCTAGAAGAGGCAAGAAAGGATTTCCTATTGTGTTAGCCAGCTTTCCAACACTGTGAGAATATACCTGAGCAAATCAACTTGGAGAAGGAAATATCTGTTTTGGCTCATGGTTTCAGAGATTTCAGTCCATAGTTGCTTGGCCCTTTGCCATAGGCCTGCAGTCAGGCAGAACACCAGGGCCAGGAGAATACGGCAGAGCAAAGTTGCTCACTTCATAGCAGCTGGAAAGCAGAGAGAGAGGGAAGGGAGGGAGTCAGGGAAAAAATATAAAATATGCCCTTCCAAGGCAATCCCTGCAGCAAACTACTTCCCCCAACTAGACCCAACCTCCTGAAACTTCCACCACCTCCAGGTAGTCCATTCAATTATAAACCCATCAATGGCTAACCAGTGGATTAATCCATTGATGAGGTCACAGTCCTCATGATCCAATTATTTCCCCGAAGTCCCTCCTCTAAACATTATTGCACTGAGTATCAAGCCTCCAATATGTGAGCTTTTGGGAGACATTTCACATCCAAATCATTATACCCATCAGTCCTTCAGAAGGCAGGTGGCACTACAGACATTGTGATTTTGGACTTCTGACTCCAAGAGCTATTAGTAAGTAAATTTCTGTTGTTTTATGCCATCAAATGTGTAGTAGTTGGGTACAGCAACACTTAGGAATTGATAGTTCTATTTTTTGGAAGAATTTGTAAAGGATTGATGTTATACTCTTTAAATGCTTGACACAGTTCACCTTAGAGTCATCTGGATCTGAATTTTCCTTGTGGGAAGTTTTGGTGTTGAGTCAATGTCTTTAGTTGTAATACATTTAGATTTTCTACTTCTTCTCAAGTCATTTCCAGTCATTTGTGTTTTTCTAGGAATTTGTTCAGTTTTTCTAGGTTATATAATGGTGGCATATGATGGCTCACATTATTATTTTAGAATCTTTTTCTATTTTTATAAGGTCAGTAATAATGACCCATCTTTCATCTTTTCATGATCTCTCTCCCTCTCCTTCCTAAAGGTTGATTAATTTGCTGATCTTTTTGAAGAACTAACCTTCAGTTTCATTGGTTTTATCTATTTCATCTTTAAAAACATCATTCTGAAATTTCCATTTCATTTGTTTGTCCAATTCTTACGATGACATTTCCTCAGCTTGCTTTGACATTAGTCATCCCTTCCTATGTACTTAAGGTAGAGAGTCAAGTTACTGATTTGAGATATTTCTTCTTTTTTCAAGTTAGGGATTTGCAACTCTAAATTTTGCTATAAGTGATGCTATAATAGTGCTATAGTATATCCTATAACAAGTTTTTGTATGTTGTGTTTTCATTTTCATGTATCTCAAAGCACTTTCTAATTTCCTTGCTATAGTTTGGTTCTTGGGATGTTCCCCAAAGGCCCATGTTTTAAAAATTTGGTTCCCAGGCTAATACTGCAGGGAAGTGGTGGAACCTTTAAGAGGTAGGATCTAGTGGGAGATCCTTAGATCACTAAGTGGGGGGCATGCCCTTGAAGAAGATTGTGGGACCTCGACCCTTCTCCGTCTTTTCTGCCAGGCTCATAGCGGGGTGAGAAGCTTTCTTCCTGACATGTTCCCATCACTATATACTGCCTTTAGAGAGGCCTGAAAGCAATGGAGACAACAAATCATGGACTGAAAGCTCCAAAACTGTGAATCAAAATAAACCTCTTCTCTTTATAAGTTCATTATATCAAGTATTTTATTATAGTGAAGAAACATATTCCCCACAGTGTATTGTTTAAATTTCACATATTAATATATTTTTTCAAATTTTCTCTTGTTCTATACCTCTAATTGTATTCCATATGTTTAGAGAGTATAGTTTTGATGATATCAGTGATTTAAGGCCTGAGAGGAAGTAACCCTGATTTTCCTGGGAGTACAATTCCTATGAATCATTTTAAAAAAATAAATGTATTAAAATTTTTGACAAAGGTAAATAAGTTCGATGAGTTTATTCATGAAGCAAAAAATCTTATGAATCATTTACTACAAATTGTTACATGCATAATATGCAAAGAGAACAAAGCTAAAATTTTGTGTTTTCTTTTCTGTCAAAATTGAAATGTTTTTGTTTTTTTTTTTTTTGGTACCAGATAGTGGAGGCTCTTTTTTTAACAAAATATTTTGTTATACTGTGTGCTTTTGATACATTCTTAAACCATTTTAACAGAATTTCTTAATAATCATTGTAACTTACTTTTAAAGACATTTCCTGCAACCATTTATTCCATTTAAGTAATTATGAATTAGTCATATCTTGACTCCTCTAAAAACTTTTCTCTTTTTGATTTTTCCTTTATCTAATTCAATACTCAGTTTTAAACTTTGAAAAATGTCAGTATTTTTTTAATTCATAAAATAGTTTTATTTTGTTTTTCTATACAGGAATTGGTAGCACAAAGAATTTCTTCTTTATTTTATAAAGGGAACACAATAGAAAAAATTAAGTTCATTATCCTCTCCAAAATTTAGTTAACCCAACCTTATTGAGACCAAACTTAGGATTAAAATAATCTGAAAGAATAAAACAAAAGTTCAGACTTCTTAGTTAATGGTCAAATGTGTTAACAAAATGTTTCACTGTGTGCTTTTCCAATATAAAACAAAACACACGCTTAGATTCAACGATTTGTGAAATACTATAAAAAGATTATTTCTTTACTTAGTTTATATGTGGATTATAAAATGGTGAGAGAGATGTGTTGAAATCACCCAGTATTATGGTATTGTCGTCTATTTAATTCCTTATAATGAGAAGGTTTTATGTTCATAGATGTACCATTTTGGTGGCGGTCATAAATATTTACAATCATTATATCTTGTTGTTAGGTGATTCCCTTAACCAATCAATATAAAGTGACCTTCATTGTCTCTTCTGATTAATTTTGGCTTAAAATCTACTCTGACAGATATGAGGGTAACTAACCCCTTGCTTTCAGTTTCCATCTGTATGGTCTATCTTCTCCTATCCTTTCATGTTCATTCTGTAGATGTCTCTGCCTGTAAGGTGAGTCTCTTTATAAACAGCATATGGTTTGGTCTTTATTGTACTCCAATAGTGAATCTGCTGAAAATGAAATTAGGAAAACCATTCCATTCTTGATAACTTAAAAAAATAAATAAATAAAAATTTTAAGAATAGAACACTGAAGAAAGAAATTTAAAATGACCTTAGAAGATGGAAAGGCTTCCCATGTTCCTGGATAGGAGAATTAATATTATCAAAATGGCCATACTACCCAAAGTATTATATAGATTCAATGAAATCCTCATCAAAATAGCAGGGAACTACAAAAAGCAGTTCTAAAGTTCATTTAGAAGAATAAGAGACCCAGAATAACTAAAGCAAGAAGAGCAGTGCTAGAGGCATCATAGCATTGAACCTCAAATTATATTATAAAGCTATGGTAACAAAAACAACATGGCATTGGAACCATAACAGACATGAAGACCAATGGAACAGAAGACACAGAGACACACCCACATAGATAGAATCATCTGATGTTCAACGAAGGTGCTAGACATGTATGTTGAAGGAGAAATTGCCTATTTTTAACAAATGGTACTGGGAAAACTGGATATAGATATGTAGAAGAATGGAACTTGATCCCTATCTCTCACCCTGAACAAAGGAAAACTCAAAGTGGATTAACCACCTAGGAATTAGGTCAGATACTCTGCAAGTACTAGAAAAATGTAGGCTCAATACTCCAACATATCGACACATGCACTGACTTCCTTCACAAGACTTCTATAGCTCAAGAAATAAAATCAAGAATCAATAAGTGGGATTGCATCAAATATAAAAGTTTCTGTACAGAAAAAAAAAACACAGTTAAGAGCATGAAAGGAGAACCTACACAAGCAGAGATCTTTGCTGGCTGCTTCTCAGACTCGGAATTAATATTCTGAATACATAAAGAACTCTAAAAGCTTAACACCAAAAATAAATAAATAAACAACCCAATCAACAAATGTGAAATGACATTTCTCAAAATAAGAAATACAAATGGTCAAAAAATATAGGAAAAAAAAGATTGGACATCCTTAGCAAACAGGAAAATGCAAATCAAAACTATACCGAGATTTCATCTCATTTCAGTCAGAATGGCAATCATCAAGAATACAAAGAATAATAAATGCTCATGAGGATGTGGGAGACAAGGTACTCTCATACATTGTTGGTGGGACTGTAAGTTAGTACAACCACTCTAGAAAGTAGTACAGAGATTCCTCAAAAGACTAGGAATAAAACCTAGATGACTTAGCTATCCTACTCCTTAGAACCATATCCAAAAAATCTAAAATTAGCATAAAACAGGATACAGCCACATCAATGTTTAGAGAAGTGCAATGTACAGAACCAGCCAAGTTATAGAACCAGCCCAGAAGCCTGTCAACATAAGGATAAAAAAATGAGGTATATACACAAAGAAGCCTTACGCAGTCATAAAGAAGAATGAACTTTTGGCATTTGCTGATAAATGGATGGAACATGAGAATATAATGCAAACTGAAATAATCCAGACCCAAAAATTCAAGGATCAAATGTTTTCTCTCCTATGTGGAAGCTAGACCAAAATAAGGGGGAAAAAAATAAAAAGGGGAAGGGAAAAATCCCATGAAAATAGAGGAGAGATAGTGGACTGAAGGAAAGGAGGTGGAGGGGGAGACCAGGAGAGACAGAATAAAGAAGAAATAGTGAAATAAAACTGGCCAAATTATCCTATGTACATATATAAATGTACCACAGTGAATTTCACCTCCAGAATGCACTGATTTTTTATCAACTATAAATACAGGAAAGGGAACAGAGGGAGGTTGGAGGGTAAGGAAAGGGGAAATACTGGGGATTCTTTGGAGCAAATTAAATTCCATCCTTGTATAATGACGTCAAAATGAACCCCAATATTGTGTATAACTATAATTGACTATTTACATTTTTCAAAAAGGATTTTTTCTAGACTAAATTATGACATTCCAGAACAGTCATAATATACCTAGTATAAAATTAAAAGACCCTGAAGATTTATTAACAGTCTCTATATTCATTATAGCCTCTTACTTCCCCAAATATTAGTTAGTGGAAACAAATTTAAATGATAGGCTACAGCCAAAGAGTTCTACTCTCTTCTATTCTCATAGTTTGATTGCTACAATAAATCAGCCAGTGGTATTTAGTTGTATGATTCATAGGTGAAGACTGCCTTCCCAATATAGTTATCTACATAGTTTACACATGATATTCAACAAGATACTGGGTATTATAGGAAAAAGACCACCATTACCTTTGCCGGAGAGAACCTCTCAAGGAATTGGTTCTTAGATACTTGTTTCTAGGCCAAAACAACATTATAGCTCCAGATTTTAAAAACAAATTATCTACTGCCATACGAGCTTAGAGGTAGGCTATTTGTGCTTCAGACCACTGAAAAACATACCTGCTGTCACTAATTCTTATGCAAATATTTTTAACTTCTTAGATATTTTCACCTCTTTGCTGGCTTACATTTTAAGTATTGGTGTACAACCCTGTCCTTTAAATGTGTTATGGATGACACCATGCCTTCGGATAATCATGAAATAAAGGATTAAGCATCAGATCCCAGAAAGAAAAACAATCTAAATTACAGCAAAATAAATGTGGGTATGAAATAATAATCCAAATAGATAATGTGAGTTATGGTACATGTTTTAAAGTCTAACTCTTAGTGTTTGTCAAAGTTGCCACAGATGTTGCCTCTGGCATCTAAAATGCACAGCCCATGACACCTGATGATTCAACAAATGATCAACAGCAAAAAAAAAAAAAAAAAAAGGCTCAATGCTTATAAAAGCCAGAACAACTGCCCCTGGCGAAACCTCAACACATCATCTTCACCTTCTGAACCCCATAACTGATTATGTCACCAGAAAGCGATAATCCATCCTTCAGTTCAGGCTGGTTTATGGTGCTGTTTAAGTGCTCGGCGTCCTTACTGATCTGTCCCTTTGCTTTGTCAGTCACTGACAAATCTAATTATATTTGTGGGTCAATTTCTCCGATGTTTTGCCTTAGGTATATTGAGGCTTTGTTTTCGGTACATATACACTTGGGATTTTTATGTTTTCATGCTAAATACTATTATAGAATGTTTTCCTTTATCCTTGAGAGTATGTCCTACTCTATGATCTACTTTATCTAGCATTAATACTGCCACTTCTGCTATTTACCTTTAGCCTCTCTGTTTCATTACATGTTAATTATATCAGTTATTGGGTAATACTCTTTTATTCAACATGATAGTGTCACTTTTATGGAAACTATCTATCCACTCTCAATTACACTGTGATTATCATTTGTGAGTCAGATCAATCTGTGATGGTTAATTTTATGCATCCATGTGGTCAGGCCATAACACCCAGGTATCTGGTCCAATACCACTAGAGATGTCTCCATAAAGGTATATTTAAGATACAATTGGTGTTTAAATCTGTAAGCTTAGAGTAAAGCAGATTACCCTCCATAATAGGAGCAGCCTTATTCAAGCAGTTGAAGGCCTTAAGAGAAAAAAGTCTAAAGTCCCTCAAGAAAGAAGGAAATCTGTCTACAGATTGTCCTTGGACTTGAGCTACAACATACATTCAGAGTCCCCAGTCTACAGCCTTCTCTACAAGTTTTGTACTTGCCATCCCTACATTCAAAAGAACCAATTCCTTAAAATGAAGCTCTCCCTCCCCATCCTCTCCTCTTTCTTTATCTCTCTTCATCCTATTGGTATTGGTTCTGTTTCTCTAGAGAATGTTTACTAATACATTTTAAGGCTACCTTGTTGCCTTTTTACCATTTCATATAATGTAAATTGCCTAAATACAAATTCTGTTAGTATTTTCTAATATGTAAATGTCTTTAATTTATGTGTATTTGGAGTGATACTTTTGCTTGGTAAAAAACTTAGGTGGGCATTTTTTCTTTCAATATTTTATAGGGTTAACTTCATTCTTTTTAAAAATTTTTTATGTGTTCTTTTTAGATATATATGACAGTAGAGTATATTTTGACATATCATACAAACATGGAATATAACTTATCTGAATTAGGATCCCTTTCTTGTGGTTGTACATGATGTGGAGTTTCACTGGTCGTATATTCATATATGAATATAGCAAAGTTCTGTCTGATTCATTCTACTATCTTTCCTAATCCCATCCCCCTTCCCTTCATTCCCTTTTGTCTAATTTAATGAATGTCCATTTCTCCTCTCCATCACCCTTATTGTAGGTTAGTAGTCATATATCAGAGAGAACATTCAGCATTTGGTTTTGATGAATTGGCTTATCTCACTTAGCATGATAGTCTCTAGGTCCATCCATTTACTGGCAAATGCCACAATTTCATTCTTTATGGCTGAATTATATTCCATTGTGTATATATATACCATATTTTCTTTATCCATTCATTTGTTGAAGAAAACCCAGGTTGGTTCCATAGCTTAGCTATTGTGAACTGAGCTTCTATAAACATTGATGTGACCCCCTCACTGCATTATGCTGATTTTAAGTCCTTTTGGTATATGCCAAGAATTAGGATAACTGGGTCAAATGGTGATTTCATTCCAAGTTTTCTGGGGAATATCCATATTGTCTTCCAGAGTGGTTGTACCAATTTGCAGCCCCACTCTTAACGTATGAGTATACCTTTTTCCCCCACATCCTCACCAAATTTTATTATTGCTTGTATTCTTGATAATTGCCATTCTGACTGACATGAGATGAAACCTCAGTGTAGTTTTAATTTTCATCTCTCTAATTGCTAGAGATGTTGAACATTTTTATATATATTTGTTGACCATTCGTATTTCTTCTTCGGTGAAGTGCTTGTTCAGTTCCTTTGCCCATTTATTGGGTTTTAATGTTAAGCTTTTTGAGATTTTTGTATATCCTGAAGATTAATGCTCTGAGGTGCAGGTAGCAAAGATTTTCTCCCATTCTGTAGGCTCTCTCTTCACATTCTTGATTATTTCCTCTGCTGTGAAGAAGCTTTTTACTTAACTTCATTGTATTCTGACTTAAAAGTTTTATATCATCAACCTGATATGATTTATGTTTTCTCTCTATTTTAGTTTTCATTTTTCTTCTAGCTGTTTTTAAGATTTTCTCATTATTGGTTCTTAACAATTTGATTATAGTATGGTTTTGATTCTTTTCTTTTGCTTATTCTGTTTGAAACCAATTGAGATTCTTGAAAGTGTGAGTTATAAGTTTTCATCAAGGTTGGAAATATTTTGGCTATTATGTTTTCAAATATATTTTACCACCTATTAGACTTCTTGATATTTTTCACAGGTTATTGAAGGTGTGTGCTCTTTGATTTTTAAGTCTTATTTCTCTCCATTCTTCATTTTTGAAACTTTATAGCTATATCTTCAAGTATGTGTTATTTTCAGTTAGTCTCTATGATTATGCCATTTAGTGTCCTAAAATTTTCATTCTAGTTATTATCTTCTTAACTCTATTTGTACCATTTATAAATCTTCCATTTCTTCTTTCATAATTTCCTATAAATCCTTGAACATATAGAATATGTTAATAATGACTCTATGAAAAAGTTCTTACCTGCTAATCCCATCACCTCTGGCATTTGAACAACTATTTCTATTACAAGATTTTTTTCATGTGATTATAGACCATATTTCCTTAGTTTTTTGCCTATCTAAAATTTTTATTTGTATGCCAGATATTATGAATTTCTCTTTGTTAAATAGTAGATATAATAGTATTTTAAAGTAGTCATGAAGTACAATGGAATAGAAGACACAGAGAAAAATCCACATAGATATAGTTCTCTGATGCTTGACAAAAGTACCGAAAACATGCTAAAGAAAAAGTAGCCTTTTTAAGAACAGATGTTGGGAAAACTAGATATCCATATGTAAAATAATCCCTGTCTTTCACCTTGTACAAAAGTCAACCCAAAGTCGATCAAGGACCTAAGAATTAAACCAGAAACTTTGCAACCGCTAAAAGAAAACATGGAATTGACATTCCAACATATTGGTGCAGGTACCAACTTCCTTAACAAGACACTTAAAGCACAATAAATAAAACCAAGAATCAATAAGTGATACAGCATCAAATTGAAAAGCACAGCAAAAGAAAGAACTAAGAGCATGAAGAGAGAGTCTAAAGAATGGGAGAAAATCTTTGCCAGCTACATCTCTACAGGGGACTAATATCCAGAATATATATATATATATATAAAATATATATAATATTATATATATATAATAATTTTATATATATAATATATATTATATATAATATTATATATATATAATTTTATATATATAATATATATATAAAACTCAAAAAACTTAACACTAAGAACCAAATCACCCAATCAACAAATATGCAAATAAAGTGCATAAAGTGATTTTTTTAAAGTTTTGAGCTTTATTCTAGCAGACAGTGAGATTATTTGAATGTAACATTGTAACTTTAAGGATGATTTTTTTATTTTTTTATTTTAAGATGGATCTGGAGTAGTCTTTTCTCTCTTAAGCCCAATGACTAAGCAATGACCATCTGGAGACTTTATTGAATTCCCTGTATATTCAAAGAGATTTCTCTATTCTTCATGCAAAGGATTTTGTTTCTAGCTGTTGAGAGCCATCTGTGGGCTATGTGTGGATCATCAGCACAGAAGCCCATTGAATAGGAAAATCTGGTATTTGGGAACTTCCAGTAACAATCCTGCTGGCAAGACGGCCCAGATACATGTGAGTCCTATTCAGCTCTGCCAGGTCCCACACAGACTCCCAGAGATGGGTACAGCCTGCCAAGATGCCAATCCACTTGTTGACTGCAAGACATCATGAAGCAAGACTCCACCCCTGACCTGAAACTTATCCCTGCCTTTGATGTACTCCCTTAAATAAACCGTGCGGGCCTTTTTCTAGTTGTCCAGCTCCAGCGTATGTGCTGGCTGAACCTATCAGGTGCTCCATCCTTTAAAACTATAATTATGAATCTGTCTTTTGTACTAATTATGTCAGACTTTAAGTTCTTCGGAGGCTTATCCTTCTGAGCAGGCAAAAGTACCCTGGTGCAGTGGGTGCTGGCCACCCTGTGATGTCTAGCCATGTGTAATCTCTAGGAATAGGTTAGCTCATGGCACCCTAATTGTTGCCTTTCCTCAGGAATTATTCTTTCCCCCTGCGCACAATGGTATTGATCAAGGATAAGAGGATGGCTGTGCACACTTCACCTCCAGTCTCTGTATTCAACCCAGCAAGACTGCTGATTTCCCTTTGTTCTTTGGCCCAGCAATTTCTTTCAAGAAGAAATCCAGGACAATAAAATGACGCCCACACCCCCCTCCCATCCACCCCCAGCTTTTTTGTTTCCCTTTTCTCTGTCACCAAGGCCAGGTGTCTGATGTATTGCAAATAGTTGTCATGCATAGTGTCAAGTTTTTCAATAGTTTTGGTGAAAATGTAAAAATTCTTTTAAATTTAAAACTTCCTTTACTCCATCATACAGAGAGTTTTGAGACAGGATTTATATAGCCATGGATTTCTAAACCCAGACTTTTTCATTTCAAGGAATGTAGCAATAACATATTTTCTGAGTCAGCACATTAGTATTATTTCATGATTTACCTCCTCATATGCAACTATAATCTGACTCTAAATACCAGAGGTGTTAATTCTGTGACAGTATGGAAAATATGGTGGGGGGGGATTCTTATTTTGCAACAACCATCACCAAATCCTGGCTCGGCTGTTTACATGCCGATGTTCACTCATTTGAGGATTTTATTACCAAATCAAAAAAGAGATAAGGAGTGGCTTTCTTCAGACACATCAATTCTACACACTATCAGCTTCTCTAAAATTACAAAGAAACTAGGATCTCTGAAGAAATCTTTTCTTTTACTGCAGGTGACAGCTATTTGGTTTTATGCTACTTTTCTTTGCTCAGTAAATAGTTTGTGAAAAAAATCATAAATGTGTTTCTGTCACAATACAGAAAAGATATTCAAGAACCAGAATGGATGCAAGGTTAAATGACCTTCTGACATTCAGCACAGCTGCTGAAAAGCAGTGAGTGATGTGGCATTTCATGACCTGTGAATTGAAAGAATTTGGCATTAAAATAGAGTAAACACGTAGTGCATGGAATTTTTATGTAATAGCATTAACATTAAAATCAACAAAACTTTTCATAGATTTCTTTCAATAGATGCCTTTGGATCAGTAAGCTTTCTGGGTAGAATAAGATAATATTAGATCCTTATAACACAACACACAAAAAAATAAATGTTTGGTACAGATGCAGCCATTGTAGGTGTAACTACACTTGAACCTACAGGTGTGGAGGACCAACTTATTGAGTGAACAAGGTACAATATAAAAAGTAAATTACAAAACTGAAAGTATAATACAATATATATAGCTCATGTAAACTTTATAAACATTCAAAATAATACTACCCACAAGTAGTTAAAACATTTGAAAATTTATTATAACTAATAGTGATTGTCTCTGAGAAAAAAAAAAAGTATCACACTTTACCCACTAAATATGTGCAGTTATTCTGGAGAGGAGATAGGTGACAATGGAACATTGGACAGGATCCTACCATTTCAGTGTCCTTTCCTTCTGGTACATGTAATTATCCATCGACAGCTATCCCAGCATTATAACTTCCTTGCCCGGAGATACGCCCTGGGAATGAAAATCAAAATGATAATAAGAGGTCAAACTGTCAAGCTTCTTTGAACTACATAAAAACAAATTTAATAAATGTTGCTCAGAAGATGAACATGAATAATCATTAGGGGTGTTCTTGTCTGCCTCTCTTTGAAAATGCATACTTCTCTCAGGACCCTTCTTTATCTGTGGAATTGTTCCACTGAGCTGACTTCGAAAATTATTTCACTGATAATCCAACCTTTATCCTCTGACTTGATAATCAACCCATTATCAGCATCAGGGAGTAACTCTTATAAATTAGTTGAATAATTCTATTAGAAATCCCTTTAACTCAAATAAAATAATCAAGTAATCATACAAGCTTAAAAAATCTAAGTGTTTTTCTCCCTCCTTACACAGGCAGCCAATGTTTCATTTAAAAAAAAAATGGTATGAACCAAGTAAATTATCTCTAGAAACATAATTATCATGATAAAGCATGTAAGAATGGTAGGTTGTATGCTGGATCCAAGAGTAATAATACTTGAGCAAGCAGAAGGCTCATCATTACCTTCTCTTGCCCCTAGCCTTGCAAGGAAGTTAAGCTAGGCTAGTTCACTATCTAATGAAATTTTTAATGCTGGGAATGGTTGAATTTCATGTAAATGATGTTGACCAAAATACTTATGACCGTAATGTATGCAGTTTGAATCTTATTATGTAATGGTAGTACATTTTTATGGATCCACAGGCACATTTACACCCTGCTGAACTTCTGAACAGTGTTTTATGTTGTCAGGACAAGTAAATGAGGCAGAATTTGCAAAATATGAAAAGTAACTATTTCATTCAGCATGGAGTGAGACACATACATGTGTCTGAGTTAAATGAAATGACTATAAGCATATGGAGCTCACTGGGCAGACTGGAGAGAAGCCAATGGAGTTTTCAATCCATCTTAACACAGCTTTTGTCTTTAACTCAAAGAAAATAATCGAGTTATCAAACAAGCTTAAAAAATCTAAGTGTTTTTCTCCCCTCTTTCATAAATTTATTAAAAAATCACAAAGATCCAGTTAGTTGCATTTTAGTTGCACTGTAAATTTTATTTCTCTTAGACCATTATCAAGACACTACTGAAGATTTTTCTTGTTTTGATAGGGGAGCAGTGGAGAAACTTCCAATCTTGCGTGATATTTCTTCCTAAAGAATCAGGAAACAAATGCATTAGAAATAGAACATTTGTTACATTCCAATTCCAGGTTAGACTCCTTGAATAGACTCTACTGAGCTGGTATTAAGGGTAGTTCTTTATTTTTTAATTATTAAATATTACCTGCTACTAATTATACAAATTAATGGTTTTACTGTGGCATTTTCCGCATGCATATATCATGTTTTAATCGTACTTACCTTCCCTACTGCTCTCTCCAATGCTCCCTTTTCTCTCTCTTTCCCTTAATTTACTCCTCTTCTCCTTCCCTAATAGTTCCTCTTACACTTTTATCTTTTAATTTTTTTTTCTTTTTTAGTTTTTATACATGAGAGAAAGCATCTATGCTTGTCAGGCTTATTTCCCTTAACATGATGATCTCTAGTTCCATCCAATTTCCTGAAAAGGACATTAAAGGATATGAAAAATAACATTCCCCAAGACAGCCCCTGGGAAGAAAGGAGGACAGTGTGGCCCCTGAGGAGAGAGGAGAGGAGGGAGTTGAGAAGAAGGTAAACATTCATCCCTTCCCAGTAACAATGGGTCCTGAAGGGAGGAGGAGGAGGACACTGAACACTAGGCCCTGAACTTTCACCCTTTCCCATTGCTGATGAGTCCTAAAAGGAGAAAAGCAAACAGAGAAGCTCTGGGTAACAATGGATCCCAGAGGAAGATAAGCAATGAGCCAGGCTTTTATCCTTTCCCAGTAACACTGAGTCCTGGAGGTGAAGGCAAACAAATGAACTAGGGGCTCTAAATTTTTATACCGGTAACAATCCATTTCCAACTTTTACAACTGTTTCCCTGAATTTGATTTTTTTAAAAATGATTTTTAGTTGTTGATGGACCTTTATTTTATTTACTTATTTATATGTGGTGCTGAGAATCGAACTCAGTGCCTGACCATGCAGGGCAAGCACACTACCGCTGAGCTACAACTCCAGTCCCCCCTGAATTAGATTTTTAACCAGCACAACAAGTTTCCTTACTGCTCAAGTCTCTGATGATTAAGTCATACTAAACATTCAGCTGATTAACTCTCATAAAGATGTATAAACAGTGGGCCCCTCTTGTAATCAATGTCCATTTTCTCCTCTGAAAACTTGCCATGTGCCATTTCACCACTACTTAATAAAGACAGCTTGCTAATCCATTTGAGGTCTGCTCTTGTCTCTGTTATTTGTGCTTACAGACACGATTTCATTTTTCTTGAAAGAGGCTCAGATAATAACTGATGCTTGAATAATATTACATTGTAATATATACATATATTATATATGTAACATATATAATATATGTTATAATGTAATATATATTATATATACACACAAAATATAATTAGATTTTATTAATCCATTTATGAATTTATGGGCACCTAGGCTGATTCTATACCTTAGGTATTGTGAACAGTGCCACAATAAAAATAGGTATATAGGTATTGCTTTTGTACGCTGATTTCATTTCATTCAGTTATATATACCCAAGACTAGTATAGTTGGATCATATGATAGTCCTATTTTTAGTTTTTTGAGAGCCATCCATACTGTATTCCATAGTGGCTATACAAATTACAATAGCATATCGGGGTTACTTTTTTCCAAATCCATGCCAGGCTTTTGTGCTTTAATAATAGACATTCTGACTGGGAGAAGGTGAAATCTCAAAGTAGTTTGATTCTTATTTAAGAGTGGACTTTTCTGAACCTGAAGATATGTCCCACCATATCCTGAGGATCAATAAGTGTTTATGTAAGTGTTTTCTTTCTTTTTTAAAATTTTATTTTATTTTATTTTACTTATACATGACAGCAGAATGCATTACAATTCTTATTACACATATAGGGCACAATTTTTCATATCTCTGGTTGTATATACAGTATATTCACACACCAATTCGTGTCTTCATACCTGTACTTTGGATAATAATGTCCACCACATTCCACCATCATTAATAACCCCATGCCCCCTCCCTTTCCCTCCAACCCCTCTACACTATCTAGAGTTCATCTAAATGTTTTCTTTCTGTAAACCTAAAAATACTGTTCTCAGAAGGCAGAGCTATAGCCTGTCAACTGGTCAGACAGAAATAAGAAGGAAGATGGAGAAAAAAACCTGAAACTGGGTTGGTAGACTCTGTTTTTTCCGGTGTTTGTGTGGGTAGCTGTTCTGACCTTTACATACCCCGTCAAGAGCCTAGTCATGACTGGGTCTAACCTGGTTCAATAACTGCCTCCTGCACCACAAGGTAGCTGCTCCAAAGAGGGAGACACTTGAAACTTCTTTGGCCTGGAAGAGGAACATAATTGGGTGTGAAAGACCTAAAGTTCTCAGAATAACCCAGAATCAGAGTTGTGAAGATTCCAGGAACCCTGCAAATACACTTCAAATCGGATTGCCTCATCTCTCAGGCAATTTCCCCCAAAAAACCTGGTGAGCAGCTTTTGAGGAATCTTTCCCTCCAGTTCAGGAGCATAGTCACATCCACTCCCACCCTCCCACCACCCCTGCCTAGCTGTCCCATGTCCTCAGGCCTCAGCTGTCCCTCCTTCACGTCTGACAGAAAGCCAGCAGGAGAAGGGTTGAGCTTTCTGCTTTACAGTCCAAGGGCAAAGTTTCCATAGCAACGTGGTCACTGGAGGGATTTCTGACCCACCAGATCTCAAATGCCCCTATTACTCCCTCCTGCTCCCCTGCACTCAGCCAGTCACTTTTATCAGCTAGACTCTGCACTTCCTGAAGAAGGAGCCAAAGTGTTCATTTTCATAGCCCTTGGCAGTTTCCAAGAGGCTCAGATAATAATTGTTAATTGAACACTATTCCAGCATTGTTCAGGAAAGACATACAAAGATTCATTAACATTAGCTCCAAAGCAGTCTAGGAGTCAATGTTGCAGGGACAGACGAGGGAGAATTTTACTTTTTGTCTTATACTTTTTGTACCATCAGGATTTTTTGCCACATGGACACATGAACATTTTTTAAAATAAAATGCTCACTTCTAGTCCTACTTCTTTGAGGCACTACATCTGTGCTTATGCTGTGAGATTGGGGTGCTGAGGATTTCAGTAAGAAAACACAGTGACTAAGATCTATAACATGAGAGAGAAAGAGAGACAATTTTTCAGAGAGACACCAGCTCCCCTCTCCTCTAAGAACCATGATATCCTTTCCTAATGGGCCCAAGGACCACATATTTCTCTTTTTCAATCCAGCATCCTGGATAATTATTATGAATTAAGTGGAGTAGACATGTAAGATGAAGCTGTACACCATAATTCTGCAATGTATTGACAGCCTCCTTTGAATTGCTAACTTATGCCAGTGAATCTAAGTTAGAAACTAGAGGAATAGGCCTAGACTAGCGAAGAAGGAAGAAACCAGTGATATAGAACATAGTAAAATGGATTAAAATCAGACTACAGGGCTATCACCAGTCTCCAGATCAAAAGTAAGTCTAAGAAAGAAGTATTTCTTGTGAAGATGCTGCTCTGAGCCTGAGTGGTTGCCTCCAGACCTTGGTGAGCTACAATTTGGGCAAAAAAAAAAAAAGCAGTGGTCACCAAGGCAGAATGCTACCTCCCACCATCAAATCCTCTTGCTGACTTTCCTGTCAAAAAAGATCTGCCCTTACTGGCCATCATTTCATAATTTCATTATAATTTCTCAAACTACATGTAGTCATCTCATCAAAAATACCATAAGGATATGGATTTTTAAAATCATATTTTCAATATATTCTTTTAGTACTATGATGACTATAGGCAGAGAAATGCTTTGGGAAAAAAAATGGCTACTACTGGAACTCTAGCTCTCTTTGGAAGTTCAATAATTCACCTACTTGACAAAATAAGGCACTCCTAAATCTGCTAGAAATAGTAGAGGAAAATCACATTGCAATTCAATTCCAGTATAAAGGAAAATGGAGCATTTATCTGTCCAAGAGGTCACAAATAAGTAAGTGGCTTGCTCCAGTCAACAGGAAGAACTGGGCCAACTACTGTGAGGTTCTTGAATGCTCTTCAGAGTTCTGAACACTTGCTAAATGACATAAAAAGTTCTTGATAAGCAGAAACATGAAGTTATCAATTCAGAAAAATCATTTACCATGTACCACTGTGCTAAATGCTAATTGTGGCCTTTGCATGCAAAATGTTTGCACAGTCAAAACCAAGATATCTGCTCTCAGTAAATGGAAAACAACAGACGAGCAGGGGACTAATGTCAGAACCAAGAAATGACCACAGAAGGCCAGAGTCAGGAGAAACCAATGTGAAACAAATAGCCAGAGAAGCTCCCTGGACCAGACAGATCTTAAAGACAGGGAGTGTCCAATCACGTAGAGAAGACAGGGAAGCACATCAGTGATAGAAGTGGCTTAAGCAGCCTTAAAAATGGACACTGAGATAGATGATGTGTTTTGAGAGTAATAAACCAAGCCAGGTAAAGCTTCTGACATGAGTCATGGCAGGTAACTCAAAGCAGGAAAAATGGAACCAGATTATTGAATCATTTGATAATGTATCAGTCCCAGCATAAGTGGTGCTAATGGAAACCAACACAACCTAAATTCCTGCAGTTCTTCCAGTGCTTACACCTCTGTTGGGCCCCCAAACCCATAAATCCAGAGTACATCCCTACTTTGGATTTTATCACTCTATGTAGGATTTTAGAAATCCAAGCCTGGCATCATTGTGGGGCTTTAGAAGCCTTAAAAATTACTCAATGATAAAAAGTGGAAAATGGCTTAGTCATTTTCTGATCTGACTACTCTGATGAATATTAGCTGCTCACTTGTGAAAATCACTGTGCCTGTCATGAAATCCTGACAGCAAGCCACTGAAGTTGATAATTGATCTTCAAATTAAAAACGTGGCACAGCGAGATTAAGTAATTTTAGCAAAGTTACACAATTAGTGAGCAGTCTAATTGATCACGAATCTTTGTGACCCTAAATGTAAGTTCTTCACACTCTGGCGCTCTGTGCTTACAATGATCTAACCCTGAAAGAGCCTTGTCCAGACAGCACTAAGGAGACTCATGCTCATTCATCATAGCCATTAAGGACATGAGCAGGTTACTCACAGATTATCATTTAGAGTCACCCATTTTGAGACTCTTTCCCTATTAATGCAGCTAAGCATACTCTTGGTTCTTTCACACAATTCAAAAGCAGCACATCTTGTTTTGTGACATTTCTGGAGGATCTGGAACAGAATCATGAACAACACTCTGTTCCTGCCTTCATTTGTGTACCTTCCCATGTGGAATAGATGAATGCTGGGGGGTAATTAGAATTTGTTGATACACAGCATATAACAAACTATGAGCAATTATTATTTAAATTATGGCATGTTTCCTAAATTGCTAACATAAGCATAAATAACACAGCAAACCATAAATAAAACAAAGCTATAGATGTAATAGTATGATCTTGTATTCGATGACAATTTCAATTGCAAGACTTTATTAAAATGTCATTGTCCCTTTCCTGTGTGTCACTCTCCTTTGCATTCTGCATTCTTTACTAGTCTGCTTCTGACGCCTGTGGGATGCGCAGAAAGTGAAATTTCAAAGACCACTCAGTCTAGCCTGCAATTGCTCAAGGTAAAGACTTTAAAACCACAAACTTTTGTGAGTCGGTTCTCTGTTCCAGTCACTGCTCAGGTATACGCAGCCTTGGGTTTTCGGACAAGGCAGCTTTCCTGTACCAGGTGCCCTACAAAAGACCTGGTGGCATCTTCCTTTCCACTGTGCCTTCTCCTCTCTCCTACAGAGATGATGTAGTGAGCATTGTGGGGAAGAGAAGAGGGCAGAATCCTCTAAGTTTCACTTTGCCTTTTAAAGAAAAGAATCTTTTCTGAAGGGTTGTTACTATGCGGTTTTCTCTATCACACTAGGAAGTCATTGTTCGGCTTCTCCCCAAAACTCTGCCATCACCCTCTCCTCACACTTTCCCTCTGCATCACCCATAAAATACAGTTCTGGCTTCTGAGACACTGTGATGCTTCTAGTGGTGATAGTCAGAACTCGATTCATCCAGCTAAAGCAAAAAGTACTTCAATGAGTCACATGGTCTGTTAGGTTTGGATATGAGGTGTCCCCCAAAAGCTCACATGTGAAACAGTGCAAGAAGGATGATTGGGATTTAAGAGTCTTAACTCAATCAGTAATTTAATCCCCTCATAGGGATTAAATGAATGATAACTAAAATGGTGGGGTATGGCTGGAGGAGGTGGGAATTGGGGCATGGCTTTGGAGATATATATATATATATATATGTATATATATGTATATATATATATATATATATATATATATATATATATATAGAGAGAGAGAGAGAGAGAGAGAGAGAGAGAGAGAAAGAGAGTGGAATCTCTCTTTGTGCTTCTTGATCACCATGATATGTGCACTTCCCTCTACCACACACTTCATCCTGATGTTCAGCGTCATCTCAAGCCCTGAGAAATGGAACCAGCCTTCTATGGACTAAGACCTCTGAAACTGTGAGCCCTCAAATAAACTTTTCCTCCTTGACAGTTGTGCTGGTTGTGTCTTTAAGTCACAGCAGTGAGAAAGCTGACTAAAACATGGTCTTTGTTCAATTTTTCTATGACTTAGATTTTTTGATCCTGTAACTTCAAAAGTATTCATAAAGCACTGTTGAAATAAAAATGTGAAAAAATTTTCAAAAATTTTAGCAAAGTACTTGATAAACATGAGAAACAAACTGATTGACTTTCAACAGGTCCCCACTTTAGCTCATTGCAAATTGTGTTTTTTGTTAAATTTTATTGATTAAAAACAAACATTTTGTTTATTCAGCATCATACAAGCCAGAATGCAAAAAAGTTCTCATAAAATGTAAAACTTTTACATTTTCACCATGTGTCTGTGGTATCTACTATAGCAGAGTAAAATCAAGGCAGATACAGTAGAAAAGTTCTAAAGGAGTAAAATAAACAAAAAACATGCCTTAGAACTCAAAGTTACTTCCCCATGGTAACCACTCCACTCACTTACCATAGTATCTCTCTAGGAAGAAAGAAAGCAGACAGGTTCCTGGAGTAGAAAAGGGACATATTAACCTTGGGAGCAGTAGCTGAGACCTGCATGCATCCCAAGGCCAGGAATCTACATCAGCTTAAGTGCAAGGCTTATAATTTGCTCAGACATAAAATTGCCTTGTTATCCTTCAAATTTTCAACCACTAGCAACTACTTTATAAGTTGAGAGGGTTAAATTTGAGGGATGCATTTGAAAATATTAGTTATTAAAGCTCTTTTTTTTACTGCTGTAAATTCTATTTCCATTTAAATGGAAGCAGAAGCAGACAAATTGCTTTCATGATGCTCTTCCTATTTGTGTTTCTATGGAAATGGATTCTTGATTAGGAAGGCAAAAGCTAAAATCAAAGTCTCAGAAGCAGGCAGAGCCTAACTGAGGGTTTTCATCAAGCAGTTGGTCAGGTTTCATCCACTGCCCAGTAACACAGCATTAAAGTAGCCCAAACTTACGGGAATAAACACTCTGTCCCCATTTCACCTCTCCCTGTGCTTTCTGACCTTTTGAACAGACCTTAACCAAAGTCTGTCAAGCATAGGACAAACACAGGAACCCAGATCATGACTACTCTACACAATGTCTCTTGCTGTTTTTTTTAATATTTCCCTTTTAATTAATTCCAAAAATATGTTTGCTCTAACATATGACTTTAAAAGCAATGGAAACTTTCTGGGCTATTCTTAAGAGAAGGCAGTTTAAAAAGAAAATTTAAAAAATAAATGAAGTTGTAGGGCAAAAAGTAACATTTTAGGAACACGTTCACCTTTTGTCTCAACCATTTTTTTAGTAAATCACATTAGAATTAAAAATAAATCAGATTTACACTGTTTCATTTTGTGAAGAAATGCTATACAAATCCCATTACTAAAAGCTGCTACTCTACAAACATTGATTGTTAGCTGCTATCAAGTTCTATACCCTTTTGTCTTTTAAAAGGCCATTTCTACCCAAAATGCTAAAAAAAAAATTCTATTATGACAGAAATTTTGCATCAGGAGAGGATAGGAACAAATTACACTCATATTTTTTGTGAATGTTCAGTGGTGGAGAACTGTACTTGATATATATATTCATGAAACAAAATAGAAAAATCTTGGCCTAAAATAATTTCACTTAGTTATATAGAATATTAAACAATAATTCAACCAAAACAGAATGAATAAAAATATATTATTTAGATGACAGTGTTGATGTTATTCTCTTATCTGTTTGACAGGAAAGCAGAGCAGCACATTATATATATACTCACTACCTCTAAACTTCTGAATTAGCATAAGAATGAATCTGTGATCAGCACAGAATGTGATCAGCACAGAATGTGATCAGTACAGAATGTGATCAGTACAGAATGTGATCAGTACAGAATGTCTGAAACCTGTAGGATGTCTTCACTCCAAACACCCTTCTACTACTTCCATACCAGCAATTAAAGGCCTAGCATTTAGGTGGAATTGAGTAATTAGTCCCAGGGACTTTGAATTTCTTTCAAAGTCCAAAAAGGAAGGAGAAGTCAAAAAGGAAGGAGAAAGAGGACAAGGAAGAAAAGCAAAGGTAAAAAAAGAAGGAAACTCTGAAGTAAGTTAAATAGGGAAAGGAAGGAAGAAAAAAAGGAAGTAAATCTGGAGATCAATTAACCTGCTGCAGTCTGGCTGGGCACAAAATAACCGAGCCACCACAAAAGCCTTGTAGATTCAAACAGCAACTCTTTATTCCCGAACTCTCACCCGCACTCTACACGCATGTTCTCGGAAAAATACACTCCCTCCACCGGGCTCTGCGTACCAATTCTCTCAGAACCCCCCAAGAACTCAACGGGAACTCAAGGAGCGGGTGCCTGAGGCAGCAGGATATGCCCTAATCCCAGCAGGATCCGCCCTAAACCTGGAGCCGCCCTATTCCAGCAGGATCCACCCTAAACCCGGAGCCACCCTAATCCCTGAGCAGGGTCACCTTTCAACCCCAAAATGCCATGCGTCATTCCTACTTGGCTATGGCTCTCAGCATTAACCAATAATTATTTTCAATGAAAAGGAAGGAAGGAAGCAAGCAAGGAAGGAAGCCATGAATCTTCAACATCACTGATCAATTCCCCTTTCATACATTTATTGTGTAACATAAGGAACAGAAGTAAAGGAATACAAGATACATAGAAATAGTGTCATTTGTGATTACTAGAGAGTTATATCCAAATAAGTTAGATGAACAGGTAATGAAAGGTTGGGAGGGAAGGAGAAAAATTCCAATAACACATCATTGTCTCTTCAACATATACCAGTCACTCATGTTTGTGTTGATGAACAAACAAAAGGCATATATATTAGTCCTGTTAAAATGAAGGCTCTGTGGATGTTGAGTATTATGGTTTGGACATGAGGTATCCCCAAAAAGCTCCTGCTAATGTAGAAACGGTCAGAAGTAAAATGATGAAAATATGAAAGCTATAACCTAATTAGTGGATTAATTCTTTTGATGGATTAATAATCTGAATGGACTAACTGGGTGGTAACTGTAGACAGGTAGGGCATAGCTTGAGGATGCTTCATTGGGAGCATGACTTCAAGGTTAATATTTTATCCCCTGGTGCCTTGTGCGCATGTGTTCTCTCTCCCCCCCCCTTTTCTCTCTCTCTCTCTCTCTTTCCCTCCCTCCCCTCCCCCCACCTCTCTCTCTCTCCTTTCTGACTGCCATGATCTGAGCATTTCTTCTGCATCATGCCGTTCCCCCATGGTCTTCTGTCTCATCTCAGTCCTAAATCCATGGAGTTGGTTGTCCATGGACTGAGCCTCTGAAACCATGAGATAAAGTAAATTCTCCTCCTGAGTTGTTCTCATCAGGTATACTGATCACAGTGATGATAAGCTAACACACTAGACAAAGAATAAGACAAGAGCAATGGGCTAAAGATCAGCAAAGGAAATGCAACATGTCTGCACAAAGACATGCCATGAAAATAGCCACATTGATATTTGGGGCCAATATTGTACATTTCAGAACTTTTGTGTATGCATGCGCATGTGCGTGTGTGTGTGTGTGTGTGTGTGTGTGTAGTGTGCATTTGCTTTTTGTTTTAGCCATTAGAGGAAATTAATACTCAGCAAGGTTAAAAATAGCATTAACTTGAAAAACTCTCTGGAAATCTATTATTCAATTTTTCTCAAAGGGCAACACTTCCTCAATCTTTTTTAAGCATTTGTATTACTTTTCTCAATGGTGAAAGATCACACGGTTATCATGAGTTTATTTTTGACTAGATGTGCCAGGTAAGGAAATGTCCACAAAAACAACAAAAATAAACAAAGAAAATACACAATGAAATGTTTGAGAAAAATAGATAGTGGAAAGCTACTAAAAGATTCTGTTATAGAAAACTAGAGACCATTTTCCTTTTGAAGCATATTACAACTCCCCCAGTTCAAGGCCAAGGAAGAACACTGCTAAAGCCGTAATTTCCTGTCTTCCTATGAATCATTTCTATAACTTCCGTAGACTTCTTCCCACACAACCCTGTCATCCCCTCTGGCTTTCTTCCTAAGCTCTTCCACCAGGCCACAATAGTGTCCTGTGAAAAGACTATTTATATACACCATACCCTGTTTCCTCACTTACTTCTTCTAAGAGGTCTAAGAGGAAGTGGTGGTAGTCACCGGAGTGTAAAAAGAGAAAATGGTGTGAGTGGAGGGTGGTGTGGTCAGGGCCAGGCCAGGCCTGTGGATAGCCAGCCGGCAAACATGTGTTCTGTGAGGAGCTCAGATGCATGGGCTGAAGGTGGTTAAGGCTCCTCTCTAGACTCAGAAGAGATTCAAGAATTGAAGGGATCCAGGAGGGTAGTCCTTGAGGAGAAAGGCAGCAAAAGGTGGTGGTGGGTGTTCTGAGAACTATTTTATCTAACCTCATTAAGCATCACTTTTAAGGCACAAAAGAGAAAACACCTGGTGATTGTTATATTTGCTAGAAACAAGTGCTAAAAGGATGGTTGTAGTCAGATGATTAAGTTTAATGAAATAATTGCTGTAAGGGAAGAACTAAAGTTTCCATTCATTGCCCATAACAAGCTAATTATAAGAAGGTCTATTCCTCATTTTGTACCAAAATGAAGTATTCAATGACAACTTATATTCATCAAATACAAGGCAAATAAAAGGACGGAGTGCATCAGGGGAAGGAAATAAATGTACACAATGGGGCTGTCAGCTATGATCAACATGTGTGAAAATGCCTCCAGATCATTCCCTTAGCCAGTAAATAGGGCAGTGACTCAGATCGGCAAATCTCTTAGTCACACTAGTAAATAGAAAACTGTGGACCAAAGAGAGAAGGAGAGAACCAGGTGACAAGCTGGGGTAAGGCCAGATGGGGAAGGGGAAGGAAATGAACACTGAGATGATGTTTTCACACTTTCTTGGTTCACCATGCTCTTAGTATCTTATCTCAATAATGTTTCATGTCCTCAGCACCTAGACCACATGCAATATCTAAGGGTTATTGAAATACACACACACAGGCACACACACACAAAAAAACTTCATATTGTGTCTGGAAGCTTTGTAATTATTTAGAAAATAACCTATATAATTTAAAAGAGGAAAAGAATATTTTAGCCAGTCATGGTGGCATACACCTGTAATACCCAAAGCTGGAAGTTGGGATTAGAAAAATCTCAAGTTAAAAGCCAGCCTCAGCAATTTAGCAAGGCCATAAGAGACTTAGCTAGACCCTGTCTCAAAATAAAAAAAAAATGTAAAAATGGGTTGGGGCTGTTGCTCAGTGGTGAAGCACCCCTGGGTTCAATCCCTGGTACCAGATCATAATAATAATATTTTACTTACATTTCCACTACCATGACTTATAATGAAATATATGTGCCTATTGGGTACAATGCGATTTCTCAATGCTTGGAATCAAAATAAATACTGAAACCCTCGTTTTCTGTCCTGTATTAATGTTCACGTGCTACTTTCTTTTTATCATAGTAACTATTAAATATCAGCTTCACAAAGACACACTGTCATCAAAAGAGATGTAGTATTGTGATGGATGGCAAAACCAGGCCTGGTTGTAAAATGAGATTATAAGAACGTTAGCATAAAAAACTAGTGTCTGGGGAAAGTGTGAGTTTCTCTCCCCTCTGTCAGCCCTTCTTTAGGAAATCTAATTAACCAAAGGCTCCTACCTTTTGTATTATTAATAACCACTCCTAGGAGTCTGACTACTCCCCTTTGAAGTGTAAACACCCCTGCTCCTGCTAAGGCCTCAGACACAGAGCTAGAGATTTATCAGACACCTATGAAGAGAGTTAGTTTTTTCCCCTTATTCTGCTGGGCTCCTGTAAAACTCCAGCATGCAAGGCCTACTTTCATGTAGACTAGAAATTTTATGGCACCAGATAGCCTATAAGTGTTGTAAGACCCTGGGAATGGGGGCTCAGAATTTGGAGTTTGATCTCTGGGCCCTCCAGCGTGAAACTAAAGTTTAAGTTCTCCCATTCTCCAAGTGCCGTTTGCAGCTTCTTGACCAGTCTGATTCCCGCAACAGCATAATCTACTGTGAAACCATGATTTTGCTGTATTTTCCTCAAACTTTCTAAATATTCTCCAGCAAACCAGGATGTTACTGAATTTACCCCCAAATTTTAAAATATTCTGCAGTGTCTCTGTCAACTGTCTGCTGCACCAAGGTACAGGTTGGAGAAGCACAGACAAAAATGCTTCTTAGACATACTTGGGGAAAACTGGTTTATTAATAAAGTGGGCATGTGAAATACAAGTGGGGAAACAGTATTTTGTGCCTAAGATATAGCATTAAAAGAAGTAATAAAATTAAAAATGCATGTGATGTTTGAAGGATGGCAAGTAATTAATTAAAAACACTATAGTGTATTGGATCCCTACTATGCACCAGGTGCTATTTGGCAATGGAGATGCTGTCAGGGACAGGACCAACATGGTCACTGCCTAACATTTCTAACATCAATAAGTTAGAAAGCAACTATGACACACCAGGATAAGGACAAGGACGGGTAAAAAAAAAAAATCAGGAGAGGATTTCTGAGCAAATGATGCCAAGAAGAAAATCTTAAAGATCAAAAGTTATGAACCAGGTGAAAGAGGGCTCAGGAAGGACTATTTCAGACCTATGGGATAAAACACGTACAGCTCCAGAGGTCCTTCAGTTATTCAAAGATTCAGTAAAACTTTATTGAGCATTTTCTATGTACCAGGCACAATTCTATGCTCCGGGGATGCAGCAATGAATAAATTAAAAGACCTGATCCCTTGGAGCTGCATTACAGTTGGGAAATACAAACAATAAACAAACAGATATATGTTACAGCAGAGGTTGATACACGCTATGAAGAAAATTAAGACAGAATAAAGAGGTATAGAAAGAGCAATGAAGAAATTCTGTGGCAGTAAGTCACAGAATTTCTGGAAGTGGCCAATTGCTGGAAGTCATTCTGCATAACTGGAACTCCGATGGAAGGGAGGGGTGAGAGGTATCTGGGGATGAGTAGTAGGAGGTGGGCTGAAGAAGTTCCCTGGTCTTGAAAAATCCCTATACAAGACACATAACCTTAATCTCAAGCAGTGGGCAGAGTTTGTACTTTATGGAATACTAAAAAAAAAAAAGAGAGAGAAAAATAACAGCATCAAAAAATCATTTTAATCAGAGAATAATCATGTCACAAAATAAAGACCCATCAGAGGTACAACTGGGTCCTTATTTTGTAAGATCTGAGGCTTGGTCTCCAAAGGCTGAGGGCTGACCACAGTCTAACTCGGACATGGTAAACTCATACTAGACAACCTCCCACAGACCTTCTGGGGCCCCAGCACCAAATGACATTTGGCATGACCAGCTTGAAGGCATCACTTTTGCACAGCTATTTTGGCACCATGTCTGAGTTCCAAATATTGTAATGCAGCTTTGAAAGAATTAAGTTTTCAGAGATTTTCCATTTTAAAAGCTTTGTTGTTTGTGCAGATTATAAAAACCAGTCAAGCTTAATTCTAAAAGCATCCAACAACAATGAATTATACGAAAATTATTGAAATATTGTTATAAAAGAATGTTTAAGAAATATTTTAATGAAAATAAAAATCACTTGTAATCCAATATCCATAAAGGACCCCTGCAGGCATTTTAGAGTAGAAATCTCAAGGGCTTTTACTACTGAAGTAGGACAGAAGAGGCTGGACACCTGAGGAATTTTCCAGAAGCAGGTTTATTGACTGCAGGTTCAGAGGTGGCTCTGGTCTAAAAATTCTTCCTCTGAACAAAGATTTTGGAAATTCTTTGAATTTTATATCTAGGGGAGGAGGAGCTTAAAATTTTACATGACAAGTGCTTTCTGTTCCATCCTGCATACCAGACACAGGTTTCATAAGTTTTTTCCAAGCAAACAGAGAGAATATTTCTTTGTACAATAAGCTTGTAGGCTAACTCTGTCATAACTTTTGTGTGCAGACCTGGCATTTACAAGAACAAGCTTCAACCACAATAACCTCTCCAGACATCCTGATGATCTGACAAGAGAAGAAGCTTAATTATGGCAAGGGTCTTTGGGGTGGGGGTATCTGGTCTGCTTCTCTACGATTTCATATTAATATAAGAATTGATGTCATTCTATTAACTCAATATCCCTTATCTTGAAGAAAATACAAAGACCCCCTATAACTTCTGTTAATTGTCAATGCCTGCAACACGTTGGTTACCTCTGATGCAATTATTTCTACAGAATTTTAACTCTCATTCACAAATTATTTCCAACAATTATTTTCTTCTATTTGTTCCACACTAACATAGGCATCAAAGTCAGCTCATTTCCTTTATATTCCTGAACACACCATCCTCCCAAATATGTCACCCTAGACATTCAGGTGTGTGCCAGAATTCACTGACCATTTGAAAAAATGGAGAATTCTCTCATTTCTCTCTCTCTCTCTCTCTCTCTCTCTCTCTCTCTCTCTCTCACACACACACACACACACACACACACACACACACAATTCTCCATGGATGAGGATACTTTAAGAGACTCTGGGAAAGAGCAGAAATTGATAATAAAAAGCTAAAAGCAATACAAATAATTCTTGTTCATAGAAATGTAAAATATTTGCCTAGGAGAAACACAATTGCTTTTCATTATGCAGAGGAAATGACCTTAAGCATAATGCATTGCACATATTATATCACATGAAAGGGTTTTAACCAGGTTTGTATCTATTAGCAAAACCATTTCAGCTTTCCTCATTGTGTGGGTGTTGGTGGGCAGCGGTTCAGACCTTACTTTGAATTATTTTTTACATCTTACTGTTTTCCTTATTAAGAAGTTAAATATAATATTTGATGTATTCATTTCATATTCATCAGAACCATGGTTTTTACCTATAACATAGCCCCATTCTTAATAGTCAACATCCACATCCACACTAGTGTAATTTTCTCGATTTTCCACTTTCTCTGAAGGTCCCAGCTCCCTGAGGTGTTCTGAGGCCTCCCTCATTTCCCTTTCTTCTCTGATCTACATCATTTCCAAATTCCAAATTCCTTTCCTTTTCTAAAAAGAGAGGTTTAACTATTTTATTGTTTTGTAATCTCCTTGTGAATCAAGCCCTTGATTCCACCCCCCCCCCACAACATTAGGCAATACACCTCGTTTAGGAAAATAAACCACTACCGATGAAATATTAATTGAAGTATGACTTTCCTGGCTCTTTTCCTTATGAACTGTAACTATTCCTTGTTCTCGGTCGTGGCATTTCCTTCTGTAATATGCATCTTAAAAAGAAAAAAATCATGGCTCTTTCCTTATGCACATTCTATCTGTTCATCCCCTCGTGGTGAAAAGCTTTTAAATGAGTGATGAGAAATGCCCTGGGAGCTCTGTGTGCTAGCTCTAAACAGTCCTGATGGCCCAGGTGGTGCCATGATGCATAAGATAGCAAGATGGAGATGCTTCCATCTAGAATCAATCACATAATGTTTGCAAGATTGTTTGTTACTGGTATTATTCCTGGGTGTTGGCCTATTTCCTAAATAAAATAAATCTTGTCCATTTTCTGCTTTGAGAAAATTTCACATTTTCCTGTTTTCCCTCTTTCCTTTCAAATGTTTATAGTTTTAGGGGAGTAAAAGCAACTTGACTTGTTGTCCAACCTAAACCCTGCCCATCTTCCTGGACCAGCTAAACTCTTCCCCTCACAGCTGTTTGCCTCAAGAACTGTGCCCCATATCTGCTGCATCTTCTCCACAATTCAGCAGGGCATATTAGCTCCAGCACCCACTTGGCACTTGGTCATAGTAATAACAACTATGTGACAACAATTCTATAACCAGTTTGACTGGGAGTCTCACCACATTAGGGTACACTTGTAAAGATTTTATTTTCAATCAGCTATGTTCTCCCTACTCTCCAACCTCCTGTTGAGTAGCAGATTCCATTTATGAAATCCTAATCTGATATATTACTTCACTTTCCTTTTATTATTGATTATTACAATTTAGTTAAAATTTAGTCCTCATCACTTTTAAATTTCAAACTCATATCTGCCTCTTTGACCTCACCAATGGAGGATTAAGCTTGAATTGGAGTGGGAGGGAGGTGAAGATCTTTTTCTTCACACTTCTTTCTTACATTTATTACTCTGGTGTTGGACAGGAGAATGAGAAAAGTCATTTTATTTATGTCAGTAAACTTTCTTGGATTGACTCTTTCTCTTTGTTAGTCAAAAGCAAACTTGCACCCAAAGTGGTCAGTTGCTATTCTCATTCTGTTGATAATCACCACTGATCTGAGTTATTGTGACCAGATCAGTGGTAATTATCAAGAAAATCACCACTTAAATAGAGACCCAAGAAGAACTTGTTAACATCCCAAACTCTTTCCACAGAATCAGTTCTCCCTTGTAAGAGTTTTCCTGGCCCATGGCCTCATGCCACATTCCTCTATATTTGAACCACATTGTACCATACTGTATTGGTTCCAGGGCACATTTTTCTCTTAGTTTCATCCATTCTTTGTTACCCCAGTTCCAGGGCTATGGGAGCAAAGAGTTTTCACAGCCATTACTAAATGAAAACTAGGAATATTGGTGGACAATCTCTTTCTGTAGTTCTAGAACATTTGAGCAAGAAGACCTGCCACTAAGTGAGTTTTCAACCTGGCATTAAAACACAGTGGTGGAGAGAACAATGGCTCCCCATATATATCTACAGCCCTATCCCAAGAACCAGTATATATGTTAGGTCACATGGCAAAAGAGATTTTGCCAATATGACTAAAACTTTTGAGATGGAATGATTACCCAGGATTATTCTCATGAATCCTCATAAGAGGGAGGTAAGAGTCTCAAAATTGTGAACGGAGATATGATGAGGCACTGGTGCACTCTGAGGATAAAGGAAGGTTTCAGGAGCCAGGGAATATAGGTGGTCTCTATGTTCTGGAGAAATAATGAAAGGCAAGGAAAAAGTATGACAATGGGCTCTCCCATAGATCCTCTAGAATAAGTGCAGTCCTGTCTTCACATTGATTTTAGACCCTAAAACACATTTTGGACTTTGATTTCCAGAACTGTAAGATAATATATTTCTGTTGTCTTCAGTGACAAAACTTGCTGTAATTTGTTACAGCTGCAATAGTAAGCTAATACAGATGTCAATCGCACTTTTTTCAAATGCCCACGGCATTTACAAGTTGATTTAAGGTATCCAACTCTAAAGCACACTTCTGCCACAAGGAGTGGTAAATAAGATAGACATCTTCCATAATTTTATTTGTACTGAAAAACTGTTATTGGAATATGTGTTCATGATATTACACAATGTTCTTATCACAAAGACCCACAGGAGAAATTTCTCTCTGGTTTGTACTAGTTGTTTTTTCCTCTTTTTGTGCCAGTGGCTTAAATCATGAGGACAGACCAGTGGACCACCTGTAGCATTTGGCTTTCTAACCTCACTTCTGGCTTTGCCATCTCTTCTCTATTTTTATTTGCCTTTGTCCCATTTCCTTCATGCAGTTCTTTTTTAGTCTTGTATTATCAAATTATCTATTTTGTTGTATAACAAAGTACCCTAAAATTTTGAAGTTTAGAACAACAAAGGTTTTTTTGTTTTTTTTCAGTCTCTGTCATTTAAGAATACAGGAGTAGATGATGGTTCTGGCTCAGGGAAGGGCTACAATCCAAATGTTGTCTGGAGCTTCAGTCTTCTGAGGTTTAGCAGTGGCCGAAGGTTCTACTTCTGAGTTCCCTCACATGGCTGTTGGCTGGAGACCTCAGATTCTTGTCACATAAGCTTTTTCATGGAGCTGCTAACAACAAGGCCACTGCATTTCTCCAGATGAAGAGAGAAGGGGGAGAACAAGCTGAAGATAGAAGCGCCACATTTTTAAATCCTAATCTTAGAAACAACATGCCTCCTTCTATGTATGCAGTACTAAACCAGCCTGGTTGGATGTGAGGAAGAAGTCCATCCACAGGGGTATGACTACTGAGAGAGGGGATCCCTGGAAGCATCTTGGAAGTTACTGCCATATCCCCGAATATTCTCTGAAAAAAAAAAAAAATCAATGTGCAAAGTGTGTGGTGAGAGAAGCTTTCGGTAACCTTCTGTAAGTCTAATTTTATGCCCATTCATGATTAATCTTATGAACTAGAGATCATTAAGGCAACAAAGACACCATGCTCGGGGAAGTGGAAGGAAAAGAAAGAAGACTAAGGAATTAGGGTTTTAACTGGTCTTAGCAAATTGATCAAATGGTTAGCAACAAAAAGAATCCCAGTGAAAGTAATTTTATCACTCTATACCAGAAAAAGAAAAATACTCTATTATAGATATTTATTCATGAGGATACTCTGGGTCATAAATGTCCGAAAACAACCCAGAGGGCTTTAAGGAAAAACGTAGTGTGGCTCATGTACAGATAGGTATAAGTTCAATCTCTCTGTGTGTGTTTTCCTGCCCACCCCTTCCTTCCCTTATAGAGTCCCACCACAGCATGACTGCAAAGGAGGCTGGAAAGTGGACATTTGGCACTTTCATATTTAATGGTGAAAACAGACATGATCTGATTATTTGTGGGATTCCCCAACAAGTCAGCAGAGCTACAGTATAGGAACTATTCTAAATAAGGAAGAACTTTAGATGCCTCACTTTTGCTTCATTTGTAGAAGTGTTAGGTGGATGGCCAAACAACCATTTCCAACCACCTTCACTTGACCTCATATTCATTAATGAAGCCAGAAAAATGATCTTTGTACAGGGTGTCTTACAGCAGTAGTGGCCAAAGATATAGCCAATGAATGGCAGCTTCTGGTTTGTCCAAATGAGAAAAGAAAGTGTTGCAGAACTTCTGCTCTTCTTCTGCCTCGAGAATGCTATCACTGATCTCATGTCTGGTGCTACACATCCCATCTGAAAATCATGAGACAAAAACTGTAAGACTGAAAGGCAGTAGAATAAGAAAAGCTGAGCTAAGTCCCCGAAGTGCTGGCAAGCTACTGAACCAATACTAGCAGCCACCTACCTACCCTCTGATATCATGTTTTGGTAGGCAAACAAACCCTGACTTGACAAGCCATCTTTAAAATAGACTTAGCATAACTTACTGCCTAATATACACTTTACCTTAAGCAGTTTTCTAATATATAATTTTTCTTCTAGGAAAAAAACTAAGAAAATCATCAAACTGACCCAAGGTAAGAGCACAGGGGTCAAGTGCCCGGGAGGCAATTTCCCTAAGGCATGACCTGGTCCTCTACCCAAGTCTTGGCATTCGGCCAGAAGCTGGGTGCCCAGAGGCCAATAGCCCTTGTGACCAAGAAAAAGGAGTCCATACACAGGACCAGTCTTGGGGGTTGTGCTGGACAGGCAGATTCATGGCAATCAACAATATGGCATCTACAGAGCTATGGGACTTGGAGAAGGCTTGTAAAATGCCTTGGAAATCACTCCCCACTGATCTGGAAAGTAGGAATGGACTGGGGCAATTTGGATCAGTCTGTGATGTATCATTTCGCCATCCCAGACCCTCACGAGCCATATGCTCGGCAATTACAGCCTCAGGAAATACTTATTACAGAAAAAGAGTCAAACAAGCTGATATGCAGGCATCTTCAAGAAGAGCTGGTTATCTGGTTATCATGGAATAGAGCTGAGCATGACTTCCGATGCAGTACAATCATAAAAATGATGGAACCAAATCTGGTAAAGGATAAATGATTATGAAATAGCATTTAAAACCCTAATATAACCTTACTATGTCCCTCAGCATCAAACAGATCTTTTACAGAGCCAGAGCCTAATTTTAAAAAGAGCTATGAGGATCTGGAGGGGAAAACAATAAAGATGAACAGGCTTGGAAATTGTCTAATTCTTTAAAAGACCAAAATAATTGTGTATATTTTGCCCAGAGAAAAGGAAGAAGCCATGGTATGAATTTGATAATCAATCATCTCTAGACTCATGACGTGCAGTTATAAAAAAAAGAAAAACAAGAATGTTATCCACAGCTGTTCCTTTTTCTTGTGGATCAGAACTTCATAAAAACATTATTTGGGTGTGTATTTGTGGTTGTTTTGCTTCCTCAAGAAAATTGTTCTCTTTCCTTGGGAAAGAATTTCTTACCAAGATGTAATGAAAGCTTCTCATCTCCTCCACTGGAGAGATTCTGAGAAATTAGTCTTGGGTTTCTAAGAACGAGTCCTGCCTTACCACAGTGAGATGGTAACCAAGTTTCGTATGCTGTGTACCATTGTAGATAGAAATCCAAAGAGGCCGGATGTGGTGGCACATGCTTGTAATCCCAGCGGCTCAGCAGGCTGAGGCAGGAGGATTGCAAGTTCAAAGCCAGCCTCAGCAAAAGCAAGGTGCTAAGCAACTCAGTGAGACCCTGTCTCTAAATAAAACACAAAATAGGGCTAAGAATATGGCTCAGTGGTCGAGTGCCCTTCAGTTCAAAGCCTGGTATACCCCTTCAATCTAAAAAAAGAAGGCCAAAGAGGAACTGGGTAAAATGTAAGAAATAAGGAATAAAAATATTTATTTATTTATTTATATATTACTTCTTTTATAAACGGGAAAAATAATTTGAGGAGACTTATAAGAATAATATTACAAAAATAAAGAATAGGAAGAGAAGCATTCAAGTGGAATGATGAATTAGATGAAAAAAAAAATGTAAGAAAATACACAGGTGGGCTTTTTGCTTAACTAAGAGAGTAAATCATGCCATCAGAGGTAGCCAGTCAATTTGTAGTGGTCAAGTCATTGCGCTAGAGTGTCCCTAAGAAATTAGTAAACTTTGGCAAACTGTCTGCAGTACTCAGAAACACTAACTTACTCCCCAGCAACTGATTAAATGCTCAGAACACAGTGCTCCAAGAGTGCATGACTTGACAAGGCACCTTAAGATAATTCTTGTGTTGGGTTTAAGAACCAATAAGGAAACCTGGAAATTTGCACCATATGACATGACCTGCAATTCCTAGCACAGTCAGTCCAGGCTACTCGTCCTGGACTTTAAGTTTATTATTTCACATTCCCTCTATTCTTTTCCTGTGTCACTTTCTTTTTGAAAGAGGCTTTGATCAACATCCTGCTATAAAACACAGGCAAATTGAGCCAGATTGCCACAGGAAAACAGGAAGGTGAAACTCCAAACCTCGGTCCTTGTGTTCTGTCAAAAGAAAATTTAAGGTCAGACACCAAAAGTCATGCAAGAGAAATTTACAAAAGTGAAATTGAGGTGCAAGTAAAGTAAAAGCAAAGGAGGCTCAAGCGAGAGCACTCTAGAGAGAGAGTGGGCTGTTTCTGAGCAGAGAATGAAGGACAAAGGAGACAACGCTGCCTCCAAATGCATTACTGTTTAAAGTTTACCAGGAGCGGGGAGACCACCTTCTGTATGCTTTGCCAATCAGGTGTTCAACTCTTCCTTCTCATTGAGTGGTAGAGTTTTTGACCTTGGTTGGTCATCTCCGGAACTGTCATGGTGGCCATCCTATTTAGGGGGCTTCATCAACCAGTCAATCCCATGTTAATGTGTTCACTGGGTTTAATAGCTGGTCAGATGTTACTTTAGTGCGTCTGCGCTGCTAAAAGGAAACTTCCTTCCCAGACAGATGGAGACACTTACAGCTGTAATTCCTAACTTCACATCAACATCAATGGACCCTGTCAAGGGTTAGTCCCATTAATCTTTTCCTTTGGACATATTTTCCCATTAGCTCCTTTGCTTCTGTTTATTTTTTATGAATTAACTACCACCCTTTGCTTTCCCATCTACTTTGGAAGCAGTTTAAAGAAGATTCTAAAGTAGTTTAAAGAATACTCGTGACCTTGCTTGCATTTCACTGCTCATTGCTAGCTATTGTTAGCACAACAGGACCCTGCCAGATGCAAACTTCACAGATCAGCACAGCTTTTATTCAGAACAGAGTGATGCCTCTGATGGATCCACTTTCCTGGTGGAAAATGAGTCCCAGCCAAAGGGGAGTCTATACTTATATAGGTTACATTGAAGGGTGACTTCATTAATGACAGAGTGTGCCTGTTTGGGAGGTGACTTAATTAATGATAGAGTGTGTCACTCAAGAATTTTAGATTTTGTTTTTACTGGGCAATGGAGCGTCTGGGGTCAGTGGCCAGCATCTAGAAAAGATTTATTTGGGAAGAGATCAATGTTTAAGTCTCTCCCCAGGGACTTTCATTCTAGGTGTGATGGACATCTTCTCCCCAGGGCTTGTTTTGTTACTGGGAAAATGTATTGGGAAAGGATCAATGTTATTAATGTATGGCTTTCTTTTCCATCCCTTTTCCCAGGCCATACTATTTTGGGGTTTGTCATTTTCCATATCTGATAGGTACTACCTAACAAGATGATGTTCTAGGTCCCTTTAAGTTTTTGCTAAGATAGAAAATAAATAAACAATAAATCAGTATTACAGACTTGTAAATTGCTGAATTAATCAATCATAAAGTTCAGGCATCAACCAGCCTTGGACTTTCCTGGGCTGCTGTTCCTGTGACAGTGTCACCTCAGATCCTCCAGCCCCTTGCTTCCCCTTCTCTAAGTTGTTTATGTTGGCTCCCACAGAGAGCTGATCACCAAGGGGCTTCCAAGGCTCCTGGAGAACCCTGGTCAAAATATTCCTCCTACCTGCCGTACTTCCCTCTCTCTTTCTAACCATCTCATCCCCACCCCTTTCTTCAAGACCCATTCCTTCCACAAAGCTTCCTCTTTCGTGTCCAAAAGGCAATTAGTCATCTTCTGAATTTTTACAGTTTTTTTTTTGTTCCCCACAAAATAAAATTACCCAACTATTGCCTTAAACTTTTCTTGGGCTATTTTGCTTATCTATATCTTCTTTTCCCCAGAGTTTCATAAGCTCATCAGGATTATATCCCCATGACTAGACATCTCCATGGGGCTTTGGTCAAGCCCATGTGACGGGGCCCTCTGGCCATGAGTGGCTTGGCTGTGATCTTGATAAGGAAATGAGCAAAAATGTGTCAGAGGTTCAGAGTGCTTCGGGGACTCAGACTAAAACATGAAGTACACTTCCTTCTTCCCTGTCCTTTCCCTTTTCTTGACTGCTGATATTAAGTGCCTAATCCTTTTAATGCTAACGTTAAGTGGTCTAAATAGAGCAAATCCATCAGCAGTGAAATACTGCTCCACTGATGGTGCTGGGGCTGAGCGTCCCTGCTCTCTTCTGTAAGCATCTCACTAGTCTTGCCTGGGGGTCTTGGCCTCCCAGTCCTCATCACTGCAGAAAAATGACTCCCTGCAGTTAATTCCCTGCCTTTGGTCAGTGTCCCCATCCCTTCCTCATGGATATCTAACAATTTCATACCAACATTTCTTTTCTATCTCAGCATTAGGCATGGGCTCTCTGATAAAAGGAAGCTAGTTCCTTAAGTTACCTGTCTAGGCAATGTCAGGTAACATCTGGCAGGTAATTCTGAGAGTGGGTACCTTTGGGGGAAGAGGGGAACGTAATAAGAAAGTATGGAAGATTGTATTTCCTTTTCGTGAGAATTAGCTCTGATTTAAAATAAAATCTGCCAGTGATCCTATTAGGTATATCATTTTGTCTCCTTTAGTTTAGCTTGAAAATATATACTAAGAAGCTTTTCAAACTTTGGGGTTTTTTTACCCTTTCATTCACCAAGGATCTGTCATTATTAGCCCGTCCAGGAGATGAAGTCTCCCAATGGATAATGTTAGAAAGAGAAATATTGACAAAACTGCTGTCAGGAAAAGGTGACACAGATCATTTCTAGGCATCAAAATGACACTCAGCTCCCGAATTTTGACTGAACTCCAGCTCCCAGGTTGGGACTCCAACTTCCAACAACAGCAACTACAAATTTATCTGAACCTGTAGCCTAACTCTCCTTTTCCTCTTATAATAACAACAGTTTCCCTTGCTCAACAAAATGTCACCCCTTCCTCACATATTCTAAATTTTTTTTCTTCCTTCTCAAGGATCACGCTGCAGTCACTGTATCTTAAATTTCTCCCTCACTACCAATTCCATCCCACTGCAAAATTGTTCTATTTAAAACAAAAACAATAATAAATCACCTACTTTCCCCTATCACTTTCTTCTTCCCAACTCCTTCTCCAAAATGAAGACACAATTATTTATTTTCTTTAGCCCTCAAGATGTTAGACATTCTAATTTACCCTCTTCCAAAAACTTCCAAAGTTCTCTCTTCAGCCCAGCCTCTCCTCTTACCCTCCCTGTCCTCTTACCAGAGTTTGGGAATGAGACTAGTTTCTCTGCTTAGCCAATTTTCTTCTGGGTTCTTGTCTCACAGATTAAAAGAATAAAATCCGTGGACAATCACAGAAGGGAAGAGTAAACGCAGTAGGATTTATTTAAGTGAAAAGAGAAAGAACTCTCACCATGCAGGAGGGGCCTGATAGCAATAAAACCCACATTGGCTTAGGAGATTTTATAGTTCTGGGTAGAGCATGGAGAAAAGCTATGTTAAAAAGGCATCCTAAACAGCACCAAAATCATTGATCAAAATCTATATAAAACAGGCATTGAAAACAGCACCAAGGCTATGGTCTTGTTTTAATTCTTTCTATCAACTTCCATCTCAGTTCACCTCCACCTCCCATTTTCCTGTTTCCCATTCTCTCACCACAGAGACAAAGGAGGGGACAGAGGCGAAGTTCCCACAGGTGAGCCTGGGGCAAAGTTCCCACAGGTGAGCCTGGGGGTCTTTAATACGTGAAATAGGGCTTGATAGTGCCCATTAATTCCTACCTGTTAGCCTCCAGGTGTGGTTTCTGCACTTAAACAAGACCTCAGCTGGGGCCCATCCCTTCTGATTGTTGACCATTCACTAATCTTATTCACTGCCATCTCTACCTGCACAGCTCAGGGTATCTCCTGCTAGTCTCAAGCTATACATGTGATCTCTGCCCCAAGGTCAGTCCCTCCTATTTATTCAAACCAGTGATCTGAAAAGTATTTTTTTCCACATTCCTCTTTCACCCTCTACCTTCAAAAGCTCACCTAGCATTGTATCTTTTATAACCAGTTCACCATTTTTTCATCTCTGCTGCTAAAAAGAGAAGGCTGTCACACACACCTCTGGACCAGTTTCTTCAGTATTTCCTAAACAGATATTGTGTGGAACTTCTTTGTCTTGTTTTAGGCAACTGGGATCCAAAGCTGAACCTGGTGGATATGGACAGTCAACAGACATGGCCCTTCCCTCAAGAAGCTTCCCCTTCACAAGGGAGCCTGTGCTGTACTATTACGGTACCTTGTGCAGGTTATCCTGGAAGCATTAAAAAAAATAGTATCTAGCAAAGATGGAGTGGAATAGGTGTGCAGCATGATGATATCGGTGCTATGTATGAAAGCATGAGTCTCAGATGACTAAGTCATTACAGGTGAAGGGAGGGCAGAGCCAGAGCTTATGCAAAGGCCCATAGAGTAGGCACAGCTGCTTGACAGAATGTAAGGAGTGCCTAAAGGCTAAAGCCAAGCCTCCAGTGGGCAGGGAAGGCCAGGAAGGGCATGCTAAGCCATTGGAATCTTATTTCAAAACTTTCAAACAGTGAAAACAAACTGTCTAATTCACTATTGTGAAAAATCACTGCTATATGGGAAATAGACGAAATGAGGCAAAATAAACATAAAACGGTGAGAAAAAGTCAATAGAACTGAGAGTTGTTAAAGGAGTGAAGTTGGCAGGACTTACTGATTATGTGAAAATAGTGCATGAAGGCAAAAGAGAATTCAAAAATGACTCTAGATTCTTGATATGTGCCCATGCTGATTGACAGGAGGCCAGAATCTGAACTGAGCTTAAACCTATGCACCTCTCTGCTTTCTGCTATAGAGTTAATCCTATAGTTCCAGGCATTCTTGGTTTTTATTATTAAAATGCCTCGATGTCTCATTGATTACCTTGAAAACTGATTTGAACTTCAGATGCACTATGTTCTCAAGTATTGCAAAGGAATGAATTAGATTACTTTGGAATGAATTTCATTTTCTTCCTAATTTATTATATGTTTCCATTTAATTCAAAAATTGGAGAGCCTTTTGCCTGCGGCATAAATAGTAGTCTGTTCTTCCAATTTGGGTTTCTGTTGTTTAAGAATCAAACAACCTTGACTCCTAACTCTCAGTTTAAACCTCACAGAGAATTCTTAACAGATGCCAAGGGCATGTGGGTTAGGGGTCAATTCCCCAAATGAGTCTTGTTTCAAGGTTTCCCTGTATTTGTCCTACTATTAACACTGCAAATTTTTCCTCTTGATTCTCTCATGAGCACATGTGTTTTCCAGAAGAAAGAAAAGATAAACTCAAGAAGTAGAAGTGAGTTCCTTTTGGATTCCATAATGGATAAACTTTTAAAAAGGATATTCTACTTAATATTAGTATATCTTATGTACCTAAAAATTCATGGCCTGCTTAGTTTCCTGAATTTCCATATTTCATTCTACAAGGCCTTAAAATGTATGTGATTTCTGATATTGCCAAATCCGGATTCTTCATATCATGTACATTCTTTCTTGGAAAGCACAGCCTTTATCATATAGATACAAATGCATCTTTTTCTAAGCCCGCTGTAGCAAGCTCCACATTCCTCCTGGGTTCTTACATAAGTAACAGTGATTTATTTTTTAAAAAATTAATTCCCTACCCTCTATATAAGGAGCACTCCTCTTTGCATTCAGTAGAGAGGAAAGGTCTTGTGAAAGTCTTGTATTGTTTCCAAAGAGATTTTATTTGACTGGTAAAACAATTCAAGGAGTGCTAGCTCAGCCATGAACCTGAGCTGTGAGAGAAACCCTGATCACGTGAGTGCTACCCATTTTGAAATGCAGGGAGCTCCCTGCATAGGAGAGGGCCATGTGGGTCAAGGTTAGGACATCAGATGGGATCTATACCAGCACAAGAAGGTGGCACATTAGAAGATATTGTAGCAAATATCCCTAGGGATTAAAAATAGCTTTCATTTGAAACCTCCACAAAATGAATCCAACCACACTGCAGCTGCTGATTCTTTAAGTAGAAAAATGGGACCATATCCCAGGGCCATTGTTTTGTTCAGTCTCTGGCCATTTGCCTTGAGGCCCAAATGTTAACAATTTTATGCCAAAAACACTTAATTGCATCAAATGCTGGAAAGAAGTTTCTACAACCCTATTTTCTGGGTCTTGTGAAAGCCTCATCTCTGACTGTAAGCCAAAAATTAACATTATTTTGTTTTTCCAAAAGAGTTTCAATTTTATAGAAGTCCCTTTGCAGATATTATTTATAATCTTTTTAAAGGCTCTTATGTATCAAACCAAATAAGCATAATACTAAATAATATTTATTTTTAATATAACATATAAAAATATGTTTTTAATATATTTTTTAACACAAGCTGAAAATACAAATGGCTCCTGGGCACAAATTCTTCTTTCTGAGTTTTGTGAATTTAAATAGAAAATACTGCCTGAAATGGAATGTCATTATGAATATTTCCTTGCTTATATGATTGAATACTCATAATTCATTTCACTAGGATTGAACAGGACTCTTATTTTCTCAGGCTCCAGCTGAAGCCCCAAAGCTGACAGCAAACAAAAACAACTACCTGGGGCTGGAGTTGTGGCTCAGCGGTAAAGCCCTTGCCTAGCACGTGTGAGGCCCTGGGTTCAACACCACATAAAAGTAAATAAATAAAGTAAAGGTATTGTATCCAACTGTAACTAAAAAAGAAAAAATTAAAAAAAACTATCTTCATGCTGGAGAAACAGAGTGAGACCCATCCATGCATAATGTAATAAAGATATCTTAACTTTTTCCCCCAATAACCTGCACAAACAGAAACTGGAGTTTAGAGAAGGAGCAAATTTAATTGAGGGAGGGCTGGAGGGTGGGTACATTAGCATCTCTTTCCCTCACTGGAGGAAGTTGTATCACCTCCAATCAGCAACCAATGAAAAGGTCTTCAGAAGAACCCCACCTGGAGATCAGAGGTGTGTACTAGCTCTCCATCCCTGTCCAATGCTTGCTGAGAGCCTAAGACCCTCTAAACGAGGTGCAGAGAAGCTTCCTGAAGAACATGTCTTGGATCTAAGGGGTTTGCAAACACATGCAACCCCAGGTTATGATGACAGTGATACCAGTCTTGGAGATCAGTTTGTTCCCCTGGTGTTGAAGATTAAACATCAGAGAAACACTGAGGCAAGCATAGAAAGCAAGTTTTATTTACGAAAGAGACAGAGACAGCAGATTTCTCCAAAGAGAAGGGGGTACAGAAGACTGATTGTGCCTTGCTCTTTTATAGACCCCAGAACTCCCCTACCTTCTCTTTCTTCTCCTTGTATGTACCGAAGGGCTGGAAGGGGTAATCATTAGCAACTCCTTGTGCCAGGAAGTACAATCCTCATGGAGCCAGAAGTGCAAAATCCCAAAGGTATTAGCAACCCATAGAGCCAAGAACTTAGTTGTTAGCAACTCACTGTCTTTTCTTTGCTAACAGCCCTCATCTTTTCAACCCCCATCATTCATTTCCTATACTGACTGCCAGGCCTTCACCCCCTGCCTCAGTTTGTTGAGGAATGTGACATATCCTGTCCCCTCAGACCAGGCAGGGCTGCAGGCAGATTGCTTTTTGGCAAAGAAAGTGTGTGGGGATTCAGTACAGTGGGGTCATTTTTATAGAATTATTCTCTTAACCTCATGTTCCCACCATCCTCATCTGTCTCCTTACGATAGCTGACAGCAGAAGGTGAACTACAGCCATTCATAACTCCATAGCTGGGAGAGAAGGAAGCAGTGAGAATTGATTACCCTTCTGCCTTGGAGCTAGGTTAAGTGTGTGTGAGTTTCCCATGCATGACTCTTCAGGAAGGTGAACATTCATGGGCTGTTCTGGTGGTCTCCCTGCCAGCATGAAAAGGCTCCAAAGTAAGAATGTAAGGGGAGAAAGGTTAGAGGTAGAAGCTGAAGAATGTTCCCAAATGACCAGATACGGAGTCAGTGCATCACTGTGGAGATTTCTATGGGGACTCCAAATGAACCTCCAATGCATCCTGTGAGGGAGAGGCGGGACAAGGTGGTTTACACTCATTTCTTCCTGCTCTTCCACACTAAGCACAACTATAAACCCTGTAAATAGTACAAGAGGCAAGCACAGGGGGATTCTGAAGTTGTTAAGTGGAAGATGAACTAACTTGGGGTCCCAGGACTAGAACAACAGCACAGCAACAAATTGTGTTAGGTTCCTCTGACCCAAAAGAAGATGACCTCAACTTGGCATTTCCTGACACTCAACCTAGCAATAGAAAGCAGCTCACATGGACTCATTCCTTTCCCAAATCCATGGGAGTAACAACAAGATGAGGCAAGCAGTCCTATGCCAACACATTATGGACAAAGGGATTGATGGGGAGCCCTGCCAACAATAATCAGGAAAACACACATCCCTTTCCTGGCCCCAGGGAGCCTCTTTGACCCTCTGGGCCTAGAACCTCCTTCTTCTACCCAGCTACACTAAGCAACCAGCCTGGGAAAATGTTTTCTACCCTTTCAGACAGCATCAGCAGAGGCTAGTGGTAGCACCAACTGTTATGGCTTAAATGTGAGGTGTCCCCCAAAAGCTGATGTGTGAGACAATGCAAGAAGGGTTAGAGGAGGACCTAAACCCAATCAGTGAATCAATTCCCTGATGGGATTAACTGGGTGGTAACTGAAGGTGGGTAGGATGTCACTGGAGGAGGTAGGTCATTGGGGGCATGCCTTTGGGGTATATATTTTGTATCAGGCAGGTAGAGTCTCTGCTTTCTGATTATCATGTGAGCTACTTTCTTCCACCACACCCTTCTGCCCTGATGTTCTGCCTCATCTCCAGACTGGAGGAGATGGAGCCAGCTGTCTATGAACTGAGACCTCTGAAACCATGAGCCCCCACCTAATCTTTTTCCTCGTCTAAAATTTCTCTGGTTGGCCTTTTAGCCATAAGCAACAACAAAAAAAGACTCACTAAATATCACGTTAACCAAGCACACCAAATAACATTGACTAGCTATGAAAATTAAACTCATATTGGAACCACAGGCCACAAAATAGTCCAGGACTTGAGTGCAAAACCTAAATAGAATGATTGTCTAATAAAATAAAAGATTAAAATGAGACCCAGAGTCTCCTGCCATAATAACAAAGTATCCAGGATGCAACTGAAAGATCACCTGCCATATCAACAACAAGGAAAATCACAACTCCCATGAGAAGAGATGATCTGATGCTAATACTAAGATGATGCAGATGTTGGAATTTATGACAAGAATTTTTAAAAGCTAACATAAAATACTTCAATAATCAATTACAAAGGGCCAGGGTGGTGAAGGAGAAGCAGGCTCCAAGCCCCAGCCTCTCCATAGTTTGGAATCAATACAACAGAAGTGCTACTCAGCAAGCTGGGTGACAGAAAGGAATGCACTGTGCCACATCAGACTGCCAGAGCTTGAGGAAGCGAACATCCAGGCAGGTCCCAGGGGAAGAGTGGAAGAAAGAAAGAAAGAGAGAGAGAAAGAAAGAAAGAAAGAAAGAAAGAGAGAGAGAGAGAAAGAAAGAAAGAAAGAAAGAGAGGCAAAGCTGATAGGTTTGCCTTAGAAACAGTAGAAGACAAAGTGAGACCAAAGTAACCCAGGGCAGAAGCTGCAAAGGGTGCAGATGTGGGAGAAGCACGCTGCTTTCTCAGTCCTTGGGTGGAAGTCTGTGGCAGGCAGCCATTTTTTAAAGGCCACACCTAAGATTTCAGCTCTAAAAAGGATGAAACACCTAAACCTTCATCCCACCTAGAGACAGCAGGAAATCTTTTCTCAGGGAACATCTTTAAGCCAGGTCATCTAAGTAACTCAGATAGTGGAATCCCTGAGAGTGAAAAGCAGCTGAGCCCCACCACCATGGCCAGCAGTAGGAATGGAGCAGATAGAGTACCCATACTGGGTGCCAGGAACTTTACTATACACCCAGAATTATGTGGGCATGCACACCCCCATAGAAGCCCAACATAGTTGGGTAGGAGCATGTCGAGTGCTTGGATTCCTTGTGGAACTTTCAGAGCCACTTCAGTTGAGCTGGGAAAAGGCGGAGTATCTGATCTGGTAGTACCAGGCATGGTGTTCCATTCCAGGCACAGGAAGCTTCCATCTAAGCAAGGGATGGATCTGGCCACTGGGTCATAAATAATCCTGAGTCATCCTCTCACACCCTCCAGAGAGCTCTTAGATACAGACATAGATACCTAGGTTCATGCACAGGTGTGGGGACAACGTCTGTGTGAATGAGTGCAAGAAACAGTTAAGGAGGAAATCTTGAAATTTCAGGAAGGGAGAGTGAATACTTGGGCACTAGCCAATGTCCAATTATGTACACCACTAATCATACAGCATCTGTTCCTTTCACCTCTGATCTTCTTTCTCCATGTTTGACTCTGAAAGAATGAAAACTGCAGAAATAGATGAGATAGATAGATAGAAAGGAGGGAGAGAGAAAGGAAAGAAGGAAGGGTAAGTGAGTGAGTCAGCCATGCCCTACATAATGTTGTTTAGGTCAACAACAGACTGCATATACAATGATGGTCTCATAAGATTATAGTGGGACTGGGGCTGGGGTTGTGGCTCAGAGATAGAGCACTCGCCTAGCATGCGTGAGGCACTGGGTTCGATACTCAGCACCACATAAAGTAAAATAAAAACATTGTGTTCACCTATAACTAAAAAAAATAAATATTAAAAAAAATTATACTGGGACTGGAGCAGAAATGCATAGATGAAGAAGAGGCAAAGCATTGGAAAATCAGAAAAAGGGAGCACCCCGCCCCCCCGCCAAAAAAAATCACAGTGAAGGATTTAGTAGAAGATTTTGCAGATTCCAAAAACTTCTTAAAAATTTTGAAAACATGAACCCCAACACGAAAAAGATAGTGAGGAATGTCCATGTTACATTACCTGCTTATAAGAAATCTTATGATGAAGGGAAGAAGGAAGGGAGGGAGGGAGGGAGGGAGGGAAGAAAGAAAGAAATGAGAGAGAGAGAGAAAGAGAGAGACACAGAGACAGAGAGAGAGAGAGCCAACCAGCCAGCCAAGCAAACTACCATAAAGTGCCCCAGGAAGGTCCTGTAGGATATTTTCTAAAAGAAGGCATTGCTATCACAAGAGATGACAGGGGCATGCATGTTATCACCCCTGCAGAACTTCCAGTGGGTCAAAATGTGAAGGTGGAAGACAGAGATAGATAGTGATGATCCTGACTTTTGAAGGCTTAGGCTAATGTTCATTGTTTAAAAAAAAAATCTTAAAAAGTAAAAATATTTACAATTTTAAAATTAAAAAATTCTTATAGATTGATAGAAAAAAAAGAAAATATATGTGTGTAGCAGTATAATGTACTGTTTTAAGATAAGTGTTACTACAAAAGAGTCAAAAAGTTTTGAAAATTAGTTATAAAGTAGAAGAGTTATAATAAACTAAGGTTAGTTCATTATTGAAGGAAGAAAAAACTTTTCTAAAGTTAGTGTAGGTTAACCAGACCATGTTTCTAGATCCCACAGGAGTGAACATAATCCTAGGCTTTCATTTTTACTCACCACTAACTCAGACCAAATTCCAGTTCTTCAAACTCCATTCACGTAGTGACCTACATAGGTATACCATTTTCTTTTTCTTTTCTTTTCTTTTTTTTTTTTTTTTGGTACCAGGGATTGAACTCAGGGACACTCAACCACTGAGCCACACCCCCAGCCCTATTTTGTATTCTATTTAGAGACAGGGTTTCATTGAGTTGCTTAGTGCCTCGCCATTGCTGAGGCTGGCTTTGAACTCACAATCCTCCTATCTCAGCCTCCTAAGCCACTGGGATTACAGGCATGTGCCAGCATGCCTGGTTCCATTTTCTTTTATACTGTATTTTTACTGTACATTTTCAATGTTTGGATACACAAAGAATTACCATTATGCCACAACTGCCTACAGTACAGAAACAGTTTGTATAGGTTTAAAGCCTACAAGGAACATGCTATACCCTAGAGCCCAGGGTATAGTAGACTATATCATTTGGGCTTGTGTAAGTACACATTTCTCAGAACTTAGCCTCATCATTAATCAACGCACAGTGATAGACAGATAGAAAGCTAGATAGATTAAAAAGAAAGAATTTAAAAGTCACTTTAACAATTGCAAGGCTTCAAGCCATAGATCAAGATTGAGCCTTGAATTTTAAGTTTGGCTACCAAAATTATTGATCCTGAAAAGCTACTAGATATTTCCAAAGAACCATGGCTTTTCTGCCTCTAGGATACTTCTTGAATTCAGCATTCCTCCATGTATGGCTCAAATCCAAACAAAACTTTCATCCAAGTAAGCTCATTTTTGCACAGAATTGGTATGGGCATGATAGGGGTTATGTCCTCGCAAATGCCTGACTCCAGGACATGCCAGGGTGGTATTGAAAGACACAAATGAATGTTTCCAGTGGCATCTGTTGTTTTCTAAACATACTCTGCCCTTAAATATTTCAAACAAGGAAAAAATAGAAGGAAAGTCATTGATAAAATTATAGGAATTCAACTTAGGTCCTCCAGTTGAGAAGACTTCTTTTGGATACAGGACTAGGCATGGATTAGGCTTCCCTTCAGAGAGTAGGGAAATCCCTTCAGAAAGAAATCTCTAGGTAACACTGTGACACCTGACTGGAAGCAGGGCTCCTCTGTGAAACTGGAGGAATGCCACAATCGCACAGCCATGGATTACATCCTGGTTGGGTCAGTGGCCCTATTATAAAATATCATGTGTGTGTGTCTCTTGAAAGGAAAAATTTAGAACACTCTCAAGAAAAACAAATTTGCAATCCCCAGTCCAATATTCTTGATACCTTGATAACCAAGCTTTACCTCCCTCGTGAGCAACAATGACAATAATCATCATTTGTAAATTGAAAGCAGCCCCAAAGATTGAGCTGAGAGAAAAACAGGAATGTATACTACACAAGATGAAAGACAAGTCTGGGGGGAATTATTCATGTCAACTGAAAAAGATAAAAACACTATAGCTGTTAGATAAGCATACTGCCTGCAACATATGAGCTTACTACTGCACCACACAAGACAGACAGGGACAGAAATGAGGGACACAAAATGAAGCCTAGAACACAGCATAACTCAGGAAATAGGAAGGGATTTCTAAAATTATTTGGGACCATGGAAAGAACCTAATAAGAATATAAATTTAGTAAACCAGTAGGCAAAGACAAGATGGCAAAATTACAAAACAAAATTGAAGTAAATTGTCAAGCTAATGAAATAAACTGATAATGACAATTGAACATTTTGGTGCTTCTAAACAAATATGAGCAGTGAGGAACAAAAAAAGTAACTGCTGAAAGTCGTGTTAATGGCACTGAGGAAGAACTGCAATAATCCTAATGAGATATTAAAAATGCAGGGATCCTAGCAACTGGAGAGATGAAGTTTAGCAAGGTCAGGCAGAAGGAGTCTGTGTTGCAGATTAAATGTTAATGTCCCCCTAAAATTCATATGTTGAAATGCTAATCCCAAGGTAGGGTCTTTGGAAGGTAATTAGGTGATGGGTACAGAGCCCTATGCATGGGATTAGGTCCTTAGAAGAGCTCCTCTCCCAAGTGAGGACACAGCAAGCAAGCTTCATCATGAACCAGACACTAACTCCCCTGGTACTATGATCTTGGACTTCCCAGCTTCCAAAACCATGAGAGGTGAATTTCTGCTATTTGTAAGTCCACCTAGTTTATGGCACTTTTTAAAGTAACCTTAACTGACTAAGATAATTATCTTTAATATCTTTAAAAAGTGGAGACTCTCTCAAAGTGGGACTGGGAGTAAAAAAGAATACAGAAATCAAGGAAGATCTGAATTCACGGATCAAAACAGCAAATTTTGTTGAATAAAACTCTTGACACAGAGCAACCACCACTGAAGAAAAAAAGAAAAAAACAACAACACTTGGTTATTTGAATAAAGAATACTCTGGGAAGAACAACAAACAAACAAAAATGCAAAAACGCTTTTTGCAAAGGGGTGATAACCAGGAGTCTCAGACTTCTTCATTACAACTTCAATGGTAGAAATATATCTAAAAGCATGTGGGGATCCAGGTGCAGTGATACAGCCTATAATCCAAGCAACTCAGGAGGCTGAAGCATGAAGATCACAAGTTTGATGTCAGTCTCAGCAATTTAGTGAAACACTCAACAGTGAGAACCTGTCTCAAATTTAAAAATTTGACTTTAGTGGTATAGCACCACTGGGTTCAAACCCCAGGATCTAATAAATAAATAAATACATGTGGAAATATTATAAACAAAAATGGGAAACAGTTTTAAACTGAAAGTAATCGAAGAATATACTAATGGAACACTTTATTAAAAAAAATAAAACAAACAACTCTACTACCTCCAACAAAAATGCTATTCAACCATAATCCCAGCTAACCAAGATATAAATAAATTATGAAATTATAAATATCCCAGGAAATCTATTTATTTAAAAAAGTAGTATGCTAGTATTATCTTTAGGTAGGTATTGAAATGTAGTGGTTAACAAGAGATGCATTACCTAATTTTATGGAAATTTCATGATAATTGACGGAGAAACCATAGAAAAAGGGAACTAATATTAAACAACTAGAGATTATGGTTGCACATCTGAAATATAAATATAATAAACTAACAATGTACAACTGTAAGTAAAATTCATCAGTGGGTTGTTACAAGAAAGTGGGAGGAAAATTTAAAAGTATTAATCCTTCATATTCCTCTTCATGAAGGCAATTCATTATCTATATAATTGGAATATACTGACACCAGAGTCTTATCTTGTTTTCATACTGTCTTTTCTGAAGTTTAAAGGAGGTTTTTTAAGTAACAAATTGTACCTCAGAAGTTCAAAAATGTCCTTATTATGATATTCCAGTAGCTCAGGAGGCTGAGTCAGGAGGATCAAAAGTTCAAAGCCTGCCTCAGCAACTTAGTAAGGCCCTAGGCGACTAAACAAGTCCCTGTCTCAAAATACATTAAAAAGGGCTGGGGATGTGGCTCAGTGGTTAAGCACCCATGGGTTCAATCTCTTGTACCAAAACAAAACAAAATAAATGTCCTCAGTTATATTTAAATTTTGTTTTCTTCATGAACTTCGGTAAAATTAAATGTCATTTAAATATTTAAAATATCATATATAGTAAGATCCTATTATATTTTTAAAACTCTACCTACTCTTTGTATCTGTATATATACATAGAGAGATATTTGAGATATTTCTGGTTATTTCTAAACAGGAGAACAACATATTTCTTTGTCGCTTTTAAATACTACATTCTTTGGATTTCTTAAAATGTGCTCATGCGTTTCTATAAAATGTATAATATCCATAGTTGAAGATTTTTAATATTTTTAAAAACTTATATGGATAAAGTTATATGAGATATTAAAAATCTCTTTTTAATATCCCTGACCTTGCCAGTTATTCACCATATTTCCTGTGCCACACCATCTTCCGCTAGTGATACTAACAAACAATAAAATGTAAAGTGAGACATCCAAGAATGGAGTATGAAATTTAGCATGACTTATAAATGGACAAAAATTTATTTTGAACAACTGATAATGAGCATATATGGCTAATACCATAAATTTTATGACACTTGGAAGTGCTGTGTTTTTCCCCTGTAGGGTCAGCAACAAACCTGGCAAGTACCAAAACATCTGTTATGTCCAATATTTTAAAATACGTGATCCTACTCTTACAGTAATATGATACTAGGGACCCTTAAGAGCTTGTTAATCAAATGTTGTCACTATAGAAAATGCCTGGAACAATCAACTTATTAGGAGAGAAAGTTCATTTTAGCTCCTATGTTTGCAGGTTCCATCCATGATCAGACAGACCTGTTTGCTTTTAGGCCTCTGGTAGGCTTGCTGACTGGCAATTGTGGGGAGCTCACAGAGAGGCAAAACTCACATCAATAAAAGAAGGGGAAAAAAGAGAAGAAGATGAGCCAGGGTTACATAATCTTCTTTGTAGGCATCCCCCTCAATGACCTAACTTCCCCCCATTAGGCCCCACCGCCTAAAGATTTCACCACCTCCCAAAAGCGCTACCTTGGGGACCAACACTTTAACATGTAGGCCTTTAGGGAACATTAAGATACAAAGCAGGGCTGGGGTTGTGGCTCAGTGGTAGAGCACTTGCCTAGCAAGTGCAAGGCCCTGGGTTTGATCCTCAGCACTACATAAAAATAAATAAATAAAATAAAAGTATTATGTCCAACTACAACTAAATTTTTTTTTTAAAAAAGACACAAAGCATAGCAGGATCTCTGGTGAAGGATTTTTCTAAGGAGTCATCTTTCTTGAGAAGAGCCACAACTACTTCCTACTAGAGCAATTCCTATATTTGCCTGAAAAAAATGTAATCACAGGGAATTTTTAAATACTGAGCATGAGGCATCACATTTACAGATTTCTTTGTGATTGGCCTGAACATGAGAATTTGTATTAGCTCTCAGGTGATTCTAATGGATAGCCAAGATCAAGAGCCACTGTTTTAGAGGACACATATATCTGGAAAACAATTTAAAGCCCATCACATTACTAAATGTAGCCTCCACGCCATGGGTGTTTGCTTTTAGGAGTCAATTCTCTACAAAGCAACAACTGTATTGGCCAAAGAACTATCAGCCACCAGATTGATGGAACTCTGAGCCTGAGGGAATGTGGAACAATATGGCGAAGGTGTGGCAAAGAAGCCCTGCTCAGCTCTTGGCAGCCAGGAAGGAGAGAAAGAAAAGCCAGAAACAAAAATTCAGTACCCAAAGGCGTGCCTCTAGTGACCTGCTTCCTCCAGCCATGCCCCTCCTTCCCACAGTTACCACCCAGAAGAGTATCCTTTCAAATTATTAATCCATCGAGTGGATTAATACACTGATGAGGTTATAGCACTTATAATCTAATCATCCTGTCTCCTCTGAGTATTGCTACATTGAATAACCCATAAGCTTTTGGGGAGATACCTAATATCCAAACTGAAAGGAAAGTGAGGAACCGGGAGAGGGGTAGGGGAGAAATGAAAGACAGACCAGGCAGAGATCCACAGAGTCTGTCAGAGCTGACAAATAAAGGCCATCTCTCCATAGACAGAGAGGAAATACAGGCTTGGGTTCCTCGACTTTTATGGGGCAGGCTCAGGGATTAGAGCTGGGGGTGGGGTCCTAATGCAGACAGTTAAGGGTGGTGTTGGTATGAGGGAATGGTGAAACTTTCTCAGAAAAGGGCGGGAAAGCGAAACTTTTTCTTAAGATGGTGGCTGTCCCTTAAAATGGCCATCCAGATGCCAAACAAGAACCTCACATTCCTCCCTTTTTTGTCTGTTATTGGGCCCCTTAAGGGACAAGGGCGTAGATCAATCTTCTGTAGCTTCTTCCTGCTGGGAAGGGGTGGCGTCTGGACCCTTCTTAGGGGTGCAGGGCGTCATTGAGGCAATAGTGATGGTAAGGAGGCGGGCAATGCTGACTCCCAACAGCACAATTTTGGTGAGGGGTTGGAAGTCCTGTAACAGAAGTCATGGTTCTGCAGTGTCCTCATGGTTCTCAGAGATCGAATGAAGACTGGGGTTCCGGCCTTGAAGAAATGCAGCTTGAGAGGGCCTGTGGGTGTCACTGTATAGAAGGGCAGAGAAAACTGTTTTAAATTGGAGTTATGAACCCAATAAGTCAGGCTGCTGAGGGAGTGGTATGAATGACCTGATAGGGTCTAGTCCCTTTTGCAGAAACTTGAGAAGTGGAGAGAGGCCTGTTGGGGGGTTAAAAAGTACCAGGTGGCCAGGAGACAGAGTGGGAGAAGGGGAAGAGGCAGAACTAGGCTTTTCCAGAACAGCATTGCTGAATTGCCAAAGAACTTTCCTAATGTATGCAAGAAGGGACCAGAAAAGATGAGGAGCCAGAGGTAGTAGAGATCAGAGGGTAGATAGCTGAGCAGGGAGATAGACCATTCATATGATCTCATATGGGGAGATGTTGAGTGGCTTCTTTGGGAGGGTCCATAATCTGAGAAGAGCCAAGTGAAGGAGTTTAGTCCAATCTAAATGTAATTCAATGGATCAGGACTATTATCAGACTGGATGGAGGAAGGGAGGCTGAATCGGGGAAGAATATGTTCAATGAGGATGTTGACCACCATAGAGGCATATTTATTGTTGGCAGGAAAAGCCTCAACCCATCCCAAGAAGGGGTGGACAAGTACCAAGAGAAATTTGTACCACTTGACCATGGGCATATGGGTGAAATCCAGCTGCCAATCAGAGCAAGGGAGATGTCCTCTTGCCTGGTGTAAAGGGAAGGCAGGTGGGAAGAGATTGGAGGTGGTATTGGTTTTTTGGCAGTTTTCAAAGGAGGCAGAGAGGGTAGAGAGAAATTGTAGGTCCTCTGGAGAGAGTTTAAGGTGGGCAGTGAGAAATTGTTTAAAAATGTGGTGTTCGAGTGAAAGAGTTTGTGAAAGAAGGTGAGAATCTGTTGGGTGTCAGATGGGGAAGAGTCTATGGTGGGGGCAAGGGGACTAATAAAGCAGAAGGCTCTAGGTGGAGTAGGCTATTGGTGGGCAGTGGCCCTCACCTCAGTCTGCCTTGTTGTTGTCAAGTGTCACAAAGGAGGTGACTGTCTGATGGGATTTACAATGTGAGAATCCAATGGCAGTGGGAAGCTTTGAGGCCTGAAGGAGGTCAGAGATAAAGGGGGGCATTAGTAATTGAAGTTCCCTTGGTGGTAAGGAATCCACGCTCCTTCCAAATAGCAGAGTGGGAGAGAAGTATGTGAAAAGCATATTTACATCAGTGTAGATACTGAGGGAGGCTCCCTTTGTCAAAGTGAAGGCTCTGATGAGGGCAACGAGGATGTATTATTGGGGAGGGGAGCCCCTTCCACAACCGAGGTTAGAGAGACTACAGCATTCCCTGCCTGGTGAACTCCCTCCTGAAGGAAGGAGGAGCCATCTGTGAACCACGTGTATGTTGCCTGGAGCAAGGGGCCTTCCTGTATGTGAGAGGGATGTGGAAGAAGCTCCTCCAGAGTTTCAATGCATGACTGGATAAGAGGAGAAGAGGTGGAAGAGTCCTGAGGAGCTGGGAGGAGAGTAGCAGGGTTTAAAGGCGAGCACTTGTGGAAAGTAAGACTGGGATCTTCCACCAGGGAAACCTGTAGAGATAAAAGGCGGCAGGGGGTGAGGAATGTAAGCCCTTGTAGGTGAGGAGTTCCTTCAGGTGATGGGGAGCCAGGATAGTGAGTGGGGCCCCAAGGTGAGTTCCTTGGACCCATTAATGAGTCTTCTGTCCCTTTGGAAGCAGGCCTAGGGAAGGACTTGTTGAGAGCTAAGAGGACTTGTTCAGGAAAGTTAAGAGTTGCAGAGAGAGGGCTTAGAATATAGAGAGGAGAAGCCCTGAATGCATTTTATCTCTTTCCATTATGCGCCCATGTCGAGTACTTAGGGCTTCTGCTCTCTGGAGCCCACTCATAGCTGAATGGACAGTAAATAGCATAATGATTCATTAAAAGCAGAAACATGAGAAAGATGCTCAAACAACCCTATAGGCACATTAGAAGGGAATGGATTCATCTTAAAAGATAAAAGGATTAAATCTGAAAAAAATGTGTGTCAGAACAGTTCTAAATTGAGGAGTAGATAAAAATTTCAGCTGACAAAAGGACTTTTTAATACATGACTTTGAAAATGTGATGGTTATGAAATTGAAATGTACCACATTTGTGCTTGCCTTTTATGTGTTGTGGCTACTCGTTTCCTTTAATGTTCAAACACTTTTATTAAAACAAATCTTGACTAGGATTTCTGTGGTCCTTGTGCTAGATACACTCATGAGACAAAGCGTTATTCACAAACATCACAATTCTTTTCATTACCACTTCTCTTCCAAAAGTCATGAACATTCTCCATGAAATATACCAGGACATGGGGCACCCATTTCTTAGAACACAAAACACAATGCAGCAGAAGGAAAAAGGGGAAAGGGAGAGGAAAAGAAAATAAAATCCTCTTTACCTTTCCTCTCAATTGCAAATCTGAGAGTGGGCAGAGGTGTAACACCAGGTGAAAACTCATTAATCACATACAAGTCTGGTGCCGAATACTGTTATTTTACTGTTTCTACAGAGTCGCATTGCAGTCCTCAAGGAACCATGTTCACAACTCCCAACAAGTTCTCCCTTCCCTTTTACTTCTCTTTTGTCCTCTCTCCAGGATCTTGGCTCCTTCCTGCATTTTTGACCCTTGTGGCCAAGGCTTAGGCCTGTCTTGGGAATCACAAAATGACATACCTTTCATTCTCTGAGTAGACAATCAACAAGAAAAATACTGCTCTTACTGCTACTGTCTTTCAAAATAACCCCAATTCATAATTATACTAAACTCCCTTTCCATCAAAAATGAGGAAGAAACAAAAAAGTAGAGGGACAAAGCCTCTCACCCTGCCACCCAACCAAGAAAAGCAACAGCAATACAAACCCCACAATGACCTACATCCCTCGTTCCCTTCAATTCATATTTTCAAACGACCCCTGCTGAGAATTTTTTTCCAAACCAGCATTCTCCGGGTCCAAGTTCCTCTTCACCAAAAAGGATACCACACTGCCCTCTGCCAGCTGATGGGTTCACCACTCATCTCCACAGCATCCGAGCCCACCCATCATTCAATGCTGGAATGGACTAGGAATGGACTAGGCATCCCTGACAATACCTCTGCTCTCTTAGTAATAATCTCTGCCCCTGCCAACAGGCAGAACTTGATCAGAAATGCTGCCCTCTTTAGGACAACTTAGCTATTTAAGGTTGATCTGCACATGATTGATAGCAGCTCATGTCAAATGTCAAATGGAGTCTCTTTGACTCCTCTACTGAGGTTCTTGCTTTTGTTGCTGTTTCTGAATCTCATGGAAAACAGGATGGGCTGCAGACTTTATGGCCCAAGTGTTAATGCACTCAAGGTGCAAATCCCTAGTCCCAACCTGTGTGGGCTGGCAGTCCACATATCCTGTAGTTTACTCTTATTCCTCACAAAATAGCAGTAGCTAAATAACTGAAGGCCCTCAGATGTTGCCTACAGATATTGGGTGACTGTTGAAATGAAGAGTGAGTTTGAAAAAGGAAACTGTCTTCAAACCCCAAAAGTTAGATTCTAAAGTCCTTGTTTCAATTAAACAGAGTCAATTTAATGACTAATTCCCACAACAGTCTAGATATCATTTTCTACCTCCAAAGAGCAACAGTTCATTATTTTAGTCCAAAATGTCTTCTATGATGAACCAAACTATTTCTTAAAACAAAATATTAAATACAAAGAATATAAAGTAGTTGACCTTTAAATTGCTATATTTCCAAACGTTTATGTTTTCTCATAAATATGTCCTGGGAAAACAGATATTCTCTCTGAATTTTGCTTCCTCTTTCTTTGTTTCAGTGTCCTTGAAGGAAGATAAGCTGAGTGCAATTAATCACAAAGAATTTAGCAGAGCACAATTTAGATAGAAATACTGCGTTACATCTGCCTTACCAAATCTCTGACTAGGAAAATTCTGGGAGAATTTTGAATATATATATATATCAAATTTGATCATGTTTTTGCCACCTCCACGCAGGCATGCATTCTAATAAATCAAGCTGATAAAACAAACCAAAGAACTTCTCTATTAGCAATAATTGGTATCATGAAGTCTTTTCCCCAATGTCTTCCCTACTCTGGAAAATATTCATGGGTATAAAGGCAAATAAGTCGCCAACTAAATTGCTTGACCTTTACCCACTTGAGAAAACAAAAAGTAATATCTGATTGACAGTCTTTACTCCTTATTTTAATGCTCTCAAGTTTGGTTCTCAAGGAAAAAATACTTCTCAATTCTACTTTCTCATCACTTTTTTTTTTTTTTTGCTATCTTTTTCCTGGTGTTACTTTCTTGGTTGTACCAAGAATCTAATTGTTAGTAGAAGTTGCACCAAGAGTAACTTAGAATTTTACTGATGGAGACAGGATGATTCATTGGACCTGTCTCTTGTCTATACTGGCAGGTTATACAGACATTTCTCAAAATCCAATTCATCTTTGATGTTTTGCTCATGTTCTGGATGAATCATGGCTCATGATTTCCTCGCCTAAATTCTTTTTATATAGTTGTATGACAGCATAAGTCTTCTTCACCCAAATCAGGGAGACACAGATGAAGTTAAATAACATCAATCAATAGTTCTCAAAAGCAAAATGTTAGGTTTTCTCTCATCCCTCTGCAGTGGCACCTAATAGTAGGTTGACCAACCTTCCTGCTTGGCCTTGTTCATACTTACTTTAGCACTGAATGTTCTCTATCCCAATGAATTCCTTAGTCCTGGACAACATGCAACACAAAATCAATTTCTAATCTGAACAACTTGATATGACATGAGAAAATGTCCAGTTACTTGTATTTTCTGGAATCCCTGAAACAATTAAGACCATGGAATAACCTGGACTCCATAGGCAAACATCTGCACAGGCTTTACCCCCCAACATTAAAACCAACTTGTCTTAAATGAAAAGTTTTAGAAAACCTGCTCAGAAGAATCTGTACCTGCTCAAAGTATATCCCCAAAGCTAAAATACCATGATCCTGACTTAAAATTGTTGGACCTTGCTGTTTGTTTCTCCTAAGTTTCCATTAATGCTTCTTGCCTGAATTCTTTTCTAACTGTCTTACTCCTATAAACAGGAAAATATCCAATCTGTGGTGTTTCTTGCCAATGTCACATACTCAATTGCTTAAGCATTGCTCTACAAACATTAATTTCCCTGCACTTTTAAGCCCCACTATCAGGTAAAAATTGATCTATCTCCCTAGGCTTCAAAGAAAGCCATGAGGCAGAGAAACAGGAAATATTGACTAACTTCATTATGTCAAATAGGTTATAATGTATTCATATCCCATGTAAAATATAATTATGTATCATAAAATATGAAAAGATTTATATAATCTTGTTTTTGAAATTATCAATTTTGATATTGCAAATATGTTTTGTATTTTCATTTTGTTTATTGACTTATTCTTAATTAACAAATAGTGATTTTATATATTTAATGGAGTAAAATGTGATGTTTTGATCTATGGATAACACTGGGGGAAAATTGGCTCAAACTAATTAACATACACATCACCTTAGCAACTTTCTTTTTGTGTTGAAAATATTAAAAATCTGTTTTTAGCAATTGTGAAATATACATTATAATTATCATGGTGGTATTTTTGATACTATTTTTTATTTTATAATTTTTAACCCTGGTTTTTTTGTGTGTGTGTCTTGAATATTTTTAAAATTTTTAAATATTTTATTCAAATGAAGAAAGCAGTTCTGCATCCCCCTCATATCTGTTCAACAGGCCAGATGAGGGGGTACACATCTGTAATCCCCACATATTCAGGAGACTGAGGCTAGAGGACTCCAAGTTCAAAGATAGCCAGGGCAACTTAGTGAGACCCTACCTCAAAATAGAAATTAAAAACAGACTAGGAATATGGCTCAGTGGTAAAGTATCCTGGGTTACCATAAAGGAAAGAAAGAGGAAAGAAAACTATTCAGTAAAACAAGTAACTACAACTCTACTTAACACTCTACCCACAGATAATTCTGAGAATTCAAATTCTCTGAAGTTGGGAACACATGTCTTATCTATCATTAGGCTAAAACAATCTCCAATGCAAACACGAATGGAATAAGAATGGTTCAGGGCAAAAGTAAATGATCAGAGAAACAGAATAACAAAAGCAGAACGGACAGAGAGCAGACCAGGAAAAAGATACTTCTGTCCACTTCACCTGGTAAAGACTCAACAATTTCCTGGTAAAATGAAATTATAAATTAACATCAGAACCACAGAAGACTGATGTAATCATCCTAATCCATTTAGTTATTTCATTAACTCTTCTGAATTTTGATTCCAAAATGTGGGATTGTATTGTCAAATCAACTTTTGGTTTTTCTTTATAAAGTCCAAGTCAAGAATCTTTCCAGGCATTAGGAAAACTGACAATTTTAAGTATGTTCTCTATCATAAAAGAAAAAGATAAGCTACTCTTCACAAAATACTATCTTATCAAGACTCAAAGAAAGAGAGAGAGAGAGAGAGAGAGAGAGAGAGAGAGAGAGAGAGAGAGAGACTTTATTACTATTTCACAAGATTCCTCCATTCTCCAGTTCACTAGTTCATGGGCATTTCCAGTATCCCCAGCAGAGCTGAGGACTTGAGACAATCATTAATCGCTTTTAAGTAAATAAATCAATGGTGGCACACAACCAGGACTCTATTACTTAGAGTTGCCCATATAAAAAGAAGCCCAGTGGTATATATGTGTGTGAGATTTAGAATCTGTTCTTGAGATTTTGATTAAACTTCATATTTGAAACTTCTCTTCATTTCAACTGTCCTCAGACCCCTAACCATCTAAGAGATAGCTTCTCTTCCTAAACAATGAAAGTCGGGTAAAACAAAGAATCATTTTTAGAAAACATAACATGCACAAACTTCAAAGTTATAAATATACATTAATTCACCAAACTTTTGAGAGTAGGCCAGTTTCTTCTTGTTTTTCACACCAATAACACATGGTTGGTGTTATGGTTTGGATGTGAGGTTAAAAGATTCTTAATCCAATCACTGAATTAATCCCCTGATAGGGATTAACTGAGTGGTAGTTGAAGTGGTACAGTATGGCTGGAGGAAATGGGAAATGGAGTGTGGCTTTGGGATACATATTTGTATCTGGCAAATGGAGATCTTACTCTCTGCTTCCTGATCATCATGTGAGCTGGTTCACTCTGCCACACTCTTCCACCATGATGTCCTGTCTCACCCCAAGTCCTGAGGAATGGATCCTACTGTCTATGGATTGAAATCTCTTAAACTGTGAGCCCCTAAATTCACTTTTCCTCCTCTTCAGTTTTCTTCTTGGGTTCTTTCAGTCACAGAAGTGAAAAAGCTGACTAAAACAGTTGACCATGTCAATCTTCATTTTTCTTTTCAATCATGAGTTGCTTAATGATGGAACCATGTTCTGAGATATGCATCATGAGGCAATTTCATAATTTTGCAAACACCATAGAGTATGCCAAGATGGTAAGGGCCAATCACTGGACTTGGCCAGTTGATACAATCAAGAGACTTGGTAACAAGGGTGTGACCTCAATGGTCAGTGCTTGCCTAGCATGTGCCAGACCCTGGGTTCAACAAACAGACAAAATTGAAGTACACAAAAGGTACATAAGGTTACTGCCAGGCTAACACAGCATATGGTTTTACAGTAATGTTTTTTAATACATAGAAGTAGTACACTCTAAGATAATGATGATATGTATGTATACTATAACAAACACATTAACCAATAACATGGTCATTTATTATCATTATCAAGTATTATGTACTGGATATAATTGTATGTGTTATACTTTTGTAGGACTGGCTGCATAGTAGTTTGTTTATATCAGTGTATTAGGGTTCTCTAAAGAAACAGAACCAAGAGTAGTTGTATATGTATGATCATAAAACAGGATTTATTAGATTGGCTTATAGAAGCAGAAGATGGACAGTCCATAATGGCCATCTGGAGGCTGGAGAGTCAGAGGAACCAGTAAGCTGCTCAGCAGAAGAAGCTGGAGCTTCAGAACAAAAAAGACCAATATACAGTCCTGGTCTGAGATTAAACATCTAGAAACTCCTGGGGGAAAAACTGTTCAGAGTCCATGTAGAAGAGATGGCAGCAGCTATCAATTCATTCACTCAAGAAAAATTGATCTTGCATTTGCCTTGACTGCCTCCTTCTTCCACCTTTTGGTCCGTCTGCATCCCCAGTCTATTGGGGGACTGTGCTCCACACTCAGTTTGCTGTCCCATATCCTAATCATCTCTGGACATACCCTCATAGACACACTCAGAAGTCTCCTCATCCTAGGCATCTATCAATCCCATCAAGTTGACAATCCAGTTAAACCATCACAACCGGCCTCACCACAATTTGCAAGTAAAAAATTACTCTGATGTTAAGATGGCTATCGTGTCACTGGACAATAGGAATTTTTCAGTTCAACCATAATTTTATTTTACAGGATCACATTCATATGTGAAGTTCACTGTTGGCTAAAACAAAGTTATGTGGTACGTGATCATAGTAGGAAGAGATAAAGGATGGAGACAAAGCAATCTTGTTTTTTGTAAATTACTTTGCTCCCAAATCTGTGCAGCCTTCTCACTGATACCAAAGTGTCAGCAATTGAATCTCTTCCTTATGAATCTCTCATTTGATATTTTTGCACCCCATTGCTCTGAACTTCACCAGTCTTAACATTACATTTTCTTGTATTATGTGTCTATGTTTTGTTTTCTAGAACATCAGGTTAGCAGCAATGGCCATGTACCACTAAGGTTTAATTTCAGGGTGATGGTCATGTGATCATGATGCCGGTTTGTGAGCAGTGATATTGATTTAGTGAGTCCAGGCAAAATATTTTAAATGAAATTAAATAGAATGGGAAATATCAGTCAGAGTGAAACACAAGTAGCACTTCCATGGTAAAACTTTTTGTTGTTGTTGTTGTTTTTAGTTCTATAGGCTTGTGCATGACAGTGTAAACTGTATTACAATGAAGTTTAGAAGCCACAAATTTAGACCAGGGCTGCTCAGGTAGTTATTAACCTGACAATGCTCATTGATTTGCCTTAAAGAAAAATCATCGCTAATATAAAAATACCATCTCATCTGAATTATACGTAAAACATCAATATAAAAAAAATATTTATCAATACTTATTTTGCTGGCCAATGTAGATACAATAAATAAAAAGACAGTTCTTTTCTTCAAGGAGTTCACAGAGTAGGGAGGACATATAAAGAGGAAATTTTAATTCAATATAATACAGCATAAATTAGGAAGCCAGACACACACACAAACAAAAAGTGTTCCTTTGTCTCCCAGTGGTTTGTTTTCAACTGCCCTAAAACTTCAGAAAATCCCAGTCTGTAAGAGGGTCGTATTTTTGGCCAAGAACCTCACGGGTTTCAAGCCAATATTCTGTTATTGTTTGAATCGTAAATATCCCCAAAGGCCCATGTGTCAAAGGCTTGGTCCTAGTTCATGATACTGCTGGGAGGCGATGCCTAGTGGAAGAATTATACCCTTGAAGGGAACTGGGACCCGGCACATTGCCCTCTCTCTTTTTTGCTTCCTGGCCACCAGAAGGTAAGCGGCTCTGTTCTGCCATGCACATTCCCCGCCACTGTGCGCTGGCCCGCCACAAGCCCAAACACAATACAGCCAACTGACCATGAACCAAAATTTCTGAAACCATGAGCCAAAATAAATCATTCCTCCTCCTCACTTTCCAGATGTTTTGCTACATCTTCAGAAATATGACTAATAGAGTAAACATCACTTCAGGCCACACAATGGAAACTCGGTTGGACTGACTCATCTTTCAATCAGACTTCTAATTCTTACAGGACTCATGAGGCAGCTTACTCTTCTCTGTTCACTTTTTTCTAAGGATTTAAAGAACACAGCCCAGCACTTCCAATCTTTCAGGAAGCATGTGTATTCTATTACGTATGCTCTTTGTTTCTAGTCAGCCCCCAAGAAGCACTGAGATTTGTCTGCAGGGTGTTAATCTGTGAAGGGGAAAGTAGCAGGATTGCATAGAAGAAGAGAATGAACTGCACAGAAGGATGAAGCAGGGCTCAGGCAAGCTGATGGGAGTTCTGTGAAGCACTCCTGGAAATTCCAGAGTAAGACAAGAGTAACATGACAACTCTCATGATTATCAGTCACACATTGAATATGGGACACCTCCAGGGAGGTGGCATAACCTTGACTGATGGGCACCATGGAGCAGATTCCTGATGGAGGCAGAGGTATGAGCTATCAGCACCAAGCCTTCTGGGGCTGGAGAGACAAGGATGTTGTCCCTAAAAAGGAAGCTGGTGTCACACCATAGCATCCACTATACTCTCACTGTAGAGTATGTGTTTTCAGTAATTCCTTCGCAATTTATCATCTCTATGTAGATATCACTAGGAACCAATCTAAACAAAAAAAGATCAAACTATTTTTATTCTTTCCTGAGAATTCTGAGTCAAATAGTTACTCATGGGAAAAATATGACCTCTATGAAAACAGACCCATCTCCACATTTGAATTGTTCAATAATTCAAAGTTAACAAAAGTTTGTATTTTAAAAGTACAACTACTTTTCAGCATTACAGGAGATCTGTTCCAGGATATCCTCCTGATACCAACCTCCACGGATGCTCAAGTCCTTCATGTAAAATAACACAGTACTCGCATACAATCTGTAGACATTCTCTTGTATACTTTAAATCATCCCTAGATAATTTATGATAACCAGCATAATTTAAATGTGGTGTGAATAGTTGTTATACTGAATCGTTTAGGGAATAATTGCCAAAACCAAAAATCTATATATGTTCAGTACAAACAAAATTTTTCTCCAATATTTTTGATCTGTGATGGGTTAAATACACAGATGCAGAACCCACTGATACAAAGGACCAATAGAACCACATAGTTGTGATCCTGAAGCACAGGATAGGTGAGAGCTATTGCCTCATTTAGGAATATCTTGGCTATGCTCCTTATAGGAACTCATGATAGACTACTGCCAATTTTTGGAGTAACAACCCACAATCTCATAACTGTGATGTAGAAAGAAACTTACCATCAAAGAATTAAAACTCAATTGTTTAAGACTGTCTTATTTTCCCACTGTGATTTCAGATACTTATATATGAAGGTTAGGCTCAGAGATGCCTGTGGCTGAATCCTTTAAAGCAATTTTGAGTTAAATAAAATGCTTGGACAAGTTGAGGACTCCGAGTTTTATATAATATAAGAGGAGAAATAATTTGAGCCTGGAAATTTTTATGTGCAATTATTTTTGTTTCACTACCCCAAACTCCAGTGTAACTCCATCATCCTATCAGATCTTACATACTCTCATATTTCCACCAAAGATGAACTGGCTGCCTCCAAAACTCACACCAAGGTGGTTGGATGAATTGCTCCAGATTATGAGGGTACTCATTATTTCTCATTAAAGGCACTAAAGTCCTCTAAAGATACACTTAAAAAAAAAAACATATTTTAGTTGTAGATGGACACAATACCTTTATTTTATTTATGTTTTATGTGGTGCTGAGGATTAAGCCCAGTGCCTCACATATGTTAGGCAAGTGCTCTACCACTGAGCTACAACCCCAGCCCTAAAGATACATTTTTATTTCAGTACTCTAAGATAAAGAAGTACTGATCCTTGGCCATCAGCCTGACAAAAATCACCCACTAGGATTGACCCATATGAAGAATTTGAGTCTCAGAAAATGATATTATCTTCCTAGCACAAAGTAGATACCTGATTGAGATATATTGAAGATGTGTATCTAATTGATTAGAAAGGAATACATTAAAGGCATCCTACAGGATAAATACTAGTTAACCAAGCTGGGAAAATATTCCAAATAGAAGGAACAAAAAAAGAAGGGAGAATAGTTTGTTTAGATAGTTACAAGTAGACCTTCATGACTGGAAGGAGGAAGAGACTTTGAGAGGGAAGAATCTAGGCAGGCTGCAAGGGCCAAGATCAAGAATTTTAGATGATGTGTAGGAATTCAAAAACAAGTGTGATAGTAAGTGAAGTATAGTCTCAATTGAGGCAGTGTATATGTAACCAAATGTACACTATTTACTAGTATCTTGTCATGATTTTTGAAACTACTAATAGCCAGAGACCATGAGAGATTGCACAGTTTTGTCGTTAGGCAGCTCTGCCTTGAAGTGAGGAGCTGGCGAACACCCTTAATGAGCTCACAGCACTTAGCTGTCTGCATTCAACAGAAAAGTTGTCACTCATAAAACCAATCCTTCCATTTGAAACTTATGTGGGCAAACCAAACTATGCAGTTTTCTATGAAGAATCATAAAGGAAAAGATTAACAAATTTACCAAAATTTAAACATCAGTGTATATGTTAAGAACTGCATGATTGAATCCCCTTTAAATTTATATTGAAATCCTAATCCCTAAAGTGATGTATTAGAGGTGAAGCCTCTGGGAAGGATAAATAATTTAGAAAAAGTTTAAATTTCTTGCCATAATTACATGTTATTTGTATGTATCAAATTATCATACACTACCCTATACATATGTACAATTAAAATAATAATTTAAAATAAAAAATAAAAGCACTTGTTTCCCTTTGGGGAGTGAGTTTATTGACATTTGAATCCATTCTGAGGGAAATACACCTAAGAAGAGAAAAAAAAAGTAAAAATTAATTGTAGTAGTACATACTAAAGATAATTTTGACTGCAAAAGACTCATGAAATTCCTCTGGTTCCTTATTCTACTACATAATGCAACAATAATTATGCTTCGTGTGCTTCCTCTGGCAACTAAAGAACCACTTTTCTATCTTCCAAGAAGAATTTAGCAGTATGGCAAGAACACGACAGGTGATTTTCTCAGAACACCATGTGCCCGTTAGTCATTACCTGCTTAAAAACGCAAGGGCACAATGGGGTACAAGCCACCTCTTCTGCCTTCCTATCTGATTCAACACGTCAAGTGTATAAAATCCAAGGAGTGATTTCAAAAATAAAGCTAATATAAGGGCAGAGAGGAAACATGATATAATAAAATCCTTTTCAAAAAAATCTCACCCCTTTCTAAACATTTGCCACAATCTTGGCTCTGCTTCACTTAATCGTTCTTATTCTATATTAAAATTAAAATTAAATTTGCATTCATAAAAATTCTCAGTACATTTTTAATTAGGAGTGCCCCCAAGTTATTCTTGAAGCCTTTTTGTTGTTGTTGTTGTTGTTGTAGATGGACATGATACCATTATTTAATTTATTTATTTTTATGGGGTGCTGAGGATCCAACCCAGGGCTTCACACATGCATGGTGAGCACTCTACCACAGAGCCACAACCCCAGCCCTCTTTAAACCTTTTTATTTGAATTGTTCTTTACAGATTATAAAGCAGGTTTACATATGGTATAAATATAGTTAGGCTTCTGACTCGTAGTACCTTGCTCCTTCTGAAATTCCATGCTTTACTTTCATTTGTGCAGGCCTGCCAGGGAGTCTAGTTTTTAAACCCCAATGAATTTTTCTAGAAAACCAGAGGTTTATCCCTTTAAGTGGAAAGATTATGAATATTCACCATTCTTTCCCAAAACTTCACACTTTTACACACACACACACACAAAAAAAAAAAAAAAAAAAGCTTTCTGTTCCTCTTCGAAGGAAGGCCCTGCTCTGTCCTGTTCTGATTTCAATAAAAAATGATTACAGGAAAATGGCAAGAAAATATGATGGGAAATGTTAACATTGAAAGTCAAAATTGTGATTTTAGTGTTAAACACATTTGGATTAAAGACAATTGTTTGAAACTATGACATAAAACCAAATGACATTTCAAGTTTATATTTTGTTGAATATCTACAAGGTTGATATCCCTTGAATTCTACCCTCCAGGAAACGAGGATGGGATTACCAGGAGAGACTGCCTATAATAGTGAGAAGCAGCTTTCTTTCTAATTTAATTTTTTTTAACACTGCTGGGGATGGAACCCAGGGCCCTGCAAATGAGAGGCAAGCACTCTACCACTGAGCTCAGCTACATCCCAAGATTCTAGGCCCTTCTTAAGATTCCTTTATTTTCCTTTTTTTCCCCCTAGATAGGGTCTTGGTGTTGCTATGTTGCCCAGTCTGGCCCTATACTTCTGGGCTCAATGATTCTCTATATCCACCCCACAAAATGTCTGGGACTAAGCATGGCAAGGCTACATCTGACCAGCAGCTTTGTGAGGCGGAAGGGTTTGGTCCAGAACTGAGTCCTGGCTCTGTAACCATGTATATGACCTTCCATCTGCATGAGCTTCGACTCTCTGAGTGTCTCTGCTCATCTGTAAATTGGCGATGATTTCTAACTCGTGGATGTCTGGTATATGCTCTGTTTGCCCCCAGGTCTGTACACAGTACTTCTCTGTCCCACTTTCTGGTGACCTCTAAGAACTGCACCCCATTATTCTGGCTGTTTTCAGCCAGTGGAAAGGACTTTTAGGTGGCTGGGAGGAAAGAAAAGGGAGACTCTGGGAAGGTCATTCATCCCGGCTCCTTCCCTCCTTCGCAGAGATCTTCCATCCCTACGCCTCTTCACAGATAGAGCTGTGAATCAAGCCCGGAACACCTTCTCCCCTGCCATTCTATGTTGGGGGCTGATAATGACTTCCCAGCATTCTTTTGGGTTGCCTTTACCATGCCCACACCTCTGTAAAGAGTTCCTACGTGAAAATTCCCTTTAAAAATCCTAGCTAAATGTATCATCTACTTCCTGGACAGATAACACTGCTCAGTAAATGCTATTATTGGCATGACTCCTAAAGTTTTCAAACTTTACATAGGCACTATGCATTTGGAACACACAGTCATAAACAAAAGCAAAGCAATGGTGAAAGTTTTCTATAGCAACTGGCATTGAACTGGACCTTGAAGTAGAAACTTGGCCAGGCAGAATAAAAGCAGGGGAGGGGAGGTGGTCATGCTCTCTGGTCATACATTTGCATTCTTTGAGATGCATGTAAGCATTATGTTTTTATACGAGCTCACATTGTGCACAGTGTCTTCTATGCCATCAGACTGGAGGATCCTCCACAGGTAAACCCACGACCATGGGAGATTATTCTTGCTGTGCTACAGTCAGAGACCTTAGCATTTTATTTTTCACTTTATCTTTGAATCCAAATCATGTCTCATCATGGCCCATTTCAGGGAGACAGGCATATAAAAGATAATCACAATGTGGTAAATGTAATAAATATATACTTAGAACCAAAAGTATGGAAAAAAAAAAAGAGGTGGGCTGTGAATGCTGAGAAGTTTTTTCTCAAAATGGTAGAAGAGCCACATATATCAGAATCATCTGGGGAGCTTGATAAAAGCACAGATCCTTGGGTCCTGATCTAGTTCTACCAAATCATAATCTGGAGGACTGAAAATGTAAGCCTACATTTTAACAAGTGCCAAGAGGTGTTCATTATGCACACAAAAGCTTGAGAACCACTGGACCTGAGAAGGTGCAGGTACAAAATAATAACAGCCTTTTATGCAACATGACATAGCTTGTGCTTTATAATACAGAATGTGGAAAATCACCATTTTATGTAAGGCACCCTGGCAGGGTGAGATGGGGACAGCAAAACTACTAAGGAAATTGCTACATTAGGCTAAGTAAAAAAAAATAAATTAAAAATGATAAGACATAAGGATAGTGGTAATCAGGCTGGGAAAGAACACATATCCAGAGCAATTTAGGGGGTAAAGTCATCAAAACTTGACAAAGAGATGAAGAAGACAAAGGGTCAGAGATTATTATCAGGATTTATCTTGGGAAAATGATGATTGCTTGTTGCCTGTGGGTAGGGGAATAGGTGTCTGGTAGGTAGATGAGCTACAAACTGTAACATCAGGAAAATGGGTGTCCTACAGGTGTCCTCCAGAATTTAGTTTTGGGCCCATATGATGACTGAAATCTATCTTCCCAAATTTCACACACTGAGACGCTGAGCCCCACTAGGACTCCACTGGAGATTTAGGGCCCACCTGAATACAGACACCAGAGAGCTCTCTGGCTCCTTCCACATCATATAAGGACACAGCAAGAGGGGAGCCATTTGCTAAATAGAAACACGAGAAATTGAACCAGCCAGCACCTTGATCTTGGACTTTCAGTCTTCAGAAGTGCAAAAAAATAAATCTCTGTTGTTTAAGCCACTCAGTCTAGAGCACTGTTTGTGGCAACCGAAGCTGACTAATACAGTTCACTTTTCTTATTGTTCTATCTATACTCCTCATCTCACCTGAATGCTTCCTATAGCTAAGGAGGTAGATATCTAGGATATGGGTACCTTCAATGTAGTGACATACTGCAAAGATGTCCCAGAGAGGATAGCTGGAATGAGAAGTGGGCCAAGGAGCAAATCCCAGAGAACTCCAAAGATCCAATGATGAGGAACAGATGAAGAAAGAAAATTGAAAAAATGAAATTCAGGGTAAGTGGTTGACAATGACCAAGCCTAAAACCAGTAAGGACAGAGCTAGAAAGAACATGTTACCCTTGTCAATGATGCAAGCCAGTCCACCAGGTCCAATCGTGTGAGTTGTGCTCTGCACAACATTAGAAGTTGTAAATCAGCTCTATGTAGACTAGAATCTATACACCCAGATGTGGTCCTAAGGCAGACAACCATGAGCATAAAGGAAGTAATTTTGGCTGAGAGACAGAATTTGCAGTTAAATTGCTGTAAGTTGGAAAGAAAATGAAAATTTAGAAAGTACAGAACATGCTTGTAAGAAGTGTGGAATAGAGAGAAAGTGGACCAGTGGAAGGTAGGAGAGAAACCCAGACAAAATAGTTAAGATTAAAGAACACAGATTAGCTATGCCAGGAAACCTATTAAAGAGAGCATCAAGTGGAAACACCATTAATAAGACATTAGACATGAATTCAAACATCAGTCTAAGAATAATTCATCAATATCACTTCAACCACCCTGAAGAAACATTTCTTCAGAACTGCTCCACTTCAGGGAAACCAATTCTGCTCCAGGGGATGCTAGCATTTGCTGACCTAGTGACAAAAAACAACAAATACTGTATCAGACAGGAATCCAGGAACAGTGGCTGTATGACTAGGGTGAGCATAAAGTTGTAATGAATGAGTTTTCTCCCAATTGTATACTTTTTTTTTTAACAGAAAAAGAACAAAAACTGTGACAAAGAGACAAGTTCCCATGAGATTAAGTCAAAACACTAACTACCAGTTTTGGCTGGTGTTACTCTCCATAGTCAAAAACCAGTAACTTTGTTATCTATGATGATGCATATAGAGATTCAGGATGTCAATGCTGAGGCACACCAAGATCATCAGAGTTTGTTCTAAGAAAACAATTGGGACTGAATTTAAAAGGTTATCAACAGGATTTTTATCATAGCATTACTTGTAATTCTAAATATATTCAGGACCCAACTAAATATCTAGCAAGGCTATTACCTAAACAAATAATAGTACCCCCATTCAGGAGAATATTACACAGCCCTAAAAATGATGTTATCAAATAGGATTTAAAATGTTTACAATACAGGACACACTGAGAATAGGATAAACTATAAAATAATATGTAGGAAATCATTTTTGTAATGTGTATGTGCAAAAAAAATATAGTTAATATTAACAGGTTTATATTTGTATACTAAGATTACTGAGATTGATTTTTTTCTTGTATGTTTCACAAGTTTTATTCAATAGACATACCATATTATAAAAATATATATTATCATTATACAAGAAGTAGAATAACAAATACTAAATCCTTTACAATACATTAAATAACAGGTTATTAAAAAGATTTCTTATTTAAAGAAAATTAATAATATTTTTTTTACCTCAAATACCAAAATTTTACTTTCTCATGGAAGAAATATAATTTCATCAATTTCCATTGTCCTAATTTCTAAATCAGATAAGAATAATCTGGAAATGAAATGGAAAGGGTAAATCAAGAACTCTTGGTAGGAATAGAAGGATTACTAGTTAGAGAACTGCTATAATGAGAGAGCTAGTTACTAACTCTGTGTGCATATTTATATTACTTATAATTATTTATATTACTTATTATTATTTATCTCATTTTATGGTAAATAGCAAAATTAAGCTAGTGATTTCCCAAGCCTGTTCTGGTGCTATGTGAAAATGCAGACAATGTCAGAGATAAAACAATGACACATCAACAACCCTGCCATCTCCCATCTTCTAAAGGAAATTCTGGAGCACAGAGAGCAAACAACTACAAAAACAACAGTCCAGTTAACTATTTTTAAATAATCAAGAATTCTAGCCAGGCATGATGGCACACACCTGCAATCCCAGCAGCTTAGGAGGCTGAGGCAGGAGGATCACAAGTTCAAAGTGAGCCTCAGTAATAGTGAGGCACTAAGCAACTCAGTGAGACCCTGTCTCTAAATAAAATACAAAATAGGGCTGGGAATGTGGCTTAGGGGTCGAGTGCCCCTGAGTTTAATCCCTGGTACTACCTCCCCCCCAAAAAAGAATTTTAAAGTGTTCTCTTGATTAAGCCAGATCATCATCCTATCTAAAGCAACTGTGTCTGTCACCACACAAACCTGTAGCTAAATCTGAAAGGGCCAATGCCATCTCCAAGGAGATTTTCATTTCCTGGTCCAAGAAGGGGATAGACACCAAAGGGACAAAGTTAATTAGGAGATTGAAATAAAGGTCACGAAGGATTGTTGAATTAAATGTGGATTACACGACCTTATAGACCTTCCTATTATCTTTGAAGATTCATTTTTCAAGAGGCATGTACAGAAGCATATTAATAAGCATGACATGATAAAGTTACTAAAAGATGTGAGGTCTGCAGTACAGTTCTAAAGTAAGAGAAATTATATCAGTAAACGAATGCCTCCCACATAAAAAAAGACACTTAAGGAAAACAATATTCCCTAAGATGCATGATCTGTTGACAAAAGAATAGACCTTGAAAAGACTCTCTCAGAGACAGTTTGAAGTATTGTAACAGAGTGTCAGCAAATTCTGTGCATGAGATCACACTGCAATCACACAAGGAGTTATAGAAAATATTCATGCCTGGACCCCACCCTCAGACTTCACTGCAGTAAGATATATCCTGAGCATGGGGATTTTTTTAAAAACCTTCTCAGATCGTAATGTGCCATAAGGTTCAAACACCAGTGAAACTGACTTTATAAAACTATGGGTATTTTTCCTTTTCAACCAATGCAGCATTTATTAACCTATTCTATAATTTCACTTTCATTAAAAGTAAAAATAAAAAAATTAATCACCAATTAAATATAGTGGAATTGGATGAAGTCTAGAGGACTGTTTCTTCTACCCACTGTATCTCTGTGGGCCTCTGTGGCCTCCGAGCTTTCCTGGGCCTGGTCTTCTTCAAATATAATATGAAAAGAAGAAGCTAATAAGACTTGCTGATCAAAGGTATGTTCTCTGGCACTGTGAAGCCTTGTCTCATTTACCCCACATTAAATTCTGTGATGACTTATCCCATTATTATGGATAAAAGACCAGACTCAGAATATTAAGTGACTTTCTAACGTCACATAACTGCAAAGAATGAAAACTCAGGGCTCGAAAACTGGTCTAACTGACCTCCTAGTCTAAGCTCATTCCACTATCACTATGATGCTCTCCTGAGTCCCTCAGAGCCTTGAAATTCTGTAAAATATGAGCTATAAATATCAGGGAAACTACCATTTTCTCAGGAGCATTTCCTCTTGGGGTAGAGGTTAAAAAGTAGTTGACACATTTAACTTTTTCCAAAAAGGGTCAAGTGGCCAACATTACCGAAGAAGTCCTTCCAACTTAATGAGATTTAATATCTCCTTATATCCAGAGGCTTAACAAATGCATGATAACTAACTGCAGGATGCGACTGAAGGAAGAAAAACCACCAAATAGGTTAATAATGAAATTCAGGGACAAAAGAGGTAAGAAGACATAGCAACACTGGGAAAATCTAGTCACATAAAAATCTAGTGATATACACTAATGTGCAACATGTGTCTTCAATAAGGATTTTGTAATTCTATTTCTTCTGAAACACTAATACAATATTAATTAATATAAGAGAGAAGAACAATTATATTAGCAGGATGACTAGAAAATAGGAAACCCTGGGAATTCTTTAGCATTATAATAAATAGTTATAATATTTTCATTAGACAGATTGGTAGATCATTGCTCTCAAAGGAAATGCAAACTGAAATATTTGGTCTAAGCTATGAGTATAAAGGATTTTTAAGAAACCAAAGCACAAATTGGATATGTTTTTCATGAGGAAGCTCATTTTAAGAATCTTCCAACATCATTAGACATTTCTTCTTAATAATAAATAATCAATATCTTTGTGAATCATGTAGGAAACCAAAAGAGAAGAAAACTGAAAACTACACTAGGAAATAATCATCAGATAAGTTTATCACTTCCTTTATATCTAATCTGCCCAACAGAAAGTACTCAAACCTATCCATGGCATTGCATTACTCATTCATTCACTTAACAAATATTTATGGTGTGCCTCAAAATAATCCTGCTAAGCACTGAGGTCACAGCACATGCAAAAGCAGCATCTGACCCTACACTCAGGTAGCTCCCAGTCTTCTAGAACAGGGAGCATCAATCATCCAAAGAAGTGAGCACATAATTACCTAAGGCAGCTGCGATGAAAGATGGTGAAATAGTCCTAGGACAGCCTAAAACAAAGGATCCTGATGTCATCTGTTGGGACAAAGAAAGGTAACTATAAAAAGTAAGGAGAGGGCTCCTAAAGAGTCACACTTAAGTACAGATGAGGAAAGGGAAATGAGTTATTGGCAGAAATACCAACAAATGCAAAGTCCCCAAGGCAGGGGAGCATGACATATTCTAGGAATAGAAAGAGGACCCAGTGACCAGGTGCAGAGGGCAAGGGTGAGAAAAAAGAGAGACTAGAGACATAATCAGGGTCCAGATCAGCTGGGGACTTTGAGAGCAGACAGTGGAAGTGTTCAAAGCTTCTAGGGTGATTTCTAACTTGCAGAAAGGTTCTAGAACCAGTGAAAACTACTATATTCAATCACACTGTATTTTCTTTTCAACCAAGTTAGCATTAATCAACTTCATCTATAACTGTATTTTGGTAAATAGCAAAATCACATTATTAACTAAATGTAATGAAATAATTTGTCATTGTAACTTGAAGTCTAAAGGTCTAGGCCCCTTAGATGCAAGAACATTGGAGCCAGAGAAATATAATGTTGGATATGCATTTTGGAAAAGTCATTGGCTTCTGTATGAAGAATGACTTGGAGGGGCAGGTAATGCAGGAGCCCAGATAAGAAGTGACAATAGTATTCTTGGAAAGAGGTGATGGCATTTTCCTCTTTGTACCTTGGCTTTCTCCTCTGTAAAGGACAAGGGGGCTAGATTAAATAATACTTAAGGGTCCTTTAAGCTAAATATCACCAAATGCAAAGGGAGTCATCTTTGTTGAATAAGAAAGCTTTATTAAAGGTTGTATTATAAACTAAGTTCACAGCATGAAGTAGGAAAATGTATGCTTATGGTATTCAAAAACTCTATATTCCACAGTATCACCATAATTCTTTTTTAAAACTTTTACTCTATATCATCTAGCTATTGTCATAGCTCCTCATTTCGGCAAAACTATTTGCAACAGAGTGTCAGCAAATTCAAAGCCTTCACCATTGTCTTAGTCCATTTTTGTTGCTATAACAAAATTCCAGAGAATGGGGACTTTATAAGGAAAAGAAGTTCATTTTTTATCACAATTCTGGAGGCTGAGAAGTCCAAGGTCATCTGAAGGGTGTCATAACATGGTGGAAGGTGAAAAGGAAGAAAGCATACTAGGGCTGTCTTGATAACAAACCACTCTTGGGACAACTAACTCTCAAGAGAATTAATCTACCTGCATTTTTCTTTATATCAAATCACATCTTAAAGGCTCTACCTCCTACTACTGCCACAGTGATAATCTAATCTCAACATGGGTTTCAAAGAGGACAAACCATATTCTGACCACAGGAACCATAATTACAGGGTGGTGGGACACCATATTACTTCTGGAGTTTGTGAAAATAGTGTGCTTAGCTAGCAAAGAAAATATATTTGGTTTAAGCCTTAATAAGGACAGAGTGAAAGTTTTCTAAAGAGTGGCACCTTCCAAAACCATATACATGGATATTTTTATTCACAATAAATTCCCTGTTTATCTTCATTTCATCTTCAGTAGGCAATATCCATAACAGGGTTTTACAGACAATAGATGGACGAAGGAGATGTGTAGCATGAATGAATAAAAAGTGAATTAATGATAGATGTTTTTCCCTTGGAATGTCTCTTCTTGATGAAAATTCATCCTGATTTTTTTAAAGAATTTTATGACTTTATGACCTGATCAGCAACTGATCCATGTATACTTGCCATAGAAAGGAGTTAATTAAGTACATGGCTCTAAAATCCCTTCACTATTTTTCCTGCAATCTAGAGACACTGATCTAGGGCCTGGGCATACGGAAATAGACATTAAGTCTGAGTTCATGGAACTTGCTTTCCAGTGGGGAAGACAGACTAAGAAAATAAACAAATATAGCATCAACATCAAATATTGTAAGAAATTAGAGTTTTCTTTTTAAAGTAAAACTCTATAAGGCTTTAAATATATTACTACCCTGTTCTGGTAACATTCACTTCAAAAGACATCTTGAGCAGCTGGAGAAACCAATCCGGCCAATGACATCTCCAGAGAGAGCTCTAAGGAAAAGCATGGAAGGATGCAGAACATGGAATTTACAAGACGAGGCTGAGGAAAGGATGGTGACCCCCATGGGGGCTATCTCAAGGAAGACATCAGGCCCAGCGTCAGAGACATGAATGGGGTGGAGAGGCAAAGCATATGAATTTCTGGGAAAGAGTATTTGAGGCACCAGCAACAGAAGGTTCAAAGGCCTGTTTAGGGGAGCAACTTTGCACTTGAAGGAATATCCAGGAAACCATGTGGAAGGAGAAGATAAGAGATGAGAGAGAATCAGACGAGATGCCCAATGACAAGCATTTCTGGTTTTTTATGGAGGATTTGAAAGAAGATTAATAATCAGCCTCTCATCTCCTTAAGCATCTCAGTGGCTGATGTTTGTGAATTTGGTTTTAGAGAGCATGAGAGAGGACATAGGGAGGACAGCAAAGATTCTATTACAGAGGTAAGGATGGCCTAGAATCTTTGTGGCAATAGAGACGGCAAGACATGGCTTTGTGTAAGATATACTGTGACTACAGAACCAAAGGATTGCCTGGATGTCGAAATTGAGAGAAAGAATTTGAGAAGGACTCCAACACATAGACAGTGAAAGTCTTGACATGAAAAGAAATGGGGATTCTGAATACAGGGTACTGGATGGTATATGAAGAATTCATTTGGTAGCATGTTAAATGTTGGCTACTGCTATGATCTAAATGTGTCTCCCAAAATCATGCATTGGAAATTTGACATCCACTGCTGCCATGTTGACTGGTGGAAAATTTGCGTGGTTTTTAGGTCATGAGAGTAGAGCCCTCGTGAAAGGATAATAGTCATTAGAAAAGGTTTTAATGAAGAGAGTTTGATCTCTGTTGCTTTTTCACCTTCCACCACAAGAGGATGCAATAAGGACCTCGCCAGATATCAATAACTTGTTATTAGACTTCCTAGCCTCTGTAACTCAGAGTCAATAAATTTCTGTCCTTTATAAATTCCCCTGTGGCATTCTGTTACAGCAACACAAATGACTGAGATAGAAGTGGGCTGTGGCTTTAACAAATACCTAACAATGTGATAGCAGCTTTGGAACTGGGTAAGGGATAGGGCTTTGAAACACGTGCTGAAAACAGCCCGTACTGACACAGAGCATTAAGGGTGATTCAGGTGAGGACTAAGGAAAAAGGAGAGCTGTAGAAAACGCCTCATGGAGATTACTCAATTGGTTATGAACAGAACGTTGGTAGAAATATGGAAGTAGAGTCTACTCTAATGAAGTCTTAGAAATAAGGAGTATTAGAGCATGAAGGAAAGACCATCCTTTTTACAAAGTGAAAAAGAACTCTCCTCACCTGTGTCTCTGTTCTAGAACTTTGTGAAAGACAGAACTTAAGAGCAGAAACTAGCATATCTGGCAGAAGATCTCGCTAAGTAGAAAATTGTTCTGGGTACTTCACAACTTCTCTTAAGTGCTTATAGTAAAATATGAGAAAAGAGAAATGATTTGAAGACAGAATTTATACTCCAAAGGGAAGCAGAACATAAAAATTTGGAAAGTTATATGCCAGGCAAGGCAAAAAATATATATATATATAAAAAAAACCAAACTGTTTTAAGAAAGAAAACCAGAGTATGGCCAAGCAACTCTTTGGTAAAGAAGAATGATGACCCTGAAATCATTTTGGAGATCTTAGAGGTATCATGCCCATCATAGGCCCAGAGTGTCAGGACCTTGAGGGCAAAAAGGTTTTAATGGCAAAGCTCAGGGCCTCTGTAGGGCCTAGGGACTATCTTCCCAGAACCACCTCAAGTCTCTGGCCCTGCATTCCAGAGAGTCACTGTCTCCTACCCTAGCTTCAGCTCAAGCCACTGCTCCAGAAGCCACAAGTGGTATACCTTGGCAGTGTCCACCTGGTGCTAAGTCTGCCTGGCTGCCCAGGGTGCAATAGTTATGGAGGCTCTACCACCTACACTTTAAAGAATATCTCAAACAGCCTCAGAGCCAAGTCAGAGAACTGCCCCTGGATCAATCCACCACAGAGTCCCTGCTAGAACAATGCTTAGTGGGGCTGTGAAGGTGGATTGCCTCCAAGTCCTTAGAACTGTGAAACCACTAGCTGCAGCACCAGCCTGGGAAGGTTAGCTTACAGGCATGCAATTTCAATGTGTGCAAGTTGAAGCATGGGCTGTGCCCAGCAAAACCATTAGAACTGGGTTGCCCAAGGACTTGAGGAACCAACAACCACCTCAGTATTTCCAGAAACTAGGACATGGAGTCAAAAAAGATTCTCAAACCTTAAGATTTAACATTCCGTGTCAAATTCAGTATTGGATTTACTTGGGACATGTTAGCCCTTCCTTCTTGCCTATTTATCCCTTTGGAAATGTGAATGTGTATCCTTTGCCTGTCTCATCATTCAACTTTGTCAAAACCATAACCTGTCTGATTTCACAGTCTCAAGGTGGAGAATAATTGCCTAGGTTTGAATTGTGCTTTAAGTTTCACCCATACATGATTTAGGTGATATCCAGATGGTCATCTGGTTAAAAGTCTTAGGGATAGTGGGATGGAATGAATGTATTTTGCATGCGTGAAGGACATACATTTTGGTGTTCAGAGCAGTATACTCTGGTCTGAATGTATGCCCCCAAATTCTTATTTTGGATAATTAATCTCCAGTGCAACAGTGGTAGGAGGCAAGGCCTATGGGAAAATGTTTAGATCATAATTAATGCTATTGTTAAAGGGCTTGATGGAGGGAGTTTAGACCCTTTTTCACTTCTGCCTTCTGCCACATGAGGACACAGCATTCAAAGAGCCACGCTGGAAACAGAGATTACACCCGCAGCAGTGAACCTGTGACACCTTGATTTTAGATTTCCCAATCTCAAGAACAGTGAGAAACAAATTTGAGTTCTTATAAATAATCCAGTCTCATGTCTTCAAATATATCAATAAAGATAGACTATCCTCCCCTATTATACATTCAAGCAGGGATGTCAAGAAAGCAGTTCAATATATTCAACTGGAGTAAAGAATGACTAGAACATAAGATAAATATTGTTAAAAGATGTGTGTCAAAGATATTTGAAGTGATAAGACTGCATGAGATTATTAGGAAGTGAGCATAGGTAGAGAACCAAAAAGGTTTCATTCCTCAGGCCTAGGACCTTCCAATATTTAGAAATCCAAGAGAAGATGGAGAGCAAAATGTAAAAGAGATCCAAACAATGAACATGAGAGTGTAACAGGAATAAAACCAAAAGAATAGGATGCGCCAGAATCTACATGAAGAAAATGTTTCTAGAATGAAGAATGCTAATACTATTAAGAACAGAGAGATGAAGGCTATAAATTAACCACTAGATCCGGCAATTTGAAGGCCACTGGCTATCTTAACAAGAACATATTTACTTCCAAATGCATTTTAGGATTGCTTTTTCTAGTACTATAGAGAATTTCATTGATATTTTGATGAGAATTGCCTTGAATTTGTATAATGCTTTTGATAATATGGCCATTTTGACAATATTAATTCTGCCTATCCAAGAACATAGGAACTCTTTCCATTGTCTAAGGTCTTCTTCAACTTCTTTCTTCAATGTTCTATAATTTTCATTTTAGAGGTCTTTCATCTCCTTGGTTAGTTTTATTCCCAACTTCTTTTGACTTTTGTTTTCCTTTTTAAATTTTTTTTGTTTTTTTTAAGTTATTGTGAATAGAATTGTTTTCCTGATTCTTTCTCTGAAGGTTCATTACTGGAGTTATAGGAAAGCTGTTGATTGCTGGATTTCGACATTGTATCCTGATACTTTGCTGATTTTATCAGCTCTAGAGTCTTGTGGTAGAGATTTTGGGGGGTCTTCTATGTATATTATCATGTTAGCAGCAAACATATAACTTGATTTCTTTTCATGTTTGTATTCCTTTAATTTCCCTCTCTTGCCTGATTGCTCTGGCTAGAGTTTTGAGAACCATATTGAACAGCAGTGGTGAAGTGGACTTCCTGTCTTCTTCCTGGTTTTAGAGGAAGGACTCTCAGCTTTTCTCCATTATGATGCTGGCTTTGTATTTGTCACATTTATTCATTATGGTTTTGCGGAAACTTCCTTCTACCCCTCATTTCTTCACTGTTTTCAACATAAATGGGCATTGAATTTTCTTGAAGGCTTTTCTGCATCTTTCGAGATGATTATGGGATTTTTTTCCTTAGTTCTGTTTATGTGATGAATTACAATTTTTTATTTCCATGTGTTGAACCAACCTTGCATCCCTGAAATGGAACCAACTTGACCATAGTGTACACTATTCTTAAAATGGTTTTTCATGTGAATTACTAAAATTAAGGACTTTGTGCCCATGTTCATCCGAGATATTAGTCTGCAGTTTTCCTTCCTTTATGTGTGTGTCTGGTTTTGGTATCAGTGTGATACTGGCTTCACAGAATGAATTTGGTGGAGGGGGGAGTCCTACCTTTCTAATTCAGGGAATAATTTGAGAAAGACTGGCACTAGCTTTTCTTTAAAGGTCTAGTAGGACTCAGCTAAGAATACATCTGGTCCTGGGCTATTCTTAGTTAAAAGGCTTTTAACTACAGCTTCAATTTCATTGTTTGATGTTGATCTGTTTAGATTTTCTGTATCCTCTTGGTTTAATTTAGGCCAAATGTGTCTACAAATATGTCAACATCTTCTAGATTTTCTATTTTGATGGAATATAAGTTTACAAAATTGTTTCTAAAGACCCTCAGGATTTCGGAATTGTCCATGGTGATATCTCCTTTTTCATCTCTAATTTTGTTGATATGGGTCTTCTCTTTCTTTTGGTTAATTTTGGCTAAGGATTTATCAATCTTCTTATCTATTTAAAGAACTAACTCTGTTGCATTGATCCTTTGTAATTTTTTTATTCTCTATTTCATTATTTTGGCTATGATTTTAATTCTTTTCCCATCTTCTACCGCTTTGGGGCTTTGTTTATTCTTGCTTTTCTTGAGGTGTAACATCATTTACTTGGGATCTTTCTTTTTTTAATGTAGGTTTTTAATGCTATAAAACTTTCTTTTATAACTTACTTCATAGTGTCCCAGAGATTCTTCACAGAATTATAAAAACACAGTCCTAAAATTCATTTAGAAGAAGAATAAAAGACCCAGAATAAAGAAAGCAATACCAAGCAAGAAGAGTGAAGCTAGAGTCACCACACACCTGATCTCTTATTTTACAGAGACAGAGTAACGAAAACAGCATAGTACTGACATCAGAATAGACATGAAGACCAATGGAATAAAATAAAAGATACCAGGAAGAACACACATAGTCAGTCATCTGATACTCATATGAGATGCCAAAAACATACATTAGAAATAATAAATAATAAATGGCACTTGGAAAATTGTATATCCACATATGGAAGAATTGATGAATTCTAGATAGGGTAGAGGGGTGGGAGGGAAAGGGAGTGGGCAGGGGATTAGCAAGGATGGTGGAATTTGATAGACATCATCATCCAAAGTACATGTATGAAGATATGAATTGGTGTGAAATACTTTATATACAGAGATATGAAAAATTGTGCTGTATACATGTAATAAGAATTGTAATGCATTCCGATGTCATTTATTTTGAAAAATCAATTAAAAAAACAAAAGAAAAAAGAAACTAGGTCCCTTCTCTTACTCTGAGCATTCTACTCAAGGTGAACCAAAGACCTATAGTTATTAGACCAAAAGCTCTGCAATTACTAGAAGAAGACATGTGGTCAACACTCCAACATATTGGCACAAATATCAACTTCCTTAACAGGACTACTAAAACTTAAGAAATAAAACCAAGAATCATCAGTAAGTTGGACAATTCCAAATTAAAATGACTTTGCACAGTAAAGGAAACAACTAAGAACATGAAGAGAGAATCTACAAAATGGGAGAAAATCTTAGCCAGTTACTTCTCTCAGGGATTAATATCCAGAATATATAAGAAACTCAAAAAATGTAACACCAAAACAAAAAAATAGCCTAATCAATAAATGGGCAAATGAACTAAACAGACATTTCTCAAACAAAGAAATGCAAATGGCCCACAAAAATATGAAAAAAAAAATGTTCAACATCCCTAGCAATAAAGGCAATGCAAATCAAAACTACATTGAGATTTTGTCTCACTCTAGTTAAAATGGCAATGATCAAGAATATGAAAGATAAATATTCATGAGGATGCAGGGATAAATGTACAATCATAGATTTTGAGTCAACTGAAAATCAGTACAATCAATTTGGTAAGCAGTATGGAGATTCCTCAAAAAAAATAGGAATGAAAACACAATATAACCCAGCTATCCTATTCTTTAGTATTTATCCAAAAAAGCTAAAATCAACATATTATAATGATACAAGGACATCACTGTTTATAGCAGTGCAACTCACAATGATCAAGTTATGGAACCAACCAAGCGCTTACCAACAGCTGAATGATAAAGAAAATGTGGCAGATATACACAATGGAGTTTTATTCAGCCTTAAAGAAGCATGAAATTATGAAATTTGCTAGTAAATGGATGGAAATGAAGAACATCATGCTAAGTGAAATAAGCCACACACAGAAGATCAAGGGTTGAAGGTTTTCTATCATATGCAAAGACTAGAGAGAAGTAAAAAATTAAAAACAAAAAATTAGATCCCATGAAAACACGAGGGAGATGAGAGGAGTGGAGGAAGGAGATCGAGGGAGAGAGAAGAAGGATAGGAAAAGGGAGAAACAACAGAATGAAAGTGACCAAATTATTTCTGTGTGCATATATGTACAATGAATTCTAAGTTTATGCACATCTCTAATACACCAATTTAAAAACCTTAAGCAAATAGAAGGAAAACCAGTAGAGGAAGAGGAGCAGAGGAATGTATGAGGGGAGGGAATGTGGATTGAAATGGACCCAGTTATGTTACATCCACACTGAATGTTGACATAAACCCCAATATTATGTATAACTATGATACACGATTAAAAACATTTTTAAAAGGGCATGTTTACTGAATGGAGGGCAAACTATGTTTTCTTCAAAGTATTACTCTCACTTTTGTTTTAGTTACAATTCCAAATGATATGGTGAATTTTAGCTTTCAGTACGACTATTTTAATTGTTTATAGGAGATAAAGCCTGCAAATATAATCAGAATTCTGCAAAGCAAGCCTTGATCACAAGCAATAACCAGTTTCAAGTTTCCACATTTCTGCAGTATTTTTTCCTCTCAAGATGTTAAAGATTTAGAAGGCAAAGCCAACTTTTAATTTCCAATTGTTGTCTAATTTATTATCAGAAACCATTATGTCAACCATGAGACTGAGAAGTAAAAGAAGTAAATAAATGAAGGAGAGAAATCAATATTTAACCTGCATGATAAGCTTTTTGGCAAGCTTTGTCAGAATGACAAATTTCTGAAGTGTTTAAAGGAATTCAATTACAGTTTCTATTTAAAGAAAACGTTAAACTAGCAGCCAAGCAGCATAATTTACAATATAACAAATATCTTTATCTTTATATTTATTAATATATTTGAAGGAGACTCTGTATGATCATTATAGACCTTATGAGTTACACATAAGCAATGTATCTTCTCTTATAAATATAGACCATAACAAAGAGAGTTCTCTAAGGCCCCAGTCTTATTTATGGAAGTTTCTTGCTCTGTGTAACATAAAATCCTGGAAAAAATAATTCATACATAGTAATAGCTTATTTTAAAACATTAGTCATTACTATAGACATATGGAGGGAAAAACACCCTACCATAATCACATTATATAGCTATTACTTCTTCTGTTTACACAACATTAAGACGTTAGACACAATGAAAATCATCTTTAAATGCTAGAATAATTTAGTAATTTACACCTGACCTACCAGTGTCCTATAAAATTTTATTGCATATAGCTTTTCAAAGAATCTCAGAAAGATAATGTTCTTTTTATGGAAATATGTTATTTGAATACATATGTATCTAGAGCTATTTCACCACTGTGACTTCATAAAAGAGGAATAATACCAACCCCTCAAATTTAAAATCTGTCATCTTGTAATGTTTTCTCTACTGCCAACAACCTTATAACCTTGAAAATGAATCCTTCCCCAGGTAAGCCTTGAAACAATGATCAAGATTTGTCATTGACTGCTACCTTGCTGAAGAAGTGGTCATGGACAGACTCCTGACTCAAAGACTGTGAGACATCTATATGTGTTATTTCAATCTGCCACATGTATAGTAACTTGTTATGCTGAAATAGAAAATTAATTCAGAAAGTATGATAAAGAAAGAAGTCTTGTACTAAGGAAAAAAGAAATTGGAGGAAGAGAATAATGTCTAGCCAAAACTTCAGCCAAGACTCAACCCAGTTCAGTCCCTAATTGGATTGACATGATTAGCCCTCATTCCTATGTACCTAATACAATGAAGAGCAGATTGCCTTGGGAGACAATGAAATACCCTTCACCATCTCTACCGGTTTTTTTATTTAAAAATTCCTGAAGTCTGGGTGTGTAGCTCACTGGTAGAGCACTTGCCTAGCTTACACAAAGCCCTGGGTTAGATTCCTAGTAGTTGGATTGGAAAGGGGGAGGGGGCTGGTATATTTTTTAAAAAATTATGAAACAGGCAAAAGTAGAAAACTGTAACCAATAATCAAAAATAAAACAGTAACAACTTACCCAAAGATAAGCCAGGGTTGCAGCCAGCAAAGAGAGAGACAGAGAGAAAGAGGGGGGGAAGGGATTTAAAATAAGTGTATGTGAGATTAAAATAAAAAAGAGATAGCAAAATGTCCTAAAATATGGAGAATTTCATCAAATAACTCAACTTAAATTTTTAAAAATCACGTGGAACTTCTGAAACATAAAAATTCAGTAACTAGTGTTAAGAAATGGTTGAACAGGAGCTGTAGCTCAGTGGCTGGATTTGATCCATAGCACCCACATTAAAAAATAAACAAATAAAATAAAGGCATACTGTCCATCTAAAGCTACAAAAAAAATTTAATGTTTTTACAAAAAGAAATGGTTGAACAAGATAAATAGAAACCTGAATATAGCAATGGAGAAGAATAGTAAATATGATGACAAGTCAATAAAAATATATCAAAACTGAAGCATAGAGAAAAAAAGGAAAGCAAAGAGCATGCGTGTGGCAGAGTCAAAAGGTCTAATATGCATGTCATCAAAGTCCTAGAAGAAGAGAAAAATGGGACAGCTATAATATTTGAAGATATAGTGACTGAATTTATTTCTAATTGATGAAATCCAACAACTCACTTAAGAAACTCAGAAAATATCCAATAGAATAAAAGCAATGTGAAAATCTGATTACATTATTTTTAAATTCTTAAAACCAAAGACAAAGAGAAAAATCTAAAAACAAAAGCCAAGAAGAAAAGAAATATCCTTTCAAAAGAAAAAAACACTGAAAGAAACTTTTCAAAGAAGCATTGAAAGCAAAATAAAATTGAAAGCATCTTTAAAATATTACAAAAAACTAATATCAATCTACAATTCAAAAAAGAAAGAGAAGTGGCCATGATACAACAAAAGTAAGCCAAGTGAATTTGTTTATCAGAAGACTAGCCTTGTAAGAAATGTTAAAAAATATTTTTCCAAGGAAAAGGAAAATGATATGAGGAAGACAAAGTCACAGAATGTATTGAAGATCACAGAAATTTTTAATAGATGAAACAAATGTTGGTGCTTAAATTAATAATAATTCCTTGTGGTTTTTATAATAAATGTTGAAATAAAATATATTATGACAACAGTAAAGGAATGGAAGTAAATTTAAGTTATTGCAAAATTGTTGAACTTTTTTGAGAAGTCATCAAAAGTATATTTCATGATAGACTATAAAAATTTAAGACTGAAATCCATAATCTCTGGTTTAATCACCAACTAGAATATAAAAATACATAATTAAAAGGATAATGTAAGAGGAAAAGTGAAATGCTAAAGACAAATTGAAGCCAGTTTTTCAGAGAAGGTAGAATAAAGTATTGAAAAGTAGATGAAATGTAGCAGGATATAAAATCAACATCCATAAATCAAAGGCATTTCTGTATTCTGTACATCAGTGACAAATCCTTGGAAAGAGAAACTAGGAAAACTGCCCCATTCACAATAGCCTCAAAAATAAATAAATAAATAAAATATTTGGGAATCAACTTAACAGAAGTGGTAAAGGATCTCTACAATGAAAACTACAGAATGTTAAAGAAAGAAATTAAAGAAGACCTTAGAAGATGGAAAGATCTCCCTTGTTCTCAAATGGGCAGAATTAATACTATCAAAATGACCGCACTACCAAAAGTACTATACAGATTCAATGCAATCCCAATCAAAATTCCAATGACATTCCTCATAGAAATAGAAAAGGCAATCATGAAATTCATATGGAAAAATAAGAGACCCAGAATAGGAAAAGCAATCTTGATCAAGAAAAGTAAAGCTAGTAACATTACTATACCAGACCTTAAACCATATTACAGAGCAATAGTAACAAAAACAGCATGATGTTAGCACCAAAGTAGACCTGCAGACCAATGGTACTGAATAGAGGACACAGAGACAAACCCATGTAATTAAAGAAATCTCATATTAGACAGTGGTGCCAAAAACATATATTGTAGAAAAGATAGCCTCTTCAAATGCTGCTGGGGAAAGCTGGAAACCCATATGCAACAAAATGAAATTAAACCTCCATCTCTCACCATGCACAAAACTTAACTGAAAGTGGATCAAGGACCTAGGAATTAAACCAGAGACGCTACTCCTAATAGAAGAAAAAGTAGGCCCAAATCTTCATCATGTCAGATTAGGCCCCGACTTCCTTAACCCTAGAGCACAAGAAATAAAGTCAAGAATCATTAAATGGGATGGATTCAAACTGAAAAGCTTCTCCTCAGCAAAAGAAACAATCGGTGAGGTGAATAGAGAGCAGGATATAAAATTTGCAAATTTTTACCCCTCACACATCAGATAGAGCACTAATCTCTAGGGTATATAATGAACTCAAAAAGCTAAACACCAAAAAGCAAATAACTCAATCAATAAATGAGCCAAGGAACTGAATAGACACTTCTCAGAATAGGATATATAATCAGTCAACAAATTTATGAAAAAAAATGTTCATCATCTCTAACAATTAGAGAAATGCAAATCAAAATTACTCTGAGATTTCATCCCACTCCAGTCAGAATGGCAGCTATTAAGAATACAAACAGCAAGGATGTTTGTATTGTGGATGTGGGGAAAAGGCACATCCATACATTGCTGGTGAGACTGCAAATAGTACAGCCAATCTGGAAAGCAGTATGGAGATTCCTTGAAAAACTTGGGATGGAACCACCATTTGACCCAGCTGTCCAACTCCTCTGTTGACACCCAGAGTACTTTAAAATAGCATACTGCAGGGATGCAGCCACATCAATGTTTATAGTAGCACAATTCACAATAGCTAAATTGTGGAACCTACCCAAATACCCTTCAGTAGATGAATGGATAGGGAAAATGTGGTATATATACACAATGGAATATGACTCAGCATTAAAAGAGAACAAAATCCTGGCATTTTCAGGTAAATAGATGGAATTGGAGAATATTATGCTAAATGAAATAAGCTAATCCCCCAAAAAACAAATGCCAAATGTTTTCTCTTGATATGAGGATGGGGAGAGCATGGGAGGAATGGAGAAACTTTAGATAGGGCAAAGGAAAAGGAGGGAAAAGGAGGGGGTATGGGGGTAGGAAAGATGGTGGAATAAGATGGACATCATTACCCCAAGTACATGTATGAAGACACAAATGGTGTAATCTTTGTGTACAAACAGAGACATAAAAAATTGTGCTCTATTTGTATAATATTAATTTAATTACATTCTGCCTTCACATATAACAAATTTTAGAATTTTTTTAAATAGATGGAATGAATAAAAATGAATATGAAGATGGTACACTTAAACGAAACTATCAGAAATCAAATCTAAGTAGCTACAAATTTAGTAGACTAAAATTAAGGCAAAAATATGAAAACTGAATGGAAAAAAAGAGGTAAACTATATTTTGTCTAAAAGAAAGATATTTTAAATATAAAGATAAGTACGTTGAAAGTAAACAATTGGAGAGCTAGGGTTGTGGCTCAGTGGTAGAGTGCTTGCCTGACATGCATGAGGCACTGGGTTCAATCCTCAACACCACCTAAAAATAAAATAAAGATACTGTTTCCACCTAAAGCTAAAATATAAATTTTTTAAGTAAACAACTGGAAAAATATTTGCAATGCAAATGAATAAGCAAAATGCTACATATGGATACATTAACATTGTGCAAAATGTTCTTCAGGGCAAGAACTTTGTAAAAGATAAAGGGGATCACTGAAATTACAAAGACCAGCATGGTTGAAAAATGCAACAATGCTAAATCTCTATGCCTCTAGTGGCAGAATTTCAAAATGTATGATAAAAATTGAGGAAATTGGAAGGAGAAATATACAGACCTACAACAATAGTTGAAGATTTTAACATACCTATCTAGTAACTAATAGAAAAGCTCAAAAGTAACCTGTAAAAAAATGTTTTTAAAAAATTGAACAATACTATCAAATAACATGACCTAGTTGTTATTCAGGTGATGCCACATTTTAAAACCTGTGGAAAACATTATTTTCAAGTGTACATGGAAGATTTATCAAAATAGATCACATGCTGAACCATGGAAACTACCTTTATTCCATATAGTTTTCACTGCTTTGTCAAAAATCAGTTGTCTACATTTATGTAAGTTTACTGCTACACTTTCTAATCTGCTCCATTAATCTATTTGTTTGTTCAGCCCAAACTATATTTTTTGACTACTGAAGCCCTACAGAATATACTGAAGTCATTTACCCTCAGTCCTCTAACCTTGTTTCTTCTCATTCAGTATTGAGTTGGTTATTCTATAACTTAGACCTCTCTTCACTTCACATCAGAATAGCTTTTTCACATGCACAGACAACTTGCTGAGATCTTAACAATAGTTGCATTTAATCTACAGGTCAAGTTGGGAAGATATGACATCTTGAAAACACTGAGTCTTCCTACATGTGAAACATGGCTTATTTCTTCATTTATTTACTTTCTTTAGTAAGCTTTGTAGTTATTCTCATATAAACATTGTCCTTTTTTAAGATTTATATTTAAGTTTTTCACTTCTTGAAGTGCTCACGTAAATGTCAATGTTCAATGTAATTTAAATGTTGATTTTTATTTTAAATTCCACTTCTTCATTGATGGTATACAAAGTAACTGAAATTTGTTTATTAATTTTGTATCCTACAACTTGTTATAATTACTTATTAGTTGCTAGAAGGTTTTTTGTTGATTCTTTCCCATTTTCAAAGTAACTGAGACCATTTTATTTCCTCCTTCCAATTCTATATATTTTGTATTTCCTTTTCTTGTCTTAACACACTATGTAGGCCTTCCAGTACAATACTGAAAAATGGTGATGAGAGAGGATATTGCTGCCTTGTTCCTGATCATTCTGGAAAAGCTTCGAGTTTCTCACTGTTAAGTATGTTATAGGGTTTGGGTTTTTGTTGTTGTTGTTGTTTGTTTTTGTTTTCATTTTGTATATATTCTTTATCTACTTGAGGAAGTTTTCCTCTACTCCCTATTTACTGAGAGTTTATCATGAATAGGCTTTAAATTTTGTCAAATGCTTTTTCTACATCTATTGATACAATTTTTTCTTTACCCTATTAATATACTGGATTACATTAATAGATTTTTATTGATTTTTTTAATAATATTGTTCCATTCTTACACACCTGGGGCAAACCCTGCTTTGTTAAAGTTTGTATTTCTTTTTATACATTGTTAGATTTAATCCACTAATATTTCGTTCAGATTTTTGTATCTATGCTCATAAAAGATATGTCTGTAGTTTTCTTATAATGTCTTTGTCTAGTTTTAGAAATAGGGTGATGCTGGCTTGTTACCAGCTGCCTGCCTGGTGAGATGAGCTGGGTTCAAAGGAGCTGGCTGTATCAATAACAAAAATGGTGAAGAAACCACACAGCACAGGAACATGAATTTCTAAGAACAAGGGCAGGACAGCTCCGTGACCCCAAGGGTCAGCTCCACACTGGGCAGCACTGGAAAGAGCAAGAGAGAGAGCACACCTGAAACCCCCTTATTTACTGGGGAGAAGACATTCAATAGAATATTCCACCCAAATAAGGCAAGGGGTAGGGTTTCAAAGGGTGGAGTCTTGCTTGGTGATGTCCTGTGGTCAGCAGATTGATTGACATCTTGACAAGTCACACCCATCTCAGGTGCTCTGTGGGATCACAGGCAGAGCAAGAGGAAATGCACATTTGCGTGGCAAACCCAATCAGCATGCAACGCCAGACCACTCCCCTCATACATTCAAACGCTCACAGTCACACACACACACACAGCCCATGGATGGCTCTGGACACTGGCTCAAGAATGATGTAGGGCTTGATGTGGTGGATATCTATAATCCCCACAGCTCAAGAGGTTGAGGCAGAAAGATTGCAAGACGGAGGCCAGGCTCCACAATTTAGTAAGACCCTGTCTCAAAATTTTACAAAAATAAAAAGGGGCCAGGAATGTAGCTCAGTGGTAGAGCACACTGGGTTCAGTCCCCAATACCACAAAAAGAGTAAAAGAGAGAATTAATTTCCTCTGATTCAATATTCTGAAAGAGAATGTAGAAAATTCTTTTTGTTTTTTTGTTAGTTTTCATTATATATTTGAAAGGACTCATTAATGAGCCCATCTGGGACTGGTACTTTGTTTTGGAAGGTTACCAATTATTCTGTTTCTTTAATGAGGTAGGTCTATTCGAATTGTCTATTTTTTCTAGTGTGAGTTTTTGCCAGATTCTGTCTTTCAAAGACTTGCTCCATTTCATCTCAGTTATCAAATTTGTGGGAATAGAATGATTCCGAACATTATTTTATTATCTTTTTAATATGCATGAGATCTATATTGATGTTCCTCTTTCATTTCTGATATTTGTAATATGTCTCCCTCCCACTTTCTCCCTTCCCCTCAGCCTCCTTTTCTCCTCCCCTGCCTCTCCCTCCTTTTTCTTAGTTAGCCTGGCTAGAGGTTTTCAATTTTATTGATCTTCTCAAAGAACCAGCTTTGGGATTTGTTGATTTTCTGTATTGATTTTCTATTTTTTAATTTATTTGTGCTCTAACTTTTATTATTTCTCTTAATTTACTTTTTATTTAATTTGCCTATCTTTTTCTAGCTTCCTAAGACAGAAACTTAGACTATTGATTTTATGCCTTCCTTCTTCTCTATGTATTCAATGCTATAAATTTCCCTTTAAGCACTACTTTTGAGGCATCCCACAAATTTTGATAGATTGAATTTTGATTTACATTTAGAGTATATCTTAATTTCTTTTGAGACTTATTCTTTGACCCACGTATTATTTAGATTTGACCCATTTGTTATTTAGAACTTTACTGCTTAGTCAGTAAGTATTTGGGGATTTTCAGCTATCTTCCTGTTATTGGTTTCTAGTTTAATTCTATTAAGATATAAGAGCAGACATTGTATATTTTTTTTTAATTTATTAAGGTGTGCTTTGTAGTCCAGGATATATTCTGTCTTAGAAATGTGCCATGTGAGGTTCACATGAATGTAGTACCTGCTGTTCTTCTATAAGATGGTCCGAAGCTAGGAAGCGTATCTAGTTGATTGCTGATAGCATTGAGCTTGATGATGTCCTTCTGATTTTCTGCAGGTGAATATCTATCTCTAATAGAGGGATGTTAAAGTCTCCAACTCTAAGAGTTGAGTCATCTGTTTCTCTTCTAGTTGTTTTTGTCTCATGTGTTTTTACAATCTGTTATTTTAATCTTACACACAACTAAGATTGTTAAACATTCTTGAAGTACTAATCTATCATTATGTAATGCCCTTATCTCATTATTGATTTGGAAATCTGCTCTGTCTGAAATTAATACAGCTATTCCTATTTTCTTGGGATTTGTATAGGCATGGCATATCTTTCTTCATCCATTATTTCTAAATATGTATGTGTCTTTAAAATGGATCTCTTGTAGAAAACATATAATTGGGGATTTTTATCACTGTGACAATGCCTTTCTCTTAACTGGCATGTAATGTGCAATGTGATTATTTACGTATATTTTTGGATTGATATTTACCATATTCACTATGGTTTTCTACTAGTCACCCTTGTTCTTTGTTCCTATTTTGGGGTTCTATATTTTTTCTGCATCTTGTGGCTTATAGGATCCCATTTTCTCTGTTTTTCTTAGTACATCCATTATGCATTTTTGTTTGTATTTACCACTACTTGCCATAGTGTTACAATATGTATATACAACCAATCCAAGACCAATTTAAAATAACTCTACCACTTCACCGATGCTAAGTACCTACTAATAGCAAAATGCTCCTAATTCCCCCTTCTGCCCTTTGTATCCCTGTTGTCATTAATGTCATTTATTCATAAGCATATATTATGCACATATAATTAAATACAATGTTTATGTTATTATTTTGAATAAACTATTATCTGTCAGAGTAATTAAGGAAACAAGCTTTTATTTTACTTTTATGTGTTCTTTGTCTGATGCTCTCCTTTTATGGAGATCTGAGCTTCTGTCCTATATCATTTTCCTTCTCTCTGAAGAACTTCTTTTAACATTTCTTTGAATTCAAGTCTACTGAAACAAATGCCCTCTATTTCTGTTTATATGTAAAAGAATTTCTCCTTCACTTGTAAGGCTGTCTTCACAAAGGACAGAATTCTAGGTTTTCTTGCAACACTTTATATTTTTTTACTCCATTCTCTTATTGATTGAATGGTTTCAGAGGAACTTCTCTTTATTCCTCTTTACATATTTTCCCCTTTGAAGTTTTCTTTTTTTCTGAAGTTTGAAGATGATACACCTAGGTCTAGTTATTTATTTTTGTTCTTGTTCTTGTTTTGTTTCATTTTGGGGCATGTGCCCTATTAATGTTCTCTGACATTTCTGGACCTATGGTTTTGTGTTTAACATTGATTGGGGGAATTTCTGAGTCATTATTACTTCAAATACTGCTTCCATTTCTTTTCCTCTTTCCTCTCCTTCTGGTATTGCTGTATGTATACATGATACCTTTTATAGTTGCCTTGGATACTCTGTTTTGTTTAGTTTTGTTGGGCAGGGCAGGCATTGGATTTTCAATTTTGGAAGTTGCTATCCTCGCATCCTCAAGCTCAAAGATTCTTTTCTTAACCATGTCCAGGCTACTAATCAGCCCAATCAAAGGAATTCTTCATTTGTTATAATGTTTTTTATCTCAAGCATTTCTTTTTATTTGTTCCATGCATTTCCATCTCTGTCAGTATTTCTCATATGTTCTTTACCTTTTCCAGTACCCTTAGCACATTCATCATATTTTTTAAATTTATGGTTTGGTTAATCCAATATTCCTGCCACACGAGATTCTGGATCTGGTGCTTACTCAGCCCCTTCAATCTACATTTTTTTTTAATCTATATTTTCTAACCTTTTAGTGTGCTTTGGAATATTTTTGTTAAAATGTAGACATTAAGAACTAAGTACAAGGAATGGCAGTAATAGGCCTTTAATACACAGCACTAAAGTTTGTGGGTGGAGGGAGCATTCTATAATTCGATGATTAGGTCTCGATCTTTTGGTGAGCCTGTGTCTTGGACAGCAACTTCACCTGTGCTTCTCAGTTGTTTTCTCTCTCTTCTAGGTGGGACATGATGGCCAAAGGGGATTGGACTGAATTTTACCTTTGCCTTAGGTTAGGCTCTGATAAAGCCCAGCAGGTAAGCTCTGGAAAAATGGTTTTTAATGAAGAAAAAAAAAACAGTTATGTTAAGAGGAACAGAGTGATCTGGAATTTTGAAATGGTTCATTTTCCCTTCCCTGATGAAGCACAAGGAACTGTTCTCCAATGTGCACTGTGACAAACAGGTTGGGCTCCTAAAGGTAAAAGTTATAGAGGTGTGGAGTCCTCCTTGCTGACTGGAGCTTTTACCTCTCAGACTGTCCCCACGGGGCCTCCAGCAACCACCAACTTCAGTCCAGCTTTTCCACCCTCACTTGCACTGGCTCCTGTAGAGGCTTCTCCGGAGTTTTCCTCCACGCAGATATTTGCATGCATCTGTCTGTCCTTCAATTTTGGAGGCTGCCATTTGCCTTGTAACTTCACCAGTCGACTGGATCTAATACCTGTGGATTTCTCAGTATGTTCACCTTTTTACTTGTTCTTAGAATGAAGTGATGACTTTTAAGCTCCTTAAATGCCATTCTAAAACCTGGAAGATCTGAGTCACCTATTTAAATATAACCTCTTGCTTTTCATTTGTAAAAATGACTATAGTAATAACATCAATCTGCTAATCTCAAATATTTTTAATATAGTTTTGAAGAGAACCAAGAACTATATAAATATAAGGGAAGTGTTGTTTAAATGAACGGCAGTTTGAGCTATCGCAATGTCAATTATTATCTCTGCAAAAATCTTGGGCAACATTATTTTAATAAAATACTAGGTCATCCCTAATTTTTTAGACTTTCTTACACTTTACTAAACAAATAAATTGCATTTAGTTAAATTGACCAGTAAAACAATATTACATAAATTTCTAGCATGGTAGGTATTTCCAGAACCACTGAATCATTCATTGACTTTAAAAAGACTTTGATACTTCCTCAAAATCTAAAACTTCCTCAAATTTAAAACTTTTACGTTACACAAATAAAATCTAACATCCCAAATCAAATAATCACCACCTACAAAAAAAGAACTGAACTTCTACATTATAAAACTGAACTTAAGGGCTGGGGTTGTGGCTCAGTGGCAGAGCACTTGCCTAGTATGTGTAAGGCACTGGGTTCAATTCTCAGCACCACGGATCAATAAGTAAAATAAAGGTCCACTGATAACTAAAAGAATATTTTTTTTAAAAAAAACTGAACTTAATAACCCAAAGACTGAACTTCTAAGCATAGTATCAATGATTTTTATATATAAATCCTGAGAATAAAACCTCAGTGTAAAGATTTTTTAGAAAACAACAATATGGAGGATCCTAAGTTCAAGGCCAGACTCAGCAATTCAGCAAGGCACTCAGGGAGATCCTGTCTCTAAATAAACTATAAAAAAGGTCAGGGATGTGGCTCAGTGGTTAAATACTCCTAGGTTTAATCTTCAATACCAAAAAAAAGAAAGAAAGAAAAGAATAACAACGGATACTAAAATAAACTGAATATGTGAAAAGAAAATTTCACAACATTGTTTAATGACACTTGTAAACTTGAACACAAGTTTTCCCCAAAAGTATTGCAATTTCCTTGATTTCCCCACAAGCTATTTTCTTAAATGCTTTTGTAACATTAGCTACTTCAAACTTTTGATGCACAATTTAAGAAGAAAAATGCATTGCAGAGGTAACTAACTTGTTTTCTGTCGACCTTATCCAAAGGCATTAAGTTGAAGTTTCCATTCTGTGCTCTGAACCTTTGCTTTATAAGATGGTGATGAGAACACTTATATTCCTTGCTCTCATACTGAGTCCCTGTAACAAAACAGAGATAACAATCTTCTGAGTGCTTGCTCAGTACCATAGGAGACGTGCTATCTAAAAAAGGTTTATAGGGTACTAGAAGCACAGCGTGTTTACTGAGTTCTACAGGGAACACGTAGTTTACTGAGTTTCACAGGATACAGAGCAGTTTCTACTCTGCAGGGTTTATAATGTGCTGTTAGGTGGTCTATCTTAACAGCTGTATTATGGTGCCAGAAAATTTTGAGAATACTGGCAAAGAGCCTCAGAGTAGGTTACTAAATCTGAAAACATAAAATGAATATAAAGACCTTCAAGTTGAATTATAGTTGGCAAAATTCCTACTAATCTTTCCACCTGGCTACTGAATTTTAAAAGGATCATAATTTTAAAACAAATTTCTATGTCTAGGAATTAAGCTACATTTAACGTCTAATGGCAAATACACTCAAAACAGCAACATCTTGGAAGCACTTCCTTTCAGTTTGTTATCATAATTATGATCTCTTTAATCCCACTTCAGGACTAGAAATAAAAGAATATAAGGTAGAGGGCTATAGTAAAAAAAATAGAGTAAAATTCTAGAAATCATCAACAACATCATTTTGCAGAACAGCAGCCCATTTTAGTGGACTTGATAAACAAAAGTCACCCTAACAGTGAAACAAAAGGCAGCCCGGTCTCCTGACCCCTGGTCCGCTCTCCACACTTTAAATCACAACAAATTTATGGAAAGAAATAATAAATCCCATCAGACTCTGAAACATCACTTGTCAACACCAGAGTGAAGCTGGTGATAATGGGCAGCAACAAAAGCCAGGAGACAGCTAATGACAGCAGTAGGTGAGCAATTATGTACAAAAGGCATGTAGCTCCCAAAACAAAGAGAGGAACATTCTCAGGTTATCATTGCTTGTGGATGCATTATTTACCACTAAGAAAAATATGGAGAGTTATTGGGAAGATGAACACTGTCTCTAAATAAAATATAAAAGAGGTCAGGAATGTGGCTCAGTGGTTAAACACCCCTAGGTTTTAATCTTTAATCTAATGCATGGGCTGTCTGGGATATTTCTTTTGCTCTTAGTTGGGAGGGGATATTGTCATGGGTCATCTTTTATAAAACAACAAAATAATACATCTTCAGATAAAATTTAGCATATTATCAACTTGGATCAGACTGATTTCAGTGTTTGCTTCTATAACCATTTACATCAGAAAGATGTTTGTTAAAAGTGCAAGTTCTCAGAACCCACCCTAGGCCAACTGAATGGGCATCTCTGAATCAGGTGAACTTCTGACTTCCTGCCTATCTATAAATTCTGCCCTGAATGCTATAATTTCTTTCTAATGTATCAGTAGAAGAAAGTTTTAAATGTGGTAAAAAAAAATTACTTAAAACCTCCTACTTTTTATCCTGAACAATTTTAAAAGCTCAGTTTCTTAGTTCTTAGAGCTCAGGATAATATTGTTTTAAGTGTTTCCAATTTCTGCTTGAACCAGAATAATAATGGTGGAAAATAAATGTATTCAAGAGATATAAGGGGAGTTATAGCTAAATCTTCTAATGTGCCAGGCATTATTATTACTGCTTTACATGTATTAAAAACTCAAACCTCAAAAAAGCTCAATAGTAAGATTTATTACTACTTAGGATATGATTCCCATTTTGTGGTTATAGAAACTGCAATACCCAAAGGTTGAATAGATGTTAACAGCATGAAGAATTAGTAAGTGGAAGAACCATGATTCAAATCAAGTTCTAATCGTCAGTCACTATTCTAAACCACCTCCCCAGTGCTCCCCATGGAAGTCTATGAGACTGAGTGACCAGTTGCATATGAACTATAATGTGAAGTTGACCCCAAAATTTGTGCAGCTTTTATGTGTCAAATGAAATTAATAATTTTTTTTTCAAAGATGGCTAACAGAACAAAAGAAAAACTGCAGTCTGGTAGAAAATAATTGCGGCTCATATATCTGATAAAACTGTCGAATTTCTGAATTCTTAAAACTCAATAGTATGAAAACAAAAACTGAATTAAAAGTAAGTGAAAGAATCTAGTAGACATTTCACAAAAGAAGGCAAAGGGTGACAAATAAGCATATGGTAAGATGCTTCCTATCATTAGACAAAGGAAACAAAAACTAAAACCACAATGAGACACCTCTATATATCTGGAATGATGGAGGGAAGGACGCCTTGACAGTTCCAATATCAAATCCTGGGGAGGAGACAGAGTAACTAGAACTCTGATAAACTGTAAGTGAGAATGCAATATTGTGTGGCTGGTTTAACAGTTAGGTACTTCTTATAAAGAAAAGCATGCAACTGGGGAAAGTTTTTGTAATCCCAGAGATTCAGGAGGCTGAGGCAGAAGGATCACAAATTCAAGGCCAGCCTTGTCTCAAATTTTTAAAAAACATAATTCATCAACTCCAAGATAACTAATACCAGTTTTGTGGAGATCAGGAACAGGTTCTTGTTCCCCAGTGTTGAAGAATAAACACATGAGAAATGCCAAGGCAAGGGTAGCAAGCAAGTTTTATTTAAGAAAATAATAGAGAACAGATTCCACCAGAGAGGAGGGGGCCTCAGAGCCAAAAGTCCATGGAAGGGGATACAACTTGTTTTCTTATAGATCCCAGTAGCTATCTCTTTAATCATTGTCTTCTCTCTATTCCTTGTATATATGTCTAGGAGCAAGAGATGTAATGTTGCATTGTGTTTACTGATATTCACACAGACTCAGGAAACAACATATGGGACCTTTGTAAAATAATAGTTAAGAAAGAGGCAAAGATTAGCTTCAGAAATAAAACAATTTGCCCAAGATTTGTCAAGAGGCCACCTAACCTGAATTAGACTCTGCCTCTCACCTTATTTCATTTTGGGATGACTCCAAAGTAGGCTATACTTAAGTTCATTTAAAGTTAAGTTCAAAAGATTTTTGTTAAAAAGATTATTGTGATCTCAAAATAAACAGGGATATAATATTACAGCATTACATCTGAAACTGCCGCAGTCTGGATGGGCACAAACCATGAGCCACTCAAGCAGGAACAAGCTTTATTTCCAAACTCCACCAGCACACTCCCCAGGAACTCTCCCGAATGCCACCCACATGGCTCCTCCAGGAACACACCACATACCGGAAATCCCTCCTCCCGAAATCCCTTCTTTGGCACTTCCCCAACCAATGGACAGCAGGGGTCTAATATACAATTGAATACACAGCTTAACATAACCATCATCATCTCAATGGCTTGCTGGCAAAAATGCCGGACTCGGCTATGGCTCTCAACATGAAACATGAATCAAACAAGGTAAGAAAGTAGCAAAAATGTCTTCATATTTCAAATTGTCAAACTTTAAATAAATTGGGCTCTCCTTTTTATCTTCCAAAAATAACATTTAAGTTCCCATCCCAGTGTAAAGAGTAACACAAAATGTTATACATAACTTGTTGATGGGAGGTTATTTTTATCCAGTTACAAAATATTAAATGACATAAATACATTCCCATCTAATTCTATGTAAGTATGAAAGCGATTACTGCTACAAAAAGCTTTAGTTTGGAGAACACAGCTTGGTAATATGCTCTCCTAAACTTTATATTCTAAAGACCAGTACACTTGGAGGACATGAATACATTCTACTATACAAAGAAGCCAGTAACAGCATCGCAATTACATTGATGTCTTTATATTAAGCAAGTTTAACTTAAAAAAAAATTTAGAATCCGATGTGTAGAATAATAATCTAAAATAATAATTGTTTGTCTTAAAAGAGTTGTATAAAGTCTAATTCTTTTAAGACCAGATTTCCTAAATAATAAAACCTGACACAAGAAATAATCTTGATAATTAAGAGGGAACTGGTGTTTTAAGAAACCCTTGTTAGTTCCACAGATAGAGAATTAAATTCAGGTTTATATCAGTACCTTAAAATTTGACCTTGGGGAAAAAAAAAACCCTGAAATAATTTTAACTGATTGTGCTAATTATAGCCAACTTAATCACACACAAAGTTTTTGAGTTTAACCTCTACAAATGTTGTATAATTTACTTAACATTCTATAACTTGTTTACTTTATCATAAAAAAAGACTTTCTCATCCAGAAACATTTCTTATTCCCCCTAATTTCCATACTGAAATATATTTCCATACCTAGAACTGTCTTCTATCTCTTTACAAGTTGCTGACCCTTTTTAAAATTCACATCTGAGATAATCTTCATGAAATTTCTGAATTTAGAGATAGTACTCCACTTTAATAAGATAAAAAACTTATTGCATTTTACAATACTTTAATTGAAACAGCTGAAACTTTTTGGACTCTTTGAATATAGAATTACTCCTGTTCAAATTTTAACTCTTATTAACCCTGCTTTTAGTGAGGAACCATAAACAAAGAAACTGTAAACTCCTTTTTTTTCAGTTATCAATTCATAAAAACACATTTAATATTTAAATATATATTGCCTTATGGAGTTTAAGAAGTCAAGAGTAGTGGAATTTACATACTGCAGTTGATGTTTTAGCATTTTAACTTTGCAAGTTAGTCAGATGTCTTCTTTAACAAACACATTTATGAAGATTAATCCCATTTATGTTAAATCTAGTTTACTCAGATGTGTTTTTGTTTGTTTGTGTGTGTGTGTGTGTATGTGGTGCTGAGGATTGAACCCAGGGCTTTGTGCATGTGAGGCAAGCACTCTACCAACTGAACTATAGCCCCAGCCCATAATTTACTCAGTTTTAACTGTTAACTTTAGGTTACCCATAAACAAACAAGATATCAGAGAAGTGTAATTAATTGTATAAGCCATTTTTTCCCTGTTGAAGAAAATCCTAGAAGCAGTAGATATTGCACTTCAAACATTTTATAGAAACTAACACTTGATTAATTGACCCCCTTTAAAATCTTGTGGGTTAGTCATTTTAAAGACATCTTTACTCTTATCTGTTTACCCAATTTAAATTGAATTTTACTTAAAGGTTTAAAATCACATGAACTAAAAGGTATTTGGATCCATTTCTTTTTCTTAAATTTTAATATCAAATTAATTGATTTATTAATTTAATTTTCATTTATCTATATGCCGATTTTGGTACCAAGTAAATGATATGTAGATAAAGACACATACATACACACACAATACACAAGTGCACATAAATATACAAAAAAACTAAAAGGAAACGAGGACTTTTGAGTTTTCCCTTGACTAATTGTGCTGTGAGTAGACACAGAAGGAAAAACAGTGGGGGAAAAAAAAAAACTTGTATAGTTAGGTAAAACAAGACTGATCACAAAAAAATATATTAATTTAGGTGCACAGGATTCAAATGTGAATTCGCCACAAAACCATGAGTTCAAAAAATACAATTTTTTTTTAAATACAGGAGTTCTAAAAAAATGATATGACCATAATTATTATGACCATAATTATTCTAGTAAAGGAGCATATAGAGAACATCTTTATCAGACCAAAGTGCGGGATGAGATTAGAGTCAGCCCAGATGATGAAAGAATGTGGGAGCCAGTGAAATCCTCAGGTAAAGGTTCTCCATGTAAAGAAAGAAGACTCACTTGTACTTAGGGGATCCTTTTATTTTCCTTCCTTTTACAAAACAGGCTAAGCTGCAGAATGGTATTAGAATTTACATTTCCCTCAGATGGCCATGATTCTCCATCATAGAGTTTGTACTGAAGCCATGCTTGGCAGTAGAGGAAAATTAGGTGCTTTTTCATGAGCATCTGTGGGTCAACCTTGTCCCATTATTTCAGTATACAGGCTGGTGGTAAACCTGGCATGACTGTTGAGAGCTCCCATCTGAATAAGATGAAAATAGAACTCAGGTGCCTGCGCCAGGGAACCTGCCCACTTTCCCAGACACTCTCTTTAATGAGCTTCTGATGGTCTGCAATCCCACCTCTTACTCCCATGGCCTGCTTCATTTATTGCAGCCTTACCAGCAGGGATGCGAGTGTCTTTGTTTGCCACATGCCAAAGACCCAGAAACTCAGAGTTAGTGGTTCTTACGGGCTTCCCCTGGCCACTATCAAATTTCCAAATGCAGTGCCCCATGAATAAAAAAAATTATGGCCTACATACAGTAGAATGTATTCCTCTGCTCTGTGCATCTATATGATTATGTACTCTGGTCTGTAAAAATTGTCCCTCATTCATATAGGGCTCATGGAGACTATGGAGGGCCAGAGTCATTAGGGGTAAAGGCTGGAATAAAGAACTTATGCTTGAATTGTTGTGGGCCAAAGGAATCTCCAGAGGGCAAGAGGGATATATAGTGGTTGTTGACTACTTCATGTCCTTTTCCTAGAGGAATAAAATATCCCTCTCTCAATGGCTAGAGTCTGATCAGCAAGAGAAAGGAGGTGCTAAGGAAGAAAGGGCACAGGAGGCAAGTGTCAGCTCACATGGAGGTGTACGTGTTACTGGGGTATTCACTCAGCACTGCCCAATCAACCATTCACCATAGGATACCCAGAGGGCTGTTGGGAGATGGGGTCAAACAGGGAACCTTTGAGATCCACTGAGGAGCGGCCTTAGCCAGGACCTCACTATTTTTGCCCAACTTTGCCTAAATCCTCACCTCCAAATTTAGACTAAGAACATGGGCTACTGTCTGCTGGCACCAGTCATACTCCAAGCCAGGACAGAAAAATAGAAAACCACCTTTGCAAAGTGCAACATGCCTGACCTGCAGGGCAGGTGATTAGGATCCACAAAAAGTCCTGAAGCCTTTCACCTAAGACTTGAGGTTGGCAACTGTGCGACAGGTTTAAGTGGCTGATGGGTTCTCAGAATTGTCCTCCAAAAGGAAAGAGTCAGAAATATGTAAGGTGCAGACAAGCTTACCTCAGTGGTGGTCTTGGGTGAGCAACCAGCTGATACCCGTCTTGTGGAGATCAGGAATGGTTTCTTGGTTCCCCAGTGTTGAAGAATGAGCACCCGAGAAATGTGGAGACAAGTGTAGCAGGCAAGTTTTATGTAAGAAAGTGACAAAGGACAGACTCCTCCAGAAAGGAGGGGGCCACAGAGCCAAAAGCCCATCGAAAAGGGTATGACTTTCTTCCTTGGAGACCCCAGAAATTGCCCCCCGCCTTTATCATTGTCTTCCCTTTCTTTCTTTTATATATTAGGAGGAGCAGGAGTCCAGAGGTTAATTGTCAGCAACCCAGAGTGCCAAGGAGAAAAATCACAGAAGTTAACTATCAGCAAGCAACTCTTTGTTCTCTCTCTGATAACTAGTCATCACCCTCTCTGTCCCCATCATTCATTTCCTACACTGACTGCCTGACCTTTGCCCCTGCCTCAGTTTGATGAGGAATGTGACATATCCTGTCTATTTAGGCCAGGCAGGGCTGCAGGTGAATTGCTTTTTGGCAAAGAAAGCTTGTGGGTGTAAGCACAGCAGGCCATTATAGAACTGTTCTCTCAACCTTGTCCCCCTCACCAATTCTGATCTATCTGTCCCCTAATAGAACCACTTAAAAGATTTGCAGTTGGTTACATTGACTTTAATGGAATTTTAAATACTGTAGCCTGGAGTGTGTGACAATATATGTATAGAAGTTAACTAAAAATTAATGTCTAAGCATGAAAAAGGTCCATAATCTAGAAGTTGCTATTGAAACCAGTTTTGAGATGAGACTAGATTCTCCGCTTCACCAAATTCCTCCTGGGTAGTTGCCTAGTAAAATTTAAAGAATAAAATCCACAGACAGTAATGGAAATGAAGAGTTCATACAGTAGGGTTTATTTAAGTGAGAAGAAAGAGAACTTCCACCACTCAGGAGGGGCTCTGATAGTAGAAAAACCCATTTTGGTGTGCTATCTTGGGAGTTTATTCAGTTCTAGGTAGAGCATGAAACAAAATCCATGTTAAACAGGCATTGAAAACAGCACCAAAATAAGTGATCAAAATCTATGTGAACCAGGTATTGAAAACAGCACCAAGGCTATCCCCTTCCTATAACTTGCATCTGGGTTCAGTCCCACCTTCCATGTTTTCCCACCTCTGGGACAAAGTAGTTAGCTGGAAGCATTCCCACAGGTGAGCCCCAGGGTCTTTTACATTTGAAATAGGCCTTGATAGTGCTCACTAATATTTCCACCAGTTGGCCTCCAGATATGGTTTCTGCATTTGAACAGACCTGGATTGGGGCCCATCATTTCCAATTGCTGACCATTGACTATTATCATTCACTACTATAAATACTTCTTTTATCCTGTGTTCATCAGCTATTGAAATATTGGAAATTATCATATTGGTTGTCAGACACAGATATTTTTTTTAATTTTTTATTGTTGGTTGTTCAAAACATTACAAATTTCTTGACATATCATATTCCACACTTTGATTCAAGTGGGTTATGAACTCCCACCTTCACCCCATACACAGATTGCAGAATCACATCAGTTACACATCCATTGATTTACATATTGCCATACTAGTGTCTGTTGTGCTCCACTGCCTTTCCCATCCTCCACCCTCCCCCCTCCCCACCTCTTCCCTCCCCTCCCCTCCTCTCTCTCTACCCCCTCCACTGTATAACCCTGAGGGTCTCCTTCCATTTCCATGCAATTTCCCTTCTCTCTCCCTTTCCCTCCCACCTCTCATCCCTGTTTAATGTTAATCTTCATCTCCTGCTCTTCCTCCCTACTCTGATCTTAGTTACTCTCCTTATATCAAAGAAGACATTTGGCATTTGTTTTTTAGGGATTGGCTAGCTTCACTTAGCATAATCTGTTCTAATGCCATCCATTTCCCTGCAAATTCTATGATTTTGTCATTTTTTAATGCAGAGTAATACTCCATTGTGTATAAATGCCACATTTTTTTTTTATCCATTCGTCTATTGAAGGGCATCTAGGTTGGTTCCACAGTCTTGCTATTGTGAATTGTGCTGCTATGAACATCGATGTAGCAGTGTCCCTGTAGCATGCTCTTTTTAGGTCTTTAGGGAATAGACCAAGAAGGGGAATAGCTGGGTCAAATGGTGGCTCCATCCCCAGCTTTCCAAGAAATCTCCATACTGCTTTCCAAATTGGCTGCACCAATCTGCAGTCCCACCAGCAATGTACAAGTGTACCCTTTTCCCCACATCCTCGCCAGCACTTGTTGTTGTTTGACTTCATAATGGCTGCCAATCTTACTGGAGTGAGATGGTATCTTAGGGTGGTTTTGATTTGCATTTCTCTGACAGCTAGAGATGGTGAGCATTTTTTCATGTACTTGTTGATTGACTGTATGTCCTCCTCTGAGAAGTGTCTGTTCAGGTCCTTGGCCCATTTGTTGATTGGGTTGTTTGTTCTCTTATTGTCTAATTTTTGGAGTTCTTTGTATACTCTGGATATTAGGGCTCTATCTGAAGTGTGAGGAGTAAAGATTTGTTCCCAGGGTGTAGGCTCCCTATTTACCTCTCTTATTGTTTCTTTTGCTGAGAAAAAACTTTTTAATTTGAGTAAGTCCCATTTGTTGATTCTAGTTATTAACTTTTGTGCTATGGGTGTCCTATTGAGGAATTTGGAGCCCGACCCCACCGACTGTAGATCGTAGCCAACTTTTTCTTCTATCAGACAGCGTGTCTCTGATTTGATATCAAGCTCCTTGATCCATTTTGAATTCACTTTTGTGCATGGTGAGAGAAAGGGATTCAGTTTCATTTTGTTGCATATGGATTTCCAGTTTTCCCAGCACCATTTGTTGAAGATGCTATCCTTCCTCCATTGCATGCTTTTAGCCCCTTTATCAAATATAAGATAGTTGTAGTTTTGTGGATTGGTTTCTGTGTCCTCTATTCTGTACCATTGGTCCACCCGCCTGTTTTGGTACCAGTACCATGCTGTTTTTGTTACTATTGCTCTGTAGTATAGTTTGAGGTCTGGTATCGATATACCACCTGATTCACACTTCCTGCTTAGCATTGTTTTTGCTATTCTGGGTCTTTTTTTTTTCCATATGAATTTCATGATTGCTTTCTCTATTTCTACAAGAAATGCCGCTGGGATTTTGATTGGCATTGCATTAAACCTATAGAGAACTTTTGGTAATATCGCCATTTTGATGATGTTAGTTCTGCCTATCCATGAACAGGGTATATTTTTCCATCTTCTAAGATCTTCTTCTATTTCTCTCTTTAGGGTTCTGTAGTTTTCATTGTATAAGTCTTTCACCTCTTTTGTTAGGTTGATTCCCAAGTATTTTATTTTTTTTGAAGACATTGTGAATGGAGTGGTTGTCCTCATTTCCATTTCAGAGGATTTGTCGCTGATATACAGGAATGCCTTTGATTTATGCGTGTTGATTTTATATCCTGCCACTTTGCTGAATTCATTTATTAGCTCTAATAGTTTCTTTGTAGAGCCTTTTGGGTCTGCTAGGTATAGAATCATATCATCTGCAAATAGTGATAATTTAAGTTCTTCTTTTCCTATTTTTATGCCTTTAATTTCTTTCGTCTAATTGCTCTGGCCAGTGTTTCGAGAACTATGTTGAACAGAAGTGGTGAGAGAGGGCATCCCTGTCTTGTTCCAGATTTTAGAGGGAATGCCTTCAGTTTTTCTCCATTCAGAATGATGCTAGCCTGAGGCTTAGCATAGATTGCTTTTACAATATTGAGGTATGTTCCTGTTATCCCTAGTTTTTCTAGAGTTTTGAACATAAAGGGATGCTGTACTTTGTCGAATGCTTTTTCCGCATCTATCGAGATGATCATATGGTTCTTATTTTTAAGTCTATTGATGTGGTGAATAACATTTATTGATTTCCGTATATTGAACCAGCCTTGCATCCCAGGGATGAATCCTACTTGATCATGGTGCACAATTTTTTTGATATGTTTTTGTATCCGATTCGCCAGAATTTTATTGAGGATTTTTGCATCTAGGTTCATTAGAGATATTGGTCTGTAGTTTTCTTTCTTTGAAGTGTCTTTGTCTGGTTTAGGTATCAGGGTGATGTTGGCCTCGCAGAATGAACTTGGAAGTTCTCCCTCTTTTTCTATTTCCTGAAGTAGCTTGAAAAATATTGGTATTAGTTCCTCTTTAAAGGTTTTGTAAAACTCTGCTGTATACCCATCCGGTCCTGGGCTTTTCTTAGTTGGTAGTCTTTTGATGGTTTCTTCTATTTCCTCAATTGATATTGGTCTGTTTAGGTTGTCTATATCCTCCTGACTCAATCTGGGCAGATCATATGACTTAAGAAATTTATCTATGCCTTCACTATCTTCTAATTTATTGGAGTATAAGGATTCAAAATAGTTTTTGATTATCTTCTGTATTTCTGAAGTGTCTGTTGTGATATTGCCTTTTTCATCCCGTATGCTAGTAATTTGAGTTCTCTCTCTTCTTCTCTTCGCTAGCATGGCTAAGGGTCTGTCGATTTTGTTTATTTTTTCAAAGAACCAACATTTAGTTTTGTCAATTTTTTCAATTGTTTCTTTTGTTTTGATTTCATTAATTTCAGCTCTGATTTTCATTATTTCTTGCCTTCTACTTCTTTTGCTGTTGTTTTGCTCTTCTTTTTAAAGGATTTTGAGATGAAGTATGAGATCATTTATTTGTTGGTTTTTTCTTTTTTTAAGGAATGAACTCCAAGCAATGAATTTTCCTCTTAGAACTGCTTGCAATGTGTCCCATAGATTCCGATATGTTGTGTCTGTGTTTTCATTTATCTCTAAGAATTTTTTAATTTCCTCCTTGATGTCTTCTATAACCCATTGATCATTCAGTAACCTATTGTTCATTCTCCAAGTGATGTATGCTTTTTCCTTCCTTCTTTTATCTTTGATTTTCAGTTTCATTCCATTATGATCAGATAAGATGCATGGTATTATCTCTACTCCTTTATATTGTCTAAGAGTTGCCCTGTGACATAATATATGATCTATTTTTGAGAAGGATCCATGTGCTGCTGAGAAAAAAGTATAACTGCTTGATTTAGGTGGTATACTCTATATATGTCAATTAAGTCTAGGTTATTAATTGTGTTATTGAGTTCTATAGTTTCCTTATTCAACTTTTGTTTGGAAGATCTGTCCAGTGGTGATAGAGGTGTGTTGAAGTCTCCCATGATTATGGTATGGTGGTCTATTAGACTCTTGAACTTGAGAAGAGTTTGTTTGACGAACATAGCTGCACCATTGTTTGGGGCATAAATATTTATGATTGTTATGTCTTGTTGGTGTATGGTTCCCTTAAGCAGTATGTAGTGTCCCTCTTTATCCCTTTTGATTAACTTTGGCTTGAAATCTATTTTATTTGATATGAGTATGGACACTCCTGCTTGTTTCCGAAGTCCATATGAGTGATATGATTTTTCCCAACCTTTCACCTTCAGCCTATGTATGTCTTTTCCTATCAAATGCGTCTCCTGTAGGCAGCATATTGTTGGGTCTTGTTTTGAGATCCATTCTACTAGCCTGTGTCTCTTAATTGGTGAGTTTAAGCCATTAACATTTAGGGTTATTATTGAGATATGGGTTGTTCTTCCAGCCATATTTGTTTATTTCTGTTACTAAACATGGTTTGTTTTCCTCTTTGATTATTATCCCCCCCTTTACTGTCCTACCTCCCACTGTTGGTTTTCATTGTTATTTTCCATTTCCTCTTCCTGTAATGTTTTGGCGAGGATCTCTTATGATTTTGCACATTCGGCGTCCTGTAGGCTTCTAGGATTTGGGATTCTGTCTCATTCTTCAAGTCTGGGAAGTTTTCTTGTATTATTTCATTGAATAGACTGCTCATTCCTTTGGTTTGGAGCTCTGTACCTTCCTGTATCCCAATGACTCTTAAGTTTGGTCTCTTAATGTTATCCCATATTTCTTGGATGTTCTGCTCATGGTTTCTTAACAGTCTTGCTGAGCTGTCTATGTTCTTTTCCAGTTGAAATACTTTGTCTTCATTGTCTGATGTTCTATCTTCTAAGTGTTCTACTCTGCTGGTCGTATTCTCCATTGAGTTTTTAAGTTGGTTTATTGCTTCCTGCATTTCTAGGATTTCTGTTTGTTTGTTTTTTATAACCTCTATCTCCCTGTATAGTTGATCCTTTGCTTCCTGGATTTGTTTGCGTAATTCATTGTCGAAGTGATCTTTCATTGTCTGATTTTGCTGTCTAATGTCTTCCTTGATACTCCAGATCATCTGAAGCATGTATATCCTGAATTCTTTATCTGACATTCCATCTGCTGCAGCTGTTACCTCTTCTAAAGTTGCGTTGACCTGCATTGCTTGTGGTCCTTTCTTTCCTTGTCTTTTCATACTGCTTGCGTATCTTTCCTGCAGGCGCGGGCGGCGGCTCTGCACTCTCCTTATTCCAATTGGGGTGTCGTGGCTACCACGCCGGCAGGTCACTGGGCCTGTTCTGGGCGCTGGCGGCGGCTCTGTTCTGCCCCTACTCCAATTGGGGTGACGAGTGTACCACGCAGGCAGGCCAAAGGGCCTGATCCGCCGGTCGGTTGCAGGTTTGCCTACCCTGCAGGCGCGGGCGGCGGCTCTACTCTGCCCCTACTCCAAATGGGGTGACGTATCTGTCGTACCGGCAGGCCACTGGGCCTGTCCCGCTGGTCGGTCGCAGATCTGCCCACCTTTCGGGCACAGGTGGCGGCTCTGCTCTGCCCCTACTCCAATTGGGGTGTCGTGACTACCCCGCCTGCAGGTCGCTGGGCCTGTTCCTGGCACGGGCGGCGACTCTGCTCTGCCCCTACTCCAATTAGGGTGGTGTGTGTACCACGCCCGCAGGCTCCTGGGCCTGATCCACCGGTCTGTCGCAGGTCTGCCTACCTTGGAGGCGCGGGCGGCGGATCTGCCCTGCCCCTCCTACCACGCCTGCGGACCCCTGGGCCTGATCTGCAGGTTGGTCACAGGTCTGCTCACCCTGCGGGCACGGGTGGCGGTTCCGCTCCGCCCCCCCTCCAATTGGGGTCACGTGGCCACCACACCGGCAGGGCCTGATCCGGGCGTGGGAGAAGGATCTGCTCTGCCCCTACTCCAGTTGGGGTGATGTGTGTACCACACTGGCAGGCCACTGGGCCTGACCCGCCAGTCTGTCACAGGTCTGTTTACCTTGCAAGCGCGGGCGGCGGCTCTGCCCTGCCCCTCCTACCACGCCCATGTACCACTGGGTCGCGGGTCTGCCCACCTTGCGGGTGCGGGTGGCGGCTCCGCTCCGCCCCCTCTCCAATTGGGGTCACGCGGTCACCACGCTGGCGAGCCGCTGGGCCTGCTCCGGGCGCTGGCGGCGGCCTGGCTCCTCCCCTCTGGCTCGACGACAAATTGAGGAGACTCAGGTGTCTGTGCCTCACCCCCCCTACCAGGAGACCAACTGTTTCTGTCGCCGCTGGTATTGATGAAGTTCTCACCTCCGCCGCTTTCTGCTGACATCAGATCTCTGCCATGTTGGTATCCTATGCAAATGGCAGCATTTCGTTCCCCTTGCCGGGCAACCAAAGCAACGGGTGAGTCCTGACCGGCCCTCAGCAGGACCCGGACCGAGAAGCAGTTTCCGTGGGCTCCTAGCCCTGGGCCAGGGCAGTTCCGGGAGCCGGAACTCGGCCGCTCCGTGCTCAGTGTAAGCTCCTATAAGAGTAGGCTCCAAGAAGCAGTCCCCGCGGGCTCAGTTCCGGGAGCTGGAATTCGGCCGCTTAGTGCTTGGTGTATGCTCTGATAGGAGCAGGGTCCAAGAAGCAGCCTCCGCAGGCTCCCCAGCCCTGGGCCAGGGCGGTTCCGGGAGCCGGAACTCGGCCGCCCCGCGCTCGGTGTTCGCTCCGATAAGATCAGGTTCTAAGAAGCCCCCAGGCACTGAACCCTAGCAATCTGTCTGCAAGCCGCAGGTGAATGGCAGCCTGAAATTACCTTTTCTATGGCTGAATGAGCTGCGGTCAGTCGAAAACAGGGATGGAGACACAGATCTTTATAGCCAAAAAGTATGACTTGTTGACTGGTATATAAGTATCAGGAATGTTGACTCTAAAAGTTGAATCAAACATATTCATGACATATAGATTGACCAAAATATTTGAGGCATTCCAACCTTTGCACCAAGAAGCAGCAAATTTCTTATCTTTCACCATTAGAAATGGAACCTGAAACTTGATCGCCTACTCTGTCCTGCTTGTAGTCCTCCGTATGGGAGGACTGATGCTAACTACAATGCTGTTGTGTCCATTTCAAGTGAATTTTTCATTCAAGATATACTCAGATAACATAGAAAATAAAGAATTAAGACTTCATTCAGACTACAAAATAATTTAGATGAAATTTTGAAGACATTATCTGCTAATAAACTTCAAATTGCTCCAAAAAGTCATTATTTTTTAGGATATTTAAAGGTGAAAATCCAGAATGAAATAATAAATATCTGTTATTTTGTTGTTATTATAAGTAGTTTGGTTTCCACATTACGACAATAGAGAAAAACAAAACTAAAACTCCTTGGCCAACTGGAAATATTTTAACCAGCCTTTTTCAAAAATTCAGCCTCTGACAAACCAGCCACTACCTCAGAGCAAAGCCTGTCCAAGAATGGGGGCGTGACCCTTATCCTTGGAAAGACCCACAGAGCGCTCCTAGGCACATACCCACCCTGCTGAGTTGTTTATCTACAAATAACAGGAGAGATCTGCTGGCCAGGTGTCCCTGACTCAGTCAGGCTAGGTGGGGACCCATAGAAACCCCCTAGCAGCCACCAATCAGCATGAGACAGGGAAATACCTGGGATGCCAGATGACCCTCCCAGTAGTTTATGGTGGTTGATAACGTGTTGGGAAACCATGTAGTTCAGCACGTACTCCCCTCATGGCTTAAACCAATCAGTTCAAATGAATCCCCCTCTTTTACTAGCCAATCACCCCTACTCAACTTGTTCCCGCCAGTGAATGTGCTAATCATGTTTTAGAGTTGTTTTATGATTTTCCCGCAGTGTGTGATGATTTGCTAAGAGATGTTATGATGTATGTGGGGTCCCTGCCTTCCCCAAAGAGTGTATAAAACTGCTGCAAACCCTCGGCTGGGGCCTCTCAGCATCACTAGTTGCTGTGTGTGCACAGAGGACCGAGCTAGCTCGCAATAAACACCTCTTTGCTGCTCACATCGATCTTGGTCTCTAAAGGTCTTTTGGGGGTCCCGAATTCGAGCATAACACTTCTTCCCAAGAAATTGATATTCCCAAATTACTGCTACCCTGCTGTCACCTCAGGCTCAGCTCCTCTAAGTCAATTTCCTAACACAACTAAAAATAATTTCTTCTAGTCTTCATGTCCACCTTATAAGCCTGAATATTTCCAGGAACTCACTTGTGTCTTCCACTCAACCACCTCCTTTCACATTCCTCCAGCATTCTTTGACTTATGGTTTAAGTCCTATTGACCTACTTGATCTGCATTGTCAGGGTCAATGCCACTCCAGAGATCTAGAGGTCTCCCTTCAATTAAAAAAAAAAAAAAAAAAAGACTCCTAACAATTATCCATTCTGAACAGAGGCTCAGAAACAAAATCACACCAGCAATCACTTTACTCCATTGTATAGTAGCCTGTGGGTAATACAATCTCTGTCCTTTCAAGCTTGGATTTAGACATGAAGAGGCAAGAAGAGAAAATAGGTAGGAAAGAAGGTAAAATGGGAGCTGAAATGCAGGGATTGAGACAATGTTTTCACAGATGAAAAATTAGTAATATTAACTCTTGGGTTTTGGAATAGAGAACTGAACCCAAGAGTGTGGAGCTCTCTCTACATCATTTTGGAAATGGTGCAGTATTTTGAGGTGTCAATATATTTCTCATTAATGTATATTGTTTCATTAATTCAATTAAATGACAAGTTTAATTGGGAGTTCACTGAATTCTGATGCATAGTGAACCACTACCTGACTGAGACTAACAATGATAGGAAATCAATTCACAAAGGAAACTATTTGACTATGAACATCTCCAGAGTAGTCTCAAATTATGGTTTTAAATGCTCCTCGTATCTTCTTTATATCATACTAGACAATGCCAAATTCTCAGAAAACATAATCATTAATATTGAACGAATATTGGCAGAACTGACTTAAAAATGCAAATATAATTACAAAGACAGAAGGTAGAAGGCTCTTACCACATTTCAAGAAAAACTTTCTACTCATGTGCACTGTTAGCAAGATCAGAATTTGTATACCTTACTCTGAAATACAGGGATCACTGACAGGGAAATATAGCAAAAGAGGGAACTAAGTCAGGGATATAGCCTACACAAATCACATAATCTCCCTAGGCCTTTTTCCTCTTTGTTAAAATAAGATGACTGTTGTGAGTGAATCTGACAACCTTATTCTGCTCCTAAGTACTTTAATTCTATATTTGGTGGAAATATTCCAAGAAAGAGTATCCATCATTCCTTCTTTTTCTCCCTTTCCTTCAGAATAGTGATTTCTAAAACCCCTTGAAATCATCTTGGTTTGTATTTAGTAATTACTTCCATCTATGCAAAAAAATTAAATTTTAAGTTCTTTCACACTGTGCAGAAGATACATTTTAAAATAATAAAAATGATAGAAATAAAAGTATATCTTGCTGGGTGCAGTGGCACATGCCTGTAATACCAGTGGCTCGGGAAGCTGAGGCAGGAGGCTCTTGAGTTCAAGGCCAGCCTCAGCAAAAGTGAAGCACTAAGCAACTTTGTGAGACCCTGTCTCTAAATAAAATACAAAATAGGGCTTGGGTAGTGGCTTAGTGATCAAGTACCCCTGAATTCAATCCCTGGTATACATACACACACACACAAAAAAAAAAAAAACTGATCACAGACAAAATATAACAGATTCAGAAAAGAAATACAGTTGTAACACAGTAAAAAAAGAAACAAAGTATAGAATTCTTTCAAGAAAAAAAGTCTAGAAGATTACCGAAATACTGTCTCCTTCCCTATAGTGACATGTACTTTTATTTATTCTGTTTTCTAAATTGACTTCAACAACTATACATAGATCTATCATCAATAAAAGAAAATATATTTGTTTATAAAGAAAGAAAAGGAGGAAATAATTTTGTATGTCTGCTTTTTCATAAAGAATATGTCACTTGGAGTGCAATTTGCATAGTACTTTGGTTCTTTCCAATAGGAGATATTTTCTATTTCTTAAAAACAATTTATTCAGTTTTAAGAAAAATTGAGGCATATAATGCTTAAATTTAGACTGAAGGATGAAAGAAAGCATCCAAATGGATGATTTTAGGACTGTAAGAGTTTGGTAAATATCACTAGTTAAGACAAACTGTCTTCACTTATTTGGCCTCAGCAAGAAAACAGGATTTGTCCAGAGTAATGAGGTGCCTGCACCCACATAGGGAGAGCTAAAGGGTTGCAGGATTGGGTTAAGGGGAGTTGATGGTAAAGAACACACTTCACAGAGCATGTTAATCACAGATAGGACAGCCACGAGTCCCCAGTGGATCCTGTGAGCATTCAACAGCGTCGTCTTGCACAGATGAGTGTGGGATGTGACAGCATGAGACCCAGAAAGCAGGTGAAAGGAGAGGAGAAGGTAGGTTCTCCATGAGAGCAGAGGCTTCTGGGATTCCCAAAGGTCTTTCTTCTCTCCAACCAGACAGTTAAATTCCTGAACTTGGAGCTGTGTCCTACCCATCCCAGTGGGCCTCAGAATGCCTTACATAGAGTAGGAATAACAACCAACTGTGAATAACTATGAACAGGCACTATTATAAACGCTGTGCAGGTATTAACTTAGTGAATCCTCTAAACAGCACCATGAAGCAAGTGTTTCTGCAGATAAGCAACCAAAAGCATACAGTAATTCAACAATTGCTCTAAGGCCCAGAGCTAGTAGTGCTGGGAGCAGCATTCAGCTTGGGCAATCAGACCCCAGAGCTGGCATTCCTAATTACCTCACTCTACAGCCTCTCTACATGTGTAATAAAGGAGGGAGAGAGTAAATAAAATATCTTATAATGAAGAGAGTGTTTATTCTCAATTTAGGAGACAGTTAAAAAAACCAAAAAATCAGTCAAATGCAACCCTAAATATCTCATAAGGGGATGTGAGGGGAGGAATCTGGCTTTAAACTAAGGATTCCTGTTGTCTTAGATGAAAGTCACTCCTCAGGCTCCAAGATCCCTAACTAAAGGATGACTGAAAGGCAAGAAGATCAATAATGAAACTATCTAAGTCCATTAAAGACATACATCCCTCACACTGAGAGGAGATTGAACCTCCAAACAGCAGTGCCAAATAAACCCTTTCCAAAATAAAAAGCTCGTTTCTCAATAATTCCACAATCTAATTGAAATCTATGTCAAGGGGACAGGTTAGACTATCTAGAGTCACAGACAGCAGATAAACCGTGATTTGATAGTTTCATCACAAATAATATTTGGGCTAAATTCTCAGCTGCAAATTAAGAGTAACAGAACAACAGCACTGTCTTGATATGTCTGAAATATACATGTAAAAATCTCCACTTGAAAATGTATGCTTATAATTTTTTCAACATAATAGCTGAATTTACTATGAATCCAGGCTACAGCCTGAGATGGAGACACAACTCTTAGCAGAAGCCTGTAATGAAATGAGGGAAGCAGACTACGGCAAAAGAAGAAAGGTAAGGTATGATGTGGTGTCTACTGGAGATCACAGGAGTGGTCCTTCCTTAATGCAGGAAGGCCAGTTTTGTACCCTGGTGATAGTAGGTCATTGTTCATGGTCTTCAATGAAAGGCAAAGTAAAGTCATAGCAGCATGACTACCTGGATGAGATGGCTCATGTATGCCCAAGGTGACTGTCAGGAGAAGGGCACATTAACACATAGCTGGATATGCCTGCCAAGGTCTAGTGCACCAAAAGCATCAAATGCAATGCACCGTCTTTAAAATTACTGTTGAACTCCATCCACACATCAAAAGAGACGGAAAAATTCTAAAAAGAAACAGTAGAATGAAAAAAACATGTATCTACTGATTTCCATTAGGTTAAAAGTAGAGTTGGGATTATGTACACAAAACATCTTTCAGATAAGAGTTCCTGTCTTGTCATTAGGTTATCTTATACCTGTAAGCAATGAATGAAGAATTACAAAGTTGTCAATTGGGCTACTTACTATTGGCCAACAACCTGCTGCCACACCAATCGAGTAGATTACCCATGGATTCTCATAGTCCCTGTCAGTGCTCCTGAAAGTCACTAGACAGACATTGCCTCCTCATGATTCACAATAAGACCATCTTCAGAAATGTAGCCCTGCAGCAAGAAAACTGTTTAACATGGATGTGTTTCTCCTTCCTGATTAAACCTTCTATCCCTAATGTATTTTCAGAGATTATTGAAAAACAATACTACATGATTATAACTGGATTTATCTTAAAGAAATTCAAACACCTAATCCAACATCTTCATTTATTCAATACCAGAATAATTGTGAACAAAAGAATATTTATGAAATGCAAATAGTAGTAGTGATGTTCTCCTATAATCCTCTTTCTTAAAAGTGGAAGTTGCAGCTTTCCATGTGTCTAATATATAACAAAGCTCTGAGCCTTATTAAAAAGGATAGTCCATACATCATCCCAGGGTGCCCAGGGCCACTCAGGCTTATGCCTATGTTGCCCTATGAATAAATGCCAGCCTCAAAGGGAGTTAAAAAGGCTCTGACTGGTGCCCAAACTTTGGGAATCCCAATGAACTCTGAACTTTGGTACAATCTAATCAACATTATCAGTTTTAAGCTATTTTTAACCCCATCTCTACCGTTCCAAATGCTCTCATATATCCCTTTTCATCCCTGTGAACATAAGATCCAACAAGAACAACTTAGAAGACAAAAAAGTTTATTTTGGCTCACAGTTTCAGAGCTCAGTCCATGGTCAGTTGACTCCACAGTTCTGGCCCTGAGGTAAGGGAGTGTGGCAGAAGAACACAGCTCAGGACATGACAACCAGGCAGCAGAGAGAGATTTCTGCTCATGAGGGCTGAAATACAAACCCAAGGTACATCCCCAGTGACTATTTCTTTAAGGTTAAGGTTTTCACAACCCAATCATTTCACCTCTGAGCTTTCTTACATTGTCTCACACATGAGATTTTGAAGGAATCTTCATATCTAAGCCATAGCAATATGTTTGGGCTCTTTCATGCAGTGGATAACAGAAAGTGGGCAGTATTTGAGTGTTTTCGAGTCTGGTAAAGCACAGGAACAGCCTCAGCAGTCTCCTCTTAGTCCAGTGGCACCCAGTACCAAAAGAAATCTGGAATATCAAGTCCACGTTGTGCCTAAGGACCATTTTTTAAATCTACTTCCCTTTTCCAATGTACATGAGTACAAGGCTGGTTGTTTTTTCAGATATTATACAGCCCTCATCAGAATTCTTTATTCTAATCAATAACACTTATGTTTCTCTAAATATACAACCAAATGCCACTTAAATAAAGAAACCTTTAAAAATATAAAACTAAAAAGAAAAGTCAGTGTTAAAAATTGCCATAATTCCAACAGGTCAGAGAAAAATCACTGCTTATCTTCTGGTATGTTTTTTTTCCTTAATAAATTACTATCTGTGCTAGGGACACATATGTACTGTAATATTATTTATACCCTTTTTACTTACTGTGTTTTTCCTATATCAACCTTCAACAATATGAATTTTAGTGACTCACTGGAATCCCCCTGTGTGAACTGAGAACCACTGTTGGCCTTCTATCTCTTCCTTTGTTAGCATAGAGATAGACAGTGAACCAGGGAGAAGAAAACAGAAGTTACTGGGGTGGTGAGAGAAGCAGAAATGCCTTCAGGCTGGCTTTGATAATAAGATAGTAACAGCTCCAGCCTCAGTGTATGCCACACGCTACACCTTGCAGCATCCTCAGGACAATCTTCTGATGGGGATGGAACCCAGAACTTGCACCATGCTAGGCAAGCTCTCTAACACTGAGCTGTATCCTCAGTCCCTCAACACAGTCTCGACTGAATCAAAGAAATCTGAGGGCTTCTTCAGCCATGACTAGGTATGACTGCAGACTGTTCTTTCTTTTTGCATCACGTTCTACTATGTGGCCCAAATTAGAATTGGAAAAAAAAAATAACTTTCAACTTCTGTTTCTATTGTAACTTACATTTTTCCTATGAAAGATACATTATATGAGGCCAAAAATGTAGAAAAATTATGGTTGGTTTCTCTTTTCTATACCAAATCTGAAAATAAATTTGAAAAGCTACGCTTTGTAACTCTGACATTTTCCTGTTCTGACTTTTTGTTCTGGATAAGATCAAAGACTTTTGATATTTATAGAATAAAGTTAGTTATCTCTGGTACAAAGCGAACTCAAACTCAGAGTTTAGGTACACAAAGGGATGGATTCTTTCCTAAATATAAAACACAGGGAATGGGATTATAATCAATATGAGAACACAGACAAATGGGTATCGCTTACTATTTGAACAAGGCAATCAATGCTGTCCGTGCCCAAACTGATAAGTGAGGTGGATTAAAACAACAGGACTGATAGAAATAGTCAACATCAAAATCATTCATTTTAAATGAAGTAATTTACTACTTGTCAACTTGAACTTGCAATTGAAAATAGCATCACCCCTAATCTTCCACAGGGTTAGTCTTATTTTTGATAAAAAATTTCAAAAGTGTGTATACTATAATTTTGTACCTTATGCATATAATCCAAATGTTTTCACCCCAAAATCTTTGTCTTTGGCCAGTCATATAGCATAGGCTGGAGTCACATCTCTGTGGGGAAATAATTCAATGTTCTTCAGTTATTCCAAGTATTTACAGGAATGAAATCTTATGGATGTAGATCAACCTCTGGTTTTGAGCTCCTGTTTTATATTATATATTACTTTAATCTCATTCAGTACCATGTCAACTCAGATCTAAAACTCGAACTTCTCTGCTTTTTTTCCCCTACCAGATCTACACACTTGCATAAGGCTTTGGTGTTTAAAGTAATATACTGAAAGCTTTGGTGAGAAATGGAGAATTATGATTTAGAACTTCAAAGCTACATATAAAAATTATGTATTTTTCTCCTAGTTATATTTTGATCCCTCCTTTGCCTTAGTATATAACCAAAAATAAGTTCCTTTCCAAGATCTTTAACTACCTGCCATCCTTGCAAGACTCAGATTTTTGTTTCCCTACAGCCTCTTCAACCCTGGGCAGCATAGATTTGTGTATACCTTCCTCTTTATGTCAGCCTTACTGATAATACATTAGTCAAAACTAGCACTGTCCTGCATAGTGAGTGAGCTCCTGAAATCTGGTGGCACAGACACATAAAACGTTATATGTGTCAAGATGTTAGTAATTGCAGTTAAAAATAAATGTCACTTTATAAGGCATGCATTAGCCCATCTTATTGGAAAGTTCAGAGGTATATGAGCTTCAGAGTTGGTTTATACATTGACGTCATAAAGGAGAGTATCCTTCACAATCTGCTTCATTCCATACTTGACTCAGCTTGCCATGACTGTAGGAAAGCTTTGACATTTCCCCATATCTTCAGTGGGAGATAAGGCTTATTTTCTGCAACCATTGAACAGCATCACTTACTTAAACCTCAATTACTGGAATGCCACAGTCCGGCTAGGAAAATAACCGGGAGGTGACAAGCAACTTAAAGGTCGAAGTGGGAACTGCTTTATTAAGGAACAACAGCGGTATATATACCTAACTGATTACACACAGCTTGACTCAATTAGCATCATCCAGATACAGCAATCAGCCAATAAGGAATCTCCACCATCTTAATGGCTCGGTGGCGTTGCCTCACAAACCACTCCTCCTGGCAAACTGCCAGGCACCATCTTGACTTGATTCACAGCCCCCAACATCTCCCCCCTTCTGTTTTATTAAACAACGAGTATGTGGTTTAGGGACCATGCCTGTTTTAGGTTGTCCAATACTACATATGGTCCTTACCCATCATTGGATGGTCTGACCTCAAATCGTCAGCCTCCTGGCTTAGGTTGGTACCATTGTAATTGGATCTTACCCGTCTTTGACTACTGGCCCAACATATTTAGCCACCATAGTGGTTTACCATAAACAACCTGCCGCAAGCAGAAGGAGGAGGAGGATACAAAATGCCATAATACCAAGCCATTGACGGCTCTAAGTAAGAAGCCCTTGGAAAAATTGTACCACCGATGACACCATCAGCAAAGATACCCTGGTACTATTACAATTTGTTGTATCAATAGATTAGTTCATAATGCATATAAGTGATACATAGTCCAGGCAAGTTCTGTAAGCAGCTTAAAGCAGAAGAATCCATTAATATGTCTATTTCTTCTTAAAGTAAATCGACTCTTTGAGCATTACTTGTTGAGTTACATTATTCATTGATGCATCAGTTTATACAGTTTGTGTGATAACAGCTGTGATGATGGTAGCTGTAATTCCTTCTTCCTGTAACTTGCATATGGGTTTGAAGGTATTCTCACAAGTAAGCTTCAAGGTTTTTTACATTTGAAATAGGTCTTAATGGTGCTCATTATTCATTAGCCTCCAGGTGTGGGAGAACCATTGTCGCAGATGTAAGGATAGCTAAACTGGAGTTCTGGATATCAGCTGTTATGGATTTGAGCCAAATCATCTTCTTTTTGGTCTGTAGAAATCGCTTTAGTTAGTCTCTCTGGAATCCAAACCAGCTGCTGTTCTCCCTGTGGAAACACACAAACAGACCTCCGACTCCAATCACTGGGTCAGGACCTTTAATGATAATAACTGTAAGCTGATGCAGCTGTGGTGAAAGCTGTAAAATACCAAAGTATCCGAAGGTAAATGCTATCACCATAATTGAAAACTGGAGTTCTGGATATCCTGTGACAGCACCTGCAGCAAATAGGGAAAAACTGACGACACATTAGTTATTGCCATTGGAAATGGCCAAACTTCAGGGGTGCCGGGCACGTCCTCCGCCACCCGCTGCAGCGTCCCCGGGCAGCCCCATGGCGGGGGGGGGGGGGGGAAGGGCCTGTGGCCCCCGATGCCACCAGCTGAAAAGTCCCTGCTGCGCTGCGACCAGCTCGCATATGCGGCAGCCACAGCGCCTCGCTGCTTCACGCACCCTCTGGTGATGAAAAGAGATTAGTAGCAGCCTCCTGTTGTAACTCCTTCCCTGATAGTCCTTCCTCCTCTGAACTTTCTTCCTCTTTCTGACTAGAGTTCCTGGGCTTTTATAAATGTATGCCCTAACTATTCTTGGTTTTACTGGGGTGCCTCCTTCCTTTAGCAATTTACTTAACACCCTTTCAGTTTGGTTCTTACTAACTTCTGATCCCATATTTCCGTAACAAAGACAACACAACACACCAAGACAAAACAAAACAAAAACACACTGTATCAATCTTCTCCATTTTCTTGAAATGGCCATTCGTCCTCTCGCCCTATCTGTTCCCAGGGGCGAGCAGCTTTCCTCCTGTCCTATCTATTTCTAGGGACAGGCAGCTTTCCTCCCGTCCTATCTATTTCTAGGGACAGGCAGCTTACCTTGTCACTTACCCCCGAGCGTTCCAGAGTTCCCCTGTATGGGCCACCATTTGCCACAGTCCGGCTGGGCAAAATAACCGGGAGGTGACAAGCAACTTGAAGGTTGAAGCGGGAACTGCTTTATTAAGGAACAGCAGCGGTATATATACCTAACTGATTACACACAGCTTGACTCAATTAGCATCATCCAGATACAGCAATCAGCCAATAAGGAATCTCCACCATCTTAATGGCTCTGTGGCATTGCCTCACAAACCACTCCTCCTGGCAAACTGCCAGGCGCCATCTTGACTTGATTCGCGGCCCTCAACACTGGAATGATGGCAAAATGAGTGGGATTACCCCCTTGGCTTATCTCCAATCAGGCTATAGAGGGGATTGTTCCATTCAAACTGAATGGGTACCATTCAGACTCTCACTGTCCACAAAAAGAGGGAGTCCCCATCTGCAGGGCCAGCAGCCCACCATTACATACTATAAGGAACCACAACTAGAGAGACTTAAAAGTTTCAACAGGTCTCTGAAGTACTGCACAGTCTACATGACTTACCTCTCCCCCCAGCAGGTACTGAATGTGACATTCAATGATTAATCCACCATGAGCTGTCCATGCTCTTACTTCCACTTGGCCTCACCACTTGGTTGGACTTGAGCAATCATGCACTTCCAACTCAGCCACTGTTGCCTGCTTCTGCCATAAGAGAACATCTCAGTCCCATGATCCCCCAACCCTGCTTTCTGCTCCTCCCTCCAGACTCCTACACCCCTGAGCAGTCCTTTGCACACTGGAATCCAGTAGGATGCACAGATGCAGAAAGCACATTTCCATATAACAATTCCCATGGTAGCCATAACTTTTTCCTAACCAAGGACATGTTTGGTTTATTATTTGTTCTCATACTTCTAGCCACCATTGACTTGGCATATGTTCTGTACTGTATTAGAATTTCTTTTTCATTGGAGGTCTTTTTATTTATTTGTCTTTGCAGTGCTGGAGATCAAACCCAGTGTCATTTAGGCAAGTGCTCTACCACAGAGCTACATCTCCAGCCCATACTAGATATGTTATTAATCCTAACAAGTCTTCACAATAAGATCATGTTTTACAGCTAGTTCACAGATTAGGAAACTGAAGCAACGGTGAAATAACTTGTTTAAATCATTTACTACAACCACAGTAGAATGTAACCTGGCCCATCCCTACCTCCTCCCTGAGGAAGACATACATGAAAAGGACAAGGAGATGCAAATTACTTTATTATTTGGCTGAAACCCAAATCCACTTCAGAAAACTAGGAAATGGGGTTGATCACAAGAAAGAAATGAAATTTCCTGGGCTGGCCTTGTAGCTCAGCAGTAGAGCACTTGCCTAGCATGTGGGAGGCACTGGATTTGACCCTCAGCACCAAATAAGAATTAATTAATTAATTAAAGGTACTGTGTCCATCTACAACTAAAAATACAATATTTTTAAATGAAATTTCTTGCTCTAAATTTTAATAGTATTTTTGGGGGGTGTGGGTGGGGAGGTAATCAGGGTAGAGAAAATCCCCCCTTAAGCATCACAGACACTGATTAAAACTGGAAATGTTTGTTGAAAGCTTTCATTTTTCATTACTTGCAACAAGTGTAAGATTATAAGAAAATGCTCTGGGATGTGTGGTTGGTGTGAAAATGCAATCCTGTGCTACTCCAATATAAATCCTATTTTATACATTAAATATGGGCACATTTCAGGAATGATATAATATTCAAAAAATTTAAACAGAAACCAAGTGTCTAAAATCAATGCCTCCTGACAGAATGCCAACATGGAATAAATCCCTAGTGGTTTAAAATGCACAGAAAGAATAAACACTAAAAAGATAAGCAGTTTTATTAGAATATAATTTAAATTTCACATTTATTGAAAATCCTCCATTGAGCCCTCACATTTACTGTCTTCTCTGCATACATTACTGATATGCATCAACACTATTTTTATAACCAATAACAGAAAATTCAGTACCATTCATCTTCCATACAGTGATACTTTCCTTTTCATTCCTTCTGCAATATCTGCAAATGTCACAAATAAAAATACGCAAATACACTATAAGAGAATTGGAAGACTAAATCCCATTATATAAATATGATTTACATAAAAATGAAGACTTATGTATGGAAAGAGCTAAAAGGCCTTTGTTAAATTGTTTTTTCCTCACTGGAAATACAAATTGAAATGGAAGAAAATATTATCTATTTTTCCTTCTTTCTCTGCCATTTAAGATCATGTTGGTATTAAAGATGAAAACTCCAACATTTCTCTCCTCATTGGAAGGGGAAATCAATGACAAACTTCTCTGAACATAGAATTATAAGGCAAGTGGCTACACTCAGCTATAGAGTCTTCCCGTGCCATGCTCCATCTGATAAGATGCAAAACAATACCATTTTGATACTGTAGGAAGCAAGAAATAAAGAGGGGGGGATGAATAAAAAAAATGAAGACTTTCAAATAAGAAAGGGTCTTAACAGCAGATCACATGTTGCATTCATATTCTACTTCCAGTAGATCATTGTTAACCATTTCAGAATACAGCTGTATATAGAGTATGACATCAGGAATTCCCACACAAACACCAATTTGGACAACTATTCATATATGAAAATACCTTCACAAGAGTTAAAGAATCCAGACAAGAGATTAGGCATTTGAGCAGAACACAGAAATAAGAAATAAATGCATTAAAAAAGATAAGGACATACATAGCTCAAGGACTGTGTATGTCCAGCACTCACCACCTGCCTATCATGAGAAATGCTCTGTGAGATGGAGAGTATTATGAGCACCTGACCTCACCATGGATACCACGCTCACTCCAGAGAATCCCAAGTGCCAGGCCAACTCCCAGACCCAGGCTCAAGTCTTTGCACAGCATTAAGACAGCCTCTATAGCTCCAGGTTCCATACCCACTCAAGCCTCTAGGACTACCCCTGAGAACCTGGGCTCCAGAATTATCTCAGTGCCAGTCCATGGGCCCAGGCCCCAGGCACCATGCCCAATCCAGCATTAGGCTGGAATTTACAGGTACAGGCTCTAGGCTGATCCCTAAGACCTAGACCCAGGGCAGTTACCACACCAATGGTCCTCAGACCAACCCCTATACTCTCAGAATCCAGTACTAGACCACCAAACCAGAATTTAAGCCTACACTCATGGACCCAGACATCAAGCCCCCCACTCACTGACCCAGGCATCAGGCTAACCTACCGAAGGCCACAATAACAACCTCCCCATGTGCCCCACCAGTCAACTGACCCAAAATATGTGGACAGGCTTCATGGTGAAAGGATTGTTCTGCTCAAGCCCATCTGTAAAGACTGGAAGAGATATCTACTTCTTCAAGTGCACAGACACCAATAAAAGTTCACGAGAACAACAAATAATCAAAGAAACACAATAGCAACAAGGGAACAAAAGAAATAGAAATTTGCAAACTGTCTGACAAAGAATTCCAAATATTCTTAAAGAAGCTCAGTCAGTAACAAGAGAACATAGATATATAACTAAAGTAAATCAGAAAAAATAACGCATTAACTAAATGATAATTTCAACAAATATAGAAATTGTTTTTTTCTTTAATCAAAATATGCTGAAGTTGAAAAACAAATTAATTGAACTAAAAAATTCTAGACAGAGCTTTAGCGGCAGATTCAGTCCAACAGAAGAATCATTAATTCATAGACAGGTCATTTGAAATTACTCAATTAGAGGAATAAAAAGAAAAAGGAAGAAAAAAATAAAGTCTACAGGACTTCTGGGATACCATCAAGTAAACTAATATATACATTTTTTGGTGGCCCAAGAAGCAGCAGAGAAAGTGAAAGGGGAAGATAATTTATTTAAAGAAATAATGATGGAGAACTTCCCAAATGTGGAGATGAAAATAAAAATCCAGACCATGAACTGCAATGATTGCCAAATAGTTTTAATATACTTGATATGGGTTAAACATAAATAATTCTCCATCATGATACATTATAATCATATTTTTAAAGTAAAAAAAAGGAGAAAAAGAGTAAGGTAACTCGATGTATAAATGAACCCCCATACTATTAGGATATTTTTCATCAAGACAAGGGAGAGCAGGATGATATATTCAAAGTGATGGAGAAATAAATAGAAGACCTAACCATAATAAGGTACCCACCAGAGCTATCCTTAAGAAATGAATGAGACATAAATAAAGACTTTCCAAGAAAAACAAAACCTGAAGCATTTCCTTACCACTAGAGATATTCCATAAGAAATACTAAAGGAATTTCTTCAAACAAAAGGTTGCTAACAACAGGAAAACACATGAAAGCATATAATTCACTGTAAAAGTAAGATTATCCTAATACTGTAATAGTGGTATATAACTCACTTTCCACTCTAGTATAAAAGTTAAAAGATAGTATAAGAGTTTATGGTTTCTATTAAAAATAACTATAGTTATGATAACTTATTAATAGATATACAATATATGAAGATGGCAATTCTGACATCAATAACATAAAATGAGGGAGAAGGAGTTAAAGTGTAGTGTAGTGTTAATGCATCTTATCAAAATTAAGTTTTTATCACCTTAAATTAGACTGTTATAACTATAATATATTTAATGTAAATTTCATGATAATCATAAAAAACTGTCACACAAAAGATAAATAAATCAAAGTATTGGTATGAAAATTATACAAGCACACAGGAAGTCAGGGATAAAGAAACTACAAAACAGGTAGAAAATAATTAACACAATGGTAAGACTAAGTTCATACCTATCAGTAATTTACTTTAAATGTGAATGGGTTAAATTTTCCAATAAAAATACAGAGTGAATGGATGGACTAAAAATAATATCCAACTATGCATACTGTACGAGATTTACTTCAGCTTTCAGGACATACATAAGATAAAAGTAAAGGGATTTAAAAAATATTCTATTCAAATGGTGACTGAAAGAGGTTGCCTTTTTGGGTGGTTGTAGTGTTGGGTAGCTATACCGGTATGAGACAAAATAGACTTTAACCTATAAACTGTTTAAAGAGACAAAGAAGGTCATTATGTAATAAGGGAATAAGACATCAATGATACTGTAAGTATGTGTGAAACAAATATTGCAGCATCTACTTATATAAATCAAATAGTAGATCTGAAGAGACAGACATTAACACAATAATAGGAGACTTCAAGTTCTCATTTCAATAATGAGCAGATCATCCAGACATAAAGTCATTAAGGAAACTTTGAATTAGAATTATACCAAATGAACCTGAGAGACACACAAAACATTCCACCTAAAAGCAGTAAATGACACATTCTCAAATGCACATGAAATATCACAAGTATAGACAATGCACTAGGCAACAAAACAACTCTTAACAAATTCAAGAGGATTAAATTCATATCAAGTATATTTTCTCATCAAAACGGAATAAAATTAGAGGTAGACAAGATGAAGGAAACTGGAATATTCACAAATATGTGAAAATTAAACCACAGGCTCTTGAATACCCAATAGTACAAAAAATAAAAATAAAAAAGAGAGATTTTAAAAATCTAAGACATATGGAAATGGAAATATAACACATTGATAATATGGGAAGCAGCAAAAGCAGTACAAAGAGTAAAGTTTAAAGCCTTCACTTACAAAGATAAAATGTCTCCAACAGCCTAATATTACACCTCAAGAAACTATATAAAGGATAAGCCCAAAATTAGCAAAAATGAGGAAACAATGAAAATCATAGCAGAAATAAATGAAATAAAGGCTGGAAAAGCAATAGAAAATATCAATGAAATTAAAAGTTGTTTTTTTAAAGACAGACAAAATAACCAACCCTTAGTTAGACTAAGGAGAAAAGAGAAGACTCAATTAAAGAATGTTATAAATGAGAGCTGGGGGTATAGCACAGTTGGTAGAATGCTTGCCTTGCAAGCACAAGGACCTGGGTTCAATCCCCAGCACCCCCTCTAAAAAAATGTATTATAAATGAAAGAGGAGGCAATGCAAATTATACCACAGAAATATAAGGAAAACTACTCTCACCACTTTTACTCAACATAGTACTTGAAGTCTTAAGAGCAATTAGATAAGAAAAAGAAATAAAAGTCATCCAAACTGAAAAGGAAAAATAATCTCTACAAATGATATGATTTACATATAAAACATCCTAAAGATTCCATTAAAAAAACTATTAGAACTAATAAACAAATTCTTTAAATAAGGCTGCATAATATAAAATCAATATACAAAAATGTGACATAATTTTACCATATACATATATAAAAACAACACAGTGAATCCCACAATAATGTTCAGTTGTAAGAATGGGATCCAAACTTGAATAATATATATTCCATGCTTGTATATCAAAATGGTTTCTGCTCTCATGTATAATCAAAAAGAACCAATAAAAATAATAATGAAAAAATATCTTTAAAAAAATCAATTGTGTTTCTATATCTAACAAAGGGGTCTTGGAAAAGAATCCTATTTTTAATATGCAATGAATTTAACCAAGAAAAGAATTGTCTGTACACTGAAAACTGTAAGACACTTATGGAAGAAATTGATGAAGGCACAAATAAACATATTTTATGTCCATGAATTAGAAGAATTGAAATAATTAAAATGCCTATACTACCTAAAGTCACTTACAGACTCAATTACAATAAAAATTCCAATGACTTTTTTTTGTAGAAATAGAAATTAAAATCCTAAAATACATAAGGAACCCCAAAAGACCCCAGTCAAAGCCATATTCAACAAAAACAGTTGAAGGCATCACAGCACTGGATTTCAAAATCTACCACTAAGCTTACAGTAATCAAATTATCAAGGCCCTTTCATAAAAGGAGATACACAGAATAATGAAAGAGAAAAAGGGTCTAGAAATAAATCCATATATTTAATTGACCTTTGACAAAGGTGCCAAGAAACCACAACAGGAAAAGGATAGTCCTTTTATAAACAGAGCTGGGAAAATTGGATATCTATGTGTGGAAAAATGAAATAAGTAAAATAAATTTATTTCACATTATGGACAAAAAGTAATTCAAAGTGAATTAAAGACTTAAACATAAGACATGAGAGTGTACAACTACTAGAAAAACACAAAAGCAGAGGGGAACCTTCTTGATATTGTTCTGAGCAATAAATTTTTGGATATGATCCCAAAATCTCAGGCAACAAAAGCAAAAATAGACAAATGGGATTGCATTGAAATAAGAAGCATCTTCACAGCAAAGGAAACAATCAGGAAACTTAAGAAGTAATCTAAGGAATAGTAGAAAATATTTGCAAAACACATATCTGGTAAGGGGTTCATATCCAATATATAAAGAACTCACAATAGCTCAATAGTAAGAAAACAAAGAGCCTGACCATTAAAAAAAAAAGGTGGGGGGAAGAGCAAAGGACATGAATGGATATTTCTCTAAAGACAATCTGTAAATGAACAACAAATATATTAACAATGCTTAACATCACTAGCCATCAGGAAAATGCAAATCAAAACCACTTGCCTAGCACGTGCAAGGCCCTGGGTTCAATCCTCAGCACTACATAAAATAAATAAGTAAAATAAAAGTATTTTGTCCAACTACAAAAAAAAAATAGAAAAAAAAACAATGAGGTATCACTTCACATCAGTTAGAATGGCTCCTAGTAGAAAGATAAAAAATAAAAAATTGCTGGTGAGGACGTGGAAAAAAGGGAACCCTCGTACACTATTGGTGGGAATATAAGTTGGTACAGCTATTGTAAAAATCAGCAGCACAGAGGTTCCTAAAAAAATTAAAAACAGAACTTCTATATTATTCAGCAATTCCAATTCTGCGTTCTTTTCCAAAGGAAATCAGCTTGTCAAAGAAATATCTTCCTTTCTATGTTCAGTGTAGCCTTATTCATGATACTAAGATATTGAATTAGCCTACATGTCCCTCAACAGATAAATGGATAAATAAAAAGTGATAAATACACATATGTGTGTGAGAGTATATGCTCATGTGTATAAATACACACATACAGTGGGATATCACTCAGGCTTTAGACAGAAGGAAATCTGCCATTGGTGACAACATGGAGGACATTATCCTAAGTGAATTTAGCCAGATATAGATAAGTACTGCATGACCTCACTTATATGTGGAATCTAAGGATGTCAAACTCATAGAAATGGAAAGCAGAAAAGTGGTTTTCATAGACTAGGGAGTAGGGAAAATTGAAAAGATATTGGTCAAAGTATACAAATTTTTAGTTATACAGGAAAAATAAGTTCTGAAGGGCTAATACCCAGCACTGTAACTAGAATCAGTAACACTGCATTTTATACTTGAAATTTGCTAAAAGACTATATCTTCAATGCTCTCACCACAAAAAAAAAATGTAAAATGGCAACTGTCAGGTCATTTATATGTCAATTAGTTTGAGTTGTAATCTGTTTACAAGATATATTTATATCAAAACATCACATTGTATTCTTTTTTTTAAAAGAGAGAGAGAGAGAGAATTTTTTAATATTTATTTTTCAGTTTTCGGTGGACACAACATCTTTATGTTATTTTACGTGGTGCTGAGGATCGAACCCAGCGCCCCATGCATGCCAGGCAAGCGTGTTACCGCTTGAGCCACATCCCCAGCCCACATTGTATTCTTTAAATATATGCAAGCTTTAGTTATCAATCAATACAGCTGGGATGGTGGAAAAGCTATGTATGGGTTGGATGTAGTTTCTCTTCACTTTTCCTCCAACCCCCTTCAGATACACGAATGTTCTCATATCAATTATCTATTGATTTGTTCTATGTAGTTCTGAAACCTTACTGTGCCCAACTGAGATCTCTATATGCTACTATTATATTTGCCCAACATTTTCACATCATGAAAATATCAGAGTTAGGGCAACGTAACATTACCAGAAAAAGAAAGTTTATCATGAAAGTCCCTTGGAATCAACAGCTACAGATGATAAAGGAATTAGGACCAAGCAAAAAGAGGAGATGAAGTGCAGTTTAGTCACAAAAGCCTCAAATGATCCCACTGGGAACTCTGGGGCTAGGATAGCTGTTGAGGTTAACCTCAAATTGAGGAAAAGAATCAAGTGTCATATTCCCAGATTAGATTGAGGCTATATAGGGAGGTGGATGGGGTGTGGCTTTGGGCCAGGCTGCTGTCTTTAGCCAAGAGCAATTCTTGGAGGATATTCAGCTGCCAGCTTCTTAGGAGCTGTGGGAATAAGCTTTGAGGATTGGTTTAGGGCCAGGGAAATAGTCCAAATATTTAATATCCAGTAATGACCCATCAGATGAGGTCCCTAATGAATGGAAGCCAGATGGAGAGAACTATTTGGATATCATCCCTCACTTAAAGCACACCCTTTCCTACAAAGAGGACATGGACATTGCCTAGGGAGATCTGTGGTCTTAAAAATGATCTTTAAAAACAAATCTACAATTTGATAACCTAAATGATTGATTACAAAGAATATTTTAAATTCATTACAGTAAAAATATAGATGAGAAACATTTTGTTTTTATGTGATGTTCTTCTAAAACAACCAACTGGGAAAGACTTTCATTTAGAAAAGACAAATAAAGAAGTCATTATCTAAATGAAAGTAGATGTGAGCCATTTCACAACGAAACTCTCCATTTTCCATAATGTATTAGTTACCCTTTGTGAAGCAACAAATCAAACATTCGGTTCATAGAAAAATGTGCTCGCCATCAGCCTGGAGTCACAGAGTGTGATTTCCCACCCTCTGAGTTTCAAGTTGAGCTGAAACACTGAAGAGATATTTTGAACAAACTCTGATTTGTTTCCATTGAATTCTCTAATGGTGAAGTGTTTTCTTCTTTATGTCATTAAGGATGCAGTTAGCTGACAGATGCTGTGGCTGCAAGGACGAACTAGGGCCCTGTATTTTAAAGAATATTGCAAAGTAAGAGGATGTAGTTGTTGAAAGGCCACTGGCTTTTAATATTACTTATAATTTAGAAATAATAGTGAATAAATGTTCCTGTTTTCAGAAAAACCTTTTAAAATATTATTTACCAAATAGCAAATTTTGGAATAAACATTTTTTTTTAAATATCCAACTCATGTTTTTCAATTTTCAAAATAAATATGTTATTTTCAGTGACACAATATTTTTACATGATTTAGAAATTCAATCTAGTGCAGAGTTTTCAAAATCCCATACAAGTTCTAGAAGGCCCTTCACTTATATTTGTCATTAGTGGGTACCATGAGAACATGGAGCAGATGTTCAAGGACACAGTCATGGGTAAAGAGCATTACCAGCAAAGCCACTCAAAGAGAAAAACCCAACTTAAATACCTGTGTAACATCAAGGGGAACAGGGTGCTATATAGATCATCTTCCACAAAAGGCAGTGCTTGCTGTTTGGTTTGGTGCTTCTCAAACAAGACCGTGGGCACTTCTTGGAGGAAAATATGTTGTAGAAATGAAAATGGCATCTACCTAGTCTTATATAAAGAGCCATTAGAAGTTAATGTCATGGAACAATTGTTAAACAGGTCATTTCAAAGTGAAAGTTCCCTAACACCCCCATTATTTCCATTTTTACTGCATTGTTATGGGTGAGGACATTGTTAATCTGAGGACAGAGTGGGCTACTGAATTCCTCTTTCATGAGTTTTGCAATGATTAGTATATAGTAAATTGTGAATGATAAACAATTAGAAAATGAGAACAGCAATGGAACAAACGTGGATATGATCCAATTTATGCAATCTGACTCTCAGTTTCCTCTTCTATAAAAGATAACACCATGTATTAGGACACTTGTAAGCACTATGTATAATATTTGAAAAATGTTTGACATATCTTAAGCTGTTAACTAAAGAAAATTATTACCACTAAAGTCATACCTGAGTCTGTGGTCCAACCTCAAATATCTTGCTGGAACAAGAAGAAAATGCTGTCCTTAGGAGATCATGGAAACTAGAGGGAGTACTCACACTGGACTTTACAAAAATGTTGTTTTCCATGTAACACATGTTGCCCAGGCACAAAGTGTGTTAAATTTCTTACCTCTGTCAGGAAAAGCACCCTCAGCAGAATTTTTTTCAATTAACATCTAATAATCCTAGGCAGAGACTCACCATGTCAGCTATGGATGTGTGCCACTCACATATCCCACTAGAAAAGAACTCATTGGAAATATAAAGAAGAAAAATTAAATTATCACTGCATACCACCAGCAAGATATGGATGATGCTAAGTTAAATTTAATTCCATGCCAACCTCTAAATCTGTCATTCTACATTAAATAATCAAAATTGTATAATTATAGATTTTTACTGATCTTTTTATTGAATGCTTTATTGTTAGCATGTTCAAACCATGCTACTGTTGCTATTTAAATTTTTTTTCATTACATTCATTAAGAAATTTTTGCATGGCTTATAATTAAATTGCTTATAATTTTCCCAGTCAAAATTCTTCAGCAAACATCTTATATACACACACACACAAAGATGAAGAGGACCAGGAGGAGGGGAAGAGGAAGACGGAGGAGGAGTTGGGGTGGGGAGGAAATGAAACAAAAAGAACTTGTTGCAGAGGGCAGTTAACTGAAGGTTCCAGCTGCAGTGCCTTCAAGATCCATCTTCACTGAAGAGCTCAAACCATAGTGCAGATCTGACCAAGTCCAGATAAGCCAAGAGGGAACTTTGGAGCAAAGATTGCTTATGAAAGGCTTGTGTTCAGCAGAAGTGGCCAGGCCTAGAAGCTAGATAGTGCTGATTTATCAGTGGTAGCTCTTCAGGCACAGTCTGGCCTTGGCTGACTCCATCTCAATGACTGTTCTCCAATGGACCCCGAGTGTCATAACTATCCACTTACCAGTTGCTTACTCTAGCTAGGCACACCAGTTACTGGCAGTCTCTGAGTGGAAGCTAAAACTTTCTGGTTCAGGATCAGGGAAAGCAATGCTATAGCATTCCCTATCCACACTTCAGCTATCCATCTGTACACACATTTTGTTAACTTAAAAATCTAGACTCCAGGAATGCACATTTCTTATTCAAGGAAGATTTAGATAACAGCATCAAAAATAACAACACTTATCTGTATACAAGACATACTTTCATAAGTAATGGAGTCACAGTACTTTTAACCTAAGTAAAATATATACCCTGTAGAAAAAGTGAGAATTAACAGCTTACATAGACAGGGAATTATCCTGCCACTCCAAAACACAAATCTGTACCTACGAGTGATTGGAGTAATCAAGCCTGAAACAGTAACTACATGTTCCATAAAACTGCGAAAGGAACACATGAATAATTTTAAGTGTTTTTTTTTTCCAATGGCAAAGAAGTGGAAAACTTTGTCTAGACTTCTAGGTGAGTGGTTGAGTTGACTTCTTTCAAGAAAAAACTGAAAAATTATTTAAAAAGATCTCAGAACTGATAAAATTCATAGACAATGTAGAGGAACAAAAAGAACCTACGAGTTAGAACAGCATAAAGTAAAACTCTCAAGTGATTTAATTTCTAAGTATGATCATTTTATAAAACTGTATACTCTCCATTATGTTATACTTTATACATTTCTAGATACACTGGATGGCACAGAGATATATACACAAAAGCATGAATTTTGTCTTTTATGGGTAAATTCATGTTATATTCAAGTTTAATTTAAGCATATATTATGTTTGCTTTATATTCTAATATTACAATATAATCCCCATGCAAGATGTAAGCCAGTGCTGCTTAATATCATGACAATGTTGGAGTGCACAATAAGGAAGCTAAATGGAATTGATGTCTGTAAAATATGATAAAAGGACACCCCAGTGTTTTGACTCTTGTACAAATTCTGCACAATAAAAGAGAGAATGAAAAGAAATTTATTGAAAATTTCCTAGGCTAAAATCCTGACACATATCATCTTGCCAAGCCCTACAAGATAGACCGGATATCACAACTTTTTAGATGAAGGACCCAAGATTTGGAAAGGTTGGGTAAGTTCCTCAATGTCACATTACTAATGAATGAAACAAACATTCATGAGACCACAGTCACAAAAGCAAATAAACAAGTGGACCTGTAAGCTTGACAATGCAATAACTCTCCATCCTGAAGTAATCCTACCAGTTCTTTGCAAGAGCACCTTTAGGATGAGCATAGCAAGATTCTGAAGAGGGGCTCTGTAGTTGGATTACGTCATGAAATCCTCGATGAAGTAGGGCAACTTTGAACCAGAAGTACCCTCCCTTCCATTTTTGATCACGCAAAGCCCGGAGTCTTTCTACAAAATGATATATTTTATTTATATTTTTCCAATAACAAGCTTTTCCCCACAATCTTTGCACTTTTTAAGAAGCCTTCCAGTGTGCATCTAATACAAATATTTGAATCATTTTTTGTAGTCATTTCTAGAATGTATATTTGTGTGAATACTAACTAAAACTGTGTGGAAACCTGATGAGGGTGTGGCCAAGTTCCTGGGGAGAATGGGGACAAAACTGGACAAAGCTAAAGCCAGGGAGGGCATGTCAAGGATGGAAAGCAGCATAAACGTTATCCAGAGCCAACTAAGCCCCCACACAGCAGGCAATCTGGCCAATTAACTGGATGGTGGAAATGAAGAGGTCAAGAGATAAGAGCAGATGGTGCTCCTAGAAACAGAGGGCTTTTATCTGCTGCTCTCCAAGTTTTCTGAAGTCCATCAGTCAGGAAACACTGAGAGAGGCACTGATGACATCTTGTACAGAGCAAGACTGTTATATAATGGACTCTGGGCAGAGAGATCTGAGTTCCAGTCCAGCAACATTATTCACAAAATGAATGACCTGGTTAGGCTTACTTTATGTGTAAGAGCCTCCATGTTCTCGTGAAAAGGGCAACGGTGCACCCACTTTGCCAAGTTATTACCAAATAAATAAAACAGGAATGCAAATTGCTTTCAAGTAAGCACTCAGTAGATACTAGTTGTCTCTTCTGATTATTTTCTTTTGCATTTTCCTTTGTACTCTCAAGGAGTTAGAAAGAAGACTCACTTGTTTAGCTGATTAAACCCAGTTTCCCTCAAGATCCTAAGAGCTCTCAGCTTTAGACAGGAGAGCTATAACTTAAGGACTCTCTAAGGGATGCTTGACCATTAACTGATGACAGTTCAGGATAGGACTTTCTCTTCTTAAGTTTTGTACAGGTTTTTGGTCTCTTCTTATCCTGGAACAAATTCACCCTTAAAAACTCTGAGGAAAAAAAATTTTTTCACTATACTCTGTGCATACTGTTCTTCATAAATTTGACAAATTTACCAAATTCAATCATAGTCAAAAAATGTTATTCATAAACACTATAAAACATTAGAAAAGTGCATTAATGCATTTTGTGAAATAAAATTTTGCTGTTTCTTGTGTCAAATAACACGTGGATGGTTGAGTAGTTCAAATTTTCTAGTTAGCACACCAAATGGACATTAAAAATTAGCAAGAAAATGAAATAATGAACTTGGTCTCTCTCAATTTTAAGTATTTAAATGTAAAGGTTTTCTTCTACCCACCCAGGATGTGCTTTTCATTTTGTGAGTAATGCATTGCTGGTCATTAATCCAAATCCAGATTTGGAATATAAACTCCCCCCAATCAAGGGAGATTTACTGATATATAAAGATGCAAACACTTGAAATGAAAATATGGAAAGTGGCTGTGAAATAACTAGAGTATCCAACCCTGCTGACTTCTGGCAGCTGTCTGGAAAATTTACAGTTGGAACAGAACAGAAGTGAAAGAGAAGAGAAAGGACTGCTGGGAAAATGTATTACTAATGGCTGCACTAGAATGGGGTGATATGTGTCCTGAGTGGAACTCATGGAGGGAATAGCAATGGCTGAAGATGGAATGTCTGGGAGGACACAGAAATCTTGGCCCCCTGAAGCATAAAGGCAGGTTGTTAACAATACCAACAGGCATTAAAGAAACAGCAGTGCTTTAGTGGACAGGTCATCTCTAGATCACTAAACCAGATGGGTAACTGAAATGGGACCTACACAACAGAGCAACCAAACTCTTATCACTTCACTGAAACAGATTAAACAGCAGCAAACAGGAAGGAGTTGTACAGTCGTTCCTTCCCTCATTCATTCCTTTCACCAGCCTGCAGTGGTGGAGAACATACAGTGTTCAGAGCATGACAGACATATCCCACCTTCAATTGACCTTTTCTGCCATTGGTTTTATGGCTAATACCCCTTTCCAGAAAGCAACTCAGTTCCATTTTAGTGAATTATTTCTCCAGTTCACAGTCTTGGGGAACTGTAAACCTCATTGCTGTGAGTCTCTCCCTAGGGAAAAAAATCCCATATGTAAAGACATATTTACCAGAAAAGTACATTACAGCCTTGATTGCAGAGGCAAAAGCAAGAAGGAAAAGAAACAGTCATCAGTGGGACAATGAATGAACAGATTATGGTTTATGCATGACATGAGCTGTTATGCAGCATTTTAAAAGAATAAGTCCAATCCGCAATAGCTAACTTGAAAAAATTTCCACTACATATTATTAACTTTAAATTTGCAAAATACAGAGATGCATATATAATAAATTCCTTTTCTAGTAAAATAATGAGTTTTAAAATACCCTGTGATATGTGTTTATATGTAATCATGGCATTGAGGATGGTATGGAGGATATATATATATATATATATATATATATATATATATATATAATTTAAGAATAATTTATAGTATGTCATATATAGACATAAAATGTTAATGGTAGTTATCTTAGGTGTTAGGGCTTTAACATTTTCTTCCTTATGCTTTTAAATATTTTTTAACTGTATAATATTTTTAAATGTGTTAAAAATACAACACTTTCATTATAACATTTTTAAAGTTTTTACAGGAAGTTCGCAAGCCACAAGTGATTTTTGCCTCACTGATTCTGAAGTCATAAGGTCTTGAATACCAGGATCCTATGCACATTTCCCTCCCACAAGAATATGTGGGTGACAATAGTAATGCTGATAATGATTTTGATGTTGGACATATGACTGTAATTTTATGCTACCTCCTACACACCTTACTCAAACTTCATTTACTTAATTTCACCACAGAAGATAATACATTCATTAAGTGTTATGCAAATGCCATACACAAAAACCAAAAGGCATCATGCGCAGGAGAATTTTTTTCTAGAGTAGGCAGCAGATCTATATCCTAGAACCCTTACCCAGAACATAACAGGACTGTGTACAAGAGATAGGATCAAGGTAATGACTATTTCCTGTGTCTTAGTCTATAGATCCTGAGGACCTCAGCTAGACATGCTCATTCCAATAGAACTGATGAATAACGTAGGACAAGAGGGCAGAAAAATGCCACTTACTTTGTTCCAATAGAACAAGTTAAACATAAGGATAACAAACACTTTTTTTAAATGTTAAAAATGAATTTTAGTTTTTCATAAGGATTATATAGGGCAGAATCAAGAGTATTAATGGAGTCCCAATGAGTGAGTCCCCTGAGGTGGATTTCAAAGGATTTGCAGTGACCAATGAATCCCAAGCAGTAGCACTAGAAATAAGGAGGAGTTTACCAGCCAGATATGACTGTACCTCCCCCACCCATGACCAAGTGCAAACATTCATAGACCAAATGGCCTCCAACATGGTCCAATCCATAATAATTAACAAATTAAATTACATGGTCTGATTTATATTTTTCATTAACACTTTGCATACATCATCCCTGTCTAAAACATTCATTGAGTATTTGACTATTTTCTAAGTATTTTATCATCAAAACAACCTTATTTTACAGATGAGGAAACTGAAGCAAACAGATTTTAAAACTTGCCTAAGAAAAATAATTGATTCGTAAATCAGAACTTGTTGTCTCTGTCCTCTTTGCAGGATATCTAGAATGTAAGTCCCATGAGGACAGGGATATTTTTGTTATATTCATTCTGTATCCCAAAGATGTCCCACTGCCTGGGACACTTGCCCACATATAAAAGGTATTCAGTAAATATCTGTTAATAGATGAATGACTCCATCCACTAGAGTGTTCTCCTTTATACTCAAACTAAAATCAAGAAAGGTTATCAATATAGGATGTTTAAACCTGTCGAAGGAACAGCATAGATTAAACTAATCATTCTTATTACAAATGCTTTAAATATTTCCCAGAGATAAAAAAAAACAGGATTGCAAGAAAAATATATAATTATACATTAATTTTAAGAAGACCTTTTATCTGTTCTTCTTGTGCACATATCTTCATAATAATTTTCATAATGGAAAACTGCAGGGAGTCCCCTGGCAACAGGGCCTCTGCTTTGACGAGAAAAGATGCAGTTTCCATCATTTTGTGATTCAATTTACCCAAGAAGCAGGGAAGAGAAACTACAGGAAGAGATTAAAAGAAAATGCAGGAAGACCAGAGAAATCATTCACTCAGTGAATCATTAATTTTTTCTAGGAGAATGAAGTTAATAAATTGGTAGGCAGATCTCCTATTCTCTTGCTGACTCCCACAGTATATTCACTGTCCTCCCTATTCTCTCCACAAACACCTAGATACTCATCCCTGGAAACTCTCAGTGACATCCACCAACAGTGCCGCAGTTCACTATGTGCAACACATAGCCACATGCCTGCAGTGTCCTTTGGCTTCTCTTAGTTTTCCAATTCCCTTCCTGTTTCTGATCACTGCTTTCCTTCCCAGCTTCCTGCATGCCCCCTAAATGCCATTATCCTCCCAAGTTCCAAAACAGTTCTCTGCATCTGGGTACCCCAGTGCCCACCACTGATCTCACCACTTTTCCCTTCATAAACCTGGACCTCCAGCCTCAGTTTTCTGAAGGGCCATAACACTATCTGACAGGGAAGGTAGACCAGAGTTCACAGGCTGTGGAAAGCAGGAGAGGAGAAGAACTGAGATAAGGCCACGGGCTTTGTGATTTAATAAGTCATTGGTGATGCACAAGAGAACATTTTTATCAAGTGTCTAAAGAAGCCACATTGGGAAGGTATATATGGTCAATTCAGCCACAAAGGAAAGAACTCACTTAACTTCTAATCTTTCCATGTTTTGATATTACCCTTTTTATGTAACCTTTTCATTCCACTACACATGGACACAGAATTGCCATCTCTTATTTCCCCACTGCCTTCCCTACTGCCAGTTCCTGTTTCATCCATTCTCCAAGGTTCAGCTTCAGTTTTATTCTCCCTGCTCCTACCCCTATCTCCTTAGACCCTTCTGAATTGCTGACCGACCTTCCTGGTCATACTGAATGACTTCTCCTTAATACACCCTAGTCCATTCCCTTTTGTTGTGAACTAAAACTAATTCAATATGTTCATATGTGATTCTTAGGATACATAATATTTTTAGGATAAATTTTGCAGGCAAAAATGCCTCTCAAAAAATTGATGTGGCTGAGAGTTAGCTTCTATTCCACAATCTCCCCACTGGACTCCAATAAAATCAAGTCTCAGATCAAATTCAGCCACATAAATTTATTTAACATGTACATTAGGAGGTAAATGCATAACTCTTCACACAATCCACTTGTAAACGTCATGAATTCCAGTTTCCTGAAGCTTAGAGTGTGTCAATTACCACCACATATAAAATGTTTAATCAAGATAACATAATGGTATTCCAGAGACAGGGTTCTATTTTCTTATACTTGGCATCAGGAAGCTAGAACTCTGACTAAAAATACTAGATCAAGGATGATTACGGATTAAGTCCTGGATGCTCCTGGTCTTCCAAGAGGAGAAAGGTAGAGTGTTCCTATTATGCAAACCAACTCACACAATTTGAATGCCTATAATTAATTGCATCAGTGAGAGCACATTTCTGACACTGTTATTAAGCAAAGATCTAGTGTTGAATTGCTTTTATTTGTTTAAAAAACATCCATATAGCACTTAATATGTGGCAGATACTGCCATGCACATATTAACTCATTTAATTAATCCTCATGGCAGCCTTCAAAGTAGGCACAAATATCTTTCCCAGTTTCAGATTCAGAAACTGACATGCAGGTAGATTTCTGACATAACTAGTAAATTGTAAGGTCAGGATTTGTAAAGCCAGGATTCAGAATGAGGCTGTGTGGTTCCAGGGTTCATGATTTTCACAAGTCACCTACCCCTCCAGATCACAGAAGCCTGTAGACGTTACTTCTGGAATACGGGCTTCCTGATTAGAATGCTAATTAACCCAACTGGAATACTAGAAACACATGGATTGTAGCTTAACCTGACTAATAATGTAAGTTATGCTGTTCCACACTCCATATTAAAGTATTTAAAGTTAATAACACAACACTAGCTAACTCTGTACTTTGTTACTATATCCATGGAACAATGATAGTTATTACAAGCCCTATTCACTAATTATTTAGGCTTGTAGATCTTTTTTTCAACCGTGGGGATTGAACCCAAGTGTATTCTGCAACTGAACCACATCCCCTTCCCTTATAATTTTATTTTGAGGTAGGATCTCACTCAGTTTCCCGGGCTGGCCTTAAACTTAAAATTCTCCTGCCTCAGCCTCCAGAGTAACTGGAATTACATATGTGAGCCACTGCACCCGCCAGCTTATAGATCTTGATTCCCCAACTCTACTGTCTATGCCTTGAGTTGGTAATCATTCAGGTATTCTTTTGGCATGTATGGAATTAGTCTCAGCCAAAGGAGTTAGAGTTCAACTACACTAATTTCCCTTCTGAAATTTTCAGTTATCACTGGCACTACCATTGTTAGAGGCTCATGTAACTTTTGCTTAACAATACCAAATTTGGGAATACTTCATCTCTTGGGAGGCTTTCTTGTTAGTAAAAAATCTATATTTTTAACTGTCAGAAAGTTCTTACTTATATGAAGTTAGGATTTGTTTTTTCTCAAAATATTTACTAAATTGATTATAGTTCTATATGACCATTAAGGAACAAAACTTATAGCTGTGCCCCCTACAAAATGCTAACACAGTCACAGTGTTTCCTAGTTTTGTACACTATGAAGGATATGGTTCACTGCAGAAGAGCTCAATGGGATAGTTATAAGACTCAGTAAGCTCACAGACAACAGGAGTCAGAGAGGTCAATAAGTTTTTGTGCTCAGACATGGCTTCAGCAGAAATAGAACCACAATGACCAGGTTAATAGAAGACAATTTACTGGTGGATGGATTGAACTAGTATTAGTAAACTTGCTATTTAAACATAATTTTATTTATCAGAGTACCTGCTTCCTGTTTCTGATTGATCATGGCTTAAGACCCAGCTGTGGAAAAGCCCCAAATGTGGCTAATTGCTAATTTTTTGGTAATTTGTTGCAGAAACAAAGAATCAGCAAGCTTTGGGTGATTGTTTCACACTTCTGAGTCCACCCCCAGTAAGCTGCTGATTTTGAATTTGGAGTTATTGATTGCTGAGTGGTTCATAGAAATTAAGGCTGCTGTGCATAACTGGGCAAGGTGCAGAAAACAAATTACAGATTTGTCCAAGTTAGAAAATTCTAATTTTCCCAAGTAAGAAAAATAGAAAGAATATTACTAATAAGAATGTTTAGGCAGTGCAAACACTCAGTCCTCTTAACTCATATTCACACAGCATCCTTTTATGAATAGAGATTCACAGGAGTTGTGAAAATCCTTAAATCAAACACTAGTCAACAGATTTGATACTAGAGTTCAGATATTCAGATATCTGGTTGAAACAGTAAATCTACAATCAAAAATAAAAAAAATATATGGCTCTGTACACTTAAGATCTATACATTTCACTGTGTATAAATTTTATCTCAATAAAAATAAGCTGTAGTAATAGCCAGAAAGATGATTGAACCAGTTATAAAAGCCAATAGTAAATGGAAAAAGAAATTAATCTATGGTGCACCTCCTCTTTGCCTAACCTTATAGTCACTGACTTCTATCCATCATCTCACTTACTTCTCTCTCCTATAAGTTAGAATCTGCATTTTTCAGATAAAGAATTTAAGTCTCAGAAAGATAACTTGCCCTCATGGGAGATCCAAGACACCAACTGAAGACTTGATCACTCAGAATCAAAAATCTATATTCTTTCTGTTATTAGTTTTTCCCAAAGTGCACTGTGGTTACCACTGGCAAGACATGAGAAAATTTCTGGTATACACTGATGGACAATTCCACATTTATAAAGGTATGATACAAAAATTCTTTAAAAATAAGTTTTTAAAAGTTGCCCAACTTAGAGAAAAATATGAAATATTATAAATAATAATACAATTGTCTTACAGAATTGTTATCACATGGTGCCATGGCAATAAAAAAATTTAACATGGCAGCATGGAAATGTCTGATATTTGAGAAACTTAGAGAGACAGTATGATGCCTCCCCACAGGTAATAGTTAACAACTCAGTCAACAGCTCAAAGGGAGCCTGTACTGTTTTCCATTCTAAACCTTCTACAGAAAACAATTCCAGAGGAATGACATCAACAAGATGGTACAATAAAACATTCCCAATCCTTGTTCCCCAGAGAAATAATGATTTGGCAGCCATGCACAGAAAAAAGTGCCCCTGTGTGCACCTCAGGATCCAGGTAGGAGGTTTCCTACAGTGGATCCCAAGACTGAGGAAAGCCACTTTGAGAATACAGGGCTATGCCTTGGTAGCAGGCCCACTGACATGGACCTAGCTGCAGACCAGGAGGCAGCCCCACTCCTCTGTAGCCTGCTTTCCTACAGTCCTGTCTCCAGCCCTGATACGCATGGAAATGTCAACAGCCAGGCCCAATCATACTCCCAGTAGGAATCTAAAAAACTGGATGTTCATTTACAAACCAAAAGCATCACCATTGCCCAGCTCTGGTCATGCTCACCATAGTCCCAAAACTGGTCCACAAAGACTAAAAGACGTGACTGCTGCTTAAAATGCACAAAGACCAAGGATCACAAAAAATTAGTCCAATATGACACTACCCTAAAGTAACTAACCCTAAAGAAATGGGAGTGAACTGCTTGAAAAATAGTTCAAATCAATCATCTTAAGTTCAGTGAGCTTCAAGCACATATATGAAATCTTAGGGTGGATGGATGGATGGATTGTTGGAGCCAGAAAGTATATTGAAAAGAAAGGTAGAGGAGATAAGATAAAAGTATCTGCTTAAAAAAAAAAAAAAAAGAACACAACCAAAGAGTAAAATTCCCGCTGCCAAGAGAGAACAACAGAGAGTCATTTCTAAGGATCTAGCAGTCAGTATGAGAGCTCTTTAGTGCTTTGGGGCCAGAAAAGTAGCCTATATCATAAATTCTGCCATTCAAGATGCTTTGGGAACTAAAGGAGATGAGAGATCACAAAATAAGTCAAAAATAGGCACAGACGTGAAGGCACATCAAGGTCTCCTATGACCTACAGATTAAACCCATGATCTTCAGCAAGCTGGCCAATGTCTTCAACTCTAGGATGCAGCCCACCATTTTGACATCTACTCCTCCCTACTCCCACCCCAGTAATAAGGAATTTGTACTCGTAGTTGCTCACACACATGGGGCCAAGTCACTGCTCTGCAATATGCCCCAGCTGATCTTCTAGCGTTCTATCCATATTTGTTTCTGTCTAAACTCCACTTCAAAAATTCTAGTTCATATATCATTTCCTCTCAGTAGTCTACTCAACTCTTTCTTCATTTTTGCCTAAAGTACCCTCCTCACAGTGCTACTACCCCTCAGTATCAGTGCTGCCTGCTGCCCTATGAGCTTCCTGACCTAAGTCCCAAACTTTCAGAGCTCTGAGCCTAGTCTCCATGGAGGAATCCCTAAGGATGGCCAAGTACAGATGCCCACAAAGGGCCCCATCCATCCCTTCCTGATTATGCCTAGGTACCTTGGACCCAGAATTTTCTGCCCAAATGGCCAGAATATACTTCAAAGTCTCAGGGTATACACCCTTAGGCTGAGGAGTTGCCAAAGTCAGCTACCGCAGCTACTGGTGTCCATATAGTTGCATGTAGATATTTAGGCTGGGGTATTCAGATGCATGCTTATGAGGCCACTCACAGTGTATGGCCATCCAGGAATAGAAAGAGAAGGATTTGGGCTGCCCATTGGCAGCTAGTGTTCCCTTCACTGCCATGCTTCTATGTGGAACTGCAGGGGGCCCATAATTCTAAATTCAAATCTGGCCACACAGGTATATTTATCAATGTTGAAGGACAAAACATGTCTTATTTAGTAATGGCCTATTATTTTCATGTTTGAATTTCTAACCTCCAGACATATCTTCATTCTTTCCCTAGGCTCTGCAAATGCTTACACCTATGAGAATTTGACCAGCATTTATTGAAATATTTTTGCTTACAACAATTCTCCATCAGGATGCCAATATTTAGAAAACAAGGACCATTTTGCTGTCCCCACGAATCAGTCCTGTGCCTAATGAATAGCAAATGCCTAAAAAAAAAAAAACTTTATTTAACTGAACAGTCTCAGAGAATGAAGCTCAAACACCAATCATAGCCACTGAATCATTCTTAGTAGTGAAGAAGAGAAGAAAGGGTAGGCAGAACTAAAGCTGGGTGCCCCATGCCTAGAGTTCTCTCAGTAATATTTGATTCCTGGAAAAATGGGGTAATAAGTGTTAAGAAGAAAGAAATCCTTATGACAGAGGACAGCGATGGTTTTTATTTTCATCTACAATCTAAACTGTAGATGCTATAAAGGGGTAGTAAGCCAAGCATGTGACACACACCTATAAAACCTCAGCAACTCTGGAGGCTAAGGCAGGAAAATCACAAGTTCCAGGGTGGCCTCAGCAATTTAGTGAGATTCTGTCTCAAAATAAAAATAAAAAGGACTAAGGATGTATTCAGTGGTAAAGTGCCACTGAGTTCCACCCTAGTACCAAAAAACAAATAAACAGAAATAAAAAGATGTGAATAAAAAGGACATAATCTTCTAGCAACATATAACATAGACAAGTTTGGGGGCAAAGAAATTTAACTTAACAAATGTAATTTAAAGGTAAAAATCTGGTAAACAGACTTTCTAAATAGGCAGCCACCACAAAGCTAAAGACATCTCCTCTCCTAAACTCTTCTAATACATTCAGTCAACATAGAACTGTTTCCACTATGGGGGTTCTGTGTTTGAGATTGGGGTCCCTGATGACTTCAAGGCTGTGCATGCTTGGTGCCTGGAAAGTTTCTGTGCAAAGGCATAGGTTGCTATGGTAAGGCCCTCCATGCTAGAGTCTTATCAGCTTCAACCTTAATCTTAGGCACATAACTCCTGGGAATAAAGGAACTTGCTTGCTTTATGAATATAATGTTTCACCAAGCTCTGGTGTTCCTGGAGCTGCCTGCCTAACAGTAGCTTCAGACAATGGACCTTCTTGAGAACTGCACAAAGCTCCTAACATTGCATATTGTAACTATGAAATGTAACTGCAGAATAAGCAACCTTCTTGATACTCTGAACAATAATGTGGTTATGGAACTAATGACCTAATGTAACCTACTGTTATAAATACACGTGGCAGCTTGGACAAAGACCCACTCTGCCACCTTCCCTGCCTCTGCACCTTGTCTCTCTGTCTCTTCTTTATTATTATTCTTTACAACTGGCGACCAACGTTGGGGCATAAGAAGAGTTCTCTCCCTAAAAGGCTTCCCAGTCCACAGAGAGTTTGGGACAACAGAATCTGCCTTAATAGAGACCCTTCCAGAAATTGACAGGTAACAGGGGAAAGGAGTAGCTTACTTATGCTGGAACAGGCTTTTGAGGTGCATGTCTTTCATCAGCTGGTACTGAGACCTAATCAGTAGGCTATGGGTAATTCTCTATCTCTATCTGATGCTCAAAGATGTCATCAGGCTGGACATACTGTAAGTGACAATGATCTTACTGCCTTGATGACAGAGATAAGCTCTTGTCCTTTTTATCCAGAAAGTGGGACACTAAATTTGGAAGACTAGGAGAAAATAGGTGAAACACTACATGAGAAGCCATGAAATTCTATTCCTGTGCTTCAAACTTGGTTTCTTTGCAGAGATGCAATTAATAAAACTTCTATTTATCGAGCTGCCTACTCTTCTCCTTCTGTGCCTGGCTATGCGGCCCCTTTAAATCCCCACCGCTCCCCACCCTGCAGCAGCTGCACAGCCCTGGCAACAACACTCTGCCAGGAGCTGTCCTGAGCCTCCCTGGCATATGACTCCTCTAACTAATTCACTACCATTGCCTCCATGGTCAGTAATGGCAGCCACCTGGCCCCTAGCTAAATCCCAGTTAATTAAGTGTTTGGGACAAGCTGTGGAGCAGGGGGAGTCTCATAACTTACCTGTCTGTCCTATTAAGATAAATTCTGCTAACCAACCGAAAAAAATATGAACAGTTACCTTTTGCTGTATTTAAAGAGTTACAACCTTTAAATGAAAGGGTAAATATAAGGTTTAATTCCAATGTCATTGAAACATGTTTATCAATTACCGTAAGAAGACCTAAATTAACTCTTTGTTTAAATGAGCAGTCAATTACAGGGTTATTGGACACCAATACTAATGTCATGGTAATAAATACTTTTATGGTATGGCCTTATTCATGGCCTCAAGAGGCCACCCCAGTCTAGGACAAAGGAAACAAAAATAAACGAATGTCCAAAAACTCCCTGTGGCTACTGTGTTCTATCCTTTCCAATCCATTACAAATCATTACTTCAAACATATGTGGAAACTGTTACAAGATTTGCAAGATTTAAAACAAAAGAAAAAATAAAAAAGAACTCTCCACAAAGTATGTTAACTACAACACCATGCTTTAAGAGAATTATATTATAATAGAAAAGAAAAAAAATTGGTTTCAACAGTTTTATTTACCTTTTAACTTCTGCTGGATCTCTAACTTTCCTAGCCTTATATTTAAAATGTAAATTACAGGACCTACAAGATTTACTAGCCCTATGAAAAACCAGTTAAATCCAAACGACTTGGCTGACTGTCTGCTGTGTTCAGCTGGCTTTCTTGACCAGTTCTTCCCAATGTTACAGCACAGAAAGACAAAAGTAGAAACATTCTAAATGTACAAGCTTACTTTTTGAAAAAAAAGTTTTTTCTTAAAAATTTCACAGGCTTCCAAATGGCTCTTATCTGAGCTAAAAGTACACTCTGACCTGATTTTTAAAAAAAATGTTAGTATTATGGTGATGTAAGTTTTTAAATATTCTATATAAGTTGATGTATTTTTCTGATCGGTCTTGTTTTATCTAACTATAAAGGTTTTTACATTCTGTCTTCATCCAAAGGCCAATTTCTCCAGAGTTAACTCTCAAATACACTCAAAAATTTCTTTTAATAGATCCTGAGGACGATATAAATATGGTTATGTTGGGAATGAGTCTGATAAGTATCAAGGACAAAATGTCAGCTAACCTGAAACTCTTTGATTTCAGTGTCCATGATACCTTTTATGATTTCTATACCTGGCATTTCCAATTATACAGTCCTGCCTTATATCTATATATCATGTACTTGCTACAATTGATATTTAGACAAATGAGCACTCATAAATAAAAATTTAAATTAAAAAATGAATCAATAACTTAATTTAAATCAAGTAATCAAATAAAAATATAAATGTCTTTAAGATTCTAACTTATGGATTTTTCTAGGTGACCAAACAATAAAGTCTTAATTTCTAAAAAATATCTAAAATATGATATCCATTACTTCTAAAATTTTTCTTCAACAAAACAGGGATGATTAATACTATTAATCATGTTTTTCTTATGTTTTTATGTTACAATTAAAATAAGTAAATTAGATTTAACATAAGTGGGATTAATCTTCATAAGTATAGTTTCTTAAATACATAAATTAAAAATTACAGCTAATGCCAAACTGATCTCTCATTTTTTCCAGTTGTTAAAGAAATAGGACACTGCCTCTTTTCTTTGTATAACTCCTTCTTTAAGACAGGCTTTACAAAAAATTAAGAAGGATTTTCAACAACAATAGTGAGTCAACTTTCAATATCTAATGTGCCATTGTCATTGATGATTCTTGTTAAAATACCTTATGGTTTTACAACAGTAGTTGCTAATTATAATAAAAATTATATATATTAAAATAATTATATTGTCCTCATTTTTCAGGCTATGATTTTTTTGCCTTTTACTGTTATGTATGCTCAATTAATTACTGATGGTCATACTAAAATTTTATCCTTAAAGACATGGACATTCATGTTTTAAACCATACTTATGGAAAAACTATATCTCCAATATTTACAGTTCTTCCTCTACTATCAAGTTGTATTAACAAATTTTTTAGCACCAATTGATTTTCACATGCCTCATAACAATTCTCTTTGTTATATATTTATGTTATACATTTCCCTTCTTCCTTAATTTCTACCATTCCTCTTATAAATGGATTAAAGGTGTATACAAATAGAGGTAAACAAAGAGGAATAATGACTGTTTTAATTAATGATAAATGGACTATTATACTCTACCTCAAATCTCTCCATAGCAAGCTGAGTTAACTACCATTGTCCTGGCACTAAAACTATTTTCTACTACTTTAAACATTATTACAGATTCTCGATGTATAACTAAACTTGTTCCTCATATTTTTATAGCTGTGTTACACCCTCGTTTGGATTCCAATTTACTGTCTCTTTTATTAACCCTTTAAACTCTTTTGCAGCGTCACATATCTCCTATCTTCCTCTCTCATATACACAGCCACACCAAAATTCCTGGACTTTTGACAGAAGGTAACACTCAACACAGATAAAGCTATAAAATCCTTTTATCCTTTATTTTCAGATGCTGTGAAATCCCATGGATTTTTTCATCAAAATGCTTGATCTCTAATCAAAATGTTTTCCATCTTTTCTCAACAGGTTCATTCTATATAGTCAACAACTTTTCTCATCTTTTGGGCCCCCATGTGAAAATCTATGTTCTAATACACTTTAGAAAATGGATGTTACCCATTTCCCTCCTTTTCATCCTTACTCCTTTCTTCATGTTTCCAGTGATACTCATTCTGGGTTCATTTGGGCTAGTGCCCAAAGGTTTGATAAGGTATCTTCTTGCATTCCCCATATATTACTTTGTTTTGCCACCATGAGCAAGCCTATTCACTTAAAAATGGATAATGTCCCTACCTATACATTTCATGCTTTTACACAATTTTGTAACCAATAAAATATAATTTTAGATCATAAAATTCCTCATAATCCTACCAGACAAACTTTGGTTGAATGAGCACATCGTACTCTTAAAACTTGCCTTTAAAAAGAAAAAAGGTGGGGGAGGGCAGATCTATCCTCTCTCATATTAATAATGCTTTAGATATTGTTTTATTTACAGTTAATGCACTCAACATGCAATACAAAGTAAATACTCAAAATTGGTTATCTGCTTTAGATAGAGATTTTATTCCCAAACAGCCATTCCCAAAAATTTATGTAAAATATAGGGTTCCACCAAACCCAGGATGATAAGATCCTATGCCTCTGATCACATAGGGAAAAAGATAGATTGCTATGCTTACACCAACAGGTCCAGTTTGGATTCCAGCTCTATTGCATGAGACCTATCAATTATGAATGGACATCAGAGACCTCACAACCTGATTTCCAAGTTTCGTTTGATTGTAGATGAGGAGAATCCCACCAAACAAAAGGACAATGATCATTCTCCTCAAAAAAGAAGATACACTGAAAGCGGATCCCATGCTACTAGAGTTCCAGTGACTTGGGGAGATACAAAATCATTAATACTATCAGCTCAACAGCTATTGGCTCAAATGGAGTTAAAATGTACTCCAGAAAACTTAGTTACTGCTTTGATTGCTAAACTCACACAGAACTCTGTAAATGAATGCTTTGGTCTTAACATAATGTTGTTCTGTTGTTGGACCCCCAGCTATAGAAATTAAGTACAGTCAGACTCCTTAACTTCTAAAACCCACTATAATATCTGGGTTCACTTGGCTAAAATTATTATATACCTACTAAAATGTCTCATGGTACCCACTGTTGTCTTATCAGTCTAATTGTGTTCTTACCGTCCCTACAGGATTTAATAGGCCACCATCCTGCATAATGTATTCATAAAAGGTCTATTCCCCTTGATAAAAACTGTGATGAATCAGTGAGCCTCCTCTATAAGGCAAAACTTGACACTTGGACATTTTCCTTAGTGGGTATCCCTGGACTAGCTGTTGGGGCTTAAAGAACCACTATAAAACTGGACTGTGCTATGGTAAATAATATTAATCATGCCTTTATGGCAATTAATATGCTTCATGAAGAACAAAACAACATTGTCTAACCACACTTGACAATTGAGCTGCAATTGATTATTGGTTATTATTACATCATAAAGGATGTCAGGAGTTTAATAATATGTGTTACTTTAACTTAAGTGATAACCGTAATTCTACTTTAAAGGAGTTAGATTACTTTAATGATATCATTGATAAGGTCCGATAAGATGATGGAGGTTTAAACCTATTGGATTGGCTAACTTCGTGGTTACCCAACCTTACTTGGGTAAAACAATTATTCATAGGTGGATGTTTACTAATACTGGGTTTGTTATGTTGTGCTTGCTGTTGTCCATGCCTACCCTATTTTTTGCCTCCACTAGCATTAAGAAGAAAACAAATATTATTCATCCCACCTAACAGTAACTTCAGACAATGGACCTTCTCGAGAACTGCACAAAGCTCCTAACATTGCATATTGTAACTATGAAATATAACTGCAGAATAAGCAACCTTACTGATACTCTAAACAATAATGTGATTATGGTACCTATTGTTATAAATACATGGGGCCGCTTGGACAAAGAGCCACTCTGCCACCTTCCCTGCCTCTATACCTTGTCTCTCTATCTCCTCTTTATTATTATTTCTTTATACTCCACCCTAACCTCCTCAAGATAAAATAAAAGATCCACAAAGTAGACAAAAATTTTAGGAGGCCAGGTAGCTATAATAGCATCCCACTCCAGAGCAAAAGATATCAAACTACCCACTTTTTCATGCCTGTTCCCCCAGCTATAAACATTCATCTCAAAAATTAATATATTTTCATAAATATTTATAAAGCAGCTATAATGTTAAAGGCTACAGTCTAGATTCTTAAGACACATCATTTTACAAACTGACATTATCCCTGTCTTCATGGAGCTTACTTTACAATGAGAGACAGCCATTCCCGGCCACACATTAAAATCACCAGGGAGAACTGCAAGACACTGACATTCTGGTACAGTATGTTTAAGGTGTGTATTAAGACTAGAACACTTTTAAAAGAGTCCAGGTGAATCTAATGCATATCCAAGCTTGAGAATTACTGGCCCAACTGAAGACAAAGATTAGTTATTCTTTTTTTTTAAGAATGAAAACATTATAGTGGAAAACATAGAACTGAGATTAGAGATGGACATGGCTTTGGTTCAAGAAGCATTTTTCAAAGATGGCTTCCATCCAAACATGTTCAAAGGGGAAAGAGTATGGCCAAATAAAGAGAAGATGATGTTGTAGGGGGAAAAAAAAGAAAAATATAAAGAAGCTTAATCCTCAAGAAGATGAGAAGGGATGAGTGTCAAAGCAGAGTGGCATTGGCCTTAAATAGGTTTGGAAATGCTTTCATCCAATGAAACAAGAAGAACAGAATCATGAAGATAAGTCCAAGAGAGTTGGGAGATTTGGCGGATATGAATCGTGGAGCTTTCCCCTAATTGACCCCATTTTCTCAATGAAATATGAAGAAAGGTTATCAGCTAACGGCAAATAGGGTCTCACCTAACCAGAATGGGAGTGAAAGACAACACCTTTGGACAGGCAAGGACTTTGATTCTGAGTGTGTATAAGAAACCCCTGGCAGAACAAGAGGAAGTAGCACAAGGAGTTTTAGAACTTTCTTTACAGTTAAAAGATTGAAAGGAAAATGGGACTTGCTCTCTCACCTAATGCTAGGCAGTTCCTTTTAGCCAGAGGCACCAGAATTAATAAACAAATGCATTTTATCTGGTAACCCTGTCACAGCTCATCGGGATATAAAGGAATTGTTAACTCAGACCTGGACTTCAGCTAGATATGAAGGGTATGATCTGGCTGAAGCATCTCAGAGGCCAGACTTCTTTCTCAGAAGAATGACCTGAGCATGAGCAATGGGAACAGAACAGTGAGGCACGCTATAAATCCTCACCCACCACCTTTAACATCAGTGAAGGGGAATAAAAGCAGGATGTTGTCGAAAATCATTCTTACTCACAACCAGAATTCTTTAGCAGCATAAGAAACACCCCACCTCCCAGTAGGAAGGAAGAGAAAAACAAATTGCACCCCCTGCAGCATTTATGTCTCCAAGAATGACTGATTTGTATTGCAGCCCTTTCATGCACTCCTGAATCAGAGGTTCTTATTACGTTACCAAGCTGGTGGACAGGCCAAAATAGTGCAACACATTGCTAGAGTGTAGTGTCTGGAATGACACACTGGATTTATTTGCTAAGCAAATACAGCAGGCACATGCTGCACACGTTATCTCTTAATTCTATTTCTGCATTAAATATTGCTTCTTCCACATTACAGAAAAGGAAGTTAAGACCTAGTGAGTCTACAAAGCTTGTCTAAGACCTCAGCTACTCCATAATACAACTAAGAATAAAGCAAGAGCTTAGAGTCTATGCCTTTGCTCCTAACCACTATATTTTATTACCTCTATGTTTGAACCCTATCCTTACCACTTATCAGTTGTGCAACTTGGTGTTCAATAATCAAACTGGGGCTCATTTTTCCTCATCTGTAAAGTGAAAATAATATCACCTAATTATGTGAAGATTTTGGCACTTTAGAATAATTTAAAAGAACACTGAGCAAGTTTATTATTGCTGACCTCGACACTTGTTTACATTCTGTGCTGGCTCTGGCCATAGAAAGTAAAGGTTGGAATTTTAAAATGGTAGTTGAAAATCAACATTATCATTCCTGATTTGTTAACCTAATTAGAGTTTTCCTTTCAACCTTTTTGCTTATATAGAACAACAGACTTGAATAATTCTCACATATTGAGACTTACATTCATGTCCATTATAAAGCACTTATCTTGATTTGATACAGAACTACTAAAGTCAATAGAAATGGATTTCAAGGAAATTGATTTCACTGCTAAGAAAATGGAAGGACATATGTTCATTTTAGAAATAAAATATCTGCAGCCAACTTTTGGTTACTCTGCAAACCATTTGTGCCAAAGATGAATAGTGCCATTAAAAAGCAAACCACTCCTAGATATGTTCCCAAGAGAATTTGAAAAATACATCTAAACAAACTCTTGTACATGAATGCTCATATCAGCATTATTTATAATAGTTGAAAAGTAGAAACAATCCAAATGTCCACCAGTTGATGAATGGATAACACAATGTAACATAACCATACAATGGCATACAGTTCAACCATAAAAAAATGAAGTTCTAATATATGCTATGGCATGAATGAACCCTGAAAACATGCTAAGTGAAAGAAGCAGAAACAGAGGGCCACTTTGACATAATTCCATATATGTGAAATGTTCAGAGGAGACAAATTTATGAAGGCAGAAAATATATTCATGGTTGCCAGGAGTTAGAAAGAGGAAGGAATGTGGAGATAAAGTCTCTTTTTGGAGTGATGAAAGTATTCTGGAATTAGATGATGAAAATGCATACACAACTCTGTGAAAGCACTAAGAATGCTGAACTGTACACCATGAAAGAGTGGTTTTTATCCCAATAAACTATTATTTTAAAATCATGTTATTATCTATTGTACATCTCCTCCTCAGAGATGGTGTGCATTTGAAAATAAGGTACAGAAGGTATTCTAAAGAGAAATAAAGATTTATAACACGAATCTCACACCAAAATTCCAACAAAATGTTCCTAAGGTTATTAATAAATACAACTGAGAAGTGATATGGAGGTGTTGGGATTTGTTTAATGTGTTCATTCTTAAAGGAGACTCAAAGTTGCATAATGCTCATAAAATTCAGGTCATACTGACATGAATCTAATTAAAAAAAAAACTCAACCTTGGGTCACTGGCAAAAAAAACAGATTTGTCACGGAAACTGTTTCCTACAGTGCTAAAGGCCCCCACCACTCCCAGGGCACTTTCTCCAGGAAGCAAGAATGAAGTAGAAAATGTATCCACCACTCCTAGAGCTGTGGCCATAGATCATACTACGTGGCAGAAGTGGACAGAACCCAGCACTTGAATACAAAGTTTGTCCTTTCTAACATTTCAGTACAATTTCTCACGTCAAACCACTGAACTGCTGAACAACACACTCCATTTGAGCTGAAATATCTCATCTTTAGAGAACTGCCCATTATCCTCAGTGCTGCCCAGAACAATAAAGAATATAGAAATAGCACCCCATATCTGACCAAGTACATGTGATCTCAGTCCATCGTCTTCAGAGGCCAGGGAAGTATACAACTTTTTAAGGCTCTTTCCACTGTTAGTGCTTTGAAAATCACATTTTACACTGAAGTAACATAGTATTAATACAGGTTTTTAATAATACACTGTAATATAGATTTTTCACTAAAAATTTAAGGCCTTTATTTCTCTCCCTGTCAGAGAGGATGATAAAACTGATTATTCAACTATCCACCTTTAACGTATTTGTATACTGTTCTTCAAATTAATAATGCCTCAAAAATAAATATATGCATAGTGTGTGTGGCTTCTTCCTTTCTGGGACTATGCCAGCTTTTTCTTCCCATTACTAAAGAAAAAAACAAATAAAAAGAAAAGCAGTATAACTGCACCACCATTCTGAGGGAAATCTATTGAGTGCTACAGTCTGCTGCATGCCATTAACTAGCTCTGTGATCTGGAGCAAGTCACTTATGCTCTCTAGGTCTTGGTTTATTTCACCATAAAACAAATGCATTCTGTATCCCTTTGATGTTGACAATACTGTGATTTTACTTCTGCATTTTGTCTCTTTGGATGCACACACTGGTTTCAGCCATGTGGCCTGTGGCCTGCAAGAGGCATATACTCTTGTGCTGGTTTCAGTTGCTTGTGTTTTTGCTTTGCTGTGCCCTTTTCTGAGGGTGTAATGATGGTGGCAATCCAAAAATGTAAAAATTTTGCACGTCTTTTCAATTGAAGGGTTTTCTTTTTCATTGACAACTTAGCAGATTGGAGCCTTTCTCATGCTTCAAGATGAAAGCCTGAGTTAGCCTTTGCAAAAAAAAATAGAGAAAATGAATATGAGATGGTTTCCCTTTAGGGAGGTATATGAACTTTTAATGGAGCAATTTAAAAAATTGTTTTATCAATCTGAAGCCACAAGGATGCAGATGTAAGGTCCCAATTACACTGAAATTACACCCCACCCCCACCAAGTCTTTCTTTCACCTAAATTTGCAACCAAGTTCAAATTATAAAGTTACAATTGATCACTGGATGGCTCCACTTGGGGATCCTTTTAAGGCCTCAAATTCAGCATTTCCAAAATTGAACTTATTCTCCTTCTCCATATCAAGTTAGTTTTCTAGCCCTTGACTCAAACATTTACATATATCTCAGGTTTTTCCTCCCTTCTCTACTCTTTCAGTATTCTGCTATCTCTATCTTCACATTTGGTCTATTGCAATAGTTCTCTCGCCAATCCCACCACCAAAGTTCTTTTCTTCTTCCATCCTGCTGCCGTAATTATCTACCCAAGGCACACATTCCATCATGCCACTCAAATTCAACAAACTACCAAAATTCAAACTCCTTACTTCAATCGCAAAGTCCTTTCACTGTCTGACCTCAGTCCACCACCTCCAAACAGCCAACCTTCTTTTGAATACCACCTTCCTTTTCAAACTCAAATTCCCCTGCCCTTTATCTCTGTAGGACCAAACTACCTACACTATTGGTCTCTTAGATTCTGTCTTCCTCTCACAGCTAGAAAGCAAAACAAAATCCTGAAATCCCATGTAACATTTTCTAAGCTCATTTTATGGTGTGTTCCCCTTACGCGTACCTTGAGTTGTAGTTATCACTGTACATGTTTTATCCCCGGGGCAAGATGAAGGCTGACACTTTGTGGTGGTGGTTTTGTTTTCCTCTCCTTCTACCCCTCAACTTTCCTATGAGGAAATTATTGCCACAAAGAAACTCCAAATCACATAGGTATCAATGAATAGAACCTTGATTAAGTTTCTTTAGTACATTGCCTGAATTATAAATACAGGGTTATTTAAAAATAGTATGGACTTATAAAAATTATGAAATGTAGGCCACAGTATACTTGCTAAAATTAGGAAGGACTTGCCAGGTTTAAAATTTTTGGTAGGTGTCTAACCACTCTTGATAGATGTCTAACTTGATTAATGTCAAGTTGCTGACTTAGTGAACCTAACATTGGTCTACATAAACAACAACAAAACTGCATATCAAAGATTTATTTGAGGGATGAAGATGTAGCTCAATGGTAAAGCACTTGCCTTTTATGCATGAGGCCCCTGCGTTCCATCTCTAGTCACACACACACACAAAAAAAATTTGCTATTCTTTTTTATTGATTTTTTAAAAAATAAATGACAGTGAATGCATTACAATTCTTATTACACATATACAGCACAATTTTTCATATCTCTGGTTGTATATAAAGTATATGACACCAATTCGTATCTTCATACATGTACTTTGGATAATGGTGTCTACCACAGTCCACCATCTATTGCCTTCTTCTGTCCCTTTAAATAAATTAGAATATGCTTAAAAATACAATTCATTCAATGCTTCCAATATCATTAATTTTTTGAAGGAGTTTTTGTTAGATGATTTATAGCCCTCTGAAGAGAAAAGAATAGTAAAGAACGTAGGTCAATAAATCACTGATTTGCAAGAAAAAAAAATCTATAAAATATGTTCCACATTAATCACCTATTTTATGGATGAACAATCCAGAGAATGATTGTGTAAGTATTTAATTTTTAAAAAGTGCAGCAAGGTAAAATAAATGTTCAAAATAGTATCTTTTTTTAACCCCACAATTTCTCTTACACTTCTAAAAGTATTTTTCATGTATACTAAGTCTATGTGAAAATAAACAAATTCCATAATTTGGTTTATGAATCCAATGTAATAAGAGTTAAGTCCTTTATTTTCATAATTACATGAATAATCCCACAAACCACTACATTTTCCTATTATTAATATGCTAAGATTCATTCAATAAATATTTATTGAGAACCCATTATGTGTCTTCTCTTGTTCTTGATGCTAGATAACAGCACAGAGAAAATCACACTCTTATGATGCTAACATTCTATCCGAAGTAGAAAGAAAATGAACAAGCAAATTATGAAGACAACGATTTCAAAGAATGACAACCACTTTGGATAAAATTAAGAAGGGTGATGGAAAGAAGAGTGACCAGCTAACAGCTGTTAGAGATCGAGGAGAACATCAGTCAGTCTAAATGACAAGAATCGTCAGACACAGACACACACACACACACACACACACACACACACGTACAAAAAATAAACAAGAAAACAACTTCAAGGATAACATTCTAGGCTGAGAAAGAAAGCCAATATAAAAGTCTTTGGTGAGGAATATGCTGACAAAGTTCAAGGGCCAGCAGGGAGGCCAGGAGATGGAATGGGAAGGGCTAAGAAGAAACCAAGTTCTGCACTGCTCCATGTTGGCTAGATACAATTCTATCTCATTTAAATTTTAACCAGAAACTTCTAAAAATTTCAAACAGAGTGTATATAATTTTGTATACTGTTTTAAAAGAACATTTTGAATGTGGTATGGAGAGAGAGTTGACTGAGAGAAAGACAGGAATCAAAGGAATTAAATTTCTCATTAAGGTTTGCTCTGATTATACTTTATGGCCAAATTTAATGTAAAAATAATAATAATTATAATATAGGACTACAAGTGTTCTTTTCCATGCTTAATTAAAATGCAGAGACTGGGACCTTACAACAGGGAACTCTAACTCATTAAATTCAGGATAAAGCTGGAAAATCTCATCTGCATTTTTATCAAATTCTCTGGATATTTCTAATGAAGCTGATTTTCCTTTAGTTCACACTTGAGAAACATCAATTTTGACTAATGAGCTTAAAGTTTTAGGGAACTATAGAGAAATTTGGCTTGTTTTACAATGATTAAACCAAAGCCCAGAGAGATTCAGTGCTTGTCAAGGACTGATCTCCTTAGGCTTAATCTAACTCCAACTTCTCATTTGAGGTTTCTTCCAACCCAGGGTCTGGGACACAAGGGTGAGAAAATGAAAAGAGACCCTGTGTGTGATCTGTAGCTTCTGCAGGCTTCAGGGTAGTGTTTGGGTGTTGTTTGAGAATTAAGTGCACAATCCATAGAGATATATCCTGTATAAACCTTTCATACAGAAATTTGTGTATCATAGGGAACTTGCACATATTACCTGCATCTCTGAAAATCTCCATGAGATAAATAGGAACTATTTTTCACATTACCTAGACAATCTAATGGAAACCGTTTAAATTGTTTAAGTCAGCTTTTTCACTGCTGTGACTAAAAGATCCAACCAGCACCATTATAGAGAAGGAAGAGTTTATTTTAGGGCTCACAGTTTCAGAAGTCTTAGTCCATAAAAGGCTGCTCCATTCCTCAGGGCTCCAGGTGAGGCTGAACATCTAGGTGGGAGATGGTGGCAGACAGAAGCAACTCTCATCATGGTGATCAGAAAACAGACAGAGAGTCCACTTGCTAGATACAAATATACACCCCAAAGCCATGCCCCAATTCCCACCTCCTCCAGCCACAACCTACCACTTCAGTTACCACTCAGTTAATCCCTATCAGAGAATTAAATCACTGATTGGGTTAAGACTCTTACAACCCAATCATTTCTCCTCTGAGCCTTCTTGTACTGTTTCACGTGTGAGCTTTTGGGGGACACCTCACATCCAAACCATAATAGAAACTGAACTCAGATAAATTGACTACAGTGGAATTATGGCATAGACATAATTGATACACCAAAGCTCAATAGGTACAATTTAGCCAAATTAAAAAGAAAGGAATCTCCTGGAACAGTGTAGGCTGAGTTTTCCAGTGCACTCAGTGAGTACGGGCACCAGGGCAAGCAAGTAGTCTGCCCTTACTCCAGCTCAGGTCTATCATGCTTCTCATGGAATAAGGAATAATCAACTCTCCAGCCTGTATGGGAAGCTAATGTTTAAATGCATGCATGCGTACACCTCATTTTCACTACACCCAAACACAATTACTGCCTCTGATGTCTGCCCAACAAAAGAGAAATCTGTTCCAACAGGAACCTGGGTATGTTGGACTCATTCAGAGATGTTGAGCTGATTGACACTAAGTAGGTGGAGCCTAGAGGGGGGTGGGCTGCTGGTGGAGCCACACACACACTTCCCACCTGTTTACCCAACTGCCCCATCATAACACAGAACATTCCATCCAGGTCATCAAGATCTGAAAGAGGGAATATTTTAAAGCCTACAAACGCTGAAGTAAAGTCCCAAAAGGACCCATAAGGGTAATTTTGAATATGTAGAATTTTGCTTTCTGCTTTGATTTTTATAACTTTCCTGCTGACACCAAACAAAATCAGCAGGGCTATCCAGATATCAGGATGACCAAATGAAAAATTCAGTTTTTAAGGAAAATGGGCAATATCTACAAAGGCCTTTTTGAATATTATCTTAGTTTGGATTCTCCAAGAGGCACACCTGGAGCAAACAGGTTATATGAAGGTGATCCCAGGAATCACTAGGAAGGGAGATCCAGGAAGAAAGAAGCCAATACCAGGAGTGTCCATGAACAGGACACTCCTGTGGGAGACCTCTGGGAAAACGGGAAGCACCAATCTCAGGGTCTTCCCACCAGAGGGGCAAGGAAGCTGGGGTACTTATCTATTAATACCTATTCACTCACTGATTGAAATTAGACCCAAGGTTGTACTTTTTCTGCCAGTCTTGAAGGGTCAAGTCCATGCTACCAGGGAAAGCAGAAAATAGCAGGTGCTTACAGAAAGGGGCTAGAAGATGCAAGAGAACAGTGGAGTTTATAAACACATAAGTGAAGCACTGAAAGCACTGTATCTTTAATATAATAGATGACAGCGACTAAAAATGATTTATAGAAAACTCTTGATATATAAGATGATCATAAAGTATGTAACCAAAAAACAGCAGGATACCAGTAGGCATACATTTTGGGGAAAAAATAAAAAGAAATAAAGTATATCAAATGCATCTGTATGCTTAGATATAAATTGTAAGAAACTACAGCAAAATAGTAGCTATTTCTGGGAGGCTGGACTACAGCTTCTTTTAATTGCCTTCTTTGTGAATATTAGTATTTCTAAATTTTCCACAGGAAATATCCATTATATTTGTGAAAGAAGAAATACTTTTCAAAATTAGAAATGGAGGCATGCCTTCATTGTGGTACTTGTCTAATTGCAAAGGATTACGTGGTGAAAATAAAGCTGAAAGAACAAAATGTTAGGAATGAGCACTATTGTGAGCTGCCCTTGCCTCCTGTTCTAGACAAACATTATCAGCATTCACCCACTCAATAGTACATAGGGGAAAGTAGAATCAGTTAATAGCTCTTCCAGTTAAGAGCAAGAAAAATGCATTACCCTGCCCCCCTGACCATTGCTGCAATGAGAAGGAATGAAACTGAGAGAGAAATAAAAGTATTTATAAGATTGATATGCAAAAAGAAAACAAAGATTGCTAATGAAGTTCCCTGCGCCTGACCATGATGGGAAGGAGTAGTGCCAAGTGGTCAATTATATACAGAGAACAACTGACAGGAAGAAAGACTGAGGAAATTAGATCCAAGGAGAGAGAGGGGCTACCCAAGATAAGAACTTATCCCCAGAAGCCACCTGGTGAGATAGTCTTTCTTCTCTTTGTCTTTAATTTCCTCATGTTTTCTATCTACATGTCCATCTCTACTACTTCCTTAATAATTTCTTTGTTGGGTTTAATTTGTTTATAAGAACATCCAGGGATTTCTTAACTATAATCATATTGTTTTTATCTCTATAGTTTCTTTCTTTCTTTTTTTTTTTTGGTGTGGTGCTGGGGATTGAACCCAAGGCCTTGTGCATGCAAAGCAAGAATTCTACCAACCGACCTCTGTCCCTATCCCCTTTATTTCTATAATTTCAATTCTTTTTATTCACAAATGTGCTTGTTATTTTTTTGGTCTGTTGCTCTTTGTTTATATTTTCAATCCTCTCTTTTATAACCTTAAATATATTTATATTCCAGAATTAAATTTCATTTAATTAAATTATATTTTATAAGTTTATTTTCTGAGCCTGTTTTGTGATGTATTTTTTCTCCCGAGTCTCACTTATTGTGCCATATTTCCTTCTGCATTCTATGTTTTGCTTTCTTTTGTTTTGTTCTTCAAGGAGATGACATGAGATGACATCTTGTAACTTTATTAGGCTAGAACTCCATTCAAGAGGATTTGTGTTTGCTTCTGCTATGTGCCTAGGGCCATGCCCGTCTGGGACTGTTTTGATTTCTATCTGGAGAGTTTTTTATACTACCCAGAAAGTGAGAATTTGGATGCAAACCCAAGAAAAGGCCAAGGTATGTTAAAAATCTCAAGGAAATTCATGTAACCTCTATCCATCAACTATGTGTAAGACACATAAATCTTTCTCACCTTAATTTGCCAAAGGCTTTGTGTGTAAATTTATTTCTAGTGCATTTTTGCATTTATGGGCTGCTTTTCCAAAACCCAGATTTATGTTTGAGGCTTCTTATAATAAAAGAAAGAAAAAGACCATACAGTTATCAGCAAAATGAATACCAAATTAATTTTGCCAGATAAGGTAACAATGATCCATTAATATCTTCACCAAATGACTATGAGAAATGAAAGAAGTTTTATATACTAGAAAATTCTTGGTAGTTATGCTAATTGTGGGTGAAGTCTATACCCTGGATTATTCATGATGAGTCCATTAAGTATAGCCAGTTATTCTCCTTTGTACATCCAGAAAAATGACTTCTAAATTAGACTTACTGAAATTACTAATATTTTAATCATTTTTTGGCTTTGGCTGATCGGGAGCTCCAAAACAAACATCATGGACTGCTCAAAGGTAAGAAGCACTCCATCTGGGTATCTCCTAGACAGGGCCTTTGCAAATGAAAAATTTTTTCCTCCAGACTAGACAAGATTCCCACTTTGTCAAATGTGGAATCCTTCAAGATAATTAAAAGCTTAAGTCATGTGGGTCCCCTGCTTATCTCCCTGCACTCCTCCTTTCACTTCGTCTTTACACAGATTCCTTTCTTGCTAACCAGCTCATTGATATGCTTGAAAAGAGCATTTTAAAATATTTCCCCAGTATTTATAGTTGTTCTCAGTGAAACAAAAAATCATGATGTTCTGTTTGATAAAACCAAAGTAAAGGCAATATTTTGTAGGTTCTTTCTGTTTAGTGGTATTCAAAACTTTCATTGGAATAATTTCATTCTGGATCAACACAAATCAACATATATGCAGTGAGTATTAATTTGTCCAAGGGCAACCCAGTGGTCTTGAGTCTCTTCCTTCCATTGTAATAAACTTCTTTTTCAAAACAAGATAGTTAAAAATTAAGATGGCTGAGGCAGGAGGATCAGGAGTTCAAAGCCAGCCTCAGCAACTTAGTGAGGCACTTAGCAACTCAGTGAGACCCTGTCTGTAAATAAAATATTTTTTAAAAGGGCTGGGGATGTGGCTCCTTGGATAAATGTCTGAACCTGGGTTCAATCCCTGGTTCCCCCTACCCAAAAAAAAAATGCTTTTGAAATGTAAGGACAAATTATAAAATGCTTCAAGGCAAAGGACCCTGTCTTATCCATCTTATATTCCCAGTTCTGAATGAATAAAGAACTGAATGAATGTTTTACATGAACAATACAGTTAGCTGTGTGTGAGGATTCGAGAATTACTCTAAGAAAGGTAGAGGCAAAAGAAAAGTAGGATTTTTTGTTTGTTTGCTTGCTGTTGCTATTTAGGTTGTGGCATGCATCAAGTAACTGAAGCCTGTTTAAAATGAAAATGTCTTCATCTGCACAGATAGTTTTAGAATTCCATAGAAATGGCCTCACATGAATCATTGTACTTCACTTTTTTGACTATTCACTGAAATTATTGCAGCAAAGACAAGAACTGTAAATAGTACTGCCAAACAGATGCATATTTTTACTGGAACTGAATAACCTTCTATTTCTGGACTTACTAAAATTTGTTGAGGCATTACCTTAAAGGAAAGGTAAAGGGAAAATGCCATCAGTAGAAGAAAAAGAAAGCAAGAATTCTCCTGTGACCCAACATTGGAGTTGCAGAAGATCAAACACAGCATTTCATTTCAAAGTAGGCTTTCTGAAAAACCAACAAAATAGGCAGAAATTACCATACATGAGTTCACTGAACGCCTTTTTTACTTTAAGTTCCTGTGGTCTTACCCATTCATTGGCATTTGACAAATATTTATTTCAACAATATTTTTGTATCATGTACTATTTGCCAGAAACTGTGCAAGCTCTGAGCAATCAGAAAACTCCCAGACAAATAAGTCAGAAAGATATATAAATATAATACAAAATAAAAGCATGTATTTTTCTTTGTCTTCACCTTCTAAATAAGTTATAAAATTATATTCAATTAAATACTATTTAATGATAAACATAGGTTTTATTTCCCAACTCTCAGCTTATGCTTAGTCCAAAGTTATCTAACATGAAAAAGTGAAAATTTGGACCTTGAGGGAGAGAAAGAGGAAGACAAAGAGGGCACGTGGGAGGAGGTAGAGAGAGAGAGAGAGAGAAGGACAGAGGGGTGGAGAGACAGACAGCGACAGAGAAATGAAACTGGGCCCTTGAAGTGAGTCCATGAGGGACAATCACAGTCTCTCATTTTCAGAAGTTAATGGCCCTTATCAAAGAAAATATATATATAAATAAATGTAAAATCAATTTTCAACGAGCTTGGAAATTTCCTGCCTCAACATGACAACTTTGAAAAATCACTAGTAGAAGTGCTGTGATAGGAATCTGAAGTGTCCCCCAAAGAGCCACCTGTTAAAGGTCTGATCCAAGCTCATGAGACTACTGGTGGGAGGGGAAACCTTTAGGAGGTGGGGCCTGGTGGGAGGAAGTTAGGTAATTGAGTATGAGCCCTTGAAGAATGTATTAGGACCCAAGCCCCTTCCCCTCTCTCTCTTTGCTTCTCTGCCACCATGAGGAGAGCAGTTTAGGACCGCTATGCATTCCCTGCCATGAATACAATACACGTTTAGTCTTCCACTAGCTTTGCTGTAGATGATACCTCTGACACATGGGTTATAATGATAATGGTTGCCTAGGTTACTCTTCAGGGACCTGAAAGCCGCTTTTGCTGAAATCACTGGCTGTTCACTTGAGCCTACAGATGTTTGTTGAATGACTGGAAAGGATGAAAAGGCTTTGCATCTCTACCTTCATATTGTGTCTTTTTCGCCTTAATCTTTGTGTTAGATTTTACTCAGCACTGCACATGGACATGTTGATCATCTGAAAAGTTTTTTTTCTAGAACAATAATTTAGGGTCAACTTGACCTAGACTTGCCTACTCTCTTTTTTTTTTTCCTTCCCTCGAGGTTAAGGACACACACCAGCCATCATGATCAGAAATACCAAAATGTGAAAGGAATGATAAGAGGTAGCACCTGAGTTCCTGAAGGATCTCCATCTATTCCCAACAAAGACATCAATATTCCTCCCCTTTATTAGCCTATCCCTCTCTCACTGCTATCCTATATTGTAATCCCTTAAGCCCTAAAGTTAAAAGGCTGATTTGTGAGCAAAGCTTCCTCTTTGCCATTCTTTGGCCACTGAAGGAAGCTTTTCATTCCCTCCAACATTCATCTCCCAGGCGTTGGGTTTTCTGTGAGCTACGTCTCTGAAACTGGGTTCAGTAACAATGCTAAGATGTTCAGTCATAGAACATGGCAGAAAGATGTAGAGAGGCACAGTGTGATGACAGAGAGATGCCATGAGCAGCCAGATAAAATACAATAGAGTGAGCCAGCAAACCAAGGGCCCATAGAGAATATAATATAAGAATATTTCCAGTTAATAACTTACAGTATCCTTGTTATCTTCTTGATTAGAGACTGGAATTTGCCTTTGGAGCCTAGTCTCCCTTAGTTTAAAAGAACTGGAGAAATGAGATCTTTTGTTATGAACATAAAATTTGAGTTAGCCACCCATTGTTTGGGGGGATGACGGATCTGACAACACTTCCAGATTGGCAGGTGTTATAGTTTGGATACGAGGTGCCCCCAAAAGCTCATTAATGCAGGAATGTTCAGAGGTAAAATGACTGTATTATGAGATCTGTAAGCTGATCACTCCATCTTAGCTTGAACCAACTAACTAAATGGTAATATTGGCCAGTGGTGCGTGGCTGGGGGAGGTAGGTCACTGGGCTCTTACCCTGGAAGGGTTCTTCCTACAGTCCCTTCCTCCCTCTCCTTCTCTCTCTCCTTGCAGCCATGAGAGAAGCAGCTCTCCTCTGCCAGGCCCTTCCACCATGATGTTCTGTCTCACCTTGGGCCCACAGCATTGGAGTTAGCCATCTATGAAATGAAACCTCAGAAACCACAAGTCCAAATAAATTTTTCCTCCACTAAGTTTTTTCTTGCCAGGTGTTTAGGTCACAGTGGTGCAAAAGCTGACTAACAGAGAAGGTAGAAGATACCTATTTGTATATGCTAATTTAAAAAGTATCTAAGAAGCAGAGAAGCCTAGGAAAAAGAAAGAAGAGAAATGATAAGAGCCAGAGAGTGAATTTTCAAAGTGCATTTGGTTTTATTTTCAAAAGATATTTTCCCTGAGTACAGAATTCTAGGTTGGTAGGTGTTTTCTTTTCGATGATGTTTCCTGTAGATTTATAAAGATGATGCTCTGGTGTCACCTCAATTATTCCTGATGAGAAAGCTGCTGTCATGCTTATCTTTCTTCCTCTGAGCATTATGCAGTGTTTTTTTTTTTTTCTGACTGCTTATATAATTTTGTCTTTGTTGCTAGTTTTAAGTAATTTGATTACATTATGCTTTGGTGAAGTTGTCTTGGTGTTTTTGTGCTTGGGTTTGTTGAGCTTCTTCAATAGGTAGGTTGTCACCAAATTTTTCAGCTATTATTTTGTCAAAATTTTTTATGTATTCCTGTCCTTTGCATTTCCATTCATGACTTGGAATATATGTTAGATCAAATGAATTTCTCCAATGTTTACTTCATTTTTTGTTGGTTTTTAATTCTTTCTTCACTGGATGTTTCTTTTTGGATAATTTTTAGTGCTATTTTCAAGTTTACTAATCTTTTTCAAAGGCCTAATGACACCATGGCATATTAAAACGAATTGAAAAACATCTAAAAAACAGAATTTGGCTCTTAAGACATCTATATTAATACTCATGCCTACTTACAAGAAGTTGATAATATTGACTATTCTGCTCTTAAATTGGCAACATTAGTAAAAATAGACATATCTTCATTTATATGCATTATAAAGAACCCTGGATGGAATGGGATAAATTAATGAATTCCTGCTATAGACTGGGTACCAGCTAATGACACCAACCTCCTATGTGATGGTGGGAAGTCCTTCCTGTTCCCCTAAATCCCTGAAGATATGAACTTTCCTAGTAGGAGATGATGGAGGGAGATGATGTTGCCAGTACTGGTAATATAATTATGCTGTAAGACAGAGGCTATGATATTTCTAATTGTCAACCTAAGCAGTAATGAGAGGAAGCACCAGCCTTTTACACAAGCATGCAAAAGCATCTAAGTGGTATATAGAGAGGGTGATACCATGTAAACAGGCAACTGACAGATTTGTGTAAGTGAAAAACTGGGCCAAATAAATTAAGATTTGGCCTAAAATGCCATCCAATGCCTCTGAATTGCCATGGGAATTCCATGTTTAGAAAGTTTTTAAGAATTCAATATTAAGCTATAACCTGGAAGAATTTCCTTAAAAACATTTGTTGCACATCTCCATTTTATCCTGCATTTAATGATATAGCTACAGTGATCGGCGGGCAGTATTTATAACTGAGAGAAGGCACTATGCAATTAGGCTCCTGTTGTTGCAGTGCCACTGTGGCACCACATTGGCCACTACCCATGTAAGAGTAAAAGAAATTGAAGTTAAAGTGTAAAAGACCGGGTATTGTAAAGTTTCTAAGCTGCAAAGCCTGAGTTAAAATGTAAAGGACCAGGTATTGTTAAGTTCCTATGCTACACCCAAAACCTGAAATTCCTGTAGCTGTTAAAACAATTCCCGGGACTGTCCAGTAGATAAATAACCTGGACCCTGTGCAGTTTGGCATGTAGGCATTCAGGGCCCAAACCAATCAGTTTGAATGTACCCCCCCTTCCCGCCCGACCTGTTCCGGCCAATGAATGTACTAATCATGTCTAAGAATTGTTGTTTGATTTTCCCGCGGTGTATGGTGATTTGTTAAAGGAGACTATGATGTATGTAAAGTCCCCGCCCTCCCCAAAAAGTGTACTTAAGCACTGCTCAACCCCTGCTCGGGGCTCTGGGCCGCTCTCCCTTGTTGAGTGAGCACGGAGCCCCAGCGCGCTGGATCCTCAATAAACCCCCTTTTGCTGTTGCATGAGTCAGTCTCTTGGTGGTCTCTTCCTCCGACGTTCGCAGGACCCTTACACCCATATTTTTACCAGCAAGCCTTCAGGTTTCTATGCTTGCTATTATAGAAGTAACTGTAATGGTACTACATTTCAATTCTAAATAATTGGAGGAAAGCACAAATTTATTTCCAGCTTACTGAGTTGTTTTACAATATGCCACAAGTCTTACTTCTGTACTCAAGAACTAGAATACAATGAACACAACCCTGTTTTAGGAAGGCTGCAAGAACACTGCATAAAATGATTAACTGTTTCTATTCTCCTACCTGTCCCATCTCATGGGGGAAGAAAAAAAAAGAACCCTGGATGGAATGGGATAAATTAATGAATTCCTGCTATAGACTGGGTACCAGCTAATGACACCAACCTAGGACCTAGGCCATAGGCTGCTGGGATTTCAACTAACTGGATTCAGTTGCCTGCATTATTCAGAAATAAAAGAATATTATATAAAAAGGAGAAATAAATTTCAATCACAGTTTGGCCCAAACTGGCCCTAATCTATCTTTGCCCTCCTACAAAAACAGTATAAATTATAGGAAGAAAAGTCCAGGAAGTATACATATGTAGATTTAACCAGTCTCAGCCAGCCAGAGCTATGCTAGATTCTGGCTTTCTGACCTTTGCCAGTGCCAGAGTTTTGGTGAAGGGCAGTGTAAGTTTTCATTCTCAGCATGAGATGATGGCTTCTAGGAAGCTGTATAGAGAAAAGAGCTTAGGCAAGAAATAGAGAGGTAAAAATAAATGGGAGCTTCCAAGTTTAAATTGGCCCTATTATACTATGAACACGTATTTTAAATTTTCATAAGTGGTTTTAAAATATATATTGGCATCTCGAATCTCATATAATTTTTCTAATAATTATATTCTTACCAAGTTTCTATGTAAAAATCTAGCTTTAAACGGTGGCATCATAGTTCCTAGTAGAAATCTTTTAATTATTCATCCTCCTACTCCATTCCCTCCAAGTAAGTACTAGATCACCTCTAGCTCCTTGCTATCAGAATCGCTGCTATGATGAACATCTGTGAAATATACCCTTAAGTCCTGTGTGAGAATTTGGGTTTTGGTGTTAATTTTCTCCTAATTGCCTTTTAATGTTCCTTTTGTTCTCTCTTTTTTAGAAATTTATTCATTCAAATAGTGTAGCCTTAGTTTTGTTAAAAATAGGCAGACAGAGATATAGACTTGTGCAGTGGGGTGGGAGAAAGAAAAATAGGGCTCACTTTACCATGAGTGATTTGTTACCAAAGTCCTAGGCCAGAGACCAGACTCTGGCAATCCAGTAAATCAAGTCTAGCCACTCATTCCAAAAACCAAACGGGGAAAAAAGAAAAGTGAAAATCGTGAAAGGGACTTTTCTCAGTGCAGCTACCCTGGGAGGTACATTACATTAGTCTTTAGTTATTCTTCCCTGCTGGGTGTTCAAGACCAAATAGATAATCAAAAATTAACCTCTTTCCTCACAACTATTAAGGTTGGCCAAGATTCCTCAGGGGTTACATTTAGGAGCTTTTAAGTAGCTTCTTGACTCCTTCAGCCTTTTTCTCCACCAGCTGCACCATCTTCCAAGATGGGTCAGAATTCTCACTGACCACATGTGGCTTCCCTTATAAGCTTTAGGGACATTACCCTCTCCAATGACCCTCCTCTTTGCAGAATGCAAACTAGTTGGCCTCCTGTTCTCAAGGATACTCATAATCCTTCTGAGTTTGATGCTGGGGACTCACTACAGTTGCAGGGCCCTTAGAGTAGTTCCATCATGCCCCAGGTCCTAGATGACCTTGGAAGATAAGGGCCAAAATATTGGCTACTTTTTCTGAGCCCATTTGTGTTCCTTGGCCTTGGTATCCAAGTCTCAGTGTTTATTCACCCAAAAAGTCACCAGGTTCTACAAGTCTAAAGTGGGAGTAATGGGCTGTATTTTAACTTCTACAATTTTTAAAAATATTTTAATTTTATAATTTTAACTTCTACCATTTAATTTGGGTATTAGTATTGGAAATCAACATCATATCCTTTCTGCCCTGTAGTGATGGCTTATTATCTCAAATTAACTCAGGTTATGGTCATAAGTTGTACTTCTATAAAACACTAACAGGCAACAGTTATAAAGTTTTACAAGGAAAATATAAAATGAAATTAGCAAGGGAAAAAACATTCAGTTTTTGTAATAGTTCTGAACTAAGTTCTGCTTTTTATAATAACACTAATGTAACTTTGATGTCTATTTAGCCTCTATAAAAACCCATAATTTGTCAACTCAATCACATACAAATTTTTTTATAAATTCCATTTTTTAAGAAACTTTTTTATAACCTTTAAATATCTTTTACAATTTACCTAAACCTTTCCTTAGTTTTGCATTATAATCTCTTTCTATTTTGGGATCACAGTAATTTTTGCAAAAAAAAATTTATACTTTTGAACAGCACTTTAAAGGAGCTTAATTTTAGCCTACTTTGGGGCTATCCTAACATTGAGGGGGCAAGATACAATGAACACAACCCTTATCTGAGAGGAGGCTGGCCTTTTGACAAATCATAACCTGTTTTACACTTGAAGCTAATATTTGCTCCCTTTCTAAAAAACATTATTCTCTTTAGAAGTACAAGAAGACAGAGTTGTCATCTATTGTTTCCTGAGACTATTTGAATATCAGTTAACATAATATCATCACATCTGAAATGTGAATAAAATAGAAAGGCAGAGAGAGTTCTTAACTTCTTTCTTTGTGGAAAAAAATGGCAAAAGGTTTCCAAGTTCCACACTGCCTGCCTTTAAACAAATCAAGCTCTCCTTATTATCTTTCCAAAAGTCCATTTAAATTACCACCACAGGGTAAAGAATAACATAATTATTCATATACAACTTATCGATAACAGGTTATTTTACACAGTTAAAAAATATTAAATTACATAAATCTTCATCTAAATTCTCTGTTTTTATATACGTCTGAGAAAGGCTATCACTGCTAACAATTTCAGTTTGAAGAAACTAGCTTGTTAAAGTGTTCTCCTAAGCTTTATATTTAGAAGGCTTACACACTTGAAGAACATGAATACATTAAACGTACAAAAAAAATCCAGTAATAATCAGCATCACAGTTACATATCTATCTCCATGTTAATTTAGTTTTAACTTTTCAATCAAAATTCAGAATCATGGCTCCATGGGATAAGTATAATTGAGGGTCTACATAGATTACCAGCACAGATAAACAAAGGATAGTTTTAGACCTCTCATAAGAAACCATGCTAATGATCATAAATAGGCTTATTACCTGATGTACCAAGTACAACTCATATATAAAATAACAAAATGCTTAAGCCAACAGATGCAGGCCAAGTACAAATGGCCTAAACACCAAAAGTTTCACTGACCGTTATTGTATGCTTAATATCCAGAAACTATATTGAATAAGAGAGCACTCCCTGGTCACCCTGCCTGTATGAAACCTACACAGCTTTAATTCTACAAACATTTACATAATGTTTAAACAACACATAGGCAAATATATTTAGCCTTCAGAAATATACATATCTCTAGTCATAATTATTTAGGGTGTCAAATACACTATAATAATCTAAAAATAATAGTTGTTTATTTAACTAAAATTATGAAGTGATTATTTAAAACAGACAGGTACTTAAACACAATATTTTTAAGACTTAGTTTCCAAAGTAATGAAATCTTAACAGATGCAAAAAATTATCTTGATAAAACATAAAAATCTTAGTTCTTTAAACCAGTTATTTGTAAATATTATAAGAACTTTTAAGATATCCTTGTTATAAACAAAGATAATTAGATTCTGATTTTATATTGGTACATTAATTTTTGACCTTAGACAAATTCTTACATAACCATAACCATGTTAATTATAGCCAATTTAATCACACAAATTTCCTACAATTTATCTTCCATAAACGTTTTGTGACTTACTTAGACCCTCTACAACTTGTATACAACATTAGTTTTGTCCTCTTTATTCCAATCTTGGACTTTAGAGCAAAAATATTACTTTACCATACAAAATACATTCTCCAAAGAGATGTCCTCATATTCTTAACCTTTTTATATATTTTTTCCTACTTTCCCTTTTTGTCCTAAGTTTATATATTGAAACAATCCATCCAAAATCTTTAATTTACACAATGTATTCCTTTTTTTTCCAATACAATGAAATACTTTACACTTTCCACAGTATTTTAATCAAAAAAGTTTAAATTATTTGTATTTTTGCACATAGAATTACAACTGTCATTGAGAATTTTAACTCCTAGTAACCTTGTCTTTTAGTGGAGACTTAGAAACAAAGCAATCTTACACTATTTTTTCCATATACAATTTATGAGAATATGGCTGGACACAGAGGCACAAGCCTGTAATCCCTAGCTAGGGAGGCTAAGTCAGGAGGACCACAAGTTCAAAGAGAACCTCAACAAATTAGCGAGGCCCTAAGCTACTTAGGAAGACCCTGTATCGAAATAAAATATAAATAAGGTCTGGGGATATGGCTCAGTGGTTAAGCACCCCTGTGTTCAATCCCTGGTACCAAAAATGAAAATTTTAAAAAGGACACATTTAATAGACCAAAATATATGTTTTCTCATTAGAATCTAAGAGATAAAGAGTATGTGGATTTATGTTTAGCAATTGATGCTTCAGTATTTTAACTCACAAATGACTCAAATATTTTTCTTGAACAAATACATTTATAAATGTTTATCCCATTTATTTGAAACCCAGTTTACTCATTTTAAAACTATATTTAGATTACCCATGAAAACCAAGCTATCAGACAAGCATGGTTAATATTATAAGTTATTATTTCTGCCAAAGAAAAACCATAAAAATAATGGGTGTTGTACTGTAAACATCTTAACAGAGACAAATACAATCCCAACTGACTATTAACCTAAGCAAAAATTGTGTGGTTTTTTCTTTTCTTTTTTTTACTTAAAAAAGAATCTTTATGAGATATAATTCACATACTTCACAATTTAAGTTGTACAATTCAGCAATTTTTATGCTCTAATTTCTCCCCAGGATCCTATACCCTCCCTATCAGCCCTAAGTAACAATTAGCTTCATTTTTGTATATGTAGATTTTCCATTTCTAGGAATTTCTTTTTTTAATTATTTTTTTATTTATATATGATGGCAGAATGCATTACAATTCATATTATACATATACAGCACAATTTTTTCATATCTCTGGTTGTATATAAAGTATATTCACACCAATTCGTGTCTTCATACGTGTACTTTGGATAATGATGACTATTACATACCACTATCATTTCTAAACCCCTGCTCCCTCCCTTCCCCTCCAACCCCTCTGCCCTGTCTAGAGTTCGTCTATTCTTCCTCTGTTCCCCTTCCCTACCCCAGTATGAATCAGTCTCCTTATATAAGAGAAAACATTCAGCATTTGGTTTTTTGGGGTTGGCTAACTTCACTTAGCATTATCTTCTCTAACTCTGGGAGGTGAATAGAGAGCCTACATCTTGGGAGAAAATTTTTACTCCTCACACATCAGATAGAGCACTCCTCTCTAGGGTATATAAAGAACTCAAAAAGCTAAATATCAAAAAAATAAATAACCTAATCAATAAATGGGCCAAGGAACTGAACAGACACTTCTCAGAAGATAATATACAAACAACTAATATATGAAAAAATGCTCATTATCGCTAGCAATTAGAGAAATGCAAACCAAAACTACTCTTAAGATTTCATCTCATCCCAGTCAGAATGGCAGCTTTTATGAAGACAAACAACAATAAGTGTTGGCAAGGATGTGGAGGGAAAAGGTACATGCATACACTGCTGGTGGGACTGCAAATTGGTGCAACCAATATGGAAAGCAGTATGGAGATTCCTTGGAAAATTGGGAATGAAACCACCATTTGACCCAGCTGTCCGTCTCCTCGGTCTATACCCAAAGGACTTAAAAACAGCATACTACAGGGACACAGCCACATCAATGTTTATAGCTGCACAATTCACAATGGCTAAACTGTGGAACTAACCTAAGTGCCCTTCGATAGATGAATGGATAAAAAAATGTGGCATATATACACAATGGCATTTTACTCAGCAATAAAAGAGAAAAACTGTGTTTTAACGGGACTGGACTTTCAGCCTATGCTGCTATAATGTTGCAGCAGACCCCAGCTGCCTGCCATGCCTTCCTTCTAGGATTTTGTCTCACAGATTCAAAAAATGAAATCCATGGATGAGGAATAATGAGCATAAAAAAGTAGAATTTATTCAAATGAGGAGAGACAGAGCTTCTGCAAGGCAAGTGGGGACCAGATAGGGGTTGCCATTTAAGTGCACTGGTCTTAGGTACTACAAGTTACTGCACAGCAGCATTGAGCAATATCTATGCTAATCAGGTCTTGGAAAAGTGTTCAGGCTATTGGTTCAGCCCCTGACTTCTAAACAACTATCCCCTCTTAGCCTTTGAGATTCCACTTTCCTGTAACTTCCATTTGAGTCTGTCCCCTTGAGTGGGGACACCACTCAAGGATAAAGTCTTGGCTGCAAAGTTTGGAGTATTTCTGATTATTTTCATGGAGTCACCTTTACATTTGGAAAAAAATGTCTTAATTGTGGTGCATTAGTCTGACTGCCTGACCATTTTACTATCTATCATCTTACTCTTTAATAACTTTTAAAGATCTTTTTATTTTTATCTTACCTACAAATTTAACTTATTTGCCAAATATTTAAGTCATATGAGTTAAGACCTTTGAATTTGTGTTATCCTTAAATTTATGAGAGCTTATTTATTTATAAGCCAATTTTGTACCAGATGGACAAAATACATAAATATAAATACATAAATACATAAAAATAGAAAATAAGATTTTTTAGCTTTAGATTGATCATTTGACAGTTTTTTTAAAAAAACTTGTCTATTCCTATGATTACTATAGTCCTAAGCAATCCAAGATCTTATATATGCATTTCAAAGTTATAACTTGGTTAAAACAGCAGAAAATTTGTATCTCAAAAGGCACAAAGCTAAATATCATTAAGAGGGTGAAGGCAAAGGCCCAATGGAATCAAAAGGTTTACCAGGTGAGGCTTGTTAATTTGTTAATACAGGACTGTGAATATCATTACCTGTTTTAAGAACAATCAACCAAGGCACCCTTAAAAATGGAAATTTCTTTTGTAAAGCTTTAGGATTTAAAAAAAAAACATGTCTTGGAGAACTTATCTAGTTGGTAAATCCTTCTGACCTAACTTGCTTTATAATCAGAGATAGCCCTTCAAAGAGAAGGGCAAAGGGTACTTTCTATGCACACCCAACCTGGACAGTTTACTTAAGTTTTCCAAAGCTTTTTTTTTTTTCTAGCTTTAATTTACCACAGTCTTCAATCGTTTTAGAAATAGCTTGCTTTTATTTTTACATTTCCCACTGTATCAGAATTTAGAATGGCTGTTCCAAAACGTGTATATAATTTTTATTTAGTATATTTTATTGCTCAAGGACTCTAAATAAGTACTCAAAAAAACCAAGTTAGAAATATTAAACGTTGTACATTTTTTAAGTACTTGCAAGTTGAGGTGTGGTAATCATCAAACCTAAAACTAGTTAGAGTACCAGATGAGGTTGTTCTCCTCCCTTGAATCTATTTCCCATTTTAGTGGAGCTGCCCTTTCTCCTGATATTATAGCATTCTGAGCTGACAGACTTGAGTTTGGGACTAAAGGGGGCAGGCAAAGTTACAATGATCAGGAGAAAGAAATAAAAACTAACAACACAAATCTACACAATGGAGTGGCAGAGGAAAAAAAAATGCTAGCAAACAACATTCTGACAAGGGTTCTGACAAAGAATATCCAAAGTAACCAACTCAGAATAAACCAAAAATCATCAACCATTTCCAGGAGAGACTGTCATTGCCAGTCATCAGAATGGATTTTTTTTTAATTTTTGTTTTGCCTTTATCAAGTCAGTCATCATAAACAGACTAACACCCAAACTAAAAGATAACAGAACACATAAAACAATAGCATGAAACCAAAGTGCACTTTCAGGTACTTAGGCCATGCTGAATCTTTTTTCTAGTCATAATTTTATAGTTTTAAATACACACAGTCAAAATTCTCCCTAGGGGCAATGACTGGCACAGAACTAGCACTTTCCATTCTTAATGCAAATCACGACAGAGCTCTCACCAAACCAGCCTTGTTTCTCTGGGTACCTGACATCCCTTCCCTGTTAATTGGCACCACAAAATCACAGAATCCAAACTTCCCTGTCAGACAAATGGCAAAATCCCAAGTTGGTTTAAAAGAACTCTAACTGGCTCAAAAAAGCCCCTTCTGCCCAAAGTGGTACAAAAGAACTCAAATTGGCTTAAATGAGTACCAGACTAGGAAAAGGAAGGGGCAGTCCCAACATGCCCTCAGGAACAACACACCAGGGGTCAGACTTCAGGGCCCAAGAAGTCCAGAAGTGTGTTTCTCAGCTCCCCAATAATTCTGAAAAGCAGCTGGTACCATCCTGGAGGAAAAAGAAAGGGAGAGACCCCAAAATGAATGTACACAGGTCCCTGCTTTTTGGCCCTCTTCGTTTTAGGGTCAGCTAGCTGCCAGTTGCTAATGTCCTAATGGCTTGCTTTCTCCTGCTCCAAGCCAAAGCTGTACCTGAAATCCTAGGCCAGAGAAGCCTGATTTGGGGATTGGGTAAATCAGGTCCAACCCCTCTCCCCCAAAATTAAAAAGGTTGGAGGCACATGGCCAGACCTCATTTATTGGATACCCAAAGAGAAGTCTCTGGCTTAGGATTCCAATAACGTATCAAAAAAACACTCCACCTCAGTTGGGGGAAACCCAGCCCATAAACCTGCCTCCTTCTGGGTTGGGTACCTTCTTCAACTGGAAGAACCAGTGAAGCCAGCAGAAGGGGCTTTCAAACGTCAAAACAGAGGCAGAGCCCTGAAGCACTGTCATTGGAAGCACCCTGATTCACTGTAGTTGATATTATGATTTGAAACCCCAACAGATTTTGTTCATATATTAATGTCAAATCACCAACGTGGTGAATCCAGCGCAGGCACACTGAGCCATGACGTGAAAAACAAAAAACAAACAAACAAACAACAAACAAAAAAACGAAATCTACCCAATCGCTCTACAAATGGGAACTTTCCAACGTCACACAACCAGCGCAGGTGCACTGAGCCCTGGCGCAAAAACTGCTGTTTGCTCCCAAAATGTAATTGGTGAGCAGGGAGATTCCCAGACCAAACTTAAAAACCTGCCAGGTCGAAAACTCCTGGTGGTTTCCTCTCTTGAAGGTGACCTGCTCCAAATGGAATAAACTTTCTGTCACACTAAATAAACTGTTCTTTTAATAAGTCTCTTGACCAAAATCTGTCTCTCAACAAGACGAAAAGTGAGGAGTGATATTACCCAGTAACAGTTGTAGATTTTGCAAATGATTTAACCAAATTTGTCATTTCTCTGTTATTCTAGTCACAGTGTTAGGATACAGAACCATAAAGAAAATCTAAGGATGCTTGCTCAGTTTATCTCTAGGACTCAAAAGGAAATGTTAAGGGAGGACCTAATCCACTCCCCAGTAGACTAGTTTTGTCAAAGTGTTGGGTTGCAACAACATAATCTAACTGTACAACAGTAACCTGAAATGGAAACAAGAGCCTTAACAATAGTCATAGAGACTGAAAACTCTGGGGTTCCCAAGGGTGCCCTTACTAGAAATGTGGCTTTGTTTCATTGCCCTTTAAAAAGCCACTCAAACATCACTCCTTGATACTGAGCCTAGTTAGGCATATAAATAATTATGTATTATGAGCCATTAAGCATCAGAACGAGGTCAGCCAGGGAGACTGAGTGCATTCATTATTGTGAGTGTCCAGGGAGTCACTAAAGTGGATTTCAAGGGAGAAAACACAGAGCTGCTGCTTTCAAAACTAAACTAGGAATATTTCAAGATATTAGAAAATAATACATCAGTGAACTTCCGAATGCTAAGATAATTCTAAATCTTTTGAATACTGATTGGAAAGCAACTTAATGGAAGCATTTACATGGAAATGTTGAAACATAGATATGTCATCAGGTATTACTTCTGTATTAAACTAAAGCTATCCATTTGCATCTCCTTTTGCAAGTGGACACATTCCTAATGCAAGGAAGAACCACCAAATTGACCTTGGACTTTGCCTGTATGTCTTTGATTAAATGAAATTTTAATAATGTGGTCATTTCTCTTCTTTGGTTTCATTTCTCACCAAAGAAATACAAATCCTGAAAAGGTTAATGTTAGCTCATTCTGGCTCTTAATATAATTCTCTGCTAACATTTCCATTTTCAGAAAGTTGCTATGTCATTTTCCTCATATATTAATAGCAGTGTGCTGTTATGACACATGTATGCATGAGACATGTATAACAGCAATATATAGACACAAAGATGGAGATAAAAATAAAGATGAAAATACATAAGTTTCTTCTGCAAAGATGGAACAGCATTGAAAGTCTTTACCTAGTCCCTACATTAAGACTCAATCATGAGCAAACTATTGTTTTCTGACAATAGGCATCCTAACATCTTGTGAGACAGAATTCTAGCATTGTCAGAATGAGTTGGTTGATTTTGATTATAATAATATATAGCCATCAGAGGCTATTTTGGTGCTTAAAAAATCTTAATGTTAAATAGACTATTGATAATTCATCTCCCTCCCATAACTTCTAAAGGTTCTGATTCAGTGAACTAAGACCCTTCTGACAAGGTGGAATTAAGTGTACCTATAGAATAGAAGTCACACATATTAGGACTTATATTCTAATGAACAACTTTCCAGTGGGCATTATTAGGGAAGAGCAATAGTTAACATTAAAAATACCACAGGAAAATGTTTTTTTAATCATGGATTTAGAAAAAATAAACTTGAAAAGAACTGTGAAACAAGTAGAACTTAACATGTATTGATCCTCTGCAATGTGCTTTGTATTAAAAGCTTTCACACCAGATATTTAGGTTGTCTCATATAATTTTCACATCTTCATACCACAGAAACATGCATCTCGTTTTTTCCCATTTTTCAAATACAGATAGTTTGAGGTCGTTGTGACTACTCCAAGCAACTTCATGCTAATGCTAATATTCTCCTCGATAATAGGTGTTATACAAGGTTTTGGAATAATATGCTGCAGGGCCTAATCTTGGACCCTCATGGAGGAATGCTTATCTTGTTCTTTGTGCAACAGGAAAGTTCTAACATAGAGGTATGTTTGGGGACAAAGCGCTGTCAGAACACTGACAAGCACAGTTTCCTTGCTCCTTTGACAAGAAGTTATTCCCCTGTTGGTGTAGGATCGGGCTATGCAGCAGTTTCTAGACTCCTGGTATCTTGATTTCTGTAAGATATATGTACGTGTTACCCCTGGCCTATCATGATTGTTATATGTAAATAGGTACATACCCACTATAAAAATTATTATTGCTGCGCAATAAAGTAGATGCTGTTCTCTGAAACCATCTCCAGAGGGATTTCTCTGATGTCTCTGCATCCTCAAGCTCCCTACAGTCAATGCTGGAAGGATAAGCCCACCCAGCAAGAATAGAATTGAAATTTCTGGAAAGCCTCTCATTCATACTCTCCCCTGCCCCCCTCCCCACACCCTACCCTGTCCCTCTGTGTATGTCTTCCATAACACACACACACACACACACACACACACACACACACACCTCCATCACTCCTTCCCTTCCTCCTTTCTTCTCAATAGACAATAGAGCAAGTAGAGACAGTAGTGTATTATAGTTATTTTTTTACTTACTTTTCAGGAATAAAAAATAAAAAAGTTATTTTTTAAAAATAAAAAAGTTCCAAAGATCTATAAAGAGAGGCACAACTTCTACTACTCATATTTCAAAAGATGTAAAGCATAGATAGCTCCAGGCCTAAATCCACAGTCTCCTAACACCAGAGTTAATCAAAAGATTCATAAGCTTTAAATAAGATCATAAAAAATAAATAATGGCAGTCAGAAATATGCCTACCAAATGTATTAAATGTATTTTTGATTCTTAGTAACTTGTTATTTGGTCAGAAAAAGAGCAAAGAAAGAGTCCTCTGTTTCTATTGAAGGGATTGAAAAAAAATTAAAGAATAATAAATAATAAAATTTACCTTTCTGCTAATGTGAAAGTTGAGAGGCTCCATCTTCATTAAGGAAGGTTTCATTAGAAATTGTGCAGGTTATTCTTTCTCAAGATTTTGACTTTCTCAATTACTCCTTTTCTCTCATAATGTCAATCTCCTTCCCCCACCACTAATTCCTTGCAGATAAGTATGCCCGTCTCCTCCACCCTAACAAGCAAAGGCAAGCAACTGAATCCCCAGTGATCTTTTCTCCTTCCAGGTCTTTCCCCTGAGCATGGTGTCCCCCATCGCCAAGCTTCTCAGAGCAGCAGTCTCAGCCACTGCTTCACTTCTCTGCAAGTTCACCCTCAGTCCTGCTGGGAAATGACATATTCTTCACCTCTCACCGGAAGCTCTTTTCCTCCTCCTCTCCCGTGTTGGTATTTTTCTTACCACTCTGTTCCTACTTAATCTCATTGTGATTTCCTCATTTTCTAACCCCTTAAATATAGATATTCCTTAAGTCTGTGTCCTTGGACACCTTCTTATTTTGTTCCTTGTGATCTGGTATGAATTTCCAATTGTAGGATATCAAAAATATTGAACTAATATATTCCCACCCCCCCCCAGAAATCTGCCATTTTCTCCCCCATATTATCTAATGACATTTATATTGCAGTAGGATGATTCCAGCTGCTATAATGGATGGTCTCTCAAAATCTTAGGTGCTTGGCACAATGAAAGTCAAGGCTTACATATTATATAGTTCAAAATAGAGATTCCTCATCTAGAGGCCACTCTCTGCCAGTGTGATTCAAACACCCAGACACCTTCTCTCAATGACTCTGCCATCTTTAATGACTGTCCTTCAAAGTCATTTAGCATGTCTTCAGTGAGCCATTAGAAGGGAAAAAAAGCACAGAAAGTTGGACAAAAGTGATTTTTTGGTCAGTTCTGAAGTGATGCATATCACTTCTGTTCATATTCAATGAACTAGTACTCATTACATGGCCACATATTAAGGAAGGTATATTAGTTGGCTTTGGCTGCCTAAGAAAATACTATAAATTATGTGGTTTAAACAACAGAAATGTATTCATTACAATTTTGGAAGCTGGAAAATTCAAGACCAAGGTGCCAGCTGATTAGTTTGTTGGTGAGGGCGTCTTTCTGACTTGCAGATGGCCAGCTTCTCTTTGTGCCTTCACATGGAGATTGTCTTAGGAAAAAGAATTGTCTCTTTTTCTCTCCCTCTTTTAATAATCCAATATGGTCTTTTTTAACCTTACTTTCCTCTTAAAGATCCTATCTCCAGACACAGGCACATTGCAGTTTAGGATTTCAACATATAAATTTGGCAGGACACAATTGAGTCTTTAGCAGGAGGTTAGGACATACAATTAAGTGGTATTCACAAGAAGAAGAGGAGATCAGTGTGACTAACAGGCTTTACCATATTCTACCTTTCTACCCATCAAAAATCCACTCTACTCTTCTTTCCACACAGAGCCCAAGTATTCTCTCCTTAAGGCATAGAAGTCAACATCCCATCCAATTACTGAATCCAGCTCTAAGTCAAGGGGGTCTGGAAGACACATGTTTCTTCCCATCAAGTATGGAAATGTTGCTCATGGTTCAGTGATTTGTAACATAAAAACACAAGTTGTTTGACCTCCTCAATACACACACACACACACACACACACACACACACACACTCTCTCAGTCACATCTACCATGTATGGTAAACAGAGGCACGATAAACACAATGTCACAAGCCGTCCATGGCCTGTGGGTGGATTGTGTTGCACATAGTAGCCTCTTGAGGGGATAGGTCTGGCACTGGGAACTCCCTGTCAGGGACTGATCACAAGATGCAGGTGAACCTCCCCCTCTAGCTCTGCCTAAGATCCCACACAGCACCTAATATGGGTTTGACTTGCCAAGATGTCAATCAATCTGCTGACCAGAAGACATCATGAAGCAAGACTCCACCCTTGAAACCCTATCCCTGTTCCTGATGTCCCCAGCTATAAAATAAAGGAAGTAGGCTCAGTCTCTCTTTCCAGTGTGGAAGCTTGTCCCTTAAGCTCAAAGAGCTGCCCTGCCCTCGATTACAAAATTATTTCTGTGTTGTGTGATTTTTCGCCACCTTCTTCTTAGTTTAATGTTGCAGCCAGCCTGTTTAAACCCAGTTTGTCTTGTCTACGCAGGTTGTGGCAGAGAACAATAAACATTTTAATTTGTAAAAAAAAAAGGAATTGGAGAAAGAATCACTAGTCTACAGCAAGGATGAAGTGCTTCCAGAAGGGAATTATGAAGACATTCAGTCCTGGGGATGGGCAGTTTCTAATCAGGTCCTGATTCTGCTCTCTGTGGTGAGTTCCCTTGCCTGTTGTTCTTTGTGTAACCTGGCTTCGCCCTTCAGAAGTTTCTTCCCTGTGCATTATCCTCAATGGCCACTTCTGAAGCGAGGGTTTAGAAGCATGTACTTGGGGGTGGGGGGTATAGGGCTTTTGTGACTGCTTCCTACCCATGTAAGTTTATGTTGCGATGGCAAATGGTGGGACATCTGCAGTTGAAGGGAGAGATAAAGAGTGTCCACGTGCTTCTGCCCTTTTCAACGTTTTATTCACTCAAATCACTCAATACAATTTCACTCTATAGGTTCTTAATCAAGAAAATGACAATTCTTAATGCTAGGCACTGCAATAGACATAATCAATTCACAACAAACAATTCTAGATTAATTCTAAGCACTGCAAGCACACTCAATCATGACAGGCTCATGACAGACATTCCCTCTGCATGCTAAGTTTAAGTATCAGATCAAAAGTCCCAAGCCTTAGGCTTTAAGTCCAGCAGATGCACACTCACTCAGACCTTGGTGATCAGATCAGGAACCAAGGCAGGCTTCTCCTGGGGTGGAGCTTACAGCTGGCTGAGGAGGCGGTCATAGGGAGAAGTCCTGTTCTCACCAGAGTCAAGAGGCTGCTGCAGAGTTTGAGAGCAGTGAGAACAATGCAGAGGATCGGGCAGATGAGAAGAGTTGGGGTGTCAGTCCAGATCCTCATCACTTCTCAGGCTTGTGTGCATCAGTGTTGGCTGGCTGAATGTCTGCTGATGTGCTCCATCATTTATACCAAATTTTGGGGCCTTTGACTCCCCTTTCAATACTTATCAGTTGCCACCCTGCTGTTAAAACCTTCTGGTCTGGTGGTCTCCACCCTGATTTTCTCGCCTTTCCCTTTTACCAGGTGAGGACTGCCTGCCAGAGACTTCACTCTGAGTTTATCAGGGTGGGAGAAAGTGACTTTTTGTGCCAGAGGGCCGTACTGGAGGGCTCCTTTAGGCGTGCCTGGTGAGACTGCAGGTTTCAAACTGGAGTTTTAAAATGGAGTTGCTTAGGCTCAGGCCTAAGGCCATCCTTACAGTTTAGTGTAATCTAAACTTGGTGTTTATTAAAAAGGCTTATCCTATTTGTAATATAATTTCCTCCAATAATTTCTAAGCATCCAGATTATTTGTTTCCAGTCATTTCCAAGAACCAATAATCCCAACTCCATGGTCTTTCCTAGACACAGTGTGCTGTAATTCTGTCTCTCACCACAGGAAACCCAGCATCAAGCTTCCCTCTTTTTCAATGTCATATGGGCTAACATGAGGCTCACTGCTCCCAACTCACCTTCACTGCAGGACTGAATCTCAACACATCCTTTCAGTTTTACCTTTTACTGTGTGAGTTCTAGAAGCTTCCTGGCTTCATCAGTATCTTTGCTGTCTTAAGGCTGGGGCAGCATACTTTAAGTTCTATTGCTAGAGGATTATTTCAGGTGACAATTTCTTTAGTAGTTAGAATATTTGTTTAGTCAGCTTTTTTGCTGCTGTGAATCTGACCAGAACAACTAGAGAGAAGGAAGAATTTATTTGAGGGCTCCCAGTTTCAGAGGTCTTAGTGCGTAGAAGGCAAGTTCCATTTCTCAGGCTCGAGATGAGGCTCAACATCATGGCAGAGTATGTGGCAGAGGGAAGCTTCTCACATCATGGTGATCACGAAGCAGAGAGAGAGACTCCACTTTCCAGATATAAATATATACACCAAAGCCACAATCTGATTCCCACCTCCTCCAGCCACACCCTAACAAATACCATTAGATCCTGAAACAACAAAACTCCAAAATTTGTGTGGCTTCTTTTTTCTTCTCATTTATATAAAATCTAAAGCTGATATTCATCTCCAAGCAGTGATCCTGGTTCCAGTGTTCATTCCATAGGTGGCTCTGCAACTTGTCAACATATGGCATCCAAGGTTGCCATGCTCTCTGAGTCTGAAGTAAAACTGTCTGGAGGGTTAAACATGACACTGTGTGGGGCCAATTGTGGAGGTGATACACATGGGTTCTGCTCACATTCCATTGATTAAAATTCAATCCTAGAGTCACCTTAACTACCTGGGAGGCTGAGGAAATATAATTAATCTACTTTGTAATGGATTATGTAAATTTGTAACAAATATGTCACAAACTCCTTCCAACTTTCATCTTTTTCCCAAAATTACTAGTCACCAAGTCTCTTGTTTACCTGATTTCCACAGCATCTTCTGTACCCATGCCCTCCTTCCCATTCCCTACTCAATATCCCTCAGTTAGTTATCCTGATCCATCCATCCATTCATTCACTTATTTAATAAACATAGTTTCCTCACAGCTGGATCTTACAGTCTAACTGAGGGTAGATAGAAAGACACACAAACAAACAAACAGGTATATCACCATTTGAACTAAATACAGACTAACCTGGGAACTCTGGAGCATGTACGTGGGGTGGGGTTGGGGGGTTTCTTTGAGTTTAATTTTGAATGTTGAGCACAGAGGACAAAGGAAAAGAGGAGGGTCTCTTAAGCAAGGTGAAAGAAATCCAAAAGCATTGATTAAATATTATTCAGATATCTTACCAAATGTATTCATCAATTGTTGTTGACTTCAAATATCAGAAAAATATAAATAAAAAGTGATTTAAATTGGCAATCTTCAAACTGGCATTTTAAAATCCTGGGAGTACAAAGAGACTTTTTAAGAAGCACTGGAATGTGGTTTACACTATGAGATCACAGTCCAGATCCTTCATTTCTTCATGTAATTTTTCCTAAAACATGTCTGCCTGGGGAAATACCTGAATTTCAGGCATTCTTCTGGCTCTTCTCTCTCACCACAATTCCTCTCTTCATAATCTCACTTCTACTTCATAAAACAAAGACATTCCTCCTATCCATCAAGATTTGTAGTGAAACATAGCTTTGGAGTGCTAAGAATGATCATATGCCAAGACAAACTGATGGTTACAATGCCGGTTTCAGGCTGAGAAAGTGAATGACCCTTCTGACTGCATTAAAAATCCCCATTGTTATATTTAGATAACTTTCAATTCTTTGCTTTCAATAAAATTAAAGTCGGACCTAATGTCGGCTGATAATCATCAAAAATAAATTTTCAATATTAGAGCAATTATTCAGGAGCTCAAAGAAATAAGACACCATCAAAACAAAATAGCTTCCATTCCCCTCTACATATACAAATAAACACATTTCTCAGCACTTAAATCCATTAGAGCAAATAATATGAATAGAATGGTTGATGGGCTCTGTCTCATTTGGCAGTAAATAACGTTCATGCACAAATACAGGAACCAATGTCTCAGCTTATTATCTTTGGCTGGCTCCTCATGATCACAAGATAGATGTTCATGTTGGAGTACCACATCAAAGCTAAGAAAATGTACCTCCCCAAATAATCTCTTTTTTTAGGGCTAGGAAAAATTACCCAGGGGCCTCACCCACCAAGCCTATTCTGTGTCTCCTTGGCCATATCTAGGTCTCATGGCTATTCCCTAAACCAATCATAATTTACCTCTGGATCCAGATAGAAGCCAACAAATACCTGGAAAAAAATCACAATTCTATTAGCAAGACTAAAATATTGGGCAAGCAACCAACAAAGTCTGCCCCACTGAGGTAATTATGATAGGTTCCACTGTTCTTCCTTTCTCCAACCTGTTTCATCCTCTATCCACGGATATTGCAACCATAGATTTGCAGCTTAGACAAAAAGCAGACCACCTCATTCTGCTCATAATAAAATCTTCAAAGCTTCTTGTTGAATATTTCTGTACTAGGAGATGTGGAGGATAATAACTCTCAAAATAAGAATTTCATTCTTATTTTCAAGGAAGGTCAGAGGCATTAGAAAATGTGTGTATAGAGAGGATGGGAAGGTAACTCAGAATCAGTTAAGGGGTATCTTGCATATAATACCAAGAACTGGTTCATGTAGAATGAAGGCTAGCTCTTCCCTCTAACTGTACACAATGTTGTAAACTCTTGGGAAAAGAATGAAACACATTTATCTTTGAGAGTTATTACCCTCTACAAGTCCTAGCACAGTTCTTTGCATGTAATTTAATAGTCACTGAAATTTATTGAGTGTTTCCCATTGCCAAGCACTATTCTAAATGTTCTCTGTACAATAAATGATTTAATCCTTCCCACAAGGGAGGTCTTATCATCTCCAATCTATAAGAAATGAAACGGAAGTGCAGAAAATTGAAGTACCTTACCCAAGGTCACAGGTGTAGGTGATGGTTTGCACTCATCATGTAAAACTGCTTCTAGTTACCATTCAGTAACTGGTTATCTAATGCAACATGAGGGAAGGTCTCTGGATAGATTATTTCAACTTGATACCCAGAAAACTAGGATTGCTGATTGCTAGTTATATTTTCAGGAACAGTGATAGATATTTTCACATGCATTAGTATGTGGTCTTATGGTTTGTGGTTTTATTGGTTTATTCAATTGTGTTTTTTTCCCATTTTGCAAATGTGGAAAGTTAAATCTAGAGATATTAAGTACTTTAGCCTATATCAGCAGTTAGTAATTATTAGGGATATTTTGTTTTTCATTACATCTAGCTAATAGGGTGCTGACAGATGTGAGTGGTGTGAATACAACATGATATTAAGAGATTAATTCTACAACACGGGCCCACTGTTCTAATCCCCATATACTTTCTTTTCCAAGAAGCAATTTATCTGCAGCCCCACCTGGTTTAAATGGACAAGATATATCACAGTCCTCAGCAAATGAACAAGTAATTTGCTGAGAAGGCAGGCATAAAATAAATTGGATAAGAAGAAACCAGTTATCCTGAAGGGGGAGACCTTTGTGACCCTTTTCACAGACCAGATCCTAGACTTCTGGGAGATAATGATAATTCGTCCAAACCATAAAACTCATAAAAATGTATGGTTAAGATTTCAATTGGAACCAGTGGACATGGGCCAACGTGACCTAGAGTTTCCATGGAAGTGAGGACTTGAAAGTCTGATGTCATCCTGCTGTCAGTCAAGTGTCAAGAGGTAGACTGGGCAGGACTCTCTGGAAAATTCTCTGAGGTCCCCAATGAAACTGAAGTGAAGGAAAGTCATACCTTCCCTCTCCTCTCTGAGAGAACCCACTCCCTCCCTTGTGAGTGTCCTCTTTTTCCTTTTCCTATTCCTTCCATAAATTCAGTACAAATGTTACTCTGAGACATGTCTGAAATGTTTCTGACTTGATGACAAGATTTACGGTTTTAAGGGAGTGTGCTATGGTTTGGATGTGAGGTGTCCCCCAAAAGCTCACATATGAGACAATCCAAGAAGGTTCAGTGGAAAAATAATTGTGTTGTAAGAGTCTTAATCCAATCCGTGAATTGATCCCTTGATAGGGATTAACTGAGTGGTAACTGAAGTGGTGGGGTGTGGCTGGAGGAGGTGGGAATTGGGACCTGGCTTTGGGTATATATTTGTATATGGCGAGTAGAGCCTCTCTCTGCTTTCTGATCATAAAGTGAGCTGCTTCCCTCTGCCATGATGTGCTGTCTCACCCTAGGCACTAGGAACAGAGCCTGCTGGCTGTGGATTGAGACCTCTGAAACAATGAGCCTCAAGTAAACTTTTCCTCCTCTATAATTATTCTGGGTGGTTCCTTTTAGTCATAGCAGAAAAAAAAACTGACTAAAACAGGGGGTGTCTTCCTGCTGCCTCAGTTTCCCAGAAGACCCCAGCCCCATAACACTATCAGGTCCACCCTCAGGAGTTCTATCTCTTCTCATTTAAATAAATAAATCCTGCTCTATTCACTCTTGCCTTTTGTTGTTGTGCATAGATTTTATTCTTCAAATTTATAAGACAAGAACCCAGAAGGGAATTGGTGAGGCCTGCAGCCTGAACAAACCCCATCTGCCAGCAGAAGTGTGGAATCTGGTTTTATCTCAAAACTCCAGTTTTATATCTGCGAATATGAACAATACAATCACTTATGAAATGAGGTAAAACAAATGAAATGACCTCTTTCCGATAATGTGGTGGAGCCCACAGGAACTGTGGCATGTTGGAAAATCTACCCTCCATTTATATTTTATAGAGATTCTATTGAGTCTATTGTTTGACCAAGCTCTGTCAACAGGGAAATTTCTCTTTGTATTCTTAAATTTTGTATGTCGACATGCGTTACTGTGAGGTAACTTGTTGTGAATTCTTAGGTCTGTAAAACATTTAAAGGAACAATGACATGACCAGGCTCAGTGGTGCACATATAGAATCCCATCTACTCAGGAAGCTGTTGCAGGGAGATCACAAGTTCCTGCGTGACCAGTCAACTTAGCAAAATCTTGACTCAAAATAAAAAACAAAAGGATTGGAAACCTATGTAGCTCAGTGGTATAGTGTCCCTGGTTTCAAATTCTAGTACTTAGAAGAAAAAAAATTAAGAACAATTGCATATATAAAATTGATGTCCTGTGTCAGAGAATTTACTTAAAATGTTGGGTGGACTTGATACTAGATCTATACCTTCCTTCTCCTTTTCAATCTCTATCTCATGTCTAGAGTTGTGTTACATACAGGAAAATCCAAAGAACTGTTCAACATGTGACCATCATATGAGGAAGCTTTGATCTCACTGAATAAATATTTCGATCATTAAACAAATATTTCATCAAATTTTTGTGTACATATATTGTTATATTGCAAACACACACACACACACACACACACAAAGTCCCAAGAAATCTTAAGACATCAAAAACTTTGTAAAAGTCAATTTCAACAGATGTGAGTAGAGCAATACTCATGATACAAAACTGTTTTCCCTGGAAGAATTTTAGTAACAAGCATAGTTTTTACAGCAGAATATTCTGTGTTTGCTGTTACTGCGATATCAGGAGTTGACAGCCAGCATCTCATTGGGAGTTCTTCTTTCCCAGGGGAATCCAAGCCACCCTAAAACTTAAAATCTCAAATAATTAGTGAATAACAAAACACAAATACTCAGAAATATATTTACAAAAGGCGAAGCCCCTGATAGGTCTAGTCCATATGGATTCTGGAACTAGACAAAGACAAAATTACTCTGGTGGATTATTTAAGGGGGTACATCAAAGTAAGGGATATGGTTTCAAGGGCAGAGTCTTGCTTGGTGATGTCTTGTAGCCAGCAGGTTGATTGACATCTTGGCAGGTCACACCCATCTCAGGTGCTGTGTGGGATCTTGGCAGAGCTTGAGGGGGGAGTCAGGTGGTCAATCCCTGTGGGGGTGCCACAGGAGGTTCCCAATGCCAGACCTATCCCCTCACAAGGCTACTATGCACAGCATAATGCACACACAGCCCATAGATGGCTTGTGACACTGTGAGTTAAAAATAATAATTTTCAGGATTAAAGATGGCAAAAGCAAATGTAAAAATCTTCCTCCTTTGATCTTTAATCCACATATTCAGGAACTGTTTTTCCCTGTATCATTTTTGCCCTTCAGTTTGCAATTTTGCCTCTACTGAAGTTCAAAAATCTCTAAAGGCAAACAAGAGAACAAAGGAACACAATGATAGAGTGCCACAGAATGAAAGAACGGAAATGCCACAGAGCATGAAGCCACAATACTGCTCTGCCACATGCAAAGGAATGGTTCCCAATTGTGATGGGCATTTTAACCATGGAAATCCACTTAATGGCAATTTTCCCCGTAATTAATTAAGTTGTATCTAAATCATGTAATGAAAACTGTTAGGGAAATGCATGTATAATCAAAAGCTTTTCTTATGTGTGTCATACCTAAATGTCTTAAGAGACCATAATCATGATCAGAAAGAAGGAGTCAACAAAGGCTTCATGAAGAGGTAGAGTTTTAAGATAGGTCATGAAATGAAAAGATAAAATGTTCCTATTGAGGTACTAATGAAAATACTACTCTCCACAGGGAACAGTATTTATCAGAAGAGTTCAAAGGTAAGAAATGGATCTGGAATGGGTATGGCAGCAAACTGATTGAGCCAGTATGGTCATCTAGAATTACCAGAAGTTATGGTAGATATCATTAACCACCAACAGGTAACAAAAGTCAGTGGTAAATAACAGCTCTAGGGAGCCTCCCACTCACCCAATCTCAATACTAGTTTCCAATAAAAATAAGTCTCAATCTGAATTTGTCTATACCTATAAACATTAAGTAAGCAAATAACCAGAAGTGAGTTTTATGAGGTTCAGTTTGAACTCTTTTTAGGCATTCTGCTCACGACTAGCATGAGGGATAGGGTAAAGACAAAAGCAATAATATTCCAAAGACAGAATCAACCAGCCATGTGTTCAACATGAGGCATCCAGACTTTTCTGAAAATGAGGCCGCCCACAGGCAACATTTTGGAATCGAGTCTCAGGCACCATTCCAAAAAGAACACATCACCAGGAGGCCTGCTAGATTCTTATACAAGGTCCATTCCAAGCCACATATCTTAAACATAATTCATTTCAACTAGTAAAACTTAAACTCTAACATTTATTTTGCTAAAGTTACATGGCATCCTGTTGATTAGAGCTTAAAGACAGTTGAGGAAGTCCTAGGAGCTCTTGCTGTTCAGAGTACCCTTTTAATTAAATACCAACCACACCACCACCCCTAAAGTATGCTTTTTCTCTTCAAGCAACTAACCACTGCCTGTGTGGGGTAAAACTAATTAACACACTCCTGAAAATCACATTGAAGTCTGATGAAGGATTTTGAAAAGTACATTACCACTGACCAAACAGGTGAAAAGAGCAATAAACCCTTTGGTGGAATGGTATTTGAAGTAGAGTGAATGTTGGCAGATGTAATAGAACAAGAAGATGCCAGATTATGGCAAGTGCTGACTGTCAAGAGAAGTAGATTCAGTAGGCATAAGAGAACCATCGAAAAGGTGGCTGAGTAGTAACCTAAGAAAGCAGCATTTAAGAGCACAGGCTCAGAAAGAGGACTCCTGAGTGTGAACACTGATTTACCAGCTACTTACTAACTGTATGGACTTGACAAATTGTCCTATGCCTCAGAATATTTGCTCATAAAACAGGGATAATTCAAATACCTAATTCATATTTTGGGGACTTGTTAATTATAAAAATATAATTATATTCTTATAATATATATAATTATGTTCTTATAATAGCATCGGTACTCATTAAGTGGTTAATAAATAGTAACCACTAACATAAAGAGATATGAGTATACACCTGTAATCCCAGCAGCTAGGGAGGCTGAGACAGGAGGATCACAAGTTCAAAACCAGCCCCAGCAAAAGTGAGGCACTAAGCAAATCAGTGAGACCCTGTTTCTAAACAAAACACAAAATAGGGCTAGGGATGTTGCTCAGTGGCCAAGCACCCTGAGTTCAATCCCTGGTACCCCACACCCCCCAAAAAGAGTATAAATGATGGTGTGGATGCAGAGATGTAAGATAAGACAGCACTTATTTTGAGCTGCAGCCAGTTCAAAATTCAGGACCCTGGAGTGATGATTAGCCCAAGGGTTAATTAACATGTACTGGACATCTCCTTGCCATCTACACAGTAATAATGGCTACTTATTGGGCTCTCTCCCATTTTTTCCCCAACATGCTTTATTTTACATTTGCAGGATTGAATTAGCCCCTGCGCTAGGTAGCAAATTCATAATCACCAAAATGGAGCCCTTATTCAGCTGTAATGCTGGTTCTTTCAGAACTGACTGCCTGGTCTAGCAAATTCTGGAGTGAACTTAACAAAGAGGTGGAAATGCCGTAAGACATGATAATATACAAAATTCTGATCTGCAAATGAACTTCATGTTATCTGTTGTGTAGAAAAGGGTCATAATAGCTAAATATTGCTTTATGACTAGATAAAAATAGCATCTAATATGCATCATCCTGGAAAAATGTTCCACAGTTTTAAGGCTAAAAAAATGGCTTCAGTCAGAAACTTCAAATTTAAGGCCAAATTAACACTTCAAAAAACTCCAAATATAAGGCTTTGAATTTGCTAATTTTAAAGTGACTTCCAGAGTTAAAGGGTTACTATTAAATGTATTATATGGTAAAACCACCATGGATATTATTTCAAATGACATTCATTATAAATGTTTATCGATGGTTATAATTTTGATATCTTAGATGAAAACTATCTCACCATGTAATGGCTAAATAATATAGATTAATCTTTCCCTATTGCATTATAGTCCAGTTGTTCTAGGCTGGCAGCACCTCTCTGCTCACATGGACATCCTGAGATTCACGTGTGCACCCCCTCATACCTTGAATACGGTCATGCCCAAGAGCATTGGCCTTGACTTCGTGGGCAATGCTAGACATGTCTGTGACATGTCTGTGCTCGAGTTCACAGGTGTCTAGAAAATATCACTAGTCCTTAAGTGGATAAGAATTGTAAGTTGAATACATAACTTCCCCTCGTATCTCCCTTAGTCCACTGTTAGTCACATGGCCACACCTAGCAACAAGGAAGAGTGGGAAATGTAGTCTCTCTGCGGATGGTCATATAGCCGTGAATTAGCAGGGCTGGGCTTGTAGTTCAGTGGTAGAACTAACTAGCATGTGCAAGGCACTGGGTTCAATTCTCAGCACTGCATATAAATAAATAAATTAAATTAAAGTCCATTGACAACAACAAAAAATTTTTAAATAAAAAAGAGACAATTAGTCTGCTATCATCTGCCCTTCTAACCATCAAAATACCCTACACACACCATTCTTTCCACACATGAAAGTCACCCTATCTTCCCCAAGGAAAAATATTCAAGGTCTCATCCAGTTATTGCAGCCAGCTCAAAATTCAGACCCTAGAGTGAGGAGCAGCTTCTCTGTCTGGTTCAGAGTGGCTCCTGATCTAGAAATGCGAAGATTTGAAGAGAAGTTAAGACATGTCATCTTCATCTCTCCTCATATACACAGAATCCATTTGCAAACCAAAAAGCGATAAGTCAAATTAAAATTTTCATTTTGGAAAAAGGAATGGGAAAGAACTGCAAAGGCACTGGAAGGTCAGTGGTTTGTGTAATCCCTGGTTCATCTCTCTAAAACCTCCTTTGTCTCATTGAGTTGCTTAGCGCCTGGCTGTTGCCAAGGCTGACTTTGAACTTGCAATCCTCCTGCCTCAGCTTCCTGAGCCCCTAGGATTATGGGCATGTGCCACCGCACCCAGATTTTCCTTTTTAATTTTATTTTTTTGAAGTGCTGGGAATCGAATGCAGGGCCTTGTGCATGCTAGGCACGTTCTCTACCACCAAGCTACATCCCCAGCCCTCCTCCCTTTCTTATGACACCTTGTTACCAGCATCAGAGAGACAACGACTACATTCAGATTTGTGTTTTCACCAGTGTTTGTGCTCTAGAAACTTAAAATCACTGGTGGTAACTTTGTGACCATCACTGTCTCTGAGGAAGTAAGTTAACAGAGTTGTCAGTGACTTCCTGGAGGCTGCTGAGATTTACAGACCCTCACTGCTGAGCTCTCAGCACTCCTGGGCAAGATCAGCAATAACAACATTCCTGTTCTTTATTTCTATAGTCCTCATAATGATCACGAAGCCTTCTGATTCTGTGTGTTAAAATGAATTACTCTTGGCAAACGAGTTGACTTTTATTTTCTTGATCAAACCCAAACTGTTACATCAAACTGAAGTCATTATCCTATGTAAGATCCACCATTATATTATCCAAAACAAGAAAAGAAAAATGGTTGCTAAGTAAACTGTGACATGCGACAGATTTAAAAAATTTCCTTATTTCAGAGATGGTTGAGTGTTTAAGATGTGCTTGTGCACAGTATGAAGTAGAGTCAGGGTTGTTGTTTTCTTTTCTTTTTCTCCCATCTGGGTGCCTAATTGTCTCAGCACTATTTATTAAAAACTGTGTCCCTTCTCCACTGATCTATAGTCTTCAAATATCAAGTATCCATATTATTGAAGATATGACTCTGGGCTCTCTAGTCCATTCCATTCATCTGTCTATCCCCATTCAGTACCAAGCTCCTTTAACTGTATCCACAAATTCTGTACAAACTTCAGTATCAGCTTCCCATTTACAAAAAAGCATTCTGTGGACTTTGATTCAGGTAACACTATCTAAATGGAACTGGGGAGAATTATTGGGTACAGTATTTAGCCTTCCATTTATAAATGTCCCCCCATTTTTACATAACTTAAAGAATTACATTATGCACATTTTATTGGATGTATTCCAAAATACTTTATATTTTTGATGCTTTTGCAAATAATATCTTCATATTATAGTTATTTTGGACAATAAGAAAACCACCTTCTGTTTCTAGTTGGCCAAAAGATTGTATCAGGACACAACTTTACCAAATGTTTTATTACACAATGGACAACACATTACTGATGGAGACGTTTTTCCCCTTACCACCCACTTGACCACTAATTTGCAACAGACCATAGAATTTTTTTATGGCAGTGCACCATCCCCAGGTATCTATTTCTGAATAAAGACTAAATTGTTCTAACAGAGAAATCCCCCCACCCACAGCAGTTTAAATGAAATGGTTTGTTTGTTTCTCATTCATTAGTCTACTCTGAGTTCTGTTCTATACTGTCATCCGACTTGAGATTCTTTTGATACACTAAAAGGTTCTACTACATTCTAAAAAAAAATGTGTACTGTTTGGAGGGATTTTGATACAAAACTTATTGATGCTGCTTTAAATGGCACACCAAATGTGGAAGACTGTTGACTGAACCCAACAAACCTCTTCTTCCTTCTCTCTGGGCACATGGCTAAAGGCTTCATCTCCAGGCTTTTTACAGCCAGTGTGACCATGTGACTCCGTTTAGGCAAATGGGATGTGAGAGAAAGGGCCATTTACAATTCTCAGGTCATCTCCTTTTTATAAACAAACTTCCTTCCCAGGACTTCAGATCCTTTCTCTCTTTCCTTCAAATAGGAAAGTAGCTAAGGCAACAAATCAATTTTGAACTTGTGGATGAAGCCCATGACAGGACAGAGCAACCAGCAGACAATGTACTTATTCTTAATTTGCCTCCTTTACTTCATTAGCACAGAACACTTATAAAGGATATCAGTCAACTCACTTCTGAACATTTTTGCATTATCTCCCACATGAGCTTTTGGGGGATACCTCAATATCTACACCATAATAGGCTCCAACATATAAATATGGCAGATACACAATTCAGTCCATGGTAATGTGTATGTTAATTCTCCTAGGAATTGCAGCTTTACCAGTCAAGTGATTTATAAGTTGTAAAGGCTTCTTTGTTTTGATATCAGTGCCATACAAGATTCACAGTAGCAAAATCGTGAATCAGTGTAGATCCATCTGTGGATGAATAGATAAAGAAAGTGTGGTATATATACACAATGGAGCTCTATTCAGTCATAAAGAATGAAATGGACAAGCATTTCCTCTCCATTGTGCTCTGTTCTATATCAGTTACTTCAATAGCTTAACTTGTCTTGTTCCCTAAGGAACTTGGCATGTGTGCAAGAAAACATCATTTTGCAGATAACACTAACTTTCAGCATACATGAGAAAAATCCAGTGCCCTTGAGGTAATATATATCCAGATATTCTGACCCAGACTCACTCTCATTTTTCCCTTAACTTGGCAAGGCTATTTGTAATGAAGAAAACTTGATGTTTTACTGTCCTCCTTGGCTTCAAGAATGACAGAAGAATCCAGTCCCATTCATCCTCTTGTGACTCCTGCTGGTACATGCTAAGTCTTGCAGCACCTGTGAGGAACCCTTCCATTCCTTCCATAGGCCTACCACTTACTCCCCAGCTGCGTTATGCTGAGCCTTCATCACAGATCTAGGCCTTCAGGCCAGGAGGGGAGGGGGAAAGTTCATGAGGGAAAAGGGGTGATCATGTTGTCATTCAGAAGAGGTGCCTCTGCTTTGTCTTCAGCCACAGGAGGGTGCTAGCCAGAAATAGGGAGAGGAGGGCTAGTTCAGAGGATCAGGTAACTCGAGATTTGGAGATGGAGAGAATCCACCCAGATGTCACCCTTACGTATGTGTCAGGGTCCCATTCTTTCTCCACTTTGGCTCTAACCTTTGTGCAGCCACCCATTTTGGAGGGGAGTTTTTTGTTCTCTTTGTGGTGCTCAGGGCCTTACACACATTAAGCTAGCTATCTACCGGGGAGCTAGCTCCCTAGCTCTTGGAGTTCCATACTTTCTGAAACTGAGCTACTCTACCACTTAAGTCCCAGGAAGGCCCACAGTTTTCTCTGATCTCCCTCTGCAGTGGATGAGAGCTTCTTTGTAAGCTACCTAGGCCCTACAGTTTCTAAACTTGGTTTTCAATGCCTATTAAATGCCCTTAGCCTTTCACTATCATTTTGTAGAGAATCCATCAAACTTACCTGTAGACATCAAATATTTTTCTTAAAGTTAGTATTTATCCCACCCCCTTTTCTTTCTTTCTTTTTTTTGTCCTGGGGATTGAACCAGGGCCTTGCACATCTCCCTACCTTTCAAACACATGATACATTGCGCCAGCTAGGACACTGCTTTTCGCTGACATACCATCTTGATTCACCACTAGTGTAAGTTTTAGTAACTGCAGGACTTGCTGGTTATCAATGCTATGTGCACTCCACCTGCCAAAGATGTGGTCTTGGTTGCTGCCAGCTCAGTGGTGAGTGCTCTAACTCCAAAGCCCCACCTTATCACTTGCTTGCTCTGCAGACTCTGGGCACCAACAGTCACAGAGTTTAGCATATTTATTTAGGAGTGCCCTTGGGATCTCTACCTATGGGAGGGAGGGAAAGGAATGGAGGGAGAAGTTGTTCTACGCAAGTCTTCCCTCCTTAGCCAGCTCCACAGGAAGTTCTGACACCAGTGGCCCCTGGTATGGTCCTTCTTTGGATTGAAATGGATGTACCTGAAGCTTCTGCCTTGATCAATCTCTGGACCTCAGTACTTATTCGATCATCTTCTCCAGTGCGATGCTCCTTCTACAGAGAATGGCCCTTCACTCACTTCCCTTGTCTTTTTCTTCATACCACTTACCGGACAGTGTATTTTATGGTTGTTAATTATATCTTAATTCATACTCTAGGGTGTGTTGGCAGCAGATGAACAGAATGGGAAAAAAATAAACATTTGGCAATAAAACAGTGAGCTTTGGGACTGACTTTGCATCTGTCAGGAGTAAGAGGAAGAATAAAAACTGTTAATAGAGAAAGTTGGGGAAAATGATTGGCTTAACTGGGCTATAGCTGCTGAATTTTTGATACTCAGGGGCATTGAGAGCATCCTCAAAAAAAGAAAAATGTCCAAATAACAAAAACAATAACAAAACCTTTGGTATTGTACTGAGGTGTGGAGAGAAAAAAGGGATCTTTATCAATTCACGTGACTTAACTGAAGTGCTAACATTAGAGTGTATGAAGGAGGATTAAAGAAAATAGTACATGTGAAATTACCTTTCAGGTCAAACACATGTAAAGCCTTCTAGGAATTAAATAATTTAGGAAAGTTAAAGGCAGTCAAGATCTGGCAAAGACCTCTGGGTGTAACCATTAGGCAGTTGCGAACAAAGTGAAATGTCAGAGTAAAAGTGAACTCTCTAGTCTCAAAAGTAAAATCTGAAGACAAAAGCATCCCATTTATCTTTCTGAGAAATGTTTTAAAAATCAGAATGAAGCTGGACATGGTGGTGTACATCTGTAATGCCAGCGAATCCAGAGGCTGAGTTCAAGGCCAACCTTGGCAACGTAGCGAGACCCTCTCCCAAAATAAAAAATGAAAAGCGTTAGTGATATAACTCAGCAATAGGGCACCCCCAAATTTCATCCACAGCACCACAATAAAAAGCAAAAAAATGAAGACAAGAAATTGAAATGTTTGAAATGATTTATTGCCAAACGTTAATTATTTTTCACTTTGAATTAAAAGTCAAAATCATCAGACTTTTCTATCCATAGCCCATAGCAGAGTGCCGCCCACATGGATGATAGTCAACAAATTTCAATGAATGGAATTCTTTAAAGAATGGAATATTCCTATTTTATTCCTTTCTTAATAGCTCACTTTATTTCTTTAGCCATTATCCCTTATTCTAGTAGCTCTATCTCTGTATACATACCAACAAATTACAATAGAGAGCCAGTTATGTTCTTGGATGGTAAAGTCTATCCAAGAACTGAATATGAAATAAATATTACACAAAGGTCAATCAGGAGTTACTTGAGATGACACATATTCTTTTGAAATCCTTTTTTATTAAAAAACAATACATGAGGATAGACTCTTCACCCAAGACAAAAAGAATAGGAACCAAGCACACACTCTTTTAAAACGTTTGTTTTAAAAGAGTATGGTTCATATTAAATCAAATTGCTGACACTGTGGTTCTTAATATTGTTTTTTCCTCTTAAACTGGGGGATGTTTCCCCCTGCAGGAATAGAAAACATTCTAGGCTTTTTTTGCAGAAGGGTATTTAACACAGGAAATTGAGTAGTTAAAAACTTAAGTCAGCATAGGTCAAGAGCCCACTGTTGGACAATTTAGGTTTTAGGGTTCCCGCCCCTCAGTGGTGATTCAGAGATCAGATAGTAGTTACGCTGTTTTTACTACAGCTGCTGCCAGGACAAAGATGGTGACTAGCCACTAGAAATTGATTTCTAACACTGAAAACACTCACATTCCCCTAACTTTTCTTGCCAGAAAGCACTGGAGTGGCAATATGGTCTCTATCTCAACTCCAAATTTCAAACTTGATGTGAGTACATCATATTAGCAGAACCTAAATCAAATACAGAATCACAGATGCACAGGAATCTGAAAAAAGTAGTTTTCAATTTTCCAATACTTATAATACATGAGGAATTTTAAAGAACAGAAGAAATGAAGCTGATTTTAATATTTCATGCCTAGTATACTGTCTAATCTTATAAGTGACAATGCTTGAACTTCCCAGTATTCTTCCCTCTTCCTCAACATCATGGTTTAGATATGAGGTGTTCCCCAAAAGCTCATGTGTGAAACAATGCAAGAATTTTCAGAAAGGGAAATGATTATGAGAGGTGTAACCTGATCAGTGAATTAATCCACTGATAGGAATTGACTGGGTGGTAATTGTAGGCAGGTAGCTGGATGTAGCCAGGATATAGCTGGAGGAGGTGGATCACTGGGGAGTATGTCTTTGGGGTTTATATTTTGTCCCTGGTAAGTACAGCTCTCTCTGCTTCCTAGTTGCCATGGTCTGACCTTTTTTTTTCCTCCACCATGCCCTTCCACTGTGATGTTCTGCCTCATCTTGGATCCAGAGCAGTGGAGTTGGCAATGGCAACTCCATTGGATGCATGGACTGAACCTCTGAAACCATGAGCCAAAATAAACTTCTCCGTCTCTACATCATTCTTGTCATGTATTGGGTATTTTGATTACAGCAACAAAAAGTTGCCTCTAAAACAGTGAGCTTCTATATCCACCCATATGTTTTAAATTTAACCTTTTCCTTCTGGCTCAATTGCCATGTCAAAGTTCAGACTTGTTACCTGTTGTCCAGATGACTGTGACGGCTTCCTAACTGGGCTTTTGTCCTTAAGGCCTCACTCAATTTGCCTTCCAAAAGTCCTGCTTTGGGAACTAAAGTGTTTCAGAAACTTGAAGGTGATAATTTCTTTTCTCTATTTAAGCTTCTAATTGGTTTTCCCATGAACTATAGAGTAAGCACAAGTTCCCTAGTAAGCCCTTCATGACCTGATCTCTACTTTCCTTTCCAAGCTTGTGTCTGATTCGCTCTTCATTCTCACAACCTCGTCTAGTTCTGCAACTTCTGCCCCATCTGCACTTCTGATTCTCTATTCATGTGATGCATAATGAATGCCCCCATTGCATATATTACTTTTCTAGCTGGAATACTATGCCCCCTTCTCTGCTTAGAGAACGATTTTTGTGAGTTCACACAGCATATTATCCCAAATTATTTACTGACATCCAAAATAATTAACTTCATTATTGTATTGAATAATACAACTTCATTGATTGTATTGAATAATTCAAAAAGCCAGACTTCTGATACTCAAATGAAATGGGGATAAGATAAACTACACTCCCAGTTCAAGGGTCAAATACCCTTCAGTGGATGGCAGTTTGGTGTGCATTCTTCACTCCAATGTTCTCTGAATATTACCTTTAAATCTTTATCTATTGTTGAGAAACATCCCAAAGAGCCTTTTGTAATGTGTATTTAAATAAAGGGAGCTGTGGTACTTTACCTTAATATCTTTGCTATATGGAATTCATGCAACCCTGATGTTTATTTTTTATTGAGATCTACACAATGGTGTGGGCACTTGTAGTTTTTAGTAACATCTTTGTTAATAAGAAATTCAGAAGCTTTGGCCTGAAGGAGGAATTTATATATTGATCAGTAGTTCTCCTTGTAAAAAGAGGAACAGTGTACACTCATTATATGTCCACCACTAATTACAATGTGGATTACAGTGAACATAAATTGAATTATCTGGTGAATGAATAAGGAGTTTTCTGACTGAACACGAGCCCCTTAAGGATGAAATCTTTCAAATTAGGGGTAAGAAGTAACTTGTAACCAGCTGCTTCCATATTTCCTGAAAATTGCTCCTATTGCTTATTTTGGAATTGTATTATGATATAAAAGATGAGCAAAATGAATGTTCAAACGCAGATGTTTAGCTTATGTAAAAATTCCTTAAATCTTTATGTTGGGGTATAAAATATCACTTTTACATATGACATACTGACAACAGAACAAACCATTAAGTTTTCTGTGCTACTAGCCAAAACTAATCTCTATGTTATCATAATTCTGCCTTTAGAGTTTGCTGATGCTTTCTTCTGGCTGGACAAGTTTGCTCAATTGAATTTATCAATTCAGTTATTGTACTTTTCATTTCCAAAATTCCTATTTGGTTCTTCTTCGTAGTTCCTCTTTGGTGATATTTCCATTCTATTCATATAGTTTTCCTGATTTCACGTTGAATCACCATTGGACACCAGGATCATGTGAGCCAGTAGGGCTCACCATTGGACAGCTCTTCTTGGGGGATGGGGAAGTTAGTCTTTGGAGCCAGGGTGACTCCCAACATTCCCCTCTCTTTGTTATTAAATGAGAGTGGGCATCCCGAAACGGGGGATTATGTGAGTCAACTACTGTAGAGGCCTGTGCTTTCAATTTATTGAGCATTCTTACACTGGTAATTTCTAATTCTTTGATAATTCATATTTCTCTCTTTGAGGGTTGGTTTCTGGAGATTTTAGGTATACCTCTAAAATGCCATGTTTATCTGTTTCTTTGTATTTGGTGTGGGGCACGGATTTTTGCTCCATAAAGAATCAGCCACTACTCCCAGATTTTGTGATCTGGTTTCAGAGAGGACTTTCTCCACTTAGCCCACCTAGAAATTCCCGACACCTCTCAAGACTTTTCTGGTGATGCATCCTTTCCTGTGTGTGCAATCTCCTAATCCAAGAAGTTTACCAGTTTCTATTCAAGGTCTGAAAGGGATGCTGCAGTCTCTCTGGGGCTGTAGTGGGCCACAGTACAGGAGCTCCCTCTGGTGTTTGTATGTATGTATTATTGCAGGCTCTAATGTACTTCATTCTAAGATCTGCAAATCAGTATCCCATTTCTGTCAGTGATAGAATTCAAGCAAGATAGAAACTGGCTCCTCTGGTAAAGTTCTCTAAAAGTCAGAATGTTGGACCTACGTTTTACTCTTTTCTCTCTAGATTAAAGACAGGAGTTGGGGATTTCTCTCAATCCAACCAAACCATGCCAAAGATAGGGGCTCTGCTGATGATGCCACCAATTTCCCTACTGGCTTCAGTTTGGTCATGTCTTTTAAATCCATGTCTCCCTGGGATTTAGCAGGTCTAGGAAATCCTGTTCCACCATATTGCTGATGTCACCCACCTTATTTTTTTCTGGTTCTTATTTCTCTTACAGGACTGTGAATCCCCTCCCCCTTTTTTAACCCCTTCACCAGTCACATCTAAAAGTATATCCCAGTTCTTTTTTTTTACTATTTTCTCCCAATTGGGATACCTTCCCAAGACTGTCCTCTCAGAGCCAAACAATTCTAAAGTCCTCTTCCTTTAGTCAATTATTGTATATATCAGGATAATTTTATAGTGTTTTCACACTAGGGATATTCTGTTAGCTTACCTTAGGTTCTCTCCTCTCCTGTTTTCTAGTTTTCCAGACTCATGAGCCCTTATTCTCCACAAAGGCTTATACAAGAACTCAAGAAAAAAATTACTCTGCTAGAATTTGATATTTATATATTTATTTACAAGTAATTTGAAAATTATAGTGTTCTCTTGTTATGTTGAAGAGGTGGGTAATGTATGGTTTGTTTTTGTTTTAGCTTTGTATAGTTTCTATAGGATGTGTAAAGAGATTTTTAGTTTTGGCAACTTTCCTTTTTTATTGGTTCTTTTTAGTTACATATGACAGTGGAATCTATGTTGACATAATTATAAAAGCATGAAAATGGTCAGGAGAGGTGGCACATGCCTATAATCCCAGCAGCTTAGGAGACGGAGGCAGGGGGATCACAAATTCAAAGCCAGCCTCAGCAAAAAAAAAAAAAAAAAACTTAGCAAGCACCTAAGCAACACAGCAAGACCACTAAATATTTAAAAGGGCTGGGGATGTGGCTCAATGGTTGAGCAGTCCTGGGTTTAATCCCTGGTACCAAAAAAAAATATGGAGCATATCTTGTGCTAATTCAGTCCCCACTACCTCTCCTTCCCCTCCCCTGCTACCTGCTCCCTTATATCCACTGAGACACTGAGATCTGCCATTTACCCATAGCTCTTTTTACTTCTTATGGATGAACATGATGGCAACTTTCACTATTATCCTTAGGATAATATATTCTTGTCTTATTCCTAAAATGAGCACAACTGATCTTAGGAACTCTCCATAATACAACAGACTGGCACTATGGCAGAAAGAAGCCTCAAATTTGTCACCACAAACCCTTTCGATGTTAGACATTCTCAGCCTCATGAATTTGGTAACATCCAATTCATGATGGGCAACTCACTTTATTTGGTATCCTATAGTCAGTTTCTATTAAGGCCTAATCATTAACTAAGGACTACTTCTCAAAAGGAAACTAAGAGATCAGGGCTTTGCTCCAAATCCTAGAGATCTTCAAAGCGATTTTTCCCATCAGAAGTTGAAAATGCTTCATGCCCATACACAGGATAATTAGTGACACATTTCAAGTCCACTGGACCCAATGAGTCAAAACTAGTGAAGTATATATAGTGCTTGTGTATTGTTAATCTCCTGGAGAGCTTTATTTTACCCTGGGGCTCTACTCAAAATTTCTGAATATTCAGTAAACAGATCAGTGCAGCTTTTCCTAATGTGTTTGTTTGGATTACTGTTCACAAAAAGATCTTCCATTTTGCTTATAAGAACAATTATGTGTCTTTTTGGTTGAAATTATTTACCACTGCACTGTCTAAAGATAAAAGGAACTTCTGCAGGGTGACTTCATCTACTCCTGTCAAGAATACTTGTTTTCTGTTTATCCTTCCAGGATTTTATGTGCACTGTGGGCATATACAATTGTTCTTGCCCTCTTCTTTACCCAAAAATAGCATACTGAATTATTACGCATATATTTCTGTACCTTTTTTAACAGTCTTTTGCTTAGCATTATCTCTTTCAGGAATAGAGAATTTTGTCTTTTGTACATGTCTTAGTGTGTACTGATAAATGTATTCCTAAAGCAGTTCCCCAATGATGAATAGCCTCACATATATCATTCCACACACACAAGTATATCTCAAAAAACTATGACTGCTGGATCCAAAGATGTATTTGCAATATCAATAGCTGTCAAGTTATTCTCTATGTGAACTAAGCAATTTATAATTGCATTGGCAATGTATGACAATAAAGATTCTCCTAAAATTTATAGAACTTTCAATATTATCTAAACTTTTATTTATTTTTAATGAGATAAAGTATCTCTTTATATGACATCTGACATCAGTCTAGTCAGACATTTTATCCATTTTTCCATTGCATTATTGATTTTTTAACTCATCAGTACCTCGAAATTAGAGATTGGCCCTTTGTGAAATAATCTAAGTATTTCTCCAGTTTGTTTTCTTTTGATGTAACTTAATAACAACTTATAGTTCTTTCTTGACATGCAGGATTGTTTTTTTTGTTTGTTTTGTTTTTTTGTACCAAGAATTGAACCCAGGGGCATATAACCACTGAGCCACATCCCCAGCCCATTTTTAAATTTTATTTAGAGACAGGGCCTCTCTAAATTGCTGAGGCTGGCTTTGAATTCACAATCCTCCTGCCTCAGTCTCCCAAGTTGCTGGGATTACAGGTGTGTACCACCATACCCGGCTAGGTTCTTCTTTTTAAGTTGGATTTATCAATCTTTTCTATTATGGTTTCTAGAATTTTGAGTTGTTGCTACAGAAACCTTTCCCACTTTAACATAAAAACAAAGGAGAGAGATAAAGTTAATTAAACTTTCTGTATACCTTTTTGTTTAGAGGGGACGTTAAGCAAAATGGTACATGGCTCCATAATTGGTCACACTCCCACATATTAGGCAGAGTTCTTTGCAAAAAGTGGCACACAAATTCTGACATAACCTGTCTTTAGAAATGTTTCCCTGCCCAATGAGATATATCATGACCAAGATTTATCAATAGCTTGTGTTCAACTAACTAGGGAAGACTTCATTTAGAGTAATGGCCTATATAATCTATTGTATAAACATCAAGGCAGCAAATAATTAATGTTCACAAATCAAATGAAATTTCATACAATATAAGATTAATTGCTCATCCATAACATCACAAAAAGTAGCACAAATATACTGATTTCTATATTCCTGTGAGAGAAGTGATGAGAAGACTGCAAAAGAGTACTACCATCTTCATATAATTATACCCAAACATCAGCTAACATTTGAGTACATTTCACTTGCCAGATGTTTTAACTTTATAATGAATGTATCACAATTTTACAAAGGTGAAAGGTATGAAACAGATTAAGAACTGTAAAAGCCAGGGGTTGTGGGTATGGCTCAGTGGTAGAGCATTTGCACAGATTGCAGGTTCCATCCTCAACCCTTAAAAAAAAAAAAAAATCCAAGTTCAAAGAGCTGTTAATGGCAGAAGTGGTAATTCAATGTGATACCAAAGCTTAGTTACACATTTTCCACTGTTTTAACACAGATCACCAAACACTTGGTGTTGTTGGTAAGCTCGCTCAAATTTTTTTTTCCAAAATGAAAAAAAAAAATATGTGGAAACTTGTAATTTGGGTCATTCCAAACATTTTTATAAAAAACTAATTGTGTCTGATTTTCTTCTGTCTTAAAGCCTGAGTCACCTGTGTGTGACAAGGCTATCACCAGCCAACAAAAAAATAGAACACCGTATGTCTGCTGAATGAGTGATATGCAACTGTGAACTATAAACATATGGCAATTAAACGGCAAAATCTATGCAATTCAGACACAGCTGTGTAGGGGAAAAATAGTGCTGATTTAGTGCCCATGCTCATTTAAATTGTAAAAAAGTTAAGTATGACTTATGTGTAATAAACTACCTTTAGAGAATTAAAAGATGAATTTACTATTCACATACTTTCTATTACAAACTCAAGTTGGTAGAAAAGTTATCTGCAACCATTTCAAATTATATGCATATGTTAGGTCTGTACAGGTGGAGTGAGCTAATCAACAAAGGTAATGTTTGATATCTAAGATTTTCATCACTGACATCAATTATGAAAATGTCATTATAGGGGCTGGGGATGTGGCTCAAGCGGTAGCGCGCTCGCCTGGCATGCGTGCGGCCCGGGTTCGATCCAAAGCACCACAAACAAACGAAGATGTTGTGTCCGCCAAATACTAAAAATAAATACATAAATAAATAAATAAATAAATAAAGAAAATGTCATTATAAATCATTATGAATGTACATTACTAAACCAATGAATAGTCAAAATGATCTGAATTCACTGAATTATTTTTAAGTAAATGGGAGAAACTTCAGTGAGTCTAAACAATACTTCTATTGCCCCTAAAAATGTTTTTGTTACTGTATCACAAAGCTAACAATTTTCTCCCTATATAATATTCCATGATTTGGTTTCATAAAGACACTGCACCAATGATCCTATAACTATATATAACCAAGTAAGGAAAACTGTTCTCCAAGATCACAATGATTGTGAGACCTAATTTTTGTGTATGTGTATTCTAATTAAAATAAAACACATGTATGAGAAGCATCACATATTTAATGTCAAAGTTTGAATTCAAGTACAAAAATTAAACAACATGATTTCAACATTAAAAAACCATAACACTTCTTATTCAAACAATACAGCGAATATCAAAAACACAAATGAAGCATAACTATAAAAACCTTAAATATATTAACAGCAAAATTACAATTTTTGTAACAAATAATTATTAACTAAACTATTTAGTTATTTTCAAGGACCACAATGTTAGATTGCTTTTTCTTTAGTACTGCATAAAATTTGCATATTAATCTTTTTGCCTCATCATTTCTTTCTACATAATAGCTAGATGCTTCTGGTTATATAAGTGTTCCAATTTCCAATACAGATAGAGATCCTTGGTCATCAATCTAGTATAACCATTGTCTTCAAGTGGTTTACATTTGTGAAATGCTATACTGCAAAGTTATACAAAAAAAAATTAACAAATTACTGGGATCTATTACCCACTTAGGAATTAAGAAAATCTCAAAAGTTTAAAAAGAATAGTAGCTTGCTAAACCACTGAATAACTTTTTAAACTTTCCATTTTTATAAATTTTGCAACTCTATGTTATTCTTTGAATTATAGCAGATGTTTATTATGTTGGCATAAACATATCATTTTTGAAGCCAAATGTGCAAACCCAACTCTAAAATAAAACAATATTTTAATTTGCATGCTTTTCACAAGAAATTTTCATACTAATGTTTACAGATTTTCTTCAGAAGAATGAGGCCTGATTGGAGATATATAGTCGTTGTCCAACATGGCTGCCATTAGCAAGAGATATTGTTGGTGACAAGGGATAACTTGGATAAGAATAAGGTCTTGAAGTATAAGGAAGCACGCTGGGAGTCCCAGAAGAGAGGGTAGCACTAACAGGGGAAAGACTATTTATTGAGCTGCGACGGAAATTGTAGTCTGTAAATAAATACATGAACAATTATGCTGCACATCTTTATGGACACAAATTTAATTCAAAGAGATAAAGCATTAAAATTATAATCACATTTTAACATAATGTTCTAACATTTTCAAATCCTGATGATACTGTACTGGTGGTAAATATTATTTCCATATTCACTGCAATTCAAGTCCTTAGTTTTATCAAGTCAGTATTAATGTTGCCTTCACTGACACAGCGCATTTTAGAGATCTTACTAGAATGTACTCCTTGTCTTTATTTATATAATTTTTTTAACATAGAAAAAGAGAACCTCTGATTTCTCTTCTCCTGTTCTGACACTAAGGGGCAGTTCATGAAGAAAAGATAAAAAAACAGAAAATTCATAGTTGCTTTTTTTGAAACTGTATTAGGCATCAAACCAGTAGAAACATTTACCTCTGGATTTCAGAAAAATTTGGTAGAAACTAACTGTCCAATATTTCATTATTTAAATGCTAATATAAACATTTATAAACGCAACATACCAATTTAACATTAGAGTCCTACTGGTACCACAAAATAGTAAAATGAATCATGTTGATAAAATAAACTTTTAAGAAACCATTATCAACTTATAGTATAGAAAAATATCCAAAAACTAACCCAAATTATTTAAAAAACAATTATATTTGAAGTATTACTGTTCCACAATAAATATCCATCTTATGCACCAATAATTTCCTGCTTCATTAATTGTAATAATTATGTGTGTAAACTAAAGACCAAATTTTCAAATCCTGTAGTTTCCAAAAACTCAACTATGTTCTTTAGTGTAGATAGATAAGCCAAAGTGTGACAATGACTATTTATAAAAGTTATCATGTTTCTAGAAATAGAAAAAAAGGAATTAGGTCATCTAAAATGTAAAGTTTTTCTTTTCTATAATACTATCGTGGTACTATAAATGAGGCCTAAAACACATGAGCATTAACTTAATGTTGTCAGGGGACTTAATGTTTAGCCAACAGGAATGAGATCAACTGCAGAAGAATAAGCTCAAGCAACATCAGAAAGGACCTAGTTAAGAAAAAATGGAAAAAATAAAAATCAGTTAAATACAGGTTTAACTTCTAGCATTGTAAAACTCAAAATACTTTCATAACCTTTTAAATTTTATAAAAAGATCAATAAGCATCTTGAGAAAAACATGAATACATATAACATATACAGTTCAAAATATTTTCAGTATTTTGAAACTGGATAAGAAATTACTTTGTTTCATCACCCTCTGAAGTAGCATGACTCCAGGTTTCAAATATTTTTTTTTCTTTTTTTAAAAAGAATTCACTATGCAGGAGTGTTTAAAATACTGAAACAATGTTCCTATATTATAACTGCATTTTTGAAAAGTACTAAATCAGTCAGTTCCTTACTAGCCACATACTATGATGCACCTAGCTCTTTAAATTTTACCAATGAGGTCATCTACAACATAAATCAAAAGAGAAGACTTCTGCAGATAGGGAAATGTAGTTTTCAAAGACAAAACAACTTTTGTTTTAGGTTTACATCTATTCAAGAGGTAGGTATTGCAGCCTATTCATGCAATATGCACACAGAGATATTTTCAGAAGACTTCAAAAAGAAGCTAAACAAATAGCTGGCTACTAGCACAATGCTCATTAGCATATCTGCATTTGACAGTCTGCTACTGTAAATCTTTAACTTAAACACTAATCAACTGGTGTATTCCCATATTTTTAGGGAAACTAAATTAAATATAAAATTATATGTTGATTCTCATGTATTAATTCATATAGAATAAGTGAAGAAGCTAAACACCAAAAAATAAATAAATAACCCAATCAATAAATGGGACAAAGACCTAAACAGATACTTCTCAGAAGAGGATATACAATCAATCAACAAATATAACAAAAAAAAGTTCATCATCTCTAGCAATTAGAGAAATGCAAATCAAAACTATTCTAAGATATCATCTCATTCCAGTCAAAATGGCAGCTATTATGAAGACAAACAACAATAAATGTTGGCGAGGATGTGGGGAAAAGGGGACACTCTATACATTGCTGGTGGGACTGCAAACTGGTGCAGCCAACATGGAAAGCAGTATGGAGATTTCTTGTAAATCTGGGAATGGAACCACCATTTGACCCAGCTATCTCTCTCCTCAGTATATACCCAAAGGATTTAAAAACAGCATACTACAGGGACACAGCCACATCAATGTTTATAGCAGGACAATTCACAATAGTTAAACTGTGGAACCAACCTAGATGCCCTTCACTCATGGATAAAAAAAATGTGGCATATATACACAATGGAATTTTACTCAGCAATAAAAGAGAATAAAATTATGGCATTTGCAGGGATAAGGAGGGGGAGCATGGGAGGAATAGACAAACTCTAGATAGGGCAGAGGGGTCTTGGAAGGGGAAAGGAGGCGGCAGGGAGTTAGCAAGGATGGTGGAATGTAATGGACATCATTATCCAAAAAAATACATGTATGAAGACATGAATTGATGTGAATATACTTTACATACAACCAGAGATATGAAAAATTGAGCTCTATATGTGTAACAAGAACTGTAATGCATTCCACTGTCATTTATTTTTTAAAAAAATCAATAAAAAATGCCAATTTGATTTTTAAAAAAAGAATAAGTCGAGAAAAAAACTTCCCTTCCAAATCCTACAAAAATTAGGCAACAAAAAAGTTGGATAAAGTTTTATAAGCACATCAAAAATAAATTTTACTCCTAAAACCACTAAGAATCTAAATATATTCAGGAAAAACATCTGGGTGATCAGAAAATAAAATACATATCAAATAAGATAATGGACGAAATATAAACTCAAAATACTTAACTAGTGGCCTAAACCTAGAAGTAGAATCACATTTTATTTAGCTCTAACATATAATTTGCACATTACAGAAAACAGCAGAAAATCCCTTTAATGTTTATGGAAAAATTAATGTGAGTTAAAATTCCTAGCACATATTTGCCCACCCTGGTTTTTCTTCCCAATTAACATCCTTAACTTTTCCCACTGTTTCTGCCTCAGAAAGGGATCTGTATTCCCTTTGCCCCTTCTTAAGGAATGACACAGACCCAACTTCAGAATTTAACTTATACTTCATATTATTCAACTGTCTTAATGCTTCAAACTGAGGTACAACTGGCACAAAATAAGATGCATAAACCTTACATGTTCATTTCAATGAGTTTTGATAACTGTATAAATCATGTAATCCAAGCCCCCCAAAAATTATAAAACATATCCATCAATCCAGAAGTTTCCTGTGCCCCTCTTCAGTCAAGAGCCTTTCTGTCGGAAGCAACCACTTTCTGATTTCTATCATCATAGATTAGCTTTATTGGTTTTGGATTTTATTAATTTTAAGTTTTTTATCCTAGCTTTTTTCAATATAATCTCTAACATTCATTCATGTCATATAGTAATTTGCTTTCTTTTGTTATTATTCCATTGTATGAATATATAACAATTTCTTTGTTCACCTATTGATAGAATACTTGAGTTGTTTTTATTGATAGAATACTTGAGTTGTTTTTGAGTATTATGAATAAAGCTGCTATGAACCCTTCTTATACAAATATTTCATAGATATATGTTTTCATTTCTTTTTATGAATATATGTTTTGGGTAAATAACTGGGAATGGGACTGCTGGGTCACATAAAAGAGAATGTTTTAAGAATTGTCCACTGTGCCCATTTTATATACACACTAGCAAAATGTAAGACCTCTACTTAATTACTCCATATCCTAACATTTGGCATTGCCAGCATTTTTAATTATAGTCATTCTAGTGCATGTGAAATTTTATCTCATTGTAATTTTAATTTTGATTTCCCTTATGACTAGTAATGTGGCTATTGAGCACTTGGACATCTTTGGTAAAGTTATCTGCTCAAGCCTGTTGCTCAATTTTATTGGCTTTGTCTTTTTATTGATGATACTAATCAAATTCTTTGATCCTAAATAACAGACCAGAAATAGGTTCAGATAGTAGAAGTCTCTAAGTCAAATGACTCTTCCATATGAATGACAAGACACAGAAGATGACTGAGTAAGTGATTGATTTATATTCCCATAGCTGAATGGAGAAAGAGTAAGTTTAAGATCAGGCATCCTGATTCCTAGGAAGTATTACTTCCATTTGATCAAGCTTTTTCACTTGGGCAATATTCTTAAACAGGATTTTCGAAAGAAAGTATTTTAGATTATTATAGGCAGGAGAACAGAAGTAAAGCAGATAGTGCTACTCTAATTGGATTTTACTTGCACCTACCTACCCATTTCCACACCTCCCATTTCAACCCATGAAGCGCCTGCATTTCCTTGTTTTATATGCTAAATTTGTGTAATATTTCATTTGAAGAAAAGATGTAAGAACAACTGCTCTAATATTATGTTAGAGATGGTATTGTAATCAAATTTTCTACGATTTCATATTTATATTCAGAATTAATACAAATACTTTCAAAGAACAACTCTGATGTACCTAAAGACTAAACAAGCCAAACTCAGAAAGTCAACTGTCATATGTTTTTTTCTCATATGTGGAAGCTAAAGAGGAATAAGTAAAAGAAAGATGTGGGGCAGGGGGGTCTCATAAAAATCTGAGGCAGATCAGAACTGGAGTAGAAAATAGGGAAGGGGGAGGAAGAAGAGGGAAAGGGAAATATACAGAGGATTGACACTGACCAAATTATTGTTATATCCTATGCATATATGAATATGTAATAATGAATCCCACCTTTATATAGAATTACAATGCACCAATAAAAATATATGGGAAAAGAATAACAACATATAGGCTTAACCTTAAGTTCCAATTCAGTTCCAGCAGTAATGGCTCATAAGAACCCTGGATTCAGAGCTTCAGTTGATGAATGTGGAATGAACAGGAAATCAGCCACAACTGACACAGGACAAGTGTAGAGACTGGCAGTACATTAACACATAACTGTTTATGTAGTTACTACAATTTGGTCTATTGTATTCTCTGTCCAGCACGAAGACCATCTGGTAGTGAGTATCACCAATGTGTTTCTCAGTGAAAATATAAGGAACAGACATGCTAATTTATTCAATGTTTCTCATTTTATATCTAATTCCATACTGCATGTTTGGACCAAAGCATTATTTCTGGAGCTGCTTCTCTGTATTAAAAATGAGGAAACCCCTTAATAAAAACTTGAACATGAGGGCTGGGGTTGTAGCTCAGTGTAGCTAGCATGTGTGAGGCACTGGGTTCAATTCTCAGCACAACATATAATAAAAAATAAACAAAAGGTACAGTGACAACTAAAAAAGTATTTTAAAAACGAACAAAAAAACCTTAAACATGAATTCAAAGGGTCCTCTCATATTAATTTTGGCTATCTTCATCTTTTATTTCTAACTACACTTCAGACTAATTTTCCATTAAAAAGTATATTTCTTTTTTTAATATTTATTTTTTAGTTTTAGATGGACACAACATCTTATTTTATTTTTATGTGGTGCTAAGAATCGAACCCAGTGCCTCACGCACGCTAGGCGAGCGCGTTCACTTGAACCACATCCTCAGCCCTATATTCCTTAATTGGTTTCTTTCTTCTTCCTGTTTATCTACCTTAGTGCTACCACCACATCCACCCTCTTTTGGATGCACCATCAGTATACAATTCAGCAACTGTCAATATATTCACAAAGTTTGTACAACTACCACCATTCTAATTCCAGAACATTTTTATCATCCTAAACAGAAACTCAGTACCCATTAGCAGTCAGTCCCCATTCCCTCTTTTTGAGCAAACACTAATTTATACATATAAATTTGCCTATTCTGGACTTTTCACATAAATTTATGTGAAAGCATACAACTTCCGTAGTCTCTGGAAATAGCCTCTTAGAATAATGTTTTCAAGGTTCATCCATATTATAAGATGTTATCAGTATTTCATTCCCTTTTATGGTTGAATAATATTCCATTGTATGGATAGACCACATTTAATTTATCCTTTCATTATTTGATAGATATTTATGTTGTTTCTACCTTTGGGCTATTAAAAATAATGCTATTAAGGAGTAGTATGTATAAATTTCTGTGTGGATTTGTTTTCAATTCTCTTGAGTAAATACATAGGCACAGAACTGCTAAGTTGTATTGATAAATCTGTCTCAATTTTTTAAGAACTACCAAATTTTTCCAATGTGGCTAAACCATTTTGCACTCTTACCAGCATGTATGAGGATGACTGTAATAACTATGTACACATATTAAAGACCAAAATTTCAAATCCTATATTTTCCAAAAACTCAACTACGTTCTTTTGTCTATGAAATACATTTCTCAGGCCTTTAATACATATATTAAACATTTCTTTTAAATTTCTGTGGCTCTCTATTGAAATTTTAAAAAACTTCCTCATTTTACCATTTTATAATTTCAATTTCTAACATTCAATAATCATAACTGAATAACTTTCTTTAACTGAAATACTAAATATTGTGGAAAAAATACAGAGATTAAAAATTCTATATTGGAATACAAATCACATTTTAAAAAATATTTTGTATTTCCCATTCTAGTATAGAAAACAAAGAGCTAACCATAAAGCACAGAAAAAAATTTCTCCAGGCTGCTGATTTTTAAGCATTTTATAACCTGTAAGATTTTGAAAATCATGAATTAGAAAATTTTAAGTATACTTTTGGCTGGGAAATATATATACCAAATTTACTGGCATTTAAAAAATCTCATTTGCCCTATTACAATCAACTTTTTTTTATTTGCTCTCTACTTAATGTTCCCTATCAGGCTACTAACAGCAAAAGGCAAGTAGCAGACTTGAAGGGACCAATAAATTTTTCTAAGACTAGACTCACAGAGTAGCTTATGAATTTCTGTTTTAAGATAATTTTAAAAGTGACTGAATAGTGTAATCTTAGTAATAAATGCCTGAAGAGGAAATAAAGTTAACCATACATAACTGCTTCCTTATAAAGTTCTGCTTAGTTCTCTATTACTTTTCAAATTGTTTTAGTGGGAAAAAAAACATTGGCTTTTGTTTTAAAACCAAAATTATTTTTTAAATTTACAGTATATTCAAAAGTAATGATTTCAGCTTTAAAATCTTCCTGTGAAATTTTGCCAGTGTGTAACAACTAGCATAAACACACATATTTGTCAGATATTGTACCTTTATTTTAAGAATTACAACTATTTTATTCTAAGTTATCTAAGGATTAAAATTTAAATCTTTAAAAGCAAGAGTGTGAAATTCTAAAAAATGCAAACTAAGTGGTTGACAAGAAAAGAAGGAAGAACAGAATACAAATGGGCATGCAGTACCTTTTAAGGAAGATGGAAATGTTTATTTTATTGATTATATTATCATTTTACAGACATATATACATTAATCAAAAAGAACCAAAGTCTATACTGCAATTAGGTACATTTTATTGTATTTCAATTAAACCTCAATAAAGTTACAAACACACAAAGAAACAAAACCCAAAGTATTTTGGGTTAGTTTCACTGTTTCCAAATTACATCCCATACAATTCAAGAATAAGCATCCCTAAAAGAAAAATCCCTCAGCAAAATCATCTTGGGAAAAGTTTAAGAGAAAAAAAAAAACTTGAAAAAAGAAAAGGTTTCTACCTTAATTATTTAATATGATAATACTCATGATAATTTTCCAAGGGGCATATGTAGTATAGCTTTCCCCAAACTTCTTTGACCTTACAGTTATTTCACTGAACAACCTGGAAAATCAACATGGGAAGAACTCTAATGGGGATTAATGTATAATGAGAAAACATTGAAAATAAAACTGAAAAATTCTTCAAATATGTTAAAACATAGCAATTACAAACTCAAATCACTCTATAGAGGTCAAGAGTTGACACCTCAACAACAACAACAAGAATCAAAGAGGGCCAAATATGAAACAAAAAATGACTATTTCTATTGAAACTAAGTCTAATTGCTTTCCTTTCAAAGAACTAAAGACACCAAACAAATCATGTCTAGAGTTTCAAGTTTGATACCTTTGTACTGAGATAATTAAGGCAAACTCCTTTTAATGTTAGTTTCTAAACATATAGAAAGAGAATAGTACAAGCAGCTTAGGAGAGGAAAAATTATGACTTGAGCAATGGCAATCTAGGCTTTAAAACTCAGAACAAATTGTGACTCACTAAATAAATTATGGGCACAAATGAGGAGAAGATAGAAAGCCTTAGAAACTTTTCAAGTTTCATTTCTGTCAGCAAAATCAGTCCTCATAAATCAAAATTTAAACTATAAAAAGTTGTAAAGAAAGTAGTTCTGAGACCAGTATCATATATTTGAATTTTGAGCTAAAATTTAATATTTATAAAAATAAAGTTACAAGTCTCAAAAATAATAATATATTTCTTTTTGTAGTATATATCTCTATATTATATTAATTATAATAATTAATAGTTAATGAGGACTTAATAAGTGCCAAAATAATCACACTAGATCAGTATAAACTGAATCCTTACATAGATTCATAAATACTCTTTCTCAACCCCTTTGACAATGAGAAAATGGAAGTACAAAAAGGAGAATTAACTTACACAAGCACACAGAAACAGCACATGCATTGTTTACCAGGATAATGTTTTCTTTGCCTCTACATATATAAAGGAGTCTCAACAGTAATAATCCTCACTCAAACCACAAATTACCTTTAACTTCCTACTGCAGTTTACCTTTCCCAGTAGCTTGGTGAATTCTAATAAATATTAATTTTATTATAAATTGATCTAAATAAGATTTTGGCTTGATAAGATTGAAAAATATTAAGACTCCCATTTTCTGACAATTTTGAGAAATACTAGATAATATATAAAATATAACATATAAAAATATAACAGGCTCACTCCATCTCTAATTTACAATAATGTTTACGATCTCAGTGGTTTAGTGTACATAACAAGTTCAAAGTTTTGAAAATAAAAGTTTAACTTTAAAATTTTGATTAATAAACCAGCAAGTAACAGAACTAGAAAAAACAAAACAGCCCACAAGGTTTTATTAGACAATTCTGAATATTTCTTATATCCAAAAGAACAACTTAAAACTGATTTTCTGAAAACTAGATATATCATAATACTCCTAAGAGACTTTCTCTTACCTGTTTATTTTCTCCATATTCTTCTACACAGGTCCAGGCTGAAGAGATTGTGTTCCCTGTCTGTAAGCAGTGGAGACAGAAAAGAATTGTCTTTAGAGTGATGTTATCCCTATCTTGGAAGTGCATGGAATCCTTGATAGCTTTAGTTAAAAACTTTTGATCATTATATAAGAAAATAAATTTAGAGAAAAAGAAACAAGTGGCAAATAGTTATAACTTCTGAAGTTTTGTAAAGATGAGCAGAGAATACTATTTTTATATCTAAATGAAAATTACAGCTAATATATAAAAATATATTTATCTTTCTAAGTGAATTAAGTTCTTACTAGAACTTAATTTCTTGGACTTTCCAAGAAATACTACTCTATTCAGGTAAAGAAAGGATTTTAAAAATAAATGAGATTACCTAATTTATAAGAGCCAAAGAATCTAAGAAAATTTACTTTAAAACCTAAGATAACCATATATAGCACACTGTGGGCATCCATCTATTTTAGTGGTTATTTCTTTTTTATATTCTTTAAAGCTTTCTGTCAAGGATATACATCAAATTACACGCTAAAAAACACTGTTCATAAGTTATTAAGAATACAAACAATAAGTGTTGGCGAGGACATGGGGGAAAAGGCACACTCATACATTGCTGGTGGGACTGCAAACTGGTGCAACAAATCTGGAAAGCAGTATGGAGACTCCTCAGAATACTTGAAATGGAACAACCATTTGACTCCTCGGTTGATATCTAAAGGACTTAAAATCAGCATACTATAGTAACACAGCCACATCAATGTTTATAGCAGCTCAATTTGCAATAGCTAAACTATGGAGCCAACCTAAATGCCCTTCAGTAGATGAATGGATAAAGAAATTGTGGTATATATACACAATGGAATGTTACTCAGTATTAAAAGAGAATTAAATTATGGCATTTGCAGGTAAATGGATGGAGTTGGAGGATATCATGGTAAGCGAACTAAGCCAATCCCCAAAATTGAAAGGCTGAATGTTCTAATAAGTGGATACTGATCCATAATGGGAGCAGGACATGGAAAAAATGGAGGAACAGTGATTGGGCAAAGGGGAGGGAGGCAAGGGGGCATGGCGAAAGAAAGATGTTGGAATGAGATGGACATTATTACTCTAGGTACATGTGTGACTGCATATATGGTGTGATGATACATTGTTTATAACCAAAGAAATGAAAAGATGTGCTGCAATTGTGTACGATGAATCAAAATGCATTCTGCTGTCATATATACCTAATTAGAATAAATAAATCAATTTTAAAAAATAATGTGCATGCATAAACATAAACAAGTGAAAATGTTTGAAGTTCTACAAAAACTTGTAGATTTTAAGGAACCATTTAAAGATTATAATCAGCACAAAAAAAATTAACAATATCTTGTTTTCATACAATGAACTAGATTACATTAATAAACTTTGTTTTTAATCATTAAAAACAGCATCTGTTTGAAAGCAAGCCTGTGACAATTTACAGGGTCATGACTTAGACAAGAAGGGTGCCGCACTTTTTCCCTTCAAGGGTTGGCCAAGTCCTAAGAGGGAGATTAAAAGCAAAAGAAGGTGACAAAAGACAAGTTTTTAAGGCTAGGATGACAAAAAAAGAGCTAAAGAGCTATGATGAGGCATGATTAGAACCCAGAGTATAAAACTAAGTCAGAAGTTGTCCCACTTTAACATACTAAATTCAACTTTGTATCTTCTTAATTCCTGCCTAGAATATAGGATTGTCAGTCTTAAGCCAAAATAAATGCTTTCTGAATAAAGATAACATTAGGTTCACCTTCAAATCATCTCTATAATTTTTCACATGCAGTATCTGGCATTCAATAAAAAAAATGATCAAGTATATCAGGAAAGAAAACCTGCACTAAACACAGCTGTCACCGGTAAAAGACCTCCAAGGTGTATAGATAACAAAGTTTTATAACTAATTATTAAAAGAATTGTGCCTAGGGGTGGGGGCTTTGGCTCAGTAGTAGAGTGCTCAAGTAGCATGTGTGAGGCACTGGGTTTGATCCTCAGCACCACATAAAAATAAACACATAAATATTGTGTCCATCTACAACTAAAAAAATATTTTAAAAAAACTGTGCCTAATATACTCAGGGAATAAAAGACTAAAAATTTTGGAAGACAATGAAAATCATAAAGAGTTGAATGAAATCATAGAATTGAAAAACAAATCCAAATAAATGGTTTTGTCAGCATGTTAGACACAGATGAAAAAAATAATTGATGAACCAAATGACATGTAAGAAGACAGACTAAATTATACAAAAGAATAGAAAATATAGAATGAATATAATCCATTATGTGGGACAGAGTAAGAAGGTCTAACATACGCATAACTGGGATATTGTAAAGAAAGAAAAAAGGAAATGGGACAAAAGCAATATTTGAAAACAGAAAAAATTTACCTTTCTAAAACAAACAAAAAAAGGACTGCTAACCTAGCAAAAATATCCTTTCAATCAAAAAATACAACCAGACAACCAAAAACTAAGATAATTTATCATCAGCATCTCCATTTAAAAGGAATTATGGGCACATGTTCTTGAGGCAAAGTAAATAAACCATTCTGGTAAAAGCTTGGAGACATAGAAAGAAATGAAGGGCAAAGGAAATAATAAATGCGTAAATAAATATAAACATATATTAAGTCTAAAAACTACTATAAATTAGTTATTGTGGGGTTTAAAATACGTAAGGGATAAACTACATAAAAATATCAATTAAAATATTTAAATTGAATGAAAAGAACTAAAGTTCCTTGTATTGTTTAGACTATAAGAAAAGTACTAACATTAAACTTAAATAAGTTAAGAATGCATGTTGTGGGGTTGAGGTTGTAGTGAGGTATTGAGTTCAACCCTCACAGCACCACATAAAAACAAATAAAATAAAAGTATTGCATCCATCTACAACTAAAAAAAAAGTTCTTTAAAGAATGAATGTTGTAATTTACAGAGTAATCACTAAAAGAACAGTCCAGGTAGAATTAGTAATACTAAAGAAAAGAATGCAAAAAGACAATATGAAAAAATATAAACAAATGGCAAGATGAGAGACTTAATCCCAAACACATCAACAAATACATTAAATGCAAGATGACCAAATACTGCAAGGACAGACTTTGAACAAACAACAACAAAAAATCCTAACCACATATTGGGGGCATCTCAATGCTAAGAAACAGGAAATCTGAAAAGATGGGAAAATATATAATATACAAACTTTCACCAAAAAACGTTATTACAATATCAGAGAAAGTAGCCCTTAAGGAAGAAATGCATTACAGAGACAGTGTGACACAAAATATGATAAAGGGTTCACTTCACCAAAAATAAAATAAAATTCTAAATTTCTATGTACCTAACACATAACCTCAAAATATATAAAGCAAAAATTGACAGAACTTAAAGAGAGAAAAATAAGTCTATATTTACAATGGGTGATTTCATAACCCTCTCTAAAGAAAAGGAATGGGTTTTTTTGTTTGTTTGTTTTTTGGGGTTTTTTGGTGGTGCTGGGGATTGAACCCACGGCCTTGTGCATAAGAGGCAAGCACTCTAACAACTGAGCTATATCTCCAGCACTAAGAATGATTTCTTTTGTAAAACTATGAAAAAGAAATTTGGACTAACAAACTTCACCTAAATAGTATATGTAGTGGTTATAGGCTAAATTGTGTTCCCAAAAAGTTATGTTGAAATCTAAACACACAGTACCTCAGAATGTAACCCTCCTCTTTGGAAATAAGTACACTATAGATGTAATTAATTTAAATGAGGTCACACAGAAGTGGGGTACACCCTTAATCTAATGTGAATGATAGATAAGAGTAGAGAAAGAAGAGAATTCCATGTGCAGACACAAAGACACAAAGAGGAAAGAGCCATATTATTACAAAGACGGAGACCAGAATGATTCATGTATAGACAAAGGGAATTCAAGGACTGCTGGCAAATACTACAAGCTCTCCTGTAGGCTCCAGAAGGAACATGATCATTGAACACCTTGATTTATGATTTGTAGCCTCCAGAACATGGGAAAATTAATTTCTGTTGTTTATAAACCATTCAGTTTGTGGTAATTTGCCCCAGCAGCCATGAGGAAATTGATAACACTGCAATCACCAGTTGCAAACACATTTTTTAAATAAATGAAACAATACAGAATATACCTTCTAATTCTTGCAAAATGAGTACCAAAATTATGACTACAACAGTTTTCATATGTAGAAATTAATACCCATGGGTCAATAAAAAAATCAAAACAAAATATTTTAAAATGCTGACAAAAATGAGACATATAAAACAGTTATAGAAATACTTTTTACCATACTTAAGAGGAAAATTTACAGCCTTTAAATGCACATAGTATGATTTTTTAAAAGGCTAAAAATGTTAAACTTGGACGGCTCCTTAAGCAATATGTATATAAAATCAAAGGAGATATAATATCAGACATACACAAACTCTTCCAGAGTTAAAGAGAAAAAAATTTCTGAACTATTTTTATGAGGAAACTATGGGCCAATCTCACTTATGAACATAGATAATAAAAATTCTAAAGACAATATAAAAAATAAAATTTAGAAAATATAAAAGAGATAATGCACTATGACCGAAGTTGGTTTATTCCTAAGTACGAAGTACAAAGTTGAACATTCAGGTATCAATGCAATTTGCTACATTTGGGGTTGTGACTCAGTGGTAGAGTGCTTGTCTGGCATGTGTGAGGCACTGGGCTCAATCCTGAGCACCACATATAAATAAATAAATAAAATAAAGGTTTATCAACAACTAAAAATTAAAAAAACATAACAATAATGTTATAACAATCTAAATACATACAAAAATGTATGATAAAATTCTTCCTCCATTCGAGATAAAAAATAAAACCTGAGAACAGAAGGAAATATCTATTAAGTGATAAAAGGCTTCTATAAATAAAAGCAAACATCCTACCTTAATGAAGAAATATTTTAAAAGTTTATAAGGATGTCTGGACAGCAGTTCTAGCCAGTGCAAAAAGTATATGAACAGAAAAGAAGAAAAAACTCAACTGATGCAGCTGACACTACAGAGTCAAACCATTAGAATCAAATAAATAGTTTTATTTAATGTTAAAAAATAAATTATATTTATATAAAGTAGAAACAATCAGAAATCAAAAGTAAAAGAAGGTATCTTTTACAATGGCACTGAAAAATACTAGGAATAAAATAATGAAAAATGAAGAAAGATATTTATACAATAAACTACTGAATGTCTGAGAGAAATTTAAGAAAGCCTAAATAAATGGATCATGAATCATCTTCATTAATCACAGGGCCTGATACTGTTAAAATATTAGTAGTTTCCAAACCAATCTACAGAATTCAATTGCATTCAAAATTCCAGTAGGATTGCTTTTTATAAAGATGATTCTAAAATTCCTATTAAAATGGAAGAACTAAAAGCAGCTAAAATAAATGTGAAGGAAATTAAAGTAGGAAAACATTCCTTTCCAAATATCAAAACATTTCAAAAAATTGGCAATAAGATAATGGAACATTAATGTAAGGACTGGAGCAATACAATAGAGAATCCATAAGATATGTATGTACATATATGTATGTTGTGTGTATACAAATACACTTGGTTTATGCTAAAGTGGAACTGCAGAGCCATGGGGAAATGACAGTCTTCAATAAATAGCGCTAAGTAAGTGAACGTACATATTGGTGGGGGAAAGCTTTGTTTTGCTTTACTTAAACCTTCACTAAATTTAGAAGATTTTTTAAAGTTTCTAAAAGATAATATAGAAGAATACTTCATGACCTTGAAGTAAATGAAGATTTCTTATGCAGGACACAAATGGCACTAAAGCATTAACAAATTAAGTCATATTAAATTAAAATTTTGACAGAAATACCATGACGACAGTAAAAAGAAAAAAAAAAGGGAAAAAAAGTATTTGCAAAATATAATCACACAAAGAAGTTGTGATTCTTTGTGTATATTAAGAAAGGAAAAAACCCAGACAAAGCATTAGAATAATGGGACAAGAGACTTAAGATAACACAGTTCTTCAAAAAGAGAGTCTAATGCACTATAATCCCATTAGAAGATGTTCAATATTAGAAAACAGTTATATAAAATTATAATCTTAATGAGACAGCAATATATGGCAGCCAGAATGTCCACATCTAAAAATATATTGCTACCTAAGTATCAGCAAGAATAAACAACAACTACAACTCCCATATATTGCTGCAGAGGCATAAATTAATCACTTCGGAAAACTGTTTGGCACTATATACTTAAGTTTTAAAAATAAAACCCCACCAAATGTACTGAAATGCAATAAAATGCATAAAAATAAACATAAAAACAAGAACCAAGAAAGTATAAGAATCTGCATAACCTCATTATTAAAATAGCCCCAAACTAAAGCACTTTGTATTTCCATCAACAGAAACAGCAAATAAATTATTTCATTTGAATGGAACAAAGAAACAACATGGATCACTCTTACAATGTTGAAAGAAGTCAGAAAAGTATATAAAAGGTTATGAAATTTCAAAAGTACACAGAATTAGTGAGAAAAATGGCTTCACTTGGGAAGGAGGTAGGCTAACATCTAGCAGGAAATACAAAAAGGCCTTCTTGGAGGGCGGTATTTTGTCTTCATCTGGGACTACTAGATACAGTCCTTTGTGGTAATTCATTGGCTGACACTTGTGATTTGTGCACTTCCTGTTTACACATAATGTTATAACTTAAGAAGTAAAAATGAGGGGTAAAAAAGGGGACTAAAACACCTGCCAGGGATACACAAGATGAAGAAGAGGATAATATATAATACAATAAAATGCAAAATCCCTGATTATTACATAGTTACTATCATAACAGAAAAATATACAAAAATAAAAACAATTTAAACTAATTTTAAAACTATGATACTGACTTTTCAGTAGAGATATTAAATGGAAATACTCTTAAATATGGAACAGGTCTTTTCTTCATAATGTCTTCACTACCTACCACTTAGTTTTCCTGTTAATTTTTAATCTGAATGGTATCAAGTTTAACAGGGAACAATGCTGGAATTTAAATGATCAATTTATGATAACTAAACTTCATTAAGATTATAATTTTATATCTTATTTAGTAATATTGAGCATATAAGAAATGGTGAGAATTGTCAGAGCAAAGGCAAAACTATAAGCAGAGTCTCACTGTAGTGTCAAACATAAGGTTAGTACCAGTATGTTGGTACAATTTAATTAGCCATTTTACTAATGTCATTTATTTTTAAAATGTACCAATTTCTCATAATGTGAGAAATTATTTCAAAAGGGATTGTTCAAACAATAAGGGTTTAATCAAGAGAATTAAAAAAAGAAAACTAGGGAAAGGCTTGTCAAAAAGTCCAGAATAAGAATAAATTATGCTTCACAAAGATCAGAAACAGGATCTTAACCTGCTTTCTATAAAATGGGAATCACTTTATGTATTATTTTTAGTTTTCTATTATGTAGGAGAAGGAGAAAAACAGAAAGATGAACTAGGTAAAAATTCCTAATTAGGATCTTAATTCATTAATTTCCATGAGATATAATAATATTGCAGATATGACTTTTATGAAAGTGTAACAAGAAATTTTAAGTCATTTAAAACTGTACAAACACATTCTGTATATTTGAAGATTTTACTGCTCTTTGATCAAAGGAAAAATCCATATAATTTTTAAAGTAATCGGTATAATAAATGAAAACGATTTTACAGACTCTCAGATATGTTACACATCTATTTATTCTCTTGAGGACAAAAAAATAATTGAATGTATAGGATTCCAGTGTATCCCAAATGAACCTGCCAGATTGGCATACTAAACTGAAAGGTACAATACTATCTTCTCAGTCCTGTACCTGGGTAGAAGAACACCCTGAAGAAATGCAATGCTAGTATAAACTTAAATTAGAAAGAAATAACATAAGCTATTGCCAAATACTTCCCATTTGTGAAGCATTAATATTACAGATGATAGTATTCCAACTATAAAACTGTGGATATGAATTTAAGAAAAATTATAAAACATATATAATATGATCCGTTACAGTCTACATTATATTTTATTGACACAGATAAAAACAAGTCTTCGTCTAATGCTTTAAAAACAACTACTACGGGCTGAGGATATAGCTCAATGGTAGAGCACTTGCCTAAGATGTGTGAGGACTTGTGCTTGATCCCCAGTACCACAAAAACAGAATATATAAACAAAAATAAAAACAACTACTACAATCATAATCTCTTATTCTATTTTATAAATATATACATACATATACAACGCATACTTGTCCAATATAAATTCCTTCATATACCTCAGTCTATGCTTCCAGAGTTTCTACCATTTTAAAACTTCCATTTCATGAGAATCTTGAAAATTATATATTAGTTAATTTCTACTTCCTTGATATAGATGTACATCTCATGCCATTAACCACCATTTTTAATTTAATTGTTCCTGCCAACTCCATAACTTACATCCTTTCCAATCCTTTCTTCTTTCTGCTCAAAGCACAGTCAAAATTTATTTTTCCTTCACCTCTATCTTTTAACCTTATAGCAAGCAGATCACTTTATCTAAAACTACTACTAAAGGAGTACTAAAGGACACGGTACTCACATATATAATGCAGGGCACAGCAACAACAAATTATATGTATACAAAGTCCCTTGGTTTTACAAATCTTGATGGATTAAAAATTGTGCTAAGGGCTGGGATTGTGGCTCAATGGCAGAGTACTTGCTTAGCACATGTGACACACTGGTTTCAATCCTCAGCACCACATAAGAAACAAATAAAGATATAAAAAATTGTTCTAGTAAAGAACAACATAAAAAATACTAAACCATTGAGTAATATTATAAAGAACAAGTCATTTAGGATTACTCTTGTTTTCCCAAGAAAACAATATTCTAAGCAGAATGAAGAGCACCAAGAAGTGTCTGTAACTATCTATGAACAGAATATGTACAGATGATCAAAGTAAAAGATACATACCTAAGGTTAGGTAAGATGGGAACAATAGAGCATTCAGAATATGGAGTTCAGAGCATTTGTTTATACTACAACAGCAAGCTATTGTAGATCCCTAAGCAAGAAAATAATGAAAAAAACATTTCTGGACTGATAAATTATCATGATTAAAACATGGCTGAACTGTGTGTTGAAATGTTTTGAATATAATCAGAGTAAACAGAGAGTACCAAGCAACAAGGGACCAGGAGATAAATAAAAACAAACCTTGCCTGTTTGAAATTTTGCCATCCTACAAGCCCTAATACCAGATCGCTTCAGTGTAGTGTGGACCTGGGACATCTGGCTAAATCCTAAGGAAATCATTTGAATAAGTTGAAAAGATCTTGTGAACATATCTTATTTATAAGATACCTTTGTAGGCATCTTGTAAATACCTTTGGGATTTTAAACTTTATTGTAGGATAATCATTGCCAACCAATATCATATGCGTCAAGTTGACAGATGATGACAGTTAATAAACAGAAAATGAGAACATAAAGCCTAAAGGAATGAATAATAATAGAGATACTCATGAATAACTCTGATTTGGACTGATAAGGCCAAAATGGTCTCTGAAGAGTAAATAAAGCAGCGATAAAAAGCCTGTCTCATAATATTTTAATTTTTAGAAGAATAATTTTCAATAATATTCTGTTAAGTTCACAGTCTGTTATCAAATGTTTAACATTAGACAAATGTTAAAACTGAAATTGAAATCATGTGAAGAAGTACAAAGAGTAACAGTTAAGAGCACAGCTTCTTAGCTAACTGGAATCTGAAGCAAGTTCACCTGCCAATGTCTGTTTCTTCATGTATTAAAAATAAAGTGTCAATATTAAAATAATATCTACACCTCAGTAAGTTGTGAGAACAATGAACTATAAAGGCATTTAGCAGAATAAACCTAATACATAATAAGTGCTCAAAGAATCTTAACTCTTATCATTACTAATATTTGTTGTTACATGTGATGGGAAATGGATGTTTTCTGAATAATTATGAGCATAAATATAAATTTATAAATTAGAAATATAAATAACTTAAACTCACTTAATACTTGTAATTTCCTTATGACATAAAATGTTGTTCTCACTCCCATTTTACAGATTGAGAGAGATGCAAGTACAGAGAAAAAAATTTTCCAAGCAACAAAGCTGGAATGTGAACACAGAACACCCAGCTTCAAAAGCTATGCTCTTATACTCTTTTGTCTATATGCTATACTAAATTTTAAGTACTGGGTTTCCTTTTGCTGAAATTCTTTCTAAAATGCAATGTACCATGTCTTGACCTATCATTCCAGATTAGGTAGGGTCACCAATCATATATTTTCATAACACCCTGTACTTCTTCAGAGCATTTATCTGAACTGTAACTGAATAGCAGTCTCCGTCAACAGAAGGAAAGCTTTATAACTGCAGCAACTGTATCTGATTCACTACAGTGATCTTCATACAAAGCACAGTATTGAATAAGTATTTACTAAGTAAACCCATTTTAACAAGAATTAATTAAACAGTTTGCTGCCAGTTAATAAACAGAAAATGAAAACAGAAGGCCTAAAGCAATGAATGATAATAAACAAAGTAGTATTTGTACAAGAAGAACAAGGATGCCCAAATCAATGTTTCCTGATGTTGAGAGCCACAGCCCAGTCAGAATGACGCCTGGCATATTGCCAGAGGCAATGGTTGAAAGGTGAACCATTGAGATGATGATTTGAGTTAAGCTGTATATAATTGCTGTGATGCTGGATTGATTGAGTTGTATATGGACCCTGCTCGGGAATAGGGCAGCTCTGGGAATCTCGGGCACCCCCTACTTTGGAGTTCCTGTGCAGTTCTCGCAGTGGTTCAGGGAGATTGGGCGAGTGGAGCCCGGTGGAAGGAGTGTGTTCCCGAGTAGTGTGTGTGCAGTGCTGGTGAGAGTTGGGGAATAAAGAATTGCTATTTGAACCTACAAGGCTTTGTGGTGGCTCGGTTATTTGTGCCCAGCCAGACTGCGGCACCCTGAATCATATTTTGTTAAATTTTTCAGTGGGCTTCCAAATGGCAATGGAAGTACTGCTAGGGAAAATCATTCTGACCTGTAAGAGTCTAGAAAAAACTCTCCTTCCCTATACATTTATCCTTTGCAAATACAGATTTTAAATAAATCTTAAAAAATCAAAGATTTTTTTGTTTGGTTTTCACTGAAGGATATGGAGTTTGGGCTTAGATAGTCCTGGTTTGCTGTCATAATGTACCTCCCTAAAACATTCCCATCAGACATACTTCTATTTCCTGGCGCTTCCTAGTTTTTGTTTTATGTGCCAGCCCTTCAGACATTTGAAACCAGCGATCATGATCCCTCAGTATACTTATCCGTATTTACAGGTTAAGAAGCCCCAAACATTTCATGTGTTCACTGCCATACTTCATGTTATAGCGTTTCCAAGCCTTCCCTAGTTGTCAAGTCTTAATAAACTGTGGTACCAAAAAGCAAACATCAGAGTCTGAGCAGAACAGAATTATTTGTCCTGGACACTATGTACTTTCCTATTTTGCCTTGAATTATATTAAATTAAGAATCTTTATAAGAGTAGAATTACTTTTGAATTCTTACTCTTGGTTTGCTGGCTTTCATTCTATGCCAGCTTATTTATATAACAAAAATATACAAACAGGAATGTACATAATACAGATGTACAGCTTACTAATTTTTAAAAAATAAAAACATGTATTCACCACCCATGTGTAAAAATAGAAAATTGCCTTAGAAGTTTATTCTGCATTCTTCCTAAATTCTTCCTCTAACCTTTAAAGTAAACACAATTCTAATTTTTCAGATGTTAATCATTCCCTACATTTTTAAAGTTTTATATTTATATACCCATAAACAATATATTGTTTAGTTTTGCTTGGTTTATTTTCTTAATCATAATTTCTCACTGCCTGAATTCCTTCATTTTAAAAATTTCATTCTTTTGTTTTTACATCTTTATAAAAAGCACTGCAAATGTTTTGTGGAATAAGGCAGAGATTAAAGTGAATCCATTGCCAGTAAAAAGGATACAGAAAAGATACGAGGGCAGATTAATATTCTTAGGTCACACTGCAATGTATCAATATGAGAGACTGTCATCTCTCTCCAGTAAGAAAATGGGCCAAGGGGAAATTGAACATCTTTCCAACCTCTCCTAAAAGTTGTGTTTTACAATAGGGTTTTTAGTATTATGTAAATTCCCTGAATTGAGATACCATACAATTAAAAAGCATCCCAGGTTGCATGAAAAAATATAACAAATAAGCCAGTTATATTTGATTATTTAGTTTCAATGTATTCATGCTTCAGACCTAAGTATATATACTTGCGAGTTGAACTATAGAAATCTTTCTTGACATAGAAAACTTCTATCATAAAGTTTCAAATTGAACTGAGAATAAAAATCATTACTATTATATAAAAATTCAAATGCAATCTTAAGGCAATGAAATAATTCTAATTCAAATGAAAGCGTACTTCACACTGCTAAGCTACTTTCTGAGACCTCAAAAGACTGATGAAGTTGGGTGCAGTGGCACATGCCTGTAATCCCAGCAGCTCGGGATGCTGAAGCAGGAGGATCTTGAGTTCAAAGCCAGCTTCAGTAACAAGTGAGGTGCTAAGCACCTCAGTGAGACTCTGCCTCTAAATAAAGTACAAAATTCGCCTGAGGAATGTGCCTCAGTGGTTGAGTGCCCGAGTTCAATCCCTGGCGCGCACACTGCCCCACAGAAGACTGCAGAGAAGTCCAGCAATCTCTCTTTCCGAGTCATATTATTTAATGTAGCAGCTCTCCGATTGTAAATATAAACCATAAGAATAAATAAAACTATGATGGCTTAAAAATCAAGAGAAGTGAGCAGCAAACTACCTATATTTTAAGAGAAAAACTTAAAAATCTTAAGTCTATTACAAAAGAAAAAATTAAGAAATAAAGTGTGAAAATTTCATCCTGTTTATAAATCATCCTCAGAAGCCAAATGAGTAGTTTTACATAGAGTAAGTCATTGTATTTTTCTGCTTAGAATATTCTGATTCTTAAGAGAAAAAAAATTCCAATACTTGGTATCAACACTTACTTCCATATTTGTATACCAAAATTTCATATCAAGGAATCCTTCAAGGATTTTTAATTTCTCAATGAAACAGGTGTAAACACATCATATATAAAGATAAGACTCCTTCAAGTTAATGAACATTTTTCTACTTGAATTATTTGTTTTTACTTCTGGCAAAAGTTATAACCTTATAGAACAGAAATCAATTTTAAATTTGTTTTTTAAAGATTCATTATGACTCACAATGAAACTTATAAATTTTATGCTCCAAATAATCCAATATTTTTTATAAAACTGTAACTACAACTTTGATCACCCCAGAACCAAAAATTAACAAACCAGCAACAAGAAAAAAAAAAGGGGGGTAGGTATCCATATATAGGATACATGTTGCAAATTTATGGACATTTGTTTATCCCAGAGACCGGGCAGTAAACAAGCAGACTGGAACATGTATTGCTGAAACAAAGTTAACAAGAAAAAAATTAAGTTAATAGGATTATAGAGTTGTAACAATTCACAAACAAAACAGGATTACAAAAAAAGTTTAAAGAAGTAGTATTAACATCTTTATAAAACATAACAAGGGACAATCAAAATGTGCAAAAGAAAAAGTAAAGGTTAACATAGATCTTTATAAAAGAAGCTGGAGTTTTCTATCTTGGTTTACATCTTTTTATTATTTTATTTATTAAAGTGCCAATCCCTTGAATTAATTAGTATACAAGGATTAAGTTCTACTGTTTAAAAGCACAACCAAGAGTAGTTCCAAAGTATACGCATAAAATTATCAGGCAATATAATTACAAAAGACTTATAATCTAATGATTTCAGGCCTGCAAACTGTGTGTGTGTGTGTGTGTGTGTGTGTGTGTGTGTGTTTGCTGGGGACTGAGCCCAGGGCCTTGCACATTATCAGGCATGTGCTCTAACCACTGAGATACACCCCCAGGGTCCTCTCCCCACCCCGTCCTATGTACTTTTTAAACTAAACTTACAGACAGAATAGCAATATAAATCATTATACTATCATTGTGGCATAAAGACTACACTTACTGAATCAAAGTAATGCAGAAATAAACTAAATTTTTTTGCCCAAACATTATTTTCTTACTTTTAAAACATGTATATAAAAATCCACATGCAGGTCATTTGTACAGCTCAAATATCACTTGCAGAAAAATAATGGTCCACATATAATTAATATTCTCTACCTAAAAACTATCGAGATTTAAGGAGCAAGAGAATTCAAGTAATTACTAATATTCTGGTAGCTTAAAACTTCTAATTAGTTGGGGAGACTAAGGTTTTTGTTTTGTTTTGTTTTAAAAATCCACAGGGAAGTGTACCATTCTTGGAGGTAACATACCATAAAGTCCTGGATAGAAGATGTGATGCTCTAGGATAGAGAATGAATTACTCTAGGATTGTTGATATGTCAGATATTAACTGGTAAGAGTACACTTGATTTTAAACAAAAGGTCTGGAAGCAATGGACATGAAATAATTTTAAAGTGATTAAAAGCACAAATAACTTCATTGCAGTAAAGTCATCAATGTAGAATATCTGTCTCCATTCACTAGTCCATTCACTAACTTACATTGCTACAGCATAAACTATTATTGTCTATACTAAATACTAAATATGAAGCAGAAATGAAGGCATGACAGGTTGAAGAAGACTGAGTTCAGCTTCTCACACAGATTTTCCTGATTCAAAAACAAAAACAAAAAAAAGAAGGTAAGCAACAAAGGAGCTAAAAATCAATATAACATTAAAATTCCTTTTAAAGCCACATTAAAAAATATATTTAGGCGACACCATGTGGCAAAATTATGAACTGCTGCTGATATCTCAGAATGGAACTTATATGCATTTGATAGGAGAGAAAAATTTTAAAACCATTTTTTTAAAAACATGAATTAAATGACACAATGAGACATTAAATTTATTAATACAACAATAGCTACTGTTAAACTCATTGTATTAGAACAGTATTTTAGGAATGTATTAGCCAAAGATTAATAAATTATAGGGTAAAGAATTAAGCATGATTAAATAAGTATTTATTAATTTTATTTATTATAAAATAAATAAAATCAGAATTGATCACTTCAGCTAGTAAACATAACTATGGAACAAATACTGGTCATAAGTTTTAATACCATCATTGTTTTCCTTGGTCCTCTTGTTAAAAAAATTAAAAACTAGTTTAAAAACTTTGAAGTGATAAACTTATTTCTTAAGAATCTTAAAATCTTGTTTTTTTGACTAATTCAGAGAAGAAAATAATAAGAAAGCAAGTACATGTCATCACACAAAACATTTGGCTGACTAAATTTTTAATATTATATCCAGTTGTTCTGCTATGTAAAAGGCAAAAATAAGCTTTGAATTTTACAATGAAAGGAATGATAAACTGATGAAGAATTAATTATTAGAAAAAGTTCTTGATTTTAAATTACTTGAATTCAAATGTATTTTGGCAAACAGAAAATATATTAAAATATCATTTTTGTGATTTTTTGAACATGTACTTTAAACAAAACCACCAATTTTTGAGACAAAAGACTCCTTAGAGCTCACCAAATAAAATTGTCACATTTTAGAGGTAAAGGCTCTGAAGTCCACACAAAGACCAATTCATTTGCCAACTTAGATCACATCTTTTGTTGGTGGCTAAAACTGCGGATTCTTATATTTTTATTTTAGTACTCATTACTCTATTAAGCTGCTTCTCTTATAGAACTCATTCTATATTATTTATGGTCCATTAATACAAGTGTTAATGAGAATTATGAATAATACTAGATGATCATTCAAAAGGTCTTGAGAAAAAAATGCCAAAAGGAATATATATATGCGTTTTCATGAGGACTGTTCCCTCTTGGGAGGGTCAAAGACACATAGTTGAGTTAATGGAATTTTGGTCTCACCATTTGATCATATGAAAACAGATGTGTAAAATTTGTTTTATAGGAATCTTAAAAATCTTGGTTTTGACTAATTCAGAAGAAAATAACGAAAAAGCAAGTATATGTCATCATACAAAACCTAACACTTAACTAGGTGATTTTTAAGTCAAATTATTTTTATTCTTTGAAGTATCAGTTTGAGACAGCATCATCAGAGGTGCAATTAAAACTGGAAAGAATAGCTTTCTAAAAGTATTTTCTTCTACTTATAATTAAAGTAACCATCATTTTATATTTAACTCAAATATCTACTAAAATTACTTATTAAAATTTAAAACTCTGGGAAAAAGTTTCTCTTTATTTCAAAACAATTTATTGCCAAAATTTTAAATCTAATTTTTTTTTATTTTTGCACTTCTGCCCATCAATCTGGAAATAATAATAGTTCATAAGAAAAAAGCACCAATTATTTTTAAGATGAAAACTTCAACATGACTTTCACCTTGCTATTTCATAACTCTTGAAAGTTACAAGTAAAAACAGAAAATAAAAGACTAAATTTAATGATACTGATAGCAAACAATACAAATACATACACTAAATATTTTAACAAATAAATGACTAGAAAAAATAAAGAGTATGCTGATGCTGTTTCAAATTAAATGATAAGCAACATACAAGTCAGACAAAAATTGTACACAGAAAAAAAACTATAGAAGACAGTAAAAATGACACTTATATATAAAGTGGTCCACAGAAATCAGGATAGGTTTATCTTGAAAACCTAAATGCATCGAGGAAACCCCAAGTACATCCAACACAGTAGTACTAAAAACAATACTTGGAAAGTTTTAAACAGAAGGACTAATAGAAGTTCAGTTAACATCCACATCTTTTCAACTTTTTTAATTCTTAAAATCTGACTGAAATTTCCAAAGCAAACACTATATACAACTGCCAGTCACTAACCCACCACAATACTATTTTCTTAAAGAAGTTTGCTGGTGTTGTGTGCCTCTCTTTAATTATATTCTCTCAAGATTTACAGCTTGGATCAGGTAGAAAGCTAACCCCTCCCTCATACTACCAAAATTGCCTATGCATACATTTGTGCTGCCTTCATTAGCCCATGACTTCTTAAGAGAAAAACAAGTTTTATTTATCTTTATCTCTGAAGTGCTTAAGAAAGCACATTTATCTCACAAGAGGTATTCAAAAAAGATGTCTTCTTTAGTTAAACTTCATCATACCATGGCCAGAACAACAGTACACAAATCAGGTATAATTAAATCAAAAGCACAAGCTAATTTGTGATAGAGAGGTTCTCATCCCTGTTTTTAAAAACTAAAGTTTCACGTGGTCAAGAAAAAACAACCACTACCATCAGTGAGCATTACACAGTAATAAGCAGGAATGCCTTGCCTATACTTACTGTTAATAAATTATTTAATAAGGAAAATTCATATCAACACAAAGAAGACTCCTTCTCCCCTTCCACCAAGTATTCTCCAGGACATTTCAATTTTTTAACTCCTCAGAACTTTCCTTTATCTCCTTGATTTTGTTTATTCCACTCCTACAAGAGAATCCTCCAGAGAAAAGCAGTGGTAACTACCGAAAGGTCCAGATCCAAAACAGAGTTAATCTTTTAAGAAAAGCAGGATTCTTACTCACATGATTGTTCTGACCCACTACTAAAGAGATGCAAAATTACAAAAAAACTTATTTAAAAGTGATACTGAATGATCCGAGATGTCTCTATAAACTATACATTTAGTACAGAACCAATCCATCCTAACCCTCAAGTCTATACCTATTAGACTCACTGAAGATATTTATTACAGGTTCCTAAAAAATAGCCAGGCAAATACACAATTTCTTATCCTGGTGGACAGGTGATCATCTCCAGATGACATAAAGGAAGGTTATTCTCTGATATTATGAAAATGGAGACAGTTTATAATTTTGAAGCAAAAAATATGCTTTCAGCTTTACTTCTATTTAAGGGTATTTGGCTTAAAATAGAACTCATTTTGGAAGGAACATGTGAGAGAGAAAGAGAGAAAGTGGGGGAGGGGAGGGGGGACAGGAGGAGGGAGGGGGGAGAGAGGTTGGGAGGAGAGACAGAGATTGATTCTAAAAGTTTATATGCTTTAAAACAAGAACTTTTGGGATTCGGGTAAGATCACTAAATGGTCACCAGAATTAAACTCCCATATTTCTAATATTCATTTAGTTCTTGTTAGTTCTAAAAAGGTATATCTGTTTTTCATAACATTAATGATGATCATTTAAGTACATAAAGTCTAATTTTCTTTTCCTCTTTTAGTTTTCAAACTCAAAATATGGGGATGGTAATTCCAAAATTATGTGGATTAGAAGGTATTAGAAATACCTTCAAAATGATCTGAAATAAAAAGGTAAATGATTATTTGTATTACATACAATAGCAAAACTAATTAAAGTAAGATCAGATAACAATACCTGAAAAAAGAATGAAACTGAAAGGATTCACAGAAGAATATCCAGACAAAAATTTTTAAAAATTATCACATCCAAAGAAAATATCTTAAAATAGCAGTTAAAAAATGAACTAAAAAATTAGTTTCTATTTTTTAAATGGAGCCAAAAGATGATTTAACACATAAGGAATTCTATTTGAGAGAATCCAAGAGCCAATAACAACCTTGTAAGACTTCAGAAAAATTCAATCCTTGAAACATTTAGCAGAATATAAATACACTACCCCTTCCCCTCCAAAAACATACTACTTCCATTAATTTATTTCAACCCTGAACTACCCAATGAAACTCTACAGGAGGTGCATCTAAAATAGGATCAACACTTTAAATGTTGTAATCAGAGGCTCCAATATTTTTAAAAGAAAAAAAAAGTGAGCTAAAACACTGCTCAAGCAATATTCAATCTATTCCTAATCCACTATGTGGTAACATGTAACCTCCTGGCTGTCCATAGCTCCTGACTCTGCTTCAATGACCTCTGAAGGCCTGATATTTGGGTTTTGTTTTTGTTTTGTTTTTAGGATTGAAGTTTCTTGGATCTCTGGCTTTTCTGCTTCCCTAAATTCTTTCTTTCCTACTCTTCATTTGCCTAAATGTAATAGTTTCTATCTCTACCTGAGCAAACTTCAGTTATATTTATTATTCAAGTTTAATATGGATTTTTCTATTACTGTCTCTAGTCAAGGCCTAAGTCTTGGGTATTGTGCTCAAATAGGCCCTAGGATTTAATCTAATTTTTAAAATATTTTTATATCTGGATCTTGCTTACACTTATTAGTTCTTCTCCCTGATAATGAATACACTGAGTAAATACAAAAAATAAAATCATTCAACTTTTTATTAATAGCAGCTTTGATACAAGGTTGATAAAAAGGAAACTGCATGTAACCCTCTAAGTATTTAATTTCTTAAAGCTAATGTTATCATTAATTAACCAATATCAAGTTAGCAATACATATCTGCAAGAGTTTTCTTAGGAACTCCAGGTCAATAACAGTTAACTAAGGCCCTAGGACTCAAGTTAAAAGTATCCTAATAAGAAAGTTAAAAGTTGATGAAAATCCTCCAAATCTAATCTTCTTTATGGGATAAACATATGGGCAAGCCATGTCTACGTAAAAACCTGCCGTGTTCCAAGAATCTTAGACATTTAAGTAAATTTGTAAGGGAATGAATAGGGACAAAAATTTTAAAATGTGTCAGCATTACCATGGTAGATCAGACACAAGGGAAATCCTTGCTCAGCAGCTAATTACCTATATACCCCACTCCAAAAAAAATTTTAACCCATTTTTGTCTAAGAATTTGAATGATTTGCTATTCACCTAATAAATTTAGATGATCTTTGTTTAAAGAAAAAGAACGTTTCTATTTTGTGTAAACAGTAATATCTAAGAATTTATCTTGTGTGACTATTAAATTCTTAACATTTCCAAACTATTAATGAAGGACACTACTGAAAAGTTTCTTTGAAGGAGACTCCTATATTTAGCCCTAAAGTTTTGATGAGACATCCAAACCAAACTCTCCTGAAAATATTCAAAACAAAAGTACGGGTAAGTTTCACAATGTATAAAAATTACTTTTCCATTATGATAATATTTTCCTTCTTGATTCCTTCTCTTGAGTAAATTTGAGAATACTAATTTTATATAGAGAAAAGCTTCATTAGTATGGTTCTGAAACCATATAAGCTAAAAGTTTGACAATTATAATCAAGAAAAAACTGTAATCCTCAGTAGTAGATCTTTTTCTCTTATTGCTGACCAAGAAACCACTACTCTTAGAGTAAATATTATTCTGGACGGAGAGGAATCACCAATTGAATTCCATAGATGCATTAAAAAATTACACAAATGAAAGAAGTAGGACACACCAGAGTGACATGTCTTCCTTTACAAATGTCAAATATTTAGTTAGAATATCTTCATATGAGCACCATAGCCTTATTAATTATCCCTCAAACACTGTAAACTTACTTTATAAATGTACAAATTATTAAGAGAGGATGGTAATTTACACCTCTTAATGATGCTTTTTTTTCCTTTCATGAGTAATAATGACAAATTTCCAGATTGGTGAGCATAAGGCTGGCTCAATACATAACCCACATGAAATGTCTCTCAAAGAACTCCCTACTCCTGTACCTCAAAAAGATCACGTGTAGACTTTACCAAAGATGTAGGGGCAGAATTATAAGTTGGTTTACATCATAAATTCTGTAACTAACACATTTTTATCAAATTAGGATTTGTCATTATAAAAATAATAAAGTAAATGAAAAAGGGTCTAAATCAAAACCAAATTTTCTTCTAAGCAAGAAATGCTTAAAATGCTATATGAAGGAATATTATATAGGAGACAACTTTCAACAGTTTATCATGAATTCATAAAACAGATAAAATTAATACTAAATGCTCTGCACTAATGTTAAGAATTCAAAATAAACACATTTATAAACAGTCTTTCATTATATTCCTAACTTCATATTCCATATTATTTAAATATTTTTAAACTTACCCAAATGAAGTAATGTAAACTGGGCTGCCAGTTCCTTCGCATCTTCTAATGTAGTACAGAGTTTGTCTGGCATGAAGTAACTCTGGGATCCATTTGCAATAGCAGGAATAACTATTTTATATACCAAGAGTACTTTCCCATCCTGACTGGTTGTTGAATATAAATAATATTCTGGTGGTGCCCAATTATTCTTGTTGCAGTAATAATCCAAATGCATTACTGCAGAATTAAAATGATTGGATTTTAAAGAATACATACTAATTGGAGTAAGCTTTGTTCCAGGAAAAAAAGGGTAGGTGCATCTCTCAATTTCAGGGGGGCTTGGACTATGCTGACCATTAAGACGAGCAAGAAGAGTTGGTGGCTTGCCTAGAGTTTTTGGGTGGCTCTCTTCTTTGTTAGCATACACAATCAGGTTTTCAGAATTGGGACTAATCTGACCATTAAGATGCTGTCGCCAAGTGTTTTCTTTATTTACTGGTTTTGCCAGTGTTACCTCAATACTTGCTCCATCAATGCATTTTCCATTCATAACAGACATAGCAGCCACTGCATCTTCTCGGTTGAAAAAGTGAACAAAAGCATAGTCTCTAAGTTTCTTTACTCGTTCAACTGCACCAGGCTTGAATTTATTGAATTCTGCTTTAATAGTTTCCTCTGTAGTTGATATCATTAAATTTCTTACATAGAGAACTTTAACTCTCTGCATGGTTTCCTCATCAACTTCTTTCTCTGGATCAGCCCAATCTACCTGTATGGTGTGGCCCCATAGTTGGAATGTTCCTGTATAAAAGAATTATATTAATTTGAAGACAATCAGAACAAAAAACAAAAGTTTTAAATATTAAGTAAAACTATTTCTTCAAAGAAGCAGAAACTCAAGCACATATCATTATATTTGGTTAAGCCTTCATTTCCTACTCACATAAAAACTTTTTATTAAAGCAAACATAATCAGAATTTAGTGGAATCCCCTCTGTACCCGATACTGGGAACTGAACACAGGGATGCTTTAGCACTTAGATATATCCCCAGACCTTTTTAAATTTTGAGACAGGGTCTTGCTAAGTTGACCAAGAAGGCCTCAAACTTGGGATCCTACTACCTCAGCCTCTCAAGTAGCTTGGATTACAGGCAAGCACCTGACAATGAAATTTATTTAAGCAAATATGACAAATATTCTTTAAAGCTAGGTCTCCATTAGAAGAATTAATTCTCTTTGGATTTTTATTAATAATTAACACCTCAACTAAAGTATATAGTTCAGTAATTGATAATTATCATAAACATGATAAATTTTTATAGGAATAATTTCTTGTCTTTTAGAATCGTTTATTTTACTTCCCTTACTCAAAGAATTCTTTATTCCTGTTAAGCGGCATTACATATTTTGTTAATAATTATCTATGATGTACTGTTATTTTTCCATATTTGTAATAATAAAGTTAATATGGAAAAATAACCTTTAAAAGATCAGTTTACCTGGAATTAGTTTTCTCCTAGCCATAGCAGCAGCTCTGTGAGATTCATATTCAACAAATGCAAAACCACGATTTTTGGTCTTATCAGTTGCACTTGGATAGACAATGACATCTACAACTCCTTCAGTAACTTTCTTCATTTCATCCAAAATTTCTTCTTTCTTCTTTTCCTTAGGAATAGCTCCAATAAATAATCTGCAATTATCCAAGCTCACACACACACCAATAAACTTCCCTGGTCTAATCTCATAATTATTAAGAATTCTGATGGCTAACTGGGCTTCTTCTTTTGTAGTGTACATCACAAAAGCATAACCTCGATTTTCACCACTAAATTCCATCATAAGTCGAAATTCATATATCTTTCCAGCTCTTTCAAATACAGGAACTAACTCATCTTCATACATATCACGAGGTATTTTTCCTACAAAAACTTCACAGCCTCTTGGTGGAGGTGGACCTTCCCAACCTGAAAGACCAAAAAAAAAATTTTAAAAAGATTTATTCATTACTGAATCATTTATTCATTCAACAAACTTGCTGTGAGCCTCTTATGTGCCAAGCACTATTCTAGGTGTTGGAGATACAATGGCTGATATTCAAAAGAGAAGAAAGACAATAAGTGAATGGTAAGTGCTATGAAGGAAAAAGCAAGCCATGAAAGGGATGATGCATTCAATAAAGTGACATGGTAAAGCTCTGAGCTTGTGATGTTTAAGTACAAATAAGGGAATGAGCCATGAGGAATCTCTCAGAGAAGAGCATTCAGGAAGAAGAAAAAAACAGGAGTTTTAGATGTTAGAGCAAAATAGCATAAAGGTCTATATGGCTACAGCATGCTTGAGGGTCAAGCAAAGGATTTAGTGATACAGTCACTGAGGTCATTGGAAGCAAGAACTTTAGATATAATAAAGCTAACTGGAGGGCTCTGAACAAAGTAGCTGCACTGCCCACTGGTAGGAAAATAAAATACTATATCTTTTTGAATCTGATTTTCTCATATAAATAGCAATTTTCTACTCATTGCTTTCAAATTCTCTCCCAAACAACTTCCACTTTAATACCAAAAGTACTCTTTTTCACATTGTACCAATCCAGACTTCTTTCTCAACTGCTTCTCAAACCAAGAGCAGAGCTGGGGAAAAAGGGAGGTGGGAGGTGGGGGAGTAAGACGAGCACAGCATCTATCCCTTCCCCTTAAAATGACTGGTGAGGTCTTAAAGCAGTTACAAGGAGAGAGCTACTATTTGGGATACTTGCAGAAATATACACATCATCTAAATGACTAAAGATCTAATTTAAAAGAATATAAACAAATCCCCACCTGGAGGTGGACCACCAAATTTCCTTTGCCCATTTTCTTGAACCATGTTGTAACCAGTCTTTTCCATCAAAGCAAGTAATGCTGCTTCATTCTGAGTGCCAGTTCGAACTTTACCACATCCATTTGTTCCATCTATATTTTCTTCATTCATGGCTGTAATACCTAAAATGAAGTTAAATTTAAAAATGCTTAAATTTATGTCATAGAACCCATAATCTATGAAGCATTCCTTTGTACAAGAAACCAATGACAGTTGTGGCTGCCATGTTGGGTGATTACTCTTTGCTGTTTGTTCCCTTTAGTTCTGCAATAGAAACTGGAAACTTCTTTTATTACTGAAGAGTAAATAAAGCAGAGACAAAAAGCCTGTCTCATAATATTTTAATTTTTAGAAGGGACAGAAAAAGTGAAAAAAGATAAAGAAATAAAACCAGTAATGATAAAAAAAAAAAAAAGAACAAGAGAGAGAAGGAAAAAATAAAACAAGGGCTGCGGGCATAGCTCAGTTGGTAGAACGCTTGCGTCCCATACATAAGGTTCTGTGTTCAATCCCCAACACCACACACACACACACACACACACACACACACACACACACACAGCAAAAGGAGCAAGAAAACAAAACATACTGCCATCAAAGAATACATAATCATTGTTAATCTTCATAGCCTAAGATTTAAATCACTTTATTATATAGGCCACTCCATCTTTCTGTGACCAAGTACAAGTAAGATTCTGCCAATATTGCTCATTTTGTCAGCAATCCCAAACAGCTTCACCAGAATCCAAAACCTGATAACTGGAATAAGAGATTCAAGTCAGTCCCTGAACCTATCTACTAGAAGTTACTAGAGAGATGAGAGAATACAACCTCTGGTCATCTGAGCAAAAACAAGAGCTACTATAATTTCCTACTAGCTGCAGCTTAAGAAATAAAACAGGTGGGCAGGAGGTAAGGCAAAAGAGCTGAGAACTCACTTACCATTAAAAATGTACTTTAATTACCATATTCTTTAGGATTTTTCCTAATATCAATGCTGTGGCTTATTAATTAATTTTATATTGCTCATTCAATGTTATCATGAATAAATACAAAAATTAAAATTCACAGCATGGAGAAAGAATACACTGTGAAAGCTTTTTCACTTTCCAATAGAACCTTCCTAATTATAAATGGAAACAAAGTCACTGGCACAAAGCATTTTAAAATATGAAATTCTGAGCCACAGCACCTCAATTTCAGGTTTCCTTATTGTGCAATCTTAGACAATTTATTCAATTTCTTCACACTTCAGTCTCTTCACTTAAAAATGAGATAACCTTATAACATGGTTGCTTTTAAGACTGAATAAGACAAGATATGTAAAAAGATTGCCAAAATTCCACAATATCAAATAAAGGCTAGCTTTGATAAATACGAGACTAGCAGTACATCTTACTTTTTTTTGCACCAACTCTGTTGACACAGACATGCTTTTTTCAGAAACATATTTCATTTTCTCAAAAGTAAGAAGTGAGTGTGATATGACAGACACATAGCTACAGAAGAATATCCACATCTCTACAGTAAGTGGGATGGGATTGAAGTGATATCACCAAAGGATCTGCTCCAGAGCATTGAACTGTCCCTGCAGCCATCCTCCCTAGTATTACCTGGACTCATAATCTTTCTTTTCACTTACTAACTATATAATTTTAAGTTATTTATTAGCTCCAGTGTATCTCAACTTCCTCATCTATCATGTGCAGAAATAATACTTCCTAGTCTCACAAATTTTTATGAAGAATAAATCAATGTTTAAAAAAGCCTTTAGGATTCATTTTTTGGCTTTAAACAATAAAAATACTACTCAACCACAAATTTTTATGCATATATTGAAACCTTTCAAACCACTAGGCATCTGCAAATAACTATATCCTGAAATCCCATTATTCAATTATCCAAAGAATAATTGGCTTCAAAACAAAACTGTGATACCAGACAGAAACAGAATAATAATCTGATAATAAAATCATAAGAGGTTTGGTTTAATTCTGTGGGTGTACTATAAATATCAGGAAATTTCTACATGTTATTGCTGATCACTACAACTACTAGAGGCAAGTATAAACCTTACTAAAAGAAAACTATTATTTCCATTTAACAGATCGAGAGAATTATACTACCCAAGATCATAAGAGCCAGAAAGTGGCATAGACAGATTCATAACCAGGTCTGTTTGATCTCAAACACTACCCCTTCCTGCCAAGAAAATTATTCTGTTATACTTTCTGCCACAATTTTACCTTAAGTCCCCTGAAAAACAAGGAAGACCCCTAAATTGACTTTCATGCAAATGAAATATTCAGAAAATGACATAGCCAACTTTTGTGAACTCTTAAGTACTTCCTACTTTTATAATATCTAAATTTTTCTGAGCGATGAATGATGGCATAGCATATCTCTCCTCTCTCCATGCACATGCATATATGTACGCACACTCTCCTTTTAAAGTTGCTTTCCAGGAAAGTAACTCATGCACTTCATAGTTTCTATGTGCCATCTATCTTATTTCCTTAAAGTTACTCTCTCGGGACCAGCCTTCTTTCCTAAGCTAAGATTCATTTACCAAACAGCCTAATGGATATGTGCTGAAAATTAGGTATCATTAGGCATCTCAAATTCAACATATCAAAAACTGAATGCCAGGGCTGGGGTTGTGGCTCAGTGGTAGAGTGTTCCCCTAGTATGCATGAGGCTCTGGGTTCAATCCTCAGAACCACATAAATGTAAAATAAAGATATTGTGTCCACCTAAAACTAAAAAATAAATATTAAAAAAAAAAAACTGAATGTCATTCTATCTTCCAAACCTGTTACTTGTTACTTTATCTTATCTCAACTCTTTCAATGAATACAGGGCACCAAAACAAATATATTCCTTCTTCAAAGTGTCAAAGCTAGAAATCTAGGAGTTATCCCAGAGGCTTTCCTTTGACTTATGGCTAACTGATCACAAAGATCTGAAGAATTCCATTGCATATAAGCACTATATATATATATATATATATATATATATATACATACACATACACATACACACACACACATATATATTATATATTTTTTAATCACTCTTCTTATTATTCATTTCTTATTATATGCCAACAGCAGGTACCTAATTATAAATTCTCAAATACGCATCTTCTCATATACTAGACTTAACCTAGATTTTTTTACACATTTCCTCCCTACTTTTTTTTGGCATTTTTCATTCCTAGTGTTCTCTGGGAATCCTTCTCCACCCCCACTCTCCTTCTCTCAATTCTAAATTTTAGGTATTCCTTTGTATCCACTACAATCACAGAACCTAAGAAGGTCAGTCTCCCTCTTCTTCACCTACACCTCCACTTGTTCCCTTCCTCAAACCCATGAGACATTCAAGAGGGTCTAGTCTTTTATATCTCTAACACCATGTAAACTCCTTGGCCTATGATAAATGTTAAATGAATGATTCAGGACAGGAGGTACATCATTATTGAAATGAAAATAATGAACTTGTATGAGAAAAGACCTGAATTTCAGTCACTGGTCAACACTTTCGTCAAATCACTTTATAACTCTGACCTTTACTGTCCTAATTAGTGAAATTCCAGTTTATGCTTACTTCTGTATATATTTAACATAATTAAATGCCATACAGAATGACAGACACAGTACTTGTTACTTTATCTTGTTGTAGTACTTGCAACAATCCTGTGAGATTAATACTGTTCTTTTCCATTTGAAAAACAAAGTGAGTCTGAGATAAAAATCATAGAATTGGAGAGGCATATACTCAATTCAGAGGTTTGTCTGCCCAAATGTTGGGCTCCTAACCTTTATTTTATATTACCTTCACTTTAAATATTTTAAAAGCTAAAAGCTATGAAAAAAAAAATGTGATTTACCTGCAATCATATAACATAGTGGTACCAATACCTGAATTCAGATTTTTTCACTATAGAAGTTTTTTTCAAACGATTAAAACATCTAGTCAAGGGCTGGGGTTGTGGCCCAGTGGTAGAGCCCTTGCCTAGCAAGGGTGAGGCCCTGGGTTCGATCCTCAGCACCACATGAAAATAAATACATAAAAGTATTGTGTCCAACTACAACTAAAAAAATAAATATTTAAAAAATTAAAAAAGTAAAACATCTAGTCAGTTACTCATTGACTTTGAAAACTTATACCATGATTAAAAAACAAACTCAAAACTATATTAAGGAGAAAGTCTAGCAACAAAAGCTTCTTGGAAAAACCTCTAGTAAAATAATTTCAGAATTATTAGAGACCTTAAATATCAAATTTACCCATGTGAAATCTACATCCTCTTTTGTAACACCCATAGAGAGCAGATATCCATTTTATTCATGATTCTTACATGGACTATCATCTAGAGCTCTGTATCTTTGGTTAACTGAGATCTTTCTTTCAATGCATTATAATCTTTTTCTCTATAAATTTCAATATTGATCCTGATTTATCCTCCTATCCAATTTCATACAGTTGCATCTAAAAGATAATTCTCCTCTTCTCCAGGCTAAATATTCAGTTTCTTTAAAACAACATTTCCCAAACTGGTTTCCTAAAGTATGGTAAATACAGTAAAAACAGCTTTTTTTTTTTTTTTTTTTTTAAGGGAGAAAGATGTTCTGTTCCTCAGAACACTTTTCCAGGGTATAAGTATTCCACATCTAATTATGTCTCAAAGAATCACTATACCTCTCCCCTCAAACTATAATAATGAACATCAGCATATTTAAGGCCATTAAAAGTTTCAGTTAAAATGAACTTTTCATCTTTGTTTAATTCCACTGTTTACCAAATTTATTTCAGCATGATCTCCTAATTTCCCTTGGCAAACTATTTACTTCCTATAGAACCATTTGGAAAATGCTACTTTAACTGTTTCTTATATACTGTACCATCATGTTCTCTCACTATCCTATTTCTTTTAAAAGTGTGGTAGCCAAAATTAAAAAGTTACTAGTACAGAGAATGATCACATTAGTGTCCAATAGAGTTGCATAAAATTATTGGTTCAAATGAGTTATATCTATCAAAAAAAAAAGAAATCTGTCCTGATCTATATACTAAGTAACCAGATTTTACAATCAGCTGAATTTTATCTTATTAGATTCGACTGCCAGTTCTCCCTACCTACCATCTAATCTTCACCCACTCCTTTTACTAGAGAATGACAAGAAATATATGCAAGACTTTGTACAGTTCAAGAAATTTCAATCAAAATATTGCAAAAGCTTGAAATTACAGAAATTTAAGACACACAGGAGAGTCACCAATCCCATCATCTCTTTAAAAAGGTATCTGTTCTTATAAGTACCGCGCACTAACCGATTGCGCCACTGGAGCTCCTAAAAAGGTATCTGTTCTTAAAATCTCCAAAACGATATATAGATATATACAAATATAAATATAAATATATATATATATATATATATATATATATATATAAAATGCACAATTAAGAAAGTTTACAAGTGCCTAAATTTAACACACTATTAGCCAAATTATATCTCTAAAAGAACCAAAATTCAAGATTCAGAGCCAGAGAATTATACTCAGATCTAAAACATTCATTCTAAAACATTCCAGAATCAATCTGAGATCTAACCTAAATGTCTAAGGAAGCATAGCAGCCCTAATCATCAAGACAAAGCTGACATACCAATTGAGGGTTCCAGGCTCACTCTTTCCTCTGCTACTTTCAGCTGTGGATTCACACTCCAAAGTATTCTACCAACTTTTTTCTTTATTCTGCAGACCCAAGGACTAGAGTAGGAAAATGAGGGTTCCTGGGCAAGAGAATGACACAAATGGTTTATGAAAAAGAAAGAAAAAAAGTAGAAATAATAGATTAAAAGTTGTTTTACCCAATGCACCAATGAAAAATATGAAAAAAATAACCAATAAATACTCCCTAAAAAAATAAATAAATGTTCTTTTGCCATATTTACCACACTTTCAGAGATAAATATTTTTACCTCTAGTTTAATTTTGAAAAAATGAAAAAACTCAATAAATTATGAAAAGGTCAGGACAACATAGCTAATCACAGAACAGATATACAACAATTCCACCAAATCTTTAGCTTTGTTAACTACATCTTAATTTCAAGCATCTTTCGTTAACAAATACATGTTTTTCAGATTTTCATTGTCTTGCAAAAAAGGAAATATATTAAACATATTAATAAAAAATAGACAAATACAATTTTAGTAAAATATAAATGGACAACACAATTTATCTAAGGAAGTTGGTTTCATCAATTTAAATTAAAACTTCTTCCAAATTTCTACAAAACAAGTAGTAATTTGAAAGTGAACAGGTCTTTTTTTAAAAATATTTTTTAGTTGTTTCTGGACCTTTATTTTATTTATTTGTATGTGGTGCTGAGAATCAAACCCAGTGCCTCACGCATGCTAGGCAAGTGCGTTACACTGAGTCATAACTCCAGTCCCATCTTTTGTGATTTTAAAAATTAAATGTAATAATGAAAACATTTTAAGATATCAAAACTTTTAAAGAAAGCAATTAGATATTTATGGAATTCTTAAAAGTAAATGTTAAATTCCTGATACGTTACAGTTCAGTTATACACTACAGTATAGTGAGACCATGGCTGCCAATTCAGTGGAGATTTTCAGCAGCAATTCATTTTAGTGACAGAATGCACTAGAGCAACTTGTTTGGAAAATAAGAAGGATTAATAAGACCTGTGAAGATATGTGCATCTAAGATTATTTCAAAATAAAAGTGCACAGATGGATCAGCTGAATTCCATTTAAAATTTTAAAGAATCAGCACATTTTGTTGCAAAAAGTAAAATAAATGTAATGCAGTGTTTCATGCACCTAGAATTACTGCAGAGAGATTTAAATTTTGCATAAAATAAAAATTTAAAAAATAATTTACAACTTTTAAGAAACTTTTAAAATATTTTTTGAACACAAAAGTATATACACACTTTGAATGCAGGACAAATATATCCACATATTATTGTCCAAATTAAGTATACCTCTATTCTTAAATTTTTTCTATAACCAAGACCTATTTTCTTCCCACATTTCCTTATCTAACCTAACCAACCACTAGGTAGTTAAAATAAAATGGTAAACAATAGCCAGCGTTAAAATGTCCAACTTTTTAAGCCAATTCACTGATTTCTATTCACAACTCTTTCTTAAGTACGTCTGGTGTCATCAGACAACAAAATGACACTGTGAAACATGAGGCTTAAATTTCAATCCATAAATTGGGTATATTCTTAATCTTTAAGTCATAATATATCCCATAATACATGTTTACGTTTTAAGTATTGAACTACATTATTATCTTCAGCAATATTCAAGTTTACTACTTCCCCCTGACGTGGAAATCGGCATTTAAAGCAGTACCTTAAGCAGAACACAAGGCACTGTTAATATGCAGTAACTGCAGTCACCTTTACGTCTATAAAGACACACAGTTGCAAATAAGTATTAAAATGGAATGGTTTGAATAAGTCTATCATCACGGTTCATAAGAAATTTAAATCTGAAAAGCTCCAAATATGTTTATTCCTCAACTTTCTGTTTTGTTGATTCTTGAAAATATCTTCCGATCATTTCAATAAGCAAATCTCTGCCCACACGTGAATTAAAGTCTACTTGCAGGGCATCCTGCTTCCTGCTTTATAACGCCATTCTCAAACAACGTGGGGCAGATTTTTTTTAAAGACAGGATTTAAAAGAGCTCCAACACATAACGTAAAGAGTAGAGCCTATTTACCACGAATGTAAAGAGAGTCAAAGCTTAAAGGAACTTCAACGTGAGCCAAATTAAATCTACAGAGGAGGAAGGCGGTGCCCGAGCCAACCAAAGGTTTACCCGAGGATCTCAGCATTTGTATCAACGCTAAGGTAAAACCCCCAATTTCCAGATTCTAGGAACTCCCTAGTTCTCCTCCAGAAACGTTTTAAAATTAGCCATTAAAGCCATCAAGTGTAAGGAAACCATGATGGTACTGTGGCGCGTCCAGCTACCCAAGGCGTACGCGGGTGAGAGGGGTCACTTGTCTTCCAGGTCCACCCGCGACCTTCCACACTACTCAACACGCATGAGAGGGCTTGGGGAAGAGACAGGAAGGAGTTACAGCAAGAGGAAAGTTCGAGGCTCATTCTCAGTACTCGAGGGAGGCACGACGTGATTGCTAAATCTCACCCAGCAGTCTGGACGCCCCTAGGCGTCGTCTCAAAGGCTCTGGAAGGGACTCGCGGGCGCGACAACTGCCGGACAGGAAGGCGGGCGGCCTGGACCTGCTGCGGTCTACGCAGGAAGAGGGTCAAGGAGAGAACATGGAAGGCAGCAGACGGGAAGCAGCCGGAAGGCGGCGAGGGAGAGCGGAAATAAGGCGGAGAGAGAGGGCAGGGCGCCGCTGGGCGGAAGGAGCAGCAGAGGCCCGACGGCGGGGACGGGCGGCGCGAGAGCGGGCGCCAGACACTGTCGGGCCACAAGATGCCCCTGGGCCAGGGAGGGACTTCTCCAACAGCTGACTTGGGCTGCTGGGTGGCATTGGGGAGGGCGGGATGAGCCCACAGCGATCCCCTGCTGCCTGTTCTGCGTGACAGTGAGTGGTACCGGACTTTTTGCGGCCAAGGGGCAGGGTCTCCAGCTGTTAGTTGCGGTAAGTTAGTTGGCTGTAAACCCACTGTCCCCATCCTTTCCTCACCCCTTTGGGTCTTCAAAGGTTGGTCCTAAATCCCTGGGACCAACGACCACAAACCGCCGCCACCACCACCGTTTCTGGGACCAGTCGGGCGGAGGGGCGGGGGTCGTCTCAGGGGGAGGGGGCCCACCAGGAGGAGCTCGCGCTAGTCCTCGTGCCTTGGCTAGGCTCCCAGCGGGCGCTGCGCGAGGTGGCCTAGACAGCCCCACGCGGCGGGGTGCTTCGACCAATCAGCAGCTCCGCGGGGAGGAGCAAGGAGGAGTGGGCCGGACCAAGGCTTAAGTCAATTAGGAGGTTCTGGGGAGAGGTGTAAAAGTGTTTGGAGTGACAGGCACTGCAGTCAATTGAGGCGAGAAAAGCAATATTTAGGGTGTGGACGGGCCTGGGGCGATGACAAATGAAAGTTTCACATATCTAAAGGCACTAAAAAGTTTGTAATTTGAATTTATATACCCTGCTTACTTAGGGAAATATAGATACTTCGTGAAGTTTCTTTTTCTTGTTTGAAGGAATTTTGTAAGTCTTAAATTACTAGCTTTTCGGAAAAGTCATATATTTAACTGTGGACCTTTTAAAAGAAGGGCTGGAGTAGGTGGCTTATAAGGAAGCTGATTCATAGTGGGATTGGGAGGAATAGACAACTCTAGATAGGGTAGAGGGGTGGGAGGGGAAGAGAGGGGGCATGAGGTTAGAAATGATGGTGGAATGTGATGATCATTATTATCCAAGTACATTTATAAAGACACAAATTGGTATGAATATTCTTTGTATAAACCAGAGATATGAAAAATTGTGCTCTATATGTGTAAAAAGAATTGTAATGCATTCCGCTTCCTCATATAAATAATTTTTAAAAAGCTACTTAACTTACTTGAAATCCTTTTCAAAATAGAGGTTGTGAGGATCCGATGAAGAATAATACCAAAATTTGATAAAAGTACTATCCCCATAGATTGGGAAATTGAGATTCAGAAAGCTTAATTCATTAAGTCTTAAGCTTTCAATTCTTTGAGAATTTCAACAGAATTGACACAGGAGCTCTAAACTAGGTTGGAAATCATAATCTAGAGTTTATATAGCCTTTATATATGCTTTCATATATATATATATATATATATATATATATATATATGAAATGTATATTTTTTTTAATTTTTCATTGTTGGTCAAAACATTACATATTTCTTGATATATCATATTTCACACTTTGATTCAAGTGGGTTATGAACTCCCATTTTTACCCCATATACAGATTGCAGAATCACATCAGTTACACATCCATTGATTTACATATTGCCATACTAGTGTCTGTTGTGTTCTGCTGCCTTTCCTATCCTCTACTATCCCCCCTCCCCTCCCCTCCCCTCCCCTCTTCTCTCTCTACCCCCTCTACTGTCATTCATTTCTCCCCCTTGTATTATTTTTCCCTTTCCCCTCACTTCCTCTTGTATGTAGTTTTGTATAACCCTGAGGGTCTCCTTCCATTTCCATGCAATTTCCCTTCTCTCTCCTTTTCCCTCCCACCTCTCATCCCTGTTTAATGTTAATCTTCTTCTCCTGCTCTTCGTCCCTACTCTGTTCTTAGTTACTCTCCTTATATCAAAGAAGACATTTGGCATTTGTTTTTTAGGGATTGGCTAGCTTCACTTAGCATAATCTGCTCTAATGCCATCCATTTCCCTGCAAATTCTATGATTTTGTCAAGAAATGTATATTTTTAAAAGCTCTAGTCATTCACCTATTTTTTCAAAAGAATAGAACTCTTACAAACAATGATTATTTTGAAAGTTACTGTAAGTAGTATATTTGTTGCTCAATTTAAGTTTTTATAGTTGCCCTGTGTCTGGAACAATGGGCCTTAATGGATTAAGCAATTTGCCTAAGATTTTACAGCAATTAAGTGAACCCAGTTTAGCTCTAAAACATGCAGATATAACCACTATATTTCCAGAAACAAGAACACGTGGCAAAAAAAAAAAAAAAAAACAAGATTGAAGATAAGCACATTGGAAGCTCAACAGATATTTTTTCTTGAGCTCTTTGCCCTTTGGTCAGTGAATACCAATCTCATTTTATGAAGGCTATATGCATACAAAATAAAGCAACTACAGTGGTAGAACTACTTGGTTGTCTTTTCTTTTTTAAATTTTTTTTCTAAATAAATAAAATAAAAGTATAACACAATACCTTTATTTTATTTATTTAGTTTTATGTGGTGCTGAGGATCAAACCCAGTGCCTCACACATGATAGGCAAGTGCTCTACTGCTGAGCTATAACTCCAAACCTCTTTTTTTTTTAAACATACCATCCTCTACCTCAAGAACTGGGGTTAATTACAGTTATATCATATTGATTAATATTTGTTTTTGTTTTTTTATTTCTCCAGAAAAGGACTCACCACATTCTTCATTTTCTTGATGTCTTCTCAGTTCCTCGTAGTTAATTTTAAATACAAGTGTGTGTAAGGTTAAACTAACTAAAATGGTGCTAAAACAAATAAGAATTTCAAAAAGTTGCTGTAGGATCCTTCAGTCATTGGGTGGAGATAGCTTTTGAGGTGTGAAAGTTCTTAAAAGCAGACTGAGGAATTGTTATTTAACATTTTTAATTTCCTTTATTTTTCCCTTTGGCCATTTCCCCCAAGTATAAGGAAAACTGAAAAAACAAGGGTTTCTTAATAAGCATGAGAGTCAGGTCATAGAATCTTTCATTAGATGAGACAGTATTGTTTAAAGACTCTTCCCACACTTAAATTCTTTGTCCTTTAGGTCAGATTCCTTCTGAGGTTTTTATTATTCAAAGTTTTTTTTACAGGTATATTTTTCAAATTGTATAAAAATTACATTTTCCGCTTGAAAGTTACTGTAAGTGGTATATTTGTTGCTCAAGGCTCCTAGAAAAAGAAATCTAAGAGTTTTGCCAGCTAGCATCCTTCTTCAGGAATAGACACTAAATTAGGATTTGTTACAGGTTTATAGAAAAAGGAGACCCAAATGAATAAGATTGAAGATAAGTGATGTAGAACTGTTTTTAAGTGAAAAGACAACTTGGGGACTTTTGTTGGTGAGGGAGAGCTCTATGAATACCGGAAAGGGAAATAATACTGTCTTTAAGACATGGGAAGAAAAGTTAGCAATTAAACAATGGAAGTGCTATGCAAAATATAGTTGGTTAAAACAGTGTTTTTTTCCCATATGAAACACAAGCTTTTTTGATTATGTGGAAATTAGTGTCATATGCCTTCTGTAAAATACAAACCCCCCAAAAGGGAAGAAAAGCAATGGAAAGTCCTTATAAATGTTGAAAATCCAGCTTACACTTGATAAAAGTAATGAGATATGAAATGCTCCCCATAAAAGAACAGTGTATTGTAGTCTAGTTTATTTTCCACATGTTGGAGCTTCTTTTGTTTGTAATCTGGCAATAACCACACAGATATACCCAAAACGTGACAGCTACTTGTGTGCCTGTAGAATTAATAATCTATGGCACAGAGCTCAGGATAGAGTACATAGCTCTTTGACATGGTGACTCCAGTAGAATGTATGTGTCACATCCTTCCAAAGTGAGGAGTCTTGGATTTTGTTTTTTTATGCTGATAGTAAATATGTTTTATTTCAATCTACTGACCCTTTCTTTCTCACTGTGGTTTGCCACTTTCTTCAACAGATTCTTTTGAACTTTTTATTTTGGTGGACAGTGAGCATCAGCACCAAGATGACTCTAAGGTAAGAGAGGCACTTTAGCTTTGCTTTCTTAGTTATATTGATGAATCATCATTGTATCTTCAATTAACAACATCATTTTACAGGACAACAAAACAAATATGGAGATTTTTGTATGTAGCCTAGAGTCCTATGTAGGAATTCAACCCATGGCCCAGGCCTTAACATAAGTACAAACTAAAGGGAGTATCGATGAAGCCAGCCTTTTTCTTTGTGTTAGTTGGTATTTATCATCAGAGTTCAATCACCCAGTTATTAAAAGTAATAAACTACAATATTAGTGATAGCATTAGGGGATACAGGAAATAAGGTTTTTTTTTCTCCTCTGAGATGATTAGGCTTTACCTAAAACATGGGAGCTTGGTCCCCAGTGCAGCAGTATTGAGTTGGGGCTTCTGGGAGGTGATTGGATCATGAGGTCTCTAATCCCATCAATAGGATCATTCATTCATTCATAGGTTCATAATTAAATGGACTATTGGTAGGTGGCAGAAACCATAGGAATTGGAGCCTACTTAAAGAAAGGAGGTCCCTGGAGGTGTGCCCTATAAGCGTGTATCTTGACCCTGGAATGTGTCTCCTACTACCCCTCGGCATGCACATGCTTGCTCTCTCTTTCTCTCTCTCCCCCGACCCCACCCCTTCTCTGTCTCTCCTTCTTGGCTGCCTTGATCTGAGCAACTTTCCTCCATGATTCCCTTTCTTGCCTCAGGCCTAAAAGCAATGGAGCCAGCTGACCATGGACTAAAACCTCTCAAACTATGAGCCAAAATAAACCTTCCTTCCTTTAAGTTGATTTTACCAAGTTATTTTGACATAGCATTGGAAAACTAACACAGTTGTTGAAGAATTGCATGAGCAGGGAATAAGTCAGTTGGAGGTATGAGAGGCAAGAAGGGGGTAATCAGTAGAATTATTATAAGTTGTAAATTCTAAGTGATTAATAAAAAATATTAATAGCATAGAATGATACTAAAATTGTACCCAGCTTGATTTTCTTTTCTTATGACTTACTAGATGTAACAAACAGGTTGAATATATTTTATAATTCCTGTTGGTTCTCATGTGAGATGCCTGATAGTGTTATATAAAAAACAAATACTGGAGTTAGAGTCAGAAAAGCCTATAAAGAAATTTTATCTCTTATTTTTCCTAGTTGTACATAACCTTAGTCAACTCACATAAGCTTTCTGAGATTTAGTTTCCACAGATGAAAAAAGGAGAGAGTAGCACCTACTCTCAGAGATGTGTAGGATAACATGAAACAGCAAGTGGAAATGTTACACCCCGTCTAGCCACTTCATTTGTAGGGTGTGGAATTTTTGGTACCATCTCTTGAATTGGATGATCACTATCATTTTGGAAATTAACCAAACAAAGTACAGTGTGCTTTCTTACAACACAAAATTGTCACTCTTAGCAAATTAACGTGTTTGTTACATCTAGTAAGTCACATTGACTTAATTCTTTTCAATTTAAAGAAAACTGTACACATACATACAATACAGTTAGCATCCTCTTTGACCAGGCAGCCCTAAAGCCATTCACTCCCTTTGTCCATAGGTTAGTTCCTTTATTTGACATATATTTACAGAGTGTTCTAAGTACCAGGCACTTATGCTAATTGCTAGGATGGAGATTTATGGTGAACAAGATAGAAGGCCTTGTCCTCACTTTCTACTAGCTACACTGATCTAGCTTTTTTTTTTTTTTTTTACCTAATTATACCAGGCACAATGCTGCCTCAGAGTCATTGTGGGTTTTTTGTTGTTATTGTTGTTTTTTGTTTCATTTTGTTGATTGAAAATTAAACCCAGAGTCTACTGCATGCTGAGCATGTTATCTCCTGAGCTATACTGCCACCCTAGGGCCATTACTGTTGGCATTCCATGATTCTGTAACATTCTTCCTCCACATAGCTAAGTAGTTGGCTAGTTCACCATATATAAGGCTTTGTTCAAATTTAACTTTCTCAGTAAGACCTATCATTTTGGAAATTAACAAAAATGTACAATGTGCCTCCCTTGTGGGCATAGTATGTTTTTTTTTTTTTTTTTTTAAAGAGAGAGAGAGAGGGAGAGGGAGGGAGGGAGAGAGAGAGAATTTTTTAATATTTATTTTTCATTTTCGGTGGATACAACATCTTTATTTTATTTTTATGTGGTGCTGAGAATCGAACCCAGCGCCCCACGCATGCCAGGCGAGCGCATCACTGCTTGAGCCACATCCCCAGCCTGGCATAGTATGCTAATTGCATTCTTTTTTTCCCGTTATAGCATTTTTCTCCATTGTGCTTCTAACTCTGTATTTTACCTTGTTATTGTCTGTCTCCCCAACTAAAATATAGATTCCAAAAGGGCAGAGATCTTTATCTAAGTTATTAATTGTTTTACATACAGTACCTACCATAATAATAATTATTTTTCAAATGAATGAATAAATAAAAGATAAAAATTAGAACATGTATTTTCTTCTTGAATTTTAATGCCTAAAATGACCTAATAAATGGAAGTGTGATTCCTATATGGTCTCCCAAATTGAAAACATAGATATCTTTTCTATCTCCCTACTTCTACAAAAGAATATTTATTTTAAAACTGTAAGTGATGATTCTAACAGTAACCATGATTTAGATAAGTTATGGCTGAAGTATTTTGAAAATTTGGGCTGTATTACTTTAAAATTAGGTTTTAGACAATTTATGCTATATTTGTTCATTTACCTCTTAATTGATATTATGTTGAATCTTAAATTCCTGCAGATTCCAAAGCCAGCCTTCTCTCTAGTCTCTAGAAGTGTTCTTCTCTGGTTCTGTAGAGGACTATTTTTTCACTAATCTCAAGATCACTGGAAGAGTGATCCAAAGGCATGTGCAACATTGTTCAACATAATTTTGTGTATCATCTACATATTTCTAAGCATGCTAGGGAGTCTAATGAATTTTACTTCAAAACTTTCTTTGAGTCAGAAAGACAAGGTGTAAATACACAGGAATTTTGCATGAGATCATCCAAATGCTGGCTTTGGATATAAGTAACCTCCCAAAGTCTCCATTTACATATTAATTAAATTTATAGAAATATTACATACCTTGTATGTTTGTTGTCTGGAGCAAATAAGGTACTCTGTCAGTCAGTATATTCTGGGTTATGTTGCAATAACCAACAATTCTACAAAATCTAAGCTTAAAACAATAAAAGCTTATTTCTCTCTTTATCTATAGTAACAGTGGCTCTGCTATTGCACAGTCTTCCTTTAGCTCTTTAATCGGGAACCCAGACTGATGGAGCACTACTTCTTATTACATTGCAAATTACTAAGGTAAACAAAAAGGAGACTCTAGAAGAACCCATGTGGGCAATTACATGCTAGATTCTAAACTGACACATGTATTTTCCAGGTACATGCTGTGATACAGGTGGTGATCAGTCTTTGATTGCATTATCTTTTTAAGAAGCCAGAATAGAGTCCTCTTCATGCATGTTACTTTTTCAGACATTTCAGCATCTGAAGGATCTGCATGCTTACCTACACCCAACATGCCTGCCCCTTTTCCTAGGAATAGATAATCGTAGGCTGGCAAATGATCCACTCTTCTTTGATCTGCTTCCAGATCTGGTGACTGGAGCTGGCATTGACTGTTGGATTGGTCCCATTTGGATCCTACCAAGCATTCATGTCACAGCAGAGGATGCTGGAAGCCAGCCTATTCAGAGGCCTGAAGCAATACATGTGGTTGGAGCTGAAGTGCCCAAAGAAAAGCAACTTAGGTGATTTTTATCTTAAAGATTACATTATCTTTCAAGCAGATAGATATCAAAGAGATTCACCTGGAACACATCCATAAACTGAAGGCAGAGAAAGCCTCCAGGAAGCTCCTAGCTGACCAGACTGTAGCCTGTGGGACTAAGAGCAAGGAATCCCAGACCATCCTGAAGAGCCACCCCAGGCTGAGGAAGAGATAATCAAGGTTTTGTCCAAGGAGGAAAAGATCATGAAGTAAAAATCATCCTCTCTTATTTGTACATAGTGGTTTAGGCATTTATATACATCAATCACTCAATACAACAAGCCTTTATCTGCCATAAAGCTAAGAAAAGAAATAATTTTATAATTAGCCAAAGAAAATAAGTGTTGAGTTTAATTTTAATAAGGATTAGATGATAAATTGGTTATGCACTATTTATCTTGGCTGAACACACCCTGGTAGTATATATATGCACAAGGTTAAAAAAACAGTTCTTAGGACTGCTTAGACCAAGACCTAGAATCACCATGGATAGGTCAGCTTCTCCCTATGGGTTGAGCACTGTCAGGAGGGTTAACAAGAGGTCAGCCTGGGTATTGTGTGGTACTTAATATTTTATACTAGAATCTTTTTTACAGTACACACTTACTTTGCTAATTCCAATCAAAAGGAGAAAGGAGGATTTTATCTTAAGCATTTATTTTTTTTAATTTTATTCTTTTGTAGTTGTAGATAGACAGCATGCCTTTATTTGTTTATGTGGTGCTAAGGATTGAACCCAGTGTTCATTAAACCCAGTGCCTCACCTTGCTAGGCAAGTGCTGTGACACTGAACTATAGCCCCAACACCTTAAGTATTTATTTTAAACAAACATTTGAGCAATAAGACTGACAAAAAAAAATGTGGATGTGTAACCGATGTGATTCTGCAATCTGTATTTGGGGTAAAATTGGGAGTTCATAACCAACTTGAATCTATTGTATGAAATATGATATGTCAATAGCTTTATAATGTTTTGAACAACCAATAAAAAAATAAATTAAATAAAAAAAGTACATGAGTACTTAATGAGTACATGAGGGTGATTGATACCTACTTCCAAATTTGCAAGTAAATGGATGTAAGTAAATGGCTACTTTAAAAATATTTAGGATCCTTACTGGGCATGGTAGCACACACCTGTAATCCCAGTGGCTCAAGAGGCTGAGGTGGGAGGCTGAGGCAAGAGGATGGCAAGTTTGAGACAAACCTCAACAACTGATGTGTCTCAGTGGTTAAGCACCCTTGGGTTCAATACCTGGTACTCCCCCCAAAATAAAAAGTATTAGGAATCCTTTAAATGATATCTAAAGTAATTTATTCTCTCTTGTAGTCTTGGGTTTGATACTAATTTCTTAAAATTCTTGTAAAATTAAGCCTCAACCAAACCTGACAGCAATGTCATAAGATACAACTTTTTGATGTCCGAATAAATGATTTTCTAGGCATATAAGTACGTAATTTAAAGCCACTGTATTATCTGATACAGACTGTTGGATAAGTGCTAACTCATAATGAGGTTGCAAATTTAAACATAATGAAATTAAGAATACAAGAAGTAGGGGTTTGATGCAGTGGGGGAAGTTGAAGCATGAGATTCTTTTTGTTTTTCCCTTTCTCACTTTTTATGAAAAGATTTATTTTTTTCTGATGATATGAAAACTATATATTTTATATGTCTAATTTGCTAAGACTTCTACTTCTTTACTTCTGTTTGTTTTGTTTTTTATGATTAAGACAAGGCCTTTGGAACTTTGTTTCTTCTTTCCTTCACCTGCTCTCCTGACCAAACTATACACAACTGCTTTCTTGCTGTGGCATGGGATTATCTCACACAAACAGACCTACAATTTTTGTAAATTAAATGCTTTAATCAGTCACCTACTTACCTCTCATTTCCACAACTGTCTCGATTTATTTTTCTCAGGTTTTTTCCCCCCTCTAATAGTCTTTTCTGACTCCTCAATGTCTGACCCTTTCTTTTTTGCTCCATGACATATGGATATAGTGTTTCTGGGTATAAAACCCTATTTTTTTTAATTATATTAGTTCACCTGAAGTAGTACTTCACTATCTTCTTGTGTCCAGTGTTATTGTAGAGGAATGTGATGTCAACCTACTCTTGTTCTTTTCATGATTTTCTGTTTTCTCACACAGCTTTCTTTCTCTCTTGCTCATGCACGCACGCATGAGCATGCTGTCTCTGATCTTAAATTTTATGGCAGTGTGTCTAGGTATAGTTTTCTTTTCCTCATCGCTTTTAACTCTCTATGACTTTCAGAGAGATTTCGTCTTTATTTGATTCTGGAATATAACAGTCTTTAAATAGTCTTCCTGTTAATTGTTTCCTCCTTTCATCTTGTTTCCCTCTTTAAGAACTCATGTTAGTTGAATGATAGATGCTTCTCTCCTACATTTCCTATGAATTACTCTTTTATAGTTCCTAATTCTTTATAATAAGAATATCTTGATCTGACGGTGTAACTCAGTGATAGAACAGTTGCCTAGTATGCTCAAACCCTGGATTTGACCCCAAACACATACACATATTTACCAGATATAATAAAACGACTTTACATTTATGCAGCATTAGCTATTTGCTAAAGACTCTAATGTACATTTTGCATCTTTTAACTAATTTAATCCTCATTACAAAACTATATAGGTATGATTACCTATTTTACATGAGGAAATGATTAAGATAGTTAAGAGTGATTTGTTTAAAGTTTCTCAACTATTAAGTTGCATACATGAGATACAAACCCAAAGCATCTTAATTTTAGCCAGTATATCATGTTGCTTATCTTCATTCCTGATACTACTAGTAGGTATTTGACCTGTTCTTCCAGCCACTAGTTAATTTATTGATTGTTTCTATTCTGCTATTGATCTTTCCTCTTGAATTCTTTCTCAGAAGCATATTCCAGTCCTCACACAATAAAAGGAAAATACAAGTAAGATGATAGATTCCATGTTATAGTGAATCTGGAAATACAGGGAAAGTGCCAAAATTTTTCACCACTTTAGACATGTTAGATAATCAATATCCTGAAACATACAGGTGAATTTTTTTCTAAAAAAATTTTAGTGGGAATTTCTTAAATCATCAACATGTATCATCCTTGACTTCTAAGCACCACTAACAACTTCCAATCCAAAAAATGTTATTTTCATTAGCATAATTATCAGAGTTATTACTTGCCATAATGTTGGAGGACATATAATACCTGAGAAGTTGAAAGTTTGTTTATAAAGTGATGTGTACATGTATGTGTGTGTTTACCCACAGATATTCATTTGTATATATTTGTATATTAAAATATGTATCATAAAAGGAATATTGTTACATTTAATTGCTTTATGTGAGAGACTAGATTTTATTCTACTTCCAAGGAGACTAACAGTATGGAAGTAAGTAAGCCTGCTAAACTCATGCTGTCCTGGTAGAACACTCTGGAAGAGACTTTGGAAGTAGAATAGCCATCATATTTGAGAAACTATATCATCACTGCTCATCAAATTGTAGTTTAATAATATAGTCAAAACTTTCAAAGGAATAGAAAAATTATATTTCAAGTGTTTTTCAAAATTATTCACAATGGAGCCAGGCGCGGTGGTGCACACCTATAATCCCAGTGGTTCAGGGGGCTGAGATAAGAGGATCACAAGTTCAAAGCCAGCCTCAACAAAGGTGCACTAAGCAACTCAGTGAGACCCTGTCTCTAAATAAAATACAAAATAGGTCTGGGGATGTGGCTCAGTGGTTGAGTGGCCCTGAGTTCAATTTCTGGTAACAAAAAAAAATTGTTTACAATGGAGAATTATTTTCTCTGGTAGCAAAAGAAGGAAAAATGGGTGTAGTTCATAATGAAGGCTTAGATGGATCCTTTGTTATGGTACTAAATCCTGTACCCTAAAAGTTAAGGCATATTTTTTATTTGCTTTAATTAGTTACACATGACAGTAAAATGATCTTGATATATACAATTGAATCAGATGGGATATAATTTCTCATTTTTCTGAGTGTACAGGTTGCAGAATTACATTGGTGATGCAGTCACGTATATACCCACAGCAATAATAATGTCTGTTTTATTCTGCTGTCCTTCCACTCCCCCCTTCATTTCCCCTCTCCTCCCATCACTTCTCTCTTCCCAATCTAATGTGACACAGTTCTTTTCTTTCCCCTTACATCATCATACCTGTATTCTGTATAACGAAGGGGGTCTCTGCTCCACCTCTGCTCTACCTCTTGATCTTCCATCTTCCGTGCAATTCCCCTTCTCCCTCCATTTCCCTCCCACCTCTCTTCCCTATCTAGAGGTAATTTTCTTCTCATGCTCTTCCTCCCTACCCCATTTTGAGTCACCTCCCTTATATCAGAGAAGACATTCGCCATTTGTTTTTTTGGGATTGGCTAACTTCACTTAGCATAATTTGCTCTAAGTGAAGGCATAATTTATACAATTCCTTTTGCAGGTCTGTGTCCAGGAAAAAATTATAAAATGGTTTTAGTAAAGGATAGTAGTTACTCCTAAATTCTATTGTATTCAAGAGTTATCCTAGGGGATTGTCAAAAAGACAGATTTCCAAACCTTACATTTTAAATCACTAGATTTTAGTAAATGGGATTAAGTCTGCTGCAAAGAAGAGAATAATCTAAAATAACCTAAACACTTAAATAAATTAGCAGCTTATTTCCTCTGGAGGGAAATAGCCCAACCCTGATATGTTGGCATCATGGGGACCCAAGATTCTTCCTTCTTCACCACCCAAGGTGCCTGGCTCTACCTCTTGATCTACAGGGCTTCTGGTGTCTACTTCCAGGCATGGAAAAAATGTGTGTTCCTTCTCTTTACAGGTGTCTTATTTTTTATGTGACATTTCTGCTTTCATTTGATTTTTCAGAACTTTGTCACATGTAAAAGAAGCCAGTAAATATAGTATCACAATAGCTGTATTGCTAATCCTAACTAAATCAGGATCATGTCACTAAAAAGGAAGGGGGCAATGATGTGGGGTAGCCAATTAGTCATCTGTGCTCCACTGCATGTAGACTGTTGCCCAGGAGCCAGGAATGTTTAACAGGTGTTCTGTGTGACTCTAATGGAGGTGGCCCATGGGGTGCACAATAACAGTACTATAGGAAATAAGAATAAGGGGGAAATTATAATTGACCAATGTTTTTTTTTAAGCAGTCCAATTGATGGAGATAACAAGGAAAATGTATACCTTGAAAAACCACCTCCTATTTATAAAGAATGTTAAAAAATTGGGTATTAGTGTTAAATTTTTTAATTGGCTTAGTATTACCACATTATTATATATGGATTATTATTTCTGAACATCTAAAATACACACTGAGTGCACACATGGGAACTTGTACACATGCACGCACACAATTGATTGCATTGAATTCCTCAGGTGGACTCTTGAATGATATAAAATCTCAGTTATCAATGTGATTGCTAATTATAACTGAACAGCCATTGAATTTTCCTAGGTTCTGATTTTAGAATAAGAGGTGTTCATTCATAGTGCAAGCTTTGGGCTTAGTTATATAATTCAGTGTATACAAATAAATGCAAACATACATGCATCCATACAAGCTTTGAGTCGCATCCATGCCTTCTGTGGCAACTCAGTCCTTTCTTTTTACCTCCATCTTCCTTTCCCTGACTGCTTTCCTATTACCCAAATTCCATGTAAAAAAGCACTTCACTGCCAGAGGCCCTTTCTCTTTATAAAGTCATTGCTTTGAAAGAATCATCCTGTTGCTGTAAGCAGAGCCAGTCTGTCCATTCTGGGGTTCTTAAGACGCCAGAAGCTGGGTCACATCAGTGGAAATGGCCACATGGTCTAAGCAGCCACCTGGGACACAGCTACCCTAATCCCCACTTGTGGGAAGCCGTTCTTGCACGTGATTGGGGCACCTCCCTGACTGGGTGTGAGGCGTTCAGGCCAAGCTGTGTCAGAACCTATCCCCACCCTTTTTAGGTTCCAGAGCCTGTCCATGTGGGGGTGTGACTGACCATTGACCCTGAGACCAACCACTGACCCTGACCTTGGAATGCTGTCCCCCTCGACCTTCATTGGATGGAATTTTCCCCTGAATTTCTTGTTCCCCAATAAAAGGCCACTCTCTGGCGTGCCCTTCTTCTCTCCTGCTAGTCTCTTGTGTAAACCTCGCTACACCACCAGGTGGCTCGAGGCAGGGGGCGGGGCGTCTCTGACCTGGTCAAGAGAAAGGTAAATTGAGTTTATGTGTGTTTATTTTGATCTCACTAGTTATCTTCTATGCTTAGGACCACTAGTATGAAGCTAGCGTAATCTCAGGGTCAATGGCTTCCCACAACCACTGGCCTGGATATCTTCCTCAAAGATGTGGCAGCAGGAGAGCTGAGCACCTGCCTTGTTCTCAGGCTTAAGTCATGCAGAAGCTAAAGGAAGGAAAGAATCTCTTCTATAAACATTAATAGAAAATTGATGTGTAAATACAAGGAGGAACTGTGAGCCTAGAAATAGTGCTCATGACATGGGGGAGGCAAAGCCACTTTGTCTCGTGGTTGACCTTGACTAGGTGCATCTCTGTGCCACGCTCATCAGAGGGCTCTACATATTTTAACTTTCACAATAATTTCTACAGAGGACTAATATCACCCCCATTTATATGTGAAAAATAAAGACATAATTTACCATAAGCTCCAGCTGGTCAGGAGCTAGACACAAAGCTAAGCCTTCCCATTTTATCACTACATTTTTCCATGAAGATGGAACAGAATCATGGGAGAAATGTGAAATTATGATGGAAGCTTTAAATCAATGTGATAATGTTCATAAAACAACAGAAAAATTAGAGGATTAGGTAATACCAAAACTTTGAGTTCAAATAGATTTTATTAAATCTAGAAATAAAAAATTATGGGAATGGAGTTATGGCTCAGTGATAGAGGACTTGCCTCGCTCCCATGAGGCACTGGATTCAATCCTTAGCACCACATAAAAATAGATAAATAAAATTATTTTTAAATTCATTAAATTAGATGGTAATATCAAGGAGGAAAATCAAAATGGTATTTGTTCTGAGGACTTAAAATGGAGTCAGTTGGATGAAATTTCAGAAATGATCTTTTACATACAAGCCGACCTCTGAACTGGGAAGCAGACACCCCCATTCTCATCCCCCCTTGATGTGCTGACCTTTGGACTGGCTTAAAGGCAGAGTTTAGTGAAACCCTGTTGACTTCTGCAGACCTTCTATACAAGGGACCCCTTCCTCAAAGACCCAGAGACTGAGACTACACCCAAGCCCTTTCTTACAGGACTACTTAACTTTTGTCTTTCTTTTTGTTTTTCAACCAGCACCAGACCTAACTCCTGAGTAACAAATGATAAAACTACCAACTCCTTAAATTTTGGTTTTAGATACAGCTGCCATTTTATCATGTCTTAGATCACATTTCAAATATGTTTGAATTCTTGTCTCCCAGTTGTGATCCTAATTATTCCCAAATAAATGTGATATTCTTTATTCTTGCCCAGGCAGACTTTATTCTTTGTTAATAGTACACAAAAAAAGAAATGATGTAAGAAGAAACAGGCTTTTTATGAAAATGATCACAGTGATGGAAATGAATAATATAGCCAACCTGGATGTCCCGGGGCAGTTCTGGCAATGACCCCTGTGGAAGAAGGCAACAGTAGAGTTTATGCCCTGGAAAACAGCTATGTTCATCCCCCCTTCAAATTAATATAGTCCAAAAGTTTTTATTATGAGATAGTCCACTGAGCACCAGAAGAAATTTACAAAGAGAGGAGAAACATTTTGTACCTTAAAGTCATAGCCAGTCCTAGGAGTAAGGCTTCAACACTATGAATTGCAGTGGTATAGAGATAAACAAGGGATTAAAGAGGAAATTTACAATGCATGGCCATAAGTACTTTGTTTATGCACACAAACCGCAGTAATATCACTGTTAGTACTGCAGACTACAGATAAGAGAGTCTACACAGGGCCACCCTCTGCCTTCTGCTGGGAAGATCTGGTAGTTCATCTTCCACATTCAGAACAAATAAAGAGGTCCAGCATTACAGTTAGGTCCTCAAAATAAATTTGTTGCAGAGAGGAAAGTAGTAAGGAAAAAGAAAAAAAAATGAATAATTAGATTTTTAAATATAAGTCTACTAAGGAACAAGAAAGGAAAGAGCTTCTTTACTTTGACTACCTGTTGATAGAAATAAAAAAAAATAATGACAACTCTGGGGACAGTGAAATTGTACTTATTCTTTAGAATTTATGAGTTCTGTATATACTATGAATATTGACACTTAAAAACTCCTTATTAGAATTTATGATCCAGGAGTAGTGCACACATCTGTAATCCTAGCTACTTGTGTGAATGAGACAGGAGGATTGTAAGTTCAAGACCAGCCTCAGCAACTTAGCAAAACCTGATATCAAAAGTTTAAAAATTTAAAAAAGACTGGTGATGTAGCTCAGGGGTAGAGTGCCCCTGGGTTCAATCCCCAGTAGCAAAATATTTTTTTTTTTAAAAAGGATAACTTATAATTTTATTAGGGAGTAAGACAAGCCACTGTAAACAAACATACCCATTAATTTCCAACTCACAGCCCATGGTGTTTCCAGGTTGTCTTAGTATCATGAGCTATGCCTTCCCCCAGTGCATTTAGAATCACAGGTAGACAAAAGGTACTGGGCCTGCATCCATCCCCCAGATAACCCACTTTGCAGAAGGCACTCAAGGTGTGGTTTTGGTCTCTTTTGTTTTCCAATATTGCTGCAGACATTCAGGCTGTTGATTTAAAAATGCCTGGATGGGCCAGATGAAGAAGGAAAGCCTGTCCTTACAAGACAGATTTGTCCTACTTGTCTTCTACTGTGTCTTCTGACATATTTTCCCATCTCTTAGGTGACTATCATATTGATATATAAGTATAATATTGATGCTTATCAACAGCATTAATAGGGATTTCAGGGCTTTACCCACAAGTTATGAAAATCAGAGGAGTTTAGAAGTATAGATATATATTCCAGCCTGTCTGCTTTTAGGAAATGGCCAGGACAGATTTCTCTGAGTCAACATCATTAGATATATCACATGTGACCTATATCTTTTGATTTATAACCTGGGCCTGCCATTGCAATAGGCTTGAGAAGAATTGCACAGTTCTCAATTGGGATGAGGAGTCAGGATGGTCCAATTGCTGCTTCTGTTATCTCAGCTTCTCATTTCCTGCACTGTCATTTAGAATATGAATTTCATTTCCAGAAAATGTTATCTTCATATACCTAGAGTATAATTCCCAAATACCAAGATTCCAAGTTTAGGGAATCATACGTGCATCTGTGGGTATACCAACAGACAGATGTTATTGTTACAGGCCTTGATTTTATTTTAATATCTGCTGTGGCATTGCTTCCCATAAGGAAGTTGCTCTGTAAGCAGTTTTCTATGGAATATAGAATGTTCGCCATGGTGTCAACTCATAAATTTCATATTGCCCTCACAGGAGGACTGCAGAGTTAGAACAGGATCAGTGTAACTAGGTACAAGTTGCGTGGACACCATCTTTGTCCACATGGGTTCATATAAAAAATGCCATAGATAAGGTGACTTAAAACAACTGACACTGATTTCTCACAGTTCTGGAGGCTGGGAAGTCCAATATCATGTTGTGGACAAATTCTTTTCCTGGTAGGGCCCTTTTCCTGATTTCCAAAAGGAAGCCTTTTAACTGTGCTCCCACATGGCAGGAGAAAGAAATAGCGCAGCCTGGTTTCTTTGTCTTCTCATAAGCACGCTATTCCCAGGAAGTAGTGTTGAGAGCCACAGCCAGTCGGAATGGCCCCTGGCATTTTGCCAGAAGTAATGGTTGAGAGGTGAGCCATTAAGATGATGCTGGATTGATTCAATTGTATTTTGGACCTTTACACCAGTAATAGGGCGGCTCTTGCTGCCTTGTGCGCCCCCCCCCCCCACTTTGGAGTTCCTGTTGAGTTCTCTCTCCGAGAGTGACTGTGTGCTCAGCCCAGTGGGTTGGTGTGTGGTGTTCCTGGGGGCTGCGTGGGTAGCGTTTGGGAGAGTTCCCGGGGAGTGTGCATGGAGTGCTGTTGGAGTTCAGGCAATAAAGTTTCCTGTTTGAAGATACAAGTGCTTTGTGGCGGTGATTTGTGCCCAGCTAGACTGCGGCAAAGTAGACTCCACCTTCATAATGTTATCTAAACCTAATTACCTCCCACAGGCCCCACCTGCAAGTACCATCACATTGGGAGTTGGGTACTGAACATGTATTTTGAGGGGGAAGTTAACATTCTGCTCATAACAGATACACTTGTAAAACTAAAACCAGACATCATTTGTGTCCACTTAATTTTCAGGTTCCAGGGGCAGGAACTGCCTCATCTTTCCATACAAGTTCCCTGGGTGAAAACTGAAGATTGTAATATTGCATCATATTCAACTGTAAACTCTGCTGCTGAAAATCACAGGTAAAGATTATATAAATAGGGGCTGGATTGTGGCTCAATGGTAGAGCACTTGCCTAGCATGTGTGAGGCACTGAGTTCAGTTCTCAGCACCACATATAAATAAATGAAATAAAATAAAGGTTCGTCAACATCTTTAAAAAAATTATATACATAAACATGTTGCCTTCTTGTGCAAAATGATCATGGGCTAGATGTGGTAATATGATTGTGAAAAGAAATTAATGACTTTATTTACTTGGTTGGTCCCCAGTAGGATAGTGTGATGTAATATAATATTTGGAGTAAAGACACCAAGGATTGAGTCCTAACGTTACATCACTGGCTAGAATTTTTTTTTTTTTTTGTACCAGGAATTGAACCCAGGTCAATGTGAAAGTGCTTTATAAAATACTGAATGCTAAAATGTTGGATAATTTTTTAAATATTTGTTTTTTAGTCATAGGTGGACACAATATCTTTATTGTATTTTTATGTGATGCTGAGGATCGAACCCAGTGCCTCACACATGGTAGGCAAGCACTCTACCTCTGAGCCACAACCCTAGCCCATGTTAGATAATTTTTAAAGCCACTTTCAACTCAGTCATAATGTCATGATAGCAACATACCTTTTTTTTTTTTTTTTTTGACCGCAGAAACTCTGTTTTTTAGCTCTGTAGACCCAGCCAAGTTTAATGCCTAGCATCTTGGTGACATCAGTATGTGTAAGGTGAATTAAAGGAATGAATCAGAATCTGAATTCTTTGTCATGGGAATAATTTGGCTGTCTCAACTTGCAAGAAAAGTTAGTATCACACAAGCCCATAACTACAATATGGAGTGGTTGGTAAGTGAGCCCCATAGGCTGTGTGTTCTTAAAAGACAAAAAAAGGAGGCTCCACCAGTTCTCCTTCAGATTAGGCAAAATCTGCTGGGGATACAGCTCAGTGATAGAACACTTGCCTAACATGCACAAGGCCCTGGGTTCAGTCCCCAAAAACATATCAGGCAAAATCTGTGCTTTGGACACATCAGTTAAAGTTCTCTAAGCTTAATACAGACAGAGGCAAGCAATTTAAGTATGACCTGGGACGGATAAAGTTGACTTTTCCTATTTTTCTAAAAATTTGTGCAGCTGTCTTGGTAGGAAGATAACTTTAGGATTAGAGTCTCCTCTCCCACAATAATCAAATAATGGTTGCAATGTGAAAGAATTCCCTTACCAGCTGGGGAACTTGCAAACAAGGCATCAATATAGAATCCCCAGAGTAAAAGAGGAAATAAGTGTCAGAAGAATCAATTTTTCTTCTGGTTCTATCACAGAGTCTCCTTGGAGTTCAAGTTCTTTTCGACCTAAAATTTGCATATAAAGTGAGGAGACTGGATTGCCCTCTGCTATGACTCACTAGCCCTATTGTCTGGGAGCTCTGAACATGCCATCATCTCTAATTTGCTAGACTATCGTGCCAAAAGTTGCCATGGCCACCTGCTTCTGATTCATGATGCTTTATTAGAGTTCAGGAGCATCTATGACCTGAAGATTTTCTCTTATCCTTTGCATCTCTGGCTCCCCAAGAAACTTATCACTACAGTTGGGATCTGGAATGCCTCCAAAGGCCCCTATATTAAAACCTTAGTCCCAGCTTGGTGCTATTGGGAAGTAGTGGAAAATGTGAGAGGTGGGCCTAGTAGGAAATTTCAGGTTATTAGGAGGGGTCAGTGGGACCCTGATGTCTTCCTCCCTCTCTCTTTCACTTCCACACTATAAGGTGAAAAGCTTTGCTCCAATACATGCCCCCACATGAAATGCCACCACAGGCCAAAAGCAATGGGGTCCATTGGTCAGGGAAAGATTGTTCACCTTCAAAACTGTGAGTCAAAATAAACCTTTTCTCTCTGTAAGTTGATCTCAGGTATTTGTTACAGAAATGGAAAGCTGCCTACACACTTGTGATTTCGTACTCTGCTATTACTAATGGTATTAATTATTAGTCACCCAAAATACAACATTGCAATTTCACTGTGATTTGATTGTAAATCAGGTTAGTGGGGTATGGTAGCATTCTATAAGTTCAGTTTAATTAAATAAAACTTAAAACTTTCTAGTTTTGATCTCCTACTAAATGTTCATTCTGCATGCTGCATCTGTTCACCTTGCCTAGAAAAGCCCGGATGACCAGATGAAGTTCTTGAGAGGAGAGGCACCTGACATTAGACCTCATGGGAAGATGAAAACATGGGAAAAATGGAAATCAAGTTCCAAGAATGAAAATTGAGTCTTTTTTTCCTCTAAGAAAATAATTATGAATCAAAGAATTGGCTTACTTTGGTGGGGGATAAGTTTGAGTTTTAAAACTAAGTAAAGAAACACATTTTGAAGATCACTACTCTAAAAGAAATTCTTAGTTTCCTCATCTCAGAAGTCCACAAATCCTATAGCTGAGGTCTGTCAAGAATAAATGCAATAAGTACATTTTCTCAAAAATCTTTTTTTTTTTTTTTTGGTGATACAGGTGACTGAACCCAGTCACTAGCACCATGAGCAGTCTACCACTGAGCTATACCTCCAGTCCCCTCAAAAGTATGCACAAGGCCCTAAGGCCTTATAGGCTCTGGGTTCAATCCCCAATGCCAAAATAAAAAAAAAATACTTTGAGAAAAGATCCTCATTTCAGGTGGTTCCAGAGTGGTCAAGAAAATGAGTATTTACAAAGTGGAGAAATCTTACTGAACCCTAGGACATGGTTTAGCAGCAGCAGCAGCAGCAGCCGCAGCCTTGACAGAAGCCCTAATAGTCACAGGAAGCATCATTTAGCAGAGAATCTAGACACTGAAACATACTAAGGCACTGTAAATCCTTGTCTCATTTCTTTAAATCTCATTTTCAGATTTTCTCCCATCTTGCCTTATGCCTTCAACTCCATTATGTTTTTTTTTTATAAATTTTTTTTTAATATTTATTTTTTAGTATTTGGCGGACACAACATCTTTGTTTGTATGTGGTGCTGAGGATCGAACCCGGGCCGCACGCATGCCAGGCGAGTGCGATACCGCTTGAGCCACATCTCCAGCCCTCCATTATGTTTTTACAAATCATTGTCATGAAGTTCAGGGTCATCTTAAGTCCCCATCCAGAAAAAAATGTAGCGTGAAAAGAATTTGCCATTGTTAAAGCCCCTGGCAGTCATTTGTGTGTGACTTGCTAGAGGTGAAGTGGAAAGAGTGTGCGGAGAAGGGAGTCAGGAGGCTTGGAGAGGAAAGAAATCTCAACCTCAATGGAGCACATAGCAACTGCTATCTTTTTGGTTTCCACCCAGCAGTGAGACACCTGGTCGTGTCTAAACCAATGTAAAGCTTACAGAGCTCCAGTCCTTCAGCCTGAGCAGATCCTCTGGGGCAACTGCAGGCTGAGCCAGGATTAGCAGACAAGTGTTGTTAATCTGATAAATTTTGGAATTTGGGTTCATTGTTTAGCTCAATATAAACAAGAAGATTTTGTCAGAAATACTGACACATTCTTCTTCAAAGGATAAGGGATTCAGTTAAGCACGAGATAAAAGTGGCCTCAAAGTTTACAAGACAAAAGAATAAGAAACCATTGCTCTGTCCAGTTGTCTTTGGACATGTGACCCACATGGATTTCTTTAATCTTCCATTATGTTTCTCCATGAATATCTTAATTGTAGAGAATCTGAATATTTATAAGATCATGCTGCTCAGAAACTTTCCAAAGAGTTTGAATGTGAATCTTGCACAGTCTTGATCCCTCTACTCCATCCTTCTGTGAAAGGATGAGAGTTAAGGCTCTGGAGTCCCATACAGCGTTTATTTCTACCCCACCTCAGTTCCTCTGACTAGAATTTGAATATGAATATATGGTTTTTTTTAAAGAAGCTGTTTATTGATCTAACTAAACCTCTGATAGTCATCAGTTATAATTATATCACAGAGTATTCCTCAGAAAAGAATTATGAAAGTTAAGTTGTGATTTATGCTCTTGTGCGTGTGTGTGCACACATGCATGTGTACGTGTGCATGTGCAGGGGATTATGGATACTAAGTTACTGAACCACAATTTCAGCCCCTGATTTATGCTTCCTAATTGAAGAATAGAGCAGGACATGGTATGTTTTTGTTCCAAAGCATACTGAAGTGAAAAGACAAGTCAGGTATTATGATCTGTTTTCTGGGTCTGTGGGCTTTATTCGTTTTCTTCCTCCTCCTACCAAAGTACAAGGAAAAAGAGGCCCACTGTTGTTTTCCCTTTACATCTCTACCTACAGTCTGCTTTCTCCCTCTGACCTCCTTGACACCCCTATTCCTGTCATTAGTGTAGTGCTTTTGATCAAGATGATCAGACTTATTTGTCAGATTCGCCCTATATCTTGATGCTATTCACACTCTTACTTTCTAAGACTTTCTTCTCTTTGGCTTCCTCACAGTCTCTCCTGGTCTGTTCTAACCTTTTGTACCATTAGGCCTCGATCTTCTTCTGGAATTACTCTTGATCATTCTTCCTTCTCCTTGTTTGCTAGTCTTTCATCTTTATATTTAAAAACAAAACAAAACAAAAAACTTCATGAACTCTCCCAGGATGGTCTAATTCACATCCTTGGCCTTAACTACTTCTGTTACACCCAAATATCTCCTCATCCCTGAACTATCTTGTATATGAGACTCTAATTTTCAGCTGTCTCTTTTATATTTCTAACTATTGAGACTCTAGGCTACTCAAACTTCATGAACTCAGCCCAGGTTCATCCTACTTAAAACCCATTTCCTCAAACTCCCTAAATCATGCCACAAACCAACCAGTTACACTTACCGGGTACCTATTTTGACCTTTAATCCCCCAGGTACATTTTTCACCTTTGCTAACAACCTGTTTCTCAGGCTGCCCTGTCTCTTGGTTTATGACCTAGTGGCCAAGGTGAAGCAGAGGCGGAGAGGCGAGGAGAAACCAGGGTGCCACACAGGCACGCTCTTACGCATGTCACCGGACAGTACTGAGAACAGTTGCCACTTTCCTGGTTGGAATCAGCATGAAATCCCTCTTTCTTACCCCTTCAGATACACCCACTGCTCCTTTCTGTGCCATGTACACTGCCATTGACTACAACTAGTCTTCATCATTTCTCGCCTACATTTGGGTAATAGACTTTATATCCCCTAGTTTACATCTCTTCTTCCAATCCATTTTCTACACTGTTGCAGAGTGAGCTTTCTAAAGTGATAATCAGATATTTACTCTCCCATTTAGACTAAGGCTGATGATAGCCATCTTCAAAGGAAGATTACTCATAAGTGAGTCCTTAAAAATAGGTCACCAGGTCTTGGAGCACATGCTTGTGTGACGTGGTGACAACCAACTAGTTCAAGGATATCACCTGAAAGCACTGGTCTCAAGGCTGTGGGAGGAACCAATGACCAAAAGGTAGCCAGGCTAGAGGACTTTTGACCATGACCATCAGTGTTGCGGCATGACTTGTCAGCCTGATTAGATCCCTTGGCAATTCTAAATGAGAGGCAAAGAAGCAAGAGAGTGGAGTAGAGGCTAAAAGAAATAGAGTGAAGGTATATGAAAACCACGAGACAACAGAAACAATGATACACTGATTTCATAGCAGTAGGTAGTCAGCCATAGAAGCAGCAGTTATAAATTCAATGGAAATAGCAGCAGTAGCATCCAGAACCAAAGAGGATGCTGCTGGGGTTGGGCTGGGACGTGTGAGCAATTGTGAGGTGAACAGGGAAAAGTGACCATTCACCTACTGAGTGATTCTGTACTTCCTACATCTGTGTATCCTTAAATAAACCTCACTCACAATGCTTATGTTTTCTTTCCTCCTCTATTTTCCATGTCTCATTCAATTGCACATTCAGAATACTCAGGCAAGGCACTTAGAAAGTTTGGGAATTGCTTTCTCTCAACTGCAGACTCTCATAGTGCCAAGTCCTTGGTGATCTTGCCTTGAGTTCCTTTTGACTGGACTGGCTCCCATCTCTCAAAGCAGCAAAATAAACACAGGCCATTGTTTTCAATGACCTGGAGCAAACCAACAGTGTTAAGGATTCTCACATGACTCCGGGCCTTTGTATTTACTGTTCTTGAGTGCCTGGAATGACCTAGAAAAGGGAGGTCTTTTTTACTTTCAATATTTATAGCCTTTAACATTCTTCTCGCTGGACTCCAGCAGACAGGTAAAGGTGTGGTCTTTGCTTTTCTGACACTTGTACGAGCTTACCACTGCTTTTAAATCTATTTGCTTGCCATTCTCTCTCATTAGACTAAGCAACTATACAACTAAAATTTTAACTAGTGCTGGCTGGGCATAATTCTAATTCCAGCTACTTGGGAAGCTGAGGCAGGAGTATTTGAGAACAGCCTATATGACTGTCAGATCCTGTCTCCAAATAAAACATATAAAAGGACTGGGGATGTGGCTCAGAAGTACACCGCTTCTAGATTGAATTCTTAGTAGTGCCAAAAAAAAAAAAAAGATTCTAAGTAGTTCATCCTCTTGTGGCCCTATGGTCCTGTTTAGAGTACCCAGAAAATGTGTAAGAAATTAATACATTGATTGGTGGAAGGCTTGTCCAATTCCTGTGAGACCTCCAAGACCTATTTGGTATAGTGGAAAGAACTCTGCAGCCAAGTTCTTGATCTCACTCTGAAGCACTTGGACTCCTCTATGCCTGATTTTTTGCATCTGTAAATATGTTCAGATATTTAAGGTTTCAGTTCACAAATGTTTGGTGCTTGCCTGTAAATGCATTTCAATAATGGCCCTGCTCATACCCCAGCCCTTGCCACCCACACTGCAGGATGCTTTGGTAACACTATAAATGTGGTTACGGAGTTTATAGCATAGCTCTCATTAGTTGTTGTTACTGCTTAATTTTGGAGAATGGAGAAGAGATTTGTTGTTTAATATTACACATGCCTTCATAATCAAGGTAGGCTCTGAGATGTAGATAACATACATCTGAAGGCAGATCTGCATAAAGTTCTATTTCAGACATGTAAATCTATATTCAATAAACGGAGAAGGAAGCTTGAACAGGAATATTCTTTAGAACTACCATGTCAAAAAAAAGTATTTGTGACCTACTTTTATGTATTTTAAATCCAAAGAAAAGAGAGAACAATATGTAAAATTGATTTTATTCAACATGTATGCATATCAAATATAAAATTAGTTTATCTGACAGAGACTGGGTTAAAACTCTCCAAATAGATCATATAAAACAAAGATTGGCCACTATTTCTCATATGCTTCTCATCCATAACAAAAGAGTTTTGCACTGCCACAACTTGATATTGCTGGAAAACATTTTTTTTATATTTGACATTAACAGTATGAAATGGAAAATGTAAAAAATAAGAACTATAACTGTATTCTGAAGAAAAGTTGAAGTAACAAATTCATACTTGCTTTTCCTTAGAAAGAAGCATCTCTAGCAGAGCAAAGACCAGGAGTATTCAATATATACACATAGTGACCAAGTTAATTTATTTTTCAGGAATCTTTTTTTTGGAGAGAGTGCAGGACTCCTCCCTAACACTCCACCAAGAGTTATTCATGAGTAAAATGAAAAGATTTGACTAAAGTCTATTTGCACTTCCTTGAGAGTGCAGGACTCCTCCCTAACACTCCACCAAGAGTTATTGATGAGTAAAATGAAAAGATTTGACTAAAGTCTATTTGCACTTCCTTGACTTGTTTGCTTTCTATCCTCGAAATTACAGACCCTTATTTGAGATTGAGGATTTAAGCTAAATCTCTTGTCCATTCTTGCACAAGCCTCCATCCTTCCACCATATTTTTGGGAGTTACCTTTCTGTACTCCAAATCTCCACTGCCTGTACATAAAGTCCAAACTTCTTGGTCTGCAGAAGACTTAGACCACTTGACCATTGCTTTCCTTTCCTGACATCTCTACCCACCACACTTATTCTGCTCTGGCCCTTGAACCACTTACAATTGCCTGAATTCTCTTTGCAGTTTAATGTTTTCCATTAAAATAGAGTACCTCACAGCTATGCATGAGCCACGTTGTTGCAGTTTTCATGCATTTACGTATGCTGTTCCCAGCATGTAAAATGTCCTGCCCAAGATCTGTCTCCTGGAAATATAAACACATATTTTCAAGGCACTACTCAGTTCCTATAATTTTGGCCTTGTCAGTTATTAAACCCAACCACTTCTCTTTCCATGCCTTCAATTAGCTCTATTCAGATGTCAACTGCCGAAAGTCTGCCTACTAGGCCATCAGCTTTAAAGATCCACATCTCTTGCATCTTTTCATCCTTAACACATGACTGGTGCCTGACACTTGCATCAACCCATCTAAGCCCCAACGAGTTCTCTCAACTTTCATCTAGGGCAAAGAACAAACTAATAATGAGAAATGCCATCAGATACTACTCGGTTATGATTTTACAAGTTAGAATAGAAATATATAAATATAAGGGCCTTGTAGGATCATAAGGATGAACCATAAGTGGTTAAGTCCATAGAAATTCATAAACTGCTTCAAGTTAGGAGACACAAGGTTTTTTTCACTGCCATCATCAGGAAGGCATGCTCTCTTTCTACCTTGTTAAGCAACCAAACTTAGCACAGGAAACAAAGAATCTCCCTTTCTCCTAAGAAGTTCAACAATTCTGGTGTTGGGGAACATTAAATAAATAAAACCTTCCTTCCTGCTCCCTCTTTATCAGTGTGATAAGATCACTTCATACTATTCTCAGCTTCATGCCTAGCACTGCCTCCTTCAAATAAGATGACCTTTCAGGCAAATTGACTTGCTTTTTCTCCTCTAATTCCCATAGTACTATGTATACTCTATAGCAGCTAGTTTTAAAACAATATTAATTCTAGAGCATGAAATTACAACAGTTCAGTGCCTAGCACACAATGAGCACTTGAATGATGGATTAAAGCTTGGTTAAAGGTATGAAGTGAGTCAAGACTAATTATGTTAATTCCAACTTTAAGAATTTCCTTGTTGGTCCTGCACATGGCGAACACGTGACACACACAGGAGGATCACAAGTTCAAAGGGAGCTTCAGCAATTTAGTGAGGTCCTAAGCAACTTAGCAAGACCCTGTATCCAAATAAAAAATAAAAAGTGTTAGGTATGTGGCTTAATGGGTAAGCGCCCCTGGGGTTCAATCCCTGATACAAAAATAAAATAAAATTAAAAGTTACTTATCTTTGAACACAGATTTAATTTCAAACAGTGTGGTTTTTTTTTTCCTGCCTTTAATACTCAAGGCTGCAAAAGAGTGTTAATTATTTATGAGGACATTATATTTTGAAGAAATGAATTTATTTAAACAATCAATACAAGGGTAAGAAGTGAAAAACCACTAGCACAATGGTTCTCATAGTGGTTGATATTCTGCATACATTCCTAAGACAACTTTAAGTGAATGGAATAGACCCACAGAACACCCATATTCTTTGGTATTGTCATTAAGTGTTTTAATTTTAAAAATTTGAAAACAATTAAACACTTAAATTGAATAATTAAACACAAAGTTTAGTTAATATCATAATACAACTGAATTTGTGTGGGAAAATTAAGGGTGATAAAACTTCAGTTAAACTAAAATATGCTCTTTAAATTTGTTCTAATTGGATCAATAACTGACCTCACTGTCCTGATGATTTATTGTTTTGTGATTCTCGATATTAATAAAGCAATTTTAATAGTTGAAATACAATCTATTTTGTGATTGATTTTTTGAATCTGGTAATTTTGCAAAAATGCCTCGGGACTGTTTTAATGCTGCTGTGTCTCCACCTTTATAACAGCCGCAGTGAAATCAACTTACATGCTAGGTAGCATGGAGACACTTCAAAATTATTTCACCCAGTAATTTCCTTTGGTCCTACTTATTTGGGTTTTATATTCTGGTGTAGCATCATTATTTTAAGGACATAAAGTATGGCTAGAAATGAAATGGAGACAACTGACCAGAAAAAAAAAATCTGTAAAAAAATTATACCATACGTTACTGGTAAAGGCTTCAATATGTGATTACATATATCTATAGGTTCAAGGCACAAGAAAACAGATTGGACTTGCTTTTATATTCACCTCAACAGATACCCTATAATAACCACACCAGTATAATAGGGCAATCAAAAATAAACTTAATTTGTCTTTTAATTAGTGCATATGTGGATATCTCCAAATACATTTGATATATATATATATATATATATATATATATATATATATATATATATATACACACACACACACACATATATGTCCAATATCCAAATTATTTTAATCCATATCTATTTATTTCTCAGATTTAAAATAACAATATTGACACATAAAAGGAAAAAGTTATCAATGCCAGGCTTCTGATTAAATTATCAAATCAGATTTAATGCGATTGTAGCAATTTCTTTAGGAAAACACAGACTTCCACACTTAATGGTCAGTTACCTGTTCATTAAACTTTAACTTTGCCTAGAATAGTTTCAAGTAATGAAAATAAAATTTCTTGACTTGCTTGGGATAATATATAATATGCAAGAAAAAGGACGTTGTGTTTTGGTGGTGGTTCTTTTAAGCCAATCATCAAACATGTTTTCATCTGCATTTGGAAAATGCTTTCAGTTTAATGTTAAGTTTTTCAATAAAACAAAATAAACTTACATTAATTTGATTATCACAGTTGTTAAGTCTTCCAATCTTCAAATTCAAGACTCACAACAATGATTGCAGAAGAAAAACATAACACAAATAATCTCCTCTGGCCATCATCACCTTAGGGGCTGATTTTCTTGTACTGTCAAATTCTATCACAAGTTGTCACTTTTCCAAGGTTTGGATGGTGCTTTGCAACAGAACTGCCTGAGAAGATTCAGAAAGCCTTTGTTCTTGGGCTTACATGGTAAGCACTTGGTGTGATTCTTAATCACATTTTTATCCAGAACACAGGGTTACAGGTCACATTTTTTTTTTAACAAGGCTTACAGTGATTTGTGCTCTATAAATATAAATACATTTACATGGAGAATACATACACACTAATGTGGGGACATGTAATTAGGCAACCATCCATAAGCAGAATGGAATAATAATTGCAGGAAAGGTAGTATATGATGCCAGGCCCATGCAGACTATAGACACCAATCCCAAGATCGCTGAAGCAAGAACACTTCTCTGATCACGAATAATTATCTTCAGCATCTCAAAAAACTGGAAAATAAAAGTTAAGAATATTAGGAAAGGTAGCTAAACCTAAAAGAATCACATATAACAAATAGCAAAACAGTTTTTACAACTATTTTCTGTCTACCAGGAGAACTAGAAATTCCTTTGTGATACGTGAAAAAATTTAAAATGTAGATAACTCAGTTTCTTGATTCTATATCCTGAATAGGTGAAATATTACAACAAACAACTAGGTTAATAAATTTTAAAATACAGAATTTTACAGAAAGCTAAAAGTTATTCAGGATGAAAGGTTAAAAATATTCAAATACTTGTTAGTATTAACAGCATATTCTAAAATTACATAAGAAAAATCTCTAATACTGTGTAAAAAAACAGAATTAAGTTTATTGTTAGGGGGAATTCAGTTTTTCTAATTCACCATTCTAAATATGCTCAATGTCAGTAATAACTTTATATAAGGCTTAAAATCTGAAGGCATAAAATTAGTCTCATTTTGTTGTCATATCCCATTCCCTGTCTAAATATATTATATTCACCATCAATTATATGCACACATAAATTGGTTACTGGAAATCACCTTCAGTAATGCATTCTCTTAACGTGTAGTTTTTTCTTAGAAAAACCATTTTACTTGGAAGCAATGGCCTCTGTTGAATTCCTGAATCCACCTCTTATTGACCGTGTGATCTCAAATAAGTCACTTAACCTGTCAACTCCTCTTCATAGAAATACCATGGCGACTGTGGGGATCAAATGAGATCTTCTATGCAACAGTGTATTTTATATTCTTCTACAAGTTATATAAATGTAAAGTATTATAATGATTATTATCACTGTTGAGAATCTCTACCTCATCATTGTCACTGCCACAATTTAACGATTATCATTTTTTAAGAGTTTTTCTATTCATACTAGATTTAAGCTCTTGTTCCAGAACATGGCATTGTATATGATTTTAAGTTCTCTTATAGTGTCTTATAGAGTATTGGACAGTGAGGTTTCCAAAGCTTTTCTTCTTGTTATATTGACCAAGATGGCTTAGAACATTGAGGCTTAAAAAAAAAAAAAAAAATCCTCCTGCTTTAGCTTCCAAAAGCCTTGGGAATATTTCCATATTAATTAATTTGTTTATTTATTTTGCAGTGCTGAGGCTCAAGTTCAGGATTTGGCACATGCTAGGCAAATACTGTACCACTGAGCTGCATCCGCAGCTGGGTTTCCAAGTTCTTTCATCAGGGATTGAACTCAGGGGCACTCGGCCATTGAGGCATATCTCCAGGCCTATTTTGTATTTTATTTAGAGACAGAATCTCACTGAGTTGCTTAGCGCCATACTTTTGCTGAGGCTGGCTTTGAACTCTCCATCCTCCTGCCTCAGCCTCTCAAGCTGCTGGGATTACAACAAGTGTGCACACCTTGCCCAGCTGGTTTCCAAGTTCTTAAAGGAGAGAATAAACAAGTTCAATATAGTCATGAGTCACAATAGTGACATTTCAGTTGACAACTGACCACACATAGAACATAGCCCAGTAAGATGATAATGCTTATGTAAGTATACTCTATCATGTTCATACAATGATGACATGTCCTAACTGTGCATTTCTCATGTCATTAAGGATGCATGACTCTATATTTTTAAAAATTTTTTCCTAGTTGACCTTTATTGATAAAATTCACATTACATGGGATTTTGAGATGCTCCTTAATCAAGTTTTATAATAATGAATTACATTTTAAGTATTTCTTTTCTACAAAACTAATGTGAAGTTTCTTTCTTATAATTTATATCATAGATTGTTATGCTGAATTTTATAAGGTTCATATTTAATAATCATTAAGTCTTCTGTTAAATTGCTCATAAGATAGCAAAAGATATTAATAGTCAATGCTAGTAAAAAATAATTTCCACTTTAGACTTTAAGCAATGAGAAAAATTGTTTATTGATTTTCATTTATTTTAAATAAGTCAAGAAAGATGTCAACTAGAAAACAGGGTAGTTTTCTAGATTTATGTTTCCTTCAAGATATATTTCCTAAACACAGAACTGATGAGGCATAAAACTGCTAAATTTTACTTCTGGTGGAAATAAAGTCTGTGGTGAACAGATAACATTACTGCCATATCCTCTGTCCTCACAGGAGTGATCCATTCAAAATTTGTTCTCAGTGAATGACTGTATATTTTAACATACTATCTTAACTGTGCATAGTTATCCCTGTTCATACTTTTACATATTATTTAAGAGAGAAACATCCTGTTAATCATCCAGATGTTGATCTATTTATAGGTCAAGCATTTGATTTGTTTCTTTTTTTAACAATTATTTTCTTTTTTTAGTATTTATTTTTTAGTTTTAGATGGACACAATATCTTTATTTTATATTTATGTGGTGCTGAGGATCGAACTCAGTGCGCCATGCATGCTAGGCGAGCACTCAGCCACTGAGCCACAACCTCAGCCCTGATTTGTTTCTTTTCTACTAAACTAAAACATTAGTTAATAAGTACATTGTCTTAAAAGTGGTGATGATCAAAATGAATGAATTTTTCAGGACAGTTAGAAAAGGAGGTTGGAAATACCAGAAGGCATATTTAGGTAAGTAAGTTGTCCTGATACAGTTATACTTGCTTCTTCTTCATCCTACTAGTGAAGGCAAACTAAGGACTGGGGCGAATTCTCCCCTGAAGCAGTTTCTCTCAAAGAGCATTTCATTTCTAATGTTCCAGTTCTTGTTCAGTTGGCCATCAGCCCAGGAGGCATCTCTAGAGGTACTGAACAGTAGGAAGTTTCTAGAAAGGGATCAAGAAGCCTGTAGGGACACTTTTGTGAGTGCTGAATTCACAGAAAATGAAAAATTTTCTGTTTCCATTGGGTAAAAAAAAATAGTAAGATGTAGAGCAATTTTCTGTTCACATTCATTTTGGCAAAGGAAAAACCAGTATTAGCAAAGTCAGAAAAAAAATCATAGTAGAAAAAGCATAAGGCATTGTAATAGTTACTAACTAAAAGGATTTATAAAGTATAATTATAAAATTATGATTTACAAAATCCTGATGATCAAAAGCAATATCAAAATCTCTTAGTTTTATGGCTTCTAAACTTGTAAAAAGAATTTATCACAAAGAACTAAAAGGTTCTTTCCCAGTTCATTTTCAAACTAACTGCAGTGTTTTTCTGAGGGAAAACCTTTGGGAGAGTTTTGTGGGTTTTTTTGTTGTTGTTGTTGTTTTTTTTCAACATGAATTTAAGTAAGAGACCACTTTAACACGCTCATGTTAAGATGATAATAGCTTTGAATATGGAGACTTCAACAATCGAATCCAGAATCAAATAATTCCTTATATTTCTAAAAAGCAGAACTTCTTTATTATGAATGGCCTACTTCTCTCTGGGAAAGTTCAAAAAACAGTTCTTAGAATTAGAAAATTTGGGGATGAAGATTTTTTTTTCCCCCTGAGGAAATCTAGTCTGTGGCCAAAATTGTTTGTTAGACCATTCAAAGTGAAGACAAAAACTCAGTTTCACAAGAGGTGCTATGCAGCAACAGTAATTAAAACACTTCTCCACTGCTGCTAAACCTGACAAAGTTTCCAAAGATGAAAAACTACTACAACTAGTTATTTATGCAGATTATTTTACTAGCTTTAAAAAGCACTTGTACTCTGTTTCTGTAGAAATATATAATACAGTGCTCCATGTGTTCCCTGGAGAAGTAACTCCTAATTACTAGATAGAAATACTGTTTTTCCTTAGAGAAATGATTTGCTTGGTTCTTAAGTAAATCTGACGTGTTTCCTTTTGTATACTTTTAGAGACAGTGTTTGTAAATGTGGGCAAGTTCATTTCTAAACAGGCCTGGACTGGAGCTGTGATTCTTGAATCATTTCACAGTGTTCTAACTGTATTTTTATTTTGCTTGGGAAAGAATTCCTAGATTGAGGCTGAGCTCTATAAAAAATCTACAGGGGTTTCATACACCAATGTATAAAAACATAATACTTTCATGCTTTGTGGGGCGGGGAGTTCCCATTTGGGTAAAAAAATTAGTAAGATGTGGAGCAATTAAAAATCTAAGATGCGTTTATATTTACTCAGATTCTTCATCTAAATGTGAACAGGAATATGAAAACTCATTGAGTGTGTTCACCCAGGTTTCCATTAAGAAGAGTGAATATTAACAATACCTCTTTAACAACTACAGTGAAGGCTGAGAAAGCTTCCAATTGCAAATGAAGTAGGAGGCTTAAAATGTTGACTATCTTTAAAAGTTAAGAGATTCCAAAAGAAAACAATCTGACCCCCTTGGATTTGTGGTTCATTTAAGAATCTTAAATTGTAATACTATTTTTTCAAAGTACCTGTAAAAATTACCTTCTAACATTTAAAGAGCTCTTTTTGAAAAATCAATAGATTTGATTCCTGGGGAACTTGTAAATGCCCTAACTATCTTTGGAGCTAATGGATAAAGGATGGTTAACAATGAGGGATTTAGATGGGGATTAAAGTCAATACAGGAAAAGATTCACAGTACAAGGAAAAAACTTCTCTGAAGCAAAAAACAGAAATAAAGGATTTATCAGGGATGTCCTCTTAATAGCAGGACATTTTGGTAGTTTATATTAAGCTAAGGGAATTCACTCCAGAGAGCTTACAGAGGGAGAAATATGCACACTTCCTTATTTTAAAGGCACACAATTTGTTTATAATATTATGGATTAAATAAATACAATGCACACCTTCCTTCCAATTGCAATTCTTGGGAAAAGTTGCAAGTACCTGCAAAAGATTTCCTGAGACCCCTCAGCCACTTGCTCTTTGTCATTTGAACTACTATGGTTGTGTATATATCTGATGACTTCTGCAGCAATAACAGGGCTGCTCTCTGGATTTGCTGGAAGCGGTCCTGCATGGCCACAGCCTTTTCCTGAGCATATCCTGCAAGGCTCTTCGACATTTATTTTACTTAATTTGTCTCCCTTAGAAACATCAGAGCTTTCCTTACTTAATCTAGAACTCTTAAGAATGGTGAATGGTGTGGAAATAGTGGGGGAAGTACACAAGATTCCTGCTACTAGGGAAGAGAAAAGGTCAGAGATGGTAGGGGGCGTCCCCACCGAGCCCAACTCCCTAGAGTCACACATCCTACCTTGTCGACCTGGGGGCTGATCGCGGAACCGTATCTGCAGTAAGTTACAAAGTGTTCGCAATTGTTCCACAATAGGCTGTAGGAGGTCAGACCCAACAGTTTCTCAGCCCTCCGGGCCACCTCCTCGTTGAGCAGAGCCTTCTTTTTGACGTACTGGTCCAGGTGATTGACAAGGATGTCGGCTCCGTAGGCGAAGTCCTCCACTGTGTCCACGCGGATGCTAGCCACCTTACCAATGACGCCCAGAATGAGACGCTTGTTGGAGACCACTTTCTGCGTGCGCTTCTTGTCATTGGTCAGAGCCAACAAAATGTCGGGCATTAAGTGTGCGACACGGTTGTCGCCCAGGTAGATGCCATAGTGGGTCAGGTGGGTCCGGGGCACTTCCAGTACGTCGCCGCGGAGGAAACAGTTGACCTCATAGAATTTTTTCCATCCTTTCTCTTCTCCCGGGATGTCTAAACTGAAAAGCCTGAAGTTGGAGAAGAGGACCAGCTTCTCCAACAGCAGGGATACCACCTCCAGCATCGGGTTCTTCATTCTGCAAGGAAGAGCGAGTCTTGGGAGAGGTGCTGCTGCAGCTGCTCTGGCCCGAGTCCAGCTGTGCAAGGTAAACTCTCCAGACAGTGGCGCTGCGCGGCTGCTCACCTGCAAGCCCGCCAGCGACCCAAAGCCGCGAGGTAAAGCGACTGCTAAGGAGGAAGACAAAAAAGGAGGGAAGGGAGAGAAGCCTGGAAAGCAGTTCTGCCAATTCTGACTGCGGACTGAAGAGGGTGAGGAATTAGTGTGGCTGCGGACCGCGGGGACAGTGAGACCCACGCTCTGAGGAGCGAGAGAAGCAGCACACCTAGCGGAAGGTGCTGGGGTGCAGAACCACGCGCCTTAGTCCAGAGTACTGCTTTCGCTGCGGCTTTTATCACCGTCGAGGGGGCGGGACGAACGCGGTCATTGACTCGGCGAGCGCACTGATTGGGTGCTGGTGAGAGCACTGCTCCCCGCCCGGAGGTAGCAGGACCCAGGGTTCTTTGGAAGCCCGCGAGCAGAGTCAGAGCTCTCACGTTCTGCACCTTGTTCCCCTTTCGCCGTGGGTTCTGTCTTGCACTGAAGCCCGAAGTACTCTGGCCTTTAGGCGGCCGATTTAGAGGCCGAAGGCGTGGCCACGCGACAGATCCTGCACCTGAGACTGGGGCGCGTTCTCAAAACTTCGGAATCTTCTTCAGTGGAAAGTTTCCTTGGGCGCGATTTCTGAGTAGGACCACTCCTTCTGAAGGGATGGATACCCAGAGACGTTGGCTTCCTAAAGAGTTTGCATTCACTCTGCCAAGTGTGCGCTCCTGGAAAGCCTGCAAATTCTTTCTCAAAATGATATCTCCCCCGCCCCCTTAAAGTGTCCTGATCCCTGGTGCTTTCAGGAAGAACACGGGTGGATGGGGTTGTTACCCTCGCGTCAGGATCCCAGCGCAGGCGATTGGAACTCTAGGACCCTCTGCGCTCCACAGTACCAGTGGCCGTTTAGCGCGCGGCAGTCCAACCGTCAGCATGAAAAACCGTGAGGTCCCAACGTCCACCAGGAAAGGAGGATTCATGTCTAGTTTTTTCCTGGCGTTAGGGTCACACGGCCCAAGCTTCGGTTTACTCACGGAAACGTTACCGATTTCTCTTAAAGCGCAGCGATCCTGAAGTGCCTACGGGAGGCTAAACACTATGCGTCTGCAGCCGGAACCAGGCGCATCCGCGAGGGTGGTCCCCGGGAGTCGCCATGTGAGGGAGCTGCTGATAAACTGGCCACGCGATGTCCCGACCCTGTGCTGAGTTCCGTGCTAATGCATTATGTAAATGCTTAAATTCCGCGGACAAAGGCCACAATGGAGAGCCTCAGTTGGCTCCACAAAGCCGCCTAGCTCGGGGCTAATAGGTTTAATCAGAGAGAAGATTGTCGGCTCGCCTGGGGGAGGGCGTTCACTGCGGATGATGGATGAAGGGACATTCATTTTACCTGGAAGATGAAGGGGGCTTTGGAGACCAGATGGGAAGGAGACCGGCTTCCCATTATCCTCCTCCCAGGCCACCTCTTACCCACCCCTCTCCGTCTGCTTTTAGTGATCTGTTCTAGTCGCTTCTCTTGGCAGTGACTTTTGTTCGTTACACAAACCACTGCGAATCCCATTATGGTGTCAGGAAAAAAGAAGAAACTTGCACAAACGAATCGAAGGAAGAAGGTGGGGAAGGGAGTCAGTGGACATGGACAGTTTTAAAAACTTATTTCCCTAATCTGTCCCCTGAATTCAAAGAAAAGTGCTGGGCTTCTTTTCTTTTAGCAGCACACTAAGGCAGCAGCATCAACAGTTCGTACTTCCTTAAAATGGGGGAGGGTCCGTGGAAAATTTAGAATGTCTGATCCAGACCTGGGCTGGTATGTTAACTGTAGATTCATCCTCGGACTCGCAGGCTCTGGACTCGCTGGAAACTATACTGGAGCTTGTGTCCGGGCCAAATGGCCCCAGAGATCAAAAGAGTCTTGGTAATTAGCGTTTGGTCTCTGGTGGTCACTAATGGCTGCTTATAAACTTGCAGGAGACAAAAGCATGGGGTTGCATAGAGATTTCTTCTAGATGAAAATATATTGAGAGGGAAGACTCTACAGATTCTCAGCCTCACCCACAGGGCGTTTTTGGGAGAGGCAGGTAGTACCTCTCTGTTTTGCATTTGAAGTTATTTTTTTCTCTTGCCTATTGGGGTCAGGTTTTGGACTGCCTTTTTTTCCGCAAGGGGGAATTGGTGTAGTTTAGTATTGTAGATATTCTGCAGCTTGGGAAATGAAGTTTCTGGAAGATTATTGGTTTTGCCTTTGATAAATACCGATTATTAAGCCATAATATAATATCATTAAATATATTTTTCTCAGTGGAACTGCCTGCCCCACCTGCAGGAAATTCAGCTTTGGGTAACCTGAAGCAGGCAGCCAAAGGTCTTTTATGACACTTCTGAAGTGTTCCAACCCCTTAATGTAGAGGGGAGGCGTCACCCCATGATTTTCAATTGAAAAATGTAAAGTCGAATGAGCATATATTGGCTAGACTACTTTATGTCCCTCACTCCTTGGTCAAGGATCATTATTATAACCTTACCTTGCAAAAGGCAGCTTCTTGACGTTTTCTCAAGAGTTGCATATATTTCTGTGGCTGTCTGGTCACTTTTTGACAGTCAGTTTGTCTTTAGAGACAAACAATACAAATACATTTACTCACTAACAGGGTCACATTTTCAAACTTTCCTGCTGCATCAAGCTGCATGAAAGGAAACCGGTCACTGTTAGGAAAGCCCAAAAGAAATCTGATATTAGCAGGTCCCTTAAATTTGAAAGGGCCTTTGGGAGACAAAAGTAACCAGTCTGCTCCACCTTCGCACCAGTAAAGATCACTATAAAGATCTTTCTCTCCCAGATCCTAAGTAAAAAGTTCTATGTGCAGGGGCTGCAGTTGTGGCTCAGTGGTTGAGCATTTGCCTAGCTTGTGTGACGCACTGGGTTCTATCCTCAGCAACACATATAATGAAATGAATAAAATAAAGGTCCATCAACATCTAAAAAAATTTTTTTTTAGAGTTCTATGTCTTAAATACACACAGATCCAGTGAGGCAATTTAGAAATACCCTCAATCTTCCTGGTCAACACATAGCCAGCTCTGAGCCTTCCACCCTCGTGAGGGCTACAGCCTCCCTCTAGGCTACAGAAAGAATGACAGCTATGGTGTTCCCAGCTGTAAGTTGGCCAAGCCAGAGTCCTATCAGCTGCAGTGCTCAGGCCTGTCAGTTTCCCCCAACTGCACAGGCCAAGGTTAGGTTAGGTCTCAGCATAAAGGAGGCAGAAAAATGGACTCTCCCAGTTATCACTTTAAGGCCTGTGACCCCATGAAGAGTCTCCAGTTTCTGCTGTGGGGAACCAGGATGAAGAGGTAGTATAGAGTCAGAAGAGGCCGAAGGCTCTAGGAGGCTAACAGATAATCTCACCTGTGGGTTTCTTACCTAGGAGCTGCCTTGTTTTGTGTCTGGAGAGGAGGGATGTGGTCATAATGTTAGTACTAAAAATAACTGATGATTATTGTATGCATCTTATGTGCTAGACTCTGAAATGAGCACTTTCTCATTTAATCATAACAACCTTGAAGAGGTATTTCTTTTTTACACAGAAAGAAATCAAGGCTTATAGCATTATCTGTCTAGGTCACAGTGCTAATTGGTAGATAAGAACTCAACCACAGGTCTCATTTGCCCAGAGGTCCTTAACCACCACTGGGGAAGGCCTGATCTTCCATCAGTCTATCTACCATCTATTCATTTTCTGAGTACCTGCTATATGCCAGGCACTATGTCCAGCCCTAGAAGTTCATTACAATTAACCCTTAAACATAGATCCTTTTGTCTTTGGGCTTCATTTCTCCACCTCTCTAGAGCCATGGAGTCCAATTTCTGGCATCAGTTATTTTACTGGGATAGTAAGAAAGGGCTGGTAAAGGTTTTGCTTAATAGAATACCCTCACCAGAAAGGCCTTCATTTGAATGTCATTGGGTAAATGACACTAGTCTTTTATTCTCCTTAGGCACATGCTTCTAGGCAGAAAGTTGAGTGTCTTTCCCAGAAGCAGAGTCAGGAGCAGAACCTAGACACAGGCTTACTGATTTCTTATGTCTTAGCCCATTTTTTTTTCCCTCAGTGTCAGCCTGATAAATTTGGGTTTCTAAACGGCATCATTTTAAATTCTTGTCCTCCTTTAAGATTATTTTGTTGTTCTTCTTCTTAGATCTTTTTTCAAATTACTAAACCACTGAGCTCATTTAAATTCTTATCCTCTAAGATTTGTTGTTGTGGTTTTTAGATCTTATTTACGTTACTAATCACTGGGCTCATAAATGATGATAATCTACATTTGTTTTTCTTCTGGGCTATCCATGGACTTTGAGTTCATTTACATATGTTCAGATCTGGTCCTCTGGACACAAGCAGAGGCCCTAACTAGCTTACTCTACAGGGGTGATAAGAATAAAAGCTTTTGTGAAATTCTCCAGGGGAGCAAAGGAAAAAGAACAGACACCTTTTTCCTGGGACCTCCTAACTCAGGGTTACTTGGAGTGTTAGGCCAATAGGAATTAATTACCTCCTGGGAGGAAACTTTCCCCAGCTTCCTTCCTGGCTGGCTAGCACCCTATTAGGAGGGCCTCACTCCTGCCTATTGGCTTTAGAAAGCTTAAAGACTACAGTTTCATTTGATAATTTGTTGTTTGCCAACCACAAAGTCAGACATTGAGAAAAACAAAGAATTTATATTTAGCATTATGCAAAATACTAATCTAAATGAATATAGTTTAATATAAAATTTACAACAGGTTGAGGCAGCTGTGATATAAAGGAAGGGAGCAAAAACCTGATTTTAAGATCTGGCTGTCAGGTTTCTTCTTAAGAACCTGGAATGGGGGCTGTGATTGTGGCTAAGTGGTAGAGCACTCACCCAACCTGTGTGAGGCACTGGGTTTGAGTCTCAGCACCACATATAAAAAAATAAAGTCTCTCAATAAATAAAGAACTTGGAATGGAATTAACAATAATAACAACAATTCTAATTATGAGTCCCTATGGTAAAAATATTGGGTGACCCAGGATTATTAATAAACAAGAACGTGACAATAACCTTTGACTACATAGTCAAAAGACAATTTCAGTGCCACTGGATTCATACAAAAAATTTACAGGGAAATTGAGTACTGCTGTCCTCCAAACAGAATAGCATTGGCAAGCACGAGAAATATGAAGTAGTAAGAACAGCATGTCATTAATACATATTTGTAAAATCCTTTCTAAATGTATATAGACATCCTAAAAATATGACGGATAACTGAATGCAAAACTCTTGTTAATATTTGATTTAGATATTCAAATCTCATCAGAGGTGAGGTCACTGATGCTTGAAACTAAATAGTATTCATCTATAATGTATCCTCAGGTGGATTAGAATGAGATGCTCTCTAAATCCCTCCAAGTGGGAATGACCTATAGTGGTATTTTGGACCATCTCCTGATGAATTTTTAAAGGGAATGTATTAGAGAAAAGAAAGATAAATCACTGTCTCACACTTAGAAAATCTAAACAGGATCCCTAATAACCATTCTAAAAGAAAAAGAAATCAGCAAAGTATTCCAGTAAAGTAGAAATTACTGAGAAGTGAGAAGACATTGAGCAGGAGTTTGCCAGCAACTGGTGTTGAAATCAATGGATCTTTTCAGAATATATCTTCAATTGCACAGAAATATTAAGTGATATAAACACAAGGGCTCATCAATGTTTTAGAGCACCATATACTATTGACAAGATTTTGAAAAAAAAAATCCAGTAACTTTTTTTCTTGAAGATGACTTTAAAAGCTGTAATGTGCCAGGCACGGTGGCACACGCCTGTAATCCCAGAGACTCAGGAGGCTGAGACAGGAGGATTGAGAGTTCAAAGCGAGGTGCTAAGTAACTCAGTGAGACCTTGTCTCTCTATAAAATACAAAATAGGACTGGGGATGAGGCTCAGTGGTCGAGTGCCTCTGAGATCAATAAATCTCCAGTACCAACCCCCCCCCACCAAAAAGCTGTAAAATTATGTTCCTCTACCTAAGAGTTTAAATCGGAAATCACAGTAATTTCAATATTCAGTGTCTTTTGTTTTGGAGGGGGTTGTTTTGTTTTGTTGGGTTTTGTTTTGATTTGTTGGTGCTGGGGATTAAACCCCACGGCATGCTAAGCATATGGTCTACCTCTGAGCCATACCCATTTTCTAATGTTTAATTAGTTTTAATTAAAAAAAATAAAGCAGGCTATCTACCCTTTGGCCTAATTATTTCGTGTTGTGACAATGTTTGACAGTTTGTATTTTTCTATCCTCAATTCTTTTATCTCTTATTTAATTGTAGAGGGTTGATATCTGGAATGGAGCACTCTTCCTTTTGTGATACCCTCTAAGGTCACCATTCCTACTGGCTTTAATCCTTGGGGGCCAGGTGGCATCTAGAAAATCAGTCTCAAATGCATTCTTGAACTGGAGAACTCAGGCTCATAGTCAGCGTAAGTAGAATACCTGTGTCATCCAGTAATGACCTCCTCCCACAGAAGAGTAAGGAACTGAGTGATCATGCTGAATTTTTCAGACTGCCAAAGAAGACTCAGTAGGCCTTCACCTACCAATAGAAAAATCAGGGCTAAAGGGAGGTCTGGAACTAGGCCCAAGTTTTAGCTCAGCTCAGGCATCCTCAACATTGACATTAGATTTCCTAATTCCAGTCCTATGCCACCCAGAGTATTGTCACAGTCACTTCCTGATTCTAAGTAAATTGGCTAAACTCTTCACATTTGGTCCACTGTCTACAGGAGTGATAGTATCTATCATTTAATCCCCTCCATCCCCACCCCATGACTCTTGAGTCTCTTCAGTTCCTGAACATTTTGTAACTCAATCTAGTAAGAGCTTTTAAGTAGTTTATTCTGCACACCTCACTGCAAACTCAAATTTATCAGATGACAAAATCTAAACCTCCTTTCTGTTTCCTTGATCTGTGGCTCCTCCTGCATTTGTTTTTACTTCTTTTGAAATAGACTAAATTTTCTTATATGCCTTTTAGGCATATTGGATTTTCAAATAACAATTTGTTTTTTGTTATTGAAAAAAAATTAGGTGAGGCTTAATGATAATTTAACCAAATATTTATTTTATAGATTAAAGAATAGATTGAAATTTCTCTCTACTTGCTCAGGTATCCTCAGTGCAAATTGTATAGCAGTTTATTTTTTTTTTCAGAAAAAAACAAATTCAAGAAAAGTAAGTAATTATTAATCTTAGAAAACTGATTTATTACCAAGAAGCTATTTTAATAATGTGTTTGATCAAAATGTGCCTTTTAAAAGCTAATTTTAGTAATATGATCTAGAAATACATCTTCCTTGCTAAAATAATGTTTTCATAATTGTTCTGAGTTCACAGTGGTTATTCAATAAAAGTCCTACTTACAATTTCGTCTAACATTTATAAATTACATTTATACTTTTTTATTGTAAGTTGCACTTAATTGGATTAGTTATGAATCTCAAATCTGTTGGCTTGTATTCCTAAATTATTTCTATTTAAAAATTTAGAAGGTATTACCTTGGGTAAATAAAGGTCATCTTTCTGAGGTGACCTCAAAGTTCCTTTTGACTCTAAAATTCTATACTTCATTTTTTTTAATTTTCCTACACTTCTTCAAAAAAGACTAAAGTAACACATTTGAGTATTATCCCCTTAGCCAAATGTTAAATTTACAAATTGTAAAACAAGTCATAAAATAAAATGTGAGCATAAGCCAGGAACAGTGGTACAGACCGGTAGTCCCTGCATACGGGGAGGCTGAGGCAAGAGGATCGCTTGAGCCCAGGAGTTCAGGGCCAGCCTCGGCAACAGAGTAAGACACTGACACCAAAGAAAGAAATATAATTAACATTTTATTTAATTTTTTTGACACATAGTCTCACTATGTTGCCCAGGATGGTCTTGAACTGGTGGGCTCAAGTGATCCTCCTGCCTCAGCCTCCCAAGTAGCTAGGATTACAGATATGAGTCACCAATCCCAGTTGAGCTGTTTTAAGTTACACATTATATATAAAAATGTTTATAGCAAAGCATCAAACTTATATAGTTAAAGAAAAAGTATACTATTTGCTTATTTATTCCTGAATAAGTAAAGAAAAAGGATAGGCAGGAATAGCATGCTGTTAATGGAAACAGTACTGGATGAAGATAGCCAAGTGGCCAAGTTTCAAGTTCTGGATCTACTTCCTAGCTTTGTGACACTAGTTAAGTTACCCAACACATATGTTTATCTCCTCTTTAGAAAGAGATTGACGACAGAGAGGATGCCTACCTCATAAATTTGTTGTAAGGATTAAATCAATTAATGTGCATATATCATTTAAGAGCAACATCTGATAAGAACTGAAGAAATGATGGCTATGTATTATTTTTTTTTTCTGGAATAGATTTAACAATCTAGTCATTGTCTGTAACTTTCATGTACATTTGCAAAAGGTGGCAAAGATCCACAGGGCAGAAGGAAATGCTGTAAGTGGGAACAGGAGAATTATAATCTCTAATCTGCCTCCACAAATATTTATTGAACATTTAATCTCAACTTCTGTGCAGGCACACAGAAATACAACCAGGATTGGGATGCCGTCCTCTCCCTAATGGAACATAGAACCTGGTGGATGGAAGAGAACTAAACATGCTTCCATAATTTGGTGTGCTGCACTAAAAAAAAAAAAAAAAAAAGCATATGCTAAAGGTGAATGGTTTATTCAAATGGAAGCAGGGAAGACGAGGAAAGGGTAGCACCCAAGAAGAACTATGAGGAATCAGAGTTTGCTAGGTGCATGGCTGGCAGGAGGTGGGTACTGAGAGGCCAGGCAAAGGAGACAGCATGAATAAAATAAAAGTTAAAACAGTCCAGTTCCACCAGAATGTAAGGTACATGAATCTTTGAAAGCAGAGGGAAGAGCTCCATCTAGGCAGTCTTTGTGTGCCAGGGCCTTCAAGGCCAAACTAGGAGCTCAGACTTTGCCCTGAGAAACTTCCTAGCAGGGGGATGATATGATTCAAGGCAACCCTTGGGCCACGACCAGATAGAAAGCCATTTAGCAGTCCCAGAAAGAGGTGAAAAATAAGATGGAGAAAAGGAAAAGTTAGTATTACTGACTGTTTCAGACCAGATTTGGTTATCAATTGCATGTGACAGTGGTGGAAGGGGTGGTAAGAGGAATAAAGAAGGCCAGAGGTGAGTCTGGAGTTTCCTGCTAGAGCAACTGGACACATAATGATAACCCCTCACCAAGATGAGGAAGGCAGCAGTAAGAGGTCAATGTTGGGCATGTTGAGTCCCCCAGGGCTCTCTAACTTCCCAAGTAGAAAGGTAAGTGGGTGAAACAAGATCTCTGGAGAGAGATGTCTTGTCAAAAGATAGAGACTCGGCAGTCAGAAGTGCCTGGATGATAGTGCAATCTTTGGAGTATATGAAACTACCCAGGGACAGACCAAACAATGAGAAGGGAAGGCAGCCAGGACAGCTCCACATAGAAGTCTGTACCAAGAAGCTGGCCAAGGTGCCTGAGAAATGCACAGTAGATACCCACATGGAAGCAAGCTTTCTTTGGAGGGGTACAGTTGGTAAGTGTCAAATGTAGGAGAGTTGGCTAAAGGATCAGGAAACCATTGAAGGAGGCAAGAAGGGAAGGATTGATGTGCTGAAGGAATTCCACAGGAGTCTGACAGCTGAGGGTTGAGTTAAGAGGCAAAAGGAAAGGAAAAGCAAAAGAGAGAGAGAGGATTCTAGAGAATTCTTCTGGAAAATTTTGCAGAAAGGAAAGGAGAAAAAGGAGATTCAAATGGAAGAATTTTATTGTTTTATTGGTTTTTGTTCAAGTGGGGAACACGTGTGAAGACATTTGTACATAAAAAGGGAAATTGGGGGAGAAGAAAGATACATGGCAAGGGAAAACAGGATAGCTAATAGAAACTGGTCCCAGAGGAAATAGAAAGTCATGGGGTCACAGCTACAGGGTCACAGCTACAGGTGGGAGAGTTACAACTGTTGAGGAGTAAGGGCTTTTGTTCCGTTGAGACAGGAAAGGAGGAAGGAGGTAAGAAGTATAGAAGTGTTTGGAAGTGGAAGTCAAAAAGCAATTGGGTCTGGGGGTGCAGCTCAGTGGTAGGGTATATTTAGCATGAGCAAAGCCCTGAGTTCAACACCAAGGACACACACACACAAAAAAAAAAAAAGGAGAAAAAAGAAAAAAAGATTATTTTGTTTTTCACACACTTTAATTTACCCTGCAGATTCTGAAGAAGTAAGCTTCCAAACTTACCAGTTGGGAATGACAACTAGTCTGCCGAGGAGCCTCAGGTTTGAGTGAATAGAGAAATTCATGGAAGTTATTAGTATTTAATAGATTGACAGAATAACAATAGGTCATTTGCTTATGTTGTGAACCTTAATGAAAAATGATTTTTTAAAATTTAATTCTTTTTGGAGCACTTATCTGTGGTAAATTTTACATATAGGTTGCTAGGACCTTGATCTTTCCCCTCCCCCATCTTATAATTTGTTAAGTAACAACAGGTCCTCCCTTAGTGATGTCAATATTTAGTATTGAATTATGAATATGGTGAGGAGCTGGTTAGGGAATCAAATTAATAATAGTAGCGAAATCATGCTTTCAGAGTAATTCATTAAATTTTTCAGTCATATTTTTATTTTATAAATTCTTATAATATCATTATTATACTATTTACTATAGAATAGAAAAATATTTACAGCTAACTAAAAGTGGTACTAAAATGCAAAAATAACTGTATATACAAAACTCAAACTTAATTCAAGTTCCAAGTGTTAATCACTGTACTAGTCACTTTTAAAAACTCTTTCCTACTGAGAACACATTGATTTATCGTTTGTATCTCCAAATTTAGTATGTAAATACTATGAATGTGTTAAAGTTATCTGGAAAAGCTAACAGCGACACTATTATCTAATCTCCAGGCTTACTCAGAATATTAGCCAATTGTTCAAGTAATGTCCTTTATGCAAAAGAAAATTCCAGATCATGAATTGCAATCAGTTGTTTATGTATCGTTGATCTTTTTTAAATCTAGAACAATTCTTTAGTCTCTTTTTTCATGACATTGACATTTAGATGAATATGGCCCTTCTATTTTGTTTGTCTGTCCAATGTTTCCTCATGATTAGATCCAGATTGTGCAATTTGGGGGCAAGAAATGGAAATAATGCATTTCCCTTTCAACACACCGTATTAGTAACCACATGATGTTGATTTGATAGTGATGTCTGGAATCTTAGGAGATCACCAGGCAGGACCTGGTGATAAACATTGACTGCCATTACTCAAGCTGCGGTTTGAGGGTTTTTTTGTTGAATATACAGTTCTAGTTTTAGTCTCATCTTTGCTTCTACATACTATTGAATAAGATATCCAGTTATAGACTTACCCTTCCTTCCTATCCACAAAATCTAGAACCAATTGCTGCTCCCTCCCCAAAATAACCTAACACCTGCCCAAATTCTACAAGTCCTTTTAACTGTCTTTTACTGGGATACCCCATTGTTTCTTGTGGTATTTATTCCTCCTCACTGAAAAATTTCATAAACTTGGCTTGTTTAATTATATATGTGTTCTTGGGGGACTTGGGCTGCAAGGTATTGACACTACCAATGGTGATGTTGACCAATTAGTTAACTAATTGACCTGTCCCAGGTTTGTCCACTGAAAACTTATTATTTTCCTTTTGTAATGAACATGCATCCTATAGGGAAACACTTGGACAATGTATATATGCTGGTACTCCTCCAATTTTCTACCATTGGTTTTAGCTCCCATGGATGATTCTTGCCTGATCCAGCTATTACTATGATAGTTGCCATATGGCAATTTTGCTGTTCTCAGCATTCTTTCTATAGCAGTAAATTATATCTCTATCACCAGGAAAAGCTTTCCATTCTCCTCTACTTTTTAACATTTTTGTGGATTTCACTATATTCTTACTTTATCCAGTGGATGGCAATCCAGTGACATTATATTTATCTTATGATCAAATTGTTCCAAATTTGTACCAAGGGAGCTCCTTCAAGCTGGCCCAGGTGTTGTTTTGATTATTCATTATTGTTTTTTTTTTTGAGGACTCTTGCTGACACAAGATATTGCAGACTCATCTTTTTCTTTCTCAGTTCCAATTCTACCAGCAACCACTTCTTTATGCAGTCCTTTTTCCTTTTAGTGTAGAATTATATTTAGAAATAAAAATCTAGGTACATTGTATGTTCAGTACTACCAGGTGCCATTGCTTCTAGGCCTTCTCAGCAGACAGAGGGGGGAGTAGCTATTGGTAAATATATATACACACATACATAATAATCTGTTCATTATGTTTTGATGAATATGTTGTATTAATCGTAAACATAACTTATTTACAAAAACTACAGGATGCAGGATTTTTTTCCCCTCAAACTTTTTATGTACAAGGATCTTTGATTTTCTTCCCTACTGTTCAATTCTACTTAGTACCAAATATGCTTTTTATTACTGAAATGAATAAAGGCCATGTTTAAGAGCAATTCCTAAATATTTTAAGCATAGATTAATTTTAAATAAGAGAACTGCCCTACGTTACTATTTCCTATATAAATTGATGATTCTTCATAAAAACTTGGCCCAGATTTTTCTTTTATATATATAACCAGTTGGAGGTAGGCTCAATTAGGAGACTGAAAATTGTATGAGAGCTATTATTGATGCAATATAATCAATGACTATGATTATATCGCAAAAGACAAGACTGCTTATGAATTTCTGGCAATGTAGACTTTTCTTGGTGATGCAGACTCCTCCTCAGACTTATTTTTATTCATTTTTTCATTTACTGAACAAATATCTCTGTTTCACAGTGCTGATATATGCCAACCTTCCGGGGAAAGGTATGACAGGAAAAACATAAAGTCCTTTATGAGTGGAAAGAAAGATAAAATGCTGCAGAGGTGGACACATGTTAGGTAAAGTTGAATTGCTTTAAGTATATCCATGCTAGATCAGGGTTAAGTCCCAAACATATGTGTACCATCCATCCTATTTAAACCCTGGAAACATCAGTGTCCAACTTGCAATAAATAAATAAATAAATCGTGCGCACGAGAGAGAGAGAGAGAGAGAGAGAGAGAGAGAGAGAGAGAGAGAGAGTTATTTAGCTGTAGAGAGAGGAACTGAGTACAGATAATAATTTATTTACAAAAACTCACAACCAAACATCAGACCAGGAAGAATTAAAACACTGAAATTAATACTTAAAAACCATAAAAATATTTTACCAGAGGCTTGACTAACACAATTCCAATATTCTATTCAACTAGCATCAAACTAAGCTATGATATTTTCACTATTAAAATTTGTCACACTTTATACAGATCAGTGCTAGATCACAGCAAAGCCCCAAACCCATACTTAAGACTCATATCATTAATGACTTAAAAGCATTAACATAATACTTTACAAAAGGAATAACACAAGGGGGAGAGCATCACCTACTTGCAGGGAGGGAGATGGTGACAACTATTCCCTTGTTGAGGAAAGGTGATGTAGTGTAGATTTGAGACCATTGACATGGGAGCTGGAGTATCTGGGTTGGAATCCCAGCTCAACCACTATAACTGTAGGCAATTATTTCATTGTTGTGTACTGTACTTCCCACCCAGGATCATAAGTATGTTGTGAGGAGGAACCAGTGGACTGTGGGTGTATATTTTGTATCTGGTGAGTGGAGTCTCTCTCTGCTTTCTGATCATCATGCCATACTCTTCTGCCATGATGTCCCCTCACCTTAAGGCTTAAGGAATGGAGCCAGCCTCTTAGGGACTGAGACCTCTGAAACCATAAGTCCCTAAATAAATCTTTCCTCTTCCACAGTTGTTCTGGTTGGGTCTTTCAGTTGTATCAATAAAAAGCTGACTAAAACAATTAACAAGTGAAAAAACACAACTGAGTCAAATATACCTTCAAAAAAATGATATCAGTGGGATGAAGTGACTAGCTCAGTATATGCTAAGGTCCTCCTACATGCTGGACATTGTACTTGGGCTTAGATATTACTTCCCACAAAGCTCTTTAATAAGGCTGATGTGAAATTACCTGGTAAGTTTTAATGAACTCTGATTCAGTGTCTATTTTATTTCCCAATGAACTTATGTCTTATGTGTTCAATTTCACTATGTAATCAATAGTAAATGGAAATATATTCTCCTGCTGTATCCAGTGCTGGTAATACAAGGTGTGAGATGTTGACCTGAGGAGATTAAATTATAGTAGAGGAGATAGGACATAACATATGATGCAAAAGGGGACAAGTGTCAAGTAATAATGGCAGGGATAGCAAGTGTATTTCTATAGGTGTTGATAAACAAATGAACAATTATTGTCTGTGTCATTCTTTTTTAGTTAAGCATGACAGACAATTATTTTTCCCTGAACTTTTGTTGGGCTTTATATTGCTTCTTAATGCTTGGTGTTTAATTGATCCACTCTAGTTCTAATCATAAGTTCAATTTCTCTTATGATTTTGTTTTTTCATCATTGTTTTATCTTCCTACAAAGCTTCAAAGCAACTTGAGTTATGGATTTTTAATTTTTTTTCTATCTCCTTTTCTCTTGCATAATACGTTACATGTATTTAATAAATATGTAGAAAACAAAAGTTAATCTTCATAACAAAGTCTGAAATAGATAAGTCTCTTTCCATTTAAAATATATATAGTATTAAGTTCAGTTTACATAGCCACACTGAAAGAAGATATACACAACTGGTAGAAGGAAAAGAAGAAAGAAGGTAAGAGTGATGAAAGGTTTACAAAATAGATTTTGTAGAAAGCTAAAAAAGGGCTGTGCATGTCTCTTAGTGGTAGAATTCTTGCCTGGCATGCCAGAAGTCTTGGGTTTGGTCCCCAGCACGGTGGAGGTGGGGAGGGATAATACCTTGCTGTTATTTAGCCATAAACAAAGAGTTTAATGAGTAAAATGAGTAAATGTTATTGAAGGGAGATGCCTGCAAGGTTATGTCCACTGAAAGGATATAGATCATTGCCCTTGAGCTGCAACTGGAATTACTTAAACCAGAGATTAGGAAAATGGAAAAAAAAAATGTAAGGTGGTGCTACTCAAACAGTGGTCTGTGGGCAGGTGGATCTGTAGAGCTGAGAGCCAGTTTCAATTGCAAATTCACAATCCCCACCATAGAAACACAGAATCAGACTCTCTGGTGGCATTTAATGAGTCCTCCAGGTGACTCTGATGTAAGCTCAAGCTTTTGCACCACTGCCCTAAAGGCTTTTGCTTGCAAAGGAAGAGTGGATGGTCAGTACTTATCAGGGAAGGTTAGGCCTTTATTTCTCCAAGATTAATAAACTGAATAGCAACATAAATGATCAAGTGGTTTTTCTCAGAACCCAAACTAGAGCCATGTGTATATTCCTTTTAAGGAATTGTTGTTCATTCAACCCACCCACCTTGCACTCATACTACTCACCCTGAGAGTTCACTGCTCTGCAAAGACCATCAACATTAGGAGAAGTACAACTACTAGAAAAATAACCATAGGAAGGAAACAAAAACAAGGACAAAAATGGGGGAATAGATCAGAAAAAATAAGTGTAAGAAGTATGAAAAATGAGTATAGAAAAAGAAAGGTACTGTGAGCTTACATAAAGTTGGATGGGTACAGCTCATTGGCTCAGCATAAGCTTAGCATGTACCTGCACCACCTAAATAAATAAAGTCCGAATTGGGTTAAATGAGAAGCAAGGGAAAGAAAGCAAAGAGAATTTGGCATATGTGAGGGGGTGATGGGAGACCTGTTAGTTTATCTCTGTTGGAAGTTAAGTGAGTCACTATACATAAACTGCAACCATAGGTGGTAAATGAAAGGCAGGCGAGTGACTCACCTCAGATGGAAATTCAACCAAGAGATTTTATTGGGGGGGGTGGTGCCCGAAGGGGAAGAAAAGGTGAAGAAGAAGAGCAGCAAGAGCATGAGCCTGCAAGCTTCAGCTTAAGAAGGGTGGCTTTGGTAACGTGGCGGGTGCTGATTGTCAGGGTGACTCAGGAATGGGTGAGCAGACACTGTGTCCCTCGGGGATTGGTTGAGAAAACTTTTGACCTTGGCGCCCTTTGGCGAGGGGTAAGGGATTACAGGTTGTTCTTCTCGAGAAACAGAAATGAAACTTTGGCTGGGGAGAAACCCGATGGGGGAAATAAAACCAAAAGGCAAGGTCTCCCACACACCCAACATTCCTCTCTTTTTGTTCTTGTGTTGGAAGCAGGGCATCAGGATTGTCGGGCTACTTCCTGCTGGAGAGGGATGACCAGTGTGAAGGAAGGGAGGCATGGTCAGGGCAGGAGGACAAGAGAAGCATAGCTGTAAAGGCCAGGGTGCTGAAGATGAGGATTTCCTTGGGGCTGAAATGGATGAAAGCTCCTTGAAGCCACAGGTCATGGATAATCTCCATCCAATCCTTGTCCCTGCAAATCGGGGGAATCAATCAGCTGTCCTGTTGGAGGGTCTCCACAAACTCCACAAACCAGATGTGCCACATGATGAACCTAAAAACACCAAAGACACCTGAAGGCAAGGAGAAGAAGAGAGAAGAGGAGACATCACATTAGCTTCTGGCCAGAGGTCCAGTGAGAGGGACTGGCTGAGAAAAGACCAGCAGCCAGGAGGAGGCAAATGAAAGCGAATGGGCCTAGAAACCCTGGGTGACAGGCTAGACAAGTTCCCCAGTCATGTTTCCATTTTGTAGCTCCATATCCATGATGGTGAAGTTCCGTCAGCCGTTGGTGAGGCCTTCATGTAAGGGACAGGTGTCCCCCGAGGTAGCAAGTAGCTGGTAATCCCTGAGGAGAAGCTGGTTAAAGATTTGAGTAGATATTTTGCCTATTTGATTCTGCAGGAATTTTATGATACATGGCACAAAACAAGAAAATCCCAATTATTGGGGAAATCTGGGATATCTGACGAAGCAGACGAAGTCGGTGTGAGGGAAGTGGATGCCAGGAGGGTGACAAAGAGAAGGGTGGAACTAGAGTGAGGCATGTTGTTGTGAGGGTTTCTCAGGTTGAGGAAGGTCCTCCTCGGAAAGCAGGGAAGGAACCCTCAGGCATGAGATTCTCAGGAGTGGTGGAGCAGACATATTGGTGGGAGGACGACAGTGGACAGTCAGCCTGGGCTCCCTTGGTCAGAGGTGGGGCCAGTTTCAGCCTGGAAATGTGAATCCATGAAGTCAGTTTGCCTGGGGATTCCTGTAGGCGGGCAGCGGTGGGAGTGCACAAGGTAACCCTTAGGGGCCCTTCCATTTAGGTGTCACAGTAGGCATGTCACCAGAAGGAGGAGAGGTAATAGAGTTTCCTGGTGTTTCCAAATCTGTGTTTGGATAAAACTAAGAAGGGGATGACTGAGATGTTCTGGAAACATGCAGGGTGAAGAAATCATCCCAGGTGGTAGGGGTGGGCGTCCATACATCACCTCAAAAGGAGATGTTCGAGTTGGCCTTTGGGGAGCGCCTGAAGGCGAAACAGGGCGACTGGGAGAAGTTTGACCCAGTTGAGATGTAGTTCGAGGGAGAGCTTGGTGAGGGTCTCCTTTAGGGTGTGGTTAACGCATTCTACCTTGCCTGAAGAGGTGGGATGATAGGGGATGTGTAGCTTCCAGGGAATGTGGAGAGCCCCAGCAATGCATTGTGTGATCTGAGAGGTAAATTCGGGGCCATTGTCTGACTGCAAGGAGATAGGGACCCCGAATCTCGGGATGATATCCGAGCGCAAAACAGAGGTGACTGTGGATGCCCTTTTGTTGGTGGTAGGAAAAGCTTCCACCCATTCCGAGAAGGTGTCTACAAGGATGAGGAGATAGAGATACCTCTTGACCCTGGGCATGTGTGTGAAATCCAATTGCCAGTCGGAATCCTGGGAAATTGTCCTGAAGCTTGGTGGGTGGGAAAGGAGCCTGGCTTGAGAGGGGTATTAGAATTGGTTCTTTGACAAACGGTGCATCATCTGAGGTGAGTGGGAAGAATGTCTGTAAGAAAAGCTTGAGGTTCTGAGGGCTAGTATGGAACAGGGACTGTAAATAGAAGAGGTCCTGTTTAGACAGGGATGGGGTAAGGAGTGTACTTCAAGTTAGGACAGCAATAGTGGGGCATGGTAACATGGCTGCCTGCCAAGCAGCTTAGTCTGCTGTAGAATTACCCATAGTATGGGTGAGGATTCAGACTGATGGGATCGGCAATGAATCCCAACCTCTGAAGGAAGTGTAGATGCCTTGAAAAGATCAGTGATGAATCTTGCATTAGTTATGGAGGCGCCTTTGGTGATCAATAGTCCCCTCTCTTTCCATATGGCTGAATGCAAAGGGAGAATGTGAAAGACATACTTGGAATCAGTATATAGGGTGAGGGAACAATCTGCGGATAGTTGAAAGGCGTGGGTGACCGCCATGAGTTCTGCCTGCTGGTTAGTCCTGTGAGATGGTAGAGGTTTGGCTTCTATGACCTCTGAGAGGAAGGCGATGGCACATCCTGCCTGTCTGCCATTCTCTGTCAGGAAAGAACTTCCACCTGGTGAACCAGGTGTGGGTGGGGTTTGTTAATGGTCCCTCCTTAATGTGGGAGGGACATGGGAGAAGGTTCTCTATGGATTCAGTCCACTGATGGAATGGCGGGTCCAGCAGAGACAGGAAGGAGAGACACGGGGTGTAAAGAGGAGCAAGCCTGGAAAGAAATGGTAGGTCGTGTATAAAAGATACCAAGAGAGAGAGAACATGGCAAGGGGAAGAGTTTTTAAGCCCTTATAGGTCAGTAATTCCTTCAAGTGATGGGGTGAAGAGATGGTGATTTCCTCTCTGAAAGTTAGTTTTTTGGCCTCCTGGACTAGGACACAGGTGGCTGCCAGAGCTCTGAGACAGGGAGCCCATCCCCAGACCCCAATAGGGTCCAGTTGTTTGGGTAGATAGCAAATGTCGGTCCCTGCTGTTGGCCTAGCACTCCAAGGCTAGGCCCTTGTTTTCATGGACATGTAGAGCAAAGGGTCTATGCATATCAGGTAAGTGGAGTGCGGGCCCCGACGAGGGAGGGCCTGCCAAAGTTTGTGGACTGGGACTCGGATGGCCTTAGGAGTGGTCGCCAATGATTCCTCTTTGGCTATATTGTATGGTGGGGGCAGCTAAAAGGGAAAAATTGGGGATCCAGGCTCCGAAGTATCCCGCCAGCTCCAAGAAAGAGAGAATATCTTCCTTGGTGAGTGGAGTGGGCAGATTTCAAATTAACTGTTTCCAGTCCAGGGTGATGGCCTTTTTTCCCTGAGACACCTGGACTCCTAAGTAGGTAACTACTGGTAGAGAGAGCTGAACCTTATCAGCTCCTGGAAGACAGATGTTAAAACGCTAGACCTGTGTATTCCCAGGGGGCTGAAAATAAAGCTCCTTTCCTGCCTTCACCAATGCTTATCTCTTCTACTGGCCTTTTGGGCCAAGTGGCTAAACCTGGTCTGTTGGGCTTTCATCAGTTTATATTTGTAACTAAGTATTTAGTAATAAAGAGGGTGTCTTTTCTCAGAAAATATCTTCGGTCAAGGAGATCATTAAATATAGCCATTTTGGGAGAGAATTTTTGTTCAGGAGCATTTAAAAGTACTTTCAGTTGTTAAATTAGATAATGTATGGTCCATTTTCTTTGCGTGGAATTAGAATGAATATTAACGGAAAGTACACGTTTTTGAGGAAAGGTTAGAAGCTTTTATTTTTGTGGGAATTACAAGGATTATATCAAGATGTCTTAGTTCCTAAAGGTTTGCTTGTTAAATTATATTTTATGTGGGTGTAAAAACACATTCAACCATTTATATAGCTAGGATTGTAAGGTAGATATAAGTATTTCATTGTGAAAAGACAGATGGGAAGAAGGGGGAGTTTTTTTTTTTTTTAAATAAATAGATCAGAGACATGGAGTTAGGGAAATTATATTCTGAGAGTAGTAAAGTAGTGTAAAGTCCAGGCTCTAATTTGGCAAACAGGCCTTCCATGTTCTGACCAAGGCACGATTTCTCAGTCTCACCTGTTCCTATTTTCCCACTTACAAATTATCTGTGTGTCCCCTGACCTTGAGATGCTCTTTCATGCCCTCCTCTCTGAAACATCTTCTTACCTCTGTTGGACACCTATTTTTCAAGATTCAATTTAGTATCTCCCACCTTTCCTTCCGTCTGCTCCGTGATTCCCCTTCTCTCACATATATAGCCAGGTTTGGTGCTTACCCTCTGTTCTCCCTGGTATCAAGGTGGCCCTCATCACTCTGTGATAAAGTTGACTGTTCATTATCTATTTCTCTTCCTGGGTTATTAGTTACTTTTTCCTAGTCTCATCACAATGCCTGATATATAGTAGGTGAACAATGTCTATTTACTGGTTACTAAAGAATGGTAGAATGACCTAGGTTGACTGAAGTTCAGGGTGTCTGATAAAAGAATAAATGAGGAAAGGTAGATGGGAGATGATCATAAAGTCCATGGACACCAGTTTAACAGTTATTAGTACTGTTTGACAAATATTATAAGATATAATTGTATTTCCTGACTCTCTTATGATGGGATGGAGTCATATGATTAGTTCTAAACTGTTTTGAGCAGAAGTAACATGTGTGTGCTAGTCCAGTTTCTCACTATGACAAAATACCTGAGATAATCAATTTATAAGGCAAAAAGATTTATTCCGGCTCATGGTTTCAGTCGAGGGTTAGATAGTATACTGCTTTGGGAATTGTGGCAGCACAGTACATCATGGCAGAGCATGTGTCAAAGGAAGCTGTTCATTGCATAGAAGCTAGTAAGTGAAAGAGAGAGAGGAAGAGGAGGGACCACAGTCATAATATCCTTTCACAGACATGCCCCCGGTGACCTCGCTTCCTCCTACTAAGTCTTAAAGGTTCCACCATCTCCTGTCAGTTTTGTGGTCTTGGGACTAGGCTTTATTTAACACATGTGTCACTTCCTATTAAACATATTTAACTGTCAGTGCAAGATATTCTAGAACTTTCTCTTCAGTCTGAGAAGACTCCATTAGCTTGAGTCCCTGAGTCATTTAATATGAGCAGAGTCTCCCTGCTGACATTTGATGGAACATAATATGAGCAAGAAATAGATACTTGAGGCTTAATTCACTGAGATTTGTAAGTTGTTTGCTAATGCGTCCTTATGTATTGCACCATGCTAAAAAGAGTAGACATTTGGAAAGTAAGTTGCTAAAAAATGATTAAGGATTTTCTTTTGCTGGGAGCTGGCAAAGAAATACAAATATAACAGAGCTGAATTTAAGGAAACTGATGTAGCATTCCATTGTAAAATAAATTTGGAAAACCTTACGTATTATATCTCCTTTTAAAATAACACCTTACAATATATTTTAACTAAAGGTTTGCAGAGGATACTCAGTAAAAGAACTGACCTTAATCTGATCCAGTATACATGTCTTAATCTTATTTCTCCTGGAGAGGTCTTTATTTTATTTATTTTTTTCTTTAAATATCTTCTTTGAATCTCTGGTGAATTTTTAGTGGGAAGATTTAGTGATGTAAATGAAAATACATATTAGCATGGTCATAGTGAAAATGAAATACAAGGGGAATATTTAAAGTCTGTGAGGTAGACTTAATAGACATAGAGATTCATTGATTTTTGTGTCCAGGGAAGAACTGGAGAAGAACCAGGTTTGCAACCTGGGTTATTACAAAAATGGTAGTATCACTGACAGTAATAGGGACAAAAACAAGATGCTGGTTTCGAAAGAAAAGAAGACAGATTCACTCAAGAAATACTTACTGATTGATGCCTATGGTTTGGCCAAGCACTGTGCTAGGCACTGGGCCTCAGTTATGAAAGGCATAGTCTATTAACAAAAGGAATTTCAAATCTTCACTCATTCTCATTTATCCTTCAAGTAACATTTTTAAAGCACTAGGCTAGATGCCAGAGTCAAAAGAATACATAAGAAACCATCCATGTTTTTAAGGAGTTCTCCGCCAGATAGTGGAGACAGTCATGTATAAAACTGTTCACCAAACTTAAAGTGCTGTTAAAAAATATGCCAGGACTGGGGGTGGTGGTGCTTAGTGATAGGGCACACACTTGCCTAGTATGCACAAAGCCCTCAGCTCAATTCCCAGCATGGCAAAAGCAAAAGGGAAGAAGAAAAATACACCAAAAGGCTTTGGATTTCATTTTGTTGAATCAAAGAAATGGCAGCAGGCCATCCAGATGGAAAAATCTGTCATGCAGTTGGCAGTCTGGCTTGAAGTTCAAGACAGGGGTTACGGCTAGCCCAGTTTGTAGATTTGACAAACATTCACTTAGTTGAAATGAAGGCTAAGGCTGGTCAGTGAAGGTCAGCCAACTCCCGTATCCAATACATGGGAAGAGGATGAGAAAAAGGAACTCCATCAATGGAATAACCAGAATGTGGGTATATTCAAATAGAGAAATACTAAACTAGAGGTAGCTAAATGAAGGAGCTTATCCAGAGTAAAATAAAGCAAAGGGACGAGGAATGATCTTTAATGAGGGGTTTAGCAAGGATCTAATTTTGCAGAGAAATTCAAGGAATCTGAAGAGTGACAAAGACTAAGTACTTCTGGTGACTGGTCATTGAAAAGAGCAGAAATAGGGGGTGGAAACCAGATTAGAAGGAATTTGGGGGCTGTGGATGATGAAAAAACAAATGTTGAGTCCTACACTGAAGAAATTACAGGGAACATTAAAATTTGACAGGGTAAGTAGCTGATTTAAGAGTTTTTGGTTTTGCTTTCATTTTATATTTGGGGCAGGAGTACTTAAACACTGGCAAAGCATTAAAGATGTGAGAGCTGGCGATGGAATGCCATGGTGTGATGTGCTAGTCAGCATTCTATTGCTGTGACAAAATACATGAGATAACAGCTCAAAATAAGGAAAGGATTATTTTGGTTCATGCTTGGGGCCTGTGCTGAAGCTGAACATCAATGACAGAAGCACACAGAAGATTAGTTTGCAAAGCAAAGAGAGAGAATGTGGCTGGAATCCCAGCATCCCCTTCAAGAGCATCCCCCACCCCCAGAGTCTTCCTCCCACTGGTCCTACCTCCTAAAGATTCCACCATTTCTCAGTAGTGCCAGAAGGTGGAAACCTAGTCTTTCACACATAAGACTTGGAGGACACTGAAGATGCAGACTACAACACATGGGATGGGGTGGGATGAGATGGGATGGGATGGGATGAGATGGGATGAGATGGAGTGGGATGAGATGGGATGGGATGAGATGGAGTGGGATGAGATGGGATGGGATGGGATGGGATGAGATGGGATGAGATGGAGTGGGATGAGATGGGGTGGGATGGGATGGGGTGGAATTGAACTAAAGCCTTGGATGGATCTGTTGTTATCTTTAGAAAGAAGATGAAGGACTCCTTTTAGAGGACAGGAAGGAGAATGGTGTAGGCACAAATAAAGATAGTAAGGGGGAGATGGAGGGAATTTGTTTTTGTTGACTAACATGAAGAATCAGAGGAAGCAAGGATATGATCTGTAGTAACAGTGGATTTGAGAAGAACAGAAACAAGTTTGTCACAGCTACTAATGGAATTACAACTGGGATGTCAAAAACAGATCACCACATGTATTGTCAATTATTCTAGTTCTGGGGGAATCCTGTGAAATTTGGTTGTGCAAGGATCTTGTCCTGTGTATTATAGGAAGTTCAGCATCGCTGGCTCTTGTCCATTCAATACCAATACTGCTCCTCTGCCATTGTGATAGCCCAAAAGCAAAAGCAAAAACACCTCTCACTAATTTCCAAATTTCCAGGTTGAGAATCACTTAGCTGACATTAGATAGCCTGATAATACAGCAGAATTAAATTACACTTGTATATGGCTTACCCTAGGAATGCTTAGGAACCTAAGATTAGATTTCAGCAGTTTAAAAATCTTTGATAAGGACACAGTAAAAGAAATGTTCCTAGATATTTTCCCCAGTGATTGAGAATGTTTATATCAACACCAATCTACCTCCATAGATCTATTACCAGTAAGAGCAATTCCTAAACACACATTGCATTTTAGAGCCAAATACAATTGCACAGAGTAATTGTTGCTGATTCTGAGACACTTTTAAAGGCAATGTGCATCTAAACTCTGATAAGAAGTCCGGTTTCATAAACCTGACCCTTTGTACAGGATGTTGGGGGTAGGGTGGGGCCAGAAGAAAAATACCACTAAGGAGACTAAAAGGAAGTCAGAGCACTTGGCCTCCAAGAGAGTCCCTGCTAAGGTCCCAAGGCTTAACATCTTTATCCAACACAAGAGTTAGGGCTTAGGAGTTTGAAAATACAGCTACTGATCTGTCTTAGCAGACACAGTCCTGGAAATATTGACATAGCAACAGAGCTATCTAAGGAAGATGTGGAAGACTTAACCTGGCCACCTGTGGGAGGCCAACCTTACGGGTGACTGAGTTACACTCCCCAACTGGGTGCTGAAGCGCTCAGTCACAGAAATCGGTGTGTCTTGCTACAGCCCCATGGGTGAAGCTATGCTCACCTGTTCCTTTGTAATATAACCCCTTGCCCTGTTTAGGATAGAATCGTCCATGGAAGTGCCTTGTGTGTGTCCCCTCCTCTTACTGTGCCCTTGGGTGTGGCCTACCCAGGTGTCAATCAACCTGCTGACAGTAGACATCATGAAGATACTCAGCCCCCTGAAAACTGACCCCTTGCCTCATTTGAATAGCTTCTCCTCAATAAAAGGGGTCAGCGCGTGCTCTCTCGCTCTCTCTTTCTGTGGACCCTTAAGGTCAGAGGAGCCATCACAGCAACCCCAAAGATAAAGGTATTTGTGTCTCTTGTGTGGTTATTTCGTGCAGCCCAGTTAGCCCAGTTTAACTAGAGTGACCCCTGAGCCTTTTAGTCGCGAGAACAGAAACCCGGCAGCCACCCCGAGGAAAGGTCTAAGGTAAACATTGCCTTTTATCAAAATAACTCATGTGGACTGATACTTGGTACTATTCAGAGCTAGACCTTGGTTTCTGCTTATCTGGTTGTGTTATTTTCCCCAAGAATGTTTCAGTATGCCTTGCTAACTATGTTCTCAGCGTTCCCTGAGCCTGTCCTCAGGGAAGGCTAAGCCAATGAACTTCACCCTGTCAATAACTTTGCCCTTTTCAACTCCAGTCTCTTGGATTATGGCCCCCAATTAAGCTTCACCAGTGAATCTTCAGCTGAAATCTCAGCTGACTTCATACACTTCTTCCACTTAAAACACAGGTGGAATCTGTGTGGTTTTGGACCCTGCCTATTTTCCCCCAAACTCTTGCACAAACCTAAATACAATGCTCTGTCTTATAACTCTTGTTTATCAAAGTGTAATAGCACTTTTTAGCTCCAATAGCTATTTTAGCGTTGTCTGATATTCCCAAATGTCTAAAGTAGCCAAGGTGTTTCATAAGACCTAGCTTAGTGTGAATATGAGGCTTTCAGTGATTTTATTTTGGGTGAAAGAGTGCCAAGGATTATGTATAGGCCCACTGTTGCTTTCAGTCAAGCAGAAAACACAAATGAATTAAAAGAAAACTTGGAATGTGTTTAAGTATTCCAAGAGCAAAGACTATAGAAAAGACTGTTTATATAGAAGCAGTAGCATCTATTATATCAACTTGAGCTTTAAATGTTCTTTTGATTCTAGACTGTGAATAAATAATCTAATTTATTTTAATTCTTTGGTCTTAAGTGAAACTGTTGGAATGAACAAATTTCTAAATTTGCCTTTCACAAAAGGAAGTTAGATAATAATGAAATAACAAACCAATTAAAAGAAAAAAATGTGGTGTGACATTGCAAGTATTAGTGACTGTCTCATAATGTGGGCAATATGTGAAAGTCCTAGAATTAGAATAAAAATTGTTCATCTGCTAATTCAAAATCAATGCCCACAACTGTCATGAGCCATCCATGGGTTACGTGTGGGTCCCCACACATCGAAACCTAGTGGATAGAAACATCTGGTGTGTGGGAATGACCAGTGGACATTTTCTCTGGTCAATTGCCCAGGGACAGTGTGAATTTCTATTGCTCTCTGCTGTGTCCCACCCAGCCCCAGAGATGGGTGTGATCTGCCAAGATGTCAATTAACCTGCTGACTGCAAGACCCCATGAAGCAAGACTCCACCCCTGAAACCTTATCCCTGCATTTGATGTACCCCCCTCAAATAAACCACAGAGCCATCTTTCCTTTGTCTAGTTCAACACCCATGTGGACTAGATCTGCTTTTTGTAAATATATTCCTGACTCTTTGTGTTTTGAATACAATTCTCCTTGCCTTGTCAGTGTCTAGACATTCTCAATTTAGGGTGGCCAAATTTAAGTATGTCTAATTTAGGATAAATCTAAATATTTCATATGATATCCATAAAAGTTATTCATTCGCTGGGAAGAAGCTTTTTAGTTTGAATCCATCCCATTTATTGATTCTTGATTTTACTTCTTGTGCTTTAGGTGTCTTCTTAAGGAAGTCAGATCCTATGCTGACACTGTGAAGATTTGGGCTTACTTTTTCTTCTATTAGGCACAGGGTCTCTGTTCTCATGCCTAAGTCTTTGACCCACTTTGAGAAGAGTTTCATGCAGGATGAGAGATAGGGGTTTGACTTCATTTTGTTAACCCAGCACCATTTGTTGAAGAGGCTGTCTTTTCTCCAGTGAATGTTTTTGGCACCTTTGTCTTAGTATGAGATAACTGTATTTCTGTGGGTTTGTCTCTGTGTCTTCTATTCTGTTCCATTGGTCTATGTGTCTTTTTTAGTGCCAATACTGTGCCATTTTTGTTATTATGGCTCTGTTGTATAGTTTAAGGTCTGGTTTTGTGATGCCTCCTTCTTCACTCTTCTTGCTAAGGATTGCTTTGGCTATTCTAGGTCTGTTATTTTTCCAAATGAATCAATAAATGGGATGGATTCAAGCTAAAAAGCTTCTTTTCCGCAAAAGAAATAATAATGTGCAAAGAGAGACTACAGAATGGAAGAAATTCTTTACCACATGTTTCTCAGATAGAGCACCAATCTCCAGGATATAAAGAACTCAAAAAAACTAATACTAAAAACCAAATAACCCAATCAATAAATGGGCTAAGAAACTGAACAGACACTTCACAGAAGAAAAAATACAATTGATCAGCAAAGATATGAAAGAATTTTCAACTTCTCTAGTAATTAGAGAAATGCACTCCAGTCACTCCAGTCAGAATGGCAATTATCAAGAATACAAGCAAAAATAAATGTTGGCGAGGATGTGGGGGAAAAGGTACACTCATACATTGCTGGTGGGGCTGCAAATTGGTACAACCATTATGGAAAGCAGTGTGGAGATTCATCAAAAAACATAAAATGGAATCACCGTTTGACCTAGCAATCCCACTCCTCGGTTTTTACCCAAAGGACTTAAAGTTAGCATACTACAATGACGAAGACACATCAGTGTTTATAGCAGCTCAACTCACAGTAGCTAAACTATGGAACCAATCTAGTGTCCTTCAGCAGATGAATGGATAAAGAAAATGTGGTATATATACACAATGGAATATTAATCTTAAAGAAGAATGAAATGATGGCATTTGAAGATTAATGGATGAAGCTGGAAATATCATGCTAAGTGAAACAAGCCAATCCCCCCAAAACCAAAGGGTGAACATTTTCTCTGATATGCAGATGCTAATTGACAATAAGGTGGGGAGCTAGGGAATAATAGAATTACTTTGGATTGGGTAGAGGGGAGTGAAGGCAAAGGAGGGGACTTGAGGGTAGGAAGAATAGTAGAATGAATTAGACATTATTATCCTATGTACATATATGACTACACGACAGGTAGGATTCTACATCATGTACAACCAGAAGAATGAGAAATTATATTCCATTTATGTATGATGTGTCAAAATGCATTCTACTGTCATGTAAAACTAATTAGAACAAATAAAAAAGTTATTTGTTATTTACCTAAAATTTAACTTTATTTATTTATTTATTTATTTTTTTACTTAAATTACTTTATTAATTATTTAATTTTAGTTGTAGATGGATATGAGACCTTTATTTTATTTATTTATTTTTATGTGGTGCTGAGGATCCATCAAACCCAGTGCCTCACACCTACTAGGCAAATGCTCTACCACTGAGCTACAATCCCCGCCCCTGAAATTTAAATTTAACAGACAATTCTATATTTTATCTGGCAACCCTACTCTAATTATCTCAGGGGGTATTATGAGATTCTAAGAACATTCATTTCCATTCCTTTAATTTTGAAACTAATTATATACCATGTAACACCAAGAAAGGATACAGACTGACAGAAAATCAAATGAAAAATGTTAGGATATTAACTTAAAAACACTGTAAGTTTCATGAGGACAAGGAGCTTAACTATCATACTCAATGCTGTACCCCCAACCCTGACTGGTGTTCTAGAGAATGGGAGGGGCTAGATTTTTTGTTTTGTTTGGTTTTTGGGACAGGGTGGTGCCCAGTCTGGTCTTGAACTCTTGACACAAGGTATCCTCCTGCTTCACCCTCCCTAAAGTGTTTTTCATAGTTGTTGTTTTGTTTTTTAGTAATAAATAAATAAATAAATAACAGTATAATTAATAATTATATTTTTTTTGAAAATGCAAATTCTTTCATTTTAATAAAAGTGTTGGAAAAATCAATTTCTTCTGGTGAGTTCAGCTCAAGTAACTTGATAGCAAGCAGCTCCTGGTGAAGCTGAAATATACAAACTGCCTGTGGACATAATCCAGATAGTTAGCCAGACACAGTCAAAGCTTAATGGAGCCATTGTTTGTAAAAGCCCCAGATGAATGGAGCACACATTTTCATCTCTCTGCATTCTGCTGTCATATAGGTCTAATCAGGAAAAAAAAAAAAAAAAAAGCCCAGAGATAGGCACCTTCAAGTAAAAGTCTATACTTACTTTCTTTTCAGTTTATAAACTCACCTGAAAATAATTCTGTCCTTTCTGATTGTATACACTATTTTTACTAAAGGACAATGGTTTTTACATCTCACTTAAAGGCATTTGTTAAGAGTCTGATTATTCTTAGGGTTTCAGTGAAGAAATGAGTGGCATTCTGAGAGGTTGAAAAGGAGAAAGAACCAGGGAAGTTATTTTAGGGCGTAAGGAAAAGATCTGACAACTTCTGGAAAGGAAAAGGAGGGGAGGGATATTGAGAGTGAGGAGATGTTCATTAAAAGCACTTAAGCAAATGCTACGCTGAGGTTGGACCCTGTAATCCCAGGAGGCTGAGGCAGGCAGATGGCAGATTCTAAGCCAGCCTCAGTAATTTAGTGAGGCCCTAAGCAACTTAGAGAGGCCCTGTCTCAAAATAAAACATCAAAAGGACTGGGGATGTGGCTCAGTGGTCAAGCACTCCTGGGTTCAATCCCTATAACAAATGGTAGCAAAAAAATAAATAAATAGTATATAAGTAAAGTACATATTTACGAGTAAGGAAAACTAGAAATGTGATCATAATAAGGAAATATCATGAACATATTTAGACATATGACTATTTAGACAAAAGATTAAAAGGGGACTCTTGACAAAAGGCCAGTTCATAAAATAAATTAAACACCACAGAAAAAGGATTTACTGTCCCCAAGTATATTTAAAATATTCCCTTTTTTGTCAAAATAATTTATTATATCTACAGCCATGGCTTATTTGAGGTACATATTTCTTCCTTATTTGTTAGGAAGTATTGAACTACTTAATACAACTAAACCAATAATGAAACAAACATTTTATTTGTTTGAATACAATGAAAACTATTAAATGACTGAAATAAATCTTAGAGATGTAAAAAATGTTTTTAATAAGCAAAAACATACCTATGTTTGCAAAGTTGTCTTTGTTCCTCTTGTAAAGTCCAGATCTTGTAGGTAGCATGTCAGTGAGCTCTTTGGAAGATCTGCAAGTGAAAGAAAACCAAAGAGATAGACACAAAAAATTATATGGTAGTCATAGGAATTGGATATTGTAATGTCAAAGTGACAGAGGAATTAGGCTGGTCAAAATTAAATAATCCTTTTTGGAGGAAATCTCTCAGGATAGTAGGTAGAACACAAGCTTTTTTTAGGCTTTCAAGAACACAATATTTCTGAAGCATAAAATATATGTTTGTTTAAGAAAAGTGTCCAATTTTTGTGTAAAACCAATAATAATTTGAGAGCAGGCAAAATGTTAGCTAGGCATTTGTATGATCCTGAGTGATCCTACATAATTGCTAGAAAGAAAAAGACTTCCCTATAACAAATGGGAAGCCGAAAATTTCAGACATTTTTCTTTTTGTGAGGACTTTGTGGGAATAAGAAACTTTTGCCTAGATTCCGAATCCAAGTCTTATCTTCATGGTGGACCAAATCTTTCTGGATAATTACTGAGATTAATTTACTTTAATGCAGGGAACCATGCAACACACACTAGCTCACCAAGATAAAGAATATGTAAGGCCAGCAATTCTTCTTCATTTTGAATTAATAATAAAATCATTCCAAACAAATGGAAACAAAACCCCTCAATTGTAAAAGAGCCTCAAAGCAAATTTCACAAGCATACAAAAACTTAAACTAGGCCAAGGAGCACATGGACAGTTCCACTATAAGTTCTTTGCATATACAAGCAGTCTTCCCTTTGCATAGTTGTGATGTGCATGGATTTCGTTTACTACGATTTATCTGAATAACACCACCAGGTTTCAGTTTCAGTTACCAGGACATATTAACCAGGTATAAACTGCATAATTATTATTCAGTTCGCACACACACACAGCAAAGAGTGCAGCTGTGCTGCCTCCTTGTCTCCTAATGAAACGCTCACATGATTCGGACGCAGTGGTGCCTACTTGTAAGCCCAGTGACTCAGGAGGCTGAGGCAGGAGTATCTTGAGTTCAAAGCCAGCCTCAGAAATTTAGCAAAGCAGTTAGCAATTCATTGAGATTCTCTCTGTCTCTATAATATACAAAAAAGGACTGGGGATGCCCCAGAATTCAATTCTCAGTTACAAAAGAAAAGAAAAAAGAGAAAGAAAGAAAAAGAAAAACCCACGTGACATTTCACAAAAATGGATCACTGAAAGAGAGAACGACCCAAGAAAAAAGACAGTGCAGCAAGGAGACCGTAAGTGACAAAAATTCAAATCCATTGAAAATGAAATAACAAAGGAAAAGAAAGTGGGACTATGGACACTGACAATGCTCGAGAGACCCCCAGAGATAATGCATGTTTATCCACATCAATCAGGAAAGTGACTGTGATACAAGGATGAAGGTGTCCCAAAGGAAGTGATGCCAGCCCCAAACTAAAACCTCACATTAAAGGAATTCTCAGCAGTATTTCACAAACATAAAGAATAAAATGTTGGGAACTAATCCAAATGTAGAAGAGAGTAGACCTGTGGATTTATCTTAGTTTCTTGAAGTTGACTCCCTAAAAGACTGAGAGCTTTCCAGATCTCTCCCTCTCTTTCTGATTAAAATATCCTGCTTGTGACTATTTTCCATAATGACAATTTCCTTCTGTGTACCCTTCTTACCTTTACCAGACTGGCAGGTCTCCCCCAGCTAGGATAAGATCATTTTACTGAAAGTCTTGACCCTAAATCTAGCCTAAAATCTTACACCTCCACTTGTGTAGGCCTATCTTTGATTTATGCCAGTGTTTTATATGTGCATTTGTCAAGAATTGTAGGCTCATGGCTTTTCTCCATGATTCTTCATTTAGTCACTATCTTTCATTGACTCGACACCCAGCTTGCTCATGTATGCCACACCCAGGCTCTCTCTATGCCTTGGCCTCTGATAAACCACATTAGTGCTTCTGACAAAGTTGTGTGCATATTTGTCATATCATCTTTATGGGTACCAAAGATGAGCTGGAAGGAAGAATAAGTAAACTCCTTTTTTTTTTTTTTTTTTTGCAGAAAATAGCAGGTAGAGAAGATTCACATCCACTTAAGTCATCATCTACTCTAGGTAATTTTGATAAAACCAATGTCTCCAGTGTGAGACAGTGTGTTGAGGTGAGATCTGTTATTTTTATTCTCTTTTGTTTTTGAAGGTGAAATCTTTGTGAAAGGTTTCAAGGTGCTCTCCATTAATGTGGATATCAAATCAATCAGAAAGAAATTTTTTTTTTTTTAAGCCAGGAAATAAGGATGAAAGATTTTATGAAAAAGAAGTCTGAACTTTTGTAATTTAGTTTAACTGGAATACTAACCGATCAGTTCTTCACCCCTCCCCCCACTTAGAAGTGATGTTTTTGAAGGTTTATAAAACTACAGGGGCAATACTGCTTTGTCATTCACTTGGTGTGGAAAAAACAAGCAAATAAATAAAAAGCATGATTTATTTACCACTTCTCTACTGCTTCCGGGAAAGCACTCTTCAGGAGTCCCTGTCTCTGCATGCATGCTTGCTGATGGTGAGAAGAGGTGACCTGAACTTTATCTGCTAATCAGGGCAAACTAAGTCAAAGAAGCTCTAGCAAGTGTGGCCTCAAGGCTGGTCTGAAATCAAAGACTCTTTGTTTCTTGTGGATCAGTGACTGTCTGCCTCATCAGTCCAGTCCCCTAGAAAAGCATTTCCAACTTCCTCGCCCTGTCTTCTGAGAATTCAATCAGGTCTGAGGCACACCTTCTCTCCGGAGCCAGGAACTCATAATGGAGCTTTCTGTGACATAAGCAATTGCAGCTTCATCTTTTTATCAGGGTGTGGTGAACCTGACTCACACACCAACTCCACTTGCATGTACAGTTGAGTCACATGTGACGGGCAATGTACAATAGCATTCTTTGAAAGTGATTTATTCAACTGCACTGGTTTATAGAATTAGACGAAGGTAGAGTCATGTCTTTCTTTTGTGTGTCCTAATACTTAAGACAACCAGTGGCTGCAACAAGTAAATGTTTTAGTTAATGTTTCACTAAATATTTCAGTAAATTAGGTGGCTTTTATTTGTTTTTTTCTTAGACTAGCCCTTGCAATAAACTTTTTTTCCCAGTAGTAAAAAAAAACTAGCTTTCTAGAGCTCTCCCTCTCTTTCTGTTTAAAATATCCTGTTTGTGACTATTTTCCTTAATGACAATTTCCTTTTGTGTACCCTTCTAACTTTTACTAGAGTGGCAGGTCTCCCTCGGCTAGGATAAGATAAGTGCAGTACCGCTGAGCTATCACCACAGTTCCTAGATTTTTCATTTTTTCCAGTACTAGGAATTGAACCCAGGGGCACTCTACTACTAAGCTACATCCCCAGCCCTTTTTATTTTTTATTTTAAGACAGGGTCTGGCTAAGTTGCCCATACTGACTTGAACTTGCCATCCTCCTGCCTCAGTTTCCTGAGTAGCTGGGATGTTAGATGAAGTTAACTTTGATTTTCATGACCAATGCAAGTGCTATGAGAACTGGAACCACTTTGCACAAAGAAGGCAGGCAATAAATACTGGTTCTGATGATTGATTCATTCCTTTTGCTATTCTGTGTATATGCCAGGAGTATTTTTTTTTTATCTCTAAGCTATTCCATTTTCACAAATGGTATCCTCACTACTCTCCTTCCATACTGTCTAACCTTCTTAAAAACTACTGCTTAGTTTTTCTTGCTTATGGTTATTATGGCAAAAGCAGTTGAGTGAACTGTATTGCTGTCATTTTAATACAGAGAGAGTTCACAGCTTGCCCACATTTCTTACCATTGCAAGTTCTGGGAAACCTGACATTCTTGGCATAATAGGTTTTACTCATTTTACAAGGTGACCTGGCAAAAATGGAGGCAGCCATCCAGAAATCTAATACCAGCCACCTATTCACAAGGTCTCATTCAAGATATGCTCTTTCCTATTTGCCCCGATAGCTCAGGAAATAAAAGCAGAAATTGACAAATAGGATTATTTCAAATTAAAAAGCTTCTGAACATTAAAAGAAACAATCATCAGAGGAAAGAGACAATCTATAATATGTGAGAAAATCTTTGCCAGCTATTTATCTGACAGAGGGCTAATATCCAGAAGGCAAAAGAACGAAAAAAATTTCCCCAAAACAATAATTCATTCAATAAATAGGCAAATGATCTGAACAGACACTTCTCAAAAGAAGTACAAGTGATAAATGTATGAAAAAATTCACATCTTTTTTTGGGGGTGGGGGGTACTAGGGATTGAATTCAGGGGCACTCAACCACTGAGCCACATCCTCAGCCCTATTTTGTATTTTATTTAGAGACAAAGTCTCACTGAGTAGCTTAGTGCCTCTATATTGCTGAGGCTGGCTTTGAACCCACGATCCTCCTGCCTCAGCCTCCCAAGCTGTGGGATTACAGGCGTGTGCCACCTCCTCACCCAGCCAAAAAAATTCATATCTTTAGCTATCAGAGAAATGCATATCAAAATATCACTGAGATTCTATCTCACCCCAGTCATAATGGCTATTATAAAAATAATAATAATAACAAATGCTGGAGAGAATATATATATAGAAAAAGAAATTGTACACTGTTGGAATGTAAATTAGTATAGCTACTATGGAAAGCAGTATGGAGGGTCATCAAATTACTAAAAGTACCTACACTATATGATCCAGCTATACTACTCCTGGGTATATAACCAAAGGAAATGAAGTCAGCATACAAAAAAAGATGCCTGCAAACCCGTGTTTATTGCAGCTCTATTCACAATGTCCAAGGTATGGAATCAGCTTTAGTGTCTGTTAACAGATGAATGGATTAAAAAACTGTGGCATTTTATTCAGTCACAAAGAATGAAATCATGTCATCTGAAGGAAAATGGATGGAAGTGATCATGTTAAGGAAATTATGAACTTTATCGTGTAAAGCAAAATTAGCAAGACACGAAAATGTATTTCATGTTTTCTTTCACATGTGTAAACAAACAAACAAACCAAAAGACTGGAACCAAGAAGATGAACTATTAGGAAAAAGATGGGGGTGAGGGCAGGAGGGGATAGTAGAGACGCTGCTATATGCATGTATGGGAAGAAAAAGCATGGTATAGACATATATGGAAACATCAAAGCAAAACCTATTCATCTGTACAATTAATATGACTGAGTAAAAAAAATACTGTAGAAGAGGCATTCAAATTTTTGCCTGGAGAAATTATCTTTCAAATATATGCAGATGGAGACACTCAGAAGGTGTGAATATGCCTCTCATTCATTTCCTGTTGTTTGTGATTTCACAGCAGCCTTTAAGGAACACATTAATGTTTCTTTACATAAGTGGGTAAAAAGAAGGCTTTTAAAAGTCAAATGATAAAGTTGAGTTGTAAGTCCCTTTAAAAAATTAGCTTTACACCCATGACATACATTGATACTCCTAGAAATTCCTTATATTGTAACGGCCTGAATTTCAAGTCACTATATGAAAATGCAGTTGGCATTAATCAGTGGCGTTATCCAATTGTTTTCTGTCATGGAACATGAAACATTTTTACAATTTTCCAAGACCAAAGAGATGGAATCGTCTCAAGTTTCAATGGTATTAGCTGCTAGGCACAGTGGCACATGCCTGTAATCTTGGGGATGTGAGGCAGGAGGATTGCACGTTTGAGGCAAGCCTGGGTAACTTAGTGAGAAACTGTTTCAAAATAAAATAAAAAGGGCTGGAGATGTAGCTCAGTGGTAAAGCACTTATCTAGGATACAGGAAATCCTGGGTTCAATATCTAATACCACACAATAAACAAACAAACAAACAAACAAATAAATAAATGAACAAAGTTTCAATGATATCACAGATACCCAAAACTTAGCATCCATATTGCTCAGAACCAACTTGACATTAATATCATCAAATAACTCATCAACGTAAAACCTCATATTTTGTTCTTGTATTCTCTTAACTTCAAGAGAATACAAGAACCCAGAAGATATTTCAAGAATATCAGCGTTCAGGTGGGTCATAAGTGAAAAAATCCCAAAATTCTAATATGAGATGTATTTTCCACAGCTTTTGACAAAGATGTAGTAACACTCGGAAGCTTATTTTTGAAAAGTGTGTCTCAAAAACAGAGAAGAAACAGCTACATGTTTAAAGACAATCTAATGATGGTGTGTGTGTGTGGGGGTGCAGTTTTGGGTTTACAGAAAAATAAACAGAAAGTATGAACAGTTTCACTGACCTTTTCTCAACTAAATGTGCAACCTCCCCAAGTATCAATATCTAGCACCAGAGTGGTACATTTCTTAAAATTGATGAGCTTATGTTGACACATCACTGTCACCCAGAATTCACAGTCTACATTAGTCTCAAGTCTTGGTGTGGTACATTCTCTAGACATGGAAAAACATGACATATATCAGCCACTGTAGTATCATAAGAGCAGTTTCACTGCCCTAAATATCTTCTGTGTTCTACCTAGTGAACTTTCTTTTCCCTTTGAAACCCTGGCTATGGCTGATCTTTTACTGTCTCTGAAGTTTTTCCTTTTTCAGAATGTCATAGAGTTGGAATTATATGGTATGTAGCCTTTTCAGATTGACTTCTTTGATGAGCAATTTGAATTTAAATTTCCTCCCTGTCTTTTCATGGTTTGATGATGCATTTCTTTTCAATGCTGAGGATTATTCTGCTGCCTTTATGTCCTACAGTTTACTTATCCATTTACTCACTGAAGTATCTTGGTTGCTTCCAATTTGGGCAATTATGAATGAAGCCACCATAAACACACATATGCAAGGTTTTTGTGTGGACATAAGTTTTCAACTTCTTTGGGTAAATAGCAAGGAGCATAACTGCTGGATCCTAGGTTAAGAGTATATTTAGTTTTGGAAATAACTGCCAAACTTTCTTTTAAAACTGGCTGTACATTTTTCATTCCCATCATCAGTGACCAAGAGTTCTTGTTCCTCACATTCTCAACGGCACTTGGTATTGCCAGTGTTCTGGATCTGGACTATTCTCATAGATATATAGTGCTATCTTGTTGTTTTAACTAGCATTTTCCTGAAAACACACCATGTGGAACATTTGCTATTTTCCATCTGTATATCTTCTTTGGTGACATGTCTCTTAGTTGTTTGGCCCATTTTTAAATTGGGTCGTTAGTTTCCTTTTGTTGGGTTTTAAAAGTTCTTTGTATATTTTGACAGTCCTTTATCAAGTATTCCTTTGCTCACATTCTATGCCTTGTCTTCTTATTCTTTTGATATTATCTTTCCCAAAGTAAAAGTTTTTAGTTGTAATAAAGTCCAGCTTGTAAGTTATTTCTTTCATGGGCTTTGCTTTTAGCATCATAGCTAAAACAATCATCACCCAAGATCATCTAGGTTTACTGTTGTGCTATCTTATAGCAATTTTATACTTTTGCATTTAATACTTAGATTTGTGATCTCCTTTGAGTTATTTTTTATAAACAGCATAATGTTGTCTCTAGATTCACTTTGTGTATGTGTCTGTGTGCGTGCACACACGTGGGTAAATGTCCAGTAGTTCTAGCACCATTTGTTGAAAAGACTATTTTTTTAGTCCGTTGTTACTTCTTCTGCTTTGCCAAAGATTACTTGACTATGTTTGTGTGACTTTATTTCTGGGTTCTGTATTCTGTTTCATTGATATGTACTTTTTGCTAATACTATGCTGTCTTGATCACTCTAGCTTTATGGTAAGTTTTGTAGTAGGTTGCTATTAGCCCTCTAACTTTATCCTTCTCTTTCAATATTGTGTTGGCTAGTCTTGGGCTTTTGTCCTGCATATATACAAACTGTAAATCAGTTTGTCAATGTTCACAAAATAACTTGCTTGAATTTTAATTGGAATTACATTAAATCTATCGATAAAATTGAGAACTGACATCATGACAGTGTTGAATTTTCCTGTCTAACAACATGAAATATTCTTTTCTTTAGCTCTTTTTTGACTTTTTTCATTGAAGGTTTTTAGTTTTTTTCATATAAATCCTGTGCACATTCTTTTAGAGTTACACCTAAGTCTTTCATTTTTTTACAGTGCTAATGTAAATGGTATTGTGTTTTCAATTTGAAATTCGATTTGTTCTCTGCTGGGGTACGGGGAAGCAATTGATTATTTTGTATTAACCTTCACTATTCACTACAGTGACTTTGCTGTCATCATTTATTAGTTCCAGGAGTTTTTTGTTGTTTCTGATCCTCTTGGATTTTCTATATTAGACAATTATATCATCTGCAAATGCCAATAGTTTTATTTCTTCCAGATCTCTGTACCTTGTATTTCCCTTTCATGTTTTGTTGTATTGGCTAGTTCTTCTAGTAGGATGTTTAAAGGACATCCATCCATACATGTTCCCATGTATACATTTTGGCAGGAAACTAGTTTCTCATAAACTTACTTTTTGAAAGACAAAAACAGACTGCCATCCACAGACTTTCACCAAAGAAATGTTTTCAAAATGAAACTTGTCTATTTTCAAAATGAAAGAAATGATAAATTTTTATTTGACATACATCTTTGTTAGGTTTTACTTATCTAACTTTCTTACTAAAATTAATGGTGGGAACTGAAATACTCCATTATTATTGGTTGCTCACTATGTTCTTCAATTAAAAAAATCAGTACCTTATTGGGGCATGATTTACATGTAAAATGCACAAATACTAAGTATAGTTTAATGACTATACAAATACAATAACATATTTTAAGTAATGCATATAGGTTAATATTAACAAAATATATTTAAGGGTATAAATAATAACAAATTTTTGTTGGGCTAAAATAACTTTGTGACCCAAACCAAGAAAAATTATAGGTCAATCTCCCTAATGAACAGATAAAATTTTTTAAAAAATATTCACAAACTAAATTGCAAAATGTACATTATACTCAAGTTGACTTTATTTCAGGAATGCAAGTTGATTAAGTGTTCTCAAGTTCAGTTCTCTAATACTACCTTAACAAACTATAAAGAAATACAACATGCAATTGTCTCAATATGTAAGCAATTGTGGGAAAAAATCATAAAATTTTATTGGAAATACATTACAGAATTTCAGGTTGGGCTAAGGACTTAAATGTGAGAGGCAAAACTTTAAAACTTTTAAAAGAAAATCAAGGAGAATAAATAACATCAGAATAAATAAGTATTTCTTTTAAAAAAGATCTAAAGCAAATCATTTGTAAAAGTTTGATATATTGAACTACATTAAAATTAATATAATAATTCTGTTCATCAATAAACCCAGTAAAATCATATGCTGAGAGGAATTTATTTTTAACATATATATACTTAATAAAGTGTTTCCAGAATACCCAGAATTCCAAAGATAATTTTAAAAAATACTAAGAAAAAAACCCCAGATAATCTAGTAGAAAAAAAAATGGGCAAAAGGTATAAATGGGCAGGACTGGCAGCAAACATGTAGGAAATTTTTTAAAAAAAACACATATCAATCATACCAACAATAATTAAAAAGTTATATAATACTAAGTGTTGAAGAGATTCTCAAGCACTCTCAGACAGCAAGTGTGATTATCCATTAAAACTCTTGAAAAATAGTTGCCATTTTCTCAAAGTAAAAGATGTGCATGTCTAATGACCCAACAATTCTATTTCAAGGCTAATAATTTTAGGTAAAGAATATATACAAGAATGATGAAGGGAGCCATATTTTAAGAGTTAAGCAGACAAACAAATAAATAAAAAACTGTAAAAAGTTTTGTGTTCATCCAAAACAAAAATAAGTTTGTAAATTATAGCATATCCATAAGATGGAGTAGTTTATAGTGACGAAAAATGAATACACTATTGTTACATGCCTCAACACTAAATCTCAAAAGGTAATTTTTTAAGATAAATTTTTGAAGATAAATTTTATTTTATGTATTTTAAGGTATATAAAAAGATATTATGGGATTTATATACGATGGTAAAATGGTTACAATTGGGAAGCAAACTTACATATTAATCATCTAAAATAGTGAATCGTTTCTTTGTTTTTGTGGCAAAAGCAGCTAAAATCTACCCATTTAGAAGGAATTCCAAAAATAGCAAGCTTTTATTACCTGTACATTCCTCATGTTGTATTAGATCTCTAGACTTGTTCATCTTGTGTATCTGCTACTTTATACCCTTTGACCTACATCTCCTTGCTTCCCAACCCCCCATCCAGTCATCTTTTCTCTCACATGCAAATTGATTCTGTACCTAGGCTATTGTGACTAATACTGTGGTGAACATGAGAATACAGATACCCTTAAGAGGAGATGATTTCATTTTCTTTGGTTATATGCCCAGAAGAGGGATGGCTGAGTCATATGGTCATTCTATTTTTAATTTCTCTAAAAAATTCTATGCTGTATTCTATAATGACTGTCCCAGTCAACATTTCCACCAACAATATGCTAAGGTTCCCTTTTCTCCAAGTTCTTACCAACATTTGTTACCTTTTGACTTTTTGATAACACTTCCTAATCGGTGTGAAGTGATATCCTATAGTGGTTTCACTTTGCCTTTCCCTGATAATTAATGATGTTGAGCACCTTTTTATAAACCTGTCAGCAATTTTGGGGATGGGTTCTGGAGATTGAACCCAAGTCTTTGTGCATAATAAACACCCCCTGTAGGTAATTTTTATGTACTATTTAGATTCTTTGTCCATTTTTATATCAGTTATTTTTTTTTTATTGTTAAGTTGTAAATGTTCTTTATAAATTTTGGATATTAATCCCTTGCCAGATGCATGATGCAAATATTTTTCTTCAGCCTATAAGTGACTGTTTTATTTGGTTGTTATCTTTGCTGGGCAGAATAGCTTGATGTTGTCCTATTTATTTTTAAATTTTTGCTTTCATAGCCTGAGCTTTTAATATCACATGCAAAAATAAAAATTAAAAAAACAATTGACACATTGGCATGTTCCAGGTCCGGGAGTTTTCCCCCTATGTTCTTTTATTCTCCTCTAGAAATTTCATAGGTTCAGTCATACATTTAGGTCTTTTATCTATTTAGAGTTGATTTTCACCTCTGGTGTGATAGGAATCCAATTTCATTCTTTCCTATGTGGAAACTAGGTTTTCCCAGCACTATTATTGAAAAGACTATCCTTCCCCTATGGGTGCCTTGTCAAAAATTATTTAACTGGATGTGTTTGGATTTATTTCCAACTCTGTTCCACTGGTATATGTGTCAGGTTTTGTGCCAACACCATACTGTTGTTCTCCTTTGTAACAAAATTTAAAATCAGGAAATGTATGGTTCCTACATTTTTTTCCCCAGTAGATAATTTTGAATGTAAGAAATGAGTTAAAAAAGAAAACAACATTATTCCATGTATATAAAGTTCAAAATTACATAAAACTAGTCAGTAGATGTTTAGGGTTATATGGATTAGTGGCGAAACCATACTGAAGAGTAAGAGAACAATAAACTTAAAACTCAGGCACATTTTTAGCAACTTGAGGAGGAAGACACAACTCAGATTTGTTTCTGCCTCCCCCCCCCCCCACTACCCTATAGTGTTGCAGGGGCAAGGAGCCTTGCAAATTAGATACTGAGAAAAGTATTAGAGAAACTGGTTTGTGTCAAATTTCACTGCTTTTTCTTCTATTTTACTCCATGACTTCACAAAACACTTTTTCCTCAGAGAGAAGTATACTAGAAAGAAAAGATACTCTTTCTTGCTAACAATCCACTTATTTCTTCTAGTTATTCTAGAAACCAAAGGGGCACTAAGAACAGGGCTTTGTAGGAAATTTCAGATGGAAAAAGAGATCATTTGTTTTTCCAAATGACTTGAGACACTACATCTGACAAATTCAGCTCTTAAATTGGACTAAACTATCTTTGATCATATTCATGATAACTATCAACTTTTGCCAGTGTGCTTCATCCAGTGGATGCGTGTTGAAGTAATACCTGAGTCACGTCTTGAAAAAACCTGTTTTATATGTACCAGAGTTCTTAACTGTGACTCTGAGATGAAGACTTCTGATTGTAGGCCCCTGGTACAGATGACAATCACATTATAAATTTCCTTTTAGGAAAGGTCATATTTTCCTCATATTTAATCTCCATAGAACCCCACTTTTCATGAACAGTAGGTCTGTAAGAAGAGGAAGCTGATCTTTCAGTAAGAACTGAGGGAATGGCTTTAATCCTAAGAAAATAAACAAAACTTAAAATGAGCAAAGCAGAATGGGCTTCTTGTTTGGAACACACTCTTAGTGTTTATGCTGGTTAGTGTCTGGCAGGTAACAAAATTAAAACAAGAGAAACAGAAACAAGTTCCTTTGAAGCACAGCTCAGTTGGTTTGCCATAAAGTTTAGTAATGCCTAAGAAAATGCCAAACCACTTATTATTCAAAATTACATCGTTTAGTTTCTTTTTTGCCACTTTTTCTGTAGAGAGCAGTATTTATCAGCCCTCTGAAACATGCAAATTAATTCCTTTATGTAACCGAATACTTACAGTTAATAATTAATGTAACCATTTATTTTCAAAGCACACCACACCCATTTTTAAATGACCTGGGACAGTTTACCTGCTAACACACACTTCAAAGGCACTCTGTTGTGTTGAAGCACTAAATGAAATGACTCTGGAAAAACAAAAAAGAGTTGATGTTATTTTTTTTTTTTTAATTTTTATTGTTGGTTGTTCAAAACATTACATAGTTCTTGATATATCATATTTCACACTTTGATTCAAGTGGGTTATGAACTCCCATTTTTACCCCATATACAGATTGCAGAATCACATCAGTTACACATCCATTGATTTACATATTGCCATACTAGTGTCTGTTGTATTCTGCTGCCTTTCCTATCCTCTACTATCCCCCTCCCCTCCCCTCTCCTCCCCTCTTCTCTCTCTACCCCCTCTACTGTCATTCATTTCTCCCCCTTGTTTTTTTTTCCCTTACCCCTCACTTCCTCTTGTATGTAATTTTGTATAACCCTGAGGGTCTCCTTCCATTTCCATGCAATTTCCCTTCTCTCTCCCTTTCCCTCCCACCTCTCATCCCTGTTTAATGTTAATCTTCTTCTCATGCTCTTCCTCCCTGCTCTGTTCTTAGTTACCCTCCTTATATCAAAGAAGACATTTGGAATTTGTTTTTTAGGGATTGGCCAGCTTCACTTAGCATAATCTGCTCTAATGCCATCCATTTCCCTGCAAATTCTATGATTTTTGTCATTTTTTTCATTTTTTAATGCAGAGTAATACTCCATTGTGTATAAATGCCACTTTTTTTTTTATCCATTCGTCTATTGAAGGGTACCTAGGTTGGTTCCACAGTCTTGCTATTGTGAATTGTGCTGCTATGAACATCAATGTAGCAGTGTCCCTGTAGTATGCTCTTTTTAGGTCTTTAGGGAATAGACCGAGAAGGGGAATAGCTGGGTCAAATGGTGGTTCCATTCCCAGCTTTCCAAGAAATCTCCATACTGCTTTCCAAATTGGCCGCACCAATTTGCAGTCCCACCAGCAATGTACAAGTGTACCCTTTTCCCCACATCCTCGCCAGCACTTGTTGTTGTTTGACTTCATAATGGCTGCCAATCTTACTGGAGTGAGATGGTATCTTAGGGTGGTTTTGATTTGCATTTCTCTGACTGCTAGAGATGGTGAGCATTTTTTCATGTAAGAGTTGATGTTATTAAAGGACCAACTAGATCTGATGTTTTCTTTTTTTTTTTTTAAGTTTGTTTCCACACTTTTAAATTGGTGCATTATAGTTATACATCATGATGGGATTTGTTATTACAAATTCATAAATGCACACAAATATAACAATATAATTTGGTCAATATCACTTCCTAGCACTCCCCTCTCCGTTGCTATTTCCCACCCCCTAGTCCTTTTCCTCTATTGATCTTTTCTTTTTTTTCCTTCTTAGCTTCCACATATAAGAGAAGACAGAGGACCCTCAAACTTCTGAGTTTGGCTTATTTTGCTTAATATAATTTTCTCAAGTTCCATCCATTTTCCTGCAAATAACATCACTTCATTTTTCTTTATGGCTGAATAAAACTCCATTGTGTACATTTACTACATTCTTTATCTAATCATTCAATAATGGAAATCTAGGCTGGTTCTACAGTTTCTGTAGCTATTGGGAATTGGGCTGCTATAAACATGGGTGTGCATGCGTTTCTAAAGTGTGATGACTTTAATTCTTTAGGATAAATGCCGAGGGGTGGTATAGCTGGTTCGAATGGTGGTTGCATGCCTGGTGTTTTGAAGAAGCTCCATACTGATTTCCATTGTGGTTGTAGTCATTTACAGTCCCACCAAAAATGTGAAGTGTTACTTTTTCAACCTATACTTTTCAGCATTTGTTATTGTTTGTTTGTTTTTGGTACCAGAGATAGAACCCAGAGGCACTTAACCACTGAGCCACATCCCCAGCTTTTTTTATATTTTATTTAGACACAAGGTCTTGCTGAGCTGCCCAGTGCCTGGCTAAGTTGCTGAGGCTGGCTTTGAACTCATAATTCTCCTGCCTCAGCCTCCTGAGCCACTGGGATTGCAGGCAGGTGCCACCATGCCCAGAAGTTATTATTGTTGTATTCTTGATACAACAATAATAAATGATTCTTGTCATTCAGAATGAAGTAAGATGAAATCTCAGTGTAGTTTTGATTTGCAGTCCTCTAATTGCTAATGATGTTGAACATTTTTTTTCATATATCTGTTGAGCATTTGTATTTCCTTTTTTGAGAAGTCTGTTTAATTCATTCATTTGCCCATTTATTAATAGAGTTAGTTGGTTTTATGGTGTAAAGTTTTTTTAGTTCTTTATATATTTAGATATTAATCCTCTGCCAGAAGATTAGCTAGCAAAGATTTTCTTCCATTTTAGGTTCTCTGATCACATTCCTAGTCATTTTCTTTGCTTACTAACTCTTGGCATTATTCCCTAAACTTTAGGGAGCCTATGGAGAAAGTCATTGCCTTTGCCTATATGTTGGAGTGTTGACCCCATGTTTCTTCTAGGAGTTACATAGTTTCTGGTCTAATAACAAAGTCTTTGATCCATTTTTGAGTTGACTTTTGTGCAGGGTGAGAGATAAATGTCTAGTTTCATTTTTCTACATGTGGCATAACCAGTTTACCCAGCATTGTTTGTTTAAAAGGCTGTCTTTTCTCCAGTGCATGTTTTTAACACCTTTGTCAAGGATTCGATGACTGTAGATGTGTGGATTTTTCTCTGTGTCTTCAATTCTGTACCATTGGTCTGTTTTTATGCCACTGCCAGGCATTTTTTGTTACCATAGCTCTGTAGTATAATTTAAAGTCAGGTTTGGTAATGCCTCCAGCATTGCTCTTTTGGTTTAGAATTTCTTGACTATTATGGGTCCTTTATTTTGCATTGAGTGAAGACAGGTCCATTTTTGTTTCTTCTTTTGAGCAATATCTGTTTAGAACTTTTGGCCATTTGTTGATTAGGTGAGTTTGGGTTTTCTTTTTATTTTTTTATTTTTTCCGCAGGTGAGGATGGGTTAAGGTTTTTGAGTTCTTCATATATTCTGGATATTAATTCCCTGTCAAAAGAATAGTTCGCAAAGATTCTCTCCCATTCTGTAGGCTTTCTTTTCATGCTTTTAATTGTTTCCTTTGCTATGCAGAAGCTTTTCAATTTTATGCCATCCCACTTATTGATCCTGAATTTTATTTCTTGAGCTTTAAGAGTCTTATTAAAGAAGTCAGTGCCTGTGCCAATATACTGGAGTGTTGACTCTGTTTTTTTCTAGAAGTTGTAAGTGTTTTGGGTCTAATTCTGAGGTTTTTGATCCACTTTGAATTGACTTTTGCACAAGGTGAGAGTTAGGGTTCTGGTTTCAAGACAAGGATGTCCACTCTCATCACTCCTATTTAATATAGTGCTAGAAATTCGACCCAGAGTAGTAGGTTACAATAAATTCTAGGAAATGTAGTAGGTTACAAAATCAATATATAAAAATCAATACCTTTCCTATATACCAACAATGAATCTGTTGAGAAAGAAATTGGGGAAACAATTCTATTAACAGTAACTTCAAAAAAAAAGAAAGAAAGAAAAAAGAAAAAAAAACAACTAAGGTGGTCTTTTTGCTCTTCTCCTGGCAGAAAAAAATGGTTTCAGCTTCACATTCTGTATACACCAACACTGTAGAATCAGAGAAAGTTTGTTTCTCCCTGTATTTTTTTGTTAAAGAGGCAAAACAAAAAGTTGTTTTTTTTTTTTTTTTCCTAAAACCTTGCTCCCATACCCAACCAGAATACTCCTCTTCCAATCTCACAGGCATAGGGGATGGGGCACTACTTTGTCTTAGATCACTGATGATGTACCTGAGTCATTTGAGAGCGAAGGATACTAAAACAAAAGTAGGACTCTGTCATGGAGAATGAGGAAGGAAATGACTATTGAGTCTTCCTTTCTCAACCCATTGTCGAAACAATGGAGGCCATGCTTCAAACCAAATAACTCTGAACCCTTTGTGGCACATAGAAACCAAGACCATGGGGACAGCATGAATGTGGTTGGTAAGAGAAAAGAAAATGTATATATATATATATATATATATATATATATATATATATATATATGTATTATAAAGGGAGTCTTGTGTGTGTATATATATATATATACACACACACACAAGACTCCCTTTATAATTTCCTTTGTTCCTCCAAGTTACCTTTAAAATTGGATTAGAACGATTGTAATTCCCATTTATCTCAGGGGTCCACATGGATTTCTGGAGAAAAACTTCTCCCAAATAACATAGATCATGCCAAGTTATTTTTCTTTTGTTGACACTAAAAATTTTAGTAAAGTGTTGTACTTCTCCTGTGGAAACTCTGCACTTGGAAACCAAGGCTTCTCATATAATTTTATACCAGAGGAAATCCTGGGACCACAGTTTTGCACCTGGGTCCATCATGACTTCCTGCATCACTAGCTTAACTTTGCTCTTCCTGATCATGTTGATTCTAACAGACTACTGTGTTTCATAACTGATCATTTGCTTTTCTTCTCACAGGATTCTTTTTCTTGGCTTGCTGTCCACAGTCTCTATCATAATCACTGGGGGAAAAAAACCCTGATTATCAAACATACATCTACAAGTACAGTCTATGTGGAAAGTAAAATTTGAAATAATAGGTTAATTCATTTGGCCTCAGAATCAGAGAGGACCTTAAATATGATGATATGTTGAGATAAACTTCTGTTATACAGTGTATTGTTATTTTCATATTGTAAATATAATCATTGAAGTGTGATCAAAGGGGGTTGCTCAATAAAGATTGACATGTTGTGTGCTTTATTGTTGACTTATCTTTCTGTTTCTGCATGAACACTTCCAGTGCTGCTTAGAAATATGTCTCCCATTGTTCTTAGTAAAATATCCTCCTCTTTCTGAATTTTGCCCCAGCCACTAGACAGGCAGTGATGAGAGAGGAGACAATATCAATATCATCCACTTTGTATTTCCTTCATGTTCAGGAATGACTTCAATCTTCATGACCAAAGCATAACTTGCAAGAGAGCCTGAACTCCTGCCCAGTAATGTGATTTCAGGCCACAAATTTTCCTGTACAAACATGAATATTCTTTTACCTGGAAATAATCTCCACATAATCATATTAAAGAGAATTATATCAAGTAAATTTGAAATAACAAAGCAAATATATGCACAAGGTGAATGGGGGAGCTCAGGATCTTGTCCTCTAGTGATCTTTCTGGAAAAGTGCAGGCCCTAGGTAGCCCCTGCCCATCAAGCTAGGGTAAAAAATATGGAGCCCACCTGAACCCAGCCCAAAACTTAGAGGCAAGCCCAGCCAACTCACAACTTAGAGCAGAACAGCCCAGCCCAGCTGAAGTCAACCGAGTTTGAGAAAAAGTGCTTTTGTTGTGAGCCAGAGTTGTGGGGAATTTTGCCAAGATGGCGGCAATAATTGCTTTTATAGCTATCATAAGTATAAAGGTCAGATCATTATCAGTCCTATTAACAGTACTGAACTTACTCCATTCGCCTCACTCTGCATTTCAAATTTCAAGACATTTTTAGAGCAAATTCTGAATACTCAGGCAACCCTTATCAGATCGCTATGGTTGAAGAAAGGGAAGGTTAGGAGGTGGAGATTGATATCCTTGGGGCTAGTCGAGAGAAGCGGGGATCAGTCCAGTGTTTCTTGGGCGAAAGCTACACTTGGAAAAATGGCAGAAGAGACTACACCTGCCTTTGAGTCAGCAGGTGTGCTGTTCTGAGTTTATACAGAAAGAGGAGATACTGTACATGGGAGGAAGTTATACACAGAATTTGGGCAAAGTTATATTTTTAACAGCCAACTGTTGACGTCAGGAAGGCTATAACCTAGGACAAATGTAAATTTAAAGGTTAAAACATGCATATGTATGGAGAAATGGTAAATTTCATATACTGTTGGTGTAAGTGAAAATTAGTCTAAACACCAGGGTGAACTTTGGAGTAACTAGGGGTTACTTTGGAGAACAAGTACATATCCAGTACAGTTGAAGATGCTCATAACTTAAGACCCAATAGCTTTGCTGCTGGGTATACAACAGGTCATGGGTCTCCACAGGACCATCACTGTAACCGAGGGGACACTTGTGCTTATAATAGTGATGGGGTGGGGAAGGTGCTACTGCCATTTAGTAGATAAGGGTCAGGTGTCCTATATGTCCTGAAATTTAGAGGATGGTCTCATTCAAGAAAGAATTGTCCTGTATCCTTTGTGACTTTAGAAGTTCTAGTAGAACATTCATGTGGGTGACAAACCTATTTATAATTATCTAAGAGTGTACCAAGTACTTTTAGTTTTCATTGTATCCCAAAGACTTCAGGGATGTAACAACTGGAAAATATTGAATTTTGTTTTGTTTAAAGCCTTTTTAAGAGTTGCTCACATCACCAATAGCAACATCCTTTGTCATGTTTGAGATAGCAATGTCACAAACTTTTATCAGTCTGCATTTGTAGACCACTTCATCGTGTCTTATAATGTATGTTGTATATCTGTGGTCACCGATATATTGAAATGCCCATATTTTGTTAAAATCGCTTTTCTTATATTTCTACTTAATTTCATAGTAACAGCATCATGGTGCTTTTTTTTACAATGTGTGCAGATAAGTTATTTGTGAATTGAATTTCAAGATAGTAAATAGGAAGATACAAATTATTGGTTATAAAAAGTGTATATCAGCTCAGACGAGTCTGCCCAAGATAAAGTCACACATACACCCAAAGACAAACATCGTTTAGAATTGCACTCTCCAATACACTAACCACATTAGTTATGATTAGACAAATTAAAATTTCAACCTTTCAGTTGAACAACACATTTCAAGTGCTCAGTAGTTACATGTGACTGGTGTTTTGCAGAGTGCAGGTATAAACACTGACATCGTTGTGGAAAGTTCCATTGGGCAGCCTTTTCAATAATATTCATAACACCAAAAAACTGGAAACAACCTATATGTCCAGGGAATGGACAAGTGGCATATTATACTGCAGTGAAAATGCTTATGTATATCCATGCAGATGAATCTCACAAATAATATCTAAAGAATAAAGCAAAAAGTGGAATTTGACACCACTTAAGTAAGTAAAATAATACTATTTGTGCTTTAGGGGTCCATATGCAGCAAATTTTAAAAATGTATGAGAATGATAAACACCAAGCTAGATGAGTAGATGCAAATGAATGTACCTGCATTAAATAATGCTTTATTTCCTCAGGTCTAAGAAAGCATACAAGAATTCATTATTCTTTATATGTTAATACAAGTCTTTTTGTTGTTGTTGTTGTGGGTTTGTTGTTGTTGTTTTTGGTACTGGAGATTGATCCCAGGGGCAGTTAACCACTGAGTCATATCTTCAGCCCTTTTTATATTTTATTTAGCAACATGGTCTAGCTAAGTTGCTTAGGGCCTTGCTAAGTTGCTGAAGCTGAATTTGGTCCTCCTGCCTCAACCTCCCCAGCCACTGGGATTATAGGCATACACCATCATGTCCAGCTATATTGAACAATAAAAATTTAAATGGAAAGAGTTCCATGAGCTTCTAAAAGCACAGTGATATGTTTTGCACACCTCTCGATTCTTAGTGTCAAGCAAAGTGCCTGGCTCTGAGTAGATGCTCAGTTATAGTTTGCTAAATAGTCAACCAAACATACAAAAGTTCATGAGACTAGTATTGACTCCTAGACAAGTATAGAATGCTCCTTCGTACACCTTGGGATGTCCAGAAATGCAAACATTTTAAAAACCATGCATTAATTTTACAAATATCTACGAAGAGCTAACTATGTAGCAGGACTTCTTCCAGTGTTCAGGGTACAAAAACAAATGTGAAAACAAGTTTTCTGCCCTCAGGGTACTACATCTGAGTATATGTGCGTGTGTATGGGGAGGTCAGATAATAAAGAAAATTTAAAAGTATAATAATTAGTAGGTCATGTGGGGATAAATACAAAATTTCAAGCAGGGTAAGGGTTTGGAAGCATTGGAAGATATTAGTCAATATTAAATAAAGTAGTCATGTTGTTCTTTTTAAGGAAGTGACCTTTAAGACCTGTCGTAAGAGCACAACAAGCATGTGAGTCAGAGGGAAGAACATTCCTAAGGCCCTGGAGGTAGCAGCATAGAGGGCTGAGACATACTGGGCACCTGGAGAGGAGGTCAGTGTTAGGGAGGAGCTGCTAGACCATTTTAAGGATGCTGGCTTTCCCTCCAGTTGAGGTGGAGGATTTGGAACAAAGAAGTAACATCATCTGGTTTATGTGTTTAAACAATAGTTCCCTTCTTCCTCTTTTCCTCCCTACTACTAGGGATTGACCCTCAAGGGCCCTTAACCATGTGCTACACCCCATTCCTTTTTATTTTTTATTTTTGACACAGAATCTAAGTTTCCATACTGTCCTGGAACTTGCAATCCTCCTGCCTCAGCCTCCCCATAGTTTTGGATTATAGGCACGCACCACCACACCTGGCCTCATTTGAGAACAGAATATAGTGGGGAAGTAGAAACAGGGATGCCAGTTAGTTTTATCTGACTTGCAATATTTCGGGTCAGAGATGATGGCAGTTGGAAGCAGAATGGCAGCAGTACAGGTGATAAGATGTGGCCAGACCTTTGACATATTTTGAAGATACTAGCACAGCTCACCCATATGGATTGGATATGGGGCATCAAACGAAGAAAGCAGTCAGGGATGATATGAAAGTTTTTATTTGGAGTTGCCATTTACTGAGAAGAGGGGGTGCCAGTTGGTTAGGGTTGGGTGGGGTCATGTTAAGTTTGAGATGCTCATTGGGCATTCCAATGTAGTTGTTCCGCAGATTGTGTGGAGTTAAAGGGAAACATGGAAGCTGGAGAAATAAATTGAAGAGCCCCTGACATATAAGTGGTACTCAAAGGCAAAAGATGAAATGAGAACATGGAGGGAGTAAATGTAACTATAAAAGAAGAGAGCTCCAAGGGCCATGTATTGAGACATGGTAATGTTTAGAAGTCAGGAAGGGAGAGAAGACCCAGGAGAGGAGAGGAAGGATCAGGCAGTGAGGTAGAAGACATCTATGCCTCCGCCAGGAGGGGAAAAGTGACTAAACATGTGAAGTTGTGCTCAGGATCCAAGTAAGATGATAATGGACCACTGTATTAAGCAAGATGAAGGTCATGGGAGACCTTATCAAGGGCAGTTCCTAGGAGAGGTGGGGGTGAAACCTTTGTACAAGGCTCAGGAGATAAAAGAATAACCAGGACAGAAAGCTCTTTCGAGGCCCTTTCTGTTTTATCTGACTTAAACAGAAAGAGAGTCCATGCATTCCCTGATTAACTGACACCATTACATACTGGAATCCGGAAATCTAAACATACCGTTATGTTATCTCATCCCAAAAGAATAGGACACAAAGCAGCTAGAAAATCCCACTAAAGTACAAGAATTTGTTCCACTTTCTACGAATGGAAAGATCTATCCAGTGAAACTGTCCAAAAGAGGGATCCTGGTAGAAGGACTCACCTGCACAAGGTGGCCAATTTCCTCTAATTTGTTATGCGACACCCAAAAAGTCCCCTTTGTCGATGAATTGAGTTTTCTCCTTTGTAAATTATTGGTTGGAAAAAATTGATTTGCTGCTCCCTATTATGCTCTTTGCTGGAACAGTCGCTTATCACATCAGAACTTTACCCTCAATTCACCCACCAATTCACCCAAGATCAGCTCAGGTGATTCTCTGATAAGGCAAGCTTACAGGTAAGAAATACTGGTAAAGCTCCCAGTGACGCTCAGGGGAGAGTGAGTGAGAGGTCCAAGGAGGATAGGCCTCTGCTCTCTCTCTGCTTCTCTGCGTTCACCCTTATCCAGGACACAATGCTGAGAGAAACAATATATACAAGAATGACTTTAGCTTATCACAAAACACAGTTTTGGACGCCCTCCAACCATTGTGTTTAGACCAGGTACTCAAGAAAAACAAAGACATAAAAGGATTTCTTCTTACCATAAAAGAGTTTGTTAAATTATTATAACTCCAGGGTGGTGCATTACAATGGATTACTTTTTTAGTATAAGGCACTCTTAGCTCTTCAGAAAACACACGTTAATACATTTTCCACAGTTAATAAGAAGGCAAAGGAAGGGATAATTTGACAGTAAAAAATTCTCATGGAAAGGGGCAAATTATTTTACAACTGAGAAAGCTAAAGAGCTGAGAAGGCAATTCTTGTCATATTTACAGATTCAAATAATATTGATTTGGTAAATTCTTTCTAATAAAATATTCTATTTGTAGAATTAACAATTTTGAGAGTAAACAGAAACCAAAAAAAGCACAGATTGTATTTTTTTTAGTTGTAATCAGACACAATACTTTTATTTTTATTTATTTATTTTTTATGTGGTGCTGAGGATTGAACCCAGTGCCTTGCATGTGCTAGGCAAGTGCTCTCCCACGGAGCCACAGCCCCAGGCCCCAGAATGTACTTTTTTGATTGTTATTCTTTGATGTGAATTTCCTCTTTCCCCCAAGTCCAAAATATAATCAGAAATGTTAAGTCTTCTTAAACAGAACCTTCTTACTTGAGCTATAGAGTAGAAAATAAACTAAGTTTTCTTTCTCTCTGTCCATTCACACCCTCTAGTGGATTCTATGGTTTAATTACGAAAAGAAAAATATGATCTAATAACTCAGATGACAAACTCTGGATAAAAAAAGAATGCTTTATAAGAATATGACAAGCAGGGATTGGGATAGAGTGCAGTGGTAGAATGCTTACCTAGCATGCATGAGAACCCTAGGTTCAATACTCAGGACCACACACATACACAAACACACCCATACACACACACACACACACACACACACAGAGGGCAAGGAAACAGCTACAAGAAAACAATTAGGGTTTGATATTCAAATATTTGATTTCAAATATTCCATTTATATATTAGGGAATAATCATGCAATTGATGTCTTAAGTCTCAAAAATTGCTTCTTCCACCCTAGACTAATAAGCAGTGCTATATGGAGTAGATATTAACTAAAATCCAGACAAGTAAATATATGATTTAATTTTCTTATGACAGAGACTTTCTTATGACAGAGACAAGGGAACCTAATTGGAGTTTTCTCTGCAGAAGTCACTGATGAAGAAAGGCTTCATTTACACTGATGTGTAAAGAAAATAAGCATATTTGCAGCAGGAAGACGATAAACAAAGGTGTGTATACTTTCTCACTGCTTAGGAGAAAAGGAGAAACTGGAAGTGGGGCTGGAGTTGGGGGTCAAAAGCATAGGCCCCAAATGTTCTGGGCAGACACAGGCCAGCCTAGACACAGGGTTGTGTAAGCATGGACTGGATTTTAAACTACATGCAAAGAAATGTACAGAGGATGCAGAGGGGACATAGGTCCATATTTTGACTCTTTAAAAGAATTTTTTTCCTCCAGCATTTGTAAATGACATATACATAACAAATTCAATAAAAGAGTTTATGTTAAGCCAGACACAGTGGTGCATGCCTGTCATCCCAGCTATTCAGGAGACTGAAGCAGGCAGATCATCTGAACCCAGGAATTTGAGGCCCAACTAGGCAACACAGTGAGACCCATCTCAAAATAAAACATAAAAAAATAACAATAAAAGAGTAGACATTAAGAGTATCCATTCTGCCCCATCCTACCACCACCCAGTTCTCTATCCTAGACCAAGAAATGTAAATCTCCATGAGTAGGGAATTGGTACACCCACATGTAACATTCTCTGAAGAGGAACTGAGGCACCTGAGAGGAATGATGTCCTTGACCTACTCAGTTAGGAAGCCAAGGTGTAGGCTTCCAGGCCATGTGGGTGAAAATGAGGCATTGTAGAGAATGCTACTGTTTGTGTAAAACAGGGAAGAGTTGTATAAAAGGCTTGTTCATGCCAGAGTATCTCTGGAAGGATTTATAAGAGAGTATTGTTGACATTCTGGAGGGGAACTGGGAACCGGGATTTGGGGTGGGAAGCTGACCTTACTGTCATTCGATTTTCTCTTACAGTGTTTGAATTCTGTACCATGCACACACACACACACACACACACACACACACAAGAAAATCAGAAAGTCAATGAGGAAAACCATTCATCTCAGCCTGTTCCACATATGCTGCCACCCTCCTCTTCTGCACACCTGCCTGCTCAAAACTAGTGTCACTTTTTCTCTGCTGTGCAGCCGCCAGCCTCAGATCTGCACCCCACTCCTTGAATGCATGACCCTAGCCAACCTATGCTTTTCTGAATTAATTCTCCTCTAATTGATGCTAATGCCTTTCAGAAATGTTACAAGCCTCATGGGAAAAGCTTCTGCTTGAACTCTGTCCTGCTGATAACCTTACTTTATTCCGTCTAATAACAAACTATATCATTCTGACTTTTGTTTATCACTCTAGCTTCCTATCCTTTCTACGCAGCTATCCCAAGTTTCCCTTGTCCACTGAAAAGGGCACGAAGGACTTTAAAAGAACTCGCTTATAATGTTTATGGTGAAAAGTCACTTACAAATATAAAGCTGAGATCATTTTAAAGAATCCAGCCTTTATGGTAACTGTGCCTTTTGCAGTACTGTGAGCCCAGGGTGCAGGAAACTCACCTTGCCCTGACATGTTCTGTTGTAGAAGGGGAAGTGGCAAAAACCCATGTTAGTGACGTGCTTTCTATATAACTATTACTCCCGACATGGCAACACCTGAACTTAATTTGGAGAAGTATCTGTCACATCACCAAACTACAGGAATCTGAATCTTAGGGTTGTGCACCAAGTGGCAATTTACATTCACAATTCAATCTTGGGTCTCTTAAGTTCAACTACATGTTTTTAATTATTCTATTTCCTATAAAAATCCAGAAGATAAAAACATTTTTTTGCATGTGATATTTCCCTTCAACCAAAACGGGAGAATGTAGCAAACTGTTAAACCAAGGACCTTTCTTAAACCGTCTTCCAACACACTTATGAGATCAGTCATAATATTTATATGTACTCAAGCACTTTGAAATCTCAAGCTGTTTTAACCAGCTGTCATTTTGGTGTCAAACTCCGGTCATTTTAATGTGAAACAAAGGTCAACAGAGGGTTTGTCTTATTCTTTTCCTATTAGTGAAATCTTTTGTAGCCATTGAACTCTACTTAAACCCCCAATAGTAAATCTCCATTGCATATTCCTGTTATCTAGATTACCTGGAATTATACAATTTTTAACAAAAAAATTAGTAGAAGAAAAGTGTCAAATTAATATTCAAAGCATTATCAACAACCAAATATATACACAATCCTGTACTGTCTATACATGTTTGGCATTGATTATTGAGGCACATTTATTTCTAAGACTGATCTCTAATATGTACATAATACTATTTCAACTCTCTCTACATAACTGAATTAAGATGACAGCTTTTTTTCTATTGTTCATTCTAGAAATGATATTGTAAAGTTTGTTTAAATGTTTTGCTAAATTGCACTTTAAAGTAAGGCTGTATTATTTATTTTTAAAGTGAACTCTCAGTTTATTTATTTATTTGTTTATTTTGGTACCAGGGACTAAACAAAGGGGCCCTTAACCACTCAGTCATATCTCCAGCCCCTGGCTTTTTAAAATTTTTTGTTTTGAGACAAGTTCTCACCAAGTTGCTGAGCCTTGCTTTGAGCTCTTCATCCTCCTGCCTCGGCCTCCAGAGCTGCTAGGATTATAGGCATGTGTTACCATATCCAGTTCTCAAAAACAATCCTGTTTTTCCAAATCGCATTTGAGTCAAATAAGTTTATTTGACATATTTATTTATTTTAACTTTTTAGGTTGTTGATATTTATTTATTTATTTATTTATATGTGGTACTGAGCATCAGACCCAGAGCCTCACACATGCCAGGCAAGTGCACTACAGCTGAGCCCCAGCCCCAGCACTCTCAGTTTATTTATTTTTTTATTAATTTTTTTAATATGGACACAATATCTCTATTTTATTTATTTCCTTCATTTTTATGTGGTGTTGAGGATGGAACCCAGTGCCTCACACATGCGAGGCAAGTGCTCTACTGCTAAGCTATAATCCCAGCCCCCCCTCTCAGTTTATTTTTAACCCATAAATAATAGCTGTTTTCTTTCAATATGTATCTCTGACTTCCTTGGAGATTCTTTCCATAACTTTTGGTTATTAACTTGAGGAAAATTTACCCACCTGTAAATCAGGATATTGAATTGAACAGAATTATTTTATAATAAGAGTTAGCCAATGTATTAAAGAGTAAGGGCTTAGAATTATGTGTACAAATCATGACAAATGAGGAACAGTATTCAAAGTCCATTAAGTTCCCTTTAAAGTGAACTTTAGCCCTCCTGTATGATACATTCTCAGTTAATATTTTTGCTGTTGTTGGTATCTGGTTCATTCATCTAACCCCGAAATATCAATGTACTGAGTACCTACTATGAGTCTGGTACTATTAGTGTTAGAGAATTGGTAGCAATGGAAACAAAAATTTCTGCACTCAGAGATCTTATATTTTAGAAGGCAGAGACAGACAATAAGCACAAGAACACATAAATAATAAATCACATGGTTTTATGACTAAAAGAAGAGGTCTAACAGGCTAGAGAGTGAGTGGAGAGGGTCATTTTAGTTGTAACATTGGAAGCAGGTCTCCCTTTTCATTTGAACTGATGCCCAAATCATGAGCTGATACCAGAGCTGCCCAGGGAGAAGAAACCACAAGTATAAGAAGCCTAGCCTTGGCATGTTCAAGGGCCAGAAGAATGTCTGTAACTGAGGGGTGAGAGGTAGAAGGGGAGTCCAGTGAGATGGGCAGGTCTCTCAGGTGAGACTCTGACCATGGAAGGAGTTTGCAAAACTCTGCTCTAATGCAGTGGGAAACCACCAATAGATCACCCGAAGCTGTATTGAGACAAGTGACAGGTATTGTCAAAGTACTGACTCTAGAAGCTAAAAGGCTTTGCGACTATCCAGGCAAGAGAGGAGAGTGGATTAAATCTGAGTTTAGCATAGCTATGGAAAGAAGTGATTGGTGCTGAAGCTAGCACAGGTAGGGCTCTCCTGAAAACCCAAGATAAAGGGCTTAATATTTTTTTATATGTTAGCAATTTTCTATACTTTAGCAAAATGATGTCATAAGAACTAACAAAGAACAACACACTGCTTATTATAAATGTAAACAATCCTGTTTTTCCAAATCACATTGATCACTGACACCATTTAATCACAGAATATTAGAAATGACAGGGCCGCAGAGTAACAGTCTAATTATCTGCTTTCCCTCTAGTGTGAATGGGTGGGATCACAGCAAACATGAAATAAAGGGAATATCTATGCCTCCTGCTATGATTTTAGTATAAATACTAGTACGTCAAAATAACAAGTGATTTTTAGGTTTACAAAAAATTGACAATGAATGTAATTTCATTTGCCTGGAAGACATAAATCTGCGAGCAGCCTAGACTTCTAAAATAGCAAGAGAATGACTCTATCTATATTTTTTCCTTCAATTTTAAGCTTTTAAGAGAATATTCTGAACTTGAAATTTGATTATCTTATCAGGATGCCAGTATTAATTTACTCAGTGTTCTAATACTTTTCATAATGAGACCCGAAACAAGGTCCTATATAATATGAGCTTTAATCATTAGAAAAATAGTTGGTATGAAAAAATAAGTATTGGATATGGAAATGCTATACTGAATACAGAGTTTAGTAAAATATAGCTTCTAAAGTATGTTTGCACTTACAACCATGATTTAAAACAGTAAGCTTCTGGACAATTTATTTATCTAAAAAAGACATTCCAATTTTCATCTCCTAAAGATATTAAAAAATCTGTGAGGAATAGAATAAATTATTCACTCAACAGGTATTTATTGGCACCCGCAGATACCAGGCATTGAAGATACAGCAGTGATCTAAAGAGACAAAATAAATATATTTACACATACATACATGTGTACAGAATTATGTCTTCCAGGAAAATGAAATTACATTCATTGTAATTTTTTTATAAATATAAAAAATGATTTGATATTTTGGCATATTAGTATTTATACTATAATCATACTAGGAGGCAATCCCACTTACTTTTTAAAAATATATTTTAGTTGTAGATGAACACAATATCTTTATTTTATTTATTTATACTTATGAGGTGCTGAGGATCAAACCCAGTGCCTCACATATGCTAGGCAAGCGCTCTACCACTGAGCCACAACCCCAGCCCCACTACTCACTTTTGATATGTCCACAGGTCTATGGATGTATACATGTATGCATATATATGTATATATATGCTTTTAGAAGATGTTTCTCCCCCCACCCCTCACCCCTTCTCTCTCTCTCCTGCAGGGAACTTGCATGCTAATGGTGGAGAGAGGCAATAAAATGTAATTAATTAGCCAGATGTCAAGTTGTGATAAGTGCAAGGGGAAAAAAGCATGGAAAAGGTGATGGGTACCGTGGAAGGGTGGAAGGTGCATAAGGTAGCAAGCTATCCAGACAGAGGGAACAGCAAGGACAAAGCCCTTGAGATGTGACCATGCTTCATGGATGAGAGGAAGAGCAGGAAAGACTTGGGGTGGAACAAGGGCCATGTCATGATCCTTCAGTCATGGAAGTGCATAGGGGACAAATCATGGAGGCTTATGGGCCTTGGAAAGACTCTTGGACTTTACTTTGGTTTGGGAAGCTATTGGAAAGTTCAAGGAGAATAACATTAATGTATATTTTATCAGGATCACTCTGGCTGTTGTTTTGATATGTGTGTGTGTGTGTGTGTCTGTGTGTGTTTTGGGGGTGAGATGGGAAGTGGTAGAAGCAGTGAGACAATCACAAAATTGAGCCTGAATGAATGGTGTGCAACTGGTGAGAAGAGGTCAGATCCTACACATGGAAGATGGAGTCAACGAGTCACCACTAGATCAGAGGTGGCTTAGGAAAACATCAGGGAGAAATTTCTCTTCTGTTGCTTCCATTTTCTCAGTGAAGCAGGAAGTAAAACCACTAATTGTGAATGAGTGGATTGGGGACAGAGGGAAAGTAAATGGGCCTGAAAGCCACAACCAGACTATGAGGCCCTCAGGCCATTGATCATGAATTAAGTAAGGCCCCATAAAAGAGTCATGATTTTCTTCAGCCAGGTTTGGCTCCTCAAGTGCAGGCCTCAGTTGGCAGACAGCTTAGAATCCACTGGAGTTAAGTGAGTGCATCTATCAGCAAAGGGAGATGAGACATCCTTTTTTTTTTTTCAGTGTAGTTTTGCGTCTGTAATGTTTCTAATTAGAAATAATTCAAACACTGAAACCAATCACTCCACTGGGACAACTGGAGCTCAGTGTCGTGACTGGGGCCATCTTGGGGAAATTGTGCATCTTGGGTCCCTGAAGCTGATGCTGTCAAGAATAGGTATAATTAGAGAAGTTTCAGTTTTAAACCTGGGGAGCTGCAGGAGCCCAAGGTTGTGCCAGTCCACTACAACACACCAGACAGCAGTGCTTTAGCAAGAATAAACAGCACAGCATCTGACAACTGTGTACTTTTGTATGATTGTGAAAATGCTCATAAAATTATTAAAATCGCTGGGCATGGAGGTCCATGCTTGTAACCAGCAGCTCAGGAGGCTGAGACAGGAGGATACTGAGTTCAAAGCCAGCCTCAGCAAAAGCGAGGTGCTAAACAACTCAGTGAGACCCTGTCTCTAAATAAAGGCTGGGGATGTGGCTCAGTGGTCGAGTGCCTCTGAGTTCAATCCCTGGTACAAAAAAAAAATTATTAAAATCATAATCACCCTATTTTTATTTACTAGCAGATTAAAACAGTTTGAAAATTTAAGGAGGCAATATAAATCTTCAAGAAACTTGCTCCTGTTTGAATAGTCTTAATCCTAGTCCTGCATTTGGCAAATAACTTCATTGTGCATCTGTTTCTTTATCTGGTCTTTTATTTACATGTCCCTTTCAATGTTGTTTTAGAATTCCAGCTCCTTGATAAGGGGTTATGTTTGTATTTAGGAAACCCAGTGTTTCCTACAGTATCCTCCATCCAGGACACATTAATCACTAGCATTTTCAAATCATCTAAACTTCATTGAAATACCTTCAACTCAATTGCTGGGTTATATTTTATTATTAAACAGTTCCAATATACCCATAAAATAGCCTCTTTATCTACTTGGGCAAATATTGTCAAATTTATGATTTAAACAATAGATAATGTAGATAACTGTATATCTACCGCATGATACTCATTCATAGTCAAAAACCTTCCCAGGATGAAAAGGTTGATTCTCAACTTGGGAAGGATGAGTATGTAGCTACAGATAAAGGCCAATACAAATACACACACACACACACACACACACACACACACACACACAAGATACTATACATTTTTGTTCACATCCAAAACAAAAATCTAGAAAAACGTGAAAAGCCCTGATAAAGGGCAAATTTCAACCTATTGCTAAGGGCATTGTGTAATCTGTAAAATGAATTTTAAAAAATAAATTGTTTTCAAGTAGTTTCCTCAGACTCTTGGATTGAAAGATGGGAGATAAATGAAAAACTTAAAACATGCTAAACATTAGAAATGATGTCAATTCTTTGAAGTACAATTATGGTGTTGTGATTACATGGGATAATGCTTCCATTTGTAGGAATTGCATCCTGAAATATTTAGGGCAGGGGTATCTTACTGTCTACACCTTAAAGTTTTAGATGGTTAGGGAAAAAAGTCTTTGTGGAGTGTGTGTGTGTGTGTGTGTGTGTGTGTGTGTGTGTCTGTATGCGTGTAAGATAGAGAGACAACGCAGAGACTCAGAGAGAGGAGACAGAGAAAAAAGGCAGAAAACAGGAAAGTGTGAATGTGAGTGAATAGCATGGGGGTGTTCATTGTATTTTTTTTTTTTAGTTTTTCTATAAATTTGAATTTTTTCCAAATACAAGCTATGGGAAAATCTATATAAAAATATGTATAAATTTCCCGCAACTTCAGAATATAAATCTCTAAGAGACATACCTAGAAAATAAGTAATGATTATTATAGACAAAACAAAAAAAATTAAAGAATAACATAAATTTCATTTAAGCAGAATTGAAAGTCAAAAGCATTAAATAGGAAATGATTTTATATTCATAAAAAGTATAATGTAAATTGAAGAATAAGATTGTTACTGCCCAGTGGTTACTCTTTGAGAATTCACATAAACCTGTATGCATGTGCCCTATTCATTTCTTATTTTTCATTGAATCTAAGTGTTGCTCAGAAATCAGTTTTATCAGTTCCGAGTTTTTCAAATTCTCAAATTCCTATTTTCACCACTTTCAATTGTTCTGTACCTCACTTCACATATGATCTCCTTTCTAATGTCAGAGAGAACAAAATTTCCAACGGGAAATCCTTCACCTGCAGGCTACAAACTTAGAAATTACTATCTGCACTTGCCAAGAGGCAGATGCTACCATTTAGTTGATCTAATTGCATTCCCAGGACTTGTCTCCTTTGACTTCTTCCACCATGAGGATGAAAATGCTTTTCCAGTCACTCTCCCTTAAAGTCAGGATTGTCTATGTGATTCAGAACTGGCCAATGAGGTGCAAGCAGAAGTCTCCTAGAGGAGCCAAGCACGTGGTGGCACACACCTGAAACCCCAGAGACTCAGGAGGATTCCAAGTTTGAATCCAGCGCTCAGCAACTTAGCAAAACCCTGTCTCAAAAAAAAAAAAAAAAAAAAAGAAAAGAAAAGAAAGAGGGTTGGGGATATAACTCAGTGGAGCAGAGCACCCCTGATTTTCCCCAATATCACAAAAGAAAAACGAGTCTACTGGAGTTCGCTGAACACACTTTCCTGATTTCCTGATCAAAGCATGAAGGTTAGACAGCAACATCGCATTCCCTTTCTTGCCTTGATCCCAGCCCAAGAAGGAAAGGCCAAGATAAATACAGAGACGTCAACCCTTGCACTGACAGAATTAACCTGCAGAAGCAATGCCTGTAACTGTCCAACTTAATTTCTTATGCTGTGAGAAAAATGAGAGTCGGCTTGAATGAGGCACTTTTAGTAGCTGGGTTTCTGTCATTTGCAATTGAAAGCACTCCTGTCTTCTTTTGCTCTCCCCTAGTTATTTCACATCATCAGTGTTTAGGTACACTCAAGCCTTTCCCTTGGTAAAGAACACAAGGAACTGTCCCTCAACTGCCCATCTTTCTCCAGCTACTCCCTTATCATTATCCTTCCTATTACTAACATTTTTTCTTAAAAGAACTGTCCACATTCACTATCTCCAATTCCTTATTTCCTATTTATTCCTCAACCCACTGTATCTGGATTCAGCCCTGATCACTTGACTGGAAGCATTTTTTTTTTCTCCAAGGTCACCAGCAACATCCTTATTGCAAAATTCAATGGGAAGTTTTCTGTTTTTATCTTATTTGACTTCTTTGTAGCATTTGACACCACGACCATTCAATCCTCTGAAATTCTTTCCTTGCATTTTTAAAAGCATTCTGTCCTAGTTTTTTCTTCTCCTTTCTGACAAATCCTTCTAAACTTACTTTGAAGGGTCTTTTTCTTTTGCAAATCCTTTGCAAGCTGGTATGAAACGAGTATCTATATATTGGATGTATCAACATTTTAAATTATTTACATTTAAACACCTCTAGTGCTTTATTTTTACATTTTCATCTCCATAGCAGCTCTGTACTGGACATCTGGAAATGTCCCCCACATCACCTCATCCCTGTTCCTTCTCCCACATTGTCTTTGTTCATGAGTGGCTCCACATCTACCAAGGTGTCCAAGACTCCCAGAATGATCCTTGATTCCTCTTTATCCTTTGTTTCCCAAATCCAACTACTCAGAAAGACCTGTGAATTTTACCTCTTCAATGTCTCTTAAATCTGCCCCTTTTGCTTCATCTCACTAATCTTTTCCTCGGTTGACCTCTTCTGTCATCAGTTGCCTAACATTTCTCCCTCAAATGAACTCCATCTATCTGCAGCAACTAAAGGGAACCTCTTTCCAAAGCTACTAACCTCTCTCTAACCTCTAGGCATTCATGCATACTATTTCCTCTAACTAGAATTAGTGTCTACATGTTGAATATATCAACATTTTTACTTCTTTATATTGAAGCATCTCTAGCTTTTTATCTTTATATCCTTATAGCCACAGCAGCTTCCTACTGGATATCTTGAAATGTCCCACGACCTCCTCCAACCCTGTTTTCTCATATTTTCACAAGACTAAGTATCACTGTAATTTTTCTATTCTTTGTTTAGGTGAGAATGGAACCCTGAGGCCAGGCTGGATGTTCCCTCTGTGTGTTGCTACAATATCCTCTATCCCCACTATCAGTGCCTTTGTTTTATTGGGTACCATGAGAACATATTTCACCTCCAACAATTGGTTTGTCTGAACAGATTTCTAAGTTATATTATAATGCCAGAGTTTTAATTTTATTTGCACCGAGCCAGCAATTTTCCATAAAGCTGAACTTTTATGAAAGGCATTTATGAAAGGTTGTGGATCAAATCCCTGGAATATGAAATATTTCCATTTAGCTTTAATAACCATAGAAAAAGAACATGAATGATGGATGGAATGGTAACTTAAAATATCTTTGGTCCTATTAAAAGGTAAGACCAAAGTGAATACTTATATTTCACTTATTGGAATTAATAAATCCTACTGTTAAAAACAAAGAGTGATCCTCTCTTATCCATGAAGTATAAATATTAGCTATTGTCTATTGCAACAGAAGTTCTTAGAATAATTAGACAGAATATGTATAAAATGCTAATTAGATCTACAGGTATGTTCAAATGGGAAGGATACAGAATGCACTCAAGAGTCTTGACATGACATGTAGGTATAACATATAATTAAATTATATGATTATTAGTAATTATCAGAGAAACAGAGGCCAAAAAATCTTTAAAAAATCTAAAATAAAACCCTTATGTAACAGTGTTACAAGAAAATTCAGAAATAACAATGTGACATTATTGAAACATTCAGATTATTGCCAGGATTTATTGCAATTAGTTTTCTCTACTTAAAATGCATGTGCTTCAGATTATAAAACCAAAAAGCACATTTGTATGGTGAACCAAAGGCTGAAACATTGATCGGCTGAAACTTCTCACACATTTTCAACAATCTAATCACCTAGAAAATATGATTTAATATGCAAAATGCTATCTACAGTCCAGATAAATTTTAGAGTGAGCTATGTGTTTTTGATTCCAAGGAGAAAACAGATATTTTTTTTCCTGTTGTACAAGCTGTGTTCATAAAACATGAGACCAAAGGGCCTTTTGTTATATTTATTGCCTTGGGCAAAATATATTTCAATACAATAATGTAACCTTCCAAAGGAAAAGACTGTCTAAACATCAACCTAGTCAGCATACAGAACAAGAAAAAAGTGTGTGCTCACACATATCAGCAAAAAGTTCAAGCAAATCAGATCAGCTTTACATATTACCAATGATCTTTCAAACCAAATATGATTTGTCTTGGGAATATGCTTTGGAGGGAAATGCACAGTAAACACTGTTAAGACAATCTATTTCTTCAAGTTCCATATTCTACTGTTTTGGGATTCTCATCTTTCCCCTAAGACTATTCTATAGTTTGATTTCACCTGAGACTTGATACTTCTGTAATTGCTTGTATCTCTAGAAATAAATTTTGAGCTCCCCACATCAAAGGTCATCACAATGTTTTTGTCTCCCACTACATACAGCACAATAAAAGTCTGAAAAACACATGACTAAATCCCACATCACAAACTGGCATGCTAGATTTTAGATCTGCTTTTGTCACAGATTGGGGTGGCCGACTACCTCAAAACTATTCTCTGGTAGCCTGTGTGTGACACCCTTTCTCTGGTTAGAGATTACTCCCCTGCCATAGAAGTAACCAAGCCTGGCTGATAAGAGTACTTCTGGGCCTTTGAAACTTATTCTGAGGGCTGGGGATGTGGCTCAAGCAGTAGCACGCTTGCCTGGCATGCGTGCGGCTCAGGTTCAATCCTCAGCACCACATACAAACAAAGATGTTGTGTCTGCCAAAAACTGAAAAATAAATATTAAAAAAAAATTCTCTCTCTCTCTCTTAAAAAAAAAAAAAAGAAAGAAACTGATTCTGAGAAGAAGGAGCTCTTCTCTCCTATGATCAGAGGTCTCTGGACACGATCCTTGTTGTTATAGGGGGCTGCTTCCCTGGTCTAAGGGAGAAGCTGCTTTCTATAGTTAATATAGAGAGAAAGCAGAGTGGGGAGACAGTGAGAGACCAGATGAGCCAGCCACCTCTTCAAGCCAGCTTCACCCCTGCTCCTCCCACAATTAGCCTATGAGAGCTAATAAATTCCATCTACTTCCTCTCACAAGTTCATGTAAGGATTCCACCACTAGAAGCCAGAATTGTTAACTAGTACAGACACATAATTGTTTTACTGTAAGGACTCTTAGTATTCATAGGGCCCAAAATCCTCATGTTAGGTATTAGGAATATGGATTAGTTAAGGAGGTTAAGAATCCAGCCCAAAGTCCCTCCATGAATTTGGAAGCAGAATGCCGTGGCAGAGTCTGTAGGCTGGCTTACTCTGCACTCATTCTAATTCCTCTCTTGCTTGTCTTACTGTACTACCACGACTGGAAACTAAAAATATTTCCCAGCTTCCTGCAGCTAGGGTGCAGGCATGTGGCCTAAATTCCTGGCAAGCAGAAGCATCTTCCTGGGACTTGGATGAAAAATAATCAAGGAGAGGGGGTTTGCATCTTCTGGGAGCATGTGGTGTTACCATGTGGTTCCTCTGAGACAAAGAGGTGACCCTGCTGTCAAAGGCAGGCAGAGGCTCTCCCACTGCTTTTTGTTTGTTTCTTTTGTTTTAACTGATTAATGTCCAAAACAGATTTGATGGTGCTCCCCAAATTCTGTGAGTTACATATCAATTGTCAAAAAATCATTTTATGCTTAAATTAAGGTGCTGTTTTAGACCCAAAACTTTCATTTATATAGGATTTGGTACCTATAAGTGTGTTTATATGAAACATTATTCTTTATTAATCGAATTCTGCCTCTCTTTTCTATTTGAGATTTCTCTGTGTCAATTAATTATTTTTTTCTGATGTTGTCTGAAAATTTGTTACAGTTTACTTCTTCATAAAAGAATAGCTATTGATTTCATCTGGAAATATAGAAAAAATAATTTCATCTTGGACTGTCATTATAATTGTATGTGCTTCATTGTCCAGTATATTCCTAACAGGAGAGGACTTCGTATTTTGATTAGTTTACAATAAGAATTGAAACCTCTGTTGACATGCCCAAATAACGTTATCACTTAATGAATTTTACATGCTTAATGATTGGGAGAATTTTCCAGACTGCTGACTCTGGCTCCATACCTTTGAAACTTCATTTCTCCTCTGCTGCCCACATTTCTAGCTCTGGGAGCTAAGGATCATTCATGGAGGAACTAAATATCTGGATCCAGCTTCAGTGTCATGAAAGTGAGTATATTGGGGTAGCTGGGGATAGAGATAACTCTGTGAGAGCAGAGGCTACACTGGGAACATACACATAATACCCTGGAGCAGGGAGAAGTTTGACAAAAGGGTAGTCACACTGGAAAGTGAGAGTGGTCTTAAGAAACTGCAGATAAAATATCTTATTCTTAAAAATAGTCAATATGTTTACAAAACCACGAGCACAATTGGAGAGTCCTGGAGGAGGCCCATGTGACAGAGGGGCCCTGGAGCTTACGCTTCATAGGTTTGCAGTGAACATGTCTCTGGTCTTCCGTGACATGGTCCCTGTTCCCTCTTCATTTTTAATCGTTGGTAGAGGAAGTGGGAAGAAGAAGAAATAGAACAGAAAATTTCCCCCTCATACTAATATTTCCAAAAATTTCTACTTCTCTTCCTGGACACCAAAGGAAAATTTCTACTTCTCTTCCTGGACACATATGAAGAATTTAGAAGAGAATGAATCAATTCTCCCATTTTCCCACTTCACCTCTGTAAGCCTCAATTTCTCCATATGTAAATGTGGAAACTCAAAGTATATCAGATGGCTCAGTGGAAAACATAAGCTAATCCATAAGATTAGCTAAACTGAAATTTTGAGAAGCATGGTACTTCAGTGATTGGATCATGCAGTCCACTTCAGTTGTGGGGTTAAAGCAAAAGCACTGTAGGAAGGGGCCTCATGTGCTTGGAAACTGCACGGGGCAGGACATCATGAAACTTTTTTAGAAGGCACGAAGAAGGAAGAGACTTTGTCACCTCAAATCCACTATTTGGCATACATAGAATATGCAAATGTATACTACCATATTACTGCATATTATTACCTATTTGATAAACTTGAAATAAACATTATGAAGAGTGTTATATTCTTAATAAACATTTAAAGGTATTAAAATGCTCAAAGGCAGAGTATTTTGAACACTGCACGACCCCTGTAGCTTATCAAACATTACCAAGGTCAGAAGGACTAACTAATGAATATTATAATTGATAAAGATGATAAGAAAATAGGGATTTTTTAGGGTTGTAACTATAAAAACGTGTATAGGGCGGGGGATGTGGCTCAAGCGGTAGCGCGCTCACCTGGCATGTGTGCGGCCCGGGTTCGATCCTCAGCACCACATACAAACAAAGATGTTGTGTCCGCTGAAAACTAAAAAATAAATATTAAAAAATTCTCTCTCTCTCTTAAAAAAAGTGTATAGTTATCCATTATAGTAACTATATTAAAGGAACTAGTATAATTTATCTAGGAAAAAAAACACCACAAAACCCTCCATTGCTGCCTTCTGTTTAAGATGGACTGAAAGCCAAAGTTGAATTCTCAAGGACTCTATTCACAAAACATAGAAGTTAACAAGTACACACCTCAGAATAAGGATGATCAGCTCTGTATTTGCATATTTTGAAAGAACATTAAATTCTGGGTCTTCTAAATATCTCTGGTTTGCATGATTACTACAAGAAGGTTTTTATTATAAATTTTCTAATTTTGTCACCTACATACAAACAAAATAAAAAACTTATTAGAAATAGATGATAACCCTTTTAGTTCCACAAAAATTAACAATTTTATTTTAGGAATATAATATGATACACAGTTATGAAAGCGTGGGAAATTGCTGAAATTATATTGGTCAAATTCCTTTTTCCTCCATTTTTTTCTATTTTATACAATTATTACCCATTGTGTTGTTTCCTATGGCTGTGATTTTAAATTTTATGTGTATAATTGAGGGGGTTCAATTTCTTCTCAGGAAAATCTCTAATATAGATAGTATGTAGTCAATGAAGAATTTAGAAGAGAATGAATCAATTCTTCTAATTTGAAACAATTGTAACCATGCAAACTAAAATGTATTAGTTGGAGATAATAAGAAGTCCTCACCTTTGAAACATGTGGTAATATGTTAGGCCACTAGAAAGGAGAGGAAGTCTAAGGTGTATTCACTTATTCTGAATACCTGCTTGTCCTTAATTAAGTCAGCCCATTTCTTCATAACTTAATTTTCCTTTTCAGTAAAGTACAGATGATATCAGCTTCCTAAATGCTTTTTAGAGTTATTATGATGAAAAAAAATGTGGTATCAGATGTGAAAGACTTCTTCAAGTACAAATATGAGACATAATTATTTTAATAAGACCAATAATTAAAGTCAATTTCTACCTTTCCCATCATGTTTAGTGTCGGTCTCTCTCAAAAGTCAACTTAATGAATCTATTTGACAATTTAATTATGTGACTAAATTGGAGTTCATGGTCACCCTATGAAAAACAGGCAGAGGTGCGGTTTTCAAGCATCTTTTAAGAAATAACACCTTCTAAAAAACAGATTATAAGTTGCTTTTGCAAAAACCTTTCATTTGAAGTTCCACATGCATTAATTGCAATTCAGTGAGTTAAAATATTGCAATTATACCACCTGGCAACTAACAAAGCGCATGTTTCTATGTGTAGTGAAATATCTGCACTTTGACACCTGGTTCCTGTTTCTGGGTTTCATCAAGCATCTAAAATTTTCCATATAATTCTGAATAGCTCCTAAGTTATATAACTTGACCTCACACACACTGGTCTACAAAATAAAACACAAAAAGTTCTTGTCACTTTCAAAGTTTTATAAAATTAAATAAATAGCAGACTGCAAAAATAATGAAACCAAGAATTCTTTCTCCAAAAAGTGTTTCAAAATACAGTATTTAACAAATACCTAGTTGCGCTTATGCTTTTACATAGAAGAGAAAATTTACTATGTAGAAAAGAGTCTTCCTAATAAAGATTAGGAAGTACAGCCGGGTTCAGTAGCACACACATCTGATTTCAGCAACTGGGGATATAGAGGCAGAAGGATCACAAGTTCAAGGCCAGTCTGGGCAACATAGTGGGACCCTGTCTCAAAAAAAAAGGGCTGGGGGTGGGCTCAGCGGTAGAGTGCTCCCTATCACGTGCGAGGCCCTGGGTTCAATCCTCAGCACCACATAAAAGTAAATAAACAAAATAAATGTATTGTGTACAAATAAAAAATAAATATTAAAAAAAAGTGGGAGGTAGCTAGAGGTGTAGCTCAGAGTGTCCCTGGGCTCGGTCCTGAGTACTAGAAAAAAAGAATCATGAAAAGTAGAAATGTTGAAACTAGACTGAAGGGGATTGAAATTCTGGCCCTGCCCCTCATTAGCTGTGCAGCCTAGAAAAACTACTCAACCTCTCTATGCCTCACTTTCATTGTCTTTAAAATAACCTTCTAGAGGGTCATCATGACCACTAAATGACTTAACAGAAGTAAAGCACTTAGCAATTCCTGCCACATATTAATCCCTCAATTACTGTTGTTGCTACTATTGTCACCATTATTTTCCAATGTTAGGCTAAAACTTACTAAGTGAAAGAATCACTATTGACCAAAATATCTACAAATAACCCAAAATAAATAAAATGGCAAATCTTTGTGAATAAAATTACTGAGGCTAAAAATAATCTAAAAATTATTCAAAAAGATTAAAAATGTGAATAGAATGCTTATAAACAACACTAGACATACCTGTAATAATGCTTCTAAGAATAAATTAATGCATAAAGAAAAATACTACCTAAACAAATTGAATTAATTATCCATCATTTAATAAGACATTGGTCATACTTTATTTAGTTTCAACATTCATATTTTCCAAAAAAAAATCTAAAATGCCTTGGATTTAATTAATTAAATTAATTTTTAATGGACAGTCACAAAGGATTTAGACATGCTTTGCTGAATTTTTTTAAAAAGTGTACGTGAAAATCTTCATTCTGAATTTATGATCCTTTTTCTAGTGATTAACTGGGCAGCTTTCAGCAAGAATAGAGAAATATTACTTCTGTTTTTGCTGTTGAAGAGTAATACATAGGGCTGGGAGTGGAGCTCAGTGATGGAGAAATGTAGTTAACATGAACAAAGCTGTGGATTCAATTCTTAGTACCCTCCCCCAAATTATTAACATCCGTAACTACTTCTCAGTAACAGTAAAGAAAATTTCTTTTTTTAATATTTATTTTTTGTAGTTGTAGTTGGACACAATAACTTCATTGTACTTATTTATTTATTTTTATGTGGTGCTGAGGTTTGAACCCAGGGACTTGCACGTGCAAGGCGAGCGCTCTACCTCTGAGCCATAACCCTGGCCCCAAAGTTGAAAATTTAAATATTCACTGCTATCTAAGAACTTTTAAAATATATATATTTCTTAGAATCAAAGTAACTCAAATATTGAAATTAGGGAAGAAAATTAGGGGTGTTTTGGAACATGGAAAAAGAAATTCAAACTGAATAATAAACCTGTCACAGAACTGTGTTTTTAGAAAATACATATTGTAAAATAGGAATCCAAATTTCATAACTCACTATAATCTTCCAAATCAGTGTTTTTTTTTCTAACATAAGACCAGTTATGTAGCAAAGTATACGTAATAAAATATCTTCATGGAATTGGATATAACTTTCCTATGTTCATATATGAATATACAACCAGTGTAACTCCACTTCATGTACAACCGTAAGAATGGGAAGTTATACTCCATTTATGTATAATATGTCAAAATACATTCTACTGTCATGTATAATTAAAAAGACCAACTGGATATATTTAAAAATATATCCTCATGGATTTATGGTGTATCAGTTTTAACATTCCCTTAGGTTTATCCATATTGGATCTGAATCAGTTAAATCAGCAAGACAAAAGGTTCATTAAGGACATTAAGTCACTCCTGAATCCAGTTTCAGCCTCAAACCACATTTTGATGGTTATAATCTTGACGTTCTTATTTTGTAATTGATCTAAACTTGCACATTTCCCTTTTGATCCAATAATGACACTTGCAAAACTGTTCATATTTCTAAGGGGGCAAAGGTAATTTTTAGGGAGTAGTTATTGTTATTGTTGTTTAGTTCTATTTTTAATCTGTTATACTGTATATGGTCAAAGAAAGTGGTCTATAAAATCTCTACTTTCTGAAATTAATTAAAGAAGTTTTAAGAACACTTGGAAACAAGCACATGCTTGACTTGAAGAGTAAAAGATTCCATCTTCAGCTACTAATTTAATACTATTATATTATTCTAACATACTGTGTCCTTTTAAAACAACTTGATAAGAAATAAGACCTGTAAAGTCTTCCACAGTAATTGTATTTCTCTCCATTTCTCTTTGGGTATCTAATAGTTCTGACCCAAATGTCTCAATGCTGTGGTATTTAGCATATGAAAGTGAAGGAACACATTACCTTTACTGTCAATGATCTATTTTACGCTACTTGACTACTGCTTTGCTATCAATACAACCTTCATCTCCCCCTATTTTTTTTCCCTTCTCGTCCTCTCCTTCCTCCTCTTCCCCCTTATCTACTTTTTTCTTCTTTATTGTGGTATTTCTGATTTTCCTGCATTGTTGTTTCAGTGTATATCACAGTGCTTAGTTGGTCTTTGATTTTAATCCATTCCAAGAGAGTTTATCTTTCAACTGAGCAGTTACTGACATTTGTGTTTATTTGCACAATTGTGTTTTTATTTAATTTGAGAGATCTTGTTATAGGCTGTTTTAATGTTTGCATTGCCCCTCCCCCATCTCTCTTTCTTTGGTACAAGGGACCTCACACCTGCTAAGTAGTCATTCACTCATTCCATCACTGAGCTAAACCCCAGACTGCTTTCTCACAATTTGGAATTGCACATTATTTCATTCATTCAACAATATTTACTAAAGGAAGTGCGTCAGTTATTAGAAAATATGACTATATTTTCATTGTTTTTATTTTACTTAAGTGCTTTAGAAGGTGACTCATACTCATCTTTCAGTCCTTTCATTAAAAAAAAAAATCACATCCATAAAGCCTTCTCCAGCTGCTAAATTTACGATCCTCTATCATTCTTTTTTTATAAACTCCTTTAACTTTTTCTTTCAAAATATTTTGCAATAGTTTACTTGTGCAGTTATTAATATGATGTCTATTTACTCACTAAACTCCAAGAAGATAGATACCTCTGTGTCCTGCTCACAGCTATAAACTCAGGCCCAGAAGTGATTGCCATGTTGTAAGGGACTCAGTTATTAGTTGGCAGAATAAATGACAGAAAGTAAAAATATGTAATGGAAATCATATTAAAAATTCAACTTATGGTTACCTTTAACTTTAAGGCACCTTGATTCTATACTGAGTGACGAGATCATAGACTATCTTCATGTTTATATATTTTGTCTTTTTAAATGTTTTTATCATCATTGTCATTTCTGAGAAGGAATGAAATGTTTTGATATATGAGTTTTCCCTCTATTAAGTAAAAACAGCATTAATTATTTTTTTAATCTGTCATGAACACTTATTTTTATTAATGAGGCTTGAATTTTTAAATCCAAATTTCCTTGATTCACTCAATAACATAAATAAAACACAATACAGTAGGGAGCCTTACTACTGAGGATGGGATAGAAATGGGCACAATCAGGAGCCACTTGTCAAAAGAAACTAACTTTATTTTTAGAACCACACACGCCAAACAAAACAGCCTCTCAGGAAAAACCCTCAGAGCCTCAACTGCCACCACCGGCTTTTCACAAGCCTCTCTCTCCCCCACAAGCTTCTCCCCACCTCCCACAATCCTCCTGCTCTTGAGGCCGATTGGCTGGGTCACATGGGCGGAGCCAAAAAAGTCCCCCAGTGAGCAGCTCCGTGGTCTGAAAGGGCAGGGAAACAGCCCAATGAGCATCACCGCAGAGGAGCCAATCAGCTAGATGTTGCTGGGGCCGCTGTGAGCCAATCATCAGCCGGCAGCTGGAAGTTTGCTGGCAGCTGGAAGTTTGCTGGGGCCCCTTCGGCTGTGGCTCTCAACAGAGCCTTACTACTGAGGATAGGATAGAAATGACTTGGTTTGAGCATCAGAGATTTTATACAAGTTGTTCAAATAATTCAATTTGGTTACAGAATATTATGAAATTTTTTGAGTAAGATATTTTTATGAAAAAAAAAGGATTTTCCAGGACAAATGAAGTGCTCTCCAGACACCAAACAGTTAAAATATACCATATAACCTACCAAAAGCTCTGTTCTGGTTCTACTGCCTATGTATATTATGTGGCCTTTCTGAACATAATCTTTAGGTCAAGAGAAAAAAATGCACAGGTTTGCAATAGAATTTAATATCATAATTTTTTTTTCAATTCTTACTTGTTTCTAAGTGTCTGTGCATTATTAAACTGTAAAACTATTGGTAGAGGGTTCACTTGAATTACCAACACTCTTGCTTAATATAATTTGCTGAGTGAATATATAAATACTTTGAGAGAAAATGTTAAGTAAGTGCAATAATGATTTTCATTAAATAATTTGATCACCAACATGTGTTAAATTTAGACTGGAAAACCTATCTTTTTGTTTTTATATGCAAAATTTTTAAAAAATATATTTTTAGTTGTAGATGGAAACAATACCTTTATTTTATTTCTTTTTATGTGGTGCTGAGGATTGAACCCAGTGCGTCACACATTCCAGGCAAGCACTCTACCACTGAGCCACAACCCCAGCCCCTGCAAAACTTTTAAAAGCACTTTCAGCTGCTCTTAGCTGACTAGTTGTTCTGGGCCCTCTTTTCAGGCAGACTGCTCTTGCTCTGAAACCATAATGGCAACAAGTATTGATCTGATGACACAAAGTTACAAATATAAACACTGGGATTCCATGGGAAAGCATGCCTTAGAATGAATTGCATGACTACAGATTAGAATAAAAAAAATACTTATTCTTAATACATAAAGTTATTTTTCTTAAATAACAAAATAATAATGATTTTATAAGGGTTAAATAGAGGCTTTAAAAAATAAATTGGAGGGCCAGGTGGTGGTACAAGCCTGTAATTTCAGCTAATTCCAGAGGAGGTTTGTGAGTTTCATAAGAACCTGGGTAACTTAGTGAGACCTTGTCTCAAATAAAATTTTTAAAAAAGGGGTGGGATGTAGTTCAGTGCACATACAAGTCCCTGGGTTCAATCACTGGTAATAATAATAACAATATAAATTAAAGGGAGATTGTAATAGAAACATAATCCCATTATAGAAAATTGAAAGAACAAATAAAAATAAAAGTTGTTTTAGTCCCAGGTGTGTTTTTATTTTTCAATAGACATATGGTAGAGAATAGGTCAATCACACAGTTACAGTAGCTGAAGGCTCCAAAAGTTCTGGTGTGCACCGAAGGATAGCTGTAGTTTACAACCAATCTATGATATATTTCCAAACAACTAGAAAGGAAGACTCCAACGTTTCCAAGAACCAGAAATGGTTAATGTTTGAAGAGTTAGAAATGCTAATTACTCAGATTTGATCATTTCCCTGATTGTATACATATATCAAATTATTACACTATATCCTATAAATATATACAAATACTAAGCTACAATAAAAAGAGTTGTTTTTTTTTTAAGTGTAATTTTAGTGTTGTTCTTATGAGTAGTGGTTTAAAATAGAGGCAGAAATTTTGGCAAGGATTGTTCAATTGCAAACTGACAAAAGCCAGAACCAAACAAACAAAAGATCAGCAACTCAAAAGTAAACTGAGACTTAAAGATTATTGTAAGAAATGTGTTCTTGAAAAACTATTTTTGGGTAGATACTGAATTTTATAAACAAAACTTTTCAACAGCTAAATAAGTAAATAACTAATTCCACCAACATTTGACCTTATTTCTGAAATTAGAGGAAAATTTTGTGTCTTTAAATTTCAGTGCTGATTATGTTGCCAATCAAACCTTTTCTTTTACTTGAGCAGGAGTGGAATGATTAAATATATTAGTATATATTAGGTAATGAATGCCCTTGTATGAAGTACTTTTAAAAAATGTTGTAGAGATTTAATAATGAAGATGCACCAAATGTTAAAATTTTTAAAGATGCAAAAATACGATCAAATATAGGTGTTCATGTTTGCATGCAACTATTATCCTTGTGCTTATTTTGGTTTAAGTTAGTGTTATTGGAAACCAAGAAAGTCTTAAGTGATATACTTGTAGATTATTAATGGGAAATTAATTTTTTAAAATCTATGTTGAAATTATTTTAACAGTTTGACTTTTTTAACTAACACTTTATTATTAGAAACTGTATCACTTTGAAACCTTCATAAGTCTCCATTAAAGCAATAAGACCAAACAAACAAAAAACAAAAAACAACAAAATAAACTTGTACAATAGCATTAAAAAAAACGCAAAGGCCTAAATTTAATGTTTTTTTAAAAAAACATTTCTGTATTATGTCTGAAAAAATTCATTATTTTTAAGCACAGTATAGAGATATTTCAAAATCCATCCTATAATTCTTCAGTATGATGTTTACAAGTTGTAAAACATACTTGTAGTTCAAGATAAAAAATGATTACCTCACATTTACGGAATTGTCATCTTGTAAACGTAAGAATAGAATTTATATATGCCAAATTAATCTTAATTAATGTCAAGAAATCAAAGATGGTCTGTAGGCTTATCCACCCCCCCACCAGGGTTTTTGCCTACTTTCTACAGGAAATAATGCTTTACCCCCTAATAAATTCCCCTGTCTACTGTATGAAGGGAAGTTTACATGGTATCCCTACCCTGGCCTTGAACTCTAAACAGGTAACAAAGTTACACCAGATTATAGACCTTATGAAAGGAAAAGGGTAGAGAACTCTGATCCTTGAAGCTCCCCAATACTTGAACAGTAGAGAGAAAAATATCATGACTAATTTTAACATGAATTCTTTTCCTTGGTTTAAATCAAAAAGAAAAAAAAAAAACTTCTTAAAAACTGTCTTAAGGGGCTAGGATTGTGGTTCAGCGGTAGAGCACTCCTCTAGCACATGCGAGGCCCTGGGTTCAATCCTCAGCACCACATAAAAATAAAATAAAGATATTGCATCCAACTACAACTAAAAGATAAATATTTTTTTAAAAAACTGTCTTAGGGAAGGATGTAGGTGTGGTTCAGTGGTATGGGACTTGCTTGGTCTCCCCAAGACCCAAGGTTTGATCCCTAGCATCACAAACAAAACAAAACAAAAACTTAAGGGCAAGAGCTGTGAGTGTACCTCTGTCACAGAGCACTTGCTTAACATACACAAAACCCTGGGCTTGATCACTAGCACCAGGTAAATAAAAAAATAAATGTGAACTTAAATGTTAAAGAATAGACATTATTAGAAAGGCCCTTAAAACAAGTAACTTAATTTACCTCCATTTTATCACTGACAAGATCACAACAGGTCTTTTAAGCTTCTGAGCACACCCTTGTGTAATGGAAAGATCTCCATCTGCCTCACCAATGACATTGTTATTACTACGTCAAATGTCAGGAAACCTGGACTAATTACAGCTTAACGCAGCTCAAGGTCTGATCTTAAAAATGCAGTTGTGTGCCATTTCACACTTGTCTATATCCATTAAGTATAATCTCTGCCTCAACTAAATAACATCCAAACCATTACTCAGGATGAATAAATTACGGTCTGAGAATAAAGTGGGTGTTAAGAATTGATTCTAAAGAAGGAGATTCGTATCAGTAGATAAGCAGGATAAATGGCCACATTATTTGGTAAGCGTAATAAATGTGTAGTTTTTTTTTTTGCAAACAACATGAAATTGTCAGGAGAAGCAGACATCTTAGTTATATCTTCATATCACTGAGAACTTTCTGAAATAATTTTTCCAATCTAAGTAATTTGATGACATTGTACAAAAAATACAAAGAAATAAAGTTTTCGGGGGTCAGAGGTGCTAAACATCAAACCCAGGGCCTCATGTGTGCTAAGCACATGTTGTACTACTGAGCTATACCCCCAGTCCCAGAAATAAACTCCTTACATTCTCCAGATTACAAAAGTATTATAGTTCTATCACATTTTGACTGTAATTTGACTGAAACAATTATTTTTGGTCTGTTTTTGTTTCTGGGAGCATGAATTTGTTGAAAGAGACAGGCTTTGTGAATCTGGGAGACCTAGATTTGAATCTAAGGCTAGCTGTATCTTCTTGGGAAAATTGCTAAATCTCTGTCTCTCTCTCCACTTCTGTAAAATGAGCGTGAGAACCACATTGGAAGAGAGCTGTAAAGATGAAATAATTCTATGGAGCCTGACTTCCACCACAGCATAGTTGTATGATAGCTCCTGCACAGTTAGCTTTCCTCTTCCTTTCCCAGTTGACCTTGAAGAAACCACATGTCTTTGACTAGATCCCTAGCTGCAAACTACACAAAGCAATAGCCAATTCCTATTCCAAAACCTGAAAAGAATCTTAAAAAAAAAAAAAAACTCTAGTATTTAAATAATTTTAAACAATATTATTTCAAGAGGTCCAATGAAGTTCTCTTAGAATTTGTTCTATTTTATGGCCCAATTAGTTTAGTTTTAAGTGCCTATACAAGAGCTGGTTTAAAAGAAAGATTCTGGTTGAACAAAAATATAGCCAAATCTCTATGCCTGCATAGAATGTAATGAAATGGCCATCAGTACAATAAAGACACAAAGTAAACATTGGGGAGAGATAGCTGGCCTTGTTGTCTCTGTTGAACATGTCAAAGTACTGCATCGAGAAATATTTGAAAAATCTGCCTATTTTCCATCTGTTATATTTCTCACCACATAACTGAAAGTTCATATGAAAGTTCATTGTAAGTTCAAATGTGTCATATCAGGTCATTTACAGGGTAAAAGTTCACTGGGAGTTTATTATTATTTTTTTAAAGGCTGAAGTGGAAAAAGAATAAATATACTAATTGAAGCTATTTTACATTATTACCACCACATTTTTAAGCATCATAAATAAAATTTATAAACTTTAAAAGGCCATCTGCAATGCATAATGGTAACAATAATTATTTTAGGAAGATGCCTAAGATACTGCTCCTTGGGATTGTCCTTAGAGAAGACACAGATAAATCTTGGTTGTTCTAGATATTATTTAAAATCAAACAGTTGTCATATTTTATGCTGTATCCTATATTTTCTCTAAACTACTTATTTAAAAATTGTCATACAGAGGCTTAGGGAAAAGTAAGAACATCAGAAATAGCAAATGAATGTCATTTTATTACTTAACTGAATGAAATGACTTTTAATTTATGATTGCCAAAAATGCAATTTTTAAGTATGCTCTTTGTGGGAAGCTATAGCAAAAGGAGGAACTTGAAACAAAATTATTGAACCATTGGAAAAAACCTAAATCAGATAGCACTAGCTAATATTACTTGAATCACAGAGGCAAAAATTAAATTCTTTTGAGTAAAACCTCCATATTAAAAAAATATTTAAATAATTTCCAAGGAATATAATGGAAAACACATATCTCAGTCTGTTTGGTATTGCTATAACAGAATACCTGATGCTCAATAACATATAAATTAAAGAGGTTAATTTGTTTCACAGTACTGAGGGGTGGAAGTTCTCAACAGCACGTCAGTATTCTTCTAAGAGTCTCCTGGATATATCACAACAGGGCAGAGAAGCCAAAACGTGTGCAAGAATCTGGGGTTCTTGAAGACAGAAATGTTGTACAATTAATTTTTATGTTTTTTTAAATCATTTTTAGCACAGCACTTTGCAAATATAAATACCTGATAAACATTTATGGAGTGAATGAATACATAAATGTTACAGTTTATTGAAATCAACTGGTAGTATATCATGAAAAGAATATAGAAATGCTGCAGAGAAACAAATATGATTTTCAATTCAAGGATCAAATTCAATCATCAGAACCAAAAAAGAAAAAAGAATCCTAATTCTGCTGCAGAAACATGAACTAACAATAATATAATAATAAATAAATAACACAAAGTCAAAATCATTTAGTGCCAGGTTAGAGATACAGGTAAAATTATATGGAAGTTTATAAGAGGAAACATGATTCCCAGCTAGCAACTATTCTTGGAGTTAATTACTAGTTGAATACATAATTAAGATGCCATTTTCCTTTTTCTCCCCAAATTGTTAAATATGAATTAGAAATGTGAGGAAATCTCTTTAGCACTCATTTCAACAACCCATCATATGTCATTGATCACATCACAACTCCCACATTTTACTTAGAAAAGATAGTATTACAGATGGAAAAAAAAATTGCAATTTTATATGTTAACAACTGAAGTTTGTGTGCGTATGTGTGTGTGTGTGTAAATGTAGCAGTTAAAAATAAAAACGTGTTGGTCACTGACCTGGAATCTAAGTCAGAGATAAGAGGATATACTGAGGATCAGCAATTTCATATAATAGCTGTCTGTTCAGTTGCTGTGCCAAAGGGGACCCATTTCCCTACGCCATGGTCAAAGATAATGAACTGTCCATCAGGAGTCCAGTATGGAAATCGCATGTTGTGCCTGGGTAAAAAACAAGGAAAACTGGTTGAGAACAGCCAGGAGGAAAACCCAGGGAAAAGAGGCCACATCAAACCAAACAATAAATATGGTCAATAACAAACTTCCAGAACTGTATACTTTTCACATTTTACTTACATATTTAATATTATATCTTTTAAAAAAAATCACATGATGACACCAGACACAGAGGCACACACCCAAAATCGTAGTGACTCCAGAGGCTGAAGCAGGTTTGAAATCAGCCTTAGCAACTTAGTGAGGCTGATCTGTCTCAAAAAAAAATATATATTAAAAAGGGCTGAGGATGTAGCTTTGTGGTAAAGTATCCCGGGGTTCAATCCCTAGTACCAAAAAAGAAAAAAAAAATCACATGATAACATATCAATGTGTGATAGGCACTCAATAGAGATGATGCCTGGGAGATAAAGAGCCATATTGAAAGATATGGATGAATAGTTAGTGGAGAAATACAGATACTGATTTTCAAAGGTTTGGAAATGTTCTCTAGCTCCTCTTGATAGAAGAGTGATGAGAATCCCAGGTGGACAGAGCAGTAATTCAATGAAAGAGATCAGGAGGACTGAGACTATAGAAGCTGTAAGGCTAGTGAAGGCTACACATCCTTAGGTGCTTGTCCTGCCGCAGTCCGGCTGCAGCAAAATAACCCGGGGTGAGGGGGGGTGACGAGCAACTTGTGTACATTGATACAGCAGGAGTGGGAGCCGTTTATTGTAGGACAGGAGGGGTATATATACATTCCACACAGCTTATCTTAATTAACATAAACTAGATACAGCAGTCAACCAATAAGGAATCTCCACACTTAATGGCTCGCTGGCGTTGTTATTTCACAAACCACTCCCTCTGGCAAAATGCCAGGTGCCATCCTGACTTGTTTACAACCCTAACATGTCCAGTCAGATTTCGTCTGGACCCTGGTGTCCCTGGGAGTGAGGCCATGGCTTACTGCATTGGTTGCTCAGCTTGATTCCCCACTGCTTGCAGTAGTAACCTAAGCTGCTGAAACTTTGAAGGAGCCTAAACTTATAAAGTCATTCTTTTGTTCACTAAGAAATATGGTAGTTCACAAATTGAATAAAAATAGAAATATAGAATAATTTGGAGATGTAGCCAATAATTCCACTTTGGTCCTGAAATGGTCATATAACAATATTTCAACTAAACAGAACCATTTTGAATATTAAGGAAAAGACTCCTTTGATTCCGGTTGAAGAGAACCGTCGTGTTCCTCATGATTAAAACACTCAGAGTCACTCCAGGTGAACTGGGCTGCACGAAATAATCACACAAGAGTCAGGGATACCTTTTTCTTTGGGGTCCTGTGACAGCTCCTCTGACCTTATGGGTCCCCAGAAAGAGGGAGAGAGCACCATGCTTAACCCTTTTATTGAGGAGAAGCCATTCAAATGAGGCAAGGGGTCAGGTTGCAGGGGGTTGAGTCTAGCTTGTGATGTCTGCTGTCAGCAGGTTGACTGACATCTAGGAAGTCCACGCCCAAAGGCAGAGCAAGAGAAGGGGACACACAAAGGGCATTTCCATGGAACATTCTATCCCAAACAGGGCAAAGGGGTAGTGTTACAAGGGAATAGGTGAGTGTAGCTCAACCCCATGGGTGACACGCCTATGTCTGAAGACACACCCTCAACTTCCAGATCCAGGACAACGCCCAAGTCAGTACAAAATATAGTAATTGATCAGAGCCTTTCCCTTCAGGATGGAAGGTGTGGGTCATTCAGAGCAGCTTCCCAAAGAGAAAAATTCATTTTGGTAGAACATAATATAACTTTAAAAGTCAAAGTGACAAGGTCAAAGACTTTTTAAAAAGCTAATATATTTATTTCAATATTTTAAAAATATATTAAAGGATAATAAAACAAGACCTTTAAAAATAGAATGACAAACCATTTTTTCTTACATGGAAACATTATAATAAAGAAATCAATTCTACAAAATTGAGTATACCATACTTCAAACAAATCTAATTAGAATTCTCTCCTTTAGAAAAAATTAATCATATGGCCCATGGAGAAGAATCAATGCAAGAACAGAATACATAAGTATGTGTTTGAAATAGTTCCCTACTTAATCTAAAGTACAATTCAAGATTACTACATGGACTTAAATAGAAAAATCATATGGAGGAAAACAGTAGGAATAGAACTACCGTATGACCCCACTATCCCAATTCTTGGTATTTATCCCAAAGAACTAAAATCAGCATATTACAGTGATACAAAGTCACATCAATGTTTATAGCAGCACAACCAAAAATAGCCAGGACATGGAACAAGACCAGGTGCATAACAACAGACGAATGGAGATATCACTACATTCACAATGGAGTTTTATTCAGCCATAAAGAATAAAATTGTGGCATAAGTGGAACTGGAGAATTCATGCTAAGTAAAATAAGACAGACTCAGAAAATCAAGGGTTGAATTTTCCCTCTCATATAGAGAATCAGGAGGATAATGAGTTCAAAGCCAGCCTCAGCAACTTAGCAAGTCCCTAAGCAACTCAGTGAGGCCCCTAGGTTCAATCCCCCTTCATATATATATATATATATATATATATAGAGAGAGAGAGAGAGAGAGAGAAGGTAAACCAATAAACCAATGGAGTAGAAGAAAAGGAATAGGGGGAGGAAGGAGAGAAGGAAAAAGGGGTCATTGGGAACTGAAATGGTATAAATTAAATTCCATTTATGTATGATCATATCAGAATGAACCCAACTGTTAATTATGACTATAATGCCCAAATAAAAGTGAAAAAAAGAAAGAAAGAAAGAAGGAAAAGAAAAGAAAAGGAGAAACTAACGAAAACCTCTTATAGGAACTTAAAAGTAGAAATTTCATTCTGGAAAAGATGGAATAACATGGCCAAATTTATACTTCTGCTTAAAACAACAGTTTTCAAGACAGTGGACATCAGGCAACAAAAAACAATGATCCCTTGGAGATATAAAACAAATAACGTGAGCTTACAATTGGTTTCTGTATCAGGAGCTTGTAGGGGAACTCAGAGAGACTTTGGAAGCCTCCCTAATTTGGGAATCGCAGAGTGCAGGAAGATCAAAGGCAGATTTCCATGGAGCCCAGGGAATCCACAGTACAGATCACCATACAGAAGAGAGCTGTGCACACACAACACTGGAGGTCTGCAGAGGGTCTCTCTTAAGACCTCAGCAGAGAACTAGCCTGCATGCAGGTGTGAAGCAGCTACTCGAGACTGAAAGTAGTACCTGTCTCAATTATTAAACTAAGATGGGAAATTATCATAATTCATAGGGAAATGGATAGAGTACTTAGAAGGCCCTTGCTTTAATAGTTTAAAAAATAGGAAAATATCCAGCAACCAACAAAGTAATTGTGATGATTAATCTGAATTGTCCACTTGATTGGATTAAGAGATGCCTAGGATTAAGAGGCTTCTGGGTGTGTCAATGAGGTTGTTCCTAGGAATGATTGGCTTGTGGGACAACAAACTGAGGGGGGAGACTCACCCTAAATGTGGGCAGCACAGTCCGGTAAGTTGAGAGCCTGGCTAGAAGAAAAAGATGGAAGAGCAAGGAAACTTTAATGCAGATGTAGCCCCATCTTCTTGAGCAGTGCTTCAGTTTCTGCTGCAATCACCAGAGGACCTCGGACTCCTGCTCCTTCACTTTTCCATAGTCGACTCTGACCCGCTACTCTGCAGGGAATTTCCAGGTCTTCTATCCTGGCCTGGGGAGGCATCCTTGGTCCTTCTTTTTCAGAAGTTCCAAATTCCTGGAGTGAGCAACTATTGGTTCCTTTAGCTCTCTCATCTGCAGACAACCATTGTTGACTATCCAGTTTCTGGTTGTGTAAGCCATCTAATAAATTATTTATAATCATATACATATGGTTCTGTTTTCTAGAGAATGCTAATACAATAATATTCACAACATATGGCATCCAATCCAAAATTATCAGAAATGCACAAGAACAGAACATTATGATATTTTTTGAGGAAAAACAAATATGTCAATTAAAACACACTCATGTCTGACATAAATGTTAGAATTAATAGATAAAGACATTAAACCATTTTCATACTTGTGCTCCTTATGTTGACAAAAATAATGAACAGATCCAAAACAAAGCAAAACAAAACAAAATTAAAGGCTTCCAAATTTGAACTTCTAAAGATGAAAATTATAAGTTTGAAATGAAAAAACATTGATGTGGTAATACCAGATTAGACATTGAAGAAGAAAATATCAGTTAGCTTGAAGACAGTAATAAAAAAAATAACCAAAAGCAAACATAGAAAGAAAAAAATGATAATTGAAAACAATAAAGAGAACATCAGTGGGTCGTTGGACAATTTTTAATGATTAATATATGTGTAATCAGAGTCCCAGAAAAGGGAAAGGGACATAAAAAATATGAAGAAACAAAGGCTAATATTTTTTCAAATTTGATGACAACTATAAATTCACAGGTCCAAGGAGGTTCATAAATACCAAGAACCAGAAACATAAAGAAAAGGCAAACATAATAAGATTGCTCAAAACCAGTGATAAGGAGAAAATCCTAAAAAGAAGTCTCCCCCACATAAATTTTGCATATAGAGGTACAAAGATAAAGGTGATAGCAGATTTTTCATCAGAGGCAATGCAGGTAAGGAGACAGGAGACAACAATTAAACAAACAAACAAACAAACAAACTACACCAATTGTCAACCTAGAATTCTATACCTGAGTGAAATTATCTTTCAAAAAACAACTATGAAATAAAGACTTTTCCAGACATACAAAAGCCAAAATAATTCAGCATTCGCAGACTTGTACTATAAAACTATAAATTTTAAAAGAAGGTCTTCAGGCAGAAAGGGAAACTGTATGAATGGCAATACTGATTTACACAAAAGATCGAAGAACATGGGAAAAGTTAACTACCAGTAAATGTACAAGATATTTTCCTTAGCATTTAAGTCATTTTAAAAGATCATGCATTATCTTTTAATATAAATAAAATATAATAATTAACGAATATAAAATAATAAATAATAATTAAAATAAATAGAATAATAAATATAAATAATAATAGCAACAACAAAAATTAACATATTGTTGGGTTTATAATATACATAGAAATTAAATGTGTGAAAACAAAAGTTTAAAAGATAAGAAAGGAGAAATATAAGTGTATAATTATAAAATTCTTATACTGTATGTGTATGTGAAAGCAGTATAATATCACTTGAAAGTAGAATGTTAAGCACGAGATATATATATAACAAATTCCAAAGCTACCACTAAATTAACAGAGTTACAGTTAATAAGACAACAGTGGAGACAAAATGGAACCATTAAAAAAAAATTCTCAAACAAGGCAGAGAACAAGTCAAGGGGAACAAATAGATGAGACAAATAAGAAATAAAGAGCAGGAGGAGAGATTTAAATCTAACTACACGTAAGCCACAGTCGAGTCAATAGTCTTAAATTCCCCAATTAAAAGGCTGAGATTTTCAGATTAGATAAAAAAGCAAAACTAGGAGAAAGTTGGCTTCACTACATTAATATCAGACAAAGGAGATTTCAGAGCAAAGACAAGGAATAAAAAAGGTAATTTCATAATGAGAAAGAGGTTATCTCATTGGAGAGAAGAGAATTGTAAACCTAATTACAAGGAAAGACTGACAAACCTAAAACTATAATCAGAGATTTTAACACTCTCTTTCCCCAAAAAACGATAAAGTAGACAGAAAAATCAGTAAGGATATAGAAAATAAAAACAATGTAATTCAGTCAACTTGACCTAATTGACAAGTGTAGAATAGTCCACTCAAAAATATCAAAATATACATTCTTTTCAAGTGTATTTGGTACTTACCCCAAATAAATTATAGTCGGAGCTATAAAACAAATCTTGATAAATTTAAAAAGATTCAAATCATACAAAATATGTTCCCTGACCACAATGGAATGGTCTAGTAATCAGTAACAGAAATCTGTCTTAAAACATTCAGCATTTGTTTTTTTGGGATTGGCTAACTTCACTTAGCATTATCTTCTCCATCTCCATACATTTACCTGCAAATGCCATGATTTTATTCTCTTTTATTGATGAGTAATATTCCATTGTGTATATATGCCACATTTTTTTAATGCATTCATCTACTGAAGGTCATCTAGGTTGGGTCCACAGTTTAGCTACTGTGAATTTTGCTGCTATAAATATTAATGTGGCTGTGTTCCTGTAGTATGCTGTTTTTAAGTCCTTTGGCTCCATTCCCAGTTTTCCAAGGAATCTCCATACTGCTTTCCATATTGGCTGCACCAATGTGCAGTCCCTCCAGCAATGTATAAGTGTGCCTTTTCCCAACATCCTTGCCAACACTGTGAAGTTAGTCAATTCCAAAAAAACAAATGCTGAATGTTTTCTCTGATATAAGGAGGCTGATTCATAGTGAGGTAGGGAGGCGGAGCATAGGAGAAATAGACAACTCTAGATAGGCCAGAGGAGCGGGAGGGGGAAGGAAGGGGGCATGAGGTTAGAAATGATGGTGGAATGTGATGGACATCATTATCCAAAGTATATGTATGAAGATATGAGTTGGTGGGAATATATTGTATACAACCAGAGATATGAATATTGTGTTTGTCTTTCTACAACGTCATAATTTATTGAATAACAATGAATTCACAGGCCTCACCACTTTCATCAGTGGCAGTTCACTGAATACTTGTGGCTCACCTGGCAGACATAGCTAGGCAATCACAGGTTCTTTTATTCCAATCTTAATTTCTAATATCTGTTACCCTCAAGTCACACTTCACACAGTTACGTACATAGGTTCCAGAAAGGCTAGAAAGGGGTTAAGGCAGCCATAGGGGCTCAGGAGGCAGAACTGAGAGCAAAGGCAAAGAGCAGATATGAATGCAAAGAGTCACTGTAGGTGGTCAGATAAGATTATGAACTGGCAAAGAACTTGTTCAGGGCGCAGAACAGCCAGAACACGGGAACTTATTCTAGGCCAAGGTCCAGATGGGCAGTTTCAGAGTCAGCTTGGAGTGTCAGCTTGAGATGTCAGCTTGGGGTGGGTGGGACTTGCATGGTCATCAGGACAGAGATTTAGAAGTTCATAGCTATGGCAATTTTTCTGGGCAAGGCCTATGAAGAATGACCAGGTAACGGGGTTAGGGTGCTGCTGTGTTCAGTCTCAGGGTGCTCCTCCTTTGATGGGTCTTCAGTGAGGGAGTTGCATCATTTGGTGGTCTAGTGTGTTTGATAAGCTCACAGGTCAGGTTTTTCTGATATGAGTTTGATACACTGCTGGAACCATGTGCTACTGATTAATCTGACAAGTTCACAGGTGGCCATGCTTATAGACAAAATTAATTTATGTAGCAGTTTATGCCTTATGATTGTGCCAGAAAGATGGTGGTTGTTTCCTTGTACAAATGAGGTGTGGAGTCATTCCACCTTAGCACTTAAACTCAAAATGGGAAACTACTGCTTTACAAAATGGAGTGACAGGTTTAGGCACAGCCTGAAAACTGTTGGTCCATATATTATGTAGTAACTCAGAGCAGGGCACAGTCTGCTCTCAGTCCTCCTTTTCATAAATTGACAAAGTTGGTCGAATTCTGTCCTGTCCTAGGACTTTTTGGATGGCTGAACTTAAGAGTGATGAATTAGGATATCCGAGAGAAGAAAAACAGCAAAACACCCAGGCTGCTTTGGGGAACTTTCCATGAGATGTGAGAGCAAAGAAAGGATTTAAAAATTGGAGTTTGTAATGATATGAAAAGCAGAGCAGCAAGATTTGGAAAATTGGCAGCCTGGACATGTAAAGAATTTTTTAAAAAAAAGCTTGCAAGGGTGTGGCCAAGTGACCATGTTCTAAACAGATTTGTATGCACAGTATACCAGGTTCTGTTTGTCCAGGGAATGGAAGAACGGCCCCCAAAGCATTTCTGGGATTTTTCAAGCTGCTTCTCCCGTTATATTCCCAGAGGCCTAGGAAGGCAGAATGAATTCAGAGGACAGGCCCAGGGACAGATGGATCTCTCTCTCCAGAAGGTGCAAGCTGTACTGTGGCGGCAAAATGCAGTGGCTTAAGGGAGCCCACTTGTTCTGCCCCAGACAGTGCAAGCAGTAAGCCTTGGTGGTGTCCATGTGGTGTTATTTCTGAAGGTGTGCAGGATGCATTGAAAATTATGTTCCCTGCCCCCCTTCTCACAGAACTTGTTTATAGGGGTGGTTCACTGAAGAGAACCCCACAGGGAAATTCCTAGTGGAGTAGGGGTGCCCTGGAAACCCCAATACTGCCAAATCATCAGGAGTGCGCAACCCCAGCCTGGGAGAACCTCAGGTACAAGAATCCAACCAGAGACCAGAAGCATGGGCTAAGCCAGCAAAGCCAAGATGGTGGGGCTGCCCCACGGTGCCCAGGGGAGGCATGTGGACTAAAAGATGAGTCTGGAGTCTTTTGTGATTTAATGTCTGCCCTGTAGAGTTTCGGACTTGTTTAGGGGCTTACACTGATTTCTTCTTGACTATTCCTCCCTTTAGGAATAGGAATGTCTGCCCTGTGCCTGTCCCACCACTGTGTTTTAAAAGTAGGTAGCTTGCTTTGGTTTCACAGTCTCAGCCTGGGGAACTTTGTCTTGGAATGAGTTGTGCCTTGAGTCTCACCCATATCTGATTCAGATGAGGCTCTGGGCTTTTGAGTTGGTGCTGGAACAAGTTAAGACTCTTGGGATGGGGCTCCTGTAATGCTATGAGTGCATTTTGAATTGTGAGAAGGACATGAATTTGGAGGACGAAGGCCAGAATACTATGGCTTGCATATGTGCCCTAGAAGTTCATGTGTTGGAAGCTTAATTCCCACTGTGTCAGTGTTAGTCAGGCCTGATAAGTGGTGTTTAGGTAGTGAGGGCTCCACCTCACTAATAGGTCCATGCTGTTCTCAGGGGAGTGGGTCTGTTCTCACCAGAGTGAGTTGTTCTTCTTCTTCAGCTTTCTCTCATGCCCACTTCCCCTTCTGCCCTTCCACTATGTTATAAGGCATCATGAGGCTCGCATCAAAAGCCAAGCAGATGCCGGCACACTGTGTTTTGGAATTCCCAGCCTCTGGAACTATGAGAGAAACTACTTTTCTTTATAAATTACCCAGTCCATGGTATTGTGTTATATCAAGAGAAAATGAACTAAGAGAATCCATTTATTACACCATTAAAACAAACAAAATGGTTTCTAAGTTTAACTATAACCCGTAAAACTATTAAACTTCCAGAAGAAAATATAGTATAAACTCTGTGACTTTTTAATTAGGTAATGTATTTTTTTAAGGTACAATACCAAAAGCATGATCCTTAAGAGAATAAAAACTGATAAAATGGACCTCACCAAAATTTAAAACATTTTTGAAAGACAGTTGAGGACACAAGATAGAAGAAAATATTTGCATAATTATATAGTTAATAAAGGACTTCATAAAGAAAATATAGATGCATTGGGGAAGGTAAGAGAAAGAGGAATTAAAAGAAAGGATGACAAAGTGACACCAGGACAATTCTGGGGGTGACAGGCATGTCCTTTATTTTCACTGGTGGTGATTTCATGGGTTTATTCATATGTCCACACTTACCAAATTATTTATTTTAATATGTATAGTTCATGGTTGATTATATCTCAAAAACCATATTTTACCACATAATCATCAGATTTTATGTCAAATTGTTTTTGCAAAAAAAGTGGGACGTTTCCAATATATAGAGCTTTTTTATTTTAATGTACTTATTACTTAAATATTACTTAAAATCATTTATCACTGATCTTTGGTGGAAGGTTAGGATGCACAGAATACTCACAAATATATCTTAATATGATGGCAATTACTATGTGGTGAAATACAGAATGTTGTTATTAAAAAAGACAATCACGTAATCCTAGCAACTTTGGAGGCTGAAGCAAGAGATCACGAGTTCAAAGTCAGCCTCAGCAACTTAGCAAGGCCCTAAGCAACTCAGTGAGACCCTGTGTCTAAATAAAATACAAAAGGACTGGGGATGTGGCTCAGTGGTTGAGTGACCCTGAGGTCAATCCCTGGTACCAAAATCAAAACAAACAAACAAACAAAAACCAATGATGTAAAAACAATTCTACATGCAATAATACCATATCATCTCTCCAACATGACATCTATCTATTAGTGTATTTCATTAAATTAGAGCAAAATGAGCTTCTTCTTGGTGTATTTCCTTTTTACAATCAAGGAAATCTTAAAGTAAAAATAAATAGTGATTAGCAAATTCAGATCTAAAGATACTTAAAATTAATCCTTGACTAATAAAACATATAGATTAAAAATTACTTCAGAAAGATTTTTTTCTTCCAAATGGAGTAAAGGAATACTTTATAATCCAATTCTATTTCAAGAAATTATGTGCCTATGTAGGATATCTCTGATTTCATTTAAAAAAACATTTAAACAAATTTAAGATAGCTTAAATATTGATTTGTAAAATGGCACAAACAACTGTGTTAATCAGCTTTCCATCACTATAACCAAATGCTGAGATAATTAACTTACAAAAAGAAGAGTTTTGTTTTGGCTCACAGAGTTGATGCTTTCAGTCCATAATTGGTTGAACCCATTATTTGGGGCCAGTGGCAAGGAAGTGCATTATGGTAGAAGCAAGTGGCAAAATAAAACTGCTTATCTCACCATTAAGAAGCAAAAAAGAAAATGAGGAAGTAGTTGGGGTCCCTGAGCCACCTTCAAAGGTCACACCTTTCCTCTAGTAACCTAAGTTCCTTCACAAGGCCTGCAAAATGGTTCTGTAAGAGTAAAAGAAATTGAAGTTAAAGTGTAAAAGACCGGGTATCATAAAGTTTCTAAGCTGCAAAGCCTGAGTTAAAATGTAAAGGACCAGGTATTGTTAAGTTCCTATGCTACACCCAAAACCTGAAATTCCTGTAGCTGTTAGGACAATTCCCGGGACTGCCCAGAAATATTCCCCCTGACCATCTAGTTGTTTAATAACCTAGGACCCTGTGCAGCTTGGCACATAGGCATCTCAGGGCCTAAACCAATCAGTTTGAATGTGTACCCGGCTTTAGAACTGACCTATCACCCCTGCCCGACCTGTTCCCGCCAATGAATGTGCTAATCAAGTTTGAGAGTTGTTGTTCGATTTTCTCGTGCCTCATGATGATTTGTTCTGATGTATGCAAAGCCCCCGCCCTCCCCAAAAAGTGTACTTAAGCATTGCTCAACCCCTGGATTCTTCAATAAACCCCCTTTTGCAGTTGCATGAGTCAGTCTCTTGGTGGTCTCTTCCTCGACGTTTGCCGGACCCTTACAGTTCTACCATCTCATAACAGCACCCCTCTAGAGACCAAGCCTTCAACACAAAAGCCTTTAGGACATCTTGAAATATGGACAATAGTACAACTCTTTATGATAATTATTTAGAATGATTTTTGCAAGTGACAACTGTAAAGGAGGGCATTTAAACTTTATTCTAATCAGACACACTGGAGAGACAAGACACACCTTTTTCAAGGGGAGCTCCTCAAAACAATGCCTGTGGAGGAGGGACAGAAGGCCCCCAGGGCATGTCAGAATATTTACCTAAAGGGAGGAGCAGGAGTAAAGGGCCAGGTGTTCTTTAGAGAATGGACTATTGAGGATCCCTAATTTAAGGAAATATAAATGATGAAACTTCAGTTGGACACAAGGTGAGAAAGTAAACCCAAATCTTTAAAGTGGTTATTTCACCTTCATATGTCCATACACTTTCATTCATATATACATAGCATATTACTTTATATGATTTTGGTTTTTAAAAATGCAAATCACTTATCAAGACTCTGTGGTGATGAAAGCATATATAACATTTGAATTCTTAAAGAAAAGACCTATCTTGTAGTTTTAAAAAATATAATCTAATTTTTAAAATGTCAAACTAAACCTATGTTTCCAGCTTTGACTCACTAAAAAAACACAATAAACCAGCAGAAAAAGAACTGTTCATTAACATGCCACAAGTAAACAGAAACATATTTAGTGCCACCCTGTGGTAAACCTCACACCTTTTAACATTTTCTTTACAGACAAAAAGGGTACATTTATTGGTTATAGCTGTCTGCATTAAAAAGAAAGATCACATTTGTTAACTTGCAAATATTCTTCTGGAATAGAAGATTGGAACTTCTCTGCAAGCAAGTTTGGTGTCTTTTGTATTTAGGATCCCTAATAACTGAGCATGGCAAGTATTTCATAAATGTTTAGTGAATGTGCCCATCATGAATTAATACTTAAAACCAGGAGAATTTATCTCAAAGATATAATCAGGAATTGACACAAATATATACATAGAAGGATGTCCACTGTAACTTATTTAAAATAACTTATACTAGCTGGGCGCAGTGGTGCACACCTGTAATCCCAGTGGTTCACAAGGCTGAGACAGAGAGATCTTGAGTTCAAAGCCAGCCTCAGCAACGTGTGAGGCGCTAAGCAACTCAGTGAGACCCTGTCTTTAAATAAAATACAAAATAGGGCTGGGGATGTGGCTCAGTGGACAAGTGCCCCTGAGTTCAATACCCAGTGCTAAAAAATAAATTAAAATAACATATATTGAAACTAACATACACATACACAGGAACACACACACACTAATAAATTGGCTAGATCACTTGTACCATATACTGGTATAGTCAAGTGCAGTTAAATATAGTGTTCTGAATGACATATTTTAAACATATTTAAAAATTGTTTAAAAATATATTAATAAAAATCAGATTATTAGAGAATATGCACAGTATCATTTCCTTCTTAAGATAGATAATGTTAAACTATTCATGGCTATAATTTGTATTTGCAGTTACCGCAAGGAGATATCATATATTCTCCTCCATCCTGAACCATGTGAATTTGACTCAGAGGTAAAGATTGATGATGATGCCACATGCTTTCCAAGAAAATAAGGCAAGATTTATTACCCACATAATGAGGTTTTCTGGGGAGGGCAGGGAGAACTCCCAAGCAGGCCCCAAGATGCCTTGAGAGAGTAAAGAGACTGGCTAAGATTTTATTTCTATTAAGAGGTGGGGTGGGATGGTGGCTCTCACACTTGGATCAAGATTTGCATGTGTTGTGCTTCGCACTCGAGCCAAAGAAGGAAACAACAGGAATTTCTTATCAGCTTGTCCAAATGTAGGGGGAAAAGACAAGGTGGAACAGGGGACCTTAGAAGTTGTCGGCAAACATCAAAAATGGAGGCAGATTTTTTTATTGCACATAGATAATAATTGAATATTCAGTATTTGAAATGCATGTACATATATCCATAAATAAGATGAATGAAAGAATATATGCCAAAATACTAACTGTAGCCATGTGTGAGAGTACGAAGTATTGCATTTCTCTCCTTCTTTTTGATTAACCATATTTATTATGGTTTAGATATTAAAGCTCATGTGTGAGATAATATAAGAAAGTTTATAGATGGACTTAATTGGGTTATGGGAGTCTTAACCTGATCACAGCATTGATCCCCTGACAGAGATAGGGGTGTGTTTGGAAGAGGTGGATCCATGGGGCAAGCTCTTGGCATTTATATTTTGTCCCTGAAGTGAACTGTCTCTGTTTCCTGGTGCCATGTCCTTAGCTGCTTTTCTCTGTCACACACTTCTGTCATGATGTTCTGCCTCACCTCAGGCCCCAAGGAATGGAGCTGGCTGTTCATGGACCAAAACCTCTGAAACCATCATGGACTAAGACCTCTGAAACAATGAGCACCAAATAAACTTTAGCTCCCTAAACTTGTTCTTGTCACATCTTTTATTACAGCAGCAAAAAAAAAGTGACTAAAACAATATTCTTAAAAATAAACCTTCATTATTTTTAAAAAGAAAACTCAAAATATGTTTGTTTGAAAAATAAAACAACTATGAAAGTTAGATTAAAACCCAGAAATTCAGAAAGAGGTAATTTTTTAGTCCCCGCCAAAAAAAATTAATCTTAGGAAAATAAAGAAGCCTCCTAGTGCTAATAAAAATATGATTACATAAACAAAATTCTACTTTTAGCAGGAGTGATTCTGGTACAAGTCTTCTACAAAATAATTTGGTAATGTGCATAATAAGACAGAGAAGATAGGAATAAACATTCTTTTTAAAATTTTTTTTTAGTTGTAGATGGACAGAATACCTTTATCTTATTTATTTATTTTTTATGTGGTGCTCAGGATCAAACCCAGTGCCTCACATGTGTGAGGCAAGTGCTCTACCACTGAGCTACAGCCCCAGCCCCCAAACTTATTCTTTTATTATGAGCTTGCTCTTGTGATAATGACACTAATCTACTTCTGAGGGCTCTGACTTATGACCTCTTGAAGACTAGACCTCTTAATGCAGTCACAATGGCAATTAAATTCCAGCATGAGGTTTGGAGGGGACATTGAAACTATGGCAGACAGTTGCTCCTCAGATAGGGGATTAAAATTCAAAATATATGAGAAACTCAAAAAACTTAACACCAAAAAAGAAAAAAAAACCAAAGCCCAATTAATAAATGGGCAAAAGAATGAGACAATTTCCAAAAGAAGACATACACATAGCCAACAAATATATGAAAAAAAAATTCAATGTCACTAAGCAATAAGGAAAATATAAATCAAAACTACATTGAGATTTCATCTCATACCAGTCAGAATGGCAATCATCAAGAATACAAATAATAAATGTTGGTGAGGAGGTAGGGGAAAAGGTACATTCACATATTGTTGTGAGGATTGCAAATTAGTATAATCACTCTGGAAAGCAGTGTGGTGGTTCCTCAAAAAAAAATCTATGAATGGAACCACCAAATGACCCAACTATTCCACTCTTTGGTATATATCCAACAGACCTAAAATCATTATACTAGAGGGGTCTAGCCACATCAGTGTTTATAGCAGCACGATTCACAATAGCCAAGCTATGGAACCAGCTCAGATAACCTGTCAAGACAAACAGATAAAGAAAATGTGGTATATACACACAATGGAGTTTAACTCAGCCATGAAGAAGAATGAAATGATGGCATTTACTGGTAAATGACTGGTACTGGAGAATCTAATATAATGCTAAGTGAAATGAGTCAGACCCAGAAAGTCAAGGGTCAAATGTTTCCTTCCTATGTGGAAGTTAGACCAAAATAAAGGTAGAAAAAGTAAGGGGGAATCCTATGAAAATAGAAGCAAGATCAGTGGAGTACAGGAAGAGGATAGAGGGGGTGAGAGGAGGGAGGGGGAAAGAGAGGAAGGGTGGAGTGAATCTGACCAAACTTTCCTGTGTGCATATATGAACATACCACAGGGAATTTCACCCTTATGTGTATCAATAATTCACTAATTTTAAAAAGAACTATAAAGAGAGAAAGACCAGTACAGTAAAGGGGAGGGAGGAAGGGGAAGTACTGGGAGTGAATTAGAACAAATTATATTCCATGCTTATATAATTATGTCCAAATGAACCCCGATATTATACACTAATAAAATAAATAAAGACTATGGCAGAATTCTTTCCCTAAGAAAACATCTATGCGGCCTGGTCTCATTTCAAAATGCTGCAAATAAAATCTTAGATTTATAAAATAAGAAAGTACAAATGACAAATGAACTTTCTTTAAAGTAGCTACTTTTACCCATACTATTTTACTATATATTTTGTTACTATAAAGATAATATTTGATTATTGAAGAAATTTTGAGAAGTCAAAAAAAGGAGACAATAAATTACTCATTAAGCCAGTATCAACTCTAGCAGACTATAAATTCTGTCAAGATCCTTTCTATCTGTAAGATTTTAATACCTTTATTTTCTGAATATATTTTAAATCAGACTCCTGGTATATTTTTTCATCATGAGTCTGTTATTTATCTCAGTCTAATTCATAATGCCTTTCCTATATTTTGTAGTTGTTATTAATAAAGTAATGACATTATTATATTTTTAGGGGGTACTGGGGAATGAACCCAGGGGCACTCCACCACTGAGCCACATCCCCAGCCCTATTTTGTATTTTCTTTAGAGACAGGGTCTCACTGAGTTGCTTAGCACCCAGCCATTGCTGAGGCTGGCTTTGAACTTGTGGTCCTCCTGCCTCAACCTCCTGAGCCACTGGGATTACAGGCCTGCACCACCCCACCCGGCCATGACATTATTTTTAAAGCAAAGAGATTTCTTAAGCATTTCCTTAGTGTTAGACATTCTAAACAGTTTATGGTATTTGTTTTCTTCTGTTTTGCTTCTTTTTATTTTCTCAGCATAATAAACCTGGTGCTATGTCCTAGTCTCAGACTTACTTTTCTTGGACCTCTACTATCTATCAAGTCTTTCCCGTTCTACCTCCTAAAACTTTCTTTAGTTAATGTTCTATTCTCGATTCCTTCCCTTGTCCAAGCCATGAGCTCTCAATTGCCCTTCACAATGGTCTCCTTCTCTTTCTCACTTGCCTTCAATCACTTTGTAGCCAAAATGATCCTTCAGAACTCACATCTGATCCTATTCATTTCTCTTGTTTTAGTTTCCTTAAAGGTTTCTGATTTGTGTTCAGGAGAGAGTACAAAACCCCAACCACGATTTTTAGGGCCCTCTGCCCTCTCATTCTCGCCTCTCTCTTCAGGTCACCTCACCGTTCTTCCAGCTTTTTCTCTCCATTTCACTATTCTGGACTTTCCAGTTCTACATCCTTTTTCTAGCTCATGATTCCAGGCCTAGAACATGGCAGTCGTTTCTTCTACTTGAAACCATTTTTTTCTAGTACAAATTATACTCACCCTGAAGATCTCAACTTAAATGTCACTTCCCCTTTAGGATCTTCCTTATTCCCTTCCTACAGGTTACAGTCCCTAGTTATAAATCCCCAGGCTCCTTGAACATGCCATTTCATGTTATCCAGCAATGTTCTAGTATCATGGTTTGGATATTTGGTGTTCCCCAAAAGCTTAAGTGTGTGACAATCAAAGAATTTTCAGAGATGAAATGATTAGATTATTATATCTGTGACAAATCAGAGGCTTAATCCACTGACACGGATTAACTGGACGGTAAATGTAGGCAGGTCGAGTGTGACTAGAGGAAGTAGGTCACTGTGCTGTGAGTGTGCCTTTGGGGTTTATATTTTGTCCCTGGGTAGCAGAGCGCTCTCTCTCTCTGCTTCCTGGTACCATGTCCTCAGCTGCTTTCCTCTACCACATCTGATTTCCTCCGGAAATCAGAGCTTCCACCATGATGTTCTGCTTCAAGTGGGGCCCAGAACATTTTGGCCATCTATGGACTAAGATCTCTGAAACCATGAGCCCAAATAAACTTTTCCTCCTCTAATTGCTATTGTCAGGTCTTTTGTTAACAGCAATTGTAAAGACTTTTAAAACTGCCTTCTGATTCTAACCAGTTCCAAGTTATTGATATAAAGCCTAAGGTATTTAAATCTAAAGGTGCTGAAATTGTTACATTAACCACTTTACATCACTTTAAAAACTAGATTTGAACGGTCACCTCTGAATCATTTGGTGAAGAACAAAACCAAAAATGTTCTGCCATTCTTTAATGAAACTTCATTGTTCTATAAAATCCAATCTGAAACTCATGTGTGACTTTTGGTACACTAAACTCATTATGGCTTAAATATGAAACAATTTATTGTGGAAAAATACATTTGGTAATAGCTAAAGAAAATTAACTGTGTGTTAGTAAGTAAAACAAAGATGATAAGCTTAAGATGATAAATATGTTCTTCCCCCAAACTTAAAGCATGCAGGAGGGGGCCCAGCACCATGGAATTGTTATTGCAATGCCCCTTCAGAACAATGTTGGCATCAGGGTCCAGAGCCCTGCCTATGGGTTTTGTTGTTTAGGAAAAAGAGCACCATTGTTCATTGTTTTTAACTTAGGGTACTTTAATGCTTTTGATTAAAACAATCAAAATTTCCACTGTAACACTTTGTTAAATGATTCAAATACCCTTCAAGTAATTCCGGGCACAAAGAGATATGGGTAAAAACACTGTTACTGTTTTGTTTGTTTTTTAAATATCAGCAGTTTCTCTAGAACTGTTTATTAATTATTTTTTCAGTATTATTCTCATTCTATAATGCTGGTCTGTCAGGACATACAATTCTAGAATGGCAATCATCTTACATAGATATAATTTGGCAATCTTCTGGCACCTATTTTTACGGAGGAGAGTTTTTTTAATCAGTGTAATCTTTGAAGAGTATGTTTCTTTCCTCTTTAACTCATTTATGGTGGTTTTATACACTTCCTGTATGGTATACCTGGTATTTATTTTTGCTTAATGGGTTTGGGATTGTTTTTCCTTCCTTTCTGAATGTATATAATCATCCACCCTGAAAATTTCTCAGCTGTTCTCCTTAGTATTAACTTCTTCTCTATATCCTTTTCACTCTTTAGAACTCCAAGTGGGTAAGTAAGACCTCACAGTTTATTGCATGTATCTCTAACTTCTCTTTCATTTTTCATCTGTTTGCATTTGGTTGCTTTCTGAACAGTTTTCTTAGATCCACTTTCCAATTCACAAATTGTTTATTATTTGTATTGAAACTTTCGTTCCATCTATCCATTGAGCTAGTTCAATTATTACACGTTTAGCTAATTGGAGTTCATCTGGCTTCTATTCAAACCTAAACCTTCCTAGAAAGCTTCTTGTCTTGTTCAGGTTTTCATTCTATCTTTATTTCTTTAGAGATTTTTAACATGCTATTTCATTCTGCATTAAATAATTCCAATTTCTAAATACCATATCCATTTATATGTGTTTTAAAAGTTTGAATCATGAACCATTAGGTTTGGGAGTTTTCTTCTGGGGAGCAACCTCCTTTGAAAATCCTGGATTTGCAACTGTATCAGATGCTGTGGGGATCCTAGCAGCCAAGAACTTCTTAAAAAAATTGTCAAGTTAGTTACTTGGATTGTGTTCTTACCAACCCTGAGAGTAGTATACCATAACTGTATGAAGGAAGAATCCCCAAAATGAATCCCAGGTCAAGACAGACAAGTTTCTTTTTTATTTCCTCCTTCCCCCCATCCTTTCCTTTTTAAAATTTTCATTTTTCTTCCTTTTTTTTTTTTTTTTTTTTGGTACTGGGGATTGAACTCAGGGGCATTCAACCACTGAGCCACATCCCCAGCTCTTTTTTTATATTTTATATTTTATTTACAGACAGGGTCTCACTGAGTTGCTTAGCACCTTGCTAAATTGCTGAGGCTGGCTTTGAACCATGATCCTCCTGCCTCAGCCTTTCGAGCCACTGGGATTATAGGCATGTGCCACCATGCCCGGACCTTTTTCTTTTTTTCTTTTTAATTTATATATGACAGTGGAATGTATTATAATGTATATATAGGTATTTTGTCACCTAACTGTGGCTAAATATCTGAGAAAATCAACTTACAGTAGAAAAGATTTATTTGGCTCTCAGTTTCAGAGGTTCCAGTCCACGGTTGGTTGGCTTCCTTGCTTTGGGCCTGAGATGAGGCAGTACATCACCTTTTTCCTATTCTTAAAATTAAAACAAAATTTAAAGGGTCTGTTTTTAAGAAATAGCATGCACACTTATTGCAGGAGCCATCTTACTTACCAGCTCATCATCATTGCTCTAGGGGAACTCTTCTTTCTAAAATTTAGTAGGCGGCTGCCCTCAAAAACACGTGCTGGTCTCCTCTCAGCTCAACCCTATTTCTGCCTTACTGCATTTCCACAGCCTTTCATGGTATCATATTCCCAACAGTCCACCCACCATTTCTTTACAAGGCTGATTGTCTACTGAGTACCACCAAGGCACAAAGATGCTAGGAGAGCAGCCAGGGACACTGATACAGAGATTAGGGGATTGTGTCTGGACATGCCACCTGGCTGGGGAACCATATGCCTTGTAAGTGAACTTAAATGATGCATGAGCTCAGAAAAATAAAAGGATGCAGAATTTCCACTAGAATTTGCTAGAGAGGAACAAGAAGGGCCTTTTTGTTAGGTTGTATTAAGTTGAATGGCACTGAAGAAAGCCTTCAGACTCTCTACAAGACAAATCCTTGTTGCTCCAAAAACTATTCTTGACTGTTCAGTCTACATGGCTACAGTTAGTTTAGATCAGCAGTCATTTACTGAGATACTTCTGTGGATAGGACCTGTCATAGACACTAAGCATTCAGAAATAAGAATTAGTATCCCAGGTTTGCCACAAACTCACAATGCGGTGGAGAGCTATGTTAGTCAGCTTTCCCTAACTGTGACAAAATACCTGAGAAAATCAACTTACAGTAGAAAAGATCTTTTTGGCTCTCAGTTTCAGAGGTTCTAGTCCATGGTCAGTTGCCTTCTTTGCTTTGGGCCTGAGATGAGGCAGTATTATCACGGTGGTAGGAGCATGTAGTAGAGGAGGCCACTCATCACATGGCAGCCAGGAAGCAGAAAGAAAGAGAGGAGGGAGTCAGTTACAAGATATATTCTTTGAGGGCACAACCACTGACCTATTTCCTCCAGCTAGGTACCAGCTCCTAAAGTTTCCACCACCTTCCAATAATCCATTCACTTATGAATCAGTCAATGGACTCATCCATTGGTGAGATGAGAGCCCTCATGATCTACTTGCTACAATTTCTACCTCTGAACATTGCTGCATGGAGAACACATGAGCCTGTGGGGGACATGCTAGACCCAAACTATAACAGGAGGTAAAGAATCCTAGCACATTGCTCTTCTAGCTACATTATCAGTTGGGCTTTTACTCTCCAATGCATCCCCAGCTAACAGCCTACCACCTGAGCCTCTAAGTGCTTGAATAAATTAACTGCAATACATGTTGAATCATTTGAAAGCAAAATGTTGAAGCCCAGGGCCCCCTAAGTCTTTGAAGTACATACCCTTCCAACCTCTTACAACCAAAAAGCTTTAACCCTAAAGCTTTTAACCTAAAAGGTTAAAAATGAATTTCTTTTCTTTTTATTTTTTTTTGTTCCCTTTAATACACCCAAGAGTTTTTGCTACTGCCTGGACACCTTGAGATTTTTAAATTAGAACACTCTGCTGAAATCCCATACATCCATCTGTACTTGGAATGAGGGAAGGAGGGATGGTTGAAGAATAAACAAAAGGACATACATGGTAAAACCTTACCCAAGGTATGTATTCATGCTTCTAATGATGTCTGGAAATTTCCTTCTCTCCAAACCTGTGATAACTGATCCTTGCTGAGTGTCCTTCCATAAACAATGGACAAAACATTGGTAAGTTTTGTCATAGAACGTTTATTTTTTTTTTACTTATTTATTTAGAACAATAAAAATGTAACATACAAGTAAAATTCTATAAATTTCATTATTGGAATAAAGAAAGAAATCAAAATACATTGAAAAAGGTTAATCTGTTTCAGTCACTTTTTAAAAAGTTTTTATTTGCTTTTCAACAATCTTCTAAGGTAGGTATTAGGGCTTTCATTTTATATATGAGGAACCTGAATTAAAGAGTGACATAGTGAAGTCTGATGGTTGAAAATGTAAGCTCTGGACTCTCGGCAGCTGCCCCCCGCCCAGCTGCTCTGAGCCTGAGTTTCATCTTTAAGGTAAGATTGTATGGGGTGGAGGATCAGTTATCACAGATTTGGAGAGGAGAAGGAAATTTGCAGACACCATTAAAAGCATGAATTTGTACCTGGAGTAAGGTTTTTGTCTCCTACAATTATTTTGTTTGTTTTCTTCTTCCTTCCCTCTTCCCTAATCCAAAGTCTGAAGTCCAAAATACTCCAATATCTGAAATATTCTGAGCACCAACATGATGCTACAAGTGGTAAATTCCACACCCAACTTCATGTGACAGGTTGCAGTAAAACAAAACAAACATTGTACTAAAAATACAGTATTGTGTTCTATAAAATTACCTTTAGGCCATGTATATAATATGCATATGAAAAAATGAATTTCACATTTAGACTTGAGTCTCATCTCTTAACATATTTCATTTTGCACAGCAAATTTTCTTTAAAGAATCCAAAATCTAAAACATGTTTTGGGGCTAAGGCTGTGGCTCAGTGGTAGAGTACTTGCATAGGATGCATGAGGCACTGGGTTCAATCCTCAGCACCACATAAAAATAGACAAATAAAATAAAGGCATTCTGTCCATCTACAACTACAAAATAATTATTTAATTAATTAAAAAATAAATGAAGTCTGTTTTGGTCCTGAGCACTTTGAATAAGGGATGCTCAACCTGCTTATATACACAGTGTCTTCTCACTCTGTACCATATTTAGAAGGTCCTAATTCAATTTTTCTACAGTAAAGAAATAACATCCTTCCTACCAAGCCAATGTTAAGAATGTTTTCTAAGGCTAAGTGCTAAAGGATTGGAGAACTTATTAAACGGTGATTGACCACTATGCCCTTCAAAAAAAAAAAAAAAAGAGAGAGGTTCCAAGCCTAAGTTATGGCCAAAGCACCAGAAAATATATAAACCTTGTGGCATCAACTGATACTGCTTTGATGTAGTCATTTATAAGAGGAGAACATTGCTGCCTGGAGGTATCGAAGGTTCTGAGGACATTGTACCTTTAAAGCCTGACTTAGTGCCCAAAGTCAAAAAATAACTTCCCACCAAAAAAGTGGGAACTTCTCCCTCCTTAAATCAGCAACGCAGAATTTAAAAGTGTGTGATACTAAACATAATAAAAAAGTATATATATATACTTCATATATATATATATATATATATATATATGAAAAGTAAAGTAATAAATAAAAATGTGACCTGTTACTTTACAGTGTGCTCAGTTACCATCACAACAGGGATTAGATAGCTTTTAAGCTATTAAGCATCAAATTCTTCTATTCCCAGGCAGGAACCCACTTTTCTCCTTTGTAGAAGTCATTACTTATTTCCATATTTGCTTCCAAATTAAAATCGCAGAAGGCTATTTCCTTTCCAAAAGGCAAAAATGAATCTATATTGTAATTCCTGTGGATAAGATTTAGTGTCTTTGTCACCACTTTGTCTTTTGTTTGCGTTTGTGGTGCTGGGGATCAAACCTAAGGCTTTAAACATGATAGGCAAGCACTCTACGACTGAGCTATATTACAGCCCCGTCACCACACTGTGGTCATGAGAGTAGAAGACTGCCACATGGTAATGCAAGGCCATATTTAAAATCAATCAATGAGATCCACTCATCACTGTTTCCTTGTAGGTCGTGAAAATATAAGAACCTTTTCTAGAAGGATAAAGGTAAACTCACAATACACTATCTTCACATCAAGAGGACAGCTCTGAAAAGAGTTTATTTCCAGAGCAGTTTCACAAATCATAAATCTAAACCTTCTGTACAGATAGTGTTTTTAGCAGGCTTATGTGAAGGAAACCAATTGCTTTAGGGAAATAAAGCTAATTAGCAAATCTGTTTATACTCCAATAAGTGAATTAATAGATTATGTTGTGTTCTTGACAGCTAGTACCAATATTTCCAGTACCTAATAACCTACAAAAACTGTGTTTGTATTTCACAGGTGGAATTTTCCACAATTCTTGCATTTCACAGGGAACCAAGCTCAGATGCTAAGGGAAAAGTTCCAATAGAAAAGTGCAATACTTGCCTTAAATATTTAGCTTTTCAAACTGAAATGTTCAAATTGAAGTATTATAAATGTCATTTTCCTTCCTGTTGTAACACACAGGATGTATTACCTGCAGTAAAACCTGTTACATGGAACCAAAATAATGGTAAGATTAGAAAGATAGAGAATTGATCGTGCTAAATAACTTCATGCTATATAAGAAGCACATTTCAGTTTAATCTTCCATGTGACCCAGAAGTGCATAAAGTCACTTTACACATTGTCTCAATGAAACAATACAACTTAATACCATATCCATAAGCGGTTTATAAATATAAGTGCTGCTATAGTTTTGATGTTGAAAGTCTCCCCAAAGGCTCGTTTATTAAAGGGTTGGTCTCCAGGGTGGCACTATGGGGAATAGTAGAACCTTTAGGCTGTGGGAACTAGTGGGAGGTTTTTAGGTCATTAAGGGTGTGTCCCTGTAGGGGATTGTGAAACCCTGGTCACTTCTTTGATCCCAGGTCGTGATATAAGAATCTGTTGTACCACATGCTCCCACCATGATGTGTTGTCTTACCTCGGGGCCCAAAGCTGTGGAGCTGATTGGTCATGGACTGAAACTTCCAAAACTGGGAGACAAAATAACCCTTTTTCCTTTGTAGGTTAATTATCTTGGATATTTCATTATAGTGAGAGAAAACTAATGAACACAAATGGTTAACCAATCTAGGAAACTGACATACCAGGTTTTATAAAGTAGTCAATAGATCAAAAAGGGATTTCCAGGGCTCAGTCCTAAGAGTTACCCAATAATTATAACAAATTAAATTATCATGATTACATATCAACTGACAAAATGGTTTCTTGCTTTGGAGCATATATAAATGTTAATAACCTCCTACATGGTGTCATCTCCTTTGACAGCTGCCATTTCCAAATCTACACCAGACTTCCTGGCCCTCTGGTGAAGGTCAGTGGCACAAACCCGAGGAGTGGTATCCCCAGCTCTGCTGCCACATCTTCCAAAAGAGAATCACCATAGCGATCACTCTGATGGGAATCTGATCACCAGATGAACACACTAAAGGTAATGGCATCTACAACTTGTATTTATGAGGCTGCAGTCACTTCTGGTATTTATGATCATCAGATGCATGGCTAGTAACTACTGAATAAAGATATATAGGTTGGGTCTTCATAAAACATCTGTGGGCTATTAAAGAAATGGCTAATCTTAACTTTTAAAATCCCCTGAATTTTCTCAACAATTCTCTAGGGGGGACTGATCCAGTCAATTACATATCAAAAACTCTAATCTCTAATTCATTCTCTGACAGTGATCTGCTGAGACAAACCATGTGAAATAGAATAGCTAAAGCTAGAGGTTTAAAATTTTGGAATTCTAAAATAGACAGGACTTTAATGATCATCTAATTCAACAAACCTTAGCTTTTGAGGATTCATTAGCCATTTGGGGAATCTGATAAAAGCCACGGATCTTCTCCCTCAAGTGAAAAACATTTCTTGCTTATAATTTCAGAGGCACCCCAGCTTCCCTGAAGCTGGTCCTGGAATGCCAATTTAATACTTTATAATAAAAATAATTTAATACACCAATTTAATACTTCATATAATCCAACCATCTAGTTATAGATAAAGAAAGCAAGGGAAAGAGAGGCTAAGTGGCTCATCCAGGATCACATAGCTTGTTAGGGACAGAGGCAAAGTGAAAATCCTGTTCTTCCCATTCTTTCTCTGCTCTCATCTGCTGTGTCAGACTCTACGTGGACTTGTAGTTAATGACAAGGGCGACCGGATGTATCTGAAAAGTGTTTAAATGCTCTGCTGGGTCAATCTTATTCACTGGCCAAAGAATGATTACTCAGTGCATGGAATTAGAATTAATACCCCTAGTCCTCTTTCTAGTCAAGTACAAAATCATTTTCTCTGTTGTTAATTCTCCACCTATTCAGAATCACCCCTGGCCTCTTCCTCCAACACCATCAACACTTTCTTAAAATCCCTCCTTCCTGTTTCCTGAGACATGGCACCATCCAGATTTCCCCCCAATGTCTTCAGAGGGTCTCCCCTCCACCATTTTATTTCTCATTCTTTGCCACCATTCTCCTTCTTTCCAGGGGTTCCCTAAAGCTAGATTCCCCTCTGCTTTACAGCCAATCCCATCCCTCCCAATAGGACCTCAACAGTTACTTCTATGAATGCAAATTCCTGCCCTAAACTAGTTTCTTTTTCCACCCTTTCAACATTGACACACTGGTGTCTTGGACTCTGTAGTGATGTCTAGCTCTTTAGTTGGCACGTACATAGCAAGAGGTATAAATATGGATAAATTGACATTTTAAGATTGTGAATGAAAGATAATGTACAAATAACAAATCTACCACCAATTTTTCTGATTTAGAAAAAGTTTTTGTAAATCTGACAATATTTTGCTGTCTTTTTTTGCAGTATACTGTAATAATCTTACTCCCTCCCCAATATCCCCCACATTGCTTTTTTAAAAAGGGGATATGCCTCCCCCTAGTGGATAATAATGATATTAAAAACAATCCCTCCCAATTCTTGGATATATTCTGAAATCCTCACTAATGAAACTAAGTAGTATATACTAACTACATCTAGACAACTAAATATTCAAAGCTCCTCATGTTTATATTCCACTTTTATTTTTTATGATGATGGAGACTGAACCCAGGGCCCCCATGCATGCTAAGCACATGCTCTACCACCAAGCTACATTCCCAACCACCCTTCCTATTTTGTCTCCTGTTGAACTTGATCATTCTAAGGGACTGATGTTTCTTAAATTGAGATACATTTTAATGCATTTAATTTAATGCTTCAAAAAGAAATATTCGGTAAAGCAACTAGAAGTTACCTCAGTACTTGACTGCAAAAGACATTCTTTGTTAACCCCAAAAATCTAATGCACTGTGATAATGAGGCCAGACTCCGGGATTTGGTTCTAGTAAAGTCAGCAAATATTTACTGGTCTCATAGTTACTTGTTTCACATTGCCTCCAGGGAGCCATCTTAAAAATATCTTCCCCAAGCTGCAGAAGACCTGGAGTGGCTGATAGCAAACAACCAGTACAGTTCTAATTCTGACTGCAAATCACCCCAAAATGCTGGTGGGTTAACAACAGCTTTTAAGTATTTTTCTATAAAGTGGTAAATAGTTTCTTTTCACAGAACTATGACAAGGTGGCTAATATTGATTGAGTTATTTACTGAATACATAAGTTTTATTAAGTGTGTGGGGGGCTCACATTCGTAAAGTCTGAGACTCTGCTAAATATTGGAAATTATGATGTCTAGATGACAAATATTTTTGATTACCTTTTTTGGTGAATATCCTTTATTCAAAGAACCATGGTAGTCTGTGCAGAATCAGGAACATGCCCAAGTTCTAAAATATAGAAATAGAATATTATTCACTGCAAAATTTATTTGGCTATCTCAGAGGCAATCGTTTGGATTAATCAACCTTTTAATTATTTGCAAGGCTACATTAAACATTAAAATTGCAATATTTATATTGTTTAATATGAACTAATCCCATATAAATTTCAAAATGTAATCAATAGAAAGATATGACATATCATCAAAGTGATGAAGAAAGGCTTTAAAATGACTAAACAAAGTAACAACTTCCCTTTTGTGATCTCTTAGCAGTTTTAATTCCTAAGTTTTATTTATTAATATCTAAAAGTTATCAATATTATACATTCATTACTAGACCTAATTCTCTAAACTCTAATTACTAGACTCTAATTCTCATGAGAAATCAATGATTTCACATTTGGTTGACAGACTATAGTAACAAATGCAGAAAAGTAAGAGAGTAGTTTGGAGTAAGAATTACCATAGGTGGTGAAGTTATTCAAAAGTAACCCGTTTGTGATTGAAATGCTGTTTAAAGCACAAACTAGATGGTCTACTTATGCTACTAAGGGGACAGTTTTTTTAAAAAATTCTACCCAGTAAAGAAGCTTTTTATATAGAATAAATATCACAAAGTTGATGATATAACTACATAAAAGCTTTTACATATTCTCTAACAAGCTAATAATCGATTAAGCGTAATTTATGTCTAATAAATCTGTGTAAATGGAATTTTTGCTGTGATATTCCATGCCTCTGGCCAATTCCTAGACCTGACATATTAAAATAAGAAAATTTAATCCACTGAAACCAACTGACATTTATCACATGCTATATATGACAGCATGGGCTATTTTCCACATTAAGACTTTTCATAATTTTAATGACTATATAAGACATTATTGCCAGGATCTGGCCCATTACTTAACTATTTCTTTATTTGGGGTCATTTAGGTTTTTCTTTTATAAAATGTTTCATAAATAAGACTACAATATCAATACAATTTTTGTGAACAAAGCCCTTTATTGTTAGCTGTATTATACTTCCTTAAGATAATTCTGACTTAAGCATGGTAAATAACAAAATGTCCTCACATTATTTTCTAACAATAATACCACCTAATGTTGTAGGGACAAACGAGGCAAGACACCGAAGATAGCAGGAAACAGTTTTATTTGGCTGCAGCCAGGTTCAGAGGGTACAGCCTTTGCTGTAATCAATCAATCCCCTGAACCCTGAGTTCAGGGGGTTTCAGTGTTTTATACCCGGCATGTAAGGGGAGGGGCTCAGAAGTTCACAGTCTGCATAAGTTCACATAAAAGCAGCTTTTTCTTTCACTGTTTTGGGCAAGTTAACTCTTCAAGGACAACACCTAAGAAGGGGGAGCTTCATCTCCCCTTTCTTTCCTCCCCTGCCAGCTGTTACCATGGGCCCAATTGTAACTTATCTTAAAAATGTAGACATCTCTGTGAAGCTCAGCTCAAGGCCAGAGGCCTTGTTTGTACATTTCTTCAAAGTGCTATACTGGATATGTTTGTAAAAACTAGTAAGGGGGTGTCCAGCACCTGGAATGCTGGTATCTTTTTGGCCAGTGGCCAAGTAAACATGGTGACACGAAAATAGGAAGTTTATCTACATTAAACTCTTTTGCAGAGACTCTTTTGCTGACAGTCCTAAAATCAGCCATGGTGAAGATTTCTGGAGAGGCCCAGTTAAGATTTTTCAGTTGTGAAAGGAGGTGCCACTTCAATTCCCCCCTTTAATGATGCTTCCCATAATTTAATCCTTTAAATTTAAGAGCCTCATTACTATTATCTTGGCTTAAAGCCTTATATAATGCCAAAACCTTAGTTGTTGTCATCCTTTCAACAGCAGCTTTTTTAGTGGACCCAATAGTTTTAATGCACGGTGGAGCCAAATATGGGAGCAATGAACAGGTTAACAGCAGAATACCCATTACACCAGTTAAGTTTTTAAATCTACCAAGAGTTGAAAACCATCTCCCAAAAGCAAGTTTGGGACCCAAACTTTAATGCCCTTCTAGGTATGAACTAGGACATGTGCTAGTTCTCTTGTGTTTTGGCTATATTCTTAACTGTTTGTCTATTGTCATCCATTTGGATGCAACAACTCTCCACATATTTCTTTTTCCTCAGCCAGTAGGTAATCTAATGTCAAGCAGTTTTGATAGGTAGCCACTAGCATCTGGTCTGTTTTGTGGCTAGGAGGTCAAAGGCTGTGGCAGTCTGATTAATAATAATTTTTAGTACAGCTTGTAAGTGGATAATTCTGTTTAACATGTCAATAGGAGTTCTGTAGCTCCAACTGCCATTTTGTGCCCAGGTATCTGGAGCATAAGTGGCAATAATCTTCTGGGGTGGCCAGTTACCTTCACCCCAAGATTGGTGACTTCCTAAATCAAGTTTCTTTCCAATGGACCTCTTTTTCCTTTCCAAACAGTCATCCATCTATAGCATTCCTCTGCTGGGACAGGTCCTAAATATATGTTTTACCATCTCTTGGTTACAGTGAATTGTCTTGACACATGGTTCATATGATCTCCATGGTTGGAATAGGAGTAGAACAGAACCTCTTAAGGTTATCAAAGGAAACCAAACTAAATAATAGACTAACATTTTGGTTAGCATAGGTTAAACAGCATAAATTAACAAAGCCAAACTAATAACACCAAACAAATCCTAGAAAACTTATATAAGCAAGATAAAAAAATATAAGTGAAATTTTGTTACCTGGAGTCCAGTCAGTAGGAGTTACTGTTATCAAACCAGTACCAAAAACCAAATAGAGAATTGTGTATATATCTAGAAGCAAGGAGTGGCAAAGCATTACAGCATAGGAACTATCTCAGAGGTTGAAAGAGTTCATTAGTCTTGGTGGGAAGTTTATCTTTCACCGTGCATTGATCAGCCAGTCCCTCCTGTGTGGCTGAAACAGGGCCTTAGTCTCCTTAAGCTTTGGCCATGCGTAGACCAGTCAGCTTCTGGTGTGAATGGAGCAGGGCTGTTGTCCTTCTGATTCTCAAGCTTCTCGGGTGCTCCTTTTTCTTCCAGATGGTCAGCTTCAAGGGCATAGCAGCATCTGGAGAGCACTCCCAGTCCTCAGCTGCAGGAATGAGTCTGGTGTAGTGAATCCAGAGACTTATCTCTGCAAACTTTACTGCAGTTGGGGTGGATAAAATAACATTGAAAGGGCCCCTCCAAAGAAGTTTAGGGGCTGAATGTTTTATGTTTTGACCCAGACTCAATCTCCAGGCTTGAAGAAGTGTGCACCTGGGTCAAATTTACTGACAATCTTTCTCTAACCCATTGGTTGAGAACCTGTAAAGTTTTCCCTAAGACCTGAAGCTGTCGATCCATGGTTAATTTTCCTATCTCTCTTAAGTCTCCCTGTAGTCCCCTAGTAAGAGGGGGGCCTCCCATATATTATCTCAAAAGAAAAGAATCTAGTCCTCCTAGTGGGAGTGGATGTAATCCACAGGGAGTTCATCACAATGTGAGTCTCCTGACACAGCTTACCCAATTGAGCCTTACAGTCCTGTTCATCCTTTTAACTTTACCAGAACTCTGCAGCCTATAGGCAGTACATAACTTTCATCTGATATTTAAACTCTTGTTCAGTGATCCTATCACTTCTGCCCCAAAACTGTCCCATTGTCTGAGCCAATAATTATTGGGACACTAAACCTTGGAATAATTTCACAGAGAAGCATCCTAGTATCTCCTTAGTCTTTTTAGTGCGAGTGGGAAAAGTTTCCACCCAGTCAGAGTATGAACACACAAAAAACCAAAAGTTATTTATAGCCCCGTGAGCATGGTAGTTCAGTGAAGTTTACTTTCAAGTCTTCAAAAGGTGCTCCTCCTATAGTTTGGATTCCTGGTGGGAGCTTTGGCCCTTGACAAGGATTGTTGTGAGCACAAACCTCATATTATTTGCAGATCATCCAGGTGTTGCTTGTGGGCTAGGGGGCATAGAAATGTCGACTCAGAACTGTCTCAAGTGTTGTATGTCCAACATGTTTTTCTGCAAAACAGTCTGATAAAGGCTGGGGCTAGAATCTCCAGGATGGCTATTCCAGCCATCAGAAAATCTCCACTATCCACCTGGGAGAAAAAAAAATTTTTTCAGTCTTAAACCACTTACTTTCATGTTGGGAGTATGTTGGCTCCCATTCTGTTAGATACTCAGCCAGGCAGAAGTGCAGAACTTAAACCTGGGACTGGATTTTCTTCCTGTTTCTTGCAGACAGCTAACCTGTCCTCTCTGTCAGCTCTCCAGTTGCCCTGAAAAACCACAGTGTTTTCCTTTCGATGACCTTGGCAATATATAATCATAACCTTCCTGGGAGCCCACAGTGCATCCAAAGAATTTCTTACCATACATCATGTCCCCCCCTGTTTTTTCTCTCCTGAGTTAATTAGCCTACATAAGGCCTTATGAACATGAAGGGTAGAGAACGCATATTTTGAGTCTATGTAAATATCCACACAGAATCCTGCTGTCAACTGAGGTGCTTGAGTCAAAGCAATAAGTCTTCCTTTTTGTGCTGAAGTTCCCTAAAGCAGAGACTCTGCCTCGACAGTAGAGTCCAGAGTGACCATTGCATATCCAGCAAAACATACCTCATCTTTTATAAAACTGCTTCCATCTGTGAAGTACTCTGCATCAGCATCCTGAGAGGTTGGTCTGTTAGGTCTGGCCTGCTGGAGAACACTTTATCCATGACCTCAACACATTTGTGGTCAGGTTTTCCAGGTCCAATGGGCAGCAAAGTCGCTGGGTTTAGAGTTCTGATGACCTCAACGCAGATATATGGGTTTTCACATAACATGTCCTGATATGTGACCATTTTTTTCATTAGTCAACCAATAGTGTCCTTTATATTTTAACAATGTCAAAATGGAATGAGGAACTCTGAAAACCAGTTCTTGCCCATGGCCAGTTTATCAGCTTCCAACACCAGAAGAGCTGTGGCTGTAAGGGCCCATAAATAAGGTGGCCAGCCCTGGGCTACAGAGTACAGCTGTTTAGACAAATAGGACACTGGACGGTGCCATGTCCCCAGCATCTGAGTCAAAACTCCCATAGCCATTCCAGATCAATCATGGACATATAGAAAGAAAGGCTTTGTGAGGTCAGGGAGCCCTAATCCAGGTGCACTGGTGAGTACTTGTTTAATGTCCTCAAAGGCCTTTTGCTTAGATGACCCCCATATTAGAGGATCTCATTCTCCCCCCTTTGTGGCTTCATAGAGGGGTTTTTGTCATAACTAAAAGTTGGGGATCCATATATGGCTGAACCCAGTAGCCCCCAAGAATTCTCTAGTCTGATGGCAGGTTGAAGGGACTGGAATTGAGCAGATCTGTTTCTTTTGAGGCTCAGTGGTTGTTCTGTTCTGTTGCTGAGTCAGATGGTGACCAATGTATTTGACCTTTTTCTTGATAGATATGGGCTTTTAAGTCAGAGTCCAGTGCTGTCCCAAGGATGGTGTACTCGAGCCCCTGGGAGGAACTGTCATTTAGGGAAGGGAGGCATACATAGAACCTCTGGCATTTTAAGATGAAGGAATTTTTTTTGTTATCTCCCAGTGCAGGATCTTGGCCGCTGGGATTCTCCAACTCTTAATTCTAATGTAATCTTAGCAGAGACTGATGACCTGGGACATAATTTGTATAAAAGTCACCTATGTCAATCTCACTGTGGGCTGTCTGCCAAGGTTCGAGGGCAGTGGTGCGGTTCCGTGAAGGTCCCAGTGTGGCAGCCACATTGTGCTTACCTAGGTGTTGCTCTTTGACTGTGTGGCTTTCTCCTCTTCCCAGGTGGGAGCCTGCTCTAATTGTATATAGCTGCTGTCCCGCTTGTGTTTTGTTCAAAATGTTGTAGGGCCAAAGAGGCAAGGCACCGAAGATAGCAGGAAACAGTTTTTTTTGGCTGCAGCCAGGTTCAGAGGGTACAGCCTTTGCTGTAATCAATCAAACTCAGGGTTCAGGGAGTTTCAGAGTTTTATACCCAGTGTGTAAGGGGAGGGGCTCAGAAGTTCACAGTCTGCATAAGTTCACATAAAAGCAGCTTTTTCTTTCACTGTTTTGGGCAAGTTAACTCTTCAAGGACAACACCTAAGAAGGGGGAGCTTCATCTCCCCTTTCTTTCCTCCCCTGCCAGCTGTTACCATGGGCCCAATTGTAACTTATCTTAAAAATGTAGACATCTCTGTGAAGCTCAGCTCAAGGCCAGAGGCCTTGTTTGTACATTTCTTCAAAGTGCTATACTGGATATGTTTGTAAAAACTAGTAAGGGGGTGTCCAGCACCTGGAGTGCTGGTATCTTCTCGGCCAGTGGCCAAGTAAACAGGGTGACACGAAAATAGGAAGTTTATCTACATTGAACTCTTTTGCAGAGACTCTTTTGCTGACAGTCCTAAAATCAGCCATGGTGAAGATTTCTGGAGAGGCCCAGTTAAGATTTTTCAGTTGAGAAAGGGGGGTACCACTTCACTAACATCTTTTAAATTTCACAAAGAGTCACTTACATAAATATTGTCTTAGATAGTTTCCCTTTAAGATATGGTTACATGGTTATTAAAGTGACTACAATAGTTAACTTACAGGCAATTTTACTTTTGCAGCAGTTAGCAGGCACACAGTTCCCTCGAAAAGAAAATCAAAACTCAAATGACCATGCTTCTCTCCATAGGAGCTGAGGAACTAAAAGAAAAGCACAAAATATAATTTACTTGGTAACATTTAACAGTGGTTTAACCATAATTGAAAAAAACTATTAATGAGAAAAATCTATTTCCTTTACATTATTCAAATATAGAAGCTGTGGATCTGTACTCGTGTATTTTGAGGGTATGCCTCTGGCAATGCTCCATTAATGAGGCTTTTGTCACTGTATTTTACATTCAAGCAATGCCATATGGGGGTGATAATCTACCTACTTAGTCATGCTAACTAAAAGAAAAGTAAATTATTACAAGATGCCATGGTTGGATGTGTTCCCCCAAAAGCAAGGTTTGGGGAGCTATAAACTACCCAGTCTGAGGTATTTGTACAGCACTACACAATGGACTATATTATAAAAACAGACAAGAAAGGAGAAAACTATCTATGACAATAGTAGATACCCTTATTTCCACTTACCTCCAGAAATTATTTCCTTTATATGTCAAATATCTTATAAAAATTATATATTTCTGATTCATCAGGTACATTCATTTCTGACAAACATGAGAAGTCAATAGTGACCTGAAAAGGGAAAATTTATTCTTATCAAGCCCTGACTCTCTCCTTCCATCATTCTAAATTAACTGGTTTTTATTAAAGTTACTCCATTATTAAAAACTTCATGAAAAGTCAGTTCTAAAAGTAGGGGATAACAGGCATATAAATCTAAAGCAAAAAAAATCATAAAATATTGTTATTGTCTGAAGGTAGCAGCTCTGTCTTGACTGGTGTGTCCCTTACTTATGCCAGATGGGTCCTTACTTAGCCAGTTGGCAGAATTAATGGTTGAAAAAGGGAAAATAGCTCTTTATCTAAAAGATTCCTTTTCTCATCTTGTTCACTTTTCATAAGCTATAATGGCATTACCTAGGATTAAGTTTCTGATTTCTATTAATTGCCATAGAAGCCTGTATTTTTTAAATGAAATTCCTAAAACCTGCTGTAAACATTTTATGTAAAGATTTTTTTTTTCCAACAGTGGAAATATATTCCACTACATATAAACCTTCACACAGCAGTCTTAAGTAAATACATAAAATAAATGCGGCATTAGATGTATTTCTTAATTCCTGATATATACATTTACAGGCTTTTCTGTATGATGTAACTACAACATCTTATGATAGATGGATAGCGTTGCAATCATAAAAGAGCAAACTCAGACATGACACAATTGGAAAATCATTAAAATACAAGAAGAAAAATTCTTCAAAGATAAATAGTCCCATCATTAATTATGTTATTTCTCCAGGATACTGGAGCTCAGAAAGATCAACAGCAACCACTTTGAAAGGAGAAGCAGTCCCATCCAATGAAACTTTGTCCGCCAATCTCCAATTAAGGGATTCTCCAGACTGCACACAGAACAGAATCTTTTCATCACAAGACTTCACTGAAGGAAGAAAAATCACACTTTGAGATTTCATGTCAAGATCTTTAATCAAAGGGATTCAAGTGCAAAATTCAAACAGGGCACAACGAGTTGTTGTGTCGGTAATCGTGGGAATATTGTGGAAAGGGAGAAAAGACAGACAAGAACAAATGGATGCCACAAAAATCAGACAAAGCCTGCTTTGTGGATGATGGATAATTCAAATGACACCACAGGCTGCTCAGGGACAACATGAAGTCCATGATAGAGACTTACACATGCTTCAAATGAATGTCATGTATTTTTACATGTTTTCATGTTCAGATTCTTGAATCATATCTGCTGGTGTCTCAATAGTCCAGAAATAAATGAAGTAGCTCATGAAATCTGCTTTCTTCAAGAAAGGTATTTGAACCAGTCCAAGACACAGTGGAAAATTCAAAACAAATCAGCACTAGCTTTCAGTCTTCCTTCCCTTCAGCGTGCAGGAATTTGAAAGCAGCTCAAGCCAGGAGGTGAGGGTTCAAGGACACAGAGCAGCAGACGTCTAGCCCTCTCCCAGGGCTACAGTGTACTATGAATGAAGTAAGTTACCTTCTTTGGGGGACAGAGCCCAAGGGTTGGAGGTTCATTGGACTCTGTCTCACTCTAACTATAGGGCTGAGGATCATTGAAGAATTAAATGAGCCAATGTGCTCTACCATGTGTTAATCAACATTTTTAAAAAGTAAAGAGATGAGAAAGTAACACAAATAATCATCTTACTGTATTTCTCTGTGATTTATGTTTACAAAAGTTTTATTTTTTTGTTGAGATCCCTAGGTTTTTGAAAGGTAAACACAAGTTGATTTTAGTATAAATACGGTGATAAAAATAAAGACAGAAGTTATACTAGGTTTGGGAAATAGGTCATAATTCTAGTTTGTATTCCCAAGGCCTAGCAGAATGCTCAAGGAATATTCCAGAAAACCTAACAAATATGTATAAGACTAATTAATATGCTAGGGTAATAAATCTATGGATCATTGATAAATAACTATAATATTGTGTGCATGAGGCACAACACCAAGCAGATGAATAAATCCTGGTCCCAGTACTGGAAGGGCTTATAAGACCTCTTTATAGGAAAATGGGGGCATTTGCCAGCTACAGTCAATTTCTTCACTTATGATCTTCCTTCCTAACGTCAAATGTGGGGTCCCAGCATCAGGTAAACTATTCTGCTCCCTAGGTTCAGGTAACTGTAGCCTGACTGAGCCCCCAAATGTAGGGATCATTGGCTTATCACTGGGGTACACTCTACTTTTCTCCTCAAGATCACCCCTGGCTCAGGGGGACTTTCTCAGAGGCAGGACTTCTGGGAGGCCGGTGTATCTAGAGAAAGCTCCCGCACTCTGCTTGAATTCTTAAAGTCATTCAGAGCTTGCATTAGTACTGGGGAACAGATTGCAAACCAGAGAAAGAATATAGCACAACCAACACTGGACTACTTGGGAACCCTCAGGGAAATCCTGAAACTGCTCTCATTTATTTAGGAGTCCTATAGTCTGAAACCTCAATTCACTGAATCTGGATCTCACACATCCCCACCTCCAACCCTCTGAACCCTAGATGTTTCCAAGAATATTGAATAACTGTGTCTCAATAATATGGCCTACCCTTTGCAGTTTCACGGGGAAAAAAATGTCTCAGAATGCTGTTTGTCTTTGAACTGCTGCAGTTAAAACTTGATGTAGCTGACCTCTTCCTGTGCTCAAACATTCTGAGTTATACACACCTTATAAAACTGGACTAAACAGAGCAAGAGACTGTGAATTCTCTGAAAATAAAGGGAATATGTCATATTCCCTTTTGAACAGCTGGAGCCTATCATTGTGTGCTTAATTAAAACAACTAGTTAGTACTCATCTAGCAGGACCATGCTGATAAAATGGTAACTGTAGCTTCTTACCACCTAATACTTGGTATTATGGTTTGGATAGGAAGTGTACTCCCAAATCGGGGTATACTCTGTTAATTGCAGGAATATTCAGAGGTGGAATGATTATGTTATGAGAGCTATAACCTAATCAGTCCATCCTAGTTTGAATGGACTCACTGGATGGTAACTGTAGGCAGATGGGGCATGGCTGGAGCAGGCAGGTCACTGGGGCGTGCCTGGAAGGGTTCCTCTTCCCCACAGCACCTTCCCCTCCCCTCTTCCCTGCCACCATGAAGGGAGAAGCCTCCCTCAGCGGTGACCTTCTGCGATGATGTGCTGCTACACCTTGGGCCCAGAGCAAGGGAGTCTGCCCATCATGGATTAAATCTCTGAAACCCTGAGAAAATAAACTTTTATTCCTCTAAATCATTCTTATCAGGTATTTTGGTCACAGTGACCTAACGCTGACTAACACACTTGTATTACATCACTTGGCTGAGTTTTTATGTACAGGTTTTTTGAGAGAATGAGATAATAAGAATATGCATTGCCTCCTTAGGCACAGTAGGGTCACAAGATAAAGGAAATTATGCACAAAAATGGGAATTCTCTACTCCACTGGAGTCTGTAGATATGAGATATAGATACCACCAGTTATTCATTTTCTCAGTTTCCATTTGTTGTGAGCACCATTCACCCTGAAACGCTTAACACAACTACATTGCATACAATAGTTCTCAGTAGCTTGAGTTCTGTATGCATGTATGCTGTTTTATAGCTTAGGAAGCACATTCACATGTGAATTATCAAAATTGGTCAATTTTTAGCCTCCTCTTAGCTATATGCTTTATGTTTTTAGTTTCACTTTATGCTCACAATAAACCATCCAGGTATTATAATATGTCCACTCCACACACTTGAAAAATAGACCTTCTGAGAAGTTTACAGTACTAGCAAGTATGTAAACAGAACTGGAAACCAGATTTGTCCAACTATAAATTTAGAATTCTTTCCAGTATAAAAACTGGCCTCATGGTATGATCTTCACTTTAGCCTTGTGCTATAAATATAATACTATCACTTTCCAGATTCATGAATTTAATAAAGATGTGCAATAACCTTAGTGCCAAGCACCAATCTAGGCACTGAAGACACAGTTCACATCTAGGATGGAGATGGGGAGACAGGGTTTTAACCAAACATTTGTCAGCTGGAAATTGCAGTCAGCCATGCACTGTTCAGGGGAAGAATATTCCAAATGGAGAGACTTGTATGTGCAAAGCCCCGGAGACAGGGTTATGCTTGGCATATTGGAGTAATAACTGGGAGGCCAACAATTGCAGTGTTGGTAAGTGACAAATGACAGCAGAAACAGATGACAGAAAAAATAAAGACTAAATCAAAATCCTGCAGGTCCCTGAATGAGCTAAATCAATGAAGAGTTTTGATCTATTGCCGGACCCAATTAACTTGTATATTACTCCTGTAGCTGTGTGGAGTATGAAGGCCAGGGAGGGCTGGGGTTGTGGCTCAGCGGTAGAGCGCTCAACCTCACACGTGCAAGGCCCTGGGTTCGATCCTCAGCACCACATAAAAATAAATAAAATAAAAGTATTATGTTCAACTACAACTAAAAAATAAAAAAAGAAAGCAAGGGAAAAACCAGGGAGACCAGGTAGGAGGCTAGACTACAGTTCAATTAGAGAGAGGGTGGTTTAGGCTAGTCTGATGGTAGAAATCAAGTTGACTGAAGGATTTTGGCTTGAGAATGGAGAGAGCCTTGGACTGTTCTGTGCTTCTGTAGCAGAATACCACAGTCAGTGTAATTTATAAAGAACAGAGATTTCTTTCCTATAGTTCTGGAGGTTGGGAAGTCGAACATCAAGACATCTGGTATCTGGCAAGGGCCCTCTTGGATTATCTCCTGGCAGAAGGTGGAAGGGCAAGAGAGAGCAGGAGAGGGCCAAAGTCACTTTTTTAAATATTTATTTTTTATTTGTACACAATACATTTATTTTGTTTATTTATTTTATGTGGTGCTGAGGATTGAACCCAGGACCTCATACATGCTAGGCGAGCACTCTACTGCTGAGCCACAACCCCAGTCCCTAAAGTCACTTTTATAACAACCCAATTCTCACAATAACACACCCATTCTCATGATAGGACATTAATCTCTCCACGAGGACAGATCCTCCTGACCTAACCACCTTTTAAAATGCTCCCAGTCAACACTGTTATACTAGGCACTAAATTTCCAGCACATGAATTTTGAAGACACATTGAAACCATAATAGATAGGGTCGCCATTTACTGGGATGGACAAGACTTGGGGAAAAGCAGATTTGGGGGTGAAGATCAGGATTCACTACTTTAGACACACTACTTTTGAGATGACTATCATGGAAGATGTCAAAAAGCCATCTGGATGCCTGAGCCTGGGGTTTAGAGAAGAACATGTCGACATTGGAGGCATACAGGTGGGAGTTTGTCAAGGTATTGATTTTAAATGTCATAGAGGAGAGCATGCAGGGGAGTAGAAAAGAGGCCTCTTACACCCCAAACATCAGCATTTAGAGAAGAGGAGGAAAAACCAGTCAGGTAGACTGAGAAGAAGCAGACAAAGAGGGAGAAATAAAACCTCGTAAGACTTCAAGGAGAAAGCATTTCAAGGAGAGTGGTCAATTTTCTTAACCATCACTGATAAGTCAAGGAAGACAAGAATCAAGAATTCACTGAATTTAGCAGTCATTGGACAATGGATAGAGATTATTTGTCTCAGGTTCCTGAAATGAGCAAGATGAAGATCTGAGCAAGTAAATAATTGATTAACTAGACCAGATGCCATAGTGCACACCTGTAATCCCAGTGACTGGGAAGGCTGCAACAGGAGGATCACAAGTTCAAGACCAGCCTCAGCAATTTAGCAAGACCCTGTCTCAAAATTTAAAAAAATAAATAAATAAATAAAAAGGACTGGGGAGGAAGGTAGCTCACTGGTAAAGCACTTCAGGATTCGTTCCCCAGTACTGGGGATCTGGGGAGGGGGGATGGGGGTGGAATAACAGAGGTCACATTGCCAATTAGCAGTAGAACTGTGTCCAAAACCGGAACACAAGGTTTTCTGAAGTTAGCCGTGTTTCTTCAATTCCAGACCAGAACTTTTCTTCAATACCATTTTCTGATCTCATCTTTCCCAAGTGGTAAACTGTGATTTATTAAGGGGACACTCAAAGAATATTGACTTTAAACAAAAAAGAATAAACTTCAATAGAAGAATCTCAGGGCACAATGACAGACAATGGTTTAAATTTTACGATCAAGTCAAGGGCCCTTCAAATTAAATGAAATAGGCAATCACTGCAAGAGGGTGTCAAATGGACTTAGTGCTCCTCAAAAGGAATTCTCTGTTTGTTCTATTTCACAAGATGACTTTCGTACAAATAAATAAACACCCACGACCATATGTTACTACTAACTTGTAGTCAGGACTGGAATAATAGGGTGTGATTGCCCAATTTCTTTCTTTAATTTCTTCATCAATTTGCCTAATAAACGGGGAGAATGGGAATATATTTTTACTTGTGCGTTTTTAATCAAACAAATGTTTAAGGAGCCAAAGGGACAAGGAAACAGAATAGAATTTAATAGCCCCTTCTGTCTTCAATCCACAACCAACGACAACCAAAAAGCTCCGCCATCCCAGGAGTCCACTCCAGCAAGCGTTTGCTGTATGATTTTGCAGAATAGGAAGTGATGGTTTCCAAAGGAAGGTAGAGCAGAGGTGGGAAGAAGAGCAGCCAACTAGCACCAAAACAAGGCTCAGAACTGAACAGTTAGAAGTTCAGGACAGGAGGGAGGGACTGAGTGTCACAGGGTAGGTTAGGGCGGGGAAGCAGCCACTTTTCTAGGGATGAAGAAGTTAAGCAAGGAGCCTGCACCACGCAACTTACCTCCGGAGAGGCAGGTTAAGGACGCGTGGTGAAGAGCTCAGCTGTGGGCTGTAACTTTCCAACGTTAGTCAGGGTCATCGCTGGGATTTTGGTGTGTCCCTGCAAGGATGCAATGAAATCCTCGCGCCTGGTCGCTTTTTATTCCCGGCAGGAGGAGGTGGAAAGGTTCCGGGGACTCACGTAGAGACGAACGCCGGGCCCAAGTGGCTCCTGAGTTTTGCGATGTAGCCACGTAGTTAGGGTTCGCAGAAGGGGGAGGCGGAGGCGCGGCCACGCAGCCTTCGAGCCACCCTGGCCACCCGCACAGCCCCCAGCCCAGTCTCCGAGAAACTCTGCAGTAGCGGCAGCCCGCCGGAGTCCCGAGTCGGAACTGGAGAGCGTCCCATCGCAGGAACAGCGCGGTGGTCACCCATCACCGCTGCTCGCGGAGAAGCGCAGTAGGAAACGCTCTTCGCCCCCTTGGGACGGACAGCGCCCAGGGAGCGCAGCTCCCGCACGCCCCCTACTGGCGGGGCCCGCCTCGCGGGCGGGGGGTCGACCCAGCGCGCTCACCCGCAGGGGGCCGGAGAGGGGCAGTTCTGTGGATCCCTGCAAGCACCCCGGACGCTTAGTGCTTTTAACAACCATCATAAGACAAGGCCAAAGGGTTGCTGGCTCTGTGCCTCGTCTTGTCTTTGGAGGGTGCACCAACAATTCAAAGATCCTCTTCCAAATCCTGCGTTTGAGAAGGGAAAATCCAATAAAACAGAGATGGGATTCCCTCAACTTCTGTCCCAAGGAGCCAGGGAATTATGTCTAGGCCAGTTTTGTTTCTCCAACCAGAATGGCAAAATACCTGGTTTTCTTATGGTTATAAATCCCTTGGGAGAGGACCACTGCAAAGATTCTTTCTAGGGACAAGAGGGATGCAAAAGAAGTTTGCTCAGAAGTTTTAATTGGGAAAAAAGGGGAGCTAGTCCTTTTAAAAACACCGTCTGAGTTGTTTTATTTCTATGAATACATTTGTCTTTCTTTCTAGTCCTTTCTGGTCCCTTGATCCTGTCACTTCCTGGATTGAATTTGGAGATGCAAAAGTTTAAGTCAAAAGCCCTATAATTTTATAATAAAAGAAGAAAACAACCAATATTTCTTTCTTTACAGGATGACTAATAAATTTATAAATTATCTGGGCAGTTATGTGACTAATAACATTATCATTTACTGAGTTCTTACTACTTACCGGAAACTAAGAGCTTTATTTTTATAATTAAATAAGCAGCTCTGTGATGTTCTAAATATTTTACATTGATTAACACTTTATTTTTTACACTTATTTATTTATTGGTACCAGGGACTGAACCCAGGGGTACTTAACCACTGAGCCACATCCTCAGTCCTTTTTTTAATTTATATTTTATTTAGAGACAGGGTCTCACTGAGTTGCTTAGGGCATCACTAAGTTGCTGAGGATGGCATTGAACTCACAATCCTCCTACCTCAGACTCCCCAACTTCTGGGATTACAGGAGTGCACCAGACCAGCTTATTAACACTTTATATAAAACAACCTTATTAGAAGGGTAATGGTATCCCCATTTTACAGTTAAGGAAACTGAACTTACAGAAACAGGTGCCTTTCCCAAGTTCAGACAGGTAGAAATAAGTCATAAAGCTGGAGGTGAAACCCAGGCAGTCTGGTTCCAGGACCCATGTGCTCAGCTATCATGCTAAACTGCCTCAGTTAAATAAAATTAATTGATTTTATTTAATTGTCTCAATAAACCCAGAGAATTGGGTACCATTATTGTCTCCATTTTACAAACAAGGGAATTTAGGCATAGATAAACAAAATAATAGACCAGGATCATGGGGCTGGTCAGTGGTTGTTATAGTTTGAATATGAGGTGTCCCCCAGAAGCTCATGTGTGAGACATTGAAAGAAAGTTTCAAGGTGAAATTACTGGGTTACGAGAACCTTAATCTAATTGGTGCATTAATTCACTTGAATGGGTTAACTGCTTGGTAACTCTAGGCAGGTAGGGAGGTAGGGTGTGGCTGGAGGAGGTGGGTCACTATGCCTTTGAGTGGAGTTCTCTCTCTCTCTCTCTCTCTCTCTCTCTCTCTCTCTCTCTCTCTCTCTCTCTCTCTCTTCCATGTGCTGAGCTGCTTTCCTCTTCTACACCTTTCTGCCTTGATGTTCTGCCTCACCAGGGCCCAGGGCAATGGCGTTGGCCATCTGTGGACTGAGATCTCTGAAACCAGGAGTCCCAAATAAAACTTTTCCTCCTCTATATTGTTCTTATTAGGTGTTTTGGTCACAGCAGCAAAAATAGCTGAGTAAAACAGTGGTGCTGGCAAAATGAGATCAGTAAGTCTGATCATTAACCATTGAAGGGGAAAGCTGTTTTCCTACATTCAACCATACAGGGGAAGGTGGACTTCACTAGAAAATGTGTGAAGCTTTTGAGTCTTTCAAATGTGGAACTCCTGGGCTTCAGGTTCCGTCTCTCAATGTCCTTTCTCAGGCCTAAATGTCCCTTCAAATTGTGCTACCCTTCATGTATTCCATTTGTGAAGTCTATTAGTTTTCTGTTGTTGTAACAAAAATCCTGATAAGAACAATTAGTAAGAGGTTGAAGAGTTTATTTGGGGCTCATCGTTTCAGAGTTGTAGACCATGGTAGGCCAACTTCACTGCTCTGGGTCCAAGGTGAGGCAGAACATCATGGCAGAAGGGCATGGTGGAGGAAAGTTGATCAGTTCATGGTAGTCAGGGACAAAATATAGTCCCCAAGGACACACCTCCCAAAGGACACACCTCCCAGCCATGCCCCACCTGCCTATAGTTACCATCTAGTCATCCATTTAAATGATTAATTACAGTTCTCAAAATCTAACCATTTCAAATCTGAGGATTCCTGCATTGAATGTCATTTTTCCAATACACGAGCTTTTGACCCACTTTATCTCCAACCCATAACTCAATGCCACAAATGTAAAGGCCTTTGACCAAACTCAGGTTCAGACTAAAGTTCTACCATCTTACCTACAGCTTGTATGGCTTGTCCTTAGGAGAGCATAGATAGATGCAACAGCTACATGGTGGAACACATCTCAAGGTCTCATTCCTTTTGTGACCAGACCCCCAGCACACTCTGACAAGGGACAACTAGGGGCACCAAATCCTGTTTGTCCCTATTTCAGAAATAGTGTCGCTTTCTGGAGGAGAACAACAGTAACTGAAAGAAAGGCCCAGAGCATGACTATGGTCATGACCGTGTGAACAACTTGAGTTGTCTCAGTTTAAGATGGTCACTTCTTTGTCCTTGCGGAGGTGAGCCCTTTTGCATCCGATGTAGAGAGTTTTTCTGAGTGTCTGAGAGCCAATAAAGGAAAAGGACATGATCACAAAGCAGGAGTAGCAGGCAATGAGCTCTGTTTGGGCAACACTTTGACTTTCGCCCGCGGCCAGCACCGGCTTCATAAATGAAGGTTCAGAACGTGAAAAATCTCTAGGGAGTTTTGAATTAAAGAGACAGACTCTAATTACCTTTAAACCAGCTCCAGGATCGCTTCTCCTAGCTCCAGCCTCCAGCCACCTATTATGGTAGCGAGGTTTACTGAAGAGGCTAGTGAGAGAGAGAGAACACGCCAGGGAGTTGACTTTTATTGGGGAACAAAAAATTCTGGGGAAAATCCCATCCAATGAAGATTAAGGGGGGCAGTGTCCCAAGGTCAGGGGCAATGATTGGGTCTTTGGGGTAGTGGCCAGACACGCCTCTGCATGGACAAGCCCTCGGACCTGGAGAAGGGTGGGGAAAGCTCTGGACACAGAGATGTGCCTAAGTGCCTCTCGCCCAGCCAGGGAGGTAGGAGGATGGCCTCCCACACTCTGACAGGTTTGTATGCGGCAGCCACTGCCTCTAAGGTGAAGAGGGCAAGAAATTCCTAGAGTGGGGAGAGAAAACAGGATCAGAGAGGGAACTTCCATATTTAGATGATGTTCCTCAACAGCCCTGCAGGCACCTCTGTACCAATGAGCTCCAAAGGGCAGCAGTTGAAAACAGGGGTTTTATCCATACAAAGTTGATCTTATCTATACCAAGCAGATGCAGGTGCAATTTCTCAAGGTATATAAGGTAAGAAGCTGTAATTGGTTAAAAGTCTGCTTATTTGGGCTTTGTTTCAAGCACCTGGATGTGTAAAAACTGACTTGGCTGTTCACAGGTTTCTGAGTGAATCTGGGAAGAAAGCAACAGCCTCCTATATAAGGAGGCATTTTGGGGTCATTTATATACATCCTGACGACCAGATTGGAAGTCTCTCCAAATGCACAGGCAATCCAGGACTCTCCCAGGTCCAGATTGATGCCCAAGTCTCTGGATGCCTGCACACACCCAAATTCTGAGCTTTGAGGTTCTGATTTGACCAACCGTTTGGAAAGTTGATGACTGATACTGAATATAACACTTACCTCACCATCCCATCATCAGACAAAAGCAGAAAGATCTAATATGCAGACAAGAATTCATGCACATACAAAGAGAATGCATGGGAGGATATTTGACCTCCAAGAATTTGTGCAGCAGTGTGAGTTAATAGGTGTGTTGTTTAGAAGGGCCTATTGTTGTCTAACGGTAAAATAACTCCACCAGCAGATGGCGCAATGACATTAAATATTGGAGAGGATATTCTGGTCACCAGCTCTATGTAACCAAACACATCTAGATAAGGCTATGCTACATGAAGTCCAGTCACTATACTATCCAGCAGATTCCTCTAAACATCTCAGGAAATTCAGTACAACTATGAGATTCATCTCATAGAATGTGAAAATTAACAAAATCTACTTACTGGACAGCATACCCACTCTGGCTCCACAGAATCTGAAACAACTACCATTTACTCTGTATTATCAGATGTATTATCCAACATGCATATATACATGAAATATTTTTTATTATTCTAAAATTTGGAAGCATTCCAAAGCACAGGTGAAATCATGTCCAAGGGATTTCCTTTTGGAAATCTGAAAGTCTTTGTATAAGTAGGTGTAGGGGGTGAAGGAGTGACAGTCAGTCTTTCCTTTACTGTCCTTTCTATTAGCTCTTTCATGAGTGTGGGCTTATGTGCTAGGGATGAGCACCTAGGGCCAGGGGGGAGTAGATATTAACATATACTCTACTACTGAGCTCCATCTCCATCCCTTCTGTTAAATTCAGGTCTGACTTCTGTCATCAGGGGCTTTTTACACTATTTTCTCTTTAGCAGCTCTCTTCCTCCATTGACCCACCACCAGTTCTCATTCCCAAAGCGCCATTTTCAGCTTCTTATCTGTCTCATTACCACCCACACTTAACTGGACTCTTCATTTTCTTGTTCCCCCCAGACGAATTTCTCCTCTCGTTTTCCTAGTTATGGTAATAGTCTTCAATTTTTTGTTCCTCAGAATCATCTTTTCTCTCCACTGCCCACCTCCCAATTCCGTTTTACTCTAAGTTTTTTTCTATTCTGTTTCTATCAAGTGCTTGAATGGCTTCAACCAATTTTTTGAGCCCCTGCTAGATACAAGGGCTTCTGCTATAGAGGCATTAGGGCTGGTCACCAGTCTATGCTGCTGGCAGCATTGAAGCAATGCTTGTAAATAAAGTCATATATCAATTTATTGAATTTTCCCAAATCTAATTTTTAACGGAAAGAAATGGAGCTGATAAGAGAAATTCTTTTTTGCAACAAGAAATTATTTCAACCTGCCTTTAGATTTAAATATAACATGGAGGAGCTATACAAGATAGAAATTACTCAACAGAAATCAGAACTCCTTGTGTAAAGCAGGTGTGGATATTCCCCAGAGCTGTGTAAGGCAGCATTCTCTTGCTTCACTGTACACAGTGATTATCTGCAAACGTCTGTTAATATTAGTACAGGTTTCAGGAATCCACTAGCAGCCCCTCTGATTCCACAGATCTGGAAAGGGGCTGAGATCATTCTCTGTCTCTGTCTCTCTGTCTCTCTGTCTCTCTCTCTCTCTCTAGGGATCAAACCCAGGGCCTTGCACACGCAGGCAAGCAATCTACCACTGAACTATGTCCCCAGCCTCACTCATATTTTGTAACAAAAATAAGAGAGTAATCTAAGGAATATTTTTTTTTCAGATGGGATATAATTTCTCATTTTTCTTAGTGTTCAGGTTGCAGAATCACATTGGTCATGCAGTCACGTGTATACACACAGCAATAATACTGTCTACTTCATTCCACTATCCTTCCTTCCCCCTCCCATCCCTTCTCTCCCCTCCCATCACTTCTCCCTACCCAATCTAAGGTGACTCTATTTTTTTTCTCACATCTTCATACATGTATTCTGTATAACAATGAGGGTCTCCTTCCATCTTCCATGCAATTCCCCTTCTCCCTCTTTTTCCCTCCCACCTCTCTTCCCTATCTAGAGATAATCTTCTTCCCATGCTCTTCCTCCCTACCCCATTTTGAGTCACCCCCCTTATATCAGAGAAGACATTCGACATTTGTTTTTTTGGGATTGGCTAACTTCACTTAGCATAATCTGCTCTAATGCCATCCATTTCCCTACAAATGGCATGATCTTGTTATTTTTTAGTGCTGAACAATATTCCATTGTGTATATATGCCACATTTTTTAATCCATTCATCCATTGAAGGGCATCTAGGTTGGCTCCACAGTCTAGCTATTGTGAATTGTGCTGCTATAAACATTGATGTGGCTGTGTCCCTGTAGTATGCTGTTTTTAGGTCCTTTGGGTATAGACGGAGGAGTGGGATAGCTGGGTCAAATGGTGGTTCCATTCCCACCTTTCCAAGGAATCTCCATACTGCTTTCCAAGTTGGCTGCACCAATTTGCAGTCCCACCAGCAATGTACAAGTGTACCCTTTTCTCTGCATCCTCGCCAGCACTTGTTGTTGTTTGACTTCATTATGGCTGCCATTCTTACTGGAGTGAGATGGTATCTTAGCATAGTTTTAATTTGCATTTCTATGATTGCTAGAGATGGTGAGCATTTTTTTTTGTGTAATTGTTGATTGATTGTATATCCTCTTCTGAGAAGTCTCTGTTCAGGTCCTTGGCCCATTTGTTGAATGGGTTATTTGGGTTTTGGGTGCTTAGCTTTTTGAGTTCTTTTTATACCCTAGAGATTAGAGCTCTATCTGATGTGTGAGGGGTAAAAGTTTGTTCCCAGAATATAGGCTCCCTATTCACCTCACATATTATTTCTCTTGCTGAGAAAAAACTTTTTTTGTTTGAATTCATCCCATTTGTTGATTCTTGGTTTTAATTCTTGGTGCTATAGGTGTCTGATTAAGGAAATTGGGGTCTAACCCACATAATGGAAATGAGGGCTAAGGAACATTTTAAGAAATAGTGACGTCAAAGAAACTCTAATATAAAATAAATATAAAAATAAAATATTATCCTTAGATCATTACATTGCTTTATAAAACCACTTTTAAATTAGTCAGCTACTTTGTATTTGATCCCATAATTCTCTCCCAAAGCTATTTCCTAAGTCTATCTTTGGATGCTCTGTCTGATTTCTGGTTATATCTAAAGTTTACATTTCAGTTTGGTGGAAGTAATACTTTAGGCAGATCAGACATTCAGACCTTACCTTGTATGTTCATCCTGTCCCATGGTGGATGGGTGGGAATTAGAGAGGGATTCCTGAACTGATAAAGGGGCCATTTAACAAGTAGGGAGTAGTAGGGAGGGGTGCTGGTGCAGATGCTGGTCCAGCCACAGTTAGGCCCATTCCCACTAGCAAACTCCAGGTGAGCGAGCAGTGGAGTGGGATTGGTGAACCAATAACCTGCAGCAGTGCTCCATCATGGCCCACATGCCAACTTGGGCACAGCTGAGGGAACCAGGCTAAAGCATGGGCACAAGACAGACACCTGGAAAAGGACAGGTGAAGTCGCTTGGCTTTCTTTATGATCCACTCTAGCCATAGTCCTGTGTGTTACATCTTAGATTAGTACAAATGTTTAACGGAGCTCCAAAATAAAGTGCTATAAACTCCCCTATTACCCCCATCTTCTAGAATTTTCATTTACCTTTGTTAAATGTTTGGCCAAGTTCCACTTGTTCCAGGCAGGCCACAGTACTTCAGAGGTCTCTGTGTGGCCTTCTCTCCTTATACTTTCATAGAGCAAATCAGGAGAAACAATGACCAAAATTTTTCTTAGTGTTGTGGCTTTCTGGGATTTAATTGGCTTATTTTATGGATATCATTCAAACTTGGCTGTTTTTAAAATGTTACATAGTTTTGCTTTTGCTTTGTAAAGATTAAATACATGTGACATCCCCTCTTGATGCCAATCAAGTGACTATATGCCACCAATTTTGTAACTGCCCCATGCTATGATATCTGATTGCCTTGCTATCTCTGTGCACAGATTGTACCACGAAGAATAATTTCCTGACAGACATAATTTGTTTAGAAATTTATAAACTTGACTGCTCTTAGAAACAGCTAGATGTTTATGTTTCTGTCTCAATTTCACTTTAACATTTTATTTTATGTTTCAGTAATACTTAGCAGTTAGTTATAATTTAGTAAAATACATTTCACTCCTTCAGCAAGTATTTACTGAGTGTACTGTTTTAAGTGTTTTAGATAACAGCAAATGAAAAAATCCTTCCTGGACTGGGGAATCATTTGGTTGGTAGAGGGCTTGCCTAGCATGAATGAGGCCCTGGGTTCAATTCCCAGCAATCCCCGCTCCACCAAATCCTTCTTCTTTTCATGGAGTTTACATAAAATTTATTTTAATTAATGTATAATTACATGATTATATTAATTTAAAATTTCATGAGCTTGTGACACCACAATCCAGTTTAGAAGATAAGGTGAACAAACATATATATATATATATATATATATATATATATATATATATATATATATATACACACACACACACACACACATATACATATATACACACTTTCCTCTGAAAAGCTTAAATAAAAAACAAGATTGAGAAGTTTATATTTATTGCACAGGACATAGGGAGTCTTGGAGGTGTGTTTTGTTTGTGCTGGAAATTGGACCCAGGGACTTGTACATGCTGAGCAAGTGCTTTACCACCGACCTACACCTCAATCTCCTTGGAGATTTTGATGGACCTTCACAGTATTTTCTGGCTAATTTTCACAAGGTCCCTCTTTTAGTATATTTTTTTCTCACTCTGTCACTTATTTAGAATGTTCACATCTCTGATAACCCCAAATATGTGTGTGTGTGTGTGGCAGGGGTGGAATGTGGGGGGGTGGGGGGTGTTTTGGATTGCCCACCTCCAGATACAAAGTGGCCTGCAGGTGGCAGTGGTGAGCAGCACATGCAGCAAACCCAGCAAATGTCACCTCATCAGTGCTTCCCTGACCACCCTACCTGAAATAGCACCTGCTCCAGGCTCCAGTCTCTCACTCCCTTACCCCCATTTTTCTTCATAACTATTTCACCAATTGACATTATATAGTATTGTGATTATCGCCTCTTTCTTTCCACTAAAATGTGAACTTAGGTCTTTGTTCATTGTATTGAACAAGGCCTGACAACTAGTCCATATTCAATAATATATATATATATATATATATATATATATATATATATTTCCTAATCAATAATGATATATAAATATATATTTATATATCTCATATTTAATAAATATATATTTCATATTCAATAAGTATATATAAATATACTTTGAGCATCCAGCAGAGGAACACTATGTAGGATGATATACAGTTACCTGGCAACCAAATTTTGGGGTACATATTTGATCAAGTTTTATTTTATCAGGATAATTTTATGTAGTTTCTGTTCATAGCTAAAGGTACCTTACCATATCAAAAGGTTATAAAGAGAGGTGTGATGAAGGAGACTTTTAATACCCATAATGAGATAAAATAGTGTTAAATGACATACTAATGGGGAAATTAACCTAATGAAACATAGTAGGTGAGATCCACAGGAAGTGCTGATATGCTGATATCTGACTTCTAGGGATGCATGATTAAGCAATGGTTTTCCTGGATCTTACTAAACAGAATTTCCTCTGAGCTGTTTGTAAAAGATGAAACACAGTGTTCCAAATTCTGACTTGGTTTTTTCAGTGATGAGCTTGTCCTTAGTCTGTGTGCAGTCAGGCTATTCTTCTGCAAACTACAGCCACAGCAGTTATCAACCAAGTATGGTTAACACTCTAGTCTCTCTTGCAAAACACTGAGTAAATATTTGGGCTCTGGACCTATCTGTTTTTGCAAATCGTATCTCTATTTACCCGAGTGGAGGTCACAGGGCCCCACCACTCAGGGTAAAGCATACACAGCATCTCAGTTTGAAGAAGGCTAAAATATGTCACTTTTCAAGGATGAAGCAAGGTTCTTCAAGATGCCAATAAAAAGTTGGCTTTTGTACACCGTCCGTTCTGTATGGATATAACTTTGAAAGAACTATAGTGCAAATCACATTAAGGTAATAAACTTCCCTAAAACATAGATACAAATCTTATAAATGTTTTGTTGATCCTCATTCAAGGTTGCAGGGTAAAGCAAATATGGACATTAAGTAAGAAAAGATGAATTGTTTTGTGGATGTGGTAAAATTTTCCATTCTACTTACCTGCTCTTCTTTAGGAATATCTACTTTCTTTTTATTTTTCTCTCTGCAAAGATAGTTCATGACAAACTCATGAGACTTTTCCACAAACAGAGGGCAGTCCATTTTTTCTGTAGGCCTGTATCTTTCCTCAGAGGCCTACATGATTCTTTTCTTTCTAGAGCACATTCTTGTGAATATAACTTGGCCCTTTCAACTACTGCCTTAGCCCTAGAGAGGGAGTCCATCCTCCTTGTGCTCCATGTGTGTTTTTGGTCTTTGACTTATATAGTGAAACTAAAAGCACATTGTTCATAGACTCCAAACAAAACATCTTCAATTTCACTTTCCATGTGCTATTTTTGTACACATAGCAAATATTCTCACTGACAACTTTGTTGCCCTAGATGGGATATTTTTGCCATTAGGGTGGACTGGTTTTCAACGTGCCAACAGATTGTTTTCTTTCTGTCTAGTTGAAGAAAAATCAATTCTAAGGCATAAAGCTGTAAATTTAGGTTAGGTCTATACATTATTTACTTATTAGCTAAATAAATGTTTTGTTGTCAGAATTGATTTGAGCTTTTTTGGACTACCCAAAATATGTGTCTTCCCTTAGTCTACTGAAAGAAGATAATTCTTGGAGTCCTACTCTATTTGAACCATGAGTTGGCATTGAAAACCACTTACTCTAAAATTGAACTGAAAACACAAACTAATCATAAAACAATAAAAATGTAGATTCGTGAAGGACTGTAAAAGATCATGGTGAACTTTAACTCACAGAAAGAGACAGACAATAAATAAATGTAAATACATGTTCATGTAATCACACACACACACACTACTTTTTAAAATCTATAAATGCTGCTAAAACCTATCCCATCAGTGAATACTTCGATTCTTATAATACCCTGTATCTCTGTACCAATTTAAATTAAGTGCTTCATGATTGAAGCTGAGCTGAAGGCTCAGGTGTTGGGTTACATGATCTTGGGCCCCTTGGGATTAAATTCCTGTTCTGGCACAGTGACCTTGCCTATGTCATATAGCCTCTGTATGACTCTCTTTTCTCCTTCATAAGATCATATTTACCTCCAAAGCTCATTGTAAGGAGTAAATGAATGAATGCACAAAACACAAAGAACTAAATTGCAGCATGACACATCTAGCATGAAGAATATGCTCCAAATCAGTGACTCTATCAGTCCTGAAGGTCTATATCATTTATCACTGGGTAAACAAGTCATCTTCACAGATGAACTTACTCTCCATAATCAAATTCAAATTCAGCAAATATTCTGGAGCAGAGGTAAGCAAAACAGGCAAGGGACTCAGAGAGGGAATTATCAATTTACGGGAAGACCATTAGTAGTAGATGTATCTTCAAATCAGTACACAGTTGGATGTTAGGGAATTTCAAAAATTATTACTTTGATAAATAAACCCACTGACTTGTGAAACAAATCAAATTATTGTGTTGGCTTAAATAATACGTATGCTATTTTCTCAGGAAACAAACCTACAAGTGGAGTAAATTGGATTTAAGAAATATTCTTCTTTCCTGGAATTCATTAATCATTTATCAAAGAAAAAGTTGGTTCAAACATGGAGGAGAATAACTAGTTAAAATTTAATAAACCTAAATGATACTAGACAATGCAGAACCAAAGTAGGTCACTAAATCACTCCTGGCCACTTTTTTTCTCAAAAATCATCTTGTTTAGTATTATTCTAATTTAGAACTTGAGATTGTGGTTTAAAAAATAAATCTATTTCCTAAAATTCTGACCATGCACCTCAAATTCCAATCCAAGTCAGTAAAAAGGAAAGAATGCAAGTATTCCAAATCTAAAATGATATAAGAATTTTTATTTCCTCTACCTATCAACCTTTGGCATATTATATACATTGATGCTTCTAAAGAAATTGTATGAAGTCAAGAAGTTCAAAACCCAACCTGTGGCTGAATGAGTCATAACCTCAGATTCAATATATCAATACTTTATGTTCTTCAGTAAGAAGATCCATAATGACAACATGCTCTGTCTGAACAAACTTTGCTTAAACACTGTTACTGATAAAAGTATGACTTCTCTTAAGGCATGCAATCTAGTTCTATCATCATTTGATCTGTGATTGGTGGAGTGAATGTTTAAGTAATTTCCATCTAAATTAGACAATCAAGTTTTCCTTTTTCTAGGTGGCATCATAGATTATAGTTAGTTGCCACAGATGATTTATTAAAAAGAACTTCTACAACTTGAACAACTCATTTCCCATGAACCAAATATACCAATAATGATCACTCTTACAATGGTATGAAATGAAATTACTATTTATAAAAATTTTATATCTAAACCATTCAGTAATTGATAAACCTTATAAACATTCACCTAATATTCTTTGTGAATCAGACAATGCATTCAGTGTATTTATCCCATTGAATCCTGGGAACAGTCCAAATAAGTAAATAATAGCACTAATTTTTAATTCTAATTTGTTATATATGACAGCAGAATGCATTCCAATTCATATTACACATATAGAGCACAATTTTTCATATCTCTGGTTGTATACAAAGTATATTCACATCAATTCGTGTCTTTATACATGTACTTAGGGTATCAATGTCCATCTCATTCCACTGTCTTTCCTACCTCATGCCCCCCTTTACTTCCCTCTTACCCCTAAAAGCACTATTTCCATTCTACCAACATGGACTATAAAACCAAGAGAGGTTTAGTAACTTGTACTGAGTGGCACAGCTAGTAAGGTGTGGAGATGAGATTCAAAGCCCGGCAGGTGGACTCCAGAACCCTTACCAATTAATGTCTGTACTCTCCAATTGGATTATATTCTCCTTAAAATCAAAGGCAAAAAACTAAGTCATCTTTTATATTCAAATCAAAAAATAATCAGAGGAATTGTGTGGGGTTTAGCTCAGTGTAGAGTATGTGCCTAGCATGCATACACTAAGCCCTGGGTTCAATCACCAGCACCCATCATCATCATCATCATCATCATCATCATGTAATCACTAGCACAGAAAACAAATCATTGTGAGTGATCAATCATTGCAGATTTTCATTACAAATTTAGAGTAGATAATATGTGACTATGTTCAAAATTCTAAAGATACTAAGTATACAGAGTAATGAAGAATTTCTCCCAACCCTGTCCATCATCATCTCACCCCATACCTTTCCATAGAGATAAACACTGGCTAAAATTGACCTGCACTCTTGAAAAGTCCATCCAATGGAAGTGCTCACATGTATGTTGATACATTCTATTGTCTTTAAAAATCACAAATGGTAGAATGCTTTTTCCTTTTTCCTAACAATATGTTGGATATTGCTCCATGTGACTAAATTAGAGTTTCCTCATTCACTTAAAAGATAGTTTCATATTCATCCATATGGATAGTCAATCATTTCTTTAATCATTACCTTTGTTGCTTATTTTTGTGGCTTAGGAGTTCTGAGAAGTATTAGAAATTTAAACTTCAAAGAATGACTTTCAGCCCAATTGAAGTCATCAGATAAATATTAAATATTTTTATATGAGTTGCTGTGGCCATAAAGATGAGTTTAAATCTAGTGAGATCAATATGACATGTATGTGTATAACACAAAGTCACTATCAATGCTATGAAAGAGGTAGAGCTTGCTCCCAAGGTTTTGGCACGGGTGGGGTGGGGAGGGGGGAATCATAAAACAAATTTTAAGGACATGTACAATTGTGACAGCCAGAGAGCTAGCAGTCTTTCTGAAGCCCAAACGGGCAGAAGGAGCTACATTGAAAAATGAAAACCTTGATCACAGATAGGACCATATGGTGCACAATAAGGAGATGTTATGTGATTCAATTTGGTTAGACTAGAAGGTATAGGAAATACGATCCAGAGAGAAAAAACAGCAAGGATAGGAGGAGACATTTATGATATTTACATTCACTATGATGGGAAGTAGGGAGTCACTGAAAGCTTTTGAGCAGATGAATGTCATAATTGGAGCTACATTATAGGAAGATTAGCAAATGGTTGGAGCCGGGTGTGGCACATGCTGTGGCACATGCCTATAATGCCACAGCTGGGGAGGCTGAGGCACGAAGATCATGAGTTCAAAGCCAGCTTCAGCAAGTGTGAGCCGCTAAGCAACTCACTGAGACCCTTCTCTAAATGAAATATAAAGAAGGGCTGGGAAAGTGGCTCAGTGCTTGAAGGCCCCTGAGTTCAATCCCTGGTACCAGAAACAAAAAACAAAAAACAAAACAAAACAAACAAATAAACAAACAAAAAACACCGCCAAATGGTTTGGAGGAATGACTGGACTGAAGGAAGGGAGATCAGGTAGCAGACTTTTAATTAGTTACGTGATATGATGATATGATTGCATTAACTGAATAGTAAGAGGGGAATATTAAGGAACAAAGAAAGGTAAATCTGATTTTGGTAGATACACTTTATTTTGATAATTATTGATTAGCTATAGAATGTGAACATTTATCTGTTTTCAAATCAAAACATAAGCTTCCTTTGTAAAGAATTAGATTAGAACATTAAAATGTTAGTATTTCTTTCATGCTAAACATATTTCTCCCACTTTTATGGTTTATCAAAATTTAGCCGGACAATGGTGGAGCATGCCTGTAACTCCAGTAACTCAGGAGGGTTACAAGTTCAAGGCCAGCCTCAGCAACTTATTTCTCAAAATAAAAAATAAAAAGGGCTGTGAATGTGGCTCAGTGGTTAAGCACCTCTGTGTTCAATCCCTGGTACAAAAAAAAAAAAAAATTTAATTGGTGTCAGAGGAGGGAATGAGGGATAATCCAAAATAGGGACATCAATAATAGCGATAATGCACGATTATAAATTATCAATAGTTGATGGTGGATGTCCTTTCCCAATACACAAAGAAGCTCTAGCGACAGGGCAGAGATGATGGCCCTTTTCTAATATCGCATTTTGCCTCTTTTCCTTCAGCTTTGCTTCTAGTCAGGGAGAAAGATTTTCCTAGCCCCTGCCTCTGCATCCAGAGGTAACCAGATGGAACCTCAGGAAAAACAAGCGGGCTCTTTGCTCATTTTCCCTTGGTGGCAGCCGGTTCTACCAGTCAAAGAGACAAGTCGAGCTCAAGAGCTCATTGAGAATGGAGGTCAGAGGGTCACAGTCAACCCAGAGGGACAAGAAGGCCCTTTCCAGTGTCATTCATCCTGGGACTACTGAATTGGGTCATGGTGGGAGGCAAAGTCCTGCCACAGCCGCAGGTTAGAGAGAATGTTGTCACCTCATCCCTGGGCTAAGAAAGGTCTGTGGGTCATTTAGGTTATGGCGGCAGGCCCCATCTTAAGGACAGGCAGAGTTTGCTCGGGTGGACTTGGGATCTGTGTTTGCTCTCTCTGCTGCCTACGGGAAGAGGTTGCAACACGCAGCTCCCCGCCTCACCCCCCCCCCCCCCAAAACAGTGGCTAAAGCTTCACCTGCTCTGGGAGATTTTTGGATCACAGGGAGAAGTTTGAGCTGGGCCAAAAAAGGAGGAGCTTAAACCGGGGTGCAAAATCTGGGAACCTGACTGAGCACAGGTTGGGGCCAGGAGGAGGAAAAAGAGACGGGAAAGAGGTGCCCACCCTTCCGGTAAGGAGACCCCGTGATCAGCTCCCTCCAGTAGCCATCGCGGCCAGCCCTGGACCTTATATAAAGGCACAGGGGGAGCCCAGGAGTTCACAGCGCTGACAGTTCAGGGCTCGAAGCGCCAGGCGCCCCAGGCATCATGGGTTTGTCCCTACAACCCCGGAGTTTAATTCTGTACCTCTCCAGCCTTCTCCTGTTCTCTCCAGCATGCCTGGCAGTAAGTGTGCTGTTCATAAAACACCTTCTTTTAAACAGAAAGCCGAAACATAAGAAAGCAAATGGTGACTAGTGACATTTCGTACTTTTCTCCTTTTAGTATGTGGCTACCAGAGACAACTGCTGCATCTTAGATGAAAGATTTGTAAGTAGCGTTTATGTTTCTTGCGTTCTGTTGGAGAGGGGAGGAAACAGGAGCAATTCTTCCACAAATACCGTTTAATGTTTTAAAAATATCGTTGACCTATTAATTTTTTTTTTAATGGATAGGTTTTAAGTGTTGCTCTTGTTCAAATGTCTGGTCCCTTGCTGCTTCTGTTTGCAGGGTAGTTATTGTCCAACTACCTGTGGCATCGCAGATTTCCTATCTACTTACCAAAGCAATGTAGACAAGGACCTGCAGAGTTTGGAAGACATCTTAAATCAAGTTGAAAACAAAACAACAGAAGCCAAAGAACTCATCAAAGCCATCCAGATCAGCTATAATCCAGATCAGCCAAAAAAGCCAAGTGAGAAACTAAGGACTAGGGGCCACCTGAGAAAATTGTTCAAGAAGTTCTTTTGTTGTTGTTTTGTTTGCTTATTTTCTGGTTTTGGTCTCCTCTTACAGATATGATAGAGACTGCCACCCAGAATTCCAAGAAGATGGTAGAAGAGATTATGAAATACGAAGCATCCATTCTAACACATGACGCTAGTATTCGGTAAGCATTTTGGCTTTCCTTTGCTCTCCAAGACAGATTTAGTTTTGATTACTATAACATGTTTCAGTGAACGTCTTTTTAATCTTTTTTTTTTTCATTTTAAATGTCCAGTTGACATTATGTCTGTCTTTGACCCAATGAGCTGGGAGGTTTTTTGTGTGTGTGCAATATGAATTATAGTGGATTATAATTGCTTTTATTTATTTCATTGGGGATCAAACTCAGGGCTTCGTGCATGCTAGGCAAGCAATCAAGCACTGAGCTACATCCCCAGTCCCAGTAATTGCTTTCTAATAATTACATTGGAGAAAGGTGTTCTAAATATATTTAAATGTTTAAAATCTAAATGTCCCTCACCCCCTACTGGTCTTACAGTGTAAAAATCATACACATGGGCATTTGGGTGTTGAAATTAAAATTCTCTTTATAAAAATGTCAACAAGTCAGTGGTAAGAAATTATCAAGCAGAGTCATAAGAAGGATCATGACTACTAAGGTAAATTATATTGAAGGGGAGTCAGAAAAGAAATATCTTAAGAGACTTAACAAACATTGTAAAGCAATGTGTTGATCCTGGCACAATGAACCTACAGTTATGTATTTTCATCCTATCATGTGGAAATAAAATACCTGTTCCTGGCTTCCTAGAGTCACATAAACTTTCTAACCATAGAATCTCAGATAAAGTTGTAGTTTCTTCACCATTTTTTAAAGAAAATTGATCTCAAAATTCTGAGAAACTGAGATCTATGATGTCTGGGAAGAAGTGGCCCAGGAGAGATTTTTGCCTCTTTTTGATATCAGAAGTCTGTTGTTGTGTTTATTGTCACCAATATAATTTGCATTATGACTGCCCATCATTGAAGTTAAGAAGACCATTGTGCAGAAATTGTCTAAGAGTAGAGAAAGAGGGTGGTCCAAGAGTTTTTCTTCCCTTCTGTTTTTCAAAGTTAGAAACAGAGGTTTATGCACAGTAGATAGTTTTCTATCATTTCTGAATATTTATAAGCAACCCTGTGAGAAACTGCAAAAGCAGCGTTTTTACTTCCCCCAAGCTTTTTCCAGACCTGTGTAACTGGAAACACTAAGAAAGATAGGAAAGTGTCTAGTTGTATATTTTATGTATGGTAATACCCAAGATACCTTTTGCAAGTAAGTTAGAGATGGAAGCCCATTAATAGGTCCTTGGTAGATTACCAGGTGAAAATGGATAACGCTTCAACAACACATGGGAATTACTGAGCAGAACTGTCCCTGCTTCCAAATGGCCAGGAGGTGTCTCCCTTAACCAGGCCCATCTCACGTGGCTGTTACCTGCTCTCCTTTAAGCATAAACTGAAAATCAGAACGACCACTTAGTGATGACCTTTGTATATTGATATGGACTTTGTTATTTGTGTTCAGAGTTGAGACTTTATGTCTGTTTCTGGATAAAAAGATTCTGGCAAAAAATTGTATTCCTGTTTTTATTACTTGGGGAAGCGGGTGTGGAGTTGATTTCCTTGCCCAAAAAGCTTAGCATTTTAATTCATTTCAATTTATTAACATAATTTTGCAAATTTCCCCAAAAGGGAAGTCTTAAGAAAATAAGATAGTAGTTCTAAGAGAAAATACAAAGTTACTCCAACGAAAGGAATGCTTATCTTTTATTATCTCGTTGTTTACTTTGTAGATTTTTGCAGGAAATATATAATTCAAATAATCAGAAGATCCTTAACCTGAAACAGAAAGTAGCCCAGCTTGAAGCCAAGTGCCAGGAGCCTTGCAAAGACACAGTACAAATCTATGATACAACTGGGAAAGGTAAATGAGAGGTTTATATTGGGATCATGTTCATCAAAGCAAATAGACAAAGTAAAAGGGAATGTATAGGAATAATGTAGAAAGTGTCTAGCTTTCCCCTCCACTCTTCCCCGCCTTCCTGTTTTTGGGGGGTGGGGAAGTACTGGGAATTAAACTCACGGGCACTTTACCACTGAGCCACATCTCCAACCCTTCTAGCTCCTTTTCTTTCCCTCTTTCTTTCTTTCCTTTTTTTCCTCTTTCTTTCTTCCTTCATTTCTCTCTCTCTCTCTATCTCTCTCTCTCTCTCTCTCTCTTTCTCTCTCTCTCTCTTTCTTTCAACAGGGTCTTGCTATGTTGCTGAGGCTAGTCTAGATCTGCAATCCTCCTGCCTCAGTCTCCTGAGTCTCTAGGATTATAGGCATGCTGCTCCTTGCCTAGTGAGTATCTAGCTCTTAAAGTGTCTAAGGATTCCAATAGTATAGAGTATTCTTGAGTAGCAAACAATAGTTTGAAAGGACTGATGATGTAAGAATGTACATAATGTAAATTATATTCCTCTTGGGAAATGAAGAGTTGAAAACAGGTTCATTTCATCTCATTTTTGAGGCTAGCACAATCTTACCTGGATTTAAAACCACAGTAAATGTTTCTTATTTTCCCTTTTCAGATTGTCAAGACATTGCCAATAAGGGAGCCAAAGAGAGTGGCCTTTACTTCATCAAGCCTCTGAAAGCAAAGCAGCAGTTCTTGGTCTACTGTGAAATTGATGGCTCTGGAAATGGATGGACTGTGCTACAGAAGGTAATTTTCCCCTTTCATCTGTGTTTAATAAATGTACACATTGGTGCTGCCATATGACAGATGCTTGTCAAAGTACCTTGTGAACATTAAGTTACTTAACCCTCAGGAGGGAACTGAGGATGATAGGTAGAGTAACTTGCCCCAAATCACATAAGTAATAAGTAACAGAGTGAGGATTTGAATCCAGGCAGTGTGGTTTCAGTGTCTTGGCTTTCACTCAATATGGCTGGTATCACTGCTGCAGATTTATGATGGCACATAAGCAAAGTCCTTTGGTCACAAAAAAATAGAAGAGACCTCTTTCATCAGATATATTAAGACCAAGGACCGCCATCATAAGAAGAAGAGCCCCCACCCCAGAAGATACAGGTGGGCTACTCCAAGGCCTCTTGTGGCCTCTGCCAGTCACTGGGAGCCACTGAGGATCCTGGCTCCCTTGCCTTATTTACTTCCTGCCACTGTTAAACTACTGGTGCAGGGGCACTCAGAGGGCTGCATTCCACCATCAGCACATGGAATCAATAATGTCTAGCTCGAGTTCTGAAGTCCTCCAGGGGTCTTTTTTTTTAAAAAAAAAAAAAAAAACCTACCACTAGTTCAGAATTCACCATGTACTGAGCACTCTTTAAAGTGTTTCATTAATATCTATCATGAAATCCTCACAGCAACCCTAAAAAGCCCGATTTGATAGATAAGGAAACCAAGGCATCTTGCCCATGTCACTTCATTGCTAGTCAATACACTTATAACCTCCATATTTTTGACAGGATGTTGATGATATTTTCTTGACATGCACCAATATCTGTTCTCTCCCCTTGTGCCATTCTGTAATTAGAGACTGGACGGCAGTGTGGATTTCAAGAAGAACTGGATTCAGTATAAAGAAGGATTTGGCCATCTCTCTCCTACTGGCACCACTGAGTTTTGGCTGGGAAATGAGAAGATTCACTTGATAAGCACACAGTCTCAAATCCCGTATGCACTCAGAGTGCAATTGGAAGACTGGAATGGCAGAACCAGGTACTGTGCAGAAAGAACTTTAAGGATTTTTTTTTTTTTTTGTAGAGGTCATCCATACATGTGCCCTTTCCAACTCTCAATAGATGGATGGCAAAAAACAGCCTGGTATATGTGAGGAACAGTTTGGTTCTTGGGCAGTCCAAAGAGGAAGGTTCTCTTTGTAATGGATCTGAATGTTTTTGTATAATTTACTTACCCTGGAAACATTCAGAGCAATAGCTAATTGCTGAGATTTTAATAGGTACCAGAAAATGAGCATGATATTAAATCTAATTTAATCAAAATGACCATCCCAAAAGCAGGTATCATTATTAATCCCACTTTATCAACTAACATTGCTGGTAAATGGTAGAGGTGGGTTATGAATTCAGGAAGTTTGACTTCATGAGTCTCCTGAATGAAAGTGAATTCAGCCTCTTTAGATTTCCCATTTGTTTAATAACCACTCATTCTGTCAGCTCCTTGGTTATCATAAAATAAAATCAGCTGGCTCCCTTGGTGATCTACAGCCCTCTCTAGACTTAGAGGTACCTGAGAATTTTGAGTTTGTAGACCTAATTCAAGTGAATAAAAACATTCAACCATCTTACTATGTTTATGGAATAATGAAACAGATTCTGTCTCTAAACACAAAGATTTGTTATAGTTGTTTTTTTTAACTCTTCAGGTGGTATGAAAGTACTATAGTCAGTAGACTTTTTCCTATAAGATCATCTCCCTTTTTCCTAGTATTGTAGATTAGGGAAGAAGATAAAATATTTTCTGGAAATCTCTGTTCATTCCTGAGACTCATTATTCCCTCCACTCCATAGAATTTGATTTCTTTCCCAATTTTTCCCAGTGGAGAATCTCTCTCTGACTCCTGTAGCTCATTTTTTGTGGACTACACAGGTACTGCTTAGTTTCTATGATGTCCTAGATAGCCCTCCTTCTTGCCTCTGCCCTACTGCCTTGGGAAAGAAGACCCTGTTTAGACCTTACCCTTCAGGTGGTATGAATGGGTAAGGGAACTAGCTGTATCTCCTTCCTGAGCATTAACTCATGCTCATAATCAGATCATTAGGGTGATCTATGATAGCATTGTATGCAAGGCTAAATACTAAAATAGAAAGGGAAAATATGAAATTAGTCAAATTTTGGTTTTATTAGGAACCTATCTATAAGTAAAAAAGCATTCAAATAAGTGAAGTGTTTACTTTTCACTGAGACTCCTTGAAGTCTTCTAGACCCTTCCTGAGCAGAGTTGCTGAACTCTGAACTGGTTCACACATTTGTAGAAAACTCTTCTCAATGTGCCTATTTGTCTTAAGAAACAAAGTGACAAAGCAGCTGCCTGAGGGAAACAGGACCTTCTGAACTTCCTGAGGAGGCTTAGGATGTGATGTCTCTATTTCCTTCTTCACAGTACTGCAGATTATGCCATGTTCAAGGTGGGACCTGAAACTGACAAATACCGCCTGACCTATGCCTACTTCATTGGTGGAGATGCTGGGGATGCCTTCGATGGCTTTGATTTTGGTGATGATCCTAGTGACAAGTTTTTCACATCCCACAATGGTATGCAGTTCAGCACCTGGGACAATGACAATGATAAATTCGAAGGCAACTGTGCTGAACAGGATGGATCTGGTTGGTGGATGAACAAGTGTCATGCTGGCCACCTCAATGGAATTTATTACCAAGGTACGGCTTTCTTTCTTAGGTTCCAAGTGAGTGTAGAATATGTACATTTTACAAAGTGTAATAAATAGATACAAAGTAAAGAGGAATAATTGTAAGGATAGTAGGTCTTTTATCATATAGGTCTTTATTTGAAACCAGAATTGGAAAATACCAAGACTGTGCATAAAATAGGACAACCACCTACTGCAAAATACCCAGTGGTTTGTCATTATACCTAAAACTATCACCATCAGACTTGAAACTTTGGGTTACAGTATCTCCTTTAGACATACCATATATGTGATCTGGATGGGCTAACATTACCATATTTGTACTTATTAGCACATTAGCCTGGCTCAGCTTCCCGTGAATTATATGTATCAGATACAACCAGTGAACAGTGGGTAAGTGTCTAAAGAAGTGGAATGAAGGAAAGGAAAGTACTATTAAGGGCAAGGATTCATGAATGCATGAGAAAAGTCATGCTTAGGGTTTGTAGACACTTATTTTAGGATGGGGTAGGCTATGTTTTCTATAAGGGTGGAATGATTTGGACCACTGGTTTGACTTACTGCTCAGCAGTTATGCCTGGGGAGGCCCTACAAATGGATCCTAAAGGATTCATTAGCAAACATAGAATATGGCTACTCATCTCATCTACTTATAAGCAGCCTTATCTCTAGTAGCCATTGTCCTACAGCCAACTTTAAATCTTCTCAAAGATTCTTTAAAGTAACTTGGTTTCTCCCAACATTTTTATTTATTTATTTTTTTACTTGGAGAAACCAATATATCTTTGCACCAGGAGAAACTATGTTTGGAAGAAACTCTCTAGGAAGGTGCTTGATCCATATGACTCAGGGTAGCCATGTAGACAGACTTTAGTCCACTCCAGTATTAGACTCAACCATCCCCTTACAAAATCATGAATTCTGGTACCTAGGAACAAGAAGGCAAATTAATCTAGTCACTATAGAGATTATAATAAAGATGAAAATAACATTCCAGAACCATTTTCTAAAACCTCTTTTCAATGAACCAGTAGAATCGTGTTGTCCCATAACCACAGACTACCTGATCTGGAATCTTGGGGATCCTGCATTCTAACCAGCCTGAGGAAAGACTGTCCATAATAGCTGAGTCCAGGATGGTGAAGCTTAGGGAAAGAGAGAGACCAAGTAGGGAACTTTGTTCTGGCTCTATTAGCAGTGAATAAATTTAGAGAATGGCTGTGACCATGAAGCATGCTTCAGATAGACAGCATTGTCAAATACTAAATTTAATTATAAATTGAGATTTTAGGAATCTTTAGAGACACTTTTAGTTAATAGATAACACTTGCAAACTTGATGAAACTGGCAATGCACATCACAGTAGACATTTCTTCTTAGACTGTCTGAGGGAAGCAAATGCAAGAGTAATGATTTGTGTGTCCACTACTCTTTTTAGGTGGCACTTACTCAAAAGCATCTACCCCTAATGGTTATGATAATGGAATTATTTGGGCCACTTGGAAAAGCCGCTGGTATTCCATGAAGAAAACCACCATGAAGATAATCCCATTCAACAGACTCTCCATTACAGATGGACAGCAACATCACCTGGGGGGTGCCAAACAGGTCAGGCCAGAACATGATGTTGAAATAGAAGATGAATAAATCATTTTTCTCAGAGATGGTAGAGTGATAACTGTTAATTTCTATGGACTCACACAATGTTTCAGACATTTTCTGAAAGTCTTTTCCTATCTTCCTTTACTGTATTTTTTAATTTTAATTATTCTTAAAAGGATATTTGGGCTTCAATGAAAAAATAAAAATTCACATCAGACTGTATTCCCAAATTACTGAAATCAGAGTTATTTTAAAAATTGCTTATTTGAGGAGATAACATTTGGACTTATTTCCTAAATATATAAAAATAAAACTATGGCTTTTTTTTTGCCTTGTTATGATTATTTGTCATTTTATTTTGTTGCTTTTTTGGGTTTTATTATTTCATAAATATTTTTGTATGTACTAATAAAATAGGAGAAAATTTTAGAGTTTCAAATGCCTGAGTATGTTTTCATGTATATTACCCCCAAATCAGTCATATTTAATTCTTTTTTAAACAGAGAATTATATCTTTTTTAATATATTCTTTTGTTTTGTTATATATTCATAGGCTGGAGACGTTTAAAAGACCATTCAAAAGTGATTTGCTTTTTTAAAGGACTTTATCTGAACAGAAAAATATAATATTTTTCCTATGGGACAATGGACTTTCAAAGCCTCACTTCATATTAAGAGTAAAACGAACTCACGTTGAAAACTCCATTAACAGTTTTGTGCTGGTGGTAATTTATCTACATGCATTTCAATAAACATTTTGTTTCCTAAGACTAGACACATGATATCTTTTATTGAACATTAAAAACCATCACTTTTCATCCACTTAGTCATTACAATTGAACAGTCATCAGTTTTTGCTGAACTCACCCTTGATGCTAAACATTGTACCTGCCTGGGGGAAATTACAGAGGAAATGAAGTCATGGCTTTTCTCTTCAGGGAATATGAGACACTTGAAGTGCTGTAACCCAAAGTGAAAAAAATTGATATAAGAACACATCAGGTAATTCAGGTACATGGGACCCAAAGAGCAGCTGGCAACAGAAATCTGCTGAGGGATTCTTCCAGCAGCAGTGTTGAACTTCAAATACAGGCCACCACATGGGTTCAATCAGAGAGACCTACAGTTCAGAGCAAAGCACTGTGAGGAACCATCTGCTCAGTCTCTCACTGATGAACCAGGAGGGGAGGGGAGTGGAACCATCTCCTCATTCCAAATCAGAGATAATGATACTTTAGCAGCTTGAATTCAGAAGCTGCTGACTATTTAAGGAAGTTCATAAATCTGTGTAACTTGACATTTGGTTGACTGCGTAAAGCTCTAAACTGATTTTATGAAGGAAGTATCTAATTGATCTGAAGTCCTGAGCTTTGGCTTTGAATTGTCTTCCTTCCCACAATTTCTTTCCTAATTCACTCATTTTCTGGTTCTCACAAGTCCTGATTTTAAAATAATCTTAGAGGAAGTAAAAACAAAACAAAACAATAAATCAACTTCTAGGTATACAAACAAATGCTGTGACTCTGGAAAATCGGAATATGGATGGGGGGAAGTGGGGATGGGAATGGGAAAGACAGTAGAATGAATTGAACATCACTTTCCTATGTTCATATATGAATACAGGACCAGTGTAACAACCACAAGAATGGAAAGTTAGATTGCATGTGTGTATGGTATGTCAAAATACATCCTACTGTTATGTATAACTAAAAAGAACAAATTAAAAATGAAATAAGAACTTAGATTCATTGTTTGCAGTATTCATTTGTCTATGCATGCACAGTGTTCCTTCAACTCCCATTTATTGAGTACCTTCAATGCACTAGCTCCTGTGCTAGACATTACGGGTGTGGCACAAAATGTGCTCGACATCTTCCTCTCTCTCAAGCCTATTCTTTTCCATCAGTTCTTATGTTCCAAAAAGACAGGGACATCCTCTAGGCTTCCTCATTCCCTCCTCCTTCATGTCCACTGACTGATCTGTCTGTCAAGTCCTAAATATTTAGTAGAATCCTTTCCTTCTCTATAGTTCTTGCCTCTAGTCAACAAACACATCTCACGCCAGAAGAATCGCAATAACCTGCTTCCTGTTCCTTCTTGCCTATTCCACCTGGTCATGCTCCACACTATTTCTAAAATCAGAATGCAGAGTCTATCTACGCTTCGTGCAATTACAAAATCTTTTAGAGTATCAGTTTGATCATGAATAGAAATAGTTATATATTTCAAAGTTTTAGTGCAATAATATCACTCCTGTGATTTATCCTAAGAACAGTTAAAAACATTTTTTATTTATTCTAATTAGTTACACATAACAATAAAATGCATTTTGACATATCATACATTAATGGAGTATAGCTTCTCATTCTTCTGGTTGTACATGATGTAGAGTTACACTGGTTGAGTAATCATATGTGCATGTAGGGTAATAATGTCCAGTTCACTCCACTATCATTCCTTCTCCCATACCCCTCCCCTCCCTTCGATCCCCTCTGTCTAATCCAAAGTACTTCCATTCTTCCCCCACCCCATTTTGAATTAGCACCACATATCAGAGAAAATATTCAGCTTTGTTTTTTTGGGGATTGGCTTATTTCTCTTAGCATAATATTCTCCAATTCTACTCATTTACAAGCAAATGCCATAATTTCATTCTTCTTTAAGGTTGAGTAATATTTTATTGAGAAAAAAATATATATATTTTTTTGTTTAAGAAGCCTGGGGATGTAACTCAGTGGAGAGGAGGTGCTTAACATGCACAAGGCCCAGGGTCCAATCCCAGAGCCCCAACCCTCACAAAGAAAAGAAGAAAAGGAAAAGAAACAGAAAAAGGAGAGAAAAATAAGAAAATATTATATACAGCAATATAATAATAGTCATAACTTTAATGACAATGAGAAATTTAGAAAATATTAACAGTGGAAGAATGAATAAGTAAGACATTTTATTAGTACAATGGAATAGAATATAATAACCACATAGTAAGAATAATATCTATATCAACATGGAAACATTTACAAAATAATAAACAAAATTTAAAGATGACAAAATAATTCTACAATGACAATTATGTAAAAACTGTACATTTTGAATAAAATATAATCTTGACATATGCACATTATTTGTACATATTTGTTCTTCCCAATCTATTATATAAAATGTAATGAAATAATAAATAAATTACCAACATTTCTGATTTTTTATAATCACCTGTCTGATGCTTCTTCTGATATATTAATTATAACAGTCTTTCAAAATAGTTTTGAAGTACCCCATATTTGTGAGTGTCCAAAGTACATATTTGCTCTACATATTGGATAATCTATCACTGATAGAAAGGGAACAGTAATTTTTTCTTTAGACTTCCCCATATTGTTTGGATTATTATAATGAATATAAATTTTAATTTTGCAGTTAATTTTAAAACTCAGCAAGGTAGAGAAAAATAGATTAACTTCAAATTTATATTTAGATATCAATATATAATGGTGAGCATTGAAAGACTATAATTTAAGGAAGAAAGCATGAGAAATACTTCCAGACTCAATTGGACCAGGTCTTCACAAATGAAGTAGGAATTGAAAGGCTTATCTTGATAAGAGAACTTTTAAAAATCTACTTTCAAGGGGGCTGGGATTGTGGCTCAGCGGTAGAGTGCTCGTCTAGCACATGTGAGGACCTGGGTTCGATCCTCAGCACCACATAAAAATAAATAAACAAAATAAAGATATTGTGTCCAACTACTTCTAAAAAATAAATATTTTAAAAAATCTACTTTCAAGAGTAAAGAAGAGTTTGGGAGATTATAGATTCTTTTTCTTCACAATTTCTCAAATCTCAGAAAACTATTGCTCATCTCTCCCCTTGACTTTCTTAAGCATACAAAAACTTGAGTCACTGAAAAATAGACTAAATGCAAACCGGATGTACAAGGTCCAACACTTTCATAAACCTGCAGGGGGAAATTTCTGAAAGAAAAATTCTGATGCATAGACATTAAGTCATGCAGCAACAGGGAAAAGATTTTATATCAAAAGACAGAATCAATTGGCCAAGTATCAATTTTTTAAAAATATACCTCTGAAGTGCTGTAGCTTTTTCCAAATTTTGTTATGTTTAATAGTTATATTTTATAGATTATGTTTCAGATGTGTGGGTGGGTGAAAAATGAGTAGGGAATGAAGAAATGTAAGTGTTCATGGCATATTTGAGATCTTTCCCAGATCCTACATTCTTTCACTATAAGATTGTTATAAACCGGACAAAGAATGTATGGTAAATATATTTGGTTTATTCCAATGGTAAGAGAGAATATTTAGCTGTGGGAAAATGTGTCTACCTGATAGTTTCTTATCAGTTTGATTTAGCTCAAAAAAGAGCCAGGATAAAAGTTAAAGATAGTAAATGAATAGATGAGCAACAATAAATTCTTGAAAGAGGCCATGCGTGAGAGAAAGACTATATTTCCTTTACCTCTTTGGGGTGTGGCAGGGAGGGACATATGCACACCCTCAGAAGCACCCTCCTAATACACAATTCTCATTGTTCTGTGCTGAATTAGTCTCTTGATTGATTGATTAATCCTAATCTATTTAAATTTCCTTCCTTTCCCCTTCTCCTCTGAATAATCAAGGATTCTAACAGATTTGATATGCATTTCTTTATCTGTTGGAATTTTATTAATCATGGATATATGTGTGCATATTCTTAAACTATATAAATGTCATTGTGCTATATATAAATCACTGTTATTCAGAATGCTGACCCCCAATTTTTTGTTACTGCATTAAAAACAAAAATCAAGATTAGCATGTAGAAACTTTGTTCAATGTTATGTTTGTTCTGATTTTTTTATGTCTATTGAAACTGTATCATTGTTTTTTGAACCAAATAACAAAAATTGCAGCCTGTATTTTACATATTCTTGCTTTGCTAAATTTCATTTTTCTAGTGATTATTTTTATTGTGTTTTTGTAAAATAATAAGTCTGTGACTGAATAGAACTTTAATAAAATGGTTCCTTTACCACAAATACTTTGAGAATACTGTTAACATCTTCATTGTATGTATTGCTTTGTGTGTATGTGTGTGTGTGTGTGTGTGTGTGTATGTGTGTGGTGCTGGGTGTCAAATCCAGGGCCTCATCCATAGTAGGCAAGTGCTGTGCCACTGAGTCACTCCCCTGACCCCACTTATTTTTTTTAATATGACAGCAGAATGCATTACAATTCATATTATACAGGGAACACTTTTTCATATCTCTGATTGTACACAAAGTAGAGTCACACCATTTGTCTTCATATAAATGTACTTAGGGCAATGATGTTTATCTCATTCCATCATCTTTCCTAACCCCCCATCCCACTTATTACTTTTGTTATTCATCACTGTTTTTTTAAAGATCTATTTACAATTTGAGTGTTTTATAATTTTCCTTTGTGTCCAGAGGTACTCAAGTGAATATTAATTGTTTCCAAAGCTTGTGAATTTTTAACTAGTTTAACCATTATCTAGATGCATTGCCTATGATTAGAGAACAGAGTCTTGATGGTGATTCTTGGGAAGGAGAAGTTTTGCAACTCATTTTGGGACAAAGGATTATCAGAATTAATGTATCCCATAAAAGTGTATATAAACCATAATCATTCTCCAATAAGGATCTACCTACTGAAATTATATGAACATTTTTTTTTCCTTTTGGAAGGCAAAGTATAAACCAAAGACAGACAGGTGGTTATTGGCTTGTAAGCATGAGCTTTGGCCCAAATGGTGCTGTGGCCTTTGGCCCATTCTAAGTATTAATTAAAGGTCTGACCATGAGAACCAGCAGAGCTTTGCTCTGTGGCAGGTTTGGAAGCTTCCTGGCAGGGCTGGATGGCACAAATTCAAGCTGCTGCTCTTCTCAATTTCATTGGGAAATACCTGAACGCACAAAATGAAGATAAATTTCAGATCATGGCCTTTAATCAGGTCTACAACTGGGTCAAAAATATGCTTCTCAAATCCCAAATTCAGAGTTCATGGCCCTCGCTCCCATTTCCCAGGTCCTTACCCAGATTTCTTTTATTGGCAACTTGAAAAGCATGAAGTGACCCGAAGCACCTGAATTTTGCCCCTAAATTGAATGTTGACTCTCCCTAAATAAACAGAGAGGGCAGATTCCACTCTGATAAAAGTGGCTTCTTTCAAATCTTCAGGGACAAATAGTTAAAGTGTGACTAAAAAACAAGAGCCAACACCGAAGAGGCCTTGGCCTGGAAACGCATCCTTTATGATATGCTCTCTTCATATTGCAAAGTTATGGTAAGATTCAAAATGAGGCAACCTATAAAAATGCTCCAGAGACAATAGGAAAGAAAATTGAGTTGATTTTAAATGTATATATATATATATTTTTTCCACACAAGATATGAATCTGATGTTGGTTAATTTTGGAAATATAATTTTAGATTTTTAATATTTTTGATTTTATTTTTTAAATAATCTTTTTATTTATAGAAAAGTCATAGAGATACTGTACAGAGTGCCCCGTACCATCATCACCCAGTTTCCTTTAATGTTAACGTTTTATGTTACTAAGGGTTCATTTGTCAAAACTAAGAAATAAATTCTGATACATTGCTATTGTCTAACTTCACACTTCATTCAGACTTCATTCATTTTTATACTAATGTCCCTTGCCTGTTCCAGGTTTCCATCCAGAATACAATATAATATTTAGGTTGTTATATCTCCTTAGTCACCTTTGGTATGCAATGTTTGAGTTTTTCCTGCCTTTGATGGTTTAGAGGAGTTGATTCTGCTATATTAGTTAGGAATTTTGTAAAGTGTCCCTCAATGCTTTTTACAATTTTTCTCAATGCTTTTTTTGTTAAATCCATTTTACTGTCAAATGACCTGTTAAAACTATATCTCAATATAAAGAATCAAATCCACAGAGAATTAAATGGGCCCTGGTAATTGAATTGTTCCATTTTCACATGTAATTACTTATTTGTGGAAACACCAAGTGCCTTCCTGATGCTGTTTTCCCAGACTTCAATACATCCATGTTAAAGTACTACTGACTGAAAGATCTTGTTTGCTAATCTTTAATAGAAGAAACCCTGTGAAACCAGCAGAACAGAGTACTGAATACAGCAAATTTACAGTGGATGATGTTAGAATGGAAATATGTTTTTGATATTAAGACATCAATTGATTATCTGTATAATTAATCATGTTTTTCAAAAATAGCATTTGTATCTTAATATGTGTTCAATGCCAAAAATTTAACAAATCTAGAGGTAATGCAATACAGGTAAGATATTTTTATTTTGAAATGAGTTATTTAATTGATAATGCAGTTAAAAAGGAAAAGAAACAGTGGGAAAAACTGAAGGACTCCACTTTCAACTCTCTTCTCCCACCCCAACACACACACACACACACACACACACACACATACACACACACTCTCACACACAGACAATTTAGTGGAATTTTACTGAAAACACTTAAGTAAAAGACCATTAAAATTACATCTTAATTCCAAAAATGCCCCAAAATGTCATTCATTTAGATGGACATTAATCTGGAAAGTACAGGAGAACTTTTCAGAGAAATAAGGTAGATTTCTTTCCTGAATAGGGAGATTAAATGGAAGTATAATAAAGTCAAGCAAGATTAAACAAACAAACAAGCCCTATTTTTTCCCTTCTCACTTTTTATAGTGTGGTTCATTTCTATGTGTTTGAGGAAATCCCATTTTCTCTCCACAGCTATAACTTCCAGGGAAAACATCTGCAGGCAAAGTATTAACAAGTTTTGAAAACAAGTGTCCTATTTTTCTCTTTTACATAGATCGTCATACCAACTCATTTAACAGTAAATGACAAGGTAAAAGCAAACTTTTGCAATGTACTTGGAATGAGCAAATACAACACACAACGTTCTTGTCAATGATTTCCAGCGAATCCTTTTATAGACCAGTCACTGTTGAAAAACCTGAGACAGAGGCCCTGTAGCAGTATTTACAAATGCCAAAAGTTCATGAAATTTTTAAATTTAGACATTTCAAAATTTCAAAATCACTTTCTTACTTTCCAATAATTATGTGCTCAATATTGTTTAAACTGAGTATTTCCTGTTAAAGTATCCTTACGTTCTTGTTACTAGGATGATAATAAGTGTATAGATTCATATAGCTTTTTTTGTACTGAGGATTGAACACAGGGGCACTTAACCACTGAACCCCATCCCCAGTGCTTTTTTTTATATTTTATTTACAGACAGGGTCTCCCTGAGTTGGTTAGGGCCTCGCTAAGTTGCTGAGTCTGGATTTGTGCTTGTGATTTTCCTACCTCATCTTCCCAGAGCCTCTGGGATCACAGGTGTGTGCTACCACGTCCAGCTTTATATAGATTTTTTTAAAAAAATATGTTTTAGTTGTTGGTGGACCTTTATTTTATTTACTAATTTATATGTGCTGCTGAGAATCAAACCCAGTGCCTTGCACGTGCGAGGCAAGCACTCTACCCTTGAGCTACAATTCCAGCCCCTCATGTAGATTTTTGATGGAAGAAACAAGTATTTTTCAGAAGAACCTTGTCTTTTGAGACATAATTAAATCTGACATTTAAAGGAATGTTTTACATAAAATGTAACCAAAGGAGTGCAGATTCCATACCTGACTCTCAGCTGTGTGTTCTTAGATCTGTGTTCTAACAGCACTTCTTCAGAATATATTCCACAAAATGTATCGTTGTTTTATGTTAGATTAAGCTATACTCATCATTTTGCAAATATTCATCAATTTGACCTACAAAGAAGGCAAATTCATATGGTTTAATCTAATTCTTAGCTGTTTACTTATTTGACTTGCTCCCCAATTATTAGCCACTTAAAAATAAAAGACTAGATTATTTGTCTATCTCAGGCATGAAGAAGTGGACAAAACTGGACAAAAAGCAAACACATAATAAATGGTTGTTAAATTTAAACTAATAAATAAATGAGTTAACTGCTCTTAGAACTCAAGACATTTAAAAAACATTGGTAAAAAATGGAATGTTCTACTTTCATGAGATATAACCCTGGAAAGGAAAAATACTCCATTCAGAAGCAAGCTATTGTTTGTTTTGTTCTGCTTTGTGTCTCTAAGATGTGACTGTCTAGACAACTGTTTAAACATTTTATTCTTCATGTGCAAGTTGTGATAGTAGATATAGCTTAAAACTGAACATCCTGTAGAATTTCTATCCTTTCTGTACACATTGTACACCACACAAGTAAAAATATTTCAGTCCTTCCAGATGCCACGGCTTAACAAATGTGAGAATTCTTGCATACAAATATTAATAACTGGTGGAATATTATAAATTTCAAAAAATAAGTAAGTCAAATATCCTTCTCTGCAGAGGTGAGGAAAATTGTATAATCATTCTGGCAACCGCAATACATAGCAGTTTGAATTTAGACCGCTGAAAATTTCTTAAAATTTTTTTCCATTTTTTTTTCAATTAAAAAGATAACCTCATTATCACATGATTTTAAAAAATGATATTTCTAGTTTTATTTGGTGCCTATTAATGACATTTTGTTAAAAAACAAAAACATAAGCCAAAAAACCTCCTCCCCTCTGGTTTACATTATGGCTTATTCATAGATTAGCAAGTCATCATTGCCTGGTTCAGTGCCAGGTCCAAAGAGTGGCCTCAAAAGGGCCTAGAAAAGGAATCGTAACATAAGAGAGAAAACAAGATAGCTTTTTATTACCAGGTATTAGGATATTCTAGAAGCAATAGAAGAATATAAGGTAACATTTCTAGGGATTGTATCATGTATGTCCAATATTTTATATATGTCATTTTTTATAATTCCCACAAGTTTGCAATAAAACCGTTGGTATCCCATTTTACAGATAAATATGCTAGCTTGACTAATTTAATAGTTTGTCCACATCCCTTCTCTAGAATTCGGATCTCCAGATGGAAGCCCTCTATCCTTCCTCCATCCTGAGCTGACATGTTGTCTAGCAGTGATGCAGTACCATGAAGAATAGCTAAGTAGGACCAATGGAATAACATGAGAAGGAGGCTGCTTTTTAGGTAAGGTGGTCAGAGAAGGCTTCTCTAAGGAGGTGCCGTTTGAGTAGAGGCTTGGATGAAGTAATGCAGTAAGATGTGCAGAAACTTGAGGGCAGTGCAGAGCAGCAAGGATAAAACCTCCGGGGGTGGGGCATCCTTGGAAATGCCCAGACAGGAGCCAGAGTGGTGGCATTCTATCAAATAATTTTCTCTTAATTTACTTTCGACAACCCTGTGTTCAATGAACTCACCCAAAGCTCACCATGTTACTCTCTGGGAACTTTCTTGCTATGTTACATGCATTTCCAAAAAGGGACACTTCCTGCAGCCATAAGAAAATGTCTCAGAAGGTCAAGCCTCACCTCCCTCTTCTTGCCTGTGTTTTGCCAGGGTGGTCATGGAATTTCTCATGGAATTATTGCCATCTGGAACCTCAATGGGGCTTTAAGCCCCCCTGTGAGCTCTGTAACTGCCTCTAGAAATCCGAGAGCTGCCTGAATGAGCTTAATCAGGCAAAGAGCCTCCATAGACAGACAGACAGCGATGGAGGACACTGGTTTGCACCAGGGCTTTGACTCATTTCTAGCAAGACTTACGAGCCTTCTGGAGGCAGAAGGGCCACTTCACAACAATGGAACTCACTCATGCTTTCTGGCTGAGTGAGGACCCACACCTTTTCAGAAAGAATACAAAGGCAAAAAAAAAAAAAAGTTCTTCCATTCTTGGCCAGGCGCAGTGGCACACACCTGTAATCCCAGCGGTTCGGGAGGCTGAGGAAGGAGGATAGCCGTGTTCAAAGCCAGCTTCAGCAGCTGCAAAGTGCTGAGCAACTCAGTGGGACCTTATCTCTAAATAAAATACAAAAGAGAACAAACAAACAAAAAAAAAGACGTCGATCCTTAAATGTATGACCTAGTGGGGGAGATGGAGAATATTCCTACAATGATAAATGCCACCAGTGATACATGGTCTAAGGAAGTATAGAAAAACAGAAATTACTTTCAATTGGATAGACTAAACCAAATACCCTATAAAATGACAACCAAAGTGTTTAGCACTTAGTAAGCACACAATGACATTAGCTACTTTTACAACCAAGAGTGGCTTTCCATAGGAAGTAGAATTTGGGGCAAGGTAGAATTGACTACTATATAAATTATAGGGTATCCTGTTAAGTTTGAACATCAGATGATAAATGACACTAAAAAAATTTTAGTATGAGTATATCCCAAATATTGTGCTAGACGTACTTACACTAAAATGTATTCATTATTTATCTGTAGTTCAAATGTAACTGACCATCCTGGTTTTTTAAATTATATGCTACATCTGACAAATCTAAGCCTAAGGGTTTTTTTTAGCTTTAGTATAATTGACAAATGTAGTATAATTGACAAATGAAAATTATATATACTAAGGTATATAGCTTATATATAGTATATATATATATATATATATATATATACATACACACACACTAAGGTATATACTAAGGTGTTGATACGCATGCATGTTGTAAAGTGATGATCACTGTCAAGATAATTAACATATGGATCATCTCATATACTTATCCTTTTGATTTAAGAGAGAAGTCTTGGCAAACTTCAAGTGCACAAAACAATATTGTAAACCATAAGCACTGTGCTGTTCATTATATCTCCAGAAGTTATTCATCCTACATAACTGAAAATTTGTATGCTTTGACCAATGTCTCTCCATTTCTCCAGCTACCATCCTCTGGAAACTACCATTCAACTCTCTTCTATTTTAGATTCCACACACGAGAGACCATACAGCATTTGGTCTTTTTATATCTTCCTTATTTCACTTAGCATTTTGTCTTCCGGTTTGTCTATGTTGTCAAAAATGGCAGGATTTTCTTCTTTTCACAGACTGAATAATTTTCCATTATACTTATCTACATGTATTTATTTATCTTTTTAATCTATTCATCATCAAGGAACATTTAGGCTTCTTCCATATCTTGACTGTTAGTTATAAAGCTACATTGATCATGGGGATGCGCATATGTCTTCTACATACTGATTTCATTTTCTTTACACACATTCTCCAAAACAGGATGGCTGGATCATATAGTAGTTTTCTCTATGAAATTTCATATGGAAATCAAGAGTAGGGAAAGCAAATTAGGATGCACAACACAGAGAAAAAAGAAAGAAATGGTATTTTCATCTTCTTTTTTATTTATTAAAGCATTATAATTACACATAGTAGTTGGATTCATTTTGACAAAATTATACATGAAATTTGATTTACTCTATTTCAGTTCCCGTCTCCCCTTCCATTCCCTCCCTCTGCCTCTTCTTCCTTCCTCTACTCTAGTGATCTTCCTTTCACTCATTTATTTATTTAGTTTTGATTGGTGCTTTCTACATGTACACAAAGGTGGGATTCCCTGTGGTATGTTTCTGTATGCACATAGTGTGATTTTGTTAAACCTATTAGCATTTCCTCCCCTTTCTCGTCCCCCCCCACCCCCTCAATGCCCTTCCTCTACCTCACTGATCTCTCTGCTGTTTTCATGGGATTCCCTCCCAGACCTTCTCTCCCTTGTTTTGCCCTAGCTTCCACCGATGAGAGAAAACATCCAACCCTTTGTTTTCTGAGACTGGCTTATTTCACTTAGCAAGATGTTCTAGACTATTTCCATCCATTTGCCAGCAAATACATAATTTCCTTCTTCTTTATGGCTGAGTAAAACTCCATTGTGTATGTATACCACAATTTCTTAACCCATTCATCTACTGATGGGCATCTGAACTGATTCCATAATTTGGCTATTAAATTGTACTGCTATAAACATTGGAGTGGCTGTATTGCCATAGCATGCTGATTTTAGATATTTTGGGTAAATCGAAGGAGTGGGAGAGCTGGGTCATATGGTGATTCCATTTCTAATGTTTTGGGGAAATCTCCAAAGTGCTTTCCAGAGTGTTTTGTTGTTGTTTGTTTGTTTGTTTGTTTTTTACTAATTTTCCATCTTGTCAACATGTATTAGTGTACCTTTCCCCACATCCTCACCAACATTTACTATTATTTATATTCTTAATTTCCATTTCTAACTGGAATGAGATGAAATCTTAGTGTAGTTTTGATTTGCATTTCCTGGATTGCTAGAGATGTTGAACATTTTTTTTCCATATATTTGCTGTCCATTTGTGTTTCTTCTTAGAAGAAATGTCTTTTTAGTTCTTCTGCCCATTTATTGATTGGGTTATTTGTTTTTTTGGTGTTCAGTTTTTTGAGTTCTTCATGTATCATGGACATAATTCTCTGTTACAGAAGCAGCTGGAAGAGATTTTCTTTCATTCTGTAGGCTCTCTCTTCACTGTTCTTAATCATTTCTTTTGCTGTATAGAAGCTTTTTAATTTGATGGCATCCAACTTACTAATTCTTATTTCTTGAGCCTTAGGGATCTTATTAAGGAAGTCAATGTTTGCACTAATATGATGAAGTGTTGATCTTGTGTTTTCTTCTAGCAGTTGCAAAGTTTCAGGTCTAATTTCTAAGTCTTTGATCCCCTAAAACAGTATTTTTAATTAATTTTTAAAATTTATATATGACAGCAGAATGCATTACAATTCTTATTACACATAGGGCACATTTTTTCCATATCTCTGGTTGTATGCAAAGTATATTCACACCAATTCGTGTCTTCAAACCTGTACTTTGGATAATAATGTCCATCACATTCCACCCATTTGTGGCACTGCAGACTCTCCAATAATCGCTGCCATTTACTGAATACTTAGTATGTAGCAGTCACTGCTTTAAGGAATGTACAAGGATTAACTTATATATTCTCCATAAAGACGTACGTGGTAGGTTATCATTATCTCTGTTTTTAAACAGAGGCAGGAAACAGAGGCAGACAGAGATAATGCAACCTGTCAAAGAGCACAGAGCTTAGAAATGGTGTAGCTGTGGATGTGTTCTCCTGTGTCACCCTTTGCATTTTCAAAGTCACCTGTTCCTGGAATGTGGGGTCATCCCCCAACTGCTGGCTGGAAAATCAGATGCTGCTGTTTGCAACAGTTTATCGGAAGCAAACAAGTTGAGGAAAATTGAGTAAGAATTTCTGGGATACCAACATTATGGCAGGAGCAAAGGAAGCAAAATGAGCTTGAGGACTGTCGAAACAGGACAAAGGTAATGATTTACCAAGCTGCCTGCAGATTTAAATGGGGTGGCAGCTAAGAGTGGAGGCAATCCTCCTTTCTTTCAACTGGAGTGCTTCTCATGAGCCAACCCCTGGCTCAGAGAAGATGTTTTCCATGAGGATCGTCTGCCTGGTCCTGAGCGTGGTCAGCACAGTATGGGTAGGGTGCCATTTATTCTTTGTTTCTCTCTGGTGTTTATTCTACAAAGAGCTTGGAGGTTCTGATTCTGCTAATTGTATATTCTGATACACTCTCAGCCTTATGCTCTTGCTAAAAAGGCTTGGCAAGAATGCAGGATAATATGACTGACTACAAGAGGAAGATCTTAGAGGAACCCAAGTGTACAAATTCACAAGGGGGATCTTGACATCTATCATTCAGTCTTAAAACATTGTTGGTTGTGTTTTTCTCAGAATTTTTAAGGACAAGAATCCTTCACATTTTTGTCCCTTTAAAGTCTTGGAGTACTATCATGCTAGATAACAGAACAAGGATTCTATAAGATTTTTTCCCCTCTAATTCTTAATTGCTTATTATTTGTCTGTAATAAGCATAATGTTTAGTTTTATTTAAATTTTTTTCTAAAAGGTTGTTTTTTTTGATTCAAGACAAAATGCTTAAAAAGCAAATGCATTATATTTGGAAACATACAGCAAGACCACAAGAAAAAAGTTGATAAGTAAATAGGTTTATTTGGAAATATTATATTCTTTTAGGATAACTTCTAAATGTTTAAATATGGCAAGAATTTCTAAAATTTAGCTCCAGAGATCTATATAAAGGAAGAAAAAATTTATTCAAAAATGTTTCTGAAATACTCTGCTTTTATAAAAAATATGCCAAATATGTTCTGGAAACTCGGTTATCTCCTAGTTCATAATACAAGATGTAAATTATTTCAATTTATTTCTTGCCCCCCCCAAATCATAAATTTTAGTGTGGGCATAAGCAATAAAGAAGGAAAAAGATGAAGAGGGGGTTTTAACTTAATTTTCTCCCTTATAGAAAAATAATAAGGAAGACTTTTTGTAGGAAATAAAACTAAAACCATTTATTAAAGTGATATTTCAGGTAATGCATAGGCTTCAATTATTTTTCCTCTCTCTTATTGGCATAAATCTACAAATTTTGCTTGTTTTTATTGTTGTTTTGCTTTATTCTGAAATATGTTTGAATTTACTCTTTCATTTTTTTAGGCAAAAGGATTTTACTTGTTTCTTTCAATTAATTGTTCTTGGTTCTTTGAATTAGGATTATTGTTATTTGGATATGCTTAAAAAATGAAATTAGGACTAAATATTAGCTTAAACTATCCCATACTAAAGAAGTCACAACAAAATTCTTGTAAGTTGGTGGTATAGCATAAAAATAGTGAAAATCTAGAGCCATTTTTATATATTAAGATATAAAGTCTTATTAGTAGAGTTTTTATACTTTATTTGACCACTTGGTTCAGGACAGGAAATTTTTAAGTCTGTATTTCTAATTATAAGATGTTCAAAAAAAGTTGTCAGTCAGCAACTATTTTTTTGTTTGTTTTCTGTCTACTTTTTTTTTTCACTTCAAATAAAAAGAAATCACTCCATGAATGAGCAACCCCAAAAGCATTCCTAAGTTTTACTTCACCCTATTTGTGTCCTTGGTGATGGCTTGTCTGAACTATGGACCCATCGCTAAAGGCTGCACTAAATACTTGAAGGGAAGTTAAGATAGTGTAGGTTTCTGCCTACTGAAATAGGAATTTTAGGAGAAAGAACTCTGAATTTTTCCATTATCTTTCCATCTACAATCATTATGAAAAGGCAAAATTCAACTGATTTCATTGATCCAAATAATTAATTACCTTTATCACAAGCCCTTTAAAACTCCTGACATTAATCAGACATTTATTGTCAAATACTTTTAAGAAATTTGTACCCCTTATCTTCTTTAAGTCTCATAACCATTTTGTAAAACGGGTATGAGGATTTTCACTGGAAGGTAAGAAACCTAAAGTTTTGTGGAAGCCCTGAAATTGTGACTTAGGATCTCTTAAGAGTGCCATTCATTCCTGGGACTTGTAGGCATGACAGTGTCTCTTCTTCTCCTGGCTAACGTTGTTGTTGTTGTTGCTCTTTTTGTGCATGTGTGAACGAATCTTTAAAGACTGCAGATACAGATAAAGGTGAATTCTTAGCAGAAGGAGGAGGAGTGCGTGGCCCAAGAATTGTGGAAAGACAGCAGTCTGCCTGCAAAGAGGGGGACTGGCCCTTCTGTGCTGATGAAGACTGGGTAAGCCGTGGGCCTGGGGAGCAGGAGGGTCCCTCCCTATGGTGCTAGAAAGGGGCCCAGAAAACTTTTCCAGTAGGAAATAACCTAATAATAATCTAGCTCCTTGCCTGTCTAATTAAAAACAACAAAGGTCAAGGCACCTAATCTTGAGAGCACAGTTTAATTACAACCCACTCTGGATCATTACCTGGTTGAATAGATTGGATGTTAGTTGAATGCTTAAGCAAGTTCTAGGATCCTGAGTACTGTGGTCTCAACATTTGATAGAACCGCATTTATAGGTAGGTCAACAGTCATTCCAGAGTTTCTCTAATTAGTCCTCTTGATTATTTTTAAGTCAGAAGAGATGGGAACTGCAAATCATTCTGGATCCAAGAGATAGGCCCTTAATGTAATTTTCCCCTATTCACTTTCAGAACCAAAAATGCCCTTCTGGCTGCAGGATGAAAGGGTTGATTGATGAAGTCAATCAAGATTTTACAAACAGAATAAATAAGCTCAAAAATTCGCTCTTTGATTATCAAAAAAACAATAAGGATTCTAATACGTTGACCAGGAATATAATGGAGCTTTTGAGAGGGGACTTTGCCAATGCCAATAGTAAGTACTCCATATTATTATTTTGACTTTATAACTAAAGCAACAACACAAATCTTAAATAAATAAGATGTCTGCTTATAGCTACTGAAATTTTATTCCAAAGTACTTAGCATAAAAATACATGCCTTCTTGATATCCCTGAATTTTAAGGAGAGGCTTGTTTTTTTGTTTGTTTTGTTTTTGTTTTTTTTATCTTTTTCCACACAGCAAAAGAGGTTACTTTAAACTCTTAAAGGTCACAAAGTCAGTCAGAATTTTGGATTGAAGACAAGAATGTAAGCATGTTCTTTTTAAGAATATATACTGAAAATCAGATGGACCAGATGCTTTGAGCAGATTTATTTTTGCGGGGGAGGGTTACCAAGGATTGAACTCAGAGGCACTCAACCACTGAGCCACATCCTCAGTCCTATTTTTTGTATTTTATTTGGAGACAGGGTCTTACCCGGTTGTTCGGTTCCTCGCTTTTTGCTGAGGCTGGCTTTGAATTCACAATCTTCCTGTCTCAGCCTCCCAAACTGCTGGGATTACAGGCATGCACTACCTCACCCGGCAGATATTTTTGTTTCTATCTTATGGAGGAGGAAACTCACAGGTCAATGAACTTGCTCAAAGACACAAAGCTGGAGGTGAATCCCAGACCCCACTGAGTTCATTATGTAGATTTTTAAATTTTTAAATATAGAACCATTCTCTTTCTCTCTGTTTACCCTCAAAAGAGTTTAGGAACAATTTAACATCTATAGGTAGGAAGAAAAATTCCTCAGTAATTAAATCCAATAATGGATTCAAATCTCTTGAGTAAGGATATGATAAAATAATTGGAATGTGATCAAACTATTTTATCTCTTAATTAACCTTTGAATAAATTTATTATGTATTAAATAAATTCTATTATTATTTATTAAATAAATTTGCTAGTTCTTTATCATCTATTTATAAATTCATTATTTCTTTATTATTTATTAAATAAATTTCTTTGGAATTCCTTCTGTGTTTATTTTAATTACTAACTACTACTAAGACATTGGAACCGACATCCATGAATGACTGCAGAATGCAACAGTATCTAAAAATCAAATGCCTAATAAGCTTGAAATTCACAGAATAAATATAGGGAGAACAAACTGTGAACAAAACAAAATGTGGGAGTACTTATAATCAAATTTCCTGTATTTTCTTGCTGGCTATTATAAGCAAATCCACTCCCAGATACTTCAAAACCCATGTTTTCTATTTCAGACCATGATAATACATATAATCAAGTATCAGAAGATTTGAGAAGCAGAATTGAGATCCTGAAGCGCAAAGTAATAGAGAAAGTACAGCAAATACAACTTCTGCAGAACAATGTCAGGGCCCAGCTGATAGATATGAAACGCCTGGAGGTAAGACTGTAGCTCAGACCCATGTCCTTGTCATTGAACTGTGAGGAAAAGGAAGACAGTCGTCACACCCATTGGGTGTCTACCATATGCAAAGAAAAGTACTATACCCACCATCTCCTTAAAAGTAGGAACTATCTCCCCCACACTACAGATGAAGAAAAGTAAACTTTCAAGAGCACATACTAAATTTCAAAAGCAAATTTTCAGTCCTGTCTGCCTGATTCCAAAACCCAGGATATCACCAACTTGGGGCCTTAGCCTCAGTTGTACCAAGGGTGTTTTAATTGGTGTTGCCTTTCAGAGGGAATGGCACCTTACTCTCTACTATTCTGAATCTAAGATGAACCCAAAGAGCTCCCATTGCAGATCCTGGCTAGCCTTCCCATGCCCAACCTGTCTTGCACTGAAGATAGAAAACAAAAAATATGGATTATAGGTCTGCAAGTCCTAAAAATTTAACCAGTTTCCAAACAATAAATGGACTTCCAGGAACTCAAGAGGCATGGTCCATTATTTAAATCTACCTTTTCCTTTTCTCTTTCTCTAGGTGGACATCGATATTAAGATCCGATCTTGCCAAGGGTCCTGTAGTAGGTCTGTATCACGTGAGATAGATCTGAGGGACTACGAAAACCAGCAGAGGCAACTTGAACAGATCATATCCCAAAACTTACTTCCCTCTGCAGATAGGCAATACTTACCACTGATAAAAATGACTCCAGTCCCAGACTTGATTCCTGGTCATTACAAGAGCCAGCTTCAAAAGGCCCCTCCAGAGTGGAAGGCATTAACAGAAATGCAGCAGATGAGGATGGTGTTAGAGCGACATGGAAGAGAGGGGAGTGCCCGAGGAGACTCTCCATCTTATGGAACAGGGTCAGTGACAGAAAGGCCCAGGAACCCTGGATCTGCTGGTACGGCACCACGGAATCCTGGAAGTTCTAGGCCTGGAAGTGGTGGAAATTGGAACCCTGGGACTGCTGGATCCGATGGTACTGGACACTGGAATCCTGGGAGCTCCACACCCGGTCATAGTGGAAATTGGAGTCCTGGAGGCTCTGGACATGGAAGTTTTAGGCCAGAGAGTGGGGGCTATGGGAACACCAGGCCTGCCAGCCCAGACTGGGGGGAATTTGAAGAGGTGACAGGAAATATAAATCCAGGGACAAAGAAAGAATATAGCACAGGTAAACTGGTCACTTCTAAAGGAGAGAAAGAGCTCCTGATTGGGAACGAGAAGGTCACCTCTGCTGGTACAACCACCTCACGTCATTCATGCTCAAAAACCATCACTAAGACTGTGATAGGTGCCGATGGTCGCAGAGAAGTAACCAAAGAAGTGGTAAATTCTGAAGATGCTGCTGACTGTGGTGATGCCACTGACATAGACTCGCTGCACAGTTTTAGTGCCAGAGGCAGCCTGGCTGACTTTTCCAGACTGCACCCTGATGAAGCTTCTTTCTTTGAAACTTCCTCAATTGGGAAAACATTCCCAGGTTTACTCCCACCTTCCTTCAAAGAGTTTGGCAGTAAGATCCAAACTATGGGCTCAGAATCTGACACAGGGGAAACTGGCTCTCTTCATGAAGGTGTACCTGAATTCTCCTCCAGTGGGAAAACTTCAAGTCACAGAAAACTTGTAACCAGTAGCACAACTTACAGTAGAGGAGGCTCCACGGTGGAAACCAAGAACTATAAAATGGCAGATGAGGCTGGAAGTGAAGCCGGCCATGAAGAACTCCTCCGAGAAGCACATACTATCAAGAGAGGCCGTGCCATGTCTCGCCCTTCCAGAGGTATCCACACTTCTCCTTTGGGGGAGCCTTCCCTGAACCCCTAGACTAATTATTTCTGCAAAGTGCTCCCACAAGTACCTTGCACTTCTTTCTTAATCATCTACTAAGCTTTATCAAAATGACACTTTTTTTTTTGGTCTGTTTTTCATGCTAGACTGTGAGTTCCATGGGGAAAGGGGCTTTGTCTATTGTGTTCATCTCTGTATTCCCAAATGCCTAGCAGTGCAGAAAGTCATCACTCAATAAACACATGTTAAATGAATGAATGAATACCTTCTGAAACTCGGTTTTGAGTTTATATAACCAAATTGTTTCATCATTCAAAATATGCGCTATAGGAATTGTCACTCAATTGACTAATTTTTAGCGTGTGTCTCAGTTGATATTTAGATCAGGTGAAAAACAAGTTGTACTAGTCTTCATTGATACTTGGCTACCTTTGATGGCTATTTGCCATTAGTCGGTTTGTGCAAGTAAAATTCCAAATTCATTTGAGAAAAATTTGCATTTTGAAGATATAGATGACCCTCGATTGCATACAATTATATCCCACTTATGTACATCCTTTTCCCATGGGCAGAAGGAAGGAAAGAAGGAAGGAAGGGAAGAAAGAAAGCAGTATTTGCCTTCTTTAATCTGGTCCATGCCTATCTTTGTAAAAGTTAAATGAGAGTAACTTCTTCCAACCAGCTTAATTTTTTTTTTAGACTGTGATGATGTCCTCCAAACACATCCTTCAGGTGCCCAAAGTGGCATTTTCAATATCAAGCTACCAGGATCCAGTAAGATTTTTTCTGTTTATTGCGATCAAGAGACCAGTTTGGGAGGATGGCTTTTGATCCAGCAAAGAATGGATGGATCACTGAATTTTAACCGGACCTGGCAAGACTACAAGAGAGGTTTCGGCAGCCTGAATGACAAGGGGGAAGGAGAATTCTGGCTAGGCAATGACTACCTCCACTTACTCACACAGGGGGGCTCTATCCTTAGGGTAGAATTGGAGGACTGGGATGGGAAAGGGGCTTATGCCGAGTACCACTTGCGGGTGGGCTCTGAGGAGGAAGGATATGCTCTGGAGGTTTCCTCCTATAGGGGCACAGCTGGGGATGCTCTGATTGAGGGTTCTGTGGAAGAAGGGACCGAATACACTTCTCACAATGCCATGCAATTCAGTACTTTCGACAGGGATGCAGACCAGTGGGAAGAGAACTGTGCAGAAGTCTACGGAGGGGGCTGGTGGTACAACAACTGCCAGGCAGCCAACCTCAATGGCATCTTCTACCCTGGGGGCTCCTATGACCCAAGGAACAACAGCCCTTATGAGATTGAGAATGGAGTGGTCTGGGTCCCCTTTAGAGGAGCAGATTATTCCCTGAGGGTTGTCCGCATGAAAATCAGGCCCCTGGTGACCCAGTAGGCCAAAGCAGTGGGAATGGGGACAGAAAGGCTTGGTTTGTTTAGCAAAGTGGAGAGAAAATAAGGAACATAAAGGAGTCAAGATTCTTTACCACCTATTAAAAATTCCCAGGTGCTATTTCATTGTTCTTTGTACTGTAGCTAAATGTAACTGAGACATATTAGTGCTTTGAAAAATAAAATAATCAATTTTTTTTTTTACCTTTAAATAACTCTGTGGGCTTTAAAATTTTTAAAGAAACACACTAAGGGACATCCATTGCACCAGGAGGAGGGAGTCACATGGGACCTCCTTTCTGCAACCCAGAAGATGTTGAAAACTTCTCTTCCACACCACCCAGTCATAGGCCAGCCCATTGCAAACTAGTTATTTTCATCCACTAGGTTTGAATGGTTTTAAACCAACATTTTGAGTTAAAAATCACTGAATTGAGCAGTGCTTGACCTTTGTAGAGGAATTCACAATTTTCAAAGTATGTTTTTTTAAATTTTTTTTTGATATTTATTTTTTTTAGTTGTAGTTGGACATAATACCTTTATTTGTTTTTATATGGCACTGAGGATCGAACTCAGCACTCTACAGCTGAGCCATAGCCCATCCCTCAATGTATGTTCATCTCTTCTTTTAGCAAGCAAGTCCAGAAAAACCATTCTTTCCTAATAGAAGTGGAAATGTATTCTTTGAGTCTACCCATAGAGACTATAATGTAGACTCAAATTCTTTTTCAGAGTCTAACCGATTTCTTTCAAGAACATATGGAAAAACACATTTAAAATATTTACAAATATTTCCAAAAAGGAAATTTACACATGCATAAACAATCTCCCCAGTATTGATTTGATTTCATTTTTCTACCAAATACTGAATCATTACTTTGAAAACACCTCACTAAATATGATCTATATCATTTTTATAAATTCAACATATTTACATTGGTCAATTTGTTTTCTTTTTGTGGGTTCTTTTTAGTTACATGAATGGGATTATGAATGGAAAGGGCTTTCTTTGAAGATTTTGAATTTATTATAAGAGAATTAAGTATACTTTCAATTCAATAAACAGTCCATTCTAGCAGACTCATTATGATTGGAAATAGAGTTTGAGTGGGAGAAAAGACACCACACATCTCTTTATTCCATCTGACCTTCTCTTTAACTGATTTCTTTCTCTCCCTTCCCCTGAAATTAGTTATTAATTCATCTTCAATTCCTTTCATTCCTTGGGAAACCCCCTCAACTTGGCTTCCAGGTGCTTACTGGTCTATTGAAATTGCTCTCCTTCAGTTGGCAGTGACTTTGTAACTTTGTTAGGATCCTGCGTTCAAGCCTTTCCCTTCATAGCCTCCTTTCATAGTCACCCCATCCTTGGATCTATCTCTTCTCTTGGTTTCTGGTATCTCACTCCTTCCTGTCTCACAATTTTCTGTTGTTTTCAACTGGTGATTTCTTCCCAGATGACTCCTTAAATGCAAGGGTTTGTCATTACAATAACATAAGTGCTCATCTATTAGTCAGGATTAGGTTTGGCATGTGTGGCTTCAACAAGGAAGAAGTCCGTTTCCTGTTCACAAGAAAGAAAAAAAAAAAGTCTGCAGGAATATGTTCTCCCAGTCCTCAAGAAGTCAAAATCTTAACAGAGAAGCTGCAGTTGTGGCTCAGTGATAGAGCATTTGCCTTGCACATGTGAGGCATTGGGTTCAATCCTCACACCACATAAAAATTAATAAGTAAAATAAAGATATTGTGTCCGTCTACAACTAAAAAAGTATTTTAAAAAAAATCTTAACAGAGGCTTGCAGATCGCTTCCTGGTCTAAACCTTGTGTTCTGTGATAGCCTGGAAGAAGGAGGAAAGATGGAATAGAAAGGGAGTCTCTTCTCATTTAAGGAGCTTTTTTGATTGTTCCATAGAACACCTCCACTGACATCTTAAGGGTCACACCTTAGTCACACAGGTAGATCTAATAGGAGATGCTGACATTTGCTTTTAGCTTGGGTATAAGAGAGTCCTAATTAAAATTAGGATTCTGTTAATAAGGAGGAAAGGGAGAATAGATATTGAAATCCAGTTACTACTTTTAGCCAAACCCTAATTTCTCTCTTTACAATGAGGACCTTTGCTCTTCATTTTGTGTGACTATCACCTAAAGCTTCATCTACATCAGTGGACTTAAGCAGGAAAGTCAGTGAGGTTAGGTTAAATTTGTTTAGCTTTGCATATGAACTCTTGCACAAATTAGCCCATTTTCCACTTCTACAATCATTCGCTCTGCACTGCAATTACATTGCATTTTTCACTGGTACTGGAATACCAGGTTTTTTAATGATTTTGTGCTTTCTCACATACTATCTAGAAAATGCCCATTTATCCCTTTAAATATAGCTCAAATCATGCTTCTGAGAGCCCTTCCCTGATGTCCACCACATAATACAATGAATTGTTCTCTTGTGCCTTGTTTTTGCAAAAATAAAGCAGTCTATTCCTGACTCTAACACACTTATTTTACTGTGGCACTAGATTGTGAATTCCTTTAGGCCAGAGCTCATTTATGTCATGTATTCTGTCCTACATAAGACTATCTCACTCATCCTAAGATGATACAGATAGATTTTAAATATTTCTTTAAATATTTTTCTTTTATATTTACATACCTAATTAATCTGGAATTTGTTTTAATATATTATGAAGAAAATATTCTCTTTTTTTTCTTTTGAAAGATGTCCAAGTATTAGTGGGATAACTTATTAAATAAAGCATTCTTTGCCCATAGAATTTACATGTCAATTTATTGTACGAATTTTCTCTGGATCTCTGCATAGATGCCTTTGTTTAGCCTCCTGTTTAGGCCCATTGTGTGTGTGTGTGTGTGTGTGTGTGTGTGTGTTGTGCTAGGGATTGAACATAGGGCCTTGGTAGGCAAGAGCTCTATCCCTGAGCTATACCCACAGTGCTATTCCTTATTCATGTTTAAAATAACAGCTTTTGGATGAAATTGTCTCACTTCTATCCCGTTTTGTTTTTTGTTTGCTTGTTTGTTTTTTAATCTAGAAAAATTGTAACTTTCATTTTTACTTTTGAAATTTTCTTCTAGGGGTTACCTGGAAAAGTCTTCCTTAATTTACAATTAGTTACCTTTTAAGGGGTTTAGAGTAAGTTGTCTCTTCCATAATCAAGTTCTATTTAAGTTTTCTATTTCAAAATGACCCTTGAATGAATGAATGTATGAATGAACAAAATAGATATGAACCAGAACATTTTGCCATGAAAGTACATAATTTTACATATTTCTTCCTTGGAGGAAAATGCTGAATAGGGTTTCTGATTTTGAGTTAGGAATATAAAAAACATCCAGTCATATTTCAAGTTATGCATAGGTGAATCGATGTCTTTTAGCCTGAGGCTATCCTTGACGCTCTTCTTCAGTATGCTATAGTATATGAAGGAAAGCTCTTAGTTACTCTTTTCTGAGGTGCAGGAACTATATTTTTATATCTACTACTTATCGCAAGGCCTGTCACATAATAATGACCCAATAAATTTTTATAAGTAAAGGAATCTAAAAACTTTTAGTCTTCTACTTCAAACTTTACAAAAATCCCTTCCATATCTAGTGATATACCCAAGTTAATTAAGATGTCATATTTTATTTTTATTCAAGAAACTACTTACATTTTAATTCATTTATTATATTTGCATATATAGTTCCAGTTTTCTGAAACTCTTTAGTACCGGAAATTTGGGGAAATAAATTTCTCTAAAATGTTAGAAGAACACTTTTAGTTAATAATCACATATTGCTAGTTCCTTTTACAAAGTTGAGATCATTTTATTAATTGATTGTTCAGGTGAGAGAATAAATTAGGGGGTTAAATTCTGTGATGATAAGAGGCACACCTGTGAGTGAAGCACACAATATTGTTTTCATAGGTTCTAACCACCTAAGTTCCACCACTTATTATTCACTTGGAGATAATGATACTGTAATTCAGAGATAAACATCAGACTATTGTATATGGCATTTGCTTTGAATTATTTTCCCAGTACTGTTACTGATTTGATTATACTCTGTCATAGGTTCCCAAAGGCAACAAAATATATTTCCCAGTTAGCTAGTGCTAGAGGAGCTGCAGGTGAATCTGGAAAGTAGCGCTATGCAGACACATTCACTCATCTCAAATCAGGTCTACAAAAACCTGAAAGGAAATGATAGGTCACTAATACAAGTACATGCAGAATGCAAAGTCATAAATCTACCATATTTTATATTCAAGAAAAATAATGCAACATTTGCTATTTACTAAAAAAGTTTGAGATTAGCAACATTTAGATTTTGATAACTCTGAACATAATACAAATTCCTTATAGGTAGTGAGCTTAACATAGAAACCATTTCTGAAATATCTTGTATTTTATTTATTTATCCATTTATTTATTTTTGCATTCATTGATTCATTTATTGTTAGCTTTTAATTGAGACCCAAGTACTTTTTAAATGTCATTCATGGAGAAAATACAAATTAATTGAGGTTGAGATCAGGAAGGACCTTAAACATTACAGTATCATAGGGATTTGCATTTGGGGAGGAAACTCAAATTAATACTTGAAAAAGACATTATGTCTTTCATTTTCACATAGCAAAAGCAACAATCAAAAGCACAGAGGAGAGTAAACCTAAGAGTAAGCCAGGTTTGAGCTGAGAAAAGCTAAGTTATTAAACAGTGGTCTCCCTGTTCATCATCTCATTGCTGAAGGTAGGTATGTGGTGATTGCAAAAGAGTAAAATATTTGCCAGACTCACCTTTGACTCAATCCCCAATAGGTCTATGACCTTAAGGTTGCACGCCTACATAAGCTATTGCAAAATTGCCTTCAAGTATCTCCTTTTGAGAGATAAAGCAAATGCAGTAAACAATTGGTGACTCTGGGTGAAGGATAGAGAGGTACTCATTAAACTTACAATTTTTTTCTTTTTAGTCTGAAACCTTTAAAAGTAAAATGTTAGAAGGAGAAATAAATATAATTTAATCAACCCCCCCAAAAAATATGCTACCTTTTGATCACATCTTGGGTGGAAGAAGGAGATATAAAACAACTTAAAGTCCAACCAAGAGAATCACCTAAGGCTGTGATGCAATGTGGGAGAGATGGTGGGTTTAGCCTTTGGAGACCTATTAAACCCAAGTCCAGTCTTAAACATAGGTAGTGGTTTCCTATAAGATTATGGAAACTTCAATGATAACAATTTGCTCTAAATATTCTTCATGGTCGTCATTTGAATGAAAAACAAGATGCTAGGTAAGAGAGATAAAAGGAGTCACAGATAAATGTAGCCTGCATCAGTAATTCCAAAATCCAGCCAGTGATCAGAAACTCTATTGAGAAAACAGACTCTTTGGCTTATTCCACATGCAGACTTTGATGTAATAAACCTAGGTTTATACCAGGAAATCCCTGCAGATTCTGATAACCAGGATCCAGGACTTTAAGTGTGTAATAATTAAACAGAAATATTGATTGATCTGGTGATATGTCACATTACTCCAAATTTTTGTCCCAAGTGCAGAATCTGTGATCATCTTAAAATCCAGTCCCTTAGTTACATTGATTAGTTGTTTCCCTTGCTTCCTAAATGCAAAGGAATTAAAAGTTTATGTCCCATAATATATGTGTATATATACATATACAATATATTTTTAATAGATTGTTGCATAATTTCAGCCCTAATTGTATAATAAAATATTATTTTTCTCATGCCACAGTGTGGCATTAAACAATTAACGTTCAACTCATTATTACATTATGTTCATAAAGTCATGGTTTAATAGTCTTTTTCAATGCTATTTTTTAATTCTGACTAGAGGAAACTATTGTTTTATTATATTCAAAATTGTAATGCCCAAAAGGGCAAAATCAGATAGATAGCATTTCTTACCAAATGATGCTTTAATAGAGCTTGCTTCTTTCTAGATAGACTTATATATTACATGTATTCCAGGAGTGATGTTTTGCTATTTGTATGTGGGCTAAGAATTGGCCATTGGATTGTCTGATTTAATGGATTTAAATCTGTGCCTTTACTTTAAGCTCTAGGGATACACTAGGTCCTCTATGTGTGCATAAGGGGTTGAGCAAAGGTCTGAGGATTGACCTTCCCAGCCCCCTTCTTCAGTGGACTCTTGATCCCGAAGTTCCACTCTCAACTGTTTTGCCTAATGAGTTTCTATGTGTACCTTTACTGGACTGTGAGTTCTGTATAAAAACAGGAATATCCCAAACTCTGATAATCATTGGGTTTAATCTGTCAACACTTATGAGTTTATGAAAAGTAGTCTTTCTGACAGACTAATCATTCTGAAATCAAATCCTAATAAGAGCTTATTATTAGTGTAGGAAAAAAGGTGTATCAAAAAAACAGATCAATTACTGGTGTTAGTTTTTTAAATTGCCCAAGAGTTTCAGAGAGTTTTCTCCTGGTGTTGATAATTAAAGGGAAATTTGAAATGAATAGTAATTTAGCAGATGGTGTTGGGGGTAATAAGCTGTTGACCATGAGAACTGCTTTCCATAGTAGCTGCATTAACAGTGCACAAGGATACGCACTGTATCTAATAGTCAGAGTGCTAGAAGCAGAAAAACAGCTGGTGGTGGCCAGGGATAAGGGGAGGAGGAAGGAAGAACTTTTCAATGAATATAAAGTTAGAGTTATGAATAAGTCCTGGAAATCTTCTTACAACGTAGTACCTGTAGATAATAATACAATATTGTACATTGAAAATTTTGATAAGAGTTGCTCTCATATCAAATGTTCTTACCACAACTTAACAAAACAAAACAAAGGAACACAAGAAAATTTTTGGAGGTGATGGATTGGATACCTTAGTAATAGCTCTACACATATTGAAGCTTATTGAATAGCATATGTTAAGAAGGTGCAAGTTTTGGGGCTGGGGATATACAGCTTAAGTGGTTGTTCACTCGCCTAGCATGCGTGAGGCACTGGGTTCGATTCTCAGCACCACATTAAAAAAAAATAAGGATATTGTGTCCACCTAAAACTAAAAAATAAATATTTTTTAAAAAGAGTGTGCAAGTTTGAGTGTTTTGTTTTTGTTTTGGGGGTGGGGGTGCTAGGCATTGAACTTTGTTTGTTTGTATGTCAATTATACCTGAATAAAGCCAGTAAAAACATTCTCAAGGACCTGATTTGTCCTGATATGGTGAGAAACCCACTGTGACAAAAATGTAGGTAGGCAGGAGAGGGTACTGGGACCAAGTAGTAAGCCATTTTCATCTCTAACTAAAAAATTTGATTTTAGTGAATTTTGACATAGACAGCAAGGAACTAACATTAAGCAGGAAAGTAACTTGGCCAGAGTTTTCTATTTTTAGGATGATGTGTGAGATGACAGAGTGATAGAAGGAGCACAAGCTACAGGTGACAAAACTCATGGCAGAGTAACCAGATAAAAGTTGAAGTCAGATTTGATGAGGAAGTAAGAGCATGACAGCATTCAAAAAAAAAAGAAAGTAATACCCTTTTTTTTAGAAAAATGAAGAGGATGAGTGTTATGGTTTAGATGTGAGGTGTCTACAAAAAACTCGGGTGTGAATCAATGCAAGAGGGTTTCAAGGTGAGATGATTGGGTTATGAGAGATTTAACCTAATCAGAGCATTAATCCCCGGTTAGGGATGAACTCAGTGGTAACCATAGGCAGGTAGGGTGTGGCTGGGGGAGCTTGTTATTGAGGGCGTGCCTTTGGGGGATACATTTTGTTGATGGTGAGTGGAGTCTCTCTCTGTGCTTCCTGGTGCCATGCTCACCTCTGCTTTCCTGGGCTACATGCTTCCACCATGATGTTCTGCCTCACCTGGAACCCCAAAGAATGGAATTGGCCAACTATGGACAAGACCACTGAAGCCATGAGACCGAAAAGAAACTTTTCCTCCACTAAAATAGTCCTTGTCAGGTCTTTTAGTCACAGTAGTAAAAAGGTAGAGTCATACGATGAACTTCAGGGCATTAAGGTCCATCAGAATAAATGACAATGACAAAAAAGGACTGAGGAACCCAGGGTTACCAAGGGCAGTTGGAGTGCAGCAAGGAGATGTTGAAACAATATACCCACTTCATAAGGAGAAGTAGAAAGAACACTTCTACTTCTAGTATAACTATGTAAAAAAGAAAAACCGAGTTGAGAATAACAGTAGACCTCATTTCCATGAACACTATGCATACTCTTACTTTGCTATTTCCCTTTAAAAAAATGTTTGATGAAGACTTGCTCATTATTATCCCCTGGAAGTTCTGATGCTAATATAGAGTAGTGGTGTTTCCATGGTACACAGTAAAATTTTGACTCTTCAGATACTTGAAGCTTGGGATGCTTCTCTCTCTTACAAGTTCAAAGTCTAATTCATTGGCAGTGTGGATATCAAAATAAGGAAACATTGATTTATTGCAACAGACACTGGTTTAATTAATAATTCTGAAAGTTTTCAGTGACAGATATTACATAAATAAATAGGGTTTTAAAAGTGGATATTTAGAAAAAGATTTTAGTTTGCCTCATCATTTTTCTATAAGGATAGATTATCTCTTTTCCTGATTTGAAACTTTTCACAATCAATTCGAACCAACTGACTTTGTCCACCAACTATCCTCTTAGTTACTTCATGGTAAGGTGAGTGAAAAATATGAAAGAAAATTTCATGCTACTTTGAATGTCATTTATCCTATACCTTTTCCAAAAAGACACAGAATCATATGAGATTTTCAGAGGGATATAATGTATGAAAGAAAATTCCAATAACATAATGTAAAAAATGTTGTCACATATAGAAGAATAAAAATCTACATTTGGGAAATTATTGCTGTGGGAAGAAGGGTCTGATCTTCATTGATATCTTCCTCATTGAATACCATGACCCCTTCCAATTCATCCATACTACGCCATCATCTGTGCCATGTTTAGCCATGTCCCAGCTGTACTGTCCACCCCAGTAGTATCTGCCATTTGGATTGGCTGCATGACATCTGTTATACCACCATCCACCACCATCTTCTTTAGAACACTGTTTTCTTGGATCTTCATTTGTCCTGAAAGGAAATATGTCTTAGGTTACTAGAAGCAGAACTACAGTTGTCAAGTTAATTCTTTGCAGAGTATCCACAGGAGAGTGCTATACTGAGGTACTTCCCTTGGGTTTTACATGTAAAGTCCTATAAGTACACCAAAGGCTTCCCTGTCCCATAGCAAGAAAGGGAGATAGCTGGGCCTATGTGGCCAGGTCATGTAGTGATGACATTGGTTACTTCATACTGAAATGATAACTTTCAGATGCATTAGTATTTAAGAACCCTGGAAATCAAAATGAAGATCTTCAAATAAACATTAGAGCATAGATATGTAGGTATTTATATGAATGCTCATTGCTCAGAAAATGAGTGTGGTCTAATTCCAGTTCCTTCTCTTACTGTGACTTTGGGTTAATTATTTAATTTCTTGAAGTTGCATTTATAAAGTGAGAATAATAATTTCTACTTTATAGTTGAAATGCTTTTAAGTGAAACATACATTGGGTGACAGATTATGGTTGCTAATAACATTAGCTGTTAAATGATGCTGAGTAATGATACTAGTAGGGACTTTTAAATTAGGAGTGAAGAATGCAGCACATACCAGCCATCATTGTCTCTGTCGTAGGTGCTGAAGAACATGCCATTGTGGATGGTCATGGTTCTGTTTTCTCCTACCAGTTGAGAAGCTCCATCCATGAGAGCATTGCCGGCTGTTCCTTTGTAGTTGCCCACTGAGATTCTGTATTTATTGGCCTCATTCTGCACCGTGAAGAGTCCATAATGCGCCTTCACCTTGTCTCCTTTCCAGTCCTCCATTTCAATCAAAAGTTCTGTGGCTCCCATCTCGGTAAGTTCATTGATCTTATCATTTCCAAGCCAATACTCACCTAAAGGAAAAACAGAATAAAATCTTACCAAATATCAAATATTTGGAAACAAACAAAAACACTGCTTTTCTTACCTATCTTTTGCTTTTACATTTTTCTAATTAAACTCCTTTTTACTGCCTAAAACCTAAAAACAGACTCTAATCAATGCTCTTACAATGGAAAAAAAAATCCCATTTGAAATACAATAATTTTATTTTCTCCTCCTAGTTTTTACCTGGTAGGCCACAGTATTTCTTTCCATCTGCATTGGTTGCAATATTTCCAAATCCTTTTTTATAGGGGTCCCATTTTCTTCCAAAGTCAACGCTACCATCCTGACGGTTCTGAATTACTGTCCATCCTATGGTTGATGGAAACAAAAATAGCATAAATTAGCCAATAATAAGTGATACCGCTTTGAAAAGAACATCTGAATCCATTGTCCATTCAATTTACCTGATGCCCACTTAAATTTAGTTCTCCAAAATGGACAGAATCATGAATATAAATATGAGAAGAAACTCTTAAACTCTTTGGAAATGAAATATGCTTGAGCTTATCCCAACTTGTAAATCATAGATATTTTAAATTTCAATTCAGATTGAATTCCAAATCAAATTGCTCTTTGCCAGCTATGTCACAGCAAGGTCTTGTTTCCTGTCCGGTATTCGAAAGAACCACTGTCCAATACTTACCTCCATTTTCTGTGGTCATGTCACAGTATACTCTATATGGTTTGCTGGACCTGTCAGGCTTAATGAGATACATTTCAGATGTTTCACCACCTTTCCTGATGATTTCTTCACATTCTGCAAACATAAGATAACATCTTATGTTCAGGGTCTATAACATCATTACTTGGTCAGTTCTTTATCAAAAATGATTATATAGGTCAGGGGGGTACTGTTTTATTATAGACATTTGAGAATTGTTTTAATATTATAAAACACTGGGTCTTTCTTTGAAAATCAAACTTAGTTTTGAAGAATTCTATCTGCTGAGTAAATGAAAAGGGCCCTCCCCTAAGCCCCTCTTGTGCCTAGGAGTATCCCCAAATGGATGGAACACATGGGATGGGGAAGCTCCAATACCTGTCCCTGCCATCTGTTCATCCAAGTACATTCATAGACTGTACATCAGATACCCTTGAAACTACCACCATCATTATATTTCATCCTGCTTATAGGAAATTGGCAAAATCACCAGGCCAAGGCATACCACAATATGCTAATGACATCTTCATGATGTGTTACAGTGACATTAGGCTCCACTGAGGAAAATGTACTGGATTCATTTTTTTAATTCTTTTATTTTTAAAGAATGTGAATTCTTCTGGAATCTGATAGAAGTATGTTTACTAACTACTTACCTTTGCCAGACACCACAGGGATATTGCAGCTGACAGTGCACGGGGCTTGGCAGTATTCCATCTGTGCTGAGACATCAGATTCTAATTTTTGTATTTTGCTTCTCAGGTCTTCCAGGATTGAGCGGAGCACACGAAGGTTAGTTGGGATGTTTTCATTCACCGTCTCATCTATATATAATCGTTGGTTTTCCAGTGCTGAAGAGTACTCATTAATGACATTTTCATTGTCTAGGAAAATGAAATTATATAGGGATGGTCAGCATTTGCCTCATAAAAAAGCTAAGTATATTCAACTATATAATTATGATTTTAGTTTGCTGAGAATAAGAGACATTGATTGAGCTACTATCAAGTAATCATGATATATAGTTGTACTTAGGGAAAATTATTTTGTCAAGGCATAGACAAATTAGCAAAGCCATAGAACTTCAGCATTATCACCACTATGTGAGTAATTTACCATAGGTATAATTGAAAGATCATATCCAATAATGGATACAATATGTTGCTTATTTCTTTGACGAAGAAAAGAGGAGAAAGCAGTATTTGGGCCTTCCATCTCAGAAGTTCAACATCTTCTAGAGAAAATGCATTTGATTTCTGTATACACCTTGCATAAGTACTATAGAACATCAAAAGTTAAAAGAGAGATGCTATGATTCCTTCAACTCATTTGAAAAGTGTACAAACTTAGGTATGTTACTGAGAAGCCAGGCTCATACTCTAGTTGATCCCTAAACACCAAGCCACTACCCCTAAGCATTGAGATCTTAAGATTCACAGTTGAGACATCCCTGTGCATGCGACAATGAAATATATCATGGATTTCTCTTTCACATTCAAAACCTCAAATATTCAATCTATATGTGCTAAATTTTCACTTTGTAAATTTTTAATTATTATTACTTTTTTGTACTGGAGATTGAACTCAGGGGCACTCAACCACTGAGCCACATTCCCAGTCCTATTTTATATTTTATTTAGGGAAAGGGTCTCACTTTGTAGCTTAGCATCTCACTGTTGCTGAGGCTGGGCTTTGAATTCACAACCCTCCTGCCTTAGCGCCCCCAGCAGCTGGGATTACAGGCCTGCAGCACTGGGCCCGGCTCACTTTGTGAATCTTTATCTTCTGAGTCATCAACCAAGTTTCTTATAGATGAACAATGAGAAATTATAGTAAAATTTTTCATAGATCACTCTTGTTGAAGCCACACTGGGAACAAAACTTTGATCATGTTTATCTGGCGAATCACAGGTGCAGATGCCTAAGCCAGGGTCTTAATGTAATCAGATGCATACTGAAAGCAATATTGATGCTATTTAGACCAGTTTAGAAATGCTGATCTCATAATCATGCATTCTCACAGCTGATTTTATAACTGATAATCAAATGGAAAACACAAGAATATCCACCTTTTACTTGTGCCTGCCTCTTTTTCCACATGTCTTTTAGCAGAGTCATGTACTGAAATGTGCTGGAGGAAGTCTGGGAAACAGACTCCACATTGTTGTTTAATTCTGCAATGCTGTTTTTGATTGGTTTTTCCTGGTTTAGCAGAGTATCTTGCAACTGACATCCTGTAGGACACAACACCCCCTACAAAGAAGAAAGCAGGCATTAGAGAAAGGATGTGGATTATGGATACTTGTTGAAATAGTGCATATAACAATCCAATTATCTCATTAGTCAATGTAACACTGTGTTATTTGACTTGCTTTGTGGAAGACCAGAAATGTCAGAATTAGCATCATCATATATTTACATATTTTGAAAACTTAAAATAATCCTTACCACAGAAGAAATGTAATGAGGCTATGAAAATTTTATCAACTTGAACAAAAGAAGTAGGTGAAATTTAAAGCAAAGACAATACCCACATATCCTAACTTGTTATCCTAGGCCCAGACCAAAGAACACAAGAAAGGGAGACTACACCAAAGACCAAATTAGGTTTATGTTCCGAATTTTATTTCCAAAATAAATAAGCAAAATAGCAATGATGGTAATGTGGGTCAATGAAAACCTAGATTTTCTCTGCATGGGAGACCCACCACTGCAAGAAATGTCAATGCTTACCAGGTCTGGGTCAGCATGAAGACAGCCTCCAGCATCCGGGGCTTTTCTTTCCACTTTTTTCTGACCGGCAACTGCTTTGGCTGGACGAGCCCGATAGCCACCTCCACTAATGGGAGGTGGGGCAGGTCTCAGGCTGGGAGCCTCTTCCCTCCTCCGGTCAATGGGTCGATGACCACGAGCATCCACTACAGCCTGCAGGAAGCCAGACAGAAATAGAATGATGACTGTTAGAGAAGATTTGAGATGAAACTATTCCAACACCCTCATTTTATAACTGAGGTTGTCACAAACCTGAAGGTTTGCTTAAGGTCCATTAACTGGCTAGTTTGTGGTAGAAAATCAGAAGTTTACTTATGTCTCTTCAGAATAGGATGAAAGAACAATAACATCTAAGACTACCATACCCAAGAGAGTTTTTAAAGAGAGCCTCTAAGATAAAACTATATGAGATTATGAATAACCTTGACCTCAGGTTCTTGAAACCCAAACATTGGAACACACAAAATTCTCAGGAATCTATACAGTCAAGAAGAATGAATATTCTTAAGCCCCTTAGATTACTAAATTCCTATAATTATTATTTATCATTTCCCCACCTTCAACTTTTACAAATTGATCATCAGTCTATCCTATAGGATCATATGTAACAGACAATATAAGATGTACTTAAAGTGAAATTTACTTAAATTTGATTTGTATGTAATAAGACAAACTTTGACCCTAACATGTTGCAAGAGAAATAAGGTATTCTGGGGTCAGATTGCCTGGCTTTCAACTGTGACCCTACATTTACTATAAGACCCTGAGCAAGTTACTCTGTGTCCCCGTTTCCTCATCTGTAAAACAAGGATAACTGTAGTTTATATCTGTCTCATAAGATTACTGTAAGGTTTAATGACTTATGTATGACACACTCAGAATAGTACTAGGCCCATTGTAAATGCTCATTATAATTTGGAATGTTATATATGTTGGAATCATACATAACAGATATTATAGTTTAAGTGGCTTCTTCACTCTTAATTCAACTTTCACTCTTATTTCCTATTAACAAAATTTATTAAAATATAATTTTGAAATTTCCTATATGGTCTCTATATGAAATACCAAGATTATCTCATATTTAAAATAATTCTTAAGATTTATATGTTGCAACAAAAATTATGTAGTAACAAAAATATTGCATTAAATGAACTTGAATTGCAAAATATGCAGTGCAATATAAAGGTTTTGGCTTAGATTAAATATATTATCATATACTCTTTGTCAGTAATTGTATTCATGGGGACTTAATTACTAATTAACAAATGACAAAAATTTGGAGAAGGACCTGAACTCTTTTGCAATTGTTTGAGTCTAAAAGTCACCAAATGAGCTGTACTTAGAATTTTATTGTCATTTATTTGTAAGATAATTTGATTACTTAACATTTCCTGCTAGGATTAAAACCTAGGAAGTTTGGCTCCAGATTCTCCTGCTCAATCACATATATCCTTAATGAAAAAGATTTGGAGGAAATATCAAAGGCAAGGTCCCAAGGAGAGCTTGTCTGCTCCAACACAAATTTAATTCACCTGTTTATTATAAATAAAATTATAAATGAGACTGTTTTCTTTTTTGTTTTAGAGTGCTAGTCGAGAAGCAATTTTACTAGAGAAAAAAATGTAAAAAATATTTAACAGATTTTAAGTCTATGAAGACCACTTATCAAAATAACCAAAACTAGAAAATCTGCTTTGGAACATAAACTATTAAACTATTTCTATGAAGATTAGTTACTGAGTAAGAATGTGAAAGTACCTTGCAAAGTGCTTCAAAATACTTAGTCTCACAACTTCTTTCCATTTTTCTCCCCAAATGTGATTGACCAAGTTATCTTTTTATTTGAAGAGTGTGATGATTAGAACATTAAAGTTCTCTCCAAATTCAATAAAAGAGCCAAATGAATCAAAGTCTTATTGTATATTCTTATTTCTAGTGTGTTGATACTTTATCATGCACAAGAAATTTGATCATGATACATTTTATAATAAAATTACAATTCCTTAAATATTTCTTTTTTCTAAATGCATTTCTATGTTTTTGATAACAACAAACTAATAGCAGTAAGTTGGCAAAGATAACACTTGAGGACAAAACTGTTCGACAAAATAAAAAGTTAGACTTCATAACCATCAATAATAACAATAAACACCACTTCTGATTTAAATTGTCTCATCTGAAAAACATTTCATTTAAACTTAAATTATAATTCATATTCATAATTAGTCAGTAATCTCAAGAGCTATATATTGCTCTCCTCACCAAAAAGCCACCTATCTACCACAGCTTTTTCTTTTAAAACTCTCCTCTTTTGCTGTCTTTTAGCCTTTACAGTTTTTAGATTCTATACTTATAATTGTAATAATGTATTGCTAGAACTAAGTGAAAATCATAGCATTCAGGATAACAAAAAGTGAAAAAAAATACATCTTACGTTAGCCAAGCCATCTTCATCCTTGGAAAATAAAAGTAATAAACCAAAAAAAAAATCAAATTATTTTGCTTTCACAAATGAATCATCACGAAGTAGCTTTAGGTAAATTAGATCCTAGAGATTAACAATTCAGTTTCAAACTATAATCAACACTAATTTCATTTAAGTAACTATTCATTAGTATGATTGTATTATATTTTATATTAATAAGATTAGTAATAGTAGAATACTATAAAAAAATCACCTCTTCTTCGTAGTCATAAAATTGGGATTTAACTGAGAAAACACACAACAGAAGCAATAATAGATGTTTCATGGTTTCAAATTTTTGAAAGTTCCAAGAAATCATCTTCTGCCTGAAGACCAGAGAGAACTTCAACTATATATACTTGGGTCCTCTGTTAGGCATGATTTCAGAAATGGTTACCTTCCCTTAGTTAATATTTAATTTTTTGGTTCCCTTGTTGGCTGAACCATTTTATCACTTAAGCAACATCTTCCCAGCAAGACTTATTTACTTGTGATACAACTCTTCTCTGCTGTTGGTTTAATTTAGAAACACTCATCTCCTCAACTCATTTAACCAGAAAAATGATGGAAATTTAGAACATTCCTGGAAGAGATGTATCACATTTCTCATAAATTAATGCCACACAAGTTCACAAAGAATGTGCAGGGAAAAAAATTTAATAGAATCACAAAATTTGAGCCACTCAGAAAGCAATCACTAAGATTAGGAACCCATTAAAGATATACACCATATGTGCTTAGGTTTTGAGGCAAACATATAATTCAATTTTACAAGAGGCCATTAAAACCAAGAGTAATTTATGTCATCATGTGTTTATCCTTTCTTTAGACATTAATCAGAATTAAAAAATAACAATTCATGTCTTTGATAGACAAACACTGGAAAGAAAATGTCCAGATCTTTTTTTAACCCTGACTAGTTTTTATACTTTGTGTTTTATTAATGTAAATTAAAACTTACAACAAATTCTAATCATTATTAAAATAACTAATAGTTTATAGATTCTCAAATCAAAATTGACATTATAGTGACTGGATACATAGTTAACATTTCATATAATCCATAATAATCACTTTTCATATTTTATTTTCTATCAGATTGCTTATTAAAAACAATGTCATTGTAACATTGGGAAGCCTTCATAACAGTAATGACTTTGTACTTCTCTTTCAGTTTGTTCCCACACTTAATTTTCCTTCATCATTTCTCATAAGTCACAAGATCCATCTTTCTTATCTGTTCATTTGTTTATTGCAATTGAGACTAAGAACTCCTACAAGAATCAAAAGGAAATCCCATCAGGTGCACTGTTTAAAAGTATTTCCTGTTTTGTTTTGTTCTGTTTGTATGGAAAGTAAAATATTCTTATTAAGGTTGCAAAATGTTTTTATTAGGAAGATGATAAGTTATCTGAGTTTGGATTGGGGAAGTTTTAAACAGTGCTTTGAAACACAATCTTGGTAATAGTGTGAAACAGTGAATTTCTTTTTTCTCTTGATAGTATAGATTACATTCCCAAATTCTTTTAACTCAGATATATAGAAACAGAATATTGAATTTAATTGAAGAAATATATTTGATTGCATTCTTTCAAATTTGTGCCCCAATTATTAGTCGTGAATGAACATTTTTCTTTACAATTATATTCTTTAAAATATACAGAGGGATACACAAGATGACAGAAAAATTAACTCTATCAATTAAAATAAGATACAAGAATATTTTCCTTCCAAACATAACTGAGAAAATTTTATTTTAAAAATCTGGACAGATTTTATTTTGTGATGTATAGGTTCTTGCTGATTTTTAAAAGAACTATTTGTTAAGAAGATTCAAACAATTTTTGAGGCGATGTATTATTATATTTCCAGTCCACAAGTTCATAAATATTAATTTTCAGAAATTGGTTCATTTTGTTAGTTTCTTCTAGCATATAGTAGACTCTTGTTCAAAGTTACAGTGAAAGTTCCTTACCACTTAGCTCTGCTGCAGCCTGCCTTCTTACCACTGGCAGAAGGAAAATGGAAGAAAACTAAAGGAATGATCTGTAAGAACAGAGAGACTTATGTTCATTCTATGTGAGTAGTACCTAAGAACCTCCTAAGTGACAGGTGGTCTGGTGGGGCCTGGGGACACATTGGTGAGCAAGACAGACATAGCAGACATTCTATAAATAAAGATAGAATGAGTGAGTAAACTGGCCTTCGTTGATTTGTTCCTCAGATGCCAACTACGATATTCATTTATCTTATTTAATTCTTGAAACTACTGAGCTCAACAGATAATGAAACTGAGGTTCAGAGTGGTTAAACTATCTAAGAGCACACAGAAAGTGCTAGTACCAGGACTTGACCCACTCTGTCTAACCCAACCTCTATGCTCTGTGCCTATTATGCCAATATTGCCCAATGGAATGTAAACATTATACAAAATTAACCTGTACTTTCTTTTTTAGTTTGTTGCTGTTGTTTGGGGTATTGTTGTTTGGGGTAGACACTACAGTACCTCAGATGGGCACACACACTCTTAGCCCTTACTTTCACATATATTTTCATCCTAATCTATGGGTGGGTGTGAATATTCCTGTCTGTGTGAGAGACATGGAGACATGGGCAGTTATGTTGGTGATGAGTTTCTTTAATTATAGTTCTTGTAGAATTTTTCTGTACTAACACTCTAACTTGCTTAATATTATAAAGTAAATGAGGATGTTTTCAAAGAGAAGAAACGTATTTGCAGAGATCCCACTTAATAAAATGTTTACATTTTTCACAAAGTTGATGCCATTGGTGGAGGATAAAGGGAGTACTGTTTGTTCAGTTACGTTTTGAGGTCAATGTTGCACTGCTTGTCCTATTAGCTGATGTTGTTACCTAAGTCCAGGGCAGTAAATCAGTGACAGAGAAAACAGAAATAATCTGTTCTGCCAGCAGCTCTCTGGCATGAAAGGCAAAGACTTGCAGGCACTGATCGTCAATGCAATTTCTGCTGTTACTTTTATGATTCATGTCAGGCCTAATCTACATACAGCAAGGAGATTTGTGTTTAGTAGCTATTTACAGAGCATCTGCTTGATAGGAGCAGGGACACTTAGGTGAACAAGATAGACAAGGGCCCTGGGCTTATGAAGCTCTATGTCTAGTGGGAAAGAGAAAATGGACATTACCTACAGTAACTTGGGCTGAGTAGGAAAGCAGGGCTTTGGCAACAGTGACTTAAGAACCCAGTATTATTTTGGGGGGCGGGGGGAGGACTTGAAAGGAAAAGGACACTTGTGGACTAGAAACTCATAGTTTGAATCATTGTATGTTTTATTCATGCACCTGGCACCTAGGAAGTATTTCAGATATATCTTTTGAGCAAGTTTATAAATATATAAATGAACAAATGAATAAAATGAAATATTGATCTTCTTTATCTAAATAAGTATAGTTTTGCAGATTTTAAACTAAATCATTCTTAGTCTTCAATCATATTTTCCTTGAGCTACAGTTTGAGAATCACAATCCAAAGGGAAGAGTTGGAGGTCAGTCTGGACTAGAGTTTTTTTTTGTTTTGTTTTTTTAAGTTCTTCTTTGGTTCTCTTTAGTTATACATGATTTGAAATCCATTTTGATATAATTATACAAGCAGGGAATATACCTTATTCTAACTAGGACCCCATTCTTGTGGATGTACATGATGGTGGGATTCACTGTGATGTACATACGCAAATTATGTAAGATTCATCTCACTGTGTTTCCTTTTCCTATCCTTCCTGTCTTCCCTCTATTCCTCATTGTCTAATCTCCTGAACTTCTATTTTTGTTGTACAAGCCTAAGACCAGGTGGCAGCGACACCTGCAGTTGGTTAGCCATCCTCTATGGGAAAGCAGGTGACAGGGAAGAAAAGGAGAAGGCAGTTCTCTCTTGTGGAGGGTCTTCCACTATTAACTTAGAAGATGTCAGCCTGCTCTATGTACAGGAGTCAACATGGAAAGGGATGATGGAGTATTTTCTTATTTCATCAGGTGCAGATCCTAAGAGCTAGAAAAAAGACAAATTGATCTTCTAGTTTTGTCACATTGAGACAAAAAAAAACAAAGGGTGTAGTGACCACCTCCCTTCTCCTGGAATGACCCCTAACACTCAAGAGTGCAGCTCCAGTGGTCCTGCTGGTAGTATGACGCCCTGACTTCTGAACACAGGTGACCATGCTAGGGGTAGACATACTTTTTATGCAAGCAAGCTCTATCAAATTCTCTCCCCCGATTTGAGATTTGCAAAGGAAGTTTCAGACAACTGGGTGAGGTGGCCTGAAGTCATACACGTTTCTAGAGAGAAAGTCCATAAGCTGCAGTAGCAGACCTACCAAAACCTGCAAACTTAATGGTTAAGTTTTTCTGTCAAATCTGAGACCCTTGAAGGCCTTTCAATAGCACCTATTGCACTTTACCTTTCAATAACTTAGGCTGAGATGGTTTATGGAACCCAAACAAATCTGAAGAAAAATTAAGTATTTTGGAATTGGGCTGGCTGCCTTATTTTTAGGCAGAAAGTGCACTTTGCAGAAAAAAGCTATATTTTCCAATAATGCAACATATCACTAAATTTTTTTACATATTAAGTATATGGTACCAACAATAAAACTCTGGAGGGAAATGAAAGATTTAATTTTATTTTTGAGCGCTTCAGTAACATTCATATTAAAAACTTTTCATCATTTGATAACTATTTTTTCAATTAAATTAGCAATATTTTCTGTAAAATAGGCTCAAGATTCATCAAAGATTTAATGAAGTTTTTATAAAAAGTTACAGCTTGATGAGAAAACATGGAGCTGTATAGATAAAAATGGACAAATGGTCATACAAAAGAGAAAAGAAACAAACACCTATTTAGAAAAATATTAAACCTACAACTTTGATCACAAGAGGATCGATCACAAGTTCAAGGCTAGCCTCAGCAACTCAGGGAGGTCTTAAGCAACTTAGCAAGACCCTATATCAAAATAAAAAAATAAAAAGGTCTAGGGATGTGGCTCAGTGGTTAAACACCCCTGAATTCAATTCTCAGTTCCAAAAAAAAATTGAACCCAGCTATGAATCTAAGAAAACCAGAAAGGTTAACATGGAAACTGTATTAGAGAAGGGGGCAAAGGGCATAAAAAAAATCTCCACCATGTCTACAGAAGTAAGGGAGATGGTACATGGGTCAATGAATAAGATAAGCTGGGGAAAGAGGCTTAACACGGGGGATAAACACTGCAGAGTACAAGATTTAGAATCCTCCGTCGATTCCCTGTGATTTCTTCAATATTCCAATTTATTTTGCTAAGAGTTTGTGGACCAGGTTTTCTTTTGGAAGAATTAGGCCTACTTTAAGTTTAGTTCAGAATGAAAATAAAAGCTGCCTGTGTGGAAGTACTGACCTCTCACTTCTAGCTTCCATTTCTGCAGATCTTTTCTTCTTATAAGAAATAGAATTCTGATTGTAATAAAACTAACTCATATGGAGCAATTAATTATGTGCCAGACACTTTTGCCAGTACTTTACTCTTAATTTCTCCAGCGATGTTATTGGGTAGCATAGTAGTAGTATTTCCATTTTAAAGATGGGAAATTGAGGCACGCAAAAGAAAATCACTCAAGATGACACTGCTGGTAAGTTGCAGAGAGGTGCTGAAGAATGACATTCCGGCTCCAAATTTTATATCCCTGCCTACTATGATGAGCAGTTTCTTCCTGTTATGCACAAAGCTTGTTTGATCTCTTTTATTGATATACTGTTCCTACCCCGGCAAAATGAACACTGTGTATGTACAACTGCCTAATTCTAGGAAGACACACACACACACACATATGTAACTATATTTTTAGAAGTTAATCTTTTGGGACAAAAGGCATGTGAAATTTTTTGATTAATTTACTGCTAAATTGCATATCAAAAATTTGCCTCCATTTGTACACCAATCAATCTTTAGGTCTTCCTTCATCCTTTCAACACTGAGACTTGTAAACTAAAATTTGAACTAATCCATTAGGTGTTACAGAATATCACATTGTTGTATGACTAGCACTTCTTTAATTATGAGGCATAATGAGGATCTTTCTTGTTTGTATTTACTGACCCCAATATTTCTTTTATGATGAATTGCTTGTCAATGTGCTTTGTCTATTAGGTTGTTCATTTTCTCTCTTGATTTAAAACAGTTCTATTTATAAAAAGAAAATTATCCTTTAGACTAACATGTACATTGCAAACTTGTTCCCAATTTTCATTTATATTTTGACTTTATGCTCTCTCTCTCCTATGTACATATAAACATGTACCATATGGTATTTCAAATTATGGTACCAAATTATAAATACTCTTAGGATCCCTGAATTTGGGTCTAGCTTAAGAAGATCTTCCCCAGTACAAAGTTTTGTTTCGTTTTTTCAACTTTTAAAAAAAAATATTTATTTTTAGGTGTAGATGGACACAACACAATTCCTTTATTTTTATGTGGTGCTGAGGATGGAACCCGGGTGGGGAGTGCTCTACCGCTGAGCCACAATCCCAGCCCTCAAGTTATCCATATAGATTTACAATGGCTCAGAGCAGAAACTCTGGACCTAAACTATTTGGATTAGAAACAAGAAGAAGAAATTATAAATTCATAATTTTACAGGTATGATAATCAGGAAACATTTCCTATAAAGATGTGTAAAGTATTGATACTGCAATCAAATCTACACTCACATATCCTAACACTGCTCAAGAGCAGAAGACATAATCTTTGAAGAAAAATAAATTTTTTTATTGATAATAAAAAATAGGTTGACTGAGAACACTTTTCTTAAAATTTATATCAATAGTTTCACACAAATAGATAAGATAGTATTATTTACATTAAATTATTTGCCATATTTGCTTTAAGGAAAAAAAAAAGTCTTCTGAGTCAGTATGAAGAGTAGTAGGGACATCTACTGGTCAAATAAGGAAACTCACGATGTCAGCCAGTCTAGTTAGGTTTTTGGAGGCTTGGGTTCCCTCGAAAATCCAATGAAATTTATAGATCCCTTGGGACGGGAAGACAAACAAACACAAACAAGTTTCCTATAGAAATACAAAATTTGCCTATGATATATGTAATTCATGGATCCCAGAACAAAATAATAGGGCTACATGAGCTCTAAAATAAACTTGCATGAAACAATTCATAAATTCAAGAGTTTTTAAAAGATCAAAGTCTGATGCAATTTACTTCAATCATTAGAATATTTTTCTGAGTCTAGGTTTATAACTTAAATGTTTCCAGAATGATAAAAATCTAACAGTTTAACACAAGTAGACAGTTATTACATTACCATAAATATATTACTGTTTCTACAGTTTTTATTGACATTTAAAACCATGTTCTTAAAAAAAAATAAAATAGTGTTATTTTCTATAGTTACTACTGTCTATAGGTAAGGTAAAATGATTTAATTCTCCAAGTATGCATTTTATAATCATGGAATTTTCTTGCAAGGTCTACTATCACTGACCACTTTTACAGAAAATAATAGGTCAAACACACTTAAATTCAGAGATGACTGTATTTTCAAGTAAAAATATGGCTTTCATGCTTTTAATAAATTTTAAAAATCATGAATTTCTAAATGAGATCATTGATTGACATTACTATACTTTTATTAGATTTTTTTCCTCCTTTTCAAAGTACAAGCAGTATTTTCTGGTGACAAGATCTGAAACTTATCATAGTTAAGGAAGAAGTAGGACCAGTGAAATGTTTGTATGTTTAAGTTTGCAAATGCCCAACTGCATCATTTTTTTTCCTTTTACACAGAAAAACAATTACACATAATTGATCATAAACTGCAGATCTTATCTAGGTAGGAAACAAAACAAAAATACCAGTACTTGGCATCAGGATGCCTCTAAATAAAAATAGCTATGATCTCTAATTGTCTTTCTCCCACCAGCTTTGAAAAGCTGCGTCCTGGAATTGTTGATACCATATTAACCAGCAGACAACTAGGAAATGACCAAGACTTTGTATTCTTGAGATATTAAAAGAAATCTATGCAGCAGAAAATAAATTTGGGGTTTTGCCATATGCTGTTAATGAGATTATTTTTCACACCTACACGTCAAAATTTCTCAAACTGAAAAAAACAGTTCTGCAACATTTATTCAAGAAGTGCTTTTGCACTGCGTCAGAGGAACTGCTTTTAGGCACCAATACCAAAACAGTCTGCCAGCCAAGTAGCGGAACCAGCGCCAAAGAGACCCCAAAGGCAGCAAGGCCTTTGAACCCACAAAGGTTCGCTGTTCTGATCATCCCTAGAACTGATTTCTTAAGATCTGTTAATTAAAAGCATTAAATTTCGGAGGAATGCACCATCAAGCAAGAGTAAGGCCGAAAACATTGTTGGTTTTTTTTGGCCCGGGGATGGGCGGGGGAAGATTCTCAAGAAGGAAGAGGGAAACCCGCCAGTCAAGCGCTTCCAAGAGTCTCCGCCCACAGGCTCTAGACCCCGCCCCGGAGGCGGGTCCGAAGAGGAAGACCCGCCTCTCGACCCCAGAAGGCCGGCGCGTTACTAGCGCGCGTGCGCGAGTTTTCGTCACGTCCGGCGACAGGGCTCCGGATTCCGGAAGAGGCTGAAGAGTGGTGGCGGCTGTTTCTGCGTTGGCCATAAGTGTTTCTTCGTTATCAGAGGGGTCAGATAAACGGAAGCGTCATGGTCGAGGTAAAGTGACGCTTGGGCACTCAAGAGTTGTTAGTCTCTGGGCTTTTTTTCTTTGGCATTGTTCATAGGGGGTGGAATGTGCTGGGAATATGGGGCGAGAAGAGGCTGCGAGGGGAGACGTTTTGACCGAGGCCGAGTGGTCTCTTTTTAAGGCTTTCTGGGGAGGGAGGGAAGCCAAGTGAGAATCCGAGTCGCTGCTTCTGTCTGGGCGGGAAGCCTGAGATAATTCATCCAATTCTTATTTGACCCTTGGGATCCAGCACTGCCTTCTGCTGATGCTTGACCACTGGTACTGCAGTGTCAATTGATTGTGTCCTAAAGACTAGAGACCTTCTCTATTTTAGCGTTCAATTCGTCTCTCATTTCAGCTGTACTGCAGGGGTCCTAAAGACTAGAGATCTTCTCAATTTTTGCATTCAGATTTTATGTCTCTCATTTCAGCTGAACTGCAGGAGCCTGCCATTCTTGAAATTTTACATCTTTTCCCTAGCTTGAACTCCCATTCAGACAAACAGATCTTGTTTGTCTTATCTCAAATATTGATTCCATCCACTCGTCTCCGTATCCTGCATTTACCTTAATTCAGACTAGCTTCATTCATCTTTTGCCTGGATTAGTGCATTAGCTTCTAGCTCATCTCCCCCCTTCCATTTTTGTTCTCCTATAATTTGTTCTCTTTGAAATGTGAGTTGATCATGTTTTGCAGGAATTCCTTTGACTCTGTTGGTAAAACAAAAATATAGGCTGTGTAATGGTCTGAAAGACCTGAGCTGATCTGAACTTCACCTACCCTTGCAGCTTCATCTTATAGGACAACCCACCCTCTCAGCCAATGTACACAGTTGTGCAGTGTTTCTTACTTTATTTCAACTGTTGAGCACCTTTGCAGTCTGCCTTGATTGTTCTTATGTTTATACTGTAATTTTATAATCCCTTTGTCCTTTCAGCAGGGATTTCTCCTTCTCTACTTAAATATCATCTAAGAGATACCTCAAGTATATTGAGTTCTTCCTGTGTTCTCTGACTTAGCCCCTTATTTGTCTTCATAGTACTTTTCAAAATGCTGAATTATTTTGCTTATTTTTAATTGTCTGTTTTCTTTTGAACACAGGGACCATTATTACCTTTTCATTGTTCTCTGGGTAACTTCTAGCACAATACCTGCAAGATATATAAATACAAACTCAATAAATATTCATTGAATAAATTACTAATCCCAGACATGACTCAATTGCTATACTTAGGGCTCTGGCCAAAGAGGAACTTTCTCCTTTTCTCTGAACTCGACTCCTGTAGCTTGCTACAAATAGCAGTGATGCACTCAATATGTATAAAACTTTTTACATATTGAAACATGTAAAATGTAAAAGTAATTTTGCTTAATTTATGATATGGGTAATTTGTTGCTAAATGTGCAATTACATTCTTTTCTTCCTAGGAAGTACAGAAACATTCTGTGCACACACTTGTGTTCAGGTCACTGAAGAGAACCCATGACATGTTTGTAGCTGATAATGGAAAACCTGTGCCTTTGGATGAAGAGAGGTAGGTATAGTTCTTTTTCAGTTTCTAAAATATTTAAAATTCTGATATTGATGGAAGAAAGCAAGGAGAGGAAGACCTTTAAAGGTCTTAAAATACTATTACACATAGGTTATCTATCCAATAAGAAGTGATATTCTTGCATAATTTCAGCTGATTTAACTTTTTTTTTGCCTTTTACAATAAAATCTCAAAATTAATTAATTGCATTTTACAAATATCCAGTAATTAGCAGAGCCCCTTTTAGGTATTTTATCTTATAATCAATCACTTTGTATGTGCTTTCAGCTTCCCGCTGCTCTCAGAGCCTTGCTGAGCTGAAATTGTACCTGGCCAGTACCTCTACTCCCATCTTTTCTCGTTAGTATGATGAAGATTTTTGAGTGGTGGCATATTTTTGGTTCTACATCTCCAGCTCCAGTCTGGGATTGCATTATGTGCAGTGTTCCTTCTTTGCCCTTTACCCTTCTGTTAAAATCTATTTAATTCCTCAAACAAGCATTTATATTTAACTTATAAGGTGGACTATAAAAGTAACATAAGTGCATTTCTTTTTAAAATATTGAACTCATTAAGTGCTTTGATTAGTTCTAACTGAACTCTTTAGACACATCTAGTAAAGTTTGGTACAGATGGTTTAAACTATTTTTAGATTTAGACATTAGAAATAAAGTATATTGACTTTGAGGTTTTTAAAGGATATATTAGTTTCTGTATATCTTTAATTATTTGGATCCTTGGGAATTAATCATGAAAGGTTTTGTCTTTATTAAGTAACTAAAATATTACTCAAGTTTAATGAATGTTGGTGTGATACAAAAAATAAATTTATATGGTGTGGAAATGCACTTGAAAATTTTTGACTCTACTATTTAACTTTAAAATCTAATTAGAAACTTTTTCTACATGATTACACAAGCCTAAGCTATTTAAGTACTTATTTACTAGCTTTTCGTAAACACATTGGTGAAATATTTAAAGTATTTAAGGATATATTTTATGTTTATAATTTTTAAATAGTCACAAACGAAAAATGGCAATCAAGCTCCGTAATGAGTACGGTCCTGTGTTGCATATGCCTACTTCAAAAGAAAATCTTAAAGAGAAAGGCCCTCAGAATGCAACGGATTCATACGGTCATAAACAATATCCTGCCAATCAAGGTAAGTATAGTATAAATCAGAAATGACAGGACTTATGTGAATTTTTTAAATATAAAAACAAATGTCTTATTAGTGCTCCTTCTGAAAGCATTTATTATGGTCACACAGTATTATACCAGTATTAAGATGGAAGTTTTGACTTGCCCATGAGAGTCGTAGCTTAGATTATTGATTGATCACTTTTTTTTCTAATGGGAAATAAAAGCATATAATGATGGCAGAAATGTGTTGGATGTGCAGACGGTCACAATGGAGACTAATGGAGAAAATTGAAGAATATTTCTAACCTATAGGAAGATCATTTATCTTAGCTATAATTCAGAAAGATGAAATTAAGTATTGAAGTTGTAATGAGCAAAGAGGATCTAAGATTCTACATAAATTAAAATTAGAGAGCTGGGAATATAGCTCATTTGGTAGAGTGCTTGCCATGCATGCACAAGGCCCTGAGTTCAATCCCCATCACCGCAAAAACAAACAAATGAAAAACAGAAACACCATTGCTGTTTAGCAAATGCATGAGCTTTCTTGATCTCTTACCAGCTAATGGACAAGGAAATAACCAAGTTTTTGGTTTATTGAGGTCAAAACAAAAGTGATGAACTTTCCTTATTTTTGAGACTTAAGTTTAGTTGGGAGAGGAAAAATCCAGTTAGTAACTTAATATTATTGATATATTCTAAAAGATCATACTTGAATGTAAGATAGATTCACTATCAATACATATATTTTCTTTTTTGTTGTTTTTTTCTTTTTTAGGACAAGAAGTTGAGTATTTGGTTACAGGTACACATCCATATCCACCAGGACCTGGTAAGTAAACTTTTATGTATTGGAAATAATCTTATTTTATTGCTACATATTTTTAGGCACCATGCTAGAATTTCAAAGGCAGTAAGACTGCTCTAGTTCTAAACCTAAGTTTTTTACCTGAGTGATTTAGACAGACATGCAACTATGTAAACATTAAAAATGATAAAAGTGTTGGTACAGAAGTAGGTATGATTAAAAATTGCAGTGTGTGTGTTTGTAGGTGTGTAGATGGGTTGGCACATAGATGATATGGACAGGGTGGAGGACAGACAATGCGTGGTATGTATAGAACGGAAAATGTGGGGGGATTGGGTGCATTTTATAGTAACTTTCATTCTTAGAAACATGAGTATTTGAGTAGCTGCTTAATTTTTTTGCTTTTGAAAGTAATATCTGAATTTTAATAATTTAAATTACGAAATTGGGCTATTTTAATACCAAGCTGCTTAAATTAGATCAAATTTAGAAACAAAGAGAGCAAGGCTTAATCAAACTTGTTGTAATATCACTGCCTGGAGATCACCAACTAGTGTCTTTTTCTCTAACAATTTATTTTAAATATATATATATAAATGAGAACAAAAATAACTACTAAGAAGAACTGATTTTATTTTTAACAGGAGTTGCTTTGACAGCGGATACTAAGGTCCAAAGAATGCCCAGTGAATCAGCTGCACAGTCCTTGGCAGTGGCATTACCTTCTTCCCAGGCCAGGTATCAGATGTTATGCTTATAATTACAAAGATTGAAAATATATTTCACCATTTACATTTTTTCAGAGTTGTTTATAACTGTATATTTTATTTTGGCACTTTTCACAAAAATTTAAACTGACCATGTGACTGAGGCATTAATTACTTTTATAATATTTCTTTTGCCTCAAGTCGTGTGACTGAGGTATTAATTACTTTCATAATATTTCTTTTGCCTCAAGAGTTGAGGGAAATCGTACTGCGCCTGGTGGAACTGAATATCGACATCCTGGGGCTTCTGACCGTTCACAACCTACAGTGATGAATTCAGTAAGATTCTCTGTCATATAGCAAAACAGGTTTCTAGCTTTTGGAATGTTACCTTGTTACCTTTATTCCAAAAGTTTTCCTTTAACTATTAGAGAAATTAACACTTTCTTGGAATTTGTTCCTATAAATAGCAGCTTGAGATAGTCATTAACATTTCTTTGCCCTAAAACTTTGGGTTTTAGTAAATTAACATATGTTTTAGAATTTGAAATCCTGTTACATCCATATCTACTTGCACATTGCACGAAATACGTATTTTGATTAAGACAATGTGATTTTGGTATTTACTATGCACTATTAAAAATACAGGAAGTATTATCCTGAAATTTGTGTTGCTATGTGCTAATTATGAAAGTCTTCTTTCAATTGAACTTTAAATTGGTGTGTGCTTAAAGCTGAGTGCTAATAGTGTGGTAATATTCTTGGGCTCTACAACTAGCATTTTATAAATGAGTGTGTAGAAATTGGTTTATTTGTAAGTAAACAACAATTGCTCTTAGTGAAAATAGTTGTAGGAAAAAATAACAGAAAATGTGAAGCTATTTTATTATGTGTCTTGACGTAAGTATGGGCTTTACAACTATATTATATTTTTGTTTTTGTTTTTTTCAGTGTAGGAATCGAACTCATCAGTTTTTTATGGATTCTGTTTCATATGAAGTGAATGAATTTGTGATGCTCACACCACATGTTTTCTTCATTCTCATTTAGAGCAGTCTTTGTGTTCAAGCTCTCTGCATCTTTGGGAGGATATAATTTAAACTTCTTGAGGGCAGAATTTTATGTTCTTTTTTTTTTTTTTTTTTTTAATTAATGTACACTAACAATAGATGGTACAGGTTGAGTTGCCCTTATTCGAAGTGTTTCGAACCAGAATGTTTCAGATTTCAAACTTTGGATTGGAAATATTTGTGTAGCCTTTACCTGTTGAGCATCCCTAATCTAAAATTTTGAAATCTAAATTCAATTTCGATTTCAGAGTATTTTGGATTTATGGATTAAGGATGCTCAATCTGTATCAGCAGTTTACCTTTAAAATAGTATTTAAGTGCTTATATTTAAAGATGAATAGAAACCCATGATAAAAGCATTTTGCTGTTCATTTTTCAGCATGGGCACATATAAGTTAAAGAATTTTTACATAAGGTCAGTCAGCTAGAAAATGGCATAGCTGAGTTTTGAACCCAGAGTGATGTCTGCTCTTAACTAATACTCTGCCTCTCTGAGGTTTTTTTACTTGCTTTTAAAAATGAACATACAGAAAATAAAGTTCTGAAGTAAGAGTCTTAGACTGACTTTTCAGTTGAATATGTTAGGTGTTTTTCTCTCATTTAAGGGGAAAAATTTTCATAAATCCCCTTTTAATCCATCTTTTAATTAAAAACCAAACTTTAAATATGACTTCTTTATTGATAACGTAATCTGTTCCATATTTAGATGGTTATGGAAACTGGCAATACTAAGAACTCTGCGCTGATGGCCAAAAAAGCACCTACAATGCCAAAACCCCAGTGGCACCCACCATGGAAACTCTATAGGGTGAGCAAATCTAGATTTTATTCCACTATGTACAGTTTCATTGCTTTCCATTTGATGAGAGCTGAAGAATAGAAAAAGGAAAAGGAATGAATATGAAAATAGTAGAGTGATCTGCGGTGGGATGAGAAGGGGCTTTTGCACTGTTAAAAGATATCTTGAGATTTCCTTGGGTAAAAGGTATACTAGTATTTTTTGTAAAGTGCAGTATAAAATATTGACAGAAGGCTACTAAATGTGTAGGACAGGCAAAATAAATATAGGAAAATATTTGAAGTATTTAACATGAAGGCTGAGGAATAAACACCTTATTAGTGAGTTTTTGTACCTACCAATTATTCTTTCAACTGCAATAAATTAAAATAACTCAGAATGTACCAGATATAAAATAAAATTTATATAATAGGAAATGTACAGCCAACATGATCTTATTTTTCAAATGATCACATTGTAAGAGACTTTTTTCTTTCGATGTATAGGTCTACTGAATTTTAACTGATATATAGGTTTGGGTAACCACTACCATAATCTGCATCAGCTCAAAACACCACTGTGTTGTTCTTTTCGTCATACCCTCCTCCACACCTGGCAATCACTGATATGTTTTCTATCACTGTACTTGTGTCCTTTTTACAGTGTCAGAATGGAATCATACATTATGTACTCTTTGAGACTGTCTTTCTTTCTTCATTCTTTGCCTTTGAGATTCATCCAAGTTATTGTGTGTGTTAGTAAAGCATTCCTTTTTTTTTTTCTTTTGAAGACTATTATTCCTTTGTATAGATGTACCGCAATTATGTACCCATTCACCTATTGAAGATAAGTTAATGTTGCTCACTCTAAAATATATTGTCAGATAATCTTGTAAACATATAAAGATGCTGCAGTTCGAACCCAGGTTGTGGTTAAAATTGAATACATTTTGACTAATGTGTAGATGATTCTGCCTATTTTACTTTTTCTTATTCAGGTTATCAGTGGGCATCTTGGTTGGGTTCGATGTATTGCTGTGGAACCTGGAAATCAGTGGTTTGTTACTGGATCTGCTGATAGAACTATAAAGGTAATAAGAAAGAAAAGATAACAGGACTTTGTGTTTGTTGCAGAAGTTTAAACTATTTTAAATTATTTCCTATGGCAGGAATTGTATTGCAAGCCTTTATTTCTTGGACTTCAGCATGTAGTCTGTAATAGTAATAGTTTGAAATAAATATCTATTTGAAAAGAGACATTTAAGCAATAGGGGTTTTTATCCTAATCATAATAACCTAATTCCTTAATACTTTAAGATTTTTTCCCTGGTTACAAAATTAAACCAGGCTAATTTATAGAATATGTGGAAAATTTATAGAACTGTGAAATAACCACACATAATCCTACAAATATCAGATATTTAGACAAATTTAATTTTAAAAAACATTTATTTCTGTGTTTATATACATCAGTACATTTACTTCTAAACTTTTTTCAGGGACTTTTTTCAGGGTGTTAAGGTATAAATATGTATCTTTTAAAAAATATTTATAACTTTGTATCTGTTTTCATTTAACATTATATCAAAGCCATATTATAAAAAGTCTGTATCTTTTTAAATGGTTACATAATATATAATTTTGATATTCTACAGTCTGTTTTCCTATTGTTGGACATTAAAGTTTTTATTTTGATGATTTTTATTATTAAAAGTGGTGCTGTATGGGTCTGGGGTTGTGGTTCAGCAGGAGAGTGCTCACCTGGCATGTGTGAGGCCCTGGGTTCGATTCTCAGCACCACATAAAAATAAGTAAATAAAGGTATTGTGTTCAACTACAACTAAAAAATAAATAAATATATATATTTTTAAAAGTGATGCTGTAGTTAGCCTTTATGCATACATGTTTTTCTGTATTTTATTTTGTTATGGTACATTCCCAGAAATAGGAACGTCAACTATTTTTGAGGATACCCAAAGTATAAATTACTTCCCAAATGACTTGCAGCATATTTCAGAGAATCCATTCCAGTCCATCAATTTTGTATTCTTTTATCTAATAACATAAGTAAAAAATGGGTATCTAGTCTTTTTTTAAGTTGTTCATACAAAATTTCTATACAAATTTTCATTTATTTGTGTTCATTTTTTTTCAGTTGTCATTTGCCAACCTAATACCATGTTATTCATATTTTTATTATCAATGATATATTTTACATATTGTTTAGAATGTTAGCCTTTACCTCTATTGCAAACATTTCTCTAGTTTGACAGTTTGAGCATGCCTTTTACATTTTCTTTTATTTGGAAAGGATCATTTTTCAAATTTTTACTTTTTATTTATATGTGTGTATATATTTGGGGACTTAACATTAGGATTCTAAATATTTGCTTTGGGTTAGCCAACAAAATGAAAAAATATTCTTTGATTGCAGATCTGGGACCTGGCCAGTGGCAAGTTAAAACTCTCGTTGACCGGACATATCAGTACAGTGCGAGGTGTGATAGTAAGCACAAGGAGCCCATACCTGTTTTCTTGTGGAGAAGACAAACAAGTAAAATGCTGGGATCTTGAATATAATAAGGTACTCTTAGAGTTAAGTATTGAAAATACTATGAGCTACTGTTTATTTTTCTAATTTTAGAAAATTTAACTTTATTGCCTTATCTTTTAGGTTATAAGGCATTATCATGGACATCTGAGTGCAGTATATGGTTTGGATTTGCATCCAACAATCGATGTGCTGGTAACCTGTAGTCGAGATTCAACTGCCCGGGTAAATGAGATAAAGCTGTGTGTTTGTAAACGTATTGCATCTTGTCATATACATATTTGATATCAGTCTTATATTATTTGACAGAGCATTAAAAATAATTGCTGGATTTGTCAATACCCTAGTCCCTCCTTTTCTTGACTTGTATGTGTTTTTTTTTACCACCTTAGGCTTCAGTTCTTTGGCCTTGCATTCTTGTTTTCCAATTTGTCACAACTGTTGTCCATTATCTTTTTTATTCAGTAGTTCATTTTGCCCATTAGTCTTTCAGTACCCTTATCTTTCAGCTTTTTATTTTCCCTTTGCAGCTGTTTTCTAGTTGTATTCCCCGCCTAGCTTATAAATCATTATCCTTCTTGTAAGCATTTTCTTTATGATATTGAGGCACAGTTATCTAGTAAATTCCCAGCCTCGAATTGATCCGGTTATCTGCCTGAGATATGAATACCTGTTCTTTTTAACTGTGTATCTATTATATTTTATAGATTTGGGATGTGAGAACTAAAGCCAGTGTACACACATTATCTGGACATACAAATGCAGTTGCTACAGTGAGGTGTCAAGCTGCAGAACCACAAATTATTACTGGTATGATAAGATACTTTTCATATTTATAGTCTGTTCATATCAAATATGTTATAATTGTACATATACTTCTCATTCATTGTGATTCTTTTTATTGTGTTTGTGATATTTTTGTATTATATATTTTAATCGTAGGAATTTGAAATTTCTTATTAAGACTTCTTCTAGTTGTTTTTTACTTCATACTTTTTACATATTTTAGGGTATTTCATACACAGAATTTTGTAACATCCAACTAGAAAACTTTTTAGTGTTATTTTATAGTGCCAAAATTATTAGTCTAGGAAATTAAAGTTAGAAGACAAAAATACTCTGAGATCAATAACCTTTAGAACTGATGTGAACCTTGTATTTGTTAACAGTGGATCATTAAAAACTAGAAAATAATTCCTTCACCTAACATTTTTTTTAAAAGAATTAACATTTAAAATCAACCTCGAGTTTTGGAACTATGATGAAATTAGCCAAGAGATGATAAAACTTTCATTTAATATGTATATATTTGTGGAAGAGTGCTTCATATGTTGTCATATATCACTTTTGCTTCTTTTTCTTGGTCTATGTTTTGGATTTGTGTGTATTTCCATTACAGGAAGCCATGACACTACAATACGATTATGGGATCTGGTGGCTGGAAAGACAAGAGTGACATTAACAAATCATAAGAAATCAGTCAGGGCTGTGGTTTTACATCCACGACAGTAAGTGTGTTTTTTTTTTTTCATTATCTTCTCTTCCATCTTTATGCCTTAGTATAGTACTGAAATAACTTGAGCACTGCTTTTGGCAGTCATGTAGCCGCTGTCACCGTCAGTCCCGTTTCACTTGTGGACATGCATTTCTTCAGTTTTTCTTATGTTAATTATTTTGCTTTATGCCCTAAATAAAATGAGGAAAGCCTTTTATACAGTCACAAATACTATCAAGTTAGACAATATAAGTATATCATGGACAAAAGGTGCATATCAAAATAGAAAGTAACATTGGCTGGGCATGCTTTGCACATAAATGATATTAGACTTGAGAAACACATAGAATGATTTAATTCTTAAGAAGTTCAAGAAAGTAAGAACCATGAACATTATAGTCAAGCTATCCACAGAAATGGCGAAGAATATCACATCCTAGTGTTCATCATATCAGATCACTCCTGACATTCTTCTGTTTGTATTTATATTTTTTCTTTTCCCTTTCTTTTCTAACTCTTCCTTCCTCCTGTCCTTCCCTTTTTCTTCCCTTTCCCTGTTTTCACTCATTTTCATCCTGTCCTTCACTTCTTTTCTCCTCTTCTCTCACTATTTCTTTTTCTCCCTTTCTCCATAATTGTTGCTCACTCTTTTGCCTTTTTTGTGAAATTAGGTATTTGCATATTTATTACTCTTGATGTACAGCCCTAGGAAAATGAAAGAATAAAACATAAAATTTGAAAAATTCATTTAACTTGAAACAAGTACCTTGATATTTTTGCATGTTGATATGACACTAATATTTTGCTAAAATTGAGCTGGGTGCATGGTGGCACACGCCTGGGACTACCCAGCTACTCAGGAGGCTGAAGAAGTGGGAGGACTGAGGCCAACTTTAGCAACCCAGTTAAAACACTGTCTGAAAAAATAAAAAGGGCAGAGGATATAGTTCAGTGGTAAAACCACACATTCTGGGTTCAATCTCCAGAACAAAAAAGAGTGCTAAAACTACAGATATCAGTGAATGTGCATGGGAAATTAACTAAGCTTTTTAAAACCCACCATTTTGTTTAGCTTGATTTACATTGCCATTAATTCGTTTTGCTTTTATTTCAGTTACACATTTGCATCTGGTTCTCCAGATAACATAAAGCAGTGGAAATTCCCTGATGGAAGTTTTATTCAAAATCTTTCTGGTCATAATGCTATTATTAACACATTGACAGTAAATTCCGATGGAGTGCTTGTATCTGGAGGTAACATAAGATTTTTATAATAAATGTGTTTAGTTCATTGTTTTATTTTTTAATCAATGAATGAACATTTCTAAGTCATCAGAGATAAGTATTATAGCAGAACTTGCCTGAAGAGGGTATATTTGGATGTGTACGTGTTTGTGCCTATTCAGAATATATGTAGTATATTTCACAGTTAAGCTCACTTTAAGTTCCCCTGTGATAAATCTAAGTTAGAGACAGGTTTATGATGAGAATTGCATGATATTTGGTTGAGTATTCTGGAATTAACTGTCAAATTTTGTGGTGCTTTTTAAGATCTATGATAAAATTAAAAACAGATGAAAGTAGACAAAGCAATATTAAGAGAAGTTTAGGTTAATTGTTGGTCAAAGGATACCAAACGTAACTAACTAGATCTTTTCCTTTAAGCTGACAATGGCACTATGCATCTTTGGGATTGGAGAACTGGCTACAATTTTCAGAGAGTTCATGCAGCTGTGCAGCCTGGGTCTTTGGACAGTGAATCAGGAATATTTGCTTGTGCTTTTGATCAGTCTGAAAGTCGATTATTAACAGCTGAAGCTGATAAAACCATTAAAGTGTACAGAGAGGATGATACGGCAGTAAGTTCATTGTTTTACATACATTTAAAGTAAAATAACAACTATACGAATTTAGCAAGGGTCTTAATTTAATTATCAGAAGGAAAAATAGTCTTCATGGTATTAAGGTATTTGTCATCTTGAATAGTGTCTGCTCCTAGATTTCTGTATCATTTTCATTGATTTAAGTGAATATATCACTTCAGTTTTTTTTTAAATTTTTTTTAGTTGGTGATGGACTTTTATTTTATTCATTTATTTATATGCAGTGCTGAGAATTGAACCCAGTGCCTCACACATGTGAGGCAAGTGCTCTACCACTGAGCCACAACCCCAACCCTGAATATATCACTTTACTTTTATACCAACTTTCATTTTTACAGTTACTAGGAAAATGGTACACTAATAATAACAAATACTAAATTGCGTGGAAATTTATTCTAGAATCACAAGCTTCATGCTACTATAGCTAAATGAAAATTTTATTTTGGATGAGAAACTACAAATTTATCTTTAATGAATGTATTCACTTTTTGTTACACTTGGATAATGCCTAAAGTTTATTAGCTATTCCTAAAACCATTAATAACCTGCTAAATATGTAGTGAAAATAATATGACTTGGAATAAATACATTATTTTTGTTAAAAAGGAATTCTGTTAAACATGAATTCAACTAATAGCACTTTAATTTATTTTTTACTTTTAGACAGAAGAAACTCATCCAGTCAGCTGGAAACCAGAAATTATCAAGCGAAAGAGATTTTAATGTGACATTGTCTTCATGGTGGTTTTTTTTTTTTTTTTTTTTTTAAGCTTGGCATTGATGAGGATGTCGGTCATTTTGTGTTCTGGCGGGAATATAAAGCAGAAACTCATTTACTGGAATCATTGCTGCTTAATATTTTACAATAAACTGTCCCCTATGCCCCCCCTCCGTGTTTTTATTTGTAAAATGAACATTTTGTGATCCTAGAAAGTAAAATGCAAATATCAAGCACATGGAGGTTTATTAGACATGACTGTTCTAAAGACAAGATTCTTAATAGTTTTATTAAAAAACCTCTTTTAAAAATTGTCTATTATAACAACACGTTTTGAGGGGAGCAGGTGTTTTTTACAATCCTTTAAAAACTGATAATTTGGGATTTAAAATTTTCAGTCTTAATTTATATATGTTCATTTCAAAAGCAGTTTTTGAGTTTGTTCTTTAGAATTCAGCAGTAGTTACTGTTCAGGGAAAGATAAGATTTATATATCTCTAAAACTTCGAGTTTTGCTAGCTTACAGAAATGCTGTAATACAGGTGTAGCTGTAATGCTGGAGCAACACTGAGTAAAAGGCTATTCATCTTTCCCAGAGAGGCCTGGGGAAGACTTCATTGAGGAAGGACCATTTGAACTGACCTTGAAGTCAAGGAGGGCAAAGGAAACAGTGTTCTAAGCTGAGGCATTAACTGGATGAAACCAGATGCGGGAACCTGAGTGGTGTACTCTAGGACAGATTGTCTGTCACAGTTGACTAATGGGATACAAAGCTGGTTCGTGTTAGGAAAAGCTCATGGTCTGAGTTTGGATTCTATTCCACAAGCAGTAGGAGACCAATATTGTAATAGAAACTTAGGGAAATAACTATGGAGATACCACTGAAGATACTTAAAGCAGTAGCAAGGGGTACAATCTTCTGGAGATTGTATAGGAAGGTGTTTAAAGTTTCTAATTCTTATATCTCCTGGTAAATAACAAATTTTATAAATCCTGCCCTTGAGGTCCTTCCCCATCAGTCAAGATTTGTCTCACTTCACCTATGATCAGAAGATTGTTATAAGAACAATCAATTTAAAAATTTCCCAAGTTAAAAAATTGCACCATGAGTTCAAACATTTCCAGACTTTACATATCCCATTTGCATGCTGTAGGTGGGCGTATAATTGTAACAATCTTTAGAAGTGTAGTTTTTTGTGTTTATTGAGAATATTTGAATCATTAGCCCAGTAACTTCATTTCTAGGAAACGGCCTAATAGGAGTAACCTGACAAGTGTACACAAGGAAGTTCATTGCACCTTTGTTCTTTAATATTAAAACTAACCCAAATGCCCTATCATCAAGGAGCTAGTTTAATAGATATGATCCTCCAACTTATTTCTTTGTATTCATGAAGAGAGTGAGGAACATCTAGACTTACTAGGGCAAGATGTCCAAAGTTTGCTCATGTAAAAGGAAGCTGTATATGCATTTTTGTAAAATAATGAACACTAAAAAATAATGGGAAAGTAGCGCCAGGTTGTTAACAGTGGCTTTGTGAAGGAGTAGAATTGGGAAATTTTCATGGCCTGCTTTATATATTTCTATAATGTTTTACTTTTCTATAAGCATGTATTTTGTAAACTTAAATAAAGGAAAAAAAATAAACTAGTATCCCAGAGAGATTCTAATATGCTTTCTAAAAGAAGAAAGATATAGCTAGTACAAGAAAGTAAGATAGCCCATACTAATTTGCCTAGCAAGGTTTCAGCCTCTGTGTTTTAAGTTAGGAACCATTAGCAGTTTTAATGAACATTGAAATCTAAAGAATTTATGCTATCCTTTATGTGTTGCAAAAGGTGTTGTAAAAAGTTTGCTTACCATATGAAACTCAAAATTTTAGTCAGAATTTCATGTATATGTCCCTCTCAACCTGCTTGGTACAACTTCAACCAGAGGTTTAACCCAAATCTACACTGCCTATGTCATATCTATACCTAAGCTACAAATATTACCTGAGTAAAACAGCTGTGCTAGCTGGATTCATTAGTGATCTATGACCACATGCCATCAGTGATGACCAAATAATACATTTCCATTTTAAAAGCTTTCTGCCTCCTATTAAAAAGATGAGACATCAGCCTACTCTTGCCATGTATGTGTGCCTACTCAAGGACTTTGCCCCCATGATTAACCATTCTCTTGCACCATTTAATTTCCTCTGTATCAAATGATCTTTATCAGTATAAAAATATAGTGACAGTCTTCCAGAAAAAAATAACTATTGTTTTTATGTGCCTGTTTCTCTTCACTTATAGACAAACTGCTTCACTTTTTATAGACAAAAGTTTAACTCATCTCGTAATTCCTCAGTTTTCCATTTTCTTCTAGTACAGAAATAACAAAAATAATTTGTTCAACATATAAGGAAAATAAGTTGGTAGAAAATAAGGAAAAATAGAATTAGTAAATAAACAGATAATTTTAGGTGAAACCTTATATAAAACTAAATAGAGGGCTGGGGTTGTGGCTCAGTGGTAGAGTGCTTCCCTAGCATGTATGAGGCACTGGGTTCGATTCTCAGCACTGCATATAAATAAATGAATAAAGGTCCATCATCATCTAAAAAATATTTTTTAAAAACCCAAATAGAAGCATAAGTACATAGAAGAATTTAATTAATGGAGACAAATGTGTCCAATTCTATGTCATTATATTTGAAGAGCCTAATACAGTGGTGAGACTTAAAATATTCAATGATTTATTCGAAAAGATAAAACCTAAACAAATTAATTGCCATAGAAGAAATAAAGTTGTATTTCTACCACCACCACCACTGTCTACATACACCAATAAGCCCAAAAATCTTCAAAATCAAATTCTAATTCACTGCACTTCAAATTTTTCTAGGACCTAGATAACAAAATTTTTAATATGCTTTCAGATGTTAGTATAACAAAAACCCAGTTAAATACAAATAAAATTATGGTTTAATCTTGCTTATGAATATCAGTGCTAAAAATCATTAGTAAAGTCTAATAACAGAAAAAGCACATGCCAAAGTGGACTTTATACTAAGAATGCAAGAATGGGTCACTGCTGGAAAAGATACTCCATTGACTTACCTAAAACAAAAATATGAGCATCTTCATAGATGCTAAAGGAAGCATTTTGCTAGATTCTAAAATCCATTTTGGGTGAAGTCTCCAGAACAGAATATACAGTATGATCTTAAAGATACAAATTACTCTAATTCTAGAAGGATATAACAGGGGAATAGGGTAATTATTTTACTTTCTACTTCAAAAACTAGTAACTTTTACTTTCGATTGCCAACAATCAAAAGAGAAACTATTAACCAGCTAGTCACATCCGTTAGTCATTCCATCACTCATACATCACCGTTTCACATCTAGGCACATATCTAGGCACATTTAGGGAGGAAAGAAATAGTCTTTATTAATAACTGTCAAAAACCACCAACAACTTATCATTTATTCAAGAAAAATTAGTTCAGTAGTAAATTATGGTGCACAAAAACCATGGCACAGGGAATACTTAGAGGCATTAAGAGGAAAAAAAATGAAGTAAATTTGAAGACGCTAATGTGAAACAATAGTCAAAGAAAAAATTTTAGGAATGTTAAAAATATAGAGAGACTTGCTTAAAGGTGCTTGATAGCATATTTGCATCTATTTTGGTACTTCCTAAAAGCTCATAATATTTTCATATTATAATTCTATAAGGACTATGAAGTTGTTTCTTTGTACTAAGTGAAAAACAACAAGGACAAAAAGAAAGAAGAAAACAGAAAACAATTTTTGGAAATGAGAAGGCATATGGAAATAAAAAGACACAAGATAACCAACTTAACATACTGGAGAAACCTGAATCCTAAATTGACAATAAGGAGAGCCCCCAAAGCAATTCACTTTATGCAGCAGAATCCCCAAAGATTTAGAAAGGGGCTGCACCCCGCTAAAAGGTGGGGCAGATGAAGATAGATAAAGTAAAATACTTGGACTTTATACTTAGGGTTTCCAGATAAAATGCAAGCCTCCCAGTTAAATTTGAATTTCAAATAAACAACAAATCATGCTTTTGTATAAGTATATTCCAATTATTTGTATGAGACACACTTATAGTAAGAAGTATTCATTACTTATTTTAAACTTAAATTTGATTGGATGCCCTCTATTTTTATTTGCAATTGTACTTGGAATGGTCACGGCCCCCAGGGACACATCTAAGAAGGAAGGAGGAGAGAGATCTGCATAGAAAGAATGGCTTCTCCCATCTCCCTGCATTCTGATTTCATAATGGTCCTTCTGATTAGCAGAATCTATCTGGAAGCTGGTCTAGGGAATATATTTCTGTCTTTTATTGACTCTCCCCAACAGCATCACAAAGCAGAGCATACAAGGGCTGGAGGTGAGATAAACTCCAGCCCAGCTTTATTTCAATGTGTAGAATTTTAGCTAAAGATGAGTCTTGACTGAATTTCTCCTTTTTTTTTTTTTTTTTTTTTTTTTTGATGCTGGGGGATTTGAACCAGGGCCTTATGCATGTGCCAGGCAAGCTCTTTACCACTGAGCCACATCCCCAGCCCTAACTTCCTTCTGTGGTGCTTTTAGTTGCCTTAAATATTTTGAGTGCTTCTTTTGGAGTGGGCAAACAGAAAACTAATAGAAAGGATTACAGAAACATGAGATGTCATAAAACAAGTGTCATGCTAGGGACCCACCTGGAATGCCAGAGGAGTGCAGAAGGTCATTTTTGAAGGGGTCTCCAAGGAGCTTCATGAAATTCTTGGCATTCTAAATGAGACTTGCATAATGAAAGAGGAGGAATGGGAAAGACATTCCTAGGTAATGGGCATGAGATTAAAACCAGAGATGAGGAATGTGTTGCAGATTCTGAGACTAGCCAAGATGACAGCTGAGCAGACAATGTGTGTTGTGTATGGGAAGCACCATGGCACAGAGTAATTGGCTCAACCTGTGGGACCCATGGCCCCTACAGATAAACGGGTATTCAAAGATAGTCTGCCATGGGGGATCTTAATATTTCCCACTGTAAAACATGGCTGTCTTCTTACCCCAGCCAAACCCATTTTTTTTTTTTGCCAAACTTTCTTTTCCTAGGGTTTTTTAAAAGTACTTTTTCTCTTCTAAATATGAAATATATCACAATTCCAAAGTATTTTGTTTGTCAAATTATATTAATGCTACACTCTTAAGCCAAAGTTGTGTTTTTTGTTTTGTTTTATTTTTAATTTATTTTTTAGTTATAGATGGACACAATATCTTTATGTGGTGCTGAGGATTGAACCCAGTGCCTCACACATGCAAGGCGAGCGCTCTACTCTGAGCCACAACCCCAGCCTACCAAAGTTGTTTTGTAAAGAATTAGGAAAAATTAGGCACCACATTTTGGTTTCTTTTTAATTTTTGTTTTTGTTTTTTAGTTGTAGATGGACACAATACCGTTATTTTATTTATTTACGTGGTGCTGTGGATCGAACCTAGTGCCCCACTCAAGCAAGGTAAGCACACTACCACTGATCCACAATCCCAGCCCTAGGCACCACAGTTTTCCATGCCTGTTTTTCTATGCATTTGTGTGTGTGTGTGTGTGGGGGGGGTGCGCGTGCACACACACACATGTGCATTTAGAATTTATTTCTGCATGATTTCTATGAAAGGCATTATGCCATACATATGCACTTTGTTTTCTTAATACATTTAGGGATCTCCTTCCCCCTCCTCTCTCTCTCTCTTTCTGTGCATTGTGTCATTGTTTTTATTGAAGAAATATATTTTTTCATTCATTACTGAAAATATCAACTGAAGAAAAATGAAAGAAAATACAAAAAGAAAAAGAAATGGAGGCAGACCTCAATGGATCAGGAAAGCTTATTAGCAGACCAGTACATTTTCAACAGGAAAATGGCGAATGGTTATAAAAAGGGTCTGAATTTTACAGGGTTAAGCAGATCCATATCCTGGTAGGAGTTTGTTAGTTACATTTTGTGTGCTTACTTTTGGTGGGCAGGGGAACTTTGGCAGATAAGAGAAATTGCAAAAGGTCAGAGTTCTTATTTCCCTTTTCCCCTAAGGGTTTTGTAAATTTCGATTTCCTTCATCAACACTCATTGATTTTTTTGGGGGGTGCACATTACGGAGTATTTGTATAATAGTTAGCAGTATAATTAAAGTCAACATATGTAGTTGCATGTACAACCAAATTAGACCAGTGTCTAATAATTTCCATTGCTTTAATACCTTAATTTCTTTTAATCCAGATATTCCTACTCTTATAGGTCTGTAAATGAGTCAAGTTGCAACAATGTTAAAATCCTTCCCTTTCCCCCAAAAGGAAATTAAGTGGGATCCTTAGAGTCTGATAATAGGTGAATCTGAAGGAAAAAAATCTAAATGCCCAAGAGCTCAAGGACATTTTAAAGCAGATCAGGAAATAGGAGCGCTTCCTTGGGGATTAAAAATTTTTTTTAATTTAAAAATTGTTTGATAGTATTTTTGACAGATAATATTTTTGCACTGATCATACATGATCTATAAATAAGGCTTAACAAAAATAATAAAGACTTTTTGATGTTTAATTTTTAAAAACAGCATTATTGAGATACTATTCATATAACATATAATTAACCCACTTCCCCGAAGAAGTTCTTAGCATAATCACAAAGTTGTGCAGTGCTCATCATAATCAATTGTAGGGAATTTTTTTTTTTTTTTTTTTTTTTTGCGGGGCGGGGGTGTACCTGGGATTGAACCCTGAGGCTTTTAACAACTGAACCACATCTCGATCCCTTTTTATATTTTATTTAGAGATAGGGTCTCCCTAAGTTGCTTAGGTCCTTGCTAAATTGCTGAGGCTAGCTTTGAACTCACAATCCTCCTGCCTTAGCCTCCTGAGCCACAGGGATTACAGGCCTATTCCACCATGGCTGGTTTTATAGTGAGTTTATATCACTCTAAAGTAAAATCCCATATTCTTTAGCAGTCCCTTCCATTTTCCCCCAAATTCTCAAAGCTGTAGGCAACTACTTTATACCTCCACAGATATGCCTATTTTATACATTTCAAATACAGGGACTCACATGCTATATGGTCTTTTGTCCCAAACTTCTTTCCTTTAGTGGAATGTCCTTAAATTTCATACAGGTAGTAAGTAGCCTATATCAGTACCATATTCCTTTTCATTGCTGAATACTATTTCCCTGCATGGATATACAATTTTTCACCCAACAGTTAAAGAACATTAGGTTGAAGAAAATTTTCTACATTTAGAAAAAAAAAGTACATTATAAAGACTTTCTTGAGGGTAACTAGTGTGTTTAGAAGTAAGCTCATAAGTTATTTTAGGACTCTTAATTTGTCAACCAGATCCGATTTCCAGTTGTTAGATACTTGAGCCATTCTAAAAATTCTGCATTATAAATGATATAGGGAGGGATAATTGCCTAACAAAAATTAGAAATTAAGAGGTAAACTGGAAATTAAATGTACAATTTCTAGAAAATGGACGAGAACTTGAAGTTACATAAGAAAGATATTATAGTATTTCAAATTAACATTCATGAAATACAAAGAAAATATTCATATTTAAACCATCTTTTAACATTTTATTGCAGTTAATGTCTTTATAAGCAGCATATGGATGAATTTTGCCTTGCCAAAGAAATTAGAATGTCTGTGCCTTTTAGAAATGATAATAATAGTAAAAACAAACCTTCATAAAACATTTGCTATACACCTGGCATTATTCCAAGTGAATTTATGTATTAACTCATAATACTTAAAAATCAGAGTCAGCTACATAATTTGCAGGTCAAGTGTAAAAGGAAATGCAGGGCTTGCTGTTTACAAAGCAGGAAGAAAGTGGCATTAAAAATAGTACTAAAATACAAAGTGTTTTTCCTCCCTTCCTTCGGTGGTGGTCTTTTCATTTGTTTGCTACTTAATAGCATTCTAAGTGAAAATAAAAAATAAAAAAATTTAAATTATAAGCATGAATTCTAACATTGGTTTTTACATTGTGCAATGTACATTTAAATGCAAATGAGCATTGAACTCATATGCAAAATTATCAAAATTATCATTTGTATTTCATAGCACATATGTGCCTATGTATTTTTGTGCTTACCAGAAAACTGGTAATGCTTCATAAAACCAACTCAATTGTTTTTATTTCATTTCTTTATAAACCTACATTCCACTGGCACCTACTGATTTTTGTACGTGTGGGCTTACCCATGAATGAGGAAGAACAGAACGGAGAGGAGCTATGGGGTGGGTGCCTAATCCTTCCCTTTCCTTCTGTGTTGCCATTTTCAGCAGAGTTGGTTGGTTAATGTAGGAAGTGACATGAAGAAAGGAGGATTCCTTGTCTTTTGGGTTTCTTAGAATGCCATTACCTTTGTTTTGTGTTTAGAGCAAGTTCTGCTATGAATGGTAATATTTTCTTGTATTCTAATCACATCCTATTAAAACGAGCTTCCCCTAGGGGCGCTGGGGTTGTAAGCTGTCCAGAAGTGGGCATATAGAAAAGGCTCAGAGAATTATGTTTTGGTCCCTGCTCTACCAATTATTACCAGATACCAATAACTAGCATGATGAAATTAGCTGAAATCTCCCAAAACTGTTGCAAAAAATAAAATTCAAATTTGGGTATCATTATTTATTTATCAGTACTAAACATGCTTGCAACCTTTTGGTATTTGCACAAAATATGGTACAAAATACATTTTGAGAAGTCCATAAGATGGTGCAAAATGAACAACGCTTCTTCCCAAAGAAAAATCTTCTTCTTTTAAAAATTCCCTTCTGAACTTAAAGATGGAGAAAGGTAAATCCGTGGTAAAAAAAAAATAAATGCATGAGAAGTATGGAGGACAGAAGAAAAGCTGAGCTCCAGAATTCTCTACCACTCTTCCCTCGCCAATGACTTGGAAGCTTTTATAACAAAGGAATATCTAGTCATCTTGGAAACTACCAGTGCATTTTCACATCCTATGCCAGGCTTCCACTATGTATGTCATTGCTTTGCTGAATCAGGCTTGTCATGACCCATTTTAGAATTTCTCATGGTGAAGTAGGCTTTCTAGTACATCTACCAACAAACTTTCTTTGCCAGTCTACTCCATTGCAGTTGCTTCTGATGGAACTGGGGCAGCAAGAGTGACCAATCATTTTTAAGTTTCTATTTTCTCACAGAAATCACTGGATCTTTAATAACTCTTCCTAAACTGTATATATGACTACCATCTAATAAAATGCCAAGCTTTCTCCATCGCCCTCAATTTTGTTCTTTTATTTCTTTTTTTCCAGGTCCACCTGAAGAAATGTCAAGTGATGAGCAAAATTTTCTTGGATACATTTAGATTTCTGCTGGGTGCAATTTGTTGCTCACTATGAATGAGGTGATTGCTCAAGTTAGGAGCTACCCATGCACACACACATGCTTAGGTCCTTGAAAAAGGCCTTGAGTGGGAAAATGAAAAGATGTTGGTCAAAGGGTATAAACCTTCAGTTATAAGAACTAAATGTACAGCATGATGACAATAATTAGTAATAATGTACCATATACTTGCAATTTACTAAGACAATATATCTTAAATAATCTCAACACACACACACACACACACACACACACACACACTCACAAGTTAACTATGCAATGTAAAGGATATATTAATTAGCTTGATCATGTCACAACATATACAATACCAAAACATCACATGAAATGCTTTAAAAATGTACATTTTATTTGTTAATTATACTTCAATAAAGCTGGAGAAAGAAAAAAGAAGACCATCCTATAAAGTTTGATCAAGAAGAGCATATAAGTTGATTCTTTTATAAAGGCTCTAACATTTATAATACAGTCTGTTTTTAAAAGATAGATTGTCATTTGGTTACCTAATTATTTTAATTCAATGAATATAAATATTGGTACTTAACAGTTATAACTTAGGGTTTAATATAGTAAAAATTGAAATTTACCAAATTCCTCTGCTTTAGATAGGGGGAATGGGTGGGCTTTCTGCTTAATATAAAGTGATTCTCCCATCCAAACCATATATCTCTCCCTAGCAATTTTTTGTCTCTGCTTTATTTTTTTCATATCACATTTTAATATAATCTATTCATTTTAGTTGTCTATTTCCTACAATTAAATATAAGCTGCAAAATAGCAACTACCTTATTCATTGATGTTTTTCCAGCACCTGGAACAGTGTCACATAACAGAAAGTTAATGTATTTTATTAGATAATTAAAGTGAAAAAGTATAATCATGGAATCATTGGGAAATTGGTAGAATCACTTTATGATGATCTGTTTTTGAAATTTTTTTCACTTTTATAATACAGGTAAATAATTAAATGAATTATTAAATATTGGGTGTTGGAAGTAATTTCAGTGAGATTAATTTATACTTTTATGAATTTTTAAAATGTAATTAACAGAGGCAAATTCATCAATTTGGCAGATACTTTGAAGAGATAAAACTAAATTTTGGAAGTGTGAGTTATAATCTCACACCTCAGTTTTCCAGTGCAGCTTTGGATAATTTTCTTCTTTAGAACAAACTACATCCTCTGCTGCCCTTTTATGGTACAGCTTACGATTTGAAGCTCCCACATGATACAAAATTGTTGGAGATTTTTATCTCCAGTGCCATTTTTTCTAGTGTCTAAATTTCTGAAGAATTCAACGCTGAAGTCTAGAAATAGTATTAGTAAATATAGTGTGCATTACATCTTTGTTTAATTTCTGTCTTGGATTCAGAAATTCAAATAAGTGAGGAGAGTGGGAAGGTTGGGGGTGAGATCACCTCAATGGTTGGAGTACAAAATTATTTCCTGAAACTTGACATTGCTGAGAGCAGAGAGAGCCCCTGAGAACAGCATATTCCTCCTGTGGCTTCATCATTAACTGCAGTTATAAAAGGGAAAGACTGACAGCTCATAGCAACAGGAACTTTCTGAAACTGGAATGGAGACAACCTCCCTCCCCCACTGAGAAAATCGATGTTTCATTGGTGTCTCTGACACCACTTTTGAAATCAAATGCTTATAAATTTCTTAAAAATTTCAGACTTTTTTTCAGGTTGCCCATCATCAGCACTGCCCTGAATATTCTATGAAGTCACATTCTCTTTCCTTTTGACCAGAGCTCTGCCCTAGCTGAGCAGAAGGGAAGGTTCCCAGCACAGCCTGGTCATTCATCCTGGCTTGGCTCAGCCCTCGCTTTGATTAACCCCACACTGATGAATGTAAGTTCCTTCACATTTCTGCGTCTGGGTTTCCTCTCTGTCTCTAACCCCATGGAGTAGTTGTGCTTATTAAGGAGCAAAGTGGTTCTAATAGGGCCTGGCAAATAGTAAACCCTCTAAATATTCCCTGTTATTTACCTGAAAGTATGTATTTCCTTTGTTCTGAGGGTGTTGCTGCTTAAGTCTTTTATAATTGCCTAAAAAAAAGGTTGCAGATTCTGTCCTTCTCCCTTCTAGATAGGGCTGAGGAATTAGTTCTAGACTTTAGGACAATGGTCTCTCCCAAGGCAGCTCTTTTAGTTTTAGGGTCAAATCAATGTCTCTGGATAATACCATCCAGTTTCAGGTGACTGCCATGTTGTGAACCAATGGAGTAGATTACCATAGGCTTGGAGGGGGCTTCTATGCTATTTGTAGGCTTCTCTTACAAATAAATGTTATATAATATAATTAATATATACAAATGAATGTTATAATATATGTACATATGTACATATATATGCATTATATAAAATGTAATATTTATCAATACATATAAATATTATATAAATATATATAAATATACATGTAAATTTTATATAATATATAATACATAACATGTACATGTATATCATTATATGTTATATAACGTTAATTTGTAAGGAAGCCTAAAACATATATGTGTGTGTGTATATGTATATAATATATATGTATACACACATATGCACACATATGTTTTATATACAATTATAGTATATATAAGACATTGAAATATTTGACTTTCTTAATTGCTATATGATTTAGACATCTTAATGGAAACTTAAATACTTGGATACTTATTTGTACATTTATCATGAATCAAGGCTAAATTTTTTCCATTATCTACCCCACCAGGTAGATATCTGTGCTATACCAACTCCTTTTCAGAACCCTAGATTTGTTTCCTTCCTTCCTCCCTCGCTCCCTCCCTCCCTCCTTCCCTTACTCTCTTTCTTTCAGAAGCAATGGTAGACATTGTGAGTTGATATCCAACAACCATTGTCGTCTTAGAACCCTTATTTTATTTAGGGGAGTGGTGGTGATGATGTGTCTACAATATTGCACATCTCGGACTTTTTTGCAGGTATGGGTATCTATGAGGGAATGTTCCACCCAATGAGACTTAATCAAAAATGTTGTGTGGAACTTTCTGGAAAGTTACTTAAAAGTTGTTGATTCAGCTGAGAGGTGGAAAACTTCACTCTTTCTTCCATCAAGAAAGCAAATGTAATAGTGGGAACATTAGCCATCATATCGTAACAAGACATGACATTGAGGATAGAAGCCAGAGGGATGATAATGCAGCAGAAATACCAGGAAGCCTGAGGGTATTATAACTACAATGCTGCTGCCCATCTCTAGGGTTCCATTATTATAAAGAAGAAAACCTAACTTTCTTAAGTTACGTTATTTTGGCTTTTTTGTTATTTACAGCCATATTGAATCTTAATAGATAATAGGGGACTTGGTTTTGAGTGTCCCCAGAAATGGGTACCCATCTGGGTCCATTCATATGAGAAGCAAGGGGAGAGGGTGAGGTGAGGTGGGAAATTTTTCTTTTGTTGAATGAATGTAATGAATAGAAATATTGGTACTTAAGAGTTACCACTTATGATTTAATTTAGTAAAAATTGAAATTTACCAAATTCCTCTGCTTTAGATAGGGAGAATGGGTGGGCAGTGGAGGCAATGGTGAGAGGAAGACCTAACTAGGGAATCATGAGAAGATTGTAGCTTCTGGGCCAGGGGCAGGATGATGAACTCACAGGCACAGCAAAAGATGGTCCATAAGTTTGGCTCTGGTTCTTGATGTTTCCTAGGGGTAGAACTACTCTTGGCTTAGTCTTTCCTCTTGAAAGGGTCATAAACTTTCTGTGCTGTTCCCCTTTGATCTTCTCTTTCGAATCTTATAACTCTAGTTTGGACATCAAAAATAATATAGTAAATAGTTTCTTTATCTTTGAATTCTTTTTCTACCAATCTTAATTCTCTTTCAGGCAATATAATCATCCCCGGTGGATGAGTGGAAGGGTCAGGAAGTAGAGGACAGGAAAACAGGAGGATTTATATTCAGGATGTTGTCTACCATCAGGATGTCTTCCAATACTGGTAAAATTATTGCTAATATGAGAGGGAAAAAACCAACACATTTGGTCAAGCAAATCACAATCAGTGTAGTTTCTTTTGATTTTTAAAGAACACAAAAGAAAAATATCCATCAACTTTCTAAGAAATATTGTCCTGTATTCAGTATGCCTATTTTAACAGAAAACTCTTAGAAAAGAACATTCATGAATATAATAGATCTTGCCAAAAAGTAAGTATAACATCATCAACAATTAATAGACTGAATGAAAGCCAGGTATTTAAATAAACCATCTTGCCAGTCTGCTATCTTCTTGGAAGCTATTTGCAATCACACTGCCTCCAATATCTTTGGTTTCATTCAAAGGAAATGAAATGTATTGTTCTCCAAAGGAATCACATGTAAGAATTTTCATTTCATCCTCATAGGGTGTGAAGGTGGAGTTGTATTAGTCTATCCTTTACGTTGGAAAGTGGTCAAGAGAGAGTGTTACAAAAGCAAACTGTGATGAACGTCCCTGAGATGGTGGTGGGGAGACCATAATAGCTGGAGGGAAGTGGGATGGAGTAAAGAAATTCAAGTACTAATATGATAGAAAGTACTGGTGATGAAAAATAAATTACATAGTCTGTGACTATGTATCTGTGGAGGATTTGTTTCAGGACCCCCTCAAATAGAAAAATTATGGATAATTAATTCCTTTCTATGAAATAGCATAGTATTTGCATATATGCAAACTACACAGATTCTCCTACATACTTTAAGTCATCTGTAGATTATTTATAAAATCTAATCAATGTAATGCTATATAAATAATTGTTATACTGCAAAGGATAATAAGAACAAAAATCTATAGATGTTCAGTAGAGATGCAATTTTTTCCCAGATATTTTTAATCTATTTGTTGGATCTATGAATGCAGAACTCTTGAACAGAGGATGGACTATACCAGAGTTGACTTTTACTGGGGTAAGAATGCCATCCATTTCTTATTCTCCACTCATATTTGACAAATTTGACATTCAACTTTATCAACAGGGCTCAAAATCCTGATAGGAATAGCTAAAGGATTGTACCCCAGATACATGAAAGCCACTCTGTTTTCTTTATTTCTGGGTCCTAGATATAGCAGGTTATCTACCATCTTATTTTGTTAAGATATTATGTATTCACATGAGTCATTCATTCATTTATTCAACGTTTGTTGATATGACATTCTTCCCTCTTTCTTGTACAGATGCAGGTTTTTCTCTAATTTTATTTCTTTTACCTATTTCAGTTGGGAAACCTCTGCAACTATATGATATATATGTGTATATATATATATATATATATATATATATATATATATATATATATATATATATATTTTACGCACAGGTATATGTATACAACTATGCTGTGGGGGAAAGTAAGTTATACCTGACTTGCAAATGTACAACAGATTTAATTTTAAATTTTATTGCTTTAATTCATTCTATGAGGCCAACATCACCCTGATTCCTAAACCAGACAAAGACACTTAAAAGAAAGAAAACTACAGACCAATATCTCTAATGAACCTAGATGCAAAAATCCTCAATAAAATTCTGGCAAATCGGATACAAAAACATATCAAAAAAATTGTGCACCATGACCAAGTAGGATTCATCCCTGGGATGCAAGGCTGGTTCAATATATGGAAATCAATAAATGTTATTCACCACATCAATAGACTTAAAAATAAGAACCAAATGATCATCTCGATAGATGCAGAAAAAGCATTCGACAAAGTACAGCATCCCTTTATGCTCAAAACTCTAGAAAAACTAGGGATAACAGGAACATACCTCAATATTGTAAAAGAAATCTATGCTAAGCCTCAGGCTAGCATCATTCTGAAGAGAGAAAAATTGAAGGCATTCCCTCTAAAATCTGGAACAAGATAGGGATGCCCTCTCTCACCACTTCTGTTCAACATAGTTCTCGAAACACTGGCCAGAGCAATTAGACAGACGAAAGAAATTAAAGGCATAAAAATAGGAAAAGAAGAACTTAAATTATCACTATTTGCAGATGATATGATTCTATACCTAGCAGAACCAAAAGGGTCTACAAAAAAACTATTAGAGCTAATAAATGAATTCAGCAAAGTGGCAGGCTATAAAATCAACACGCATAAATCAAAGGCATTCCTGTATATCAGCGACAAATCCTCTGAAATGGAAATGAGGACAACCACTCCATTCACAATATCCTCAAAAAAAAAATAAAATACTTGGGAATCAACCTAACAAAAGAGGTGAAAGACTTATACAATGAAAACTACAGAACCCTAAAGAGAGAAATAGAAGATCTTAGAAGATGGAAAAATATACCCTGTTCATGGATAGGCAGAACTAACATCATCAAAATGGCGATATTACCAAAAGTTCTCTATAGGTTTAATGCAATGCCAATCAAAATCCCAACGGCATTTCTTGTAGAAATAGATAAAGCAATTATGAAATTCATATGGAAAAATAAAAGACCCAGAATAGCAAAAACAACTCTAAGCAGGAAGTGTGAATCAGGCGGTATAGCGATACCAGAACTCAAACTATACTACAGAGCAATAGTAACAAAAACAGCATGGTCCTGGTACCAAAACAGGCGGGTGGACAAATGGTACAGAATAGAGGACACAGAAACCAATCCACAAAACTACAACTATCTTATATTTGATAAAGGGGCTAAAAGCATGAAATGCAGGAAGGATAGCATCTTCAACAAATGGTGCTGGGAAAACTGGAAATCCATATGCAACAAAATGAAACTGAATCCCTTTCTCTCACCATGCACAAAAGTGAATTCAAAATGGATCAAGGAGCTTGATATCAAATCAGAGACATGGCGTCTGATACAAGATAAAGTTGGCTATGATCTACATACTGTGGGGTCGGGCTCCAAATTCCTCAGTAGGACACCCATAGCACAAGAGTTAATAACTAGAATCAACAAATGGGACTTACTCAAACTAGAAAGTTTTTTCTCAGCAAAAGAAACAATAAGAGAGGTAAATAGGGAGCCTACATCCTGGGAACAAATCTTTACTCCTCACACTTCAGATAGAGCCCTAATATCCAGAGTATACAAAGAACTCAAAAAATTAGACAATAAGAAAACGAATAACCCAGTCAACAAATGGGCCAAGGACCTGAACAGACACTTCTCAGAGGAGGACATACAATCAATCAACAAGTACATGAAAAAATGCTCACCATCTCTAGCAGTCAGAGAAATGCAAATCAAAACCACCCTAAGATACCATCTCACTCCAGTAAGATTGGCAGCCATTATGAAGTCAAACAACAAGTGCTGGCGAGGATGTGGGGAAAAGGGTACACGTGTACACTGCTGGTGGGACTGCAAATTGGTGCAGCCAATTTGAAAAGCAGTATGGATATTTCTTGGAAAGCTGGGAATGGAACCACCATTTGACCCAGCTATTCCCCTTCTCGGTCTATTCCCTAAAGACCTAAAAAAGAGCATGCTACAGGGACACTGCTACATCGATGTTCATAGCAGCACAATTCACAATAGCAAGACTTTAGAACCAACCTAGATGCCCTTCAATAGACGAATGGATAAAAAAAAAAATGTGGCAGTTATACACAATGGAATATTACTCTGCATTAAAAAATGACAAAATCATAGAATTTGCAGGGAAATGGATGGCATTAGAACAGATTATGCTAAGTGAAGCTAGCCAATCCCTAAAAAACAAATGCCAAATGTTTTCTTTGATATAAGGAGAGTAACTAAGAACAGAGTTGGGAGGAAGAGCATGAGAAGAAGATTAACATTAAACAGGGGTGAGAGGTGGGAGGGAAAGGGAAAGAGAAGGGAAATTGCATGGAAATGGAAGGAGACCCTCATGGTTATACAAAATTACATACAAGAGGAAGTGAGGGGAAAGGGGGAAAAAAAACAAGGGGGAGAAATGAATTACAGTAGATGGGGTAGAGAGAGAAGATGGTGGAGGGGAGGGGATGGGGGATAGTAGAGGATAGGAAAGGCAGCAGAATACAACAGACATTAGTATAGCAATATGTAAAACAGTGGATGTGTAACCGATGTGATGCTGCAATCTGTATACGGGGTAAAAATGGGAGTTCATAACCCACTTGAATCAAAGTGTGAAATATGATTTGTCAAGAACTATGTAATGTTTTGAACAACCAACAATAAAAATTAAAAATAAATAAATAAATAAATAAATAAATAAAAATAAATTTTATTGCTTTATTATTGATTTTGTTAGTTTGTTAATTGATCTTTAACTTATTAAATTATGCAATTCTAAATGGAACTTTTAAAGTATTAGCTCATTCTAGTTGGTAAAATTTTATCTTATCAGGTATAGTGACTAAGGAGTGAGATACACAGTTACAAGACTTATCAATGGAAAATGTTTCTAAGACTTGACCATAATTATAACTTTATATTGGACTATGAACATCAACTTGGATGTATATATTGTTGTTTAGTCGTAGAATTCACTAGAACTTGTCTGTGTATGAATGATCAGACTTTTCACCTTTGGATTACTTTAAAATTGTTGATTATGGATACTTAAACCAATTTTTAATAAGAAAATTACATAGTTGATAAGCCTGTATAGAGGAGAGCTGATCCTTCAGTACTATCCTATCATTTAACTTGGTTCAGGGATGAAAAATGTAAGATATCCCTTTAATCACTTTCTGGTAAGCACCTTTTAAGTGCAACTTGGATTCAAGAAGGCAATAAACAACTTATTCTATTGTAACTTTATAGATTAGCAAACAGCTGATTTTAAATCTCCACTGACATATAGAAGAGTATAGTACTTGTAAATAATATAGTTGGAATCTTAAATGTCTCCTAAAGGCCTATGCACTAAAGGTTTTGTTGGCAGCTTGTGATGCTATTGAGAGAGAATGGAACCTTTAAGAGGTGGGGCTTAGTGCAAGAAGTTAGGTCATTGGGGGTGTGCCCTTGAAAGGGATACTGGAACTTTGGCCTCCCCTTTTCTTCTCTGTTCACTTTCTGGCTGCCATGAGTGATGGGCTTTCTTGCCATGGACTCACACCATGAGATACTAGGTCACTACATGCCCAAAGCAACAAAGCCACATGGTGGTAGACTCAAACCTCCCAAACTGTGAACCTAAATAAACTTTTCCTCTTAGAAGTTGGTTTATCTCAAGTATTTGTTACAGTAACAGAAAGCTGATTAATACAACAAGATTCTTGGTAAACTAAGAAAAATATAAATGCCACTAGTCACCATTCCCTATCCCTGCCCCCGTGCCTCAGCCTTAGGATGGAAGACATTGACCTGCAAACATAGTCTTCAGAGTAAATGTGACTAGGAAATCTTGCTAGATGGTGCATGTGCTACTTATTTCCCCAATTTTCTAGTCCTGGGAAAAGCCAGGGAGTAGAATACAGAGTCTTAGAATCTCCTAATACAGAAGATGCAATGTCTTCTGCAGTGGCCCTGCCTGTGTCAGGTTTGTCCCTGCAGAACTTATGTCCATTTGTGTAGTATTCGCACTTCACTTCCCTCCATCAAAGTCCCAGATGGTGTATGGAGATCTAAATTCCCTTGGTTTAATTACTAGTTTACTTTAAATAAGGAGACAAATTCAATCAACCAGAACAATCTTCTGGTTTTATTCTGCTGACTAATTAAAATGTAGCATTGCATATCTTTTTAAATAAAACATACATATTACTTTATTAAGGGTAGAAAACCCTATATGGGTGAAAATATCCAAATCAAAAACTGATACCAGGTTTTCTTTTTTTAAATTCTCAACTCAATGTTATATTACCATAAGCAGAAATTTCAGAAGTATTCTTTTCACAGAGAAAAGTGAAAAGAAAAACAACTTAAATGTTTCTAACACTCCAATGGGAATTCCTTCTCTTAAAGGTCAGCTTTGTGTCCTGACTGGAACCTTTTCTTTATTGTTAAGGTCCTTGATCTTCCCAAAGCCTGGTAGATAAACCCACCCTTAAAATCCTTCCCTTGCCATCTGGTCCTGCTTCTCATCTTTTCCCTGGTTCCCAGGCTGATATTTTCCAAGTAATAATTGTTAAATATGCTGGTTGGTTTTACTTTTAGAGAATAGTCAAATATAATATGTATGATTTATGTTTGCAAAGTAAGAAATTTGGGGAAAGACTTGCCTGTTCTTAGACTGGAATCAGTTTCAGCTTGTGGCATGTGATACCATTTATGGTTTTTGGAACATTTACATCACACTAGAGTTGGTTTATCTCAAAAGGCTCAGGATCCTGCTGTCAAATATAACATGCTAAGATTTTGTTCCCCATGGAATATTTAGGGCAGTGTTTTATTGTTCACATTTGAGGTTTCCTATCCCTAATATCCTATTCTTTGCAAAGAATGTCATTTAAATTTTTTAATTGTTGAAAAATACACAGAACATGAAATTTTACCATTTTGACCTTTTTAGAGTGTGTATCTCAATAGAGTTACGCACATTCATATTGTTGTACAATCAATCTGAGAACTCTTCACCCTAAAAACTGAATATAATACCTATTAAACAACTCCTTGTTCCCTTTTCCTCCCAGTCCTTGGCAAATACCCTTCTTCTTTCTATCTCTGTTAATTTGACTACTCTAGGTACCTAATATAAATGGAATCATACAGTATTTATCATTTTTTGACAAGCCTGGGTGCTTGAGATTCATCCATATTGTAGCAAATCAGGGCTTCCTGTCTTTTTAAGACTGAATGATATTCTATTGTGTAATATACTTTATAGTCAGGTGCTTCTACGTTTTGGCTGACAGTGCCGCTCTGAACATGAATGTACAAATGTCATCTTGAGATCTTGTTTTCAATTCTTTTTTTGGCATACACTGTATTCCCAGAAATTGATTTTTAGGGTCATACATACAGTGATTTTAATTTTTGAGGAACTACTATCCTATTTAGCATAGTGGCTGTACCATTTTGCATTCCCACCAATAATGCACCTGGTTCCAATTTCTCCACATCCTTGTCAACAGTTTCCCTTTTCTTTTTAAAATAGTAGCCATTTGTAATAGTTAATTTGAATTGTCAACTTGATTAGATTAAGAGATGCCTAAGATTAAGAGGCTTTTGGGTGAATCTATAAGGGTGTGTCTAGGAATGATTGGCATGTGGATAGCCAATTAAAGTGAAGAGCCTCCATAAGCATGGGCAGCACCATCCAATAGGCTGGAGGCTTGGATGGAATAAAAGTTGGAAGAACAAGGAAACCACATTGAACGGGTTCTTGATTGCTGCTGCCATTGCCTGAGGACTTCAGACTCTTGCTGCTCCTTCACTCTTTTAATGTGAATTCTGCTGGTGATTCTCCAGGGAGTTTCTAGAAGCTGTTGGTCTTGGACCAGGGCAGCACCATTGATCCCTCTTGTTCTGAGGCTTCAGCCTCTTGGTCTGCGCAGCTACTGGTTCCTCCAGCTCTCCAGCCTGCAGACAGCCATTGTGGACTATCCAGCTTCTGGTCCTGTAAGCCAATCTAATAAGTCCCTTTTTATAATCATCCCTTCTGTTGATTCTTGTCCTCTAGTGCCACAGTCTGGCTGGGCACAAAATAATCGAGCCACCACAAAAGCCTTGTAGATTCAAACAGCAACTCTTTATTCCCGAACTCTCACCCACTCTACACGCACGTTCTCGGAAAAATACACTCCCTCCACTGGGCTCTGCGTACCAATTCTCTCAGAACTCTGCGAGAACTCAAGGGGAACTCAAGGACAGGCGCCTAAGGCAGCAGGATATGCCCTATTCCCAGCAGGATCCACCCTAAACCTGGAGCCACCCTAATCCCTGAGCAGGGTCACCTTTCAACCCAAAATGCCATGCGTCCTACTTGGCTATGGCTCTCAGCATCTCCCCCCTTCTGATTAATTAAACAACAAGCAATGTGGCTTTGGGACCGTGCCTGTTAGGTTGTCCAATTCAACATATGGTCCTTACCCGTTATCGGATGAGCTGACCTCTAGGCGTCAGCCTCCTGTCTTAGGTTGGTACCACTGCAATTGGATCATACCCATCACTGACTACCAGTCCAGCATACAGCCATACTTGTGGATAGGCCTATGCACCAGTGGGGGAGGGTGAGGTTCTTTGCCTCACCTCTGTTGGCCCCCAAATTTTAGACCATCACTAGCAGAAGGGAGAAGGATACAGAAATGCCACGACACCAAGCCAATTGATGGCTCCTTTGGAAAAATTGTATCACCGGTGACACCATCAGCAAAGATATGCCAGCACTACCACAATTCACTGCACCAACAGATAGTTCACAATGTATACAAGTGATACATAGTCCAGGCAAGTTCTGCAAGCAGTTCAAAGCGGAGGAATCTATCAATATGTCCATTTCCTCCCAAAGTAAATCAACTCCTTGATTGAGCATTACTTGTTGAGTTATTATTCATTGATGCATCAGTTTATACAGTTTACTGTGATAGCTATCGAAGAAGCTGTAGTTTGGTTTTATCTTTGTCTTCACCAGCACTGGGATGAAGATAGGAATTCTGGCAATGATGCTAAAAAAATATGTAACATTCCAACAGGTACTAAGAAAACAATTTTCTGAACAATTGACATTATCCTGAACAGAATTATTAAATATAATGAAAAGGAAAGGTGAAAGTAAACAAACAGATCTGTTAACCACCTTTAAAAACAATCCTTAACAGCTGTTTACCTAGTTTAAATTAAACCATTAAAATCACGTGAATAAAAAAAAAATCAGATCCATTTTTTCATGAGCGCTCCTCATATATGATATATGGGCATATGCACACACAGACATACAACACAAAACACAAGAGTGCACACAAACGTACAACACATAAGACAATAGTAAAGCCCTTGTAGCTTACACAGGTGAAATCTCCATTGCAATGTTTAAAAACTCCACAGTCAAAAAATAAAACTGATCAGAAAAACATTAACCTAGGTTTGTATGAGCTCAAAAAATAAAATAGAACTTTATGATGTGGGAAAAGGCAATAATAAAATAGATATTGAAAAAAGCATCCTGGTTAATCACTGTCGCAGATGTAAGAATAGCCAAGCTGGAGCTCTGGATATCAGCTGTTATGGATTTGAGTCAAATCATCTTCTTTTTGGTCTGTAGAAATTTTTTTGGTTAGTCTCTCTGGAATCCAAATCGGCTGTTGTTCTCCCTGTGGAAACACACAAACAGAACCCCGACTCCAGACAATCACTGGATCAGGACCTTTCCATTGTCCTGTTAGAATATCCTTTCAAAGTACCTTAGGCTTATGTACATTTTTTGGATACATATGTCTTTCCGCAGCACTAAGCCCTGATGAATCCAAATTTAAAAAGTTTAGAGTAAAAAGGGTTATTTTAAGTTTATCTTTGGGGGATATATACCCCTTTCCAATTCCCTCTTTTTGCTTTAATAAGTACATTTTAATGGTTTGATGAGCTCTTTCAACTATGCTTTGTCCCTGTGGGTTGTATAGGATTCCTGTTAAGTAAAACATTAACTGATTTTTCTTCAGGGATGATGTTCCAAAATATCCTATATGCATCCTTTGGAAATTTAAATATTCTTTTAAATTTAAGTCTTCCAAAAGAATTTTGCCTTAGTTTTTATAATTACTTTAGTCCTTTTAATTTTTTTATGTGGTTTTAAACCAATTTTCTTTTAGTTTAACGTTTTCTAAATTGGCTCTTGTCTATAAATTTTAACAACCTCATCTGAGAATTTTAATTTCTGTACCACCAGAAATTAAAGTTGATAGGCTTTTTGAAAAAGATTACTAATAATCTCCTTGTTCTTCTATTTTATCCAATATTTGACTTTAAACTTCTCTCTTCTACCTTTTTCTATCTTGAATGTCTGTATCTAATAGTTGTCTTAGCTTTTTGCATTTTCTATCTGAAATATCTTTACTTGACATTTTCAACCATTTTCTATCTTATTTCTATCTTCTAGTTTTTTTTTAAGGTTTATACATTCACCCTTAGTTGCTTTTTTATCCTCCTAGTTTTCTTTTGTTTCCTATTTTGTGGGTTTAAAATTCTTGTCTTCCTACATCTTCTCTATCTTCCTACATCTTTTCTATCTTTTTTTCACCTTCCTGTATTTCTGTCTTCAAAGTTTTTCACTTCAAATTTCTAATATTCTTTCTCCAAATTGCTTTTATCCTATTATCTTCCCATTTTCATGTTTTTTTTTTAAGTAATGCTTTTAAGATTAACTAGGCTTCGAATGGCGCAATCTTTCCTCCATCATGAAGGCATCTCGACCACCTTCAATTTAACCTTTTAAAGCCTTCCAATTATCATCTACACTGTACTTTTAAATGTACTTTTTCACCACCTACAGCTTCACTCTTTTAAACGAGGTTTAGATTCTGTTTAAATCGCTTAATGTTAGTTTACATGGCTGCCCTTCAACCAAAGGCTTTTTTTTTTTTACTCCATTAAGAAGCTTTGTCTCAATCTGCCATGTACAAATACCTTTTTCTTCTTTCTTCCTTTCTCAAGCTTTTAAAGTAAGTCTAGTTTCCTCAAAATATTTTTAAATGGCATTTTACAACTTTTTACTTTACCACACAGAGATTATCTCATCTAGAAACATTTCTTTTTCCTTTAACTTTTTATATTAAAATATATTTCCACATCTTGAATCTTTTTATATCTCTTTTCTAGCCATTAACCCTTTTTATAAATTCACATTCTGAAACAACTCTTACAAAATTTCTGATTTAGACAAATTACTCCACTTTAATAAGATGAAATACTTTCATGTTTTTTATGGTACTATAATACTATAATTGAAACCCAACTGAAACTTCTTATACTCTTTGTATATAAATTACACATGATAGAATCTTAACTCTTAGTAACCTTGTTTTAGCAAAGACACAGACCAAAGCAATATTAAACTTTTTGTCCATTTACCAATTTATGAAAACACACATAATGTTTAAATATCTAGTTTAATGTTTTCTAAATTGGCTCTTGTCTATAAATTTTAACACCCTCATCTGAGACTTCTAATTTCTGCACCACCAGAAATTAAAGTTGATGGGATTTTTTGAAAAAAATTATGAATAATCTCCTTGTTCTTCTATTTTATCCAATATTTGACTTTAAACTTTTCTCTTCTACCTTTCTCTATCTTGAATGTCCTCTTAGTTTTTTTTTTTTTTTTTTTGCTTCCTATTTTGTGGGTTTCTTTTCTATCTTCCTACATTTTTTCTTTTTTTTTTTTACCTTTCTGTAATCTCCTTGTTCTTCTAATGGTGCTGATAAAGCCAAGGTCGCGGGTTCGTTCCCCGCAGGGGCCACCAAATGCTGCAGTCTGGCTGGGCACAAAATAATCGAGCCACCACAAAAGCCTTGTAGATTCAAACAGCAACTCTTTATTCCCGAACTCTCACTCACTCGGAAAAATACACTCCCTCCACTGGGTTCTGCGTACCAATTCTCTCAGAACTCTGTGAGAACTCAACGGGAACTCAAGGAGCAGGCGCCTGAGGCAGCAGGATATGCCCTATTCCCAGCAGGATCCACCCTAAACCTGGAGCCACCCTAATCCAGCAGGATCCACCCTAAACCTGGAGCCACCCTAATCCAGCAGGATCCACCCTAAACCTGGAGCCACCCTAATCCAGCAGGATCCACCCTAAATCTGGAGCCACCCTAATCCAGCAGGATCCACCCTAAACCTAGAGCCACCCTAATCCCTGAGCAGGATCACCTTTCAACCAAAAATGCCATGCATCCTACTTGGCTATGGCTCTCAGCACTCTAGAGAACTCTAATACACCAATCTAATGAAGGTGAGGTGGTATATCCTTGTGATTTAATTTTTCATTTCCCTAATGATTAGTGATGTTGAGCATCTTCTTGTACTTCTTGTGTATTTGTCTTCTTTGGAGAAATCTCTACTTAAGTCCTGTGCCCATTTCTTTTTTAAAAAAATATTTATTTTTTAAGTGTAGATGGACACAATATAATGCCTTTATTGTTATGTGGTGCTGAGGATCGAACCCTGGTCCTGCCCATGCTAGGTGAACCTTCTACTGCTGAGCCACAATCCCAGCCCCCTGTACCCATTTCTTAATCAGGCTGTTTTTGTTTTTTGTTGTTCAGTTATACTAGTTTTTTATATATACTGGATAATAAACCCTCTCCAGTTATATGATCAGCAAATATTTTAGTTTATTGTTTGCCCTTTTCACTCCATTGTGTCCTTTAGTACATACTGATTAATTTTTATAAAGTCCAATTTATTTTTACTTTTTTTTGCCTGTTCTTTTGGTGCCACATCCAAGAAACCATTGCCAAATCCAATGTCATGAAGATTTTCTCCTATGCTTTCTTCCAAGCATTTCATAGATTTAGCTCTTCAGCTTAAGTCTTTAATCCATTTTGAGTTAATTTTTATAGAGTAAGTTAAGGATCTTACTTCATTCTTTTGCATGAGGATACCAGTTCTTCCAACACCATTGTTAAAAAAGATTGTCATTTCTCCATTGACTGGTCTTAGCAGCCTTGTTTGGTCACATATGGATGGTTTATTTCTGGACTTTTCATTCGATTCCATGGGTCTATGTCTGACTTTACACCAGTACCATGCTTTGATTTTTTACAAAATGTGAGACCTCCAAAGTTGTTCTTCTTTTCCAAGATTGTTTTAGTTATTTTGGATCTCCTGAGATCCAAAATCCTTGGATGGATTTTTCTGTTACTATAAAAAAGGAACAAAACAACAACAAAAACACCATTGCATAAATGGATTGTTTCTAATCTGTAGCTCACTTTGGGTAATATCAACATCAAAGCTTTCATTTCTGGTGATAACGGGGTTACTTTTGTTTTCGGAATTGTTATCCATAGTTTAAAAAAGAAAAAAATGGAACAGTTATGTTGAATAAATTTCCAGAGACATGAACATCAAAGAACATTCCTTGGATGTTCTCAGGCCATGTTCGTTATTCCCTTTGTAGAAGTTGTCCATCTTTTTTTCCCCCTCTCAATCTTTCTCTTAACACAAATGGATGAGAACATTCCTGTAGAAGCACTTACAAAATTTTTACTAATTAACTGGCAGAAATTCAAACAGTGAAGTACTTGAAGCAGCCATGCTGCTTTTAATTTCAGAGGAAAAGGATTTTCAGATGACAAGTGGCAAGGGATACACCTGATGTGGATCTGAACTCCCTCTGATAGGTCTCCTCCCTCAGGAACTTTGCATTGCCCGTTGGCATTTTTTTTGAGGGGGGTGGGGGTGGTACTGAGGATTGAACTCAGGGGCACTCGACTACTGAGCCACATCCTCAGCCCTATTTTGTATTTTATTTAGAGACAGGGTCTCACTGAGTTGCTGAGTACCTTGCTTTTGCTGAAGCTGGTTTCAACTTGGGATCCTCCTGCCTCAGCCTCCCGAGCCTCTGGGATAACAGGTGTGTGCCACCACGTTTGGCATGTCCATTGGCCTTTGATTTGATTTTTCTTTTAGGAATGAGAATCTGAACCTCTTTGAAAAACTCACTTTAAAAGTATGTCATTAACAGAGAGCTTAACTAGTGTTTAGGACTTTGATAATCTTTTTTTTTTTTTCCTTAAGGGTCCTTCATTCACCTGTTTTGCTCACTTGGATGAAACCTAATAGAACACATATCATGATTTTTGAAGCTATTTTGAAATAATGGAAACCCTGCCCAAACCTTTAAAGAAAAGAGCTTACTTTAATAGATTTTGAGGGGTATCCTAGCAACACTCCATAGTGAAATTTATCAATTTCTCAAAAAGAATTTGCACTAAATCCAAGAAAGAGACACTTCAATTTTAGTTTCTTACAACCATTTTTTCTACATTGTTCCAAGGATAGGATCTTCTTAGGTATCTTCACTCTTGGGACTTTATTTAATGACCATTAAAAACATATTTTGATGTTATTCTGCCTGGGTTAGCTCCTTTATTGGCACTGAATTCTATCTGACATAAATCAATGGATAGATAGATGGGCAGATACACAGATAGATATTTAAAAATTGTAAAATTGATAAAAGCAGTGTGAAAAAATATATATACATATATATTTTGTTATTTGTTTATTATTATTTGTAAATTTGTTTTTATTTCTAACATGCAACAATACTGCATAAAACCTAATCCCAAGGAAAGCTGAGGCTTCAATAGCACAATTCATATAAATCCTGAATTTCCTTGTTGCTATGAAAGGGAGAAGATTTACTGGATCATGCTTTCAGATATTGGTTGTTTCCAAAGAGAGGAATTATTTTTAAAAAATGCAGAATGTGAATGAAACTAAATTTTTTTTCCAGGTGTGTGAACAAGTCAAGCATGAAACAGTACAAACCAAGCACACATTCTGTAAATAGGATTCAAAATTGAGCAGGATATTAAAATTAAATAGCGTTAACAATGCAACTCTGGGTAACCAGGGAATAATGCATAAAAGATTCATATTTGGAGAAAGACCTAGTGTCAGTCTTTTTGTTATCTTGTAAAGCAAAGTGAAGTTGTTAAGTGCATAGGTGTATGGGGGATTTACAACTCATGCATTGCTTATAGTGCAATCATTTAGTGTCTGGCTAGACAGATAAGTGGACTTGTATATATGAACATGTGTGTATATAAGCATGCAGTTATTTTAATTAGTACTGTGGTAATCTAATTATAGGAAGAATATTTGCAGGATCTAGCAGGCATGCTAATAGTATTTCCTTAATGCTGGTGAACAAATGAATAAGCATTCAGGAGCCAATTTTTATAACAATACTTTCTGCTGGAACAATACCCATGAACAAGAATTGGAATTTATAAAGCACATTGTTCCTTTCAAAATATTAAATATATAGTAAAGTTTTGTTGATTTCATCACACTAAATATTCTTTTTGAACATTTTATTGAAGTACAATCTGTATTGCTTAAGATTTTATTCTTGGAATTATTCTTTGGGCTGTTTTAATGTTATTTTTGCTTTGGACATTGTTTCTGTTTAGTTTTCATTCATTTCTAAGTTGTTCATTTGAAGGACCATTATTTCCTAAATGTTTGACCCTTAGTCCTTTATCTTTAGTTTCAAGGAGGGAGTCAGGTTGTTATTAGTTTGGGGTATGCTGCTAATGGTGGTAACAAAGGAGTGTGGGACATGGTGGCAGAGGCAGGAAGTGCCCATACCGTGGTTGGAAGATGTCAAGTTCCACCCATTCCCCTCTGTGGTTCTCCTCCTTGGACTTCTTTCCTTGCCAAACTCCATCAGTGTTGATCCTCCAGATAATATTATCCAGGATCACTTGAGAATGCCACAGGCTAAGAAAACTTTCCAGGGCAATATTATCAGTATTATCTTAATTTATTCATGCAACACGCTTGGGTTCCTATCACCTTGGCCATCCTCAATTCACAACTCTCAGGACAGCAATGCTTTATTGAATAGCTACTATATGATGACTTTATGTGCTCTATTTGCAATAAATTGGTTATTTGGAACCTAGGAAACATTTTCCAAAAAATACTGCCTTACTTATCTCTAGGTTCCTAAGTCAGTTGGCAAAAGCCCAAAGAGTCTGGGTCAACTACTGTTGAATTCATTCTTCCTCCTGATTGTATTAAAAAAATCCTGGTGCACTGAGTTCTTTTCTGGGCATATTTACAACAATCCCAAGGAACTGGGTTCTTATTTATGCCAGTTTTAAGCCACTCCTTCTTGGGTTAAATGAGATAACTGGAGGGAGAAATAGTCAAGAATAGCAAAAATCAATGCAAATCTATCCCAGCACCCTCCTCGTGGAACAAACATGAGGAGACTTGGTGAATTTGAGCATGAGGGGTGGGGGAAAGTGGAGACAGAGATGTGTACAAGTGACTGCTGAGTGACAATGTGAGAAAAATGAGACTGCACGAAGAACCTGAATCCCTTTAGATGGGAACAGAGATCAATGCCTTTTAGTATGTATTTTATCTGCAACCAAGTTCAACAAATTTAAGAACATCTCATTAGAAATGGCCTAAATGGGAGATCCTCAGGAGATTCTAGAGAGCTTGACATGCCCAGTGGAAACCAATAGCACAGAACTTATCATTCCTAATGGTTTGACTCTCAATCTTGATGACCTCAAAACAATTTTTCCTTCGGGTCTTAAATTTCTCAATCTGCTACTCTACTGCAGGCATCCAGCCACTGAACTGGAGAATTGGATACTAAAAGCAATGAAAACGAGCCCAGTGGTGTTGCAATACTCTTAATTAAAAGAGAAGAGCACTAAACTACATTAAAAACAAAACAGTGAGTTCCTTTGAACGCTGGTGCTTCGGGAACAGCAAGGCTAATTAGAGGAGGATGAGAGATTCTGAATGGGACTTGTGGCTGCTTTCAAGTGCTTTGAAAGTTGGTGGCATGGATTCTTTTTGAACCTGTTTCCTTTCAATGTTTCTATGTAAGTTTGGATCATTGTCTCCCCCTGCCCCCAAGCTTTTAATTTGGTTCACAAATGGAACCCAAATGTAATAAGAAATGGAAAAATAAAAAAGATTCTTAAGATAAGTGGTCAGAAAGTGGGAAAATGAAGGAAAAGAAAGGGATCAATGATGGAAGATTTCACAAAGCAGAACTGAGTAAGGACAGACAGAGATGTAGTAAGGGAGAAAGCAAGAGCAAGGCAGGGAGAAAAAAGAGAGGGAGAGAGAAAAGAGGCAGGATCTTGTGTTGGCAATCTCTCATTAGATGGTGCTCAGGAACTTTGGATCTCACAAAACTTTGGAGAGGGGATGCTGGGAATTGAATCCAGGGCCTTGTGCATGCTAGACAAGCACTCCACCAGTGAGCTACACCCCCAACCTTTCAAATTTTATTTTGGGATAAGGTCTCACTAAATTGCTTAGTTTGGCCTCAAAATTGTGATCCTCTTTCCTCAAATTCCTGGGTAGAAATCTCATGGTTCTGGAAGTAAGGCCCAGAGGGGATCCATTGCCTTAGCAGTGCTTGGTTTAAATCAGAGAAACCTGGTATGGGAATGGCTAGAAAGCCCTAGTTCTTCGCCGAATATTAAACATTGCATTAGCCTGAAAAGTTTTACAAACTGCCTAACCTGCCTCACCTAGAGATAGGAAGCCTGGGAAGGGGCCTGGGCATAGGTATTTTTATTTTATTTTAATTGCTTTAAAAATATTTTATTAATTGTACCTATTAACAGGGTTCACTGTGAGCTTTCAACTGCATACAGAGTGCACTGATCAAATTGAGCCACCTGGTAGTTCTAATGCACGGCCTCAGTGAGATCTTTGGCATCAGGGATAGGCCTGGAGATACTGGATATTGGTTTTGCAATACCCTTAATTAAAAGAGAAGAGCATAAAATTACACTCAAAACAAAAGTGTGTTCCATTGATGCCATGTGTACCTACCTGGCTGCCTGCATTTGTGGGACGCTGTTGGAAAGCTAGTTGTCACCTTCAGGAGCACATCCGCATCTATGTCCTTATTTGTACCGGCTCCTCTAAAGAACAGTCTCCTCAGGATGCTGTCTGTGTTGACACTTTCAAGGTGGTCCGGGCCTTGTCAAAGCCATAAACAATCTGGAAAATTATCATGTAATTATCAAATAGGGTATTTACACCACACCCTTTTGCCGTTACATAATCTTTCCTTGTAAAATATATGCTGTTACTCCCCTTTTGGTGACTCTGCTACTCAGATGTACAAGGAAAGGAAATGCTTTCAGACCATCAATTCTCATTGCAATATTTCATAAACAATATGGAATTGTGTAGTTGGTCAATTAAAAATGATTCAACTAGATTTTTAAAGCAGAGACTAATAAGTTTGGAAGAAGAGATCCTTATTAGCTAGGTTGTCATCATGTCTTCATCATGTTTCTCTTTAGTGAGCACCTACTATGTATTAGACACTGTATTAATAAATTGCCTATCAAATCTCATTTCATTCATTCAACTCCTTTTTCTGGGTTGTCAGATGTTGTTGACAGTAACTGAGAAAGTCTGCCTGACACTTAAATAACTTTTGTTCCCACTCCCTGAGAAATCATGGTGGGATAGTGGAATGTTTGTTTGGAAGTCAGAAACCTGAGAGAACTTATTCTTTCCCCAACTTGTGGTTTCTTCATTTATTAAATGATGTGTTCAGGCTGCATGATTTTATAAATTTATGAAAATCATGGTAAGAAGTAGTTGGATAAAGCAATAAGCTTCTGGGTGCAACACTAATATATTTCTTTGGTAGATGGTGCTTGGTCATTTCTGGTTCCATTCATAATGTTATTTTTGATTTTTACTCACAGCTCCCTTGTGAGGGAAGCAGGATAGATATCACCTTGCCATCCCTGGGAACGAGCCTGGGAATGTTATTCTTTATTAAGAAAGACTACAGAAAGAGCAGTCAGTTTTTGTTTTCTTTCTTGCAGTGCAAAGCAGTGGGAAAAGCAAATGAAAGGTCCTATGATTGCTAAAACAAATACACGAAGCAATGTCAAAGCTTGACTTCTTGTCTGCATTGCAAACATTTTACAAATTTTCACTTTACAGAGGAAGAAAATCATGTGAATTGTTTCTCCGTAAAGTACTCTATTTGAAAAGGCAATTCAGTCTCCTAGCAACCAACACTTCTCCAAATGAGAAAAATGTCTGGAGGAAGGGAGAAACTACAATTACACAATGAATAGAGTAGAATTCTCATGAGCCTGGAAGAGAATCATAAAGGGCATCTTAGCCCATTTCCATTCTCCTGTGCTTGCCTCTGGGATTCTCAGTGGCTCTGAACAGGAGCACCAGCAAGGTCAAATGTGGTATCCTGTCTTAGAGCTATGCTAGTGCTGGGACTTCTTTCCCCCTTGGAACTGTGCCCTTTCTAAACAGAACGAACAAGCCATTTCTATAAGCAAAACCTAGAAGTTCTCTGGATCACAATGCTATCCAAAATGGTAGCCACTAGCCTCATAAGGTTTGAGGGAAAACAACAACACAAAAATCAGTATTTTTCTCTTCTATATTCTTGTAATATAACACTTCTGGTCACCAAAAAGGGTATGCGTGTTTATTTCCCCATTCCAAGTAATTCTTGGCAGACACCAACATGGTGTTCTTCAATTTAAGTCAGTCCTGCCATTATCTGCTTGGAGATGGTATCGGATACCACAGGCTAAGGGCTCAGTTCCACAAGACCACCCTCCCATTTCAGGTACCAATCACAGTAGTAGGTCTCAGGTTATCCACTACTTCTCTCTGCCTTGGTTTACAAAGAGGTTGCAAAGGGAGGTCCTCAACACTCCCTCTCAGTTTTGATCATTTGCTAGAGCAACCCACAAAATTCAGGAAAACAGTTTACTTACCAGATTACCAGTTTATTGCAAATTATGCAAATGAGGAACAGCCAAGTGAACTGACACATAAAAAAGGTATGGGCAGCAGAGTTGAAGAGCTTCCCTGACTTCCCTGGGTGGTCACCGTCTCTCCCATACCTCTGTTTGTTTGTCAACCTGCAGGCTCTCTGAATCTCATCCTTTTGAGTTTTTGTGGAGGCTTCATTTTGTAGGCATAATTGATTAAATCATTGTCCATTGGATCAACTCAACCTTCAGCCCCTCTGCCCTCTCTGAGGTAGAGATGAAAGTTCCAAGCCTCTAAGTGCATGGTTGCATTTCCTGGCAACCAGCTTCCATCTAGAGGTTATCCAGGAGCCCCTAGCCACCAGTCATGTCATTAACATACAAAAAGACATTTATCACTTCAGCTATTTATTCCAAAGGCTTTAGAAGCAGTGTGCCAGGAAAGGGGGTAGGGTGAGAAAAAGACCAAAATAGGTATTTCTTATTATATCAGAAATCACAGATGACAATTTTAATTTAATTTAACTTAATTTAAAAGTTTCTCAGTCCCCCAAACCACTTTTCAAGTGTTCAACAGCCACCTATGGGTAGTGGCTACCATATTGAGCAGGTCTGATTTGGAACATTCCCCTCACTGTGGAAAGTTTCATGCAACTCCACAGCCCTGCTCTGGAGAGTGCCAGCAAAATCGATTTGGATGGAGAAATCTCCTCCTTAACTAGGGCCTCTCTATCCAAATCACAACTCCCCAGCTGTATGGGGGAACTTGAAATTGCTCCTCAGAATTTGACCTCCATCTTTGGATTTTTCTCACCGTATTTCCACTTAAGATTTTTTTCCCTCTATAGTCCTCTCCAATTGGAAAAATAATTTTGAAAACTGCTAGGTATTTGTGCCACTAAGGGTTGCAGAGATGAGGAATGTAAGAGGAAAAGTACTTTTGCACAATTGTGTAACTGATATTTTCTGCAGATTTAAATCTAAGCTTTTAGAGCAGCAGTCAGAACAGCCAGTGACAGACAACAGAATTCCCCAAGTTAACTCAATATGGGGTAGTCTGATTGTCTGAGAGGTGATGGTTTGGGGTCCCTGTTTTTGGTTCCCTTTATATGACCAGCATGAGGGAATACTGGCATTCCCACTTGGGAATGAACAAAGATTTCAAAAGATAGGTCAGAATTTTCTCCAGGATTTCTTCATCTTCTCTTTTTATACACTGCCTTCTTCGTCTTTTGGTCCCATCCAACATGAATTGTCTTTTCTCTTGGAGAAGAAGATGGAACAGAAAAGGATGGTGGATATTGCACATTCTGATGATTTATTTTTTTTTTTTTTTGCTTCTTGAATTTCTTTTTTTTTTTTTTTTTGGTGCTGGGAATCAAATGCTGAACCTTGTGTGTGCTACACAAGTGTTCTACCACTGAGCAACATCTCAAACCAATCATGCCTTCTGAGTCTACCTGGACTGGACTGCCAGTTGAGAGAACCCAGGTACTGGACATTAGGACTAGTCAGTGAAATATCCAGCCCAGGCTATCACCAGCACAAATCCAATTTCAGTCTTGGCTGTCAGTGGCTGTGGGAGCTCAGCAGGGCCAATATGATCGTGTCCAAAATGGACACACATCCTTGACAGCATTGTTCATCTTATGAGATGGAGGGGCTCTTGGGGTTGCTGTAATGGATAATTCAGTGAATCCATATGTCACTGACCAAAGAACCATCTCCAGGTTACAGATTTTCATGTTAATTCCAGGCTTTCAGAGTTCAGTCCATGTTTACCAAAAGTTATCTTATGCTATCAAAAAGCAGTTCCAGGTTGCTATTTCCTCTTCCATACAATTGAAAATATTTTCTTCAAAAAGTATGCTTTTCACATATACATCTCCAGAAGTCTTTTGAGAAAGGGATTGCCTGTTTGACAGGTAGAATAGTAGTAGCAAAACAAGGAATTTCTGAAATTTTGACTTGGTATATAAAAGTGTGGATTACTAAGAAATGACCAATGGCGAGGGGTCTGTGGTTTCATGTCCTCATAGACACACGGCGTGATGTGACTAGATAGCAAGCCAATAGGAGGATGTTGACTGATATGATCCGGAAGTGACTTAGCTCCCATATTTCTGCCCATGGGGAACTGATTTTAAATTAGAGTCCAAGCCAGCGTTGATGGGTAGCACAAGTGGAGACTAAAACACTCCTCTTTCCACATGGCTACAATATGTAGGGCGCAGATCATGGCACAGAAAACCAGATGCATGGAACCAGTTGAAAGACTAAAAGTTGCAGCCATAATCTTCTTCCCTCAATAACTGGAGTTGGCAGCCAAAGATCCAGAGCAGAATGGAGGGAAGGAAGCAAAAATGGACCTTCCTGGAAATCAATTAATAAATTATAATAAAAGGGGAAAGATTTTAAACATTCACAAGACTCAGTTTGATAACTTCGTTTTTGCAAATCAACTCTGTTTTCAAGCCCTTATTTCAGCCTAAGAGTGGGGGAAAAAAAATCCTCTCCAAGTTTTTTTAAAAAAACAAAAAACTCTCAATCATTCATGGTTTGAAATACAGTCAGGTCAAGATTTAAACTTAGTTGAGCACAGTGTCTCCTCCTGCACACACACCCCTAGGACACCTGCATCTTCCTGTCCCTAAGCTCTGAAAATCCATTTTGTTTTTCCTCTGCATGGTTCATATTATCTCAGGGTCCCATATGAAGCTGATACCAGTTTTGAAATTCAGGATTAATTCATCATTCCCCCAGTGTTGAAGATTAAACACCGAGAAACACCAAGGCAAGAGCAAAAAAAAAAATGTTTTATTTAAAGGATAGAACAGAGTGAGACACTCCTCTGAGAAGGAGGGGCCCCAGAGTTGGTGTTTGTGGGAGTGGGGGTGTCCTGCCCCTTTTATAGATTTCAGGTTTCCTTTCTTCTCCTCCCATCCTTCTTATGTAACCAAACCTGACCAAAAGGGCAGGAAGAGAGCTGTCCAGGAGGTATTGCTTTTGTTGGAAAATGTATATCTACCCGTTTCCTTTTCTTTTGATAATCAACTGTCCCTTGCCCTGGTCTCAAAGCTGTCTTCCCCTAGACAGCCAAAGAAATCGGGCACAACTTTCTTGTGTTTTTAGATTCTCAGACATGATTGAGATTTCAATAATGCTTCTTTCTGGGATTTAGATGCTGGCGATGAGGTGTATATAAGAGTGTGGCACAGGGAGGAGCCATCGGACTGGCATCTAAATGCCTTTGTTCTCCCCCATCTTTTCCAACTTTTTGCTTCCAGCTTAGGGAGTTTGGCCCTCTCTCCTCTGCACAGAGGGAAACTGTGTTTACGCTCAAACATTCTTCTCCTGATTTACAGCAGAAACCCAATGCCTCGGGTACTCCACTCAATGGCCCTTTGGAAACAAAACACAAATCCTTGTCTCAAGATCTTAACAGAGCCAGTCTCCTGAAAATGAATGTTTTGCTTTCTGTTTTGTTATTTCTGTTATAGATTTATGAAAAATTTGATGTCATTATTCTGTCAATGTTTTGGAAATAAAGAATACTGTTGATCCATTAGGTAGAGAGCCCAGAGTCAACTAGAAACTACTAGAAATCACGGGCAATAAAGGAAATACATCAGTTACCAGGTGAAATACAATGCTACAATGATGTGGAACTTTTTGTATTTGCCAGGCGCCACTCTAAGACTTTTCTCTTCCTGTCTCATGTAGTGCTCAAAAGGATTCAGTGGGCATTCTTCCCACTGGACTTTACTGATGAGATAGTCAAGTGTGGGGGAGTAGAGGTGGAGCAGAAATGTGACCAATATTGTGCAGCTGGGAGCTGGAGGGGAAGGGATGTGAACCTATGCAATCCCACTTGAGGGCCCTTGATCAGAACCACATACACTGCTTCCTGATGGGGTGTCCTCAACATCCCCCAAACTTCAGAAGAACTTAAAAAAAATCATCAAACATTTGCACCATGTGGCATTAACTATAAACTTGTTCACACTTTCAAAGAAAGATAATGTGCATGACAAAACTACCAGAACATTCAAAAAGAAAAAACCACCCAACCGATTTTCCACAGTTCCATTACTCTAATATAGGGGTGGTAAACTGATGGAGATGGGCCCCCAAAAGACATTATAATGGCTTAGAGGCCATATTTGACTTTCAGATGAGTTTGCCTGAGCCAGCAAGATTTCTTAAGATATCTGCTTAATTAGGAGGAGCAGGCACTACTAGTTTCATATATTCCTTGTTATCTTTTTTTAAAAATTTTTAAATATATTTTATAGTAGACAGACACAATACCTTTACTTTATTTTTATATGGTGCTGAGGATCAAACCTAGTGCCTCACACGTGCTAGGCAAGCACTCTACCAACTGAGCTACAGCCCAACCCAATTCCTTCTTATCGTAAAGTAATCTCATTCATATATTTATATTGCTTGCTGGCTCCTCAGGAGTTGCCACTCATCTCATCTGTGATCACAGAGATAAGACCATAAATGTAATATCTTAGATCCTTCTCTTAGGCAACCACAACTTTCAAAGAGTATGCCCTAGTGCCCATTTTAGTTTCGTTAAGTATGAATTCGAATCCTGCCCATTGAGATATCATTTGGGGTCACAAGTAGGTTAGACTTTAAGCTACTAGAATTTACATTTCCAAGTTTTGTTCTTTAACCATGAAGGTAGATCGATGTACATATTTGGGGGTAAAATCATGAACTAATCAGAATAATCAGCCATAAATGCAGAGATTCATAAATGTCTTGGCATGTACTAGTTTGTATTAAAAAAACACCTAACATAGCCAAGTGAGGCTTGATCTAGAATATATTAAGAGGCTGCTAGAATCAACTTGGGAGAGTGGCACAGTGGCTCAAAGAAACAATAAAATATGTTAAATTTTAAAAAAGAGACAGCTTAGAAAATTCAGTCTGGCATGTTTTGTTTAGCAAGGAACAGCTTCATATACCTAAACGGGCCCTGAGGGCATTGGGGAAATGAGGACTCAGTGATGTTCTCAAAGACACCACAGGTTCCTGGAGGGCAAGTTCAGCACATTTCACTTTAAAGGCAGAATGTGAGTAATCCATTAACATGCATATAAAAATATATATAAATATTCACAATCATACAGGGTTTTATTTTCAGTAGAAAACAGGGCCAACTGTAATTGTCTGGAAAATTTACCACATCTTTTGACAATACTTAGTAAGATAAATCATTAATTCACATATCACAGTTTTATAAAAAATGTAAAAAAAAAAAAAAAAAAAACAAGACAGAATGTCTTCCTACCCATATGGTCTTTGCAGAGTGTCTGTCTGCCTGTGGGAATTGTGTCAGTGTGAGAAGGAATGTGCAAAAAGAATCCAATGTATAAGAAATGAAGTGCTTCTCCTTCAGGTTGAGGTAGACAAGGGGCCCAGGCTGGGTATACCCACTAAACATCCCTTGGCATCAGCTTTGTGTATGGCTGGAATGTTGTGCATCACCTACAACATTTACTAAGAAAAAGTGCTGAATTTTGTCAACCCCAGTTGAAGTGATGTTAAAAAATAAATATATAAATAAAATAAAATAAATTTAAAAATTTTTAAAAAGCAGCCCTACTGAGTACTCACTGTTACACACTGTTAGAGTTACACACAGATGGAGCTACCACATCCATTTTGCAAATTCCCAATGATATCTCCTATATACACCTATAAAGATGTTCTTCCATGGAATAATCTCTCATCAATACGCAGAAAACAAAACCCCTTTGGTCTGATTGATGGTAATTAGCCTCTGATCACATAATCAGGTGAGAAGTATCTGTTTGCAGCTGATCAAGATAAGAGCTGGCCCGTTACCAGCATAGAAGAGAATCATGGACATTAATGGAGGCAAACAATGGTAAGTTGGTTTATTATTTGGTTTCCAAGTTGTTCTGGGTCCTGGGAACCTCAGTCCCATTTGAATTGAAAGGCTGTATAGAAAAATTTTTTTCAGTATCTGTGTTATATGAGTTTCAGTATTCATGCTGAGGTTAATATTAGGAAGACTCTCTTGTGTAGCCAACAAAAAAATGTGGTTAGTTACTTTATATTACTTGCTAGGTCTGTTGCACAGGGTGGCTGAGAGCTTGCTACTTTATCCATGAGTTATGGAAGCTGTGCTGGGAATTTGTCCGGGTGCAAATGACTGAATGTGGAAAGTCAGCATTTCAGAAAAACATTTCAGGTTTCGAACTGAACATCTTGGGACTGGCATTCAGGGTCTGAGGGCTTTAAGAGATTTTCTTACAGGTCCTTTTGGCCCCCAGAACTGCCATCTGGAGAGAGCATCACCGACTCTTATAGCTAAGCCATTTTCATCTCTTTGCCGGCACAGTCTCTTTCTTGTTTGTTTCCTCCTTTTGGTTTGCTTATCTGGCTTTCTTTTTATTTTAATTAATTTTTATATATGACAGCAGAATGCATTACAATTCATATTACACATATAGAGCAAAGTTTTTCATATCTCTGGTTTATCTGGTTTTTAACTCCACGAGGCAGTAAGTATTTGTGTTTTGTCAAGCTCAGTACTCATAAAAATCTCAAAGTTTGCACTCTTGTTGGGGATGTTTCATTAAGAGTAGATTATTGGGCTGGGGATGTGGCTCAAGCGGTAGCGTGCTCGCCTGGCATGCGTGCGGCCCGGGTTCGATCCTCAGCACCACATACAAACAAATGTTGTGTCCGCCGAAAAACTAAAAAATAAATATTAAAATTCTCTCTCTCTCTCTCTCTCTCTCTTTAAAAAAAAAAGAGTAGATTATTCCAGAGGCCCTGGGTCCAACCATAATTGCATTGTGATACACAAGCTGGTCAAAAGTAGCACAGGCAACTTAGCTCAGTGGGATCTGTATGTGTGGGACATGGGGAGAGTGAGAAGGGAAGGACATGGTTTTCTTTTGGCATTTTCCACTTGTCTGCTAATAGTCCTCCCTGTGGCCTAAGCAAAGCCCTTTGTCCTGACATGCAAAGAAAAGAAATGTAAGGAGAGTCACTAACTGGAAAGGTAATCCTGAAGTCCACTTTCCGATCAGCTGACCAATCATTTCTGTGATGAATCCACTTAGACTTACTTTTTGATATTGATTTATTTATAGTACATGAACTGGTAATTAGTAATTGACTGTGAAAAACAAATTATTTATAAAGCATATATTCTATGATGTCATATGATACAAATGAGCTTTAGAATGACCGATGACTTTCCAAAGCAGCTTTGTCCATACCTGTGTGCAAAAGTCCCTAGTGGCTACTAAGTTGCTGATGAGAAATCCGGTTTCAAGCCATTTGGACTCAATCCTGAGAACAGACATTTGTTTTTAATATGTTAGTATGTGTGATGAGATAATGGCTAAGAAATAGAGTGGAAGAAACAAAGGAAGAGTTAGACAAAGCTGTTTTTTTTCCCAATACAGTATCAAAAAGAGTTAGTGAGTTTATTAAGACTATGTTTTTAACCCACTTTTAAAATACAGTTACATGCCACATTACAATATTTTGGTCAATGCTGGAGTGCAAACACAATGGCATTTCCTTACACTTATGTAGCCTGGTGACATGGTAGCTGTCAAGTTTATGTCCACACAGTGACAAAAATCGCCTCATGATGCATTTCTTAGAATATGTCCCTGTTAAGTGGTACATGATTGTAACGTGTGCAAGTATTCATGGTTCTTGGGCACTCAAGATTCAAGAATCCCTGATTTATGATGGTTCATTTAAAAGTTTTCAACTTTACGGTAGTGTCAAAACAATACATAGTCAGTAGAAACCATACTTCAAATTTTGAATTTGGATCTTTGCCCTGGCTGGTGATATGCAATGTGATGCCCCCCATTGCTGGGCAATGGCAGGAAGGAGCCATTGGGTCACATGATTGGGAGGGGAAACAAACCAAACTCTATAACGGACTATGTTGCCAACATTTTTTTTTTTTTTGTATACAGATATTCAATATGATTACATGAGCTCTCCAACACTTTATTATAAAATAGGCAAGTGTTAAATGATTTTTCCTGTCAGCTAATGTAAACGTTCTGAGTATGTTTATGGAAGCGTAGGCTAAGTTATAATGTTCAGGAGGTTAGGTATCTTGATGCATTTTTTTTTCTATTTTATTTTTGTGGATACATTACAATTATATATAGTAGTGGGGTTGGCTGTTATGCATTTGTACGTGCATACAACACAATAATATAATTTAATCAGTTTCATTCCTTAGTGCCTCCCTTGATCTCTCCATCAATGTATTTTAGATTTATGATATTTCCAATCTATGTTGGGTTTGGGGGGAAGGTAACCCCATTGTAAGTTGAGGAGCATCTGTATGTCAACATTTCAAGATGAACTTGACATTTTAAGGTGGCTGCTTTCAGAAACAGTAGAAATATTTTCCTCCAGTTTTAAATTAGTCATCATATCTGCTGTTCATGTATTTATTCATCATCCTTTCCATAAGTTGTCCCTGAGGATTTCTTACATACCCTGTTTTGGATTGATATTGGCAAATAGCTTCAACACATTGCTTCTCTTATTGAATTGATATCATGGTTGGGAGCATATATCAGCTCTTTAAAATAAAAGACTTAAATTAGTTCTCTGAGCCAATAAGTGATCTGAACCCGATAATGGCTTGAATAAATATCTTTCAATAATCTGGTTGAAGGAGATCAATAGATCTCTACAAAAGAGAGTCCCTACAAGTAGAGACACTAAAGGGAGTTTTATAACTCAATTTCTTAAAACTTAAGGCCTAGGAGGAGAATCACAAGTTGGAGGCCAGCCTCAGCAACTTAGCAAAACCCTCAGCAACTTGGCAAGACTCTTGTCTCAAAATAAATACCGAAAAGGTCTAGGGATGTAACTCAGTGGTAGAGCACTCCTAGGCTCAACCCCCGGTACCAACAGCAACAACAATCAATAAACAAAACAAAACTAAGGTCTGGGAAGAGGTTTACCCTTCTCTTAAAAAAAAAAAAAAAAAAAAAAAATCAGAGGATCACTTTTCTCTCCACTGTCTCTTGTCATCACCAGGTGGCAGTGTTTCTGAGCTTTGCTGCCTAGTGACTTGAAATGCAAGTGGACAGAATTACTGCAGGAGCAAGACAGGACACATGCTGCAGAAAAATCTCATATGAATTAAAACCAACCAGCAAATACATTGAAACTCATTTATTTTATTTATTTCTGTATTTAGTGTTTTTGCAGCATCAGTTTGCATTTCTAGATGGGTAAGCTTGTGCCTAGGTCTTGAATGTATTTGAAAGGCTAGGATTTTAACCTTTTCTTGAACTTTTCCAAGATGAACTTGAGAGGAAAAGAGGGCCCTAAGGCTGGGAAGCAAGAGGTGGTAGCGGGAATGACCAGATTGTACTTTGGAAGGATGACTGTGGTAGCATTTCGTTGGTTGACAGTGTGGGGAAGGACATGTGATATCAGAGGCAGGCTGGTTTGTCAAGAAGCAGGTTGAATGGTTTAAATAAAGACCATTAAAGAAATGGTAGAGAGATGGAGAAGAGATGTGAATCATGTTTGAAAGTATTGCCTATGGGACTTAGTGACAACATGAAGTGTTGAACTTGAGGACGGAGAGAAAAAAGAGAGGAGCAGGGATTGACTAAGGTAAATAGTCACTTAATGAATTACATCAGAGAAAGGAAGCAAGTTTAGGGGAGAAAGTGGTATTTGGGGTTGAGGTACCTGGTTCCTGTAAAATATCATTTGAAGAGACTAGCCATCAGTTAAGAATGAGGACTTAGCATTTGGAGAAGAAAGCAAATGTGTGACCTTAAAGTCAGATTTGGTTATTATAAGAGTCTCGATAGCGGGCCAAAGCAGCAACAGCAGGCAAGTGCAAGGGGTGTCAATTGTGGAGACAGCTTACCCCTCCCCCAGACCAATCACTTTGGTACTAATAACATTCTTCTCTATGGCAACTAATATTTTTTGAATCTATGGAAATCATGAATACATGCATCTTACGATAATTGCTTTATTGCAAGTTGTGTAAAAAGTAAAATTTCCTGTGTATAGGGATCTGGAAACATGTAATATAAATACAAGAGATGTGTTGCCATGTGAAGGCAGTTTAAGACAAGCTATCTATTCCCCTACCCAGTCCCACCAGGCAGTCATCTTTATGGTATACCTCCCTATCTAAGTTTAAAGTCACCCCTGAACTAGTAGTAAAGGAGGAGAGAAGAAATCTAAGAGATGTGGTTATCAAGACTGCTTGTATATCAGGATTACCTATGGCTCTAAAAAGTGCACAAACTTGGATCCTGTCTATGGAGATTTTAATTCAGCAGGTCTGGGCTAAGAAAATCAAGATAAATAATTTTGGGTGCTACAGGAGAAGCATTTCAATGAGTGACTGATCACTCTGCCTAATGGGGAGACCAAGGAAGTTACAGACTAGACAGTGGTCTAGATGTGGCTGCTGGAAACCCACTGAAGCCCTTTATGGGAACATTGCCATTGGGTGTGGGGGACCAGATCATTTGCTGGAGTGAATGGAGCCATGTCAGGGAGCCTCCTATAATGCAAGAAAAGGGATTGCTGTCTAAAACATTTGCCAACTAAGAGGTTTCTTGAGCAACTCTTCCAACTGAGGTTGGAAACTATTGACTTAGAAATGGTGTCAATCTTTGTTAATTCATAAATTAGTTCAACAGTTTTGGGGGCACTGGGGTAGAGAAGTGAATACATTTTACAAGGATTCGACATTTTACAGGGAAGGCAGACAATAAACAAGTATCTCAACAGGGATATTAATTTCAGAAAATGGTAAGTGCTGTAGAAGAAAATGAACAGCAGTGGCATGATACAGACAGACACAGGGTTACCTGCAGGAGCAGTGAGCGTCTCAAGTACAGATGGCAAAAGGGGCTTGGACTAATCAGAAATCACAAGGAAAGGAGAAGTGCATCAGAAGGACCAGGGCCAAGCATGCTAAGGTCTCAGCTGCTAAGAGATAGCCAAAGCAATGACCTCTGTTAGCCACCTCTGTTAGCCAGAATGGATCTGAATGAAAATGAAGTTGTCCTCTGGGTTTCATTGAGGTTTTTTTTTTTTTTTTTTCCTTTGTAGCATTATTTATCTTACACCATGAATTTTATTTTACTTTTTTAATTTTCATTTTTTTTTTTTTTGTAGTTATCTCCTTTCCCAACTAGACAGTGAGTTCCTCCAGGAAAGGGATCTTGCCCTACCAGATTCTTCCTTGCATCCCTCATACACATACTGAATCCATCTGGATGGTTTCTTTTTGAAATCCCAATGTAGGGGAAATGGCTCTCACTCTCCCTGTGGAAGTCTAAACACCCCACATGACCAGCATGTGTGGGGAGTAGGTGCTTGGTTCCCGGAGAAGGCCAGGCAACTTTCTTGTCTACACAAAACAAGAGTAATGATAGACATATCCTTGCAAATCACAAATCAGAATGAAATGGGTTAAACTATTTTATCTTGCTGTTGGTTTAAGGTTACTGGGAGAAACCAAGGTGGATCTTTGGAATCCGGTATGGATCTTTTGAAGCCTTCTGCAGGATGTAAGGAAAATAGTTTTTATCCAAACTCAAAGAAAAAGAAGCAAGGAGCATGCCTATAATTCCAGCTGCTCAGGAGGCCAAGACAGGAGGATCGTGAGTTCAAAGCCAGCCTCAGCAACTGCGAGGCGCTAAGCAACTCAGTGAGACTCGGTCTCTAACAAAATACAAAATAGGACTGGGGATATGGCTCAGTGGTCATGTGCCCCTGAGTTCAATCCCTGGTACAAAAAAAGAAGAGAAAATAAAAAAAGAAAGAAAAAGAAAAGAGAATTCATGAAATTATCATGGTGATTATCCAATAACATAGAAAGCTATTATTTTCTCTTCTACTCTGAAACATTATTCATATTGCTTATTGTTTTATGTCTCTGTTTCAAGACCAAGTTTATATACATTTAGATATTTTATCTTGGGAACAGCTTTCGAGTTTGATGAGACATGCTTTCTAGATTTAATAATGAGATTTTCCTTCTATTCAATTATTCATTTAGAAATGTCTTTTTATTTCAAAAATTACTCATCATAAATTAAAAAATAAGTTATCTTTAAAGAAAACATTATAAAATCTGATGAAATGTAACTTCCTTTTGTATCTCTCTTTAACTATTGGATCTTTACTCTGTCAATGTAATAATCCAAGGATTAAGCATACAACTTCTTAAAATTAACTAGATTTGAGTCTCTAAGATCTTATTAGTCCAAATCATGATTCTGGAAGGTTCTAGAACTTCAGTCCAAATTGGCAATGATAACTCCCTCTGACATGCATTCTTAATGTTCCAGCTGCTCCTAATTCCTCTCAGTTTCATAAATCAACACCCTATTTCCCTTCAGGCTGCTAAATCTATATATAATTATTAAAATTTCCCTTTAAAATCTTTACTTGGAATTCTGGATGTGTTTCATCTATGAGTATTTGATTGAAGCAGTCTAAATTCTGGTTCTGGATAGTTTGGGCAGGTAAATTTGTCTTGGCCTCAAGATTGGCATTTTCCTTTGGTACTTCTGACTTCAAGCAAATACTTGGCATAGGTAAAGAATTCCTTAGGATCTCCCAGTCTCTGTCTGTCTCCAATGTCTACTTTCTAGCATCCTTTTTTTTTTATACCTGCTTTCCAAAAGAGACCATGTCCATTCACACAAAGCAAAATAGTTTAGCTATACAGTTAAAGGCTTCTACAATCATGTGAGTTATACATACCAGCTTAATATCTTAAACCCTTGAATCATGAGGCTGTCTTAATTCTAAATGCAGCAGGGTGGTCTCTGCTTCTTTTTAAAAATATCTTTAATTTTTTAAAATCAAAGTGTCAGGAGACACTCATTTACATTATAGTTTATGGACTTGTTACATTTTAACAGCAAGAACAAAGTCATTTCGATAGATGGCAATTTAACAATAATTGCTCTTTTCAAAATGGAAGGGAAATTAGCCAGCCTGGTGGATCAGCCTATTTAGGCAATATGTCTCCATATGTCAGCCTGCTGCTCTTGGCACCACCTGCTTGAGTCCCCATCAGGGACACAGCCCAATGAGATCACTATAGCAAGCTATAGATCTTGGGCAAGTTAACGGGTTCACTTTTGCTTGGTAATGAGGAGAGTGTCTCTGGAAAAATAGGAAATTGAAATCTGTCACCTCTCAGCAAGCTGATGAGTGATTGCTATTGTTTTGCATCTCTGTAGGGTTAGCACAGTTTATTAGCTATTCCTCAGCCTTGAGAGTTTAGTGTCACTCCCATTTTACAGGCAAGATTCTGTGAAGTGTGTTGTACAGCATAATAGTCCAAAACAAAAGTGATAGCAGTTTTCCTGCAAGTCTTAGGACCCTAGCTTCATCTGCCTTGAGCAGTTTTAGCAATGGGGAGAGGAAGGTGATGTTCAAGGTGACATTGTCAAGGAGCCTAAATCAAAATGCCGGAAGTGACTGAACATGCTTTCTCCCTTAGGAGTCATTCTAGTTCTCCAAATCCTGAAATTAAAACTCACCAACACCAATGCTAATGTGGAAAAAAGAGTATGGAAATGCTTTCAATATTTATGATTTTGTTTTGGAGGACAAGTTTGTGGTCTATAATTAATAACTGTGGAGACAGAAGGAATCAGAATTATCTTAGAAGAAACCATTTTTTTTAATTAAATGAACCTGCTGGAGGGAGGTTCCAAGTTGTTAGTCATTGCTTCATTCTATTAAAAAAGACTTTGGAGGAAATAATGTTTCTCTTGAGGAAAAACTATAAAATCAAAGAGTTGGAAAAGACCTTAAAGATATTCAGTTACAAGCTATCATTTTATTTGAAGTTACCAGGTAATAATGAAGAAACTGTTAGTACTAAAATAGGAAGCAAATACTTTTAGTGAAAAATGATACAACTGAAGTTTTAAAATTCTAGATCACGGTCACTTTATGGGTCTTGTTCATCATTTTAAAAATACCCATGAGGGGCTAGGGTTGTGGCTCTGTGGTAGAGCACTTGCCTGGCATGTGTGAGGCACTGGGTTCGATTCTCAGCACCACATATAAATAAATAAAATAAAGGTCTATTGACAACTAAAAAAATGTTTAAAACAAACACACAAACAATGAAAGGGCCACAGGTGTCACTCAGTGGTTGAGTGCTTACCTAGCATGTGCAAACCCCTGGGTTGGATTCTCAGCACAAACTAAAAGAAAAAGAGAGAGAGAAAAATTAACAAATTTAGGAAATTTCAGAATATATCAACATTGCAAGGATAAGTAGTTTATCATTGAACATTTTGTGTGTGTGTGTGTGTGTGTTATATGTGTACAATATCTTTTTCTTGCAGCAGCTCAGAAAAGCTTGGAAACCACTGCATTTCCATTTGACTATGAGTAGATGAAACAGATTCTTTGTGTGTACATTAGCAGAATCCCTACCTCTTGGGCCAGTGACCTCCATTGAACAGATTTCATGGCCCATTATATAACACTTAGGTTTGTTTCCCCAGTCAGGATTTATTTCTCTCTACAATATAACCAGAACACCATTTTCCGGCTGTTGGGCCAAACACTTTGCTTTAAAAGTAACCTTTGTGTCCTTAACTCTCTTTTCCAAAGACTTCATTCTCTCCCTTGGATCAATCTGTGGCTGTCTCTCAATTATGCTCAAATTTACATCTGAACAATTTTAATAATCATGATCAGACTTTATTTACACAGTCTTTCTTTTGCCTTTTAAGCTGAAGTGTCTATTTTGTTGCAGACATTTTTCTAGAAACACTTTTACAAAACAATAAAACTTCGGAGAATGCATTTAAATCAAAGAAGAATTTCATCTTGACATTGTAAGAAACACATTCTCTGAAGTGAATCTGCCCAATTTCCCAGCTGGAACGGATCCCTTGGGATGCTGTCAGCTGGAAACAAAATCAATGTTTGGATAATTCCGCCTCTGTTCCGTGAGATCCTGTGTTTAGGAGAGAATGGTACCAGTGTGGGTAAAATATGCAGTCTGAAGAATGCAGGTAGAGGAATAACTGGCTAGGCACTACCGGCTGTGCATGGGTTTCCTATGGCTGGAGTAGCAAATTATCACACACTTAGTGACTTCAAACAACACAATTTAATATTTCCTGTTCTATAGGTAAGTCCAACGTGACTCTCACTGGGCTAAAATCTAGATATTGGCAGGGCTGTGTTCCTTTGGAAGCTCTGGAGAAGAATTCATTTCCTTGCTTTTGCCAGCTCTTGGAAGCTTCCTGGATTCTTCGGCTCATGGCTCCTTCACTCTTGACTTCTGCTTCCACTGTCCTATCTCCTCTACTCTGACTCTCCTGCCCCGCTCTTGACCTTCCAAGGACCTGTGTGATTATACCAGGGCCATTCGGACAATCTCCCCATCTCAAGTTCCTTAACTTCATTACATCTGCAACTTCCCTTTTGGATAAAGTAATGTATTCACAGGTTCCAAGGATGAGGATGTGGACTAGGAATGTCTGCATGGGATGTGTGTCTGGAAGTAAAGGAGAGCAAAAGTGAATAATCCATCAGATCGGATTCCCTTGCTTGGTGAATATGGTTTTTGTGCTGGTGTTTTTTTTTTTGTTTTGTTTTGTTTTTGGTATCAGGGATTGAACCCAGGGTCACTTAACCACGTGATCCACAACTTCAGCCCTTTTTATTTTATTTTTTGACACAGGGTCTCACTAAGTTACTTAAGGTCTTGCTAAATTGCTGAGGCTGGCTTTGAACTTGGGTTCCTCCTACCTCAGTCTCCAAGCTGCTGGGATTTCAGGCATACACCACAGCACCTGGCCTGCTGGTGATATTCTTGCAGAAGAAGGGCTGAGTTACCAGAATCATTCACTCTAGGCATCTGCCAAGCTGGACAAAAGGCATCTGTGGCCACTCTGCAGCCACGTAAGGCTCTGCCTTGTTCCTCTTGAGCTGCACGATGAGTGATTGCATCTCTGATTGCTGGTGGTTACTCTCTAGCATTTAACATTCATCTGTGCCCCCTGAAGGTCTTTATCATGTATTCTAAGAATCTCTTCTAAACTCCATTTTAAAAAATAGCTGTTATTTTAAGCTTCTCTCTTATGCCTGGATTAGAGAGGAGGGCTTAAAGGAAGGAAGAACAGTGAATAAAGCCCACAGGTGAAGCAGGGCGAACTGGGGATAAGAATGTGTTAGAAGAAAGGCTAGAAATCTTCAAAGAAGATCTTGATGATAAAGCACATAGCAAAAAATGTAGAAGCAGCATTTATAAATAAAGGGTCAGGGATAAAATACCATGAAGGCAAAGGAAAAAAAAATACATACATTTGCAGATACAGGAAACTGTTTGAAGACAAGCTCCTGCAGATGCAGTCAAGTTACTTGCTGTGGATACCCTGGAGCCGGAGCTCAGTCTGATGGTTAAAACACAGTGCACTGTGTTCAGAATGGAGATCAGTGACCGTGGGATTCAGGCCTTGCTTTCCTGAATGACTGGGGTATATTAATTGAATGTGTCTTACCAGGCCAAAAGCTTCTGAAATTTCATTCCTCTCCCCCACACCCTCTCTCTCTCTGAGATACAAATAGTTATGGGAAATAAAGAGTTGGCAGTCAACAGAGGACAGTGGAGGAGCACCTCTCCAAGGATGGCAGTCTAGTCTTCTAAGATAAAGTCCACGGATGTAAAGTCTCCCTGGAACCCAAGCCCTCAGGATTCCAGGGCTCTCTAAGTCAGTTTGTGGTTTCTCAAAGCATAGGTTCTCTCTTCAGGTTTATCTTGACTGTCATTTAAAAACATCTTCAAAGATATTATGTGTGGATTCACTCCTTATGCCCCAAAGTGGGTAAATCTTAAATCCAATGATTCATTAATTCATGACAATATCTGTCTAATTTTCAGGTTAGTGTCAGGGCCAATAGTGGTATCTTTAAAATCATGGATCACTGAAAAATTATTTAGAAAATGTCATGAAAATATTCTATTAGATACAGAATAAATTTGTATCAAAAGAAAAGAAGATGAAACTTCTGAAAATGCAAATTGTGACAATAGAGAACATCAAGTGGATTCAGAAACACTTGGAATACTCCTATAGGGATTATGCTACTGTGCTGTTCATTTTACTAAAGGAAAACAAGACTGACTTAGTTTTGCAGTTTTCTTTCCATATACATGCTATTGGACCTAGGAAATCAGGGTAGAGACACTCAGATCTCATGTGATCCAGGCAAATTTAAAGAGCAGCAATGCCAGATCCACGTATGTTCCATAAGAAAAATAGCCAAGATATTGACATAACCAAAAATCTATGACAGAAGTTTTCCTACCAAATGTCTGTGTACTGAAGGGGTTTCTTGTAGATAGTATCTGTACCCAGTATGTCTCCATCTGTGCATGTTAATCATGAACTGTGCTTGAATCCAGAAGGATCTATTTATTTCCAAAATAACTGTGCCTTGATCAAATAGGATTCATGTGTGCGTGTTGTACTGAGCAGACACACTGGGCCGGATGTGGCTCTTTTCCCTGACTGCCTTGATTCAATGGGATCCAGGCATTTTCCAACTGAACAGCTGTGGCTTGGGAAGAATCCAGGTGTTTTTCTCACTGAATATTTGTGGGATTGGCAGGGTCCTGGGTATTTCCTTTGCTTTCTCTTGCCTGGAATTATTATAACATATATTATGTACATATATTTCAATGAACTTTTGCTCTGTCCCAGGAAACAGATAAGCTTCCTTGACTTCGCATAGAGAATAATAATACCTAAAAGATTACAAGCAGGATTAAATGCAATTTACTTTGTAATTTTTCTTTGTTTATCGTTTTTGTCAACTCCATCCTTTATGCTGCCCTGTACACGAATATTCTAAAAATCCCTTTGTATAAAAGCAAAGTAGAAGGTATTGCCTTTTCAGAATGAAGGTGTCACACCTGTTCTGACATCCACTTGTTAAGAACCTGTTGGACTTGGCTTTGATTTCTGATTGAAGAACTCAGCCTCCAGAGGTTTGGCATAGACCCTGTCAGAAAATGACGTGTGGTTTTGGTTTCCACATCTCATACAATATATAGGAAAATTGGAAAGAGTTCAGAGAACAGAAACAAAATGATTAAAGGGTTGGGGAAATAAGGAGCTGGGATCATTTCATCTAAAGAAAAGTGTTCAGGGAAAGCATGATGGGGAATGTGCCAAAGGCAGAGTTAGGAAGCCAAATCTTAGTGGTTATATGGTTGAGCAGGTTTGATTGGCCCTTGTAGACCATCCTGGGTCTGGTGGAGGGAGTGGGGAGAAGTTGGCCTGCCTGAAGGATTATTGGGTAGGAGAAGGGAGTCTGGAGAAATTCAGGCAGGTATTACTGTAGCTAGGAATTCTATCTCACACCTACTTATACTCCAATCTTCAAAAACAGAGTCAACTTCTGTAGAGAAGTTATTCAAGGTACGATGGGGTTACAACCTGATAAACCCATCATAAATTGCAAAAATCATAGATCAAAATGCAAACATCATAGTTTAGCCTAGACTAGCTCAAACATACTCAGAACACTTACATTCCCCTACAGTTGGGCAGATGAATTTAACACGGAGTTGACTTTATGATGAAGTATTTATTGATTATATATCATATAATTTATTGAATGCCTGTATCCAAAAATCACCGGCAACACAAAACACTGTAGATATAGGTTGTTTGATGGCACATCACAAGTCTAGGAAAAGATCAAACAACTTAATGAGGCCCTAAGCCATTTAGTGAGACCCTGTCTCTAAATAAACTATAAAACGCTTAGGGATATGGCTCAGTGGTTAAGTGCCTCTGGGTTCAATCCCTGGTACAAAAAAAAAAAAAGTGGGGGGGGGGGGAGAAAAGGAAAAGATTGACCCTTTTTTCCTCCCTTTTTGCAGATGAGAAAAACTGTGTGTCTATATCTGTATCTAATGCTGTGTAAAATTTAATTACATTCTGTTGAGTGGGAAAATTTAGAATGAGTATGTGGAATTGGTTCTCAACAGAAAGAAGAAAAAGAAAATGTTCTCTTTTGGATGACTGAGAGTCAAAGGTAAGGAGGTGAATTTGGTGAACTTGATTGCCTCTGAAGATGTCTGTGATGGGACTGTGGATGTGGCTCAGTGGTAGAGTGTTACTGTATGACATCTAAGATTCTGATTTTAAGAAATTAAGAACATAAAATATAGGTGGATATTAAGTGCAGATATAATATTAAATACTAAATCCTCTCCACTTCTTAATAAACTCTGTGTTAGGAGTCACCAGAGAAATACAAATTATTCTATCATATATACTATTTACTTACTTAAGTAATTTACTCATACAATTTTAGGGATTCACGAAATAAAATCTATAGGATAGTATTATAATTTGGATCTGAAAAGTCCCTCAAAGGCCTATGTATTGAATATTTCATTCCCAGGGTGACACTATTGGGAGGTGGGAAAACCTTTGAGATAGGGCCTGGTGGGAGATCTTCAAGGACATTGTGGACAAGTCTTTGAAGGAGATCATGTGACTCTCATTATTTCTTTGTCCTCCCTTTTGCTTCCCAGCCATAAGGTCAACCATTTTCTTCTGTTATGTGCTACCTGCATGATGTATTATCTTGCTCCAAGCAATGAGATCAACTAGTCATAAACTGAAACCTCTAAAACTGTGAGCCAAATATACCTTTTCTCAGGCATTTTGTTAGAGTGACAGAAAGCTCACAAGCAGTTGAGCACACTGGATACTCAGGCAGAATTTCTATATTATAGTCTAGAAGCAGAATATTTTCTTTTGCAAGAAATCTCCATTGTGGAGACCTTCAACTGATTAATGATGCCCACCCACATTATGGAGGACAATCTCCTTGACATTAAGTATACTGGTTGCAGATGTTAACCCCATCTAAAAATATATCTTCACAGTAATATCTAGACTGGTATTTGACTGAACTACTGGGTACCATTGCCTAGACAACCTGACACATAAAATGTAACCGTCTCAAACTCTCAACACTCTTTGGGTCAAATTTTTCCAGAAAGATGACACATGAGCCTCAATGGGTAAGAGGGGTCCCCACTGTACAGCACCCTTCCTAATCCTCAGGGGGCCTCCCCCTGAGGAGAAGATGGGAATAAATTCTTTGTGTTTCACAGGATTCTCCTCACTTGATTTTGAATATAATTTCTAAATAGTTGATTTCTTTTTTTGGCAGGAGTTTGGGGGTTACTGAAGATTGAACTTAGGGGCACTAGACCACTGAGCCACATGCCCAGCCCTATTTTGTATTTTATTTAGAGACAGGGTCTCACAGAGTTGCTTAGCACCTTGTTTTTGATGAGGCTGGCTTTGAACTCGAGATCCTCCTGCCTCAGCCTCCAGAGCCCCTGGAATTACAGGCGTGTGCCCCTGTTCCTGGCTAAATAGTTGATTTCTTTTTGTTGCACTCCACTTCCTGTAGCTCTTCTCCTGTGCTTCCCCACTAATCCCACAAATGTCCTGTCTGTCCGAGCTACTCTTCCTGCAATTCTCCCAAGTTTTTCCCCAACTTATTATATCACTTTAGAATTCTGAAGACAACCAGCTTAAAGAAAATCACAGAGATGATGAATGACCAGTGGAGAGGGCAAAAAAAAAATGACCAGTGAAAACCATGGACACTGAAGCAAAACTTTCTAGGTTAAAGTTCCATTCTATCACTTACTATCTGTGTGACTTTGGCCATATTACTTCCCATGTCTCTGAACCTCAGCTTCCTTATCTGCAAGATGGGGGATAATTGTTACAGGGGAGATGAGGTGCTTTGAATACTGCTTTGAGTGCTTGGTAACTATGTCAGTTGACTCTTACAAATCTGAGCACTATCTACATTATAAGAGAAAATTATTTTGAAGAGGGACTTCCTGTATCACTGAAATCATATAACACCAAGGGAAAAATCTGCCCTGAGTCTTTCTGTCCGTGAGTTTCTGTTCATGATTCTGTTCATGATTCCTGCTTCATATGCTCTGCAGGCTAAAAAGTGAGAATTTGATATTACTGAGAATCCCAAAATAATTTACCCCTAAAACATTTTCACCACACCAATAAAAGAAAGCAGGAGTAATAATATTTACTGGATGTTTTCTATTGCCGACTCACATGCACAGTTTCATTTAGGGCTCACAACATACTTGTAAATTAGATAAATCCCCCCAAATTTAAAGAAGGAAATAGAAGCTTGATAAGATTTAAGTTACTGGTTCCAAATTATAGCACATAATGAGGGTTGCCATTACGTGGTTGTGCTTCTTTCAAAAGGGTCAGACCTTGCCCTATTTCTTGTAGGCTGTTGGTGCCTGTATTACCAAAATTTATTTTTCACACATTTGAGAAATGCATTTATTTATTTTGCTATGCAACATAAAGTTATCAATTCTAGGATATTACACAGGACATTCAATGAAGGGTATTGTAAAGTTAGCAGGAAACCTTAAATGGCACACTAGTATTACAAAGCTAAAGAACCAATGGAAAAACAGATGTTTGAAACACCTGACTTTCCATTTGTTTCTAAACTAAACCGCTATTTACAAAGAATGTGTCTGGGAAAGAGAGAGAGAAAAAAAATCCTGCTTTTCTTTTATGTTTAAACAATATTGGATAACAGTACAGTTTATACTATAAGTTGAAGAAGCTCAAAGATAAGTTCAAGAAACCACATAGGATGATTAAAATGAAAAGGTCACAAAGATAGAATTCACAGTTAATTCTTAGTTATGGCTTCAAATTGCTACTTTAACAGACACATTCATCCACATATCATTGGTTCAACCAACTGTCATCTAATACATATTTAATGAATAGAGACCTATTATGTGCTAAAGTATTGTTCCAGGTGCTGGGATAAAGCAGTGTTTCAAGTACATAGAGAGGGTCAGATTGTAATACTCTAATAAATAGATGAATAAAACAAGTTGATTTTAGGAACTGATAGACACTGAATAAAATAGGATGTGAGGCTATATAGTTTATGGAGGAGGGGCTCCTTGAAGTAGGGTGATCAGAACAGAACCCTCTAAACATTTGGCATCTGAGTTGAGACCTGAGTGGAAAAAAAAATAAAAATCCAGATCTTTGCAAAGGAGAAAAAAATAACTAGGGAAAGAAAGCTTTAATAATTCAATGACATCAAGATCACATAGAAGGCAGTATTGCTACTCTAGAGAGGTGGTGTGGAAGGAGTACAGTAAGGTGGGTACAGTCTCATAACTTAGGAAGGAATTATAAGCCAAATTATAAACCAAATATAATGGAATTATATTGCAGGTTCTTAACTGGAGGTAAAAGGACTTGAGGTACCTTCAATTTAGATGCTTGGTGGAGAACTACTTTAAAGGGGCCAGAGTGGAGGTAGGAAGGATTCCTCACTCACAGTGAGATGGCAGAGGATGAGGAGAAAGAAGACCCCAAAGATTCATACCAAAATTAATAGGTACGGAGATTTCATTGGTAAAAGGAAGCTGAACTTATTTTAATAATGTCTTCACTTGCATGCAACATAACTGCTAGAATGTAAATTGTTTTACTATTTTTGTCAGAGGTAAAGAAGATGGCATGGCTGTGGATTAACAATGTATATATGCCACTGAATATAAAAAGGCAATTTACTGGTGCTATAATGAACCACTATGCAAAGCTTTTGGTCCTCCCTAAAGGACAGAACAGTATCTAGGTAAATAATTCTTCCCTCTGGCCGAGATGTAAAATTGCAGAAACCATTCGCTAAATACGGTCGGCCATTCTTAAGAGGGCAGAGACTTCTTCCTCGGAGCATACTTTATTAGAGGCCATTCATCAATTTCAACCGATTATTATGGATAACTGAAAGGCAGCCTGAGACGACGGAGATTGACTGGCATTTACTTCTGGCTCAGCCAGCAGCTGGTTTTGAAAGTGGTTTCAGTAAGTGGCCTGCCCTGCGAACTTCCTTGCTTAGGGGTGGTGGAGGAGGTGGGGAGGCCTCAGCCACCGGTCTTTCTGCCCATTAATCAGCGTCATAAGACATCCTGCGTGTATTATGATGGCGCTGAATACATAAACAAGATTCACAAACCGAATCTATTGTCACTCCTGGTGGCAGAGGGGAGTGACAAGACGCTCACATGTCGCTGAATAGTAGCGCGGCATAATACAGCGTGGTTCACACCATGTGTGTCACATATTTATCGGGTTTTCTCGAAGGTTTTTCAAGTTCCTCCTTCACCCCCTTTGCAGGCATCCTGGATCCAGCTGTGCATCGGCCTTTGACTCCATCTGTCCTTCTGCTGGGGACGAGTCTTTCCTGCCAAACGGAAAATACAAGTTTGGCCCCCTAAAGTGATTATAATCCCCACCTTTGCTCATCCGGAGCCAGGCGTCAGGCCTGATGGAGGGACAGTCAAGACGACTGAAGGGAGAGGCGTGGAGAAGATGCTCGCTTCACCTCTCCACACCCACAGCACTTGGCACGCAAAACCTCGGCAGACACCCCGCCTGCGTGTCCCCGACCCGCCGGTCCCACTGTGCAAATCTCCTGGTTCTTTCCCATTTCGTCCTCCTCGGTCCTGCTGCAGAGCCTGGGCTCGCAGGTTGGAGTTCGCCCTCTTGGGAGCCGCGTCATGCGCTGGGAGGGGAGTGAGGCGGCAGAAGCCGGATCCAAGGGGGAGCTGCGTGGTCCTTCGCGTCCTGAGACGCTGCGATGAGCGACCGCCCCCGGAGCAGCCAACAGGGCCGCAGCCGGCCCGCCCCTCCCTCCTTCCCTCCCGCCCGGCGCCCTCACTCCAGGCCTCCCCGCCCTTACTCCACCCCCTTCCCAGCCGGATCCCCATCCTCTCCGTGCGTGCGCGCTTTAAATAAATTCCTCCTTTTTGGCAAAGGAAATAATGCACCTGACTTTACCAGGGGGAAACAACCAGCCGAGCAGAACAAGGAACAGATGTAAAATGAATAAAAGGAGAGAGAAAAAGAGATGAGACTCGTTTAAAGAAATCCAGGGGCTGAAGAGGTGGCTGCAGCGGCAGAACCAGCTACAGCTTTCCCATCTGTGTGTGCTGCAGGCAGAGGACGTTTGCACCAGTTGCTGATGTAACCCCGGGAACTCCTGGGTCTGTTGGTTTGTTTGCGAAAGTGTTTTCTTCTTTAGCTCAGACACTGAAAGAAGCTCCTGGATTTTTCCGCGATCCCGCCACAAGCTGGCAGTTATCCGGTGCCTTCTCGAGGAGGTCGCGGAGAATGAGCCCTTCTGGGAGAAAGATGGGAGAAGGGCGTCAGCAGCGGGGAGTTCCCGTCTGGGAGCGCCTACCGCTCGGCGGGAGGAGAGGGTCACCCCGAGGGATGCCGGGCGGTGGCAGCCGCGCCAGGGCGCAGCGCTCCCTGTTCGGCCTCTTGGTGCACGCGTGGTTGTGGGCGTCCTCGGGCTCATCTGCCCAGGTATTTAACCTCAGCCTTTCCGTGGACGAGGGGCTTCCGCCGGACACACTGGTCGGTGACATTCGGGCCGGGCTGCCAGCCGCTCAGCAGCAGGAGGGGGGCGGTTTCTTTCTGTCGGAGGACTCTGATGACTCTCCGCTGCTGGACGACTTCCACGTGCACCCGGACACCGGCATTATCCGCACAGCCCGGTGCCTGGACCGCGAACAGCGGGACCACTACAGCTTTGTAGCTGCCACTCTGCTGGGCGCTGTGGTGCAGGTGGAGATCCGAGTCGATGACGTGAATGACCACTCGCCCCGTTTTCCCCGGGACTCGTTGCAACTCAACGTATCCGAGCTCAGCCCACCAGGTACTGCCATCCGCCTGCCAGGTGCCCACGACCCAGACGCCGGGTTGTTCAGCACACAGGGTTACACCTTGGTGCAATCATCCGACTTGCCTAAGAACCCCGCAGGACCATTCTTCCAGTTGCGCTATGGGACTCCGGGGCCACCACCATCGCTGCCCCTGGAACCCCTAGACTTGGTGCTGCTGCGGCGCTTGGACCGCGAGGAGCTGGAGGCACACGAGCTGTTGATTGAAGCATGGGACGGTGGCATCCCACGACGCACGGGTCGCCTGCGCGTGGAACTGCGCGTACTGGATGAGAACGACAACCCGCCAGTTTTTGAGCAGGGCGAGTACCGCGCTGTAGTACGGGAGGACGCCCAGCCGGGCGCTGAGGTGTGTCGTGTGCGCGCCACAGACCGAGACCTGGGACCTAATGGCCAAGTGCACTACAGAGTCCGCGCCCGGCAAGTGCCCGGGACCGGTGGAGGTAGCGAACCAGTAGGCAATGCGGCCTACTTCACTGTGGAGGAGCTGAGCGGCGTGGTGAGAGTGCGGAGACCTCTAGACCGCGAGACGCAGGCCTGGCACCAGCTGGTGGTCGAGGCTCGAGACGGAGGCGCAGAGCCTGAGATCGCCACGGTGCGCGTGTCCATCGCGATACTGGACGTGAATGACAACCCACCCACTATTCACCTGTTGTTCCTTACTGAGGGAGGCGCGGCCCGTGTCTCTGAGGGTGCTGGACCTGGCGATTACGTGGCTCGCGTCTCCGTGTCCGATGCAGATGGTGACCCTGAAAAGGAAGAGGATGCCACCGGGGAGCTTGGAGTGGGCCTTGGGGGAGGGAGCATCTCGCTGTCCTTAGAGGGTGGGGAGGGAGCCTTTGCGCTGCAGCCAGGTGGACCTCCAGGAGTATTTTTCCTTTGCGTTGAGGGGCCCCTGGACAGGGAAAGCCGTGATCTGTATGAGTTGCGACTAGTGGCCACTGATGCGGGGTCTCCTCCGTTGAGCACGGTGGAGACTCTGCTGCTCTGGGTCGCTGACCTCAATGACCAGCCGCCTCACTTCACCCAGGAGCATTACCAGGCCTCTGTGTCCGAGGCTGCAGCCCCGGGCACTGCAGTAGTATGGGTCAGCGCCTCGGATGAGGATGAGGCTGGCACTGATCACTCCCTGCTGCGCTATGCGCTGGTCCCACTCTTGGCTCCCTGCAACCCAGAGGCCCTGCCGCCCAGCGCAGAATGCGAGCCTTCATTCACCATCAATCCAGAAAGCGGTGTGATCAGCACTATACGAACTCTAGACCGAGAGACCCAGGAGACTGTAGAGCTGAGAGTAGTGGCCCAGGACCTTGGAGAGCCCCCACTCTCTGCTACCTGTCTGGTGACCATCACTGTGGATGACGTGAATGATAACGAGCCCATCTTCCGGAGGCAGGTGTATAATGTCACCCTTGCAGAGCATGCCCCAGTTGGACACTGCTTTCTGCAGGTGAGTGGACAATAGGCCTGCGGGTCAACTTGGGGGTCCTGCTGCGGGGTAGGGGATGGAGAGGGTGCGAGTCTGCCTAGGGAACTGTGATATGATTGTATCCTGGACCATAGGCTGTAGATCCCTCTCTACAGGAGATGAATGTATGCCTTTTGATCACTGACTCTTTCTACCAGAGTCATGGCTGTATGATCTCTAAGGTCCTGACGGGCATTTGAATCTTGATGGAAACCCAGTTTTCTTCATGTTGGTGTGTGCACCCACATCAGTTTGGGAGGAACCACCCAATTCTAAGCCGTTTAGCATGCAATAGGCACTGTTTCACATTTTTTTGGAGCACCCTTTTATGGCATATTAAGGCTACCATAAATGAGTTTTTCAAATGATCAAGGGTATTATGTCTTTAAACACTGAAACTGTTTTGAGTAACCATCTCCAGAGATTCCTTCCACATTTTCCTACCTTCTTTAGAAGCTTACAAAGTTGGTTGACGACTTAAAGTTACCTTTTTAGTGTCCTTTGTGGGTTGAGAGTGTTTCAGGATGCTGAGACATCAATCATCCTTAATAAAACTGGGGCTGTATACATTGCTTTTTGATTTGGGTGTGTTGTCCTTTGGAGTTCATCTGATCTGAACTTCATTGTTAGAATGTACTACTTTGCCCCATTCTAGGCACCCCTCCCTGTTGCTTCCCATTGCCTATTTGTATTTCATTACCTAGTGTGAGGTAACCAAATATTTAAGCTTGACTTATTTACTCCAAGACAACTTGAGTAAATAAATAGAGCCTGGTGAAGTTTTAGTTACCTCTCAGCCTGGATTGTTTTCAGACCTGGACTGCAACCTCTACCTTTTGGTTCTCAGGCAGGGTGAGGGTTTAGCTTTATAAATTATGTCTCAAATAATAATGTTTTGGTAAGTAGGTGCTAACATATTATAAAAATCAGTTTCATAAATGCTTCTATCTTTTTAATCCTTTGGGTATGTGGTTAAAAAAAATCACCATCCCTTTTTCTAGTGTGATTGGATAGAGTTGCTAGGTTATTAAAAGGTGACTTGAAGACTAATTAATGACTGCTGCTAAAGCAGATAAATCCACAAATATCAGTGACTAATACAATTAAAATGCATTTATCTCTCAAGAAGAATCCAATGTGATGTAGATTGGCTGCTTATCCTTCATTTAAGATGGAGCTAGATCTGGGAATGACTTATATTATTTCCACCAATATGGAATTAACCAGAGCTCAGCCATGTGGTCTCAGGTCCTGCAAAGGAGGCCAAGACATGGAGAAGAGCCTAAGGACTCCCAGTGTCCAAGGATTTTTTGGATTTCTAGAAATGAAATCATAACAGGTGAAGGACTGAAATGATGTGATTTCCAAGATTTTTTTTTTTCCATCTGGAAGCCCCTAGAGATCTGCGTCTGAAAATGGTACAACTTGGCTCCTTTGAAATAAAAGTAAGCAGGATGAATGAACTGTGATCTTCACGAGAACCTATCTTTAGTGTCATTTCTAAAACTGTGAGGTCTGAGATGTCAGTTTATCCTATTATAGTAACTCGGTATGTGGTGGAATCCTTATGGTGAGATGAACTTGGCTTTAGTGGAGGGCTACATCTTCAACAATTTCACAAAACCTTGCCAGGTTGCCAAGCATTGCTGCTACAGACAGCATTAAATTGTGCTGATTAGAGCTTCTGGAAATTCCAGGAATCTAACCCTTCAAGAAATGCATAAATCCTCTTATTCACTGGGCTCTGGGGTCCCCTTCCCAGCAGCTGTGTGAACTTTCTGTGTTCCACACCCCACCCCCCACCCTCCAGCAGACTCTGGGGGGTCACTCTCACCTGACTTCCAGGTAAGCTACACAGGAGTATTTTTTATCTATCTCCTTATTCTTTCAATCTTTCTTTATACAAACTTAGCAAAAACTGATCTCCGCATTTGTCCCTCATGCTCTCTCCTTTCTTCCAAAGCTCTATTTAATGATATTATATAAATATTTTATCGCTGTGCATTTTTTCCCTTGTTCTCTACCAATCCCCCCGCCCCTTTAGACCTCATGCCTACTTAAGTCTCTTTTGTCAAAATCAAAGAAAAAACAAAATGAGAAACAACAGGAGAAAGAAAAATTATCTCCTAGATGCCCTGTAAGTCATCTAATTAAACAAACAAACAAATAAACAAACAAAAACAACCCTTTAATCTTTGAGGTGTCTTGGTGGTTATTCTGCATCCACAATCCTTGAGTTTTTTTATTTTTTATTTTTCACTTTTACTGCTGCTTCTGTTGCCAACACAGTGCAGACCACCCCTCCCCTCAACAAGTGCAGGTTGAATTCTTTTATATTCTCATGTCTAGATTGGAACTTTCCCAAGATTGTAAATATAAAGGAACACAGGAATTAAATGAAAGATGACCAGGCAATCTATATCACATGAGATTCTTCTTGAGAGAGAAATACATTTTGATAGTATTAGTCACTGGTATTTATGGATTCATCTGCTTCAGCATTAATTAACCTTCAAACATTAATTAACCTTCAAGCCACCCATTAAACTCAGTGTCCAATCATGCTGGAGAAAGGGATGGAGGTTATTTTTACCCACCTATGAAAAGGACTAAAAAAATAGACGCGGTCACGAAAACTACTTTTACAGTATGGTATCACTTTACTTATCTAAAGCTTATTATTTGAGACATGATTTATCCAGAGTAAGAACCATTATCAGTCTGGAATAGGTAATCTCTAGTCCCAAAGAATTTCTATAACTTTTGCTATAATTTGGATAAGTATCCTCAAAAGAATTGGTTCTCAGCTTTGCAGTATTGGGAGGTGGTGAGACTTTTAAGAGGTGGGACCTAGTGGGAGGTCTTTAGGTCCTTGGTGCTGTGACCTGGGATGGTGGGATTCAGGTCTTTCCCTGACCTCACTTGCCTGACCTCACATCAGGTTTTCCTCTGCTGTGCACTGTTACCATGATGCGCTGCCATTGACCCAAAGCAACAGAACCAATTGGTCAAGAACTGTAAACTGATCTCAAATAAAACTATTCGCTTAGTTTATTCTGATAGTATCTGTTGCTGGCAATGCAAGATAGTATCTGTTGCTCAGGTATTTGGTATAGAAAAGGAAAGCTGACAAACACAATTTTGACAGGCACTAGCCTGGATTTCTTAATTCCTTTCTTCCTACCCACTCGCTCCCACGTGGAAAGCCTCTTCACAACTCACCTCTCAGGGGCTCCTTTCAATCTCTTGATGCTTTTATGGTCTAGATGGAGAGTGTTTCTACTCTGCAGACAATCAGGGGTTTCCTCAGTTATAATGTCTTATAATAATAATCGGAAAGATTCCCCTTTCTTCAGATTACTGCTAAAACGGCTAACTTCAAGCTCTAGGCAAGACCTCCACCCTCCAATGTGTGAGCTAATGTTTTGCATTTTATTTGCATGTACATTTGATTTATTGTAAAGTTTATTTCCTCAATATATTTTATAACTGATTCTTTGGAATTTTATGGTCCTGCCTGCATTGCTTGTCCTGTAGTTTTGGTCCCCTTCACCTTAACACTAACATACTTTCATTGTTTAGCTTACATACATATTTATAGAATTTGTACCAACTTTGAATTTTATATAATTGTATAACCTGTATGTTTATATTATTTTGCCTCCTTTAAGAGGATCCAACCTATCCTTGCACTGGAAATGTAAAATTTCCACAGCAGTCGTCTGCTCTCGTTTCCAGAATTTGTCTAGATCACCTAATGATTTTCATCTTTGCTAGGTATCTGGGTTAACACCTTAGTTCCCAGTATGTGCTGTAGATGCCCCTGGCTGTAAGGACTTCTTTTAGTCTCTCTGGATGGATTTGGATGCCATTTTTTTCCACCACTTAAACAATTGAGTGTTTTATCATCAGATAGAACTTGATTCGATTTTTTTTTCTCATTTTAGAATTGGTACATCACAGTTGTGCATACTAGTGAGATTTGTTGTTACATATTTGTGTATGCCCACTCAAGTGTCATTTGCTATCTTTCCTTTCTCTGTCCCCAGAAAGCACCCAATTGTTGCCCAAAACCAATCAGCTGGCTTGGCTTGCTTTTTCAGCTTGGGGAACATAATCAGATAGTATTAGGATATGTAATAACAGGATGGGATAACCTAGAATCTGTGGGATGTATTGCTGGCTCCCATCAATATGTAACTTGACAGTTGCTTTGTCTAGCTCTTTATTCTTTAATTAAAGATGAATGACTTTACATGAAAGAGTGTTCATAGCTTTGAAGGTTATGTTTAGGCACTATGCATCGATGACAAATATGGCCTATGAGGTCAAGGTGCCTGAGTTTGAATCTCGGCTCCACTGTTTACTAGTCATGTCATCTTTAACATTGCCTCCATTTCCTCCTCTACAAAATATGGATAGAAGTAGTGTTGGCTTCATACAGTTATTCTGTGGATAACGAATTAATACATGTATGTTCTGAACAATGCTTGGCTCATAGTAAGTGCTCAACACATGTTCTATATACAATTAAACTGTAGTAAGCCAGAATTCTGGAAATGATGAAACTATTGCTAAAACTTTTTTTTTTAAAAGAAAGATATTTTGTCTGATAGAACAAAAAGAAGGACTAATAAAAATGGCATTTCAAGTAGACATTCCCTTGCATTGAAAGATGGAAAAATGAACAGAGATTAGTTTAAATTGGATTTTAGGTTTTTAGTTAAATATATATATTTCTGTCAATGCAAGATAGTATCCGTTGCTGCTGGCTCTAGAAGTTTGTAACATGTCCTCATAAACGATGTCACCTGTCTTAAGGAAGGTTCAGAGGATCTCTTGGTAGTGATTATTTGGCAAAACAACTGCAACTATAAAAACTCTCCACAGATCTTAGGGGACTAGGTAGTGTGATCTAAGTTGGCATGGCATGGTGGTCTTGGCATGGTGGGTCATTTATCCCCAGGGGTTCACTTAGGCTACTACACACCTGTGTTAAACTTAGTGTCAGCACCTGTGCCTCCTTCAGATATGCAGGGCATGATTCTGTTCTGTAGGGTGTCTTAATGTCTTTTATTCAGTTTATTGGTTATTATTCTTTGGAATCTTTTGTTGAGATGGCATTTAATTAGTGAGCACTTTATATGGAGTTCCGTTGTTTTTCTGGTCATAGTGTCTCCTCCATAAAATGTCACAATTCTCTCTCTCTCTCTCTCTCTCTCTCTCTCTCTCTCTCTCTCTCTGTGTGTGTGTGTGTATAGAAATGTGTACTGCATTTTTAGGCATAATCAGCTTTATAAGAGAATAATTTGGAATGGGCTTTGGGAATCTGTGACCAGTAAGATTTTCTTTCTCTGAAGATTAAAATCTGACAATAAATTAATTTGATTAACAACTAAACACCAGACTTCTAGTAATAGGCCCCTCACCTTGTAAATTATAAATTAAAATAGTGGAAATAGTGGAAATACTTTCATAGCCCCTTAGGGAAATTATGCTAGAACATTTTTATAAATGCCAGGTTATTTAATTCTTACTGAATTGAAACCTTCATGTAAAAGGAATATGTATGTACTTGGTGGTAAAAGTGGATCTGATGAACACCATCACATCACAGGTATGAATTAAGTAAAAATCTATTCAGTCCATGGAGATCTTGGATTGGAATAATCCTGGTATGTCTTGTTCTTGTAGTGAAGTCATGGGAGGGGATAACCATGAAGGACTCGCTGTGTTTGCTTATTATTAGGGAAGTATCTGGGAGATAGGGAATGGTTATTATTATTTTTTTTAGCAGGTAGTACCAGGGATTGAACTACATCCCCTGTTTTATTTATTTATTTATTTATTTTTACCTTTTGAGACAGTGTCACACTAAGTTACTCAGGGCCTCACTAACTTGCTGTGGTTGGCTTTGAACTTATGATCCTTCTGCCTCAACCTCCCAAGGCACTAGGATTATAAGAGTGCTCCACCATGCCTGGCATATGGAAGCTTTCTGAGTATAGACTGACATATGTATAATAAAGTTTTAGGAAAATTTGTGTTGAATTACAGAGTAAAAAAGAAGAAAGCAGGAAAATCAGGTAGAGGGTCCTGAGACTTGTCATAGGACATGTTCAGCCGTGAACTAGGGGAATGTTGGAGAAGTGTAATGAAGGCTGGCCTGAGAGGCTCTATAAAGGGAGAATTAGCACAGCTTAAATGAGGTGTGAGGGGAGAAATGTTGGAGAAAGTCAAAGAGGATGTATATTTTGAGTCGGGGTGAGTGGGAGGAACAGGAAAAGTGGAAGGTGAGAGTTTTGGAGAAGGAGGCTCACTCAGCTGAGTTTTGAATCGTTTGGATATGAATTAGTGGCCAGTAGCCCAGGAAAAGGTATCTCAGAGGTTGCTTAGAGATTCAGAACTACTTTCAGGAAGGAGACCAAGGTGGGAGATACAGACTTAGAAGTTGTGCCGTACTGTGGAGGTGATCACTGAAGCCATGAATGTGAACGTGGGGCCCTCCTTCCTGTTTTCTATAGGCCTAGACAGTCTCTTTCACAGGGACTGAGGACATTGATGGTCTTTTAGGCTCTTTTGTCTCCATGATAGCTCTTTGCATGCAGGCAATCTACTCTTCCATTCCTCGAATGACCCAGTTTCCATGTCTTTTATTTTTGATCCTGCTCCCAGAACCTCATCTCCCAGGAACAGAGATTCTTGGATAACCTGGAATCTTCTAAAGCTGTTTCACCTCTGAAATCTCAACTCATATTTCAACTCTCTGATCACCGTCTCCTAGTCTTTCCAAGTATCTCAGCCTTTGGTTTTATTTCCTTTATGAAATCTGATTACCTTAAATGTCCCTTACTTTTCTGTCCTTGCATCTAAGTCCCTTTCTTGCTTCAGTTCCTCCTCTGTCTATCCCAGACTTCTCCACTCACCAAATTAACCCTCCATCTTCCTGAATATAGATCACTGTTAAACTAGATCAGTCTAGCTATATGCTGGATGTGCTCTGTATTTCTGTGCCCACCTGGGACTGTGCAGGATTGCTGGAGTAATTATGAGTGATTCCACTCAGGTTGGTTCCAATCAGCGTGTGGCGTCAACCAGGCCCTGGTCTCTACTGGGTAATTTCATGGTATTCACCTTAACCATTTCTCCCACGACTTCATTCTCTTTCAGTGTCATATCTTGCTACCTTTATTCTTTAAAGGTAATCATGCCTCTTATGTTACAGAGCCCAGAAGGTGAAAACAAGCTTGTGTCTTTACTTGCAATTATCAGAACTTTGTCTCTGTACCATCTGGTCCCTAAGGACTAGGTGATTAGGTGATTCTTCCTTATCCAAATCAAACCCATCCATCCATCCTCCACATTTCACCTCCCCCATCTTCCCTGACATTGCTTCCTAATGATTTCTTGAACCTCCATCTTTGACCTCTGTCTCTAGACTTGTTCCTGCTCTTTAGCATGTAATATGCTGCTCCCATTATTTGATGTATTTGCAAAGCAAGACTGTGGGCATCTTATTTCTGTTTGCTCAGTTTCCTTCTTCAGTGGCCTGTAATGACTGACATCAACTGCCTGCTGGCCTGTTTTCATTCAGGCTGGGTCATATGGGAAGACCCTTCCTACTCAAAGAAACCTGTGCTTCTTGTATAGTGTGTGTCCTCTTTCCAATGGACTTAGTACCCTGCTTCATCTCTTGAGCAGAAAGAGTCTTCTTCCACATCGACTGGTGTCAAGAAGGGAAGAAAATGCTGCTGCTAAAGTATAAGAAATGACTCATGAGAGTTGTTATTGCCCATTTCTTAATGTTACATCTCATAATTGATGGGAACCATCCACTTTGATCTTTTATAGAAGAAGAAATGTTTGAATCAATTAGGATAAGATGTCCACTGCATAGACAAAATAACTTAGTAATTATGGATTATGATTTAAATAATCTTGCTGCTTTTACTTTTTTACTGGATGGCTTTTGAACTGACTACACATGTCTTTCTAGGCAGTAGGATGCCGTGTCTTTCTTAACAGTTCTGTTTTAGATTTCCTTTTAAAAGCCCAGACTGTTAACTTCATTTTAGGTTTTACCACTTTCCCATAAACATGTAGCTCTCAGATAGCTCACTGATGAAGTGTGTGAAAGCTCTTTGGTAGAGAGGATGGAAGAAGTTTGGTAGGAAATAATAATAATTATTTCCAGGTGTTCTTGCTTTGGACAGAAGAGCCATCTATTGAGTAAAAACTCACACTTTTGAGTCAGACAAACATGGATTTAAATTTCAGCTGTCACTTAGTAACTGGACTTTAAATAAATTTCCAAACTTTGTAAACCTAATTTTTCTCATCCAGAAAATAGGAATGACAATAGCTACCTTCTAGGGTTATTGTGGGGGTTTAGTGAGATGATGCACATTCAATATATACAGCTTTGACTGACAAATGGTAAATGCCCAAGAAAGTGTATCATTATTTGTATCTTCACTTGAGTTTGATTCAAAGTGAGGAGCTAAGAGAGAGTGAAAGAAAGAAATATCAATCAAGAAAACCAATGCCTAGTCATGTTAAATGGCTAGAGATATGACCTTGAACCTGAGTTGACCCTTTAGGAAGATGCATTGTCTTAATTCAAATCCAGAGATTTAGTTCCAAATTTAGCTAGGGTCTTACCAGTTACATAGAAAATATATGAACCTTGACCATGCCTTGGCTCTCATGGTTAAAGTAAAGACTAGCAGCGTAGCTTGGCATCTTCTCTGGCATCTGCCACTGATCATCTCTGGGACACTTGGCTGTCCATGCATCTGTTACCCTGGGTGCTTCTCTGGTCTTCTAAGGTAAAGGATATTTCCCAAGATGGAGGCAATGTCAGACTTAGTCTTGTAGCTCTTTGACTCCTGAGATGAAAGTGAGCCAAGTAAAAGAGAAAAATATTGACTTCCTAGGATTGTGACCAACTTATGTCATCATTGTTTATTGGTTATTCTGAGAGCTGCTCCTTCCCATTTGGAGTAGAAGTGGGATGAAGAAGAGACAAAGATACTTTGAGTTTCCCTTTAATAAAGAAGAATAGGACCATTAGTAGTGCCCTCTAACAGACATTTATTGAGCATGGAGCTAATAAAGTCATTGAATAACTTCTTTTATTGGAAGCAATTTACTAGCAGAAAAAAAGGACATCAATTAAAACTTATTTGAATACCTCTTAAAGAAAGCTGAACAACACAAGCCATTCCTTAAAAACCCTTTCACATATTAATATGGGAAAGTTTAAAAATATTAATATAAAACTTTTCAGTTGTATTTTTTATGTGTTGTGTATATGCTTGCTACTTTGACATGCCTCACGCAATCAAGTAAATTGTGTATTTGTACTTACTTTATAGAAATTGAAACCCATGTTTTCTATTTTAAATGATTGTAATGATTTTAATTGTTCAATATTTGCTTTGATGATATCAATGGTTTATTTCATACAAAATCCTGAGACAGGCAAATACCATTCATTGATGCTTTTGGGAATTGTGTTGTGGCCAAAAGCAAGAAAAACTGGTAGTATAGCTGTTTTCACGAGGACAGCAAAGAAGATAGAACAAAATAGAACTTGAGGCAATTTATAACCAGTTTGATTACTGGTGATACTCCATCCAATAATTCAGTTACTATAAGGAACTATCCTCTACCTTTAAAAGATCTTTTCTTCTCAGATTATTCTGGAAGGTTTTTGTTCTTTATTGAAAGTAACCATGTATGGTTATCCATTGCTATGGTTATGTTTTGGAGAGATTAAATATTATTTTTAGCCTCACTAACTGGATTTAGATACTATTTAATTTTGAACAGTTGTCTAGTTAGAAGCTACTCATGTTGTATATTCTGCAGAATTCTGCATTTGGAAACCCAGAGGAAGTTAGTGTTTATATAGAGATTGATTTGTCTAGCTCCTAAGAATATCTGTTATACAAGAACCAAGTTGTGAGGAAAAGAGTAATCTAAGCTTACGCACTGTTTACTCTCCTTTGAAGTATAGATTATTTTAAGTATGAACTGTTAAAAATAATACAAAAGCTGTCCTGTTACACTATGCATAAACAAGAACACAACCTTTCAGTGTTGGCAGACCTATTTCCTGGACTCATCTTGCAAGAATTTTTAGGGCACTTTTCTTGTGTAGAATTTCATTGTCATACTTGTGTCTAGTTTACTTCCATTGCCTCTATCACAAGAAGAGAGGTGACAGGAGGGGCAATTTATAAATTGGAGTTTGACAAGTCTTTTGCTTATTTGGTCACATTAAATATAAGATCTATGATTATTGTAGCATACTTTTAACATTACAAAGCAAATTCAGTAGATGGACCTTGAGTTTTAAATCTTAGCACATTTTATAGGAAAGAATTTTGTTTTGGACCATGGTAATATTCACAAAGAGGAGCGCAACTTTAACCTAGAGTCATAATATCTTCAGGCTACTTCATGATTTCTTCTCTAAATGTACTTTGACATATGAAATGTAGTTACTGCTTTTGTTTATAATTTGTGAAGATAACTTTTCTTTTTTCTTTAAATGAGAAAGTTAAACCTATTTCACATACAAATAAGGATCTTTTGAAAGGCTGCTTTTTCATTATATTTCAATTTTTTTTCTGCCTTATTCTTCATTTTCTGTTTATGAGATTCCAAGATCGCTTGCTCTGATGTCTGAGACTTTTTTTAAAAATAATTTTCCTTTCTATTCAGGATGGTTAGTATTTATTTCACTATCATGTTCCTTATCACCAATCTGCTGTTAATCCATCTGACAAACTTTTAATTTTTTTCATTTACAGAATTTCCAGTTTGGTCTATTTCGTAGCTTCTGTTTTTCTGCTGATATTCCTTATCTTTTCACTCATTACAAGAGTCTCTTCCTTTACCTTACATAGATATAATAGCTTCTTTAAAGGTTTATCTGTCAATTCCAAAATTTGACTGACCTCCTTTTTTTTTACTTGTGATTATATCACATTTCCTATTAATGCATACATTAAATAAATTTGCACTTATTCTTTTTTTTTAGAGAGAGAGAGAGAATTTTTTAATATTTATTTTTTAGTTTTTGGTGGACACAACATCTTTATTTTATTTGTATGTGGTGCTAAGGATCGAACCCAGCGCCCTACGCGTGCCAGGCGAGCGCGATACTGCTTGAGCCACATCCCCAGTCCTGCACTGTATTCTTGATACGTTATGCATGTCATGTTGTGGAGACTCTAGATTCTGTTGTCTTCTGAATAGTTTTAATATTTTTGTTTTAGTAGGCAATTAACTTGGTTGGGTCATAACTGCAAACTCTGACTCTCAGGCACCTGTGCAAATCCCATTTCAGATCTATTTTTTCTTAACTCGATGTTTGCAATCTACTCCATGCACATGAAGCTAGGGGTTAGTTAAAAATTGGGGCACATCATTTACAGAATTTGGGCCTTTGCCATTCCTTTCTGGGATTTCCCTCTTACCTACTCTGTTTAAAGATTCTTCAGAAAGACTCTGTGTTTCTATTGAAGCTTTAGCTACACTGCATGGTGCTGTGATTGATGCCCACTTAACATTAACAGAGAAAGAAAGAGAGAAAGAGAAAGAAAAGGAAGAAGAGAGAGAGAAAGGAAGGAAGGGAGGGAGGGAGGGAAAGAGAGAGGGAAGATGGGAGGAAAAAAGTAAAGAAAGTTCAAAATATGGGAAACTCACTCCATCTCAGTCCATTTTGCCAATTTTTGACCCTTTGTGAAAATCTGACTGCTTTGATTCAGTCCTTATAGACTTTAAGATTTTTTTTCTATATTATTCATAGTTTACAGTTGTTCCATGCAGGAGGTTAGGTTTGATAGGCATGTGCTTGGCCAAACCAGAAGCAGAACTCCTGATTTTTTCTTAAATTTCATTTTTTTAATTCAATAGGATTCAGAAGATTAAGACTTAATAGTAAGAGCTCTTTGAAAATTAGGCCTGCAGAATTTTACTCTATTTACAATATATTAGGTTATTATTCAATTGCAGCTATTTTGTAAAGCAGCAAAGAATTACTGATTCAGTGTTTCTTGGATTAACTAGAGCTAATAGTAGTAAATGTCAACAGTTTAAAATCATATATTTCAGCTTTACCCAGGGAAAACAGGTAATTTTATGTATTTGTAATTTTCAAATTTTGGCTGAAAACTGATAGTCCTTCACGACAAAGTAGAAACAGAAATCAATTCTGTGAATTTGCAGATAATATTTCCCACCATGTTTGTATTTAGTCGAGTCATGTAGGGAAAATCATTCACTGTGACCCATCTGAGCAAAAATGGTCCTCTGAAAGCTCTGTCCAAATGCAAAGAATCACCTAAGATTGTCACAAATCATTAAGACTAAAATTTAATATTCCAAAACCCAAACCCAAACCCAAAACCTTTTATCTGAGTAGAACTTCATTTTGCATTCCTACCCCTCCTTTTTTCTTTTTTTAGTGAATAAAAGCTCTGGAGCCCCCATATCTCAATTGTCTTTTACTAAGTACATTGTTCTCCTATCACATATCAGGTAGAAGATGACATTTCCTTTAATAATTCCTTCCCTTCAAAGTCATCTGTAACACAGTTCTGATTATATTACTCATGCTTAAACTTTGCATGGCTTTGTATTGCTCCTAAAATCAAGTTCAAAATCCTTTCCAAACCCATTCTATATGCCTCTCTGCCCTTGTTCTGAGGACCTCTCTTGCACCCTTCCCTATATCATGAGGGTACCATGCTCTTCCTCACCTCAGGCCTTTGCTCTGTGTCCTGGAATGATACCACTCCCAACAGTCATATGTTGAAGCGCTTACAACCCAAAGTAATGGGATTTGGATTTGGGGCTTTTGGGAGGTAGGTTGTTAGGTTTAGACAAGGTCAAGAGGGTTGGGCGTAAAATGGGATTAGTGTTTTTATAAGTAAGAAGAGGAAGAGAGCAGAGTTCAACTCTCTCTACCACATGAGGACACAGCAAGTAGGCCCTCACCAGAATTCAAACATGCTGGCCCCTTGATCTCAGCCTCTGGCCTCTAGTACTCTGAGAAATAAATGTCTGTATTGAAGTTTCTATGGTATTTTTTATGGCGGTCAAGCTGACTAATATACTCTTTCTGCGTCTTTGTGTGAAAGGTGCTATCCTTGTCCTCTCTGCCAGGGTTCCTCTCCCCCAGCTAACTCTTACTGGTTCCTTAAAAACATCATTCCCTTTGAAAAGCCTTCCTTGACTATCTGAGCACCCCCACTTGACCACTGCTAGTTAAGTCTCCCCTACATTATACACATTATGCAATGAATCTCTTTTGTATCTAGTACTCCTCGCCCGGATAACAGTTGTGCATCTGCTCCCTCGCTCTTGATAAACTTCAGGAGATGGTGACTGAGGCCTTATCTATCTTGCTTACGGCTAAGTGCTTGCAAAATTGCCTATCACACAATAACAGTAAAGTGTGTTCGATGATAAAATGAAATGATCTACATGGTAACCTCATAAGTGAGCATTGACTGCCTCAGTGACTGGGCAGATCCTACAAGGTGACAGTGAGATCTGTCTAAAATCTTTCACGCTCTTATAACTTTCGGAAAGGCAGTGCTGTCAGCGAAATTTCTACCATAAACATTATAAAACAGTGAGACAGTTAATATCCTTTTTTAAAAAATGTTGTCATTTAGTACCAGATAGACCTTTTCATTTCATATGAAAAACATGATCTTTGTCAGCACCTCTTTTTAACTGTCAGAATATGAAGCTATGAATGTTGCATATTAGCAGAAATATTACTAGAGTGTTCTTATTTCTCAAATGTCTGAAGTTAACAATCTGGTGTATGGCCCTGTAACCTGCTAAAAGGCATGCATATCTCTCACCCTTGTCCCCTCTCAAATGGGGTAGCTGGTTGGAGAAGATAGCCATATTTTAACTTTGTAGTTGATTCTGTCTATTCATAAACTTGAAAAATAAACAAACCAATTCAAAACTTAAAAAAAGAATAATGATAGTGGATGTGTTTCTGCTTGTTTCTGGAGGAATGCCAATTTCATGAAGCACTTTGCCAAATCCTTTTAAGTAGAATATGAATTGACTTATTAATAGTTATGTGCTCAGTGGGATACTGCAAGTGGAGAGTGAAGATAGACTTGAATCTATTTGGCTCTGCAGTTTTTAAGAAATTTAAATTAATTTTTCAACTGATATGTAAAAAAGAAAAATTTCACATATTAATGGAGGACCATGTGATATTCTTATACATGCATACATTGTATGTTTTTTTTGGTGGTTTTTCTGATTAGTCATACCATGTATGTTTAAATCAGGTTAAATCTATCTCTGAACATTTATCATTTCTTCACAGTGAAAACATTGAAAAATTCTTTCTTTAAGCTTTCTGAAATGTGCAGAACATTATCATTATCTGTAATCACTCTACTTTATCTATTTTCACCCTGCTGTGCAGCCGCACACCAGAGTGTCTTGCTTTTATATAACTCCAACTTGGTACCCATTCATCCCTCCCCTCTACTCTCAAATTCTATGAGATCAACTTTTTATGATTCCACATACGAGTGAGATCAGGCGGTAGTTATCTTTCTGTTCCTGACTTACTTGATAAAATATAGTGATTGCCTGTTCAATCCAAGTTGTCATGAGTGACAGGATTCCATTCTTTTTGTGGCTGAATCCTATTCCATTGTGTGTATGTACCCCATTTTCTTTGTCCATTTGTCAGTTATCATATACTTAGGTTGTTTTTCATTTCTTGTCTATTGCTGCAATGAATATACTGTCTTTTCAACATATTGGTTTTATTTCCTTTGGGTACATACCCAGCAGTGAGATTGCTGGATCATATTGTAGTTTTGTTTTTAACTCTTTGAGGTCCCGCCATATTGTTTTCCATAATGGTTATCCTAATTTGCATTCCCATCAACAGTGTGCACAAAATTTCCTTTTCTTCACATCCTGGCCAGCCCTCGTGAGAATACTTACTCTTATTGAAGTGATGCAATAGCCACTTGCTCATTGTGGTTTTTGATTGGCATTTCCCTGATGATTAGCTTCAGTTTTGCCTTTTGTCAGTGGTGTGCACTGGACCTCAATTTACTCATCTAGAAAATGGGATAATAATTCATTCTTTGAAGGGTTATTTTGAGAATCAAAGATCATATGCTGAAGGCACTAGCACATGTAAGCACTTAAAAAGTTGCAGCTATTTCTTACACATGGAGACATGGAAACTCAACCAGACATTGTTTGGAGACTGGGTTTTACTGAACTGGATGGTTTCTGCATGAAACAATATGGGAAACATTTAATACTCAGAGACACTAAACAGAATGTGGGCCCCCTTCTGCTGGATTAATTTTCCTTATTTACATTGATTTACTCTTCTTGTCCTAACAAATAACTGGATTGGACTTGGTCATGAATGATACATCCTAATCCTGAAGAAAACTAATTTAAAATATGGCTGCATTAAATGCAAAGTGTGTGGCTAATTTATTCCTTTAAGGTTTTAGCACTTTAAGCGTATCGACTAAATGAATCTACTCTTAACTTTATATTTCTCCAAGGATTAATTTATAGCCTTGATGGGAAGAACTCTAGAGAGTTCTTTTGATACTTTCATTGACAGATAAATTTTAAGATCTACAGCTACTCTGAACTATCAAGCCTTCCATTTAAATTGCATTTTTTCTCCTTCCTGATTTGATTGGGCTTGATGTGCTAAATTTTGAGTGAATATAAGAGGTTACAGAAGAAGTTAAGTACACTTGTTTTTTTGATGTTTATTAGCAATACAGAAACCGTTTATATAATTCCCTTGCTGAAAAAATAGCTAATGTGGCAATTACAATATGGTAATAGTAGTTTTAAACTCTAATAGTATATTAATTTTATTATAATTGGAGTATCAAAAATAAAATGATAACATAACTTTTAGCTTCACTGTTCTACTGATTTATAACTTAGAGAAAGCTGAAAAAAAGTACAGTATTAATAGAAAAATGTATTCCTTAATGAATATTTTTCCTAGAGAAGAAAACATGCTTGCAATAATAATTTGTAATAAATGTTTATTGAATGCTACCATCTGCCACGAACTGTTCTAAGACATCAGGATGAATAGTTTTGCTCTCATAACATTCCATGTCGAAGGTAATACTGTTGTCCCCATTTTTTGGATGAGAGAGTAAGTCCCTGTCCACCTTCGCCAGTGGCTTGGCCTGGAAACTTGCTGAGGTGAAGGCTTGTATGGAGGAGGTTTATTGGCCAGTGCTCTGGCCTCAACACCCAGACAAGGTGAGAAAAGCAGGCTTGGGCAGAGAGGAAAGTGAAACACCATATAGGTCCAGCCAATGACCTCAGCCTGTTCTCTAGGGAACTCTGGCTTGGATGCATCCCTCAGGGTGTTGAGTGTCATGGGTCTGCCCAAGAGGAAGGGGCATAGTCTGCTCCCTTTGGCTGGGGAAATTCCTAGGTAGACACTCACAAGCCAAGTGGAGGAATGAGTGTCTGGGGTTTGAAGAAAATTCCAGGTGATACCACTCTACCATCCACTGTGGCCCACCTCTGACTATGACCATATTTGGAAATAGGGACTTAGTGGATCTAATTCAGGCTCTAGAGACAAGGTCATAGTGGATTTAGGGTGAACCTTAATTCCAATGACTGACATAACAAGAGAAAGGAAAGAGAGGTTTGAGATAGAGAACAGGACTATATGAAGATGGAGGCAGAGACTGGAGTGGTCCTGCCCTAAGCCAAGAAATGCCAGGAATCCCCAGAGGCTGTGAGAGAGAGGTAAGGAAGGATTGCTCCCCAGAGCCTTCAGAGGGAACATGGCCCTGCTGATACTTGATTTCAGATTTCTTGTCTCAAGAACTGTGAGAAAATAAATTCCTGTTATTTTAGGCCAACTAGTCTGGGCTACTTTATTATGGCTGCCCAGGGAAACCAACATAACATGCACTGTGCTACTTGGACCACCTGCTTCCTCTAAGCTTATCACATCTGGTAATTTCTTTCCTAATATTCTGGTTGATTTCTTTTCCTGGGGAAACTTAAAAGAAGGTGGTCAGTGGGGGGAACCCTAGCCCTGCTGCTGCAGATGGTTCTGGGACTGCAACCAATACTCTACCTCTCCCCTCTCCTACCCATCTGGAGTGGCCTCATGATTGGCTAGCACCTCTCCCGGTCAGGGTGGTGGGACTCAGTTTTCATCATAAGGGCTCTGAATGCCTGCTCACTCTAGCCTTCTCTGGCTGTATTTCTTGCATTTTTCTATTAATTGGCAAGAGAGTCCCCCAAAATGTCTCAGTGTATCTCCTGGGTGTCAGAGAAGTTCTCCCCTGTCTGCTTTGGAAGACATCACCTCCTCATAATGATCATAATAATGTCTTAACAGCATGGAGCGTCTTTTTTTTCTCCTGGCCACTTGAAGACTGCAGTGACCTGACAGCAGTGTCAGCTCAGTTGCTGTGTCTAATGGGGAAGCACTCCCCACCCTGGGAACCTAACAGATGCACCCAGCCCAGAGCTGTGGTGGTGGCCGGTGGTTTGTAGAGCTTAGTGGCCAGTGGAGCCAGGTACACAGAAGGAATGCCTGGAAGTAACTCGTGGGCTTAAGAGTTTTGGGAGCAGTAACTGAGGGGATAGGGGGAGCCCACAAGAGCCACTTTCCTCATTTTATCGGCTCATGGAGAGGCTCTATCTTATCCTGGATTACAGGAGAAACACCATATAGGCCCAGCAGTGCCTTCAGACCTCTAGGGAGCTCTGGGTTGGAAGTGCCCTTCAGGTCTGTATAGGGTGAGTGTCAAGTGGCTGTTCAGCTGGGACCTCAACACTCCCTTCCCACTCAGGTGCCAGGCCACATCCCTTTATTTCATATGGATCCATTTTACTCAGTTATCAAAATGAATTAGCTGGTATTTAAAAATCCACATTTCTGTTGAATGATTTTCAAATTTCATTTCTAACTGAAATGTTATCATTATAATGAAGCAAACTTTACTAGTTGTGAGGATTTCATTGTGTAGAGTGTATGTGTGTGAGAGAGAGAGAGAGAGCGAGCAAGGCTGGATTATCTCTGAAACCAACATAAAAAAGTGTACCACATAACAATATTTCAGTCGATACAGACCACAAATACAACGTTGGTCCCATAAGATTATAATGGGGCTAAAAATTTCCTGTTGCTTAGTTTGGTGAGTAGCTATTGTAACATCATGGTGCAACATGTTATTCCTTGTTTGTGGTGATGTGGTGTTAACAAGCCTACGGCACTGCCAGACATATAAAACTATAGCACGTACAATTATGTCCAATACATAACACTTGATAATGATAATCAGTGAATACATTACTAGTTTATTTAGGGTTTTTATCTTCATTTTATAGTATTCTACAATGATAGCATATACAGTACACACACACACACACATATGGAGAATACAGTAAATACATATATATATATATATACATATAGTACAAATGTGAATGCAATATGACTTATATATTTTGTGCTTACTGTGACTCTTCATTGCAGCAAGAGATCACATTGGTAGGTTGGCTGATACCATGTTTTGTATAAGTACACTCTATGAAGTGTCCACGATGATAAAAACTCTGGACCACACATTTCTCAGAAGCTGTCCCATTGTGAAGGATGCAGCACTGCATTTAATATCAGTTTTACTATCCAAGGTAGTTCTTACAAAGTTTCCATGCTTCTCTCAATGTTAGATGCTCATTAAAAATAAATATTATGAAATGAATTTAACTTTAGGCCTTTTAGTGAAGGAGCCAAAATCTTTCTCTTGCAGTCGGTCTTAATAAAAAATTTCCTGTAAATGCTGTGCATGCCAAAACTGTAGGGGAAAAAATGGAGACATTCTAATGTGCTGAAAGTAAGTTTTTAAAAAAATGGTTTAAATGTTCTTACAACATTAGAATGTGTGGATGCTCAACAGTTATGCCAATTTAATTTTAATGTTACCTGTGTGGCTAAGATTACAGTGATGGATAGGCTGACAGTTGTCTGTAAGAATATTGAGAGTTCATTTAAAGGATTTTTAAAAAATATTATCATTATTATGAGATTTAGAAAAAAGCCATTGGAACCACAATTGCTTTCATACTGTCCTGTAATCACTAATGTGAGACTTGGAAGGGATCTCGGTACAGAGAATTACAATCATTGTCAAGGGGATAAAGTATAGAAGAGAAAAGAGCCTTTTAAAACTGTGGATTATTTACATATGTGTGACACTGTTGACAACCGGCCAAAGAGCTGCTCTGTGGTTTCATGTCCTGAAGCTTTGCTGTCTTGTTAATTAATAACTCCTTGCAATTCAAACCACCTTCTTTGCCCAAAGCTGTACTTTAAATAGCAAGTTGTTTTTGCTAGAGACTAACAGGACATAAGGCATATAATATTTGTAGTAGAATCCTTAATGACATGACTATTAAAATAAGAATGTGATTACATTTTTCAGTCTGAAAGCCCTGGCAGCGTTCAAATCATCTACCTACACTTGCACCGCCTTCAGAATCTGAGCTGTGAGCATTTCTAGTCTGTTTCTGCTTGCATTTTTTTTCTCCTACACCTTTTCTGAAGATTTGGCATAGATTTGCATTAATAAGATTACTCTAATAAAAAAAAAAAAAAGAATTACTCTTCCAGGGAAAAGTTCAGTCTCAGACTCTAAAGCATTCTCTGAAGTTTAGAGAATGGAAAAGACAACAAATGCTGAGACACTGAGACAGTTAGGAGCATGTGACCATAATGCAGCTTCAGTTCTGGGATGGCACAGGGGTCTGTTTCCTGAGATGGCTGTCCTCAGCGGATCATGCATATGGTCACAGGAGGGTCAATGGATATTAAATTTGACCCTGGATTTATTAACTGAGAAGTAGAAATTATCTGTGACTGAGGACAACCACTGTTACTAAGATAAAGCATTTCTAACTCAATTAGAAGCATAATTCTTTTTTCAACTGACCTTGAAAATAAAGGGAAGCATAGTTTAATCTACGGTGGGAAGCCTTTCACACCAGTTACTCTCATGCTGTGATATGAAAAGAGCATTATCAGAAACACATTTTTTTTCCACGAAAGCCCCATAATTTATTTCAGACCTGTACTAGAATAAATAACACACATGAGCTTTAACAGATGCGAATACTAGGGAGTAACCCTTGTGTGAGTAATTGTGTCGATTGTGGAATCATTCGGATACAAGACTGGGTTGTCAGAGACACTCTAGACTTGAAACATTTTTAATGTGTACTTTTTATGTAAGTCAGTGTGTCCCTAAGCCACATGGCAATGGTTATAAACTCTAGCCAGCACATAAGTAAGTAAATAAACGATGGGCCAATAAATAGAAACCATTTGTGCTTCTTTTTAAAAACCACTGTGAAGCGGCTGGAAGAAAGTATGTTATTTGGGGGGTTGGGGTGGGTGCTGGGGATCAGACCTAGGGCCTTGTTCCACTGAACTACACCCCCAGGCCCTAGAAAGTAAGTTTTGATGTTAGGTTGCACCTGGAACACAGCTGCAGAAATCCGGTGGTCCAATAGATTCTGATTCAGGCTGCTTCTCTTCATTTCTGAGTATAGCTGCCCAGATCCAATGTCTTCATGAAGCTCCATCTGTAGTAAAGTGACCATTAGTTAACTTTGACCAAGTATTACAGTGGAAAAGTGTGGCGATAATATGTCTTTTAGAATACTTATTCCCACTGTATTAACTTTGGGATGGTTGAGGGAGACGCTCTAAAAACCGAAATTTATAACACATCTAACCTAAATACAGTCCTAAAAGACTTTCAGGATTTTTCCAGTAGATATTTTCTGGTGAAACCTACTTGTAATTGGCTATATATACAATAGTATAAAACTCTGCCCTAAGTAAACACTGGTCAAAAATTGTGTATGAGCCACTGGTATCTAAAATCTTATCTGAAGTCTTATCAGACTTAGCTGACAAATCTTTCTTAACATTAGCTAGAGTGTTTTGACTATGTTGATTATTAAAAGACTCCTTTCTTTCTCTTTTGTCCTCTATCCTTCCCTTCCTCCTTCTTTCATTCTCATCATAATCATATTCATTTTATTTCATTCATTCAGTTAATATTTACTGGCCACCATTTATGTCTGTGGCCTTGTAGACAGAGGTAATACAAGATGTGGTACAGAACAATTTTTTGGGAGGTGGTACTGGCAATTGAACTCAGGGGCATTTGACCACTGAGCCACATCCCTAGCCCTATTTTGTATTTTATTGAGAGACAGGGTCTCACTGAGTTGCTTAGCGCCTGGCTTTTGCTGAGGCTGGCTTTGAAATTGAGTCACGAACCTTTCTCAGCCTCTTGAGCCTGGGGGATTACAGGTGTGTGCCACCATGTGTGGCCGTACTGAACAATTTTTATGGGTTGTTTAATGTGGAAAAAGACAGAAAATAAAAATGATAAAATAGCTGATGCTAATAAATACTACAGCATGATGGGCCCCGGAGTGGCAGGCGAGTGGTGGGGCTCCTTTATGAAGATGCAGGGGTACTTCTCTAACAGGGTGACTGATACTACAGTAAGCACTGAATGAGGAAGAGGCCACCATGTGAATACTACCTGGGGGAGTAGCACTGAAGGTGAAAAGATCAGTAATCACAAAGCCCTGAGACAGTTATGAGCTTGTGGTTAGGGGAACCAAAGAAGCTATTGGACCCCCATGATCAAGGGGAAGAGAGGAGGACAGAGCAGTGGAGACCAGGTCACATATAGTGGCCAGACCACGGTAAGTGGTTTGAATTTTTTCTCATTGAATTAGAGGGCATTGGAGAGTTCTAAGCAGGACAATGATTTGAACCCTCATGAGTATGCATTTAAAAGCTGTGTCTGAGTTTCTCATTCACTCTGTCATAGAATATCCAATTTGTGAGGATATAGTAGAGAAATTCCTTTTGGTTTCCATAGAGGAGAAGAAGTTTAAAACATTTTAGAATCTTATTTCTGAATTTTACTAACAACCCAATACTCCAATGGATTGACATCTAGAAAGTTCAGAGCTGATTTGTAACTTTCCTCTAGTAATTATGTAACTATTGTATACCACTGCGCATATATATATATATATATATATATATATATATATATAATCTATTTATAAGACTTTATTGAAATGGGAAATGCATTTATGATGTCCAAAAATTAAAAAAATACATAGAAATTTATATTTTGGGAATATTTGTCCTGATGCTTTTCTCTACCCATTTTACCAGTCACCCCTGTCCTCTGGCCAACAATCTTTTATTTTAATTCATTGTGTGCCTTTCCATTTATATTAGTTCTTATGTGTCTTGCTAGCCTTTCTTTATGTAGATAAAGCAAATATATATGCATATATATATGCTTTTTCTAGCCTTATTGAGGTTTAATTGATAAGTAAATTGTACATATTTAAGGTGTATGACTTGATGTTTTTGTAGATGCCTCTGTGTTGTCCACCCGTAAGCTAGTTAACATATCCTAGTTAACATATCCATTTTCACAGAGATACCTCTTTTTCCTTTCCTTCTGAGACATTTCATATTCAATGGATTGGGAGAATTAATATTATTAAAATACCCATTCTTCCCCAAACATCTATAGATTCACTAAAATTCCTATCAAAATCCCGATGGCATTTTTTTATAGAAATAGAAAAAAAATCCTAAAATTCATTTGAAACCAGTGCAGACTCTGAATAGCCAAAGTAATTTTGAGCAAGAAGTACAAAGCTGGAGGTATCATGCACCCTGATTTAAAAACATATTACAAAACTACAGTAATTAAACTGTTTGGTTTTATCATGAATACAAACACATAAAATGATGAAAGAGTAGAGATCAGAAATAAATCAGTGCATAAAGAGTCAACATGCTATTGGGAAAATATAAGTGGTGTTGATAAAATTTGATAAATATACATTGTTATTTTCCTTTACCAAGTGTGCTCTGTGTTTGTGCGCTCTCTCTCTCTCTCTCTCTGTGTATTCTATTACATCTTACTTTCTTTACCTAAAGTGCAACATGGTCCATATTTAATCAATCTTAGGAGATCATTCCAATATACGGACAGCTTTCTCCCTCTATTTTACAGTAGGAAGGTTCTCCTCTGAGTAGAAGTGCCATATACTGTTTAACCAGACCTCATTGATGTGCTCTTGGGTTATAGTGTATCTCCTGCTATCAGAAAGAGTGTGCAATCAATAACAGTTTTCACATATCACTTTATATTTGTGAGATGTCACTGTAATATAAATTCTCTGAAGTGGAACTGCTTGATCACAGTATTCATAATATATAATTTTGGTACATATTCATATTTGCTAAGTATTGTCAATTTTCCTATGTAGAGGTCATGCTATTTTGTACCTTCAGTAGCAGCAGTATATGGTACTGTAGATTATTCTTATTGTGGTCTTTATTGTTTATTTCTCATTTATCTATGTTTTTTCTTAGTCCCTTCCCTAGTTTATTTATTTATATTCTTCTATATTGTGCATACTTTTGTAAGCCACCTGAAGATCACTTCAATTATTGACTGAATGAGGCATTGAATAAACAGAAAGATAAATTTTACATGCTTAAATTATTCCACTTAACACCCTATCTTATGATTATTCTTTGATATTTTCACTTCTTCCTCTAGACTCTTGAGTAGCTTCTTAATAACATGGTCCAGACTTAATTAATCGTAAGAGATTGATGCATGGAACATAGTAGAAAGTAAATATTCAATATTTTAATGAATAAATATAGTAGTGTTCCTACTAAGCTTAGTGTATCTAAATAATAAAAGCCAAATTTGTATGTAGAGGCAGAATTAGTGAATAATTTTAATGAATAAATTAATAAATATAGGATTTTTCTTTAAGAGAAACCATTTTATCAATAGCAATAAAGAAACATTATGGAATGGACTAAACTTGTCTAATTTAACTAGATGCCATTAGGACATAAATTAAACTGATATTCCATTAGTGCATGACTTTAGAGGAAATGAAATCCTATACCGTTTGGCAGATGAGAATTTTAATGAAAACATTCATAAGGAAAAGTGTCCTGTGAATAAACTAGAAGGTTAACACAGAGAATTGGCCCAGCAAAAGAATTATTTGGAGGGAGAAAATTCTGCATTAGGGAGCTTTAGATGACACAAGTACTTCAAGAAATTCTTAGGAAAGTTTTAAAATGAAATGATTAAAATGAAATGAATGTTCCTTCTGTAACAATGTATGATTACACCTCATACATTTAATAATACTGCTACACATTTTAGTCTTGATTGTTTTATGATTTGTATCTAGATGAACTGAAGGAAATCCTAATACATTTAAAATGTGATATTACTGCTCACAAAACATGTATGTGCAATAAAAATCTCTAGTCATTGCATAAGAATGTCTGGCTTGAGTCTTGCCTCCATTTAATAATTCCTTGTATATGAAACAACTGATCAGGGAACATCACAAACATTACATAGGTTAGCAAGCAGATGAGGCTTTGATATTAGGGTAATGGTGTCAGGCCTTAAAACAAACTACCTTGTCAGACTAATTTAAATGTGTACCTGCCAAATAGTACACATTGCAATGACTAAATATACATGTATCTTAAAAATTTTTTCATGCTTATTTGATAATCTTGGCATGAACATATGACCGAATGATTTCATCAGACTTCAGGGATTATGATATTGAGTATCATCAAACATTTATGAAGCACATAAGGACATAACTTGCTTTAAACCAGTCTGGTTTATAAAGATATACATCTTTCGCAAAAAAAAAGACTTGCTTTGTATGTGATTTCTTCATAATTACCTTTTAGTATCATTTTCATCATGTATTTGAATAATAATTAAGCCTACAAATATCTATTTTCATTCCACTTTTTTTCAGAAATATAAATGTATTAAGTATTATGCTTGGAAATTATTATATCCCCTTTGCCTATGATAAAATTACAAAACTATTTAAACTTTTGATAATTTTCTTATTTTTATTTTTTTAAAATTTTTTATTGTTGGTTGTTCAAAACATTACATAGTTCTTGATATATCATATTTCACACTTTGATTCAAGTGGGTTATGAACTCCCATTTTTACCCCATATACAGATTGCAGAATCATATCAGTTACACATCCATTGATTTACATGTTGCCATACTAGTGTCTGTTGTATTCTGCTGCCTTTCCTATCCTCTACTATCCCCCCTCCCCTCCCCTCCCCTCTTCTCTCTCTACCCCCTCTACTGTCATTCATTTCTCCCCCTTGTATTATTTTTCCCTTTCCCCTCACTTCCTCTTGTATGTAATTTTGTATAACCCTAAGGGTCTCCTTCCATTTCCATGCAATTTCCCTTCTCTCTCCCTTTCCCTCCCACCTCTCATCCCTGTTTAATGTTACTCTTCTTCTCATGCTCTTCGTCCCTACTCTGTTCTTAGTTACTCTCCTTATATCAAAGAAGACATTTGGCATTTGTTTTTTAGGGATTGGCTAGCTTCACTTAGCATAATCTGCTCTAATGCCATCCATTTCCCTGCAAATTCTATGATTTTGTCATTTTTTAATGCAGAGTAATACTCCATTGTGTATAAATGCCACATTTTTTTTTTATCCATTCGTCTATTGAAGGGCATCTAGGTTGGTTCCACAGTCTTTCTATTGTGAATTGTGCTGCTATGAACATGGATGTAGCAGTGTCCCTGTAGCATGCTCTTTTTAGGTCTTTAGGGAATAGACTGAGAAGGGGAATAACTGGGTCAAATGGTGGTTCCATTCCCAGCTTTCCAAGAAATCTCCATACTGCTTTCCAAACTGGCTGCACCAATTTGCAGTCCCACCAGCAATGTACAAGTGTACCCTTTTCCCCACATCCTCGCCAGCACTTGTTGTTGTTTGACTTCCTAATGGCTGCCAATCTTACTGGAGTGAGATGGTATCTTAGGGTGGTTTTGATTTGCATTTCTCTGACTGCTAGAGATGGTGAGCATTTTTTCATGTACTTGTTGATTGACTGTATGTCCTCCTCTGAGAAGTGTCTGTTCAGGTCTTTGGCCCATTTGTTGATTGGGTTATTTGTTATCTTATTGTCTAATTTTTTGAGTTCTTTGTATACTCTGGATATTAGGGCTCTATCTGAAGTGTGAGGAGTAAAGATTTGTTCCCAGGATGTAGGCTCCCTATTTACCTCTCTTATTGTTTGTTTTGCTGAGAAAAAACTTTTTAGTTTAAGTAAGTCCCATTTGTTGATTCTACTTATTAACTTTTGTGCTATGGGTGTCCTATTGAGGAATTTGGAGCCCGACCCCACAATATATAGATCGTAGCCAACTTTTTCTTCTATCAGACGGCATGTCTCTGATTTGATATCAAGCTCCTTGATCCATTTTGAATTAACTTTTGTGCATGGCGAGAGAAAGGGATTCAGTTTCATTTTGTTGCATATGGATTTCCAGTTTTCCCAGCACCATTTGTTGAAGATGCTATCCTTCCTCCATTGCATGCTTTTAGCCCCTTTATCAAATATAAGATAGTTGTAGTTTTGTGGATTGGTTTCTGTGTCCTCTATTCTGTACCATTGGTCCACCCGCCTGTTTTGGTACCAGTACCATGCTGGTTTTGTTACTATTGCTCTGTAGTATAGTTTGAAGTCTGGTATCGCTATACCACCTGATTCACTCTTCCTGCTTAGGATTGTTTTTGCTATTCTGGGTCTTTTATTTTTCCATATGAATTTCATGATTGCTTTCTCTATTTCTACAAGAAATGCCGCTGGGATTTTGATTGGCATTGCATTAAACCTATAGAGAACTTTTGGTAATATCGCCATTTTGATGATGTTAGTTCTGCCTATCCATGAACAGGGTATATTTTTCCATCTTCTAAGATCTTCTTCTATTTCTCTCTTTAGGGTTCTGTAGTTTTCATTGTATAAGTCTTTCACCTCTTTTGTTAGGTTGATTCCCAAGTATTTTATTTTTTCTGAGGATATTGTGAATGGAGTGGTTGTCCTCATTTCCATTTCAGAGGATTTGTCGCTGATATACAGGAATGCCTTTGATTTATGCGTGTTGATTTTATATCCTGCCACTTTGCTGAATTCATTTATTAGCTCTAATAGTTTCTTTGTAGAACCTTTTGGGTCTGCTAGGTATAGAATCATGTCACTGCAAATAGTGGTAATTTAAGTTCTTCTTTTTCTACTTTTATGCCTTTAATTTCTTTCGTCTGTCTAATTGCTCTGGCCAGTGTTTCGAGAACTATGTTGAAGAGAAGTGGAGAGAGAGGGCATCCCTGTCTTGTTCCAGATTTTAGAGGGAATGCCTTCAGTTTTTCTCCATTCAGAATGATGCTAGCCTGAGGCTTAGCATAGATTGCTTTTACAATATTGAGGTATGTTCCTGTTATCCCTAGTTTTTCTAGAGTTTTGAACATAAAGGGATGCTGTACTTTGTCGAATGCTTTTTCCGCATCTATCAAGATGATCATATGGTTCTTATTTTTAAGTCTATTGATGTGGTGAATAACATTTATTGATTTCCGTATATTGAACCAGCCTTGCATCCCAGGGATGAATCCTACTTGATCATGGTGCACAATTTTTTTGATATGTTTTTGTATCCGATTCGCCAGAATTTTATTGAGGATTTTTGCATCTAGGTTCATTAGAGATATTGGTCTGTAGTTTTCTTTCTTTGAAGTGTCTTTGTCTGGTTTAGGTATCAGGGTGATGTTGGCCTCGTAGAATGAATTTGGAAGTTCTCCCTCTTTTTCTATTTCCTGAAGTAGCTTGAAAAGTATTGGTATTAGTTCCTCTTTAAAGGTTTTGTAAAACTCTGCTGTATACCCATCTGGTCCTGGGCTTTTCTTAGTTGGTAGTCTTTTGATGGTTTCTTCTATTTCCTCAATTGATATTGGTCTGTTTAGGTTGTCTATATCCTCCTGACTCAATCTGGGCAGATCATATGACTTAAGAAATTTATCTATGCCTTCACTATCTTCTAATTTATTGGAGTATAAGGATTCAAAATAATTTTTGATTATCTTCTGTATTTCTGAAGTGTCTGTTGTGATATTGCCTTTTTCATCCCGTATGCTAGTAATTTGAGTTCTCTCTCTTCTTCTCTTCGTTAGCATGGCTAAGGGTCTGTCGATTTTATTTATTTTTTCAAAGAACCAACTTTTAGTTTTGTCAATTTTTTCAATTGTTTCTTTTGTTTTGATTTCATTAATTTCAGCTCTGATTTTAATTATTTCTTGCCTTCTACTTCTTTTGCTGTTGTTTTGCTCTTCTTTTTCTAGGATTTTGAGATGAAGTATGAGATCATTTATTTGTTGGTTTTTTCTTTTTTTAAGGAATGAACTCCAAGCAATGAATTTTCCTCTTAGAACTGCTTTCAATGTGTCCCATAGATTCCGATATGTTGTGTCTGTGTTTTCATTTATCTCTAAGAATTTTTTAATTTCCTCCTTGATGTCTTCTATAACCCATTGATCATTCAGTAACCTATTGTTCATTCTCCAAGTGATGCATGATTTTTCCTTCCTTCTTTTATCGTTGATTTTCAGTTTCATTCCATTATGATCAGATAAGATGCATGGTATTATCTCTACTCCTTTATATTGTCTAAGAGTTGCCCTGTGACATAATATATGATCTATTTTTGAGAAGGATCCATGTGCTGCTGAGAAAAAAGTGTAACTGCTTGATGTTGGGTGGTATATTCTATATATGTCAATTAAGTCTAGGTTATTAATAGTGTTATTGAGTTCTATAGTTTCCTTATTCAACTTTTGTTTGGAAGATCTGTCCAGTGGCGAGAGAGGTGTGTTGAAGTCTCCCATGATTATTGTATGGTGGTCTATTAGACTCTTGAACTTGAGAAGAGTTTGTTTGATGAACATAGCTGCGCCATTGTTTGGGGCATATATATTTATGATTGTTATGTCTTGTTGGTGTATGGTTCCCTTGAGCAGTATGTAGTGTCCCTCTTTATCCCTTTTGATTAACTTTGGCTTGAAATCTATTTTATTTGATATGAGTATGGACACTCCTGCTTGTTTCCGAAGTCCATATGAGTGATATGATTTTTCCCAACCTTTCACCTTCAGCCTATGTATGTCTTTTCCTATCAAATGCGTCTCCTGTAGGCAGCATATTGTTGGGTCTTGTTTTGTGATCCATTCTACTAGCCTGTGTCTCTTAATTGGTGAGTTTAAGCCACTAACATTTAGGGTTATTATTGAGATATGGGTTGTTCTTCCAGCCATATTTGTTTATTTATGTTACTAAACATGGTTTGTTTTCCTCTTTGATTATTTTTCCCCCCTTTACCGTCCTACCTCCCACTGTTGATTTTCATTGTTATTTTCCATTTCCTCTTCCTGTAATGTTTTGCCGAGGATGTTTTGAAGAGATGGTTTTCTAGCTGCAAATTCTTTTAACTTTTGTTTATCGTGGAAGGTTTTAATTTCATCTTCCATCCTGAAGCTTAATTTCGCTGGATACACAATTCTTGGTTGGAAACCATTTTCTTTCAGTGTTTGAAATATGTTATTCCAGGATCTTCTAGCTTTCAGAGTCTGTGTTGAAAGATCAGCTGTTATCCTGATTGGCTTACCCCTGAATGTAATCTGCTTCCTTTCTCTTATAGCTTTTAAAATTCTCTCCTTATTCTGTATGTTGGGCATCTTCATTATAATGTGTCTAGGTGTGGATCTCTTATGATTTTGCACATTCGGCGTCCTGTAGGCTTCTAGGATTTGGGATTCTGTCTCATTCTTCAAGTCTGGGAAGTTTTCTCGTATTATTTCATTGAATAGATTGCTCATTCCTTTGGTTTGGAGCTCTATACCTTCCTGTATCCCAATGACTCTTATGTTTGGTCTCTTTATGTTATCCCATATTTCCTGGATGTTCTGCTCATGGTTTCTTAACAGTCTTGCTGAGCTGTCTATGTTCTTTTCCAGTTGAAATACTTTGTCTTCATTGTCTGATGTTCTATCTTCTAAGTGTTCTACTCTGCTGGTAGTTTTCTCAGTTGAGTTTTTAAGTTGGTTTATTGCTTCCTGCATTTCTAGGATTTCTGTTTGTTTGTTTTTTATAACCTCTATCTCCCTGTATAGTTGATCTTTTGCTGCCTGGATTTGTTTGTGTAATTCATTGTCGAAGTGATCTTTCATTGTCTGATTTTGCTGTCTAATGTCTTCCTTGAGACTCCAGATCATCTGAAGCATGTATATCTTGAATTCTTTATCTGACATTCCATCTGCTGCAGCTGTTACCTCTTCTAAAGTTGAGTTGACCTGCATTGCTTGTGGTCCTTTCTTTCCTTGTCTTTTCATATTGCTTGCGTTTCTTTCTGCTTGGTGAAACTGTTGTGTTTTTGAACATTTTTCCCCCCTATATATTTATATTGCTCTTGTATAGTTGAAAAGTCTCCCTTGCAGGGTTGGGCGGCGGTCTGTCTACCTTGCAGGCGCGGGCGGCGGCTCTGCTCTGCCCCTCCTCCAATTGTGGTGACTTGTCTACCACACCCGCGGTCCGCTGGGCCTGTTCTGGGCACGGGCGAAGGCTCTGCTCTGCTCCTACTCCAATTGGGGTGATGTGCCTACCACCCCGGCCGGCCGCTGGGCCTGTTCCACCGGTCAGTCGCAGGTCTGCCTACCTTGTGGTAACGGGCGGCGGCTCTGCTCTGCCCCTACTCCAAATGGGGTGACGTGTCTGTCACGTCGGCAGGCCACTGGTCCTGTTCTGCAGGTCGGTCGCAGGTCTGCCTACCTTGCGGGTGCTGGTGGCGGCTCTGCTCTGCCCCTGCTCCAATTGGGGTCACGCCGGTGGGCCGCTGGGCCTGTTCCGGGCGCAGGCGGCGGCTCTGCTCTGCCTCTCTGGCTTGATGACAAAGTGAGAGAGACTCGGGTGTTTGTGACTCACTTTCTTTACCAGGAGACCAACTCTTTCTGTTGCCGCTGGTATCGATGAAGTTCTCTCCTCCGCCGCTTTCTGATGACATCAGATCTCTGCCATGTTGGTATCCCATGCGAATGGCAGCATTTTGTTCCCTTTGCCGGGTGACCAAAGCAATGGGTGAGTCCTGACCGGCCCTCACAAGCCCCGTCTCAGTCCTGTTGCCACTGCCTATGAAGGCTCGGTTGATATTTACCTCCACAGTATTCAGCAGGACCCGGACTGAGAAGCAGTTTCCGCGGATTCTTTAGCCCTAGGCCAGAGCAGTTCCGGGAGCTGGAATTCGGCTGCTCCGTGCTCGGTGTATGTTCTGATAGGAGCAGGCTCCAAGAAGCAGTTTCCACGGGTTAATTAGCACTGAGCCTGAGTAATTTGTCTGCAAGCCGCAGGCGAATGGCAGCCTGATATTACCTGTTCTATGGCTGAATGAGCTGCGATCAGTCGAAAACAGGGATGGTGACGTCAGCTCTCCAAGATGGTGGCCGCTGGCTTCCTCTGTGGTCTGACCGGTGTGGAGAACCGAATTGGACCGCTTCCTTCCCCTGTCTCAAACCCAGAATTCAGCACTTGGTACGGTGATTGCACAGCTGGCAGAAGCCCGCGGAAACTGCAGCACTGTATCTTTGCGTTGCTATCTCCTCCTTTCCCAGCGCGCGCTGCAGACTCTAGCCACAGGGCGATTTGCTGAATCTCGATAGTTTTTTTTTAAATTCCTTAAAATAATTTACTAATACTTCTCTTGAATTGTTCCATTATTTTTGCAATTTTAAGAGACTCTATGTTTAAATGCCTTCTAGTGGCTATATTGATTAAAGACATTCAAAATCTAGTTTTGCCAGGCACAGGCACAGTGGTGCATGCCCTTGTCCAAGTAGTTTGGGAGGCTGAGGCAGGAGGATCACAAGTTCAAAGCCAGCTTCAGCAACTTAGCAAGGCCCTAAGCAGCTCAGCAAGACTGTGTCTCTAAATAAAATACAAAAAAAAAGAGATTGGGAATGTGGGTCAGTGGTTAAACCCCCTTAGGTTTAATCCCTGGCACCAAAAACAAACAACAACAACAACAACAAAACAACAATAGCAAAATAACCAACTCTAAAAACTCTAGTATTGATAAAATTTTGTTAAAAAGAAATAAGACATGGTAGAATTTCATGAAACTTCCTTACTTGCACAAGACTCTAAATATATAACAATAGTATGAGTTTTATCCAGAGTATCCGACAACTCAATAGCTATCACACATATGGTGTATCCAGCTTATAAATAACTTTTTATTCTATACTGATATACCCCGTAAGCGTAAGAATGGATTTTATATTCATGTACAAATTTTAGCTTTCCCTCTTTTTAACAAACTCATTCCAGATCAGAGAGAATGATTTTTAGTTATAGATAGACAAAATACCTTTATTTTATTTATATGTGGTGCTGGGGATCAAACCCAATGCCTCACACATGCTAGGCAAGCACTCTGCTTCTGAGCTACAGCCCCAGCCCATGACTATCTCTTGCTGTGGATCTTCCTAAATTTTTTTTTAATCCGTAGTCTTGTATTACCTTCCTAATGTTGTAACAAATACTGAGAAAACTTTTCTTTCTGTGTTAGACGCTGACATAGTTTTTGCACATAACATTTAACACTTGTGACTATGGAAAAGCAACTTAAGCACTCTTGGAATTGTGTTGATGAAGTATTACTTATATGCCAGTAAAGAAAACTGTAATAAAAAAGGAATTATAGTAAAATCTGTTGAAATCTTAAATTTCCTTGGATCTATTGCTTAAACCCTAGCTCAAGCATTGATTCTCTTTCTTGATTAATAAACATTTTGAGTATAAACAGTCTGGTTTCTTACGTTGGAAAAGAATAGTTCCATTTTTAGAGCTGTCATCCTGATTTAGCTCACATGATTCACTTTGATGAAATGCACTTAGCATTAGACTATGTCAGTTTCCCATAGGTCCTGCCTGTCTTGCTGGGTATGCCAGGAATGCAAGATTCTGGCCTCTCTTTACCTGGATCATTTATCAGAGTTGTGTTTTCAGCAAGCAACCTTGGGGGATAAAGTAATGTCTCCATTCAGGACAAAGAGCAGGCTTGCTTACTACTTGCTGTAAAGGGTGAGTTCTTTAAGCTCAATCTTTCTACTGTATATGTAGACATCAATTGACCCTCCACCACAACCTTAAGAATTGGGTTTGGGGAATCGATAGGAATATGCTGATATTATGGCTACTGCTTTTGCTATGAATCATGAAGTCTTTTATCTCTGATCCAGGATTCTGGTGTTATCACTGAGCCACTAGGTTGGATAATTGTAAGGATCACCTTGTTGCTTCTCTCAGTTTAGCAATCACGGTTTTGCACTGCCTGCTCTCTGATGTCTCCTTGAAGTTGTTTCCTTTAATTTTTTCCAGTTTTTCAGTTATTGATAACAAAATGATAGGCTCAGTCCCAGATATGCCATTATGCCTAGAAATAGAAATCTGGCACTTGATTTAATAATTTTTTTGGTTGTTTAGAGTTATCTGTTAAAATTCATTATCTTCTTTTTTTTTCCCTCAATGAACACAAAAAAATATATACCTTTCAAGGTCTCTGACAATTCAACTCCAATATCTGGAACTTTCTGGATCTGTAGTATCCTGTTGTTTCCACTTTATTTTTTCTCTTTTGTTTTCCTGCTTACCATCTTTTAAAATAGTTACTAATACATCTTAATTGTCCAAATTAATGGGATTCACTGTGTTTTTTTCCACACATGCATACATCTTGTGTTCATCATGTTCCTGATTGCCTTTGATTATGTGTGGATATTGCATTTTCAGAACTGTTTTTTAAAATATTTTGAGGTGTAGGGTGATTAGACAGCTAGACTCTAAGACAGTCATCTCCTTAAGTCCTCACCAGTTTGTGAGTTGGACTTGGTAATTTGCCACTAGTAGAAAATGGCTGGAATGTAATCTCACTTATGAGATTAAGTTATAAAAGATTTGGGTTTCTGAAATGGGCTCCTTCTCCTACACTTGGAAGCCTCTGGGAGAAACCTCAATGTGAGCAGCACTGTGGAGAGGCCCATATGGTGAGTGTGCATTTTGTGTTACATGGTCCCATTTACTACTGTTAGAAGTATGTCTTTGCCACCTGCACCTCAGATAGAGCATTAATCTGCATGATATATACAGAACTCAAAAAAACTTAACACCAAAAACCCAAATAACCCAATCAATAAATGGGCAAAGGAACTGAACAGACACTTCACAGAGGAAGAAATACAACCAGTCAACAAATAATATGAAAAAATTTTCAATATGTCTAGCAGTTAGAGAAATTCAAATTAAAACTACACTTGAGATTTTATCTCACTGTAGTCAGCATGGCAATTATCAAGAATACAAACAACAATAAATATTGGCGAGGATGCGGGGAAAAAGGTACATGCAAATTGGTGCAACCAATATGGAAAGCAGTATGGAGATTTCTCAGAAAACTTGGAATGGAATCACCATTTAACACAGTTATACCACTCCTTGGTTTATACGCAAAGGACTTAAAATCAACATACTACAATTATACAGCCAGATCAATGATTATAGCAGCTCAATTCACAACAGCTAAACTAGGGATCCAGCCTAGGTGCCCTTCAACAGATTAATGGATATAGAAAATGTGATATATATATATATATATATATATATATATATATATATATATATATATATATACACAGTGAAATATTACTTAGCCATACAGAGAAATGAAATGATGGCATTTGCTGGTAAATGGATGGCATAGGAGACTATCTTGATAAGTAAAATAAGCCAATCCTGAAAATCCAAAGGCCAGGTGTTCTCTCTGATATGCAGGTACTAACTCACAGTGGGTAGGGAAGACTAGGAGTCCTTTGAATTAGACAAAGGGGAAGGAAGGGAAGGGAGGGGGAATTAGAATAGGAAACATAGTAGAATGAATCAGAGTTCCTTTCCTATGTGCATATATGATGACCAATGTAATTCTACATCATGTACAACCAGAAGAATGAGAAATTATACTTCATATATATAATATGTTAAAATATATTCCACTGCCATGTGTAACTAATAAGAACAAATAAAATTTTAAAAAAGGAAAAAAGTATGCCAGACTTGGTATGAATTTCTATCAGGGAAGTAAGTGTTCTTTCCTGAGTCACGGAATTTATGTCCCTCAAAAAGTGCTATGAGGGGTTGGGGTTGTGGCTCAGTGGTAGAGCACTCACCTAGCATGTGCAAGGCCCTGGGTTCGATCCTCAACACCATATAAAAAAATAAACAAACAAAATAAAGGTGTACTTTAACTATAACTAAAAAATAAAATATTAAAAGTGCTATGAGAGGGGATCTAATTTCCCCAGTATAAGAGAAGGAAAAAGCCCAACATAAGGATGAAGGTTGGAAGGATAGAGCAGAAGCTGAGGAAGAGGATTGAGGATTTGGTATCCGATTCTTTTTGCTCATACATCTTTGAATTATTTGACTTTTTTGTCATATTTCCAATAAGATACAAAGGACTACAAATAATCAGACTTCATGTTTGCACATTGCTTTCCAGCATACAAAAGCTTTTATGTATATTATCTTTTGTTCCTCATTGCAAACCTGTAAGGTAGGCAAGAAAGACATTGTCATTATTCATGTTCTTACACAGAAAACTGAGAGTCTGGAAAATGGCTGTTAATATCAACCCCAAGTACATGAATGGATAGAGGGACAGAAGGGGACAAAATGGTGGATTAAATTTCTCATTCAAGGATACAACTCATTTTTTTTTGGAGGGGGGAGGTACTAGGAATTGAACCCAGCCCTTTTTAATTTTTTTTTTTTTTTTTTTTTGAGACAGGATCTTGCTAAGTTGTTCAGAGCTTCGCTCAGTTGCGGAGGCTAGCTTTGAATTCACAATCCTCCTGCCTCAGCCTCCCAAGCTGCAGGGATTATAGGCATGCATCACCATGCTCAGCAAGGTCTTACAATTCTTAAGTGATAGAATTTAAACTCCTTCCAGAATTTCTGACTGTAAATTTCTAACTTTAAACATAGAATATATGCCTAACTACAACGCAATTCTCCATTTGTTGTAAAACATAACACATACTATTTCCTTTTATCATTCTGCTTTAGGATATCTCTTTCTCATGGTTTTTACTAGATAATAGGTTTATGCATTTATTTGTGTTTAGCTATGGACAGTATAAATATTAATTTTCTTACGTTACTTTTTTTCCTTCCATCCAACAAATATCTGATGCTTTTTCATTATATGTATTGGAGTTGCTAAATCTTCCTAAGTCACATATCAGATTCAAACAGTTGTCTGTTTGTATATACAAAATCCAGAGTCAGAAATTCTGGGAGGACTTTAAATTCTATCATAATAGTTGTAAGATCTTTAATGACAATTTCAACCAACCATTTTGTTCCCATTCATGTGCTTAGTGTGTATATTAACAGCCTTTTTCCAGATAGTCTGAGAACATGAATAATGACAGTGTCCTTCTTGCCTACCTTATAGGTTTGCAATGAGAAGCAAAAGATAATATACATGAAAACCTCTGTATGCTGTAAAGCAATGTGCAAACACGAAGTTTGATTATTTGTTGTCCTTTGCTTCATTGTAAAGTGTTAGGAGGAGACCACTGAGATGAGATGTCCAAGTTTCCATACAGTGAAGTAGGAAAAGATGTTTGCGGAATCTGATAATATATGAAGCCAAATATAGGGAAAAAACTTAGACATATCATTTGTAACTCAAGAAAAAAGAAAACTTGAAGCAGAAGATACTCTGTGTAAGAGTATCTGGAAAATAAAAAACGCTGATTGCACTTAAGAGAAGTACAGAGAGGCATTTTATTTTGTTGGGGGTGGGGTGCAGTGAGCCAAGGGTGAGCCTGCCAGGTGGCTCCTGTCCCTTTCCTTCCTCTGAATTTAAAAAGCATGACCTACCTCTTGTGCTTTTGATTAGTTTAACATCAAGCGCAGAGCATTGAATATCAGCTCCTGACCTTGGGGAGAGCTTTCTGGGAAGCTATGGAAAGTGAGTAAGGATGGGAAAGTCTTCCTCTGGCAAGCGTTCCCTCCTCACCTATCCTTCGGAAAATCCACCAAAAATGTACAGGTTGTTACTTTTGTTTCTCTAAATGATAAAACAGTTACTTATGGATCCATATGATGCAACCAGATGGTAATGATCTTAAGAGCATAAAGGGGGAAAAGGCAAGTCTTTAGTTCTTTTTATTATATGTGGATTTAAACCAAGAATGATTTTAGGGTATTAGATTCTAGTTTGTAAAATATTTTATATTTTTATTTAATTAATTCTGTGTGTGTGTGTGTGTGTGTGTGTGTGGTCCTAGGGATGGAACCCAGGCTCTGTGCATGCTAGGCAAGTGTTCTACCACTTAGCTACACCCCCAGCCCTTAACCCCTGTATACCTTCTGCTCTGAGTGATGGTGTGTCATTATGCCAGATCCCGATCTTTTCCATTTTAAATATTTCCTCTTTCACTTTCTCTTGAAAATAGACCTGGCAAGATAGAGAAATTATAGCTCTTAAAACATAGATAAATATAAACTTCTGCTGGGGATATAGCTCAGTTGGTAGAGTGCTTGCATGCACAAGGCCCTGGGTTCAATCCCCAACACCACAAAATAAAATAAATAAATAAGTAAATAAATAAATAAACAAACAAACAAATAAATGAATTTCTCATTGATATGTACTAAATACTGATGTATCCTGAGATAGGAAGTCAAATATTTGTTATAATGGTTTTTGAACTATATGTTTCACTAAAACTGTATCCACGCACTTTAAAGTGTTAACAAGGTCCTAGGCAGCTACATATTGAACACGTCATACTGACCCTGAGGGAGAATGGAAAAATGATATTTCATCGTGGCAAAGGAATAAGTACATTTTTAATGAAAAACTCTAGATTATTAGGTGATGGGCCTAAAATTCTACTTGAATTTTAATGATGTTCTTGCATTGTGTGGTTCTGGGATTGGAAAAGCTCCTGCATGACCCCTATTTGGGGCTTACTATGGCTGGTGAAAATAGTTTTCAGAGGACCTGATATTTTCAGAAGCTAGTACTGCATATATGATTCTTCTGCTCACTGAATTACTTCTCCATTCCCCCTGTTATCTAATTTTAGCTCTTCTGCAAGTCCATTTAGGTGACACTGGTAATTCAATTATACTTTTAGTTGAAAGCAGAGGCTGGGAATAGGGTTTGTACACGTTCTGTGGCTCATAGTTTATTATTATTCCTAGGCTCATAGTTTATTATTGTTATTGCTATTATTTTAAACAAATGTTATATAGGCCACCAGCCTTTTCTCATTGTTTTCCTTTCCAGTTACTGACATGAGGTTGTAGCTGGCAATAAAATGATGGCTAACATTTATTGCAGTCTTTCCACATGTCAGGAAACACCATTCATTTTATGTGAAATGTTTGATTTAGTCTTCATAACAACCTCATGAGGGTTGTTGTGGGTCATGTGATTAGGCCATTACATAAACATGGAAACTGAGGCTACTTGAAGTGAAATAATGTATCCAAGGTTGAGCAGATGCTTAATGGTGAAGTCAGGATGCCTGTGTTAGGGCTCTGAAGGCAGTTTCCAACTCCCTCATCCCTTGGGAAGAATAGCCCTTGGGAAGAAGTTCCACCTTACACACATGCAAAGTCTTAACAGAAGCATTAATTAAATCATTCAACATGAAGTGTATCATAGAAGAGGAATTTGAGTTCATCAAAATAATATGTATTGTTTATAGAGCAATACATCTTCCTGTTTTGGTTTGTTCTGTCTCTGCTGCAAGCATCTCTAATTAAACCACCAGAGATGTTTGCAAATTAAATCAGTATGATTGATGCTAGCTTAAGGCAGGGAAACTGAAGCTCAGATTTATAGATGAGGTTTTATCTATATGTAACAGTAGAAATGTACCAGTGGTCCGTGTAGGACATTGGTATTGTCCGACTCTTGATTGCAATATAGGTTGCTTGGCAAATTAGTCTCGGTCAACCATCAGTTCAACAGGTATGATTGGCGGCCTGGAAGATTTAAAGGTGGGAAGAACCTATTTAAGTATAAACTTAATATTGGCTTAACGATGTCCATTTAAGTCCTACATATTCTACTTTTATGTATGGGTTTATTTTGCAAGTTGGAAATGACAGGGATGTGAGCATAAGCTTATGCATGTGCGCTCACATATGCGGGATGGGGAGGGGAGGGACGCTAAGACCTTCAGGTTAGATATAGTCTTTCCTAGATTTCTCCACTGGAGATATGGAAAGGGGCTGGAACTCTTGGGGTTTATCCTTGTTTGGCTCTCAGTCTCCTGCCACATCTCATTATGCAAATGTAACCTGAAGCCAATTAGCAAGGGTACTCTAGAGAGGAGACTGGAGGTCATCTCTGTGAAGCACAGAGCAGAGCAGGGAGGAGGGTGAGACGGATCTGAGATCAGACATCAGTAATGGCACAGTGTTTCTGGGGACAGTGGTTGGCTGGTCCTTTTTGCCTTTGTTCTCCTTTTCCTGAGAGGAGATACCAAATTTCTAGTTTTGAGAACTTTTTGTGGTTCTTGAAAGTCTCATTTTTCTTTTTCTTCTTCTTCTTCTTCTTCTTCTTCTTCTTTTTTTTTTTTTTTATGAAACATGAAATTCCCCTTAGGACATTCTGTGTCCAGAACGTTTGTTCGGAGGCGAGAGTTTTGCCACTTGATCATCTGCTTCAGCTCTAATCTTCCCTTTCAGGGTTTTTAGACAAGTGTTTCCCAAATGGACTTTACCCCCCGCCCAGGGGATGGTACCTATGTCTTAAACTTACTGTCAACTAAAACTCATCTCCTCATTTTGTGAGAAGCAGAGGCTTCAGAGGAAGAACAATGTCTCTGACAAATTTGATTGTGAAAATTTCCCCATTATCGTCTCCTTTTAAACAATGAATTGATAATTTGCTGCTTAACAGTTTATAATTACTTGCATTTATGGGGTACAAAGTGGTGTTATGATTTATGAATACAATGTTGAATAATTAAATCAAGCTAATTAACATGACCATCACCTCAAATATTTAACTTTTTTTTTTGTTCTGTGGTGAGAACATTTAATTATGAAATATTGTATCATTGCTAGGAGCAACTAGTTTCTTATCTGGCTTATTTCCACCTGTGAAATAGGAATTCTTTATAATTTTTCAAAATTCTGGTTCCCATTACATAATAGAAGAAATATTTTATTATTACAAATATTTCATAAGATATTTTAGGGCAATTTGGAAACAGCTTATCATTATTGTAGTATTTTCTGCTATTGAATCTCCATTTGATAATCTTTTTTTTTTTTTTTTCTGGTGAGGCGTAGTCAGTAGTGACATATGGTAATAATATATTTATTGTTTTGTAGGAATTGGGTTTTCTTTGAATGTATCTGTGGAGTTTGTGTGTACATCTGAGAAACTGCATCCTTAGAAGATAATGTTTTAACTGTCAATATAACTGGTCCAATGAACTTTAGAATGAGTGAACATTATAATTTGTCAACTTTTAAAATCAAAATTAAGTTTGTTTTATTTTCTTTAGATTCTAGCACATATCTGCACATAGTCATATAATATATTTAGGTCCTTGGATTATAATGTGGAGGATCATTTAACAACTACTTAAATACAGATTTCCAAAGTTAACATGATGTGTTCAAAAAGATGGTATTTCATATCACAATTGAACTCCTCAACTTTGGGAACTTCATCAGCCCTGACCTGAGCAGGCAGTCATCACATTTTGAACTTCAAAATGAAAAAGGCAAAGCTTTTAATGGTGAACACTGTAAAGCATTTATATTATAAACAACAATTCTTGTTGGTCATGGAGGCTTGGAGAGCACATAACAGCTGTTTTTCTAGCTTGTCCTTAGCGGGCACAAAACTTCTACACACGAAGTTTATGAACCAAGTAACTTGATTCTATAATGAAAACTCCATTTCTCTGGATATATGGGACTGATTTTTCTATTTAAGCAGCAAATTTTATTTAGAATTTCAGCAAATTACTGTTTCTTTTTGGGCAAAAGAAACATTCTAAATGGAAATATTTAATTTAAAAATAATTGATGTTATTCTAATTCTCTACAATTAGCCATCCTTTTATGTGGTGTCCTTTTACTTCTTTTAACTAATTTCAGTTAGCAAGAGGATGGATGAAATGTAGTTTCCATAAAATAATTTATCTTCATGAACATTTTTTTCTGTATGTGAAGATTGATGTGGGGGGTGACATGGAAACACCCTCTCCCTCAAAAGTTAAACATAAAGGCACAAGGCATACTGATTTAATTATTATAATGGAATTATGCTGGCTCTGTTGCAATATTTTTGCAACCAGTATCAATAAAATGATTTTCCACATTAGTTGTTCTCAAAGTGTGGTCCTTGCAGTAGTAGCATTAGCAGCATCTTGAGAACTTGCTAGAATGCAAATTTTGGGGTTCCACTCCAGGTCTTGTACTGAAGCAGAAACTTTCAGAAGAAATGGGAGAAGAGAAGCAATCTGTGTTTTAACATGACATTTTGGTGGTTCTGTGGGCCCTAGAATAATTAGTGTAATTTGGTATCGCCTGCCCATTCAGATTGCTCTGTTATAAGCCAAATATGATAGATGGCATAGATAAGATACTCTATAAAACAAAATCATTGGGCTAGGGAAGTTGGTCCATGGTAGGCCCCTTCTCTAACATCTATAAGCCCTGAGTTTAATCCCCAGCACTTCCCCACCAAAATAATTAATACTGTTGTTTGCATATGGAGAAAGATCAGCATGACTTGTTGGGATAAGCCATTGGAAGGCCTGAAGGTAGGGATATGTATGCCATTCTTAAATGTTGTCACTAAGGCCATAGTGGCGGGACAGAGAGGCATGCAGAAGTGGAAACACTTCCCAATTTAGTTATAATGGTGCTGCTTTCATCTGTGGGATAGTAAGTTAACAGGATAAAAGAAAGTGATAAACAGGAACACAATTTGCACATTGTAAAGCACCACAGAAATGCAACTTGTGCATTTGTTCAGTTAACAAACATTTAAATATTCTTGGTGCTGGGACATCAACAATGAAAAAACCACAAGTCCATGCCCTCCTGGAACTCATAGTCTGGTGGGTTGCAGTTATATTTAAGTATGCCCAACTTCCAGTTAGGCGACAAATGAGTACTTCCAAGTAAACTGAGGTTAATTAGTGGGAAAAAATACAGTTCAAAATAGCCCCATGTGGCAATGAGTTTACCTACTCATAGCTCTGATATAGGGCAATTTCAAACACATTTAACCAGAAAGTAAGAAAACAAGCTTCTGCAAACTGAAATTAAACTTGAGTCCATTTACTTACCCTCAGGCCCTCTACATCTAGTTCCGACTCAGTTCATTTACAGAATGTCTTACTTGACTCATAATTTTAAGTTGTCTACTTTTTCTGAGTCCATTTAGTCCTGCTCTTTTCTTTCATGCTTATAATGCCCTTACTTCCCCTTCTTTGCTTAATAAAATTGTGCATATTCTACAAAACTTCCAGAAACCGTTCCCAGGCTTATTGAATGCCTTGGTTTCTGTTTTCTGTGATCTGGCTGCAGCTGGTCGTGTCTATAGTGGAGCCTGGAATTCCTTAGTTCTGTCATTGAATTAATCCCTGTCTGTGATCCCTTGTTCACTTTCAGACCTTGGATCCCTAGAGGGCAAGGACCTTATAACAGCAAATGAGGATCATCAGCACCTTCTGGCTGTTAATGATACGTAGCAAGTGCTCAAGAAATGTTTGTTCAAGAATGAATTTAACATGGTAATCTGGCTTTCAATCCCACAACTCTTTAGACATAGCAAATTAAAAGAATTTGCAAGTCCACATGGTGATGTGCACCTGCAGTTCCAGCTACAGCTAGGAAACTGAGCCCAGAGGATGGCTTTGAGCATAGGCATTTGAGGCCAATCTGGGCAACCCAGCGAGACGCCATTTCAGAAGAGTTTCCTTGTGGAGACCTATAATAGTAGGGAGTACGTGTTCCTTACAACTTTACAATAAAGAACAAAACAAGAAGACAAAAATTAGACAATGAAGACAAATTATAATATAAAAAATTAAGGTCCATATTTAAAGGAAGGATTAAAATGTATTTGAATTTTTTAAAGATTTATGGAAGCAGTTGCCTAAAGATGCAAAGTGTTAATTCTCTAGGATACCTGGCTCTTTGTAGCTTCCTGATAATCAGAGCTTTAGGGCAGCATATCTTGAATATGAAAACTCAAGTTAAAGAACCCATTTCACCCTTTTAAAATTTAGAGCATAATTTTGTTTTGCTTTGATGCTGGGGACTGAACCCAGGGTCTCCTGTATTCTAAGCACATGCTCCATCTCTGAGCTGCATGCACTTCCAGCCTAGGACATTGTTTTTTTTTTTGACTCATTCTAGATTCCAAATGTGATGTTGATTAATGACATTGACCCTATAGGTTTATCTAATATTGTCATTTTTATTACTTTCAGTTTGATAGCGTTTTCATCAAGGAGAAAATATTATGCCATATAGCACAACTAGAGAAGATGTAGTTTCATGTTCTGCCTTATGTTTCAACCAGAATGAACCTTTCATGAGGTTTTAGAAGGACATTTATGAGTATTTGTCCTCATGTATGTTACCTTTAACTTTTTAATTTCTGTAACATTTTAAATGCTATAAAAACTGTGCAAAACCTATAACATTTTAAATGCTATAACAACTGTGTTATTGCAGGTATCACTTACATCTTTTGTATTTAAGAAACATTTTCTTGAGCAGCCACTAAAGCCTCTTTGGAATATTCTGTTAATTGACATAAAACTGTGTGTGACATAGTGTGAAAAAGCTGCGTAATAGAGTTCTTTTTTGAGATCTAGCCCTAGTCTGCCCCGTAGTAAATGTGAGTCTCATCACAATCACTGAAATTCCACCATCAGCCATTTCTTTTTCTGCAAAATGGATACAAACAAATGGACAGCACAGAGTTGTTTTGATAATGCAATGAAATAAAGTGTGTGAAAAACATTTAATAAACAAAGTTCACTCACAGAGATGATGGGAACCTATATTGCAAAATATATGTTAGAAGACAGGATCCGAAAGCAAATGCCAAAAGTATCTCATTTTTCCATTCCCGTCTCTTCCTTCCTATGATATTTCCCCTGACAATTCCTGAAGTCAGATGATTCTTTGTTTATATAAAATGGCCCAGATCCAGTTGTTCTCATGAACTCTCTTGGAACTTTCTCAAGGAGGATTGTTACTGAGCTTAAAGGGTTGGTAAATTAATTACAAATTCTAAGGAGGAAATCAGATGTTATGAAAACAGCCCCAACAACAGAAAGTGGACTTAGACCTGCTAAGTTCAACAGTGGCTGGAATTTTTAAGACTTGTGATTGTGTTTAATACACTGGGCTTCCAACATATTTACAGAAACTGAATGTTTATCTGTACATTGTTACTATTTTAAAATTTTGGTCTTTGCACAGTTCTTGAACAGCTGCCTCACATTAACATCTTTGAAGACAAAGCCTACAGTTCACACATTTTTGACAAGGAGTAGTAGAAAGATTGGTTCAGCATAAAAACTGAATCCAGCTGTGTTTCACGTATCAAATCAATAAGGGTCTGTCTTTAATGCCTCCAAATCCAGGTTCCTTCACAGGGTGAGCTGGGCAGGATAATTTTTATTGTAGTATATTTTCTTCCTGAAAAGCAACTGTGTTATAGCAGGTATCACTTATTAACATCTTTAAGGATGCCAGTTATTCCCACATTTATCAAAAGGGAAAATATGCAGATAAGAGTGAAGCACCTTTATTTGGAGTTGGGTTGCAGGGAGAAGCTGAAATCATGAAAGTGTTGTTTGAGGAAGGGAGGCCCGAAGGGGGAACATTGATGTGAACGGGTTGGGGTACAGCCTGGGCTACATTGCCAACGTTATGGTGAGATGCAGAGACACCTGGGAAGAACTTGGAGAGACTAAAAATGAAGAAAGTGTCAATAGGCAGCTTTGCCTGCTTTGCACTTTTGCTTAGTTGGAGTGTCCAGAAACACATGTTCATTGACATTAGCACAGTGCAAATTACAGTTGTATTAAGCACCCGTTTCATATGTAAAATATTATCTGATTTGTGGTTAATAGGGAGAATTTTGGTTTATTTCTCTGTTTAAAATAATTGGCTATGAAAAGGCCCAAACATATTAGGCTGAGTACATCAATAGTCAAGAAAGTTGAGTGTGTGCGTGTGTGTGAGTGTGCATGCTGTTTGAACCATGGGGACATATAAAATTATCAGACTGTGTAACCAGTTATAGTTTCTATGTGATATTTTATTTTAATCAACTTACTACATTAATAATTGACTAGTTTTCATGTATGAAAGCTTAGAGCTATAATGATATTTGTTACGTGAATGCTTTTAAAAATAAGTAATTGCCCAGCATATATGAAATGTAATCATGAATCTAGCAACAATAGTATTATTCCCTTCTTATGCAACCATATGAAAACCAATACAAAACGTCATTGTTGATCATTACGTCAGTTCGGGTGCTCTGAGGCACAGGTTCCCTAGTAGGATTAGATGTGCAGATTTGTTGGGAGTCAGCCTGTGAAGGACTCAGGCAAGGCAACAATGGTAAGTGGGAGGCACTTAGGCCGTGGTGCAGTCAGTCATTCCTGAGTAGAAAGAGAGAAGGAAGGAGGGTGGGTAGGAAGAAGCTCCAGCTGAATCTTGCTCTGATGAAGTTTAGCTAGACCAAGGGTTTGCCAAAGCCAGGACTGCCCCATTGACAAGATGAACACTGGGAAGGAATGGCCCAGCTTTTGTCCCCACTAGTGCTCAGCCATCGGTTAGAAGCAGCTGGGGAAGTGGGTGCTGAGGCAGATCCTGAAGGTGCAGTAGCTGTCTGTCATTGTCACCATAGGCTCTATCATGAAGGACATCCCAGCAGCCCACCCAGGCTTACCGAAATAATGCAGTATTATGAATTATTTTTACTAAACACCACTTTACAATTCACATTCTAAATATTCACTGATGCAAATTTCTTTGCTACTGGCAAATGGGGATTGTTACAAACACACTAGTGTCATGGAAGGTCACGGAACAACCAGCTTGAAATTGTATTTCCCTAGTAAACCTAGAGGCTCTTCTTATTTATTTGAAGTTTTATAGCCATTATTACATTTCACTCTTTATTTTCTTTTATACCTAGAATCTAGAAAGCAGCTCTAGCTTTTAAAAACAATATTAATGACTTTCTCAAATTCTAAATACAGGATATACTCATTTTAGACAAACATGAAATACAGAAAGCTCTAAAAAGGAAAATAAGTGTCACTATAAGCCCTCAACCTAAAATAAATGCACAGTTCGCTTTTTGTGGTGTCTCTTTTATGATTTTTAAAAAAGTGTATACACATGACAGGGTTGTTAACAGCATCTGCAAAGGGAAACGATGTGAGTGAAAATTCCAGTCCCCTCCCCAGAGGCAGCTAATCTGTGAGCTGGCGGCGGCACTGGCTTATCAAGTCTCAGGGAAGAGCTCCTACCAACAGATGAGACTGAACCCTACCAAACTTACCTGCCTAAGGACCCAACTCACTTCAGGATGGTAGGACTTCCAGGGAGATTGCCATTTATAGCTGTTAGCCCCAGAGTTATGCTGTAACTGAAGGAGTGTGGTTTTGAGGTCGTATAGGGCAACCTTTCCTGAATCACCGTAGGTCACCTCAAGCTTGTATTTGTGCTGATGGCCTCAGGGGAGCAACACAGTGCCCAGAGTGACATGGTGGTAGCTGGGGGATGCTCAGCAGGTTGAGGGGTTGCTCAGATGACCCCTGGAGTGCTTTGCTCTAACAGGAGTATTTGGAAACACTTGGGTAGCCCAGAAGTTCTACAGGGGTTAGTAGGTTAGAGCCCTCGAAGTTGGACTCCATGTGTCCTTGGAGCCCGAGAGATCTACACAAGAAGAAATTCATTCTGAATGTTGTGAGGGGGGGAGAGGGAAGAGAAGAGACAGGAATTGATATTGTGTCATTAATGGATGTCACAAACAATTTTTCATTCTGCCTATTTTTCAGTTAATGTTATATTGCATGGCTGCTTGCTCAAATTATTTAATTTCCCTCGAAAATGTGATTTTAAAATGGATGTGGACTTTTTGTTAGTATGTGTGCTATCATGTGCTGAATTCTTTAATTTATGCATACTTGGGTTTTTATGTTTTCCACTTTTAAGGCATGATGAACATATTTGTGTTTATATCCTTTATCATATTTTTAATGATTTCTTTAAGATAAATCCCTCCAATGAGATGACTGGGTGAAAGGATATCTTCATTTTAAGATTTTTGGTCCTGCATCTATATGCTTTGAAGACGTTTAATGAAATTTACACTTTCATTAGCAGTAATGAGATAGTCTGTCTCCCTAAGTCTACTTCATGATTGTATTTATTTGAAAAATCTTTTCCAATTTCACATATAAAAATATTAGGTTATTTAAACTTTCCACTAGGTAGGTTGAATATTTTTTCTTTTATGATTGTCTGTAAGCTTCTGTTGTCTTCTCTGTGTGTGTGTGTTTTAAAATAAGGTATTGACATTGTTCATATTGATTGGAAAGAGTCCTTTTATAAAACATGTGTGAACCTTTTTTTGGGGGGGGGATTGAACTCAGGGACGCTTGACTACTGGGCCTCATCCCCAGCCCTATTTCGTATTTTATTTAGAGTCAGTGTCTCACTGAGTAGCTTAGTGCCTCACATTTACTGAGGCTGGCTTTGAATTAGGGATCCTCCTGCCTCAGCTTCCCAAGTTGCTGGGATTATAGGTGTGTGGAACTGTGCTTGGCTGTGAATCTTTTATATTTGTTCTTCCTCTTCAATTTTCCTTAAAAACTTTTTTTTCAATGAATAGAGGTCTTAAACTTTTACCTAGCAAGGTCTTTTTTTTTTTTTTGTCTTTTTTCTCTTTATGACTTTTTGGATCTTCCACTTAGGTGGGGGAAAAAAAAAAACACCTCATGTAAGTACTTGGAATAAAATCAAACTGAAGTCTTGAGTTAAATGTGTCAGAATTAATTTCATCTGAAATAAAGAATTAAATGTAAAAGGAGCCATAAAAATTATTTTTGCTATAAACAGATTTGTTGGTCCTCCTCACTGTCTGGTTTGTTGCTGTTAAATTAATCCTTAGGGCTCAGAGCAGGAGGACAATTTTACATGTTTAAGATCTTCTTTCACTAGGTTGGAGGCTTAGCCATACAGCCTGAAGATATTAAGCCCCTCCTGCAGGTTCCTGGCCTGGTGCTGAGGGAATGGTTTTGGGATACACCCAAGTAGTCTGTAATCGTGTCTTGCTAGATATGATGAGCAAATGTTTGTGATTTCTTGATAACTCTTTGACTTCCTGACATCTTTTCTTTAAAGGTTTCACATCTAAGATACAACACAGCCCTGTCTTCCCATTTGGGGCTCCAGCAGAATTCTATTACTACATGCTCCCCTAACCCTTCTATTAAAGATAAACAACAGTTCCTTCAGGAATTTTGGCTTTCAGTAGACCTCTCAGGCTTGTCTCCCCACTGTTGCCTGTAATGCACTAAGACATCTCAAAGTTCTGCTATATCCAAGAAGCAGTCTCCTGTCTCCCTTCTATTGCCCCTCTTGGACCAGGCATGGCCTGTGGCCACAGCTTATGGTGATCTCAGCAGGGCATGATGCTTATTGCAATCAATCCAGTTTCTGTTTGAACTATTGCCCAATGGAAATTTTGAATATCTAGTCTTCTATACTGCTTGAAGTGGAACTGCTTACCCATGTCTTTTCAAATGTTTGTAAAGCTATTATACTGAGGATGATGCTTTTGTGGTCAGAAAATGAAAGGGCCTCTGGCTGTCTGGACCCCTCGTAGTCAAATTTATAAGGAACAAATACTGCTTCTATTTCTCTTGGAACATAACATTTTTTTTTCTTGGAACATTCAGGTAGAACCTGCTTAGTTTCAGAAAAAGGTTTATGGTTATTTGGATAGATTTCAATTTGTCACTTTTAATGTATGTGAAATGAAACTCAACATTTACTAGTTTAAGCTTCTTTAGTAGATGCCATTCAGTTTTTGACAAGCTAATATTTGTTAGATATTTAGAACTTCCTTCTATTAAAGATGTACACAAATACTTGCATTCTTTCTCATCTGTGTAAGAATTGTGCTGAGTGATAATATCAAGTTACACTATGTGAAAAGTTGCATGTGTCAACATGTTCACAAAACCTGTGGTGACAATCAGCATCATGGATTCTGTGCTCATGTTGTAAAGTATCACAAGTACTAGATGACTGTGTTAATACCATGGTCATCTTATTCGTGAGCCTTTTAGACAATGACAAGGTGTTCAGGGAGAGGAGCTGGCTGGCATTCACAGACGGTCATTCTGACCACTTGATATTCAACTCTTCTGCTGAGACCACCCTTTGATGTGTATTCCTATGGGATGAAATTATCTCCAAGTGTTTTACCCCCATTCAGAGAGATTTAGCCACACACCTTGTTCACCAATTTTTAAATCATAGTTCTATGCTCCACACCATCCAAGCAATTAATTGGCTATGTTCCATGAATCCGTACAGACTTAAACCTTCATCCATTTCTCCTTCCAAGCAGAATGAACAATACGATGCAGTGTGTGAAGTTCTGCCTTCTGGGGAGATTTCCTTTCATTACTGTCATTCGTAGATATCCCAGAAATGGGCTGTAGTGCTGCAGCCATCTGTAGGTCACCCTCATCTTCTCTTCATGAGGTCATAGGTGTGGGCAAGGAGAGAGGAGACAGTTTAGCAGGAGTCAGGGAAGTGACATCTGAACCAGTTCCTCATGGAACTTGTGCCTTCAAAGTTATTTTGAGATCATATGTAGCATGCCCATCTCATAATGGAGTGTCTTGTGCATGCCCAAAACTATGGATTGGAGGGTCAGATAGCACCCAGTTCATGAAGGACATGGTAAGTTAGTCTATGGTTAAGTGTCTAATCCCTATTAAGGCCCAGTAGCAAGCCAAACGCTATTTACTCAAAAGAAGAGAAGTTACCTATAGAGAATGGTGGAATTTGCTCAGAGACATCATTCTTTATTCCTGATTTTCACTTTTGATGTTACTTCATGAGCATTGGCATGTCCATAGGACTATGCCACACATGAATGCAGAAATGAATCCATTTGAATGTGATTCTTCCCTTTTGGAGTTTACAGTCCCTCAAGGGGACACACATTAACCACCCAGCCACACAGATGGGAGTTAAATTTAAGTTTCAGTGAGTTTTACAAAGAATGACTTGTGGCAGTGTCTGAGCATATAGTGGGGGAGAGAGAGGACAGGTAAGTCTTGGTTGAGGAAGGAACATTTATGGAGCTGAAATCCGTAGGGTGAGTAGAAGAAATCTGTTAAGCAAAAGAACTGGAAAGACAGGGTTAGCCAGAGAGGACAGGGACGACGTCTGTGGAAGCCAGAAAGAACAACTGTGTGACTGGAGCAGAGAGAGCAGAATCCATGTTAAGGGTTTTTGGCTTTATTAGCAAAAGCCACTGAAGTGTCTTAAACAAAAACCTCACTTGAAGGTTGGGGGAAAGAGTGAATTTAGGAAATAAGATCACAGATTTGCAATAATCAAGGTAAGAACTAATAGTAGTGGGGGGAGTTGGTGGTCAGGAGCCGTGGGGAGGAGTTGCCAGATTTGAGAAATTCCTAGGAGGATCTCGTGAGGAATTGGATGTTGATGGAAATGGATTCTTTGGTTATTGTGTAAATGGAGCAAGATCCTGAATTTAGATTGCATATTGAAGACCTTGATGCATGATATGGTTTGGATGTGAGGTGTCCCCCAAAAGCTCACAAGTGAGACAATGCAAGAAGGTTCAGAGGAGAAACAATTGGGTTGAGAGAGTCTGAACCCAATCAGTGAATTAATCTCCTCATAGGGATTAACTGAGTGGTAACTGGAGGCAGGTGGATATGGCTTTGGGCTATATATTTGTATCTGGTGAGTGGAGTCTCTCTCTCTCTCCCTCTCCCTCTCCCTCTCCCTCCCCCTCCCTCCCTCTCCCTCCCCTCCCCCTCCCCCTCCCTCTCCCTCTCCCTCTCCTTCTCCCTCCTTCTCTTTCCCTCTCTCTCCCTCTCTCTCTCTTTTCTGATCATCATCATGTGAGCTGTTTTCCTCTGCCACACTCCTCCACCATGATGTTCAGCCTCACCTTGAGCCCCAAGGAATGGAGCCGGCCTTCTATGGATTAAGACCTCTGAAACCACAAGCCCTCAAATAAACTTTTCTTCTTCTACAACTTTTCCAGTCAGGTCTTTTAATCAGAGCAATGAAAAAAAAAACCTGACTAAAATAAGGCATTTGATGTATTCCAGTGAAGTACTTGAGTCTGGAGATGAGAGAAGAGTTCTGGTCTTGAGATGTGAACTGATAAGCAAGTCGTAAGTTTATGCACATAAAACAAAGTCTTGGGCTTGAACTTCATTGCCCAGGGAGACGAGCACCAATGTTTGATAGCCAGAAAGAGGAGGGGGAGCTTGCTAGGGAAAGGGGAAAGGGCATCTGTGTGATAGAGGAAATCAGAAGAGCCCTGGGGAAGAGGCACTGAGGAAGCCGGGAGGGAAAACCCTCTCAGAGGCTGGGGACAAGGCAATGATTTGAGCAATTGAATTTTATTTGAATTTAATGATATGAGTCTTGAGGGTTGAGATGTAAGTATTGTGAAGAGTGAATTGGAGGCGAAGAAATGAAGTCGACAAGTCTAGGCGGTTTTCTGGATAATCTTGTCTTCTGGGCAAAAGACAAAGAGATGTGGGATGGAGTGTGTTTCTGTTGTTGAGGGGTGTTTTTCTAATGTTTAAGGTATAATAAAGAGGTATTATCCGTATTCAGATTATGTCTTGAAAAGATATCTTTCCTTGCTTACAATTTTCTTATTCATTTATTTCATTTATATAAAAAATTATCTGAGAAGATAGCATGCCCTTCACATCGCTGACCATCATGTACTAGTTTTAACTATTTAGTAAATGCAGCTCCTCAGAGCTCTGGTTGAATATTTACTGAGTGATTTTTCCTCAAGCTCCACTTTGTTTCAAACTCACTGTAGAGAATCAAAATCTATTTGAGAATGATTTTTTTCAAAACAGCAAAACCCCCTGAAAGATATGCACGTGTAACAATTTGTAATTGGAATGTTCATTAAAGTGATTGTACATGAAGGTATTCTTGGGAGAATTAATATGGAGAAGTCCCATGCGCATTTTACTCAATTTTCCCTAGTGGTAGTATTTTGCAAAACTGTGATTTTGACTACTTCATCTACTTCTTTAGATTTCTCCAGTTTTACTTGAACTTTCTCTCTCTCTCTCTCTCTCTCTCTCTCTCTCTCTCTCTCTGTGTGTGTGTGTGTGTGTGTTTGTGTGTGTATTGGGAAAGTTATAGCTCATACACATGTATGTGAGTGTACATTTAATTTTTATCACAGATGTAGATTTGCCTGTTCTCCACCAGAAGCAAAATTTTGTGGATGAATAAAGAAGTTAATTCTCTAATTGGAGTAGCTGATAGTAAATTATGCATGCATGAATAAATCAAAGAGGAAATAGAACCAGTTTATTTACCTCCCTTTCATTGACCAGTAACTTGTTTTGCTTTTGAAATCTGATAATTTCAAAATGTCTTTGGGAGGCAGCCCTGGGGATTCTATTATGCAACTGTAGTATGGCAGACTGTTACATATGGACATTGAAGACAGACAGCCTGGGCTCGAGATCTATCCCTTACCCCACGTGCGATCTCAGGCATGTTGCTTAACCTCTCTGATTCAGTTTCCTCATCTACAAAATGGAGATAGCAGTGTCTCAAAATTGTTCTGAGGATTAAGTAGTACATTATATAAATGAAAGCTGTCTTCATTGTTTATTTAGAGTTGATTCCTTCTAGAACATAATCTGTCAGTGAAAATTCCAGAAACAAATCCTGGGGCATATTTTCTTCACTCTGTGTAAAGCAACACTTTCTTTTGACAGCAGACCTGTGATAACTTTAATGTGTGTTTAACTTTTGACATCAATCTAAATATGTTCAGTATATTTACCTCTCAGGGATGTATGCATTCTGATAAAACAGTTCCATTTTGCAGCCATGATAAAAGCTTTAAAGATAACCTCTTTAACCTTCACATTTTTAATGTAAGTCCTTATGGATTAGACTTTTAAATCTTTGCTATTTCCTGAGAAATCTTATTGATTTAGTAAAGCCAATGCTGCATGTGTAACGTAAGAGAGTTAGACATATTATTGAAAAAGGAGAAGGTAGAGTATTCTTTTTGACTGGAAAATGGAGATGAAATTTTGAAAAAATTCTCCAAAGAATATTCTCATCTTCTACTGATTCAGTAATGAATCTCCTTCCATTCTCTTTTTCTGATTGTGCCCTGAGAGATTTTATAGTCATTTTTCAGGGATAGATGAATGCATTTTTATAATTAGGATTTTATAATCAGGTTTTGTTCTATTCAGGGACATGAGCAAGCTCAACTTGGGGGCAGGTGACCTGTGCTTTCAGTGTAAGAGAATCTAACAACAGTTCTTTGAAATTATCCTAGGGGATGCTGGGAGGAGCATGAAGAATGAATTAGACATTTAAAAAAACTTTGGTTTCTTGCAGAAGTGCTATGGGAAGTTGCTTTCTACCTCAAAAGCCCTTGAGAAATCAAGTTTCTGTTCCTATGCGATTGGTTTCTCCAGAGCTTGTAGGAAAAAGCAATTAATGCATTCATTTACTTAGCAAATATTTATTTACTGAGGCTGATATGGCTTAGATATAAAAAAGTTCAAAAGCTCATTGTGTGATGCAAGAATATTCAGAAGCAAAATGATTAGATAAGGAGAATTGTAAACTAATCAGTAGATTAAACCACTGATATGGATTAACTGGGTGGTAGCTGTAGGCAGGGAGAGGTGACAGGAGGAAGCAGGTTGCTGGGGGTGTGACTTTGGGGTTTCTATTTTTTCCCTGATTGAGAGGAGCTCTCTCTGCTTCTGGTTGCCATGTCCTGAGCTTCCTTCCTCTGCAATGCCCTTCTACCATGATGTTCTACCTCACCTTGGGCCCAGAGTTATGGATTTGGCCAACCATGAGCTAAAATACACTTTTTCTCCTCTACATGGTTCTTTCCAGGTATTTGGGTCACAAATGATGCAAAAACTGATGGAAACAGAAGCATTACTAGTTTTCAGGTTCTATTTTAAGTGCTGAAAATAACACAATGGGCCAAAGACCCTCCCTTTGGGGAGCCATTCTAATGGAGGAGAAAGATAATAAAGAAGCAGCAAATGATTACTGATATGTAGCGACAAATGCTACAAATAGAATGAAATCAGGATGAGAAGGCAAGGGAGTGAAAGCAGTTACTTTGTCAGATAAGGTGGTCAGGAAAGCCTTCTCTGAAGACGAAATATTTGACTGAAAGCTGTAGTGACAAGCCATCTTCAGGGGCTGGTTGTCTAGGCAGAAGAGACAGGAAGTTCAACACCCTGAGGTAGGACCCTGTTTTCCGGGTTTGTAGAACATGGAGACCAGTGTGCCTGGTGCTGAATGAGAAGTGAATGGTAAGTGTGGAAGACATGAGTTCGGAGAGAAGTTCAAGGGCCCTCTGATGAAGGCCTGCATCATAGGTTGTGGCTTCACATTTTATCATGAAAATGTAAAGGGGAGTGAGTGCTGATCATCTATTTATTCATTTATGATGCCCATGATGGAACCTAGGACCTCATGCCTGCTAAGCACCATGCTCTGCCTTTTAAAAGGATCATCAGGCATTGTGTAGAGGGATGCATGATGATGGTGATGGTAGTGGTGATAGAGTATGATTCCGCATAAGTGAGCGATGGTGATGGCCCAGCTCAGAGTGGTAGGAGTGGAGGTGGAAGTTGGGGTAAGAATTCAGATTCAGAATATATGCAGGTTGTAGGGAAAACAATATTTGATGCTGGATTGGATATGGGAAGTGCAAGAAAAGTTCTCATTAAGGATCTTGGTCTGAGTAAAAGGGAGAATAGAGGTGTAGGCAGTAAATTATGGGACCTAGGGAGGGAAAATTTAGGGAAAGGAGTCAGGAATTGATTTGGGGACATGTTTTGTTTTGTTTTTAAGATATCTATGATAAAGCCAAGTGATATGGTAGCTATACAAAGAAATAAGGATGAGATTTACTGAAATCCAGTAAAGAAGATGGGATTGGAGATATAAATTTGAGATTCATCACTTAGCAGGAGATGCTTAAAACCACTGGTGTGAACTACATTCTCAGTGTCCTTAATAAATAGAAACGAGGTCCATGTGCTTAGCCTGGGGACATTCTGCCTGAAGATAAGAGGAGTAAGCAAGGTGCTATAGGTTTGACCTTAAATGTCTCTCAAGGTCCATGTGTTAAAGGTAAGTCCTCAGTTTGATACTATTAGGAGGTGGAGCTTAGTGGGATATTTTAGATCTTTGGGGATGAGTCCTTGAAGGGGATTATGGGATTCTAGGCTCTTCTTCCTCACCTTTTTCTTTTGTGTCCCAGCCATGAGGTAATCAGTTTACTCCACCGTACACTCCTCATTATGATGCTTTGCTTTGTTACAGACCCAAAACAATGGGGCAAGTCATGAGTCGAAACCTCCAAAAATATGAGACAACATAAACTTTTTCTCTTACTAAGTATATTCATCTCAGGTGTTTGTTACAGTAACAGAAAGGTGACTAATACAAAAGGAGCAGGTAGGCAGGGTTGAGGGAAAACAGGACAGTATTGTATTCTAAAGCAAAGAAAAGGAAATGTTTCAATGAGTAATTGATCAATTTTGTCAAATGAAAATTGGTTAAAGATTCAGGCTCAGAATTGGCCACAAGCAGTGAGCAGCTCATTGGTGATTTTGATAGTTTAAATGAAGAATTTAAAGAGAAGAGACTCTTATCTATACCCACCTCAAGGAGTTCTGCTGAATAGAAGAACAGGGGAAAGGGGTGGGTAGCTGGAGGGGAGGTTGGGCTCATTGGAGATTTTCCCTCCCCTCCCCTCCCCTTCCCTTCTTCTCACTTTTTTCTAGAACAAATATCATGTATCTGTGCTGAAGGAATGATACTGGGAGAGGGAACAATAGGTGATTCCAAAGACATAAAATAATTGGAAAAACAGAATCCTGGAGTAGATGAGATGGGATGGGACTCAGACCTCTAGTAGAGGAGGGACAATCTTTTGGTTGTCAGAGAAAAGGTGGAGTGTACGGTTGTACATGCAGAGGGGTTGGTGTAGGTGGGAGATTGTGGAGGTTCTTTTCTGATTCTTTTTATAATCTCAAGAAAATAGAAAAACAAGAGTAAAGGCCATCAGTGTAGTGAATGTCGTGGAGATAATGAGACCATTTAAAGAGAGAGTTTCTTCAAGGGTCTGTGGAAATGCGGACATCTACCCAGCAGAGAAATATTGGACTGCTGCGCAGCTCTGCTGGTCACTCAAGGTTGTAGTAATACATTTTAAGGGAGATGATCCCATGTAAATGTATTTTTGTTTAGACATCTTGATCTATGGAAACATCTGTAACAGGTGAAGAGTTGGGTTTAACTGATTTTAGAGCAGTGGAATTGATTGATTCAGCCTGGAGGTGATTTTAGCAGTAGGTCACAGAATCCAGATAGCGTAAGGAGGGAAGTGAGGCCATGGACTGAAACCTTAAAACCGGGCCAAAATAAACCTTTCCTCCCTTAAGTTGATTTTCTCACGTATTTTGTCACAGCGATTAGCACAATAGGATTTTGGAAGACTCATCTATGCAGATGAAGGGACTATTACTAAGAGAAAGAAAGGGAACCATGGTGAAATGTTCTACGGCTGGGATGGGGAGGGTTTATCAATGTAGTGAATAATTGTAACAAGGAGAGGTAGCTTTTGTATCTGATGGCATGTGCCTCAAAGGGACCATGAGTCTTGAAGAGGAAGAAAAAAATAGTGTGGAGCAGCAAAAAGGATATATGCCTCACTCCCAGTCCATCGGCACAGGAAGAGTGGGGAGAAAATAAAAACTGTGACTGGTGAAGGTGTCAAGGTGAGCTGTTTCCTGGTGCAGGGTGTGTGTGTGTGTGTGTGTGTATGTGTGTTGTGAGGGTGAGGACATCCAGTTTTCAGTTATATCCTGAAGGTGAAAGGGACATTCAGAGAATAGTGTGAAAATACAGGAGTTCTCCAAATGACAGACTTGAATTATCCATATACAGTGGTACTCTTTGGAGGATTCTGGAAGGATGTGTTTGAGTCAGTGAGGGGACAGAGAGCCATGTGGGGTAGGAGTGTCTAGGGGCAGAGGCTCTACCTTCTTCTGGAGACTTTGGCTAATAAAATGGATCTGTCTTACAGATCACATTAGGGAAACAGGGTCAGATAATGCAGCTTCCTTCCTTCTGGGGACTGGCCATTTAGGTTGTCTTATATAGTAGGAAGGAGAAATGGTGGTCTGGCTGGGAGCAAGTAGAGCTTTATATATCTGCCTCTGCACTTTGTCCTCAGTAGTAACAAGCCCAAGAGATCACCCAGATGATGAGCATGTAACAACATTTAGAGTACAAAATGAACGTGGTGTACTTGATATAAAGGAGACTATTTGTTTGATTGGCAATAAATAAAATTTACTCATTTATTTGTCCAATGGTTATTGATTATAAGATGTGAAGGATATAATGCAGAACAAGACTCAGTCCTTCCTAATTCTGTATCTCATTAGAATGACACACTGTGTTGTAGATCTGATTTACGTCCTCTCTTCTTGACAACCTTACAGTACAAGAACTCCTCAGATATATATATGTAATAAATAAACAGCTTTTTATAAATAATACTTTATAAATAACAATAGAAAAAAAGCCGTTATTCTCATAAAAGATGACTGAGATCTTTCAGTACAAATGAATTTAATTTTTTAAATAGATTGTGTTGTGTTGACTTATAAGTGTTGTATTATATGTTTTCATAATTTGGAGAAAGGGTGCTCTGCTACAACAGGAGCTTCAAAAATAAAAACAGAAGAGATTTTCTGAAAATTTTTTACTCATGCCATACTGTTTGTCAATACTTGTAAAAATAAAGGGATATTTAACATTGTTTTCAGTTTACCTTGCTTTTAGAACAGATATTTTGCATATTGCATGGCTTTAAAAATGAACTTTTCATGTATTAAAATAGGCTATGGGAAAAGACAGCAGATTATCTGCTGTGTTTAATTAATTCATGAATTATAATTCCTTTGTTTCCAAAATCGCTGATCTAGAGTCTTCTCTTTTTGGCTTTCAGAGACTCAACAGGTTGCTACAGTTGTTGCAGAAATCTTCTGAACACATCATATTATCACACTGAAGAAATTTTGGCTACAGTTTTAAAATACTATCAAACCAATGAGATTTCCCCTTCTGTTTTAGTATATAGTTCCAACAAAGACTTAGCATCCTTTCTTCTAAAAGCACCCTAATATCAAAGGGCTGTCGGTGCTGGTATATCTCTTTATTTCTGCCCATGCCATCAAAGGTTTGAATTATTTTCTTCTAAAATGTTGGCCAAGGTCAAAGAGATTTTACAGTAACTCTTAATGAACTGATGAGATATATGTGTTTGCCATTTGCACAATGTTAACCCCAGCATCCTGAGCTCTAATGGCATACGGAGTAATAAACAGTGAAAGATATTATTTGGTGAAATTGAAAAAGTCTGAATTATGTGTCAAGAATAGGATTCAATTGTGACTTTTTAAAAATGACCTCTACATCTTCTTTGATTTTCTTTTCTTTTGGTCTTACGACTTCTTAGCCTTTAGGGATATGAAGGGTAAGACCTAATTGTTTTTGTGTAACTAATAGAATGACTTATGTTTTTTTATGTCTCATTAAAATAGAATACGGTTAAGCCCATTATAGAATTTCATCTAGTCCATGAATTCTTGTTAGGGGCAAAAATTGGCTTGTAGGGAGTAAAAAAAATGTCTAATAATTATTTCTGGTCTTCCAAAGGAACACGGTATATAAATTAATGTACAGTAATCAGTGATATTAAAATTTCACAGGAGAGCTGGTGTTGTAGCTCAGTGATGGAATGATTGATTGTCTCACATGCATGAGGCACTGGGTTTGATCCTCAGCACCACATAAAAACAAACAAATAAAACAAAGGTATTATGTCCATCTACAATTAAAAATAAAAAACAATCATGGGAGGCTTAGGAAAAAAATACCAAAAAAATGCTCCTTAGAAAGAATAATATTTTTATAAAGGTTCAGAAACACTGATCTAGTAATTGATATGGAAGTTCAGCACCAGACTATAATGTGAGCCACCATTATGGTAAGAATATAGACAGATTTTGAAAATAAATATCAATTGCATGTTTGCTTATGATTTGGGCAGATAAGTCCCAAAGGCCCATGAATTGAAGGCTTGGTGGCCAGCCTGTGGTGCTTTGGGGAGGTGATGAGGACATTAGGAGGTGGGTCTTAGTGGAAGGAAGTTAGGTAATTGGAGGTGTGCCCTTGAAAGGATATTGGGACCTGTTCTCACCCCCTCTTTCTCTCTCTGCTTCCTGGGCTCCATGAGGTGAGCAGCTTTCTCCACCAACCCTTCCTACACTGCTGTCCTGCCTCACCACCCGCAGAAACAATGGAGCCAACTATCCATGGACTTACCCCTCTAAAAATGTGAACCAAAATAAACCTTTTCTTTTTTTAAATGGAATATCTTAGGTACTTTTATTCTCCAAGTACTGATTTTGCAGTTCATCAACCTACTTAAAACTCACACTGGTCCTTTGGACACCAGGGCTCTAAGACGTAATATTGGCTGTCTCAGCTTCACCTCACCCTTGTCTTTTCTTCCAGGACCTAGCTGTCTTTTGGGGGGAAATGAGATAAGGAAACACTTGGCCCAGAGTATTCTGTGAGCACACATGTAGACAGCTGTGGGACCACAAAGGAAGAATAGTTAACTTTTCTGGAAGGTAGTTAGGGAAGGATTGCACAAAGAGAGGACTTGAGAAAAAGAGTTTGCAAACTTAGATGGGGGAAACAATTAGTTCTTTATTTTTCAGTTAACTCCATCTGAAATGTACTGTTTTCTTCAATTACTATGCGGTAAACTTCAGTATTATTAGGACTTGGACTTTATTACCTCTAGAAATCATAAATATTTCCATAGCACATTTTAGTTGTTGCATATATCTTGAAATCTGTTTGTGGTCATAATTATTTTGAAATTATTAGACCACTTCTAAATTTTATGACTAAACATGTTAATAAGGTATGTATTTTGCAAATCTCAAATTTAACCACCTAAAAATCCCAAGCTTCTGTTCAACAAAGGTTGCAACAAAATTGAAAGGAAAATCACAGCATTGGATGCATATATTTCAGATAAGAGAGTCATCTTCTTAATGGAAGTAGAACTCCAACAGCAGATTGATGGAATTTCAATGATCTCAAGGAAGTATTCCAGATTTATCAAAGAGCGACTAAGAAAAGACCACTTATAAAAGAAGATATCAATGTGGCCAGTGCAAATGTATCTCTCAGATTCCTGGGGAATATCAAAAACAATTATTTAAAAAACATTTTGGCAAGTTGCCAAAAATTTGGAGTGAAAATGTAAAATATAAAGTGTGTGGGAAATGGATCCTTTCATAATGTGGTACAAGGTGATAGATTCTTTTTATGGCAGTTTTCCACTTTTTAGAATGCTAATAACTGTTGACCCAGAAATCCTATCTCCAGAAATCTACCAAAATGCTGGCATATATGCACATGGACATATATTTAAGAATGTCTGACAAAGTATTGCTCTTAGAGTGAAAAACCTAAAGAGACTCAACTGTCCATTAGCAGGGAAATTCATTACATACATTGTCAAATGCTTCTAATGGCATGATATACAGCTATAAATATAGCTATATCCACTGAAATCAGAATACTCAGAGAAAACTAATGTATGAAAAGTCATAGGGAAAATATGCAGCACAATTCTGTTTATGCAAAATATAACAAAGCCAAAAAACTCAGCAAACTCCAAAGTGCATGGAAAATTGTCTTAATGGCTGTGGGCCCAGCACTTCACAGAGCTTCCATTTATGGGGAGGAGTGGGGTTGGCAGGGGAAGTGACAGAGTTTGTTGTTATACATCTGTAGTGTTTTTTAATGACGTTTTATTCATGTATTACCACATACTTAAGTAAAAGGAAAAATTCTTAAATGATTGCATTTACTATAACCACAAAAATATGGACTTCTTAGGGATAATTCTATCAGAAACCGAGAGAGCTATTATGTTGTATTGAGGTATATAAAAAAGACCTGAATAATGGAGAGATGTGCAGTGTCCTTGAATTAGATGATTCAATTTAAATTTATAGAGGTTATGCAAATCTAGTCAAAACCCATGAGAGATTCAATCTGACAAAATGATCCCACAGTTCTTCTGTGATAATAATAATAATAGTAATAACAATAATAAAGTCAAGAATAACCAAGAAAATCTCGATAAAGAAAAATGAGAGTATGCCTATGAAACCAAATATTGAAGCTATTATAAAATTAAAATCGTGGAAACACTGAGCTATGGGCCCATGATTAGATAAGAAGGGGCATTGAACAGAATGGAAAGCCAGACATTAGTTGGCTGTCCACTGCAGTCTTTTGGGCACTGATTGGCATTTGCCTAATGAGACTCACATATGGCCTTTCTAGCTCTTTATTATAAGAAGGCCATTCTCAGCCTTGACTTCCTTTGCATTCCCACCACACCTGGTGCCAATTTTATGTTTGTTATTAATCAGGTCTGGCAGGGAGAAGATGACCATCTGATTGAATTTCCTGGCAAGGTGATTTTAGAAGCAAATGTCTCGTTATTCTCTTCTCTCTAGCAGGAATGTACAGAGGGACAGGGAAGGGTTATTTTGAGATGAAATTCAAATCTTTGCTGTATAAACTGTACACAAACAGTATATACTATATAACCTCTATAACCTACATAAACTCAAAGACCTGCATAGTCTCTATGACCTTAGTAGCTTGCATGACCTGCCAATGCCCATGGACTGTGCAGACTCTATGACCTGTTTAGTTTATATGCCTGCATAGCTGGTATAGGCTGTGTATCCTCTGTGCCCTGATTAGTCTCCATGGCATTATCAGCCTCTTAGGCTTGCTAAGCCTAAATGGCATGCATAGACTCTAAAACCTGAGAAGTCTCTACGAATGCATTGCCACTATGATCTGCACAGCAGCTGTGACCTGTGCAGGAGGTTCAAGGAGACTTTGTGAACAGTGTTATATGACATGAGCAACCTCTGTGACCTGAGTACCTTTATGATCTGTGTAGCCTTCATGGCCTGAGTAGCCTAAATGACCTGAGTGGCCTCAATGGCTTTATTATCTTAAATGACCTTAGTCATGATCTGCATAACATCTATGGCCTGAGTAGCATCTATAACCTGAGTAGCTTCTATGAACTGAGTAGCCTCTATGGCCTATGTGGTGTCTGTGACCTTAGTAACATCTCTGGCCTACTACCTCTATGGCCTGAAGATCCTCTGTGACCTGTGTAGTCTCTAAGGTCTGTGTAGCCTCTGTGGCTTAGCAGTCCCTGTGAGTTGCCTGGTATCTATGGCTGGAATAGCCTCTATTACCTTATATCCTCTATGATCTGCATGTGCTCTTTGGCCTGAGTAGCCTGCATAGACTTAGTAGCCTAAATGACCTGTGTAGCCTCAATGACCTCAGCAGGTACTATGACCTGCATAGGCTCCATTACCCAGTAGCCTCTATGACCTGTCTAGATTCTATGATATGTAGAATGGCCTGAGTAGCTGAAATGACCTTAGTGCACCTGCATATCCTCTATGGCCTGTGTAAACCTGAGTAGAGTATAACCTGCCTAGGCTTTATGACCTTTGTACCCTTATGGCCTGTGTAAGCTAGATGAACCTAGTACCTCTTTATGACCTTAGTAGCCCTTTATGATGTGTATAGCTTCTGTTGTTCATGTATCCTCTATGACCTGAGTAGCCTCTAGGAACTGAGTAGTCTTTATTACCAGTGTATCCTCTATGAATTCATAGCTTCTAAGTCCTTCACTTTCTCTATGGCTTGCTGAGAATCTGTATTTTGCGGACCATTTACAGCCTGTGCAACCTCTCTGACCTGCTTCCCATTTAAGACCTGAGTTGCGTAAAAGACCTGTGTAGTTCCTATGACCTCAGTAGCTACTATGACTTGTATAACCTCTATGAATAAGTAGCCTCTATTCTCTGTGTGGCCTTTATGACCTGTGTAGCCTCTGTGTCCAGAGTAGCCTCTTTGAGTTGTGCAGACCTTTTGAGTTGTAAATGACCTTAGTAACCCCAATGACCTGTGTAGCTGGTGTAGCCTGAGTAGCCTGTGTAAGATGAATAGCATAACCTCTGTTACCTGCATAGCCTCTAAGACCTCAGTAGCCCGTACATAACTATGGTATGAGTAATCTGTATTGCCTGCATATATGGACCTTTGGAGGTTTTTTGACTAAGGTAGCATAAAAGATTTTAGTAATCCCTATGACCCATGTAGCCTCTTATAGCCTGAGTAACATCTACATCCTCTATATACTGTGTAGCCTATATGACCACTGTAACCTTTATGACCTGTGTAGACTCTGTGGTCTGAGTAGCCTCTGTTACTTGTGCAATGTCTGTAACCTGCATATCAGAGTGATCTGCTGCTGGGAGCCATTAGCCAAGTAGATATGACAATTTCCTTGCCAGCGTACCCCATGTTGCTTAGTGGAAGGACTCGTGGAAATAGGACATTTTGCAGTGACATTGCATGTAGGTGACCTTGCTCAAGGACCAGGGCGGATTAGGGTGTTCCCGGTTTAGGATAATCGGGTTTACGGCATTCCAGGTTTAAGATTATTCCTGCTGGGAATAGGGCGTATCCTGCTGCCTGAGTTCCCCTTGAGTTCTCACGGGATTCAGACAGTAGACAGAAGCCCAGTGGGAGTGGATTTGGGCAGAGAACGTGGATTTGGGTAGAGAACGTGGATTTCCCCAGAACGTGATTGTAGACGGCTGGTGTGAGTTCGGGAATAAAGAGTTGCTGTTTGAATCTACAAGCTGTGTGGTGGCTCGTGATTGTGTGCCCAGCCAGACTGCCGCATTTGTGCCCAGCCAGACTGCGGCATTTGGTGTCCCCTGCGGGGAACTTCTGAAGATTGGAGGTAAGTGAAATTGCTCGTCCCTGAGGAAGAGCAAAAGAATGGGTGACCATTTCAAAAAAAAAAACAGTGCGTTCTTGTTTTGATTTATCTTGTTTTTGTTTCAAGCTGCCTATCCCTAGAAATTTCTCAGGCAAACTGGAAAAAAATGGTTGACTAAAGGTTTGAAGTTTGTCGGCCCTGAGGAAGAGAAAATTGATACAACGATTTTTTATTCCGTTTTTGTTTCATTCCGTTTCGGTTTTGTTTTGTGTTATCTTATTGGGTTGCGTTATCTTTATAGTAGATCAGAAATTAGTAAAAAACAAACCGAAAAGATGTTAAGTAAATTGTTAGAGGTTCAGACCATGGAGAAAGACATTTTAGATCAAGCAAAAGAGAAGGTCTCTCGAGCTAGTCAGACAGAGGAAGAAAATTTAAAGGAAAAGGGGTTGTTAGGAAAAAGGCCACAACAGGAGGCTGTTACTAACTCCGTTTTATCACAAGAGGGCGTAATTCAACCAACAGCCCCACCGATGGAGACAGCTGAGTGGCCCTCAAACCCCGTAGTTGATAAATGGGATCCTGAGACAGGACCTCAGAGATTAGCATGCCCTGTACTTGAACAGGTAGGAGGGCAGCGAATTCACTGTGCTTTAGATTTTAAAACAGTGAAGCAGTTAAAGGAGGCTGTAACAACCTATGGTCCCCAAGCTCCCTTCACGGTAAGCATGGTCGAGTCCATTACTAACTTGGACATGACGCCAGCAGATTGGGCTAGCATGTGTAAATCTGTACTAAATGGAGGACAATATTTGTTATGGAAGGTTGCCAATGAGGAATTTTCCGTGGAGACAGCTAGGCGAAATGCAGCAGCCGGTTACCCTCAAAGAAATCTAGATATGTTGTTAGGAAAAGGACCTTATGAGGGTCAACGGCAACAAATTGAATATGATCCTGCTATATATGCACAAATTGTTGCAGACGCAGTTAGGGCATGGAAGACTTTACAAGGACATGGAGATTTACAAGGTCAGCTATCTAAGGTAATACAGAGAGCTAATGAACCTTATGCTGACTTTGTAGATAGGCTAATTCAAACCGCTGCCAAAATTTTGGGGGATACAGAACAAGCAATGCCATTAATAAAACAACTGGCTTATGACCAAGCAAATCGTTGCTGCAGAGAGGTTATTAGACCATGGAGACATGAAGATTTAAACACATATATTAAATTATGTAGAGATATTAATGAACAAGGGCAAGTCTTGGCAGCTGCAGTACAACAGGCTTTAGATGCCAGGCCAAAAACATGGTATGATTGTAAACAAACAGGACATTTTAAAAGGAATTGCCCCATAGGAGGAGGGTTTAACAAAAGTAGGTATCAAAGGAATAGAATACCGGGTATTTGCCCACGATGCCGTAGAGGGAGACTTTGGGCTAATGAATGCCGTTCTCAAACCACCATAGAGGGTACTCCCTTATCAAAAAACGGACAAAGACCAGGTATTTATCCACGATATCGTGGAGAAAGGCATCAGGCTCCATTGCCAAAAAACGGACAGGAGGGCCCAATGCTCCGGGGCCCACAACCACAAATCTACGGGGCAGTGGAGGAACCCAGCAACACCATCAGGGTAGTGCCCAGGACACATTGTCCATTAAATCCCTCATCAGACAAACCCGAGGGAGCGCAGGGTTGGACATCTGCGCCTCTGCCAGAGCAGTATTAACTCCAGAGATGGGAGTTCAAATCATTCCCACAGGAGTAAAAGGACCTCTTCCCCAAGGAACAGTAGGCTTATTATTGGGATGTAGTTCATCTACATTAAAAGGACTTATGATAAGTCCTGGGGTAATTGATCCCGATTATGTAGGTGAAATAAAAATTATAGCTAGTTCTCCAAGAGGTATATCAGTAATTTCACCTGGAGATAGAATAGCACAGTTGTTAATAATACCCAGCCTACATAATAAATTTCCTAGTCATAGTGTAGAAAGAGGTTCCAGGGGCTTAGGCTCCACAGGTATAGATTGGGCTATGTTGTCTTTAAATTTAGATTCTCGCCCAATGCTAAAACTAAATATTCAAGGTCATGAGTTTAATGGGCTACTGGACACAGGAGCTGACCTTAGCATCATATCTCGTCAAGAATGGCCAAAACATTGGCCATTACAACAAGCCACTCAAACGCTTCGAGGCCTAGGAGTGGCGACTAATCCCCATAGAAGTTCTATGATATTAGATTGGAAGGATCCTGAAGGATGTGAAGGAACTATACAGCCATATGTATTGGATCATCTTCCTATAAATTTATGGGGACGAGATGTCCTAGATCAATTAGGTTTGACATTAACAAATAACATCAATCCTAATGCGCCCACTACTAGGGCTAGACAAGGCTTTAGGAAAGAAAAAAGATTAGGAAAACAAGGGCAAGGTATAACAGCACCAATACAAATAGATCAAGGAACAGACAGACATGGGTTGGATTTTCAGAAAGGGCCACTGAGACAATAAAAATTACTTGGAAATCAGAAAGACCAGTGTGGGTTCCTCAGTGGCCCCTGACTAAAGAAAAGATACAAGTAGCCCATGATCTGGTCAAACAACAATTAGCGGAAGGACATATACAACCTTCCATATCTCCCCATAATACTCCCATTTTTGTCATCAAAAAGAAATCTGGTAAATGGAGATTATTGCAAGATTTAAGAGCCATTAATAATGAGATGGTTATTATGGGACCTGCTCAATCAGGGATTCCTCAATTGTCTGCTTTGCCAAAAACCTGGCATGTTTTAGCTATAGATATTAAAGATTGTTTTTTTTTTTTCAATTCCAATTCATCCCGAGGATAGTCCATGTTTTGCATTTACTATCCCTGCATTAAATCATGAAGGTCCTGATCAGAGATATGAATGGAAAGTACTCCCTCAAGGGATGGCTAACAGTCCAACTATGTGTCAAATATATGTTAACAAAGCAATCCAGCCACTTAGAAATCAAAATCCTGAACTACAAATATTTCACTATATGGATGATGTATTATTGGCACATAAAGATAAAAACATATTGCTGGAATGTTATGCCACACTTACAAACTTATTAAAAAATTATAATCTAGAGATAGCAATAGATAAAGTACAATTAAATTTTCCAATTAATTATTTAGGAGTTCTATTATCCTCAACCATGGTCCGTCCACCAAAAATTCAAATACGAGTAGATCAACTCAAATCACTTAACGACTTTCAAAAGTTATTGGGAGACATAAATTGGATAAGGCCTTATCTAGGTATACCAACAGGAGAGTTGGGACCTTTATTTGATATTCTAAAAGGTCCATCAGATCCAAATTCACCCCGCATGTTAACTCCTAAAGCAAGAAAGGCATTAAAAATTATTGAAATATATATGGAAAGTATACATTTGGATAGAATTGATATAAGTTTGCCTTTATTATTTATTGTACTACCAACAAAAAATATTCCTACAGGAGTATTTTGGCAAGAAGGTCCATTATTGTGGATACATTTATCTTATTCTCCTAACACTATTCTTACTAGGTATCCTGAGGCTGTAGGACAATTAATACTCAAAGGAATAAAAGCAGCGAAGGGAGTGTTTGGAATTTCTCCCAATAAAATTATTACTCCATATACTATGGATCAAATTGATGAGTTAGCTAATGAGTTAAATACTTGGGTAATAATCATGTGTAAATCTAATGTTACATTTGATAATCATTTACCATCTAATCCTTTGTTGTCTTTTTGGTCTAAGCATCCTGTAGTTTTTCCTAAAATGACAAGAAAAACACCTATCATGAATGCTCCAAATATATTCACTGATGGGTCTAATAATGGTACAGCAGCAGTAGTTACCCCAGATCGAACTTTTACATTTTTAGTACCCAAACAATCAGCTCAAAAGGTAGAGCTTAATGCAGTTTTACAAGCTTTTTTGATGTTTAAAGATTCTGTATTTAATTTATTTTCTGATAGTCAGTATGTAGTTAATGCTATAGTATCTCTTGAAGATGCTGGTAGGATTTCCCCTTCTTCTACTGTTTTCTCTTTGTTTTCCACTATACAAAGTCTAATCTGGGACAGAAAAGATCCATTCTTTATAGGACATATTAGGGCACATACAGGATTGCCTGGAGCCCTTAGTTTAGGCAATGATTTAGCAGATAAAACTACACATGACATACATATTTTCTCTACATTTGAAGAACCTACAAATTTTCATAAAAGGTTTCATGTTAATGCTAATACTTTACAAAAGCATTTTAAAATAACTAAGGAACAAGCCAGACATATAATAAAACAATGTCAAAATTGTGTGACATTTTTACCACAAGTTAATCTTGGAGTCAATCCTAGAGGACTAATACCTAACCATATTTGGCAGATGGACGTCACACACTTGCCAGAATTTGGAAAATTAAAATATTTACATGTTACAGTTGATACTTCTTCTGGATTTTTGATGGGCTCCCTTCATGCCGGAGAAAAAACTAAAGATGTTATAGCTCATTGCTTACAAAATTTTGCCACTGTGGGCGTTCCTAAACAGTTAAAAACCGATAATGGTCCTGGCTATACCTCTACCTCTTTTAAACAATTTTGCTCATCATTTGGTATTACTCATATAACAGGAATCCCATACAATCCACAGGGACAAGGCATAGTTGAAAGAGCTCATCAAACTATTAAAACATACTTATTAAAGCAAAAAGAGGGAATTGGAAGGGGGTATATATACCCCAAAGATAAACTTAAAATAACCCTTTTTACTCTAAACTTTTAAAATTTGGATTCATAAGGACTTAGTGCTGCGGAAAGGCATATGTATCAAAAAAATGTACATAAGCCTAAGGTACTTTGAAAAGATATTCTAACAGGACAATGGAAAGGTCCTGACCCAGTAATTGTCTGGAGTCGGGGTTTTGTTTGTGTGTTTCCACAGGGAGAACAGCAGCCGATTTGGATTCCAGAGAGATTAACTAAAACAATTTCTACAGATCGAAAAGAAGATGATTTGACTCAAATCCATAACAGCTGATATCCAGAACTCCAGCTTGGCCATTCTTACATCTGCGACACTGATTAACCAGGATGCTTTTTTCAATAGCTATTTTATTATTGCATTTTTCCACATCATAAGGTTCTATTTTTATTTTTTGAGCTCATAAAAACCTAGGTTAATGTTTTTCTGATCAGTTTTATTTTTTGACTGTGGAGTTTTTAAACATTGCAATGGAGATTTCACCTAGGTAAAGCTACAAGGCCTTTACTATTTTCTTATGTGTTGTACGTTTGTGTGCACATTTGTGTTTTGTGTTGTATGTCTGTATGTGCGTATGTCCATATTTCTTATATGAGGAGCGCTCATGAAAAAATGGATCCAAATTATTATTATTTTTTTTATTCACGTGATTTAAATGGTTTAATTTAAATTAGGTAAACAGCTGTTAAGGATTGTTTTTAAAGGTGGTTAACAAATCTGTTTGTTTACTAATTTAAATTAGGTAAACAGCTATTAAGGTTTGTTTTTAAAGTAGGTTAACAGATCTGTTTGTTTACTTTCACCTTTCCTTTTCATTATATTTAATAATTCTTTTCAGGATAATGTCTCTTTAGCATCATTGCCAGAATTCCTATCTTCATCCCAGTGCCGGTGAAGACAAAGATAAAACCAAACTACAGCTTCTATGATAGCTATCACAGTAAACTGTATAAACTGATGCATCAATGAATATAACTCAACAAGTAATGCTCAATCAAGGAGTCAACTTACTTTGGGAGGAAACGGATTTTGGGAGGAAATGGACATATTGATAGATTCCTCCGCTTTGAACTGCTTGCAGAACTTGCCTGGACTATGTAACTATCGTTTGGTGCAGCAAATTGTGGTAATGCTGGCATATCTTTGCTGATGGTGTCACCAGTGATGCAATTTTTATTTCCTTGCCAGCACACCCCATGTTAATTGTGGTAGTGCTGGCATATCTTTGCTGATGGTGTCACCAGTGATGCAATTTTTCCCAAGGAGCCGTCAATTGGCTTGGTGTCATGGCATTTCTGTATCCTCCTCCCTTCTGCTAGTGATGGTCTAAAATTTTGGGGCCAATGGCTATATGCTGGACTGGTAGTCAGTGACGGGTATGATCCAATTGCAGTGGTATCAACCTAAGACAGGAGGCTGACGCCTAAAGGTCAGTTTTCTGATGACGGGTAAGAACCATATGTTGAATTGGACAACCTACCAGGCACGGTCCTTAAGCCACATTAACCTCACTCCCCCACTGGCACCAAGGCCAAATTTGGGGGCCAACAGAGGTGAGGCAAAGAACCTCACCCCCCCACTGGTGCATAGACCTATCCACAAGTATGGCTGTATGCTGGACCGGTAGTCAGTGACGGGTATGATCCAATTGCAGTGGTATCAACCTAAGACAGGAGGCTGACGCCTAAAGGTCAGTTTTTCCCATGACAGGTAAGAACCATATGTTGAATTGGACAACCTACCAGGCACGGTCCTTAAGCCACATTGCTTGTTGTTTAATTAATCAGAAGGGGGGAGATGCTGGGAGCCATTAGCCAAGTAGGTATGACAATTTCCTTGCCAGCGTACCCCATGTTGCTTAGTGAAAGGACTCGTGGAAATAGGACATTTTGCAGTGACATTGCATGTAGGTGACCTTGCTCAAGGACCAGGGCAGATTAGGGTGTTCCCGGTTTAGGATAATCGGGTTTAGGGCGTTCCAGGTTTAAGATTATTCCTGCTGGGAATAGGGCGTATCCTGCTTCCTGAGTTCCCCTTGAGTTCTCACGGGATTCAGACAGTAGACAGAAGCCCAGTGGGAGTGGATTTGGGCAGAGAACGTGGATTTCCCCAGAATATGATTGTAGACGGCTGGTGTGAGTTCGGGAATAAAGAGTTGCTGTTTGAATCTACAAGCTGTGTGGTGGCTCGTGATTGTGTGCCCAGCCAGACCGCGGCATTTGTGCCCAGCCAGACTGCGGCAATCTGCATAGCTCTATGGCCTGCACCACCTCTATGACCTGCATAGCCTGCAGCCTGAGTAGCCTCTATGACCTATGTAGCCTCTATCTGTGAGTAACATTTATGGTCTGAGTAGCCTAAATGACCTGAGTAGTCTCTACGACCTAGTAGCCACTATGACCTATGTATTCTCTCTCTATATGTAGCCTTTATGGTCTGAGTAGCCTAAATGACCTTAGTATGCCCTATGACCTGCATGTCCTCTATAACCAGCGTAGCTTCTATGAGCTGCATAGCTTCTAAAGCCTAAGTACCTTCAATGGCCTACATATGGCTTGAGGTATCAAAATTATCTTAGTATCCTCAGTGACCTCAGGATGTGCTGTGACATTCATAGGCTCAATGGCCTGAGTGGTCTCTTTGACCTGCATAGCATTTAGTGCCAGATTATCCTCTATGACCTGTGTAGCCTTTAGAATATGTGCAACCTCTATGGCCTGTGTATCCTCTATGACCTGTGCAGACTCTCTGACCTCTAGAGCTTCTTGGCCTAAGTAGCCTCTATGATCTGAGTAGCTTCCATGACCTGAGTATCCTCTGTAATTGAGTATCTTCTATGACCAGCAGAGCTTCTATGAGCTGCATGGCCTTAACTGTCTATAACCTAACCTTTTATTGATTGAGTATTCTAAATGACCTGCATAGCCTCTATGGTCTTAGTAGCCTAAATAACCTTAGTAGCCCTATGACCTACATAGCCTCTATGGCCTGTATAGCCTCTATGACCTATCTAGCCTTTATCGCCTGAGTAGCCTCTTTGCCTGCATACCCTCTATGACCTGATTAGTTTCTTGGAACTGAGTAACCTCTATGACCAGTATAACCTCTATGACCCAGGAATCCTCTATGACCTGCATAGCCTCTATGGATTGCATAACCTATCTGTTTAGCCTCAACATGTGAGTGACAGAGTATCCTCTATGACCTGCATAATGTCTATGACCTGTGTATGTTTGGTGAACTGGTTAGCACTATGATCAACATAGCCTCTATGGACTGAGTAGCCACTATGACCTGAGTCTCCTTTATGAGTAGTATAACCTCTATGATTTGCATAGCCTCTGTGACCTGTAACCTTTATGGTGTTTATGGCCTGTGTAGTTTTAAATGACCTGTGTAGCTTCTGTGATCTCAGCAGCCAGTATGGCTTGCATATCTGCTATGATCAAGTAGCCTGTGTGTCCTGAGTGGCCTCCATGACTTGCATAGCACCATCTATGGTTTTAGTATCCTTCATGTTCTGAGTAGCCCATGAACTGAGTAGCCTGTATGACCAAGGTATCTCCTAAGACTCGTGTAGCCTCTTAGACCTACATAACCTGTATGACAGGACTGTGTAACCTGTATGATTTTCATAGCCTCTGTGGCTTGCACTGTCTCTATGACCTGCAACATCTTTATGACATGAGTAGCCTAAATGCCCTGGATAGCTTCTATGACTTCAGTTAGCTATGGGGAGGCGGCCAGTGTCTTGTTAGGGGGGTTCTTCTTCCTGCTCAGGAGGGTGTAAGCCACCTAAGAAATTAAAGTCTAGAATAATTAGTGAAGAACAAAAGACAAAGTCAGAATTAGGTTTAAAGGATGGAGCACCTGATAGATCCAGCCCACACAGGAGCTGGAGCTGGCAATTAGAAAATGGCTCCTGTGGTTTATTTAAGGAGTTACATTAAAGGCAGAGATAAGTTTTCAGGGGTGGGGTCTTGCTTTGTGGGGTCTTGCTTTGTGAGTTCTTGCAGTCAGCAGGTTGATTGGCATCTTCACAGGTCACAACCATCTCAGAGGAGCTGTGTGGCTACAGTGCCGTCTCCGGTGCTGTGTGGGACCTTTGGCAGAGCTGAATAGGGCTCACAATATGTCTGGGTGGTCAGCCAGAGGAAATGTCCCCTGGATGTTTCCAGACACCGGATTCTCCTATTCATTAGGCTGTAATGCATGTCTGTGGGCAGTCCATAGACAGCCCACAGAAGGCTCTCAACAAGTAGCCATATGGCCTGCATAGTCTGAGTGGATTCTATGACCTGCCTGGCCATTATGATTTGTGTAGCTTTTTTGACCTCAGCAGTCTAAATGACCTTAGCTCCTATGACCTGTGTAAGCTCTATGATCTACATAGTCTCTGTAACCTATGTAGCTTATGTGTCTTCAGTATCCTCCATATTTTGTTAAAACTCCATGGTGTGAGTAGCCTAAACGACCTTAGTAACCTCTATGACATGCTTAGCCTCTATATTCTGAGTAGCCTCTATAACATGAGTGACCCCTGTGACCTGCCTAGTATCTATGTCCCAAATAGCCTCTATTGCCTGTGTACCCTCTATGATCTCAGTAGTCTCAATGAACTGAGAGGCCTGAATGACTAGCCTAACATCTATGACCTGTGTAGCCTATATGACCTATGTAGTAGTCATTATATCCTGAGGAGCCTAGAAGACTGGAGTGGCCTATATGACCTTGGTAGTCTTTGTGTCCTGAGTAGCTTCCTAGTCTTTATGGGCTGTGTACCCTCTGTGGCCTGAATAACTTGTTTAGTTCTAGTAGCCTCTGTGACCTGAGTAGTTGCTATGACCTTTGCAGCCTTTATAAAATGCACATCCTCTGTGACCTGTGTATCTCCTATGACTTAGACAGCCTCTATGCCTGAGTAGTCTCTATGACATATGTAGCTTCTATGACCTGCCTAAACTCTATGGCCTAAGTATCCTTTATGTCCTGCATAAGCTCTATGGCTTGTGTTGACTCTATGACCTTCTTAGTCGCTATGTCCTGTGCATCCTCTATGACCTGCACAGCCCGTATGACCAGTACCCTTTGTCACCTGCATTGTCTCTGTGACATGCCTTGCTTCTGTAACCTAGGTAACCTCTTTGGCCTGTGTAGTTTCTATGGTTTGGGTAACCTCTATGACTTGTATACACTCTGTGACCTGCATAGCCTTTATGTCCTGTGTAGCCTCTCGTTACCTATGTTCCTTCTATGACCTAAATAACCCCATGACCTGTGTCACCTCAATTGCCTGAGTAGCCTCTATGACCTCATAGACTATTTGACATGAGTAACCTGAGTAGCCTTTATGACCACCATATCCTCTGTTACCTGTGTGTCCTTTGTGGCCTGAGTAGTCTCTCTGACCTGCATAGCCTCCTTTTATGACCTGTGTAACCAGTATGGCCCAAGTATCCTCTATTACCTCATAGTCTCTCTGACCTGAGTAGCCTTTATGAACTGCATGGTCTTTATGACCTCTGTTACCTCTATGGCCTGGGTAGCCTCTAGGACCTTTGTATCCTCTATGACTCAGCTAACCTCTTGAATTGAAATCCCTTAGGATCTGCATAGCCTTTACGACCTGAATAGCCTCTATATCCCCTATAGTGTCTTTAACCTGCATTTCCTCTATGACCCATGTACCCGCTATGATCTTTGTTACTTCTACAGCCCAAGTAACATCTATGACCTGCATAATTTCTAATCTAAAATGAGGGCTTTGGGAATAGTGTGTTTCCAAGTAGGAGCATAAGGAATACTTTTAAAAAACTTTTTCCTCAAAAATAGTTATTAAAAATATCATTTTATAGAGGACTTGAACAAGGTGCTGCAAGTCAGTCTAGGAAGAATAAAGTCAGCCAAGTTCAAAGAATGTGCTACTCAAAAATCACCCTCACCCACAAGAACATCAATAAAGCCTGAATCTAGCATAAATCAATTATATAGATTCTGAAATTTCCCCCTTTGAAATAAACTTAAAAAATACAAATGGTATTTATATCAGTTGATTATGAATATATGAACAGTGAATATATTTTTGTTGAGTTTTCATATTTCTCATTATTTATACATGCTTTATAATGAAAATTATTGCATCAGTAAGCAGGCAAAATGTTATTTTGCCAATTTGTCTTTCTGCTCCTTAGATAATTTCAACTGTTTCGCCTTTAAGTTTGCTGATATTTTTCTTTTGCCTTCTCAGATCCATTTGATCTGTGAATTGTACTTCCCATCTCCTAAATTCCTATTTGGATCTTTTAAAAAAAATTCCATCTCTTTCTGGATATTCTCATTTTGTTAATATCGAATTTTCCTAGTTTCTATTTTTTTTTCATCATTTCATTTAGCTTTCTAAGAATAGTAAAGTCTTTGTCTAGTAAATGTAATGTCCAGGGGGTTTCTGTTCAGGTTAATGTTCAGGGTCTGTTTCTGTCTATTTATTTATTTTTCCTTTGTCCTTGTAATCGTTCATTGAAAGCTGAGCATTTAAATATTGTAATATGATATCTATGGACATCAGATTATCTTATGTCCAAAGGATTTGTTATTGTTGATTATTGAGGGCTACAACATCCAGTTGTTTAGGGACCTTTCCAAACATTTATGTATGTATGTATTGCAGAGACTGTGAAGTTGTCATGTGAAGTTTCTTTAGCTTGTGTTCAGCTAGTGTTTGCACTAAGATTTCCTTGCTGGCTAGGAGGGAACAAAAAGTAACAGAGTAAGAACAAGACCAAGAAAGTGAAAGAGGGAGAATAAGAGCAAGAGAGATAGGAGGGAAGGAGAGAGGGACAAGGGGAGGAAAGAGAGAGACTTAAGATAACAATTTTATTTCCTAGTCTTTGCAGATCAACTCTGTGCTGACCAGGCCACTTACAATTCTGACATAGCCTTCACTTCCTGCTTTTGATGACCCTATTTCAGATTTTTTTATACTCAGAATCAAACAATAATGACATTATCAATAAGATAATCTTTTGCAGCTCACCTGCTGCAGTCTGGCTGGGCACAATTCAGGAGCCACTTGTCAAAAGAAATGAACTTTATTTTTAGAACACACACACCACACCACACAGCTCTTCAGGAAAACCTTCAGAGCCCAACTGCCACCACCGGCTTCCCACAAGCCTCTCAACCTCCCCCACTCCTCCTGCTCTTGAGGCCAATTGGCTGGGTCGTGTGGGCGGGGCCAAAAAAAGTCCCCCAATGAGCAGCTCCGTGGTCTGAAAGGGCGGGGAAACAACCCAATGAGCATCACCGCAGAGGAGCCAATCAGTTGGCAGCTAGAAGTTTGCTGGGGCCGCTGTTAGCCAATCATCAGCTGGCAGCTGGAAGTTTGCTGGGGCCCCTTTCGGCTGTGGCTCTCAACACTCACCTTTAATATTAGTGTAATAATTGTTTTACAAAATCTTCAGGGCTCTAACTTATCAGTTTAAATTTTGGGTAGCTAGGAGATATAATTTAGATTATTTAGGTATGAGGAGAGCAGAGCATTTAAATCTGTACCATTTAAAAAATCTAATTAAACTTATTTATTTATTTTTAGTTATACATGACAATAGAGTATAATTTGACCTATTTGGACAGACAGGGAGTACCATTTGTTTTTATTGATCAGAAGGTACTCATTACTTCTGAGGTAATACTCTTCTTGTACTTTTAAAATATTATCTCCCAGAATAACAGTGATGACCAAGAATTTGCTTATTGATCTTAAAAAGTTAGCTTTGTTTTTGCTTCTAGTAGTTCTAAATTTAAAAAAATTATAGAATAGCTTTAGATTTACAGAAAAGTTGCAAGGATAGTATATATTTTTTGCATACCCCTCACCTAGTTTCCCATTGTTAACATCTTGAACTTCCATGGAACATTTGACAAAACTAAGAATTCCACATGGGCACATTACTGTTAACAAAGTTCCAAACTTGGATTTCACTTGTTTTTCCCTCTTTCCCTATTTCCATCCTGGGCTCCCATTCAGGGCACCTTATTCCCCTTAAGTATCATATTGCCCTAATGCTTCTCCGATCTGGGACAGTTTTTCATACTTTCCTTGGTACCTTGATAATTTTAATGGTACTGGTCAGGTATTTTGTAGAATGTCTTTTAATTTTTTCATGGTCAGACACTGTTTATGAATTTTGTGGGGAGAAAGACTAGATAAAATATCATTTTCACCAGGTACAGGGGTGCATGCCTGTAGTCTCAGCTACTTGGGAGGCTGAGGTAGGAAGATCACTTAAATCCAGGAGTTTGAGACCAGTTTGAGGAACATAGTGAAACTCCACTTTAAAAAAAAAAATCATACATCACCTCATTTCAAGGGTACGTGCTATTGACTTGGCTTGTCACTAATTATATTAGCTGACTTTTTAAGAGTACAATTTTATTGTTAACTGCATCATTTTTACCAGAGTGTATAAAGTGTGTCCAAATAAATTATTATAAGAGGAACATTCATGTACCCTTTTCCAACTTAAGAAACCTAATACTTAGAAGTTTTTGTATGTCCCATCTCCATTAGCTACAATCCTGAATTTGTATTACTAATCATTCTCACAAATATTACCACTTAAATCTCTAAGCAGCAAATTGTGTAATTAATTCTTTCTGGTTTTAGAATTTTACATACATTTTTTTGCATATATGTGACTTGGTTTCTTTTACTCAAACTTCATTTTTGATATTTATTCATCTCATTGACTGATGTTTGGAGTTGCTGTCTTGTCCCGCTATCTTATTACCTGCTTTCTCTTTGTCAAACTTTTTTCTTTTGTTTCTTTTTTCCTTTCCTCTCTTGCTTCAGGATTATGGCATGAAACTGGTAAACTCTGCAATTGAGTAATTAGAAGATAGCAGCCTAAGTGACTAATTAGAAAGTTTTGGATTGGCTAAGGACAACCCTAAGAGATAGTAAGTTTGCTGGAAGCTAGTAAGAGCCGCTAGCTTTCTCTAGGAGCCTATGAAAGGAATGTTCTGGTTTCCTAGGGCTACCATAAGAAATTACCATAAGCAGTGTGGCTTAGAACAACAGGTATTTATTTGCTCACATTTATGGAGATGAGAAGTTTGAAACCAAGGCACTGGCAGGGCTTGCTTTCTCTGAAGGCTCTAAGAGTGGAATCCTCTGGCTTCTTCCCAGCTTTTGATGGCCCCCAGAGATCCTTGACATTGTTTGGCTTGTAGCTGCATCATTTCAGACTACCTCCATGGTCACGTGGTGTTATCTTTGTGATTCCTCAGTTTCTGTCTCTCAAATTCTTTGCTCCCCAGTCATGGGATTTAGGACCCATCGAATGCATTATGTCCTCATCTTACCTTAATTACATCTGCAAAGACTCTATTTCCAAAAACAGTTTCATTCACAGTGACAGGGGATTAGAACTTGAACGTATCTTTATTGCAAGACACAATCTACTACAGGGATGGGGCAGTTCCTAGTTACTTACAGAGAGATATGAAGAGGCTTCCCTTCAGAAACTGGTGGCTTCTGAATGGGGTCAGGGAACAGATACCCGGCTTCCACTCTTCTTCTTCTCTCTGCTCTCCTACACTGACTCCTCTTGGCTGAGCTCTGTGGGAGTCCAGAGAGTCCATAAGTCTCCGGATGTGGTCCAGACAGATTTAGGCATGAGGGCACAGAGCTGGTAGAAGGTAGAGGCAAATCCGGGGCACAGGTACTGGACTGGTTGAGAGCACGTGCACCTCTCCCTGTTGCTTCCCCAAATCTCTCTCTCTTATTTGTTCTTATTCCATTACTACTTCTATTATCCTGAAAATTTTATTCTCTATGGATATTCCTTTTATGGTTACCCTACTTAACTTTAACATGTACATTTACCTTTAAATTTAAAACAAATTAGTATCTTTATTCTCCTACTGAACAAAGTAAGACCTTTAACTCCCATCATTCCTTCCCAACTTAGAGGTTATTATGGTTTATTTGAAGTCATTGTTATTATCGCATCACTTGTCTGATGAGGAATAACAAGGCACTAGAAGTTACACAACTTGCCCTAAGACAAACAGAATTCTACTAAAAGTCTCTAAAAAAATACTCTTATGTTTTAAATTTTAAATTGACTAATTATAATTGTATATAAACTAATAGTCTTTAGCTTATTATATGTTGACTCTGGGAATATAGATGTCATCTACATTGTAGCTTCCAGTAGGATGCGTGAAGATAGACTATTAATATTGCTGTTTAGATCAAATAGCTAAAACAATAGTTTTTTTTTTAAAGATTTGACTTATGATTTCTTAGAACTTCATGCTCATTTTTTGAACATCATGCCTTATCCATAGTGGAGACATAATAAAGATAATTGTTGCATTCACTTCTGACAAGACAGTACAGGTAGTTTATATCTTGATGAATTCCCTTTCTTAAACACATAATAATAGCAGGTAAGTATTGAAATATGAAACAAAAATATATGGCTATACTTAAAATGAATATTTGCCTCTTCTTGGAACAGAAATGGGACAGAAAAAAATTTTAAAAATGGTGACTGGAGTTGAAGCCCTAGGCTTCCTGCACATTGGTTCTGGGAAGCAGGAAGTGATGTCCACAAGTTCAACTCCCATAGGGGAAGAGAACTGAGGTCCAGTGGTCCCAGTATTTAGAACCATGTGACTAAACACTGAACCAGGCTTCCTGTGGATTTTGAGGTTAGAATATTATATCCCTCTGTCCTCATTAGAAAGGAGACCTGAAATGCCATTTTCAGTCCTGGAAGAGATTTAGCATTGTCTACAAAGAAAAATCCAAGAAAATATATCAAACACATACTAGATTATTTCTTCGTTCTATACAGTATTAACATAGAAACTCAGAAGCATCTCTATATCCCAATAATAAGCAATAAAAACAAAAATAAACAATGAGAAAATATAAGAGTACCTAACTAGGAATTTAGCTAACAAAAGATGTCATATATATATGAAAAGTACAAATCAGTACTGAATGATTTAGCTGTATGTTAAATAAGCATCACTACTTTAAAATATATTCAGAAAATGTGATTATCCCACACCTGAATTGCAACTTGAACATTCTGTCTTTTCTGATTACTATAAATTAATATTCCTTATATTCTATTTAAATCATGCTGAGTCTTATTTCAGTAAATAGGATCCCAAGTCCCCAGCAATTGCCAAACCTCAGGATTTAGTTTAGAGTTAAATATTTCCCTGCACATCATTGTAGTTCTGTTCAGTTTTTCTCAATATTGTGAAGATGTTAATGTTGCTTTATGTTGACTGTAGACTCAATACAATTCCAATAAAAATCACAGCAGGTTTTTTGTTTTGTTTTGGTAGAATCTTACAAGCTGATTCTAGAGTACCTATGAACATGTATAGAGTTAAGAATAACTAGGCACTTAGAAGAACAAGGTGAGGGGATTTGAGATACCAGGTAAGAAGAAGAAGAATACAAGCATAATAATGAAGATAGTGCATTGCTGGCGGAGGATAGGCAGATCAATCAATGGAATAGAAGGGAGCTCAAGCAGACTTGTGCATGTAGATGCTTGATTTATTTCTGAAATGTCACTGCAGAGCCACAGGGCAAGATAGTTTTTTTCAATAAATGTGCTGGGATAATTGGAAATTTAGAGAGAAAAAATAAAATGGAATCCCCAAACGTAGATGTACTAAATGATCCTGAAATTGAATCTCTATAATTCATTAGGTGACGTGAGGGACAGACACATTCTTTAAGAATATTGATAGATGCTAGGCCACACAGCTGATGTTCAGGTTTTAAAATGTATGTCATTCAGACTTTTCTGGGAAAATAAGTTCAAGAATTCTGCAGCACCATCTCCCCTACGAAAGAATCAGGGGATTCATCTCTATGTTGCTTCAGGGAGGATCCTAATTTTATTCTGCCTGGGATCTCCATTTGTCTGACCAGAACCCTAAGGGATTCTGAGGCAAACTCACATTTCTGGAGAGAGCTTTTGGATTCCTGACACCCCTGAGGCTTGAAACAAATGTCTTTTGCTAGTTATCTTTTTTCATCTTACCCTGTCATGAGTTCCTAGGTGAATTCTGAAACCTATTCATGACTTTAGGGGATGTCCTAGTATTTCAATGGCATGAATGTGGCTGGCTTCAAACAGAACATTTTGTAAACTGACATGATAACAGGTTTTAGATTCATATTTGAATCATATGCATGTGTGCTATGCCATGTTTTAAATTTATGGAATATTTAATATATATGCTCTTGCCTCTTCAGCTAGATTCCTAAGTGCTCACAGTGACAGAAATCATGACTTAATTAAGGGACACCTACACCACCATTGCCTTCACCCCTGACATTTGTACTGTGTGTCAAGTCCTGTGGCAAGCACTTTACAAATAATTAATGCATTCCCACAACACCAACATAACCTGGGTTACTGTTAGGACCTCTATTTTGCAGATGTAGAAATTGAGCCACCAGGTGTCAGTGATTTACTCAAGACAGTCAGCTAGTAAGGAGCAGAGCTAAGGGCCAAACTCAGGGGAGGCCCATTTCAGATTCCTGGCTATTCACTACTGTATAATGTTTCTTAATACATACAAAAGAAATTGATTACAGAAAAGAAGTTTTGAAGTTCTGTGGCAATGGAATCTAACCCTTATGGAATCCGTAGACTCTGTGGCACTTTTTCTATTTAAACTCACTCCCTCTTACATAATCTAAGCAATTGCATATTTTTTAGTATTTAAATTGGACTTCTCTTTTTATTTTTCACTGTTGTTATGTTTTGCATGACTTATAAGAAGTTTCTTGGTAGGATATTGGATAGTTATAAAAATTTGTCCAAAACCTAGAAAACTAGAATAGGAGTAGAGGCAGAAACCCGGGGAGCTGGGTCACGTTGCAGAACTGACCTGGGAAATCTGCTGCTGATAAAGCTGAATTCTAAGCTACCCCTTGTCTTTGTTTCACTGGCTCAAAAATTTAAGTTTTCTTGTAGAAACATCTGTTTAGCCAAGCCTAGGACACCTGTCTATGCTCTCTCTCTGCCAAGAGTGAGGAGAGGGAGTAACTGGCCTCTTGTAGTGAGAAGTAGAATTTGGCTTCCCATCAAGCCCACTCTGCAGTCTTCCCCACAGAGAGAAGGGGAGAAGCTAAACAGCCAGAAAGTGATCAGGAGTCATTACGGTTCTCTTATTTTTTATCATGTGTCCATCCACAGTTCCATTCTGCCTACTGAAAATGGTGGGCTAGACACTCACATTCCGTACTAGGAAATAGGAGAGTTGTATGCATAGGCCAGATTAAGGCCATTAATTAATGGTCATTCATGCAGGAAACAAGTGATCCGGTTCATGTAGCGTTGCCAGATTGTGCTCTGTTTTAAAGATGTTCCTGTATGTTCTGAACCACAATCAAATGTTCTGCTAGAACACAAACTTAATTTCATTGATTTTTTTTTTTCACTTTAAACTTACCCCCTTTTGGCATCTCTAAGTCTTTACATAGTATTGTCTTTTAACCCACATTTCTTTTATTTCCTTTAATCCTAATATCCAGATATTTAGAAAATCTTAGCAGTTATATATTTTTTAATGTTTAAAATTGGCACTCTCTTTTTATTTTCATTCTTGTTATTTTTGCATGGCTTACTTTGTACCTAACTGGATGTCCTGTCTCCAGTTGGTCCCTCTTCCAGCTTGCCTTTCCTATTATTACTGAATTACGTTAATCTGAAGCACATTTCTAGTTCTATTACTCTCATGCTCCATTTGATTTAATGGCTATAGCCTTCCAAATTTGAGTTTGAAGCATCACATGAGAAGGCCCCAAACTACTTCTCCAACCTAATTTCCCATTTGCCAACTACTAAACACTTCTCTCCAGCCAAACTATGAATATATTCTATACGTTGACTGTGATCGACTGTCTTCTACTATATGTTTTATCCTAGAAATCCTAAGTGGAAAGGTTTTTGTCTTTTCTTTTTACAGATGAGGAGAAAATTGATGTCATGGTCTCTCCAGAGGTCCCTGATAGTGAGAGAGCTGAGTTCCAAGCCCAGTCTGGGAGGTCTTCAGTCTTTGGTCTTTCCAGTACACTGGATTACCTTTTTGCATCTGTTTTTTTTCTCCAGTTCTCTATGAAATTCCCTTTCCCTTTATTTATATGTGACTAAATTTTTCTCATCTTCTAAGATTTCTAAAACTTAACTCATCTGTCACCTTCTCAGTTAGACATTCTTAAATCATGGTAGCTTGGAGGGATCTCTACCTCCTCTGATTTTCCATGCTATTTCTTTTTGGTTCTTTACATACAAGGCTTGTGAGGAGCCATAAGATAACCTGCAGTTTATTCCTTGACATTAGCTAGAATCATCACTGATAAATGGAATTTTCTCTGATCGAAAGAATGCATCTGTTACTGCGGTCATCAACTAAGGGCAACATTTCTCTGTCAGATATTTACTACTACCTCTCACTATCTGCCATTAAAAGAATAGTTACGTCCAAGTGAGACAGGTCAGCATGTATTTAGATGAGATAAGACAAAATCGAACTTTCTCTTGCTTGATTGTCATACAAGGACTTGGGTAGTCCCAAAGTGAAGTGGAAGCAGAGATAAGGATAGGGAGTTGGGGGACCAGGCTGAGGTCCCAGGAAAAGCCTGACATCTAATTCTGCTTTAGGCAGGCTACACATTAATCCTGAGGAAAATGGCAGAGGCTAAGAGGTCAACCAAGGAAGGAAACTAAACCAAGGTAAGGGCAGGGCAATCAGAGAAAGGTCCAGGTGTCCATCCAGAACTGGCCCAAAGTGTTCAAGTCTAAAGGAGCAGCAGGGTAGCACCTACAGAATGTTTTACTAGTGTTCAAGTTTGGATCTGGAACCTCTCCCAAAGGCCCATGTGTTTAAGGCTTGGTCCCTAGTTTGTGGGTGCTATTGGGAGACGGCAGAAGATTCAGGAGGTGGAGCCTAATGGAAGGAAGTTAGGTCTTCAGGGTGATGCCCTTGAAGGAGATATTGGGACCTTCAGTCTCTTCTCTGTCCCTTTGCTTCCCAGCTACCATGAGGCAAATAGGTCTCTCATGTCATGAGCTCCCACCATAGTGTATTGTACCATTCAGCAGCCCCAAAGCCACATGGCCAAGTGACCATAGACTGATACCTTTGAAGCCATATGCCAAAATTAAACCTTTCTTCCCTTTAAGGTGATTATCTAAGGTATTTTGTCACAGTGATGGAAAGCTGACTAACACAAGCAGTAAAATGGAGTGTGACACTGAGATTATCTCAGTTTTTGCTCAGGTCTACAATAGCTCTCAGAGTGTGGGTGGGCCCAGCAGGAAGCCATTAGACACACTTAGCTAGGGTGAGGGCTCTGTGGTATGTAGATTGAGAAGCTGATGACAGTATTACTTTCAAAAAGCTCTGTTTAAAAATCAGCTATGGTTCATTTAAGCACTGTGGCTTTGTGAGTGACCTCACAGCTATGTGTTTAGCTTTAGTTAAATGGAGCCTCATGAATCTGATATGCAGTTTTTGTTATATAATGTGGAGATCCAATGAAATGGAAATTCAGTCTCTGATATGTGTTAAAATGCTAAATTCTTCAAAACAATCTCATTGCCTTGTCAGCTTTAGGACTCCAGTTTGAATGATGAAGGGGACTGGCTAATTGGCATTTGACTTCTACATTGAGTAGTAATTTTGTATTCCTTCTAGAAGCTTTTCAGCAATATTTGGAAAGGCAAGTGATCTAGTAGATTAAATCATTCTATCTGAAAGAAATGCACTTAGCTTAGACATTTAACTTGGATAGAAATTTTATTCATAGAGAAGAGTGCTCCACTTGAGGATCTGGGGACAACTGGGATGCTATTTCCAAGCATTCTTACAATACAGATGTATCACAACCTACTGGTTCCTCAACTGGTGCTAGAACCTTGAAAAATAGTTTGTGCCTTCATTCAGCTGTGACTTTGGAATGACTTTGATGATAAATCTCTGTACTGAAAGGACAGACCCCACCAGGCCCTGCTTCACAGCCACAGTGAATAATTGCTGTCACCTGTTATTTAGCCGTGATCCCTCAACCCAGTGATCCTGTTTATCTGCTGCTGTCAAGGTGTGCTTATCGGGAATCTGCTTTCTGAGCACAGACTTCCCTCTTGCTTGGAAAAGATGTTAATTAAAAAAGAAATAGAGCTGCCAGAAGTGAATTATTGAGTTCCATGGTTATCTTTGGACTCTGTACCCATTATAGATGTCATTATTGTTGGGGGGGGGGGGGACGGGAGGCTCTGCAGCCAGAGTCCTACAGATAACATTTCCTTGCAAGAGCACACAGCATTTGCAGGTAACATTATCTGCATCTGAAACGAGGAAGGCTTGAATGAAGATTAACTTCCGTTTTCTGTTGCACCTCTGATTTGAAGTAAAGGCTTGCCTTTAGGTACATAGAACTAACTAATTTCCTGAGACCCTGTAAGGTTTCTGACAAGTTGCAGTTTTCAAAATCTCTTGTGTCCTTGCTCATATATTTCTTCACAGTGTGCCTTTGTGCTGTTTAACTCCGAAATCCAAGAGATTCGAGTTTGATTTAGTAATTCAATTTAATGTCGGCATGATTCATTTTCTCAGTCGAGAATTCATAGTAGTTGTTTAGGTCTGTAGCTTACTTTCATCTTAATTTTCTGGTTCTTGCCTATTTTCCTCCTACCCACTGTAAATTTTCATTTTTCCCCCCATATCATATATTTTCTCATTTTGTTTGGCTCCTTATAATTGTTGTATAAAGACCACTGAAGCTTTTCATATTCTTTATTTAGGTAGTACACACATTTGCTTGGAATGTTAAGAAGCTTTTTCTGGGTTCTTTTTTAATGTTGTTTACATTCAACTAAATGACTTACTTCTAATTATATCCCCAGATTATAGTTGTTTAGGATTCGATCTTCTCTTTTCTCTTCTTGAATTCTTTGATTCTCAAAGCATCTTGCATTTGCTTACTGTTGCAGCCCAGTTTTCGGTTGCTTGTATCCACAAGCCAGAAGAAGGAGGCAGCAGTGGAGGCTCCTCATATCTGAAAGTTGTTTGCACATTGACCAAGTAACAAGTATTCAAAAAGTATTTGCTAAGCTCCTACTATGTGCATCTTAAGTGTGACAATTTACCCAACATTATTTGAAAATATATATATGTGTGTGTGTGTGTGTGTGTGTATACACACACACACACACACACACTTAACATCAGGCTCAAAGAAGTTAAAGTGTGATTTTTTAACTCCTCATCGCTGCAATCGTGGTCCCTGGACCAACAGCTTCAACATCACCTGAGGAGTTTCAGATCCCATCTGAGATTTACTAAATAGAAATTTGCATTTTACCAAGATCCCCAGATGATTTGTGTGCACTTAACATTTAAGAAAAGTATACAGAATTGTATAATATTATTTATGGATGCATTAGATTTTAATTATTTGCTAATGATGGCTAAAATGTATGAATATAGATTATAGGATGAGTTTTGTAATCTTTGTGATCAGAAGCAGTTCAGCTGGATTCCTAGCCTTCAATTCTGGAGTAACATATTGCAAGGGCTCTGAGCCAAGTTCGCTTTTTTTGATTTGTTAGCAGTTCAACAAATCACTTTTGAACACCTCTCTGCGTGATGTAGGAAAGAATGAGGGGGTTCCTGTGTTTGTGAAAACTGCATGTTAGCAGGAGAGACAACCAATTATTCAACTATTAAAAATGCCTTGGGGGCCATAAAAAGAAATGAAGGACTGACATGCTGCAACATTGGTGAACTCTGGAAATGTTATGCTCAGAAAAAGAAGCATGTGATGTCATAAAAGACTGCATCTTATAAGATTCCTTTCATATGAAGAGTCCAGAATAGGGTAATCCATAGAGACAAAAGTAGTCTCATATCGGCTTAGGACTGGCAGAGAGATAGGAGGACAGGGCTGTGATGGCAAAATATAAGATGATGAAAAGATTCTGAAGTTGTGGTGATGGTTGTACATATCTACTGGAGTCCATTGGATTATGTATTTAAGTGGGCAAATCTTATGGTAGGTTAATGATATCTTGATAAAGCTGTTAAAATTATCTTGATAGGAATAAGAAGAAGTACTGTAAGGTGCTATGAGTGTTTGTAATGGAGGCTTCAGATCTGGACAGGGAAGTCATCTTTGGATATCCCTTCAGCCAGGCTTGGGTGAATGTGTGGGAGTGACCAGGGCAAGGGAAATGAGTATGCAGAACATTCCAGGCACAGTGGGTGGCATTGCAGGGGGGTGGTGTCAATGACAGAAAGTACAGGAAGCATCTGAGGACTTGACAGGCTGGTGTGGTGCAGGTAGATCAGAGGGAGGAATGTCATGAGTGAGCCTGTGAGATGACAGGGCTCAGGTCACTGGGGATCTATAAGACTTTGATGTTTTTACTGAAATAATAGAAAACTGCTAAAGGGCTTTATTGAATGGGTCTGATTATTTTCTAGATCACTCTTACATTTGTCAGAGAATGGATGGTAGGAAACCATGATTGGAGACTGGGAGACCTTTGGGCTCAGACAGACGTCGTGATGGAGAGAGTGGCAGATGTTTTAGGATGCATTTTGAATGTAAGACCTATAGCACTTGCTCGTGGAGTGGGTGACTGGGTAAAGACAAGGGTGAATCAGGGGCGACTCGTAGGCTTTTGACTTGTACATCTTGATGAGTCGACATTTTGAGTTGGAGGGACCTGTGGCCATTCAAGTGGAGATGCCGAGGAGGACTACAGCTCAAATGAGTATTCTGAGCATTTGTTAAAACTGAAAAGTTGTCATAATGTGGGAGGTAATTGAGGTTATGGGAAAATCAAAATAGCTTAAGCAATGAGTATAGTTTGAGAAGAGTTGAGGTCAAAGGCCTAGCTCCTTAGAATACCAGCATTTAAAAACTGAATAGAGGAGGATTTGTCAGCCTAGGAGACTGAGGAAGGACATCCAGAGAAGGAGGAGACCCCTGAGTTTGGTTCAGTGAAATCAAGAGGGGAGAAGGAATCATAAGTAAAGAGTGGTGAGCTTCGTCACGTGACATCAAAAGAATAAGTAAAATGAGCATTGAAGATGTTTCTTGGATTTAGAAGATGGAAGCTATTTGTGACTTTACCAAGAAATGTGGGATTATAAACCAGACTGAAAGAGATTAGAGAGGAATGAGAAGTGAGGAAATAGAAAAACACAGTGTGGAAACTGTCTTAATTTACTTACAATAGGGTGGAGAGACAAAGGCTGTGATTGGAAGAGAAAATGGGTGCAAGGTTGTGTTTTTAGTTTGTATGTATATCTATAATGCACTAATTTAAAAAAAAACTATAAATAAATAAAAGAAAGACCAATAGAATAGAGGAAAAGAAATGGGAGAGAGGAGAGGAGGGCAGGGGAGATATTGTGGACTGAATTGGAGTAAATTATATTCCATTCTATATGATTATGTCAAAATGAATCTCAATATTCTCTATAATTCACTTAATAAAAATTTTGGGAAAAAGCAGACTTAGGCATATTTAAACACAGATGAGAATTGTCTAGCAGAGAGGGGAAATTCTTAAAGGGGAAAGATGTGATTCTTTTATAAAGTATGGATGCTTGTTTTATATTATTAATGTTTTCTGAGTTTTTACTTTATACCAGGCATAAGTTGCTGAATGGTGTATATTAAACCTGTTGGCAGTGGATATGATTTTTGGTTTACTTTTTCCAATAACAGTAGCATATACGTTATATATAGTAGTAATTACCATGTAGCTGGTAGGCATTGATAAGGGTTAAATTTAGTAAGTACCTGTCATCCACTAATGTCAAAAGAGTATCTTCATTTCTATAGCTACTACAATACTAGTTGACACCTAAAATTGACCATCATGCCTTAACATCTTGCAGGGCATTTTAGGTGTCAACTTGACTGGGTTAAGGAATACTCAGATAGCCGTGAAAATGATTTTTGAAGATTTCTGTGAGAGTGTTTCTGGTAAAAATTGGCATTTGTATCAGTGCACTGCATAAAGAAAATCCTCCCTCCCACAATTTGGACAGACACCATCCAATCAGCTGAGGGCCCATACAGAACAAAAAGGCAGAAGAAAGGCAAATTCACTCTCTCTTATGGAGCTAGAACACACACCTTCTCCTGCCCCTTGGACCTCTGAACTCCAAGTTTTCTGACCTTTGCACACTGGGATGTACCAGCAACCCCTCACTATCCACCTCCCACCCCAGATTCTCGAGCCTATGACCTTGGATTGAAGATCACACCATCATTTTCCCTGGTCTTGAGGCCTTTGAACTTGTACTGAGCTATGCAACTGGCTTCTCTGATTCTCCTCCTTCCAGATGGTGTATCGTGGGACTTCTCAGTCTCCATAATCACCAATTCCAATGAGAATTTCCCTCTCATCTAGTCTGTCTCTCTCTATCCAATTGGTTCTGTTTCTCTGGAGATCCTCGGCTAGTATAGTATATATACTGAAATTATTAAGATTCCCAGCTTCCCTCTTCCATTGGTCTCCAAGGACTCAATATATTCTCAAAGCAAATAATTAGAAGATTAGTCTCTGGAAGTAAGTGAACAGCTGGGCCTCTTATTCCCCGCCCCCACCTCTTCTTTCCATCTGGTCCGTAGCCCATTGAATCTACCTCTAAATATATATCTAATTTGCCCTATTCTCTCAGCCCCCATGACTATCATTAGAAGCCTTCACTATTTCTCACTTGTGTCAATTTAACAACCTCCCAACCCATCTGATTGCCTTCCAAATCATCATTCCACTGATGGCAAAGAGAAAGAATGTTTGAAATGCAAACGGGGTGCCACTTCTAGTTTAAAAGACTTTCAGGATGCATTTGGATCCTGAATCAGCTCCCTATATACACCCAGCCTCACCTGCCATCTCCCCCTCCACTCTATGGTCACTCATCCCCAATATTGCCCACTCATCCTCTCTTCTCTTGTTTGCTTGCTTTCCCCCAACACCCTTTCTCCTAAGCACTTCCTCTCCTAAACACTTTCCTCAACATCTCCAGACTGAGCTAGGAGCTCCCAGTCCTCTGTGTGCCTGCAGTGTCCTGCATAGTCTTCCTCAGGACACAAGCACTTCTTAACTGATGCTTCTCATTTTCCCATCCAGCAGAATATATTCAAATTCTTTATGAATTTTGAAGGAACAATTTGACACCCAAGTAAGTGAAAACCCTACTTACTATGATCTGTGTTCGATAGAAACACAAAATATTTTTTTGCACTGACTTAATATAATTCAAATTACCTAGGAATAAATTACCAAGTAAGTCAAGGGAAGATTATACTTTGTTTTATTTGCAACTTTGTCATTTTGCAAAATGCATTACCAATGGCAGCACTGCCTGGTAAATAGAGTCACCACCTCAGGAGGCCCATATTAATCTGCATTTGTAGCTTCTGTGTGCACAGCAATGATGTATGTGTACACTTGCATATATGCTTATTTAGCCCTTGTTTTTAAATGGCAAATGTGAAACATTTGCTCATGTGCAGCACTCATGCTGATTCTCTGTGAGTATGTCTTTATTTAGTCTTCATTTCAAATCATAAAATATGTACAAAAGCATAATGAATGGTGTCTTTCTTGTAATTCCAAACCCGTTCATTAGGATTTTGTGCAAATACCTACCTCATTGTGTTTTCTATTATAGTCATACCTAAACAATTATGTATTGAAATACATGCTCTTATAAATTACTTTCATTTCACCCTTACATTGCAGCTAGAACATTATATGGATTTTTACAAAGGAATTGCATATCAGGATAGAAGAGGAGATATTATTAAATGCTTAGCTTAAAAGGGTATAGATTTGAAAGGGGGAAATGACTGGTGTTTACTGTCAATGTTTTTAGGGGGTACTGGGGGATTAAACACATGGGCACATAACCACTGAGCCATCTGAAGCCTTTTTTTTTTTGATCTGTTCTCAATAACGTTCTTGCATAAATCTGGTTTCATGTTTTTGACTTTACTTTTTTTTCTTTTTAATTTTTAAAATTTGTTCTAATTAGTTATATGACAGTAGAATGCATTTTGACACATAATACATAAATGGAGTATAACTTCTCATTCTTCTGGTCGTACATAATGTAAAAACACACTAGTCATGTAGTCATATATGCACATAGGGTAATAATGTCCAATTCATTCTACTGTCGTCCCTACCCCCAGATCCCCTCCACCCCACTCTCTTCTGCCTAGTCCAAAGTAGTTCTGTTCTTCCCTAACCCTTCCCCCTTTTGTGAATTAGCATCTGCCTATCAGAGAAAACATTCTGTCTTTGGTTTTTTACTTCAGATAGAGCATTTGTCTCCAGGATATATAAAGAACTCAAAAAGCTTAAAACCAAAAAAACAAATAACCCAATCAATAAATGTGCTAAGGAATTGAACAGAACACTTCACAGAAGAAGAAACATGATTGGCCAATAAATATATGAAAAAATGTTCAATATCTCTAGAAATTCAAGAAATGCAAATCAAAACTACTCTAAGATTTCATCTCACTCCAGTCAGAATGGCAATTATCAAAAAATACAAGCAACAACAAATGTTGGAGAGTATATGGGCAAAAAGGTGCACTCATACATTGCTGGTGGAACTGCAAATTGGTGCAACCATTATGAAAAACAGTATGGAGATTCATCAGAAAACTTGGAATGGACTCACCATTTGACCCAGCTATTCCACTCGTCAATTTACACCCAATGGACTTAAAATCAGTGAAATTATAGCATTTGCAGGAAAATGGATGGAGCTGGAGAATATCATGCTAAGCGAAAAAAGCCAATCCCCAGCTCTTTTTTGTATCTCATTTAGAGTCAGGGTCTCACTGAGTTGCTTAAGGCCTAACTAAGCTGCTGAGGCTGGCTTTGAGTTCATAATCCTCCTGCCTCTGCTGGGATTACAAGCATGTGTCACTGCACCTGGTTTACTGTCAACTTTTTATAGGAAATCCATAGGCTCTTATTCCATCACTTTGATTTTTCTAAAATAATTTTGTGTGTGTGTGTGTGTGTGTGTGTGTGGTGCTAGGGATTGAGCCCAGGGCCTTGTGCATGCAAGGCAAGCACTCTACCGCCTGAGCTATATCCCCTGACCTAAAATAAATATTTTTAATAAATACTTTTAAATTCCTTTGCCATGTTCTTTCTTATTTTGGCTGCAGCAGTATGATAGTTATGATTTGTTAGCAATGGAAAAGTCAAAGAGAGTCTAAGGAATGGATTAAAGGCACTGTCAGCTTGGGGAGCCATGGCAGGAGGTTTCTGCCATTTGCAAAGTACTGTGCTGTTCCTAATTAGACACCGACTGGTCTGGGCACTGACACCTGCCTTTAGTCGTTGATACACCAGTGGCATGTGCTCAACTTTGGGCACATCATTAGGATTTTCTGAGCCTCTATTTCTACATGTGCAAAGTGAAAGGGACACATTTGATTTTTTTGGTGGTTTCTCCATTTGTTCTGCTATGTCCCTGGAAGAACATCATGAAATACAGATGCATTTAAAACTATCCTATTCTACTACCAGAAAATTTGACCATATTATATAAATGTAACAAAAATAAAAACACTCTTCCATGGAGAAGGCAGTCCTAATAAGTCAGAATAATTAGGTGCCTTTCTCCGCAGATATCTTTCAGCAATTGCCCACTTTTTCTGTCACCCACTGGTGCTTGTTGTCAGGTAAGCAATGCTGAAATAGTCAGGAAAACTATTGCAAAAGAAAAGCTAAGAAATCAAGAAAATTCTATTAACTTATTTTGCTTCCTGAATATTGAGAAAACAGCACGTAATTCTGTTCTAGTGGTGTAGTAGAGAAAGAAATTTGTAAGTTTAGTTAATAATTAAGGCAGTTTCTATTATTAAGAGGGTTTTGTTTTGTTTGTTTTCTTTTCCAGATGTTCCTATACTGATTCTCAAAACACCAGAACAATTTTTTTTTAATTTTTTCTCTTCTTCCTCCTCTTCTTTTTCACGCCCTTCTCCTCCTCCTTTTACCCAAGATAGTAGGATTGTTAGATTTAATAAATAAATATATGGGATTTCCAGTTAAATTTGAACTTCAGATAAACAGTGAATAGTTTTGGTTTAGCTTTTTGAATATAAGTAATTTCCAAGTAGTGCATGCAGCAATCTGATTTCTAATTCAGTTCATGTGAACCAGTCCATTAATGTTGTGGGTTTTTCTTGTTTGAGATCCAAAAATATCATAAGGGCCCTCCTCTGAAAGCTGCCTTTAAGGAGGGACCCCAATTGCTCTCAGGGAGTTAATTCAAATAACTGCTAAGAACTCAGTACTTTGCTTGGATGTAAATAATTCTTGATTTGGTCAAGGGAGTCTAGTAAGGGCTACTAATCCTGAACATTAAACTGTCAAAAAAAAAAAAAGTGTTCACAGTGCACCTGGGAGTCTACAAACTAAACAGGAATGAAGGACTGAGTCCTGCTGTCCCCCTGAGGAGCCACACACTGGGGACTGGTCTGCACTGGTGACAGGAGGTCTTGCAGTGGTTGTGGCCTGTGTGTCATTTGAGTGGCATCTAACAGAGGGAGCCCCCACCATAGCCATTGGTCTTAGTTCAAACCGGCCATAAAGCAGCTCCAGTCTGAGTCCGCACCAGAGCAGCTGGGTGTGTGTATTGCCAGGGCAGGAGTGACCAACCAGGACAGATGGAGCTGGCGTTTGACAAGGAAGGAGCGATTTGGTGTTAGTTTTGGCCTTGGAGTGTAAAAACATCTGGGAAATAAAATGAGTGAAGTTAACTGGAAACGTGAGCGTTCGCCAAGACCGTGGAAGAAAGGTGCAGAGGGTGCAGATGCTTCCCTCCTGCCCGCCTCCAGCTCCCAGCTTGGGAAAAAAGCATCAGAAGAGAAACCCCATTGTTACTCTCGGGGAAGGGGCCTTATTTAGAAGCATTTAATAAGGAGCGTTCCCCGCAGTTCCCTTTTCTGTGGTTCTGATGTGGCTGCTTAGGAAAGCGGGTCAGGCCAAGCTGTGGTCCCCCGGGATACCAAGAGGCTGAGCCAGAAACCTGCTGCTCAAGACAGGACGTCTGATGGTCCTGTTAGGGGACAGTTACCAGGAGCGTCTGGAGGATCCGATGGCAGAATGGGGAAAATACAATAACAGGACTCCAAGAGTGTGAAGTCCTGGAACAGAAAGAAGATCATTCTTCATCCCTGGGGGATAGCATCAGAGTATTGAAGGAAGAGGAAAAGAGAGCTGTCGGGTAAACACGGACTCCCTGCCAGTTGGTCAGCTGTTCCTGACCCTGGGAGGCAGGCACTGAGAGGTCAGCAGTGTGCCTCTGGCAGGAAATAAAAAACCAGGCAGATGCAGCTGTGCAGTGTTCCTGGTGGTCACCATCCTCCACTGATTCTGTCGTGGACCCTTCTTTCATGCTGTGCCTTCTCTGAATCTCATCTCTTCCTTTGCCCAACCAGAGCCCTCTGTCCCCTCAAAGCTGACCCCACCCATTCCAGTTACTAGTTCTTCTTTTTCTTGTGCTCATCTCAGTTCTAAAACATCAGCCTTCAAATCTCTCAGACTGAATACTCTACTAATAACATTTGATTACTCATTGCCAGTGTATGTTTATTTCTTTATAAACAATCCCCAAGGATTATGTACATTCATATATGTATGCAAATATAAATAAAAATAAACACAAAATGTAAAAAATATGAATGAGAAATATAGATATTAAATATAAGATGAATCTATTTAAAACAGAAAAGTGGAAGAAGTAAAATAAATGAGTAAAGTAAATTTATGTTTTCTTACCACAACTTCATCTAGCCTTTTGTTTTGGACAAACCTTTGAGTGTATCTGCCTCCTCTGCTGGGCAAGCGCTGACCCCTGGCTGCTCCTTGGCCTGAATCCCATGTCATAGTCATGGTCCTCACTGACCTCCCTGCTCTTCCTGCCTTTCTTATTGACACAGGACTTGGAGAGACCACCATTCTAGTTCCCCAACCCAGGATCAGACATACTTAAGGATCTTTGCTAAAAGCACTGACTTTGGGGGTTATCCCTGTAGCAGGAATGGGTGATACAAACCTGAATATATCTTATGCTGCCTCTTGTTGCTTCTCAGAGCAAGGAAGGAATCAATCAAATTCTAGGCCATTCAAGTGCTGAACTTAATTTTTAGGCATCCATATAAGAAAAGTCCTTCCCCCCCTGAACTTTGTGGGTATTAAGTGATACTGGGGTGGCATTACCAGAAACAGTGAATCTCTGGGGACTGGGAAATCTGTAATTCTGAGAAACCTGCAAATGGGGAGGAAGTTATGATACTTTTGTTGCAAGTGAATCGTGAACTCCAATCAAAAGTATGTGCAATTAGATCTTTGTAAAAGTAAAACAAACAAAAAAATGCATGTGTAGGTCAGATTTGTGAAATATTTCATTAATATTTGAGGGAGAAGATTAGAAATTAATCTTACTAAATGACCGAAAGAAAATACTATCAAATTCGTAAAGATACAATTTATCTTTACGCTTGCCTTGCTATGCATGTATTTGCAAATAATATCAGTTTTATCAGGTCCCTGGTGGCCCTCACTAGGATAACTCAATGATAATGTATTTAGCCAAAGAAAACAGCCATGTGTTAGGCAGTTGCACAGCTGCTGAAGAGGACAACATGTTAATGGGGGTGAGCCTTTTGCCACACCCTCTGAGCTCATGTGGGAACTGTAGCCCCAACTTCACCCTGTTAGCAGCTGTCAGGGAAGGCAAGGCTTTCCCTTGTCAAATTGCTACATTCCCCAGTGGCAGAACTGCCAAGGCCAATTCAGATCATTCTAAACTATTCCCTTTTCTCCATCCCCTGTTGGTTTACCCAGTAACTTACAGCATCTCATTTGGAAAAGAGATAAGCAAAGTCTCATTGCTGGTCTTTCTTTTGCTTCGCTTCTCTATCTTTAATACTTAAATCAATTTTTAGGCATTCATATGAGAAAGGGCCTGTCTCTCTCTCCATATTTGCGGGCATTAATATCTTAATACTTTAAAAGCATCATTTTAGGCAGGAGAAGGGGGAGTTGTGGTTGGATTGCAGTTCAACAGTTGGTGGTGCATTTTTGTAATGAGTAGGAAAACTAGTGTCAGGAATGCTTCTTGTATTATGGCCTAATTTTTTGGCAAGTATCATATTTCCCTTGGCCAAAGGGGGAAAAAAAAAAGAAAGAAAGCAAGCAAGAAAGAAATGTAGCTTGGAGACGTCTTCTGGTCTTCACTTTTTATTACGTTCTCTGGGAATTTTCTGTTTTGCTTTCCCTAATGTTAGAGGCTCAAATTCAGGAGGGTCATGTACAGTGTTAGGCATTTTGTGTTTTGATTTGGTTTAAAGTAATACCACAATCAAACTCTGAGTTAGTATTTTGTTCTACATCTTGAAAAAGTAGACTAGGTAACTGACCTAGTGTTTTGTTTTGGAATTTTCTAAACACTTGGAGATGTCGCTCTGCATTAGAACACACACACACACATACACACACACACTCAGAATTTATTTATTTATTCAAGGAAAATCATTGCTTGCCCCTCTCTAGCACTGTTCTGGAAGCTGAGGGTGATGGTATGAACAAGACACAGTGCCTGTCATATGGAGCTCATGGTTATTTGATGGGAAGCAGGGGAGAGTCCTGAATACAAATAAAAATAAATTCATTAGATAATTTCAGATATGAAATGCAAGGAGGAAAAGAAGAGATGTGTTCATTAGGGCCTCATTGGGAAACAGAGGGTGCACTCAAATTTGGATAATTTGAGACAAATTTAACATAAGTTCTGTTTATAAAGGCCAGGCCAGGGCCAGAGTAAGGAACATTATAAATTAATGCAGTCTTTTGAGGCTAGGTACAGAGCCAAACTCTAAAGTAGAGGGAACAGTTATCTGAAGGACAGGGAGGGCTACCTCACAGGGCATGTGGCCTTCAACTGGGGCCCTTGGCTAGCCCTTGGGTTTCTTCAGGAAAGGAACTCAGTTCCCCATTGGCCTAGCCCACTGGAGGTCAGATGGCAAGTGAACCAGATGACATGATCCATCTACACAGGTCCACCTTCTGTGGGGGACACAAGGCCGGTGAGAGAAAGGGGAGCATGTGGCTCTGGAGGAGAAGGGAGGTGTCCAGTGCCAGGGGAAATGGGATATCACTTGGAACTTACATTACCCAGTGACCTAAACCGGGGTGCTGTTTCTGCCACAAAGGTGCTTTGGGTTTATTTGAGGTGATCAAAAATAAATTTATGAAAATATAATGAGCAATAGATAAAACTGGATAAAAGTAATACAAATGGCATATATCCATACATATTTGAGAACAGAGGAGATTGCTTCTACTTTGGAAGATGAGGAGAAATTTCATTGAGTAAGTATACTTGAATCTGGGTTTAAGGAATAGATAGACTGTTAATCGCTAGGTAGGAAGACATCAAGGAATATAAACTGTTATGGGTCACACTGCACAGATGAGAGATGTTTTAGGACCAAGGTAGTGATTAGGTACTGTCCTCCTTTTAGAACATGGCTTGAAATTAAAAATAAACCTACTCTCTTCTAAACTCCCACTGAGTATAGAAATGACATCTGTGTTACCTCACTTTCTTCCTTCCTCCCTCTTTTCCTTCCCCCCTGTACCCATTACCTTTGTGCATTTCATCAAACATATACGGAACATCTGCAGCTCGCATAGTTGCAGTGAGTAAGCATTAAGTCACTGCATCGAACAAGTCCATATTCCCCTCAGTTGGGAGTTGAGTTTCAATTTCAGTATTCCGGAGAATTTCTCTGTCATTCAACAGGGTAATAATAGGCAATACTTATTGAACATTTGTCGTATGCCAGACACTAGAGACTTTTTCTTATGAAGAATGAATGAATGTTTGTATAATATGTCAAATACACTCTACTGTTATGTATATCTAAAAAGAAGAAATAATTTCTTAAAGAAAAAGAATGAATGAAAAACTTCAGGAATTACTGAAATGATCTTCCATATTTTGGCCCCACAAAGCTGGGTTTGATTGTTTTAAAAGTGCTCATTTGCTCAAATAGTAACTTGACTGAGCAATTTACTGCACTTCAAGTGTGAATGAGGTTTCAATTTTGCATAAATGATGGATGAAGAACACTTTCTCAGTGAGAGACCCATGGCAATTCAGTGTGGGTCCAGTGTTATTTTCTTTCATTTAGTGGAAGTCTTTCTTTCTCTTCCTCCTTTCTGGGATTCCAGACCTCTTAATGGCAGGGACTGAGAGAGGCAGCTAGACAGAAGAAGTGACTAGTTTGGGGTCAGTTGAAGATGAAGTTGATGGGGGTAAAGCATTGGTCAGTTTCTCTCCAGAGACTATGATAAATTTGATTTTTTCTTATACTCAGACAGATGTTTCTTTAGTGGTGAGCTGTGATTTCTATTTCCCATATTGATAAATAAAAATTCATTTGGAAAACAGCTCTTCATAATACTTAATTAGCAATTTTGTGCTTTTCCTTTCTATTCTCTCTCTCTCTCTCTCTCTCATCTCTGGGAACTGAATTTCCCTCATGACTCCTAAATATTTTATTTTAACTTTAGGTTAGTTGAAAGAAATAAGTTATCTACAAAATAGTGGTGGCTATAGTGGGAAAGGTCAATATATTTTTCCTGCTTAACATATATGAATTATAGATTGGTCTCCTATGAAAGTTTTTCCTCAAGAATTGTCAACTTTCTTGGAAACAGTTTCATTTCTAGTCTTTTAAAATTTATTCATTAAACATAGCCCAAGTACCATCATAATATTTAAAGGAGAGTAATCATTGAACTTCAAATAAGATGTTATTACTGTGATTTTAAAATGATCTGACTGCATGTGTTTCACACATGAGAGAAAATGTTTGAAATTCACATTTTTATCACTAAAACTCTGGGTATTTGAGAATGTAAAGTTGTATTAGTATTAACTTTCTCATTTTAAAATTCCTCAGATTAATTTTGTTATCAAATACATACAGAGATGAAAGGTGTTGAGCAGAATCCTGGAGGGGCTGCCCATGACATGGGACATGAAGGACGAATGGTACTTGGAGTGGGTGGCAAGAACAGCAGGGAGGGCCTAGTTTCTAGAACACTCTCTTTGAGAAGGAGATGGGGAGAGAGGGAGCCAGGAAAAAGAAGAAAATGCAGGTTATAGTAATGGGGGTTGTGGACATAGATAGGCTTTTGCCTTGCCCCATCCTTAGAAAATAGTTCTCCCAGGGCTGTCACTGCAGTTTGAAGTTAAGCAGGCTTAGCAAGCCCTAGTGCAGCCGTGCCCTGCCAGACCCTGGAGAGAGCCCTAGGAAGCACTGCACCACAGCCTGGCGGTGGGGAGGGTCTCCAGGTTGTGTGCAGCCCCTCACTGACACAGCTGGGGATTGTCAGAGGCTCCCAGCCCTGACAGAAGAGACCAGAACCCTTGTTTTATGGTGAAAGTTGTGACTACTCAGAAACAAGTACCTGGAAGGGCAGAGCATTCCCGGTAATTAAAAAAGAAACTATAACTTCTTGTCAACCAGAAGGAGAAAAGTTTTTATTTCGACAAAGTTGAAGATATAATTCAGAGTTACCCCATAACCTCTGCCTCCATCTTATGCCTAAAGCCTCTGAGTTTTTGATATTGGTGAAGCAAGTACAGGTTGATGTAAGAAATGAAACAGAGCAGCCTTGCATAGCAAAGGAATGGAGTCCAGATAGCAGACATTTTGGGCCTGGATGGTTCAGCCTCTTGTGGTCAGATTTGTAACAATTAACAAAACCCCCATGGAAGAGAAAGATCTAGAGAGACGTCAATCCCAAGACCACTGAGGCCCCAAATTTGAGGATTTCAGTGTGCATACTGTCTTGCCATAAGGGGATGTCTGTGACCACTTATTCTCTGACTCACTACAGACCCCAGCATGTGTGGGACAACCTCAGGACTACCCAGCTCTTTGGGAGCTTGGTGGCCTTTGTATTTCTTAGGGGTTTTGATATCCAGCTGCATTCACAAGAGAAAGGATCTGGTGCACCTGGCAACTTTTGTCTTTTGTCAGAGATGAGGCCCCAGCGGAGAGGAAGATTGGAACCGGATGCTGACTACTTCCTTTCCAAGATAGTCACTCATATCTCAGCTCCAAGATTTGTTAGAAGGAACTTTGGTGTATGCAGTCAGATGCATTTGGGAAATGGGCAATGTTGTCCAACACAATAGCAAAAGAAGAAAGGAAGGAGAGATCTGTGCTGCAGACCAGAAGAGATTTTCTTTCCATAAGCAAATATAACATATAACTCCTTTGGGAGAAAACTATGTAATAGATTTGTCTGGATTCCAAAAACTTTTCTTGGAGCAAGATATAATGAAATGAAGGAATCTAGTCATTAACATTCCAGTGTGGTGTTGGTTCTCACAAGAAAAATATGAAGGGCTCTCATTTGCACCTCCTGCTACAAGAGAGTAACAGATACTGGACTTGTCCTCCCAGTATGAATGACATAAAACCAGACAGAATATACGAGACGACTACTTTCAGGTGCCGGACCTTAGACAGAGCAGGATTGCCATTTTTGAGGGAAGAGAAGCACCCATCATGAGCCCTTTGATTCAGGGTCCTTTTTTTATTGTGTCAAAATGAAGGAGAACCCAACAGGAGTGATGGTATTACTGGACTGAGAGATAGTGACTGGGCTTCACTGCTAAACTTTGTGGGTACAGGGTTGGAAAAAAGGAATTTGTCCTATGTGGGTGTTTATTACGGGTCATGGCCAGAGCTGGGCTGTACATATTCTGGCCAAGACTGAGATGCAACAGAGAATGCTGAGTGTGGGGTGAGAACTGACATAGAGAAACCACAGTTCATTCACTGTCAAGAGAGATTGGCATTCAACCACAGAGGTGGGTAGAATTCACTGACAGAACAATTTGGTCTTTTTTTTTTTTTTTTGGTGTTAAAGAAAGGCAATGCCCTAGGAATAAAGACTAAGCCTTCAAATAATTATCCTAAGGATAAAACACCAACTAACTATTCTAAAAAGACAACATAATTCAGGCTATTTACAATGTATCATATACTAAACATTTATGAGCTGGACATGGTGGCTGTGCATGCCTGTAATCCCAGCAATTTGTGAGGCTGAGGCAGGAGGATCACAAATTTGAGGCCAACCTCAGCGACTTAGCAAGACCCTCAGGAACTTAGCAAGACCTTATCTCAAAATAAAATTTAAAAGGGCAGGGCATGTAGTTCAATAGTAAAGTGTCCATGGGTTCAATCTCCAGTATCTGCTCCAAAAAAGAGATATGTAAATAGGAAGGACAATGTGAGCTCTCATCAAACACTGAGAAATAGATCCTAAGATGACACAAATTTTAGATTTAGCAGACAAGGACTTTAAAAATTGGCTATTGCAAATGTGTTGAAGGACTTAAAGGAAAGGATGGACCTAATGAAGGAAAATTTAGGAATATCAACAACAAAAAAAATAAAAACTATAAAAATTTTCTAAACGAAAACCCTATAAATGAAAAGCACGATATCTGAAATAAAAGTCTAATCTGAAGAACAGCATAAGTAATTGATGGAACAAGTAGATAAAGATAGAAATTTGAGCCAGTCTGTCCTCCACATGACATGGCTGGCATTTATAGAACCCTCTCTCCAATGCTTGCATCCCATTTATTGTTTTCAAGAACACATGAAATGTTCAATACCACAAATCACATGCTAGGCCATAAAAAGGACTGAACATGTTTAAATTGTTGAAGTCAGAAACTACATTCTTTGACCACAATGGAATTAAATTAGACATCAGCAACAACAGGATTTCTAGCAAAAAGAATCCAAATGTTGCAAATAAAGCAATACTATTTTAAATAATCTATCACTCAAAAAAAGAATTGAAAAGTCAATTTGGAAATATTTTGAATTTAGTAATAACAAATATATATTAAAATTTTGTGGGATACAGTTGAAACAATTATTAGAGGTAAATGCATTATTTTTTACATTTTTATTAGAAAAGAAGAAAGATGTAAGAAAGAACAAGGTAGTAGATTATAGGAAGGAATTACAAAGAGAAAATTCCACAAAGAACAATAAAAATTAGAAAAATTACCATAGGAAAGTTTTTAGAAAATATCAATTAAGTCAATAAATCCATGGGAAAAAGTGTTCTAGATAAAAGGAGAAAGAAAATGAATTATCGATAGCAGGGATGAAAGTGAGGATAGAATATAGTTGCAGACCTTACATACATTGAAAAGATATTATGCAAAATTTCTTCCAATAAATTTAATAACTTACATGAAGTGGACAAATAACCAACTTTATAAAACTGGCACAAGCAGAAAAATCCCAATAGCTCTTTATCTACTTGAGAATAGAGTTTAAAATGATTACCCATCTTTCTTCCTCAAAATATCAGTCTCACATGGTTTTACTTGTGGATTCGATCATATATTCAAGAAAGAATTAATGTCAATCTGTGTTAGACAGATTTGCATTACTGTTACAAAATACCTGAGATGATCAACTTATAAGGAGGAAAGGTTTCTTTTAGCATAGAACTGTGGTGGTTTTAGTCCTGTTCCTTTGGGGCCTTTGGTGAGGCAGCACATCATGCATCATGGTGGGAGTGTATGATGGAGGAATCTGTTTATGTCATGGCAGCCAGGAAGTTAAAAAAGAAAATATAATAATGAAGGAGAAGGTACAGGTCCTAATATCTCCTTCAGGGTTATGCTCCCAATGACCTAACTTCCTCCCATTAGACACCATCTCTTAAAGGTTCCACTAGCTTCCAATAACTCTACAGGTTGGGCACCAAGCCTTTAATACTTGGAGGATACTTGCCGCAGTCTGGCTGGGCACAAAATCACGAGCCACTCAAGCAGGAACAAACTTTATTTCCAAAACTCCTGGGAATGCCACACAGGTGGCCTTCTCCCGGGACACACTACACCAACAGGAAATCCCTCCTCCGGAATTCCCTCCTACCTCACTTCCCCAACCAATGGGAACTCTCTGGGAGTCTAGCGAGAGCTCCAAAGTAGGCAGGCAGCAGGGGTCTAATCTCCAATTGAATGAACATCTTAACATAATCATTATCATCTCAATGGCTTGCTGGGGTCACCTTTCAACCAAAAATGCCATGCATCATTCCTACTTGGCTATGGCTCTCAGCAGATACTTATTCAAATTGCAGCATAATCTCACACAAACTCAGAAAATACAAAGCAGGGGAATGTCTCCCAATGTCTCTTATGAGGTCAGGATAATCCTGACACCAAAACTTGATCAAAACATTATGAGTGAATGGGTAGTTTTTCTAATTTCTCTTTCAGAAATTAGAAATGTATAGAAATGCATTTGAATGATTTTATATCCTGCCATTTTGCTGAATTCATTTATTAATTCTAGAAGTTTTCTGGTGGAGTTTTTTTGGATCCAGAATTATGTTGTCAGCAAGTAGTGATAGTTTGAGTTCTTCTTTTCCTATTCATATCCCTTTTATTTCTTTTATCTGTTTAATTACTCTGGCTAGAGTTTCAAGAACAATGTTGAATAGAAGTGGTGAGAGAGGGGACCCCTGTAATATTTGGGAATCAATTTAACAAAATATGTGAGATATATATATATATATATATATATATATATATATATATATATATATATATATATAAAACTACAGAACACTAAAGAAATTGAAGAAGACATTTAAAAGATGGAAAGATATCCTATATTCTTGTATAGGCAGAATTAATATTATCAAAATGACCATGCTACCCAAAGAACTGTACAAATTTAATGCAATTCCAATTAAAATCCCAACAACATTTCTCATAGAAGTAGAAAAAGCAATCATGAAATTTATTGGGAAATATAAGAGACCCAGAATAGCCAATGCAATCCTTAGCAAGAAGAGTAAAGCAGGAGGCCTGACAATAGGAGACCTTAAACTAGACTACAGAGCTATGGTAATAAAAAGGTAGGTATTGGCACTATAGACATGTAGACCAATGGTCTTCATCATCACCTAATCAGATTAGGTCCTGACTTCTGTAACAAGACTCCTAAAGCACAAGAAAAAAAAGTCAAGAATTAATAAATGAGATGGATTCAAACTACAAAGCTTCTTCTCAGCAAAGGAAACAATCAATGATATGAAGAGAGAGCCCACAAAGTGGGAGAACATCTTTACTACACACACATCAGATAGAGCACTAATTTCCAGTATATATAAAGAACTCAAAAAACTCAATCAATAAAGGGCCTAAGGAAATGAACAGACAGTTCACAGAAGAAGATATACAATCGATCAACAAATGTATGAAAAAATGTTCAGCTTCACTAGTAATTAGAGAAATATAAATCAAAACTACTCTAAAGTTTCATCTCACTCCAGTCAGAATGGCAATTATCAAGAATACAAGCAACAATAAAGGTTGGCAAGGATGTGAGGAAAAGGGCACACTCATATGTTGCTGGTGGGACTGCAAATTGGTGCAACCACTATGGAAAGCAGTATGGGATGCGTTAAAAAACTTGGAATGGAACCACCATTTGACCCAGCTATCCCACTCTTCTGTCTATACTCAGAGGACTTAAAATCACCATATTAGAGTGACGCAGCCACATCAATGTTTATAACAGCCCAATTCAAATAGCTAAACTGTGGAACCAACCTAAATGTCCTTCAGTAGATGAATGGATAAAGAAACTGTGGTATATACACACAATGGTTATTACTCAGCATTAAAAGAGAATGAAATCATGGCATTTGCAGGTAAGTAGATGGAGTTGGAGAATATAATACTAAGTGAAGTGAGCCAATTCCAAAAAAACAAAGACCAAATGTTCTCCCTGGTAAGTGGACACTGATCCATAATGTGGAAGGAGGGGATGGGAAGAATGGAGGAACTTTGGACAAAGGGGAAGAAGGGGAGGGGAGGGGACATGGTGGTACGAAAGATAATGGAATGAGACGGACATCATTACCCTATGTACACGTATGACCCATATATGATATAATTCTGCATCATATACCACCAGAGAAATGAATTGCTGTGCTCCATTTGTGTACAATGAACCAAAATGCATTCTGCTGTCATGTATAACTAATTAGAACAAATAAAAAAATATGTTGGACAAAAGCCGACAAAAACCAGAAAAAAAAACATTATAAGTAAACAAAATGGTGATTCATCCGTATCTATCATAAACAAAAATCCTCAACAAAATATTAGGAAATCAAATTCAACAGTCTATGAAAGGATAATAAAATCAAATTGGTTTATTCCAGGAATACAAGGTGATTTAATGTTAGAAAACAATGTAAATCAGAAACATAACACAAAAAAGGAAAATACATATGATTATCTAAATTAGTGCAGAAAAATCATTTTTAAAAAATCAACACTTATTCAGGCCTAAAAACCAATTAAAACAAACAGCTGTCAATGAACTGGAAAAGGATCTAGTAAGGGCATCTACAGAAAATTTAGCCTTAACTTCATAATGAGTTCTTTCCTTCTGAGATAGGAAAATGGTATAAGTGATTTTTTTTTCTCACCACTTCTATTGTGTAGATCTCTATCAGAACAGTAAGGCAAGGAAATGAAATGAAGTGCAAAATATTGGAAAGGATGCAATAAAATAGCCTTTATTCACAGACCAACATGATTAGTGGTGTTAAAAACCCTAATTTAAGTACTTTATCATAATTTACTAAAAAGTTAGTTTAGTAAGATATCCCAAGCAATTTTTCCTATGTATTAACAATAAAAAGTGGTCAACAAATTTAAAAACTTTCAATTTTTAGATAGCTTCAAATATAAGCTATTTAAGAATAAATTCAATAAAATGCATTTAGGACCTGTACTCTGAAAAATGGCGAAGCTTTTTCTGAGAGACAATGAAGATCTAAATAAATGGAGAAATATATAATGCATTAGTGTACTTAATATATTTAGAATGCATCTTCTTTCCAAGTTGATCTATAGCTTGATCACAGTCCCTGTCCAACATTCCTAGCAGGCTTATTTTATAAAAGTTGCATACTGATTCTAAAATCTATATGGTAATATGGTGGATCTAGAATATCCAAGCAGGGAAAAAGTTTGGGGACTGGCTCTGTTTGATTAAAGACTTAGTATAAAGCACTGGTTATCAAAAGAGTGCAGTGTTATCATTAAGAAAGCTAGATAAGAAAGACATCCTCTGAATTGGTTTTGTACAAAGGTACCCATGGTACCTTTCAATGGTAAAAAGAAAGTATTTTTGATAAATCACTGGGAATGATTTGGAGATCTTTTTGCAGAAATAACTTGACCACAATCCCACACCATAGACAAAAATCAATCGGAGTTTGCTTGTAGACCTAAAGATAAAACTAAAACTTCAGAGTTTCTAGAACAAAACACAGGAGTATCGCTGTGCACTCTTGAAGTAGGAAAATCTTTCAGAGAGGAGACAAAAAGCCCAAAACATAAAAGAAAAAATACTCTAGCAATTTTGGGAGAAAGTATTTGGTAACTGCTTAGAAAAGTTAATACACCTATGATGTGCAATTCCTCTCCTAAATGTTTGCCCCCCAAAAAAATGGAAAGATGAGCTGGGCGTGCTGGTGCACACCTGTAATCCCGGGAACTTGGTAGACTGAGGCAGAAGGATCACAAGTTCGATGCCAGCCTCAGTAACTTAGCCAAGCACTAAGCAACACAGTGAGACCCTGTCTCAAAATAAAAAGAGCTGAGGATGTGGCTCAGTGGTTAAGCACCCCTGGAGGAAAGCTCCAGTACAAACAAAAAACCAAACACTAAAAAACAAGTAAAAGAATATTCGTAGAAGCCTCACTAATAAGAGCCTCAAACAGGATAAAGACAGATGTTCATGATGACTGGATAAATAAATTATGGCCTTCAGAGCTAATAGAATACCATTCAGCAGCATAGAAAACATGAACTTCTGTGACATGAAACAACATGGATGAATCTCAAAAACTTTATGCTGAGTAAAAGAAAACAGAAGTGAAAAAACACACATGTGATTTTATTGATGTGATTTTAAGAATTAGCAAAATTAATCTATGATAATAGAAAATAGAACCGGAGTTGCTTATGGTGTATGGAGGTAGTGACTGAGAGCAAGAATGAAGACCATTTCTGGGGTGGTTGAAATGTTCCATATTTTGATTGGTGTGTTGATTACATGCACACACACACACACATATATCTATGTATAGATACATACATTGGTCAAAATCTGTCTAACTAGTTGTACCTTAAGATGAATGCAAAACTCTAATATAAATTTTACTTTAATAAAATGAAGCAGCAATGCTTGGGCTAAGAGAATGGACTTCTTGCTTTTCTAGAGCTGTGTGCAGTTGAGAGATCACAAGTTGGGACCCCAGAGGGGGAGGGCAGAGAGCCATGCGGTAGCCATGCATGTAAAGGAGTGGTGTGAGTGTGAGAGAAACCCAGCTTGGAGGGGGGGGGGGTTTGTAACTACCATGAATATGAAACTTTGGCAGAAAGGGGAAAATATCTAAGCAATGTTGAAAAGAGTTATGTTTGTTTGAAGCAATGCATAGACTCTTATCCTTTTAAGGAAACCTGAAGTGAATAGCTCCATTATTATTGGTTTTTGGAGTCCATTTGTGTTGCTTTCCAGAAGTGCCGCCATACTTAGGAGTACAGGCATATGTGGTGGGGGGCAGGGTACTAAGGAGTATAGTATTGATTTCTGTTCTCTTGGGTGAGAAGGGCCTTTGAAAGAACTCCTTCAAAGTCCTAAAATTACCTAACAAAAGAGTTGGTTTGGAAAGTCTAGTTAGTCACTTTTAAAGGAAACCTTACCCATATTTTATAAAGTGAAAAATCCTGTTGATTTTTCCACGAATTACTTGTGGAGGGTGAAACGCCCTCTGGATTTATGTGCTCTTGCAACTTGTTCAGAGCCACTTGGAATTCCCTCTCTATTCCTGTGCTCCCAGAGGGAACCTTAGGCTTCTTTTCACTGTTCTGAAACAGCTTGGAGCTATGAAAACCTCAGCAGAACCCTCTGGGCACAGCTGCACAGTACTTAGTCAATTGTTAATTCCACCAAAGAGGAACATTGGTTATGGACTCAGCTTCAGTGGAGGGATCCCTTTGCCACCAACTCCCTCTGCTGGCCTTGAAATTGCATCTTACTACGAAACCCTTTCTCCCTCAAATATGATCTTTTCCCCTTCTTTGACTATTAAAGATAGCAACTCCGAACCAAAAAAAAAAAAAAAATGATGCTTAGTTATGAATAAGCACTTAGTGAAACTTGATCACTCACAGCTCTCATTGGCCTTCCCCTCTTCCTCCGTCACCTACCCTAACGCCAGCCCTTCCATTGTCACACTTGTGGTTCAGTAGTTTTGAACCACCACGCCTCAACACATCATTACTGGGGTCAGCAATGAGGCATTATCTCAAACGCCATGTTCTTTCTTTTTTTCCACTAAATGCAGAGTATTTAAAATATGTATTTCCATAAAGTGTTCCTAACTATGAACAGATTTGTGCTCACAAGTTTTTCATATTTTTTGGCAGATTTTAAGATGAAAATCTTGCATGCCATCTGATTTGAAGCAACGATGAAAAGCAAAGGGGGGAAAGGTTGGGTAGGTAAACGTTGAACTGTTCTTAGCAGTTCTGGGAATGATACCATATTTTAAAATCAATCCAGAATGGAAAATGGAAGTTGCTTTCAGGCATGACGGTCCAGCATTTATAGCTCAGTTTCTGTTTCCAGTCCTCCCAGAAGACAGATATCATGAAATAGTTTATGAAACTCCAAAACTTGTCTTAAGATGATGTTTTTGGAGAGATACGGGAAAAAGAACTGCACCCCCACCCCCACCGTCCAATACAGAGGACTCACGCTGATAGGTCTGTTTCCTATTCTTCTTTGACCTAGAGAAAGGGAGGTATAAGTGGGGAGTTGATGATGTTGAAGAGATTGTCAAGGGTTAGATATGAAATATTCTCCATAAGCTCATGCATGAGACAATATAAGAAAGCCTAGAGGTGAAATGATTGGGTTATGAGAGCCGTAACCTAATCAGTGCATTCATCTACTCGAATGGATTGACTAGGGGGTAACTGTAGACAGGTGAGTTGTGGCTGGAAAAGGTGTATCACTGGGGGTATTTGGGGTCACTGGGGGTTTATATTTTGTCCCTGGTGAGCAGAGCTCTCTCTGTTTCCTGGTGGCCATGTTCTGAGCTGCTTTCTTTCCCTCCACATTCTTCTTCCACCATGTTCTGCCTCACCTTGGGCTTAAAGCAGGGAGTTGGCCATCTGTGGACTGACACCTCTAAAACTATGAGCCAGATAAACTTTTCCTCCTCTAAAATCGTTCTTGTCTTGGTCACAGCACCAAGAAAAACTTATTAAAACAGAGATACTGTCTTTTTTTTTTTTTTTTTTGATACTGTCTTTTTAGAGCCTCTGCCAAAGGTCTGAGATATGTAGACCTATAATGAATGAATGTTCTTTATTTAATAGAGTGACATAAAGAGTTTTGGGGTAAACATGTTTGGATTCAGACCTTAATTTTGGGTAGGAAGGGGAATTACACATTTCTATGTAGTCAATTAATGTGCCTTTTGTAATGTGCCCCAGGGCTCACAGTCCGTTTAGGGGAGCGTCCTATTTGAAAGCTCACTGGGATGGGAACGACTGAGAAGATCAGTATCATGGGGATAGCTTTATAAAGGAGTCTGATAACATTTATTTTTCCAAAAATTACTCAGAAACCTTAGAAGTTACTCTGGATCATTGGAGACATGCCTTATTGCTGGCTCCCAGAATGAGGTGTTGAGATGTGGTGGGTGAGAACTCGGAATCACATGGCGTGGACAGAGGAAGAGCTGGAGTGGGATGGACAGAGGCAGGGGGTGGGGAAAAATGACAACTGAGAATAATAATAATAATCCAGCTTCACTCAGCGCTCAATACATGTCAGGCCTCGGGCACTCTTTGTGCCTTATTGTATTGTATCTTCATGGCAACCCTGGGTAGTGACCATTACTCCCATTTGACATGATTTGTAAATGGTGGATACAGGACTCAAACTTACGTCTGGCACCCATATTCTTAAAGGCACAGAGAACATTCCTATACATAATTCTTTTTTTAAAAAAAAAACATTATTTTTTTTAGTTGTAGATGGACACAATACCTCTATTTTATTTATATATTTTTATAAGGTGCTGAGGATCCAACCCCGTGCCTCACATGTGCTAGGCAAGCACTCCACCACTGAGCTACAACCCTAGCCCCCTATATACATAATTCTTTATTTGAATGGAATTAAAATCAAATCAACAAAAACCCATTAGTCATGGTTTAAGGCCTAGTGCAGATATAAATTTAGAATTCTTTTTTTTTTTAAGATAGGAGATAGACCTGAATCAGATGGAATTTCTCCTCCTCAAAGCAAAAAACAATACCCAAAGCATAACTACTTCTACTCGCACCCCTAAATCTTCTTTGTCTTACCTTGATCCACTCATAAGCATCATCGTTTATGTCTTCAGTCTCTCCTCTCAGTACCTGTTGTTGTTTTTCTTTCCCCCTTCAGGTTTGCTCTGCTTAGTCCAGAGATGTGAATATTCTGAGATGATGTGTTAGGTGTCCATTATTCATTTTGGCAAGGAAAGAGACAAAAGAGAAAGCTCATTCTAAGCTACTCCATCCATCTCCTCATTTTGAAAAACTGATATGGTAAAAGCAGCACTTCTGAATCCATTGGCAAATGTGACATCTGCATCTCAGGAAATGGTATTTTTAAAATGAAATCACATGTGAAAAGCAAATCCTTTGTCTATGTTTGAAAGAGTTAATTGTGGAATGTGCAAAAACCCATAGTTAGACACAGTGAGAATTAAGGAGTGGGGGAAACAGATGCCAAGAAAGAGGGGACACAGGGGACATCACCATGTAGTTAAAAGGTTGTCATAGTTTTGTGAAAAAGCAAGTAATATTTGGTAAGAGGCATAAAAAGTATGAGTGTACTGTTTTTATTTTAATGATACGATATTTTATTGAAATTAAACCCATATCCTAATTGGGACCAATTTCAAAAAGTACAAATGAACTCTCTCCTTGACCGTAGAATAGATATCCTAGACCTAGACAACCCATATTTCAAACTTTTGGCTTAATTTGTAAAGGAAATTGAAAAGAGAAAGAGAGAAAATAACCAGACAATAAGTCCTAGCCCAAATGGTATATGTGGATTAATCAGGATTTAAAAAAATATGTAAAAATCTTTTTACCTAATAAATATTTGCTCACATAACTGTATTTGTCCCTTCCCTATTCTAACTTTTACAGACTTTCCGGCGTCATTAGAATTACGTGCATATTTCACTCTTCATTCTACTTCATGTGTAATGTCCTTTCTGCCATTTGCTAATACCACTCCCTGTCTCTTCCACTCCCCATGGACGTACCTAGAGAGTCACAGCTCATTGTTTGGCTCAGCCCGTTAATCGCACCAATGATGCTGCCTTCTTCTTTTAGGCTATTTAATTCCCAATAGTTCCTTTCGATCCTGTTTGAAGAAATGATGGCAGAAGGGTTTCAGACATACAAATAAATCATATATGGAATGTTCAGTATTAGAATAATACAGGGAAGAGACTATGGGAATAGAGAGGAAGAGAAGATTACTTCAGCTGAGGACATCAGGGACGGCTTGTTGGAGAGGCGGCAATTGCCCCTCATCTTCAAATATATGAATTATGAGTCAGATTTAATCATAGTGAAGTGAAGGGGGAAGGAAATTCCATGCAGAGAAGATACCTTGAGGCAAAGGCTGGAGCGGGAACTGTGTGAAACAGTGGATTGTGCATTTTGACAGGAATACAGGTGTTACAAATGAAATAAGAGGAAATAGGCTATAAGGAGGGTAGGTGGGTTGGGATACCATCAAACCTTTGAGTGCAGAGTATTGGCATTGGGAGCTCCATAAACTCTTTTTCCTTCCTGAGTTCAAAGCCAGTCCAGAGATCTCAAGTGTTAAGAAATTGGAATTATAATGGTATCAAGATTACTATAAAATTGGAATAGAGGATGTGCTTTTATATTGGTGGCCAAGTGGACCGGCTGAACCTCACACCTAATTAGATAGAATTATCAAACAGGCATGGGAAGCACTGGCCAACAGAGAGCCTCTTCAACTTGGGCAGACCCCACAGGACAGCCAGCAGGAATTATTCTGTTCTTCTCTCTCTCCCCCTCCCTCCCTCCCTCCTTCCTTCCTTTGTACTTTCTTTCCTTCCATATTTACTGAGTTCTTAGTATGTACCAGGTACTCTTTTATGTGCTGAGGAGAAAGTATTGAACACGACATAGAATTTATACTTTAGAAAGAACTGAAGTATGCTTAAGTCAGACTGAATCTTAAACAATCCCAGAAAGGCCTCAGCCTATTTATGCTCAATTTCTTCTCCCTAAATCAGGACGCTCTGTAGAACTACAAAAATGACAAATGTTTACCTCACCCAATTTTCTAACCTATAAAATGGTAATAAGAATTCTTTCCTCGAATAACTCCTCGATTTTGTAAGCAGGACGAAAGCGTGTGGAGGATGTTAGCACACGATTCGCAGCATAAAGAGAAGTCTAGTCAATAAACCAGAGTATTTCTGCTTCTGTGCTCTTTCCTGTTCTTATTTAGCAACTCTTATTACCATAATTCCTCTTTGTCTTCTAATTCATTATTTCACTTGCTTTCTTGTCTGCTTTTTTCTATTAAGGATTTTTGAGCCCTTTCCAAGAAAACCCACCCCTGAGTTTCTTTATATAATAGTTTTATAGCTACTCGGCATTGGAAAGAAAATTTGCTTGTGCTTTGGAAATGCTTTAACTCATCATTTAAATTTAATGAGGCCTGGGGGTATAGCTCAGTGGTATACTTGCTTAGCTTGCCTGAAATCCTGGATTTCATTCCCAGCACCAAAAAAAAAAAAAAAAAAAAATAGATTTATGAATTTGGTGAGCATCTCAATTTACAAATAGAACTTGGTCAATACAAAGGATTTATTCCTGGAATTTATTTATTAGGTGCCTGTGTTGGACTAGACACCCTGCGGGGCAGTGGAACTAGCCATGAATGAAGCAAGATGGTCTGTCCTTGCTAAGATTATAGGCACACAAGAGCAGTGGTCAGGCAATCCAGGGGACTGTGGATAAGTGGGAAGATCTGCTGTGGGGAAATATTGTTTAAGGATTTTCACCAGGGTCTCTTAGATGGCATTCATTATGCCCAGAACCCTCAGCTGGCCTAGATGTTTTATCAGATTATCAAGGTGTGATGTGATGAAGCAAGAGATAAGAATTTTGGATTTAAATGAATATAGATTATGACCAAAATATAGAAAAAATATGTGGTATTCATATTTAATGCTGTTATTTTAATAATGTCCTTCATGATACAAATTTGCTAAATTCTTTTTCCTAATTGCTAAGCATTGCTCTTTCAGCTTTACACACATTATCTCATTTAAAACTCAAAATGGACCCAAGAAGAAGAGTGGAAAAGTCTAATGGTTGTCTTCCCAACAGTCTGACCTTCTTCCTTCATCTTCCTCCAAATGGACATATTTTTCTTGGCTCCTTTTCAGTCCTTCCATTTAGAACAAATCATAGTGATCTACTTTGCCTGGCCAAATAATTGATGGTTCTGGGCAGGCCATACGACTCTGAGACTTAAAGTAAATGCTGGTAGGAATTTCTGGAAAGCGTATTTTTTCTCTTAAAAATGGATGCAAAGTAATTATGTTCTTTCTGCCTTTGGATATTGCCATTGGCAAGGGGTGTGCGGTGCCACAGTACACGAAGTTAGCCCAATGTGATGACCATCTCTAAGAGAACAAGCAGCCAATGTACCAACATGGTCAGGGAGTGGAAGCGGTGAAACATGAAGGATCTAGAACCTTGGTGGGTTTACCAAGCTACTTCAATTAACCAGTCCTAAAACTGCCATCTCCCCCAGATGTCTTGAGAAGTGAGATAATAAAAGCCCACATTGTTTAAAACACATTGGTTGGGTTTTCTGTGACTTGTAACTGCAAGCATGCCGAAAGATGTGTGATTTCTTTTTATAAAACTGAAGCACATTCATTGATGTTAAGTTACTGCCCAGTATTACATAGCTGCACGGGAGAGCTAGGGTTCAGATTCAGTCTGGTTCCTGAACCTGTTTTTCCAAGCTGTAATGTGCACTGACCTTGGCATTTCAATTCTGCATGGATGGAACAGTGATGGTTTTAGTATTGTTGTATTCCATTCCGGAGTCACATACTGATGGTGCTGAGGCCTTCTTGGATTCTGCCCCTCACTGGTAATAGTTATGGAGCAGCAAAAAATTATGGAGGAGCAGGGGAGAAGTATGAGTAGGCTCTTTCCCATCAGCCCTTTATCTGTGACTGCAGATTTGACAGGGAATCAATTCAATGGATGGGTATAATTTTATTTTTTTTGTCAAGTGTGTTTTTAACTACGTAATAAATCTTACTTAGATTGATACTTAAATTTTGAAGTATGGATGTTTCTGAGACTGAGGAATTAACCCATATGTGGACTAGTATGTATAGTTCTATAAAAGTGATTGTACTGGGGAAGGGTAGGCAAGCCCTGCAACCCATGTTCCATGGTTAGATCTCTGCTCACTGTCTTCTTCAGGAAAGCAAAGTCACTAGAGTCTGTGATTCTGATGCTTTTGCAGGTGTGAAAAGTGAAGTAAATTGTAGTTTGCATTGGAACTCACAGACCTTCATTTCTATTGTTGACTGACTTACCTGGCCTTCCTGTATTTGTCTTTTTCATTAGGATTTTTCAGACCTACCAATTCTCTTTTGAGTTTAGAGTGCATCTGTCCATGTTTATATCTGGGAATACATCATTCAAATAGAGAAGGCCTCTGGGCATACATTTCCAGTAGCTTCTTTTTTTTTTTTAATTTACAAAACATATATAGGAGAGATACAAGCAAAAGATAAAGCTAAATGATTCTAATTTATGATACTCATTCCCAAATTTGAAGGACATGCTTAAGCATGAATCTTTGGGGGAAAAAAATACAATGAGTTGCCCTCTCTAGATTTTTACAAGTGTTTCAGGGTATCCTTTGTGGTTAGAATGGGGAGACGGTGACCCTTAAAATCATACAACGTGATACACACACACACCACATACACACACATATTCTCCATAATTTTACCCCAGAGAGAACACTTGTTAGTAGTTGGGGGTATATTATTATTCAGATTTTTATTTTTCTGGAAATAGCAGAATTTATATAACTCTACACTGTGGACTTCTATCTTGAGTTAGGATGTTGGTCAGAAGGCCATGAGCTTCACCTTTTAGTAGATGGGGTGTACCATGTGGCCCATCCCCTTCTCTTCTGCTCTCAAGTGAAGGAACACCCGTGATGGCAAGGAGAGCAGTATCTGGTCTGTTCCTCTGCTGGGGAACACGCAGAGCCCCAAGTCACTAGTCCCTTTGGGTTGCTGCAGTACAACATATGGCCTCAAGAGGAGTTGAGCGATGGGTCTGTCTTTTTGGTCTGTCCTTGGTGCTAGACTTTTCTACCCATTTACATATGGGCACTGATTTGCAGAAGCATTCCTTTGCTTCACTCTTTTAAACCCTTTCTCTTTTCCTTCAGCATTTTGTCTCTTCCTGCTGGCTCGACATCAGTGATTCTCTGATCTGCCTGTTTGGGGGTCTAGAGCATAGGAGAACTGATTCTAGTGCTGAAGTAGAAGAAGGACTTGATCTGCCTTGGACAGCATGGAGTACCCAAGAAATGCTCAGCCATTTCTCTATGAGGTGGGGTGGAGGAAGCACAGCACTCACTGTGTGCTAGAGTCCTTGTCACTTGAGGATCAATATACTCTGCTTAATTTGTGAGGCACTATGCTCAGAAGGAAAGATCACTTTACCACATATAATATGTTCTAGGTTTAAAAGTTTGATTTTGCCGAACCTATTTTACAACTTTTGTTCTTTACATCTTTGTTATTTTTCTGAGTGTGTACAGTTAGATTTGCTTTGTTCTTTCTAACACACCTATACTATACCATTGTATTGCTATAAAATTGGTTAATCCATTAAAAAATATTTTTAGTTGTAGAAGGACAAAATACCTTTATTTTGTTTGTTTATTTATATGTGGTGCTGAGGATTGAACACAGGACCTCACACATACAAGGCCACAACCCCAGTCCTGGCTAAATCCATTCGGATAGACCCTTTTATTGTTTCTAATTTTTTACTGGAAAATGAGAAAGTTTAATAACACTAAACTTGATCAAAATTTTCATCTTTCCCAATATGAAAAATAAAATTAAAAAGTCTGAGCTAGAGTATAATTATTATTGAAGTCCAATGCCTTTTAATATGTGTTTAATTGCTTGTATTTATCTCACTTGATCTCTCAGCATCATTCTGTAACTCTCGCATGCTAGGCATAACTACTCCACAATTGGTTCTGCTGAGAAAATTTTCTCAAGGCTAGGAGAAAGAGTAGAAGGAAAAATTTCAGTTCCTTTCCTTGAGCCACACAGGGTAAGTGGAGTTTCCATTATATTAGAAATGAGTGAGAGGGGAGTGATTTTCTGCAGTGAGTGAGGAGAACCCAAAAGTTGTACTTTGGCCATGTTAAATGTGAAATGCCCATGAAACAACTCTAGTGGGCACATCATAGGGGCCCTTCCACATGTGAATCTGGAGCCCACAGAAATGATGCATGCTGGAGGTATGTTGTCCAGGCTTCCCTCATATGGAAGATATTTAAAATCATTAGACTGGATGAGCTCACTAAAGCAGAGAGTGAAAAAAGAGAAAAGAAGACATTTACACAGCAGTTTGGAAGCACTAATGTCTATGTGTTCGAGCCATATATGAAAATTAATCCCTTGGTGAAATCTTAGAGGTAAGAAGAAAGAATAAAAATGAGGTATCAGCTTTTATAAGTCTGTTTCTTTTGCCAGATCTCTGAGAAGGTCCATACTGGCCAACAAATTTATATCTGAGCTTCAGGGAAATAAAAACCTTGAATGAAATATTTAGTTAAAATCCTCTCATGAATTTGCTTGTCATGTAAGGATTTACAGTATTAGACATTATGCATGTATGTGGAAAACATAGTATTTATGATCCAAATTCATTCTTGGATAAACGGAATGTTTCTAATCATACAAGTCTTTTCATTTCCTGATATCTGTAAGAATGCTATGAAAGCATCCAGTTATGAATTGACTTGTTTTTGAAACATGTAGTTTCCCTTCGTTGTACTATTGTTTTGTAAAGAAGTGTAAAGTATTTGAAAACCATGGTTGTCTTGAATAATTCAAAAGGTTTTACTGTGATATTGTTTGCAAAAATAACAGAAGACAGCAGTGTGTGATAGATGATCGGATGAACCAGAGAAATCTGCTTGTGTTACAAACACTGTGTTAGTCAGCTTTGCATCTGTATGACAAAATATCTGGAAACACAACTTAGAGGATGAAAGATATATTTTGACTCAAATTTCAGGTTTCAGTCCACGGTTGGCTGATTTCGTTGCTAGTGAGCATCATGGTGATGAGTGTATGGAGGAGAAGAGCAGCATACCTCTTGACCACCAGGAGTGAGAGGGCCCCGGGGAGGGGGCGTGAGAGAATTTTAGCAGCTTTTTCGCTGCTATAACTACAAGACCCAACCAGAAAAATTGTAGGGGAGGAAAAGTTATTTGGGGTCTCCTGGGGTCAGAGGTCTCAGTCCATGGACATCTGGCTTAATTGTTTGGGGCAAAAGGTGAAGCTGAACATCATGGTGGAAGAGTGTGGTGGAAGGAAGTGGCTCTCATGATGATCAGGAGTAGAAAAGAGACCCCATTCACCAAATACAAAATATATACCCCAAAGACACATCCTGAATGACCCAATTCCTCCAGCCACATGCTACCTGCCTACAGTTCCCTCTCATTTAATCTCATCAGGGGATTAATTCACTGATTAGGTTGAGGCTCTCATAACCCAATCATTTCACCTCTAAATCTTCTTGCATTGCCTCACACATGAGCTTTTGGGGGAAACCTCACATCCAAACCATAACATAGAGATAGAGAGAGAGACAGATAGATGGAAGATGCAATCCTAGGGACATTCATGCAAGGACACCTTCTTCAACTAGTCCCACTTCCTACTGTTTCCATCACTTCCAGATAATGCCATCAAATTATTAATGCACTGTTTAGATCAGAGCCCTCATGGTCCAATCACATCCCCAAAGTTCCACCTCTGAACCTTGCTGCACTGGGGACCAGGCCTTCAATATGTGATCTTTTGGGAGCATTCCAGATCCAAACCATAATAAGCTCTGTTAATGCTAATAATAAACAGTTAAAAAGAGACTTTGAAACCACATAGTTAAAACTCATGAAAGTAGGAGTTGTAACTATTTTTTTAGATGTGAAGTGAAATATGACAGAGGTATAATTTGGGCTACTTTGTGTACATATGTATGCCTATGCGTGTGCATGTGTGTGTATTTATTACAAGTGATATTAAAGCAAGTTTTGAACATGAGTATTGAGCCAACCATTTACTTAAACTTGCTATATTATAATGTAGTATTTCTATCTCTTCTTTTGCCATGAGTTTATTAAGAATATCAACATCGGAGGTCTGTTCACTGAAATAAGTAAATAAGTCAAAGGCAAATGGTAGATTAGCCACTGGCAACCTAATTTTTAGTGCCATAAATATCAATTAATTGTTCTTCTAAAGATTACTGTCTTATCTATGGAGGAAAATTTGACATCATTAAAACAGCATTATTGGTGGAGAACTCTGGAAGAGCCTCCATGTGGCTCTTGGGGGCTGAGGAGACTTGTTCCTCTGACTTCAACTTGTTTGATCCATTTTAGCTTAGGTGCCTTAAAGGGAGTTTTTTATTTTCCAGTTTTTGATTTGTATGTGTGAGGGAGTTAAATTAGGTATTAGAAGAATCTTCACAAAAGAGGTATTGGATCATGTTTTAGATCATGTTTTCAGTTTTAGTCACTCCACGACACATAGTAGTAAAATGAAATTTTACAAAATAGAAAGTCATATGATAAAAATTTTACTCAGCACAAACACTTTAGCTAGGACTTAAAATTGAATGATTTGGGTCATTTTTAAAAAATTAACTTTTATTTTTATTGTAAGAGTAGAATGTAGAGGCATCAATGAATGGAGACCTTGGCTATAAGGGCAGTTCAAATATCTTGAATGAATCCCTAACTATCAGTAGATTTATTCACCAAAATTATATTAGTTTTGATTAACATGTATAAATTATAAATTTTATTATTTTATTAACATGTATATATTATACATATTAATGGGGTTCATTTGATATTTCAACACAGGTGTAGAGTGTGCACTGATCAAATCCAGCTTCCTATGCATCCTCTGATTTTCTAAGAATTTATTCCCCTGTTTTAGATCAGGGGTTGGTAAACAGTGGCATCTGGGCTGGAACCAGTTAGCCTACCTGTTTATGTACCACTTGTGAATTAAAAATGCTTTTTACATTTTTAAATACTGGGGCAGAGGGAAGCAATATTTCATGACAAGTGGAAATTAAATACAATTCAGATTTCAGTCTCCATAAATAATTATTTTACAATAGTTCATGACAAGGGAAAGTTAAATGAAATTCAGATTTTGCTCTCCATAAATAAAAATTTTATTGTAATTCTGCTTTTCATTTACAATAGTCTATGACTCTTTCATGGTAAAATGGCCAGGAGTGGGCAAACTTTTTCTATTAAGGGGCAGATGGTAAATATTTTAGGCCTGAGAGGCCCATACAGTATCTACTACAACTGTTCATCTCCTGCTTTATAAATGAATAATGCTGCTGAAGGTGCACCATCTAGCATGTTTGAGAACTTGGGTTTGATCCAGACCAAAAATAAAGAAACAAACAAAAAAGAGGATATTCCTGTAGACCCTGTGACTCCTACACATCCACACTCTGTAAGTGGGTGTTTGAGAAAGAGTTACTAAAGGTGCACGTAGAGTAGCTCTACAGAGAGATGGCAGATGCCTACCAATACCGGTTATACTTTGGTTCAACATTTTAAAAGCTCAGCTCTTTTTCATAATATTTTTTCTATGAAATTATTTCTTTGAAAATTTGAAAAAAAATAATGAAATAAAAACATTTTTAAAGAACCCCTTATTTCCCCCATTAGACTACTTAACTTTTCTTTAGTATTTTTGTTGTATACACTAGATTCTTTTGGCACAAATGAGATATTTTAAATACAATTTTTCAATTGTTCTTTTCTGTAAAACTGAACACATACTGTGGACCTTTTATTGTCTTTAAATACACAGTTTTCATGGCTACTTTGAATTCTGTCTCACGGATGAATTATAATTTATTTAAAAACTGTTTTATTGTTGAGTATTTGTACCCTAGAGTAAATAATACTATGTTGTGTCTTTTATACAGATATTTTACTTTGGATATTTCTTCATATATACTGAGATGAATAATTTTAGATTTGGGAGAATGTTTAACAGATGTATATGATTAAAAACAAAACTTTTTCCATATAGGCTATAAAAATGAGTGCATATTTGATTCATTTTTCTCACAATTTAATATATTATGGTTGCCAATTTGCAAGGCCACAAATGTTTTGTTTTTCATTAATTTGATTACCATTAAAGCAGCATATCTTAAATATATTTATTTTTCTGTGAATTGTCAGTTCATGTCCCTTGACTACTTTTTTGTATTGGGCAATTAGAACCATTTTTATTTTTAAAGGACATTAAGTTTTTGTATGTATTTGTTACAGATATCATACCTAATTTGCCATTAGATTTTTTTGTATATGATTATTTTTCAGAATGCAGAATTAAATGTTTGTTTTGTCTTTTTCCTTTGAGATTTTTGGCACTGTTTTAGGTTTTAAATCCCTTTTTGCCTTAAATTTTCTTTCGAGTATAAGGCCAGGCCAAATATATATTTGTGCTTGAAGTGATTTCATTATTTATATTTGACATATCTGTATAGAATTTATTTCAGGATAAGGTTAACAGCAAACTGGGTCCCCCCAGCCCCACCCACTGTACTTTGTCAATTTTTCTAGCATTTATGTTGATCCACTCACATTTCTCAGTGGTTTTCTTTGTAATATACAAAACTTGAGTTTTAAGGAGGATTTTTCTCAGATGCTACGTTGATGTGCTGCTGATCTGCCTGCTAATTCTTTGTGTAGATCATGCTGTTCTAATTGTTCAGTTTGTAACACTTCAGGGACAGCTCTTCTTCTCAATCCATTGGTTCAGGCTTCTTTTGGGGGGGAAGGGAGACAGGACAATAATTAAATAATAGGATTAGTGATTTCTAAATCTCATTCTTTAAGGCAATAAAAACATGTTATCACAAATTTTGGCTCTATCTTGAGAACATATATTCAAACTATTCATATAATAGTTGTAACAACTTCTCTGAGAATGCTTTTAAAAAGGTAAAACTAAAACACAGTTGCTTCCAACCTCTTAAGTCGGTCCATGTATCTTGAGATTTATTTCCTTCTTCTTCTTTTGCCTAGCTGATTTTAGTTGCAGTATTCTGGTGGTGTTAAAAACCATTATGTATTTTGATCTATGGTGATAAATCTCGGTTAATAAATTGTTTTAGGAATAAAAATTATTCTTCAGTGAGTGTTCCGTAAGTGTTGTGAAACATTTTGTTCTTTTGTGTTTTCTCTGTAGGTCAAATAGGCTGAATAGTCATGAAAATCACTCTTATGCACAATTACTCAATTCATTCTTTCATGCAACAAGCGTTTACAGCACCTCTCGCTGTGAAGCAGGCAACAGTGTTGTGGGTGCTAGAAATGCATCGGGGAGTGAGATAAGTGTAACATTTACCCTGGAGCTTAAATTCCAGTGAAGACATGTAGTTATCAGAAAAAAATAAAATAAAAATGAAAATATATAATTCAGTACAGAGATAAGTGCTCTGAGTATTATAAGGACTCTCAAGTTGCTTTTGCTAAAACACTGTCTTCACTTGGGCCTGCAAATGTTCAAAAAGAAATTGGCATCTCTGCCTCCATTTTACGTCTATCTTCTTTGCTCTGAGTCACTTTGGATTCTAGGAATAGCAGGTTTGATCAATAAGCATCTGTGATCAGTCAAAACTCCCTCCAAGGCAATAGCAACTTTCCCGCCTGAGTGGTCCTGAGCTAATGATCAACCAGACCACAGTTTGACAAAGATTGCTTAAGTGTGCCTATTTGTTCCTGTTGCCTATGTAGACTGGGAGTTCATGTCAGTGGCCCCTGAAGACAGGGATGGAAATCCTGGTACCTTTTATCTTCCTGGTATAGCTACACTGATTAAAGTTCCTTTCCTGCTTTTCACCATTCACTTTTTACATTTGGTTTTTCGGGCAAGTGGCTGGACCTGTTTGATTGAGATACCCAGAGTTGGGCTTTTGGCCTAGAACACGTGCAACTAAAGAAAAGCAAAACAGAATAAGAAGAAACCATTTGCTAGAGGTGAAAGGGAGATATTCATGTCCAGGGTCATCAGGATGGCCTGTGTGACTAGGTAGTATCTGTACCAAGACTTGAAAGAAATGAGAGAACAAGTTGTACTAATGTCTGAAAGGAAAGCCTTCCAGGCAGACAGAGCAGCAAAGATTCCAAGGTGCAAAGATTCCAAGGTGCTGTGAATCCCAGTACCATTAAAGAGATCAACATGTCCAGGAGGGAGATGAGGTTACGGAGGTATCCAGGGATTAGGATTTTACTTAAGGGTAGAATTTTACTGGGTATGATGGTAGCAACTAGAAGATTCTGAGTGGGAGAGTAATATGACTTCTGTTATTTAACAGTATCTCTTTGGCTGCTTCAGTAGAAAGGGCAGGATACCTGAAAAGACTGGAAGGTTAGCAAATTTTCAGGTGGTATGGTGCTAGAAATCAGGAGTTCCCTTTGAGCATGTTGCATGTGAGATACAGGAAGAGATGTTAACTGTCAGTAGGATGATGCATGAGCCTGGACAAGGAATGAGAATTGAGTCATCAACACAGATTGCTTTACTGTCATCAGGCTGGGACACATCACTCAGGGAGTGTATTAGTTTCCTAGGGCCATCACAACAAATTGCCATAAATTTGGTGCCTTAAAACAACAGAAACGATTATTTCTTACAGTCTGAGACTAGAAATCCTAGATTTGGCAAGGTCCAAGGGTAGAACCCATCTTTGTCTCTTCATCAATTCAAGCTTTTCTTCTGTTGTTACATTATCCCTCCTCTTCTGTCTGTTGTGCCTCTCTGCCACTCTTTATAAGGATACTTGTCATTGCATTTAGGGCCCACCTGGGTATTCCTGGATAAGCATCTTTTCTCAAAATCTTTAAATTCATCCCATTTTTCCCATATAAGGTAATAGTTACTCTTTGATCATATAAGGTAATATTCACAGTTCCTGGAATTAAAAGAGTTTACCATTTAGTCATCTATAAGCAGTCAGTGTGAATGGAAAAGAAAAGTAGCCCAAGACTGTACTTTGGGTCATGCCAGTGTTCAGACGGAGGGTGAGACCATCCAGACAGTAAGGAAATAGAGGGAGGTCAGTGGGATATGGGGAGGAGGACAGTCAGACTCTAATGCTGGAGAGGCACATGCTTCAATAAGGAGATGCTTAGCTGTGTGGAAAGCTGCCAAGGGATTCTGAACCCAAAGACCAACATTCATTGCTAAACTTGGTGAGATGGGGGTTGTTGGTGAACTGGCAAAATTGCATTCAGAGAGTGGCATGTTGTATCCACTGTGTTCCTCAATGTTGAATCCAACTTCTACTGGAATATGACAGCCCTGTGTTATCTGTTGGGTTAGTGGCCAGCCAAGTGCTTAAAATACAAGAAGTTGTTTCATGATTTCTTTTCTATTTGAAGTTCTATGGATGAATGTGCATGTCAATAATTTTGTTTCTTCAAAATTAAGTAATCTGATAGCTTAGGACTCGGCAAAGAGTCCTGCTGCCAACAAAATGTCACTCTAAGACTTTGGATTGGGTCTGGCTGATGTGAATGACTGAGACCCTCCACAAGGCTGACCAACAATGCTGACAAGGAGACCTTCTCAGGCAGAGGTGGTGTTGTCCTAAGGACATGCACACCAGTCCTTTCTGACAGCTGCTAATAATTGAGTAACCTGGAGTTCCCAAAGACAACAATAGATCTCCTAAAACCATATGGTAGTCTCAATAACATTGGCTGGATTGGAAGAAAAATACAATGAACTGAATTCTAAAATTCATTCTCAACCTTTTCATAGCATATATGAACAAATGTTTTGGCTTGTGTAAAAACAAATTTCTTATTTCTGCTTTAAAATTCTGCTTTTTCATTCAAAAAGCATGAACACATGTATCAGGGACAGTGTTCTCATGGCCATGTAAAGCATCTGTATTCCTCCTTATCTAGATGTTAACATGTGAAAAGTGGCAGAAAATTATTTAAATGTAAGAAAGCTAAAGATGGAATCAGACCAATCTTAATATCATAGTGATATTTTGCATCTTTATAGTGTCTCCATTAAACTGGTGAGCAATCACACTCAAGGAGAACAGTTCTGAACCAGAATAAGCTTAAAGTAAAATCATCAGCTTCATCTTAACCTAAAACAGGAAATTGAGAGAGAAAGCTGTGGAACTCAGGATGGCATTGAGAGTGCTGGGATTGGCTCTATAAGTAGATTCAGGGGCAAAATCCTCCTGTCAACTTAAGTCCCCTGTTTGTACCAGGAGGTTGTACTAACAGAGTTTGACCAGGTTCTTCTGGTTTTGATTTAAGTAGCTATCTCTGCAGAAAGGGCCCTCTGAGCATCTTTACCAATTAAGATTTCCTCTTAAGGCTTTGTCAAAGCTATTTGCATTTTCTATTATTCAGGTTGCCCAACTTTACACATCAGTCAGCAGATATTGGACAGTGTAAGCACCATAAAGATTCCAGATTAATTCGAGGCATTGAAGACCTAGTATTAGTAGGTGAAATATGTTGTTAGAGAACAGAAGGTTAATGTATCTAGGGCGTTGGGTAAAAACAGGGAGGAATACATTCTTATTTTATAATTTTGAAACTCAGAATGTGAACTGCCAACATAAATTGAAATCTGTACTTTTATCCCATGTTTGATTCCTTATAGTTTGCTCTGCCAAAAGTCCAGATGAGATAAAAGTTCTTGAAAGTGAAAATAAGGAAACTTGGTTTTACATAAGCCAAAGCACTTGTTTACATATGCTATTAAAGGCCGAGAATGACTTTTATAATGTAATTAATTGTAGTTTTTTTCCAATCAAGTGAAAGTTATTGAGACTCCAATATAGTTTTAGAAGATGCATTTGTTTTGGGGAACTTGAGCCTATTTTATTATTAATAGCTGTCAGAACACAAGAGACCAGATGTATTTGAAGGTTAGTTTTTTTTTGTAGTGAGGAAATTTGTGGATTTTCTGGTTCAGCCAATCTGACAAAAAAATAGCTCACATAGGATAAATTTTGCCAGAGAATGTAAGATGGATGAGAGTGAAGATAAATTTTAAAAACTATCTCATCAGTTGAAAAAAATAGACAATGAATGAAAGCAAATAAATATATTGCAATTATTAGGATTTTCATTCAGGCCTAGAGAGTCTCAACCTAAGCACTATTGACATTGTGGGCCCTATAACTTTTTGTTGTGGGGAGTCTGTCCTGTACATTGTAGGATGTTTAGCAGCATCTCTGGCTTCAACCCACTACATGCCAGTAGAACCTCGTCCCCCATTGTGACAACCAAAAAGTTCTCTGGTCTTTGCCAAATGTATTCTTGGTGGCAGACTTCTCCTAGCTTTGAACCTTTGAGTTATGCTGCACAAATGCCCCCAAAGTCATATTCCAGATATTTGCTCAGGATAGAATGAGATGAGGGGACAGGCTTATTGAGACCTTCGCTGCTGGACATGTTTTGGGGATGGAGTTCACTTGGGAAGCACTGTAATTATGGTGTGGCTTCTGGATGTACATTGTACTGCTGAAAAATAGATTCTCTTAAAATCTAAAGTTCAATGAGCATATTAGGAATACTAAAAATACAGGTGATATAGGTGATCTTTTGAATTTGTCTGCCTCCACAAAACCTTGCAACAATGTGGAGGTCTGCCACAATTGTCTCCAAGACTAAGTGTAGTAGTTGGTATTGGGGAGACTATTATGAGTATAACTTTGCATTTGCTTAATTTTACAAGTAGCAGCTACTTGAAGACCTACACAATCTTATATGCTTATCTTCGTGTATTATAAACGAATGGTGCTTGTGTCAGAGACTATTTCCATTCATCAAATATCCTGATGTTTCTCTGCATTTCCTAGTCACCCTTGCAGTCAAGCTGGGGCCATGCAACTAGTTTTCTCCAGTGAAATGTGAATTGACTTGACTTTGAAGCCGAGGAAGTAACAGGCCAGAGTGCCTAGTCTATCTTCCCCCCACATCAAAGTGACTTGGGGGGTCCTGCCATGACCCAAAGAGAGAGCTGTTCCATGATTTCATTTTCTCTGTTCTCTTTTTCTGGAACAACTGCTAGTTGGATGTTGGACTTTCGGAGATCATCTGCTTGATTTTCTTTTATTTCCAAGAATCATCTCTTCATCTACTTTTCTGCTTTCTGGAAACCAGTTGGAATTTGACCACACAGAAAAGGAGGTTCAGCTAAGCCTTGAGGGTTCAAGCATCACTACTGGTTGCCTTTCTTTATGGTAATGATATTATACTCAAAAAGCCACATGCTGTGACATGAACAGTTATTTGAAATGGTGTCACACATTTCCTAGTACATTCTGCTTTGAAGGAAAGTAAAAAAAAAAAAAGATCACAGGGGTGCATTTTTTCCAGTAAATAAAAGATGAAATGACAAGACTCAAGATTTGGAGAGAGAGAGAGAGAGAGAGAGAGAGAGAGAGAGCGCACGTGTGCAGTTTCAGGCATCCACCAGGGGGTCTTGATGGGGGAGTACTATATGTGTATTCCTACACGGTTAGCATAAATCAGTTAAGTGCTTTCATAATTCCACCTGTTTCATCCTTTTTACTGGTCATATGCCTGCTGCTAACGTAAGTGGTGCTTACAAGGTAAGAAAGAAATGCCTTTCCTCTGGGCAGTGCCAGCTTCATGTCAGTGCACCCGTTTGGTGAGCAGTGTGCTGGCTTTTATGCACAGAAGGAAACCCGGCCTGGGAGACCCAAAGCTCACCCTCCAGAGTGAACTTGGTCAACCCTATTGGTTTCCCAGCAGTGCCGCCACTCTGCCTTGGTTTTTTTGGCCTCTTGCCATTCTCAGGTTGAGCCCATCATGTGAAGGCCTAGGAGGGAGAGGGAACCAACTAGTACGTTGTCTAGTCCTGACAGCCACGTGGATATTTTTAAGCCTTTGCAATTGGATGAGATCGCTTAGCTATGATGAAAGAAATAAGAGGACAAAGGAATCCAGACCTCAGACTTTGCGAGTCACTTGAACATGTGGGGATAGGCATAGGGGAAGGAAAGAGAATTTACTAAGGGAGGAAAAAGAAAGTGTAGAGACAGAGTCGTGAGAGGAAGGAGGAGAAGAGAGAGAAACAATCAAAGCCCGTGCTTTCTGAATAGCTGAGGTGGTTATGTGATTGTCCAAATCATTATCATAATTCACAAACCACTGAAAGTAATGCCAGTATTTCTGCCGTCTCACAGATCCATCTCCTATGTCATAGGTAAAAGCCTCCGATGCAGATGCAGGAGCCTATGGCTTTGTTCAGTATTCTCTTTATGACGGATTCCAAAGCGATGAAGCCCCTCCAGCATTCCGGATCGACCCACACGATGGGCAAATCTGTGTGTCTCAAGATATTGACAGGGAAAGGGATCCTGCCACCTTTGATCTCCTGGTGAAAGCGAAGGATGGGGTAAGTCTTTGTGTATGAAATTTCAAACATTCTCAAAAGTGAACCATGAAGTGTACTTTGTAGAGAGTCAATTATAAATAATTGGCTTCCCAAATTTCATATACCCATCACCTCTTTCCTTTGCCTGAGTTTTTTTTTAAAGCAAATACCTGGCATTATATCATTTTACTCATTAATAATTAGATAATATCTCTAACAGATAGTGGCTTTTAAAAACTATAACTACAATACTTCAGCAGTATATTATTCTTTGATAAAATCTAATATGGATTCCATGTTAAATTTTCTGGATTATCTAAGCATATATTTTAATAACTGGTTTATCTGAATCCATATCCAAGTAAGTCCCTGAATTTTTATTTTTGGCATGCAAGTGGTGTATTAAATATACTTATCACATATGTTTTTTTTTTCTTTCCATAGCTTGTCATTTCTTGTCCTTAATGGTGTCTTTTGAGGGAAAATGTTTTTAATCATAAGAAAGCTCATTTTATCAATTTGTTTCCCTTTATAGCTAGTGTTTTTTTTGTGTGTGTCATTTTAGCAAGCAATTGCTAAACTTAGAGATATAGAGGTGTTCTCTAACATTCTTTTCTAGAACCTTCTCATTGTTTCACCTTTCAGATCTGTTTTTTCAGTCTAATGTTGGGAAGGTTTTTTTCATTATTTCTCCAGTATGGTATTCAATTAATCCAGAACTCTCGACTGAAACGACCTTTCTTCAATGTAATAGAGTCTCACTGTTGTGGAGAACCATGTGATTGTGTATGTGTGTCTCTCTGGACACTCTCTTTTTGAGCTATTTGTCTGACTTAGTGGTAGCAACAGATACTCCTAATCATTTGAATTCTCTAATACTTTGTACTATCATGTATTCTCTTAGCTTTATCTTTGGCTATCTCTGATAATTTGCATCTCCAAATACATTTTGGAAATATCTTGTTCAATTTCCAGTACATTACAGTAAAGGTAGACTAGTATGCACACTGACACTGGGATATTTTTCACTTACTGTATTTTAAAGGCTTTACTTGTTTCTTTTTTTTCCATCAGAATATCTTTTTTTTCGTGTACTTCAACTCAGATATCTTAGCAACACTGAATAAAATTTTTCCAATAAAATATTCTCCCTTTTTTCCCAAATATATTTCTTTTGATGTATTTGAAAGAAATGGTGCTTATCTCATTCATTATGTGAGTATGCACAGGAAGAGTAATTTGAGGGTAATCTGAGGCACCTGCTAGGTGCCATTCCATGGATCTGTTTGTTTTTTTTTAATTTGTTCTTTTTGGAAATACATGACAATAGAGTGTATTTTGACATATTACCCACACATGCATTATAACTTACTTGTTTCTTTTTTAAAATCTACTTATTATTCCTTTGTGTAGCTATATACTGCTAACACTTCTATGGGCTGATGTTTCTCATTTGAAATTAATAGGAGACTGTACCTACTTAAGACATGAGTCATTGGGAAAATAAGTCTAATTGTATGCATTACAAGTAAACATATAGAAGCTAATATGAAATAAACTAATTTATATTCAATAAGATATTTGTGTTCTATTTGATTAGATTGTTGTGAATACCTGCTATGTGGCTTCCGGAATCCTTGATCCTATGTAATAAATATGTAGGAAACAAAGGTAATAATAAACAGATGAGTTTAGATTAATGTAAGTCTCTGCAATTATTTAAAGCCCAATATATCCACACAGATATTAATATAAGACTTTAAAATGTATTCTTAATAGATCTGGGGACAATTATAAAAAGGCCCTCTAGAGATGAATAACCAGGTTAAATCAATACTGCAGGAGTCCAACACCTATTTCTAATTAGCTGGTTTCAGAAGATCTTGTAATGATGTGTAGAAGTGGTTATCTTTATACAAATTGCATCATTTGGTGCAGGAAGTATTTTTTTTTCTTTTTCCATAGTTCACTAATTAGGAGCACTGTAGCGGAATAAGAAAAAAAAATCAATGCAATCAATTTGAACTCCCTTGCTTACTTCCATTTCCATACTCTACAGACTTATCCCCTAAAGAATGGAGTCCCTGCTGTATCATCCAAGTGCTACTTTAACCACCCATCCCCCCCTAAAGTATCTCCAGACTGAACAAATGGGATACATTTTTCCCCAATCAAGAGGCACATTATTTTTAAAGATAATTATATTTAAAGATAATTTAAAGATAATTAAGAGAGATAACTTACTGTTAGGAGTTAGATGGGGTATCCCCCAAAAGTTTGCATTTTATGAGACAACACAGAAGGTTTGGAGGAGAAATGACCGGGTTATAGCCTTAACCTAATCAGTGAATTCAGCCCTGATAGGATTAACTGAGTGAGAAGTGGAGGCAGGTGGGGTGTGGCTAGAGGAAGTGGTTCATTGGGGGCATGGCTTTGAAGTATATATTTGTATCTGCCAAGTGGAGACCCCTCTCTCTGCTTCCTGATCACTATGTGAGCCACTTCCCTCCGCCACACTCTTCTGCAGTGATGTTCAGCTTCTCCTGGAGCCCCAGGGAATGGAGGCAGACTTCAATGGGCCGAGACCTCTGATACTGTGAGCCCTCAACTAGACTTTTCCTTCTCTACAATTGTTCTGGTGGGGTCTTTCAATTGCAGCAGTGAAAAACCTGAGTAAAACACTGTCTATGTGCAACTTTTGACAATTTTTAGAAATAAAAAATGAGACAATCTTTACATTGATGATGTTTGATGAGTCAGAATATTCAAACTTATAAAAACTCCTTGTTTTGTAAAAAGAAAACACTTCTAAAAAAAAAAGCACACAATATTTCTATTAGAATTGCAACACCCTCCCTATGGGTTCTTTATATTCAAATTCTCACTCTCCTTTTTCGGGTGATCTCATTTTTAGCCCAGTGCAGAACTTAGTTTCCAGAGAACTGCTCTGACCCTCCCTGTTTTAATGTAGGTTTTCATTATTATTTCCATATGGTAAGGACTATAGATCATGAGTAGCTGCCATTAAAAAAATAGTTAATACAAAGCCAAGAGGAAGGCATGCCACCCTTGTGTCACTATGCCACAAGGGTGATAGAGCTGTGCAGGTTGGGGGAACATGTGCATACAGTGAAATAACAAGTTGGCCAGGAGGCCTAAGGAGAGAAAGCATTGTGAACTAGAGCATTTACTGTGGTTTCCAGGGATGGGCAAGGCAGAATTAGCAGTTTTAGTATTGACTGGTTTGAATAGTTGCAGCACACTCTAGGACATAGAGACTGTACCAGTTGTCTAATACTTGATGCTAGGTTGATCAGGGCAGGTGGACAGTGGCGTGGCATATAAAAGCCTAATTGGGATATGGGTTCTGGATGTTTGTTTGCATTTGAACAGAGAGTTGTTCACTGTCCTAGGACTGGGCTAAGCCTGGGAAGGGCTGTCCTCCAGGGTCATCAAGGCCCCAGATGTCAAAGCATCCGAATATAGAAAATAGGAGATATGGTTAATGCACTACCCTGGGGGGTCTCCAGGAAGAGAAAGACTAAGGGCTCATCAGAACTCCTGGAATATTGGGGCTGTACAAGAGAAAATCTTTGCAGCTACCTCAGTTCAATACCAGCTTATTTTACATAACAGTGATATTGAGGCAATTCACCTTTTGTCCACGTGTAGCATCTTAAATCCTCAAAGGAAGTTTTTGTCTTGACACAGGCTACTTCCAACACTTTCTTCTCCTTTGCTGCACGTTGTCCCTGGCAAGCTTCACCAGCGCTGCTCAGTCCTGGGCAGACAGCCCATGGACTCATCAGCAGCTGCTTCACCCTCCTCACTGCTTCCCCATCCTCCTCCTTGGCTTCATCTTCATTTTCCATGGTTTACTTTATCTCCATTCTCTTCTGAGTTTGTCTCCTCTAGAAGATTTTTAGCTGCTGGTTCCATCTCCACCCAAGTCTGTCTTTCTTCAATCTTGTGGGACTCCAGGCATTAAAAGTCATTGAGAATCACCTGCTTCAAACATGCCCCCCAAACAGAAAGCAGCCCATATCCGAGACCAGAGTGGCTCTAATGCCACATTGGTTTTCTTCAGAACCATCTTCATCCTTCCAACTGGCCTAAGGCAAAGGACACTCATAAAATGGTGACTATGGCCCCATCTTCTATGACAACCACTTTGGCTATCTCTGTGGGCTCCTGTGTGATGACTTCCCCAAATTCCTTCTTGCTGTCTATCAGCCTTGTCCCCCACTTTTTTGCCTCTCCTGTTTTCTCTTCTCAGACCTAGGGTGCTTCAGCTTTTCAGCAAACCAGCAGTCTGTGTTATCATGGAAGTATAGCTCACTAATGAAGTCATCCTCCAGGTTATCTTTCTTATTACAGACACTCCCAAAGAGCAGTATCTGATGATTCATGTCTACAGCCCCCCCAAAGCCAGACATTGGAAAGGGCTGGCTTTACTCTTGGAGTAAACTCAATCCCAGTCTACACTCATTTGCCTTCTCCTTCCTCAGAGGAGTAACAGATAAATGCAGCATGATTGTCCATATCTTTATTGTTTCCAACAGCCTTTACAGATGTTGATGTTGCCCACAAGAGTGATAGACATATGGCAGCCCAGCCTGGGTGGAAACCCAGACCCTCAAGTGGACAGCTTGCTTTACAGAAATATGGTTAAAGGTATACATATCCCTTGTTATTTCATGGAAAAAGAATTAGCTGTTTCTTTTAATTCCATCTGAGTCCACTCTGACCTTATGGAAGGATATAATTTGCTCCCAGGTATTGGTGGCCACACATAGGACCCTGGGTTCCATGTAGTGGTAAAGCTTCTTTCCACTGGGAGAAGAAAACTGTCACCTTGAGACACCACCACTGCCTGGAAAGCACAGTGCCTTGACCTTTGGGTCAGGTATCTTTTCTGACATTACAAATACAGAGCTCATTACACAAACATGTATTTTGGTCACTGAAAAATTCACCTCTGCAAAGCATCAATTCATCATTGAGCATAAAAGGACACCTTGAACCTTGGTGAAGGTGAAGAACATGAAATTTCTATGTCTTTTTAGCATGTATTGTTTGGAATCTGTGTCTTTTTAGCATGTATTATTTGGAAGTTTGTTATCAGGGGGGACCTTTAAGATCTACCCCTTTCCTGAACGCTTGGACACCTTCTCCATCTTGATGGCTACCTTCTTCTTCTTGCTTTTCCTACCCATCTTGTGGATATAAGGCCACATAGTGACCCAGGGAAGAAACTGTACCTGGGAATCCTCCAAATGATGTCCTCATGGGAACAGTGCTTGGCATGAGGCAGGGATGCATCTTAAGACAAATTCTAGAAGAATCCATTCTATCCGCCTATCATAGACTTTTAACAGTTTCCTAACCTTCACCCTGTTTGGACTTAACACTGCCTCTAACATTCTTTACGTTTGCCTCAGAAAGTACAGAAAGAAAGCCACATATGTGCTTTTATGTTGAGTGTGTCTATGTGCACACACAAATATAATGTGTACACATACACACACACACACACACACCTATATATATATACATGTAAATAAGTATAGATGCACATGTACATATATGAAGTTATCCAGTATACAGCATTACTGCATAATCTTCATGAAATTCTTCTGTGATAAACTGTGAGTTTTGACAGGGTGACCTCTGCATTTGTCATAATTATTCTGTGTAATATCTACTAGCCTTGTATGTCCCTCAGAAATCCATCCTCAAATAGGTCAGAAAAGATGAAGATAACAAGGCTGGTAATGACTCAGCAGGCTGCCCCTGAAAACAATCCAGATTGCACCCAAAGGAAAGATTAGCTCAGACAAGATATGTTAGGTTCAAAATGTTGCCATTCAGGCCATAATGAATTTATTCAAAACAATAAACTGACGCTTGACAGAAGTTCTTTAATTTTACATAATCACCTTGACAATCTATGGCTTTTCCTCTCATCCTTTCTCTAATAGATGTCCTCTAAGCCCTTGGTAGGAAAATTGCTGGAAACTCATTTACTGGTGGTTCCTAAGAGATTTTTATCTGTTAGTAGAAGAATATTTCTTATAAAATAACCCAGATGTTCTTGGCTTCTTTGTTGCTACTCTATTTATCTTTGTGGCGACTGTCAATATTTTTTTTAACTCCATCACTTCTACTCGACTGATATTACATCTGAAATACTCAATTTTTTTTCTGTTCCTGCTACTGCTATTTATCTCACACACAGTAGCCATGGTGAAGATGCTATAAAATGAAATAATGGGATCAAATAATTGCCAACCACATGGTTTTCCCCAATAAAATTCTATAATATAATTAATTCCAACCTTATATCTAATTTTTATTTTTTTAGCCATGTATTTTCACCAAGTGGAGCTCTCATTTTTGGAACATGTATTTATTAACATTGTTCCCTCATTTTTTGCTGAATTCTGTAGCTGAAATGTGTCTGAAATATAGCTATTTCAACTCTGTCTCACCCCTCTAGGCTTAACAGAGGATTGTGTCAGACTAATAATATAAAAAGTAAATTGACTCAGCTTCTCACCATTGTTTATATTAATGACAAAGTTGGCTATTAAGGTTATGCTATTTAGTGTGTGTGCAGTGCAGATTGAAACCCAAAAGCAAACTTCCCAAGTAAAGGGCATGTTCATTTTAATTCTAATAGCTTATGTAATCTCACTTTCTAAACAGTGTGCAGGTACTTATTTCTCTCTTTTGTTTCATTGATTACCATCCCCCATCCATTTCAGAATGCCATTGGGCAATTGTGCCTCATGTTTTCTAGTTCAATTTTTCTGCACCATATCTGAAATGAATTGCCCACCATTCTTTCATATATTTCATAGACTAATTCCAAAATGTCTTAGATACCACTTTACTTCATTCTTGTCTGCAAGAGTTTAATCCTCTCTACCTTCCGTTACTATCCATATTCTCATCTGCACCCTGCTCAGTTCATGCCTTAATTTGAATCTCTTTTGTACTCACAATTTCTGTCCTTCTAAACTCTTCTATTATGCTCTCTAAAACCCATGGTCCATCATTTAGCATATCCCTTTATACACTCAGCCTGGTCTCTCTCTGTTCCTTTATCTCCTTGCCCTGATTGAAAATAGTCTGAGGATACCAGGTTCTTCCTGGCCTCTGAAAGGGGAGACCAGAATTCCATAAATTACAAGACAGGAGGTAGTGAGATAGGGCCCTCCTGATGCCCAAGGTGTTATCTAAGTCTTTTCTACTCCATTCTTGAGAAAACAATTTGTTTTTGAGGTTCAAGTTGTCAGACTATATCACAGACATTCCTTTTTATTGTTATCATGTTTTAAATCCCTTTATCACTTTGGGATTTTTTTCTACCTTGCTCATAGTCTTTCTCTTCACCACTGTATTCATCAGCTTTCCATTTCTATAACGAAATGCTTGAGATAATTAAATCATAAAGAGAAATGGTTTGTTTTAGCTTACAGTTCTATAAAGGTTCCAGTACAAGATGGAGTAACCCCATTGATATGGGCCTTAGGTCAGGTAGCAAATCATGGCAGAAATGAGTGGTGGAGCAAACTGATCACCTCCTGAGCCAAAGAGGAAGAGGCCAGGATCTCACAGTCCCCTTCAAGAGCACCTCTCCAGTGACTTAAGGATCCCCAAGAAGGCCCTACAGCCTGAAGGTCCAGAGCATCTCTTAAGAGTGCCATTCTAAGGACCAAACCTTTAACACATGGAGCTTTGAGGCCATTCAACATCTAAACTATAGCAACCACTTTTTCCTCATCAATCTTGGAGCTTTCAATATTTATAACTATCTTATACTCAGAATATCACAGCTCCTTGACTTTGTCATTGCAAAGATCATCACCTAATTAACGGTAGTGAAGTGTCTGAAATCTTGATTTCAAGCATGTTACTTTCTGATCAGCATTTTTTTCTTCCTGTCTCGATTACTGGGGGCACCTCTAATCCCATCTCCCCATAGGAAGATCAACTGGTTTATTACCCATCATTGAAGCCATTCAGTTGCAAACACCCTTCCCTAGAACTCTCCTGGTAAAACCTTAGCTTTGCCTAAACTCAACTCTTCACCTTTTCTGCATGTGCTTCTCAGCAGCCAAATGTGCCTGGAGAAGAGGAGCCCATCTGCTGGAGATAGGAGGGCCTTTACCTTCTTGCTACCAACTCTACTTATCTACTCATCTAGTAGTTCATTCTCTACTTTCTTCTTGTCATATTAGAGATGTCCCTGTTTGCATCAGAAGCAAATCCCTCCTGGTGTTCAGGGTCAGCCTACTCAAGGTCATCACTTTTCTCTTTTTCCTGCATTATTAATTTCTCAAATTCTCTTGAATGACTCCCATACAAGGCAGAATAGTGATCTCTTTTTTAAAAAAAAAAATCTTTAAAAAAAACTCCTTCTAATTTCATATACTTTCTTAAAAACCATTTTATTCCTTTTTTCTCTTCCATATTAAATCTACTTAAAATAGTTGTCCCTGTTTTCTCACTTATGCACTTCCTTTGATGGATTCTTCCTTTCCAATAAAACTGCTTTTATCAACAGGATTACAGTTGTGCTGTATCCTGGCATTATCGATTCATTCATTTTTAACTTCTTCAACCTTTCAGTGATTTGAAAAATATTCTTTGAATGCTGCTCTGCTTGGCTTTGTAGACACCCCAACTTACTGCTTTCTCTTTACTAAGCTGAACCTTCATTTTTCTTCACCTTTGTTCATAAAACTTAGACTGGATCACATTGACATAGAAGGCTCACTAGGATGCAAACCACGACGCACACAAACTAAGAGATGTGAAGAATAGATATTAATATTCTGCTCTTCGGGAGTCCCAGAAGACAAGAACAAAGAGAATAGAGAGTAGACAATTGCCAAAGTAGAAATAACAGCAGAAAATTTTCCATATCTGCTGATTGCCCCCAGGCAACCTTCCGGCCTCAGAGATATTGTTTGCTTTCAAGCTTGGAGTTTTCCCAAAGTACTCCAGCCTCTCACAGCATAATTTGAGGGCATTAGGATTTGGGTAGATTGCTTAGGAGTTTCTTCTCATAATTTTAAAAATCAAATGATTAAAATTAAATCAAAGTGACCCCCGACTTGTTGGTAGAAAGAGAAGAGGTTAAAAAAAATTAATAAACATTCATGCGTGAGATGTATTGGTTACCTATTGATGCATAACAAGTTATTCCTGAATTTAACAGCTTAAAATGACAACCATTTATTATCTCATGTTGTTTCTAAGGTCTGGGAGTCTGGAAGTGGCTCAGCTGTGTGGTTCTGGCTCAGAGTCTCTCATGATGCTGGGTTATCAGAAGTTTCCATCTTCTGGACAGAAGTTTTGTAATACAGCCTAGGGAAGTGGGCTCTGAAGGGGATAGAGGGAATGAGTTTAGATGTGCTTTCCTGACAGCATTTGGTGGGATACGGATTTCCCAAAAAGGAACCTTCTAAAAAGGGTTCTGTGGTCCAGAAAGAGTGAGTTATAGGGATACAGCTTGACATGACCACAGCCATCTTGGTTGTAACATTATCCCAATGCCTGCAAGACAAACAAAGTTGTTCACAGTGGGCCAAACGTCTTGCGTGCTGTCTACTGACCCCTGCACTGCATTTTAACTGACCTTGGACACATTAATAGTATTTGAGAAAGGCCAGGGACATTCCAGTTGGCAGCAGCCCTCTTTTTTCTAGTTTAGCGTATAAATCCCTTCCTCTTGCCTCAGGGTGTGAGGATAGACCTGTCTTGCTGACACTCAAGAGGTGCTTCTTTCCATAAATCCCCAGTAAATTGCACCTTGTGCTACCTGAGATCCATCTGCCTGTTTCTTTCATCTCATGGCACTGTCTACATGTGGTGGCTCATTCTCATACACCAGGACTGAGTTTCTCCAAAACAGTGCCGTTTTCATTTCTTCTAGAAATGTGCATATAAAAGGCTCTGAGAAAATGAACCCTTATGACTTGGTGAATTTGGCATTTCCCCACCTTTCTGACTAAGGAATCTCTTTATTGATTTATGAATTTTTAAAAATACATCTCTCCCTTACTACCCAGGTATCTCTCTCTAAAACATAGATTTGATCACATCACTTCATTAATGCCAGCAATAGTGTCATGTTGGAATTTAGGGAGAATAAGTGAGTATTTGACTTTTTTAAATTTTGTTTTTGTGATATTTTTCATATAAATAATATATCAGCACAGCAAATGTATACATGACTTGTTAACAAATAAAAACATATGTATTGAGGGCATGCACACCACATGTTTTTTCACTGATGGTGAAACCAAGTTTGAAACCAAACTCCCTTCTGGCTTCTGCTGGTGGGTGGGGTCTGTGTAAGGTAATGGCCTATGCAGCTGAGAAAGCTCCTTTTAGTTTGAGCAGCTAATCACAGCAGGGGCTGCCTGTTAGTGTCACTTGGTCAGCTCAGAGTGTCACAGCCAACAAAGCCTGATTCTTTTCCACTACTATCCAGTGGTGTGTTGCCTCTCTAAATGGTGGCCCATGCCCTCCACATGTGACAACAGACCCCAATAGAGCACTACAACCTCTTACCAGGTTCTTGTTTTGCAAATCTAAAGAACTAAACTCATGGGACAAAAGAAGGCAAGAATGAGAGGAGAAGGATTTATTCAAGTGTGAAAAATAGAAATTGAACTCTTGCAGAAGCAAGAGGAAACCCCCAATAGGGGTTGCTGCCAGTGTGTGCTAGTCTAGGGGTTTATGTAGCACATGGGTCAAAGCTTTTGGTTCAAATTTATGCTAATTGGGGTTTGGAAAAGTACTAAGGCTATTGGGTAGCCCTGCAATCTCATTCAGGTCTGCTCCACTTCTGTTTTCCTCCTGCTGGTGGGGAAGCAGGGGTCAACGTGGTGGGAGCGTGGATGCTTGGGGTTCCACCTGTCTTGCTGTGTGGAGTAGGCATCTGCACCAGGCCAGGTATGGGGTGAGGGGTGGTAACAGGTCTGGTCCCCCTAGCTCAGCCCTGCCCTGGAGCAACATGCCTCAACCCGCACCAGCATGGCGGGCTCCGTGCAGCCACAACCAAGCTCACTTCTCTGCAGGGATTAGTGGGCTGGCCGTGCAGCTTGGCAGCTGGAGAACCGTGACCATGGAGGCCTTCAGCATACAGAATACAGCCCAGATTTGTTAGTTTTTGAAGGGTGGCTACAGGGTTGAAGTGGCCTCTAATCCGGTACTCACAGCTCAAGCGAATCATGCGTCTACACCTGAATTGCTTCCCAGTCCTTAAAAGGAGAAGTTTTAAAAACTCATCTGGTGACAAAACTTATTTGACATTACATGAAGCTAATCACATTCTTAAAATCCTTCTAAGTGTGTCTATTCACCTACTTTGTTGCTCTTGTTATCCCAGACCCTGCTATCTTCTGTTACCTTTCTAAAATGGAAAGTCTTAATTCTAAGACAAATCTCTCTGACTCCAATTATTTAACTTGCAGTGTTCTTCTATTATATTTGATGGCTATTAATCATTAAAAATGCTTTTATCTGTATTGTGCCACTCATTTCAATGACAGGTCTTCAGATGACCCAGCTTCATGGAAGAGGTGGCTTAGCTTTGGGCCACCTGAATTTCTCAAGGCTACACGCCCAGATGTTGGCACAGCCAGACACTGAACCCAGTCTCTTGGCTCTGAATTGTTCTGCCCTACCACAGACCTAGCCACCTAGAGTCTGTCTTATAGACAGTGAGTTCCTTAAAAACAGGGGCCCTGTTTTTCTTTTATTCTGTAAGGTCAAGTCCATGCAAAGCCAGTCTAACAGGAGAGGTAGAATTTATGCCACAGCAGAGCAGAGTAAAAGAACCTCAATTTAAAAGAAGTCACCAGAGGCTTTGAGGATAGACGAATCTTTGTTCTAGTTGCAGATGTGCTATTTATAGTCTCCTTTACCAAGTCACCAAGCTTCTCTATGCTTCGATTTCTTATCTGTGATAGGAAGAAACCCACAAAAACCTTAAAAAGGAAGACTATAACAATTGAAGAAAAAATACATGTAAGATACACCTAAAATACACATAAATGGTTATTAAAATAGGAAAATACCTCCTTTGATGAATTCAGCAGGTAAAAAAATTGAATTTCTAGAAAAGGGAGACTGAGGTGTCTATTTTCCTTGCAAAATTCTGTGACAATAAATCCATTCACTTTGTCTAACATTTGCTGATTTTTTTTTTAATAGCATTGCCTGGTTGAGGATGTTCTTGGAATTAAGTTCTTTGTTCTTAAGGATCTTAGAGTGGAGAAATGTTCATTTCTTCATATTTTCCCCCAGTCTTTTGGTACTTTGCTCATCTGCCTTTTCAGCCCTTCTTCAGCCTGAGTGCTTGAACTTGAGGAGAAACCAAAGAGGAAGAAAAAAAAAACACACATCTGAGAAGGCAGGCTCTTTGGAGGAAAAGTAGAGTATATGTCAGATGTCATGGATTTTCTGCTTGCTTATAATCAGTCTGTGGTCCCCTCTTCCAGTACCTACCCAGACACCTGCAGGTGATTTTACTTTGCTGAAGGTGCAGGCCTGTCTGTATTGTTTGTTCACAGGCCAGAAGGATGTGTGAGCACTGTTCTATTCCACTCATGACTAGTCCTCACTTCTCCTGTTCTAACTGGTAACTGGCAGGGAGGGCTGTGGAACTTTACCCAACTTGGAACATGGAAAATCACTATTGCTAAAGATTTGTTTCTCAATTCCTTTTTAGTCCTCAAAGTCTGGTATACAGGGACCTTAGAATTATAAGAGCCATTTCCAAATCCATTGTCAGTTTCACCCTGAACAATGCCGTCTTTCTTGCCCTGCCTCACCCTCCACATGCGCTTCCTCCCATCCGCACAGCGGCAGGCCTCTTTTAGTCTCATGCCAAGCCTCCTTCACTGTCATTCTTGTTCCTCTTTGCTCAGTGCCTCCCTGCCGCAGTGGGAAAATGGAACAAAAAGAACAAAAGAAAAAGGAAAAAAAGGAGGGGGGTGTATAAATGAGGAAATCCAGGCTCCTGTGACTTACCAAGGATTTTTGTCAAAACTGGAAAGTGTCAAAATGTACCAGATAGCAATGGAAAATGGGGCCTGAAAGTAGGAACAGATGTTATGCTTTAGAAAAGGAAAAATTGCAGGGGGCAGTGTTCTTCTATTTTATTTGCTCCCCTTCTCTTTGGTTTTACATGGAGGTGACACAAAATAAATAGTCTGGGATCCACTTCTCACTGCTTTGTGCTCTGTGTCACCTTTCTCAAGCCTAAAAAATTCCAATATCCAAAGCAATCAAAGCAATAGTGATCCCAAGGACATGGAATAAGTCCCTTCACTGTTCCTTCCTTGTCTGGGCTGGTCCACTCCTGGCTTGGTGTTCCGTGAGCACCCTCACTGGGACCTTTCTTCACGGCCTTCCTGTCTGTTGTGAGCACTGTAGCCAGGACAACAATTAAAAGCAGAGTGCTGTGGTGCACGCCTGTAATCCCAGCTCCTCAGGGGATCGGATCGAGGCAGAGGATTGCAAGTTCAAGGATAGCCTGGTCAACTTAGCAACACCTTGTAAGGGTGTAGCTCAGTGGTAGAGCTCTCGCCTAGCATGCTTGAGGCCCTGAGTTGAATCTCCAGGACTGCAAATAAAAGACCAATGCATGCATATTTGAATATCTATCTATCTATCTATCTATCTATCTATCTATCTATCTATCTATCTAAAATTGAAGTTGAATAAACTGTTCCTGTGCTTAAAACTCTCCAGTGAAGAAGTTCACAGAGCCTGCATGACCTGCCCCTGCCTGACATTAGCCCCAGGGCCTCCGTTGCTGTTCCTGAACAGGCCACAGGGGGTGCACTGCCCTCTTGCCACAGAGCCTTTGTATCTTTCCTCTCTTTTATAATCTTCCAGATAACTGAAGTCAAGCTCCTATATATAAATCTATACTCAAATCACTCATACCTCTGAGTGACGTGTTTCACTGGTGCACCCACCTCTGATACTTCCTCATCCCTTTTATTTAGCACTTACTAATATTCACTTCAAATTATTTTAGAGATAAAAGTAATTTTAGTTTTTTTTTCAGGCATCAGAACAACTTTCATTAAATATCTTTAGCCTTTACTCTGAAATTTTTGCTTATAAGCTCTTTTAGTGGTAATCTCATTCTTTTTTTTTTTTTAGTTGTTGATGGACCTTTATTTTATTTATTTATATATGGTGCTGAGAATTGAACCCAGTGCCTCACACATGCTATGCAAGCACGCTACCACTGAGCCACAACCCCAGCCCTATCTCATTCATATTTAAGAATCAGCACTGAAATATAAATACATGCCATCATATAGGAAGTCATGTCAAGATTAAAAGTAAAATGAAATATGTGTGTGTGCACATATGTGTATATATGTGAGGGCATATATATGTATACCTGTATCTGTACAATGATATTTTGTTGTTTGAGAAGTCTGTTGTAGGATCATTGCCATTTATGCTTTATGCCAGTATATTCAGCTCACTCATCACCACGCATTCATCCCACAGGGAGGGCTAAGTGCCCAGGCTTTTGTTCGTGTGGAACTAGAGGATGTGAATGACAATCATCCTGTGTTTGACCCATCGACCTATGTGACAAGCATCAGTGGCCAGACCCAGCCAGGCACTGAGATCATCAGTGTCCGCGCCACGGACAGGGATTCTGGGACGTACGGTACGGTGGCTTACGAACTCATTCCGGGAGACCTGTCATCCCTCTTTACCATTGACTCCACCACAGGTATGTGACCGTGGGGTAGTTTTATCCTCTGGTTCGTTAGGTCTCAGCTTAATTGTTTAATGATCAGAAACTTAGGAAAAAAATTTTTAAATAGGAAGGGTGTTGCAGGATTCAACTTTCCAGAAGGCACTGAGACTCAGTGAAATGGACTGGCCTTTTGTCATTAGGTCCCACCTTTGCTTCTACTTGCTTTCATGTTTTTTAATGGGCTCAGTTTCCTATTAGTGCTAATAATACCTATGTTGCAAAGTTGTTGTGACAACCAAAGGCAGTAAATTACACTGAAGCTGTTGGCCAGTGGTATATAATTATCTTACAAATGTCCATCTCCCCTTATTTGTAGGAACATGCCATCTAAGGAGGACTTAGTATCATTTCAGTGTCTTAATGGATGGTATCAGTGCAAGGAGACCAAATAGACATTTTTCTTCATGCTAGGTCTGGTATTCCCTTTCAGTTTTAGTCTCCTTGTTTCTAAACTCTTACCTAAAACTCCTTTCATTTCTCTAACATGGTAATTAATTACATATCTACCAAAGAAGCCCAGTGAGCAAAGCAATTCTTGTAGAAATAATAAATATTTCAGAGGTCACCTTCCTTATTACTTTGTTGTAAAAAAAATGATGTTTGAAATATTGGTCATAAAAATCAAAATTCAAATTAGATAATATTATTTTATAATACTTTTGATATCCTTAGAGATATTCTAGTCTAAAACTGAAGCTACAAAAGAATGAAATGATTTTTTTTCCCTTCTATATTCCTTCTCACAATCTGAGAAATATGTTGAATGTGTTTCTATTATATGGGAATGATCCTGCCTGGGACTACAGTAGACTGTGTATTGTCACACTGGATCTTCACAATACCTTTATGATCGCCACATACATTAGAAACAGATGATAATTTACTCAGGAAATGTGATCTACCGTGTTAGTTTGCCCTCCCTGGGCTCTCTAGGTAGAGTCACCGCAGCTTCCAGCAAGAGAGTGCTTCATCTGGCTCATGTGACGGGCTGGAGGATCAATTTGTTTACACTGGCAGTCTTTATAAGGCAAACTTTTCCTTGCTTGAAATAATCCACTGACATGGACTCTGTACCATTTCAAAGATCAGAAGAAATACTTTTGTAGGAAATTAGTCTGCTTATCTCGGCTTTTTCCAAAATTCATCTTCACCGAGGACCTTAAATGCCTGTCAAATCATCAGGCCCTGTAGGGCACTAGTGTTGCCAAAAATATATAGGTCAGCCACTAATCAGGATAGGGATCTAAGAGCATGAGGCAGATTGTTTTTAAAAGACATCAACACACTCATCATCCAGTTTCCCCTGGAAGAGCTGGAAGAATGAACTGTATTCTGTTTTTAGAAGAGATCTCTGTCACTATACTGCCCCCATGCTTCCCTTCCTGGCACGGGCTACGAGACAAATGCCATTGTTAATCATGGAGAACGCTTTTCATGTGTGTCATTATCTAGGGAAAGCATTGTAGTAATTTTCTTTCTTTTTTTTTTTAAAGAGTAAAGACCAAATTTTTAATGGAAGTAGCCTTGAGTTACTATTGTTGGCAATTTTGATGCCCGTCCATCTAGGTAGAAGGCATTTCTCAGACAAACAGTGCTTGGAATTGGGTCATACTTAATCACAACTCAGGAGAGATTTGTGAGACCTGGTCATGGTTGACTTTAACCTTTAGAGGAGAATGAAGCAGTGTGATGACTACTGTGGGAAAGAATTTGTCTAGGGAACCAACAGTCTCCAAGATGAATGGTTGAGCTCCATCAGTCCATCAGTTGAAGCAGAGAACACAATGTATATATTCATGGTGTCTCGGGTATGCTATGTTATATGTCCACATCACAAACTGATAAAATCAGGCTAATTAACCATCACCTCGTGCACTCTGGATTTTTTTTTTTTTTTTTTTGTAGTGAGAACATTTAAGATCTCTTCTCAAAGCAATTTTCAAGTATAGAAGATTATTATTCATTATATTCACCATATTCTACATCTCCAGATAAAATGTCTTCTTTGAAGGCTAAATGGTATTCCATTTATGTCTATACCACATTTCTTTATCTGTTCATCTATTGATAGACACACTAGTTGATTTCATACCTTGGTTATTGTGAATACTGCTGCTTTGAGCATTTAGTGCAGATATACTCTTTGACCTGCTGATTTCAGTTTCCTTTGAGGATATACCCAGAGGTGAGATTGCTACTATTGACTTTTCGAGGAAATTCTATGCTGTTTCCCATAATGGTTGTGCCCCATTTTCTATATAAGGATGTTCTCTGAAAATAGAACCAGGAGCAGTATTGGAATATGATTTTCTTCTTCTGGATTCGTTTCTTTGTGTTGTTGTTGTGTTTTCTTGCTTCACCCTAAGGCCCATCTCTACCAAGGCTTCCAGTATAAAAATAGCCCCAACAAACCATCTCTTTCAATAACTATTCATGGAATAAATTTACAAATGACATTTATTAATAATCAAAAAGTGATGTAAATCTTTATTACAGACTTCTAAGAAATTGCATGGGAGTTCCATTGATAACATGGTACAAAACCTAATTTAAAATCCCTTTTGTGATTAACAGCATCAAAACTGACCCTATGGCTGCCTGACTCTCCCAATCTCTATATAGCTTACCTGTGTGGACACTGGTATTTTTTCTTTCCTTTTTTAAAAACATTACCTCCCTTTGTCTCTGGATTTATTCTTTACTTTTCTCCTTTCAGTGGGAAGTTTTCAAGCTAGTCTTGGTACCTTTCAATTATTCCCTTTCTTCTTTAACCTGAGCTCCTACATAGCTAGGTAGAGGAGAAATAAAATAACCTGAGAATATTGAGCAATGATGAACCCAATTATGCATTGTCACTTCCTCTTTCATTACTTTAAAATTCTCTCTTAGAGACTTTCCTGTCTTGGAAACCTTTGCTCATGACTTCATGCATCCTTTCTTTCTGAGGATTTCTATGCCAGACGTGCTATTTTAAAAACTCACATATTTTGTATCACAGACTCATGCTTTCCTGAAGACAAGAGATTGCTCATTGATCTGTTTGTGCCACAACCAAGCCTCATGCATTAAAAATAGAGCTCTTTGACTTATTGTGTTCATCTGGGAAGAAAAATGTTTTGGAGAAAACTGGAAGGGGGTGTGACCATGTCATGGTTGTTTTCACTTGTGGGTTTATCTTCCTGTTCTGTTTCTGGTTTTCTAAGTTTGTTGTTGATTCAAAGAACATTTTTGCAAAATGCGTTTAGGCACCAGGAGAGAGATATTGAATGCTCTCTTCGTTTCTTATTCTCAGCCCGTTGGCTAGCTTTGATGTGGGCATGAAGCAGACCACACTGTTTGGAATTTTAAGAGGAAGAAACACAAGAGACAGTTATTAATAGCTCTTTTTTTCATGTATTTTTAATCTCATTTTATAAACTCTACGTAGGTTTTTTTTTTCCTTCTATTTTTTGAAGTACTCTGATTAGTAGCATAAAGAAAATAATTTCTCAGTCTTTGAGATTGTCCTCTTAGTAATTTTTTGGGGGCGGGTAACCAGGGATTCAACTCAGGGACATTCAACCATTGAGCCACATCCCCAGCCCTATTTTGTATTTTATTTAGAGACAGGGTCTCATTGAGTTGCTTAGTACCTCACTTTTGCTGAAATTGGCTTTGAACTAGTGATCCTCTTGCCTCAGTCTCCCAAGCCATTACTTAGTAATTTTACATTAAAGAAAAATATGACTTCTAATTCAAATTATTTTCTTTTTCTTCATTTTATTTTATTTTTTATTTGATCTTATTAGTTATACATGATAGTAGAATGTATTTTGACATATTATACATATGTGGAGTATAATTTCCCATTCTTCTAGTTGTACATGATATGGAATTACATTGGTTGTATATTCATATACGTACATAGGAAACTAAGGTCCAATTCATTCCATTATCTTTCCTATTCCCATCCCCCTTCCCTTCTAATTCAGATTCTTTTAATGTGACAAATAGGTGTCAAGCATTTGGGTTGGTTGTTCTCTATCACACAAAACTACCTTTTATTAAGGCTACCTTGGGCTAAATTCTTGTGGTTTGCTTCTTTTTTATGGAAGCAAGTTAATGATGTAAAGACAAGTGAATAATAATTCTAAAAAGAGCATAACTTATCTATTTAGGGCAGGAAATGAAAGGAAGTCAGTCCGTCTGTGTGATGCACATTTTTTCAATGCTTGCTATGTACTTGCTGTTTGGGATACATCAGTGAATAACACAGATGAAAATTCCTGCTCACACAGTGCTTACAGCAAGAAACTTAGGTGGCTTAACCTATGGGCTGTTCTGTGTTTAGTTGTGGTGTACACCAAATCCAAGATTAGCACTACAAAAGGACAAGTAATTAAAAGGGTAACAAGCAGCCAGAGAAGGGCAGCTGTACCTCATGTTTGGTTGCCTCATTATGTGGATTTTTAACATGGACCTGAAATAATGTAGCACAGACTGTGTTTTTCTTTATTTCAAGGGCAGATTCTTTCCTAATGTTAGTTTCATGGTCACATCTCATACCGTGTAACAATTCTTACAATTCTTCATGACTGCCACTTTCCTACATTTGACATTTAACAGTCTCATCTGTAGTTAATCAATTAATGCCACACCTCATTTCATAATGGATGTGAGCCTGCGGGTGCCAAATAAATGGTGACTTTCTTTTATTTGCAAGACAGATTGTAAAATTAATCTCAAGCACCTAATGCGTATGTTGCTTTCCTAGGAAACAAAACCAGAAAAAAAGAGAATTCTCTCATGAGTATCTTTTCAGTACAAGATCACAGACTCACAGAATGGAAAACTTTACAAATCAGCTGCCTCATTTAGTGGAGGAAGAAATTGAGTCTGAAGGGATTTCACCAAAGATGTACTGCTGGCTATGGCAGAATTGGTCTTGAACTTTGTCCTAGATCTGTGATTCATCCCTATACCTGTCTCAGGCAATAATACTTTCAAATTGCTTTTTTGAGCCTTGATCAAGTTTATGAGATAAACAAGGCAGATATTTTTATGTCCATCTGCAAATGAAGATACTGAACACCCTGAGAGTCTTAATGACTTATTCAAGGGCATTGTAGTAAATCTGACACCTGAATTTATTTCCTGGATTTCCATTCCAGGGCTTTTTCTATTATTACAATTATTTTTAAGCTGAAGACAAAAATAAAATAAATATAGATTGATTCAACTAAATAAGATAGAAAAATTATCCCTGTAACTTACTTGGTAAGCCTAATTGAAATGACAAATTCTCTGTTGATTTTTATAATTACTTTTTTCAATGGAATAAACAGAAATTAGTAGAATCTTTCAAAACACATAATTTTTATTATGAAGTTGTTTTAGTTGTTAATATGAACTGGAAAGTTGAATTCATTCTAGTTCTTGCAGCCAACAACTTAGCCAATGAGATTTGTGTGCAAAATAAATACTAAAATGTCATTTATTTTGTGAATATACTTCTATATTCTCACAAACTGAGTATAGGAAAGACTTTATAAATATCATAGGAAAGACTTTATAAATATCAATGATTAATAAAAGTTGATATTGATAGCTCATAGCTTTTGGTTTCACCTATTTTTGAGAAACCATGTTTATAGGCTTTGTATCTGGTGAAGGTCATGGTTTTGTGTTTATTTGAACCTGTCACAACTATGCCATAGCTTACAATTTTAGTAATAACCTACAGAATATTTTTTAACAATGTATTTCTACCTCAGTTTAGAGTATTCAGAAAATCAGTATTGTTTAATTAATAGAAGAGCATGATAATAGATTAATATGTACTATATGTAATATATATATATATATATATATATATATATATATATATATATATATATATATGATAGATTTTAATTGAGAGGATCTTTGTCTTCAAGTTCTTTTACTACACTATCAATTTTAAGAATATTTCATCCCAGCAATTTTCTCTGCTCAAATAAAAAGTGACAAGATGAAGAACAGAGACATAAATAGTGTGCATTATGATTAGTATGTAAATCCAAACAGTCATTAAAACATAAAATAACCAGTGCTCTATAAATTAATCAATGTCTGTATTTTAAAGTTGGTCCCTGCATTAGTGGTTAATAATAATTTGCAAGTGTCATGAAAAATGGCACTGTACTTTAAAGTATTAAAATATATTATCATAAATTTTGAGTTGATAAATATATAGGCAAAGGCAGTTCTTCATTTTCTGGCCCCTCAACTTTTTTTTTTAACTTTTTTTCCCTCCCAAATATCTTGGATAATATCTCATAGAGAAACATTTGACCTTCATTTGCAAAGGTTTCAAATCATTTCCTTACTCTAAGTCAGCAGGTTTTACCTCTCAACTTTTAATAGAGAGCCCAGTCTACTTAAGAATCTTGGATTCAAATGTACAATTTTTATTTGTCAATTACACCTCAATAAATCAGACAAAAAAGGAACATTGAATTCGAGCAAGAGTTTTGTTGCTCCTCTTTCTATTCAAATGCTTTTAAAAAGTGAATGTTTGAAATATGCAGTACATAGAACCTCATAATATCCTCTTCTAGGTAGTGAGCATTCATTCAAAGAAATTTATTGGACCTGGATGTGCATGCCAAATATTTACTTCTCTTTGTCCTACTTTTCTTAGACTCAGTAGCTCTCCTTAGGGTCAGCATACTTTTGAGATATATCTTTATATTTCACATACAGTCCAGTCTGTGGGCTATAGAGTCACACTGTCTGTCTCTCTCTGGTTTTTGTTTGTTTTGTTATTTAGTTCTGGGAATTGAACCCAGAGCTTCCCATATGCTAAACACATGTTCTACCACTGACCCCCTTCTCACTCTGTCTCATTAAGGTGACTATCTTTGTATTCCATGGAAAAAAAACACTAAGGGCAAACTTCATGTATTGATAACAGTAATTACTGAAGACAGTGTTGGCTCCAGAAGGAAGCCAGGCAAAGTGTCCTGGACCAGATGGCGGGTGGGCTGTGACACTCAGCAGAAAAGCTCAGATTCGGATGGGCAAATTGGAGAAGTATAGATGGCAATTCCAGAGAAAGCAACAAAATAAATAGACATGGAGATGAAAATTACTAACCGTTTGGAACAAGAAACTAAAATGTTAAGTTTGGGCTGAGCCACCAAAATACAGAGTAAATTCTACAAAGAGTCTAGACTCTAGGCAGAATTTCCAAAGGAGATGCACCTTGTTAAATGTATGAAAGGTTGATAGTCTGGATAGAGCTCTCCTTGGTTTATGGGTCCCCCAAGGTGGGGATCAGCACCTTATGACTAATCAAGAGAATATAGTATATGTCCTCAGTAGTATGGGGCTGACCATAGACTCATGTGCGACTGTCACCTGACAAATGTAAAGAAGAGATGGTTGGCATCAGAATAATGGAAGTGTTTCTAAAGTAGAAACAAACTTCACTTCCGTAGTTTGTGCAGAAGAGATTATTTAATCATTTCTCCGGGATATAGAACATTTTTGAGAGAGAGGTATGGAGTGTTTTCCAGGTTCTGTCTACAAAGGACCAAAGATTATACTGCCAGCTTTTTAGGAGAGAAGGAAGTAGTAATGAACAGCCTAAATAGAGACGTGTTCACCTCCACCAAGGCCACTTCAGATCAATTGCCAGACACAAAAATCCTTGCTATAGTTTGGATCTTGGATGTTGCTCAAAGGCCCAAGCGTTGAAGGCTTAGTTCTCAGCCTGTGGCATTGTTAGGAAGTTGTGGGACCTTTAGGGGGTGAGGTTTAGTGGAAGTAAGTTATGTCATTGTGGATGTGTCCTCTCTCTGTATTTTCCAGCTGCTATGAGGTGATCAGCCTCCTCCACCATGTGCTATGATGAGCTGCCAACAGCAACAGGGTCAGTGGATCATGGACTAAAACCCCACAAACCATGAGCCACAATAAATCTTTTTAAGTTGATTATCTCAGGTGTTTTTAACACAGTATCTACAAGAGTGTTATAGGTTTAGTTATTAGGTGTCCACCAAAAACTCATATGTGATACAATACAAGAAGGTTTAAAGGTGGAATGATTGGCTTATGAGACTCTCAACCTGATCAGTGAAATAATCCCCTGATTGGGATTAATCAAGAATGACTGTAGGCAGGTGTGAAGTGGGTCATTGGAGGCATGCCTTTGGAGGCTCATTTTCTCTCTGTTTCCTAGTGCCATGTCCACAGCTGCTTTCTCCTGCCACATGCTTCTGCCATGATGTTCTGCCTCACCCCAGGCCCTGAGGAATAGAGTAGACCATCTGTGGACTGAACCTGTTTCAGTCAGCTTTTTTGCTGCTGTGACTAAAAGACCCAACCAGAACAACTGTAGAGGAGGAAAAGTTTATTTGGGGGTTCAATCCATAGACAGTAGGCTCCATTCCTTGGGACTCAAGGTGAGGCAGAATATCCTGGCGGAAGAATGTGTTGGAAGGAAGTGGCTCACATGATGATCAGGCAGTAGAGAGAGACTTAGCTCTGCTCACCAAATGTATACCCCAAAGACATGCCCCAATGACTCACCTCCTCTGGCCACACCCTACCCACAATCAGTTACCACTCAGTTAATCCCATCAGGGGATTATTTCACTGACTTCTCCTCTAAACCTTTTGCATTGTTTAGCTTTTTGGGGACACCTAATATCCAAAGCATAACAGAGCCCTCTGAAAATGTGAGCCCCAAAATAAACTTTTCCTCCTCTAAAATTGTTCTTGTCCTGTTTTTTGATCACAACAATAAAAAAGCTGACTAAAGCAAAGAGAAAGTGAGTTTTCAATACTGCTTACACTGAAAAGTGATGATGCTTGGTCATTATGATAGTGTCCATCAATTTAAACTTTCCTGCCTCCCCTGCCCCCATCCTCTGGCCTCTTTCCCCCCCTTCCTCCTTGTTTCAGTCCTGTGTGGTTCAGGAATTCAGCAAGTTGAGACAGGAGAAGAGCTAAATGAAGAGAGAATTCAACCACTTTTTTTAAAATTGATTTTTTAAAAAAATAAATGACAGTGGAATGCATTATAATTCTTATTACACATATACAGCACAATTTTCCATACCTCTGGTTGTATATAAAGTATGTTGACACTAATTTGTGTCTTCATACATTTACTTTGGATAATGATGTCCATCACATTCCACCATCCTTGCTAATTCCTTGCCCCTCTCTTTCCCTCCCACCCCTCTGCCCTATCTAGAGTTCCTCTATTCCTCCCATTCTCCCCCTCCCTACCCCACTATGAATCAGCCTCCTTATATCAGAGGAAACATTTGGCATTTGTTTTTTGGGGATTGGCTAACTTAACATCATCTTCTCCAACACCATCCATTTACCTGCAAATGCCATGATTTTATTCTCTTTTATTGCTGAGTGATATTCCATTGTGTATATATGCCACATTTTTTAATCCATTCATCTACTAAAGGGTATCTAGGTTGGCTCTACAGTTTAGCTATTGTGAATTGTGCTACTATAAACATTGATGTGGTTGTGTCCCTGTAGTGTGCTGATTTTAAGTCCTTTGGGTATAAGTCCTTTTGGTTCCATTCCCAGATTTCCAAAGAATCTCCATACGCTTTCCATAATGGCTACACCAAAGTCTCACCAGCAATGTATGAGTGTACCTTTTCCCCCACATCCTCGCCAACACTTATTGTTATTTGTCTTCATAATAGCTGCCATTTTGACTGGAGTGAGTGAGGTGAATGGAGAGCCTACATCATGGGAGCAAATCTTTACCCCTCACACATCAGATAGAGCACTAATCTCTAGGGTATATAAAGAACTCAAAAAGCTAAATACCAAAAAAAAAAAAAAACACACAAATAACCCAATCAATAAATGGGCCAGGAACCTGAACAGACACTTCTCAGAAGAGGATGTACAATCAATCAACAAATATATGAAAAAATGTCCATCATCTCTAGCAATCAGAGAAAAGAAATGCAAATCAAAACTACTGTAAGTCAACCACGTTTGACCTTCAGCCTCACTCAAAGTTTAATCTTAGAATTTTGATTATCCTATAGTCTTTTCTATTTTAATTATTAAATCGAGACATCAAATAACAAAAAGAGTTGTAATTGGTTGATAGTCACTGTTGAAATTATGGAGATTCCTGAGTTTTCACAGCTAGAAGGGCACAATATAAATTTAAAAAGAATAAAACAGTGTACCCTCTGATGGCGTCTCTTGAGGATTGTGAATGAAGAGGAGAACGTGGGCAGTGAATGAGAGGGTGGGAAGCCGCCATGAGGATGGGAGGATTATGAAGGAATTGAAGAGCCTGACAGAAAGTTTAAACCTGATTGTTACAGAAGTTAAGGTCTGATGTGGGGTTTTGAGGTTCTGTATGATATGATGAAGTGATGTGTAAGGAGAACACCCTGGAGCAGCGGGCCAGGTGGATGATAGAAGAGAAGATTTGAACAGGAGAACTAATTGTTGTAATAATCCAGGCTTAAAGTAATGAGGTTTGTGCTTAAGGAGAAAGCAATAAAAACCGAGCAGAAATAAGTAATTATCTTAGAGAAAAATAATAAGAGAGTGGCGAATAATTCAATTTATTAATGAAAGGGGATACATCACATAGAATTTTTATATTTTAACTAAGATGATTGATGGTCCAGCTGGCATCAAATTGACAGATGTCTCAGGGGAAGTGCGACCTAGGAAATGGCATAGAACAACAATTCAGGTGAAGGGATGAAGGAAGATTCTAGAATAAGGTGACTGTTGAAGCCATGAAAACATGAATATTTTGAAGGAAAGAGCAGTTTTCAAGGAAATTTTGTTTTCATAAGTCATGAAGGTGATTTTGATGCAGCTCGTCAGGGACACCCTTTGAGACCTGGCAGGAAATAGAACAAGGAACCTATTTAGAGAGATGCTTAGAAGCCTGAGGAGAGACGAAGAAAGCTCACTGGAAAAATCTAAGGGGTTATCAGGAGGGGGGACATGGAGGAATTGGTGAATTCTAGATAGGGCAGAGAGGTGGGAGGGAAAGGGAGGGGGCATGGGGTTAGCAAGGATGGTGGAATGTGATGGACATCATTATCCAAAGTACATGTATAAAGACACGAATTGGATGTCAAGATACTTTATATACAAACAGAGATAGGAAAAATTGTGCTATATATGTGTAATAAGAATTGTAATGCATTCCGCTGTCATTTTGTTTAATCAATAAAAAGTAAAACTAAATAAAATTTTTTAAAAAAGAAAACTACAACACAACTAAAGGGCAGAGTCAAAAGGTGAGGGGATCTCCTGGATCTGACAGATCCAAATGCCAAGGATGGAGACAACCTGCAGTTAGCAGTGTCCCCTTCACCCTGTCTGCACACAGCCTTTTGTTTCAGGTGAATTTCCTATAACAACACTTGGCTGGATTTATTCTCAAAGTTTTGCCTCTTAACTGGAATATTTTGTCTATTTATTTTTCCTAAAGTTTCCCAGTTTAGATCTGCCACTCATTTTCATTCTCACTCCTGTTAACACAGTTCCTTGTATTATTTGTGATTGATTGACTGTGGGCTTGGATTTTAATCTGAGAGAATCCTTTGAGTCCTTGGGATTTAGGTGGGTTCCTCTGGAAAGGATTTGTATTTCTTTTGCCCATGCTCTACAGAAATATGAGTCCACATATTGTATGAGTGTGTGTGTGTGTGTGTGTGTGTATGCACGTATACACCCATGTGCATTGCAAATGAATGTGCATGCTGGGGTGAAACCAAGTAAGTACCTGGAACATACTAGGCACATGCTTTACTCTGTGGCATACCTCCAGCCCCAAGTCTTTACCATTTTAAACCAGATTCTGGGCTTGAAATTTTTCACACCATCCTCTATTGTGAATTCAGGCTGCAAATTAATGTAAGAGATGGTTTATGTTTAGGAATTCTCAAAAGGAGTTTTTACCAAGTGTTTAACAACACTTCAAGTCAGGCAATTTTCTTCTCAGTCTTTTGGGAATGAAAGGGTTTATTTCAAGCTCATCCTTCAACTGAAATGTTTGTTGACTTGATCTTATTGGACAAATTCTTGAGATGCTCTCCATCCCTGGCCTGCCTTTATCCACAGACTACTTGGGTCTCTTTTTTCTGCCTCCTGAAAGTCATTTAAAAAAATAAACTAAAATAAGGGGGGAAATGGGGGTAATCACATGAAAATAGAAGGGAGATCAGTAGAGGAAGGGGATTGAGGAGTAAAGAGGAAAAATGGGCAAAGGGAAGAACTGCAGAATGAATTGATCTAACTATGCTCTGTACATATACGAATATGCCACGGTGAATTTCACCTCTATGCATATCTGTAAAGCACTATTTAACAATTCATAAAACTATAAATAAATGGAAGGAAGTCCAGTAGAGTAGAGGAGGGGAAACAGGAAAAGGGAGGAAGTAGGAGGGGAGGGAAAGGGGAAGTAGTAAGGACTGACATGGAGTCAGTTATATTCCATGCATGTATGAGTATGTCAAAATGAACCCCAATATTATTTATAACTATAATGCACTAATAAAAATATTGAAAAATAAACTTCAAGGTCACCTGTGTTTGGGAAATGCCCTGAAGGCCAAAGTTCAATGCAGTATGTTGTCTAATCTCTAGGTTCCTGAGGTCACTTAACTGCTTAACAGTTTGTCTTCTTTATTGTTAATTTATTGAAGCATATCCCGAGGGTGTTTTCATATTTTATGTAGCCCTTGCTTTCCAGAAGAGAGTCAGAGTACCTAGTACTAGAAACAAAAATTCCTTTTATATACAAATATATAATATGTATATAGGAGTTCTCTCAATGGTGGTCTATAAGATGTGCATTATCTTTTTATCTTATTTCATGCATGTGATAGTTGATTTCATCATATTACTTGGGGGTCATGAAAGAGGCTCAGGAAGAAGCTCTGCCCTTATCATAAATGGAGAACATTTACAAAGAAGACAAGTCAGGAAGTGTTCATCTTCAACCCTTGACTCACTTGGAGGGAGTGTCCCCCTACGCCCCAGAAGATGGAGCTTATCAGGAGTGAGGATAAATGAAACTGTTGCTTTTCATAATCTTGGCTTTGTTGGTTTGGAGAAGAGTCCAGATTTAGTGTCCATTGGGATGGCTTGGGCCAGGGGTGGGCTAGGTAGGACAAGAATTCCTTGAAAGCCCATAATGGAAAGCTAATGCCACAGATAACCATAAAAACCCTTGTATTATTTCTGGACAAACATGCAATCTGTTATGGTTTACATATTAGGTGGCTCCCAAAATCTCACGTGTGAGACAATGCAAGAAGGTTTAGAGGTGAAATGTTTGTGTTATGAGAGCCTTAACCCAATCAGTGAATTAATCCCCTGATAAGATTAACTGAGTCACAACTCTATGGCTGGAGGAGGTAGGTGGCTGGGGGTATGCCTCTGAGGCATATAATTTGTCATTATTGGGTGGAGCTGTCTCTCTGCTTCCTGGTGCCATGTCCTCAGCTACTTTCCCCTGCCATGCTCTTCTCCATTACATTCTACTTCATCTTAGGCCCCAAGGAATGGAGTTGGCCATCGGTGGGCTGCTAAAACTTTGAGTCCCCTAAATAAACTTTTACTCCTTTAACTGTCCTTGTCAGTTCTTTTTGGTCATAGCAGCGAAAAAGCTAACTTGTTTGTGCACTGTGTGTGTCTGTGTGTACGTGATTGTGGAGTTAGCTTACTCTACATTCTGGTAAGTTAAAAGTTCCTAGTTAAAACTGTGAATTAATTGACTAATATGTATAATTCATAGAAATAGCAAAAGTCTGAAAGCAATTGATGCCTTCATTTAAGGTTAAATATTTCAACAGCTAACACTATTATTTGAAGAAGGAGACATTCATTTGGGAGAAACTATTCATGACGGTAGTATTTTTCAACCCTTTTAACTCAATCATCAGTAGTTTTCTATTTTAGTGTGTTTATGGATACCGCTCTAAAAGTTGTTATTTGTTTCTTCAGAGCTGTATCATTTTTCTGAAATCCACCAACAGTATGATGATTTCTAGGCTTTTGCCCCTCAAAGTTTTACATATACCCTCCCTTTGGCCACTCCACTTGAGAAGCTGTACTGTAATTGCTTGGCAGCATTTGCTGACAAGATGACCGTCTTTGGGGACATAACCTCGACTGAGTCCCTTAAAAGCCGGCCTACCATTTCATTTCTCCTTTTCTGCTGCTCATCTTTACCCAGAACCCACTACTTCACTTGGATCATGCTGAATGAAAAGCAAACCCATCATATATGCCTGTGTCCAAATTAACTTGTCTTCATTGGAAGGCCATATCTTTAGCTCTGGCTTTCGTGTCAATGAACTTGAACTAGAGCTTTCTGAAGATTTGCCCAGGGGGTGTCACTCTTCCTGAGCCCACAGCCATCCCTTCTGCCTTTTGTATATTCTTCCTGTATACAGTTAATTTCTTAAACCTTGCACTTTTGTAAAGCTGAGATTTTTAATGGACACTAATCTGTCACTTTTGTTGAAAATAAAGGTTAAAAACAATCTTTGAAGAATTTTCTGACATTTTCTACCTAAAGTTAGCATTGGTAAGTTTCTTTTCCAATATATGACATATATGTAATTATGCATTTTATGATGATATTGGTAATTTAAAAGTAGTAAGTAAGTAAAGATTGTAAAAAAAATCATAACTTTTTTCCAATTGAAGTTCTGGATTTTCCTTACATGTAGATTAACTAAGTTGTTTGTGCAACTTTTAAATTGGACTTTAAAATGAAAATAGCTGATTTTGAAGAGCTATTTAGCATACAAAATCAATGTCACTGTAAGCCAAGGTATTAATTCTGTTTTGTGTGTTTTGGGATCACTGTGTGTATATAACTCAAATCAGCCTTAGGAGGTAAAATGATGGATACACAATTTCACTCTCAAATTGAAAAAAAATAAATAAAACTAGGAATTTTTACTAATTATTTTTGATGATGTATGTTACTTCTTTTGGGAGAAATGCTTTCAAATGATTTCTTAAATGATGTTAAATATTAAACATGTAAACTAAATTATAGAATAAAATCAAATGTTTTATGTTAAAATAATTAAAAGAAATTCAGCATAATATGACATTGAATAATAAAGTTACGACACTCGACACTTGCTAAACATTATTTCTTTTTCTTTGAGCGTAGTATCTCATCTGAGTTCCATAAAAATTCCATGAAGTAGATCCCCTTCATGTCCTGTGTTTCTGATGAGGAAGCAGACACTCAGAGAAGTGTGGTGACCTGTGCCTTGTGGCGTCATTAGATGGAGCAGGCAGGATCACTGACTACTTAAAAAGGGGTAACTTCAAAGGCGCACAGTCCAGACTTTGAGATTGAAACAAGTCTGTTAAAAAAATGAAAGGAAGCCGGATATGTTGGCGCGTACCTGAAATCCCAGAGGCTCAGGAGACCAAGGCAGGCGGATCATGAGTTCAAAGCCAGCCTCAGCAACTTAGCAAGGCCCTAAACAACTTAGCAAGACCCTGTCTCTAAATAAAATACAATAAAAGAGGACAGGGGATGTGGCTCAGTGGTTAAGCCCCTCTGGGTTCAATTCCCAGTACCCCCCAAAAAAAGAAAGGAAGACGAAAACATTTTTATTTATCATCATCTCATATGGATTTACTGGAATTAGCTGTGCACATTTTAATTTTTGTTCTAATGTAACTCCAAAATAAAATTAGACTTTTGACTTATTATTTAAATATAATTCATCAATTATCTTTTTGTTCACTTTCTGGAAAGTAATTATAGCAGCACACTGAAATATGTATCATGTGAATCAACATTTGGTTATAAGTGCCATGAAAAAGGAAACAAAATACACGAGTTTCTCTGTAAAGGCTGTAATTTCCCTTAGCCATTGAACCCTAAATAGATATAAAAGAATAACAATAATAGAAACATAGGATGATTCAGCACATTTAACCTTATTTTTTAAAAAAAAACAGTTTATTTCCGTTGCCATAAATATTCCTATGAAGTAAAAAGAAGGCAGAAATAATGTGCTTTTGGTGATACAAGAATATAAAGACATAGTCTATAAATAATAATGAATATTGTTAAAGTTTACAGGAAGCTATTGGTTAGGACTGACTCCTGTGCTGGGCCCAAAAAACCCAACCAAAATGGAGTCACTCGTGTTAATGTTCCACATTCCCAGTCAGAAACTAAGTTGTTCACATGATCTTCCAGGAAGTCAGAGGAGAGGAAGATAAATCTTCAGACTAGCCTGTGTTAGCCAGCATGGCATGGAAGTGCCTTCTCTACTTTGGCCTTTAGACTCGAGTAACTTTGAAATGACCAATCTTCTTGTTCTCAGTCTCTGCTCTCCTCAGCTCTTTATAAAGCCAGTCTCCTCTGTTGAGCTCATTGGAATACTCATTCTGTTTTATAAAATGAGGTGTGGCCCAACTATTAAAATAAATAAAAGCCAGTTAAGGTCTCTAAACTAAATTTGTCATTTGACAATATTTTTGAGCATTTAATATGTGCCAGAAAATTTTCCCTTACTCTACTCATATTATATTGACTTATTTAACCATCATGCCAGACCTTTGCTTTGGGAACCATTTTTATCCCCACTTTATAAATAAGTAAGTGATCCACAGAAGAGAAGCAGAATTATCAGAGGATTTCAGATGACCACATGAGAGAACATAAACTAAAACTTCTGGTATTACACCTGTGTCCACTGGACGTGTATTTGGGCTCCCCTGAACACTACTGGCCCACAGTCATGTTGGCAACCTATATCCATATCTAGGTTTATATAATGAGGGATGGTTATTTAAATGATCTTGAAATATTTACTTAGGGGGACACATTGTACACCCCATAAAAGCATATAAGAACTAGGACTTATACACACCTACAAATAGGAAGTATACATCCATCCAAGACTAGTTCAGATAAAGCTTTGATTTAGTAGTTCTACCATTATATTAGAGGAGCTAGACATGTTGGATGGAAAAAAGAGTATTGCAGACCCTCTATAAAGGATCTTTAGTGCTGCGGTCAGCACTTGTGAGTTTCTTATGCACTCTATTTGCACAATTTCACATTATATTGATGCAGCTCCAATTGCCCAACTTTCTCTTTACCCAGAAGATTTTTTATTCACTCATTATCAGTTCTTCCTTGGTACACAGAATTGCCCACTTTCTAGTCCTTATATACAGTCCATATATAAATATAACTATAACATATAAATAAATATATAATATAGTTATATTTTTATATGTTCATTTATATATATATGTTTGTTAAATTAGTACTGAATCAGGCACTTATGCTAAGTGATATATTTCTATATAATATTTAATTTGATCCTCATGGCAGTTTTGCACAATAAATGATATCGGTCTGATTCCAAAGTCTGTTTACAAATGATAAACAGAGGCTCAGAGGGTTTATAAAATTGTTCAAGGTCAAAGCAGGAATTGATAGAACCAGGATTTGAACCCAGCTATATTTGATTCTAAGGCTGTTGCCAGGGTCTTTTATTATTCTGTAAACTCTTAAGAATAGCTTTCTTGCCTTGATTTAAGGATAATCTGCTCATATGGAAAATGTCTAAGATGCCAGTTTTAAGTACAAAGTCTGGTTCTGCTAAGATTTAATCAAAACAATTCACAAAGAAACCTAGTACTGAGAACATAAAATTAGCATATAGAATCAGAAATCTAACTTTCATAGCATTTCAAGGCAAGGATAACAAACATCACAAACTTTACTCATTTGTTTGGGGATGGCTGATTGCAGGAGGAAGACCAATATTTTAAACCTGAGATAATGATTACAAGTTCAAAATGTATCACATTGATTAAATTGGTCATCTCAGTGTCACAGAAATACCTTTCATATACCACACTAAGTGGGCTCACCAGATTTGGATCCATACAAATTTTAAGCCAACTTTTTCATTAAAAAATCAGGGTACTTTTAATGCCCAGTTTTGTGACACAATCATGCAGTTTATTATGATAAATACTCCATATGGAGCCATGAGGAAAGAGTCTATAATGCAAATGATTCATGTTAAATATGAACAGCATTTTTTTTTTGCTGGGTATCAGAAGTTAGGAATTATTTTTCTGTAGTTCTTTCAACCAAAGAGTCTCCCATTGGCCAGGGACAGGTCTTAAGTTGAGGCACTCAATAAACAGATGGCTTTTCAGGGTCCCTTGGATTCTGGTTTAAGCAGGAAGGGATATATAGGCACCTGTTTGGTCATTTCCTTTGTTAAGCTGGATATGAGGTAGAATTCAAGTACAATGTATTAAAAATATTTATATATGTTTGTTAAATTTCTAGATGTGTTACCCACATAAAATGAGCAAATTGTTGTGGGGTATTTTTCCTCTGTAGTTACTAATCCTAAGTGTAATAAATCAAGAGCTAGAAGTCCTTCATGAGGGTGAGGCCTGCCGCTTGCCACCTGAGCTAGTATTTCTTTGAACTTATCTATTCTATTCTATTATCTATCCTTGCATTAGTACCACAGACTCCTAATGGTTACAGGCATATGGTAATTGTAATATTTGGCGTGGAGTTCCACCACTAAGTTATTCTTCTGTTATGGACTGCCTGTTTGTGCCCCTCCAAAATGCATTTGTTGAAACCCTAACCCCCCAGTGAGATGGAATCAGGAGGTGATGGAATTTGAAAGTTAATTATGTTTAGATGACATCTTGAAGGTAGAGCCCCCAGGATGGGAGTTATGTCCTTATAAGAGAAAGAGATTAGAGCCCTCTTTCTCTGTCATATGTGGGGATATAATAAGAAGATGGCCATCTGCAAACCAAAAGAGAGTTCTCACCAGACATGGTATCTTTGTGCACCTTGATTTTGGGCTTCCTGGTGTCTAGGACTGTGAGAAATACATTTCTGTTGTTCAAGCTCCCCAGGCTATGCTGTATTTCTTAGAGCAGCCTAAACTAAGACATCTTCTTTCTTCCTTTGATGTTCTTCTGATTAATCTCAAGCAGTGATTTTTCCTGAGTGGCTTGTTATTTACTTTTCAATTCATGAAGCAGCTTCTGAGCCTGGGATTGTGACAGGCCCTGGTTGGTTAATGGTGATTAATAAAGACCCAGTCCTTGCCTTCATGGACCTTAAAATGTATAAGGGGACAAAGAGAAAATAAGAAAACAGGCAGATACCTGCAGATTGTGATCTTATAAAGAAAATGACTGAGGAGTAGAGACAGGGAATAATAATAAGGGCCAACTTTATATAAGATGATGTCCTCGTCTGTTTTCTGTTGCTATAACAAATTACCCAAGACTGGCTTATTTATTAAGAATAGAATTTTATTTGGTTCATGGTTCTGAAGGTTGAGAAGTCCAACACATGACATTAACATCTGCTTCACATCTGGTGAGGGCCTTGTGCTGCCTCACACATTGGTGGAGGCATCACATGGTGAGGCAGAGCAAGCAGACCAGCTCTTGTCTTTCTCCCTTTCTTGGAAAGCCACTAATGCCATGTGGGGCCAGGGGCTCTACCCTCATGACCTCATTTTACATAAGGCCCTATTCCTAAAGGTCTTCCCTCCAAATACCATTAACATATGAATCTGGGCAATAAGTTTCCTAAACATGAGCTTTTGGGTATACATCCAGACCGTAGCAGTGGCATAATCTGTAACTGCTCAGCGTCTGCTCATTTATTTGCTTGGAAGACAAGTCACTAATCCAACACTGACTATTTTCAAGCCATTGTGATTATTTCACCTAACTAGCAATGTAATCCAGGCCAGTCGGAATCAGTGAGATCTATAGCATTTGGGATCCAATCAGGAAAACAGAAACATTTATTGTAAAAGATATAATTTAATACGAGCCCTTGGTTAAGTGGGTAGTGGAAGACAGACAGAGCAAAACAGGAACAGAGGTTAACCCAGAGACATTGCATGAGGCTGGGGAAACTGAGCTCTATGTTGGACATGATTGAATCTTAGTGTTGGCAGTAGGCCCTGTAGAGCTGGGATCTAGACATCTTCAGAGGGCCCCACCACATGGGGGCTAGTGCCCCTGGACACCACTGTAGCTGCTTCCAGACAGGTTCTGCCAATGGGGAGCACTAACAGGAAATTGGACGTCAGAGGCTAGGAGCTTTGTGGCCAGTGTCCTCCTGTCTTTTGGCACCCACTACACCATTCCCTTCAGAAATGCAACTGTCCGCCATTCAGTGCCTTCTTGGACAGTAAGCATCACCCTCTCTGTGTCCCTTCAGAGTGCAGCAGCCACACTACAGTGTTCTGAGCCTCTCTTGGCCCTTTGGACATGGCTGTAAGTCACCCTATGAGACACCTAAGTATCATCTGCAAGAAGATGCCTCAGAACATTGGGTACCACTGATGAGGTCCCACCTGGGAACTTCAAGCCACATCATGGCCCCTCCTCCTCTTCTTTTTGATAAAAGTCATAATGCTGCCTTTTCTGTTTTGATCCTAATGACCTAGAGAAGGTCACAGCCTTCTGTACTTATCATTCACCACCACCACTACCCCCGCCCCGGCTCTTTTAGCTTTCCTATTCCCGTTAATTAATTAAAGATCCTCTAAAAATTCTTGTATGGTTTTCATTTTCCTGACTGGACCATGACCAGAAAAAAAAAAACCCCACATTTAATATCTTTAAATAAAGGAGGAGATTGAATATGTAAGTATATTCATTGGGAAATAGCCTAGCAATTCCAATAGGTCTTTGTAAGTCTTGACCTATTTTATACCAGTGCAATGGATCCCTGCAAGTTCAAAGACAAGTGCATTAGCCAATTGTATTTTCTTTTGGGTGATTATTCTTAGTTGAGTATAATGTTTTCATTTAATAAAAAAATGAACATTGTAAAAACTAGAATTATGGAAATAGTTACCACAAGAATTGATCACTTTCAAAAAGGAATTAATGCTGTCTGACATTGCTAGGGGAGTTATCATCGTCCTAATTTGTAGATGAGGAAGGTAAAAACATGGCAGGTTGGAATGATTTTTCTGTGGTCATACACAGAAATCAGTGGGGTTCCTGGTGTTTTGAAACAATTACTTTGAGCTTGGCAATTGGTGAACAAGTATTTTGTGTAACAAATATTAACTATCCCATCATTAGACAGAAATGTTGGGTAGATTAGCATAATATGTACATATATTAATGTAACATCATGCCTACCTTTTTTGAACACAATGTACAAATGTATGTATACATATGTGTATGTATTATGAATGTGTGGTTATGTACACGTATATATTTATGTGTGTAAACATACACACACATATGTATGTATATACTCTCAGATTAGTGTCTCTACTTCTAAGACTTTTATGAAATGAGAAATGGAGAAAAGTTAAAAGGGGATTTCACCCCCAAAATCCTAGTGGAAAACCGATATTGGAGGACTTACCTTGTAAGTTCAGGCACATTTATAGTTTTGTTTGTTTTAAAAGGCTTGAAAACATTTTCCCTTTAAGGTATTTCTCTTTAGGAAGTAGGATTCCTGACCCTTCTCCTATGAACTCATTTCTTTGAACGGCCACAATATGCAAAGTTCATGCAGATTTCACTGTTTACATGTTAGCTACGAATTTTGTTGTCACTTGCTTGCTTATAAGGGACAGTCCTAGCCGGGTTCAGTGGCACAAGCCTAGGGTCAGGAGGCCAAGGCAGGCAGATTGCCAGTTCCAGTCCTGTCTCAGAAATTTGGCAAGGCTAAGCAACTTAGTGAGATACTGCCTCAAAATAAAATATAAAAAGGGCCAGGGATGTGGCTCAGTGGTTAAGCGTGCCTGGGTTCAATCCTTGGCACTCCCCCTACCAATAAAAAACTAAGAGTCCTTACTTTTTTTTTTTTAAACTCTATTTTATAGTTTACCATATGTTACTGTGGCACATTTTGCTAATAATTTGAGTATTTGACACAATATTTTTTATGTTCAAACAGTTTTATAAAGACAGTTTCCACAGAACATGTTTATCTGAACCTCAGGAAATTATTTAATGGAAAATAGCTTTCCTAAACAACTTGCTAGTCCTAAAATTTTGTCCTTGAAGATTTTTATATAATAATGCTATTTTTTAGGCAAGTGTCTTGTGTAATTATTTTTAAAGGCATGCAATTTAATGTCCAATCTAAATCTTTACTATGGTGTTAACATTTCCTTTATAGCTCTAAAGAAAGTTGGTATAGGCAGTCATGCATCACATAATGATGGGATACATTCTAAAAAACATGTGTCGAATGTACTTACACAGACTAAGATAGATGCAATATGTTATGCTTTGGATATGATGTACCTCAAAAGCTAATATGTAAGACAATGCAAGAAGGGTTGGAGGAGAAATGATTGGATCATAGCCCCAACCTAATCATCGAATTAATTCCTGATGGGATTAACTGGGTGGTAACTGGAGGCAAGTGGGGTGTGAGTAGCGGAAGTGGTTCATTGGGGGCATGGCTTTGGGGTATATATTTTGTATCTGGAGAGTGGAGTCTCTCTCTGCTTTCTGATCACCATGTGAGCTACTTCCCTCTGCCACATTCTTCCTCCAAGATGTTCTGCCTCACCTTGAGCCCCAAAGAATAGAGTCTGTCTTCTATGGACAAAGACTTCTGAAATCATGAGCCCTCAAATAAACTTATCCTCCTCTACAGTTGTGCTGGTTGGGTCTTTTAGTTGCAGCAACAAAAATGCTGACTAAAACACAATGTCACTAGACAATATGATCTTATAGGACCACTGTCACACATGCACTCAATCATTGATTAAAATGACATTTTGAGGTGCATGACTGCATGTCTTTTTCAGTAATATATTTTATTTTTCTAAAAATCCTTTGAACTTTATATATTTTCTAAATACTAAGTTGACATACACTCATTGTTAAATATTTTTAAAGTATAGGGATATAGCCAGGTGTGCTGGCAAACGCCTGTAATCCCAGTTGCTTGGGAGGCTGAGGCAGGAGGATTTTGAGTTCAAATTCAGCATCAGCAACTTAGTGAGGCCCTAAGAAACTCAGTTAGACCCTGTCCCCAAATAACATATAAAAAAGGGCTGGGGATGTGGCTCAGTGGTAAAGCACCCCTGGATTCAATCCCTGGTGAAAAGAAAAAAAAAATTATAGGGATATAAGAAGTAGAAAGTGAGATGTCTTGCTGAATACAGTGGCACACACCTGTGATCCCAACAGCTTGGAAACTTGAGACAGGAGGATCGCAAGTTCGAGGTCAGCCTCAGCAACTTAGTGAGGCCCTAAGCAATTTAGCAAGACTCTGTCTCAAAATAAAACATAAAAATGGTCCAGGGTCATGGCTCAGTGGTTAAGTACCCCTGGATTCAATCCTTGGTACCAAATTAAAAAAAAGGAAAGAAAGTAAGCTGTCCTATAATCTCATAATCTCCACCCCCAAAGGTGACCTTTCTTGACAATTATTCATCTTCTTGCATGTTTCCCAGTGTGCTTATTTTTGTGGTTACACCTATAGTATAAGTGTCAGTGTTTATATGAAAACTGTATGTATTGTTCTGTGCTCTTAACATTCTCGCTTAGCAGGGTTTCATGTATAATAATGCCCTAAATGTTATCAGAAATAATTTAGGATTGAGGGTATAAAAAAAAAGAGAGACAACTGTTTTAATTTTTATTATTATTAGTGAGTTGGAGCGTTACTGTATTTATTGACATTTTGTCTTTCTTATCTACACTATCTGTGCTTATCTACCGTTAACGTTTGGTTTCCTTTTATTTTTCATCTTAATTGCTGAAACCTTTATATTATGGACATTAAATTGTTTAAATATTTTTCAAATAATTTTCATTTTATTAAAAGATCACTGAGTGATTAGTGATCAAGGAAGTGAATGATAAGAAATATAAAAACTGATATTTAATGTATAATGTATTCAGTTTATAGTAGGCACAGATTCCCAGACCACTATAGCATCACAGAAGGGTGGTGTCTGGCTATGTGGAGGCAAGCAAAAGCTACCTGCATTAGGTGAGACTTGAGCTGCACTTTAAAATATGACTAGAAATCATCAGGTTGATGAAGAATTGTTCTGGGAAAAGGATATGCTAATTCAAATAGAAAAGAGCACCATCTAGTCTGCAAAGTATAAGTACTTCACTTTGCTGAAGGAAAAAAGTCTACATAGTAAGTCATGAGATGGGGCTACAGAAATGGAGGTTGTGCCAGCTTTCTTATCACTATGACCAGAATACTTAACAAGAGCAACTGAGAGGAGGAAACGTTTATTGGGTACACATGATTTTAGAGGTCTCAGTCCCTAGACAGCCAACTCCATTTCTCTAGGCCCGAGGTGAGCACATCATGCAGAAGGGACCAGTGGATGAAAGGTGCTCAGCTTATGGTGGGGTCAAGAAGCAGAGAAACAGGGGCTGGGGTTGGGGCTCAGTGGTAGAGCACACGCCTCACACATGTGGGGCATTGGGTTTGATCCTCAGCACCACATAAAAATAAATAAATAAAAATAAAGGTTAAAAAAAAAAAGCAGAGAAACAGGGAGAGAGAGGAAGGGACCACAGGAAGAGCAAGCCTTTCAGGGCACATCCTGGTGACCCACTTCCTCCAGCCACGCCCCACCTGCCTACAGTTACCACCCAGTCAGTCCATTCAAACTTGGATGGATTGATCAGGTTGCTGCTTTCACAATCCAATCATTTCACCTCTGAATATCCCTGCATTAATACAGGAGTTTTAGGGGAACGCCTCATATCCAAACTGAAACAGATGAAAGAGGGCTAATTTATGAATAGTTTGGTGTGTTCGGATAAGGCATTTGAACTGTATGCTGAGAACTTGGATATATCCGGATTTGGATTTCAGGAAGACTATTTTCATAGAGGTCTGAAAAATAGCCCAGAAAGAGTCAGTCTGTAGGTAGGAAGACTAGTTGTGCCTATTTGAGAGAGACATTCATTTTTTCAATGTCACACAATCTTCAAAAAGGCAAAATGAGATCTTTCAAATTTTCCCTATAATAAGAATTAAGTTAAATCTGTGAGAATATATACCCAGGGTGTGGGAATGACTGGGGTTGAGGGGACTTTTTTATTTTCTTCTGTAAACAGTCTGTATCATTTGAGTTTTATTTTTCAAATCAAGCACAAGCTTTTATCAGTGGACTAGTCCAAGGGGATTGAAGGGAAGGGAGGACGGATGGGACAAGGGAAGAACAGTGGAAGGAATCTGACCTAAGTTTCCTGTGTACATATATGAATATACCACAGTGACTCTCACCGTCATGTATAGCCACCAGACACTAATTTAAAAAAAAAAAAAGGTAAGTAAATAGCAGAAAGATCAGTAGAGTAGAGGGAAGAGAACAGGGTGAGGGAGGATGGGAGGAAGGACTGGAGACTGAATTAGAACAAATTTTATTCCATGCTTTTATAATTGTACCAAAATGAATCCTAATGTCATATAAGCTAAAAATGACCAATAAAAAGAAAGAAAGAAAAAAGTCACCTCTGGAAGTCATTTGTGCAGAATAATAAGAACTTCCTGTAAGGGTGAAATAACATTTGTAGTTGGAATCGAGACTTACCTTTCAGGCGTTCTGATTGTTAAGGTTAGCTTTCTGGGGTAGGGTCATACTCTTCTTTGCTTTAGGTGTCTAAATAGCTGTCATAATGGGAAGGGGCAGTTCGAAGTTAGAAACCTGCATGGTGAATACTCTACAGTATTTCTGAAAATTCATTTCTTGCTTCCTGCTTTTAGAACGTGTAATGTAATATTTTATCTTCACTCAACTTAGCAAGCAAATGGATGATGACATTGATGTTCCACTTCTAAGTCCCAATACATATTTTATTTAACGATCCAGTCAATGCTAAGAAAGATTGTAATTAATCACTGCCGGTTTTTAATGTGTAAATTTTCAATTGGACTTCACCCCAATTTTAAAAATAAACAAAATAAATTCTATTTACCTAAAAAAAGCATTGACTTTTAGAATGAAACAATTTATATCTTTTTTTTTTTTTTAAACTGCACCAATAACAGATGGGAATGATCTGAACTAGGAGTTTGTTTGAAAAGTATTTAGGGCTTTGGTGGACCACAAAATCAATTAGAACCCTGATTCTAACATGTCTGCTAAAGTTGGTCTAATAATAGTTGGTATCATTAGTAGTGTTTTGTAGTATCCTAATACTTTGGATTTGGACCTGCTTGGCTTGGTCAGATTGACCTGGAAATTGTGTTCACTTTGGAGTCCTCAGTTAAGATGATCAGCTTGAAGCATATTCAGGAGAAGCAAACCATTTGGGAAATGATTTAAAGTCAAGTTAGATAAGAAACTATTAAAGAACAGGGCAACTCAAGTATGTCTCAAATCGTCACATTGCACACCTTGAACTGGTACAATTTTATGTATTGATTATACCTCAGTAAAGCTGGGCAGGGGGATAAAAGGGGGGATGTTATGCTTGGAGGAAGTCAGACAAGATGCATGACTTTATAATACATTATGCCAAAGAGAAATGATGCATGTTCATTAAACCCTGGACAGAAATAGGAATGGGAACAGATTTTGAAAAGAAACAACTAGAATGGGTGTCCATTTTTCATACCTAAAAACTGGGTACTTCTGATGTATTTACCAGCTTATATACTGCCAAAAATTTGCAGTATTCCATTCTTAAATTGATAGGATGATTGGTTAGACCATCAGAGTCCATAAAGTGCAACTGTGTTTATTTCTATTTTTATCAATGAGTCTGCATGCATTTTCTTTCTTGTTAAACAAAACCAACAGGTTTATTTCCAAAGTTGGTTCCATTGTATCTATTTTCTTGCTTTCAAACCAGTTACATATTTAATTATTGCAATATTAAATAATTAGTCTTCTCAATTTCTGAATCTCTCCCCAACTTAACCATAAATACCTCTTCCTCTCACACGCAATAGTCATAAGCCTCAAATATCACTCTTTCCCTCATGGTTTTAACACTTATTGAAGTTTCCTTACACACAGTTCTTGTATTATATCTTCTCACCAGCAAAGAGTAGAATCAGTTGAAAAACAGAACTGCCCCAATTGGTATTGAGTCTGGGAATGCCTGGAAGATTCATTTCAGTTTTCTCCTGAGGTCTTAGTGCCCTGGCACCTGGGCAGGTTGTAACTACCCGCTACCCATGTTAGCCCCACCTGAGGACACATCAGACTGAGCTGGTGATGTGATCGTCAGGCCTGATTTTGTGTTCTTCTGGTTGAGTTGACATGCTTCCAAAATGTCTAATGTTTAAGCCCAGGGGGAATACTGTTCTCTTGACAGAATCTGTAGCATCATTTTTCAAATATGTACAAGTTCTTTGGTTATAAAACTGGTGTATCAATTCAGTTTCTCTAGAAAGATAGAACCAATAGAATGGGTGTGTTTGAGTATGTGTGCATATGCGTGTGCGTGGATATACACACATGTCGATGGCCGTTTACATGTGATAAATACATATACACATCTATGAGGAGATTTCTTGTAAGGAATTGCATTGCGCAATTATGGAGACTGACATTTCCCAAGATCCGCAGGGTAAGTTAGAAAGCTAAGCCAAAGAAAGTCAATGGTTTATTGCATACTGAAGACCAGCAGGCTTGAGACCCAGGAAGAACTAATGTTTCATCAGAGTCTGAAGGCAGGAAAAAACTAACCAGTATTCCATTTTGAAGACAGTCAGACAGGAGGAATTCCCTCTTAATTATAAAGTGGTAAGTTTTTATTTTCAATTCAGGACTTCAACTGATTGGATAAAGCCCACCTATGTTAGGGATAACAGTCTACTGTATTCACTCTGAGAAGTCAAGTAATATCATACAAAAATATGGAATCAACCTAGGTGCCCTTCAACAGATGAATGGATAAGTAAAATATGATATATATATAGATATATATATATATATATATATATACACGATAGAATATTACTCAGCCATAAAGAAAGATGAAATTATGGCTGGTACGTGGATGGAACTGGAGACTATCATGCTAAGTGAAATAAGCCAGTCACAAGAAACCAAAAGCTGAATACTCTCATCTGATATGTGGATGCTAACATACAATAAGGAGGTAGGGAGGGAAGAATAGAAGTTTACTGGATTAGACAAAGGGGAATGAAGGGAAGGGAGAGAGGATGGGAATAGAAAAGATAATAGAATGAATCAAACATAACTTTTCCACGTTTATATATAAATACACAACAGTGAAATGCCACATCATGTGCAACCGCAAGAATGGGATCCTAGTTAGAATAAGTCATACTCCATATATATATATATATATATATATATATATATATATATATATATGTGTGTGTGTGTGTGTGTGTGTGTGTGTGTGTTAAAATATACTCTACTTCCATGTATATCTAAAAGGAGCACATTTTTAAAAAGAGAAAAAATTACTCTCAGAGTCACACTCAGAATAATGTTTGATCAAATATCTGGGCACCCCATAATCCAATCAAGTTGGTGCATAAAATTAAATAGCACAGCAGACTTAACAGATTAGGTGTTATAACTATCAGTATTTATTGCATATTAACTACTTATTAATTATTTCTTGTCCCCATCCAGGGATTATTTACTTAACATCATCTCTTAGTCATTTGGAACCGACTACTCTTTTTTTGATGGTCTGTGCCCAAGATGGTGGTGGGCTTACAGCTGCGGTTAACGCTGACATCACCATACACATCCTCCAGACAGCTCTGGCACCTGCAGAATTTGAAAGGCCTAAGTACACATTCTCAGTTTATGAAGATGTGCCTGAAGACAGTCCTGTTGGAACAGTGAAAGCCAGAGAGTCCTTGAGTAAGTACTGCTGCTGCATTAAAAGTCCATGATTGAAAATATTGCTGTATTTTCTTGGGTTGTCCAATCTTGAAGAATGCTTTCCTTCTCTCCAGGCAAGATGAACTGAGGCAGCACAAGGTGTGGCTTGCTCTGCGTTCTCTCAACATTGTTTCTATCCATCCTACAATTCTCTTAATAATAACAACAGAAATAGGTATTTTCAAAAGAAAACAGTACAGAATATTTATGTAGAAAGTGTATATGTCCTCCCCGAAAACACACACTTAAAAAAAATATTTCTTACAAAAATCCATTCCATTCTGTTATACTTTTTATCACTTTAGTATAAAAAGGGCAGCTTTCCAGGAAAACTACATCATCTGGCTCATTAAATAAGTCACATAGTATTTCAACTTAGATGTGTTTCCTTTAAACATTGCCTTTTTGCTGTCTATTTGAATATTTTTGAAATTTTGGTAGTCCAAACACCATGTGAGCAAATATTCTTTCATAACTCCATTTTACACAGACAGAATGAAATCCTAAAAGGGAATTATGTCTCCAAAAAGCTTGCCTTCCTCCTGGTCCCCTCCTTTCCTTTCTTCTCTCCTTCTCCTCCATCTTCTGTGGGGGTTATGGCCCAGGCCTGGGAAGACATCATACAGAAACTTAACTTGGCTTCCTTAAATATAGAGAAGATGGTATGCAAATTATTTTCTGAATATCTTTTCTTTTTACCTAATGCAAAAAGATGAAGAAAGATAGTAAAGCCTGCAGCTTGCTCTTTGTTCTCTGGATGTCTGCTTTGCTCACAAAACAAAACAAAACAAAAAACCCTTAATCTATGCACCCCCTTTTCAACAGGCTTGAGAAGTAGAGGAAGAAAGCAGACAGACATTCCACAGTGCTCAGGGTCTATGCAGCATATGTGAATATTTCAGCATTTCCAGCACCTGCATTCCTGTGGCATATAATGATTGCATATCCTCCCTTTTCAGATTCCTCAGAACCAATCTTCTACAGGATTTCCTCTGGCAACCTGGACGGAAAGTTCTCCATTCACCCTTGGCTGGGCACTCTTCGCACCCAGAAGCCTTTAGATCACGAAACGCAGCCCGTGGCTGTCCTCACGGTCCAGGCGCAGCTTGGCAGCTCCCCGGTCTGCAGCAGCACGGAAGTCAACATCACCATAGTGGACGTCAATGACAACCACCCCGAGTTCCTCACAGCCTCTGATGAGATCAGGATATCGCAGACCACCCCGGCTGGCACGGCCGTGTACGTTGCACGTGCAGAAGACAAAGACAGCGGGCTGAACGGGCTCATCCGATACAGCATTGCCAGCCAGAACCCAGGCATCTTCACCATCGACCGAGGGCTGGGGGTGGTGTACCTCCGTGGGAGCCTGGGAGGGGAGGTCCTGCAGAAACACACCCTGACCCTCGTGGCAGAGGACCATGGCGCCCCTCCCCGGGCCTCCCTGTTGATGCTGACGATAGTCATCGAGAAACCAGAACAAAACCCAGCCTTGACTTTTGAAAACTTGGTTTATCAAGTGGAAGTCAGTGAATCTCTCTCGCTGACGACACAAATACTGCAAATACAGGCGCACCCCCAGCACACAACCTCGCAGACGATGTACTCACTGGAGGCCAGTGTAGACGCTGCTGCGTTCGGCGTCCACCCCTACACGGGTTGGATGTATCTGCGGCGACAGCTCGACTACGAATCCACACGAACATACCGCTTTAGAGTGTTCGCCGGGATCCCGGAGGACAGATCGTTGCAAAATGTGAGCGCTTCAGTCATTGTTCATGTCCTGGATGAGAACGACAATTCCCCGACCTTCTCGCGTGATGTGTTGTTTTTGAAAGTTGAAGAGAACCCTATTCCCCCAGGGGTAATAGGCAAAATTACAGCCATTGACCCAGACTCTGGAAAGAATGGACAGCTATCCTATTTTCTTTTGTCTGATGGAAAATTCTTCAGGATAAATCCTAATACAGGTAGCATTTTGTAGCTTCCAGTTACTCCTTTAAAGTTAGGATTGAGAAAAAAAAATTTTTTTAGTTATAGCATTAGTATGAACATTCAGATAAAATGAGTTTTTAGTAGATGAAGTATCTGATTATAGTATTGTGTAACTTTAAAATGAAGTTAAAACCGAAAAGAATTTCACCTCTAATGATTCATCCTTCTCTTGGTTCTGCTCATATATTGCCAATACCATCATGTGCCATATAATGACACTTTGGTCAACAGGGAGCTGCATAGATAACAGTTGTCCCATAAAATTATAATGGAACTGAAAAATTCCTATTGCCTATAACTTGTACTGTACTTTTTCTATGTTTAAATATATTTAGATGCACAGATTCTGACTATTCTGTTACAGTCGCCTGCAATATTCAATAGGGTCATATGTTCCACAAGTTTGTAGCCTTGGAGCAATAGGCTATGCCATATAGCATCTATCATCTATGCTTCTGTAAGCACATTTCTGATGTTTGCACAGTAAAGAAATCAGCTAGGGACACATTTCTTAGAACATATCCCCGTCATTAAGGGGTGCATGACTATATAAGCTTCTTACACTGAATGAGAGGTATAGTCAGAATTGGATTAAATAAATCCTGGGAAAGGTTTGTTTTCTTTGCCAACCAGTTTTTTTTTAATTGCAGATTTTTTTTTTAATCACTCCGGCATACATTGTAAAATATAAATGTCACCAACACAAAGCTAGAAAGTAATCCATTAGCTGAGATTTTAAAATCACCCCAGGGATGCACGCATGTCCCCATTCTCATTTTGTTAAGGGAACGGGGGGAAAGGGGGAATAATTACAGTGGCATAATTATTTTTTTTGAAGTCTTAATTTAAAAATTAAATATAAAACATTATATTTAAAAATTTATGCTGTATGAATTTACAAGGACTTTAATCTCTGCAACAAGATGTGTTTATTCTGCAAATACAGAGCTGGGAAAACTGAGAATGAGATAGCTGTGGGAAAGTCAAAGAGCTAGTCAGAGGTTAGAGGAAGCCACCAATAGCAGAAGGCTTGAAATAGGTCACATCCTGGCTAATATTGCCCCTACCCTTTAGTGGGACAGGATTTGAATTCAGTTCTAGTTAGCTTCTAGACTTTGTTCTTCATTCCCCATGTGTGAAATGGGAGAAGATGCTTCTTCCTTCTGTAGGTGGAGCCTCTCATCAGCACAAGTGGCTTCTAGGAAGGGTGCAGACTGGATTTCAACTCCCAGTCACTTTGTAAACTGGTGTGCCTTCTGGAGGGCATGGGCTGCACAGATGTGTGGGAGAGTCCTGCTGCCGCTTCATTCCATATGTCTGTTCGTTTCCAGATCTTCTGTTTCACTTGGTAATTTTTTTAAAAAAAATATGCAAACTACAGCAGGTTACCCCATGATTTTCTTTCTTCTATAATTATTCAGTACCCAGATTCAGAAGACCTAGTGTTCCGTCATGATTTTGTTCATATCAGAGCTCAGTGCCCTTGCCATGGATAGAGGAGATAATTCCTAACATGTGTCACATCGTGCTCTGAGGTTGTCAAAGAGATGAAGTACATGAAGGGGATTGAAATCCAATGTCCTGATAAGCTGTTCTCATTTGCCAGGGACAGTGTGGCAAGGCAGGGCTGGAGGGCATCCTTCAGAGCGGGCAGGCCACCATGTCTCCTCATCCTGGTATGCTGAGCAGTCTTCTTACTGACGTGGATGCCAGTTCCCATTGAACCCTGACTTGGCATCACCAGTGCCAGCCCCAGGCTGTGGCTCAAAGTCCTTTTACCTATTTTTTGAGAGAGGATCTCACTAAGTTGCTTAGGGTCTTGCTAATAGACCTCTAAATAGCTGATATATGTCCATCAGAGTTGGTTCATAAAATAAAAAATCTGTTTGTCATTCAGGATTTGGGGTTTTTCAAAGAATTACAAATTGGAACTTTAAAATACAGTGATGATGTGATTTTTTATTAAAATTACATTTATGGTAAACACTCTTTAAATAGTTTATAAAGTAAATAGTAGCAGTAAACTCTGCATTTTAGCTCACCAATCCAGAGACTTATCCAAATATGAATTTTATCCTTGTTTCAGCTTTTTTAATACAATGGTATTTTATTTGAATTAAGAGGAGAATATCTTAGCAATGAGAATGTTGGTTGATAGTTGCTTCATGTTTACTTTCTCACAAGTAGACTTCTTGAAAGACCTTAGAAAACTAATGCTTTGCTGAGCTCCACAGCAGGAGATGGGCTATTGGAGAGAACTTGGCTTCCAAAGGCCCTTGGCAATATGAAGAGGCAGTTACAATTTTGTGCCTCAGTCTCCATGGCTAAACCATGTAGGAGTTTATGAAATATAGCATAGTTGTAGGCAAAAATATATAAAATAAGGCTTATAACGCATTAATTGCTCTTTGGGAAGTCACTACCCATTGCTACACATATGCTTTGTGGGAAAAAAATAAATACTTGTATACATGAATGAAAAACCATTGCCTAAAGAATATGATTTTCAGGAAAATGTTTGCCATCATTTTAAAGTAATGATAACAACTGCCGAGAGTGTGATAATTCACAGCTTATGAAATGCTTTTTCTTATGAAACAATTGCATTTGTTTCAGAGAGCAGCCCCAGGAGGTAGGCTCAGAGACCATGTTAGGTGGGGAACCTTGGACCCAAAGCCAGAACTTATATCATAGCTCACATGCTTTCCATTGTTCTGTGTGGCAGCCTATAATAAGCAGTTATTTTAAATTTTCCAATCATTTTTTTTTGTGAATTCATAGTTTCTTAGTTCAAAGGGTTGATGGCAGATAATTTGAAATACGAAGAGTGACCAAGAAAGTAGCATTTTCGGGAGCTACTTCAGGAAATTCTTCCGACAGTAGCATGAGCCAAACTAAGTATGTGGTCTTGGGAGTTGTACTTCTGCTCAAAGCTTCATCTTTGATTTTCCTTCTCTGGATTATTTTGGGTATGGTCTGTGACACTAGTGTCCTTGTCCTTTGCTCTGCCCTGTATTCTTCAGGAGAATTGATCGGCTGGTTGGCATTGGATCGTGAGCATCAGATGCACCATCAAATGACTGTGCTGGTGACGGACCACGGCTCCCCACCACGAAATGCCACCATGGTGGTTTATATCACAGTTACCGACATCAATGACAACAGGCCATTTTTCCCACAGTGTCTCCCTGGAAAGGAACTTCACATCAAGGTTTGTGAAGTAGCCTTGCCGTGGATTTTTTAGTCATTTGTTTTGAGCACCATCTTGTGGTAATTCATGTGAATTTATCAAACTGGCCTTGGTGGGGCATTGCATAGATTTCTAGATAGAAATTGTAAATATGTGGGGTTTTTTTCTTAAAAAAGGGCATTTGGAAAAAAGAGAATAGATATTTATGCTCTTTGGAATCACCTCCAGTTGTTGTATAAGGAGGAATGTATTCCTGCCCTTTGCATACAGATATGATTACCTCGCTTCCAGTAATGCTCACACATGGATTATTTAACCACTAGTTTGCTTGCATCTTTTTGAAATCCTTATGAGCAAATGATGCACATCACTAAGATGGGAAGTTGAGAGCATGGAACAATCTAAAATTCTAAAATGGTCATTTTAAACTTCTAATTACATTTATATCATGTACATTTGTATGTTTTTGCATCTTTTCCAATGTGTACAGTATAATTAGCATATTAATTCATGTACATAGTAAGTGAATATATCTTGGAGGTATTTGTATACTTGTAATTTTTTTCTTTTTTTTTTTTGGTACTAGGGATTTAACACAGGAGTGCTTTACCACTGATGTATTTTTAATTTTTCTATTTTACTTTTTATTTTTTTGAGACAGGGTCTCACTAAGTTGCTTAAGGTCTTGCTAAATTTCTGAGGTTGGACTTAAACTTTAAATCCTCTTACCTTAGCTTCCCAAGTTGCTGGGATTACAGGCATGTGCCACCACACCCGGCTGTAATTATTTTTAATGGATGCATTGTACGAATAAAAAGTTTGAGAGCTACTGCTCTAAAATAGTCAAATTGGACAAACTGGGCTCAAATATACACACTGAGCAACTGAAAAAAGCTATTGAAAATTTAATAACTTTAAACTAATCTTCTGAAACCATATTTAAAGAAAAATTATCCCAAAGCCAAACAGTATCAGGTAATTATATAATTTGCAATTCTATCATTAAAATATTCTGTGCTTAATTGGAGAGTTGAACTCCACATGTGCATTTCAATATTCCAGAAAAATTCCTATTAAGAAGATATGTTTCCTGTGTGAGGTATGTTTCCTGAAATAAAGGGCCATATTTATCTTAAGCATATTTTGAACTATAACAACTACCTTTTAAACAATGACCTGAGAAGGTGAGAATGAGATGCTAAAATTCTTTAAAAACATCCAAAATAGATAACTGTTTTGTTCATTTGATTTCCATCATTTTTATTTATTTATTTATTTGCAGAATTAGTTCTAATGCCCCTGATAATTTGTTCAAACTGTGTAAAAGATTTAAATTTGTAAGGTGGATCCTTTTCATGGACTTCCACCCATGTAACTTTTCTTATGGTAGACATTTGGATGGTACATGGATTTTAAAACAGTTTTTAAAAAGGCATAATAGTATAATGTGTCCTTTCATTTAAAGGCCAACTGATGCTTCTTTTTAAAATGTTGCTGTCTTTTTTGTAAGCCATGTGTTTTTATGACAGGTTTTGGAAGGTCAACCAGTAAATATGTTGGTCACGACTGTTTTTGCAAAGGATCTTGATGAAGGAAGTAATGCAGAAGTTCTATATTCAATCTCTGCAGGTAAAACTTACTAATATTAAGTCTGAATGGTTTTCAGAATTTCCTCTGTCATTTATAAGCTCTCTATCTCCTTCTAGGAAGCAGCATCCTATTTTAATTATTCAGAATTCTCTAGTTAAAGTTAAGTATAACAAAATTAAAAACAAAATTTATTTGCTATTGCCAAGAATCACTTCATTTAAAAAAATAATCTTATGAGTTTAGTGAAAACTTTTCTATGTCCTAAATAGAAACCATCCACCTTAAATGAGTAATTTGTACTAATCCAAAGTACAAATTAACTATTACCAGAAGGCAAGTAGTAGCTAGTAAATAAGAAATGGTAGTTAGTGTGTTACAAGTGCCAAACATCTATGAATCTATATGAAGAGGGACTGCTCTTAACATCAGTGTAAATTATACCTACTGGTACTGTACCATAAATTATTACCATATATGTGTTGTGTATGTGGGAACTTCATTGCAACAGTTTTGCTTTTATGTCTTAAAATTTGCAGGCCTCAGATTTTTTTCTGGTGATTAGGTTTAGTTTGCATTGTATCTTAGACCATTTTAAAAGACATTTGGTGCTTTGTCTTGTTTGACACAGACAATAAAACAAGAGACAATATTGCCATTGCTTGCAGATAATTTGACTGTCTTCATGGAAAACCCAAGATGTACTACTATAGGCAAAGTATTGGAATTAATAGGGTAGTATATTTTTCCCAGAGCCACGTACAAAACTCACTAGCACTTTTTAAATTAGGCAGTTTTTCAAAGATCTCATTCTTTGTAGTGAATCCATAAAGAACCATAGAGTGAGAGCAGATTCATTGCAAAGCTAATGAAGCTTAAGTTTCAAGGTCCTTGACTATGTGACCTTCTCCAGGAAAGGGGGATGGTAGGCAATTTATATATTTTTCTCTAGGAGGACCCCTTAAATTATATAAGCTTCAGAACTCCCTAAATCAGGATCTGTGCCTATTAAGAGGCATAGGGAAAATTCCAATAAAACATGTATAAGACCTGTATGAAGAAAGTTACAAAATATTAATGAAGATAAATGAAAAAGGCAAATGAAATAAATAGCCAACCAATGAAATTAAAAACTGTGTCATGTTCATACTTAGGAAGTCTCTATATCCAAAAGATGAAAATGATTTAAATATATAAATTTGGTGTATTTCCAATTGAAACCTCACTGAATTTTGGTGGAATTTGACAAACTGATTCTGGAAGTCACATGGAAGAGCAAAAATCACTGAATAACTAACACAATGTCAAAAGAACAACTAGGATATTTACCCTCTGTGATTAAATCCCAGTGGCTCAGAAGAAGGCTGGGTGAGGCAGGAGGATCACGAGTTTAAAGCCAGCCTCTGTAACTTAGTGAGGCCCTGAGCAACTCAGTGAGACCCTGTCTGTAAATAAAATATAAAAAGTGCTGGGGATGTGGCTTAGTGGTTAATTACCCATGAGTTCAATCCCCAGTACAAAAAAAATCCTGTAATTAAGACAATATTGTATTGATTCTTTGATTAACAAATAGAGCAGTGGGAAAGAATAGAGAACTCATCCCACATAAATGGAGACTTGTATGAAAAGATATACTATCAGCAAAATAAAATTATATATCTACCTCTCAATCTATCAAAGATGAGGTGGTTTAAGTAGGAAAATCCTTGAAATCTTACAGAAGAAAATATGAGAGATTGATTTGATATTAGCACTGAGGGCAAAGAATGATTTTTAAACAAGAAAAGCAAAAATTTACAAAGAAACAGATCAATAAAGCTACATTCAAATTTTAAAAAGGAGCCTGAATCATCAAAAACATGTTAAAACACGCTCAACCTTGTTGGCATAACTACTTTGAAGAAGAGTGGATGATATCTGATAGAATTGGAGGTGTGCTCACAGTGAGCCCTTGAAGTTTCATTTCTGCTGTATACCTCAGAGAAACTCAGATACGTGCAGGACAAGACCTGTAGCAGAATATTTATTGAAGCATTGCTTGAATTGCTTACATAATATGGTAAAGTACTCTACAATGAAATTGAGTGTATGGAGCTGTGCATACATGATCCCAGAAAAACCTTGAATTTTATGTGAAAAAGGCAGGTTACAGAAGATAAAAAAAAGTATCTTACTCTATAACAGTGGTTCTCAGATCATTGTGTCACCTCTTTCTGGGGGAGTTCCACTTGTTCCTCTCATCACCTCCTGGATCCTGGGCAAGTTCTCCTTTCATGTTCCTATGCCCACATCCTGATTTCTCTACCTGTAAACATTTCAGAAGGTCTTTCCAACTTTTTCAGTATACTTAAACAGTGTTTTGGAATAGTGATTTTGCAGAGATAATGAGCCTACTGAAGCAGATCTATCTAATATTTTTCACTTAATTTTCCTTTTTGCAAAATTGGTACATTATAATTTTACATAATAGTGGGATTAGAAGAACTATATTTAAAGACAGTTATTCTTTCTCCTTTTAAATTTTATTCTTAATTTTTTGTCTCCCCATTAATTACTGCTCAGCTTTCTCTTTCTAGTCTTGTAATTTATTCTAATCTGGTCCCAGGAAGGAAAGTGGCTTTTCAAGCATGCATTCAAAGATCTTTCTCTGGTTATTAGATCAGTAAGACCAGTAAGATCTTTGTATTATATTTTTTCCTGTTTTATTCTGAGCAGGGAAAGAGAACATGGTCCACCTATGAAAAGCCACAGGGGTGAAGAGGAACACACATGCACACATCCTTACGTTGGGCTATAATCCTGCTGTAATACCATTATTTAAAAACAAGCAAAACCATGTTATGCATATTTATGAATGTATGGAATAGATACATAAACCTTCACTTCAGTTAGGTAAAGTGGCTTTCTATGGATAAGGAAGAGAGGAACAAGATCTGGAGGTATATATAGGCCCACTGATTTCTTTATACTTGGTCATTTCATTTAAAATCTTGAGGAAATGTTGAGAATTGATCAGCCTGGTTTCCAAAATAACTTTTAGGATGTAGCAATGTAAAAATGCAGTAACTTTATCTCATTACAAAATAGAGGCAACTACAAAATATAATAGAAAAACAAGACAAAAATTAGTGAAATGGGAACAGAGATTTGAATCATATTCCTGAGAACACGCCACAGTATTCTGGTGAGACTAAAGTGAGTGTATTATATCACAGAAATCACAACTAATAAATGTTACATAACTTCTTGCTCAATATCTGAGTTTCTTAAAGGCAGGAGTTCTTTTTTATTTGACTTTATATGTTTGATAATTGGTATCATTCAATACTAGTGACTCGGCAATTGTTTAAACAAAGAATGGAAGACTTTAGCCACTCGGGCTTTGTCTGAGGCTTTGTTTTTTGTTTTTTTTTTCCATTTTTTGGAGTATTCGGGTTTAATTAAAGAATAAAATCTGCTATTTAACTCAAGACCCTGTGGTATCAATCTGAATTATAAACATCTATATGAATTTATGATATATTTTTGTGCATAAGTGTGTCTGTTCTCTGTCCACTGAAAAGGCCTAGAAGTGATGATCAACCCCCAAATAATGAACATCCCAAATGTCCAGAATATGGTCTCCCCAAACCATTTTCCACCAAAAGGAACCAGAAGTCGTTAGAGAAATGACTGATTATAGATGTTACACAAGAAATCTACAGAAAGAGTCTGCACCATTTTGGTTTTTGCTCTACCCCTTACAAGGAGTTTATGAAGATCATTGGAATTCCATCCAAGTGGTCCAGGAATCATATTTAATATGATCCCAGTGTTCAACCATATGAGCACCATTAATGATAATAATGACAATATGTTGAAGGACATTTGTTTAATGTCATGCTTAATAATTTGTAAAAAAAAAAAAACATAGAACTGTACTTATAGTTGGTACATTGGAGGATATTAGTAAACCCACCCATTATTTCAAAGATAGTTAAAAGTTTAGTATCAAGCATTTATCTTGTCTTTCCTGTAATAAACGGTTCCTCTGGTTTATCAAAAAAATAGATGAAAGGCAATTTCTTTTATTGAAATATTCTGGCTCATAAATGAGCATACAGCACGTTAATGTTGTATGTTTTGCAGTCCTTATGAGTCCATAGATCTAGGCTGTGAATCAACAAGGTCAACATCAAAACCAAAAGGCAGCCAAGCAGGTGCCTTTGGAGGGAAGCACTGTTTGTGCTGTTGTCTGGCTGAGAAATCCACACGAGTCCCATCAGTTTTCCAGATCCCCCTTCCAATTCGACAACCAGAGGAAGATATGAAGCCACCTGTCAGCAATGCAACAACCCAATTTAAACCATGAGAAACTTCAAGAGACATGATTCAGCTTCTTCACCAGATGAATTGCAAGGATGAAATAGAGAGATATACGGCAGGAATGAATGACTTCAAGAAATATGAACTCTACAAACTTTATTTTGATGCTAATTTGAAGAATCCAACCAAAAGATATTTATGGGACTATCAGAAATCTGAAAACTTCCTGGATATTTGATGATGTTAAAGGATCACTGTTATTTTTAAAAGTATTTCATGGTACTATAATTATTTAAAAGCATTCATTATCTGTTAGAGATGCATGTTGAAGTGTATATAGAAGAAATGATATGATTTCTGGAAATGTTATGATTTCCTTCTTGTTCAGAAAGCAATGGGTGATGGGAAATATAAAAACTAGGAATAGATGAATTAAGATTGTCCATGAATTGATAATTATTGAAGCTAGGCGGTGAGAGCACAAGAAAGTTGATTATGTCATTTTATGTACTTGTTTAATATGCTTGAACATTTTTTTTAAATGTATTATATTTACAGTTCATGGTCTTCTTGTCTTGTTTAATTTAAATTTATTTGAACAGATACATGAAAACATAAAAGATGTGCTTATTAATGTGGTAGCATATGACATTTCGATACATTGTGTAAGGTTTGAGTCTGTCACCTCCAAGATGTTCAAGCTGTCATGGAACTTAAGGCAAATACATATTCCAAAAGATCATAGATACATTGGATTAATTGGTTTTCTGCCTGGTCAATTAACATTTGTTTCTTAATTTGTGTGTGTGTGTGCGTATGTAGAAAATTATTCTGATCACTTTAAGATCGATGCCAACAATGGTGAAATAAGAACCACCACGATGCTTTCACATGATTATCGACCTTCCTACAGGATGACGGTTATCGCCAGTGACCAGGGAGTACCTGCCCTTCACGGAGAGGCAATTGTTAATATTCAGGTAATGTTGTCACCATAAAATGTGAAAGAATATTCTGAAGGTTTTGTTTGATTTGTATACAAGCGTAGAGAGTGAAAATACATTCAATACATGAATACTATTTTAAGATCACTTTGCACATATATTTATTTCTTTGTTATCCCTAGGAATTGATTTAAATCCATATAACTTTTAGAATTAGTTTGGGGCAGTTCTTGACAAGGCATTCATCACTCCGTGGGCATTTAGGTTGCTTTGTTTATGTTATGTCTTTTCTTTTATTATATCCTGATGGGAAGGACCTGGTAAATTGTTAGGAGAAATTTGTATGTAAACAAGGGCCATGTCACAAAATCACTTAGAGTTTTGCAATCTTGAAAGCTTAGAACAGTTGCTTAAGATCCATAAAAATATGGATTAAAAAATATGGATTTTAAAAGCCTTAAAAAGGCTTTACTTAAATCAAACAAGTTCTATGAAGTCTTCAGATAAGAAAAGCCCTCCAACCAAAGTTAAGACCGAATGACTGCATAGGTAGAGTTCTTTGTTGATGCACATGATAATCAGTGATATTAATATAAATATATGTATATAATCAAGAATATATTTCCCCAACAATTCTGTTTTCAGATTATATTCTTTATGGATTCAAGAAATAAAGATTTGGAGAAAAATCTACATAGCTATACCTCAATTATTTTTTAAATTTCAGACAAAGATACATGCCATTTACATGTACAAAGATGTCATTATGGGTAAATTGATCTCTAGGATTTACAGTAATTTGGAGAACCAGCTGTCCCACATTTCCTTTGAAGAACCACAAGGTTATATTTCAGCTTAACCCCAACATGGCCTCACAAAACTACCATTTCACACATCACAAAAAGTGGAAAATCATGTCATTTCCTATATCCTAAATATTATGCAATTTTTAATCTTATGAGGCATGTTTTCTGACCAAGTAACATGTATATATTGCACAAGTAGGAATTAGTTTCCAAACTAATATTGTAACATGTATTAGTATTTAATATTATGTTACTATTTTATTAATTGCTTAAAAATACTCCAAACTCACAGCTCTTTTTTTTTTTTTTTATTCTTGCTCCAGGTGATACCACTCTACAAAGGGAGAGTTATCATTTCTCAGAACATCAGACATTTGGTTATACCAGAAAACTTAAAGCCCGCAAAAATAATGAGCTTGATAAAGTCACCCGATCACCTTCAACAGCATCACAATGGAAAGCTACAGTTTATCATTGCTGCCAATGACAAGGATAGTCACTTTGAAATCGACAGCTCAACGGGAGACTTGTACCTTTCTAAGGCACTTGATTATGAAACGACATCTCATTACCTTTTCAGGGTGATTGCTGAAGATCGAGGCAAACATCCTCCCCCGAACAGCACTGTCTTCCTCAGTATTGATGTGGAAGATCAGAACGACCATTCTCCATCTTTCCAGGATGAGTTCATTGTGATAAGTGTAGAAGAGAATGTGCCGGTAGGAACTCTGGTGTACGAATTCCATGCCAAAGACGGCGATGGCAGCTTTTTGAACAGTAGGATACAATACTTCATTGAATCCCACCATCCTGGAATGAATCCATTTCTCATCCACCCCTCATCTGGCATGCTAGTCACCGCCTCCCCGCTGGACAGAGAGAGTACCCCAGCTGTCACTCTGACAGTAACCGCCTCCGATCAGGCTGTGAACGTGACAGACCGGCGACTGAGATCACTGGTAGCAAAAGTGGTGATTTTGGATGCAAATGACCACAGGCCTACTTTCACGACTTTCCCCATCGCCTATGTCAGAGAGGATGCTGCGGTGGGCTCCGTGGTGCACCACGTGAGTGCTCAAGATCCAGATGAAGGAAGGAATGGAGAAGTAACATACAGCATCCTCTCAGGAAATGACCACATGACCTTCGTGCTGGATGAGTCGTCAGGTACAGTGTCCTGTGTGTCACTTTAAACATTTTCTATTTAAATTTATTGTGGTAAGAAAACTTAACATGAGACCTACTTTCTTAACAAAGTTTTGTTTGTATAATACATGATCTTTGACCTTGGGTATCATGTTATGCAACAGATTTCTACAGCTGATTCATCTCATTTAACCAAAACTATGATTTCTCCCTTTCTCCCTCCATCCAGTTGGACAATCCCCATTGCACTCTTTGATTCTATGAATTTGACTATTTCAAAATACCTCCTATGAGCAGAATAATGACATACTTATATTTCTGTCATTGGCTTATTTTACTTAGCATAATATCCTCAAAGTCTATCCATGTTATCACATATTAACAGAAATTCCTTCTTTTTTGAAGGCTAAATAGTATTCCATTTGACTCCAGTTCTTCTGGATAAACATCCAGAAGCGGGGGTTCCATGTTGTGTGATAATTTTCTTTTCTTTTTTTTTTTTTTCTTTTTTGAGAAATCTAGAAATGTTTACAGCTTAAAGTACTACCTCTGCACTTATCATATATAAGTTAAAAAGTGTAACAACTCAAACATTTTTAAAGCATATATATCTTGAGAACTATTATTTTAAAAGAAAGGAATATTAAAAGGATAAATGTAAATAGGTAATAAGAAACTTTAATTGAAAGAGAAGTAAAAATGCATCCAAATCAGAAAGAAAGAAATAAAAGTATCCTTGTTTGCAGAACACACAATCTTTTAAATAGAAAACCATGGTGATTTTACAAAAAACAAACAAACAAAAAAACTCTTATAATAAACAATTTCAGTAAGGTTACACAATATAAAATCTACATACAGAATCAATTGCATTTCTATACACTAATAAGAAGCTACTTGAAATTAGGAAAATGGCTCCCTTAATATAGCACCAAAAGGAGTAAAAATACTTAGGGCTAAACTTAACTAAGGAGGTGAGCAACTGCTATACCAAAATTTACAAAACACTGATGAAAGAGTTAAAGAAGGCACAACCAAATGGAAAGATATCCCATGTTCATGGAGTAGAAGACTCAATATGGTTCAAACAGTCAAACTATCCAAAGTGATCTACAGATCAGTGCAATCTCTATCAAAATTTCAGTAACACTTTTCACAGAAACATAAAAATATTCTAACTTTAATTTGGCTGTTTGTTAATAGTAGGTACACTACAGCTAGCTCACATCTCATAGGCTGAATATACAATAGCAAACTTCTTTGCCTCCATCATGGGACCTTGCAGTAAGAGATGAAGCTAAAAGTAAATCAAGGCAAGAACATGACAAATCAATACCACTCTTTAAAGACTTAGGCACAGAAACTTATCTTTATATTATGTAAACAAATATTTGTAAATAATTGAAAATAATATATACATGTTTTAATGGTTGAATTCATGTGGACATTAAGGGTGTTGCTTTTCACATATATTGTACCCTTTTGTGTTTAGAAGATCACTGTCAAATACTTTGTGAAAATGTCTCTCACTGTGACTTCAATTGTTTGTTGCCACATAACAACTACTCTAAGTTTTGATGTGACTTGATGAAAGAGTATATATGTACAAAGAGTAGTGTTCTGAATTTGGAAATGAATTTCCTTCTCCTTGATTTTCAGGGGAAATTGAAAAATTAATAGACTTCTATCTTATTCTCTAAAAAAAATTTCTATATAAGCCTCAGGAAAAAATCTCAGATGTACACCATTTGGCGCACCTGCTAATAAGAGCATTATCTGGAATGGAACTGAATGTGCAGGATTTGGAAGTCATGATTGTAGTCTAGCTCTATTCTGTTGGAAATTTTCATCAAAATATTTATTAAATCCTGTGCATATGGTTCCATTCAGAGGCATGCATAGACACCACCTAAATGCCCAACTGACAGGGAGATAGTCCAGACACAGGCTGGGGCTCTCCAAGGACCTATTTCAATGATACTTAAAATGTTTTCCAACATGACCAAGGAAGGTCTATTTCAGATTGTTAAAGAGAATGAATAAAATTAGAATTGTATCTCAGTGTGGTGGTTTTTGAGCAATTGCAATGGCTGTTTCAGTTGAGATATTTTTCAAAGACTTAAAATGGTAATAGCCAAATGCATCCATATGAGGTGAAATTTTTTCCTCTCACAAGATTTATGTTTCTTATAGAGAAATGGCTTTAATGGCTGTGAGATATGACGTGATGAGTAATTATTGAGAAACTATCTTTATAAAGTTTGATTTCATAAACCTCTTGAATTATTTGAAGAAAAGTTCTTAAAGGATGAGAGAAGAAATCAGCAGTTCTAAAAGAAAAATGTGACAATTGGAATCTTACAATGACTAGCTTTGTAAAGCACTTTACTCATATGGATTATGTGCTTCAATGGCAATATGATAAAGCCATGTTATAGCACCCTTGCTCTTTATTGTAAAAAAAAAAAATAAGACAGTTAACTCAGATTAAGTGTAAAGAAGCCAGAACTCTTTAACAAAAATCAAACATCTTGCCAGGCATGATGACACATGCTTGTAATCCCAGTGGCTTAGAAGGCTGAGGCTTAGGATTGTGAGTTCAAAGCCAGCTTCAGCAACTCAATGAGACCCTAAGCAACTCAGCAGGACCCTTTCTGTAAATAAAATTTTTTAAAAAAAAGAGGACTGGGGATGTGGCTTAGTGGTTAAGTGCCCCTGGGTTTAATCCCCAGTACCAAAAAAAAAAAAAAAAAAAAAATCAAACATCTTTAAGTAATGTAGTCATACTCAAATTTTTATAACGCAATCACTTTTAAACATGGAGTATCATGTGACATGAAAATATGTGTTGTTAATATCACAAATATCGTTTAAGTGAGGGAAATATTGGGTAAGCAAATAATTTTATGTTTTTAATCAGTGTATTGTAATCATACATAACAGTGAGACTCACTGCAGCATTTTTTATACATGTGTAAAACATAATTTTCTAGTACTTCTCCTTTTTCTCCTCTCCTCCCTCCCCTTGGTGCCTTTCCTCTACTCTACTGAACTCACTTCTCTATATTTGTCTTTCAGTTGGCGTATTATAATCATACCTAAGAGTGGGTGTCACTGTGATGCCTGTACATGCACATTGAACATTGGTTGATTTCGTTCTCCGGTGTCTCCCTTTCCCTTCTCTCCTCCCTCCCCCTCAATATCCTTCCTGTACTCTACTCCCTTCTATTTTTTGAGGTTCTGTGTTTTATTCCTTTCTTCTCTTTATCTTCTACATATTCAACCCTTGACTTTCTGAGTCTGGCTTATTTCACTTAGCATGATGTTCTCCGGTTCCACCCATTTACCAGCAAATGACATCATAATTCATGCCGCGTTGTCCTTCTGGGAAACAATAGATGGTTTTTGAATTTTCATTCATCCCCATAAATAAATTGATTTTTCTGACTAAAAAATGTGAACTGTTAATTCTGGATAATATACGAATTTAAAGTTGGTTTAATATATTCATTCTTTAACAATGAAAATTGAGTGTTGGGCTAGGGATGTGGCTCAAGTGGTAGCGCGCTCACCTGGCATGCGTGGGGTACGGGGTTTGATCCTCAGCACCACGTAAAAATAAAATAAAGATGTTGTGTCCACTGAAAACTAAAAAATAAATATTAAAAAAATTAAGAAAAGAAAATTGAGTGTTTATCAATTTAAATAAGTTTGACATGGGTAGAATGAACATAACCAACCTAAGGAATATTCATAACACACTGCTTTTTTTTTTCTCTTTCAAAACAGGCTTACTAACTACAATTCGTCCTTTGGATTATGAACTAAAAACTCAGCACATTCTGACCCTTCTGGCCCTGGATGATGGCATGCCAGCACTTTCTTCATCACAGACCTTGACAATCACTGTTCTTGATGTAAATGACCATGCACCAGAATTTATGCAGCACCTGTATGAAGCTTCAGTTAAAGAAAACCAACGTCCTGGGGCATTTGTCACAAGGGTTGAAGCTCAGGACAGAGATTCAGGTAATATAAGAATACAGAAACTGGGTAGTTAATACAAAAAAAAGGCACTCAAAAACTATCATTAACTTAGTTTAAAATAGTCACGCTCAAAGAAAACGAACAGTTGCTAGTTGTCTCAGACTTCTAATGCTTCCTTCATTTGAATACACATAGCCACACACACATCAAGATAATTGTGCCTTTTATAGCATTTGTTTATATGGATCTTTATTATCATTTATACTAGAGCAGTACATAACTAATTAACATGCGACTTATTGATTTGATCTTGATAGTAAAAAGAATTATAGAGGAAGAATGACATTTATTTCCCAGCGTAAGAGATGGCTCAAGTAAAGAAGACAAATAAATTTTTTTATTTCCTCAATATTTTAGCAGAGTGGAAGAGATGGCATCAGATGGCCTAGGTGAGAATCCCAGAATTAGCATCCATTTAAGCTGTGGAATGGAGAACAAGTCACTAATCCTCACTGTTCTGCTAATTGTAAAATAGGGCTAAAAATGCTGTCTAATTTATAGTTCTCTTATGAGAACCACATTTTAAAAGGTTTGTAAGGTATCATTCTGTACAACTCTCTTACGAGTGTGAAAGAGTTATTACATGTATAGAATTTAGACCAGTGACTGACACAATAAATGGTCAGTGTTAATTGCCCATCACTACTATCATTACTATTATTATTAATATCAACTAAAGACAGTAACAGTGAACAGAGTGAACAGTTGCCCTGGCTAGGAATTTATAAATTTCTGAGACTTGCTTTTCAATAGCTCTGTAACTCTTTTGGCATTTAAGATTTGGCAACTTCAATAACTAACTTGGTTTTTCTTTTAAACAAAACAATGATTAAAAGTATAGAGCAGTGTTTCATATTAGCAGCATATTCTCAATTTTTCCATCTGTAATTTAATAAGCCAGTCTTTTAAATTTGCGTTTGTACATAGCAAGGGGCGTTATATATCAATATAATATTTTATTCTATTCTTTTAAGAATTGTAAAAGATGTTTCTATGGAAATAATAGTATCAACAATAATACATTACCCCTTGCCAAGTTGTTAAGTCAAAAGACTCCAAGATTTTCTTCAACTTTTAAGCTGAATTACATACTATTTGGCTCTTTTGCCATGTCTTTTAATGAAGTACATTTTACATGAATTTGTGTTAGATGCTAGAACAGTTTCAAAGGCTAACCTAATTTTCTCTCTTTGACCAGAGCGGGGCAGTGTGATCAAAGAGTTTTCCTTCCTATGTTCAAAGATATAGTACTAGAGCAAGCTCACCGTTGTCCCAGGCTGTGCTTCAGAATCTGTTCAGGACGTAGCCAGAAATGATCATTTTTAGAGTGTTAGCAACAATGGGGAATATACACTAGCTTTGTGATTCACAATAATTTCAGTTCTGTGAGGTTCTCTTAGGGCCTCCTCTTTTATAAACAGCAATGCAGAACTCTGGATAACATAGAAGCCACTCCTGAAAGTGTATAGACACACATTGAACCTATTGCTGATGCTATGTGATTTAGCAATCATGTAAAATTCTCTCTTCCTTTATTTTTCATGTTTTATATTTTTTGCAATGGGCTTTACTGAAAGTATTTTTTTCCTTTAATGTTTGAAAGGGAGAAAACACTTTCTCCCAATATTTTGCATGTATTAACTAAAGATGACTACCATAAGTATACTCTTCTAATTTTTACTGTTAAATCGCCTAGTGTTAGTGCTGTTTTCTTTTAGTATAAATATTCTGCATCCTGTTAGTTATAATTGAATGAAAGCTCATTTATTCTAGAGATTATGATTGCTGACTGCAAACTCAGATGCACAATTATTATTTTTGTTGCTTTGCATAAATGGGTATTTACCACAAACATTAACATCTTCATGAGTCTCATGTACCTTTGCGTGTTTTGGAGATGGTTTTGATTTACTGGAAATCTCAGTGTTTTTAGTGAGGCCAGATTGGTTAAGAAGGTGGTTATGTAAATACATGTAAATACTGCTATGTGTGCATTAGCTTTTGAATATATTTTCTCTCAATACAGTTCTAAAATTTCTACCTAGTGGGTTAAAACAATGAAAGAGGATTATGCATAAGAAATGACGTAGTCAAGATTTTAACATAACTGGCATTGCATTGGAATTTATGAATGGTTTACTTTATAGTATGTATTTTAAAAAATACTATAGCGTTACTTAAAACCAGCGAGCTTAACATATGTTTTCTAGCATTCTACAATGCAGTTTTAAAAAATGTAAGCATACAGTGTTGTTTGGCATTCAAAACCCACAGGGATTTGCGCACTGAATGTTTATGATGTATGACTCACACTAATTCTAACAGGAGTTTCTTCTTGTATTAAAAGGAAAAAACAACTACCAGATTTTAACTAAGGTATTAAAACTGCTGCAGCATTTGGTGCTCCCAACAAGAGCTCCATTGTTAGTGAGTGAAGTCCTGTCCCTATGGTGCCCCTCCAACTCCCTGGATGAAGACGTGCCCACCAGGGAAGATGGCTCACATTGCTCAGTAGTGATGAATACAAAATAGTTTAACAGTACATTGCCATACATAAATATAGAATTAGTTAATAAGATGTTATTCTCTATTCCATAAAAAATATATTCTCTGCCTGGGGTCATCTTGATCTGCTGGAAGATTTCACCTACATCAGATATACCACTGCACCTTTCAAACCTATATTTATAGACAGGGAAAGACATGATATTTCTTTGAATCCAAAGACCATTAATCCAAGGACCATTAATCAGAAGATGCATCTAATTTCAGAAATTGAAAATGTATAAAACATGTATCTTAGAATTAATGAAAATAAATAGATTCTTTGCCTTAACCTTAGAATTACTTCTACCTGGCTGATGTCTTTAACCTCATAGGAAATTATAAGGTATCATTCTGTACAACCTTTAAAAGGAGACTTATTTGTGCACATATCAAAGGATAAGGATGTTGTGTGAGTCACTTTCCATTGCTGTGACCGAATAACATGACAAGAACAACTTACAGTCGGAAAACCTTATTTGAGGCTCATGGTTTCAGAGATTCAGTCCATGGTCAGTCAAATTCGTTGCTGTGGGTCCAAAATGGAGCAGAACATCATGGTGGAAGGGCATGTAGAGGACAGGCTCTCAGCTCACGGCAGCCAGGAAAAAGAAGTTGTGAAGAGCCAGGAACAAGATATAATCCCCAAAGCACCATACCCCACCTGTCATTCAGATCATTAATACATCAAATGGGTTAACCCACAGGTGAGGTTATATCTCTCATCACTGCCTAAGAGCCCTACCTCTAGGTGACATACCTTTAATCCCAGCAACCTTGGAGAGACTGAGGCAGGAGGATCACAAGTTTGAGGCCATCTTTAGCATCTTAACAAGAACTACCTTAAAATAAAAAAGGGCTGAGGGTGCAGCATAGTGGTAGAGCACACTGGGCTCAATTTCCAGTACCAAAAAAAAGCCCAACCTCTGAACTTTGCTGTATTGGGAACTATGCTTTCAAAACATGAGCATTTCCAGGGACATTTCTAGATCCAAACCATCACACATGTTAAAATATTTTAATATGTGCCATTTTGCAATAACAATTTCTCACTGTAGTAGAAACTCTAGTTGGCTGTGCATTTTTTTAAGGCAATTTCTTTATGGGGTGATATTTCCCCAGTGTCATCTACAGAGGCCAAATATCCATCAACTGTTCATCTGCACTTTATTAAAAGTTACTGGTTGACATGCTCTTCAGTTTTTTTTTAAACCAACAGTATTTACCCAAAGTTTTAGATTCTGTACAATCCATATAAAGTGGGACCAAATCAGTGTTACAGACTTTGTACCCCAATTCTAGCAACTCTGATTTTACCAAAGTCCTAACAGAGGGATTTGGAGATAGGCTAGACCACTGGGCATTTCAATGTTAAATGCCCCAGTCTTAGGTCATGAAACATTGCTACAAGAAGTTACATGCTGATTGAAGTTACCACCTACATAGAGTATAGTTCTGCTAATCCACATGTATTTCCTAGGTTTATGACAATATAAGATAAGCAGAAAACTCTTGCTATTCTCTTGAAACTATAAGCTATCTCTGACTGAGAGTTGCATTTGACTTCCGGCAATGTGTTGAAATCTGATCCTGTTCATGGGTGTTCACAAATATAGACATCCCCTTACTGGGTACCTGTTGCATCTGCCAGTCAATTTGGGTCTGATCTTCAGGGAGATTCATTTTAGGGCTCCCTTAGAAACTTGCTAGTTCTCTAACTATGGCTGACTTGAGCTGCAAGTTCAAAGCCTCAGTTTGTAGTTTTCATTCTTTAAGTTCCTAGTACATTCAGAATATCATCCTGAGTCATATTTCTGTTGCCACTAACTAGTCAAAGTTAGCACCACTTGGTCTCTAACAAATTTGAGTCCTTTAACAGTCACTCTCAACACCTTGGAACACAGGTGATAATTCAATTGTGACCTCACCCCAAATGCTAAATTACTAGAATCCCATTACCACAGCAAGGAACTCAGCACTGCATGGAAGGCCAAACACAGAATCAAACCAATCCCAGAATCCCTATTACCCGAGAACTGCTTTTGCCAAGTACTTTATCAATCACTTTCAGTCAGGGAAACGAGATGCTACAACACAGGTGCTGTACAGTTGAATTACCAGAAAGAGAATACTAAGGTAACTTAGAAAAAATAACTCTGGAAGCACTGGGAAACACAGAGAGGAAATTGGGGTTATTGAAACCTAGGAAGGGCATGAGAAGGGGCCTGGGGGGCCTGTTTCTCCATTGTGCCATCTGTTGGATAATCAAGGTGGGCAGAGAGATGGTTGGCATAGTTCTGGACTGAGGTTTTGCTGGACATCTATGGCAAAAAGCTTTGGGACCTGAGGAAATAAGCCAGGGTACTAAAGTGACAGTTCTTGGAACTGGACTGGATAGGGTAAAAAGTGTCATTGAGGAGAGGTGTCTTGGGGACATAATGAAGCAGGCACCAGACCCAGGTATTGTTGTCTAAGAGGAGATGTGCCATGCGGATGTGTGTGCACACACAGGCACACACACACACACGCACACACCCTTCAGTAAGTGTGTGTCATTAGCCTATAAATATCTTCAGATGCAGATTTCTAATTGAATTACCCAGGAGATGAAATTAAACTAAATCATCTCTATTCATTTTTGTCTTCCTGGTTCTCAAGTCTGATGGGGCCACATTTGTGCTGAAGGATTAAAGAGTGTGAGGAGAAAGAAGCAACTCAATCAGTTGAAACCACCAAAAAATATGGGAAGAATTATTTTTAAAATGCATAATAATGTGTTATCATATTTCTCACTCCAGATAGGACATTGATTACTAAGTACAAAAAGAAAAAAAGAAAAAACAAACAAAGCAAAAATAAATATATAAGCAATTCTGTGGTTTTGCCTCCTGAAAATAAACAAAATCTTATAACTTAGCACAGGCTTTTAAATAGAGGGTTGATCCACAGAAATTGTCATTTGCCCCACAAGCTTACAATTATGCCATTAAATCACGATCAGGGGGTGTTAGAAGGAGTAATTAGGAATACGTTGTAGAATTGTATACTCATAAGAAAAATTTTATGGGAGGGAAAAAATCCTAAGCATTCACCATGGGGAGTCTCATAAGACTTTTGAAAATAAAGCATTTCAGCTCATGGGAGTTTTATTTCACAAGAACAGCCAAAGAGATTTTCCTTCACCTTAATTTGAAAGCTGTTTAAGAATCTCACCTTCCTCATCTACAGCCTGACATGTTCAAAGGAAAATGAATGGGAATACAGTCAAGTTTATTCCACAGAGATGATTGCTAGGTTTTTCTTTTGATTTTCCTTAAGGAATCAATTCCAAGCTTCGGTTTGAAATCATGCCAGGGGCTTCCTTTGGGTTGTTCGAGATCAATCCTGACACTGGAGAGGTAGTGACAACTACCACATTTGACAGAGAAGTTCAGGATGCTTTTGCCCTTCGAGGTAAGGAATCTTTGCCCCCTCCCCACCAAAGGTCAATGATATATAAAAAAAAAACACACACACCAAAACCCCAAAAAGATCCACAGTGAAATTTTACATTTTATTAACGTATCTTTAAATATTATTGACCCATTGTTACCTATAAGTTTAGTCTGATGCTGTCTAACTAGAGCAATGCATTTCATGTATGAGTTAACGGCCACAATTGGTGCTGTCTTTCTGTTCCATGTCAGTACTAGTGCGAGATGAGGGCGTCCCATCATTGTCCAGCACCACAACTATCGTCTGCACTGTTGAAGATGAGAATGATCACGCGCCAGAGTTCATTGTCCCCGTTCATGACATTGAGGTCCTGGAAAACCAAAAGCCAGAGGTTGTCTATACTGTTTGGGCCTCTGATATGGATGCTGGCCAAAATGCAGCCATCAGATTTCACATAATCGGTAAGTACTTTTAATGAAAATCCCCGTCCATGAGACTGACTGGAGTCAATGTGCCCTATAGGGTGATTCTCCTGTATCTGGCATCTGTTGTATTTTTTTGCATAATGCACACCCAGTAGGAACTGAAGGGTAACACTTGGCATGGGCTTCCTTCCACCCCTCCCACAGCCACCCTGAACCACTAACTTCCAAATTCTTTAAAATCCTGGCCTTGAAAATTGTGAATTTGCTTTCATACTAACTGTAGTAGATAGATGGATGGAACAAATAGCTTTTCTCCTATATTTTTCCCTTTCAAATGATCACTTATTTTATTTTTTGCTTCTTTAATTAATGTTTCTTTCTTACATTCTTGCCAAATTTTATGATAATTTGATAGATTTTTTTCTACAAAAGATTGATTTTTGTATATATTTTCCTACAACTAAAATATTTATGCTGAAATATAAGATCTAATAAATTTTTAAGTAAATATAGAGTCCAAATTCAAAAGTTATTTTGGCTGTAGTTATTGATGTGATTATTGCAACATTAAAAATAGAAAAATTACATTCCATGTTTTGACACTATTTAACATGGAAATTAAAATTATATTGGACTGGAAATACATCTCTTAATGAGATTGATGGGCTTTTTTTCTAGCTCATGAATTCATGCAATTTTTTTTTTTTTTGAGACAGTAGTTTGCTATGTTCCTCAGTTTGGCCTCAAATTTATGGGCTAATCCTCTTGCCTCAACTTCTCAGTAATTAGGACTATGAGTATGCACTTCTGTTCCCCAGGATAAAACAAGCTGTAGTGCCAAGTCTGCTGCTGTTTTTCTTTGTTACATATATAAGAACTGAGGGTTCCTCTGGGCATGCTGGTGCACGTCTGTAATCCCAGCAGCTCAGGAGGCTGAGGCAGGAGGATCAAAGCGAGCCTCAGCAACTTAAATAAAATATGTTTTTTAAAAGGGCTGGGGATGTGGCTCAGTGGTTAAGTGCCCCTGGGTTCAATCCCTGGTACCCGCTCCAAAAAGAAAAAAGAAAAAAAGAAAAGAACTGAGAAAGTACCTATGCACATTCATTCATTCATGCATGCATTCATTCATTCAGTTTTGGGTGCTGTGGACTGAACCCAGGCCTTTAGTAATGCTAGGTATGTGCTCTGCCACTGAAGCTACAATCCCAGCACCTTCTGCAGGTTTTTTTTTTTTTTTAATGGGAGGATCATTGTTTGATACAAGTAAAGTTGGTTTTTGAGCTCTTCCTGAGCTATACACCCCCAAAATCAGTTAATAGTGCTTCTTTTTATTTATATACCACTTAAAAACTTAAATAGGTCCTATAATTTAGCTGAAAGCAAACACCCTTTCTGAATACAAAAGAATGTTTTCTCCCAGGCATTAAAGTCAGTCATTGTTTCAGTATTGAATATGAATATTGGGAATGACCCCTTGATTTGGCAGTCATTTATCTGGGTGAGAGATGAAACTTTTTTTTTTTTTTTAATTTGTGAGAAGGGCAGTGATAAAGGCAAATTTAGACAAGGTAAACACCATGATCATAGGTAAATTCTGAGGTGGAACAATTTTAACAATAAGGATGTGCAAACTGAGCTTCTGGAAAATACCTTAAAGCTACCTGTTTCCAGGTACTCCTTGGAAAGCTTCATATAACCTTTAAAAACATGCACTTCATATACTCTTTAAGAACAACCATCTAAACATCATCCATTTGTGGTGTTACTCAGTTTTCCATCACTATAACAAAATACCTGAGATAATTAACATACAAAGAAAGAACTTAGTATGGCTCACAGTTTTGGAGGTTCCAGTCTATGATGGATTGACTACATTGCTCTAGACCTATGATGGCACATCATGGTGGAGGGCATGGAAGAGTAAACTCATGTACAGTACAAATTGGGTTAACAAAAGAAAGCAGGAGGATGGAATGGGATCCCACAGACTCTTTAAAGAGTATATCTCCAATGATCTAACTTCCTCCCACTGGGCTCCGCCTCTTAAAGGCTCCACTATCCCCAATATCTCCACACCCGGGACCAAGCCTTTAATAGTCGAGATTCAAACTATAGCATTTACCTAAGCCAAATCAAATAAATTTTTCCTTCCTCCTTATTTTTCCTCCTTAGTATCTTTGGAATATGTCCATTTCCTCTTTGCACACATTATTTTCAGAACCTGTTTGTTGCTCAACTATAGATTACTACAATGCTCTCTTAATCTCCCCATATTCTAATCAAGCAGCCTTGCTGCTTCAGTCTTCCTCTTAAAACATAAATTTGATTCATGACACTGTCCTGTCAAAGTCCTTCAGGAGCTCCCCATAGATTCTGAGATAAAATGGAGACTCTTTAACAGTGTGCTCAGGACTTTCATGATTGAACCTCTATCTACCTCCCAAATTCATGTCTTCTTCACTGTGTCAACCCTTTCCCTACCCTCTGCACGCCAATACCCAAGGAACCCTGTGTTCTAGTCACTCGAAAACATTTGCAACCTGCTAAATTCTCCTATTCCTGGGGCTACATACAGGATATTTGCTCTGCATGGAACACTCTTTCCAAAACTTGTACTCTGGCTTTTCTAAAGGAGTGTTTTAGTCAGCTTTTTGCTTCTGTGAATAAAAGACCTGACAAGAATAATTTTAGAGGAGGAAAAGATTATTTGGGGACTCACGATTTCAGAGGTCTCAGTCCACAGCCAGCCAGCTCCATTCTGTGGATGAACATCATGGCAGAAGAGTTCACTTGATGATCAGGAAGCAGAGACTCCACTCACCAGATACAAAATATATCCCCCAAAGGCTTGCCCCCATCCCCTGCAGCGACCTACCTCCTCCAGCCACACCCTACCCCCCTTCTATTTTGTTTTGTTTGTAGTACTAGGGATTGAACTTCGAATGTACTAGGCAGACTAGGAGTGACTTTTGATATTAATTTTCCTAATAAGCATTTCCTGGCCATCCTAACACCAGGCTATGCATCCTTCCCCTGGCCTCCCAGGATATAGGATTTTTCACACTATATTTTAATGTCTGGATACCGGCATACATTTCCTCCTAGACTCTAAACTCTTAGCAGTCAGATAATATCTTACCTCTTCAAATTCCCAATGTTAAACATACACTTAGCACATAGTAATTACTTATACTTGGCACATGATAGGTGCTTATTAAATGTTTGTTGAGTGAATTAATCACTTTGTCATCCACAAATACCACAGAAATGTAGGCTTGTCTGACCATCTCTACTTTGGTTATAGATCAACTGTTTCTCTAAATAAAACCGCAGGACCCTCTCCTCATCCCCAGCATCCATTATGACAGTTGCTTTCCTCCAAAGCCATTCCACTTTGTTCTCATATACCTCCAGTACTTAAATTCTAATAAGGTCCCATAATATTGGACGTGGTCCTTTCATTTTGTCACTCATTTGAGAATATGACTAGCAAGTCTTTGAACCACATTTTCCTCCCAAATTTACCAGGATGACTTTGAAACATTTTGAATTTGTGTTTAGTTTTAACTTTTATTATACTTTGTACCATGGAAAAGAGTAAAGGGCAGATTTTTTTTAAAGATGCTGAGATGAATAAATTATCTTCTTTGCTAATGTTATGGGATAACTTGTCAAGGGTCCAGCTAACTGTAACAGAAGTGTCAGGACTCATGCACAGCATGCCACGGGCATGTGGAAGAGGAAGCTCACGGTGGTATTGTAATGGGCATAAACTCTGAGAATGAGTTTGTTTGGGAAAATCACTATAACTGATCAGTTAATTTTTACTGATATCCAGAAATGGACATTATATCCTGTTTCTTATCCCTGATGTCTATGTTTTATTTTAAATAAAATAATATATTCATATATGTTTGCAAGAGGGAAAATATATGAATATAAAAAGTTGTAGCTATATACAAAAAAAATCAGACTGCCAAAAATCTGTGAAAACCAGTGTTCTAGTTATTGATTCAATTAAGATGTCTACTGAATCATATTATTATTATTATTCCCTTCTTAGAAGTGTCCTAAGGTCAGGGATTGTATCATGCTCACTGTTCTATCCCCAGTACTTATAAAAGTACTAGCTTGAAACAGGAAATAGTTCCTAAATGAATGAATAAATTAATATGTATGTTAGCAAATAGATATTTCTTTTTTCAATTCAAGTAACTTTTCAATTATTTTCTATAATAGATGGAAACACCAATGCGTACTTTGCTATTCATGAAACTTCAGGAGAACTCTCTACCACTCGGGCTTTGGACCGGGAGCAGGTCAACAATTTTACCCTCATCATCCTGTGCTCTGACCTGGGGGCTCCTCCTCGAAGCTCTGTGATACAGTTGCAAGTTAGGGTTTTGGATGACAATGACCACAGCCCATCTTTCCCAGTCCCTCATTACCGGTCCTCTGTGAGAGAAGATGCTGAAGTCGGAACCGTGGTTCTGGTGCTGTCTGCTGGGGACGAGGATGAAGGCCTGAATGGGCAGATTGAATATTTCCTATTGGACAAGTCGTCTGGTGCCTTCACCATTGACCCTGCCGCAGGTATACTGAGAACTGCGCACACCCTTGATCGAGAAGCCCAGTTTCAGCATACATTTCAGGTGGTGGCCAGAGACTGCAGCATCCGAGGTTCAAGAAGCACTACTGTGATCATAGAGGTATCTGTCACTGACGTTAATGACAATGATCCAATTTGGGACCAGAACCCGTTTGAGGCTTTTCTTCCCCCCCAGTCATCTACAAACCACACAATTGCTATTCTGAGAGCTGACGACCCAGATTTGGGGCCCAATGGAACTGTCACTTTCAGTTTTGCAGATAGTCAGTCCATGTTTTCTCTTGATCGATATACAGGAGAAATTAAACTTCAGCAAAATCCATTGTCAGAACATTTCCCTCTCTGGCTGAGGTTAAAAGTTACAGATCAAGGGGTCCCAGGCAGGACAACCACTGGTCTCTTAGTCATTCACAAGGAAGAAGAAGATGTAAAGATTTCCTTTAGTCACCGTCAATATAAAGGATTCGTGACTGAAAATTGTGAGGCAGGTAAGTGTCCCTTTAAGTTTTTGTATTCCAGCTTATGTAAGAGTATTATCACAGATTCAATTATAAACATCTGAGTCTAGCCAGTTCTTGGTATTGAGAAGTCATAATCATCAATATGATTGTATTAGTCAGCTTTCAAGAACTATAATGAAATATCTAAAGCAATTAACTTATAAAGTAAAGAGGTTTATTTTAGCTTCCAGTCTGGGGGTTCCAGTCTAAGATGGAGTGACCCCGTTGCTTTGGGTCTCTGGTGAGGACAGCATGGTGGGATACATAGCAGCGCACATCACTCACCTCATGATTCAAGAAGCAGAGTGAAAGGGTAGGACAGGGTCCTGAAATCCCCTCTGAGAATACACTTAAGGACCTCCCAGTAAACCTTGCTTCCAACCTTCTGTTATCACCCAATGGCACCACCCTGAGGGTCAAGTCATTAACACATGGGCCTTTGGAGAACATTCAACATCCAAACTATAGTGATGGTTAATAGTAGCCTCATCTGACATAAAAATATTAAGGCAGAATACAGTGAAGACCGAATGACTTCTAAGGTGTACCCTCCCCTTTCAAACACGGTTTAAAAAGCTAATGTTAAATGAATTGGAAGCCTCCACCATTGTTTTATTTTTTTAAAAAATACCTGATCAGAGTTGTCCTTCCTGGTTCCCTGGCATTTGGAATTACCTAATTAAATTGGACATTTATCTTTTTAATGGAACTTAACACTCCAAATTTATTTATTAAGTTGTATGCTTAAAGAAGGGAGGAAATACTTCTAGAAATAACAGAAGCATATTCTGTAAACATTCACTGGAAGTCATCTGAAGTGATGAGCTGTGACTTGTCTTTGAAGAGTAAAAATAATGGGTAAAGGGCATAAAGTCCAAGCTGAGAGGTAGACCCAAACTGCAGATGTGACAGGAAAGAGAAAGGGGGGAGGAGAAAATGGTGGTTTTGGAGGCTGTTGAGTCTGATTAGATGCAAGTAAACCATGCCAGGATTGGCAGGCTTCTTAGTCCCTTAGAAAAAAGAAAATGCAGTGTACTTAAAATACAGATTGATATGATTCAAGCAGGCCAAAGTTTTCCCTGGAACATTAATTCAATACAGATCGAATCTGGTGTCTATCTCATAGACACCAGAAAGTGATTTTTTTTTCTTTTTTAATTAAAAAAATTATTTTTTGAATTCCAGTGGTTTTAAAAGATTGGAAATTCATTGGTCAGTGTTCGAATGGTCTTGATATAAGTGATGAAATAGGCAACAGAATGATTTTCCCCTCTCCAAATGCACCTCCAATTTTAACTTCCATTTTTTTAATGAAAAACATTTGCTTATTGGAACTTAAATTTTCTGTAGGTCACTCAAAATTTCTATCAGTTGGTGCCACTTGACATCTGAGTGAATTATTCTTGCTTCAATCATAAATTCTCATCACTCTGCACTGCTTTTAACATTTACATGCTCTTTTAAGAAAAAAAATAGTTCAAAGCCAGCCTCAGCAAAAGCAAGGCACTAAGCAACTTAGTGAGACCCTGTCTCTAAATAAGACACAAAATAGGGCTGGGGATGTGGCTCAGTGGTCCAGTGCCCCTGAGTTCAATACCTGGTGAGAGAGAGAGAGAGAGAGAGAGAAAGAAGGAGGTAGAGAGGAGAGAGGGAGGGAGGGAGGAGGGAAGGAAATAAATAGTTTGAAGTTCAAACAAATAACTCCAATGTATTTATATTTGTTTAACTTTTTGTTAGAAAAAAGTACACAGATTCAGGTTTTAACTGACATTACATTCCTCTACTAACAACATTAAACGTAACACTTCAATTTGCTGCAGTCCGGCTGGGTTAAATAACCGAAAGGTGACAAGCAACTTGAAGGTTGAATCCGGAACTACTTTATTGCAAGTGAACTCAGCAGGAACTGAGAACTCAAAGTAGCGGGCACCCAAGGTAGCAGGAGCCGCCTCTCTGCCGGACTGCAGAGGTACATATACCCAACTAATTACACACAGCTTAACTTAATTGACATCATCTAGACACAGTAGTCAGTCATTAAGGAATCCTCATCATCTTAATGGCTCATTGGCATTGGCTCAGAAACCACTCCTCCTAGCATACTGCCAGGCGCCATCTTAACTTGGTTGTGACCCTCATCATCAATTGTTTAAAATAATATATAATTTCCATTTTTAAAGCAATTCTTTAGTAGATAAAATCTCTGTAAAAGTCAGTTAGGATTTGGATCTTAAATGAATGTCCCCCAAAGGCCATCTGTTAAAGACTTAGATTCCAGCCTGTGACACTATTTTGGAAAATGGGACCTAGTAGAAGTTAGGTCATGGAGGATTGCCCCTGAAATATTAGGGCTCCAGCTCCTCTCTCTCTACTTCCTTGTAGATATAAGGTGAATGACTTTGCTCTGCCTTGTGCTCCCCACCATAATGTTCTGACTCACCACAGGCTTGAGCAATGGGGCCAAAGGACTATGAACTGAAACCTCTGAAACCATAAGCCAAAATAAACCATTCTTCTTTTTATGTTGTTTATCTCAGGTATTTTATCATAGCAACAGAGAACTAACGAACACAGAGTCAGTCATGAAATATTCACTTATTCATAAAAACAAAGCACATTGTGGCCCTTCAACAGCATGTCAAGATAAGTTGTCCAAGTGATTCTCATTCTACTCTTACTGCTGCTCTTCCTCGACATTTGAGAGAACAGTCATCCTGAATCTTTTTAAAAGTTAAACTTTATTACCTATAATATTTTAATCCACTAGACAATTTAAAGAAAACTTCTAGAAGCCAGCTTGCATTTCTTCTGCTTTGCTTCCAGTGCTTTGGTTATTCAGATGAGGCTGACTCAGCAACCATCACCCTCAGTGTGGGCTATTTACAACTTCATGCATTTCTCTGAATTACCCGGAGGGGAAAAATTGAAATTGTGAACTATGTTAATACCCTGACTGAAAGTGAGGACTCAGACTTTGGAAAATTTGAAATTAAATTAAAATATGATAACACATGGGGGCACTCTAGGAAATAAAACATACTTAATAGTGTAAAGTAAATAAATTGCATATTGATACTTTGGAGGAAGAATCCTTCTCTTGGCATTTGGGCCGTTGATTCCGTGAATTCTGGCTCTTCTTTTCAGTAAGGGCTCATGAATGTTGAAGTGTGGAAATCATGACAGAAGTTGATGTAGCTGAGTGGGTCATGCTTCTGCTGCTTGTGCTGGGAAAATTCTCTCTCTATGAGTGGAGATGATAATTATTTCCTCACAGGGATACTATAAGGATTAAATTAAGCTGTAGGAAGATGCTAGTAATCTTTTTGTTGTTGTTTTTGGTATTTTTTCTTCTTTCCCAAATCCTTACTTGGATTCTGTAATGTTAACTGGGCATAAGTTCTCATCAGAGCAGGCAGTGTACATAACAATGTTATGATGGAATGAAATGTTTGCAGTCTTGAAGGCCCCACCATCTGTTCCTTCTCTTCAAATCAGGTAAGAACTACACTTTCCAAGGTAATGGTCTTCCCCACAATGTGGAATTAAATGACACTGTCACTGGCAACTTTGGCACAGGGCCCAACATATAATATTTTATGATAATGAAAAGATGGAAACAAATCTCTCATTCTTATTTCATTACTTAGGGCCACCCTTATACTTGAGATGAAGTTCATTGGAATGGACACCACCTAAGTAGCCTTTGAACAGCAATGTGGAATTTCCTTACCTCTCCTCTGATTCCAAGGTAGCTCTGAAGGGAATAGAAGTAGCAAAGCCCTAGACCAGGTCAAGTTTTCACAGAAGATATCTACCTCCCAATGCAGGTTTTATCTTTGTGAACTCACCCCAGTCCCACAGTTGGGCCTCAGCCATAGACGCTCAGGACCTCTTTTCAATAATATAATAAGAGGTTCCTATTCCCAGAGTGGGAGTAGTAACCAAGATGAAAGAGACGGATGCCTATGTTATGAAGCCACTTTAAAAATCATGTTTGCTGAACTGTGATGCCCATATGGATTACAATAGGCATGTTGAAATGACAGATTATTTCTAGGAAAAAAAAAAGATACAGGGAGACAAATTATAATCAAAATTTTGTTTGCTAATCCTCAACAATTAGGAGCAGGATGTGACTCAAGTGTTGAATGTCATCAGCCTGTGTTGCCCTTTTCTCAAGCTAAACTTCTCCAGCACTGCCAAGTAGGAGCTTGTGATGTCTTCGCTGAAGCATTATATAGATAGCAGGGTTAGTGTGTGTGTATGTGTGTGTGTGTGTGTGTGTGTGTGTGTGTGGTCTTGGAGATCACACCCAAGGACCTCGTACATGCTAGATAAGTCCTCTACCGCGGAGCTACATTCCCAGCCCAGGTGAATGTTTTTGAACTATATTAATATTCTCTGTTACCTCTCTGTGGATAAGAGTTTTTGTCTATTCTACAAGAGATGTCCACTTATTGTAGAAAGCATTAGGATCATTACAGTAGGAATACAAAGAAAGAATATTCTGTCTTTCACAAACAAAATCTGTGGTTCATGATATAAACAAACATGGTTCATAATGAAGCCTGCTCCATGGGAAGAAGGGAAACCCATCCATTCTGGTTGCTGGGAACTATAGGAAGGACAAGAGAGATAAAGTATAGGAATCAAGGGGTCGGGACCTTGCATCCCAGATAGACCCCCTTTCTAGAAGCTATAATCGGGAGGGGCCATTGAGATCGACTGAAGGGAAAGTTAGGAGCAGAGGACACGCTGAGACCCTGGGAGAACACTGTCTTCCAGGATGGCTCTTTGCTCACACAGATCAGGGGGCAGCAGAGTAAAATTGGCAACATATTCAGGTACAGAGGTACAGGGAAGTGCTCCATCCTTGTTTGGCTCTTGCAAAGGCCCGAAGACATCCTGGAATCCCAGTCGGCTCACTTGAGGACACAGATCTCCAGTGGGCCCACCACGGGGACCATTGCTGCAAGGGATAAGATGACCTCACCCCCAAATCTGTGCAGGGACAACCTGAACATAGGAAGGAACATGTGGCATTTCAAAGGGTCTTTAGCATCATTAGAAGCTCACATGAGGTCATGTCACCAAGGATGGAGTCCTAAACTTGGCCACATTGACATGACAGACCAGATTCACTGATGAACTCTAGGAGCTGGTAGCACAAAAGGATCCCACCTGCAAGACCCCTCCACCAGACACACACACCTACCCACCAGTGTCATCTTATTGAGGAGCAACACAAGAGGCAGGGAAACTCAAAAATTGAGCACATACCCAAAGTAAGTTATCTAAAAATGGTGTTTAAAGGGAAAAGACAGAGACAACATTACATAGCATTTTAAAAATGGTCATTTCTTCCTACTGTCCATCAGAATGGTGCTCCTAAGAGATAGTAGATCAATAATTTGTTTTAAAGAACTATTTTTTCTTTGTACATTTAAGATGTTCTCTGTGAAATTGTAATTTTTTCACTTCATAAATTTTTAGCCCTTGAGAGACACTTTTATTTATATTCTTGGGGGATACCTCACTGTTCTGTCCTCCTCAACATCTCTCCTATCAGATGTTGGCTTGACTTTGTATGCTCTGTGTTCAGTTTTCTAAAGGACTATTTAGAAAAAAATCTTTTTTTTCATCTACTCTTTTATAAGATGGTTTTCATGATCAAATCAGCACTTCATATTCCCTGAAGTATTTTACCTTCCTTATTATCAATTGTCTTAAGTCTAAGATACGAGATGAATGTGAGTTAGAATTAGCTGGGAGGAGCTTCTGTTAGTGTAACAAAGCTAGAGGAAGTTTGTACCTGTAAGGTCTTCACCAAATATTAAATGAAGTCATTTTACCATCATTGTTTACTTCTAAGACAAAAGGCTTCTGCCCAAATAAGAATTTGGGGAGAGGGGAGACAGTTTGTGCCAGGCAGAGGAAATGGCATCACGCACAAAAACTTGGAGACTAAAGATTGTGGTGAGCTCACTGTCAGGTGAAGCAGCTTTTTAAAAAATTTCATTTATTTTCTTTTTAGTTATACATGATAGTAGAATGTATTTGGACATATCAAACATACATGGAATATAACTTCTCATTTTTGTGGTTGTACCTGATGTGGAGTTACACTATTCATGTGTGAACACAGGAATGTGATGTCCAATTCATTCTACTGTCTTTCCCATCCCTATTCCCTCTCCCTTCCCCTCATTTCCTCCCTGTCTGATCCAATGAACCTTCCCACTCCTCCTTCTGCCCCACCTGTTGTGATTCAGTATTTACATACCAGAGAGAACATTCAGACTTTGGTTTTGGGGATTGGCTTATTTCACTTAGCATGATAGTCTCCAGTCTCATCCATTTACTGGCAAATGCCATTCTTCTTTATGGCTGAGTTATAATCCATTGTGTATATGCATCACATTCTTCATCCATTCATCTGTTGAAGGAAACCTAGATTGGTTCTATAATTTGGCTAATGTGAATTAAGCTACTGTAAACATTGACATGACTGCATCACTGTAGTATGCTGTTTTTAAGTCCTTTGGGTATACACCAAAGAGTGGAATAACTGGGTCAAATGGTGGTTCTATTCCAAGTTTTCTGAGGAATCACCATACTGGTTTCCAGAGTGGTTGCACAAATTTGCAGTCCTACTGGAAATGTATGAGTGTACCTTTCTCCCCACACCCTCATCAACATTTATTGTTACTTGTATTCTTGATAATTGCCACTCTTGACTGCAGTGAGAATAATCTCAGTATAGTTTTAATTTGCATTTTTCTAATTGCTAGTGAGGTTGAACTTTTTTTTTTAATGTATTTGTTGACCAATTGAATTTCTTCTTCTGTGAAATATCTGTTCAGTTTCTTTGCCCATTTATTGATTGGGTCATTTGGGTTTTGGTGTGAAGTTTTTTGAGTTCTTTATACATCCTGGAGATCAATGCTCTATCTGAGGTACAAGTGGCAAAGATTTTCTCCCACTCTGAAGGCTGTCTCTAGAAGCATCTTATCTGGAATAGCTGAGTAGTGGTCGGCAGGAGGTCCGTGTGCTTCCCAGAGATAATTTGGAAGAGAGAAACAGCAAAGGCCTGTGAGTTATCAAAAACACTTTGATATGGTAGAAAGCTCCCTTCAAAGCTGTGTGAAGGGAGGCCTGGAGGAGAGAGATGAGCTAGGAGGATACCGCAGGGATCCACGTGACCAATAGCCAGGGTCTCATTAAAGCCTCCACAGTGAGGGAAGATGAGGCTGTGTGCTCCACCAGGGTTTCAGTGGGACCTGGTTATTACTTAGACACCAGGGTGGGGTATTTTAAAAAACAAAATACTTGGACATCCACCCCACCCCACCCAATTCAGTGAGACTCCTCTGAGGTACACCGTTAATGGGTAGAAACTCCCATGCATTTCCCCAAGGATAGAAAGATAAGTGAGAAAATTCAAAGAAGCATTAGTGTTTTACAGGAGTTTGAAGAAATAAAGCATCTGTAAAGGGGATGGAAACAGGGGGCTCAGGGTGGCTGTGACAATCCCTGGGAGGACAGTGTTAAAAGAAAAGGAGTTGACACCTTCCAGAAGCAGGAAGCAATCAGTATATCTAATTTGGAGCAGAGGCTTGGTAAAGTAGAAACTGAAAAGTGGCAGCTATCCCAATTGGGTCCCTGTCCCCAAAGCCAAAGAGAGTGGTGAGTTTGTACCCATGGGGAGGGGACTGTGGTGCTCACAATCCATCGCCTCTGCTGAGTGAGGGCAGTCTTACCTGAGATGGTCTGAGGATGTCAACTTGCCGTTGGGTGATGCAAACATGGAAGAAAGGAAAGAATGTCTGAAAGAAGTCCGTGCGACAAGTGTGAAGGATGATACAACCCGGAGAGGCACTGTGAGCAAACCAGAGGCCTGAGGGAGTCCAGAGAAGTCCCAAGGAGCAGGGCTGCTCTGTGGAAGTTGTTCAGGATTTTGGCCAAGAATAATACAAGGCCCAGGCTGTCTAACATGAGTTCTGGACTCGGCTGTGGCTTCTTACAGAAACTGTTCACAGCTCAGCAGAATTTAGCATCTTAGGAGGGAATTGGGAACTGTGTCGAGAACTAATTTGCTGGAGTTTTATTTTAGTAGCCAAAGCACAGTGAGGTGCAGCGTGAAAAGGTGGGGACAGGCCATTCAGAGCACTTTTGACAAGGTTTGGCGATGAAGGGGAGGAAAGGAATGTGACAAAACCACTGTTTGAAGGGCCCTGAGGATCAGAGGGGTATTTTGTTCTGTTTTTGAAAGCTGGCAGAGATTTAGACAGTTGTGATTTATGGCACTTTAAAACCTACCAAGAACTTTCGCTAATACTTAAATCAAAAAAATGGAATAAAAATTATTTAGTGTAAATATTAAGATGCCCTATTTAGCACCTATTTTTTGTGGGTGTTTGAAGCCTGGTTTCAGATTATTTTGAGGATAACAATGATCTCTTCCTAAGCAGCTCTTGTGACAATCAAATGGAATCATTAAAATAATAGATTGTAACTTCATTACTTGGCAACTGAAAACATCCTAAAAGGCATTTTCTTGAGTGAAGTGTAATTAGATAGTTGGAAATGTGCATCTCAAAACCAAAGTTGAGAATCATTTGGTACAGAAATACCGTGTGATCTATCTTTTTGAATCTGTGTGGGCTTCAGATTCTGGCTGGGTCTTGGGTTTCAGGATCTGGAAAGGAGAATATGGATGGATCTTGAAAATGCAGAGAATCTAAAGTTTGACTGACAACATGGGAAAGGAAACCCAGACAGGAAATGGCTGGGCAGTGAAAGAGGGCCAGACACACCAGACCCACAAGCAGGACGTGGGATCAGATCCAACATTGCCTCAACACTAAAAATTCCCCAGCTCACGTTGTAAATAAAGATAGTCTTCTCTTACAAAATTAAAGATATGATAGGAACATCTAGGGATCACTTCAGCACCCACCTTCTCTAAGCTGTTGAGAATATTTTAGATATTCTCTGTTGAGAAATGCAGTCATTCCTCAGTATCATTCCTAAAAATCTTGCCCACTAAAATAAAATGTACTTCTCACAGACGCCTTAACTCTAGTTGGTTTTCTTTCCCACCTCTTTGCTAAAACTTACAAAAAGTCCGTAAGCAATTTAATAACTTCCTCTATTATTTCTTAAGGTGTTCACAAAGTAAAATAGATTCAAAAATACATAAATTACCATTTTAAAGCATCATTTTCACATGTGTGTAAGATTTGGAAAATTATTCCTTTTGAGTATACATTTTCTGTGCTTTTCTGTACTTTGTTTCCTAGGAGTGAGTTCCTTCTTTTTTCCTTCCTTCTCTCTCTCTCTCTCTCTGTTGTTTTTTTTTTGTGTGTGTGTGTGTTGTTGTTGTTTTGTTTTTTGGTGGGAAGGAAAAAGCAACACCATTTCTTCTCTTATTCTAATAAAAGAACATTTACCTCCTTAACCATGACTAAATGTATAACAGTGTCAATTATATTCATATCACTGTGCAACAGATTTCACATTTTGCAAAACTGAAACTCTACGCTGACTGAACCATTCCCCTTGGTTCCCTCCCCCAGCTCATTTCAAATGTCATTCTACCTTCTGTTTCTAGAAGTCTATTTTAGATACTTCATGTAAGTGGAATTGTGTAGCATTTGGTTTTGTGGGTGGGGGGGGGTTGTGACTGACTTGTTTCACATAATGGCCTCAAGTTCTTCCTTTTTGTAGCATATGGCAGGATTTCCTTCCATTTAAAAGGCTGAATAATATTCCAGGGTATGTGTATGCCAACTTTTGACTATACTTTCATCAATGGGTAGACATTTAGGATGCTTCCACCTGTGGGAATGAACATGAGTACAAATATGTAGAGGTCCTGTCTCCAGTTCTTTTGGACATCTACCCAGAAGTAGAATTGTTGGATCATACGGTAGTTCTGGTTTTTAATTTTTTGAAGAATTTCCCTACTGTGGTCCATAATGGTTGCACCATTTCCCATTCTTACCAATAAACGTTCACATTTTTCTACATCTTTATCAATACTTATCATTGCCTGCTCTTTTTTTATTGCTGTGTTGTTTTGTTTTGTTTTTATAGTGGCCATTCTAACAGATGTGCTATGAGAGCTCCTGTGGTATTGATGATTCATGATACTGAGCACTTCATCATATTTCTTGGCCATTTGTATATCTTCTTTGGAGAAATGTTTATCTGAGTCCTTTTCCACTTTTTAATCAGGTTTTTTCCTTGATTGTCTGTAGAAGCTGTTTTGGATAAAACTTCCTTAGATACAGGATTTGCAAATATTTTCTCCCGTCTGACTTTTCACTCTATTGATGGTTTTTTTTTTTTTTTCCCCCTGAGGAAAAAAAAATGATGCAGTTCCATTTGTTTATTTTTGTTTTCCTTGGCTGCGGTTTTCATGACATAGCCAATAAATCTCTGCTAAATATAATGTCAGGAAGTTTTTCCTCTGTTTTCTTCTAGGAATTTTACGGTTTCAGGTCTTATATCTAAGAGTTTAATCTGTTTTGAGTTGTTTGGGGTTTTTGTTTATGTACCAGGGGTTGAATCCAGGGGCACTTAACCAGCCCTTTTTATATTTTATTTTGAGACAGGGTCTAAGTTGCTTAGAACCTCACTAAGTTGCTGAGGCTGTCTTTAAACTTGTGATCCTCCTGCCTCAGCCTCCCAAGATGCTGGGACTACAAGGTTGGGCCACTGTTCCCAGCCTATTTTGAGTTAAGTTTTGTATATGGTATAATGTAAGGGTCTAATTTCATTATTTTACATCTAGATATCCAATTTTCCTAGTACCCTTTGTATAGCCTGGGCAACTTTCTTAAAGACCATTGATCATATATGGAGAATTTATTTCTAAGAATAATGCTGTAAGTCTTTGTGTCTATTGTTATGCCAGAAACATACTGTTTTGATTATTCTAGCCTTATAATATGATTAGCAGTAAGGATGTGTGAGACCGCTAGCTTTGTTTTTCTCCAGGTTTTTGTTGCTGTTGTTATTAGGCTGTTCAGAGTCCTTTGAAGTTCCATATGAATTTTAGGGCTATTTTTACTATTTCTGAAAAACAATTTCATTGGAATTTTGGTAGGGACTGAATTTAATTTTACAGGTTGCTTTGGGTAGTATGGACGTTTTAACAATATTATCTCCCACTCTATGAATAAGGGGAATGTCTTTCTGTTTATTTGTGTGTTCTTTAACTTCTGTCAGCATTTTTTTATAGTTTTCAATATGTAAATCTTTTTTTCTCCTTGGTTAAATTTATTCTCATGTATTTATTGTTTTTGATGCTGGTGTATTTGGAATTGTCCAATTTCCTGGATGGATTTTTTCATTGCTACTACACAGAAATATAACTAATTTTGTGTGTTGATGGCCTTTATTATGTATATTATTTCCTTCTATTTCTAGTTTGTTTTGTTTTTAATCAAGCAAGCATGTTTAATTTTAATTATGACTTTTTGTATCTATTGAGCTGATTTTGCAATTTTTTTTTTGTTGGTTAAGTAGCACTTTTTTTTTTTTTTTGCTTTACAATTCTTAATACACCTTTTTACCACAATTTATCCTGTCACATCTTCATACATGTATTCTGTATAATGATGAGGGTCTCCTTACACCATCCATGCTATTCCCCTTCTCCTTCCCTTTCCCTCCCACCCCTATTCCCTATCTAGAGGTAATCTTCCTCCCTTGCTCTCCCTCCCAACCCATTTTGAGTCACCCCCCTTATATCAGAGGAGACATTCGGCATTTGTTTTTTGGGGGGATTGGCTAACTTCACTTAGCATAATCTTCTCTAATGCCATCTATTTCCCTGCAAATGCCATGATCTTATTCTTTTTATTGCTGAGTAATATTCCATTGTGTATAAATGCCACATTTTTTAATCCATTCATCCACTGAAGGACGTCTAGGTTGGCTCCACAATTTAGCTATTGTGAATTGTTCTGCTATAAACATTGATGTGGCTGTGTCCCTGTAGTATGCTGTTTTTTAGGTCCTTTGGGTATAGTCCAAGAAGAGGAATAGCTGGGTCAAATGGTGGTTCCATTCCTAGCTTTCCAATAAATCTCCATACTGCTTCCAAATTGGCTGCACCAATCTGCAGTCCCACCAGCAATGTATGAGTGTACCTTTTTCCCACATCCTCGCCAGCACTTGTTGTTGTTTGTCTTCGCAATGGCTGCCACTCTTACTGGAATGAGATGGTATCTTAGAGTAGTTTAAATTTGCATTTCTCTGAATGCTAGAGATGATGAGCATTTTTTCGTATATTTGTTGATTGATTGTATATCCTCTTCTGAGAAGTGTCTGTTCAGGTCCTTGGACCATTTATTGATTGGATTATTTGGATTTTTGGTGCTTATCTTGTTGAGCTCTTTATATACCCTAGAGATTAGAGCTCTATCTGATGTGTGAGGAGTAAAAATTTGTTCCCAGGATGTAGGCTCCCTGTTCACGTCACATATTATTTCTTTTGCTGAGAAAAAAAAACACTTTTTAGTTTGAATCCATCCCATTTGTTTTAATTCTTGATTTTGCAATTTTTATACTTTACTTGGTTAATGTTGTATGCCACCTTAATTTATTTTCATATGTTGAACTATCCTTATATCCTTGAAAGGGATAAATTCCACTTGGTAATGATGTATGAACCTTGGAATGTGCTATTAAATTCTGTTTGCTACTATTTTGTTGATGATTTTGTTCAGGTATGTTAATTTAGTGTACCTGCAAAAAAAGAAAAAGAAAAGAAAGAAAAAGAAAAGAAAATGATCTGTAGTTTTCTTTCCTTGCAGTATCTTTGTCTAGTTTTTGTCTCAAAGTAATGTTGATATCATAAAATGAGTTTAGAAGGGTTGCCTCCTTTTTTAAGTTTTTTGAAAGAGTTTCAGGAGGATTGGCATCGACATTAGTTCTTTAAATATTTGTTAGAATTCTCCAGTGAAGAAATCTGGTCCTGGTTTTTTTGTGGTTGGGAATTTTTTATTAAAAATTCAATGTCCTTTATTACATAGGTCTACTCAAAATTCTATTTCTTCATGAACAGTTCTGGCAGGTAGTATGTTTCTAGAAATGTATTCTTTTTTTCTATGATATTTAACTTGTTGGCATATACTATAATTGTTCATTGAGGTCTCTTGATTCCCTTTTTAAATTTCTGTGGTATCAGTGATAATCTCCTCTTCCACTTCTATTTTTGATGAGTCTCTCTCTTTTAATTGGAGTTTGTCAATTTTGTTGATATTTTAAAAAAAAATAGCAATTGTTAGTCAATTTTTTCTATTGTTTTTATTTTCTCTAGTTTGTTTCCACTTGAATCTTTATTAATTCCTTCCTTCTACTAACTTTGGGGTCAGTTTATTCTTCTTTTTGTAGTTCCTTGTGATATAACCTTGCATTGTTGATTTGAGATTTTTAATGGAGGCATTTGCCATTGGTAACTTTCCTCTCAGAACAGCTTTTGCTGCATCCCATAATTTTGGGGATGTTGTGCTTTTGTTTCATCTCAAGATATTTTGTTTCTAATTTCCCTTTTTATTTCTTTGTTGGTGCGTTGGTTGTTCACATATTTGGGGATTTTCCAGTTTTCCTTTTGCTAATGATTTCAAGTTTCATTCTATTATGGTTGGAAAAGATATTTGGTATGATTTCAATCTTGCTAAAGTTATTAGGACTTGTTTTGTAAGCTAGCATGTGAGTTATCCTGGAGAATATTCTGCATGCACTTGAAGAGAATCTGTATTCTGTGCTCTTGTTGAGTGAAATGTCCTTTATATGTCCATTAGGTCAACTGGTATGCAGTTTTATTCAAGTCCCGTGTTGCTTAGTTTATCTATCAATTATTGAAGGTTGTGTATTAAAATTTGCTATATTGGGGTCACTAATTCTCTCTTCAATTCTGCCAATGTTTGCTTTAGATATTTGGGTGCTATGCTGATTGTAGTTATTATATCTTCCCGATGAATTGAATTTGTTAGTACTAGGCCATGTTCTTTGTCTCTTTTATCTGTTTTGCCTGATGTAACTCTGGCCATCCCTGTTTTATTTTCAACAGAATTTACTTTTAGTATCTATTCCCATCCTTTCACTTTCAGCCTATATGTGTGTCCTTATATGTAAAGTGAGTGTGATAGAAAGGACAAAGCTGGATTTGTTAAAAAATCAGTTCAGTTAATCTATGCATTTCAGTTTGGGAGTTTAGTCCATTTATATTTAAAGTAATCCCTGATAGAAAATACTATTAACATTTTGTTCCTTATATTTGTAGTTATTTCATCCTTCTTTACTCCTTTGGTTCTATTCCTCTGTTTCATTGTTTTGTTTTGTTTGTCTACTGGCATGCTTGACATGCTTTGATTCCCTTCTTATTTCAGGTTTTTCTTCTATAGGTGTTTTTATTGTGGATACCACATGACATAAAATAGCTTATAACAATCTCTTTTAAAATTATAATAAAGCCAAACTTCATTTGCACATGAAAACTTTGACCTCTACATCTCCCCTTGTTATATGCACACTTTATATTACACCTTCTTATATTTTGTATCTATTGACATAGTTTTGTGGTTAGAGTTTTTGTTTTTAGATTTTACATTATAAGTCAGAATTCACAGCAATTTGTGCACCACTAGTGTAGACTAATAGGATTCTATATTTGTCTATATATTGACGTTACCAGAAAGGCTTGTATTTTTCATGTTTCCATTTGCCATCTAGTGTCTTTTTGTTGCAACTAGTAGGACTCCCTTTATCATATCCTTTAAGGCAATTTAGTGGTGATGACCTCTCTCAGCTTTTGCTTATTTAGGAAGGTTTGTGTCTCCTTCATTTATGAAGGACAGCTTTGTAGTTGGGTGTGGTGGTGCACATCTGTAATCTCACCAAATTAGGAGGCTGAGGCAGGAGGATCATAAGTTTGAGGCCAGCTTCAGCAAATTTAGTAAGACCCTATTTAAAAATAAAAAGGACTGGGAATATAGCTCAGTGGTAAAGAGCCCTGGTTTAATCATATATGTATGTGTGTCCGTCTGTGTGTGTGTGTATACACATGATGTATATATATACATTCACATGATCATATATATATATGATCTTATATATGTGTACGTGTATATTCTCAAACTTATATATTCTCAGTACAGTCTCAAATTTAAACTTTGTCAGAGAAAGAATATATATTTTCAGTTCTCTGAGGACTTGAGTATCTAGTTTGAAGTGTTTTTATTGAATGAAATTCTTTTGCATTGTAATTCCATTTGGTATGATGAACATTTTATTTTCAATAAAATAGGATTGTTTCCTTTAAAAGAGAAAGGCCTAGTATGATTCTTTGCAATTCTGTACCAATCTTTGTTCTTTTTAATGTGAGCCATCTCCATGTTTTCATTTGTAATTGGGCATGTAATAAGCATCCTAACCCATGAAAAAAAGGGCCGCCAGCAAGACTGTGTATCTTGCCTGTTTCTCGTCTTACTGCCATTCTTAAGAGTAAATGACAAGTTAGATGAAATAAAATTTCCTGTTTTTAAAAATAAATTGTGTCAGGAAGCACGCAACTATAATTGAGCACAAGAGATAAAGCATGAAGTGTACTACTGTAAAGGTTAAATCCTAACAAAAATGCAAGACATTTTTATGTTAACAACATGTCTCCTGAAATGCAATAAAGCAACCATGAGATTATAATGCAATTTGAAAGAATTCTCAACATGTGTAGTAATTGATTCCACCATGATTGATTAAAATTTGATACTTTGTTCCAAAATGACTTCATAACTGGCTTGAATAGAATAACCATTGAGAAATCCTGATAGATTATTTTTAAATATTGTCACAGTTTACGTCAAGTATAATTTTTCTAAAGAGAGTACTATATAGAATTTGGAGTTTCCTGTCTTTCTCCATAACAAATTCTGTTTTGGGTCTTCATTCACTGAGTTCTCACTGAAGTTTCAGTTCTGTGGGCAATATCATATTCTTGTTTCCTTTAACATTTATAGTGATCATTGCATTCTTCCTTTGAGAGGTAGGCATTGAAAGGATCCTAGAGCAAAAGCCTGTCTGATCTAGGGCCTTTTTGTTTTCTGTTACTTTCACTGAAATTATATTAAATATTTAGAAAAAAACAGCAATTTAACTTGGTTTAGATATGATATTTTGTTATAACCTCCAGCAGAATGGGTTTTAAGCGGGGTTCCCAGTTCCTGTGCAGTAAGATTCAATGAGGAGGCTCAGTCGTAAAGGTACTATTTTTTTGACCTCTGCAGATAAGACTATCAGATGTGATGTTGTAGCATTGAGTTGTTTTTTAAAAAATAATTTCCACTAATTTAGAGTGACCCTGTCGACCCAGACCAACACTATTCTAATTTCTCTGCCTAGAAAACTTCAGTGTTCTTTTTCTCTCTGTTTCCTTTTCTGTTTCTTCTTCCCACAATCTTTAAGTACCTGCTACTTATGAAGAAATACATTTTTGAGACATAGAACAACACACTTTATTTATTTTTTTTAAAGCAACCTTACATTGAACAAAAGATGCCAGATACCATAGACTTTAAGTGTAGGAAATTTCTCTTTAAATTATTATTTTAATTGTACAAATTTATGCAGTATGGAGTGGTAATCTGGTAGATGTATATAGAGCAGAATGATCAAAATCAGATAGTAAGCATTTCTATCTCTTTAAACTTCTTAAATATTTTGATTAACTTAATGATTACACATATTTTTGGAGTACAATGTGATACGTATAAATATGTATACAAGTGCATGTATATAACGTGTACTGATCAAATTGGGGTAATTAGTATATCTTTCTTATCATTAACAAGTGTACGAAATTTTAAAGGTAACACTAATATATAGCTGGGTGTGGTGGCTCATGCCTGTAATCCCAGCAGCTCGGGAACCTGAGTCAGGAGGATCATGAGTTCAAAGCCAGCCTCAGCAACTTAGCAAGACCCTAAGCAATTCAGTGAGCTCCCATCTCTAAATAAAATGCAAAATAGGACTGAGGATGTGGCTCAGTGGTCGTATGCCCCTGAATTCAGTCCCTGGTTCCGTCCCCCCCCCCCAAAAAAAAAGAAACTAGTATTCAGTTATAAGAATATATCAATCACAAATATATAGAAAATCTCCTTGGGGCTGGAGATGTAGCTCAGTGGTAGAGTGCTTGCCGAGCACATGCAAGGACCTGGGTTCAACCCTCACACCACCAAAAGGTTAAAAAGAAAATTTCTGCTGTCGTGCCATTTTGACCAATTAAATCAAGGAGATGAGAGATCAGTCTTCCAACATACGAGTCTCTGGCTTAAAAATAAGTAGCAAAGCCCAAATGCTAAAAAGGCTGATAACAGAGAGAGGCTTATCTTCCTCTCAGTGATGGGATGACTCAGCACTGGAGCCAAGCCACAGCTGAGTTTCATTCAGTCCATCTGGTGGTATTTGTTTTCTTAATTAGTTGTTTTCCAACATTTAGAAATTGAGAGATTTCACATGAACATAAACATGAATTTTCAAGCTTCTCTTGGAAAGACCAGAATCTCAAGCACCCTGAAGCCTGCTTCCTCTGTTCGCAGCAATGAGCTGAGGTGCGTGGGCACACTGAGTGCTCTGCCCCCTCCGCTTCTCTGACCTCTTCAGGTGGCCAGGCTTCTTGCTTTTACTTAATGGCATCTGAGTTAATGATTCCTGCAATGTACTCATCTCGGACATCAGGGCTGGTCCTGTTTCCTTTTCAAATGTGTTCTTTCGCTTTTCCTCCTGTGCCTTGTTACTACCATCTTGGAGAGGACCCTGTTGCTGTACAGTGAGCAGCCAGAGAGACCTCCAGGGTTCCCTCCTGTCCATCTCTCCCCATCAGTACAACATGCAAACATTGCCAGTAGGTGGCATCCCAGGGGGCAAAGGACAGTAAGAGGAGAGGCAGGGTCATGGCAAGATCAGGAGTTCAAAGCAGTTACCACAAGTTAGACGCTTAAAACCAGAGGAAAGGGGTCAGTCAAAAACCATCAGAATGTTTTTTCAGAAGTGATGGGTGAGTAAAAACCAGGAAGCCAGGGACAAGGTTGAACTAAAAAGAAGGGTGCAAGTGTGGCCAATAAGCACACAAAAAGATGCTCAGTATCACCAAACATCAGGAAAATTAAAACTAAGAACCACAATAAGATACACTGCATATCCACTGAGATGACTAAAATTACGAAGACTGACAATACCACTCAATTGGGAGCAACTAGAATTCTCATATGCGGCCAGCCAGAATGTAAAAAAGGACTAATGCTTTGGAAAATAGTTTGGTAGTTTCCTATAAACACACATTTACTCAAGGAATGAAGACATGAATTCATGCAAACCCTGGGGTATGAATGTCCACAGAAACTTTAGCCACAGTAGCCCCCAATAGGAAGTAATCCAAATGTCCATCTATAGGTGAATGGAAAACAAATTCTGGTGTGCCCATGCAATACAGCATCACTCTGCAATAAAAATGGAACGTACTTCTGAAACACCAACCAATACATATGTTGTTGTCAGAAAATTACACTGAGCAAAAGAAGCCAGAGAGTGTGTGTCTCACAAATGTATAAAATTTTAGAAACAAAACAAATCTTGAGTTATAGAAAATAAATCCACGATGCCATGTGGTCAAAAGTGAGGGGAAAGTGACTGCAGGAAGCAGAAGGAAAATTTGTGGGTGTTGAAAATATTTCTGGGTCTTTATAGTGATACTGATCGAATAGGTGTATGTAGTTGTCAAACTCATAGAACTGCATATTTAAAACACATGCTTATTATTGCATGTAAATTTTACCTTAGTGAAGTTGACTAATTTTTAAAAAATATTTTTACAAAAAATAAGAGAAATGAACAAACAGAACAGAAAACAAAGCAGAGGTGAGCCATATAGGCATAATATATTACAAACAAAGACATGAAAGTACTGACCTGAGGCCCAGATAGATACCTGGGGACCCTTGTAGCTGTCGTAAATAACTTTCTTTGCCCAGAGTTGTTCATACAAGTAACTGCTGTGTGCAGCTTGCCTTAAAGTCACTTTGCATCTTTTCTCAGTTTATCTTCCATTTTCTCTTCACGGTTTCCTGTCACATAAAACCCATCTACTTTATTTTTTAAATAAAGTTTTATTGGAACACAGTCACACTTTTTTTTAACATATTGTCTGCTTTCATGCCACAATGACAGGGTTGAGTATTGGCAACAGAGACTACACAACCCACAGAGCCTAAAAGATTTATTATCTGTCATTTTACAGAAATAATTGAAATCCTTAATATAAAGCAAATTATTATTATTATTATTTGATACTGGGATTGAACCCAGGGATCCCAGGATACTTAACCCCTGAGCCACATCCTCAGCTCTTTTTATATTTTATTTAGAGACAGTCTCACTAAGTTGATGAGGTTGGCTTTGAACTTATGATCCTACTGCCTCAGCCTCCAGAGTTGCTGGGATTCCAGGTGTGTGCCACTGTGCCCATCCTAGGCTCCCAACTCTAATCATACAGACCACCTCATTGCCACTGTCAGTCCTTGTGCATTCTTTCATGCTGGTGACTGGTTTGTCCCCCATAACATGAAATGGCTTTCTTCTCTACTGTCTTCCAATTTCTACACCTAATTCAATTTTTGTTTCTTCCTTGAAGTTATCTCTTGACTGCTTCTTCCCTATTTTAACAAATTTTTAATGAGTTAATGTCATGTAGTAAAGTTACTTTCCAGTTGAATTGCTTCTACCTGTTACTAATCTAGATGCTAGTTAAAGAATTATTTCTCCTCTTTATACTCCTTTAACCTTCTTTCCCACTCCCACCCAATGATCAAGACACTGTGTGAAAATATGTTTTCAATCTGTCTACCTGGTCCATCTTCCCTCCCACAGTCGTGGGTCTTTGTTTTTTGCTAGGACTATTGTAATATTATCTTACACTGTCTCTGCTCCATTTTTTTCTCTTCTTTCCTATGTTCTTCAGCCAGCAGTCAAATGTTATTTTTTAAAATAAATTTTGTTGTTTCATTCCATTCCTTAGACTGCTTTTATGACTTCCCAATGAACTGAGAAAAAGACACTCTCCTTGCTGATGCTGCCACGTCCTCTCTAGGCCTCTTCCCTGAGTCCTGGTGCTGTACCAGTCCTTTCCCAGATCACCACTTCTGTACTGGTTATTCCTCCTCCTCGAATCCTCTCTGCCAGTTACCATGGCCCTTCATCCTCACTCTGCCTGGCTCCAGGAAAGAAGTGCTCCTGTCACATAACCTTACTTCTCTTTCCAGGGAAAGTAGCAGAGTCTGAAATTTACCTTGATTACATCTTTGTTTAGTGATTTACTGTGTTTCCTTCCTCTAGTTAATAACCACCACATGAAGAGAGATTACTCTATCTTGCTTGCCTCTGTATCCCCAGTACTTAGCATGGATTCTGACATATGAAGACGCTTCCTGAGTAATTGTTGAATTAATGAACAGTGAAAACATGATAGTTATTACTCAAGTGTTTGCTCTTCTTCTTTTTTTCCCATGAAATATTATTTTCCTAAAGATGCCCTTTTTTAAACCTTATGTTTACAGGTACTTCTATCCTGACGGTAAAAGCTTTTGCTTCCGACTCAATTCAGGATGATATTAAATACTCAATTTTTAGTGGAAATGAAGATGGAGTTTGTTCCCTGGGCTCCAATTCAGGTAATCCTTCTCTACCATAATATAGCTTTATTTGCTGTTCCATTTAATGTTACTAGTCTACAAAATTTTCAAGGTAAAATTTTAAAAGTTAGCAGGAAATTTTTATAGTAGCCAATGAGAAACTACTGGGAAATTCAGAACTATCTGTGTGTTTGTTTATGTATAGTCACTAAGAATTCTATTTCAACATTTCCAAATTAGCATTTATCCTGTCCTTTGGATTTTTGAAGATGAATTGGTTTCTACTTATAATTTCCTAACCTGTTTGGGAAAATTGGAGATAGAGAGTGGAGATCAATGATACTGAATTTGAATTGAAAATAAGCACACATGTCTGGCCCTAGGGAATTTTCATCAGAGATTCTTCTAATTCGCCACTGAATGTCAACAATGCAACAAGAAAGGACAGCTGGAAAAGTTTCTATGTGGTGGTAAAGAAATTACTTCCAAATACAGCATGTATTAAATTTAGCTTTAATACGACCATTATTGTGTTTTAAATGAATACCAATTGATTATTTGAAACATACTTTTTTGACTAACAGCTATGCAGTAGATGTATATCTATTGCTTCATTGTCAAACCTCAAGAAGAATGGTTTTAATAATTTCTATATTACCATACAACTGCCTTATTTAATCTGTAATACATGCACACGGGAAAAATTGGGAGGGCATAATTTCTTAGAGAAAAGCCTTTATGGTGGCCAGGGCTGGTGTTATGGCTTTTTGGTCCATGCAGCCTTGGGTCAGCAGCCTTTCTGAGGCAGTCTGCTGGAAATTTCCATCCCTTCACCACCCATGGCAGAGTGGAAGAATGACAAAGGAAACCTGTTGGCAAAAGGTGTTTTCAAACACCACCGACCCATGAGCTTTCCCGACCTGGTGTCTTAGATCTCTGGGGAAAGAGCTGAGATTAAACTGTTAATGAAAAGAGGAGAATAATAGAGATTCCATGTTATCCCAGACTATCCGGATCTTTCTATCATGTCCCTCCTGATGTGGCCCACGCGTGACCTTCCCCCGACCACTGGATTACATTATTAAAAGGCAGATAAAATTTACCTAGAGTCAGAACAAGGAGGTCACCCACAGAAATCTACTTTTCGATTAGTTATGTTGAAATTTATGTAAGCATTTTTGAAATATCTATATGATAATACATTAAAATTTATAAAATACCTAATGGACAATAGAAATATAAAAGCCCATGTGTTTGTTATCTGTCTCCAGAAATAAGACATTACTAGAACTTTAGGAAGACACTGTGTATCTTTCCTCCTTTCCTCCCTCTTCCCATTTTCTGCTGCTTAGAAGTATGAATGCATATTGGAATGGCTAAATCAAGTTAATTAGCATATTGTTGCATATGCTAAAGAGCCTCAGGCTCCCTTCTTCCACTCCAGAGGTATCAGTAACCTGAATTGGATATTGATAACTGAGTTTGTTTTCAATGGTATAATTTTCCACTGTGTTCAAATTTCTAAATAGTGTTATTTTCTTTGACCTTCATTTAAACACCATCTCAGAAATGCTGTGGGCCCTTTTGCTCAACATTTTTACTGACTTAAGATGCATAAGCCACCCCCTGTTTAAGAGAAATAGCAAAGAAGGAAATGTACCTGTTTGCATATCTTTTGTTAGGTCTGCCTTAAATATTTTGTACTTTTTCTTGCTGAAGTAAATTAAATTTTTTTTTTCTGACCATGTTGGTATGTATGTTTGAAGTTAACTTTTGTGTTTTGAGTTTGTACCAAGCAAGTTTGCAAATTCACTGATTCTGACATTTTTCTGTACATTGTATGTACACAATCAGTTTCTGAAAATGTCTTCCCCTATGTTTTTTCCCCCTATGTTTATTGGAAGTTATATAACTATTTTTCTTCTTTTAATGGTTAATCTAGCTATTTTAATATTATAAAGTTAGAATCCAAGGTGAGACAAAATCATATGTACTACACAAGGCTTATAATTCTTTATCTCCAAATACTCCTTTTTCTATTTGCATGGTTTGGTTGACCACAGTTTTAGTTCTTTTAATTAGGAACAATTAGAATTTTATAATAGAGTTAGCTGCTTCTTAGCTAATGTCTTTGCAAACTTTTCTTTCTTACATCTCAAACTTCCCTTTATTATCATTTTCTTTCTACCCCAAATAACTCCTTTTAGTGACTTTTAGATTTTAGTTGTGTAAAAAATGTCTTTATTTAATCCTTATTTTTAATGCATACTTTTGCTGGTCTTATAATTCTAGACTCACAGTTAATTTCTCGCCTGTCTTCTGGTTTCCTGCTGTTGCTCTAAGAAGTCAGCAACTGATCTAAATGCCATTCATTTGTATCTTTCTTTGGAACACCAATTTGACAAAGATGGAACCAAATAAATCTCTCCTATACCTCTTTTTCATCTCTTTGTCTTTTTGCTTTTCAATCTGAGGAATTATATTTTTTCATTTTTTTTAATTTCCAGGAATTTTCTTCTGTTCTTTTTATTGTGTTGTATTGTACTATATTGGGTATTGAACCCAAGAGTGCTTTACCACTGAGCAACATCTCTAGCCCTTTTTATTTTTTATTTTGAGACAGGGTCTTCCTAAATTGCTTAGGATGTCATTAAATTGCTGAGGCTGTCCTTGAACCTATGATCCTCTTCCTATCTTGGCCTCCTGAATTGCTGGGATTACAGGTGTGTATCACCATACCCAGCTCTTCTGCTCTTTTTCAAATATTTTTGGTCTTCAAAAAATTTAATCGCTTGTTCCTTGTGCATGTTTCCAAGGTTCTTTTATATATATTTAAGCATGTGGGGCTGGGGATGTAGCTCAGTGTTAGAACATTTGCCTAGCACGTGTGTGTCCCTCGGTTCCATACCTAGCAACACTGCATTTATATGTATAATTCTGAATGCAGTAATTCTACCACTGTAAGTCCTTGAAGTTTTATTCTGCTGTCTGTTGGATTTACTTGTTGTTTTTCGTGGGTCTGGGTTTCTGTATGATGTTTGTACTTGTGAACTATGACCTCCACATTGTCCTCAAAACATTTCCTTTGAAGATTCTTTGAAGCCTGGATTGAATTTGTGCCCCTCAGAGATGATTTTCTTTCCTTCTAAAATTCACCTGGTTACAACAAACAGGAACAAATTTAAATTTAATTCTTTTTGGGGGGGGGTACTGGGGATTGAACTCAGGGGCACTCAACCACTGAGCCACATCCCCTGCCCTATTTTATTTAGAGACAGGGTCTCACTGAGGTGCTTAGCACCTTGCTGTTGCTGAGGCTGGCTTTGAACTCTTGATTCTCCTGCCTCAGCCTCCCAAGTCACTGGGTTATAGGTGTGGGCCACTGCACCCAGCAAATTTAATTCTTAAGAGCTTTTTAAAAGACATTTAACTGTGATAGTATAAGTACATAAACTCAGGCCCAAGCTAATGAATTCCTGGAAGAAATATTTTTTCTCTCCTTGTCAGCAAATGCAAAGTCAAGAAAATTAAGTTTTATGCATCAGTTTTTAATTTTTTTCACATTCATTGTTCATTTAGAATATAACTTTTGGGTTTCTACTGTATGCTGGTTTTTTCCTATTAGCCTTTTAACCTTTGAACCTGTTTTTCACATTCTGAAGTGTCAGAGAGGCATTTCAAGGAAGTCATGGAAGAAGGTCTTGGAATGAACATAGACTTTTGGTGCATGTTTTCCTTCAAGGATTCCTGTTTTCATTGTTAGGGTTGTCTTCTGGGGATTCCTTACATCTGTACCAACTCAGTAATGCATTTTAATATACACATAAACGTGTATGTGCATAGGTATTTTAATCAGTTTTTCACTGCTGTGACTAAGTAACCTGACTAGCACAACTGTAGAGGAGGAAGAATTTATTTGAGGGCTTATGGCTTCAGAGGCCTCAATCCATAGACAGCTGGCTCCATTCCTGCAGGCTTAAGCTGAGGCTGAACATCATGGCAGAGAGTGCAGCAGAGGAAAGCAGCTCACAAGGTGATTTGGAAGCAGAGAGAGAGAGAGTCCATTCACCAGATACAAATATATACCCAAGGCCACACCCCAGTTCCCACCACCTCCTGCCATAGCCCACCACTTCAGTTACCACTCAGTTAATCCTTATCAGAAGATTAAATCACTGATTGGGTTAAGACTCTTACAACCCAATCATTTCTCCTCTGAATCTTCTTACACTGTCTCACATGTGAGCTTTATTGGGACACCTCACATCCAAACCATAACAATAGGTAATGTGCATATATATCATATGCATCCAAATCTTATCAAGCATTTTAGTTGCCTTGATCATGAGCATCATTAATATGTGTATATTATATATATGTATATATATAATCATATATATATATAATCATATTATATATATATAACTGTTATCATGAAGTCTTTTAAATTTTTAATTATGATATTAAATGCATGTCTCATACTATCTTTGACACATTATCATTAAATTTGTGCCTAAAGATACCTAACAGAGATTTTTCTGGATATGTGTATTTTAAACCTTGGATTAGTTAAAATAGAAAACTGGTATATATGATTAAATAATAAAATTGGTCTTTCAAATTGTGGTCACTTTTTTAAAAGATAAAAATACAAAGAACCTCTGTTCCATTGTTACAAGCCAAAGTTTGACTTTTGTATTTAAACTTCATGCTGCTTTGGATTAAAAACATCTATTACTGTCTAAACCAGCAGGAATTTTAGAGTTTGACTAAGACTAAGACTGTGTATGTAAATAACAGATGGTAGTGTTCAGTCCATTATTTGGTAGATTGACATAAAACAAAAATGATCAAACTTTCAATGTTTCAAAGACATGCTTGTGGCAGGAGAGAGTTTAAAAAGCTATTGGGTAACATAAATATTTGTCACATTCTGCTTTGGGTTCATATAGTTGTGTGCACACAGTGTACAAATGACTGAAGTAACCTGATTATTTTATCAAGCATGTAGCATTTGAAGAATCTTAATCTCATTTTGATGTGCATTTTATAACTTGGACTAAAGCTATGTATTAGAAGGAAAAATATTACTGCAGTTTTTTCTCAAGTTAATATACAACTGGCACATAATCCATAAGCAGGAATGTAAAGGTGATATTTGCAAGGCTTCATGCTATAAGGAAAATGTGGACTTCTGCCCATGTCATTAGACAGCCTGGTAGTACTTTCATCTCACTGATGACTACATCTTTGATGTCTCTGAGAAAAATTCATGTGTATCGTTGCAGGCAAAATGTGGATTTAGTAGGTGTGCCAGCCTTGAGTCATCTCATAGACTGGCTATTGTCTTTTCCATTTGCACAACTTTCACAGCATGTGCCAGTTATGATGCCAAAAATAAAAAACCAAGCAAGGAAAGCATTAGACCCATAGATCCATTCCAAGTGCAAAATTCCAATTATCAAAGCGTAAACACAAGCCTTTTATTAAAAACTCCACTTTGATCTGCACCATAATTGGCGCACTTTCTACTAAATGACAGTGGCAATTTAGTGTTGCCTTTCTATTTTATTTTTCCTTTACAAACAGTAACACAATAGCATGATAGCATGATGCTGTGTTTTCTAGAGATCGGGTGAGAGCCATGGACCCACCTCAGACTTGGCTTCCCTACAATTTAGGGGTGTAGGAATCAGCCTTTGTGCCACAGATGTTTCTCAAGACCAGCTACTTTCATCACCAACCCACAAGATACATCTTAATGATTCTGCAGTTGCCAAAATTGGGAGCTACCCATAATTCTCTGTTAGGGGTGTGTTGAACAAAACAGACTGTGGTGTGTAAAATTAATTTGGTCCCAGGACTTAAAATAATACTGAAAATATGATGTCAAAAATAATAGTGAGTTTATGATATTTTAAATTTGATAGTAAAATGAGTTCTGAATATAGAACATAAACAGTTAATGTTTTGAGGTAACAGAATATTAACTATAATATTCTCACACACACACTCCCCCACACACATACATACTCAATATCAAAGATAAAACTCAAGTGTTTTCTGAACTAGGTTGGTTATATGGGGAAATGTGTTCAGGCAGAGAAATAAATATGCTCTTCCAGGCCAAGTTTCTGGAAAAAGTATAGATTCTTTTGCCAGCAAATCAAACTTCTAAAATTCCATGTAGAGATGTTGTATCATGTGGTCTGCACAGCTACCCTATAAAGTCATTATGAATATTCTCATTTCATGGAAAAGGAGCTTTAGCCATATAGGATCTGAAAAACCTTCTCCAGCAAGTCACAAAAATGAGGTGTTGGAGCCATTAATTTAACTAAATGAAGCAACCAATGCTAGGATTTATTCTTGGTTTCATGTGCTTATTTGATAAGTCTCTACTTGATGGAATTTCAGATAGTCAAAATGATAATAAGTGGGATCTGACATTTTGTTCTATGGCAGAGGGGAAAAAGCAATAAAAATTAGAGAAGGCAGTTATATAGAAGGAATTTCTTAATTTAGGGGAGAAACTTGAGCATGACATCATCCCCAAAAGTCTGCTTCCCTGAAAAAGATAGCATCCATTTTTATTTAGTTCTGCTTCTTATATAAGGATGTTCAAGTACTCACGAATGCCTTCTAGAGGCCACACCCTGAGCTAAGTGATGTGATGGAGTGTAAAAGACAGGTAATAGTCCTCACCTTATGGAGCTTATAAACCTGGAGAACTAATAGGCCTGAAACATGTAAGGTGACCGAGAAGGCTGCCTACAAATGCAGATGTTTTGTGAGAGTCTGTGGGCAGCTGGCATTGGGATGGCACAGGGCAAAAAAGATCACTGTAGGGGGCTAGACGTGGGGACAGTTCCAGGCAGATGAGAGGCATGCATGACAACTCTGAAATGACCATTCAGGGGATACTGGACGGATGCAGGTTATGACTGGAGCAGAGAGGGCAAAGTAAAGAAAGATGTGAGTGAAACTTTGCAGGTGGGTGAGGCCCGAGTGAGTGGACCCTTGCAGGTTAAAGATGCTGAACTTCATCCTGTTAGCTGTCAGAAGCCCGTGAAGGATTTTATGCAGGACAATGACAGCATCCATTTTTATTTAGTTCAGAATGGAAACTGGATTGGTGGGGAGACCAGGCTAATGCAGGGGACAAAAAGGGAAATGCTGATGGCTTGGAGGAGGGCAGCAGAAGAGGTGGATTAAGAGACTTTGGAAAGTGCACTTTGCAGATGTGGCAAAGGGCTCCATATGGAGAGAGAAGGATGGTTGAAGAGAGAACTCCCAACCGGGTGCTATGGAGTACCCCAGTAATCCCAGTGACTTGGAGGCTGAGGCAGGAGGATCACAAGTTCAAAGCCAGCCTCAGCAACTCAGCAAAGCTCTAAGCAACTTAGTGAGATCTGTCTCAAAATAAAAGATAAAAAAGACTGGGGATGTGGCTCAGTGGCACAACACCCCTGGGTTACTGGATAATCCCCAGTACCCCCAAAATAAATAAATAAATAAATAAATAAAGAGAAAGCTCCAGATTTTACATATTTTATGGATTCTTTCCCTCTACATGTTTAAACCCTGCAAATACCTGTTAGTTCACAGCTCTTTCCACAATGACCATCGTCAGTGGGGACGAGAGGCCTGCCAATGGGAGACTGGTGGGAACGTGAGCCTATGAGTCAAGGGTAACTTGGATCTCTTTAAAAATAACACTACATTCTCTCTTTTCTTTCTCCTTGGGAATAAAAATAGGACAACTCACTGTGAAAGAACCCAAATTCCTCGATTTTGAAGTCAGAAATGAAATGCAACTCATCATTGTAGCTGAAAGTGGCGGGCACAGAGCCTACAGCAAAATCGCAGTCTTGATACAGGATGTGAATGACAACTCGCCATGCTTTGGGCAAAGGTTTTATCAAGCTTCAGTGTCTGAAGGCCAGCCCTACAACACTCACATCATACAGGTGAACAGAAGTGTGTGTGTGTGTGTGTGTGTGCACTTGTGTGTATTAATTATTATCAGTGTACAACAGAATGTCAAAGGCTTCTGTCCAACACATTAATTAAAATGTAAATGTCCCACTGGGAGTGGAGGTGCATGCCCATAATCCTAGAGGCTCTGGAGGCTGAGGCAGGAGGGTCACCAGTTCAAAGCCAGCCTCAGCAACTCAGCAAGGCCCTAAGCAACTTAGTGAGACCCTGTCTCTAAATAAAATATAAGAAGGCCTATGGATGTGGATCAGTTTTTATGCACTCCTAGGTTCAATCCTCAATACAAAACAAAACAAAACAAATGTCTCCAGGTACAGCATTTAAGGGTTGAATGAAACCTTAGATTGAATGAAATCTGAAATTTCTACATTCACTCTTGTTCCTCTTTATTCATTCAATGCTCCATTGCTGCCCACCTGGTTTCTCTAGGGACTCTAACACTGCAGGCACTAGAGGGACACTGCAGGACCACAAAAAAAAATGACTAGACTTTCAAATATGTACAGTTTAGGGGGGAGGTTGGAAATATAAGTATAAAATCAAATGTTATACAATTAATGTTATAATAGGATCTTGCAATGAGTGTCATGAGAGCAAACAGGAGTGATTCACAGTCTCCTCTTGGAGGGAAATGTGACACTTCACAGAGGACTGATCTTTGCATCAGATCTTACAGGTGAACAGGCAGGTGGACAGATCCTCTGTGTTTCAAGACTCACCTCATCTCACTGATGAGCCCCTAACAGTAAGAGAATCTGTTCACTGTCTAGTGTTCTAGCTCTAAGCCTCACCCATTCTGGGTAGTGTTTCTTCTTGCTTCAGGACTAGTGCCCATTTTTTCCTTTCCCTTCACCATTAAACTACATTTTGTAGTCAAGAAGCTGGGCATCAAAGGATCTGCAACTTCCTGCGAATCCGCAAAGAAAATCAGCATAAAACCATCTTCCTGGTAAAGATAGCCATAGAATGGGCGTTGCCTTTGGCCCCTGGAACGCTGCTGGTGTGACCAGCACCTCATACTTATCACATCATGGGTTTCTTCTCTGGGCTACATATTTATATGGAATGCTAGCATTTTCAAGATAAGATCTCCAATACTTCTTTACATACAGTCACCTGAATATATAGAAAGACGCCTTCTTTTTACTTGAAGTGCAGTTCCTGATGCACACGCGCCCCTCTGTTGCGGGGGACCAGTTGAGTTGCAGCTCTGCTGGAGGTTCAGCTTCATGCCCCTCAGTGCCACACACACACAATCCGGGATCCTGGTGTCTATTATTGCAGATTTATTTTGTTTTAGAGAAGCCTGTTTTCTCCAGTCACCAACCTGGTGCACAAGTGCTGTCTTTACTCTGATTTCAGACAACACTGGGATGTTTAAGAAAGTGATGGTGGCGATGGCAGATCCTTTTGCAAGGAGGATTTCTGCATGGAGGCCTGTGGCGTTGCCCTTCTCTGTCCCCCATGCTAATCTGGGTAGGGCCAGACTGCTCCCTGTGGAGTAAGTGCTCGTGAGGATGCCTTCAAAGCCCAGGTGCCTAAATCGGGGAGAATCGGGTTCACCAGTGCCTCAGGTTATTGCAGACTTCTAGAAGGTTGAGTCAGGGATAGACATGATGCATTTTGTTCTTCCCATTTTTGGATTGCTTAGTTCCTAGGAAGCTAGCACTGCCATTCTCTGTCCTGCTAGAAAGAGGTTATACCAGGCTACTTCCTGGGTTTTGCTACCTAACTGCGCACAGGCCATTTTGTCTGCAATTCTAGAAACTTCCCTTGAGGATCTGCTCCTCCTTGCTGGGGTGCAGACTTGGCAGTTGTATCAAAGACTGACTAACCTCCCACCCTGCCCCACCAGAGGTGCTGTGCATTGCCTTAGTCTCAGTCAGACGGACTTTCTCTTGGAATTTGAAGGGACATCAAGACAGACAGAGCAGAGCTGATTCATCTTGATGGCAACAACCCGAGGAAGCTGTGCTGTAGATCCCCAGAGTTGCTCAGATTCTTGTTCACCAGGTAGTTATCTTGCCGATGCATACCTTTCTGAAGTTAGCCGTGGTGCACACATGTTACCAGCATCCTAAAACACTGTTCCATGTCCTTACAAGGCCCACCTTCTATACCACTTCTAAGTATACACCTCAAGGGATGTGATGGGCTGTATTTGTCCCCAGTTGGAGACTAGTTTCTCTTCTTGGTGATCCCAAAGGACACCATGTATTGATGCCTTTCTGTACCCCATAATTGGCTTGTGCACCCTCCTGATGAGGTCCTGAATGCTTCACTAGGGCCACTAAGATCTGGTGGCAGTGGGAAGGATGGATCAAGAGAGTAAGGATTAGCAGCAAAATCCCACTGCGACATCCAAATAACAGCCCAGGAGAGAGAAGACAATGGACATAAGCTAAGGCTGAGGGGCACAGAGTATGTAGAATTTTTTTTATTAATAAATCAGAAACTTATTCTTAAATAAGATCTTCAATCCATTGATCTAATTGATTCAGTGATTAAAATTTAATTACACAGTACATCTCCATGGAGAATGAGGCCAAACATTTTTTCCAGCTTCAGTACTACTTTTCTAACTCATCAAATCAAGTGATTGGGATCTCAATTTATTAGCACTAAACCTAGGCTGTATCTTTTTTAAAGATCCCTTTAAGTTAAAACTTGAATCAAACATAAAAAATCTGCACATGGCTTATTTTATAGGTGATGGTTTAAACAGGAGGATAAAACAGCAAATGAAAATTATTTTTCACCATATGAAGGTTTCCTGTAACACTTATTTCCTTTTCTGGTGCCAGCCTGAATCCATATACAGCTCTGGAAATCTTCTATTCAAGCAAATTAGATATTTTTTCCAGCAATTTTGCCTATTGCACAAAATTATAGCTCAAGAACATGTGAAAGTTATTTGGAAATCCTTTGGATGAGTATGCAGAAAATTTCATTTCCCTCATCACGCACTTTATTATAAAGTTAAATGTAAGCTTCAGGCATTGTTTTTTATTTTTTTGAATGTTTGTAATGGTGGTTTTTAAAATGCATTAACAACCTGTGATTCCTTTGTAATGCATTTCTCTGAAAAGCAAGCTTATCCCATATTGCAGATTAAATCCTATCTAATGGAAGAGTCGGTTCCTCATAGGTTTTTGCTACTGACCTGGACAGTGGGTTAAATGGCCTTATTGAGTATTCCATTCTCTTGGGCAACCAAGAAGAAGCCTTCCAGATTGATGCTCTGAGCGGGGTGATAACAGCAAATTCGATTCTGGATTACGAGGCCACCAGCTCCTACAGGTTTGTCCAGGATTCATGTACATTTGATCCACTTTTCTGCTTGGTGTCTAGTAGAGTCATTGCTTGGGTCTCAACATCCTGTATATGGGAGCTTAACTGTAAAATGTGTTTTCTTTTGATCCCGTTTATGGTTACCTTTTTTGACATGTAAAAATAGTCTTAGAAATAATTTTGTATATGGAAAAAGGAATGAGACCTGATCTAAGATTTTAGGAATTTGTGATGCTGTTAAATGTAGAGAGAGATTAAAAAAATGTTTGTGACATGCCTTCTGAACCATAGCACCCTCTGCAAATGTTTACTGTTCTTATTTTTAAAACAGTGAAGACGGAATGAAAAATTCTTTATTCTTATTTTGTGCACAAAAGTACAATGTTGTCATCAGGGTTCTTGTGGCAGTACTATGTCCTAACTGAAATAATAGAAATGATCTTATTAAAAGCATATGTTTAAAGTTAAACTGCTTTTGTCTGGTATGCCAGCCTCATCCAAAACACTATACAGGAGAGAGTAATAGTGTCACAGATCTTCTGTGTATTTTTAACAGTCAGTGCTACAAAAGTCTAGAGTTACATGCAGAGATATTTGTGGCATCTCAGTCTGTAAAAGCAAAAGACTCTTGGGAACCACCACAAGGAGGTACTGCAAAGGACAATGGCATGACCCTTCCATGATACACCAAGAAACTCACTTTAAAAAAGAAAGGGGTGTGTCTGTGTTTGCTGCTGAGGGGAGAAAGCTCTAGAACATGTGGTGTGTAGTGCTTACACGGTGTGACTCTGAGGAAAAGCTCCCGTATGTACTTGGGAAGCTTCTGGTAGGTGCTGTTAACCTTGTTTGTCTTTGGCTAATTGGGTGAGTGTGTTGGGGTTAAAGAGACTTGGCTTTCTTGTTGTACATTCCAGTGTGCTTTATATTTGTTTAACCATTTTATGTTTTTTCAAGAGCATTTGCATACACACTACAGCAGTGCCCCTTTATCCTGGGAGATGTAAGACTGCCAGAGGAAGCCTGAAACCCCATGAAGTAGTGAACCCTATAGATGTTGTATTTTTTCCTATATTCCCTGCAGCATTACCACATGGTACCAGAGTTAATCTGTTCTGCCATGTTTTATGCTCTGGTGCCTCCTTGGCATCACTACTCTTACACTTTGGAGATATTATTAAGTAAAACAGGGTTATTGAACACATTCACTATAATACCACAACAGGCAATCTGATAATCAAGTGGTACTAAATGACTAACAAGTGGGTAGTGTATACAGTGCGGATACACTGAACTAAGAAATGATTCATGCCCAAGCAGGACAGAGCAGGACAATGTAAGTTTTCATCACACTATCCAGAATAGCATACAATTTAAAAATAATGAATTTTTTATTACCAGAATTTCCATTTAATATTTTTGGGCAACAGTTGACTTGGGAAATTGAAACTGGGAAGTAATACCACAGGTGAGGGAGGGCAGACACCATTTTATTTCATTTAATCCTTACAGCTACCTCACAAGGAAGTTCAGGTTGGCATTTCATATTTACTAATCAGGCAACAGAGATACACTAGCTTGTTCAGGGTCACAGACTATTTAGGGATCAAACTTGGACTTGCACTTAGCTATTCTGATTCTGAGTCACACTATTACCGTACAAACTACAGAGCAGACCTCTTACTCAGAGAAAAAGAGATATAAAAATGGCTGGGTCAATATTCTCCTATACCAGACTTCTTTCATGTTTTATGAGGAAAGTGGAATATATCAATGGTAATAAACAATGAGAACTGATTAAAATAGAATAGGTTCCTGGATGGATTGAAATAATTAGCAACTAAAAACCTTCCAACTCTAAGAGTTTAATCAAGTTCTTTTTCATTTAATATATTTCAAAATATTATTTCCAAAGTACTTTTTAAAGTTTAAGACCTTGCCATGTATTAATTATTAGGAAATTTTTAAGTTATATTTTAGTGTAATCAATTTTTATGACACAATGTGTCAATATTTAAAAACCTATTTCCACCACATTGTTTCTTTAGTAATTTGAGAATGAAGTATTTTTTCCCTCTCTGTGGATGACTGTAGGTAAATCTCGGTGCTACTTGAGTGATGGCAAATCAGAGATGATTGACAGTGCTGTGTTGCAGGAGCTAAGCATTTCCCAGTTATAATTGACTTTTCTGTTATAGTGTTCCTCTTATTCAGTGAAGTCTAATTAACAATTAAATCTAACTTCTTTCAACTTTTTCCTATTTGCGTCATGGTTTCTATGTTCCCAAGATCTAAATTGGTCCCAATATTTTAAAATGGATTTCTCCAAATCCCCATGAAGAAGTTAACTCAAGACTGGGAAAAGTGAAAACAAAGAGAAGTTGAAACCTATCCACCCCTGCCACACACACACACACACACACACACACACACTCCACAGACACATGCATGCCCACGCTCACACATCATCTCCAGCATTACTAAAGCAATAAAGTATTTTAAGCTTCTTGCCTCTCCGGGTTCTCCTCTAACCCACTCCCAACCCCTGCCTGCCCTCTGGCTTCCATTTTTCTTTTTTTGAGCTTATGTGGTGATAGGGATTGAACCCAGGCCCTTGTGCCTACTAGGCGAGCACTCTGTCCCTGAGCTACATACTGAGTATGTAGCAATGAAAATTATAGGATGATTTTCCTCTCATCTGCTACACCCTGGGTGAATGCTTTGGAAGTGCTTTCATTTAGTTTTCAACTTTACTTTTAAAGTACTGCTATTTTGTCTCATTGAGGAAAATATTCCTAATCCCAAAACTTGGTTTTAAAATATACATTGAGGGAATAAAAGGACATAGTGTCAGTTATGATTTTACTAAGCATAAATAAATTAAATAATTTTAGTTTTCATATGAGGGCACATTTGATAAAACTCAGTGGGAAGGTGACAAATTATCAAATAGGCATTAAGCTTTGTCTGATTGATTTATCTAAATTTATAAAAACTGTCTACCAGAAAAAAAGCCAAAGATACAAAGACAAATCAGTCCTTGTTCTCAGGGAGATTCATATTGGGGTCCTAGTAAAACCCCATGACAGCATATTAATAATCACAACAGTAGCCATTTATGGAGATCCTGCTTTACATTTACTATCTAATTGAATTCTTATAGCATGATGTACAAAATGAAGGTCGTAAAATTCAGGTAAAGTTGCTTGGCCAAAAATAAAACTAGTAAATGATAAAATGTGAAAGCAGCCCATGAGAATGGTCATAGTAGAGCTTCCTAGAAGAAAAAATTAAAGTTTGAAATAATGTTAAAAAATAAGCCCCAGCTCACAACTGTGAAATAGCACTTCAGTGTGAATGCCAAAATGAAGTTTGAGTTAATGGTTTCTGCTACTGGACTCATCACTGATATAGACATATCATTGTTTAATTTGGCAATTGGTATTCATATAAGCCTTGTGACATTATAGGGCCCAAATTTTTAATTTTTTGAGGGACTTTAAATAAAAATGAGCAAAAATCCAAGTCAACTGATTGTTTATTTAGATGTTTAAAAATTCAACTTCTATGGCATAAATATTCAAGATGAAAAAGCAATTGTTTGTCAGAAGCAACGCTCAACTTACAGTACACTCTCCATTTAATATTCACTGTGACTAATGAGAAACACAAGGAAAGCAATTGAGTATACAGGGTGAGAAATGGACTGAGGTACTAATGATCTTTTCCAAAATATTCAACTTATAAGCATCAGTGTTGGGAATGGAACCCCAGTTTATGGACAGCCTATGGAAAATGAATGGAAGTCATTTTAGTCAGAAGGTCGTGAGGAAGGCATGGATGTACTACAGTATTTTGTATGCTTGGAAATAATGAGCCATGGAATATACCTGAGAATCAACTGAGTGTGTAGTAACCACAGAGGTTGGCAGGCTGCAGGTAAATTTTGAATGATTTTATATCACATATAATGAAAATTGTACTTTATTCTGTGGCCATAGAAAAGCATGAGCAGTTGAATGAATGTTCTCTCTTTATTTTGTAAAGCTATCTAGTGATGGATGACAGAAAACTTGCTTCAGGAAGACAAGGCAGGCAAGTTAGGCAGCATCTAATAAAGATCTGTTACCCAGATGAAGGGACTGTGCTTATTGGTTTTCCTTTATTATAACAAATACCAGAGATAAATCTACTTAGAAAGATAAAAGGTTTATTTCAATTGAGTTTTGAAGACTTCAGTCTATGATTAGTGGGCCCATTGCTTTTGGGCCTATGGTGGTGCAGTAGCTCATGGGAGGGAGCATGTTTTAGAGCAAAATCATTATCTCATGACTGGAAAATGAAATAGGAGGAGAGGGAGGAGCTTGTATCCCACAATGCCCCTTGAGGGAACACTTCCCATTATCTAAAGACCTCCCTCTAGGCCTCATCTTCTAGAGGTTCCACTGCTGTGGAACAATCCTTTAACATGGGCCTTTGGGGGATATTCAGATACAAACAATAGCAGGGACATACTTAAAACTTGATCCAGCTATGGGACCATAGGGACTTGGTGATAATTTTAATTTATTGAATGTAGAAGGAAATAGAAAATGGCTCTGAAATGTCTGCCTACGAAAGACAGGGGAATAGATGAGGATTAAGAGTCAGTGCAAGAGCAAAAGTAAAGATTCCCATTAGACAGTTGAAAATCGTGATCTGAAACTCAGAAAAGGAATCTTGAGTCAAGATTGTAAGTTGAGGTTTATCCAGAGAAAAGGTGTAAAACGGAACACCCTAGGGAGAGCCTGGAAGATGAGCCTGGGAGGTGGTGAGTTATCGCCTCTGAGGATCAGACAGAAATAGAAACCAAACTCAGGGGATAGAAAGAGCCAGAAAAAGAAGGTGTCCTGGAAACCAAACAGAGAGTTTGGATTGGGTAAAAGAACAAGACTTCAAACTGTATTGGGTTAGAGTTTCTAGAAGTATTCCTCCCTGTAGGAAGTTTGCAAGAAATAAGTTTGTACTGAATTGGTTTCTAGCAAGATAATTTACCAAGATAATTCATATTAATTTTTTGAGGGACTTTAAATAAAAATGAGAAAAAATCCTAGTCGACTGATTGTTAATTTAGATGATTAAAAATTCAACTTCTATGGCATAAATATTATTATTAATATAAAGTTGTTAAATTAACATTTAAATTAAAAACTAATTTTCATAAACAAAACTATTTGATGGATTAAGTAAGCAAATACACCTTCCCATTACAAACATGTATTACAGACACCATTATTCTTGGATGATCAAACAACAAATATTTCTTTGCCATTCGCTATTATTATTATAAGAGTGTCTGTGAACTTCAAAGAAAGGATTTTATTTAAATTTACATAAAAACTTTTGGCCTCATCTGACTGATGCTTTTTGCTCACTTTCCTGCGGGAGTCTCCTGAATGCAAATGTTCTCTGACCTTGTATACTTGACAAAGACCAAAATATTAGCACAGCACTTTTAGTTTTCTGAGTGCATATGGCAGGATTATTTCCTTTGAAGAAATTTCAACGAATTCCATTGTGATCTGGCATTTCTTTTCATTTCAAACAAGGCCAAATAAGAACTTGAAGGTTTATGGTGTTTATGTCCACAATTTGGAAGAGACCTATGCATGGAGACCCACCAAAATGATAGATAGAAAGCAGATTATGAGGGAGAGAAGAATGACTAAAATAGGAAGCAGAGACAATTAGAACGGACTACTTCTTTTTCAGCAATGCCATATTAAAAGGAAGGAATGTCATATGGTGGTAACCAATGGGAATTCAGGCTTGACACTAGGGTGTACTTTCAGAATGGGCTGGATTTGGGCAAGCTTTGGACCAAGCTCCTAACATATGGGCTTTTGGGAGACATTTCAGATCTGAACTATAGCAATGGCCTTTTATAATACATACTTAATATTATATGACTATCTAAATGTTTTCTTCATAGCCAGATATGTGATTTTATTTCCTTTCACACACTCCCCCTGCCAAAACCAAGCTTCCTTGAGTTAATTACCACCAATCGTTTTTGCTCATCTTACTCAATTTGCTATGTCCATGTATCAATTTCTTATAAATGGTCCATCAGCTTTGTTATTCCACCCATCTTTTTCTCTTCCAAATGCCTCTCATATCAAATAATCTATCTAGTTGCTTTTTTTCCCCCTGAGGCCTCGTTTCTGCTGCTTTATGCTCTCCTGTGCGCTAGCCTGGAGGGTTTGATTCAGGGATCACTGGTTTATCCCTCACTATTTTGGACCCAGAGTTTCCAGATCCCATGCACTCCCTTCTAAGTTCTTTTCTCTTCCAGTAGCTTTGTAGGAAAAGTTGCCAGAGATGTAAATTATCTGTGTCTTTGCATGTTTGAAAATGACTTCATTGTACTCTCACATGTGATGTATGCAATAGACAATACAGAGGTTGACAAATATATTTTAGAATTTTGAAGGCATTGTTCTTTTACCTATAAAACCCATCATTGCAGTTGGGAAGTCTTATGTATTTCTAATTCTTTTACTTTGTATGATTTTTTTTCCTTCTCTATGGAAGGTTTTAGATTATTTATTTTGTCCATGACATCTAGAAATGTTATGATTATGTACTTTGGTGTATTTCTCCTCTTTAGTTCAGTTTTCTTTAAATAAGGAGACTTTTGTTCCTATTTTCATGTATTCTTTCATTGATAACTTCCTACCCTCTGTTTTTATTTTTTGGTTTGTATTTTGTTTGTTTGTGTTGTTCTATTTTCCTGTTCAATCAGTTGTTAGATCACGTCAGTGTATACTTTGTTAGCTGTATATTATTTCTACTTTTTGTATCTTTCTTGGTTGTTTTTTGTAATTTTAGTTTTCTGGAATATTATCTTAATTTTAATCTTCTTAATTTTTATTTATTTTCTAGTTTAAAATGGGATATATGGCTTTCTAGTTCTAGTTTTTATTTATATCTATCTGTATATCTGTATCTATCTATATAGAGAGATGTAGATATAGATAAATAGATACATTTTTACTTCCAAAGGCTCTTCCATGATCCTTGATATTTTTTTTGTAGTATCCTGTTCTTGTTTTATTAATGTGTTGTCTTCTGATATCTCTCCAAGGGCACTCATTAGAATTGATTTTATATTTTCTTTTATTCTTTTCAATATCTGTTCCCACTTGGCTCCTTTTTTCTTTTTCTTTTGAGCTCTCCTTTTCTTGCTGGGGGCTTACTGATGATTGCCGGGTGTGATTTAGGCAACAGCAAAGTTATTAGAATCTCGAAATGAGCTGAATGAGCCTGACTAGCACAATTCACTTTCAGATGAACCAGAGAGGACATAGACTGTTTTCCAGATGAAATTCCAATGGCCATAGATAGAGTCCACTTATCTGAGGTGGGGACTTTCATTTCTTCTGTAAAAGTCCCTCAATATTAATTAACCAGCAGGAACGTCATCAGGCATTCTTTTGTCTGGAAGTGAAAGGCAGCAGGCAGAGGGACATGATTCTTCTGAATTTTGGTTCAACAGAGTCTTCCTAGTTATATTTCAACACACCCTTTTTCATGTCTTGGGTCTCTCCTTGTTTACCTGGAAAAAAAATAACCCTGCTCTTCATTCATCCTTCTATTTGGATGTATTGCTAAATATAATTTATTCTTAGAGCAATTACACGTCCATGGCAAAATTGAGAGGAAAATATAGAGCTATTTCATTATCCCTATCTCACACATATGCAGCAGAATCCCCACTAGAGCAGTACATTTGTTATGATCGATGAAGCTACACTGACATATCACTACCACCCGAATCTGTAATTTAAATTAGGGGACACTTTGGGTGTTGTATATCCTGAACACATTTTAATCTTTGATTTTCTCCAACTCACTCATCTATAACCACTCTTGAATCTTCTTATATCTTTTAGAAATGTTGATGCTTCTCACCTACTCCATCCACTAATATTTTCTCCCATTTCTTTTTAGCCTTATGGATTTACACATTATTTTAGATTGCCTTGCTATCACTTTTGTAGAATCTTGGAAAGAAGAGGATATAAACTTGAGAAGTCAGATTACCATCTTTAACCAGAAGTCATACTTCTTTTTTAGATGGTTCTGATACTGACTGATCACTTTTAGTTTCCTTAGGATTTGAAAAGGAATGGAAAAATTTTCATAGACATTTAAAATATAGATGAGAAAGAGTTTTTGAAAAATTTCCTACCAACATATTTACTGTTTTAAGGCAATTACAAAAGATCCTGTCTGGTCAAAGGCCTCATTTAATGTTTAGCATGGTGAAAGAAGTTTCCCATGGTTGAGAGAATAGGAAAAATATGTTCTGAACTTAGAACTGTCTATTCAAAATCTGGTCAGTTTCATTTATAGTCTCTGCTGATCATAATAATCAGGGCAATAGTTTTGTAACATGGAGCCAGTTGGCCTGGCTACAACCAATAGTTTCACAATGACTGCCAAGGAGCCATCATGGATGGCTTGAGGTCTCACAGACACTGTATGTAGAATCTCTGCAGATCTACTTTCATAATTTTTTATTTGTTCTTCAAGCCATTGAGAAACCTTTTTTTTTTGCCCCTTTATTTTGAAAATGAACTACACATTTTCCTTACTTTTTTTGTTTTTGAAACCTGCCATAGAAATTGCATAGAAGCCCTGAAGTTATAGTATTCTGAAAATAAGGATGGTTTTGACAACAGTAGAAGAGTTGCTGGAACCTTAACTTTGGGATCTTGGCTAAGACTAGGTGACCCTGGAGAAGGGCAGGCAGAAAGGGAGGACAACACTATGAGTTGATTACTTTTAGCAAAATATTTCCATATGTACCTGATTGGTGGTCATACTAACAAACTTTCCACTTGAAATTGTTCCTAGGACTATGAAATTCAAGTGGTTGTGGTGATAATCTCAACTCTGAAAGTGTAGAAGGCACTAGCTTTGTGAATGTTAAGATTGACAGTAGTCATTTACTACTAAATGGAGTCCAAGTCAAGAATGAGTTGATGCTTATTTCACCTCATTTTCAAATTTAGGATTGAAAAAGGTTACTTAAAAGGGTCTAACAATGGAAAATAAAGTAGAAAGGTATCTACTTCCAAAACTCAGTTTCTTAAAAGTTAGTTTCCACAACTGGGCAAGATGGATACCACCTCTGAAAGAAAGACCATCTTCTAATTGACATCTCACTTTTTGATGCAGCTTCTTCCCCCCGGACTTCATAGTGTTTAGAAAGAAGTTAAAAACAAGCTGATGATTTTTTATTAGGGTGCTGTGTATATATAGCAAGAGAGGCACATTGAAGGAGTATCAAATAGTAGAGCAAAGCTTTCCATGTGACCAGGACTGGAAGTTGAATTCTATGTCTGTCATATAGTACATATGTGACCTTGGGCAGATTGTGAGAATCCAATGCTCAATCTATTTTCTTTTCATTTCTTTTTTTTTACTTTCTTTCTCCTTCCCTCCCTCCTTCCTTTCTGAAAATAAAATAAAGTAGCCACCTGATCTCAAGGAACTTATAGAAGAGGTAGACAAATGAACCATTAAGAACTAAAAGTAGTGATTGCTAGGGTAGAAAAATGTACAGGGTGCCATGGGGATTGATAAAGGGGAAGTTGAGAGGTCAGTGCAGTCTTAAAAGAGATTTGAGATTTGGAAGGCCATGAGGCATAGGGACAGGGATTCTAGACAGAAGTCAGGTCATAGAAGGTCATGTGTACATGCTTGGGGTTGGACAACCTTGACAAGAAGTACCAGGAAAGGTTTTAAGGATGGGGGAGGGGATTGTACAAATTGAATTTTAGTTTTTAAATTTTATTTAGTTTCTGATGGAACCTTGTGCATGCTAAGTGAATGTTCTACCACTGAACTACATCCCCAGCCCACAAGTAGGATTTTAGATAGAGAAATTGAGCTTCACTGTGGGTGATGGATAGGAACAGATGAGACCTTTGTAGGGGAGGTTGGTACATACAAGAAGCACCCCAAGTGAGAAAGGATACAATATCTAAACATCATCACAGGTGTAAAGATAAGGGATGAGTCTGCAGGGACGGACTTGCTTAGGTGTGCCCAGGACATTCTTGGATTTAGCACTGAAAATTTCATGTCTTATTTTGCCTGGATTGTACTGGTTTTGAAAACACTGCAAGTCCACGTTCCAGAAAACTTTTCAGTTCTCGGCAAAGTATGATTGATGGCTGATAATACTACTTGAATGAAGATTAGGCTTTGAAGGAAGACAGGAGTATAGTGAATAAAAGCACTAATCCAAGTAACATTCAAAAAGTAAATCAATCAGACCCAGTGCCTCATATATGCTAGGTAAACACTGTATCACACTACCACTGAGCTATATTCCCAGCCACTACCACCCCATGTATATGGAGTATGTGTGTGTGTGTGTGTGTGTGAGAGAGAGAGAGAGAGAGAGAGAGAGAGAGAGAGAGAGAGAGAGAGAGATTGTGGCATTGTCCTTTATTCTGTAATTTTGATTGATTTGAAATCCCAATCTTAAAAAATAGCAGTGCAAAGCAATCTTTTAGTAGTTCTGTCTTTGTTGGTACAGTAAAATGGAAATGTCGCAGTATTTTATGTTGTACATTGCAGAGTAGAAGAAATCTGCTTATCCAAAATATAGATATTAGTGTTTGTAATTTTTAGGTTGTTCTTGGTAGGATAGGATTAAATTTTACACTCTTATCTCCCAGAAGTGGTCCATTCATTTTGACATTAATGTTTCATGATCCCTGGAAGCTTGCTGGATTTGATTCTCCAAACATGTCAAAATTTAAAAAATTTCAGGCTACCATTCTTACGAGAAATAAATTTTAAATGATACCATTTAGAGAAAGCCAGGGGAGAAATAAAAGTAGCCAGTCAGCTCATTTTAAGATTTTCAACTAGATATTTGATATTTATGTTGTTTTTTTTAATTCCTGGATGGTGAGTAACATTCCTTGATTCTTTTCCAAACCAGATTGATCGTGCAAGCCACGGATAAAGGGCTGCCCAGGCTTTCTGATACAACTATGATCGAGATTCGAGTGATTGATATAAATGACAATGCTCCAGTTTTTGTCCCCTCTGAAGCAGTAGAAATTGCAGAAAGTAAGTGTGGCAATTTGGTGTGGTGGTTTTGATTTACTTATATCATTTATCATTTCTTTCAGCCAGACACTATGTTAAGTATGAGTGCGAGCCCTGCACAGCCATGCAAGCTTGGAAATTTTTATCTTACTTTTATAGCATTAAAAATGAATGGTTAAATATCAAATGTTAAATATCAAATGTCAAAGGAGTTAACTGTTAAAACTGGGATTTGTATTCAGATTAGCAAGAGGCTGAGCCCCCTCTGCCAACTGCCATTCCATATAATATCTGTTTATGTGCAGACTTGCCTTAAAAATTAAACTTTTCTGAAGAAGCAGGGTTTTTTTGGCTGCGGAAACAGTGAATCTTCTCTGAGAAGAAGCGATGTTCTTAGACTCCTAGCTTCGTCAATCTTTGCAAGATACTAATGACAATTAATGAAATAAGTTGGATGTTGGTTGAACAAAGTCATCGTTTTCCTCCCTAAGTCCCCTAGACTTCAATAGTTGCATCACACTAATGGTGGATGTTGAAAATATAAAGTTTTTTTGTGATAGATGGATTAATCTTAATTGTTTGGGTATGTGAGTTATACAATGATTGCACAGTTTATGAACCCAAAATTACACATGCTCATTCACTACACTGGTGAAATCCAACCCAACTTTTTATAGTTGAAGTTGAAAATACTGGTGGCTTATCACTTGCCTCTCTGCTCGCTCTCTCTCTCTCTCTCTCTCTCTCTCTCTCTCTCTCTCTCTTTCTTTCTCCTTCTCCCTCTCTCCTGGGGATTGAATCCAGAGCCTCACATCTTCTAAGCAAGACCTCTACCCTTGAGCTACATAGGCAGCTGCTTGTTTTCACTCTTAATACCAAACTCATTTCTAAAACGTCCTTACCATTTTATTATGCTCACTTTCCAAACAAATCATAAGCACCACCTCTCACAGAGGGATATATTCCAGAAATCTCTATGTCTAGGGATGCCCCCAAATGTTAAATTCCATAAATAAGAACATTTTCCAGTTTTGCCTCTCACCTATTTATTTTCATTTGATTTTATGGAAAATCAAATGTTCGTGTTCGTAAGCACTTGCATTAGTGTTAAAATGTGCCCAGAATAAATATATCACAAGAACAAACTGCATAAATCAAAATGTACTGAATGGGGTGAGGTGTGGTTGGTGCACATCAAGAATGCTCAAGCTTCAAACTGAAAATTATGAGCCTCATATACAGTGGAACCATTCTGAGCATCTTGGCATACTCTTTCCACCAGCACCATACCTACAGCCTAGTAACAAAGTCCCTTTCATGGACAATTTAGGCTGCAGAACACATGTGGTATGTGAGACATTGAGCATGTCATCTATTTTGTAATTTTTTTTAGTGACTAATATTAGAAATTTGTTTTCATCACTAGCACTATATAAATTTTGTCTTTCTATCATCTTGATAATTTTGAAAATCAGATTTAAGAGAAAGAAGCAGTGCAACTCTGAAAGAAATAATTTTGCCAAATAAATACAAAGGAATGAGTAGCTAACTCTTATATCTGTACCCAATTTTTTTTTATTAAAACCTGGCTTTTCTTTTCAAAATTTTATGCTTGGCATTAATATTTTGAGTAATGTTTTTCCTACTCACATCCACATGAATATGATTTTGATACAGAAACTACACAGTACAGATATATGCTTAGAATGTTCCTTGACCCCAGAGTGATGTTATAAGTATATAATTTAAAAAAACTGTAATGTGAAAAATTGAATATACTCTACTTTCTTAATTTCCTACTCCGTGGTAAATTTTCAGTTTTATTGGGCTCATAAATCCTTCCGAGTTTTTGTTTAGTTCATAAGGAGCTTTGTATGAGAAAACATGCCAAAAAAGAGCAAATCATGTTGATTTACAATGAGACACTTGGCTTATACTCTTGAAAAAATTGTTTTCAAAGGATGAATGTTAATGGAGGTTGACACTGGTCATGATTATTTCAGATTCTTTGCCTGGTGTAATTGTGTCTCGGGTATCAGTTCATGATGCGGATTTGAATCCAGCTTTCATCTTCAGTTTCACAAAAGACAGTAACCCTGGAGCCAAATTTGCCATTGATCAGAACACTGGGAGAGTGGTATTGATAAAAACATTGGATTTTGAAGAAGCTTCTGAATACAAGTTGTTCGTTCAAATTTCTGATTCAGTGTACCACACAGAGGGATCCCTCACCATCTCTGTGTTGGATGTCAACGACAACCCACCAGTGTTTTCTCAAGATTTCTATCAGGTAAAGAGCTTGAAGAAACGTAAGCTTTCCATTGCTGGCCCACTAAGATAATATTTATTCTGGTTTTGGGTACCTGATTTAATGCCACAGGTTTTATATTGTGGAAACTATAAGTAATTATGGAATTGAATGTCTCGTTCACTTCAATTCATAAACTATGTAGGTCATCATTTTTTTAAGTTTTTTTGTGAAGTTGGAGTCCGGTTGTTCAGAACAATTGGAACTTGCTTCGTATTTGCAAAGCCACAGATAAAACGAGGGAGTTTGGATTATCTGCATTTAATTTGGAAAATTTTTTTCTTCCTTAGGCATATTTTTGGAATATACTAATTAATATCTTAAAACAAATTAGGTACAAATCTATAAGGTGGAAATTTTAGTATTTAGAGCATAGTATCTATTTAAAGAAGTTAGAGCAACAATAGTATTCAACTAATCATTTGGAAATGAACTCCAGGACTTTTGAGTATAGCAAATGTAAGATTTAAAGGTCAACACAGGAGGAAAACTAAACTATAGAGGTTTATTTAAATTATACAATGTGTATGATATAATAATATAACAGTGACTGTATTAACAATATTCAACACACAGAAATAATTTAGAAAAAAAAAATTCATAAGAAAAATCAAAACTGAATAAAATTTTAAACTTTTTCTTTTCTCTTTCCAGGAACTGAAAACATGTTTCTTTTCTTTTCTTTTTTACCTTTTTTGCAGTGTTGACAATTCCACCCAGGGTCTCACACATGCTAGGCCAGTGCTCTACCACTGAGCTATTCCCTGGCCTAATATTTTTAATGTGTCACCTTCATAAATCGATGTATCTAAGAGAGTCATGTTGAATTGTATGATTTCCATAAGCAAAATAGACAAAATGACCTTATGTTCTGGCCCTGGTCATTAATGTGCCTTTAGCCTTTAAACACAATGTCCTTTTTCCTCTCTTGTGCTTAGGTCACAGTTCCTGAATTGGTTCCTCTGGGGTACTCAGTGTTGACTGTGTCAGCCTCGGACTTAGAAGGCAATGAGACCATTTCTTATAGAATCCTTTCCTCTTCTAAGGAATTTGCCATTGATCCCATGAATGGTGAGTGGTTTCTAGTGACTTTAGAGCTCACGGTTTGAGTTACAGGGTGGAATCATGAAGTAATACTTTCCAGATGCTCCTTCAATAGCCCCCTATCTCTACCCCCTGCAATTATAGGCACCACCTTCTTCTTTATCTTCATTTCAAACACTGCAATAGCAAGCACCAGTGTTATTTCTCTTCTCAAACATCTCAGTGACTGAGAAGCAGAAGGCATTGGTTAAGTGCTGGTAAATACTCAGAAATTTAGACCCCCAAGATAGTACACCCCCAGTTTCATGCATCTATCCAAGCACAATTCAGGCCATTTATCCTGGGATTCAACAATAATCAAAATGATGTTGAGAGGATTAAGTCAGTGCTAAGGACTTCACGTTACTAGAGTCTGAAGTCTTTTACTCAAACCAAGTACAAAAATATTCAGTAATAGCTTCATTTGTTCAATAAGTACAAGAAGAGTGAAAAAGGAAAATAATTTAAGTATCCATTTCTACTAAACAGAAACCATGGTGATGTGATGTTCTACTTTATTTGATGTCTTTTAAGTCTCTTTGTAGTTTTATCTAAGAACTAGACATTCGTGAATGCGTTTGAAAATGAATTCATGCAGGTTATTCCAGATTTGAACAGGTAAGTGGAGTACAGAGAAAGTTTAACAGTGAGTGGACATTAAGAGCTAAATTTTATAAAAATGAATATTATCAGCAAAGTAATGTCCTAGAACACTTTAGAAAAGAACAAAAATTAGGACACATCACACTGTGCGTTCCGACCTCTACCCACCATTTTGCATTATTTCTGCAAGAGAGAGCTGACTTAAAAATTAACCTCAGGATGCCTGAAAGGAGAATTTGGTCCCAAAATATCAGAATGAGGTCCCCAGGGTGTTGTAAGAAAAATAGGTGATGTTACCACATAGTCTGTTCATGAATGAGTAATGTATGCATATAAACATGTCTGGAATTTGGTGCCTGCTCCCCTGCCATGATGTCAGATCCTGGCAATTGCTGCCCTGGACACTGGCAAATTGAATTCACCTTTCCTGTTGATCAGAATGTTTTTAAAACTTTAAGTCTAATCAAGTCAATTCAGTCCATGGTGTGACTCTAATTGAAATGTGGCTTTTTTTTTTTTCTTTCCCCGGCCACATTTTTATTGGCGCGTTACATCACACATATTGATGGGATTTGTGAATACATATTAATAGATATACACAATATGACAATATACTTGGGCCAATATCAATCCCCAGCATTTCCCCCCAGTATATTTTTTAATTTGTTTTTTTTTAGATATATATGACAGTGGAGTGAATTTTGGCATATCATACATACATGGAATATAACTTTCATTCTTGTGGTTGTGCATGATGTAGAGTTACAGTGGTCATTTATTCATATATGAACACAGAAAAGTTTTGTCCAATTCAGTCTACTGTCCCATCCCTCCTCCCTTCCCTTCATTCTCCTTTGTCTAATCCAATGAACTTCTATACTTCCCCTCCCATGTTGCTGTTAGCATCTATATATCACAGAGAACATTTGGCTTTGGGTCTTTGGGGATTGGCTCATTGCAATTAGCATGATAGTCTCCAGTTCCATCCATTTACCTGTAAATGCCATAAATTTATTCTTCTGTGTAGCTGAGTAATATTCCATTGAGTATCTATACCACATCTTCTTCATCCATTCATCTGTTGAAGGCACCTAGGTTTGTTCCATAGCTTAACTATTGTGAATTGAGCAGCTATAATGATGTAGCTGCATCACTGTAGTAAGCTGATTTAAAATCCTTTAGGAAAATGTCATTATTCAGTATTCTTCTTCAGTGATCATACTTAAAACACATTTATCTTAGAAAAATGTTGTTCCATCCATATTCATAAAAATTATTTCTGTATTTAATATAGTAAGTCTTAAATATATATTTTATCAGTAAGGGAAAAATTCACTTGCTGAATGAACCATGAGCTTTAGGAAAAGTATATCTAAAAATGTATATCTATAATTATAATATTAAGGAACAGTTATAATTCCATAAAATTATCATTTTTACTGCTTTCATTGGACTAGGGTGAGTGTCAACCAGTATTTCCAGAATAAGTATCTTTATGCCAGAATATCTCTATACATTTGTTTATGGCTCATAGAATAGGGAATAAATTTTACAAACAAGAATATATTTTCTTGAAATATGGTATACATACAAATGGAGTTTCACTTGCCATAAAGAAGAATGAAATTATGGCATTTGCTGATAATGGATGGAAATGAGGAGCATCATGCTAAATGAAATCAACCAGACCTAGAAAACCGAGGATCAAATGTTTTTTCTCACATTCAGGAGCTAGGTCAAAGTAAGGGGGAAAAGAGAGGACAGTGGGATATCATAAGAAGAGAGGGAAGATCCGTAGAAAAGAAGAAAAGTGAGGGGGAAGGAGGCAGGACAGAAAAGGAAGGAAATGCAGAATGATTTTGATAAAATCATGCTATGTGCATGTATAAATATATCAGAGTGACTTCTACTTTTATGTATAATCTATAAAGCATCAATTAAAAATAAATAGAAGGAAGACCAGTGGAGTAGGGGGCAAGAGTAAGGGGGGAAAAAGGGAGGGAAGGAGGAGGCACTGGGGACTGATATGGATCAAATTAAATTTCGTGCATATATGATATGTCAAAATGAACCCAACTATTATGTATGACTATAATGCACTCATAAAACCATATTTGTCTTTTAAAAGCAGTTATAGAACAACTTACTACAGAAGAGTAAGATTCAGAAAAAAGAATCGTAGTGAAGGCAATCTCAAGAAGCACACATATAGAATTTTTATGTCATTAAAATTATTTCTGAATCTTATAAAATAAAAATTATTTCTGAATCTTAACTGTATTTTTATAAAGTTTATAACATTATATAAATATAATAATTTTAATTTCTATCTGTACTTTGTTATTGTTTACACATCTGACAAAGAACTAAACACATTTAGATACTCAGTAAGCATCTGCTGACTACACTGGCCATGAACATTTCACTTCACAATACTGATATGCTCTGCCTTGTTTTTCAGGAACAATATTTACTACCAGCCCTATATTACTTCTGGATAAAATATCAACAATTCGATTTCTTGTGGAAGCCAGCGATGGTGGAATTCCTGACCTGAGGGCTCTTACGTTAGTGGAGATAAAAATACAAGATGTGAATAACCATGCCCCGGAGTTTATAGTCGAGTACCATAACCTTAGTTTGACTGAAGATGCTCTGATCGGAAGCACACTCATGACTCTTTCAACCATTGACCTTGATTGGACCTATGAAAACACACAAGTTGAATATTCCATCATCAGCGGTAATTCACAGAACAACTTCCATGTGGAAACTAGTTTCATTCATTCAGAATATCCTTCGAAGCAAGCTGGTTATCTTGTGTTGCTTCGCAATCTAGACAGAGAAGCAAGTGCCAGCCACGAGCTTGTCATTCTAGCCTCTGACCATGGTTGCCCTCCTATGAGTTCCACAACTGTTGTATACATACAAGTGCTTGATGTCGACGACAACCCACCCAAATTCAGCAGTCTGAAATATCATGCCCACGTCAAGGAAAGCACGCCGCTAGGGAGCCACATCACTGTTGTCTCAGCAAGTGACTGTGATGTGGGTTCACGTGCAGAAATCGTCTACCACATAATCTCTGGAAATGAGAAAGAGCATTTTCACTTGGAAGAAAAATCAGGAGTCCTTTATTTGATTAAGCCTCTGGATTATGAAGAAACAGTAACATTCACTTTAACTGTCCAAGCTTCAGATGAAGAAAAGAAGCACTTTTCTTTTGCAGTCGTGTCTATCAGTGTCTTAGACGATAACGATCATGTGCCTCAGTTTATGTCCCCAAACATGAATTGTGTTGTTCCTGAGAATCTCCCTATTTTCTCCACCATATGTTCTATAAATGCTTTGGATTTTGATGCTGGTCCTTATGGAGAATTGACCTACTCTATTTTATCACCTTGTTTTGTCACTCATGGAATGCCTCCTGATCAGGACCTTTTCATCATTGACCCTTTAACAGGAGATATTCGTGCTAAGCAAATCCTTGACTATGAAAATGTCAGTAAGTACTGCCTCACAGTTCAGGCCAAAGACAAAGGTGGATCAACAGCCTCCTTAATGTTGTGGGTGGACATTGAAGGGATAGATGAATTTGAACCCATTTTCACTCAAGATGAATATTTTTTCAACCACCTAGAAAAGAATCAAGGAAGGCAGTTGATTGGAAGAGTGGAAGCCTCAGATGCAGACGCTGGTACCGACGGAGTCATTCTTTACTCCCTTGGAACTCCATCTCCTTTCTTTGCCATAAATGAAACAAATGGAAATGTTTATTGGATTAGAGGCACTCCCCTCATACAAAGTCAAGTCATCAGAGAACACACCTTTGAAATGAAAGTCATCGCCCATAGCCCCAAACCCGACTCCAAGTTCGCGTCTTGCACCGTGTTTGTAAACGTGTCTTTGTCCTCTGATGGAAAACATGCAGCGATATCTGCTGACAGCTTTTTGATCAGCCTCACAGTCTCCTTTTTAGTGTTTCTGTCACTCATCGGCATTCTCCTTGTACTGATACTAAGACACAAACAGAAAGACACACGACCCAACTGTGAGGAGAAGAAAGCATCGTCGTCCTTAGGTAGCAATTTGAGTCTGACCAGGGAGGCCGGCATGCTCCGGGGCTTCCAGAAAACCAGCAAGTGCCATCAAGAGGTACCTGTGCAAGCCGTGCCTGAGTGGTTGAGCTTACTAAGCATCATGGAGAAGGACATGATCAACCTGTACAGGCACTCAAACTCCAGCGGCCACTGTTCTGTGGAAGGAGAAACTGCAGAAGATAAAGAAATCCAGAGGATAAATGAGCATCCTTATAGAAAGGACTCGGACTCGGCGTTGAGTGATCGGGGGTCCAGGGTGCCTGACTCGGGAATCCCCCGGGACTCAGACCAGCTCTCCTGCCTGTCTGGGGAAACAGATGTGATGGCCACGGTCGAAGCTGCAGAAGCCAGCCAGACGTTTGAGGACAGAGATGGTGGGGAAAGCTGCAGCACCCTCTATGTTCAAAATACGGGGTCACCCCAGCCACTTCAGAAGAGAGAGGTGAAAGAGGGTGTCCTGGCTGACGTCAGGAAAGAGTCTATCTTTATGTCAAGTGATCAGGAAGCAAGATGTGCAGCTTTTCCAACTCAGATAACCTTCAATCATGATCTGAGAGGCAGCTCCACCTGGGATTATCTGCTCAGTTGGGAACCCAAGTTCCAACCTCTTGCCTCAGTGTTTAATGATATTGCAAAACTAAAGGACAAGAATTTACATCTGCCTGGCATCCCAAAAGAGAAGTCTTTTGTTTTCCCACCGCCTTTGATAACAGCAGTAGCCCAGCCTGGGATTAAAGCAGTTCCACCAAGAATGCCAGCTATAGCCCCAGGTCAGGTCATTCAGAAATACCCACGCTCCCCAATTCTCTGCCACCCCGGTTCTCTCTCGGAAGCCATGGCTCCTAGCTTTTCTCCATCTCTCTCCCTACTGGCCGTGCAGACTCCTGGCAGGTCGCCCCTATTGTCAGATGGGGAGTTATTAGGACCACACCTCCGTGGTGCAACCCCTGAACTGAAAGCTGAAGATGAAGTTCAAATATAAAACCATGGCTGTGCCAAATACCCGCTGACCACCAGTCACAAATGGCTGGGCAAAACATTCCCAAGCAAACTCCTCAAGATTGGGTTCATTCTTATCTAAAAGTGAGGGATCTAATTTAGCCAGGGTTTTTTAAAATATCCCCCATTCAAGTTTCTCAAATTTCTTCCAGCCTTAATGAGGAGTTATTTCCTCTTTTAAACTTTATATTTTGCTCTCAGGACTCACGTTTGAATATATCAAATAGTGTGTATTCTGTCGTACCTGGTTTTCTGTGTGATTAGATTTCCAAAAAACATAGTGAACTTTGCTGCCTGCCAAAATGTTTCTATGGAAATAAACGGAAATAAAGTAGAGGGCACTCTGGTCAGATTGCTGCTGATTACACTGCTAATCTAAAGCAAGTAATGTCTGAATGGGGAATGAGTTTAGAAAAGAAAGTAATAAAAAGGGGAAATCTAGAGGAATAAACTTAAGTTTTAAAGCAAAGTGGCAGTCTGTGAATCTGATACAGTTATCCATGGATTTCTCCACTTTGCCCATATACCAGCCTTGTGGAGTTTAGCTATAATTTGAATTTCAAAGTGGTGTTTTTGGAAATCTAATGGGAAATTAAGAATGAAATTTTCATAACTATGTGTCAATAGGAAAAACAGATAACTATTCCTGTTTAAATGAACCAGAAATATATGATCTGGATAGAGGGTCAGGATGGATATTAGCAATACTTATGTGGTTAGCTGCCACCTGACACATCATCTTGGCCTTCTCTCCAAATAGAACGATGTTTTTGTTCAATACTCTGTCTTATAATAGGGTACGGGTTCAGACATGAAGATTAATTTATAATGATTTCAATTTTATTTTCTTCTAGATACAGTAACTTTGGGTATGAAATAATTTATCCATTCAATGTCTGTTTTTAAAGTCTGTGTAGATAAAATTATGTTATTAGCTAATTATAAATTTCATAGAGTAATTTAGCAATATATTTTTAAATGAATTTTTTTATATAAATGTTTCTACTCTACATGTTAAGAATGGATGTCAGAAGACTCTTCTGTTCACTCAGACTCATGTTTAGCTTTAACTGCCATTAGATGTAGCAATGTGGCAATGCGGTGAAAGTAATTCTGTTTTATACAGCCCTTGTTTCAGAAATAAGAGTAGTGTTGTACGATGCTCACATGCTTCTCTCTGATGAACCTGAGAATCCAGGGTGCATCCTGAGAATGATGATCCAGAAGTCATTCTCCCCTGGTGGGCACCATGGCGAGGTTTTTGGATAGCAGCTTAGCAATTCTAGTGAAATCTCAATGCTATCTGGTATGGTTTTCTTAGTAGTTAGGGTGGGCTTCTGCTACAGAACTAGTTCATTAAGTCTTTGTGCCTCATCTGTGAAATTATGTGAAATAATTAATTTTTCTTTACTAAGAAAGCATTGCAGGTATGGTGTTTGATATCTAGTTTTGTAAATACATAATTCTAAGTCTTCCTGTGCTGATATTTACACTATTATATGTCTTTGTTGACTCAAATCGAGAACAAGTGTATAAAAATCACATTAGAAAGTGTATGAAACATGAAAGTTTTGAACAAGCCTGGAGAAAGTCATTTAGGTATGGAAGGTTTAACAATACAGGACCAATCCACGTCTCTTCTTTTCTTCATGGAATCTGGGGAAAAAGATTTCATGACTTTCGCAAGGAAAAAAAAAAACACATCCTAATTATTTTAGTGTTTCAATATCTATTCTCTCTTTGACACTTCAAAAGATTGCTTTGAGCAAAGCAAGAAATTCTATAATTCTGGTTTTTTTCTAATTATGTGTGAAAGTTTTATTTTGCAAGAGAATTATTTCTGGAAACCAAGAACGTTTTGTTGTTTTTAATTAAACAGGTTCTCCATTTACTTATGTTTAAAGATAATTGCCCATCCAACTCTTCCCTAAGTTATTTGCCTGTGATTTATTACTGAATATGATTCTGTATTTTTTCTAGCCATTTCATAAAAACAGAAGACATGAAGTATTTAGAGCTCCTTCCCAATAGTTAGTGGATTTTTAATTGACAGCTTTATTAATACTGTAATCCAGCACCACACCACCACCAAAAAAACTGCCACAAGTAGGGTTGAGGGTAAAATGTGAACATGCTGGCTAAGTGTTTGTAATAAATCATATGTCAGCCCTTTCAACTAGAGTGCTTTTTCCTAAGTAAACAATGTAATTTGTACAGTTTTCCTTCAAGTTTAATATTAACTTGCCTCATATGTTCTGTGTTACTTTGCTGATCTCTACACCAGCTTTAGCACTCTGGAGGGGGTACAGAACTTGTTGGTGGAAAATCATATTAAGCCCCAAATTCATAAGCTATAAAATAAAAGACAGTTGTCTCTTGTGGAATTTTGGCTGCCTGAAATTCTGGACTTTCTTGTTGGCAGCCTTAAAAATACTGGTGTAAATCAGTACCAAATGGATATCAAAATTCCATGTCCTAGTAGTAATCATTGAATTGGCTTCCAAAACAGATTCCTGGGCAAATAAAGGGAAAAATGCAGTATCTTTAGGGATTTGATCATTTCACTGTTTTAAAAAATATTGAAATGTGTTATACACTACTGGCAGCTTCCACGTGTATACATTTAGTCTATAATTAATGTCCAGTTGAGACAGGATTTGTTTGTAGCACCTTTATCATCAGAGCTCTGCTTGCTATCCTTTCTAGAATTGAGAGAGATGAAAATTTATTATTAACTTTAAAGTTATTTTCATCCAAATCTACAATACTTTTGTTGTTTTTGTTTTCTTTTGCCATCTTATACATGTTTTAACTTTAAAAAGGTAAGATGTAACTCAGGATCTAAGATAATGATGATCCACTTCAAAGCAAATGAAATACATGGAATGAATATGGCCAGTGGATTCTCACATGATTTTATAGATAAGCTTGTTGGGATTTTTTTTTTAGCACGTTTTATGTGAGCTGAAATGTGCAGGGCCATCTGTTCAGTCATAGCTGAGAGAGTTAAAATAGGAGATCATTCTGTGCAAGAGGGATTTCAGGATAAGTGGAGCTACAGACGCTCTGCTTAGAACCCAAATCAGGTGTCCCAGTGTGAGCTTCTGCCCGATACAGAGATGGAGGGAGGCAAGGAAGAGAAGCAGGAAAACAAAGAATGAGGGATAGAAAAAATAGAGGATTAAATCTGGAAAGCAATAGTTTGGGACACAGAGAAATGTAAGAAGGCAGAAGCATAACGATTTATGAAAACATAATTTTAATGTACGACTTAATGACTTTTACTAAGTCACTTACCCATCACAAATTTCCTTAAAGGAATCTCTTTTCTTCCTTTCTGGTTGTCCCATATGGTTCACTCCATTGTCTTGACAATTTAGATTTATCAAGTTGTGAAACTAAAGCTAGATGACAATGACCTAAAATAGTTTGATGGCGAATAAACTTGCATTCATTTTGTCTTTGGGGTTTTCTTTTTTTATTTTCTTTTTGGCGCAGAGGGTGGGGGGGATTGTAAATTTCAGAAAGAAAAAGTAGCAAAGATTATCATACCTTATTCCCTACTCTACATAGCTTTGGCATTGAGAGTGTCACCGTTTTAGGTAGTTGTCCCTGGACATATAACCAAATAAATGGAAGTTCAGAAGCAGTTAGTTGGAAGAGAATATAAAATTATTTCCTAGTGGCTAGTCCTTTTAAAAAAAATGAGTACTTGCTTGATGGTTGTGACTCTATTATCAAATATTAGATATTACCCAACTTTTAAAGCACAGTACAATACACAAGGCATAATCCATAGGTTTTTCTCAAATAGTCCATTTTACTTGAACTCTGGTGTGATATCTATTAGTTTGATTCCATCTAGATGAAAGAAGTATGTCTATTAGAAACAGAATTATGGCAATCTGAGATTGATTCAGCCCCACGTGACTGGCGTATCAAACTATACCTTTCTCATATAAACTCAACACTTGGCTATTTGATGACAATTAGCACTTCCTACTGTTTTAGTCTACATAACTTTATTCAGTTCACCCAATGCATTTGCTAAACCAAAACTGTGAAGTGAGTAATAGAGAGGGAGAAGGCATGCCAAATAAATAGCAGATGCACAAGTACATCTCTTGAATGAGAAAGCATTATTTTGGTTAGAAAACTAAATAAATGGGTTTCGTTGTTAGATAGTCAACCCTCAGGGCAAAGGCCTGGTCTCCACTTGTATTATAAAGTACAGATGGCTTTTATAATGAATGAGTGCATGTGTGAATGGGCGTGGAGGGTGCTAAGCTATGCAGGCCTTAAACCTATTAGGTGAGAACTCTGACATAATTCTGTAATTTTAGCCAATCCCAGGGCTGAGAGAAAGTAAATTCAAATATCCTATTAGGATATTATACAATACCTTAGAAAAAGTCAAGGGCCAGCATTCCTTTTCTCTCCCTTCCTCACAATATGCAGGTTATCTTGTGAGTTTTAGACATAATAGAAACAAGTTATAAATGGCATTCCAAAGCATAGTTTTTGAGGCAGTAACATGACATGACCAAGCACATTGGTTTAATTTAGTTTTAGATCCTGTAATAAATCATGGCTTCTCCATGGCCAGCATAATGAAGTTGTATCCTTGTGAGAGAAAAATCCTGCTTTGTAGATATCTCTAGAATGTTCACATCAAAACTTATTAAAATTTAAGGTAAAAACCAGATGAGAAATTTATGAGATATAGTCTATATATACATATACTTAGTGTGTTATGGGTAATATTCTAAACAAGAACAGATTATTTAATACACCATGCTGAGGAATTGGGAAAGTTAGTACACATGAAGTTATTTCTTCTCACACCATAAATTTAAAAATAAATTCTAATTAGTTAAACCATATGAGCTGGAGGGAAAACAGAATAAAGATGAGAAAGATCTTTTATTAAATATAAAAGCAAACATAGACTGATGGATTTGAATTTGTGACAATAAATAGTACTGTAACACTTTGCAGAAATTATAATGGGGAAACACTTCACAGGTTTAAGCAAATATTTATCTAATATTAGATATTACCCAACTTTTAAAGCACAGTGTAATACACGAGGCATAACCTGTAGTTTTTTCTCAAATAGTCCATTTATTTTGAACTCTGGTGACATTTATTAGTTTGATTCTATGTAGATGAAAGAAGTGTGTCTATTAGAAACAGAATTATGGCAATTTGAGATTGATTCAGCCCCACATGAATAAATAAAGTAAATATTTATTTTTTATTGTGAATAAGCTATGTATTGGGGCTCTGGAGAAACAGGAATGAATAGAACTGTCAAACTTAGGGAATTCATAAAACTCCCATTTTATTGAGGAAAATAATTTTTAAATGCTTTCAATTAATAGTAAGTTATAAAGAAAAATAAGAATATAAAGAAAAATAAGAGATTGGCGAGGTTGTGGGGCAGTATAGATGGGCTGTTTAGATTGATTACCTAGAAGAGGTGTCTCTGGTATAATGCTATTGGAACTGAAAGAAGTGTATGAATTGTGCAACAATCTGGGGGAAAGCCTTGCAGGTACATTTGTCAGCTGGTACAGGGATCTTGAGGTAGGAGCCATCTGGAGAATTATGGTAACTATGAAGCTTGGAGTCTACGACTGATTATGAAAGGAAGAGGAGTAGGAAATAAACTCATATTGGCAACCAGGTTGCAGATTGTGTAGGGCCTTGAAGGTTATGGTAAAGACTTTATATTTTCCCAAAAAGTATGATGAAAAATCACTGGTACTTATACATCGAAGTATGAAATTATCTGATTCATATTTTTAAAGGACAATTGACTAGTTTTTAAAAAATAAACCAAGGCAGGGCTGGGGAGAAGTAATCGGACCCCAGTTACGGCTCTTGGAGTAATTTCAGCTAGTGATGTTATAGTATGACTTCAGGTATCAAAATCAAGAAATATACTACAGGTAGAGTTGCAAGTTCTTGAGAGTGGATTGGATACAGAATGGAGAATTGGAGGAAATCATACCTGAGCCTGGGCTTTAGGAGAGTTTAGGGAAATAGAGAAACTTTGGAGTCATCAAATTATAGACAGTACTTAAAGCCATGAATCGGATGGCCGTATGAGACCACCTAGGAGTAAATAAGTGTTATAGGAAATCAGACAGATCCGAGCACTCACATCTGGAATCTTTCTTATACCAAGAGGTCAAAAAGAGTAGGAAGATTGAGCAACTAATTATTAGGAAGACAAGTGAAGCAAGGTTGTAAACAAATGATAAAATAGTGCCCCCCTCCAAAAATTAAAGAAAGTGGGATACGCTTTATTGTCTCAGCAAGAAAATACCATCAATATAGACTTAAATCTTCCTCAATGCCCTAAAAACATGGTGAGATCATCTGGAATAGTGAAAGCAAAATTTTATGGACAAAATCTTTTCCTAAAGGAGAAGTCAACCTCACATATTCTAGGATGTGGACAGGCAAGCAAACCCACCAATTGTGTCAGTTAGGTGACAAGGAAAGGGGAATAGTTCAATGTTTTTGAGTCAGAAAACCAGAAATTGCTAATGGGTATTCTTTCACCTACCAAAGGGAAGGTCTACTGTTGGAGTGGAAACCCAGCAGATAGGTCAGGGAATAACTAACGACTAGGAAGACAGCAAAGCATCCACTTTGCAGATGAGTAGAAAGACTGAAGTAGAATGAAATTATGCTGGGTGTCCAAGATATACCCAACCTAAATATCCTGTGGAAAAAGACAATTCTTGATAAGTAACATGTACTAAACGCAGATTTCAAATTCATATAAATAGCAAAGAAAGAGAAATCCTAAATACAAAGGGGAAAAGAGACCAAAGAAAGCAGAAGATACAAAGAGATCCTACTTATAAATACTTTGCAGAAACAAGAGAAAAGGGACTCTAGAGCCACAACTCTAAGAATGCTGTTCTGGTCAGTCACCCCCTCTACATTATAACTTCCTGAAATACGGGAAAACCCATCTCAATTAAGCACAGGCAACACAAAATACCTGCAATCTCAAATATGTTATAACCAAAAAGACTAAGCCTTGAATAATTTTCTGATGAACATTCAATGCAAAGGTCAATAAAATTTTTAGCTTAATATTCCAAAAGTAACTAAATGAAATTTTAAAAAAATCATAAAAACAAATATGCACAATCAATCCAAAGGGGAAAACTACCCAAGAGAAGGATATTAAAACAAGACAGAATTTTTAAAAATAATTCAAAATAGAAGAAAAAAATTAGAAGACTAAACTAGGAGAAATAAAAGCTTAATAAACACTAAGGAAAGTAGAGTAAGAGAAATAGGAAATAGGCAGGAAAAATGAAAACAAAAATCAAAAAGAATTGAAAACATGTTTGAAGGCATCTAGCGACCACAGATTTAGCAGGCTGGGGGAAAAAATGATTCAACTCATGTATAAAATAGAATCCTTGAAGAACAAAAGAAATGGAACAGAACAAATACAAAACCCATAATTCATTAAAATTTTCCAGGCATAAAACAAAATTAGGATCCACATATTAGAAGGGTATTCCATGTAAAAAAAATTAACCCAAATAGTGGATAGCAAGACATATTTTTTAAATGTACTACATTTCAAAGGGGAAAAAATATTTTTGGTCTTCCAGATAAAAATACCAAGTTTCTAGCAAGGGAAAAAAGAATATCAAATTGGTGCACATTTCAACAACAGCATTTTAAGACAGAAGACTGTGGTGTAGCATATTTAAGATACTCAAAGACAAATATAAGCCAGAATTTTTTATCTAGTTAAATTAATCTGTGTGTGTATAAAATAGATGAATGTATGAATATTCGAGGAATATTCCTAAAGAACAAACTAAAGAATAATTTTAGGACAATTGAGAAATACTAGGAAATATTCACCATAAGGACCTTAAATATACTTAGTTGTGGAACTGATTATGTATATATAAAGTGATAAAATGGTGTATAGTTAATAAATACTTTGATAAAGTAAATAAATTTCAACTACAATTATGGAAGATGAAAGAAAGAGTACATGGAAATAGAATGCTTGCTAATTGTCTTATAAGTATTATTTGGGAGTAGAAGGTATTACTTTAAATTAGAAAGAAGAAGAAAACAAGAATATATTAAAGGTAAAAACAAAAGTTAATGAGTCATAACAACAAAAGCCTGACAGAGTTCATGAATAAATAAATCTGGCTACTTAAAAATCATTCTTTCTAAAAAGATTTAAATTAAATCTAAAATGATTTTATTTCCAAAATTGACCTAAGTCTAAATTTAAAAACAGAATTAAGGATGTTAAGAAGCTCCTCCACAGACTGCTTTACACTGAAATTTTACCAAACTTTTAAATATTAGATAATATGAATGTGATTTAAACTACTCCAAAGCATGGAAAAATAAGGAAGTTATTCAAATTCTTTTAATGTGTTGAATATAGAATTCATATCAAAACCTGAAAAATATTGCACAAAACAAAAAAGTATAGCCTATTGCCACTTACCAAAAATGTATGCAAAATTCTTAACTAATTAGCAAAAACAATCAATAGCACAGTAAAATATAATACATCACAGCATGGAGGATTTATTTCAGAAATGCAAAGATGTTTCACTATTAATAAATTGGTCTATATATTACTAGAACTATGGGGGGAAAAATCTGTAGGACATTTTCTTAAGTAGTGAAAAGATCAGCTACAAAATCAGTAGTCATAAATAGACAGTCCCTTAAGATGATAATTAACTCCAAAACCTGGTCTTCTCCAATGGAAGGACTCTAAAACCTTTCCTACAAAATCCAAGAACAAGACAACAGGCTGATACATACACCAAAGCTTTGTATTGTAGAGATTAGTTCATACAATTAAACAAGATAGCAATTAGAAACATAAGAATTTGAAAAAAAACAGAGAGAAACTATTTGTAAACTATATTTCTGGAAAACTCAAAATAATTGATGAGAAATCATTAACAATAATTTGGTAAATAAAGTTGTAAGATACAAAATTATTACCTAAAATCACATCAATACTCTTCACATTTATGAACAAGTATCAGGATAAATGAAAGAGAAGATTCCATTTACAATTAGAAAAAAATAAGCAAAAACTTAATAAGAAACAGTGCTTAAAAACTTTATGAGGAAAATGATAACATCTCCTGAAAGACACCAAGTAATAAAAATAGATTTTTTAAAATAGAAAGACTCAATGCTGGAAAAAATTTCAGTAGTTCCTATGTAAATTTAAAAATTTAAAGTGATCCCAATAAAAATACCATATTTATATTTTTTTCTAGGGTTAAATAATTTGATTATACCATTATTTGGGGAAAGACAAGCAAGAATAGCTAGGAAACAATATGATCAATGTTGTATGCACTAACTGCATCAGATAAAACAATATCATAAAGCCTCAATAATTAAAATGGGGTGGTGTTGATGTATTACTACATGACTAATGGAACAGAAGAGAAAAACCGGAAGAGATGCCAGTGTATACATGTCTTCCTGTGATGATTGTTTCTTGTTGTGGGCCAGTTGTCCTGCTAAAAATAAGTACAAAAGATGAATACTAACAGCAATGAAGAGGAAGAAATGGAGAATAAGAAAATACAAACAAAAAAAACCAGTTCTCTGTGTGTGTGTGTGTGTGTGTGTGTGTTTTGAGGCATTAAAGAACTACCAACGCAGTGAAGATCTAAGAAACCATGATCCTAGAGAGAATAGAAACACAAAGGGGTAAACCTAACATATTACGCTCCTAACTCCCGTGAGGTTGAGCAGAAAATGTCAACTGCAAGCTTGAGAGAAGTTAAATAGAACTACCCGCAATTAGGATCTGGAGCCCCTGAGGAGAAGGACCAGGTTATTCCTATACCAGGTTATTAATTGGTACTCCTGCAAAAAAAAAAATACATATGAACCAGAGAAGACAAGGTCTCACAAAATAGCCAATTTTTGAATAAATTTAAGTACACAGTTAAGTATGATAATCTGTCCCTATTCTTACTGTTCACCAAAAGTAATATTTAGTTCTCTATAGAGGAAAAATTACCCAGAACATTAATTATTTATAAAAAAAAATATCCAGCATTGAATCTAAAATTTCCAGGCATATTGAGGAAAAGGTAACATGACCAAAACTAATAAAAACAAACACGTGGAAGAACCATATATTGCCATTCCCTTATGTGGATTTTTAAATTAGACATCATAATGAAGAACTTCAGGAGAAAACTAGAAACTATTTTCAAAAGATGAAAAGGGAATCCTAAACTTTTAAATACATGGCCATTTCAAGTCTACTAAGATAGTTATAATTTAAAAAGACAGGTAATTCCAAGTGTTTGGTGATGGTGGGAGGAATTGGAATTCTCATAGATTCCCAGTGCAAGGTAAAATGGGTATGTCTATATGGACTTTTAGTTCCTCAAAAAGTTATGCATACACTTATCATGTTACCCAGAAATTTCACTTCTAGGCATATACTCGAAAAAAATGAAAGTTATGTTCATACAAAAAAGTTGACCATGGCCAGGCGTGTGGTGCACACCTGTAATCCCAGCGGCTTGGGAGGCTGAGACAGGAGCATCACAAGTTCAAAGCCAGCCTCAGCAAAAGCAAGGTGCTAAGCAACTCAGCTAGACCCTGTCTCTAAATAAAATACAAAATAGATCTGCAGATGTGGCTCAGTGGTTGGGTGCCCCAAAGTTCAATCCCTGGAACCATTCCCCCAACAACAACAACAAAAAAAAAACTTGACCATGGATGTTAATAGGAGCATTATGCATAATTACCAAAAAGTAGAAACAACTCAAATGTCAATTATCTAATAGTAGATGAACCAAATGTGGTATGTTCGTAAAATGGAATATTACTTGGCAAAAAAAAAAGCATTAAATACTTACATGCAATACAATGCAGATGGACTTGAAAACATTATACTAAGAGAAAGGATCCAGTCACATTGTATGATTCTGTTTATATGAACCATTCAGAATAAGCAAATATGTAGAGACAAAAAATATATTAGAGAGTCCTAGGGCTAGATGAGTTGTGGGAAGATGGAGAATTATTGCTAATTCTTTTTGGTGTTGAAAATATTCTAAAATTAATTGTGGTGATGATTGTATAACTCTGTGAAATACTAAAAACCTTTGAATTGTACACTTTAAATAGATGAATTGTATGGTATGTGAATTGCATCTCAATAAACCTATAAAAATACAGTAACTGAAGATAAGAACTCAATAATTGTGTTTATATCAGATAGATTGTATCAGATTAGACACATATAAAGAGAGGATTAATAAATTAGAAAATATATCAAAGAAAATGCAGATGGTCCCCAGACGGGGGGGGGGGGGGGGGGGGGGGGGGGGGGCGAGGGGCCGGCGCCACATGCGCGCTCACAGTTGGCGGCCTCCTGCAGCATGCTCAGTGCCGGGATGGAGGCAGCGGCTGCAAGCGGGGCGCCCCGGGAGGAGGAGGGGCCTGGAGGGGAGGCAGCGGTCTCACAAGCTCAAGCTCCGACGAGAACTGTTTGTGGAGACCATTGCAAAAGATACCTACTGTTGTGCTCAACAAGGAAAGAGGAAAACCCTTCAGAGGAGAGATTTGGATAATGCAATAGAAGCTGTCGATGAATTTGCTTTTCTGGAAGGAACTTTGGATTGATTACTGAGCTGGGCAGTTTTTGAGCCTTCACTGCATTCTTCAGCTTGCCTCTCTGCAGGCCTCAGCTTTGAAGAACAGAATCTCTGCACATATGCACATCTTCCTGCTCTACCTTTACTTGAGCCGGGATAAGCAGAGCTCTTACCTGATAACTTTTCTTTATAAGGTCTTCTACTACTTATGTCTGTCTTCCACTTTAGCCCTGGATGCAGCTGTTGCTGCTTGGGGCAGAGATGAAGAAATTATTTGCATAGGTGGCTTAATGAATGATGAGGACCAGAATAAAGGTCTTTGATCAGCTTCATTCTAGTGTGTTCCATGATCTTGCCTTTGTTCTTGCCCTGTGATTGGAAAGCCACCATGCCCTGGTACAGACCTTCCTGATCTTCCCTGCCAGTCATTTTAAACCACAGTCCTTTTATTATTTTTGTTCTTTGTTCACTTTGGCACCATAATGTGGTTCCAGAATTTATAGAATAGTATTTGTCTTTAGTAGTCATAGATTGAAAACGAGTTAATTTTTTTTAATTGAGAAATAATTCATGAACAGTTCACCAAAGTGCATAATTCATTGGTTTTTAGTATAGTCACAGATGATGTGCAACTATCACCAGTGAATTTTTGAACATTTTCAAATGATTGGAATCACATAATATGAAATCTTTTGTGCTTTTGTGTCTGGCATTTTTCATGTAGATTTTTTTTCTTTCAAGTGGTCATGTTTATTTATACCAATAGGTTATATTAGATCATTAGTACCATAACTATATTATTGTTCATGTAGATTGTTTTTGTTTAATTTTTTTTAAGATTTGTCCATGTATCAGTACCTTTTATAAAAATTGTGGTATACATAATATAAAATTTATTGTTTTAACCATTTTTAAATGTATTTAGCTCAATGGCATTAATATATTTATATTGTTGTACTACCCTTACCACCATCCTTCAGAATTGCTGACACTTTGGGTGGGGAGATACAGGGAAACAGTATGGTGAAGGTTTTATTTATTTTTTGCAAATGTAGAACTTTCCCTTAGATGTTAACATAGTGGGTGTTTAAATTCCTTTAAATTGTGTAGCTTGTATTCTTAGATTCTGTTTCCAATTCTAAATAACGGCTGAGATCAAAAAGTGAAAAAAAGTAAACTGAAACTTGATACCCATTAGATACCCATTAAACAGTAACTCCTCAAAAAAAAAAAAAAAGAAAATGTATAGACTAAAACGTGGAGAAATGTTTGGAACTACTGAAAAAAGAATGAGAAATTAGTGGAACAATGTAAAAAGGTCTAACATATGTATAATTAGAATTCAAAAAGAAAAATGGAGATAATGGGCGAGAAGCCATATTTGAAAACATGGTGACTGGAGAATCTCCAATCTGACATCAAATCACAATTCTAATTATGCCACCAACCTCAGTCATGATAAATTTTAAAAAGAAAGCAAGCATATCACAGTAGAAGTGCTATAAAGCAAATGAGAAAAATCTTAAAGACATTCAAAGATAAATGGTACATTATCTTCAGAGAACTGAGTGCCTATGGAACTATAACACATGATAAAGGCAGCACATGAAATTAATGAAGGGAAGAATTTTTTAGTGAATGGAGCTGGAATAACTGGTCTGCCATAGGAAAAATTATTAAACTGATCTATTCTTCATACCAGCCACCAGGATAACCCATACAAATAAAAACAAGCAAACACTAGAAGAAAACCTACATATAGACTTTTATAAACTGGGAATGGGAAAACTTTCTCTAACAAGACTCAAAATCCAAAAGCAATAAGAGAAAAGGGTGATAAATCTCACTAAAAAACATTTTGCATGGCAAAATACCTCTGAATCAACTACAATATGTGGGAGAATGGACTCTGGGGCCACATATCAGTCTTGTGGTAAAACAGTTTGGGTCACATGATTGCTAAGAATCATGTGAAGAAAGGCCAGTTCCTGAAAAGAACAGATGCTTATTATCATTGCACCAGGAATTAGATACTATTTTTCACTTTGCATGTTCATTTATAAAACTAAACATACCTTGTAAATATACCTTATTGACTAATGAATTCACCTGTTTTAAGTGTAGTTTTACAGAGCAGAGTTTGCTTGTACACTAAGCAGAAACTTAATGCCTTATAATGTTAGTAATTGAAACTTCATGTGGCCTTTAAACTTGGCTTTTTATTTTTTATTTCACTGACCTTATTTCTTTTTCTGTCATTGGTCTCTTCAGCTAATATAATGGAAATAATTTGTCTGCTGCTGGCGTGTTAAAGTAGTCCTCAAAAATGAGACAAAGTCAAGTGGACTTTGATTACTTTATAAAGTTCTTCTGGTTTGATTCGTTTAAAAGTATGCTTTCTACTTCTTATCTAGAAACTGTAGAAAATCCTTAAACTACAAGTTAATTATGGAAAGCATATGTGGTTAATTTTATGAAATGGACAAATTGAAAGTACTAAAAACAAAAGGGTTCAGATTATTGTCAGATTGTATGTCATATAAAAGGGAAATATATTAACCTTCGTGAACTTAAATATACAATTTTACTGAGTGTTCATTATGTGCCAAATATTGTACTATGAGTTTTATATGTAGTATATTTTGTTTAACCTTAAAAAAAACCCTTCAGGGTAGATACTAATATGCTCCCATTTTACCAATAAGGAAACCGTGGTTTAAAGAACTAGTAATTGGTGGAGTCTGGAATCCAACTTGGTTGAGTGACTGGAAGCTCTTCTTTTAACCCCTTCATTACACTACCTCACACTTAAAAGTCCCTTAGGAAAAATCTAAAATTTTTTAGTGATAATTTAAAATGGCTCCATTTTGAAAATTCCTCAGTAGATCATGTTCAACAAATGGCAGATGAGCTCTATGGCATTTGGACTGATATTTTCCCTTGTTATTAGAACTAATAGAGAATGAGTATAAATAAAATCAGTGTCAAATATCATTAACACATGCCATCAAATGCAAAATGTAGCACAGTAGAAGAAAAGTTCATAAGCTCATAACTGCATTCATAATAACAAGAGGACTATACAGTATTTTAAAGACTAAATCTAACATTGAAAGACTTCTTGGAGAATATTCAGAATAGTGTCACTGGAAGTAAAAGAAGACCCAATTAAGTGATGATATATAGTAGAAAGGAACAGTCAATAATTTAAAAATAATAATTCTCTGTACATTCATCTACAAACTTAATGCCATTGAATCTAAAGGCCAATTGGGTATTTGTAGAATTGAGCCGTACTATTTAAAAATACTTACAGAACAGCAAAGGCCCAGCAATAATAAAGCCAACATTGAAGAAAAGGAAGTATGGGCCCTAACAGATATGAAGAGAAGAAACAGAGAGGACTGGAAACAAGTACCTGCATGGAAATTTGGATGGAGATGGCTTAGTAAGTAAGGACAAGGTGGATAATTTAATAAAATGTGCTGCATCAATAAGTTATTTACATAAAAATAAACTTGTACCTCTTCCTAACATATACAAATTAAAATTAAAATTTAAAATTTAAACAATAAGAAGGAAATACAGAATATTTTCATGGCATCAGTATATGAAAGATTATATCTTTATGTTTGCAGACAGTATCATTGTTTGCAATGCAAAACATACAAACACAAGAAAATATTGATAAATATAATTACTTCAATTAAGAACTAGTGTTGAAACAAAGCTATCACATAAACAAACTTATAAAAGAATCCACAACTTAGAAAAAGATGTTTACAATATATACCATGATAGTGGTAATATAACAAATGAATACGAAAGTGATATCATTATAGAAAAATTGACAAAGTTAAGTTAGAGGAAAGGAAATTTGCATGATTAATAAATATATTCATGCTCAATGACATATCAAGTGTTGATAAAATTGTGGAGGATCAGAACTTTTATTCACTGCTGCAATATATTCATAATATTTATGCACTTCTAGTAAGGTTGTTATTACCATTGTGGAGAGCAATTTGATAATGTCTTGGCAAAGTTGACAATACTCTTTCTGACAACCTAGTTAATTCCATTTCTAGGCATTTACTATACAGAAAATATCTCTCATGCATATAAAGGACATGTATGATAATACTTATTGAAATACTATTTTCAAAGCAAATATTAGAAACAATCCATTCCATCAAAAGAAGTATTGATAAATATTTATGGTAAACTCATAATGTGAAATAGTAATCTGAATGAGTAAGAGCTATTTGTACCAACATAAATAAGCCTTTAAGATAATGCATTGCTAAATGACATATTCCACACTACTGCCTTTATATAAAGTTTAAAACATACAAAACAAAGACATGTAGAATTCTTTATGAATAGATACACATGTATGATATATGTAGCATTAGTATAACTCATATCTGGGATCAATCGACAAAATCATAGTGATCCTCACCTTTAGGAAGAGAGTGACGTGAAGTCTTCCAAAGTGATCGTAATTGTTTTTACTTTGACAAGCCTGAAACAAGCCTGGCAAAATATTAAGCTTTCATAGACCCAGGTTGTTGGTAATATTTTAAAATTAAAAATATATCATACTGATTACACATAAAAAGATTTCATTTTCAATAGCTTGGCTGCATCTAAAGTCACTCTTAAACGTCTAATTTAGGCATAAAGGACATATTGTCTGAAAGAAAGTGTTTTCCCTATGCAAACTGTGGCAACGAACTTTGAGCATCCAAGTGCTGTGGAAAATGTTTTCAGCAGTGTGCTTTAATCAGTATCTTCTGCCAAGGATTTTTCTTTTCTTTCATATTACAAAGAACGCGAGTCGAGCAAATGCAAACATGTAACTCTACATTACTAGGGGTGAACCACAGAACCTGAGAACTGTCGGCTTTTGTTTAAATACACATTTTAATTTTAAGCCAAAGAGTCCCTTGTTTCTGTGATGAATGTGATGTGGCATTTTCTGATTGGCAACTGACCCAAGGAAAGTACACAGAGAACCATCATGTCACACTCCAACTTCATAATTAAGTGTAGTTTTGTTTGTGGCCTTAATTACATTTGTTGGAAGCTAAGTCCTTGATTTCCCAATCATGTCTACATTTTTACTTGCCTATGTAAAAAATAAAGAAAAGGAGTCTGACTCCAAAGCAACACAAATTTGGGAGATTGGTTTGGTATGAATAGCAATAGGAGATATATCCCCTTATTTAGCTGCCATATTTCTCCTAGGGAAAAAAACAAAACAAAACAAAACAAAAAAACCTCGAGCATTGATATTACCTGGATACTTAACAGAAACTGAGGGTTTTTCCTTTGGCTAATGGCTGCTAATCTGATCCTTCTTCCTAAACTACCTCACCCCAATCATAAATGGGCCAGTTGAAAAGTCCAGCTACTTTATATCTGTGCATATAAAGATGCTGCATCTCAGCACAAACATGGCTGATATCATCCCTCTAGAATAATATAAGGAAGTTGAAAAGTAGGATCATGTAATACACAATGGTGCTTTATTTATTGGAAATTATTTTTCAAGAATTATATGATAATCCTGAAAGTCTACAAAGGCAAACCTCATTTTAGAATCGATGTCCCTTTCCTTTAAAGGTAAAGGAATGCTTAATAGCAACTGACTCTTTTAAGCCTCATCCTTAAAAGGGGGTGGAAGGAAAGCATGTGATATTTCCCGTGGCCAAAGAAGCCCCACTTTCCCCCTGAGGATGAGACCATCACAAGCCCACAATCAGTGCCTGGCGAGCAGCGGGTTCCCAATGTACCCATGATGATTCCAAAAGTGTAATCATGCCCTGATGACTGTGTGGGGTGGGCAGAGGAAGAGCCCAGACTCAGCACAGCTTCCCAGTTTGGCATGCCAGTCTGCCCGCAGAGACAGTGTGGTTCCACCTGCCCATGAGAACCGCAAAGCACCACTGAGCTTCTAGAATCAATGATCTCCTTCCCACCACTAAAATGTCTTTACGAATATTTTTGCCTCTAAATATGAATAATACTGATGTTACTGGTGGACTCACAATTAACAATTAACCTGTAGTGTTAATTGGAATTAGCAATAGAGGTGTGGCTTGGGGAGAGGGCAGACAGGAATGGACTCAGCATTTCTGCTCTCAGGATGAATTGAGTTAGTTGTGCCCCATAGAGGAAATATGGCTTAGCTCTCCATTTCCTTTGCTTCTTAAAATCATTTCCATAAACTCAGAATGCATCAAAAGATATGCAAAAGCTTAAACCAGAAAGGTGAACACTCACTGTGTGTCAATTTCAGCAGTGATGGTTCATTTTCCTCCCAGGGTCACCTAACCATCACTTCTGCATCAGCCCCAACTTCCTATCTTCTGACAAGTTCTTGTCTAAGAATTAAACTGGTTGTTTTGAGATGAGAAGAATGGAAAACAAATGATAAACAGCACAGACGTTACCCGGAGGACAGAGATGGCGTAGAGGAAAATTGCGTAATACTGGTTCAACATTAAGTTATCTGGAATGGAGATGCAAAAGAGGAATCAAGTATAACTAAAAAGAACAAATAAAAAATATATAAATAAAATAATAAATAAAAAACGCTGGGAATGTGACTCAGAGGTTAAGCACCCCTGGATTCAATCCCTAGTATCAAAAAAAAATGTCTCTACAAAATATTCTGCTCATTCTTAAGTTCTAGTGACACATAATTCCATTTTGCTACACATCAATATTAAGTTATTTCACTTTTTTGAGGAAGCCAGGAGTCCTCTTAATGAAATATGCACTCCCTTCCACTCCATAGAAAAGGTCTCCCTTCCCCACATAAACAATTCACAGCTTCTTCAGATCATCAGCCAATCCTTCTTCTCTCATTTGCAGCTCTCTCACTTTATGTTGGCTTGGTTCAAGGACAAAAACGCAAATGTTAATTAGTTCCAACTTCACAAGTTTGAAGACAAATCTATGAATTTTGTTTTCCCTCAAATATATAGAGCTCTGCCTCATGGCTGTATTCTAGAACTCATGGTTAGTTTGGTTACACATAGACAAGGTGAGCATTCTAAAACATTGCTGTCCAACAGAACTCTCTAGAAGTTATTTGTAGTAACCACTAGCAAGCTGTGACTATTAGGTACAAGAAACAGAGTATAACTAGTAAGATGGAAGAACTGCTTTGTAAATTATTCTAGATGAAACATGTTGAAAATGTATTGTCCCTGGAAATGAAAACTTATTTTTAAAAGTCCAAATAATCATCATCATCACTATCATCATCATCATCATCATCATCACTGCTATCACTATTCATTGAGAGGGAACAAGTAGAGATAATGAGTTAATAAGGATTCATATTTTCTTCATATTCATATTCCACTATGAATATTAGTCAATAATGATGTATTAGGATGATGATAACAATGTTTGGAAATTTTTGCTGATAAACAGCAGTAGAACAAAAAAAAGCACATCTATGGGCCCTGACTTATTTATAAGCAGTGTAACTTGGACCAAGTTCCTAACCTGTCACCTCTTAATTCCCTCACAGAAAGAATGTGACATTAAAACTGACAACCTCGTGGGACTGTTCATCCAGATAAGATGGTTAGAACAGCGCCTTGCATATCACATGAGCCCCATCAGTTTAGCTCTTACCCTCTTTTGAAAGGCATTGGCTTTAAGCTCAGAGTAAACACAGCTCAAAACCCTCATGAACAGTGGCACCTTATATGCCTGATTTCTTCCTTTCAAAGGACTCAAATCACTTTAGAAGCAGGGATTTCTGTGGGATCTGAGGAAGTTTGACATTTCATCAAAGTCAAGTGGCAGCCTATCCAAAGACTCTCAGTGGTAATTGTCAATTAGTTATTAAGGGCCTGTCAATAGAATTTTCCCACATCTGTTTAAACAAGAGCACTCCATTAGCCTTTACAGAGGAAGCATGTCACATTGAGCATCTTTCTTCATCAAGGCACTGTCTTAAATTTTGTCAGTTTCTTCCAGAAACACAGACATTCAAGTAAAGATATAATGAAAGCTTTTACAGGGCCAGAAATTCCTCAAGAAAGAAATATTATAATCAAAAACTAATTTTTCTACAATCCAAATCTTATTAGTAGAGTGTAGGACCACTTAAAAGTGTTTCAAATATTCACCACTCATTGCCCTATCAAAAAGAAACAAAACTTATAAACATGATTTTTAAATAATTTTATTCATGTTTTCCCATTTTTCATCTCATAACTTTTTCCATCTCAAAATTATCATTATAATCATACTAGTCATACTCTGTTGTTTGTACCCAATAGTCACAGCTGGCTAGTGGTTACTACAAATAACTTCTAGAGAGTTCTGTTGACAGCAAAGTTTTAGAATGCTCAGCTTGTCTATGTGTAACCAAACTAACCATGAGTTCTAGAATGCAGCCATGAGGCAGAGCTCTATATATTTGAGGGAAAATAAAATCCATAGATGTGTCTTCAAACTCGTGAAGTTGGAACTAATTAACATTTGCATTTTTGTCCTTGAACCAAGCCAACATAAAGTGAGAGAGCTGCAAATGAGAGAATATCATGAGTCAGTAAACTTGTCATAGAAACAGCTACAGATTCTAGAGAAGAAATTGGATCTGTGATGCCATATTTTGTTAAGAAATTTTAAAATGTATTTTTTTTTGCTACTCTTTCCCCACTGGACTGAAGTGCTTCTAATTTATGTATCTCAAAATGAAGTTAGCGATCCACTCATCTCTCCCTCTGTCCCTACCCTCTGCCCCCTATCCCTTTTTCCCCTTACTTCCTTCTTTCCAAGGAGCTCCCAGGAAGGAACACTGATTGGGATGACAGCCAGGAAATTGGATCCTATTGCCTTCCTCTACGTTCATCAACTGAGGCAAGCCACTCAGCTCTAAACTTGTTCCGCAACTTAAAATTAGGGATTGGCTGAGTAGGAGGATTGAAGGTTTGAACCCAGTCTCAGCAATTTAGCAAGACTGTAAGCAACCCACTGAGCCTGTCTCAGAAAAAGAAAAAGGGCTGGGGATGTAGATCACTGGTTAAGCATCCCTGGGTTCACAGGGATTGGTAATGCAATAATCTTAAACTCCCTTCCAATGCTAACATCATATAAACTTACTATTTGAAAAAGATCTCTTAACTAACTGTTCTTTATTTATCAGCTAACATGGGAATCATTTATATTTGTCCTTAAAATGTGTTTTTGTTTTTGTAACTGATTCTGAACATGAAGGAACTTGGTCTACCCAATTATGAGTCCCTTCTTCTGGGTCTTCTCTTCCAATTATTCTTTAGCCTCTCAAACTAGTGAAGCATAACACCCCATGAAAACAGCAGTAAACATCTCATGAGCAGATGTTTAAGTATTGGTATTCATGACTTCTGTTAAACTATTCTATGTAAAAGAAAAATAAACAACATTTTAATATCAACAATTGACTATTTTTGCAATTGACTATTATAAAAATTATCTACACGATTTCTAATTTTTTCTTTTAATTTTTTCAGTAAAATATGTCTGCTTGGTCTAAGGTAGAAGCCATTGAAACTTAAATGCTGCCTTGTAATTATAATCCTCTAAAAATGGTCCTAAACATGCTTTGGAAGCTTGCAAGCCTCCTAAGACAACTTCAGAGAAGTTGAGTGACATTCTTTAGTCCCAGGCACAGTCAAGGAGAGAGCCTCATGCAGTGATGTCCCTGTCTCCCAGCCCCCGCATCACTCTAGCCCAGGAGGCTGGGAGCTACCATCTCTGGTGACTTGTAGCCATTGTTTATGGCTCCTGTCATAGGATTCCCTCATTCACACCCTGGATTCCATGACAGTATGGAGGTGTTGTCCTGACCTCTCAGCTGGCTGTTAGATCTGTCCACCGTGCGCGTATAGCCCTGTACTTTGCAGTAGGTTGATAAATGTGCTTTCACCTTTCCTCTCAACCCCTTCAACTATGGCAACCCTTCCTCTGAGGTCCTGGTCCAAAGATATCTGACCATTGGAATCTGTACCTCTGTGAAAAGAGTCTATAACTATCAGTTCAACCCCATGGATTCTAAGTGGCATGTGTTCAGTGTCTGGCTCTGAGGTAGGACATGGGATACAATAGCAAACAAGGGGTTTGTGGGTTTATAGGTAATTGCTAGAGCATGTGGTTCGCATGCACAAAGTCTGGGTTCAATCCCTAGCATCAAAAGAAAAAATAATAAATAAGGACCTGTATGTTAGAACCAGGGTTCCCTATCTGTGACCTTAGGGTCACCAGGGGCCTCTAAAAAGCTGCATGTACTCTGGGCATTTTCTACCATACAGTCTGTTCTGGTGTTTAAGGCTTGGTGAATGTTCATCTCTGTGTCTGTTTAGTCTCTTTCTTGAGAACACAGCACACACATTGCCTCCTTCATCAATATGATTCCATGATAATAACTGAGATTGGAGCATTTTCTGACTTCTTTGGGGGAATGTTTCACAGTGAAGTGAGGACATTGTCATCTTCATTTCTTTTTAATCTGTCACCCTTTAAAGAAAATACACATAACAGTAGACTTGTGTTACATGATTAAAATGTTGTAAATCATTTGATATATTGTCCCCAGATGGGAGATGCAGAAGAGGATGTTTGCCCACAAATTCTCCTCCCAAACTCAGCAAACAAGTGGGTTGGAAGGAGCAATAGAGTTTGCCAACTCTCTGGATGCATTTATTTAGTTCATCTGCTTGCAAAGCATTTCTGTATCTCATTTGTTTTTATATTACCCCAAGAAGAAATGGACAAATGAGTTAAAAATGTCTCACTTTACAAAGAAGGGACTAAGGATAAGTGAGGTCATAGAGTATCCTAGAAGGGTCAAGATTGTCAGTGTTGAGTCCAGAGGCTGGAAATCTGGTGTGGGTGGGGCATGTGTGACAGGGGTGGTTATGGTTTGGAAATGGGAATGTCCCCTGAAAATATCATGTATTAGGCAATGCAGCAATGTTCAGAGGTGAAATGATCACATCTTAAAGATAGATTAATAACATGAATGGACTATTCTGTGGTAACTGTAGGTAGGTGGGGCATGGCTTCAGGAAGTAGGTCACTGGTGGTGTGCCCTTGGGGACTATATCTTGTCCCTGGCTCTTTTCTCTCTGCTTCCTGGCTGTCATAATCTGAGCAGCTGTCCTCCACCATGCCCTTTTACCATGATGTTCTGCCTCACCTTGGACCAAGAGCAATGGATTTGTCTGATAATGGACTTGAACCTTTGCAATCTTAAGCCAAAATAAACCTCCTCCTCTAAGTTGTTCCTATAAGGTATTTTGATCACAGTGATGAAAAGCTTACTAACACAAGAGTCTTCCCACATCTGCTCCTAGACCCTGCCCATTCTTCCTTTGTTCATCCCATGAGCTTGATGGTTTGACTCTTCCTTTTTTCCTCAGCCCGTGATCCACACGTGCCAATGTCAAGGTCCTTGTTCCTTTTTCCTTCACATTCAGTCCACTTCTATGCCCAGCCCCAAGGCATCTTGACCATTAGACCTTCCCATCCTTCTGAGAAGAGTGGTTAGATCTCAGAGAGAGCTTCCAGAGATGCTTAGAAGTCTCCAGGGTCTTAGAGTTCATGTATCTTTCTGTGCAGAGAAACTCAGTCGAACACACCCTACCCAAACTGAACAAAATACCCACCTTCAGGGAGAAGACCCAGCAAGGCTGTGTCAGGCGGAAATGGGCATGCCTCCTCAGGACTGCCACTAACATCAATGCATTGACCCACCGGTCACCCCTCCTGCACATTCAGCCTATACCCAACAGCTCCTCTGCCTTTGGAGGCCATAGGGGAGGAGTGGGTGAGAGGAAAAAACACAGAAACAGATCTGATACTGATCTGATACTTCCAGAAAGGAAAACATTTGGATTGTTCATAGGAAATTAACAAAATGAAAGGATTAACTGAGCCAATTATGAATTTTTAAATGTTTTTCTTTCCTTGTAGATGGACACAATAACTTTCTTTTATTTATTTTTATGTGGTGCTGAGGATCAAATCTAATGCCTCACATGTGATAGGCAAGCACTCTACCACTGAGTTACAATCCCTACCCCCAATTATGATCTTTAAAATATAAATAGAGGGTTTACATATGGTTTCTTTGCTGACGGATCACTTGGGATCAGAGACTCATTAGTAAATGATAAATGCATCACAGTCTAACAGGATGCAATCTACCATCTGATAAAAATGGGGGTGTTTGCTCACAATAAAAGGTGAATACCCCTGACTATTAATATATATTACTTTTTCATCTTTTCTTTTTCTTTTAGTTGGGAAATAAAATAAAAGCAGGGCGTAGAATTCAGGGTAGCTGATGGAAGCAGGAAGACAGAGTGACCATCTACATGTCCAGGTTGACATTCTTCTGTTCCTAGATCCATGGCTAATAGAGGTCATCCTCTATAGACATCAACACATGATGATGTTTTGGTCAACAATGGACCTCATATAAAATGGTGGTCCTACAGGATTGTAATGGAACTGAAAAATTCCTGTCTTCCAGGAACATGTTAGCCATCATAGCCACCATAACATCACAGCACAACTCATCATTCATGTGCTTGTGGTGATGCTGGTGTAAACACACCTACTGCACAGCCAGTGGTAAAAAAGTATGACACATACAATTATGTGTAGTACATAATATTTGACAATGATAATAAACAAGTACGTTATTGGTTTATATATGTTGTGGTTTAGACCTGTAAGGTCCCCCAAAGACTCATCCCCAGAGAAGCAGTGTTCAGAGGTGCAGCCTTTGGGGGATACTCGAGTCATCAATGATTAATGCATCGATGAGTTTACAACTTAATGGGCTATTGGGACCTGGTTAGAGGAGGTGGATTCTTAGGAGTTGCCTTGAGGTCTGTGTCTTTTCCCCGGGTCCTTATTATTCCTTTTATCTCTGTTTCTTTCTTTACTCTTTCTCTTTACTTCCTGGACACCATGAGGTGAGAAGCAGTGCTCTATCTACCACATGCTCCCACCTGATATTCTGCCTCACCATAGCACCAGAAACAAAGGAGCCAAGCAACCATAAACTGGAACCTCTGTAACCATGAGCCAAAATAAATCTTTCCTCCTCGTAATTTGATTGTCTCAGGTATTTTATCACGGTGATGGAAAGCTAGCTAACACATGACACCATACTTTTTATCATCATTTTAGAACACACTCCTGTACTTATATTAAAAACATGTTCATTGTGACACAGTATGCCACCTTACTTCAGCAGCAGCCTCATTCTTGTAATGTAATGCATTTCATTACATCTCTTGGTTTCACCAAGAGCCCACATCAAGAAATGGACCTAGACCATCTAGGTTTGGGTAAGTGTACCCTACGATATTCCCATAATGACAAAACCACCTAATGATGCATTTTTCAGAGTATGTCCCCAACATTAAGCAACACATGAGTGCATTCCTTTGCCTGTTCCCTAGGGCAAGGATAGGGACAAAATCCCATGTGGTCCCAAATCCCATGTGGAAGCCAGCTGGGGGGTCTCTGCCACCCTGTGTAGGAAAATAAACCACAAATCAACAGCAGGAGATTTGCACTCAAGGAAGGAGATTCTTAGAATAGTTCCCAGTCCCATTATGGAACCAAGTGCGTCAAACCAGATGATTTCATTTGTGCTGATCTCTGAGGAGAGGGAGCAAAAATACATAAGTCAGCGCATTCTGAAGGATTTACCAAAGCTTCTTTATCAACTGTCCATATGTCCATGATCCTTTTGAAAGTCTGTAAACTTCTTAAAAATATAACCAGGGCAATATCAGCACTGACAAGTAGGTCATCCTAACCTATCAATCACTGTACAATGCAACTTCCAACATTTCAAATCAAGGAGCTTCTTAAACATTGGGAAAATCTCAGGAGGAGCAAGAGTTATGAGTTTCCAGAAATTCAAAGTGTGCAAGATCTGGTTGATTGTGTGTGAACCCTGTTTCTTCTTGTCCTTCCTGGGCACAAAGCTTTACTGGTATCTTAGTGGTCCTTTGAGGAATAATTTTCTATGACCATCTTCATCTTTATACCAACCTTTCCAATTAATGGTAGCCAAGGAAATTTTAAAAGCATCACAATATACTTTAGTATGGCAGGGGGAGGATATTTGTATTTGCTTATTAATTTATGTAAGTTGACAAAATTTTATACATATATATTTTTTTCCATGTATATGTTTTGAAATATGTACACACCATGAAATGGCTAGATCAAGCTAATTAACATATGCATTACCTCACAGACTTCTTTCCTTGAGGTGACAATACTCAAAATCTATTAGAAATTTTCAAGAACATAATGCATTGCTATTAAATGTAGTCATCAGATCATGCAATTGATCTTTTGGACATATTACTCTTAATGAAAATTTGTATCCTTTGACCAACATCTCCCCAATCCATCCAACTACCACTATTCCCAACCCAGCTTCTGGTAACCACCATTTTACTCTCTGCTTCCAGAATTATTATTTTATTATTATTTTAAAGATTCCACATATGAGATCATGTGGTACATTTTTTTTTCTTTACCGGGCTTATATTACTTAATACAATATCTTCCATGTTTATAGATGTTGCAAATGATAAGATTTCCTTTTTTAAGGCTGAATAAAATCAGAAAAATACAAATTAATATCATGATAAGATAGCATCTCATATTTTTTAGAGAGACTATTATGAAAAAGATGAAATATAATAAATGTTGCTCATTGCAATTTGGATCTGGAATGTCTCCCAAATGCTCATGTTTTGAAAGCTTGGTACACAGCTGGTGGTGTTGTTGGGAGGCTGTGGAAACTTTAAGAGCAGTGCCTAGTTGGAAGAAGTTTGGGATGAGTAGGAAAGGGGAATGCTTTTGAAGGATTTATTTTGTCACCAAATTCCCACCCCTTTCCATACACCACTTTGCTCCAACACACATTGCACACCATGATGCTCTCCTCACCATAGGTGGAAAAGCAATGGAGGCAGGTGACCATGGACTGAAACCTCTGACACTGTGAGACAAAATGAATCTTTCCTCCCTTAAGTTGATTTTCTCAGGTATTTTGTCACAGTATGAAAAGATGAATAAAATATTGGAAAAGATATATAAAAAATACTTTCATCCTGTTGGTGGGAATGTAAAATAGTATAGTCATTATGAAAAATAATATGGACAGTTCTTAAAATATTAAGACTAGAACTACCATAATCTCTAGCAAGTCTAATACCGGGATACATTCAAACGATATGAAATCAATATGTCAAAGAGACATCTGCTCTCCCATGTTCACTGCAATATTACTCACAATAGCCATGGTACGGAATTAATAAGTGTCTAAATGGATGAACATATAAAGAAAATATGGTCATATGTACAAAATTGAACACTATTTAGCTGATTTTTAATTTAGAAAGGTTATGTTTCTTAACTGATTGCTGCTTAGTGGGTTGTTTATTTCCTATCATAGAAGCTTGATAAGAGTGGAGTGAAAATGAATGGCAAATGATTCTACAGAAGTTACTGGATTTCAGAATGTTGTCAGCCCTAAGTCATTCTTTAAAAAACAAAATGAAGCAAAACATTGTTGGGATGATTGGACAACAATGTGAATGTATTAATCCATTGAGTTGTACACTTAAAATGGCTAAAATGATAAACTATGTTATGTACATCTTATCATATCCAAAAAAAAAAAAAAAACAACTATACAAGTCTGTAGAAATGAAGCCATTTCAAGCAAAGCAAAATGAATGCTGTAGAGACCAAAGTGGGAGACCCAGCAGGCTTTGTTCAGTTTGACTATGGAAGTTGGGCAAGAAACAACGGAGACCTCACCCTAGAGGTACTTGTGCTACTGACAGTGGACATGAATATATTTTGCTAAAATATAAATCATATGCTTCCTCTTTCTTTGACTTTTTTTTAGTATGAGGTTGGAACATAGAAATAAGGCATAAGATTCAGGGCCATCACTGGAGATATGGGCTCCTACTCTGTGCTTCCAAGATGTTTGGAAAAAGAGTACAGATGCTTTTTACTAAATTTCAAAACAAAGATCTGAGATTAGTCCCTTAACACAACAGAAGCTATTTGGATGGCCTTTATACCTGATTTTCTAATTGTGCCTGTTACCTCGTTAGTTGACTGGGCTGGGTGAGGGTCCAGGAACATTGGTTCTAGCAACAAAAATACCAGGAGTGTTTCCAGGATAGATCCAGTAAGATCTACCAAGGATCCCCCTGTCTATCCACTGACATATCTAGATACACCCACCAGATATGAGTAATGGGTCCAAAGAGCAAAATCATGGACATTAGGAAACGGAACCAGCAGCAATAGAAACAGCATAATGAAGTTGGATTCTAAAACCAATATATCTCATTTCCCTTGGATTTTTTCTATTATTATTTGTCTCTATTGTTTAAAAATAGCTGCCAAATCATGTCAATGACATTGTTTATTTTTAAGATCTCCCACCATGTACAGTGACACATGTATGGAATCCCAGTGACTCTGGAGGCTAAAGCAGGAGGATCGCAAGTTCAAGGCCAGCCTTAGTAATTCAGAGAAACCCTCAACAATGTAGCCAGACCATGTCTGAAAATAAAAAAATAAAATAAAATAGAAAGGACAGAGAATATAGCTTAGTGGGAATGTGCTTCTGGGTTCAATCTCCAGTACCCATCCCCACCCCACCCCACCCCCACCCCCACCCCCAAAAAAACCCTGCTTGTACTTATTTCTTTAAATTCTTTTAAATTTACATCCCTTGAGCTTCAAATATTTCATCCTCTCTCAATTTTTAGGTTTAGTGAATGAGTATAAAATTTTTTCATATACTATAGCTAAACTCACTTTGGGGGGTAAATTCCTTAAGATGCTCAACATTGTCAATTATGTCATCAGTGATTAAAAATTTTTATTTCTTTTCAATTTTACATGAATTTTATTTCTTTTTCTAGTCTTATTGCAATGGATTGGACCTCCAATATAAAGTTGTTCTGAAGTGAGGATAACAAGCCTTCTGGTCTTGTTACAAAGACTAAAATGAAAGTATCTAATCTTTCACTGTTAAGTATGATGTTGGTTGCAAATTTGTTATAGGTGCCCATTTATCACATTGAGAATGTTTTCTTCTCCACCTGGTTTGATGAGAGAGCTTTAAATTATTGAGTAGGTGTTGAATTTTATCAAATATTTTTCCTATTAAGATGATCATATGTTTTTTCTATTTTAGTATTTTGAGAGATGAATTACACTGATTTACAAATGTTAAACCAACACTACATTCCTAGGATAAATCTCACATGATCATGATGTGATTATCCTTTTTGTATGAAGCTAGATTAGATGTGTTTGATTTTTTTAAGAAGTTTTGAGTCTGTATTTATATAGTTTTCTTTGAATTTCTGTGATGTTTTAGCATCACGGTAATAAATTTCTAAATGTTTCTTCCTTCTTTTATTTTTCAAAGACTTTATATAGAGCTATCACTATTTCTTCTGTGTTTGATAGCATTCACCAATTTAACAGATGTGGGTTTCAATTTTTCTTTATAAAAAGTTTTTATAAAACTTTCTTTATATAAAGTTTTTTTAATATGAATTTAATTCCTTAATTATATAGGATTAGCAAGCATGTTTATTTCTTCTTAAGTGAGTTTATTAGTTTCTCTTTCAAGAAATTTGTCCATTTCATGAAAGTTATCAAATTTATTTTGTATAAAATAAGCTAATAAGTTTTAAAGCTGTGGTATCTATAGAGATATTTTCTTATTCTTGCTGTTGGTAGTTTTCTTTTCTATCCCTCTTTTTAATTATTGGAAAGTAAGAATTCAGAAGAATTTCTCAGAGTTAGCAATTTTGACAATTTGGTCAAATAATTTGGGGAACCGATCTGTGCATTTTAGGATATTTAACAGTATCCCTAGTCTTAACTACTAGAGGACAGTAGCAACTACTTTCCCTCCATTTCCGTCTATCAAAAATGTCTGCAGATATTGCCAAATGACCTCTGGAGTATATATAATTTGCCTTGATTAAAAACCACTGGGCTAGAGTTTATAGATTTTTGTTTTATTAATTTTAAAAATTTACCTTCTGTTTTTATGTATTTCCTTGCTTCTTAACTTTCCTTATCTTTACCATTATTAATTTAGTCTAGGTTTAGTTTTTATACTTTCATTGGTTCAAATTCACTTTACCTATTTACTTATTCATTTATTTCTAATGAAAGCATTCAGTATTTTATACTTTTCTTTTGGCCATGGTTTACCTCATAAATGTTATATGTTAAATGTTATATTGTGTTTCCATTTTCATCCAGTTCAAATTATTTTATGATTCCCCCTATTTTTTTGAAAATAAGTCTTACTTTATTTATTTTTTTAAATTTATTCATTTATTCTAATTTGTTATACATGACAGCAGAATGCATTCAATTCATATGAGACATATAGAGCATAATTTTGGTTGTACACAAAGCAGAGTCACACCATTCGTGTCATTACTCCAAGTACATGTATGATTTCCCTTTTGATAGCTTCTTTTACCCAGAATTTATGACAAATGTGTTTTTTAATTTACCAATATTTGAGGGCATTGTCAGATATCTTTCTGTTACTGACTTCTGGTTTAAATTCATTACGACAGCTATAGGTTGATGATTTCAATTTTTTAAGTTATTGAAAACATTTTTTAATCCACAAATATGGTCTAACTTGGTGAATGTTTCATGCATAGACTCAAAAAACTAAACATCAAAAAAACCCAAATAACCCAATCAATAAATGGGCTAAGGAACTGAACTGACACTTCACAGAAGAAGAAATACAATTAACCAACAAATATCTGAAAAACAATGTTCAACATCTCTAGCAATTAGAGAAATGCAAATCAACACTACTCTAAGATTTCATCTCACTCCTATCAGGATGGCAATCATCAAGAATATAGGCAACAATAAATGTTGGCAAGGAGGTGGTAAAAAAGGCACACTCATACATTGCTGGTGGGACTGCAAATTGGTGCAACCACTATGGAAAGCAGTATGGAGATTCCTCAGAAAATTGGGAATGGAACCACCATTTGACCCAGCTATCCCACTCCTTGATTTATACCCAAAAGACTTAAAATCAGCATACTATAGTGACACAGCCACATCAATGTTTATAGCAGCTCAATTCACAATAGCTATACTATAGAACCAACCTAGGTGTCCCTCAATAGATGAATGGATAAAGAAAATGTGGTATATATACTCAATGGATATTACTCAACTTTAAAGATGAGTAAAATTATGGCATTTGCCAGTAAATCATTGGAGTTGAAAAATGTCATGCTAAGCAAAATAAGCCAATCCCACAAAACCAAAGGCTGAATGTTTTCTCTAATATGCAGATGCTAATTCACAATAAGGCGGCGGGGGGGGGGGGGGGGGGCACTAGGGAAGAATAGCATTACCTTAGATTAGGTAGAGTTAGTAATGGGAGGGAAGGGGAAGAGATGTGGGGATGGGAAAGACAGTAGAATAAAACAGACATTATTATTGTATGAATATTATGTGACTGCATGACCTATATGATTCTACAACATGTACACTCAGAAAAATAAGAAATTATATCCCTTCTATGTATGATATATCAAAGTGCATAAATGTATTCTACTGTCATGTATAACTAATCAAATCAAATTAAAATTTTTTAAAATAAATTTTTAAAAAACTTGTATTCCATTGGTGTTGGATGGAATATTATACAAATATCAGTAAAGTAAATTTGGCTCTTAAAGTGCTTCTTTGCACTTGACAAATTTAGGTTTACTTGTTATTTGCTTATTTCTTATTTGTTCTATCAAATAACAAGTGAGAATTGTTAAAGTTTCTATATAATTGGGGACTTAACTATTTCTCCTTCTAGTTCTATCAGTTTTCACTTTGTGCATTTAAAAGTTTTGCTATTACATGTACACACTTAACTTTCCATCTTGATGATATTTCTGGTTCTGAAGTCACTTTTTAAAAACTTAATAGAGCCAGTCCATGTTTTTATAATTAGGTTAGCATGCTATAGTATTTCCCCATCTTTTTACTTTTAAGCTGTTTGTGCCTTTATATTTTTAAGTGGGTTTCTTCTACCCAGCATCTAGTTACATTTTGCTTTTTTTTTAAAATTAAAACTGGTAATATGTACATTTTAATTGGGGTATTTGGGATATCAATGCAAACTACGAACTTTGTCTTTCCTGTTGCATGGGGAAACAGAAACCTGTTTATTTCTTTGAGTCTTGGCTGTGCTGTTTGGAGCCTGCCCAGTGAATAAGCAGTGCATTGATCAGCCACCAATTTGCACAGAACTTCTGTGCAGCATTTAGAGTTTCTGTTGTATGGCTTCCCTTAGACTTCCTGTTCACTTTCTAGCAGCTATGGTCCTCTTTAAATCTGATGCTTCAAGCCAGCAATTTGATCCTTCTGCCATGGAGCTAATGGCAAGCTAAGTTTTAGTCAGCCATCTGAAATGTACTGGGATCTATTTTCAGGTAAAAAGTTGAGAAAAAATGAGAAACTTACTCCAAGACATTTCTTCCTTATAGTTTCTACTTGTTTTCTTTGTTCTCATGTGCCTTAAAGTATTTGTTTTGTTTTCCCCAGAGTTTGGTAGTTGTTATATAAAGGATATTTGGTAGAACAGAAGCAACTTATCCATTACCAGAAGGTAGATTCCCAATTGCTCTAACTTGTATTTTCATAATATTAATATAAAATACCTTTTATCTGTCTATCAATCATGTTTCTGTTCATTCTCACAGACAAACGAGATCTTTCAGAAGTCCGCTACCCTCTTAACTACCCCAGATGACCTAGTACTGTGACCAAATATGAATATTCTGCTACGGTATATCTCCTACAAATTATTTACTAATTCACTGAGTCTTTACAGAACTCTTTTATTAGCCAGTTTCTCTTTGGAAAAGAGTTCATTTATCTATCCCCTCTGTTTGCTGTCTCTAAGCATTTTATTAGATAAAATAGTCTCTGTATTGTAACACGGCCAGATTTTGAGGAAAACTTGTGTGGAAATTTGTCAAAAGCCTTTTGGAAATTCTTATTACGGTATATCAACTTATTATTCACTCTCATAATTTCATTATTGCCTTAAGGAGTGAAAATAAAACATGCTACTTTCAAAAGAACTCTGATTTACTCATGGTTGTTTATCTTTAAGAATTTGATAGTCCAATCATTTGATAATTGTAACCTTGTATCAGCTTCTCTGGAATAAGAATTAGGCATAATGATTCAAAGTCCTCAGAGTCTCCCTGAATTTTTTTTTTTTTCGCTACTGAGATTACATATTCACTCTTCTAGTCTTCTGCCATGGAGCTAATGGCAAGTCAAATTCTACAATTTGGCCACATATCTGTGGTTTCATACTTAAGTTACTTTAAGAGTATCACTTGACTTGGTGATTTAAACTGCCTTTATTTGGCTAATAATAACAGATAATATTCTGTGCATTTACTACATGCCAGACAATGTTTTAAATGTATGGAACTAAACATTTTTATTCTTAGTAAATCTTCAAAATAATCTTTCTCGGCCCATTATTTAAGATAAAATAAAAAGTTATTTAAATAAAATAGATTCTTTAAAGTGTCCTAAGTAGGGACACTTTTAAAAGTAGAAAAAATGGTAAAGATAGAAATTCTGAAGGTGCCAGCAGATATAGATTACCATATCATGTGATGCTAAATAACATTATATTAGTATAGTTTCCTTGGTTTGTTTTATTAATGGTTGAATAAAGCAGTCATTTGTGGGGAAGGAGTCACTGGACCATTGAGCTACATCCCAGCCCTATTCTGTATTTTATTTAGAGACAGAGTCTTACTGAGCTGCTTAGCACCTCGCTTTTGCTGAGGCTGGCTTTGAACTCACAATCCTCCTGCCTCAGGCTCCCAAGCCGCTAGGATTACAGATGTGCATAATCACACCCAGCTAAAGCAGTCATTTTATAATAATTTTCTTCATGTTTCTGGCTTGATTCATTTTTTTCCACATTTTCTCTCTTTCTTTTCTATTTTAGGTTATAATATTTTTTAATCTAATACACAACCAGAGATATGAAAAATTGTGCTCTGTATGTGTAATAAGGGGAAAAAAAAACAAGGGAGAGAAATGAATTACAGTAGATGGGGTAGAGAGAGAAGATGGGAGGGGAGGGGAGGAGAGGATAGGAAAGACAGCAGAATACAACAGACACTAGTATGGCAGTATGTAAAAACGTGGATGTTTAACCTATGTGATTCTGTAATCTGTATATGGGGTAAAAATGGGAGTTCATAACCCACTTGAATCAAATGTATGAAATATGATATGTCAAGAGCTTTGTAATGTTTTGAACAACTAATAATAAAAAAAAGAATTGTAATGCATTCATTCTGCTGATATATATATAAATAAAAAATAAATAAATTTTTTTAAAAATAAAATAAATAAATAATTTTTAAAAATTAATTTAAAAAAAATCAATCATTTGATAACAAAAAAATATTGATCTAGCATTCAGTTTTCAGTATGCCCTTGGGTCCGTTTTCTTAAAATATCTTTATTTTTAACTCTTATGTTTGCTTGGATGAGACTTCTCCCCCTTCATTGTCTTTTTGACAGGACTATTTTACTCTTTCCATTCTTCTGCTTTGAACTGCTTAGTCTGTTCTGATTTGCTTTTGTTCTTTTTTTTAATTTTAATTAAATATTTAAAAACTGGTATTTGATTCAATTATTGTAAAACATGCCTATTTGGAACATGTCTATACATTTCACAATGATAATGATCCACTTTGTGAAAAAGCTCTTATTTGAGTGTAGAAAAATATCATTTCTCACTTATTTGAATCGCCAACTTTGTTTTAAAGCGCGAGGCAATTGCAAACTTCCTCCCCTGGTGCTTTTTCTCTGCATCCCATCAGTTTTTCTTTAAAAGAAATCTCTTTGAAAGAAAATCTCTTCCTACATTATTCTTTTTTTCTAGGATTAACTGGCGGCTGATGTAGCTGTCCAGGTATTTATGATTTCTCTTATAGTGTATCCTTCCTTCCGTCCTTGGACTCTTCCTGCCGTTCTCAACTGGGTGATGGGCTGAGTTAAAACCAAAGGATTCCATTACTCCAGTCATTCCGTGCTTTTAGAAAGTTCATGAAATTAGCAACTTTACTTTTAGGCTATGATTCTCCCTTTAGCTTACATAAAAATGTGGCAGGGATCATCAGAAGTTGCCTGCAATAATCACACAGACAGAACATCCAGAACAAAAGCAACCAGAAGGTCAGGAGTGGTATGAGAGAGCTTTTGCTGATAAAAGGAAAGTATCTGTGTGCTCAGAGGGGCTGGGAAAAGGTCCTTTCAATCAATGCTGTGAGAGATAAGCAAGTTCCTTTTCTTTCCAGTTGTTAATCATTGAAAAATACAGTTAAAAACTATTTTCTAAGTCTCACAGCCTTCTTTTGGAGACAAATTATATTAATTTGGTTCTTATTTCCCAAAGACTTTTGACATCATCTCTGCGAATACTGTTACTAACTCTAAGAAAAAAAAGGACTCAATTAAATTATGCCCAGTTTATAGGTAAGTTTGCTTAGGTATGAGACTTTACTTGTCAAACTGTTAGCTTCTATTGCTGTGGCAAAGTACCTAAGAATATCAACATATAAAGATGAAAGGTTTATTATGGCTCATGACTTCAGAAGCTCCAGTTCATGGAGAGTGGGCCTCATTGTTAAAGACCTGTAGCAGCACAGTACATCATGGCAGGAGCATATGGCAAAGGAAGCTGCTCACCTCATGTAGCCAGGAAGCAAAGAGAGAGAGAAGAAGGGACTGAGGTTCAAATACCCTCTTCAAAGGTACATCCCCATTGACCTAACTTCCTCCCATTAGGCCCCTCCTCTTAAAGGTTCCACCACCTCCCCACAATACCTTGGGCTGGTGACCAAGCCTTCAACACCTGGGTTCGAAGGAGAGGAGAACATTTCAGACCCAAACCATAGCACCAACCGAACAGGTCACTTAATCACAAATGGAACTTTCGTTCTGTGTCTGCTGTGTTCCGTGCTTTCTCCGCTTTTATATCTTTGCCAGTCTCCCATGCTTCCTCTGCACCCCCTAATTCTTTATTTCTGTTTTCTCTCTTATAACTCTTGGAACCTTTCACATTTATCATTACAGGAATAGGAGACTGTGCACTAACTGAAGGAGAAGAAAGCAGTCACCGTTTTCATGTGCTCAAACCAAGTTTAGCATACTCTCTACATTTAAACCTCACTGAATAACTTATTCGGGTTTAAGGTAATGTGTGATCCCTATGGGGTTCTTAAAATATTTGACAAAGAAAAAATACAGATGAACCATGATTTAAAATGATAGTTGAGGCTGCTTTGGCCCACAGTTTAGTTTAAGACTCCCATGTAGGAAGGAAAAGTCAAGAAACAGAAGTCTAAATATTTATTTTAGGCTTTATTTTTGCTGCTTTTGTTGGTTTTACCCCTGTGGACTTCTTCTATTATTTGTTTGTTTACTTCAGTTTTTCCTGTGAACTTCTTGTGGCATCAGCAACAACTCTGACCCTCCCCAAGTCTGGAATATTCAGGAGTCTGAACTTGGCCTTCATGGCTGCTATGTGAAGAGAACAATTCCCCCAAAGGCCTTCTTTCCTTATTCCAAGCATCCAAAACTTCATCGTGCTTTCCAGGGATTTCGTCATTTTTCAGTGTCCTTGTTTGGTTTTTCAAAGCCTCAGGGGGTTGAGACCCTGTGGTTTCAATATTTATAATCCTGTCCCCTTATTGTTATCACTGGGATGCTGCTCAAGGTCACTCAGTTCACACATTAAGTTTCAACTTGACCTAAAATGGTACTGATGAGGTATAAAGACCCTCCTGCCAAACCAAGTGATGAAGGCACGTCCTGTTGCAGGCATCATGTGGCTTATCTGCCTAGAAGTCTTCTTCCATCTCAGACTTTCTCACTATGAACTGCAATTGGAGATATCTGCTTTATCAGTCTTTGATGAGATGAGAGGGAGCATGAGCCTGAGGGAGTGTAGGAAGCAGGAAGGAATGGAGAAACAACCACTCTGGCCACTTAATTCTGATTAAAAAAAAAAATGGTAGTCCCATTATCCCGATTGACAGGAGAGGCTGGTTGGCTGTCAGAGGGTCCTTGGTCTATGGTCATAATTCTCAGTCCAATCTAAGTCGATGAAAACTACCCTTGGAAATATTTTGTTCTAAAGCTAATTTGAATAACAAGTCTGGTGTGAAAATAGATCTTATCCTGTTTTCCTGCCATCAATCACTTTTCAGATTGCATCCTGGAATACTTTATATCCGGTGTGATATTTATCTTTATGCCAGATAAATATCATCTGTCTAAGGAGAAGCCCTCTATATTTTTAATGACCAGTAACAATTTATCCTGAGAACTCTGTTTTCCACCACCCTAAATACCCCAGGAAACAGCTAAGTGAATTCTCTTTTCCATAGCCAATGACTCTATTCTAGTGATGTTTTTCCAAACCGTCCCACAAACTAAGAAAAATATATCGTGAATGTTATTGAAAGTAAACTGGTTTTTGAGACAATGAAAACATTTTATTCATTTAAATTGAAGCAGAATGTCAGTGGCCTGCTTTTAATTCACATTGTCCATGAAATTGAAGCAAAGCATTCGTCTTGATTTTGCATGCTCATTGTCTCTAGTTTAAAATGGTCAACTTCAATTGCCTGGAGTTGGCTAAAGTCATTCAATCTTTGGTCTGTTTTTGACCAACAATTAAACAAGTACAGGGAAATGCCATTGCTTACCATGAGGTCAGAAGTCTTGTTTAGAAAAACCATTTGCCCCCACAGACTAGTTAGAGCCCCCCAAAGATGTGATTTTTCTTTGATAATTGAATAATGTTGTGCTTGGGATTGGAAAAGAAGTAGGGCCAGAAAAACTCAAATTGAAAGAATCCTCATAAAATACAAGTCAGCATATGTAGTCACTTAAACTCTAGTGTGTATGTATATGCCATGATTTTCAGAATGAGCTTAATAGAGGAAAAGGATGATGGTACATGTTCCAAGAGATTTTGTAACCTGACATTGATTGTTCCAAAAATCTTTTTTAACCCCACAAAGTTAGATGTGTAAGGAAGCGAATGAAAGTATTTTAAATTTGGAGATAAAAATCTTCCTCATGTTTTACACCAAATTCTTCAAATTAAACTGATAGCCTATGTTAAAATATCAACTTCTGCAAATAAGCACAAAATTGAAAAGTGTTCTAAATACCTCAGGAGGCTTGAGATGTGGCTCTGTGTAGAGCACATGCTTCACATGCACGAGACCCAGGTTCAATCCTCAGCAAACAAGAACAAACAAACAACAATAATAAATACCTCAAAATAGATGTCTATACAAAAAATCCTGTGCCTCAGCAAGTAGGATGCAGAAATTTGTGTCACCCAAACTAGGATTTTACAGATGTATTTCCTATATGTCTCTTGTGTTATACATGTTAGCAAAATGGTTTATTTAGGGGTTTTGTTTGTTTGTTTGTTTGTTTTGGCAGAACTGGGGATTGAACCCAGATGCATTCTACAGCTGAACTACATCCTCAGCCCCACCCCCTGCTTTTTTCCCAATTTTGAAATAGGGTCTGTTCAAGTTGATGAGGCTAGCCTCCTGCCTTAGCCTCTTGAGTGACTGGGAACACAAACATGCACCATTGTGCCCAACAATATCAATTTTCAAAATAAATAGCTATTTGTAACTGATTTGAAGCAGCATTTACATGTGTTTTTCTTCTGTAGAAAAGGTCATCTCAAAACCATTAGACTTGATTATAAAGAATTTAACTTGGATAATATTTCTTAAATCTCTTTTTTCTCTTTTAACAGAACATACAAAGTATTATTGAGTATTTATGAGTGAAACTCAATGAAGAAATCACAGTTTTTAATAGGCTTACAGTAAAAACCCCCAAAGATGTTTATATTAAAAGAATTTGCTGATCCTGGAAATAAAAGGCAAACTTTAAAAATCCTTACTTCAGTCTTCATTTTGAAAAACAAACAACAACAAAAAAAACAATTCAAATGGCTCTGAAAAATCAAATATTTCTTTCTAAATAACCCAAGACATTTTCAATAAGGAAATGATTTTCAATTTTCTATTAAATAGAAATCATAGGAGTGGTGTTTAAATTATGTAAAGTTCTGGATAAGTAGAGTGCAAATTAAAGAGGAATTAGAGTAAAATAAAAACAGATTGTACAAGCTTGGTCCTAGAGGTAGTTCAAAAATTCAGTAAGAAAGCAGGATTTGGGGACATGTTGTGATTACTAAGTGACTATATGGGCAGCGACTGTCCTCTGAGTTTGGAAGGGGCTAACCATCTGAGTTACCAGGGCTCCATTTCTCATAGCATGTCATATTGAGATGACTGCTTAGCAGTCTTTCCCCAGAATCTAGTTTGAGAAAATGAACATGAACTTCAGGGTAAAAATGCCCGTCTGCACTTTCATCGTGAGGGAAAGAACAGACTGATAACTGGACACATCTGATAGCCATTTACTTTAATATGAATGTTTTTGAACCTAAATGCATTTAGCATTATAGCTGTTGCTCAAGGAGAAGGCTATTCTTTGGGCTGTGATGAGCTCAGAAAAAAGATCCAAGGATTTCTCTGGGAACTCCAAGAACTCTGGGCTATTTTTCCCCATTGTCCACTACTTTATTGTCACTTTAGCCTCCTTTATTTCTACTGTGAATCAGAGAAACACATATCTCAGATTTAGAAGGAAAATACCACCCATGCTCCCAGGCCAAGTTCTGAGCTGAGAGAGGCAAGACTCTTGCAAATCAAAACGCACGATTTAGAAGTAGCACAGTGATTCCTATTTCCCTATAGCCAGGAATGGGCTTGATACCATTCTTCTGAATTAAATACCCACCAGAACATAAGCTTTCTGCCGACGAATGACTCCCCCAAAGGAAACAGACACCCAGGAGCTCTCCTAAACTCACAGACCACCCTAAAGTGCCTAAGAGAATGCAGGAGTATAACACAAATTCAGAGGTTCTCAAATGTGCTCCAGGCTCTGGGAATCCATAAATCGTGTCCAGGAATCTGCAAAGTCAACTATACTTTGGTAACAGTACCATGTACTCATGTTCTCACAGGAGTACAGTGGAAAGACTGGATTACACGTGCTATTGCAAGCAAAATCTGGAATCCACCCCGCCTCCCATCAAGCCATTCATAAATAGATTCTTAAAAATTTGAAACAATGCCACTTTTCTTATGAAATTGTTTCTATGTCCTTTACAAAAGCTTTTAGTTTTGGAAATGGTTTAAGACTCATGTAAGAGTTACCAAAACAGGACGGTGAGAATATACTCTTCAGTTTTCTCTCTCAACACTTCATATAACAATGATGTCATTACCAAAACGAAAAATTAACCATTGATATGTAATTCTTCTAACTCAACTACTGAATCCATGCAGATCTCACAAGGTTTTTTTGTTTGATAAATATGTTTGTTGTGATTCAAAATCCAATCCAAGATGCTGCGTTGCATTTTGCCCTATCTCTTGAGTGTTGTCAATGTGTGAAAAGTCATTCTTCCCTCGCCTTATATGACCTTGGCATTTTTAAAGTATAGTGGTTGGATATTTTATAGAATGGCCTTCAACTTGAGTTTGATGTTTTTTCATGTTTGAATTAGAGTTACGAATGTGGATGAAGAATGCCACAGAGGTGACACTGTGCCCTTCCTTGGGAATATGTAATGTCCATGTATTGCTACTACTGATATCAAGCTTGGTACTTAATTAAGATTGTGATCACTAGATTTCCCCATAGTACATTCACTATTTTTCTTTCTATAATCAACAAATGTTTCATCTATGTAAATATTTTCTTTCTCCTTAAACTTTTGCCAACCAATTCCATCACTCTTTGGTCGGTTGCCAGAAGCAAGTATTTCTATGGTGTTCTAAATGTGGTTTTCTATTTCATTTAGCCCATCTACATTTTTAAATAATTCTGCAAATATTGTCCTCTATTTCTCACTTATCAATTTATTCTGTCATTAGTTATATTAGGATAAGTGCATGGACATTCATTTTATTCTTTGGTTATACATGTATTATCTTTGTGTGTTTGCTCAAATTGTTCTATCTTTGACCATTAGGAGTTTTCTTTTTTTATTGCCTCATGTGCCTTTTGAGATTTTGTTACTTTCTGACACCACAAAATGTTCCAGCTTTATTGCTCCAACCTTGGGTCAACCAGTTCTCCAAGGAACTTTTGTTCATTTTAATGGGGAAGTTATTTATAAATCAAGATCTTTGAATTCTGGGTGTGCTCATTGCTTTGAGGGCAAACATTGTTTCCAGACCCTAGAACACAAGGGAAACACACACACACACACACACACACACACTCATGTCTATTATCTATTTGTTAACAAAACATGAGCTCATATAAATACCTACAAATCCAATACAACACCATACAGATCATCTAGAATCTCCCCTTTGCTTATTTTTAACATCTTTTTCCCACAGTAAGAAATCTGTCTCTCATTATGTAACATATACTTACATATTTGTTCAACCCTAATATATGTATACATATAAAGAAATGTCAGGATTGCAATCCTGTATGCTGATGAGAAATCAATACACTAATTAAAGTACAGTATTTGCATAAAATTCTTTTTATCTTTTAGCTTCACAGTATCCAGGAAACATAGTGTCTAAAGTCACTTAGGCTAAGGTCTTCATTCCCCATTCCTTTTGTTATGTCATATATTCATAATACAGTTGGATATGTCATCACAAACTATATTATGTCTTGTTTTCCCCAATGTTTTGGTTAATTTTCTTTATTTATATACAATAAAATCCACTCATTGTGATATACAGTTTCTATGGGTTTTGACAAACGCATAGAACCATAAATCCACCACCATGATATGATACAGAGTAGGTTTTCTGACTCCTGAATTTCCCTCATGCTATCCTTAAATAGTCAAGTCTTACCCCTGTGCCAGTGTGGGCACATTTCCCACCCCTAGAGTTTTTGTTTCTACAAAATATATGCTTCTTTTATTTAATAAAATACATTTGTGTTGTCCCATGAATCAATACTATAATTTGTTGCTTTTAATAGTTCTGCGTTGTCTAAATGTACTGTACTTTAGCCATTTGCCCCTTGGAAGGCATCTGGGTTGCTTCCAGGTTTTGATAATTAAAAATAAAGTTACTATGGACACTCACAATTGAATCTTTGTATAAACATTAGTTTTCATAACCTTCAGGTAAATACCTATGCATGGGATTGCTTGGTCAGATGGCAAATGCAATTTTAACTTTATGGAAAATACAAAACTGTTTCCCAAAATGGATACTCTATTTTGCATTTATATCAGCACTACACAAAAAGTCCAGTTACTTTGCTATCTTGTCAGTCCTTGGCTTTGTCAGGTTGTTTTTAATCCGTTCTGAGAGACAGGTAGCGGAGTTTTGTGGTTTTTAATTTGCATTTTCCAAATGACAAACAACGTTAAGCATCTTTTCACAGGTTTATGTGACATCCATGTACTTTCTTTGATGAAACATCTGTTCAGACACTTTGTTCATTTTTTAACTGGATTTTTTGTTTTCTTTTTGTTAAAATTGATAATTATTTACACATTCTCAATGTAAGTTCTTTTTCAGATAAAATTTGAATGTATTTCTCCAATTTATTACTTGTGTTTAAGAACCTGATCAAATCCAGTGTTTCCATTGATTTTAATTCCCACCTTAGCTGCCATAGCTCCTCACACTCCTCTGCCTCCTTTATTCTTTTATGCCAACCAGAAGCTTTTCCTCCTCCTCTAACATCCCTGTCAGTGCTTCTCCCTGAAGTGTCACCCACAGTGTGAGATACCTCCATGGCCACTGTGGCCACCCACCAAAATCCAATTGTAATTTCCCTACCAGACCCTGCCTCCAGCTAAATCAATTTGTCTCCTAACACCTCTCAGCTGCCTCAAATATATTCAGGGACTCTTCTTCCTATGTGGAAATAATGCTTGCATCCATTTACCCACTAACTAGATAGGAATTGCATTCTAACCTTTCTTTGCATCCTTATTATATATTCCACTGAGAAGGGACCCATCCCAGCCCCAGTATACCCCACACTCACCCCAGTATACCCCAGTATATCCCTCTTACCCCTCTCCTAGTCATCCTGGGTATAACAACAATGGTGGGCATAGGAGTGGCTGGAGTAGGAGTCTCCACCCACCATTTTGCAGTACTGTCCAAAGAAATGGCAGATAGCTTTAGAGAACTCTCAACTCTTCTATCCTTTGTCCACCCTTCAGGACCAAATAGATTCATTGGTGGCAGTTGTCCTTAATAACAGATGAAGACTAGATCCATTAAATGTAGAAAAAGGAGGCATCTCATCTGTGCCTCTCTACAAGAGACCTGCTGCTTTTACCTTGACAAGTCTGGCCTGGTAAGGGATGGCATTAAAAAAAATTAAGAGGTTAAATTACCAAATTTGACCAATACTCCTCCTCATGGAACATAGGCTGGTTTTCTCATTCTACTATCTTTTCTTGAATAGTCCCTTTCCTATTCCCAGTTCTGTTTAAAATTACTGACTTTCCCATTAGGCTGTCCAGTTTTAGCTGTTCATCTTTTTTTTTTTAACAGAAGACCATCAATGCCACTTCTGACTAGAGTCCAAAACACCCTCCTGCTCCACACCATTAGAGTTACTCAATACCAACACTTACTAGAGCCCTTGGCCAACACCAGAGGACTTCCTCTTAACCAAGAAGTAGCTTAAGAGACACCAACACCCCTTCTTTCATCCCACTACCCTTCTTTTTATCAAATAAAAATAGAAGTCATGGATATTAGGAACAACTTGACATAGGCAACACCATCTTTGAAACATATCTTCTATCTTAATCACCCCACGGGCACTCAGATCTAGAGCAATGGTCAGCCTGACCTAAACTGCAGACAGTACTCTGTAATAAGAATTGTTACCTGGGACTGAATCTTGAGAAACACTCCAGTTGGACATGGAACAGTGGCTATCACAAATAATGGTGACGACAACAAGAACCCTTCCCTGAAAATCCCCTTGCAATGGCCAAACCACAAAACTCCCCCACCCCTTCACTCCTTTATAACTTCTCTAGGCTGTGAGTAGAAGATGGACCCCAGCCTTGCTGGGACCCCCCTCTGCAGGATTTTCCCAAATAAACCTGTGTTACAGTTAAGCCACCTCTTCTATTTCTTTCATTCCATCTTTCCTTACTGTGTTTTCATTTTCTTAACCATTTTTTTAACAGATCAAAAGTTTTTAATTTTTATGAAGTCCTATTTATTATTTTTTCTTCTATGACTTGTGCTTTGGTGCTATATTTAAAACTCTTTGGCAAACCCAACATCATACAAATTCTCCTATGTTTTCTTCTAGAAGTTCTATAATTTTGGAGTTTGTGTTTATGATGTACTTCAAATTAATTTTTGCATAAAATGTAGATTAGAACTTAGTCATATTTCTTTTCATTGTAAAAGTAGAAGCATGCTTCTTAAAGCTTATTATATCCAATATGAAAGGAGAAGGCTACTAAATTGGTTTTTTGGTAAAATGGTAAATGTAGTTTTCTAAATAAAAATGTTACTTATATTAGTGGGCAACAGGTAAAATATTGTTAGATTTAAATAGATAATTTTGAAGTACTCATTTTAAATTTCTAGTATGGGGTGACTTCTACCTTCTTCCAAGTTGAAGTAACAGGGACATATATATAATCCCTTGCATATTGAAGTAAAAATTTAAAAAAAGAAAAACATATGAAGCAATGGTTCTAGATGCTGGACACCAGGCAGCACAGGACTGTGATGTTAAGACAGGGGAAACAAAGTGAGTCCTACAGTTGCTTTCTCCTATTTCTAATTCTCAAAAGAGAGAAGGAGAAATCTATGTGAAGCCCAGCCATCTTTCTGAGTAGAGAAAATAGAGCTGGAAGTTCAGGAATACCTAAACAACCAGAGTTCACAGGGATGTGTATGGAGGAAAGAGAACCACGTGGAGACAGGGTATCAGAAATGTGCAGGCAACCCTTCTAGCCTTCCACTGAATATTGATGGATTCATACTGCATTTATAAAAGAAAACTACACAACACTGAGAAAGAACCCCTTTAAAGGAACATTCAAAACAATCCAGGGGGCTCCCACCTCGCCAAGAATATTTTGTGTTCCCATGAGTCAGAGTGAAAAAAAAAAACAAAAGAAACACTGTAATATCTAAGGCAGTGGGTAGGGTCATCTTTGGCACTGGGGCAAAATTAGCTCTATTCTGAAAGTCACATTGGTCCCACCTAACAAAAATGAAGTGCAGTTCAATGGAGTCAAACTATTTACCAACAATTTAACTATATCTCAGGATAAAATTCAAAAATATTGCAAAGTATTTCAGAACATCCAGAACTCAGCAAGGTAAAATTTGCAATGTCTGCATCCAATCAAAAATGACTAGGCATGAAATGAAGCAGAAGAATATGACTCATGTTGAGGATGACCGCATATTTCTCATCAAAAAAAATATTGCAACTTAGAGTTCTATACTGAGAAAAAAATATATTTTAAAATGAAGGTAAAACTAAAGAAATTTTCAGACTTTAAAAAATTGAAAATATTCATTATCGGCAAAACTGCAAAGCAGGAAATGATAAAGTTCTCTCGAGTAAAGGGAAAATAAGTATGAAAATAAGTATGTATGTAGAGGAACAAAGAGCCATAGAAATAGTAAGTATGTGGGTAAATTTAAAATATACTTTTTTGAGATTTTAATATTAGTTTAAATTAAATTTGGTAGCAATATATGATGGGATTTGTAACAAATACAAAGTCAAAATGCATGACATGAATAGGACACTGACTAGAAGAGAGAAATGGATGCAGACAGATTAAGGTTCTCTAATGTACTTGAATTTATATAACTCACTTGAAGGTAGACACACACTATAAATAGTAAAGCAACAGCTGGGATCAGGGAGCTAGTGTATGCATTTTTTATTGTAACTGTAACAAATTACCACAAACTTAGTGATTTAAAATTTATTTTCTTGGGGATGGGGTTGTGGCTCACTGGTAGAGAGCTTGCCTAGCATGTGTGAGGCACTGGGCTCGATTCTCAGAACTGCATATAAATAAATGAATAGAATAATGGCCCACACATTTAAAAATAAACAAATAAATTTATTATCTTAGAACCCTGGAGGGCAGAAATCTGAAATGAATCCTCAGAAACTCATTTCTTCTGGAGGTGCTTCCAGAATTCCATTTCCTTGAATTTCTACTTCCTTAGCCAGTGTCCCTTCCTCCATCTTCAAAGCCAGAAATGTAGCATATCATCTCTTCTCTCACCTTCTGTCTCCCTCTTACATGGTCTCGCCTGTTGCTTCAGACTTATCAAGTCATCTGATGTAATCTCTCCATCTAAAGATGCTCAGCCACATTTGCAAAGTTCATTTTGCCATGAAAGTAACATTCACAGGTAATGAGGGTTAGGATGTGGATATCTTTGGAAGCGATTATGTAGCCTACTACAGCTAATAAACCAACAAAATGAATAAAATTGAATAATAACAAACCCATTAACCCTAAAGAAGGCAGATAGAAGTAAACAGGAAAAAAAAAAAAAAAGAACAGGTGGGGAAAATAGCAGACAATAGCTAGATGGTAGAGACAAACCTAACTATAAAAACAGAGATATGAAAAATTGTGACGTATATGTGTAATAAGAATTGTAATGCATTCCGCAGTCATTTATTTTTTTAAAATTAATTTAAAAAATTTTTAAAAATGAAAAAAGTATTAAGTGTAAACACTCTAATTAAAAGGCAGAATATTTTCAGACTAGATTTTAAAAAGCAAAATGCAATTGCATGTCACTTATAAGTGTTCCTTTTAAATACAAGAACAAATAGTGTCAAAGTAAAAGGATGGAAAAGACAAAACCATGTTAATACTAATCATAAAAAAGCATTATCATTTCATTATGATAAAGGGGAGGGAGTAGAGTCCTTAAAATAATATGATAACTAAATTTTTATATAATTAATATAGGGTTCGAGATATATGAAGCAAAACAAAATCTGATAAAACTAAAAAGAGAAATAGACTAACCCACAATTATAGACAAAGATTTCAATATCCCTGTCTATAATTGTGGATTAGTCTATTATTCAGTATTTGTATTTGATAAAACAAATATTAAATCAAAAAGGATAGAGATACTACTAAACACCTTGTCCTAATTAACATTTAGGAAACACTAACAGCATCAAAATACACATTGTTGATAATAAGTAAAGAACATATACAAAGATATACCACTTTCTGGGGCACAAAATGAATTTCAATAAAATTAGAAGGGTTGAAATCATGTGAATTATTTTATTTGACAATAATAAATTAAATTATAAAATAATTATAGAAAAATATCTGGAGAAATATTTTAAAATATTTGGAAATCAAGTAACACATCTTAAACTAATTTCTTGGTCAAAGAAGAAATCACAAGGGACATTACGAACTATTTTAAATTTCTTAAAAATGAAAAAACTTCATACCAAATTACATATGATTCAGTGATAAGAGACAATAGAGAGTATAGACCTAAAGGGTCCGATTAGGAAAGAAGAAAAGTCTCAAATTAATGACCTAACATTCAACTCCTCCTACTACTACTACAGTAATAATAATAATAATAATAATAGTAATAACAACAACAACAACAATAAATTAAACTTAAACTTAGATGGGAGCATAAACCAAGACACTGAAAACAGAAAAAGTGTAACAGTATATCAATAAACTGAGAATTGATTTTTCAACAAGATTAACAAAGCTGATAAATCTCTAGTCAGACTGATAAAGAAAAAAAAAAAGAGAAAGCCCAAATTTTCATTATCAGAGAAAGAATATCACTATTGATCCTACAAACTTAAAAATATAAGGCCCTATTGAATAATTTTATCTCAATATATTTAGCAAATGATTGTGGAGCACCTGGATTTCCATATGTACATTAAAATGACTTTCCATCTGCACCTGTATTCTATGCTAAAATTGACTAAAAATAGATCATAGACTTAAATATGAAACTTAAAAAGGTAAAATTTGGGGGTGGGGGGATACTAGGAATTGAACTCAGGGGCATTCAACCACTGAGCCACATCCCCAGCCCAATTTTGTATTTTTATTTAAAGACAGGGTCTCACTGAGTTGCTTAGTGCCTCTTTAAGTTGCTGAGGCTGGCTTTGAACTCGGGATCCTCCTGTCTCAGCCTCCTGAGCCGCTGGGATTACAGGCATGCACCACCGCACCCAGACAAAAGGTAAATTTTATCTATATAAATCTTACATTAATTTGAAAATAGAGAAATCAAAAATTCTAATGTGACAAATATTAATAGTTAGAACACACATAAACAACAGTTCTTAGTGGCTTCAAGACTTTTAAAGCGTGTAACTGTCTCCTAAAACCCAGATTACTGAAAACTGCTGACATAGTAAAGTACATTCACATGAACAAATAAACAGTGGGAAGCTTCCTTCTCAGATGGTTCTTTTTAATACGTGTTTTCCCAGGCTTATAAACAACTATAATGTTCTTATCTAATAATTATGATTACCATTTTGGGGAGTGGCTTACATGATTCTCACAAGCATTGCCATATATTATTACATGTAATTCTTATACAACCACCTATGTTATCCTCATTTTGCAAACAAAGAAAATGAGGGTGAAAGATTGATTAATGTGCCCCAGGCCACATAATCACAGAACTGGAACTCAATCCAAGCCCATCTGATTCAAAGACCTGTGCTTGTTCTACTAAGTCCTGGGAGGGTAAAGTAATGGAATAGTGCCTTCAGGGAATGGAAGTTGCTTTTCTGCTAAGTTTGTTCCAAGGGACTAGCTTTCAGAATGGGAAAGGGGACAAGGAGGTAACCGGTAACCATGTGGCACTGAGGCCTAACTGCCTTAGAGCAGCCTGGGAAGGTCCCTTCACTCCATCTGAAGGATGAAGGAGGAAAAGGAGGAGCAAGTTCAGGAGTCTGGGAAACCTTCCCTTTTACCAAGGGTCTGAAGCTGACACAGAATGAATAGGTACACAATGAACAAAGAAAGACTTAGTAAGTATCTTACATGCACAGAAGAGAGAGGGCAGTAGTGCAATGCCTTGGGAAAGCAAACAGACTTCCCCATTCCTAAGACCCTTTGGCATACGTAAGCCAAAATTATTTTCATCATACTTTATCATTATTTCACTTATTCACTCTTTTTCTTATGCACACACAGGGGAGTTTTCCCAGAGGCTACATGATAATGTGATATTGTAGATATTGCAACAATGCAGTTGGCAGAAGCAGATATGAAAATCTATCATTCTTCTATTATGTCTAATTTTGAAGAGGTAAGTGCAAAAGGTTACTCTTCTTGCCAACTTTTTTGTCTTTTGACTCTGGAAAATAATAGTTAATCTTCATAAATTTATTTTATGGAAATGTAAAATGAGTTTATTACTCTTCTAAATGAACTAAAATATTGTTATTTTAAATTTATCAGTTTTAATTTCTAATGCATAAATACCAATGGATCAATCTGACATAAACAAAATTCTTTGGGAGTCAAAAAATCTTAGGAGTGTGGAACTATCCTTAGATGAAAAAAAGTTTAAGATTTACTGTCTCATAGAACCACTTAAAGATGACTGGTTGAAACACACAGAGTGGAAACAAATTAACCAAAGTAACTACTCTATGGAAAAGCTCAGTCTCAAAGCCAGGGTGTCACACTCTAGATGCTTCCATAATATCATTTCATGATATCTCTCCTTTTCACCTTAAGCCCAAGTGAAACTTTCCTCTGTTTCTCCATCACCATCTGCCCAACTGCAGCCAGTTCTCAGGGCATATATATCACTTTTTGTTCTTTTGCAAACAATATCTGATTTGAGTTATAAGCAGAGTCCACAACTTGTCATAAACCATGCTGACCTGTCCCTCCTCAACACAGATGATCTCTCCCTCCTAACCTGGTTCTGAACTACTCATTCTCCTCCAGGAAGCCCATAATCATAAAAAGACTTTGAATTTTCACACCATTTCTAGGGTGACCCTTGTGGAGCATTTCCCTTGCAGCTCTATTTCTAAATTCTGTTTCTCTTCTTTAATGATTCTGCAAGGTCCTGTATTTGCATGAATTGAGCATTTCTATAAATGAACTCTGGAAAGCTTAACCTGTGTCAAGGTGATTTAGAGAGCAGAAGGGGTACCAAGAAAGATGGCACATCCCATTCTGTTAGCTTACAAGCCAAGAATGTGTGTGATTTGGGAAGAAAGGATGCCATTGCTGTGGACACTGGAATCTAATAGACTGGATCTATTGGAGAAGTTTCTTTTGCCTTAAATTGGTGTCTAGGGAAATAAACCTAAAAAGAACCATAAGACAATTCCAAAGACATATTTTTTAAGCTCAAGAATACCTTCCTCTAAGGTACAGATTATTTTGGATACAGAGTCGAATTACTTAACATTTACGATTATCCAATTGGTATCCAGGTGTCTTAGTCAACTTTGTTGCTGCTGTGACTAAAAGGATCTGATCAGAACAATTAGAAGAGGAAAGGTCTTAGTCCATAGAAGGCCAGCTCCATTCCTCAGGGCTTGAGGTGAGGCTCAACATTATGGTGCAAGAGTGTGGTAGAGGGAAGCCGCTCACATGGTGATCAGGAAGCAGAGGGAGAGACTCCAGATATATATATATATGATCCCATAGCCACTCCCCCAATGACTTCCAGCCACACCCCACCTGCCTCTAGTTACTACTCAGTTAATCCCACCAGGAATTAATTCACTGATTAGGTGAAGGCTACAATCCAATCATTTCTCCTCCTTGCATTATTTCACATGTGAGTTTTTGGAGGACACCACATCTAAACCATAACACCGGGAAAACCAATTATTCACCCCAGCAAGCCATTGCCAATTAGGAATTGCATATATTTGCTCCTCCTTAAGATTTGCTCTTTCACTGAGATTGCAGTCTCTTTGTATTTCTTCTAATTTTTTCTTATTTCTCATTGGTCTTTCTTCCATAAATATAAACCTTCCTCAATATTTATTCTCTACTTCCTCCTCCTTTTTTTTCTTCTTTTTTCTTTTAGTATTGGGGATTGAACCCAGGGTCATTTAACCACTGAACCACATCCCCAGCCCTTTTGATATTTTATTTTTGAGACAGGGTCTTGCTAGGTTGCTTAGGGCCTCATTAAGTTGCTAAGGTTGGCTTACGATCCTCCTGCCTCAGCCTCCCACATTGCTGGTATGACAAGCATGTGTCACTTTGCTCGGCTGGGAGAAAATATTTATATCTCCTGTTAATTAGTTGTTTTGCCCAATGTTTAGATGCTTCTTGGAGAATGCATCCCCAGCCAGGTAGTGAAGATGGGCTCATCATTTCAGTCAGGACATAAAAGATTCACCTCCAAACTGCCACAGGGCAAGCTTAGGAAAACATGTCACCAAAGGTCACCTCTGCAGAGAACAGACTTGCTGTGCAAAACAAAGGAAAAGGAAAAAGGAGACTGAGCTCTTGCGCCCCTACTTTCCTGGGGTCAATCTGTCCCTCCCTGCTTCTTGTTTCCCACCAGACTTTCCAAAGATGTTTCACTTAACAAGAAGCACTTATTACTGTGGACATTGAACTGATGAAACAAAACATGGAAAGTCAATGTTTAGGTTTTTTCAAAAAACCATTTCCATATTTAAGTCAACAGTTGGGCAAAAAGAAAAAAGAATTCTTTAAAGGACAGATTGAGCAGCAATTATGCTGTAAACATGAGACATTTCTAGATCCACACAAAATTGCTATGGACACTATCCCAGGGGGGTGTGGCAATGGGGACTAGAACCGCGTGTGGGAATTGAATGACACCATACAGAACTTCCTCCGCTGTGGAGGGTAGCCGTAGGAACCACTGATCCGCCATCTCAATCCACTTTTCATTTATTGTAACAGAATTGGTGAACTGTCCTGAAACCCACTCTCAGAAAAAGACTTGGCAAACAAGGTTAACTTATGTCTTTGTTTTAAACATTTAATAATTAAAAGGCTCTGAGAGTAGCAAGGCTTCCCAGGTGGTCTCTAACAGGCATGTCAAGGGCATTCTGTAGGCAACTGCAAGGCAACTGCTTGAGGACTTTGCCAGATAGCAAAAAAACACTGCTGATGGAAAAATGTGACCCTCAACACATTGGCATGTGATGGCGGTGACTGCCATCTGAGGAGAGGAATTGAGAGGCGAGTGGGGATGAGTGGATTTCTGCAGCCACAACCTGGAGGACTGAGACCCGAAATGGAAATTTAATGTCAGCATCCCTGCCCGCCACCCTCCCCCTTAAAATAAGCTGACATGTACTGAATAAATTCACTTTAAATTCCCTGTGGCACACACCTGTAATCCCAGTGGCTCAGAAGGCTGAGGCAGGAGGATCATGCATTCAAAGCCAGCTTCAGCAGAAGTGAGGCACTAAGCAACTCAGTGAGACCCTGTCTCTAAATGAAACACAAAATAGGGCTGGGGATGTGGCTTAGTAGTCAAGTGCCCCTGAGTTCAATCTCGGTACCCTCCCCCCCAAAAAAATTTAAATAATCTCTTTTTCTCATACTGGAATATGAAAGGTTAAAAAACAAAATGTTTTATAATCCTGACAACAGAGGAAAAAGTAGCTTTCTGTCCCCTCCAAACAAATCACTGCTTCTTTATGCATTTTCCTTAAAAATAGTTCTATGCTTTATTCACAGAGAATTATACATGACTTGAGATTCCAGGGTATTATTTGGGGTGGGAAAAACTGGCAAGTGAAGCATGAAGCGAAGCGCCACATTTTTGCAATTATCTCTCTTTTGCGTCCCTCCTCCTGTGTTCCCCAGTGAAGGGCAGAGCTGAAATGGGGGACTGAGTATCCGAAGAAAGAACTTAGCAGCTCTGCTGGTGGAAATGTGCTGATTTAAAAGGCAGTAAAGAATATCAGTGATAGAGTTCTGTATATTCACTTAATTCTCACAAAAAAAATACAGCTGGGTACTGTTGATTTTAATGCTACTTAAATCTATAAAAATATTTTATTCAAACTATAAATAGTTTTGCTCCAATTAGCTTTGCGGCTAAATCGTGTTATGTCTGTGCATTTTAGAGGATAATTTGGACTTAAAATGGTGACACAGAGAGGACTTCCTCCATCAGGTCATGGGAGAAATTATATATAGGGTCAGGGTTTTCTTCCTCTTCTTTTTTTTTCTTTTTCTTTTTCTTTTTTTCATTTGATTACATGGAAAAACAGATGGAGATTTTAAGAATAAAAAATGTATTCAGTCTTCTTTGCTAAGCTTGAATAAAATTGGTTAAGAATTAAAGAATTTATCAACAAATGAAAATAGCACAGAACACATGTGTTGCTGCTTAATTAAAATCTCAAAAAAAATTAATAAACACCAAATGCAGAGGTCTAGATGGAGTCATGCACTAGCACAAACACACACGCATAGTTGAGTGTGGAGACACAGAAGTGGTTTTCATGTGTGTGTGTTCATTAGTGCCTCAGAAATGTAAGGACCTACATCAGACAATGTTTGTGGCAGTCATGTGTGTAGTTGCCTACATTTAAAATGCAAGTCTGATCCTTGGGGTATTGAAGACTGGGTAGGAAATACCATAGCTCTGTAGCCTTATTTTCAAAGGGATCTTTGCTATTTCTATGGTGCTTTTAGGAACAAAAGTGAGTTTTACCAAGGACTGGAAGCTAGGCTCAGCATCTTGGACCTCTGAAGAGATTAAATGGTGGGAGATGTTTCCAAAAATGGTTTAAAGCCAGGGAATCAAAGAGATAAACAGGAACCACACACAAGTATGAAAGTCAGATGCCAGTCCTTCAGATGAGGGTCAGGAATCATGTTTGAAAGACTGGTACAAATTATAACCGGAGACTAGGCCAAGAATCAGGAACCAAGGAGATTAGATGCAGACAAGAATTGCAGTTCAACGTAGACAAAAGATGGAATATGAATGTAAATGAAAAAATGGAGTACAATTGTCTTGTACTTGTGTGTTTCTATAAGAAAATACCTGAGCTTGGAGGATTTATAAAGAAGAGAAATTTTATTTCTCACAGTTATGGAAGCTGAGAAGTCTAAGTTCAAGGTGGAGGTGGAAGGGCCCCAAAGAGGCAAACTCTCTCTAAAGCCTCCTTTATAAAGGCATTAATTCATACATGCGGGTGGAGTTCTCATGAGTTCTCACTTTCCAGGAGGCCCTGACACTTAACAGTATCACAATGGGGTTGCTTTTCGATAAGGATTTGGAGGGGCATCCAAACCATAGCAGCGATGCCAGAGCGTTGAAGGTAAAGACTGTACAAGAGACAGGGAGGCCATGGAAAGTCCTAGAGGTGCATCAGAGGTCTGAATGCCTCAGGCCAGAAACACAGATGGCTAAAGAACATGTGAGTCTGTATCCTGGGGGTGGAGTCTTAGCTGAGGCAGCTCCTGTAATAGGGGCAAAGCCCCACCCACTTAACAAGCCCTGACAAGTTGTGAATTTCTGTTCTGTTGCTGATGGTGGTTTACTAAGCTTCTGTAATTTTTCTTTATTTTTTGCTGCATAGGGGATTGATCCCCGGGACTTGTGCATGCTAAGCATGGGCTCTACCACTGAACTATATCCCCAGCCCTTTAGTAATGTTTTGAAACCCCCAAGAGAAAAATGACAACAAAATATCTACCCAAATGGGCATGACAACCTTAAATTTTTCTACTTTTTCTTTATGTTAGAGTTAATATATCAGCACATTCTAAAATGCAAATTGAGCCCGACATGGTGGCTTGGGCTGATGATCCCAGTGACCAGGGAGGCTGAGACAGGAGAATCACATTCACATGTTCGAGGCCAGCTTCAGCAACTTAGCAAGACCCTCTCTCAAAATAAATATAAATACATAAATAAATAGGATAGGGAATGTAGTTCAGTGATAAAGTGCCCTTGGGTTCAATCCCAAGTACCTAAAGGGGGGAAAAAAGCACAAATCCAAATTGGCTGCTAAAATCATTTAAAAGCAATGTAAGTCATCCTGAAAGATGTCTTGAAGGAAGCAGAAGTATTGCACTGCACATCTGTGGAAAGCAATGCTCCCTAGTAACCCTCCTTCACTGTCTCTTTTCCTTCAGGAATTCCCATCCTTGGGGCAGGTCCTCACCTCCCTCCCGACCTGCTTCTCCTTGTTCTTCCCCCCTCCACCCCCCCCCCACTCCTCCACCTTCCTTCCTTCTGCCTCGGCTTCTGCTCTCGGCCTTTTCTCCTGTAGCACAATTTGGACTTCCTCCTTTTCCTGTCCTCTCCATCTATTCCCTTTCCTTTTGCAGCACAAACTTCAGGTAACTAATAGGGCAAAGTGTGTCTTCTCTTTAAAAGATAAGAGAATGGAAGGATTTTAGGTACAGATGTTCCTCAAGTTACAATGGGGTGACTTCCCAATAAGCCCATCTCAAGTTGGCAATACTGTTAAGTCAAAGTGCGGTTGGTGCACCTCACCTAGTGAACACTCTCGCTTAGCAACACAGTACCCTGGGAAGCACTGGTCGTTTCCCCAGGTGATCATGCGGCAGATTGGGAGATGAGAGGTAGCTGTCGCTGTCCTGCATGCAAATGCATGCCATTAATATGCCAGGAAAAGATCAAAATTCAACACACAAGTTCTACTGAATGAGTATTGCTTTCACATCTTGAAGTCAAAAAAAATCTTCAGTTGAACCATCATAAGTCAGGGGTTGCTTGTATTTAAAATTTATTTTTTCACTGTCACATAAGGAATTCAAATCATCGCTTTGAGTTCCTTGCTCAGCAGCATAAAAAGTTAAGTCAAGCTTTTTCAATTTAGATTCTAGGGAAGAGTGGAAAGAAAACTGGACCCAGTTGGTACTCCACAACTGGAGTGCCAGCCCAGCCACGGAACTGATTGATGTGTACCTCAGCAAGACTGGAACTTCTCGGAGATTTGTGTCATCTGAGGATGTGGACCCAGACGGTGGGAGTTTTGGCCAGAGCTGGCACTTGGGTAAAGCATCATAGATTTCTTTCCTGTGGATTTAAAGTCATTTGGTGAAAATATTCTTTTAACAGGAAGGTATGAAAACAAGGTTCTAAAATGTTGTCCTTACTTGTGAAATTATTATGCCCTCTAAGGAAAACAGCATTGGCAATATCTAATGACTTGAGGCAAGTCATGCTCACAGCATGAGAACTTTATTTGGGGAGGATCATAGCCTTGATCTAGTAGTAGATCTTAGATTCTTAGGAAAGGAACTAAGTGACATAAGAGGCTTTGCCTTTGTGGTGATGGGGATAGATCAGATAATTTTGCCCTCCTTTCCATTCCCAGGAGACTCCAAGGAAGAGAAACAAGAGACCAATAAATTAATAAAATGATCCTGAAAAGTTGTAAACATAACTAGTCCTCACAGATTAACAGCCTAAAGTCACGTCACTAGGGGAGACCAAAAAACCCTGCAAGCCATGAAAAACATTAAAAGAGGGTCCCAGCCTGATAGCGTCACCATTAGGAAGCCTGATAGAGACAGATGCAAATCTTCTCAGAAATATTGCACCTTCATCTTGGAGAATTAAATCTGATCAAGACTCCAGATTAACAACTACTTTGTAGAAATTCCAGAAGACAGAAGTATGGAAAACGTCAGACAAACACTCTCATCAGGATACAGTCACAGACTGGGAAACTAGACAACATGCTTTCTTCAAAAACAATTGCAAAGAAAATAAAATCACACAGATGAAGGAAGAATTCGCACGTTAAAACTTGAGAAGCATATCAACCATTTGCAATTTGGATCTTATTTGGTTATTGCCTCAGCAAAATCCAAGTCCAAACCCCTGTGTATCAACCAAAGATAATTGGCAATGTGAAAAAAAAAAGCATCATAGAGTACCAATCACTTTTTATATTTATCATCTCTTAAGATGTTCACAGTCTGTGTGGCATTGGTGACCCCATTTGACAGGTGATGATAATTAAAGAGATTATGTAATATGTTTGACATCACACACTTAGAAATTGGCCAAACCTATATCAAAACACAGATTTTTTTTTTTACATGAAAGCAATGAAATTTTAGTTTGTGAAATCTGATGATGCAAATTCTCTCCAAGAACCTACCAAGGGAGACAATCAAATACATTCGATGTCCATGAGACCCAACAGCTTCAGGAGCCACCAGATTTTTCTGTTGTATATTAGTTATCAAAATTAATTCCCATCTATGAATTGTATTGGCATGGGGGTCAACATTTCTCCAAATTCAGTTTTCTTTTGTATAAATCGTTACACGGATGGGACCGCCAACAGAGAGTCAATGTGTTGGGTCAGTACTTTTCAAAATGTGCTTGCATAAGAATCACTGCAGTGGGGTGGGGAGACTTGTTAGAATGTGACTCATGAGGCTCTGATCCCTGACATGCAGTGTTCTGGAGTTCAGGTCCAGAAGACTCTGATGCAAATGGCCCACAGCCCACATAATAAAAGGTGTTGCTTTTGTGCACAGCCCCAGAAATTGAGTTTTTCTGAAATTCTCAGAAGGGCCCATTTATTTCATGAAGTGCTTTGCAGTTGAACAGAGAGATAAATATCTATTCGTGACCTCCCTTAAGCCAGCCTTGCCATGGTCCTAGAAATCAGGCAATTCCATTGAAAACATTCTTTCTCTGGGAGGCCATTTTTCCTTTAGAGAAAGCATTAAACTTTCATGTGCTTGTGAAATTATTTATGCAGTGTGAGGGGACCATTTTGGAGTGCAGGAAATTCTTTAAGCAGATCTAGTGGCAGGGGCGGGGGTGCAGTCCAATGAAGAAAAAAGGAGAGGCACAGAAAGGAAAGAGAAGAAAAAAAAATACTAAGGATAAAGTTTACTTCATGGCTCAGCCTGGGCTCAGGTTCACCTGTGATGATTTAAAACTATGAACTCCCTGATCCTGCAACTCCAAAGATTCTCATGTCCTTGGTCTGGTCTGGGCGCAGCCTAAGGCACTGGGAGTCTTAAAAAACTTTCAAGATGGTTCTAATGTGCAGCCAAGGTTGAGAACCACTGCTCACAGTTTTGTCCCTGCTAGCCCTGAAGAGCAAAAAAAGATGTGAGGTTTGTTTGGGAATATACGCTGCAGTTTTAACACTGAACATCCTGTGAGGGTGGAAGTGACTAGAAAACCTTATTTTCATCTTGCTGTGTCCTCCTAGGGCATGGGAAGTATTGATCTGATCAATATGTAGGGTTTTCAAAAGAATAGCATTTTCGTCCTGCACTTGGGTTTCTGATGGCAAAGCTGCAAATTCAGTATATCTAGATATCAGAGAAATGACTGCAAGCCCTCTGGTGTTTAATGTGCATGTAAAAGTTTACGGTTTATTGAAATGTGAACTCGCAAGGGTCTCCTACCCCACAAATGGAGTCTTTAACGGCATGTGGACCAGCCGATTGCAATACAGCGGGCAGCTCTCTTTTGTCTTTGTGCTGTGGGAATTGGGTTTGTGAGTTTTCATGATTTCCACGTACGTAAAATCTCAGCCATAATGTTGCATTTCCATTAAATTAGTGGATTACAGTTGTGTGTTCTGGCATGACTTCCAGCACTGGTCCCCACACTGTTGATGTCTTGCTGTTTGACACTGACCTATAAAATGTGTTATAATGATCTAAAATAAGGGAAAGGAATGAAAAATAAAACCAGCCACAAAGGCATTTTGAAATGAGGTAAGATTTGGAATGGCTTTGGCACGTGTAGCATTCTATAAAGTTAAGTCCAGGATTCAGCCTTTCTTTCGTTTAAGATCCTTGCAAATAAAACACAAATATTGGCGTGATAAAAGATGGAGATGGCGAGTCTGTAGCAAAAAGTAGTCCTACAGAAAGAACCAGGAGCTTATTTGCTCATGGATCACCTTGCACATGCTGCCGCCAGCTGCAGGAGATCACCAAAGTTCTCCAGGCAGTCTTCCCCACGATCGTGTAGTTATTTATATAAAGATGTCTAGAAGAGCACTCAGGACCCACCGCAATAAAACACCTAATTTCCACATGTTTGGCAATCCTTTTATGGCCAAAAATAATATCATCAACATTCTTCCAAGGAATAAGCTTACACAAGCCAAATTCAAAAATAAAATGAAACATCCTAACCACCACCTCCTACCAAACCAGACCCCAGGGCCACCTGCTGCGAGGATGCCTATTTCAAGTCCAAGAAACATCTCCCAGAGTTGTGTATCCCACAAACTTTCCTTGTTGCTGTGTAAGCGAGAGGCTGGTTGGAGCAGTGGTCAAGAATGCAGCTCTGGAGTCGAGTGAAGCTGGGTTTGAGTCTCAGCTCGGTTTTTACTAGCTATGTGACTAAGCAAGGTGCTTATCCACTCCAAAAATCAGTTTGCTCAGTTCTCAAGTGGGGGGTGATAATACCGACTACCGCTGTCAAGGCCAAGTGAAACAGGGACGTGAAGCACCTAGTCATGGGCACCGTGGGCTCACACCTCCATAAGTGGCAGCGCTGGTGGTGGTCATGTTATCATGGAGTTAGCTTTGGCATCTAGTGGGTGTTGGATGTAGGGGACAAGGAAAATTAAAGATGACTTTCAAATAGTTGCTAGTTAGCTGGTTCTTCCCTTTTTTATGTCATTGTTTTCATTGTCACAATTCTCTTTGGGGTTTATTTGATGCTTTTAATCAGAATTTTAATAATAATTTTTCTGGCACTGGGTCCTTTTCTGCATTTTACTAGTGACCTAATTTCCATTTCTCAGTAAACCCTCAATAAGAGAGGCACTACATCTGTCTTTCTGTCCATCTGTCTGTCTGTCTGTCTGTCTCTCTCTCTCTCTCTCTCTCTCTCTTACACACACACACACACACACACACACACACCCCTACAGAGCTATTGGGTTAAATTTTTTTTAATGTTGTCACTTTTTTATGTAAATTTTATTTTTATTTATATTGGGTTAAATTTTAGCTAAGTGAGATCCCTGTAACTTCACATCCCCCAAGAAAAGGCTAGAGGTTAATGCTGGGATAGTGGAAGGTGGGGCAGTTCTGTCTTTTTATTTCTCTACTATCTTGCACTTAATATGTAATCATGTGATTGATAAATATTTATGACAGTGAATTAATGCATTAGCTCTGCCCTGTTAGGAACTAATAAACAATGAAGTGAACTATTGATCTTGCCCTGAATAACCAATTCATTAAAAAGTCATTCACATTTGTACTGAAAATGCTGGCCTCGTGGGTGTCTGGAATATTTGGCACTTCCTAGGTGATTTACCTTTGCAAATTCTATCACCAGAATGTTGGTTGCAAACTTCATAATAAATAGAGTGGACAGTTGAGAACATTTTTTGGCTGCCCAGACTTTGGGGCCCCTTCTCATATTTGGGAAATCTTCCACTGTGTGGTTCTTAGATGGAAATCAAGTGTCATTCTTAGGACCTCTGGACACCCTTATTCTTCCAGACCCCTGAAAAGCAGGACCCAAACATGACTCCACAGATGATCACCACATCATCACCACCTGGAGTAAGTATTACCCAAGGAGCAAGGACATTTGACAACACCTTCCCAAATCAGGGGGAAGCATTGACTTCCTATCTCTGATCCCTAGAGACATGAAAGTCAGAGTCCAGTGGTTTGGCAGGTTCTGTCACTAGTGCTTTGATTGCCACCTCTGTTCTGCTGGTCTCATTAGGCTTCTGCCCATTTCCTAATCCAGAATTTTGGTTGAATCTGTAATCTACTATAAATTCCTTCCCTGTTTAAGTTACCAGAGTTGGTGTGTATTATTTTTAATCAAGAACCCTGACAACCACAGTGAGGGTGGGTAGAGATTTGTCAAAGATGAATAAGGGCATAGGGTCCTTTTAAATCAATCTTTCAAAATCAATTAGTTATTACCCTCCTATTTAATAACCCTAGTCAGAGTTCCCTGATTACTGGGTTCCCTGTTAGTGTTGGTTGAACAACCACCAGCCAACAAAAATGATGGCTGTTCATTTTTAGAATTCACCACCCATCGGATGCCTCGCACAGAGTGGGCGTGCAATAAATATTATTGTTGAATGAATGAAGAAAATTCAATAGTTGAAACTGAGAATTCACTGAATGAGCTTGACACCAGATTGGCTATGCAATAGAAGAGTGGACTGAAAGAGAGTATAAAATTTCCAGGCTGCAGCAGCTGCAAAGAAATATAAGTTTGTGGTTTATGTCCCCATGAAACTTACAATCTAGCTAAGAAGAGGAGACTTCCATCCAAGAAACAATTTGAGAACAATAAAAGCCAGAATTACATATAAATAAGGGGCAAATGTGGAAAAGCGATGGAAGAATGTACGTATTGTGTGTGTTTGACATTCCTCTTTTGGTGTTTGTCAAATTATCCCTCATTTGCCAAGAATAAAGATGTGGGCAAGAAATGATCCAGAACAGAATACCCATGTTCTCATTATATTAGTTTTGAATGATGTCAGCTGAAGCATTCATCGTCTGGGATCTGTGTAGAGACAGAGCCGTAATACCAGGTTTGTTTGAGGCAAAATTGTGATTAAGTTCAGAAATAGTTATTGTGTTCTCAAATTAGAGAAGATGAGGGACTAGAAGCCCTGTTCAGTCATATCTCTGATCCCAGTCAACCTCTGTAGAAGTCACTGAGTCACACGAAGACCTCTTCTCTCCCTCTATGTACCAGACATACTCAAGGTAGAATAATTTAAGGAGGATTTCATACAGAAACTATATTTCAAATGGCGTTGGCAAATCAGAAACAACAGTGAAATACTCTGGGGCTGTTACCTCCTCAGGAGTCAAGGGGAGGGATTAATGAACAAATCTTGAAGGGATAAAGTCAAGCAGAAAAGTCTCCAAAGAGCATCTGTTGGGATTCAGCACTCCTGAGAAAACCCTGCTGAAAAGAGAGCCTAGAAAATAGTCACCCTGACTTCATTGTCCTCCATAACTTATTGCATAAATAAACCTAGTTGGAAGTCTAAGGGCAAGAAAAGATCCTAGCATCATCCATTTGGATTTGCCTCCAGAGACCAGAAAGCAGCGTGTGAGAGGGTGGTGAGTTAATTTGGAGGTGGGAAAAGAACATGATCTAGCACACTGTAGAATAGTGAATTTCAAACTCATATGCACCTTACCTCATTTGGGGGATATGTGATGATTTTTCTAGGGGTGTGTATACGGCAAGGATAGCTTTAAGAAAATCAGATTCTAGATCTTCCAGTTGCATCTGTATTCATCCCTAACAGCGATCTGCCTGAGAAAGTACAGACTCTCAGGCTACTTGAAGATTTTGTGTCAGTCAGCCTTCTGTTACTGTAATGAATACCTGAGATGATTAACTTACAAAGAAAAAGGGTTTATTTTGGTTCATGGTTTTGGAGGTTCCATGATTGAATGGCCCCACTCCTTTCGGGTCTATGGTAAGGAAGCTCATCATGGTAGCAGTACATCTGGAGCAAAGGCCTTATCTCATTGATGGAAAGTAAAAATCAAGGAAAGGAAAAGACCTGAGCCTCACAATTCTGGTCAAAAGCACACTCCTAATGACCAATGACCAGAAGACCTCCCACACTAACTTCCTTCCTACAGTTCCTTTTTACAAATGCCTTTATTTGCCCTTCTTGAAAAAGGTATATTTTATCTATCTGGAAAGAAAGATTCCCTTTTCACCTATACTGATGTATTATGTTCAAGTATAAACGCTTTTTAAGATTTTTTTTCGTTGTCAATGGACTTTTATTTTATCTACTTATATGTGGTTCTGAGAATCGAACCCAGGGCCTCACACGTGCTAGGCAAGCGCTCTACCACTGAGCCACAACCCCAGCCCAAGTATAAACACTTTTGAAGTGACAAACTATAGCATCCCCAGCCCAAATGTGCTAGGGCAGTGTGATAGGTTGCTGAGAGACCAAGGAAAACATGCAGAGATGGGGGGAAGCGGGGTGAGACATGAAGCTTATTGGAAAATGCTTATGGGAAAAGTCTAATGATGGCGGGCTGGACGGGAAAGTTTGCCAGAGTCCAGTAATGATGGCTGGACAGGAACACTCTATTCCTCATGGTATTTCACCAAGTACTGCCTCCTCTCCCTCATAATGCTACCCCAAAAAAGAATGCCTCCTTCCCAGCATGGCATTGTGTCCAGAGGCAGCTAACTGGACAAGGGGCCCATTGCCTTTCCATCGAGTGCCACACCAGGTACCATGGGGAGGAGGAATTTAAAAATTAGGCTACAGGCACAGTGACATCATCAGCATGAGTTGGCTTTGTTCCTTGTATGACGAGCATCCCAAAGAGCGTCTGTCCTGGTGTATGCACAAAAACTCAGCTTTTTACAGAAAATGCCAACTTGCTCTCATTGGAAAGAAAGTCAGTGTCTTTCTGGTTGATGGAGGCCTTCCTGGCCCAGGCCTGCTCCTTTGTTCCCTTGACTTGGCTGTGTTCCTGGGAATTAAAAGGCCACTTCAGGGATAGGGTACCTTACTGTCCTCCTTTTCTATGTTTAATTCAAAACATTGGTGTCTGTGAACGCTCTTTCATCAAAATGTGTAATGTATTTTATTTATAGTGATCGTGTACTAACAAATTGTCTACGGTTACTCAAACCAGAAGATGCATTTAATATTGAGAGCAGTGATTCCCTTCAGATTATAATAACTTGGAGAGATCTAAAGATATTCCAGTGCCAAAACTGGCCGCCCCCACCAGACTGATTAAATTAGAATCTCGAGGAGAAGGATCTATACTTGGCAATTTTTAATTCTCCCTAGGTAATTTTAAATATACAGCCAGAATTAAGCAACACTGAATCAGACTCAGAATTTCCATTTGTCACAGAAAATTAAAATCTTTTAATGTTTTTGTGTGCCTAGTTTGTTCACAAAAAATATTATGGGGTGGTCAACAGACATTAAATCTAAAATTATATCACATTAGAATTCCTATGGAAGAAGTAAAACAAAAATACGGAAATAAACCAGTTCCAGAAACGAAAGAAGTAATGTAAAACTTCCAACCCTATAGAACTTTTTTTTTAAAAAAAAAATGGGTAATGTTGATTCAGTCATTTTCATACTGTGAGTGGCTTTCAGAGGATCATGATTTGATAATACAGCTTAAAAAAAAGCTGCATAAAATATAAACAAAAATTCTCCTAGAGGTTATCAAAGATCTACTAAGGCAACCGTGAATTGATGGAGCAGGATCCCAGGAGAATGAAGAAACGTGAGTTCACATTCACTAAAGCAAATTTCCTGCCAAGGCATTTGCTGATTACAGCCCTGGACAAGAGGTGGAAAACTCAAGGACAGCAACATGGTGGAGAGGAGAGGGCAGTCGTATGGGCTGGGGACAAAAATTATACCTGGGGCTGCTAAGGCATCTAGGATTAAGGAACCAAGATCTTGGAGACAGGAAATTAAAAAAATAATAAGTCCAATATTTAGTGGGTTTTTTTTTCATAAAGGGATTTACAAAATATTAATCTGTTCAGATGAAAAGGGGTATATAACCAAGCAACACATTTCTGAAAAGCAGAGTGGTACTCCTAGCAGTTTAGAGGACTGAAGAAATTTATAAACAATCTCCAAATTAGAGGAACCTGGTAAGCTTCCCAGATTCTCAATGAAACTGAAACAAATCTATAATCTAGGAGCAAAGGGAAAGAAGAATTGACCAAATCTCTCAAAACTGGGACTCAGACTCAAGTCAGTTAAGTGACTGATTGAATTAAAGTGATCATCTACCCAAATACCTATCAAAAGATTAAAAAATATTCCTCACAGGAGGAATGTGACATCATCCAGAACCTCTATACTTCTTCAAACATAGTCTTCCATTCATTGAAAAGTTGCTAAGCATTCTGGGAAAACTATAGGGACATAAATAGACCAATTGGTGATGGGGTTAGGGAGGAGGGAGAGTTGAATGGAAGTGGCACTGAAGATTTTTAGGGCAGTAAAACTATTTTGTATGAAGCCATAATAGTAGATACATGTCATGACACATTTGTCAAACCCATAAAATGAATGACACCAACACTATAGACTTTGTGTGATAATGATATATCAATGAAAATCCATTGATTATAATATGTGTATAATTCTGGTGAAGGATATTAATAGAAAGTTTTTTATATATGGAGAGAGAGAGAATATGAGAGATCTCTGTTCTTTTTGTTCAATTTCACTGTGGCCCTAAAAATTCTCTTTATAAATTGAGGAATGCTAGGAATGCCACTCTGCTTTTAAAATTTTGTTAGCATACCAAGAAATGGGACCAAGGTGAAGGGACACTACAGATGCCCTAAATTGTTGCAGTATTAGAAATAAACTTTTAAATGTTTGTGGTTGACATGTTTAAGAAAATAGATAGGAAGGTGAAGATTTTCAGTAGGAAATCAAAATACATTTTTGAAATATCTAAAGAAAGTCATGGAAATAAAAATATCAATGATTTGAATAAAAAACTCAATAGAAGTCTTTGATAACAGATAGGACATGTAAAAGATAGTGAGCTGAGTGGGGCATCATGGCACATGCCTGTAATCCCTATTCCTCTGGAGGCTGAGGCAGGAGGATCACAAGTTCAAGGTCAGTCTGGGCAACTTAATGAGAACCTGTCTCAAAACAAGACTCCATTGTCATTCCTTATGGAAACACATTATTATTTTTTACAAATGAATTTCATGATTGCTTGTTTTTGTTTCTATAAGGAATGACCATTGGGTTTTAATTGGAATCACTGTATAGCACTTTGGGTAGTATAGCCATTTTGACAATATCAATTTTGCCTATCCAAGATCATGGGAGATTTTTCCATCATCTAAGGTCTTCTTCAATTTCCATATGCAGCAAAATGAAAATAAACCCCTATCTCTCACCATGCACAAAACTCAACTCAAAGTGGATCAATGATCTGAGAATTAGTCCAGAGATCCTGTGCCTAATAGAGAAAAAAGTAGGCCCAAATCTTCATCATGTAGGATTAGGCCCCAACTTCCTTAACAAAATCCCTAAAGCTCAAAAAATAAAATCAAGAAAAGGGAAGGACTCAAACTAAAAAGCTTCTTCTCAGCAAAAGAAAAAAATCAATGGAGTAAACAGAGAGCCTACATTTTGGAAGAGAATTTTTGCCACACACACATCAGTTAGAACATAATCTCCAGGATATATAAAGAATTAAAAAAAAACTTAACACCATAAAAACAAACAACCCAATCAATAAATGGGCTAAGGAGCTGAACAGATACTTCTCAGAAGAAGATATACATTTGATCAACAAATATATGAAAAAATGTTCAACATCTCTAGTAATTAAAGAAATGCAAATCAAAATTACTCTAAGATTTCATCTCATTCCAGTCAGAATGGCAGTTATCAAGAATATAAGCAACAATAAATGTTGTTGAGGATTTAGGGGAAAAGGCACACTCATACATTGCTGTAAGTGGGACAATTGGTGCAACCAATCTGGAAAGCAGTATGGAGATTCCTTGGAAAACTTGGAATGGAATCACTATTTGACCCAGCTAACCCATTCCTCAGTCTATACCCAAAGGACTTAAAATCTGCATACTATAGTAACACAATTACATCAATGTTCATAGCAGCTCAATTCACAATAGCTATACTGTGGAAGCAACCTAGATGCCCTTCAATAGATGAATGGATAAAGAAACTGTGGTATATATACCCAATGGAATATTACTCAACATTAAAAGAGAATAAAATTATGGCATTTGCAGGTAAATGGGTGGAGTTGAGGAATATCATGCTAAGCTAAGTAAGCCAATACCAAAAAAACAAATTTTTGAATGCTCTCTCTGAGGATGCTGATCCATAACAGGGAGGTGGGAGGCATGGGGAAAAATAGAGAAACTTTGATTCGGCAAAGGGGAGGGAGGGGAGGGAGCGTGTATGGGGGCAGGAAAGATGGTGGAATGAGATGGACAGCATTACCCTAGGTACATGTATAACTGCACATACGGTGCAACGCTACAATATACACAACCATAGAAATGTAAAGTTGTGCTGTAATTGTGTACAAGGAATCAAAATGCATTCTGCTGTCATATATACCCAATAAAAATAAAGTAATTAATTAAAAATATATGTAGAATTAAAATACATTGAAAAGTAAGACAAAAGGCAGGAGGAAAATGAATGAAGTATTCTAGTTTCTGTCAAGAAGTGGATAAGTATACTGACTTATATTAAGACTGTAACAAATCAAAAATATATGCTATATGCCAATCAAAAATAAGTAATAGGCTGGGCACAGTGGTGCACACCTGTAATCCCAGCGGCCCAGAAGGCTGGGGCAGGAGGATCATGAGTTCAAAGCCAGCCTCAGCAATGGGGAGGTACTTAGCAACTCAGGGAGACCCTGTCTCCAAATAAAATACAAAATAGGGCCAGGGATGTGGCTCAGTCGTTGAGTGCCCCTGAGTTCAACCCCCCATACCCCCCAAAAAATAGTAATAGATGAGTGAAAAGAAGGTCAATAGAGTAGAGGAAGGAGAATAGGGGAAGGGAGGAGAAAAGGGAAGAAGGGGTGAGAACAGGGACTGAAATGGAGTAGATAAAATTCCACACACGTATGATTTTTTGTCAAAATGAGCCCAACTTCTATGTATAACTATAATATTCTAATAAAAAAAAGATATGCTATAATCTCTGGGGTAATCACTAAAGGATAATAAAAATATATGATTAATAATATAATATCAAAAATATAATAAAACAAATGAAAAATCAAGAATATTTGATTAATATAATAGAAAGTGATGAAAGATAGAAGGGAACATAAACAATAAATAAATACCAAGTAAAAACCTAAGTGTGTGAAAAATGACACTAAATGTAAATGAATTAAATCTTCAAAACCAAAAACAAAAGTGATAAGACTACATGTTTTGGGAAAGTGTATTTTGCTTACAAGATCCTTCCTTAGATATAAGGCCACAGTGTAAATGAAAGTGTAAATGAGAGAATGTAAAATATAAAATGATAACAAGATCAACAGAAACCTGGTGTCACATTGATATCATAGTGCTTGTCTTCATCAGCTTTTTCGCTGCTGTGACCGAAAGACCTGACAAGAACAATTACAGGAGAAAAAGTTTATGTGGGGACTCATGGTTTCAGAGTCTCAGTCCATAGAAGGCTGACTCCTTTCCTTAGGGCTCTAGGTGAGGCAGAACATCATGGTGGAAAAGTGTAGAGAAGCAGCTGAGAGCACGGCTCCAGGAAGCAGAGAGACTCCACTTGTTAGATACAAAGCCCAAAGGCAATCACTCCCCCAGGGACCCACCTCCTCTGATGTGTGAGGGGTAAAGATTTGCTTTTTAGTTTGAGTCCAACAACTGATAAATCTATCAACAACAAACCAATTATGATTAAAGATCTAAATTAACAAATAGACATACACAGATCAATGCTCTTGAAAAATGACAGAATTCACATTGTTTTCAAGTACGCATGGAATATATACCCCTATTAACTACATGTGACTATAAAGTGAATCTCAACCCATTTAAAGGAATTAAAATTACTCAGAATATATTCTTTGAAAGTAAGCTAAACCTCAATAATATACAGTAGGACTGGGGAGTATCTCAGTGGCAAAGCAGTTCCCTGGCATGTGCAAGGTCCTGGGTTTGAACCCTATTGGAAAAACACCACAACCACCACCAAAAAATAATCATCTAAGTATTTAAGGTAGACACCAATAACAAAAAATAATTATCCGAGAAATAGATTAAGTTTTTTTTGCAAATTAAGAGCATATTGTCAAGAACTCAAAGAACTCATCTAACTAGATGATAATAAAAATATGGTATTATCCTCTCTCTAAATCAAATATGTCAACATTACATACATGAAGTTGTAGAACGCACCTAACACAGTGCCAAGAGGGCGATTATGGCTTTATATACAAATATTAAGAAAGAAGAAAGAAGAATCAGTGCTGTATGTAACACAGAGATTAAAGAAAGAACAAATAAAATCCAAGAAACTTATAGGAAGGCACATGTAGTGAAAAAAAAAAGAAGAAATTAATAATACTGAGAACAAATACATGACAGAGTTAACAAGACAATTGTTTAATGAAACTAATAAAAATTAATGATCCGCTGACAAGAAAAAAGTAAGAATTGACACATTGTCAAATCAGGAATCTTTTAAAAAGAACATTGCTACCAATTTTTTAGACATTAAGAAAGATAGTAGAAGGACTTCCGCTTTGAGTGCCACAGGTTAGAGCCCAGAAGCCTCTACCTTCATTCCCACCACAAGGAAAAAGCTGAGCAAACTAAGAATCAGTTCCTTTCCTCAGATTCATCCGAAAAGTGGGATCATAAAGTCAACCGACTCTCAAATTTAGAGACAGGTGAATACAGAAAATTACACCAGAGACAAGCTCACCTTAAATAGAAGATGCTCATAGTATAAGTTATAGAAAGAGTCAAGTGAAACTGTTAATAAATCACTAAAGGGGTGAACTAGCTTGAGAACGGAAATCTCCTGAGGTCCGATGTTAGGGGAGTCCCCCAGTTTTATGGGATTTACCTACAGAAACCACACTTGGCTCTCACTGAGGAAAATCTCTTCCTATATTAGACAAAAAGGGAGAAAAGGTAACTATTTTGAAATATGTTACTAATGTGCTATTGATCATAGGATAAAGATAAACTGAATAAATGGCAGCAAAGTTAAAAGGGAAAGAATTGGGATCACTCTGATTAAAAGTACTTGCAGCCACCTGTGAATCAGTACAGTGGTATTTTAGGGTGGCCTTGGATTAACTGTAAGTTTATACAGTAAGCTCTACTGCAGTCTTAATAATTTTTAAAAATTATTATAATGGATACTGCTAAGAACAGAGACTTAAAATGCTTAATTAAAACCAGAGAAAGAAGAAAATAGGAAGGGAAAAAAGGAAAGAACAAAGCAATAAATAAAAAATAAAACATAGTAGTCATTGGACAAACAATTTCAGTAATAATTTTATTTTTATTTATTTTTTATTTATATATAACAGCAGATAGCATTATAATTCGTATTGCACATATAGAGCACAATTTTTCATCTCTCTGGTTGTATACATAGTATACTCACATAAATTCGTGTCTTTATACATGTACTTTGGATAATAATGATCATCACATTCCACCATCATTAATTACCCCATGCCCCCTCCCTTCCCCTCCAAGCCCTCTGCCCTATCTAGAGTTCGTCTAATCCTCCCATGCTCCCTCTCCTTATCCCACTATGAGTCAGCCTCCTTATATCAAAGGAAACATTCAACATTTGGTTTTTTGGGGAATGGCTAACTTCACTTAGCATTATATATACACAATAGAATATGACTCAGCAATAAAAGAGAATAAAATCATGGCATATGCAAGTAAATGGATGGAGTTAGAGAAGATAATGCTCAGTAATAATTTTAAATGTGAGCGCTCTAATATACTAATTAAAAGGCAGAGATTGCCAGCATGAATTTAAAAAAAAAACTGTTTTGATTCAATTCTATTTTACCCATAGCAATTCCACCTTAGATATGAAAGACAGGTTAAAAATGACATACTATGCCCAACACTTCAACATATTGGCACAGAAGCTAACTTCCTGAACAAGACTCCTCAAGCACAAGAAATAAAATTTACATATCAACAAACAGAATGGCATCTAACTAAAAAGCTTCTTCACACAAAACAATCAGGAGCATAAAGGGAGAACCTACAGAATGGGAGAAAATTTTTGCCACCTGCACTTCAGATAGGGAGTTCGTTTCCAGGGAATACAAAAAATTCAAAAAGCTTAACACCAAATAATGGTTCCCTTTAAGGCAAGTATGTCTTAGAATGAGCAAAAAGGGGACTTCTTATACTGTTTGTCTGTTTGCTGGTCACATGGATGTGTTAACTATGAAAACCATTGGGATGTACACTTTGTGTTCTTTTTTGTTGTTGTTGTTGGTATTGTAGGTTGAACCCGGGGATGGGCTACTATCTTCAGCCCTTTTATTTTTTATTTTGAGACAGGACTATACTAAGTTGCTGAGGCTGGTCTCAGACTTTGTGATCTTCCTGCCTCAGTCTCCAGAGTTGGAATTATAGATGTGCACAACCATGCCTGGCCATTTTTAAATTTTATACTTAACAGGAAGTTTACTTTTAAAAGATCACTGGTATTTTAATGTTATTGGAACCTTCAAAAGAATGAAGTGATAGTTTTATTTTTAAATACTATGTACTTAAAACACACTGGAAAATGATATCCTTTTCAACCATTTACAGGTTTAATTAAAAATTAGATATTAACAAAACCTTATAAGAGAGTAGTACATCAATTTTTATTGAAAGATTTTATAGGAATGACAGTGATAATTTTAAAGTTTCATCTCTCGCCCAGGTTAGAGGTGACATCTGAGAAATAACTTAGATGATGACTACTGTTCTGTGTGCAACTCAGTAAAGAAAGCAGAGGTGTACTTAAGTGATACATCAGTAAGGGATTGCGGACCTGTACTTATTTCTGAACATGGATCTCCATTTGGCCAAATATTAGAGTATATCTATGAAGCTGGTAATATAAGTACATAAAATTCTGTGGCTAATGAAAAGTTTTAGTTAATTTCCTGATTGCACATCCCATCAGCAGGGCTCTGGCTTGTCAATCATCTCCCCTATAGAGCAGTGGGTCAAGTGTATGCATAGCCTCTCTAGGGTCAGCAGTGTTTTTTCTCCCTTCCCCTCCAACACATTGGCAACAGAAAGGAAGCAATGGTAATAAGAGGTGAGAGAATCAGCCTTTGCTCCAATCATTTCTTGCTGTCTTGAAATGTTTTCTTGGTAGACAGATGAGGCAATGTCTTCAGTCCCAACGTTGAGTATGTTTGGAGGGAGTGTTAGTTACTTGTTCTGATCCCTCTGCTTCTAGAACTTTCCAAGTCTGGCTTTTGGATCATATCATTCTGTTTCTTCTCTCTTCTTGTGCTTGATATGTTCCAGAGACTTGCTGCATATAATATGGTACAATTGCTCACCAGTTTTCTATCAGCGTTTATATACTAACCACCTCTTCAGAGTCTCTTCATCTTCCTCTCACTCATCTCTCTCCCCTACTTTTGGCTTTGTTCACTGCGTCCTTCTTCTATGCATCTCATACACTCTGCATCCTATCAGTTCTCTTTTGCTTTAACCATAGACCAACTGTTATTCTTCCCCAAGTTTCTTCCTCATCTCTATTAACCCCTTGAATACTAAACTTTGTTTTCACTCTTTCTGAAAGAACCGACCGATCTCAGAAACATCACTGCCATCCCAACCATTTACTACGTAAATCCATACTGTTTCCCTCCTGGCCCATAATTCTACAGAAAAGTTGTCCATGACATCTTAATGGGCAAATCCAGTACCCTACTTTAATCTTCGCCTTCTTGACTCACCTGTATCATTTTCCCTCTTTCCTCTAGACTGCATTTTTTTTCTATTATATAACATCAATCACTTAGTTCTCTGTCTCATTGCTTCTTCTGTCTTCTCTTTGCTCTGTCGCATTTCTTCCTCTTGTCACCTATCCATGTAAAAGAGGGTGCTCCTTTGAACACAGTGAAAAGGATGTCTCTTTTTACACCCCAACTCTCACTGCCCACATCTCATTCATTCCTGTGACATTAGACTTACATAAATGAACTCCAGGTATTATGTTGCCAATGAGACCTGAAGCCCCAACAGGGTGCTCTTGGGTAATATCTATGGCCATCTAAATCACGTATCTATATATTTGTTCTACAAGAGGTTTAGGTAGTGTTTGGGAACTTATGTTTTCAATTTTAAGGAACCCCTTAAAACTAACTAACTTTTCACATTTTAAAAGTGATGATCATGGTGACATTAAAGCTTCATCTCTCTTCTCTCTTTGGCTCTCACAAAAACATCTGCAGGGACCGTTTTCCCTGGTCACCCTAGCTCTTTAACCAAAGGCTTTGTCCCTCTGGACGAAGTGTCCATGCCCATGAGACCCGTCAGAAAGAAACAGTGCTTCTCCAGCCGTGTGTGAATCAGCAGCCACAAGTTTGCATTTTGGAAATAGTTTGGGCAGCTGGGGAAATTATCCTGAGGTAGTTGAGACGGTTATCTCTAAGTGGAAAGAAGGAGTAATGTGAGGGTAAGGTGGGGCAGAATGAAATCAGTAGAGGGATAGCAATTAGGCTAACTAAACAGCAGCATGGGAAAGGTTAGAAACACATATTCTGCTGAAACTGAATGTCATGTAGAGCCAGAAAATTCTTGGGAAACCACATAAGCCAAACCTCTCATTTCATAGATAAGGGGCCCAGAGAGGTTGTTATTTAGTCCCAGTTACACGAGTAAATCAAAGGCAAAAACACAACAGCACTGCACAGATCCAGTTCTTTGGCTTCCATTGCCCCGTCCGTCTGCTCAGGGTTCGCTGCTGTGTCTTCTCTGTCGGGCATCTTTGGCCCTCGGACTCCTTAAAAGCATTATAAACTAAATAGTGAGCGACGTGTACACGTTACATCAACAATGGCAGCAGCTTCTGGGGACTTATCCACATTATATGTGGACTCTCTTCAGTCAGAATCTTAGAACATCCTCTTCTGTGCGTCAGTGGACATGTTGACTCAGCTTCCTGCGTCGTGCTTCCTTGACCTTTTTCTCTACTTCCTTTACTTTCACACTGAGTCCACTCCCAGGGTCATAGACCAGCTATTGTCACTGCCAGGAATTGTTATTTTAGTCCCTCTGGACTCCTGTGTGACACGGTACCATAAACTGGTCAGCGGATGAACAACAGAAATTTATTTCTCACGGTTCTGTAAACTGGGAGCCCAAGACAAAGGCGCCAGGAGATTCCACGTCTGGTGAGGTCCCACATTCTGGTTCACAGATGGCTCCTTGCAGCTGGTTTTTCACGTGGTAGACAGGGGTAAATTGCTCTCTGAGGCTTCTTTTTTAAGGACAAAAATCCCCTTAACAGGAGGGGTGCCCTAGTGACCTAAACATCTCCCAAAGACCTCCATTTTTAGTGCCACCACATTGGTGCGTGGGTTTCCAACATACGAATTTCAGGGGAACACATACTAATTATAGCCAATCCTATTGGTAAAACTTCCCTCTACAGTTTCGACCTCTAATTCTTCTACCTCTCACACTCTGACTACATCTGTTCCATTAAATTTTCCAACACATCACACCTCCCTGCCTTCCCAAACTTCTCTTTGGGCTTCAATTTTCTCATCCAACTTGGACCACATACTCAACAATTGCAACTGCGTCTTTGGTAGAGCCTTTACGACCCTCACCCCCATCATTCCTTAACCCCACCACATCCATTTCCTCTGCTACTGACATGCTGACTTCAGTTGAGGAAAACAACACTGGAACTCTGGGCTCTCCGTGCATATTTATCATTTCTCCCCCTCTGTGGCTCTGGGAACCCCTCATCTGTTGCTCTATTCTCCGCTTTTCCTTATTTCCCATATATCAGCTATATCAGAGTTCTCAAATCACTTTCTCCGCCTGACTCAACCAAAGGACCCAATCTCCTAGAACATCAAACAAGAGCCGGGAGATATAAAATCCTTCAACTGCCCCTCTCACCTCCAAAGAAATGCACCTTCCCCCAACTTCCCCCACTTTAACCCTCTCTGAAACCTAAGGCAGTATTTTCAAATCCCTTTCACCCCATCCTCTTTTCCTACTAATTGCACAGAAACATTAAAACTAACCATTTGAAAAATAATCATAATATCACACTGAGAGAAGCTGAGCCTCCCTATTTTCCTCTTTGCATTTGTCAGTTAAATGTCTTACTTAATTCACTCTCATACACACACTTATACGCATTTAAGAAGTCTCTACTAAGTCAGTAAAGATTATATCTTTATTTAGTAATCGATTATCTTAGTAGAACTCAGGGGAAAATAAACATTTGTGCTTGTCTGGTTTCGGCCATCATGTTTCTGTTGACTCCTTAGGCAGTTGGTACTCATTCCACCAGAACAAAAAAGCCAGTGTCAGCCGTGAACAACACCTAGTTAACCTGCTGACATCATTTCAAGTGGGAATTTTTCAAAATCCCAATCTTTTTAATTTCCAGAATTTCTAAATCAGCAAGTCACCTTTGGGCCTATAAAAAAACACTTCTGATACCGATGAGCTCCAGGTAGATTTCCCAGAATTTATTTGAACTCAGCAGCCATGACATGCATGATGTTTTCCCCCATAAACACCATTTCTACTGGGAGAAATCACGTAGTCATCTGTAGATCAGAAAAAATGAACACTGCGCTTCACTCAGGAAGGCTGAGAAGAGTACAAAGGTATAACAGCTCCAGATAAATCTCAGCATGTGTCCCTCCCTATCAAATAAACCTAAATATCCGTTTCAGTGCTTCTTGACTTACCTCTAGGTTGCCAATAAACAAAAACCCCAGAGATTAGGAGACAGAAATCTAATGTACTTTGAACTTCAGCTAAATCTCAGCATTTTGGGTTTAGCTGTTTTCAGTCCCCAGGCTAATGGTCATCGCAATGTTCTGTCCTCCCTGTGTTTGGAGAAGACACACTCAGACTGCCTAAGCCATCCCTAGGCAGTTGATCCTGACCTTGGAGACCCTTAATCCTCAGAGAGGGATGCAATGGAAAGAATAAGGACATTTATTATCCTGCTTTATCATGTCTGGTTCATGACCTACTTATTACATTTGGCACATGACATGGTATCCACAGCTGTACTTCTTTCCTGAATTAGTTTGGAGCTAATAGATGATGGCCCCTGAGCAAGGCTGGGCCAGTCCCCATGAATGGTGCCTTTTTTTGCAAAGTTATTTTGCCCTGTGTCAGAAAGAACTTTACATAACTCATTACTTTTCTTTATTGAGTCTAAATAAAGTGGCATGTCATCTGATAGTTTATGAAGTAATGCACACATGCTCTTAATATGGCAAGCAATGGCCCAAGGCTTAGGGGAACTTAAACATTCAATCTCTGTCTTGAGGTCCTTCACACCAAAAAGGAAAGAATAGGGAGAAAGTTATTTTCAGGGGGAGTTTATAGCTTAACTATTTCAGGTAGGGTCTAGGGAGTGTGTGTGTGTGTGTGTGTGTGTATGTGTGTGTGTGTGTGAGATCTTTTAAAAGAACTCTAAGTTGAAAGTTCAACCAAGTTCAGGAGCGTTTATGAATATTTATTAAGAAGGGCATTTTGAAGAGTTTAAGACAGAACAGGAAACTTTCCTTCTGTACTTGCTGTCAGTGTTTCCACGGACGTTGCTGTGGCCCTGAGCACCTCAGTAGAGCGGATTTCAGCACAAGAAATGCCACAAATTAAATGTGGCTCCAGTGGTTTGGGATCTGGACCCAAAAAGTTATCTTTATTAATGCATTCAGGGAAAAGGTCTTATTTTCATGACATTGTTTCCTTAATGATAAAGGCAGGGAAAACCCTGAACAAAAACACTCCAAAGAAATCTCAGGCTTTTGGCAGTCAGGCTAATTTCCCGGTGTGTTTGGTACCAAGCAGGAGCTGGCATCATCCAGCTCGCCCCCTCCTGGGTTAGAGAAGCAGCCCCCGCCCCCTTTCCCCAGGCCTCTCTTTGCTTACCCTGACATTTTCTTGGCTTCAGCTGAAATTTTGACACATAAATCCCACTTGTCAAATGATATTGTAAAGCAAGTATCCAAGTGTCAGCACATGGTCTGCTAGTCTGGGGACTAGAGAATAGGCCCAGGAACACCTCTATGGAGGCTTTCATCTGCCTCCAGCCATCTGCAAGCAATTTGAAACGAGTTTCCAATGCAGCTAGGTTATTTGGCCGGGTAACACAGCACAGCCAAAAGAAAGGGCCAGAGTCATCAAAACCTGTTAACTCATAATGAGTAGATAAAACTGTATATTTTTTAAAAAATCTTCCTCCGACCAATCCATGAGCATTCAGTCAGATAGTCTGAAATCTCTTTTCACTTACAAAACCCATCAAACTGCTCTGGCCCATTAAGACATCACGTGTGCAGCCCCCTTACCTCTACCCCAGGCCATCTGTAGAGTCACTAATGACCGAGACCCTGATAGGACTTTTGGCATCTGAATCCAGATGCTCCCCTTTCACTTAGGGATAAAGCAGAGACTCAAACACAAGATTTGGAAAGTCTCTTGTAAAGAAGTGGGTACCTTCTTCATCTGTAAAAACCTGTAGCGTATCTGCGATTATTCTTTATTCTTTGACTCACAGAGATTTCTGCGGAGATTTTCATTTGGCTCGCAAGAATAGTGCAAAGTTCATGGGTAGCAGCAAAGAGAAAAATCAAGGAAAGGAGAATGGGGAGGGATGATACCAAGTCCCTTTCAGGTCTTTGCCCAGCCAAAGTCAACCTCACTGAATATCAGTTTGCTCATTGTAAAGTGGGGACACTCGTAGCTAACTCACAAAATTTCTAATGTTAAATGACCCAATTTGGCTAAGCTGTGCTCTTTCTTTTAGCAGTAAAGAACAAGCATACAAAGTTACAAAGAGGTGTTCATGGTTGTTGTTTTTAATTTTGAGACAGGGGCTCACTAAGTTGCTTAGGGCCTCACTATGTTGGTAAGACTGGCCTCAAACTTGCAATCCTCCTGCCTCAGCCTCCCAAGTTGCTGAGGTTACAAGCATGCACCCACCATAGCTGACTTTAGGTAGTTTTACTGTACACTAAGGAAGCTCTAGCTTCAAGTCCCCTCACTTGCATTTCTATCACCTGGAAAGGGGCCCTACAGTGCATTTGCAAGTTTATATTCTTAAAAAAGCAAATGAGTGTTGGATGTCATCAATTCCAAAAGTCTATCCTATACAATAAAGCTTGAACTAACCTGATACAAACTTGTTCCAAATTTGAAATAATTCTCAATATTTATAGAGCAATACAATTAACAAGTTTAAAGGGAAAACATGCACTAAATAAGTGAATAAGTGTTGCCAGAGGAAATATTAAATTTGCTTTCCTCTCTCAATGAAAGAAATGATAAAACTAAAGCAGTCCATTATGAAGAGGTGATCAAAGAGTATAAAGACAAAAAAAGTAAGAAAAAAATATTTTTTGTAAATGGGTCATGAAGTTAATTAATTAAAATGTTCTATGATTTTAGGGAGTTTTGTAATGTGATAATTGTAATGTTTTCAAATTTTGCAATTTGTTGTGATGGCCTATGTCATTGTAAAATAATATTCACTTCCATCTCACAGTTTGCATTCTTTCTCTCAAAAAGAATCCCCAAAATTATATAGCCTCAGACCCCAGAAAAACTAGAGTTACCTCTGAGACCAAGGAAAAAAAGGAGTTGTTTGTAAACAAAGAAATCATAAATTTCTATGATTTCAAGCAGGCTGGGCAAGTCTTTGGGCAAATTTATACTAGTTTATTTTTGGAAACCCCTTATTCTTTGTTACAGTTTGTTTTCTGCTACTATAACAAAATGCCTGAGGCCAGGCAATTTATAAAGAATTGAGGTTTATTTGACTGGGGGCTTAGAAGTCCAAGAGCATGGTACTGGCATCAGCTTGGCATCTGGTAAGAGTCTTATGCTGCATCACAACATGGCAGAGGTCATGATATGGCAAGAAAGAGCAAGTGTGCTAGCTCAGCCTCTCTTCCTCTTCTTATAAAGCCACTAGCGCTATCAGGGGAACCGAACCACATGACCTCATCTAACTCTAAGTACCTCTCCAGGGCTCCACTTCCAAATACCATCAACATGTGAATTTGAGGAGGAAGTTTCCAACACATGTGTTTTTAGTGGACATGTTCACCTGCTCCTCACTTCAGTGTCACTCATGAGTGCCCAAGGGTCACTACTGTTACTGCAGCTGGCATCTTCTTCTCTGCCTATGTCTCAGTCAATACTCGTGCAAATTCAACCTCCAGGATCTTGCTGTCCTTCAGGAGAAAGACGGGCATTCGTATTTTCCTAGGGGATGATGAATTAACTGATCAACCATCACACTGTGCAAGGAACCTCAGAACCTGCTCTTAGGGAGTTTCCAAAAACTTAGCAATAAGATTCCCAGCACCCGTGGAGCGGGGGAGACCATTTCTGCCTCCCTGAGTCCCGGTGGCTGTCAGTTGGAGGATGTCACCTCCTGCAGTAGGAACAGAGGACTATTTAAGGCCACAGCTGCCTGCCTTGACTATCGTTCAGACCTTCTCACCAACCATCTCCAGGATGTCTGGATACTGGAGTCATCCAGAGGGCAGCCTACGGGCTGAGGTCTCCAACATTCTGTAGGCCTCCCACTCTGCTCCCAGGCGTGGAATGAAGACATCCTCCACCCACATCCCTACTTCCCTCAGCAGCCCCGTCCCCACGTGGGTAGTGCTCTCACCTCCCAACCTTGTCCCTTCATGGTCACTTACCAGAACCTTCCCAGGGGCCTGCTCAGTTTGACCTCCAGCCATCTTTTCAGCCTCATCCTGGCTCCAGAACCCATCTGTTCTGATGATCCCCAAACCTGGTCTCCGGGCAAAGTCACTTGGAAGCGAGCCCACAGGACTGCCCCTTGGGCCCACTGTGGGCACACAACAGAGTGGAGACTTCTGGGGGCGGCGGGCAGGGAAAACCTGACAGGCCCTCTGGTGAGTTCTTCCTTTCTCAGCCCTATTTCTTATTCTCAGACGATCTTCCCACTTGTCTATTCTGCTTGAACTGTTTGACTTGCCTCCCTATTCCTTGGCCCTCCTTCCATAAACCTGCAATCTACCATCCTCCCCGAAAGATACCCTTTTCCTCCATTTAAATACTCAGATATTCCTTCAGCAAGTCCCCATCATCACACATCTTCTTGTTCTTCGACGCTGGGGGTGGAACCCAGGGCCTCACACATGCTGGGCAAGTGGTCTTCCACTGAGCCCCACCCGCAGTCCATCATTCACCTTGACTTCATTCAGCAAGAACCATCGTTGTTCATCTTGACTGTGACAGCCCTTGGGCCAGCATCTGGCCTGAGTTCACATAGACTATTTTCCATACACCAGCCAAACTCTACAAAATGCAAATCCAAGTACACTATTTGGAGCCCATCTCTGGCTCTACATGGTTCAACTTCCCTGTCTCTGGGTCCTCTTTGGCACCTTCCATGTAGTCACACTGTGTTCCTCCAGGTGTACTGTGCTCCTCAGTTCTTGGAACATTCCATGACATTTCCTGCCCCATGACTTTTGCACATGCTGTTCTCCCAATGATTGTGGTCTGAAAAGGAGACTAAGCATATTGTTCAATCCAGGGAAGCCTAGGTGACCAAATAAGCCCCACCCCCCAAAAAAAAAACATTTTAGAACATATTTGGAAATTTATTTCTTATAAATTATTAAGTATTAAAACAATCTTATAAAGTATTTATGATCTTTTAAAGTATTTATAATCTTATAAAGTATTAAAATAGTTATTGTAGGAGAAAAAGATGACAAAGTGTTGGTCTTCCTACTTTATCTGAAGGTCGTGTCTGGGTAAGTACTTATTTTTGGACACACACGGGGGGGAAGGGGTGGGAAAAGGGCACCATCGTGCTGTCCAAAGCTCATGGCAGTGATTCTCAGCAGAATCGTGCAGAGGCCTTGTTACAACACAGATGGCCAGGCCCAGCCCCAGAGGTTCTCGTCCGGCATGTCTGGATGGACGTGAGAATCTACATGTTTAGCAGTTTCCCAGGTGCTGCTGGCCTTGATCTTCCAGTATTTACAACTGTGAATACAAAACAGAGTCACCTGCAGAGCTCTTAGAAATACATTTTTCTGGGATCACCTTGGAACAATTAAATAGGAATCTCTGGGGACGGGGCCAGGTACTTATATTTAAGTTTCCAGGTGATTTTATTATGCAGCCAGTGTTGAAATCCACTAGTTCAGGATTCGCAGTCTTAACCCAGCCAAAAATTTCCCTCTTCCTAAAACATTCTCTGCCCTTAGCTAGTGAACTTATTGCCGGTCCTCAAGTGCCACTTTCTTCCTTGTTAGTCCTAATCTGTGTCACTTTCCTTTGGAAAATGTCAATGGCAGCAGTAGGTTATTGATGTGATTGTGTTGACGGTGTCATTTTTAATTTTCTTTTTTTTTTTAAGTTGTAGTTAGACACAATTCTTTTATTTTATTTATTTATTTTTATGCGGTGCTGAGGATGGAACCCAGTGTCTCACACGTGCTGGGCAAGAGCTCTATCACTGAGCCACAGCCCCAGCCTGGCACTGTCTATTTTTAAGGCTCTAAGCTCCGTGGCTCTGGGCTCATTGCTGAAACTGCAGAGTCTAAAAAAAGTCCCTGGCTGCACAGCTTTTCAGCCTTTCAATATAATATTTGTCAAGTGAATAAACCATAAACTATATAGTTGTCAGCATTTATCTCCTTTTTTTTTCTTTTTCTTTCTTTCTTTTTTTTGGTACCAGGGGCTCTCAACCACTGAGTCACATCCCCAGTGCCCTTCCCCCACACTTTTTTTTTTTTTTAATTTTGAGACAGGGTCTCACTATGTTCTATAGGGCCTCACTAATTTGCTGAGGCTGGCTTTGAACTTGTGATCCTCCTGCCTCAGCCTCCCAAGCTGCTGGGATTACAAGTGTATACCACGGCTCCTGGCTCTTATCTCCTTTTATCTTGTGAAACTGACTCTATGAAGCATATTGAAAGAGCTTTGTGACTTTGCTGGCAGCTCAGTATTTGCATCCACATCATGCCACAGGGCTGCAGACATGCAGGGACCCATATCATAGAAAAGAAAAATTCTACCCATTGCATGGGATCCTTCCTTCTTTCCATAAGCCCATCACCCAGGGAAAACCACAAGCCCAGATCTGCCCAGTTTGAATAAGGAGCTCAAATTGATCTGATTTGTAGAGTGCTCCAACACCAAGGTGAAATATTCATCATTGTGGTAGGGAAGGGGAGGGATCTCTACTGAAGAGGCACTTGCAATAAAAGAAAGATGTTGTAAATTCCATGAGAATAAAAATAGCACATTGAGAGGCTTGAGGCCAAAGAATAAGCCAATACCAAAAGCAAAGGTGATATTAAAGATATGTTCAAAATTAGATACTTAAAAATGACTAAAGATAGTCAGGCACAGTGACCCATGCCTGTAATCCCAGCTGCTCAGGAGGGTGAGGCAGGAGAATTGTGAGTTCAAAGCCAGCCTCAGCAAAGGGGAGGCACAAAGCAACTCAGTGAGACCCTGTCTCTAAATAAAATACAAAATAGGGCTGGGGGTGTGGCTCAGTGGTGGAGGGCCCTGAGTTCAATCCCTGGTACCCTTCCCTCCCCACCAAAGATTAAAAACAAAGAAATTTAAAAAGAAAGAGAAAAATCTTAACAAAAGAAATTTAAATATGAAATTCATATATATATATATATATATATATATATATATATATATATATATATAACCAAATATGTGACTACCTGTATCAAAAACTAAAATAATTGATAACAGAAATCAAAGAAAATCCAAATAAATCAAGATATTACTGAGTGGAGCACTCATTTTTTTTTATATGTCAATTGTCTCTCAAATTGATGTATAGATTCAAGACATACCAACCAAATTTCTAGTAGGCTACTATTGTAGAAGTTGACAAGAGAAATTATTACAGTATAGAAATTAATAACCAGAAAAGCAAGGTATAACCAAAATAGTTCTGAAAAAAAAGTTGTAAGACTAGGATTACCTGATTTCAAACTTACTAGAAATATATAATTAAGACAGTATGGTATGGATAAAATATTAGGAATATCATAAATATTGAAACAAAATAAAGATTTTAAAAATAGATTTTCTCATATATGGTCAATTGCGTTTTGCAATAGGGTTCAAGTAAATTCAATATAGAAAGGATATTCTCTTTAGTATATGGTATTCCAATGCTATATATTGGTATATCATTTTACATCCCTGTGTAAATAAATGAATTATGACTTCTAATCTCTACCACTTACAAATATTATCTAAAAAGTAGATCATACACCTAATGTCAAGTCTACTTGTATAGAATTACTGAAACAAATCTGGTAGAAAATTTTTCATAGTGGGATAAGCAAAGACTCTTATGTAGGACACAAAATGTATGAATCATTGGTAAAATTGCTTATGTGAACTTTATAAAATGAAAAACTTTTGTTTTTCCAAAAACTGTTAAAAAATAAATAAATAAACTTGGAGAAAACATTTGCAAAGCAAATGTGATATAGAATTATATCTATCTGATACAGAACTGGTGTTCAGAACAAATAAATAACTCAAAATTCAGACAATTCAACTTAAAAATACTAACTTGGGAAAATAGTTTGAACAGATTCTTCATCAAAGAGGATATACAGATGGCAAATAAATACATGAAACAATGCTTAATATTATTAGCCTTTAGAGAACTATAAGCTACAATCACTTTGAGATTTCACTATACAACTACTATTATGGAAACAAACAATAAGTAAAAAAATAAAAATAAGATACAAACCAACCAAAACTGACAATAATAAGTGCTGACGTCAATGTGTAGAGCAACTGGAACTCCCATGTGTTGCTGGTAGGAAACAAACTGATACAAATTTTTTTAGAAAGTAATTTGATAGTTTCTGACAAAGTCAAAAACACACTTCAAATAAAAGTTAGCAATTCCACTCCAAGTTCTTTATCTAAAAGAAATAAAAATCTATGTCCATATAAATGTTTGTGGTGACTTTATTCAAAATCATGTCCAGTGTCCAAATGTTTTTAATTGATTTCAAAAATATGTAGTACATTCATACAGTACCACCCATGGATGAAAACAGTCTGCTGATTTGCCCAGCATGGGTTCAATTGTACCATGGAACTAAATGAGGGAGACTGGACTCAAAAGCTACTTGATGTATGTATTCCATTTGGGTGACATTCTGGGCAAGACTACTCCACAGGGACAGAAGACAGGTGAAGGGTTGCTGGGGACTGAGGCACTAGAGAAAGGAATCGAATAGAAGAGAGTCTGAGGAAATTTAAGGGGGTGATGGAAATGCTCTGTTAGCTGGATTGCACCCGGCCTCGGTGGCTGTACACAATCATCAAAACTTGTAGAACTCCACAAGGATGGGTTTTGCCACAGGTAAAGTGTACCTCAGTAAAAGCACTTTAAAATCATAGGCATAATCAAATGGAGAAAATAAAACAACTTTTGAATTCAATTCCTTTCATTCACACGAACTCTCTGGGACATAGTGCAGGGACAAAAAGAACTGAAATGAAATTTTAATACGAAATGTAAGATACACAAAAAATAATTTCGCGATTAAATGTCAATCTTACAGCAAGTACTAAAAATACTATATTTAAGATTTGAACTAAAAGAGATAATGATATAAAATTTTATAAGCAGGTTTAAAATCTTGTTATATGAATTATAGTTGTCATGGAAGTGAATCCCATAATTCGCATACAATCTAGCATTGGTCTAGCTAAAGCAGCTAGAAATAACAACATCTTAATGGAAACAAACAATGTTAGTGTTCAGGTATTGTTTGCTATGCATCTATTTTTTTAAAAAATGCAAAATATTATGACTGTACAGTAATAGCTAATTCCAAGTATAGGACAAGGAAATTAAAAGGGACAGTGTAGTGTAAGAAAACAGCATCGCTCATATACTCAAGGACTGTGTTGAAGAAGCACCGGAGCCCTCCTGATGTGCCTCTCACGAACCAAATTTAGAATCTTTGAAGTCAAAAAGAACAATGTTGGCCATCAATGGTAATACACTTAATGTTTTTTTAAAAAAATAGGTTCATAATATTAGTAGAGAAGAAATAAGACAGAACACAAAATTTCTTTGTAGTAGAATTTCAGCTAACAAATGAAGTTAGTAATAGAATAATAGAATAACCACTTTGCTATTCCCAACTGTGTCATGAAGGATCATGGTAACAACAACAAAACATGGTGGACCTGTTCTGCATTAAAAGGAATGCAATAGCTCTTACAGTCGAACAACAAACAATTCGAGGCATTGATGTTGAGTCCTACACCCAATCAATCAATCAATCAATCATCAAACAAAAGACATTCAAGAAACAATTGGGGAGATTTTAACCTGGCTTCCGTGTAAAATGAGGTCACAGACATGAATTTGGGAACATAGGGAAGTGGTGCTGTTGTTATACCCTTAGGCTTAGGAAATTCATGATAAGACGCTAGAGTGGAGGTGTCAGAGCGTCAACTCATTTGCAAATGGTTCAGCAAAAACACTTAAGTCCATAAACAAATAAGAGAGACCCAGAGAAAATAAGGTGCAATGTGAAAAATTGATGAATCTGGATGTAAGGCATATGTTTTATTTTTTATTGTGCTGGCCTTTATCTTTTATGTTAATATGGAAAGTTTAAAAAGGTGGTAGGAAAAACAATTAACTGTCTGACCTGATTAGAGTGAAACGGGGCCTGAGAGATATATTGATGCCACATTGACCAATGCATTCTCCATGGTGGCTGGAGAAAGAGGTTAGCTGCTGAGGTTGCTGACCTGTGGGGACTTCAGGGCTGCTGGGAAAACCAGAAGCACTCATTTCCCGGCTGAAGGTTCCAACGCCCAAGGCCAAGAGTACAGACTGCATTTTTCTCAACTGAGAATCTGGAAGACTCATGCAATACTGAAACATTTTGAACGGTCTGAGAGGAGGCAGTGGGCCAAAAAGTTATTAATTTTAATTCTAGCTAAACCACTGGCAAAAATGGGTGTCTCCCCTCAAATTCCTTGGGAATGGATGGAAAATCCAGGCTTCCTTGGAAACCTGCAACAGGGTGTCAGGGGGATTACTTTGGGAAGTCACATTCATGCCATTAATTAGCTTAACAAATAACCATTTATCATCACTCATGTTTACCTAATCATTAGCATCACATCTAATCAAATTTAAGTGCACAAGGAGACAAAGACTTGGTACAAAATTCCTTTGCTTTTTATTATTTTGACAAGCATTTGGAAAACCATGGTTGTTTTTTTTTTCTTTTGCTAGATGTTTTATGGAGAATTAGATGTTCTTCAAAAAATATTGCGGGGACAGACTGCCACGGCTGGACAGAGGGATGAAAACAGCAAGTGTTCCAATTAAACGAACAAAGAAAGTTCTAGAAGTCATGCATGTACTAAGAAGCTGTCTTAATCAAAGGACTTTCTAATTGTAAGAGTATGCTTTTAATATTTAATTTTAATGAAATTCAAGCCAGACTTTTTGTTGCTCAATCTTTTGTAACCAGGTGCCAAAAATCTGGCCAAATGTATGGATGCAGATTCCTCTTCTGTGAACCGCCCCAGAACTTTGATGTTCATGCCCAGTAGAAGGAATCTAGGTTGATTACTCTCTTCCAGAAGACCATCCCTTTCTTGGTAAAGAACATTCTTCCTGACTTCTCCAGCTTGGAAGGACACCATAAACTTGGCTTTCCAAACCTTCTTATTAAAAGTCCCCCTCCCCATCCCACTTTTTAAAATTCTGGTCAATCTTAAGACTCACTAAGATTCTCACAGAACAAAGTAATTAACTTTTGCACTTTTTTTTTCCCTGAAACAAAAACCTTTAGTTTTTAAGATAACCAGAATTTACTATATATTGGCATTATTGGCTTATTATTATTCCCTTTAAAAAGGAACAAAACTAAAATTCTTCCTTTGATACTAGATTTCATAATTTGAAAAATGAATTTGCTTTCTGGGATCTCTTCTGACACTCTTTCACAACGTCTTGCCTGTTGTTGTTCTTCAGGCTCACTTGTATAATTTAAAATTTTAACTAAGATTCTTATGAAAATGCATGTAAATACCTCAGTGCATAACATTTTTTAACGAGTTACTACATATAGCACCCGTTCGTGCTAGCTCTCGGTGCAAACATCTTGTCTTAATTCAGCTGTTTCAGACTTGCACTCTCCTGATTAACTTCTGAATCCCTGCTGACACTGTCCTAGAAGGGTAAAAAAAAAAAATTGATCACACTGATGTCATTCCAGACAAGACAAGCACAGGATTTAAAGTGCTTGTTTGGTATGTGGAGTGGAATTTAAGACATCCTACATATAAAATTCTTACACAGCAATGGGGAAGTCAGTCATGGACCCAGGCAATAGGGAAACATGTTTGTTTTGTGATACTTGTGCAAGGTAAATTTCATTATTCCCTCATTAAGGGTTATATAGGGTCGTTATACTGAACCCACCGTCATCAGTTGTAAAGAGAATACTAGACACGTTGTTTATTTTATACATAGGTGCAGCCAACCAAACATGCTAAACCACTTACAGCAGTTTATTGACATTGGCGAGGAACAACAATTTAGAAAAGCAAATGACGCAAATTGCATATCGTGGAGTTCTCGAGGTTTCTTCCCCCCTACCACCACCACCAAGCTTTCTTTAGAAAACTTCTTTTTACATTGAAAACATGTCAAAATTTGGGAAAGCAACAAGCGATCAGGTATGTTTTGTTTTTTCTCCTCAAGTTATAATTTGTTTTTGCACAAATCTCAAACAGTGGACTTTTCAAGGTCAACCAGTTTATATATATTTTATGTGTTAGGTCTTCAAGTTTGAAGTAATGAGCAGAAAGAAAGCTAGAGTCTTATACAGATTGCTTTGTAATCACTAATTTCAAGGCAAATAAATAAATAATCTTAATACCATTCATATATTGGGGTTTTGCTTTGACCAAATACCACAGTCAAATTGCACACGTGATGTTGCACATGGTAAACTAAAATTAGCAGACTGCAAGTACCCTATATAAAATAGATTTCCTTTAAAAGATAGTGCATGAATTTTGGAATATATTGTGCATGATATAGTGCTCTGTGATATGATATTATTTCATTATGTATCATCACCACATCAACAGGTCTCAGAGTTAACATTTTGGCCTAGAAGCAACATTACGTAGGGAATGAGAATATGACCAAACTGGACTTTTGACCTGTCATTTACTAATTCCTGAAACTCCGGCACCCTCGATTTTCTCATTTGCAGATTGGAGATGAAAATACCTTCTCCTAGGTAGACCACATGAAGATTTGAACAAGAAAACGTGCCCGGGGCTCACATACTGGAGAAAGGAGCACAGCTCAGTGGAATATGGAGTTTGTGTTCCAGCACCAGCAACACAATGGCAGCAGCTCTCAAAACAAGAGCCCAGAGTCTGCCGACAGCATCAGCAGCCAATCACATTTGCACACACGACATGCATTTGAGCCACATTCTTAGTCACTATCCATTCATATTCTGGTCCAGGAGGGTGAAAATGAAATCTAGATTCACGGAGCTAACATTACACTACAAGTTAGATATCAGTTTTCACAAGGGGAGGACAAGGGAATGAGGTAGCTAATGTCTACACTGGTTTGCCTTAAGATTTTAGATCTGCAACTGATCTGGTGATCCTCGTGGAGTGTGGGTTAGTCCTAGCACTTCATGTCTGTTAACTTGTTCATCCTCAAGTCCTCTGTGCTAGTTCTGTGATCAACCCTTCTTTGTTGGTGAGGAAATCAAGGCAGGAGGCACTTAATCGACCTCCTTCACCTTCCAGGCTCAACAATGGAGTTGGGAAGGATGCAAGTCAGGGGGTTCACTGCACAGCCTGCTTGAACACACCCTCACGTATGAGGAGGAAGACACCCAGTTCTTGCCCTTTTAACTTAATGGCGATATCATTACACACACACACACACACACACACACACACAGAGTCATGCATTATTATGCTTCATAATTGCCCCTAGGATTTGGGTAGTTTTAGACTAAAAAGTAAATCAATGAAATGGTTACCAGGAGCTGGGAGCTGGGCATACTGGAGAATGATCGTTTAATGCGTACAGAGTTTCAGCTGGGGGAGATGAAAACATTCTGGAGATGGAAGGGGGTGATGGTTGCATGGTGATGTAACTGTACTCAATGCCCAATGCAAATGTCATGTATCTATTTTATCATAATCTTTAAAACTAGGAGCCAAAGAAGAGAAGTTGCATTAGGGTCATCCAACCCAAAGTGTCAAATGGATTAAGGCTGAAAAAGCCCAGTTACAGGAGGGCTAGAGTGACAGTGAGTGTTTTCTACTACATTGTGTATTGACTAGGTTGGTTTTATTATAATATCTTGAGCCTGATGTTTATTTTTTATTTTTTTTATTTTTTTAAATTTTTTATTGTTGGCTGTTCAAAACATTACATAGTTCTTGATATATCATATTTCACAATTTGATTCAAGTGGGTTATGAGCTCCCATTTTTACCCCATATACAGATTGCAGAATCACATCAGTTACACATCCATTGATTTACATATTGCCATACTAGTGTCTGTTGTATTCTGCTGCCTTTCCTATCCTCTACTATCCCCCCTCCCCTCCCCTCCCCTCCCCTCCCCTCCCCTCTTCTCTCTCTGCTCCCTCTACTGACATTCGTTTGTCCCCCTTATATTATTTTTCCCCTTCCCCTCACTTCCTCTTGTATGTACTTTTGTATAACTCTGAGGGTCTCCTTCCATTTCCATGCATTTTCCCTTCTCTCTCCCTTTCCCTCCCACCTCTCATCCCTGTTTAATGTTAATCTTCTTCTCCTGCTCTTCGACCTTACTCTGTTCTTAGTTACTCTCCTTATATCAAAGAAGACATTTGGCATTTGTTTTTTAGGGATTGGCTAGCTTCACTTAGCATAATCTGCTCTAATGCCATCCATTTCCCTGTAAATTCTATGATTTTGTCATTTTTTAATGCAGAGTAATACTCCATTGTGTATAAATGCCACATTTTTTTAATCCATTCATCCATTGAAGGGCATCTAGGTTGGTTCCACAGTCTAGCTATTGTGAATTGTGCTGCTATGAACATCGATGTAGCAGTGTCCCTGTAGCATGCTCTTTTTAGGTCTTTAGGGAATAGACCGAGAAGGGGAATAGCTGGGTCAAATGGTGGCTCCATTCCCAGCTTTCCAAGAAATCTCCATACTGCTTTCCAAATTGGCTGCACCAATTTGCAGTCCCACCAGCAATGTACAAGTGTACCCTTTTCCCCACATCCTCGCCAGCACTTGTTGTTGTTTGACTTCATAATGGCTGCCAATCTAACTGGAGTGAGATGGTATCTTAGGGTGGTTTTGATTTGCATTTCTCTGACTGCTAGAGATGGTGAGCATTTTTTCATGTACTTGTTGATTGATTGTATGTCCTCCTCTGAGAAGTGTCTGTTCAGGTCCTTGGCCCATTTGTTGATTGGGTTGTTTGTTCTCTTATTGTCTAATTTTTTGAGTTCTTTGTATACTCTGGATATTAGGGCTCTATCTGAAGTGTGAGGAGTAAAGATTTGTTCCCAGGATGTAGAGCCTGATGTTTATTGTCTGGTCTTTTCCATGTAGGCAGAGGTTTAAGTTCCTGGGAAATTCAGAAGCTATAAAGCAAGAGGGTTTATTTCTGTTACATTCTGAATTTCCATGGCTTAGGCTACAGTTTTCAGTGAAAAATGATGGTCATTGTCCAAAGTGGTTTCCAGGCTGAAGTGGCCCTGTCATCCCTCCGTGTTTTTAAGGAGAAGAATGATATATGCCCAATATTATCTCTGCTAAATCATTCAGAACTACAAAACAACTTCAAGTGAGAACAGATTTTCAGATTTAAAAGATAATTCTTTGCCCACTGATGTGTAAGATGGAAAAAGAGGAGAAAAAATCTTGGAAAGAACTTAAGACTTAAAAGGCAACCGGGCCTTGTGTTCATAAGGATCTCATCTCTCAATGAATCAGAACCTTCCTTGTGAAGGTCAAGATCTTCATACCCACTGAGATAAATAAGCTATTACATTATTTTTCAGAATGTCTGTTAGAAATGTAAGTCCACATACCTGCTGGGTTTAAAAAAAAAGAAAAGAGTACAGTCTTAAAAATGGAAAATAAAATTTAATACCATGTTATTACTTACAGTTGTCATTGGCGAAGCTTCTAGCAGCCTTCTGCATTTGCAAGCACCACCCAGGGTTGTTTTTGTTTCAAAATGGATTTTTCCCTCAAGATTTTTATGAAGATTTTTAAGTGGAATCACATGCAGTCCTGCAAAGGGCAAATTTAATTCTTTTTACTTCCAGTTTATTTTTTTTTTAATTCTAATCTTATGATTTTTCCAGAAATAAGAAAGGTATGTGTAGTGTGAAATTGGCATTGCGTTATAGGATTTACACTGTCCATATCTGTATGGCCCTGTGTCTGGCCATCTTATCCAAATCTTTCACCCCAACAGACCCACTGGGAATATACCTTTTAGAACTAAAGCGCTAAAAGATCTTTTGTAATATTTAAACTTTTATTCTGTAAAATTGTTGATGATGATCATAGGAAAGAGTACAAGAAAAAAGAGTTTGTGTCACATTTTTTGAAAAGGCTATTCCTAGAAGCCTCCGTGAGCTTCCCCCTCATGTATCCATTCAAAAAATCCACATTGAGTAACTTCTGGACACTGCTTTAAGCAATGGAAATCCAGGAGTGAACCAAATGAGATTCAGTCCTATCTTTGTGAAACGAATTTTTTAGTACCACCACCAACAAGTTGTTAATCTGTGGATTATTTAATTAGCATTGTAAATGTTCCAAAGAGAACCAGAGAGTTCCATGACAGTTTAACTGACATTAAACTTGGAGAAAGGGTTGTTGGGATTGAGTACCACCCGTAGCCCCAGGCAAAAGCCCCTGGTCCTGAGGTTTGAAGGAATCCACTCTCCTCATTCTAGACCACACCCAGGTTTCCCTAACCCTTCCATTTCTGTACAAAGCCCCTCTCTGAGCCTTGCTCAGACCTTTTTTTCTGGGCCTGTCATATCTCAAGGGGGACCATCGGCAAGGATGTATATTCCTAGGCTTCTGGGTGGTAACCAAGAGGGGCGGCTGGCAAAGCATGGGTGTGCATGGGGACTATGAGGTACACTCTGGGAGATGCACAAGTCTCCCCTTTTACCAAGCAAAAGGGAACCAAACAAGAGAAAGAAGGGAGATGGGGGCATTGGTCACTAGCCAGGGGCCAGGAACCCCTTCATTCTTATACTACAACATTCCTCTGTGGAATCTGAAAAGCCTGAATTATCACTATAGGATATGAACCTTCAACTACACTCTTGCTTTGAGCCCTGGTTGGGGTGGATCTGAATTTTGCAGCATGAGTTGGAATTGAGTGATCAAGAGAAAGAAATGATATTTTTGAGGAACTATGTCTAAAAAATAAAATAATTTGAAATATTTCTCACTGGAGCTTGACTGAGAGTTATCTGGGGCAACAGAAGAAAGGCCTGTTCTGAGTGACACCCTTGGAAAGGGATGTGTTATGTGCCCATAAATGAAAGCTCTCTGTAGGATATTTTTGATGAGGTATAAAAAATATACCCAAAGAATCAGACACAATGGCACATGTCTATAATCCTAGCTAGTTGGGAGGCTGAGCCAGGAGGATTGCAAAGTTGAGGCCAGGCTTAACAATTTAGAGAAGACCCTTAGCAACTTGATGGACCCTGTCTCAAAATGAATAAATAAAAAGGGTTGGGGATGTAGCTCAGTGGTAGAGTGCCCCTGGATTCAATCCTCAGTGCCAAAACAGAAAAACAACAACAACAACAAAATATGAAAAGACATAATGCTAAACTATTATTTCTATACAATCTATATACCAAAACTGAGTTAAATTTTTTTTTAAATAATTTTATTTCAAATACTGTATTACAAGGTCCCATTATCTTAGTCCCTTTAGGCTGCTACAACACAGTAGTATCACCTGGGAGGCTTACAAACAGCAGGAATTCCCCCCTCACAGTTCTGGAGGTTGTGAAGTCCAAGATCAAAGGGCCAGGTGATTCAGGCCTGGTTAGGGCCTGCTCCTCGGAGATGGCAGTTCTTCACTGAGTCCTCACATAGTGGAGGGGAAAACATGCTTCCTCAGGCCTCTTTTAAAAGGTCATTAACCTGTCAGGTGCAGTAGTGCAGGCCTGTAATCCCAGTGGCTTTGGAGGCTGAGGCAGGAGGATCACAAGTTCAAAGCCAGCCTCAGCAACTTAGAAAGGCCCTAAGCAACACAGTGAGACCCTGTCTCTAAATAAAATATAAAAAAGGGCTGGGGATGTGGCTCAGTGGTTAAGTGCCCCTGGGTTCAATCCCACAGGGGTTAAGATCTCAGTACATGAATTCAGTGAGGCCACAAACACCCTAAGACCCATTATCTTTATAATCTATGAAATTCTAATAATGACACCCTGTGGCCCTGGAGACTCAGGCCTAGGGAACAGGCTGTCTCCCCTATTGCTCTCCTGCGTAGTTTTTACATTCAATAAATCATCACGTTGTTCATTTATCTGTTCACTCACTTAACTCAGCCATGGCTTCCTCACCTGCACTGTGGGAGTGACAAGTCTACCACGCGTCCTGCGCAATGGTTTCATTAATGAGGTTCTAGGCATAAAGTTAGTTAGAAGAGATCGAAATAAAACACACAGACTCAGTTACCTTATTTCTATTGCCAGGTCCGAGACGGCTCCCCTCTCTGGCTCCCTCCTCTAACCGCCCAGCAGGGCAGCAAGGATTACTCAGGGCTAGCAGGAGAGAGAGAGAGTGAACACGCCAGGGAGTAGCCTTTTATTGGGGAACAAGAAATTCAGGGGATAATTCCATCCAATGAAGGTTGAGGGGGGACTGCACTCCAAGGTCAGGGTCAGTGATTGGGCCCCCGGGGTCAGTGGTCAGTCACACCCCCACACGGACGGGCTCTCTCATCAGGAAAGGGCCGGGAAAATTCCGACACAGCCAGAAGCCTCAGACCCTTAACGGGAGTCGCCCAGTCACGTGTCAGGATGGCTTCCCACAGACAAGAGTGTAACAGAGACACCGGGAGGATGGAATAAAGTGGTGTCTACAAAGTGCTTTAAAGGGCACCGGGAAACCCGAGGCACGCTGTAGGATGCAGTGGTTCCTAGATCCCTAGGAGCTTCAGTTAGAAGAAAAGCAGAAGGACAGGTCACTCTGTGATCACAACTATAAACACAGCAGGTTCTAAAATGACCGAGAAGGAATCCGCTCATTCTGCCTGTGGAGCAGGGAAAGGTTTCGAGGAGGGAAGACTGGATCTGCACCCGCAGAGGGGACGAAGATGTCAGGAGAAGGACGTCCATGCTCCAGCCAAAGGGTTCAGCAAGGTGGCAGAATGCTGAGTTAGGGGACAGCGGGTGATGTGACGACGTGGAATGGGCAGTCTAGTGGTGGGAGCTGAGCTCGGTGGCAGCAGATTAAAGAGGGACTTGAACCCCATGCTAAGGAGCTGAGCCTTTACTTGGTAGCACTAGAATTTTGATGTGTTCCTCAAAGGGGAACACATGTGTTCCCTGTTAAAGGCTTGGTTCTCAGCCCACGGGACTATTGGGAGGTGGTAGAACTTGCCAGGAGGCTTAGTGGGTGTTAGGTTTAGATGTGAGGTGTCCCCCAAAAGCTCACCGGTGAGGCAATGCAAGATGGTTCAGGGGAGAAATGACTGGGTTGTAAGAGTCTTAACCCAACCAGCGAATTAATCCCCTGATAGGGATTGACTGAGTGGTGACTGAGGTGTGTGTGTGGGGGGGTGTGGCTGGAGGAGCTGGGAATTGGGTATCTGTTTGTATCCAGTGAGTGGAGCCTCTCTCTCCACTTCCTCATCACCTCTGCCACCCTCTCCCGCCATGGTGTTCAGCCTCACCTCCAGCCCTGAGGAATGGAGCCGGCCTTCTGTGCACTAACCCCTCTGAAACCCTGAGCCCTCAAATAAACTTTTCCTCCTTACAGTTGTTCTGGTCAGATCCTTCAGTCCCAGCAGACAAAAAGCTCACCAAAACAGTGGGAGACGCTTGGGTCATTGGGATGTGCCTTTGAAAGGGATGTTGGGACCACGGCCAGTTCTTCCTCTTTGCTTTCCAGCCATCACAGGTGAGTACCTTTGGTCCACCACACAGTCCCTGTTACTATGTTCTGACTTATCATAGGCCCACTGAATGCTCTTGCTCTGAAATGATGAACTTTTCCTCTTTTTACATTTTCTCAGGTACTTTGTCACAGTAATGGAATATAACATAGTAGGATAGTATTTCTCAAAGTATAGGCCTTGGGTATTAAAATCCCCTGAAGTGGTTACTAAAAATAAGGATTCCTGTACTCACCCCAGAATTAATGAGTCAGAAAATAGGGTTTGGAGCCATTTAACAAATCTTTCCAGGTGATTCTTGTTTATGCTCTTTGCTGATTAAAAAAAAAAAGCACCCCCTTCAACTCTTCATTGTGAGTATAAAATTTGTTCAAAAAGCCTTGTCTTAGACAAGTGCCTGGCTACATCCATGCTATTAAGAAAACCAAGAGGCTCATCTTTCAGAAGAAAAATATGCTTCAGAAATGTGAGTTTCCCTTTACGACAATAAATTAGCATAAGACACATGTTGGCTAGACATGTTAAGCTAAGGAGGAAAAAATCTTGAGGCAAATATACTGTTGCCCGCAAAGTATATTCCCTCACTGTTCCCTGAGATCCTGATGTCCAAAGGGAAAAAGATAAAAATAATCCCAGAAGTCATAAGGTTTGTTAGTTTTTCCCTGTTAGGCAATAAAGACTTGCAGCCTAAATTTACATTAAGATTTGTGGACCCTGTTTAGGTAATATGTCACACACACACACACACACACACACACACGCGCAAATGGCTGATATATTACACGCCTGTAATTCCAGCAGCTCAGAAGGCTAAGGAAGGAGGATTGTGAGTTCAAAGCCAACCTGAGCAAAAGCAAGGCGCTAAGCAACTCAGCAAGACCCTGTCTCCAAAAAAAAAAAAAATACAAAAAATAGGGCTGGGGATTTGGCTCAGTAGTCAAGTGCTCCTGAGTTCAATCCCGGGTACCTCCCATCCCCCCCCCAAAAAAATTGCTGATATAAAGAATGGTAATGTTTCAAATTTTTATGAGTTAATGTCAATGAAAATACTTTCAAACCTTCCCTAAGTTGCATTACCCCAAAATGTTATATATTCCTCAGTGTAAACCCCTGTAATTAAGATTTTTACTTTTTGACAGTTCTCTTCTCCATGAACCTGAGAGTTAATAAGGAGAAAAGGGAGATTATTTTACTGATAACCTTAACCCATCACAATGCTCTATTTTGTGACTACCCTTTGTATTATGAAATATAACATTTTCAGACAGACTGTTTAACAACATGAGACCACTCTAGTAAAGTGATCCATGGGAGAAGCATCCAAACTGAAAAAGACAGGTATCATCCTTAACTTATTATAAATAGATCCCTAAATCTAAAGACTAGAAGAACATGAAATAGTGGTGAATTCTGTTGGCAGTATCAGCAATTTTCTTTTTTCTTTTATTTTGCTTCCTTCTTTGTGCTTTTCTTTACATTTTGAAAATGTGTAAAACAACGTTGCTTGTATTGTATGACTTTAAAAAGTCCCCAAATGTGCAAGTGCATGTGTAGGGAGGGGAAGTGGGGTGCAAGGAGCAGGAATGAGACAGAGTGACAGGGTGAACAGTGTGGTCTGGGACGAAGAGGAAGCCTCGCCCGCCCCCCCAGCAGAATCACTGGCTCCTTTCCTGAGGCTCCTCTCTGTTGAGGTCTGTCTCCTTTTTTAAACAGTGAGTTTTCTGAGTTCAGAAACTGTATGCAACTGGTACCTGTAAACTCAGCATCTAATCTGGCCCAGTAAGAATGGCCCCCGAGTGACTGTCTCTAGTTCTCCAGAAGCTTCCACTGATATCCCATTTGGTAGAATCAAGATTTCTGGAGCTCTGAATTCTGCTGTTAAGAAATGCCTGTTTCACTTGGGGAGCTGATCTCTAGCGCAAGCAGGAGGAAGAGAAATGATTCCATGTTCCACTCCACAGAGCTGTAGACTGGGCCAGTTAAGCAGGTGTTAGGATCCAAGGAGAGAGCTCCCTGCTCTGAAGTACCCACACTGGTTCCTGGCATTTTACCATCAAAACTTCATTCCTTCGGGGTCTGAATTCTTGTAACAGTCCCTATTAAAATGCAAATGCCTCTGGGAGGTGTTAAACCCTTGTCAACAAACACCTTGCTTATTAGCTAACACCTGAGCTGACAGCCATCTGAGAGCAAGTGCCTGCTGGGAAATCAGTTCCCAGAGAGGTGGAGAAATGGCAGGCGTCAGAGGGGGCAATTGGAGGACAGCTGAGGGACCTTAGGGTGACTGAGCTCAGGTGTCACAAGATTTCCATGTCTGGAGTTGGTGGTAGCAGGGGATGGGCACCCCCAATTGTCAGTGAGAACTCTGATCAGGTGGAGGCACTTATATTTCTCAGGCCAGGTGATCAGGTGAAGGTCCAGGTGAAGAGCATGTGTATGTTCTCTGGCCTCAGTGCACCCAACCGCCAGGCAGTTTTACTTTCTTGACAAGTCCCAATGTACATAGGACTAGAATCAGAAATTTATTGAGTTTTTTCCCACTGTGTTTTATTTTTATTGTTGTTGTTTTGTTTGTTTTTAAAATCAAGAATGATTGTGAGTTTCTCAGTCATAAGCATTAACCTGCAGTATTGGGGCCCAACCAAATAAGTTAGTAGCTATTTACTCCTTCATCTTCCATCAATGAAGCCACACATACCTACCTCCTGTCATTTCTCTTCAAAAATCAAATCCTTTGGGACTAAGGGTGTTGTTCAGTGCTAGAGTGCATGCTTAGCATGTAAGCCTTGGGTTCAGTCCCCAGGACCATAAAAATGAAGTCAAAACCTTCACTTCTTGAGTGTTTTTAAAACTGTTCTCTGAAAACCTCTCTGTTGGTCTGTGTCGTTCTGGACTAGAGAAAGATGCTGAATTTTCCCACTTTGGTGTGCAGTGTTCGTCACCGAAGGAGAGTTAAATGGCACTCTGAATTGAGTAAGATTGCCTGAACTGCTTTCAAATATTTGGGGTTCAAAAAACAAAAACCCGAAATGCATTTGGCCAAAACATTTGCTTTCCTCTTCATTTTTCTTAAACCTATGTTTATTTCAAGGAACATTAAGCCCATGTGTTTCTAATGCATTCACACTCAGTTCATTATAATGCTACTCTATAATAGTTCTTTGGCATCCAAAAGGCCCAACAGGCCCTTCTCCTTTGAACAAGTAGGTGCACTGTGGTCACCCCAAATGAGCACTGTCCAGAATGGCTCACATTCAGCTCCTTCCTGAGGTCCACCCGGGCCAGCACATGTAGGGACTAGCACAGAACCATCCCTACTGAGGTCTGGCGCCATGGTATCCTCTCAACCTCTGCTAGGAACAGGAACCAGTGAGCAGTCAGAATTTTAGAGTTCTGGTCAGAATTTTAAATTGAATTAAGTTTGGCCTAATGCAGCCTCAGTACATATTTTAATCTTGGCCTCAACATTTCCTTTGTAAATGGTAAACTGCAGCCTCACTTGATATAGTCATAGACTATAACATAGTCTTGTAAGGGTAGCTGAGTCTCAACTTCTAGTAAGTGGTCAACTGTTCAAACTCTGTTCAAATAAGACAGACATGACCTCTACCTCACTTCTGTTTTCTGTAGGTCACTTCCTTTTCTCTGGCTCTAAATACAACTTGCCCATGTGGAAAGGAACCTATTCTGGTTCTTGTAGTCACCCGGTTTAGACATCATTTCTTGCCCAATTAATCCATTGCATGTAATATGTCGGAAGCTTTTCATTTAACAGATGTTAAGTGTTTAGCAATCCTTTCCCTGCCTTTGTGAATCTTAATCATTATTAAGAGCATTTAAGAGCCAGACCACATGCACCCTACATGACCTTATTAAATATCAATTCCGAGACTGAAGGGGCAAGGAGGAACTGAGAATGTCCCCATTGACCCTATTGCTACAGTGGCTGGGAATTAATCAAATTTCTAGAAAAGTTGATATATACCAGGTTAACAATTTCAGTTGAAATTGCTTAATAAGTAACTTTGTTATGGTTTAGATGTGGGGTATCCCCCAAATGCTCATGTGTGAGACAATGCAAGTTTAGAGGTGAAATGATTGGGTCATGAGAGTTTAAACCTAACCAGAGTATTAATGCCTTGGATTACTAGATGGTAACTGTAGGCAGGTAGGGTGTGGCTGGAGGAGGTGAGTCCCTGTGGGCATGCATTTGGGGTATATATTTTGTTCTTGTTTAGTGGAGCTCTCTCTCTCTCTCTGCTTCCTAGTGCTGTGTCCCCAGCTGCTTTCCTCTGTCACATACTTCTGTCAAGATGTTTGGCCTCACCTCAGGCCCTAAGGAGTGGAGTCGGCCATCTATAAACTGAGACCTTTGAAACCATGAGCCCCCAAATAAACTTTTCCTCCTTAAAATTGTTCTCTTCAGGTCTTTTGATCACAGTGCCAAAAACATTGATTAAAACAGTAGCAAAGGGTACTCTTGCTTCATCATTTTCTCCTTTTTTTCTGGATACATTGACCCTACTGAATGTGATTGTGTTTCTGGAAGGAGTGGGGAACAGAAGCAGTCATAAGTAGGATGTTTGGAATTGGCCGACTAGCTCAGGGTCGAGTCTTTCCAAAATAAATTCTCTCTAATAAATAATTCTAATTCCAGTTGTTCTCAATTTGCTGGATTTCCCCATATGTCAAGTATTGAGCTAAAAATCCCTATATGTTATCCTATGTTATCCCATTTGATCCCCACTACAATCTGGGGATAATATTCTTGTTTATCCCCACTTTACAGATGAGCAAAATGAGGTGTAGAGAAAAGCAACTTGCCTTAGTGAGGTCATAGAGCAATCATCAGTGGGGGTTTTGCTTTGACTCTGGCAGACCTGCTGCACGATGTTATCCTGTCAGAGAGCAGAGCCTGAAGTTAGACCTACCACCACAGGGAAGTCCTGAGTCGCAGCTCTTTAGTGGAGACCAGCCCAGGAGATAGGAAGTGCCGGGAAGGGGAAGTGCATTTTTTAATCTTAAATCTTAGCATTAGAAGGAACTTGAGATTGTTTTGTCCACCTTCCCTCAATTATTTCTCTATCAGGAAAAAGAATATGCTCCAGTTCTCATTGTCCTTCTTAAAGTGTGAGTCACAGATGGGACCCAAGACCTAGATGTGGTCCAGCCAGCACTGAAGGGTGCGTAGCCTGTCTGCCAGCTTCCAACACTCTATTGACCAAGCCCTGACTTTTACTACTTCCCAAAGCCACTCATTATGTGGTTACCTCATTGTGCTGTTGCTTCATATTGAGCTGCCAGTTACCAAACACACTCTTTTATTGGCTATTTACTTACATATTTCCTTATTTTCTCATTTCCTAAATGCACCCACCTCAGTGAGGGTCAAGAGTTCCTAGACATGTCTTCCTGCTCCTGAACTACCTGCGTTGAGTTTCTGGTAGTCTCTTCTCCTTTGGATCTGGTTACCCGTTGCATTGGAAGTTCTTTCCCATGTTTGGAAGATCTGTTTTGGGCAGGAAATGAAAGGGTCTACTTTCTCCTCTCTCATCCTTGTAAAGATCCCTAAACTCTCTTGTTCTTCTATTTAACAAATGCTTTAAAATATATCCCTTTACAATGTTCTCTGTATGTGTAGACTGTCCATTTTGATGCTGTGCCTACCTGGCAGTATTGTCATTTGTCACACCCTTTATTTGGAAAGACGTTCTTTCACCTTGGACGTGAGTCCTTTCCTAGCTTTTCCAAGATCCCTTTAGGAATCAGGCTGCCTCTCTTGAGCTTTTCCCACTTTTATTCCTCTTTGACTTTTAGGATCGAATTTTGCCTGTGTTAAGTCTTCTGTACATCTGGGATATCCTGCCTCTGGAGTCTCTGGCTAGGAAATTATCTAAACTTTTCGTGATTTTTTTTTTTTTTATTTTTTTGTAACTGGGATTGAACTCAGGGGCACTCAACCACTGAGCCACACCCCCAGCCCTATTTTGTATTTTAGCTAGAGACAGGGTATCACTGAGTTGCTTAGTGCCTCGCTGTTGCTGAGGCTGGCTTTGAACTCGCAATGCTCCTGCTTCAGCCTTCTGAGCCTCTGGGATTACAGGCCTGCGCCATGTGCCCAGCCCTTTGCTGAATTTTTTGAAAACTATTTTCCAGAAGTATAGATTATGTTTGATGCCTAACATGATTATTTCTTGACAAAATTATTCAATGATAAACTGGCCATGTTTTTGTAAAGTTTTTATTATTTCTATGTCTGACTTTAATCTATGTTATGGAATTAGGTCAAGTAACAATTCCATGTCTTGCTTCTTCTATGTATTAAGGAAAATAACAAATTTAACAAAGGCTCTGCATTGAGCAAAATGGTCTTTTAGCAGATGTCCGAGTAGGTGAGGCTATCTTTACCTTGAGATGCTTCAGTGATGGTCTGGTTATCTATAGAGGAAAGGATTATCATTTTCTCAGGGGCAACAGGGTTGCTCAAATTGTCTTCCTCAGTGATGTTTTTCTGATCTGCTTTCTTTTTATTGTCTCCTAAGCACTCTCAAAAATTCTTCCATGCAAAATCTCATAGAATCATGGACGTGTAATGAAAATAGCCAGTTTAGGTGAGAGGATCTTGCTATATAAGGCCACTCTTGCCTCTTCTGTTTAACCGGAATGGAAATATTCTCTTTACAGGTAGGTTGGAAGGAATAAATAAAACAATGGTTAGCAAAGGATCATGCAAATTGGAAAGAGTGGTACAAATGTTTGCAATTATTTTTCCTGAGTTTTTGTTTATTGTTTATTGTTTGTTTGTTTGTTTGACAACTCTGCCTCTGTAATGAAACATTTCTGTGGATGAGATGCACCTCTCCTTTACAACATCCCAAACTTGAGTCTTACCCACAACTATTGTCAAACTATGTTTACCTTCCTGTATTGGACTGGCAAGATTCTTGATTAGACCTAATGAATGCATTAGATAATAAACACAGAAATAAGTATCTTAAACACAGACAGCCTCTTTCATTTCATTTTATTTTATTTTTAAAGCAAGAGAGAAAAAAGAAAGAGAGAGAGAGAATTTTTTAATATTTATTTTTCAGTTTTCGGTGGATACAACATCTTTATTTTTATGTGGTGCTGAGGATTGAACCCAGGCGAGCGCGTTACTGCTTGAGCCACATCCCCAGCCCTAACCTCTTTCATTTTAGAATACCTATATCAGAATAAGATTTTAGGTGTTTGGCGAATAAAGCCTTTTTCTTTTCACCTTGTGGCGATCTGTTTTTTGCCTAAACACAATTAAGCTCCAAGTCAATAAGGAAACTAATCATAAGTGGATGCCACCTATAGGTAGGAAAAGGTAATACATTTATTTTATTATCAGCTAAATGGTGGAATGTGATGGACATCATTATCCAAAGTACATGTATGAAGACACGAATTGGGTGTCAACCTACTTTATATACAAACAGAGGTATGAAAAATTGTGGTATATATGTGTAATAAGAATTGTAATGCAAAAAAACAAAGTACATATATAAAGACATGAATTGGCATGAACATACTTTATATATGATATGAAAAATTGTGCTCTATATGTGTAATAAGAATTATAATGCATTCCGCTGTCATGTATGTAAAAAAATAAAATCAATTAAATAAAAAATTTTAAAAAATAAATAACAATAAGAAAAATGATTATATAGCACACAACTTAGACTTTCAAACTTAAAACCACGGTATTTGTTCTTTTTTTTAATTATTTTTTTTTAGCTTTATGTATTTTTCTTAAACATCTTGATTAAGATATAATTCATATACCAAGGAATTTTCCTATTTAAAGTGTGCATCTAAATAGTTTTAGTATATTAACAGTTATGTGTGATCACCACAGTCCTAAGTTTCAAAAATTTTCATCACCCCACCTCATTTCCCCTTGACTTCCCACCTCCTCAGTCCAAGTTCACCACCAAATCATTTGAGTATTATAGGTGTCTCATATTAATGGAATCATGCAATATGTGTATTTTTGTGATGTTTCTGGTTTCTTTCACTTAGCATGGTGTTCTCAAATTTCAACCATATCACAGCATGTATGGGTGCCTTGTTATTTTTATTTCAGGATATTATTTCATTATATGGAAATTTCACATTTTATTTATGTATTTATCTACTTATCAGTTCAGGGTAGCCTCCAATATGTGGTTATTGTGAACATCTATGTACACAGTTTTGGAGAAGTAGATGTTTTCAATTTCTCTTAAGTATATACCCAGGACTAAAACTGTTGGGGCATATGCTAATTGTGTAACATTTTGAGAAACTTAAACTGTTCCCAAAACAGGTATATCATTTTTCATTCCCACCATCAAATTTATGAGGAGTTCAATTTATCTACATCTTGCCAACACTTATCATTGCCTTTCTTTTATTTCAGCCATCCTAGTGGTATGAAGTAGAATCTCATAATGGTTTTGATTTATAATTTGTATTTTCATAATCACTAATGATACTGAACATTTTTTCATATGTTTATTGGATATTTGTATATTTTCTTTGAAGAAATTTTTACTCAAATCCTTTGCCCAACTTTTATTAGGTTGCCTTTTTGAGTTTTAAGAACTCCAGGCACAAGTCCCTTGTCAGATATGTGATATATGATTTATATTTTCTTTCTCATCTGTGTTTTGTGTTTTCACTATTTTAATGGTCATTTTCAGCACAAATTTTTGTTTGCTAGGATGTAGTGCAACTTATGTATTTTTCTTTGGTTGTTTTTCTTTTGGTGTTATATCTAAGAAACCTATTCTAAGGTTATCAAAATTTACACCTTTATTTTCTTCTAAGAGTTTTATACTTTTATCTCTTCAATTTCAACTTTAAATCCACTTCAAATTGGTTTTGTGACATAAAGTACTCCATTTTCATTCTTTATATTTAGATTTATAGTTGTCCCAACACCACTTATTGACAATTCCCCACTGAATTGTCTTAACACCCTTTGGAAATCACTTGAACATAAATAGCAGATTTTATTCTTGGGCTTTGAATTCTATTCCATTGATGTATGTCTATTCTTATGCCAGCAGCAAAATATCTTGATACTATAGATATGTAGTAAGTTCTTGAAATTCACAAGTCTTTCTGTAACTTCAACTTTGTCTTCTTTCTTCAAGATTGTCTGGGTTTCTTACATTTCCATATAAATTTTATGATCAGCTTTTCCATTTCTGAAAAGAAGGACCTTTTGAATTTCTGTTGGGATTTATGAGTCTGTAAATTAATTCAGGAAGTATTGCTGTCTTAACAGTATTAAGTCATCTAGTTCACAAACATGACATCCTTTTACTTATTTAGATCTTCTTGAATTTTTTTCACCAAGGTCTTACATAGTTTCCATGTCCAAGTCTTGCACTTATTTTGTTACACTTATTTCTGTTTGTATTTTTGATGCTATTTTATTTATTTATTGTTTTCTTTGTTTGGGTACTGGGGATTATTTTGTGTGGTACTGGGGATTGAACCCTAGGGCATACTACCACTGAGCTCCATCTCTAGCTTTTTTTTTTTTTTTTTTTTTTGAGACAGGGTCTTGCTAAGTTGTCCAGGCTAGGCTCAAACTTGAATTCTTCCTGTTTGTTTCCCAAGTAGCTGGGATTACAGGCCTGTGCCAAAACATACAGTTGCTCTTTTCAATAAATTTTTATTCTTAACTTCCTCTTGAAATTGTTTATTTCTAAAATATAGATAGAAAATTGATCTTTATATAAAAGTTGTCTAGAAAGATAATTAATTTGGTGGAGGCACCGGGGATTAAACTCAGGGGCAATCAACCACTGAGCCAGATCCCCAGCCCTATTTTTTTTTGTTTTTTGTATTTTATTTAGAGACAGGGTCTCACTGCATTGCTTAGTGCCTTGCCGTTGGTGAGGCTGGCTTTGAACTTGCGATCCTCCTTGTCTCAGCCTCCCAAGCCACTGGGATTATAGCCGTGCACCACCACATCCTGATAGATAATTGATTTTTATATATTGATCTTGTATCCCATAACCTTCTTGATCTTATTTGTTAACTGTTTAATGAAGAGTTGTTTAATGAAGTTCTGAGAATTTACTATATATAAAATCATGTCATCTGTGACTATAGTTTTACTCCTTCCTTCCTAATAGAATGCCTTGTATTTATTTTTATTCACCAAATGCCATACCCAAAATCTTCAATAAAAAGTTTAATGGAAGTGGTAAGAGGAAATATTCCTGTTTTAGTCCTTATCCTAGGGAAAAGCATCCAATCTTTCACATTAAGTATGATAGTAACTATTAGCTTTTCTGGGATGGAAACTAAAGGGGCGTACTTTAATTCCTAGTTGGATGGTACTTTTATCATTGGACCACATTGACTGCTTGCATTCATGGGCTAAATTCCACTTGTTTATGATATATAGTATTTTTTATATGTTGCTAGATTTTTTTCTTAGTATTTTATTGAGGATTTTTGTGCCTATATTCATACAAGTTATTGGTCTATAATTTTTTTCCTTATGAAATGTTTGCCTGTTTTTTTGTTATAAAGATGGTGGTAAAGTGAGATAAGTGTACTGTCCTCTTCTGTTTTTTATTTTGCTTCGGTCTGGTTTGAGTTTTTATTGGAAAAAATTGTGAAGAATCATACTAATTCTTCTTTTAATGGTTAGTAGAATTTGACATTAAAGCCGCTCAGTTGGCTTGGTTTTCTGGTTTTCTTTTGTGGGAAATATTTAATTTTGAATTCAACACTTGTTATAGATCTATTCAGATCTTCTATTTCTTTTTGAGTCAGTTTCAATGGCTTGTGTTTTCCTAGGTATTTTTCTATTTCTTCTAGTTCATTGCCATTTAACATTAATTTGTTATTATTATTGCTTTTATATCTCCTAGTATTTCAGATCCCTCAACAAAGATTTTGATTGCATACCTATATAAATGTTTTACCATATGCCACACAAACATGCATGCACACTCACACACATGTATACACATGTTCTGACAACACCCCTGTCAGAAAGTGAAGACGATTTAGCTATTTCAATTTGGAGAACACACTCCAATTTATTATATCTTTTGTATCATGGAAAATTTGTTAGAGCCAACATATGCTTAGACAGTAATTGTTTTTTGTTTTTAAAGCTGTAAGCTTGGTTAACTTCCAACATTATTTTCTATGTTCAATCTTTGTTACCTTCTGTGTGGTGTGGAATTTCTCATATACAACTGTTGCAACATGTTGCAATGAAACAAAGAACTCATTTTTTTTCTTTTTATTTTTTTTGTTCATTTATTTATTTTTATTATTTTTTAGAAACTCTCAGAAGCGAACAGAAAGCTGGATAATTTGCTCCTAGGGATTGTAACTCTCCATTGGATGTTATGAAAACTGTCTTATCTGAAGTCACATCTCTTACTATTATTTTATTGAACAATAATCATAGTACTTTAAAGGCTAAACTCACACAAGATTAACATATATGGCATAAATTTAAGCAGCCCATTCATTTGTATTAAGTTATCCCTAAGAAGGGTTTATGTTCCTTCTAGACTTGTATAATTCAGTTGTCTAGAATCCTCCTTTGAAGGCAAAAGAATGACATCCTTGCCTTTTCTTTTCATTGAAAGAACAAAGTGCATAGTTAACTTTTACCAGGATGCAGATAGCATTGTTGTTTTTGAACATAGCATTGAACACTGAAGGACCATAAATCCAGTTACACAGCAATTCCGTTCCTTTCATCACACAGGGACCCAGATATTCTTAGCTGCCTCCCGTTCTTCAGTTATGCTCTTGGCTCTATCAACTGGGGTTCACACTATTCTCATATTCAGTTATAAAGGAGTCCCCTGGACAAAAGAAAACACAACGTAAATATGAATTTTGCCTGTAAGTCTTTCCATTTTGCTTTACTAAGACTTGTTCATTTTTAGTACACGTTAAACAACTGATTGATTAGAATTTGAGTTAAAAGTATCTGACTGTAGCTATCCACTTCCACTCAGATCCTTTCTTATCCAAATATATGTACTATATATTTTGAGGAAACTTTCAAAGAGACTTCTCTTTGAGGGTTAAATTCTGTTTTTTTTTTTGTTGTTGTTTTTTTTTTGGCAATGTCTGGTGAAAAAATATATAAGGGATTTCTTAATTCCTGCATCTTCTCAATGACTTCTTCTTTATACTTGCTCTTTTGCCTTCGTACTTGATGAGATTTGACTTTCTGTCCCCGTATCTTTTTGCAGCCTTGGTCTAGTTTTAGTGATAATCACCTTGCTGGGGTTAAAGCCATTAACCCTTTCCCACTGTACCTGTTCAACATGAATGATATAGTTTCTCTTGTAAGCCCGAACTACTTTGCCAATCTGCTGACTTTTATGATGCCCTCAGATGAGAACTTCACCATCCTTACAGATGGGCTTGAATGAAGCATTATTCCTCTGTCTCAGCTCTTTGGAAAAAGAGGGAGACATATCTTCCTGCAAATGTGGGGAGGTGCTTCAGATGTCTTTTATGATTCTTGCTTTGGCCAGAAGTCACGAAGCCATTGAACTTCATTTCAACCACTGCCACTGCAGGAAGGGTGGTAAAAAGAAATAACACTCCAAGGTTTTAGGGTTTGGGCTTTGTTTTCGCTAGGAAAGAAAGAAATTTCAAAACACAGCATGGCACATGAACATGAAGCTTCCTTGGGAAGTCCCAGGGGGAATTTGAATAGAAGTAACCTGAAGTTCTTCCCCGTAAGACCAGATATCACAATTGTTTCTCAAAGCAGGTGATTTAAACTCTGCTACCCACCAACTTAGCCCCTCTCCCTACTGGGCCATGAGTACCAGCCCTCAGACCAGAAAGCAGCACCAGGACCTCAGGCCCAGCCCTGTCATTCCATGACTCACTCCTAGAAGTGATTTATATTTACCTTCTATTCCCTCCTCTTGCCTTGTAGGAAAGTATCGCACGAAGGCTGTGGACACAGTTATGAATGCCTAAACAAATATGGCTAATGGTGGCTGCAGGTCAAAGTGTGCCTTTTTCTTATCAAACCTTACCTGTGAGCACAAGGTGGTTCATTCTGGACTCTAGTTAGAGCAATACGTGAATTTGCATCCATATATTAAGGTCATGGCAGCAGATGCTCGTCTCAGCAGACCCAGGGAAATGATCTAAATGTAAAAGTGCTGATGGGATCCTGAGAATCATACATACACAGACTAATGGGATATTTTTAAAAAGGAGGAGAAATTTGTGGGTCTGTCAATATCCGCACCAGGTAGAGAGTAGCCTCCTTTCCTGTCTGTAGCTATAAAATTTCTATCAACACCTGGAGCATTTATGAAGCTTCTATGTGAATGTGACACTCTCCTGCATCAACATTATAGACCAATTGTTGAGATGCAAATTCTGCCACATAGAAAAGGAATGAAGGAAGTGGTCTTGTCATGTGCACACTTTCATGCCAATTTTTCAAGCCATAGCCTAACTCCATCTAAAATGTTCAGCTAAGAGAATGTTCAGGATGGAGTCTATGGGAGTCCTTCTTGAAACTGAATCTGTGATAGATCGACAACTGCAGAGAGAACAGGAGGCCTCCAGGTTTACTTTTAGAGCAAAGTCTACTTCCACAGCAAGGAAAACCATTTCCTTCCTATAAGAGCTCTCCCCGTCACTTCTGTCCCCAAAGCACTTCCAAGTGGAATGCTCCCATTTGCCTGGATGAGAAAAACATCTTTAAATCCTCTAATACAGTTGTACAAATGTGATTTCCTCACTGGTGAATATCACATTTTTGTGGGTTCACAAAAAATAAAACTGCTTTTCCTTTTGGCTGAAAGTTGCTTATGAAAAGGAAAGGCGGTTTGGATTTGGGTGCTTTCTTTCCCAAGCAGGACACGGGTTTTATTTTTTGGTGGTAAGAAACCACATCTGCGATACAGACAATTTTCACCTGTGACTAAAAGGGTTTCACACTAAATTTCCCACGGAGACAAGGAAAAGCCGGGTTTACCTGGTGAACTGGTAAAATGTTATCCTGGATTAAATTCACCCCATAAAACTGTCAGTCACAGAAGAGCTATCCCCACGAGCCAGGAACCACAAGAACATTAACCCTTTTGCAAAGAATAAGGTGAAAAGTTATCCAAATCTTCAAACCAAAGGCAAACTGTGTCCTCTTGTAGTCTAGCTGTCCCTGGTGACCAAGCCAACTCCCAAACATCCATTCCTCAGCCCTCCTCAGGACAGACCTCAGCCTCCTCCACCCCAACACACAGGAAATCACAGGGGAGATGAAGGGCAAGGAGGCGAATGCTTATTCAGGACAAATGATCTTTTATGTTCTTTTTTTATTATTCGTTTGAATCAGTTATACATGACAGTAGAAAGCTCTTTGATTCATTGTACACAAATGTAGCAGGATTTTTTACTTCTCTGTTTGTACATGAAGTAGTCACACCGTTCATGCAACCATACATGTACCTAGGGTAGTGATGTCTGTCTCATTCCACCTTCTTTTCTACCCCCTTGCTTCTTCTCCCCCTCCCCTTTGCCCCATCCAAAGTTCCTCCACTCATCCCATGCTCCCCCTACCCCATCCACTCAGCAGAGAAAATGTTTGGCTCCTGTTTTGGGGGGATTGGCTTATTTCACTTAGCATGATATTCTCCAACTTTGTCCATTTACCTGCAAATGCCATAATTTCATTCTCTTTGAATACTGAGTTATTTCTTTGTGTATATATACCACAGTTTCTTTATCCATTTATCTATTGAAGGGCATCTAAGTTGGTTCCACAGTTTAGCAATTGTGAGTTGTGCTGCTATAAATATTGAAGTGGCTGTGTCCCTGTAGTATGCTGTTATTAAGTCTTTTGGGTATAGACAGAGGAGTGGGATAGCTGGATCAAATAGTGGTTTGATTCCAAGTTTTCTAAGGAATCTCCATACTGTTTTCCAGAGTGGTTGCACCAATTTGTAGTCCTACCAGCAGTGTATGAATGTGCCTTTTCCCCCCACATCCTTGCCAACACTTATTGTTGCTTATATTCTTGAAAACTGCCATTCTGACTGGAATGAGATGAAATCTTAGAGTAGTTTTGGCTTGAATTTCTCTAATTACTAGAGATGTTGAACATTTTTTCATATATTTGTTGTTCAATTATATATCTTCTTCTGAGAAGTGTCTGTTCAGCTCCTTAGCCCATTTATTAGTTGGGTTGTTTGTTTTTTTTTGGTGTTAAGTTTTTGGAGTTCTTTATATATCCTAGAGATTAGTGCTCTATTTTACGTGTGGCAAAAATTTGCTCCCAAAATGTAACCTCTCTCTTCACCTCATTGATTGTTTCTTTTGCTGAAAAGAATCTTTTTAGTTTGAATCTATCCCATTTATTTATTCTTTATTTTGCTTCTTGTGCTTTAGAGTCTTGTTAAGGAAATTGGGGCCTAATCCGACATGATAAAGATTTGGGCCTACTTTTTCTTCTATTAGGCACAGGGTCTCTGGTCTAAATCCTAGGTTCTTGAATGATCCTTTATTATAAGTGGATTTACAAGACATTTTGTTCCCCTTATATTTGATTTTTGTTCTCTGGGTTTTGGTAAATCCCATTTTTCACGGTTACCTTCACTCACGGGAACTTCTGTGAGAAAGGGGGACCTTGACATCAATGAGACATTGTTTCATGACCTAATAGGATACCCTCTGGGGTCAATAAGGAAGTCTTTGAGCATGCCACCATTTTGTAGTAATGTTGACCGGATCATCATTTCTACAAAATGTGATCCTGCAAACTCCAATGACTGGCAATCTCTTAAGTACCAGCATCTTATTCCATAAAATGAGGATAAACAGTGGAGATACTTCTGAGAAGGGCAGCAATGGATTTCTGTCCCAAATTCTGTAGATAAGGCAAAACACATGTATATATAATCAAAGTTGCTCTTGGAAATATCCAACATGGAGCACCAAGTGAAGACCATAGCTTACATTCAGGGACCACGTCACAGGAAGCTGTGTAGGTCTCCTTTCCCAGATGATGAACTCACCCTGTGACAAACATAGATGAAAAAAAATTGGAGGACAGTCCCCTTCAAAGCTTGGGCTAAGACTGAGACCCACAAGGGACAGTGTCACTATCTCCTGTCCTTCCTTCTTCACCACTGTTCCTAGTAGAAATTACTTACAGAATCCAACTAAGTAAATGCACACATATATGAGATACTACCATTTTGTTTGTATGAGAATGACGATGATGAGAATTGTGTTTGCCTGAAGTTTTAGAGATCATAAGTCATGTTTATATGTCTACCTTCCATTTTATTTTTCCAACAACCCTATAGGGTAATTATTGTTTATTTCCCTTCACAGATCAGAGCATGAATTTTAGGGAGGCAGCTATGAGAAGGGTGATGCCAAGGCCTGACCTCCTTCCCTAGTGGCTTCCACAGATATGTGCCTGGCCTCTGGTGGACACAAAGAAAATAATGAGATGCTAAACCAACCAGCACAGAATGGGTACACTGCCAAGTATTGAACAAGGGACACTGCACACATTCGGTTTAAAGATTTTGTTTTTATGATTGAAACCAACTGAATTTATCATTTGTAAACATGGTAAACACTGTCATAGTCTGTGGAACATTTTCAAAGTGGAAATAAAAAACAGTGCTGCCTTTCAGGTTTATTAGTTAATATGTCACATCAAGGTTAGATGCACCCCATGTCTACACCAGCAGGGAATCAGTAACCTTTACAAGGGTTTGGCACTTAAGAGGCTTGATCTACTTTTCTCTCTAGAGTGAGAACTGTGAGCATTTTCAAATGCTTTCCATTTCACTGTTAGTTATAATTACAGAAAGCCTAGAAACAAACTAAATCTAACCACAGGAGATTTACAAAATAAATTATGTTGAGTACATGCATAGAAATATGGGTACTGACATCAAAAAAATCATATTGTAGAAATGACAGAAACAGCTACTAAGGAGCATAGGAAAATTTCAATGATGATCACATAAATAGTATGCTATAGAAAGTATGTATGATACGTGTATTATTCTATTTTGTGCTGCTATAACGGAATACCTGAGACTAGGTAATTTGTAAAGAACAGATTTTTCCCCCCCACCGGTTCTGAGAAATACAAGTTCTTGGTGTGCTGGTGTCTGATAAGGGCTTTCTTGCTGAGTCCTCACATGACAGAAGGTGGAGTAGGAAGAGAGAACCAGTTCCTTTATGAAGTCCCTTTACAAGGCTGACTAGAGAGGAGCCAGCACTCATGGCCTAATCACCTTGAAAGGGCCCCACCTCTTAAGACTACTGCATTAGCAATATCTGTACCTTGGAGGGGACACATTCAAACTATAGCAGGGAAAGATCTAGAAGGCAATATAATCAGAGGTTACTACCAGATGTTAAATAAGAAGTTTATTTGGCTTTTCCTTTTTCCTGTTTCTTAAATTTTCTACATTGAGGACATCTAAATTTTGAAATGAGAGGTTGGGAAAAAACATTTTGAACAATGAAACCAACGCCTTTAAATTGAATAAGTTTATATTTGTAAGGCTCTTACTTTGGGCCCAGGCAGGTCCCAGGCATGTCACTGCCAAAGCCAGCATGGTCCATAGTGAGAAGAAGCTGACACCAGGGCCCAGATCTCTGGGTGACCGGCCTTCCCAGGGTCACCCAGACATTGAAGGATTCCTTTCCCCACTAAATTCTCCGTATGAGTTTGGAATTTTTCTCCTGTTCAAGAACATTTTAGGACAAAATAAAGCTTCCACACAACGAATTTATCTATTTTCATTTTGTATCTCCACCCTCTGGTAGGATCAACTGCTCGTGAGAAAATGAAAGATTTGAGACTTTTGATAAAATTTGCATTGTTTGTGCTTGTAAGTGTGGGGAGGGAGATGAGGGAAGAGGTTTTTGAATTATCTACGAAATAATTCTTCTTTTCATGGTGAATGAGTCAACCACACTTGAACAATAACCTAAGTTTAAAATGCCATGACTTTAGAGTTATATAAAGTGAGGAAATGCAAAAAAAAAAAAAAAAAAAAAAAAAAAAAAATTCCCTATTTGTCTAAATTTCATAGTTTGAATTTTTAATAATTCTTTAGAAAGTCACTTTTAATATCATTGTATGAGCCTGAATTTTAAATTATTAGCTTTAGCAAGATGAGCTTGGCTTTCACATTCCACAGAATTTGGAACATAGAAAGACTTCTGCAGATTCCAAAAGACATGCTCTTTACAGAAATCATCATGGTGCTCAACTGTAGGGAAGGAAATCTATAGTATGGCTTTCTGAAAAATTTTAATAGAGTTAAGTAGAAGAATTCTCACACTAAATTTTATGTTTCAATCTGTCAAGGTTTCTCATCTAATGAAAACAAATGCTTTCTTTCTGGCCATTCTGTCTCTATAAAGACTTTACAATGTTCACCATTCAGGGATAAAGAAAATTGAATTGTCCCTTTAAAAGTAGCATTGTGAAAATGAATCTTTTAAATACATACCAAGTCTTTTTTTTTTTTTTTTTTTTTTTGGCCTCCATCAAAAGCTTGTTAGCCTCCAAGAAATAGCAATTACATCCTAGTAGAATACTGTAAAGAATGTTTCCAAAGCTGATTATAATTATTCTGCATTTGATTCATTTTTGTTATTCAAAACTCCACAGACTTTAAAGGTGACCACACTCTCCCATTCTGTAAGGGATTCTGCTGGGTCTTAGAGATGGTGCTGAGGACCAACCAGCAGATCCAAAGCAGCAGGAGTCCACAATTCCAGGGCAACATAAGATTGGATCTTTGGAAACAAAATACATCTGTCTTTCCCATTGTCCATGTTGGTTCCCAGGGACTTAGAGGAAACCACATTCATGTGTAAATATGACTTAAACTTCATCTGTAAAAGCAATTATACAATGCTTCCTGGTTCTTACACTGAAACAAAAGCAACCCTTCTTCCCATCCATAAACATCAGTTCTTTTCAATTCTTTTTTGTTGTTGTTGTTGTTCTCCCCAAATACGAAGCAAGCTCTCCCAAAGCAGGAAAAGATAAAGAGAACTGTTGGATCTCTGCCTACCTGGTCTGAGTTCAGGGGAGCTTTAAATTTTCTCATATCAGAAACACCTTCTGAAATGAAGATACTTCATAAGGGAGTTAGATGTGATCTGAATCTAGGTTTTACCAGATCCTTCTTTGGCAAGGGAGGTGTGGTGAGTGACAGAAGATATCCCCTTCTGGGAGGGGTTTTTAAAATGTTTTTATCCTTCTTTTATAGTTATTTTTCTGATTATAAAAAAAATGATAAATTCTAGTTGCATATGTAAACCCAAAGAATTATTGAAAAGAAGTTTTAGAATTATGCAAAATTTCACCAGAAAGAAAGAAAGATAGATAGATTTTTGAAATGGTTTCTTATTGTTTTGGTTTGCATTATTTAATTTTAAACTTTAAAAATTATGTCACTTTTATGTACGGCGTTTCTCAGTGACTTCTATGTTCCCGAGTAAAGTATTTTGGTGACCTATATAACTGGGAACAATCAGGTTTATTTGAGCACCTTGAAATGCACTCTGAATCAAAGACAAAAGACACTAAAAACCTTGGAGAAACAGAGGCAACTATTTTACAATTTCCTCTATTGGCTGACTGAGTTAATTGCTTGGAATTCCAAGAAGCTGTTTTTAAAATTCTTAACTAAGGATTCTGGTTTTTCTTTCTTCCTTTTTTTAAAATTCAATTTTAAATTATATTTCCTTCCTAGCTTTGCCTTAAGAGAGAAATAATTGGTAATAGTTACTAGCAGTACAAAATGATGTGGTTGTATCAATTCACACAGCAAATCAGAAATTCAGCCTTTTAAATTAATTAGAACCTATGCTACCTCACCAAGTTCTATGACCTAAAAGACTGATGCTTTGCCAGGGACCATTAGGATAATCTCTGTCCACCTATGAATGGTTTTGATCTTGGCCTTTTTGTTAATTGCCATGTGCTATAGCTTGGATCTAGAATGTTCCCCCAAAGGACCGTGTATTGGTCCTCAACTGCGGTGCTATGGGAAGGTGTTAGCCTTTAGGAGGGGGGCCTGGTGGGAGTTTTTATGACATTAGGGATGTGTTCTTAAAGGAGATTGAAAGACACTGGTCTTTCCTCTTCTTCCTTCTCTTCCTCCTCTTCTGCCTCTTCTTCTTCTCCTCCTTCCTTCTCTTCTTCTCCTCCTTTTCCTTCTTCTTCTTCTTTCTTCTTCTGCTCCTACCCATGAGTTGAATGGGTGGCATCCACCACACACTCCCAGTATAATGTTCTGCCTTACAATAGGTCCAAAAGAAATGGGCCAACCAACCATGGACAAAAACCTCCAAAACTGTGAGCCAAAATAAGTCCTTCATCTTTTTTAAGTTGATTTTCTCAGGTATTTGTTGCAGCAATGGAAAACTGACTCACCTTGTGTGTAATTTGTCTGAGATATAAGCTTTTCTGGAATCTTACTTAGGTGTAATAAATTCTTTAAGACTGTAACCATTTTGGTGGTATTTTTATTAGAAAAAATAACAAGCCAGTTAAGAGAATTTTAGAAACAATTTAGATACATTCATATTAAAATAAAATTCCCAAACTCTGGAGCATTTTCCTAAATATTATCAGATCCAAATGGAAAGGCAATACTCCTGGGGGGCGGGGGTGGAAATTGTCCTAATTTAGAAGAGTGTTTGAAATTTTGAGCCTACATTTTATTTTCTTCTTTTGCTCTTTTGAGAGTTAAGGTCTTAAAGCAAGTAAAATAAAGCGTCTTCGAAACCCTGAGAAACTCACACTCTTTAAGATGGTCACTTTTTTATTAAGATTCATTACTTGAATTTTCCATTTTTAGTTCAAGTAGACCTTCCATTTATAAACTTCACACTCCATTAGTATGTTGTCGTTGTTGTTTATTGGCAGCGCCTCTTCTTCTGCCACAAACATTATACATGACCCAATTCCAAGAACTCCCTTGTCAAAGGTACTTACTTAAACTAACAAACAAACCAGCAGGGGAAAAAGAATTACATGGGACCACTCTGAGAAGCAAAAGGTCCCGGCATTATAAACAACATGGAAATAGATCATAAGATCCTGTCATGTGTCCCAAATCAAATTTATGTGGTCAGCAATGTAATTCTTTCCATCTCTGCAAGGAACTTATCCACTCTGGTTGACTATACAGTTTGTATACAATTTCTTCTCTCACCGCACCTCTATTAAAATGGAACACATGTCTATACAAGAGTTCATTCAAATGATAAAGTGCAGGAAATTGTTTTCATCATTGCCTGTGCTTGGAAAGGATGGATAGGAGGAGTCTTTGCAATTAGTGCTATCTTAATACTTCCTGGTTCAGTAGAAGGAATCTTGCCTATTCTTCACTCTATCATTTCTTCTTGAGAAGTGATGTCATCTCAGTTCATTCATTTTTATTCTGAGATAAACCATAAGGTTTGCATTGGTGAATGGTACCTGAGTAGAATTTCTTGCATGAAACTGAAATTGAAAACAGGTACAGGTATGTTCTTCCAAAAATGCAATTGTAATCAGGTACAAAATCCTAAGGCATACCAGTTTTAGCTGCTTATCCCAATTTCTCAATAAAAACAGGAAGCTCCTATAAAAGGAACTGCATTCTGGAAGTGCTAAGTGTATTATCAGAAGAAAAAGTGAAAGGAATAACTGTTTATAAAGCCATCCTGAGTATCTGCCTCCTACCCTCAAGCATGTATGTCTGATTCACTACAATGGAGAAGACTAGATGATTGGGAAGTGAGGCCAGGTCTTCAACATGTCCCAGCCGTGAGATGCAGCCCTGTCACTGGTGACACTGGAGTCAAGTTCATTGGTATCATGGGATTGGACAATCTGAAAAACTTAGCAACACCTCTGTTTAGCAGGTTGACCTTCAGTTTTCCTAAACTGAATCTCAGAGGCACTGAACCTGGACTAGCTTTTTGAAAAGAGGTCTGCAGGTATTACTTGTTTCTGGATTTTGAATGTTCATGTGTAAGAGGCAAAACTCCAACTTACTGAGACATGAGTTGAAAGAGTGATGTTATATATGATTTTCTATTCCTTCCATGGATGCCTTGCAGTTAGATGCATCTCTCATGAGATGAATATACACAAATAATGTGAATGATTCAGAAGCTCCTTTACTGGCACCCTGGCCGAGTTCTGGAAAGTGTTCTCAAAATTGTTTATAAGACCAAAGTGATTTTATATAAGCAGCTGTTATCCCAATTTTTGGCAATGGGTAGGGTCATGGTACTCATAATGTTCATGCCTTTTTTATATGCATGAAAATGTACAAGTTGAAAGTTTATAAAAAGGAAAGCATCTATACTGTAAATAAATATCTAACCTATGTTTTAGTTTCCCAGAGCTGCCATAACAAATTACCATAAAGTGGATGCCTTGAAAGGGCAGAAATTTACTCTCTCACAGTTCTGGAGGACAGGAGTCTGAAGTTCAGGTGTTGGCAGGGTTGGTCTTCTTTGAAGGTTCTGTCCTGGCTTTTTTTGAAGGTTCCATGCTTCTGTCCTAGCTCCTGGTGATGGCCGGCAACCACTGCTGTTCCTTGACTTGCAGACAATCCAGCTCTGTGTCCAGATTTGGTTCACAAAAACCTGCTGTGCATGTTCTTCCCAGGAAAAACATCCTGAGCAGCCTTGCCTTGCAGACCCAGAGCCACAGGACAAAAGAAGCCTGAGCTTCTGAATCACTACTTACTGGTCATGAACACCCATTTTTAAGCTTTTATCATTAAGTAATACGAGTTTTGTTGTCACAGAACCTAGCATGACCTTAATTTAAGTATACTTGCCACAAATGGGGACTGAAGCTTACAGAACTCAGCACCAAGGAATGTGAGAATGACTGAAAAGGAATGTCATGATTGCTTAATTGCGATGTTGTCCCTACCCTATTAGTGCCAGGAAGTCTATGCAGCTGATCACTCCCTTAAATGTCACCCATCAAATTGATGAACCATGTACATACACTACACTGCCATGCATTCTTCTCCTTGGTATGTCTTTATCTCATCTCCTTAATTAGAGGGTAAACTTGTTGGAGATTTTTGCTTTTCCTATTGCACTCCTAGCTTAAAGTCTACAGCAATGAAAAGGATCAATGTATACTTACTTGTATATTGGGTGGGCTGATTGTTTAAAGAAAGCTAAGCTCTAATTTTAGCAGCTAAACAATTTTGGGTGTATTTAATGACCTTCAAAAACAAGTGTCAAGGCTTAAGAAAAAAAAATGTGGGTAGGGAGGGCGGAATCCCATGATCATTGCAGGAGAGGAAAGGAATTGAGGAGTGGAGAAGAAACAGGAAGAGAGTAACAGTGAAATGAAGTTGACCAAATTATGCTATGTACATATATGAATGCACCACAGTGTGTTTGACCTTTATGTATATCTAATTTGGAAAAAAAAAAAACTAGAAACCAATAGAAGGAAGACCAGTGGAATAGAGGGAGGGGAACAGAGGGAGGGATGAGAGGAGGGAAGTGGGAAGCACTGGGGACTGAGGTGGAGCAAATTATATTGCAGGCTTTTGTGACTATGTCAAAATGAACCCCACTATTATGCATATGTATTACGCACTAATAAAGAGAGGGGGGTGATGCAGTCAGATTGAAAACAGAGAGGCTAAACAGAAATGGACAGACTTGATAGTACCCAGGGGCTGGTGTTGTTATTTCTGAGCCTATAACATCATTCGTGCTTAGCTTGATTTTATGAGGTTATAAATTCCCATTATTGAGTAAAACTGGCTTGTGTTAGATTGTTACCACTTGAAACTAAGAGAGGGTCCCTAAATCAGCAGTCCCTAAAGCTTCTCAGTCTGGCACAGGACTTGGACATATTTGGTCTCTGTTAATTTGATATTCTCACTTTTGATGCTAGTCTGGTTCTGTTTTTTCAAACTGTTTTCCATTAAGACTTAAATAATATTTTTTCATACTATATAAGCATAATAAATGTTCTGTAATTTTAAGGGTGATATATTTTTGTATCATGTGCCTCTTATAAATGCTTGTGTATAATCTACCTAAAGTTCTGAATTTTCTTCCTGATAGTGATTTAATAAGCTAACAAATGATTTGCAAAGTAGGTTCAGGGGAATTCTCTACTCCAGGAACATCTTTATTGCTACACTAAAACCATGTTTGGATAGCACTAAAACAACTTGTAAACTTCTCTGTAGCATCCAGTAAAAATTGAAATTTTATGAGATTAATACAATAGGCATAACAAAAGTAGCATCTTTCTAGATTCATGATTAGTTTAGAGCTGATCGTATGTTAAAAGGGCCCTTCATTAGATTTAAAATTGGAAAACCTCAGTACATGTTTTGTTGGAAGTGAAAGAAATGCAATGCAAACAAATTTGATAACCACTAGTCTACTTAAGGATAATATACCTTTGTATATTATACATACAATATAAATATACATTAATAATATATAGTGACATATAATATACCATATGTAATATATATCATATATATATATATATATATATTATATACTCATATACAAATATATATTACTGTCACGACACATGACTAAACCAGTCAGGGTCACTCCACATGAACTGGGCTGGCACAAAATAAGCACACAGAGACTACCTTTTTCTTTGGGTTCTGTGACAGCTCCTCTGACCCAGCTCCCACAAAGGAGGCAAAGGCAGGCAAGAAAGAGAGCAGGCCTGGAAACCAGTTTTAATGGGGAGAAGCCATTCAAATGAGGCAAGGGGTCAGGTTTCAGAGGGTGGAGTCTAGCTTCTGATGTCTTGCAGGTCAGCAGGTTGACTGACATCTTGGAAGGCCACACCCATATCATGTGCTGTGTGATGATCAAAGGCAGAGCAAGCAAAAGGGACACATACGTGCACAGCCCAGACAGAAGCTGCATGGCCAGTCCAGACTGCTTTGTGGGCTCAAAATGCTCACAGCTCACACACACAGCCCATGGCTGGCTTGCCACACCTCCACATTCCCATCACTCAAAGCTAGGGGGCGCTCAGCTCCTATGTGGCTGCTCCCAACATATTGTATATCTAATATTGATCATGTGAATAGATATGGAGGAATGGACCACGTGAATCAATCAAGGGAACTGTTTTAGTCAGCTTCTCGCTGCTGTGACTAAAGCATCTGACAAGAACAATTAGAGGAGAAAAAGTTTATTTGGGGGTTCACCGTTTCAGAGGTCTGAGTCCATAGAAGGTAGACTCCATTCCTCAGGGCTCAGGGTGAGATAGAACATCATGGTGGAAGAGTGTGGTGGAGGAAAACACCTGGGAACATGGCTCCAGGAAGCAGAGAGAGGGAGAGGGAGAGGCTCCACTGGCCAAATAAAAATATAAACCCAAAGGTATGTCCCCAGGGACCCAGCACCTCCAGCCAAATCTACTTGCCTAAATTATCACCTAGTTAATCCCTATTAGAGAATTAATTCTCTGATTGGGTTAAGGCTCTCATAACCCAGTCATTTCACCTCTGAACTTTCTTGCATTGTCTCACACATGAGCTTTTGGGAGACACCTCACATCTAAACCTTAACAGGAATACAACCATTATTTTATTTTTTTTATTTTTATCTTTATTTTTTTTTAGAGAGAGAGAGAGAGAGAATCTTTTTTTTTTAATAGATGGACACAACACAACGCCTTTATTTTTATATGATGCTGAGAATCAAACCCAGGTCCTACACATTCTAGGCAAGCTCTCTACCACTGAGCCACAATCCCAGCCCAACAACCACTATTTATTAGTTAACAGACTGAACATTTTAGTTCCAATATGTTTCCAGTTTGTTACCTAAGTTCTTAGTTTATTAAGGAGGAGACAATGGTGATTATCTTGGAATACTGGAATATTCATTTTGGAATATGAATATTTTCCAAATCCCCATAACTAAGAACTTGACAAGAACCAATAGTTATCATAATATAAAATGTTAATTAAATCATCTCTCAACTATTAAAATTAGCCTCCACCAAACATGCCACCAGCTTTATATGGGAGTTTCCTTCCTCTGGTCTGGATGGCTTTTCAGTTATAAAATAAATTGTGAGTCTTGTAATGTAGCATTTTATATAAATGAGGGAAGTTTTTTAAACAACTGTTGGAATCACATTAAAAGCTATTGACTAATGAGAATCTAGCAGTTTTAAAAGTATTGGCAATTGAAGACCACAAAAATCAATAAAGACAATGAAACAGGGCTGCAAAATAAAATGATTCAATATCTACAGTCAACTGTGGTCCTAGGAAAAATTGATAAAACTCTTGCATATTTTCAAAATACTTTCAATATATTATTCCCCTGCTATAATGTTATTTGCCACCAAAACATTATTTTGACCTATTCTTTGTATATTCTATAAGTTTACAATATAGGTAAAATTAAATAATCTAAATTTTTTTTCAAAATGGAAATGATTTATTTTCATATTTTTCCTTTTATATTTCAAGACAAATTCTCAAAGAAACCTTATTTTTCTGACCCCATTTGAATCAAATGTATGATATGTCAATATTATTGTATTGTCTTGAGCAACTAATAAAAAAAAAGAAACGAAACTTTATTTTTCTGAAAAGTTGGTCTCCATTTTATTTATTTTTTAATATTTATTTTTTAGTTGTAACTGGACACAATATCTTTATTTATTTATTTATTTATTTATATGAGGAGCGCTCTACAGCTGAGCTACAACCCCAGCCCCTAGGTCTTCATTTTAAAAGCGTTCATTTTATGTGGGCTTTTCTTTGTTCTAACTTTTTTTTTTTTTGGTGGTGGTGGTACTGGGGATTGAACCCAGGGCATTGTGCATGTGAGGCAAGCACTCTACCAACTGGGCTATATCCCTAGCTCCTGGTTCTCATTTTCTTTTAATAGTAAGGGCACCTTCTTGCCATATCTTTCTGACAGTTTTTGTTTGTTTCCTGAACCAAACTGTAAAATCCTTAAATGCAAGTACCTTCTTTATTTCATCTTTGATTTTCATAATGTCCAGCCAAATACCTGATCATAAAGTTGACAAAATAAATAAATAGATGCTTGGATGAAACTACTATGTTTCTGGACTAAATAATCTATTAAAGCCCTTAAAATTTAGCATTTCCTAAACATTTTACATTTGCCTTCTTTTCAAAATAGAATTTATAGTTTATTTTATATATACATATGAGATAGGGTCTCTCTAAATTCCTTAGGGCCTCACTAAGTTGTTGAGGCTGGCTCTGGACTTGTGATCCTCCTCCTCCCTTAGCCTCCCAAGCTGCTGGGTTATAGGCATGTGTCACTACACTCGGCTTCAGTTGCATTTTAAATATAAATAACCATCAGTTTTTTAAAAAGATTCTCATGATAGCCAAAGGAATCAATCACTCATAAAGTCATCTTTTCCTCTTTTGTCCCTAATGAGGGTCAACTCTTAGATGAGAAATCAATAAGCTCATCTTCTAAGAGTTACAAGACATGCTTGAGTGTGGTTACAGTACAGATTCCAGGAGCCAGAATCTGCTGATGAACTGCTACCAAAATGGGGTTGGGATAGTCCAGGAGTGACTGGAAGCCAGCTGGACATCCAGTAAAATTGGCACTAAGTGTGTTTTGCACGCTTGACCTTCAGTTACAGACATACCTCTTAGATTCATTTAATGGAAACGAAGCCTCAAAGGGTCTCTCTGCTAGGCCTGAAAAAATGTGACTCAGACGAAACATATTAAGTTCATTATGGCAAATTGGTCTTGTTGCAGGGAAGACAAAAAGCCTTGCTGCTGTCAGGACCTTGGGAATCTGCCATTGGAGATACAAGGAGAGGTAGGAAAGGACTCCCAGATTCAAAATGGAGTCATTATCCAATTAAAATAGATTGATTTAATGGTTAGAGGATGATATAATGTGCCTAAGGACCTATAAAGGCCTTTTGTGAGCTTGAACAAGCATTCTAAAAGTCCCTGGGGTTCTAAGCAGGGATGTGTGAGCTCTGCATTTGGAGGCCCTTGAGTGCCTCGTACAGGCCCAAATTAACATGAGCACTTGACAACTTCTGTCTGCCTTAGTGACAATGATGACAGGTGATATAAGGTAATTCAATTTATTGATCATCTGCTATGTGACAGATGCCCTATTCCGCACAGGGCTATCAACGTTTCTTTGAAATGCTCTGAGAGTTATCAAACAGGGTATATGGGTCAGAATGCCATCTAGAAGTATCCTGAACATAAGTCAATTTAATTGCAATGGAATAAAATTTAGGTCAAACTCCTTGACTTTCAAGGTGAATGGACATTGGAACAAGGATCTTATAACTGCACACGTACAGCTTTGTTGGGCAAGTCCATCATGAAATAATTGGGTCTAGAGTTGGGGGCTGCTTGGTATGGGCGCTTCTTGGAGTAATTTTAAGCCTCTTGTACTAAGATCTGTTCAAGAAGCAAAATTCATCAGAAGATTCAGGGCTTTAGTTGTAGCTTTCATAGAATTATGTATGGATGAGACTTAATTTTAGGTGAAAGAATTTCCCTAGAATGGGAGGTGAACAAGTTCCAAATTGCTTCCTTTCTAAAGGTTTGCCATAAACCTTAGGACCCATGTAACAGGACATCTATTCATGTATTACACTTATCCACATTTTTTTCCCTTTCAAATGAAATTTTGACATGGCTATTAGTAAAATAGAAATAATAAAAAAAGAAAGCAAACTAATGCATATACTATATCATGAGTATACTACTTCAAACACTTAGGCTAAAATTTGATTCTAAACTTCCTTAATGCCAAGGCAAGGAGGGAAGGATAACTGACTATATCACTCTTATTGGAAACATTCAAATCAGGTTTTAAAGAAGAAAAACAATCTTCTAGACCCTAGATGAAAATTGCTCACATGGAGCTTTGTCCAGAAGGAATGAAGTGATATAATGAAAAATCCTCACACATTTTTAGAATTTAAAAGTGAATGCCATCTGTTTCTCTCTTCTGGCAACTTTTGCTAAAAGGCTAAAAGAATACTTTTAAAGCATAACTTAAAGGTGACAAAGTATTCTGCATTCTAATTGTCTAATTCAAGCCAAGGTTAGAACTTAGAGGCATAAATGAGTCCTTCGAAAAGTAAATGGATAGCATTACCCCTTTATTTTATAGAACCCATGCTCTTTCCTCCCTTTCCACAGCATTTATAGTTTCATCAATAACATCTTCTATAACATACAGTAATGCTCAAAGATGGGGGAAGAGGGATGAAAAGGTGCTAGTATCTATTCTGAAAGATAATTTTCAGGTCCTAGACCTGCCACCTTGCACTGAAGAATTTATGCTTCAGATAACTTCCCTGTATATATATATAGTTCCTTTCTTCTTGGTTTTTGATGGGAGCATAGAAGAAGACTTTTAGGACTTTTTATTTTGGATGATGCTATAATTTGGATCTTAAGTGTCTTTCAAAGGATCCATGAACTAAAATCTCGATCCCCAGCATGGTGCTACTGAGAAATGGTGAAACCTTTAGAGTTGGAGTCTGGTGGGAAGTCTTTAAGACATTGGGCATGCCCTTGAAAGAACCTCAGACTTCTCCTCTTCTTTCTGGTTCCCCACAAGATGAATGGATTTGTTTTGCTTTGTGCTTCCATTATGACATGCTACCACAGGCCCAAAACAATGAGAAGAGACCTTCATGGACCACGTTTTGGCTTTTGTGTTGCTAAGATCAAAATATATAAAGAACAACTTAAAGGAGGAAAGTTTAATTTGGGGCTCCTGGTTTCAGAGCTCTCAGTCCATGGATGGCCGACACCACTGCTTTGGGCCCAAGGTGAGGCAGCACATTATGCAGGCAGGAAATGGCAAAGGAAACCTGCTTAGTTCATGGCAGAGTCAGGCAGGAGAAAAAGAAGGAAGCCCCACCTCCGACCCCCCCTAGGAAGATGCCCCCTTCCAGGGCACACTTCCAGTGACCCACTGTCTTCAGCCACTTCCCTCCTACCTACAGTTACCACCCAGTCATTCCATTCAAACTAGGGTGGACTGATTAGGTTTCTGCTCTCACAATTCAATCATTTAACCTCTGAGGATTCTTACATTAACAGGAGATTTGGGGGATACCTCATAGCCAAACAATAACAGACTGAAGCCTCTGAAATCATGAGCCAAAATATACCTTTCCTCTTCATAATTTGCTTGATCTCAGATATTTATTACAGTAATGAAAAGCTGACTAGCACAGATGGGGTCCTGAGTGCCAATTGAAGGCACATCCCAAAAAGAAGGCCTCATTGCCAGGAGAACTGCTGTTACAAGTTCACCCAGGCTCTCACTATGAAAACATTTTTTTTTAAAGTCAGTAATTTTATTATGAATATAGTTGTATATTTACTTGAGTTGTTTTTTTTTTTTTTAATCCATTTCAGTTTCCTAAATCTCTTGTTCTAGGAAAGGCAGAGATTACATTGGCCTTGATGTTCATCAAACTGCTACAGTCATAGAAAACCCCAAGAATGCTCCTAAAGGGCCTGCCAGCATGATGACACTTCTAGAGGAGCAGGATCTGTCCTTCCCTGTTGTTCTGGGAGGCTGAGCCACAGAAGGTGATGCTAATAGGTGATTACTGCCAGATAAACCTGACCAGAGGGGAGAAAGACATGAACCTGAGTGGACCACACTCCTACTAAACTACCATTGGTTTCCATCCTTCAACTCCACCTCTTGTCCAACCTAGGAAAATACAACTGGAGAAGGAAAAAAATCAGCATACTCTATAGAAGAACCAAAGGGACATAAAAATCACTGTAGTATATATGTCTATCTCACTTTCACCACTTGAAAGCTTTGGATAAGACAGCTGACGTCTATGCACTACTTATAAGATAGATGGCTGGGATCTATGCCCCTCCTTGTCAATGAGGAGCATTTATTAAGGGGATGACAGGTTCTTGTAAGCCCAGAATATTTAATGAACCAACTGAATAAATAAAAATATAATAAAATGTATGTCCATTGTCATCAACTAAGAAGGCACACACGTGAGACAGTTTTTAGTGATCCTTTTTATGAGCTCAATCCTTTAAATTTATGATGTGAGATATGTGGGAAAAGCAACAAAAACTTTAGTCATGGTCCATTGGGTTTGACCATAATTTTAAAAAGAAAGAAAAGAGGTTTAGGCCATAAAATCCTCCATTTGGCTTAAAAGTATTTCCATCTTCCCACTAATTATTGTATTAATTATTTAGTCTGAGAATCTGAGTTTCCTGCTGTGGAAGCGGCAACACTGGGTAGCCCAGCAAGAGCACAGAGGTGCTCAGGACACTAGGTGGAAATGGCTGTGTGTGTGGCAGAAGGCTTTCATTCACGCAGCTTTGCTGGCCTCCCACATCCAATCAACACCAAATCCAACTATCCTTCTTGTGAACTGTCCTTCTTACTTGTCTCTCTAACTAGATGTGACTTTTTTTGAGGACAAGGACTTAAAGTTTTTTTCTTGTGTATGCTTGGGATGCACCATTAGGTCTTAAACATGGTAGAGCAGTAGAGTTTTTAGTGATGATGAGCATTTACTAACCGAAGAGTAATGATTTGGAAAACTTCCCATTGGAAAAGAGGGATTTGGAGGGACTTTAAAAAGGAGTCTGAGGGACTTTAAAAAGGAGTGTGTCAAAATGATACAGGAATGCATGCCTAAAAACACATAAATATACATAGATACCCCCTATGCCAAAAACATAGCAATAATAGATAAAAATAAATAAAGAGAAAAACAAAAAATGAGATGTATCCGTTGGCCATAAATTGATCATAAATGTCAACTGGTGAGCTGAGCTGAAGCCAGTGACCTCCTGGGCTATAGGACTGGAAGGCAGTAAGGAAGGGCAGAGAGAGTGAACAGGTAATCCATTCCTGTGAAATGACTGAAACTAGACAGGTCTACTGTGCGGTGAAACTAAGAGAAATCAACAAAGAGGAAATGAAGTTCCCCAGATGAAGCTAATTTTATAAAATAGTCCAATAAAATATTAATAGAAGTTTAGAAAGACAAAAAAGTAAAAAAGAATAAGATACAAAAGAATAAAAATAATTTAAAATAATAATGATAATAAGTACAATAAAAAGGAAAATTAAAAGTAGAAGTCTTGAAAATGAAAAATACCATATATAAAATAAAAAAGCAATATACTACATATATGCTAGACAAAAAATGGTTATGACAGAATAGTGAATTGGAGAAAAGACAGGAGTAAAGAATCTGCCCATGACACACATGCACTTAAATTAAGTATATAAGAGAATCAAGAGACTCCAACATTAATCTAATGGGAGTTTAAAAAAAAAAAGAAAATGGAAGAAATGTAACAAAGCAAAATTTAAAGAACTATGTATTAAGGGGCTGTGGATATGGGTCCTAGCACATGTGAGGCACTGGATTCGATCCTCAGCACCACATAAAAATAAATAATTAAATAAATAAAAGCATGACATCTCAGATTTATAATCCACTATAAATACCTATAAGAATAAATAAAATTATTCCACACATTAAACCCATCATAATAAAGCTGTATTTTGAGGAACATAGAGCTTAAAAATATGTATATTATGTTTGTGTGTGTATGTGTATGTGTGTGTGTGCCAAAACCAAGCCACACAAAAGGGAATCCCATGATTATCTCAAGAGATATTGGAAAAAGAATTTGACAAATTATAGCACACATTCATGGTTAAAACATGAGAAAAACTAAAGAAAGAAAATAAAGAAGACCTTAGAAGATGGAAAGATCTACCTTGCTTTTGGATTGGCAGAATTAAGATTGTCCAAATGACCATACTACCAAAAGCACCATACAGATTTAATGGAATTCCAATCAAAATCCCAACGACATTCTGCCGTGACACCTGACTAAGTCAGTTAGGGCCATTCCAGGTGAATTTGGCTTGGCACGAAATAACCACACGAGACAGAGAAAGTACCTTTTTCTTGGGGTTCTTCAGCAACGGCTCCTCTGCCAGACCTCACTTATTGTTGCTTTGAGGTCTGGTATTGTGATGCCTCCTGCTTCACTCTTCTTGCTAAGGATTGCTTTAGCTATTCTGGGGCTCTTATTTTTCCAGATGAATTTCATGATTGCTTTTTCTGTTTCTATGAAGAATGTTGTTGGGGACCAGCCATGGGCTATGTGTGTGAACTGTGAGCCCCTTGAGTGCACAAGCAAACTGGACTGACGTTGCTGCTCTGTCTGGCTGTGCACGTCTCTGTCCTTTTTGCTTGTGCTGCCTTTGAGCCCACACAACACCTGAAATGGGTGTGGCCTTCCAAGATGTCAGTCAATCTGCTGATCACAAGACAACAGGAACCTAGACTCAACCCCCTGAAACCTGACCTGTTTGCCTCATTGGGGTGGAACTTTCTCGAGTGTCTTTCCCTCAATAAAAAGGGCTGCAGAACGTCCTCCTCTTTCTTTTGTCTGCCTCCCTTGTGGGAACTGGAGCAAAAACAGCATGGTATTGGCATGAAAACTGACTGGTAGACCAATGGTACAGAATAGAGGACACAGAGACTAACCCACATAATTACAATTATCTTATATTAGACAAAGGTGCCAGAAACACACATTGGAGAAAAGATAGCCTCTTCAACAGATGGTGCTGGGAAAACTGGAAATCCATTTGCAACAAAATGAAATTAAACCCCTATCTCTCACCATGCACAAAACTCAACTCAAAGTAGATCAAGGATCTAGGAATAACACTAGAGATTCTGTGCCTAATAGAAGAAAAAGTAAGCCCAAATTTTCATCATGTCGGATTAGGCCCCGACTTCTTTAACATGACTCCTAGAGCACAAGAAATAAAATCAAGAACCAATAAATGGAATGGATTTAAACTGAAAAGCTTCTTTCTCAGCAAAAGAAACAATCAGTGAGGTGAACAGAGAGCCTATAGAATGGGAGCAAATTTTTACCACATGCACATGAGATAGAGCACTAATCTCTAGGATATATAAAGAACTCAAAAAACTTAACACCAAAAAAACAAACAGCCCAATCAGTAAATGGGCCAAGGAACTGAACAGACACAGACACTTCTCAGAAGATAATATACAATCAATCAACATGAAAAAATGTTCAACATCTCTAGCAACTAGAGAAATGCAAATCAAAACTACCCTAAGATTTCATCTCATTCCAGTCAGAATGGCAGCTATTAAGAATATAAACAACAATAAGTATCGGTGAGAATGTGAGGGAAAAGGCACACTCATACATTGCTGGTGGGACTGCAAATTGATGCAACCACTCTGGAAAGCAGTATGGAAATTCCTTGGAAAACATGGAATGGAACCACCATTTGACTCAGCTATCCCACTCCTCAATTATACACAAACGACTTAAAAACAGCATACTACAATGACACAGCCACATCAATGTTTATAGCAGCACAATTCACAATAGCTAAATTGTGGAATCAACCTAGATGCCCTTCAGTAGAAGAATGGATAAAGAAAATGTGGTATATATACACAGTGGAATATTACTCAGCAAAATCATGGCATTTGCAAGTGAATGGATGGAGTTAGAGAATATTATACTTAGTGAAGTAAGCCAATCCCCAAAAACCAAAGGCCAACTGTATTCTCTGATATGTGGATGCTGATCCATAATGGGGATGGGTGGGGAAGCATGGGGAAAATGGAGGAACTTTAGATAAGGCAAAGAGGAGGGAGAGGAAGGGGAAGATATAGGGATAGGGAAGATGGTGGAATGAGATGGACATCATTACCTTAAGTACATGCAGGAAGACATGAATGGTGTGACCTACTTTACGAACAACCAGAAACATGAAAAATTGTGCTCTATATGTATACTATGAATTAAAATGCATTATGCTGTTATATATAACAAATTAGAGTAAATAAATAATTTAAAAAAAATAGCAAAGTACTACACCAAAATAGGCATCTTCATGGAATAAGAGAAGACACAGAGACAAACCCACATGAATACAGTTATCTGATGCTAGACAATTTTACCAAAATATACATTGGAGAAAAAGATAGCCTTAAAAAAATGGTGCTGGGAAATAGGAAATCCATATGTAGAAGAATGAAATTTAAACCCTATCTCTTACCCTGCACAAAGACTAACTCAAAGTGAATCAAGGACCTAGGCATTAGACTAGAGACCTGGCACCTACTAGAAGAAAATGTAGGTCCAACATTCCAAGATGTTGTCTCAGGAACTGACTTCCTTAATAAGACTTCTGAAGTGCAAGAAGTAAATTCAAAAATCAATAAATGGGATGGCATTAAACTGAAAAGCTTCTTCACAGCAAAGGAAATAATCAAGAGTATGAAAAGAGACACTAGCATGGGAGAAAATCTTTGCCACCTGATCCTCAAATAGGGCACTATTATCTAGGATATACAAAGAACTCAAAAAACTTAACACCAAAAAGATAAATAAATAAAAATAAAGATAGCCCAATCAATAAATGGGAAAAGGAATTAAACAAACACTTCTCAAAAGAAGAAATACAGGGCTGGGGTTATGGTTCAGTGGTACAACACTTGCCTGGCACATCTGAGGCACTGGGTTCAACTCTCAGCACTGCATAAAAATAAACAAAACCATTGTGTCCATCTACAACTAAAAAAAAATTAAAGAAGAATTACAAATGGTCAACAAATATATGAAAAATTGTTCAACATCTCTAGCAATTAGAGAAATGCAAATTAAAACTACACTGAGATTTCATCTAACTTTACTCAGAATAGCAATTATAAAGAATACAATTAATAATCACTGTTGGTGAGGATGTGGGGAAAAGGATATACTCATATATTGTTTGTGGGATTTGCAAATTAGTGCAATCACTCTGGAAAGCAGTATGGATATTTCTCAAAAATCTAGGAATGTAACTACCATATGACCAATCTAGCCCACTCCTAAGTATACATCTAAAGGACTTAAAATCAACATACTACAGTGATGCAGCCACATAAATTTTATAGAAGCACAATTCATAATAGCTAAGCTATGGAGCTAATATAGGTGCTCTTCAACCAATGAATAGATATAGATGGCATATATACATAACGGAGTATTAGCCATAAAGAAGAATGACTTACTGGCATTTGCTGGTAAATGGATGGAACTGAAGACTATCATGTTAAGTGAAATAAGCCAGTCCTAAAAAATCAAAGGTAGAATATTTTCTTTGGTATATGGAAGCTAATACAAAATAAGGAGAGGAGGAGATTTAAAAAAATTAGAACAAAGATCAGTGGAGTAGTCAAAGGGGAATGAAAGGAAGGGAGAAGGGAGATAGGAAAAACAGTGAAATGTATGACCTATAGTAAACCTCACCATCAGGTACATCCTCAAGACACTGATTTTTTAAAAAGATTATAAATAAATAGCAGAAACATTAGTAGAATAGAGGGAAGGGAACAGGGGGAAGGAGGAGGAGAGGAGAATCGGAAGTACTGAGGATTGAATTAGAACAAATTATATCCCATGCTTTTATAATTATATCAAATGAATCTTATTGTCATGTATACCTAAAAAAGAACCAATAAAATAAAATAAAGATACTTCTCAAAAACAAAGGAAGAGGAAGAAGAGGGAAGTGGAGGAGGAGAAACAGACAACCCAGAAAATCAGTAACCTTTAAAAAGTTGAATAAAAATTCACAATTCTTCCCTGGTAAAGGTTGAGCATGAGGAGGAAAGGTCAAAGGTAAAGGTTTTAGAAGCAAGTTCTAATGAACCTGCAAGGAACAGATCATCTGTATTTTATAAAAACTTTTCAGAGAATTGAAAATGAAAGTTTTCTAATCCTTCTTAAACTCTAGATGACCCCCAAACAGAAAAAAAACAATACAATTATGATACGAGTTTATAATTGGAGATGCAAAAATATTATTCAGCTGAATTCAGCCATTTTCATTATGACCAAGCATGAATTAGTAGATGCAAGAATGGTTGAAAAATCAGAAAACTTACCATTTTTTACAAGAAATTAAGAGATTAAAGCAGAATTGTTTATCTAATTGTTACAAAATTGCTTGGAAATTTTCATTATTCACTTATTCATGATTAAAATTCTTGATAAGTCAATAATAAAGAGAAAGTAACCTGGAAAAGGATTGCTACCAAAAACTGGCACAAAAAGCATGTTTAATTATAAAAGTATTAATTATAAAAATATTAATATGTATATAAAATATATACATAACTCCATTATGTATATATACCATCAGGAACCATATGCTCTTTAATCTCCATTGCTAAAAGATTTCATACTTGATGGTACTGTCCAATGCAACTGGTCAAGGGAAAAAAAAAAACTGTAGGAATTAGAAAAGAATCACAACTTCTCTCTCCTACTCAAAGTTTCCCTCTCACACCCGACCTTACCCAACACATACCAATCTCTTCAGAAGTTCCTCAAGTTCTCAGCTCCCTCTACTTTGAATCAGACACCCTCTCTTCTAATTTCTCATGGTTAGAGAAGTTGGCCAACTTGATGTTCCATGAGTAGAGGAAGGAAAGACATCAAAGGGTTTTCCATTCTGTTTCATACTTTGATTTTTTTATAAGGCTTAAAGTTTCTAAGATATCTCACTTGGTGAACATAAACTTTCTCCTGAAATCCTTTATCCTATCTACAGTGGAATTTTCTCCAACTCTACAATTTTGTCCTTCTTGTTACTTGTCCTTTTCTGGACTCAGGATTAGAAGACAAACCTCAATAAAGAAGATCTGCATGATCATCACTTTTAACCTCATTTTTCATCATTTTTCTCCTGTCTAGCAGACAAAGGTTGTCATCCTAAAGCATGGTAATCTCAACATGTCTGTCCTTAAAAATGTGACTGTGCTTTGATATAACAACTGTATTCGTAAGAATTTTTCCAAGGAAAGTGTCATAGTTTGGACAAGGATGTCTATCTCAGCATTACTTATAATAGTAAATTTTAAATAATGGAAATATTTAATAACATGAAATTAAGTTAATTATAGATCATTAGTCTCATGGAATATTTTTCAGCCAATTAAAAATTGTGTTGCAAGAAAATATTTGGTGACATGTGCTTAATGGCCTATTAAGTGACAAAGTAGGCCACAAAACCTTGTTTGATAGGTTTTTGTCACTATTATTTTGATGATAGATATGTGCCTGAGAAAAAGTACAGAAAGGAGCTACCACAAAAATCCTAATTTGCTTACCTCAGGATAGTACAATGGCAAGGTATATCCGGTTTATTTGTTTGTGTGATGTTTTTCTTTTCGCTTTCTTCCTGCGCCCCAAAGGGGGAAGAAATATGTTGACCTGACAGTGTCAGCTGGAAGTTGGACCAGCTCGAATAACTGGACCACAGTGTTCTCCTGATGAACGTAAACAATTTCACACTGCACTGACCACATGTAACCTCCATCTGTGACTGCGATGAAGGAAGACAAACACAAGACCATTCTGTAAACATGTCTGAGCACAGACAAAAATAAAAATACCGTGGAAACCACAACAGCCAGACAAAAATGGCTTTACGCTTCTTCGTTAGCTACAGCATTGCCCTTTCTGATCTTCCACCTTTAAAGATTTAAAAAAAAAATAATAAAATATCCAATTAAAGAATTTCCTTTTTCTCGACTTCCTGAGAGCATCCAAACCACTTATCCTACCCAAAATAACCTGACAGTAACTGTAACAAGTTTCTGCAACCCCCTCTTACCTCCAGGGAGCCTCTCTTGCTACCACAACATCAATAAATCTAACTTTGCTTTACTGTAGATGTGTTTCTGGTGACCTTGTCCAGAGATAATCATTAATATAAATTGTATGCATGAAGCATATATTCCTTTCATAACTATAGAGAAAACTATATAAATTAAATATTATCTATCCAAGAATACATCAAGTGACTTTCAACCTCTGGAAAAAGAGATGGACCCCCAGCTGTCACTGGGTTCTTACATTTCCAATGAGCCAGTCCTGCAACCAGCAGCAGGAGCTTAGCCCCTCAGGTGCCCTTAGCTGTGGGAACTGTGAGTACTTCCTTGCATGCAGAGCAGGGCTTCTCAGAGGGAACACTATTGATATTTGGGCCAGATGACTCTTTATCATGAGGCTGTCCTGCTCATTGGAGAATGTTAACACCATCCCTGGGTCTCTACCAATTGATGCAAATAGCATCCTTCTGGGGTGACCACTAAATATGTCTCCAGACAATTTCCCCTGAAAGGAGGGAAGGGAAGATTGTCCCCAGTTGGGAACCATGATGTAGACCGAGGACAATGGAAAGAGGGAAATTCCTGGCTATGTTTTTAGAAGGCTTAGAGGCATGGATTCTTCATTCTTGAGAGTGGAAATAGTCATTTTTGTCCAGTCTATCTTGTGGGGATAGTGAGAGGTGAGAGAAAAGACATAAGCAGGCTTGAAAATACTGGAAGAGATAACCATTTATTTAATAAAAATCTATCAAATGTCTACTGAATGAGAGATATATAAAAGGTGTTTAAAACTATCGAAGAGTTACACTGAATAGACACTGATACCCTAAATCCAGAAAAAGGACAAAATAGAGTTTTTATAGATCATTTAAAGTGGTATAATAATGCAATGACAAAGATGCCCTCAGAAATAATCATATAATTAATTATATGATTAAATTTATTTAATCCTATAAATTAATTTAATTTGCATTTGCCCAATGTAGCTTAGTACAGAAAATCAATTTTCATCTAAGAAATAAGAAAATCAAATCATCTGTCCCAAGAGCAATCCTTCAGAGTATTTTTTGAATCTCAGTTTCCATCTTAACAAAGAACTGCAAACTACACTCAGGAGGAGAGAAAATAAAGAGAAACTTAACACAATACATTAATGCATGCTTACATGCTGGGAACAATCATTTCTGGATCTTCTAAATGAATAACAATAGGATGATGGTCAAAAATGAAAACTGAAGGGTCCAAAATAATAATATGAAAAGCTTTTAAGTAAAAGCAATATAACGCCAAATTTCCCAGGTATAAAGATGACTCAATGCAAGTGGCATAGTTGAGTGACCATGTGAGCTCCCTATGACATTTTTTAAAAGGTGTTGTAAATAATGAAATTAGCCTTGGAGTCTTCACCAAACTGATAATTATGTTTTCTTTCTAAATGTGAAGGTTTTTATTTTTCTTTTCCATTTTCTGGAAAATAGAAATCAGCTGTTTTCATTTATAAAAATGTTATTGAAAATGTGTTACTAAAGACCCTTTTAATCAACTTTCAAACAACCGGATAGATTACTTGCAAAGGATTAGTTGTTTCTTATCTTGCTTTTTAAAATGTGAAAATGAGACTGGCCTGCATTTATAAATATGTTTTACAGGACTGAGATACCAAGATTAAAATCTTTCTCCTGCATGGTTATTTAATGTAGTAATTACAGGGAAACAAGATAGTTTTAAAACGAATTCAAAGGGTTAAAGATGTTAAGTTCAGGCTCTGCTTACACTTACACTCCAGAGACACCTGGGCCCAGCAGGTGATTGAGCTCCTGGGGTTCTTTTTATATCATAGTGAATCAGAATAGGAAGCTTTGGGGGCCAGAAAGAGGCTCCTTGGCCACCTGTGCAGCTCTTGCCAGAGCTTCAGACAACCCAGCATTCCAGCTTTCCCCAGCTTCCTGACACTCACCCCTGCCACCCACAGGCTCCACACCTCCCTGGGAACAGGAACCTGCTATCCTTTTCCCCTTTTTAAAATACTCCCTGTTGAAGTTTCACATTTCCTCATACACAAGTATCTGGAAAAAAAAAAAAAAAAAAAAAAAAAAAAAGTAACATAAATTAAATACAGAAAAGATGAGCAATAATTTCAATATACAGAAAAGAATCCCATCATTGGACTTTTTTTTTTATATAAAGATAGAAACCTGGACATAATTATCTGACCTAGTTTTGCCTTCTTTTTTCTTGTTTTTTTTTTCTTTTTCCTTTTAAGAAACATGCCCTTCTCTGCTAACTCTCTTTTCTTGGTTGCCACGGCAGACAGTAGGTGGTGCCTATCTTCCTTCAGTGAGTTGCACTTGGCACTCTGGAGGGTGCTGACCAGACATGCTTTCTTTTCTAATAAGCAATACCTGCATCCCTGCCTGGCTTAAGTAGATGGAATACGTCACATTTCTCAACTAACTACCCATTATCTTCAGGAGAAATGCAGGCCCGAGATAATTTCGATGGAAAGAACCCAGATGTTATGGTTTTGTTATGCTCGAATTCGGGACCCCCAAAAGACCACCAGAGACCCAGATCGATGTGAGCAGCAAAGAGGTGTTTATTTCGAGCTAGCCGGGTCCCCCGCGCACACACAGCAACTGGTGACACTGAGAGGCCCGGAGCCCAGGGTTTGCAGCAGTTTTATACACTCTTTGGGGAAGGCAGGGACCCCACATACATCATAGCATCTCTTAGCAAATCATCACACACTTCAGGAAAATCATAAAACAACTCTAAAACATGATTAGCACATTCACTGGTGGGAACAAGTTGGGTAGGGGTGATTGGTAAGTACAAGAGAGGAATTCTTTTGAACTGATTGGTTTAAGCCACCAGGGGAGTACGTGCTGAACTATGTGGTTTCCCAAAACGTTATCAACCACCATAAACTTCTGGGAGGGTCATCTGGCATCCCAGGTATTTTCCCTGTCTCATGCTGATTGTTGGCTGTTAGGGGGTTACTATGGGTCCCCACCTAGCCTGACTGAGTCAGGGACACCTGGCGCTGCAGATCTCTCCTGTTATTTGTAGATAAACAACTCAGCAGTGTGGGTATGTGCCTAGGAGTGCTCTGTGGGTCTTTCCAAGGGCAAGGGTCACACCCCCTTCCTTGGACAGGCTTTGCTCTGAGGTAGGGGCTGGTTTTTCAGTTTGGATGTGAGGCATCCCCCAAAAGCTCACATGTGAGACAATGCAAGAAGGTTCAGAGGAGAAATGATTGGGATATAAGAGTCTTAACTCAATCATTGTGAATTAATCCAGAGTAACTGAGTGGTAACTGAAGTGGTAGGGTGTGGCTGGAGGAGGTGGGACTTGAGGACATGGCTTTGGGGTACATATATTTTGTATCTGGAGAACAGAAACTCTCTCTGCTTCCTGACCATCATGTAAACTGCATCCCTCTGCCGCACTCTTCCACCTTGATGTTCTGCCTCCCCTCAAGCCCTGAGGAATGGAGCCAACCTTCCATGGACGAAGACCTCTGAAACCATGAACCCTCAAATAACGTTTTCCTGCCCTAAAACTGTTCTGGTTGGGCCTTTTAATCACAGCAGCGAAAAGCTGACTAAAACACCAGGAAAGTGGTGACCATATCCTGAAACTCAGGGAAATAAAAATGATTCCCCCTAGCCAAGAAACCTGGAAGAATAAATGGTTAATAATGCAATCAGCATGGGCCAAGATGACCTAGAGTAGTCATTGCCGTTGGGGACTTGGAAGTCTGATGTCATCCTGATGTTAATAGAAAGTCAAGAGGTGGTCCTGGGTGGTTTTCTCTGGAAACTTTTCTGGGATCTCCAATAAAGTTGGGGTGCAGGAGAGGCACATTGTCCCTCTCCTCTCTGGGAAGACCCACTGTCTTCCTCAAGAGCATCCCCTTTCCATTTCCCTGTCCCTTCAATGAACTCATTCCTGTTACCCCAAGTGAAATGTCTGAAATCATTCTAATTTGATCACAAGAATCAGGGTTTGAAGAAGGGGTCTTTGCATTACCTTAGTTTCCTGGGAGGTCCCATCTCCGTAACACTGTTGGAGTCACATGCTTGCACTGATCCTTTACTTGAGTCAATCTTTACATTTATTTTTTAATTGATTTTTTTTAAAAAAAAATAAATGACAGCAGAATGCATTACCTCTTATTACATGTATACAGCACAAATTTTCATGTCTCCGGTTGTATATAAAGTATGTTGACACCAATTTGTGTCTTCATACATGTACTTTGGATAATGTGCAGGAGCAGTACACTGAGGTACAAGGGCTTAGAGTAAATCTGAAGGATGGATTCCTTATCGTGAAGACCATTAAATCCAAGAAAGGATGGCAAAAATAGGACAGATTTTTGTACATTTGAAAATGTTGTGTGTCTGTCTGCTATCTAGAAAGCCACTTCATACCCTGTAAATACTGCAGCAATACAAGGGAGACCAAGGTGATCCACCCATCCTTTGATATTTAATAGGAAGGTGATTGGAATCTTTGGCAGCTTGTAATTTTAACTGCTCAGAGTGGCATGGACTTCACTGCACAGCTGATTATCCGCCCATCTGTATACTAGAGTAGCCTGGAGATTATTTTTAAAATACCAATGCATATGCCCCAGAAATTTTTATTTAATTAGTCTTGGATGGACCTGTGTCATCTGTGTATTTTAAGAGCTTCCCAATGATTCTCGTGGCCATCCAGGATTGAGAACCACTGGAGAAGACTCTAGCTCCACCTCTGATCTACTGGAGTGGAAGTTCTTGGGTCCAAGTTCCTGGCAATTGGTATTTGCGGAGCACCCCCCAAATTCTTCACAGGGAAAGAATTCCAGACTGAAAATTCATTTGATGCTCACAGTAACCCTCTGCAGGGGCCACACAGATGCTTTCTGTGTTATGCAGATGATACATGTGCAGAGAAGTTAAAGGATTCATTGAAGTTTATCCAATCAGAAGCCATGGCATGGGCCAGGACTTCGGCCTCAGAGCTCCCTACCCTGGAGTGCTTAACACCTAGAATCTCAACTACATAGCTGTCTGTTAGGTCTAGTACCTGGCTAGACCCTTTAGAAGTACTTTACTCTTCCATTGTATTTCTAAATTCTTTCTTGATGCAGAGATTTCTTTTGGTCCAATTAATTTAGTTGCTAAAATGATGCGTCCTCTTTATATTGCCTTGTCTACTTCCAGTTCTTTCCTTGCCTTATCTGGTATGCCATTTATCTTGCCATTGTTTATTTGGCCCCTGATTCTATTAAGTGCCTTCATTGCCACCAATGACTACCAACCATCAGGGAGAGAGTAATTTAGGCTTCTTCTACTAAGTCTGAGGCCCAGGAACCTCTGCAAGGAGAAAGCCACTTAGCAATGCACAGTGCTGCTCCCAGCCAGCAGAGCTGCCCCAGGATAGCAACCATAGGGCTTCTAACTGCACCTCATTATGCTCCTACTATATGCGGACTACTGTGAGATGTAGGAGTAGAAGGGAGTAGAGAGAGTCTCTACCTTATTTATTTCTCAGATTTATTGTCTGTCCCCAGCACCCAGGATTTTGTGTGTGTGTGTGTTGCTCACTGTTTTATTGGCAGAACCTAGAGGACAGCCTCAGGAAATAGCTTTTAGGTCTAAACACTGGTAGTTCCTTCATGTCTGGGTAGCCAGCTTTAGGTAGGCCTCTTAGTTATTCAAAGTGCCTGCTGTGTGTTATTTCCTAAACTACTCAATGACCAATCTGCCTCAGTTCCTAGTCCTATTTTGTCTTTATTATGATTTACTAAACATATTTCTCTTCTGATGTTGAGCTAGCTTTATGGTTTTATGATTAATACCGAAACAACCTGGAACAGCATTTTGTCACTTACCTTAATGAAAGTGCAGCATTATGAGACTCTGCCAGGGAAAAACACTGCAAACATGTCAGACCTTTCTTGACACATATTTACTCTTCCATTGTATTTCTAAATTTTCTTCCTCTTTTTCTAACATTTACTGGGTTCTAGACACCAACTTCTTCCAGGAGACCCCGGATAGGACCTCCATTCATGATAGCTTTGAAACAATGTGAGGAGAAGAGATGTGTCCTTGGCCTAATAGGATGAAGAATTTCAAACGTGTGGTTCCACTTTAGGAAGAGACAGGGCTGCTCTTAGTTAGGAGAGTAGTTTATTTTCTCCAGAGGTTAAATTGAAATTTTTTCTGGCATTTCTCTTAATGATAATGAAAATGGCAAAATACATGTGCATTAGTCTACTATTTTATTTGAGGAAGGATCAAAGATTCTTCTGACGTGCTACACACACCATGGTCTTACCAGCAGCAATGGTGAATGGCTAAATAGGAATATGATGCAAATCAGCATACCCAATCAGTATTATGATCTGAGTTCCAGGAAGAAAATTTCCAATCCTTTTAATTCTGCCATGCACCATTATTTCTTGCCAAATGAAGAAAAATAAAATAAAATACAAAGCATCCGCACTGAACTTCGAACACGTCCTTACATAATAGTTTTTATTCCATCAGCAATAAAGTGTCCTCGGAGGACCTGAGACCCACATTCCTGAGGACATTGCTTGACATTGATTGATCGCCTTATAATATATTTTCCAACCTACCTGCTTGAATGTTCCCACCACAAATATGGCTCAAAATCTAGCCAGTCCTCCTGAGTCATTCCACATGATCACTCCTCTCTGCACTCTGTACTTGGCTGATATTATTTCATTTGGACTTTCTAATACCCCCATTTAGGTTAATGTGATGTTCTATTGCTCCTCTGCTTGTTCCATAGACTCTGGATGGTACCACCACAATTTTTGAGCACAGGGACCCTCCTCTATGTCTTTCAATCCTTGAATCTCTCAATAGTTGGCATACAGTAGGAGCACACTGACTGCAGTCAGAAACCCTGTGGTTGCTGTCTTGGAGCAGCTCAGCTTTCTGGGATTGACACTATGCAACACTAAGTGGGGTTCTCCCTGTGGAGGTTCCTGAGCCTCAGATGTAGAAGGAGAAGCCAAGCCACTCTCCTAGCATCGTATGGTAGCTATCAGCAGTGAAGGCATTTTGCAGAATGGGGAGCAATAAATAAGAAATAACTGTCTGTACAAGACCTAACAAGATGGCGTCTCAGGACCCTGCTCTTCCTGGCTGTTTTGCCCTTACCCTCATAGTCAGAGAAAATAATTATTGAATTCAGGTCCCCGTTCCTGTGTTATAACCCCCTTGCACCAACCTTCCTGCTTCCTGTTTTTCTTTTCTTCCTTTCTCCTTTCCTGACTCTTCTTTCTTCACGCACTCGTATCCCTTGCCCTTTCCTGATTTTACCATTCATGGAGTTTCCCACGATGCTTTGCAGTCAATATTATGCAAATTTAAGGATGAGAAAGGTTTGATATCTGCCTTCCAGAAACTTAAACACTCCTTGGGGAGATGAAACCTGAACACAGGTAGCAACTATATGGCAATCAGATGGATGGAGAGTTTAAGGAAGGAACACTTTACAAAGATGTGAATAATGTTAGGGGAACCCCAAGGGATGAAAAATGGCCCAAGAATTAACCATAGGGGAAAGCCATTGGCACCCCTAAACCCAAAGGGCAAAAGAGGAGACTGGAACCCAGAGAAGGTTATAGCCATGGAATAGGGCTGCTCAGGAGTGGTGGCAGCCTCCTGTATGAATGCCATCTTGCTCCTTGCCTTTCTCTGCCTCATCAATCACTGCCCTCCTTCGTCTTCCCACGGTTCTAATTCAAGTCTTTATTTTCTATCACCTCTACTTTTCTCCATCAGGACACTCCATCTCTAGCTATCTTGTAGCATAGAAATAAATCCTGGCCCTTGGCTGTGTGGGTATGTGTGTGTGTGTGTGTGTGTGTGCGTGCATGTGTGTGTATGTGTGTGTGTGTTACAAACCAGCATCTCAGGCTTTTTGTCAATTGTATTAACCAATTTTCCATCACTATGACAAAATACCTGAGAAAAATAAACTCAAAGGAGGAAAGGTTTATTTTGGCTCTGATTTCAGAGTTTTCAGTCCATGGTTGTTTGAACCTATCACTTTGAGCCTGTGGCAGAACAGCAAGGCAAGAGTACATAGTGGAACAAAGCTGCTCACCCCATGGCAACTGGGAAGCAAAAGGGAGAGGCCTTAGGGCCAAGGTCCCAATATCCTCTTCAAGGATACACTGGCAGTGACCTCACTTCCTTCTAATAGGCCCCGTCTCCTAATGGTCATGCTACCTCCCAACAGTGCCATCACAGGGAGCGACTATGTAAGATCCAAACCATATCCTCAAGTGATGGTGGAGGATTTTTTTTTCCAGTTGTGAAGCTGCTAGGGTTGGTCCCTGATATCACAAAGAAGATGGATAATAAGATAAAGACTCAATTTTAGGGGCTGAGGTTGTGGCTTAGGGATAGAGTGATCACCTAGCACGTCTAAGGCCCTGGATTCAATCCTCAGCACCACATAAAAGCAAATAAAGGTATTGTGTCCATCAACAACCAGAAAATAAATATTTTTTAAAAAGACTCAATTTTAGCTCTGTCCTTACCTCTAATAAGAGCTATGTCCAGTTTTCTCACATCTCTCCTTGGTGAGTGTCAATTTTCTTCCCAGGAAAAAAACAAACTTTCCTCATGTAGAGAAGAATATACCTCCTATTAAATAACTTGAGAGATAAGAATCCTAGAATTTGTGTTCTTTCTGATCTTGCTTATATTCAAAACCACCATAGAAAGTGAACATGGCGGGGGGTGGGCTGGGGATATGGCTCAAGTGATAGTGCACTCGCCTGGCATGCGTGCGGCCCGGGTTCAATCCTCAGCACCACATACAAACAACGATGTTGTGTCCGCCAAAAACTGAAAAAAAAATATTTAAAAAAATTATTTAAAAAAAAAAGAAAAGAAAGTGAACATGGGTCCGTGTGAACTCTCCAGGATGCAGCACCAGCCCTAGGTTGTTGACTTCTGCTGTCTGGGGGTAAAGGGGAGGCTCAATCCAGTTTGCCACAAACAGATAAGGAAGAGGATAAATAGAAAGGAAAGGAGAATGTTTTTTAAGAGAACTTGTAACATAAACATCACATGCCTTCACTAATTATTTTGCCCCTCTGGGCCATAAAGAAATATTTGGGGTTGAATTGTGTCCCCACTCTCAAAATTCATTTGTTGAAGTCTTAACTCTCAGGATGTGCCTTTATTTGGGAACAATGTTTTTATGGATGCAATTAGAGTTGAGGTCACACTGGAGTTGGATGGGACCCAATTCAATATGACTACTGTCCTTGTAGGAAGAGAAAATTTGGACACAGACTCATTTAAGGAAGGAAAAGGCACAGTTCTGTGTGACGTATCTACAAACTAAAGGACATCAAAGATTGCCAGCCATCTCCAGAAACTAGGGGACAGCCCTGGAACAAGTTCTTCCCTCACCAACCTCAGAAGGAACCAACCCTGCAAACACCTTGATCTTGAACTTCTAGCCTCTAGAACTTAAAGACAATACATTTCTGATTATACTGCTAGGTCCGTGGTACTCTGCAATGGGCACTTCTGCAACCGAATCCAATTTGAAACCTCGTGCTTTAAATATCTCTATAAAGAGTACCTGAACTGGTGCTCTGGCCAGGCTTGATGCAGCAGGAACCTCACTAGGAATGTTCCAGACTTCAGTACCTCCTTCATGGAAATACCAGGGTCTGGGACATCCCACCTCATTTCTCCACAGTGATGATCACCATCAAGGTCCCCATCAATATTCAGGACAAGGACTGAAATATCTCACTTCCCACAGTCAGTAGGAGGGTTGTTATTAATATTAATGAGTCTATGCCTATCTTCACAAACAGCTAAAACCTGAAAACTCAGAACAAAATTTGTAGCATCACTGAAATCTCAGTTACTGATGTTCATTTATAGAAATCTATAAGGCATATTACATCTGTAAGTCGGACTATAATGTAACTCCTAGAAACCTTAATAGTTGATATTTTCTGGTGCCTTCCATAATAGAAGGAGGTGATTAAGTTCTCTAGCTTCACACTTTTTCCTGTTCACTTCTTCCCGAATATCTTCAAATCAATTATCCTAAATTTCTAGGTTTATAGTTTCTAATTCTAATTGCCTTTCTAAATACTTAAACAAGTAAATTTAGAACCTATAATTAAAAGAAAAAAATAAACTTCTCCCTCACCCATTTACCTGTGTTTAGGTGAGTTATGGGGGAGAAAAGTAGCAATATATCATGCTGGGCAAGAAATAGGAAAACAGAAATCAGAGAGTGTAGAAAAATCCAAAGAATGAAGGGCATTTTAAGGAACTTAAAGATGAAGACAAATTAATAGCAAGAAATCAAAACCAATGAGAACAAATGTAAGGGACCCCAGATGCTTTTGAATTTATGTCAAACACTACTTCTATCTCCAAGAAACTCGACTGTAAAATAGTTCATGTCAGCTACATCTGGCTATGACCAGGGTGAGATCAATAAAAGACACACAAATCAAAGTTGCACTGTTATCTAAACATACTATATTATGAATTTTACATCTTATTACATTGAGTTCTGTGCATGCAGAATTCCATTAAAATGTCTTTGTGCAGTTTCATGGGAAGTTCATTTAGCATAAGGTGTATTTGGCTGATTCTGAAGGAAGCATTCTCCAAGCCAGTTTGCCCAAGTCTTCAGAACAGAGCTGCTGCCTGGAGCGCTGTGTGGGACTAGAGGAAACCATGATGGCATTGGCAGGTGATCAGTCAGCCTTGTTCAGAATCTCTAATAACTGCCTGTATACCACTTCATAAGCTTCTGCAGTTTGGCCTGTAATAGATTTTAAATATTTTAAACACGTTGAAAGTCCACATGCTTTTCATTTTTACACAGTGGCTCAAAATGAATCCAAGTTTTCTTGGTCCTACTGTTGCCATGAGAAGTTGTGGGACTTGTTTTCAGTTTGCTGTTGAACACCAAAGCCTGGAACAATCTTCCTGGGTCCTGGCAGGACCCAGAGGTTGGCCACATGCAGTCATTTGACTCTGGAAAGCTCTAAATGCACCACCGATTACAACTTCTGACCCATTTATCTCCAGACACCCAAGTCCCTGCTTTTCCTTTGCGGAGGCAAAAAAAAAACGGGCATGATGAAGGAGCTAGTCAAGGCCAGAGATGCCCTTCTAGAATTCAAAATCGGAGATTGTTTTCTATCAACAGACATACAACGCTTAACACTTTAAACATACTCATTTGTGCAGAATATTGTCTGGTCTGATACCACCCTGTCTGTCTTGGATGACTCCAAGTCGTCCAAGGGTGCTCTTTCTCTCTTCTGTCCACCATCCAATTATTCACTGGTCTTATTGACTCTACTTTGCAAATGCATCTTCATTCCATGCCTTCATCTCTCCTTTCTTGGTCAGTTTCTTACCATCTCTTTCCTTCCTCAAGTGTAACAGTCTCACAACTAAACCTATCTAGTGTTGTCTCTCCATAGTTTGGAGAGACCCTAAAATTATTTTTGTCTAAAATAATTTCCCCTAACTTTCAACGGGATCTGAAATTCAACTTTCCTAAGGGATTTTGCATTCACATAAGCAGCCGTTCTCTGTTGACCTATTTGAAGTGTTTTGAGGATTTTGTTACTACATCCCCTTTTCCTGACTCTCTTCTCTCTTCTGGGACCACTTTTCCCTCTCCTCTTTGTCTAATTCTATTTTTCCTTTGATTTCAGACTAAGTCCGATTTTTTTCCAAAATCCCTGATAGTGTAATTTGGCTATCCTACTATAATTTTAAATTTATTTGATTAAGCCAGCATGCCTATAATCCCATTGGCTCAGGAGGCTGAGGCAGGGGGATCATGAGTTCAAAGCCAGCCTCAGCAACTTAGCAAGGCCCTAAGTAACTCAGTGATACCCTGCCTCTAAATACAATGGGCTGGGAAGTGCACCTGGGTTCAATCGAAAGAAAGAAAGAAAGAAAGAAAGAAAGAAAGAAAGAAGGAAGGAAGGAAGGAAGGAAGGAAGGAAGGAAGGAAGGAAGGAAGGAAGGAAAATAAAGAAAAACATTGTGTGATTATTTAATTATTTAACTGGCATGTTAATGAAAGCCACAAACCACAGTAATGGATGACATCAACAATCTCCAGAAATATTTTTAATCACAGGAAAAAATATTTATCAAGTTAACATTTTTACATAAATGTTGATTAAATTTGTTACTTGGATTAAGTCACAAAATTTTCAGAAAAGGGTCTCCCTGATGCCTCAATCTAATCTTCAAGTAGGCCCTGATGTCTCACCCCAAAAGTTTGTCTCAGCCTCAGCTAGTGACACCCCAGTATGAACCATGCAGCCTGCCAGCCTGATCCTTTATGCTCTTTCTTAGCTCTGTGACGTGGTCTTCTGTTCCTCCACCTGAAATGCCTACCCACCCCCTCCTCCTGTTCACCCTGAGAGGCTCAAATGCCACCTCCTATGGGAGGCCTTATCCCAGCTCCTCGGGTACAGCAGTCATTTGCTCCTCGTTGCTCTCATCATGCTTTGTACACTTAATCAGCAGCCATTACTGAGGAATTACTGCATGTAATAAATTGTACAGAAATTTGTAGGCATCTAAATAAAAGTCACAGTTCCTGCTTTCAAAGAACACATGGCATAGAGCTTGAGATGGACCAGAGGATAATTACTTTGCCCATGTTCACAGGGAAGGTGTTCCCTCACCTCATTCTCAGTGTGTTGTATTTATTTTTGTGTGGCTTCTCTAGGTGTGAGTTCCCTAAAGCTGAAAACCCATTTCTAGTTCACCTCTGAGTTCTGGCCACTTGTGTTCAGAGTCTAACAAAGAAGCAGCCTATATATTTCGTTGTTGTTGTTAATGAACATTTAAATGAACTTTCATCTTAAATTGTATTTTACATGAATTCATTCTCTTATTGGCCCCTCATTTCTATAGAGCTAACACAATCAGATCCTCTTAAAGCAAACAAAAGCATTAAATGAGCATTAAAAGGACATTAACAGGCAGAAAACAGAAGGACTATGGGGGTAGAGGGACAGGGGAAGTAGGTAGCTCTTCTAAGAGATGTTGTGTATAATAAAAAACATAATGGATATTTAGCCAAGAGGATCTGTACTAAAAACACTGGACCTATTTCCTTTCTTCTTGGTAGATAATTATATTCTACATTTAGTGCTTGAATTTGAAGTTGCATGAATTTCCTGAAAATCAGATATACCTACACACACACTCACACACACACATACACACACACACACACACACACACATAGCTAATCAAACAGAAATGGATTTTTGAGCAACTGAAATGTCACTACACTTTCACAGCTGTGGAAATGTTGGACACTTCCACAGCTGTAGATTATCTAGATTGAATATTTTAATTCTCTCTTGGCTTTGCCTGAAATACATGATGTTAATATAGAAAGAATAAAATTGAAAGTTGAGGCCAATACATTATAAATTTATTTTAAAAAGATAATTAAGATAAGCAGAAGATAAAATACCCCAGAGCAAAGACAAATAAATTCATAAACAAGGTAGGCAGAGCCAGGCAAAGCATTTGTAAGTCAAAAACAAACTACAGTGAAGTCTCATGAAAATTTGAGGACAGGAAGAAATCTATTGCTAAAACAAAAATACATGAACTTAGAAAAGTAGAATTCAATGCAATTTCTATTTCTCAAATTCATTGTGCCATCAGTATAATCTTAAATGCTGGGCATGGTGGCACACACCTTCCATGACTCAGGAGGCTGAGGCAGGAAGATCAAGTTTGAGGCTAGCCTTAGCAATTCAGCAAGATCCTGTCTCAAGATAAAAAGGGGTAAAGATGTAGCTCAGTGGTAGAGCACCCCTGGGTTCAATCCCCAGAATTGCAAAGAGTAAAGAAGGAAGGAAGGAAGGAAAGAAGGAAGGGAGGAGGGAAGGAGGGAGGGAGGGGGGAAGATTGATTTAGATTGAGGTGGTTTGGGCTGAAATCATTCTATGATACACTGAGAGCATAATAGAGAGATCTCTTACAGCAAAGCAGATAAATTGCCAAGCCTCTGGGCTGGCAGTTTCGCCTTTTCTTCTGATAATATTCACACATGGAACACATCCCTGTGGATAAACCCAATTTTCCATAAGCTATGGGTATTGCACCCTTTCTGGCTAACAGACAATGACTGTACAGCCCCGTGGAGAAGCACCAGTCTAAGGACAATACCTCTGTTTACAGGCTGAAGCCTGAGGTTAAGCAAACACCCAAGGATTCCCGGGTACAGAAAGCCTTCCAAGTCTCAATTCCTTGTTCATTTAATTTGTCACTCTGAATTGGTCCTCCTCATCAACATCATTATACTTCATAGTTTAAAGGTATTTCTAAACATCATATCTTGATGGAGACTCTCAACCCTGTGAGGTAGGCACTACTGTTACCATGAGCATTTTAATAGATGTCTAAATAGAAGATATGCAAGAAGAGCAGTAGTAGGAGGGCTTTATTTATTTATTTATTTATTTATTTATTTATTTACTTATTTATTTATTTATTTATTTAGTCTCTCAGGCCTTGGGCCACACTGTACCGGTTTGATTAAATAGTTTAACTAGCAAATCTGATTGATGGTGAGAATACCTGTGTGTCTTTTCCCTTGACTAATTTTAACCTATATTATTTTGCTGTAATAAGCCATGACCATGAGTGTAATAATTCTTCTTCATCTTATGAGCCCTTCTACTGAATGGACCTAAAGGTGGTTTTGCTCCCACATCCAGTTTACCATTGCTGCTAAAGGACATTACCACAAACTTGACAGCGTTAACAGTACAGATTTATTCTTTCACAGATGTTGAGGTCAGAAGTCAAAAATGGGTCAGCAGGGCTGTGTTCCTTCTGGAGGCTCAAGGGACAATTTATTTCCTTACTTATTCTAATTTCTAGAGGCTGTCTGCGTAACTTGGCTCATGGCCCAATTTCAAATCCAGCAGTGTAGCGTGTAGCATCTTCAAATCTCCTTCTCCCTCCTCCCCACATTGGTCATTATGTTGCCTTGTAACTTCTTTTCTTTGACCCTCCTGCTTCACCTCCCTCCTATAAGGAACACTGTGATTTCACTGGAACCACTTAAATAATCCAAGATAATGTCCCCAACTCAAAATCCTTAATCTCGTCTGTGATCGTTTCATATAACATTTGCACAGGTTCCAGAGAGTAGGACTTAAGTTTATCTGGGGATGGGGAGAGGGGCATTATTCAGGCTACCACCATATGAAAGGCTTCATGCCACACAAAGGCCAAAATGGCGGTGGCTCCTGTTGGCCTGTTTCCTGGACAACTGCAGGACTTATCTCACCTCTCTCTGCCTGCTCCCTGCTCTTGGCAAGAGGAAGACAGCAAAGGGAGAGTGTGGAGGATAGCTCTCTAAGAACAACGCAGTTGGCCTCTTGGTGGAGAAACTGATTTCTGGTTATTCTTGTTGAGAATTTGTTTGGAAAAAGATGTTATTCTCAAATTGCAATCATAAGGACCAACCCCAACAGAATCACCTGGAAATTTGTTAAATTCAACATTCCCGACTGTGCCCTCAATCCAGAGAGGTACTGGTTTTGTAAGGCTTCAAGAGCTTTGGCTTATAAAATTTTGTTTTGTTTTGTTGTTTTATGGAGAAAAACAAAATATCTCCTTCATTTTGCTTCCTGGAAAGATTATGTCACCTTTACCTTCCCAATTATGTTTCTTAAAGGGTGTCCATTACCCAAGGGGCTCCCTGAAACCTCAATTAAGATAAACACTTTAAACCCAGACATCATTACCATTACTTTATGCCAAACTATTATTATTTGGCTTGAAAACCTTTCTTCCTCAAAGCACTCTGGGATATATATTTGTTCTTTAAATAAACTGAATAAAATATTTTTAAAATTTACAACTCTGAGGCAACTGGAGATAACATGTAGAATCACTGATTTATGCAATGTGTTTGAGAATGAGAACAAGTTTGTGTGAGGAAAATAAAGACTCAGCAGTAGAACTGTGAACCTAATTAGTCATTGTCAACCTAATTAGTCACTGCCTCAGCACTGAGCTTATTCAACTATGAGCACATTGGAAAAGGCCAAAATATGCAGTTTTCTGATGGGCCCCTGATTTATCTGGTTATTTATCTGAATTATAGCAAAAGAAACACAGGAGTTGGGGTCCTGCCACTCAAAGCCCTTGAAGACCATCAGCCTTTGGGGAACAAGCCAGCAAATGCTTGAGTTTTTTTCTTTTCTTTCTTTCTTTCTTTTTTTTCCTGCTGCTATAACCTTGCCTAAGGCTGGTTTCACGCAAGCGACTCTGGGCACAATTGATTCAATGTTTTGGGTCATGTAAATTGCGCAGCTGGGTCACCATATGCTTAATCCTGGAGAAAGGTGAAGTGCACAGTTATTAATGTGGCCCCAAATACAAGTGGCTCATAGCCAAATTGGGAACTGCTACAGGCCTGGCCGTGATTTGATCTTCAAGTTAAATCACACAAACCAAAAAAAAGACTTAAGCCTTTTCAATTTATGTGATTTTTCCAGGAATCAAGATTTTGTGTTGGATGTAAGCAGGATTTGGAATGACCTTAAGTTTGACTTTTGTGAATGTCAGTTCCTAGCCCAGTTCCTGTGAGGAAGCCCCACCTCCAAATTACCAGGCCACCACCTTGGACAATTTTGCTGTGTTTAAAGAGCTTACAAAACAAAATTGCGCTTGTCAGCATATAAGCCTTTGCCACAGGGAGAGGCTCTGAAAGGCTTGCCTTCAGAATTTTCAAAACGATGGCAAATTTAGCCAAATTGGGCAAAAACGAATCAGGTTTCACAAATTTAGGAATGTTTATGTAAATCTTTAAAACATATGTTGCCACAGCTGTGTTTAGCATAAAATTATGATGAAAATAATCCTAATGAAAATGACGGTGTATTTATGTAATGCCGTCCACCCAACAACGCCAAATCCGCTACACAACTGATCTCATTAGGCCTGACTAAATCCCTTTGAGCTACAAGGTAAATATTAGTTCCAATTTGCAGAAGAAGAAACTGGGACATCGGCAAAGTTATTCGTGGCTAAGTAGATTAGTGCCAACCAGCCTGCCTCTTCCACCTGTGATTGCACTCTGAGCAGACTCTGGAGCAGAGAGGAGGGCAAATCAATGCCTACCTCCACCCCTCCCCGCGTGGGTATCCTGACCTTGTTACAGGGAAAAGCAGAGATGAAGAGAGCATCACGCCATTATTCTTAGGAATTCACTGTGTTCTCAAGGAGAAATCCTATCCTCTCCAAATGCACCAATGAGGACAGGAGTTGTGAAGGCAGGAGACAGTTTTATATCTTGGTTTTACTGATGGGGTCAAGACAGAGAGAGGAAGAAGTTAACTCAGAACCACCCCTTCCCCAAGCCAGGACCATCTTACTCTGTTCTTTTCACTATCATGACTGTATCCGTCTGTGTTCTGCTGCAATAACAGACCACCACAGACTGAGCAAATTACAAACAACAGAATTTTATTGGGCTCATGAATCTGGAAACTGGCAAGTCAGAAGTCAAAGAGCTACATCTGGTGAGGGACTTCTTGTTCTGCTACAACAGGGTGGAAGGAATGTGAGCATGCACCAGAGAACACGTAGGAGAAATCCTCCTTTTATCAGGAGCCCACTCCCAAGATTATTAGCCCACTCCTTCTATTAAGGCCTTAATTTATTCCTGAAGGCTGTGCTTGATGTCCTAATCACCTCTTATAGGTCCCACCTAACACTGTTACAATAGCAATTGTATTTCAAAAAGAATTTTAGAGGGGACATTCAAACCACAACATTGACTGAATTTTCTGTCTTTTTAAAAATGTTGGAGAATGATAAGAACTGTTCACAAAATGCCCTCTGCAAGCTCAAGTACTTCAGTTTGGACTACAGAATGTTGTCTTTTCCCGAATGTAGATTCTCCCTAAGTGGTAGAATTTACCCAAGCATTCAAGCATATTGTAATGGAATTCCTAAAAGAGTCCCAATGGGTTTCTGCCAACAAATGATATATTTTGGCACACGTTGTCCTCTTTTCATAGTTGGTACATGGTACAGCAACTGCAAGATCACTGCCTTAGAATGCATGAATAAAATACCTAACATAAGAACCTGCATGGTACCTGAACGCTGGAGACTATCAAAGTACTAATTTTTTATTCCATTTTCAGCAACACATTTTCAATTGCAGTTTCTAACTAGAAAGAAGGTTTTGCTTAATCTCTGCCAATCAGTATTGATGTTAGGTATGTGCTTTCCAAATTCAATTAAACAATGGCCTTTCTTCCATTCAGAAAAAAAAAAAAATTCCATCCAACCATTTTTGCCAAAATCTCGACTTAAGTCTGCCCAGGAAAGACATTCTCTAGAAATAGAAGAGAAAAACAAACCCTTTTAAATATTTTATAGACTTTATCTCTATTTGAATTCTCAAAGACCCAGAATATATTTAATTTTAGTAAAAATGTATTGACCTGTGTGTGGAGAACAGCTTTCATTGCCAGACACCTTTCCTATTGGGTGTGATGGATTGCAGGTGACCGAGGCTCTTCCTGTGATGGATTTGGGCTCTTATCCTACCTTGTTACTTATTCATTGGGAACCTTAGGAAAGCCACTCAAACCATCCAAATTTGATTTTTCCTGTGTAAAATGGAGATAAAAATGCATAGCTTAGCAATTGTGAAGACAACTTCAACATAGAACTTTCCTTCCTAAAAAGACTCTGAGTGAATGAAGATATTCTTCACTTTGACTTTTCTAGTCACTTGCCCCAAATTGGTAAAGATTATCAAAATCAGTCTGTATTTTATATACTCTGTGTGTGTGTGTGTATGCATGTATGTGTGGATTAAATACACCAAAATATCAATAGCAGTTATCTCTAGAAATAGAATGGTGATGTATTTTTTAAGTTTTTTTCTTAGTGTTTTTCCAAATTTTCCATCATTACTAATAAAAATGTACATTTTTTTCAACTAATTTTCAGAAAATCACTGAGTAGCTCCACATTGTTTGGGAAAAACAAAACCAAGCCATAAATATTTGTTGTTGTAAAAATAAAGTTATAAATGGCTAACCAAAAATCTTATATTTGTATAGAAAGGGAAATCAAGACCCAAAAAGAATTTCAGCCAAAGCCTTCTTGGCTGCACTGATTGGAACTTACTTCCTTGGGTAACCAGATGACCCAGAGAGCTCTAGGGATGGGTATAAAGGAGGTGGCCACTTGACCCCAAGTGTGCTGCTCAACATCCCCCACCACCTGACACTGGAAAGATTTCATCCCTCCCCCTTTCTTTTTATGAACCCAGCTGTTAGATAGCCACCCTGTTCATTGAGTCCACTGATTTGCACAGATTTATAGAGGTAAACTTAACAAATCCCTGTATCATAATGTGGTCACTTTTTAGTCAACTGTATTGCTGCTGTGATAAAAAAAAAAACTGACAAGAACCATTGGAGGGAGAAAAGTTTATTTGGTGGCTCATGGTTTCAGAGGACTCAATCCATAGTCAGCCAGCCCCATTCCTTGGGAACGGAGGTGAAAGTAGAACATCATGGCCGAAGAGTGTGGAGGAGGAAAGCATCTAGTGACATGGCAGTAGGAAGCAGAGAAAGAGCTTTTTACCCCCTGTTCATTGAGTCCACTGATTTGCACAGATTTATAGAGGTAAACTTAACAAATCCCTGTATCATAATGTGGTCACTTTTTAGTCAACTGTATTGCTGCTGTGATAAAAAAAAAAACTGACAAGAACCATTGGAGGGAGAAAAGTTTATTTGGTGGCTCATGGTTTCAGAGGACTCAATCCATAGTCAGCCAGCCCCATTCCTTGGGAACGGAGGTGAAAGTAGAACATCATGGCCGAAGAGTGTGGAGGAGGAAAGCATCTAGTGACATGGCAGTAGGAAGCAGAGAAAGAGCTTTTTACCTCATGGACAAAATATAAACCCCAAGAGCATGTCCCCATTGACCCACCCCCTCTAGCCACATTCTACCTACCTACTGTCACCACTCATATTAGGGAATTAACAGATCAATTAGGTTAAGGCTTCTAACCCAATCATTTTGTCTCTAAACCTTCTCTCATTGTCTTACACATAAGCTTTTGGGGGACACCTAATATTCAAACCATAACAGTCACTCAATTAATGTGGCAAGGATACCACTTATGTTAAGGGTCTTGCCATCACTACTTCTGTCTGGGACTTCCAGCTCTCAAAGATGAAGGGCTGAGAAGCTGGGCTGGGTCTAGCGGGAGGTCAATGAAGCACTAACCTCAGGGACCAAATTCAAGCACATGCCAAAAAACTCACTAATCAAAATAAATAATGTCCATGCGTTATTTTAAAAAATCAAAATTAGTGGGAAAATTCATGATAAAAAAATCAACATTTTAAATACAACATATATATCATGAACACTAGGTATTTGGTCTTTGTTCCTATTTCCTGGCACAGAGCTCCTAAAACCTTCGGGATTCCCTGAGTGATGAGAATATCTTTAATTATAGGGTTATTCATAATGAGCCCCTTTTAACCATACTTGAGTCTATCCTAATAAGGTAGATTTCTACACAGTTTCAGGATAGAGGAAGCAACCGTGTGGTTAGAGTTGGAGCTTTGAGTCTCATCTCTAGACCTCCAGGGAGGAAAGAGGGCTTAGAAATTGAATTCAATTACCAATGGCCAATAATTTGATCAATCATGGTTTCATAATAAAATGTCCATAAAAAGCTCTATAGAATGGGTCCCAGGGATCTTCCAGGTTAGTGGTCACATGGAGGTGCTGTCAAGCATCAGTTAAGTTGGAAACTCTGCACTAAACCCCATCCCTAAACCTCAAATTTTGTATCTCTTACATTTGTCTGTTCCTGAGTGGCAACTTTCATAATAAACCAATAAAAAGAAGAGTCTGGAGAATTCAAGAACCTGAGGAGGGGGTCAGGGGAATCCCTGAGTTGATAGTTGGTAGACAGAAATGTGAATAGCCCAGGCATCCCTTTTGTAGATGGCATCTGAAGTAAGGGACGTCTTGTGGGACTGAGCTTTACATCCATGGGGTCAGAATTAAATTACATATTTATATTGGAGAATTTGGGGGGAGAAACTATAGTATTTGGTGTTGGAGAAAAAACATACATTTGATGTCAGAAGAAGATAGATCGGAACCCTGTGCCAGGCCATATAGTGCCAGGTAGGAGAAAGAATGATGACACCCAACTCTTCTTTATCACAACTTGTGATATTTTATCAGAGATTTCTGGCATTCATTTTATTTTTCAAAAATATTTCATTAAAATATTTTTCTTGATTACTGAGTTTCCCGGCCAATTAACAAATGAATGAAAGAAATATGGTTGATATAACCAAGAAGTGTATAACTGAAGCAAAGATTCTGCTCCTGATTTCTTCTCTAAGACCGCAGCCATGGAGAATGAGCTGTTCGACAATTCACCATAAAACAAATGCCCTGTTCCCAGATTCCAAGGTGATGATTCTTCTTTCATTTGTAGATAATACCTAGCTTTTTAAAACCCAAAACCAAGAAAATCACAAACAGCACCACTGAAATGGTGGATTTGAGGATTTGAGTCCTGGCAAGAATGGGACATGGAACTTAACAGGCCATGGTCCTAGAGCCCCTACAGGGGCATAACCAGGAAACAGCCATCTGGGGGCAGCCAAATGAGAGAGGGAGGCCAGAGCTGGGTCCAGAGATAATGAACCAACTAGTATCAGATCTATGAGGCAGGGCAGAAAACACAGTGGTTAGTGGCTCAGCTCCTGTGGTGGTGGCTGTAGTTAATCGCTTGTTAGAACCTTACAGAAATCAACTGGAAAAAAATAACTCAGATTCCATCGTATATATGGTTTTAGCATCAATCATTAGCCAAAGGGGGGAAAAAAAGAATTTTTGAGGGGTATATTTCTTCACTAAGTTTTACACAACCCAGCTCTAAACTTCTGGAACTCTTAATATAACCTTGAAATCTCTTGGCAGCAGCATTCGAACACTACAGCTTTTCCTAACATCCAGAGCACCATGCTTCAACGTGCTAGTTCAACTCTGCAGTGTGAAACCGCTGTCTCGGGGCAGTGAGGAGCAATGACTGACAGTGATGTAATTCTAGAAGCCAAAAGCTGAGGTTATGTACAACTCTATGTACAGAGTATCACATTTTCTACCCAAGGCCAATTGTTTCCCCAAGCTAAGAAATTTGGATTTTGACACTTGAAGGAATTTTTCCACATTGCACGAAAGACAGGGTCCTCTGAAATGGTTCACCCAGCCTTCACAGTCATGTCGGCTACTCACAGAGCATCACAAGTGTTGAATGCACTGGATTTTATGAGACTTAGTGACTATTTTACTTTATAGAATCTCACTTTTTTCTAATCTCTCTTTATAGATTTTTTTTTCTCTTGTATTTCGTGGTACCTCCAGAATGACACTACAGTTTTAAAAAGAAACACTTTATTCCACCTTTGAATTGTTTGTGTTGTTACTCCTGTTTGTGCTCTTACCTTGGTTTTTGCTTTAAGCTAGTATGGGTTGGGTTGGGGAAAGAAGGATATAACAAGTCTTCCACTCAAAATTTTGTAGTTCTGAAAATTTATATCTTGGTGTCTTCACTGACAGAAAGTGGAGAAATTAGATCTGTAGAGATTAAGAACTAAACCAATGTCATTCGGCTGGTTGGTGGCTAAACAAGGGATGGACTTGAGTTTCCAGTCACAACTCTCATCATTAAACCATCCAGTGCCACAACTCTCTAGCAGCCAAATGGGGTCTGTATGGATGTGTAAGTGATTAAGACAGAGTCATAGCAGATGTTAAACGCCTTCTTCCTAAATGGTATGAGGTTCCCCGCAGCTTCTATAGGGCCTCAAATATGGGCAAAAGGCCTGGACTTTAAACCACTTGTATCCCACAGGAGGCATGGGGAGCCCTCGGTAACATGGGAAGGTGTTCCTTCCCATGTCTGGTCCCTGAACTAAGGCAGGTCCCCCAGAGGCACTTTGGATTCTCCAAAGGCATTGAGTGACCACCACCCTGTACTGGTATCCTTAGGCCGTAAAGCACTGCCCACAGGCCCTGCACCCCATATTCAAACCCTTCCCGTCCCCAGGAAGATACTCCCCTCCTGCCCTGCAGTGACTCTCTTCAGTCCAAAGCATCGGCCCCCATCTCCCATAGGTCGGACATGATCTTGTTGCAACTTCATCAGTGCCCAGAAATGCAAAACTCTTTCTTTCCTGATGATTGTATAAAACAAACCCAGTATTGTAGGTCTGGATGAGAGAAAGAGAGAGAGAGGGAGGGAGGGAGGGAGGGAGGGAGAGAGAGAGAGAGAGAGAGAAAAAATTGTCTGTATTAGTCAGGTTTTTTGTTTTTGTTTTTGTTTTTCCATTATGATCAAAATGCCTGACAATAGAAACTTGGAGGATTTTCAGAGGTCTCAGTCCGTGGTCTAACAGCTCCATCGCTTTGAGGCCTGAGGTGAAATAGAACATCATGGTGACAGGGCACTGCAGAGGAAAACTACTCAGCTCCTGGCAGCCGGATAGCAGAGAAAGAGAGAGCGAGCGAGCGAGGAAGGTCCCAGAGAGAAAATAAACTCTTCTGAGCCATATCCCCAGGGGCCTACTTCCTCCAACTAGGTTCCACCTCCAGTGCTCCATTCATCCATCAATGGACTAACCCACGGACAAGATCAGAGTCTTCATGATATAAGCACTTCCCCCGATCCCACCTCTGAACAGGAGATTTGAGGGACACTCCAGATCCAAATCACAACACTGTCTTGGTCCATTTTTGTTGCTATAACTGAGTACTCCAGACAAGTAATTTAGGTAGCTCATGGTTCTAGAGTCTAAAAAGTCCAAGAACTTGGTTCTGGCATCTTCTCAGCTTTTGATGAGGGCCATCTTGCTGCAGCACAACATGGTGAAGAACATCAAGTGGTGAGACAGAGCCAATGTACTACCTGATGTCTCTTCCTATTATAAAGCCACTAAAGCTATCATGGGGACCTCACCCTCATGACCCCACCTAATCTAATTACCTCCTAAAGATCCTATCTTCAATATTAACATAGGAATATGAGGATTGAATTTCCAATACACGAACTCCTGGAGGACATATTCAAACTGTAGCGGTAGCCAGTCTTGTGTTCTTGTCAATTGCTATGCTCATAGGTTCTGCTTTCTCCTGGCGGATTTTCAGGGAGCTGACTGCACTCTGTAAGACTCATGTCCTGCTCTCCTCTGTCTTCAGGAATCCCCTTCTCTATGTTGGAGTCACCAGAACCTTCACATGCCCCTTCCCTTCACCCACCTCAGACCCCAGGCACTACCTCTGTAAACTTCTACAGGCCTGGCCTTCTTTACTGGCCTCTGCTTGACCTTACAGAAAGAAACCTTAAGGGCAAAGCTCATGCCATCTTGACCACCTCCAAGAAATAGGGAGAAACATTAGAAGAATAAACATGGATGAGCATTTGTTTAAATTATCCAGTTATCGGGGCTGGGATTGTGGCTCAGCAGTAGAGTGCTCGCCTCACATGTGCGAGACCCTGGGTTCGATCCTCAGCACCACATACAAAAATAAACAAGTCAAATAAAGGTGTCGTGTCCAACTACAACTAAAAAATAAATATTAAAAAAAACATTTAAAAAAATTATCCAGTTATATCTGGACACTACGCTTATTGCTATTATCTTTTTACTTCCCTTCCCTTCTTGTAGGCTTATTCCTTGAGATTTTAGGAGGGGTTGAAAATAGATTATGATCATCCTGTCATCTTCATTGGGCATGCCCCATGCTTTTCTGCCATTTGGGAGTTTATGGATGCATACATTGATCTAGTCTGTTTTTTCTGCATGTTTATTGAGTTCAAAGCTTGAATTTTAGGAGAAACCATGTTCCAAGTTACATTCAAATTATCACTGGACACATTTCCATTTATGAATAACATTTCACAACTGAATATAACTTTGAGTTTTACGGGACATTTTTTATTTTTCTAATTTAATCCTATGAGGTAGGCAAAGATCTAAGATGCGGGCGAATTCAGTCCCAATAGCTGTGAGATACACACAGCTAGTCAGTGGTAGGCCCAGCTCTCAAACATGTCTTCTGGCTCCTGACTACGCCATGTGAATGTGGTCTCTCTCTTTGTCATTTTGCCTTTCTTTTTACAAAGGAAACAAATCAGGAAAATGTGTTTCTTTTCACAAATGTGACACAGTACAGAAAGCTTGCTGAAAAAATAGTCACATTCCTGAAACAATCCCGGCTGCCTCTCCTCTCTGGTCCGATGCAGGGAAGGCGGTTTGCTAGCATTGGGTTGGCCACATCTGTCAGGGTTTGAAGGTCTAGAATGTGTGGTAGGGACCGCCTACCCCACAAGGGGGCCTATTGATGATTTGGCTCAATCTGAAACTCTACCCGCCCCCCCACCCTCCATCTTCCTGGGGCTTCCTTGGTCTCAGAGCCTTCTGAAATCTCAGAGAAAGCATCTCCCTCTGGTCCCCACGATGTTTTCACATCTTTGCTCCCTTAAGGAGATCTGCACATCTGTTTCCCATGACTGTGAACTATGAGAAGTTGTCAGGGCCTTTCAATCAGTATAACGGCCTATAAAAGCTTGCTGTATTTTCAGTTTTACTAAATATTTCTATAATTCAAAAATTATGGAAATGGATAATGTTTCTGTTCTTTGGGAATATATTTAACAGCTGTGTGTGCACCAGATGCAAATGAATATATAGAAATAAATTGTGCATTTTATAGACTGCACTTCATATTAACTGCCCTCCCCCACCCACCCACCCCCTTCAGATACCTCATCTCTGCTCCTGCCAGGATATCCAAGATCCTGGAGCACCTTGCAGGGGACAGTTTGCTTTTTAGTTCCACCCCCCCCCAAAATGAGGTATAAATCCATCTGCAAAAGAGAGTATTTCCTGAGTGGAGAAGCAACTTGATAAGGTGACTCTGACATTAGGAATTGTGGGAAATAGGTTAGGGTGCTAAATATCCAATAGTGGTGATCCAACATTAAACATGGTAAATTAGGTTCCTGACTGATCGGTAACTATGTAGTGAACAGTTGTCATATCTTGGCCTGCCCAAACTCTACATCAGAAGTTGAAATAGCTAGTCTTTGCTCTTCCTGGTCCCTGGCAACTACCGTGCAGGGACAAGATTCAAAAATGTGCCAACTGGTTATTCAGCCCAAGACTTCACACTTGATGCAAGGGATCAAAAAAATCAAGAGCAAGTGCAGGACTCTCAATGTAACAGCAGTCTCCAGGGTGCAGCCCTTGCTGCAGAGTGGCTGGGGCACCTGACCCCCCCCACACACACACACACAGAAAACACCTGCTACATGGTTGTATCATTTTTCTAGATGAAGATCCTGAGCCTCAGAAGAGATTCAGTAATTTGTCTAGGATCCCTTGGCTTATAAAAGAGAGCTGGGGCCCAGGGGTGTAGCTCAGTGGTAGGGCACTTACCTAGCATGTTTGAGGCCCTGGGTTCCTTCCCCAACCCTGGAGCAAAAATCGGAAGAACAGAGACTTCAGAACCTTGTGCCTTTCCCACGGAGATACATTCTTCAGTGCTCCTAAAAAATCTTCTGGTCAGCATAATATTGTGATTTTCATTTTGGTGGGTGGATTATCAGGCTCTGCCTGATTTTCTCAACTAGGGAAAAAAGTTTCAGTGATCCATAAAACTATCCCAGCTTGATTTCTCTCCCTGCCTTGTGCCTTTTTAATACTCAAAGTCAGGTGATTCCAACTCCTAGGGCAGGTTGTTTGGGCTAAGGAGAACAGAAGCTAATCCCATGTCCATATCAGACAGAGAGGGTTTTCATTCAAAATTGCATTTTGTCAAATTTAGTCAATTTCTCTCTCTTGCCTGTGAACCCTTTGGCTTTTGAAGCCTTTGATTGTGCACACCCTTGTCATCCTCTCACCCTTCTTTATGTTAAACAGCATCATTTCAGTCCTGGGAACTTGTCAGTTTCCAGAGGGAAGAGCCACGATTTCAGATCCTTAAATTAAAAACAGGGAGAAAATGTTCCCTTCCATCCATCAGAAAGAACACTCGCTCTCTCTCAAATTTGCTTTCTCGTACTCCATCTCTGCTCTTTGTCTGAATAGACTTGACAGAAAAATTATTTGGATGTGTCATGTGCTTGTCATCTCAGGCCAACAAATTGATGGTTTAATGCAAAATGACAAGGCAGCTCAGGAATCTCATACCGAAACCTACCTCACTCTATGGTTTCAGGAACAAGTCATCCCACCCGGGAATTTTAAGTAACACTTTGGCACAGATCTCATTTCCTGGCCATTGAGTTCTTATTGAAGACACCAGCTCTGGAAGAGAAAGAGTAGCAGGAAATGTACCATAGTCTCTTGTCTCCAAAGACAATATTCTTCCCACCAAAGAAGGGGAGATTTTTCTCCATCTTCTCCAATGGAAAAACATCTCTTTGTCTCTCTGCCTCTGTCTCTTGTAATCTCTCTCTCTTTCTTTTCTTTTTCCCCTCTTTGTTCTCTTCCTCTCCCCACCAAAAAAAAAAAATGCTCAAAAAAAGCTCAAACATCCAACAACTCAAAAAACAATATCAAGGGTCAAACAATTCTGCTTATAGGATTACTTTTTCACCAAATAAAATGGCACCATGTTGAATTTTGATGGCTCCCAACTTACAATGGTGGAACTCAGGATTTTTTGATTTTATAATGGTGTGACTGTATACCTGTACAACCATTCTGGTTTTTACATTTAGTACTGTATTCATTGAATGACATAAGATATTCAATATTTTATTTTAAAATTGAGAGAATTTTGCCTTTTGCTAATAGAAGTGTTCTGAGCATGTTTAATGTAGACTCAGTGAAATCATGACGTTTAGCAGGAAAGGTGTACTCCAAACAAATTCGACTTATGGTATTTTCAACTTACATTGGATTTATGGGGAGGTAACATGACTGTAAGTTAAGGGGTATCTTGAACCACAATACAGCTGATTGGCAAAAAGCCTCACACTTGGGGCAATGAGGCTAGTTCCTGCCACTGTGTGATTTGGGCTAGTTTTTTGATTTCTGTCGATATGTTTCTTTCCCATGAAAATGGATGGTGAGAGGTGGGGAAGAACTGAATGTGCATGCTTCATTACCTCAGCCTGGAAAATGGGGGCTGCCCCCTAAGAACAAAGAACTAATAAAAAATTGTTCTAGAAGTCTTTCCTCCAAAACATGGGATGATTATCATTTTTTTATGTAGAAACTATATTAAACTAGAGATCTAAAAACATGACAACTAAAAACAAAGAAGATTCCAAGTAGGCTTAAAGTGAGAAAGGCTTGTAGAGATCATCTGTCTGTCCCCCTCATTCAACAGTGATGGGACCTGAAGTCCAAACAGGCAAGGAGACAGAAACCTAGAGCATCTCACTTTCAGTTTGTCCCTGGCAATTGCTACACACAGGAGGCCCAATGCTGTCTTCCAATGTGGGACTCAGTATTGCTTGGCTTGTGAATCATTGTTCCATGAACTTTTGGCAATTAGAATCTAGGGAAAGAATGATGAATGAAATCCCACCGTTGCCATTAAGATGTTAGATAGAAATCTCTCACATGCAGTTTTGTGGGTACAGAGGGAAAAACAAGAAGACAAATCTACTGGATGTTTCCATTGGAGAAATGGGCCTGATAATTACTGCGAGGGAAATTACTTGCTCACTTTGTATCCTGACTTCACCAAGGTCTTATCATTTACATATATTATTTACATATATTATTCTTTCCTTGAAATTCAGGTGCAGGGGGCAGGAATGTTGTGCCTCCTAGAGTCTTATTTAATAATTATTTGTCACATTGCAAGAAAAATTAATACCCTCAGACATAAATGTTCTAATCTTTCCAGCTTCTGACCTAACCTAATTCTGTCCCCAGCTCTGAGTATATCTAAAGTCTATGATGGCTATCATATATTAACATTAACTGACCTCAATTGCATTTTTATACATAATTAAATTGATTATTTAACTGGTGGGTGGATTGCTCACTAGGAGTGTTTATATTTTAAAAGGAATTTGAAAATCAACAAATAACTTCATAACAAAATAGTCCTATAAGTGCTAAATATGTTTTTTTCCATGTTTCATATACAGAATATGGCAGCCCCAAATTGTCTGCAGCCACCAGTTAAATAATTCAATTGTGGCACACCAACAGGCAACAAAGAAAGCAGAAGTTCCATTGTTTTTGACATGCAAAGAAAAACAAATCCACGACTGGGACTATAAGGAAAGTAGAAAATTCAGTGTGCTCATTCTTCTAGCAACTAACGTTTGTTGGGTTTTTTTTTTTTTTTCCCTACATGGTTGGATGCAAACCAAATTATCAGCTAACTCATGGGCACATATTTTAATCATAAATTTTTAGACAACAGGACTATAGAAGAGGATATTTGAGAGGAGAAAGATTTCTTTCTTCGTTGTTTCAGCAGATGGGTGCAAGTTTTTAATTCTACACTTTTCGGTGCACTATTTTAAGAAATGACTGAATGTATCTAAGTACCTAGCTTTAAAAGTGTGGTTACATGTATTTTGAAAACCAAGCCAAGAAATACAAGCCCCATAAAATCCTGAAGCATATTAAATGACGGTTCCTTTTTCCTTAATCCACCACCACAAATATCAATTAAATGTAATTATATTAAATAGGTTCCCCTGAGAGCAAATAAAGATTTGCCAGAACACAAATTGCTACCCAGGTGAACAATATATAATTTTCTTGAGTATACAGACAAATACAGATGGTACACTCCAGAATGTAATGCAGCAAATCTGGGTTGACTGTAACATATACATTGATTTTTTTCTTTCTTAGCTACCAAAATGGCAGGGGGCCAAAAACTACAAATAAAATAGATGAGTTTTTCTTTCTCTTTTCTTGGATGAGAGGATAAATATTGCATTTTATATTAATAGCTGTTAATTAAAAGGCTATTAATCAGAGACAATAATAAATAAATGGCCTCTACTAGAAGCAAATGCCAGAAATGAACATGTAAGTTTTAGCCACAAAAAAGAACCTTATTTAAGTGACTTCCTAAAATTAAAAACAAATGCTTTGCTGAGCTTACCGTAAGAGGAAGAAATGAATCCATAAATAAGAAAACAGGTAGAATAAAAATGAATTTTGTTAACTATTTTAGGAGATTACTATTCCACTCCTCTTGAAGTGGAAAAAATAGATTTAAAAACTTTCTTAATTATAAGAATGAGCTTCCCAAAGATGTTTGAATTCAAAGATATCGGGGAATATTTCTAAAGAAAGTGTTGTTTTTTTTTTTAATTCTGCAAAAAAAAATGAAAAAATTTTGTGTTCATGGGCTTTTTTTTTTTCATTATATGATATGTAAGGTATAAATTTCTTCTGTCAGATGTTCCTAGGGATGGAAATTTAATTCATTCTTGGTGTGGTATGGAAAGCCTTGAAAAATAATCAATTTAAGATTGAATGTGCTGATATGTCAAGTATTTTTAGTCTCTGCCCTTTTTAAAGTCATAAAAATAATTATCTAAAACAGAATCTTGGAAGCAGGGACATTTTCCTTTTCCTATTGCTCATTCCCTTCAGATTGAAATCTCTGCCTCCACCCACCTCCCAGGACTAACTCTCACAGTAAGAATATGCCACTTCCAGATTTAGGAAGTGCTATGGGCAAGCAGAAGTTAAGGCTTTGCATCTCCTAGATTCTTAGTTTCCTGGGCTAGAAAACATGAGAATTAGCCGTTAAAAATCCTTCTCCTACACAAGTGCAATAACCTGTGATCCCAGCAACTTGGGAGGCTGAGGCAGGAGGATTGCACGTTCAAATCCACTCTCAGCAACTTAGCACAGCCCTAAGCAATTTAGCAAGACCTTGCCTCAAAATAAAAAATAAAACAGACTGGGGATATGTCTCTGTGGTTGCACCGCTGGGTCAACTCCAATACAAAAAAAAAAAAAAAGAAAAAGAAAAAAAAAGAAAGAAAAGAAAAAGAAAAAATCTTTCTCCTATTGGTGATTCTATATCTCATAAAAAGGTGAAACACTATGATGTCAAGGAGGATCTCATCCAGCTGTGCTCATAGCTGTCTGTTCAATTGAGGTCCTGGAAAAATTCTGTATGAAACTGGGTTGGGGGGACTTCCTCCTTTGCAGAGACACCCACATGCTGCTTAGAAAGCCCCCTGGGGGTTGGACGGCCTGATTCTGTGAAGTACATGGTTCAGGAGCAGGGCCAGGGAAGGGGTGATCGTACTCCCTGATGATGAACATGAACCTGGAATAGAGCAGTAGGCAGGTGGATTCCACAAGAACCCTTTTCCTTTCCTCTCACCTCTGCCTTCTGCACCCTCCTCCACCCCCCCCCCCATCAATACCCTTTACTCCTTATTTCTCCCAAAGTTCCTTCTCCTCTCTATTTGGTATTACTAAACCCCAAGATTTCTGATCTGTCTTATAAATCTTGACAGTCTCTTTAGCAACAATTAGCAAATTGTAATTATTTTCTATGGCCCTGCTCTGCAGGGTGGGGGGTGGGGGGGGGAGGTTCCATCCTAGGACAAGGCAGGGAAGTTCTCGAAGGTCTTACATGTAAGGTGACCTCTTCCTTCCTTGCTGTTCTTACTACCCCACTCTACCTCCCACTATTGCTTTTTCTATCATCCCTCTCTCCTTCCTTCCCTCCCTCCTTCCTTCCCTCCCTCCTTCCTTCCTTTTCTCCCTCCCTCCTTCCTTCCTTTTCTCCCTCCCTCCTTCCTTCCCTTCTTCTTCCCTCCCTCCTTCCCTCTTTCCTTCCTTCCCTCCTTCCTTCCCTTCCAAACCATTCCTCCCCCCTCCTTTTGTCCCTACTTTTCTAGAGTACCTCAGAAAGACCACTCATATCCCATAGTTCTTGGCTTATTATCTACATGGTTCAAGGAAGGCTTCCCTCATTAGTTATCCTTTGTCTCCACTTCCTTCCCCTGCTCTTCTACCCACCCCAGGCAACCATTCTAATGTTTGATAAGAATCCTCTTGTTTTTGTATGTCCCTATAGAGTTCATAAGTACTTCTCCATATGTGCCTTGTAATTTTTATCTGCATGGTATTCCACTGAAGGTCTCACGAGGCTTCTTATCATTGTCACTCATCATGTCATCTTGAATATCTTACCTATTGCCTTTACCAGATGCATGGCACTTCCCTAGGGGGTGATTGAGTAGGCATGGCCTCCACCTACCTTTGACTACAAATAGCACTGCAGTGAGCATCCTTGAATATGTCTCTCTGAGACACGTGTTCAGGAGTTTGATGCCTCACTATGAGTGGATAGTGCCCGGTTGCTCTCCATAAGGGCTGTGCCAAGTGATTCTCCTGCCCATGGTACATAAGTGTTCTTCTAGCTTCGCCACCACAACAGCATCTGGTGCTTGGATAACTGTAATTAAGAATGAATACCATGCTGGGCATGGTGGCACCTGTCTGTAATCCCAGCAGCTGGGGAGGCTAAGGCAGAAGGACTGCAAATTCAAAGCCAGCCTCAGCAACTTAGTGAGGCCCTGAGAAACTCAGCAAGACCCTGTCTCTAAATAAAATGTTCTTTAAAAGGGCTGGGCATGTGGCTCAGTGGTTAAACTCCCCTGAATTTAATCCCTGGTACAAAAAAAAAAAGAATGCCATAATTTTAAAGTGGAAGATTATTTCTCTACATTCTCTGGTCCATTGCTTTCAAAATTCTTTCCAAATTTCAGAAATGATGATGCTATACATTTACGTATATAGGAGATACTTTCTTTTCAGAAAGAATATGATATTATTATTATCAAATTGCAAAAGGAATGAAAAGAAAATTGCACTCCTGAATTCTGTACTGAGAAGAAATAAGTGATGAGCAAGTGTCTAGAAAAAACACATTCTGGTCCTTTGGTCTGTTTGGAAGATCTAGTTGAAAGATGTTCCCCTGGTCCCTGCTCACCCATTAGATCAAACTCTAGTTTCCTCCTGAAAGTGCTCCCTGCCCCAGATCTGCCTGTATGTCTGCTTGTCTGTCTTTCACACTGTGGACTCTGTGAGTGGAGCTCCCTGAAAGCAGTGCTTCCTTGTCTTGGCTGGATCCCAATACCTAAAATACTGTCTGATATGTTCTGGTCATTTAACAAATATCCATTGAATAAATGAATTCACAAATAAGTGAATTGGTTTGGGATTGCCAAACCCTCACTCGGGGCCTGATAGAGAGCTTACTCAGTGCATGGATGCATGAACAACTGATCAATCCCACTCTTTTGACTCCATCTTCCTTTCTGTCTCAGGATTCCCCCATTAGTTCTTCATCCTTGAATTTAGCCAGATTCCAGGACAGGACAGGACCATCCTAGCATAGCTTTAACTCACTTGAACATGGGTTGCCCCTTTCTCCCTCCAGGATGGGAGAACTAGAAATAGCTCAGGCTCATTGAAAAGCTGTGCACTCCAGGGAAGGAGTGAGAGGGCATAGCCAAGAGGCAATATTCCAACTGGTGTGTGTGAGCAGGTTTCTGCAGGGCAGGCAGCCAAGGCACCCACCCACCTTCCCTCCTCCTCTCCCTTCCTCCCCTCCAGGCTTTATCCTTCATGACAGTCTAATAAAGGGCTGGTCTGAGGCTGGAGGTCCTCTGATTACACTCAGATCTATACGTGCACATACCAAAGAGAAAACACATATAATCATATTAAGACAGTTTGTTTTCATATCTATATAGTTTATAGTGATATAAAGTTGACAGTTTCTAGGCAGAGTTTTCCCTAAACAAGCCTTCCATATTTTTCCTGGATGTGAAAGACTATTTTCACAGCCAGAAAAGAGCACTTGGGAAATTCTTGAGGACTGAGTGGTGCTTCAGGCCATCTTCCTCGGTTAACACTTCACTGAAGAACTCGTCTTAAGTTGGGTTTCTACCTAATTAAAATCAGCAAGGGAATCTTTTGGATCAAAGCCATCCCATCCAAACTATCTGGACTAGAGCTCAGACATTTGATAGCTCAAGCTTAAGTCACTTGCATTCCAAATACGATAGCATGTCGGCCGTGCTGAAGTCTGCTCAGTGTTTTTTTCTGAAAGTGTCCCACCTCCCTGTGTCAGGCTCGGTATTCACAGAGGGATTTGCCATGGGACGCTAATAGTACAAATTTTAGGACCCTGGCTTCACTTAGAGATTATTTTAAATAGGGCAGTATTTATGCTAAATTCATGTTTATTAAGAACATAATCCATCACCCATTGCTGTTAGCACAGCTTACCTATAGAACAAGAGATTGAGATTGGTTTTCTCCAGATACACACTTTTAAAATTGAACCAGTCCTCCTATTGTCAGTGCTGGTTCTACCTAATTAGGTGGAGGATAGTTGTACAGACCTATCTGGGGGTCCTCTTTTGTCCTATCTCTGACATTTTCCAAGATCCCTATCTCATCTGGCATAAGTTCATCTTCTTAGATCCTTTGGGCTCCTTAGAAAAAAAAGGGGCTATGTAGGAGCAAACTAAATAGGTTCCATTTTCAATAAACTAACCCAAACCAGTCAAGAACCTTTTATTTAAAACAAAACAAAATACACACACACACACACACACACACACAATCTGCTTGTCATATATATATATATGACAAGCAGATTTTTTTTTTTAGAAGACCTCGATCCTTACACAAGAAATAGGGTTTTATATTTCCATGCCATGGAATTTTCTCCCAGTGACCTGAGCCAGCGGGTAATTTTTCCTATAATTGAGCAGTATGAAAACCCTCATGACACTGTATAAAAGGGCTCAGCTTCCTGGGCACTGTATTGTACACACTTAAACTTTTTGGAGAACAAGAGAATGGGTTGGTTTGGACCAAATGACTTTGGTATATTGGGATGAGTCATGGGACCAGTCCTCCAGCTCTAGATGATTATAGGTGCCCTCTGGAAATGTATCCTTTAAGCCAGGACATAAGTACCATCTTAAATTATTTCTGGAACAAAATAGGGAACATATATGTATGCTATGTGTCCTCATGCTACACATGAAGGAAGACTCCAGTACCCCAAAACCTCAGTGTCAATAAAAATTATAGCTAATAATTATTTAACAGTTATCCCTCTTCTTAGCCTTTTTCATATATTTTCCCATTTAATTCTATCACTGTTCCCATTTTGCTCATGAGGAAACTGAGGCACTAAGTAATTGAACAACTTACTCAAAGTTAAACAGTTTGACCAAGGCAATTTGGTTCTGGGGTCTTTTTTTTCTTTAAAAAGGACCTTACATTCCTTCCTTCCCTAATGTAGTTTTCTCTATTGCCTGAGTTAGAAAACAGTTTGGGGGTGCATACCTTTTGTGCTTGATTCTGCTCATACAGATGAACTTGTTCTAAGACTCTGCCAGACATCCAACACCAGACTGAGCTCCAGGGGAGTCGGGGGGTTGGAGGGTTGGGGGGATGGTTAGTCAGCTCTTCACTGATGTGACAAATATCTGAGAAAAACAACTTAGAGGAGGAAATGTTTATTTTGGCTCATGGTTTCAGTCTGTTGTGAGCTGGCTCCATTGCTTTGGGCCTGAGGTCAGGCAGAGGATTATGGTGGAAGAGCAAGGTGGAGGAAAGCTGTTTAGCTCCTGATAGCTGGGAAATAGAGAGAGAGAGAGAGGAAAAGGCCTGAGAAAAGATAAATCTTTCATGGCATGACCCCAGTGACCTAATTTCTCCAAGCAGGTTCCACCTCCCAGTAGACCATTCAGCCATCAATGGATTCATTCACTGATGAGGTCAGAACCCTATGCCCAATCACTTCCCAAATATGAGCCTGGGCGTGGGGGACATTCCATATTCAAACTATAAAAGGGGCCTACAATAGAAACAGAAAGCACAGCCCCTGCCTACCAAGACCTCACAGTCCAGGAAGAAAAGACTATGGCAGAGCCTCAAGCTTGTGAGAGTTGTGGGCACATACTGTCCCCGTGCAGAAGCATGCTGGGAAGAGTCTGTGAGACTCTCGCACCCCAATCTAATGGAGGCTGATCCCTGCCCTTCTCTCCTCACCAGGCCTTGTGGCCTGGACATGGGAGGAGCTGCTGAGAGTGGACATGGCCTTCCAGCAGCTGCTCACCTTTCACACCTGCAAAAAAGTTCACAGCTACAGCAGGCTCACACCCAAGCAAGACCAGTCTACCGCGGTGTTTTGCAGAATAGTTTCCACTGAGGAAGCGTCATAGAGAGAAGGTAAAGGTGGAGACAAAAATGAATTGAGACATTCTAGCTTCGGCAGAAACAAGCCCACTAACAGCATATGTCTACTGAACCTCAGAATCTAGGACACAGTTACCGGCCTATGACTGCGCGGACTCCCAGGTAAGGACAAGGCCTCTGTGGTTCTCACCTGTCCATTATTCCAGTGAGTAATTGCACTGACTCTGACAGCATCAACCTTCTCAAGGTTTCTCCAGAACATACCCTGACGGGGAGCAGGGCCTGCATCCCACCGCCTGCTTTTTTTCCCCACTTCTCGGGCCTCTCCTAAAAGCAAATCTGAGTCTGTTTCAAGAATTTCAAAGTAAACATTTTTAATCTATCAGAGCTCATTTATAAAATGAAGCTATCATTTAAAGTGTGCCTGAGATAACATGTGAAGAGTAGGACTTTATACAAAGACACACCAAAAGATGAATATTGACGTACTTATAAAGTAAATGTTCCTAAAGAGTTTTTTTTTTTTTTAATGATTCAACTTTCAGCCCCATCCTCTCCCTCAACTGCATACTCCATCTTGTTTCATTTTAAGTCCATTTTCTCCCCTTGCCCTACCCCCACCCAAGAGAGATATTTATTGTGTGTATAGTATACTGCCTATGCTTATCTGGGAGCTTATCAGCAGAATTCTCTCCAACACCTCAAAATGTGTAGGTCTAATCTGGTGTTGAACCAAGGTGGTTTAAAAAAGGTTTGGGATCTCCATCACCCCTTTGTTCTTGGCATTCTGTGGGTCCACGTCTCCCCTGGGCTCCCAATGAACACGCAAGCTTGCTGCTGACAAGAAAAAAATGCTATTTAAATTACACATTGGATCTGGAACAAGCATCCTGAGTCATAGCTCCAACCCACAGAGGAACGTGGGCTTCAAGGAGACACATCAGAACTGACAGTTACTTTAAGGTAAAGAGTTCGACTGACTGCAAAGTGGGGTTTTTTGGAAGCCAGTAAGTAATTTCCACTCTGCCTCACAGGTGTAGGGGCACATTTTTTTCTCTGCTGAGGGAATTCTAATATCCTGTTCTTAGCACCATAGAATCTTCTCTCCCAGAGAGCGTATCAAATGTCCCTCCAGTTTCCAAGGCTGAGTTTAGAGCTCTGCAAACACAACCACATATTTTATACAGGCTGTTGCTCAGCACATTGACTGATTGTCTCCCTCTAAGATACTTCAAGTCAGGAATGGGTTCAGTTCGGCAGGAAAGGGGTTAAAAAGACTAAGGTAGTGAAATAATAGAGCATCCCTGCGTGCTGGGAGATAAGGACAAGTCAAATAAGTCATTTGTCGTTCCTTCCATATGCCCAGGTCCATAGCCCAGGAGCTGGTTCATGCAGATGTTTGAAGACATTTTAGGAAGCCAGGCTTCTACTCCCAAGCCTCGCCTTTAGTCTACCCTAGTCACCTGGGCCGGATGAATCTTAGGAAAGGATAAGTAGAGAGAATTTCCTCTGCTTATTGACAGAGCAGCAGAGAGGCAAACACAAGTGCCACCCTTGTGATTCAGTACTTGCCATCTTAAATGAACTGCCTTGTTTCTAGCTTAGCATTCTCATTCTCTGTATCAGGGCTTGAATGTAGATTCTCTGTGTCCAGCCGGAAACAGTTCTTATACCATAGTACAATTGGTAACTATTTTCTGGTGAACAAATGTGTGAGTGAATGAATGTATGTTTCCTAACTGAGATGAGAGTGCAAAAGATTTTCCTCCACTGATGTTTAAGAAGGCAGGCAGCCCACGGAGGGGCACCATCCCCTGAAGTTGACCAAGGCAGATGTTGGCCTCAACCCTCTTCTGTTTTCTCCAGATGCTCTTCTGGGGAGGTTTCTTGGGAAGCTGTTCATGTTCTTGGGAAGAGCTTGAGTGGAAGGGCAGGAGTCTCCTCTTCTAACACTCACAAACACTATAAGGGTTCATTACTTCCTTCAAGTTCTCCTGGACAGAATCGTTCAGAAGCCTTTGTTTATTAGAGAAAATTTATCAAAAGGAAAAAGAATCAATCATTTGAAATTTTCTGGATGATTTCAAAGTAGATATGAGTCCCAAAAAATTAACCCAAGATTCCTTCTGAAGACTAAGAAAGCAAGGACATTTTAAATTAATTGTTTCTTATTGCTCAACATGATCCTTTTATCATCATCATCATTATCATTATTATTATTAAGTACTGTGGATTGAGCCCAAGGGCATTTTACCACTCAGCTACATCCCCAGCCCCTTTTACTTTTTGCTGTGGGTCTTGCTAAGTTGCTAAGGCTGGCCTTGAATTTGTGATTCTCTTGCCTCAGTCTCCTGAGTCACTGGAATTATAGGTGGGCACCAGCACAACCAACCACATGATCCTTTTAAATTGGTCTTATAGTAGATATACTAAACCTTAGCTTATCTACTTTCAGTATCCCTTTTCAGGGCTGAGGATATAGCTCAGTGGTAGAGCACTTACCTGGCATGTTCAAGGTTGTGGGCTTGATTCCCCAGCACTGGGGACCTGGGGGGTTGTATATATTTTATATATTTTTAATAGATATAGATAGATAGATATCATGGGTGTATGCATGTCTAAATTCATCAAATAGAGAGAGAGAGAGAGAGAGAGAGAGAGAGAGATAAATAACTTTGTAACCCTCTAGTTATAGTCAGAGTGTGCCTACATTTCTGCTCATTTGAAAAGGAGGACTGTGGAATGAGTCTGGAGCCCTCTCCTTCAGCACCATGATCTGGAGACTTGGTTTTCTCACCTGTGAACTGGAAGGGTTGGGCAACTCCTGCCAGTCTCAGGTGGAAAGGTGACAGAAGTGAAAAAGTCACAGAGAAACTAACAAAGGCAGTTCCATTTTAATCTGAGATGATACTGAATCATTATGTAAAATTTTCTTTAATAAAAAATATTTTCACTAAAAAATGAAAAAGTTTGCAAATATTTGGATTGAATGAATAATGTCTGAGGTCTCTTGGGGTTCCAAATTCCTATAATAGAGATTAGTTTTATCATTTTACCATTTAAGTAACATTTTCAGCTTTATAGTCTTTGAATCTCTGGTTCAGTTTTTAAAGTAAGTAACAGCTATGCCTTCTCTAAGAATGAGATGTTGGCTTTGTTGTTTTGTTTTGTGGTGCTGGGGATTGAACCCAGGCTTTGTGCATGTGAGGCAAACACTCTACCAATTGAGCTTTTCCCCAGCCCAGAATGAGATTTTGGTAAGGAATGCAATACCCTCATTCATAGCAGTTGCTCTGGAAAGTTTTGGATCCACATTTAGAAAGTCTGCTTTAGATCATATGATACTTTTATTTTTAATATCTTAAGGAACTTCCGTACTGCTTTCCAGAGCAGCAGTATCATTTTCTATTTCCATTATCAGTGGACAGTGTTCCAATTTCTCCGTTCTTTGTCCCATTATTTATCTGGTTGCTGGTTGGTTGGTTGGTTTTGTTGCATTGTTGTTGTTAAAGAGTTCTTTATCCCTTTTGGAGCTTAATGCTTTATCCTATCTATGACTTACAAATATTTTCTCCCACTGCACTGGTTGCCTCTGCCTTGTTGGTTATTCCCTTGGCTCTACAGAAGTCTTTCACTCCTGGGTATATATTCTCTGCCACCCTCCCCTCCCCACTACCAAAAAACAAAACAAACAAACAAAAAACAGGCTTAATTAGGATTTTGAAGATATTAGCAGTCCTATGTTCCTTGTAGCATTACTCAAAACGGCCAAGACATGGAAACAAACCAAATGTTCATCACTAGACAAATAGGTAATGAATATGTTGTGTAAACACACCACATATAATACTGGGATATGGTCCAGCCTTTATAGAACATGGGCAAAGACACTATGTTAAGTGAAATAAGTCATTCAAATACCTCATGATTCCACTTATATGAGGTATCTAAAATAGCAAAATTTATGGAAGTAGAAAATAGAATGATGGTTACCATTGGGTGGAAGTAAGGAGAAATGGAGAATTGTTTAATGGGCATAAAGTTATAGTTATGTGGAATGAACGAGTTCTAGAGGTCTGCTGTAGAACATGGTGCCTATAGTCAACAACACACATTAAAAATTTAAGTGGGTAGATCTCATCCTAAGTGTTCCTACCACACGTGCACATGCGCGTGCTCACACACACACACACACACACACACACAAAATGGGGGGAGTCAAAATATATATTTATTACCTTGACTTTGGCAATGATATCATGGGTGTATGCATGTCTAAATTCATCAAATTGTATATATTGAATATGTGAACACTTTTCATATCAAAATTTCTCAGTAAAGCAGTTCTGTGAATCTTTCTTATAGTAGAAAGTCTTTCTTATTCTAGAAAGACTCAGAAGAGGCAAGGAAACTCAAACTTCTGCAGCTGAGGGACATGGAGTTGAGGGAAGATAAACAACAGCAAACCAATCTCAATGATGGAGAAAAAAAATGGCGCTGGAAAGAAGCAAGAGTGGGAGAGGAAATCCCAAAGCAACCGCTAACCTTGGGGAGGAGGCCAGTCTTGCACTGGTGCCGACAAAGCTGAAACAGGGCTGAAGCCAAGGAAAAGAGAAGATGGGTGAGGAGTGGCAGAAGAACAGGAGAAGGAGGAGATGGCTTGGCGTGCTCTGAGAAGGTTTTCTTGGAGTGATGGCCAGTCAAAGAGAAATAGAAAGTGGAAATCAGAAGATCAAGATGAACCAAATAGGAAATTCATAGTAAAGGCAGGGAAGGGAGATGGGAAGAGAGCAGTAGGGACAACACACACACACACACACACACACACACACGGAGAGAAATGAGAAATAGAACTTGGAGAATTGCAGCTCTGAAGAGGTTATTTTAAGCCAGATGTCTAAGAAAAGGGTGAGTCTGGGGTGGAAGCTAACAGCCCTAAAAATTAATTTTTGAGTCCAACGTTCAGTGAAGTTTCTTATAACTGCCTGATTTCATAGCACTCGACGTCCTCAGAATGCATTCTGCAGACATCTTAGAGCTAATCTCTGACAGCTAACCACGAGCAGCTCTTATTCACCAAGCTTCTCTACTTACCATCTACACACCATGGCTCTTGACTTTGCCTTGGCTGAAAGAGCAAAAAGTTCTCTGATTAAGAAGAAAAAAGATTTTTTCATAGCCCGGGGCACTCTCAACGCCCTCTACCTGTTAGAATTTTATCAACACTTTTATAGTTCAGGTATGGAAACAAGGAAGATGGCGATTTCTACAGAGAAGAAGAAAGGTCGGGGGAAACTAGTTAAAGAGAATAACTCATACTAGGGAGCAAATCTAAAATATGAAGTGATTTAAATATTATGACAACGTGTTCCCGTGAACTCATACTCACTTTAAACGCTCTCTGTTCACCAAGATAGATGAAGTGAGAATCCAAGGGTGATATTAAGCTGAATAAATTAATGTTCCATTGAGGTTTGAATGTGTCTAAGGACTTCTGCTGACTGTCACAAAATATGCCACTTTCTTTTTAAAATAGTGACAAGGGTCTGGGGATGTAGCTCAGTGGTAAAGCATTTGCCTAGCATGCAGGAGGCTCTGGGTTTAATCTCCAGCACTGCAGATAAAATAAAATAAAATAATAAAAGCCTAACATGTAGAAGACCCTGGGTTTAATCCTCAGTACTGCAAATAAAATAAATTACTGACAATGTGTATCCTTCATTGATGATCACAATATTCATTTGCCCTAGCCAGAAAAGCCCTCCAATTAAGAAGAAAAAAATAATCTTAAACCATTTGCATAGAGATACTCAGTATTTAATACAAATGATAGATGGGATAAGGCCTTAGTTGGCCCCACCCATGATGGAGAGCTGACGAAGTGGTAAGACAAGATCTATCACCATTCCTTCCTGGAAAGGGAAAAAAAAAAAGGCTGAGGAGCTGGTGGGAGAAGGAACATGGGGGTCTTGTAGAGGTCAAGGTCAAAGAAACCTTTTGGTTGTGCTAGTCCTCCCACCTAAGTACACCAGGACTCCACACCCATCACAAAGTCCCTGGCACTGGCCTACCCTGGACTCCCCATGCCAGCAGGGCCAGTCCCCTGCAGGGACCTGAACACAGCACGTGCCTTCTCATCTTTGCTCTGCTCTCCCAGAATGCAGTTCACAGCACCAGCTCTGCACAGCCTGCAGGGACCTCCTGACCCTCCAGCTCACACTCATCCCTTCCTCCTCTCGATTCCTTCCAGACCCAGAGTCTGACCTGTAACATTACCCCTCCCCCTGCCTTTTCTCTTGCGCTATATCACTCTATATTGAGTACATGAGTTTTGCTGTCCCATTTATAAACTAAAAAGAAGGACCTACATCTCATATGTTTTGTTGTCCCCACGGCTTTAGCACAGGACTTAAGAATTACATGCTGAGTTGAACGGATTCCAAGTGAACAGTGAGGAGGATGAGGACACAAAAGCAAACACCTTCTCAGACATGCAACTGAAATCTTCTGCCTTTGTAAGCCCACAAAGAAGCGACCCCATCATTCGCCCTCTCTCCTCAGACTTGGGGTCAAACCCTAGCATGGGAGCAAGTGAGAATTCATTAGGAGAATAACATAGGTCTGGAGTATTCAAGTACTTCTCTTCTAAAAAAAAAATGAGGCTTTCTCTCTCTTTGATACTTCCCAATTTTAAAAATTGCCTGGAATTTTTAAGAAAAATGCAAGAACGAGTGGCTTATCCAAGCCAGTTTCTGATTCTTAGAAATCCAGTTGTTGTCTTTATCCATTCTTTATTCACTAGAAATACCTAGCTACTAGTTGCTGCATTGTGCACTATGATAAGTGCTTGCTGTGCATTAATGGTCAAAATATGCATGGTTGCTACCTTCATGGAGCCAGTAGTTACTATACAGGACAGATTCTAAACAAGTAAATAAATGAAAAACCAAATGCAAATGGGTGGATTATATGATGTGTGAATTCTATCTCAATAAAACCATTCAAAATAAAAATCAAAAAACACAGAGACTCTAGAAGGGTCCATGGGTTAGGGTCACTGCTTCCTAACCTATGTTCTAACCCAGTGTGCAAGCAGAGTTAGTATCTGCATCTCCTAACGTGATACCCTGCAGGCCCTAGATCCCTCTTAAAATATCCGTGTCCCAGATGAAATGTGGTGAGCAATGCTTTGTGGAACATTCCAGAGAACACAAGGAAACACAAAACATTTAGCTGCCACTTCCTGTCACAGATGTTCTGGTTGCATGTGAACTTGTCTAACTGGTTTGGCTCCTCCAAGGTCCCATCCCTCTTGCCCTCTTTTTGAGGGTAACGTTAATCTCCAATGGCTTCATTTTCCACTTTGGTGAGTCATCTATTCAGTCAAAGGGATGGAGAATGTAAGTCATTACTTTCTTCATCTTTGTAGATAATTTGATACCGTACATAGTCCATTCGAGTGTTTCTTCTGTATTTATGTCTTGGCAAAGGCATGCTACATTGTTTGCAATTCTTCTATTCTCATTGCCAGATTTTTCTGGAAAAATCAAAGACAATAAGACACAGGATGTATCAGGCCACAACTCCTTGGATCCCTAGCTTTAGGGGTTTTCCCATGCTTCCACATACCCCTTATTGGCTTCTAGCATGCGCTAGCGTTCTCTTTCTCTCTCTCTCCCTCGCTCCCCCCACCCCTGCCTGCACCCCCTCTCCTGATGATGCTTCTAAGGACACTCCCTGGAGACTTCCAGGGCTCACAATCTACAGCTGAGGCTGCTTGAGAACATGCTAATCCCCTTCCTCTTTCACACCCTGAAAATTAAACATTCCTGAAAATCTTTTCTTCGAGGTGAGACTGACTGGCTTGATTTCTGATAGGTTTTTCACTTGTGTTGACATGAGAAGCAGAGAAAAATTAGGTGCTCTGCAACAGGCTAAGAATGTAAAGAAAGGAAGGCCCTAATTTAAACCAGCCTAGAATTCCAAGGTTTTGGGCATGTCCTACAGTCTGCAAATTGCAAGAGGTAACTCCCCCAAAACAAGAGGTATTTGCTGAACTTCCAGAAGATAAAGTAAGTTACCATTTTCTGCTGGTGCAGAATATAAAGGAGAGCTAGGTCCATCATCATAAGCATGGAAGTATCCCCTTGATTAGAGTTATTTACCAACATCTAACAGAAACTACATTAAAACATAAGCCTTGATCCTTGAGTCAGAGTAAAACTGTTTTCTTGACATGGATTTAAATGTTTTCACTATAGTTAGCATGACCATGTAGGGAAATATTGACATTGTATTTGTCTGCTTCTTGTCACTTATATATCTGAAATCTTTCCTCCAAATTACCATTTGACTCAAGTCTATTGGTGAGCAGCACTGGATCTTTATTCCCCATTGCATCTATTGAGGGACACCTGGTGGGGACAATTCCTAACTATGAGAATACGTTCTGAATAGAGAGAACTAAATTGGGAGCTTCTGCCATTCCCTAAATGGAATGCCAAACACCCAATTGAATAGCATATTTGATTCAATTTTGCAGAAAGAGTTGTGTCAACAATAGGACAATTCAGTCAACATTTGCTAATGAACTTGAAAATGTTCAGTTCTTTATATCACATACACACAGGCAAAGGGTGGAAGATTTTAAAGGACCCACTAATTTTATTATGGATATAAACATAGTAGGGAGGCATATCAAGAGCATGAGCACCCAAATGAATTTTATTTTTCCTGTTGATTTTGGAATTTGACATGATACAAGGTATTGATCTAGGTGATTAGCTCAATTAGGTAGGTAAATATGTCTCCCTTATTATTCTTTCCAGACACAAACCCAGGAAGAACATGGTGCTGCTATGTGTAGTGACTAAACTAATGTGGTATATTTTGATATATAAAGGTAGACCTTATATTTGGGAAAACCAGATCTGTAACTAGCCTTGATGATGAAAGCAGTCCAGACAGAAATGCAAAAGCTGTCGGAATCAAACTGGAGTCACCTGTGTCAACCCCAACAACAACAAAATAGTTATAGTTACTAAAGCCAGAGATTATAAAGGGAGGGCTCTTTCGCATGACTGCCTGGGAGTAACTATCGCAAAAGACTCTGTCAGAACCACCAGTTCACACAGAGACCACTGCACAAATAGTACTTCTATGAGGACATCTGCCCAGCAACTGTCTGTTCAGCCTTGGACGGATACCACTCTTGTTTTATATTTTTATGGCCAAGGATTGCTTCAAGATATCTGATGTAATCTTCCTAATTTTTGTCTTTAAAAATTTCTCCTTGGCTCCATCTCCTTCAACACCCACATACATGCCATCACAATGCTCTGCTACTCCTATTTCAATATTCTGCTATTCGCAGATTATTCCTTATTGTTCATTATTATATTATTATATCATTCATTAGCCTTTGGAGAACTTGCCTGTGGTTTTCTCTTAGGCTGACACTTGTCATCTCGGGTCAATGGACCCTCTACACTTACCTGCAATTCAGAACCAACAAAGGAGGGCCTGAATTACAAATGTCAAACCTGAATGGCCAGTGTAGTGTGGTGGCCATTCTCTGGAGTTTAGACCTTATTTCCTCTTAAACAAATTGACCCTCAAACCTATGAATATGACCTCATTTGGAAATAGGGTCTTTGCAAATGTAATCTCATTAAGATGAGAACAGATTGGATTGGGATGGGCCTTAATCTGATGACTGGTAGGCCTTAATCCGATAAGGAGAGGGAAATCCAAACACTCACGCATGTGGGGAGAAGGTCAGGGGAAGACAGAGGTAGAGAATGGTCATCTACAAACCAAGGATGAGAGAATAAATTTCTTCATTACAAGCCACCCAGTCTACGGTACCTTGTTCTAACAGCTCTAGAAAACAATTACAGGTTGACGTTCATTTCTTCTTCCATTTCATTTACTTAATCTCTCTATTCCCCTTTTTAACTTCCACTGTCTTTGTCAAGATTCGAAGGTTCCTTTTTTATTTTAAAATATGTTTCTGGAAACAACAACAGGTTTTGCTGATGACTTTGCACTGAAATGTTTGCACACCAGGGGGAAAGAAAGGAAATGCTTCTTGTGTGTTTTAAAGTGCCTCTCCTGCCAAAGTAAAATGAACATTCAGCTGCGATAGGGCAGTTAAATGGGGTCCAGTTGTACAGCAGAAAACCGTCAGAGAAGGAGCTCTCCGCAGCATGGCTCCCCGGGCCAAGTGGACATGTCTCTCTGACTACGGGAGGAAGCTCCAGGGCCTACCAACAGGCTTCACCATGAATCGCTTCTGGTGGGCCACTCTGTACACTCACAGAGGTGAGTTAGGTGGACTGACAGAGGGCACGGGCTTTCCTCATAAAATGGTCCTATCGATGAACAATGAGATTAAACATAACAGAATATCCAAAGATAAAATGAAGAGAAATTAGTATTATTAACTTTAAGGATACCCAAGACAGTCTCATTGTAAACCATTTTGAATCTCTTGGGAAAAGAAGCAAACTTTAGAAAATCATATGACACATATCTGGGGGGTAAATTTACTATTTCTTCTCTTGATACTCAAATACTCTCTCACATTTCTATACCCTGGCTACAAATCTGTACCCCCATACCCTAAATCCTATAACCATTGCTAACCCTGGCTTTCCCCAGTACCTCCAGTGTTAGCTATTGACCTGTTGGCAATAATCTGGACTTCAAAGTCTTGTGTTTGTCTAAAGAAACCAATGAGTTGGAAAATCTACCATGGCAGGGCCTAAGGCTGAGCCAAGAATACATTTTAGCTATGTGCATTCTTTACGATCACTTTTAAATTAGTTGATACCTTTAGGGGTTAAATTTTAAATAAGATATTGCAATTTTTTGAAAAACAGTTGTTGGAATTAAAGCACAAATGCTAGGTTGGAGGGTGACAGGTTTTTAGACATGACATCTGCACGAGCTGATGGGTTACATGGCCAAGTGCGACTTTGTGGAATGCCTGTGCATCTTTGCCAAGAGAGCACCTGGCTGGTATTATAAATAAAAGCCCCTGGAGTCCTCTCTCTAGAATGGATGCAGCTGCTTTGGTTGCTGAAACCCCCTTGACTGGGCAAGATAGACTTAGTACCTCTCAGGGGCCAACTGACCACCTACTGTCTGCTCTCCATAGGCCACTGTCACAGTCTGGCTGGGCACAAATGCCGCAGTCTGGCTGGGCACACAATCACGAGCCACCACACAGCTTGTAGATTCAAACAGCAACTCTTTATTCCCGAACTCACACCAGCCGTCTACAATCACGTTCTGGGGAAATCCACGTTCTCTTCCCAAATCCACGTTCTCTGCCCAAATCCACGTTCTCTGCCCAAATTCACCTCCACTGGGCTTCTATCTCCCAAAATACTGTCTGAATCCCGTGAGAACTCAAGGGGAACTCAGGCAGCAGGATACGCCCTATTCCCAGCAGGAATAATCTTAAACCTTAAACCTGGAACCTAAACTGGGAACGCCCTAAACACGATTATCTTAAAACCGGGAACACCCTAATCTGCCTTGGTCCTTGAGCAAGGTCACGTACATTCAATGTCACTGCAACATGGGGTACGCTGGCAAGGAAATTGTCATACCTACCTGGCTAATGGCTCCCAGCATCTCCCCCCTTCTGATTAGTTAAACAACAAGCAATGTGGCTTAAGGACCGTGCCTGGTAGGTTGTCCAATTCAACATATGGTTCTTACCCGTCATGGGAAAAACTGACCTTTAGGCGTCAGCCTCCTGTCTTAGGTTGATACCACTGCAATTGAATCATACCCGTCACTGACTACCGGTCCAGCATACAGCCATACTTGTGGATAGGTCTATGCACCAGTGGGGGGGTGAGGTTCTTTGCCTCACCTCTGTTGGCCCCCAAATTTGGCCTTGGTGCCAGTGGGGGAGTGAGGTTAATGTGGCTTATGGACCGTGCCTGGTAGGTTGTCCAATTCAACATATGGTTCTTACCCGTCATCGGAAAACTGACCTTTAGGCGTCAGCCTCCTGTCTTAGGTTGATACCATTGCAATTGGATCATACCCGTCACTGACTACCGGTCCAGCATAAGCCGTTGGTCCCCAAATTTTAGACCATCACTAGCAGAAGGGAGGAGGATACAGAAATGCCATGACACCAAGCCAATTGACGGCTCCTTGGGAAAAATTGCATCACTGGTGACACCATCAGCAAAGATATGCCAGCATTACCACAATTCGCTGCACCAAACGATAGTTACATAGTCCAGGCAAGTTCTGTAAGCAGTTCAAAGCAGAGGAATCTATCAATATGTCCATTTCCTCCCAAAATCCGTTTCCTCCCAAAGTAAGTTGACTCTTTGATTGAGCATTACTTGTTGAGTTCTTCACCGGCACTGGGATGGAGATAGGAATTCTGGCAATGATGCTAAAGAGACATTATCCTGAAAAGAATTATTAAATATAATGAAAAGGAAAGGTGAAAGTAAACAAACAGATCTGTTAACCTACTTTAAAAACAATCCTTAACAGCTTTTTACCTAATTTAAATTAGTAAACAAACAGATCTGTTAACCACCTTTAAAAACAATCCTTAACAGCTGTTTACATAATTTAAATTAAACCATTTAAATCACGTGAATAAAAAAAATAATAATAATTCGGATCCATTTTTTCATGAGCGCTCCTCATATAAGAAATATGGACATACGCACATACAGACATACAACACAAAACACAAGAGTGTACACAAACGTACAACACATAAGAAAATAGTAAAGGCCTTGTAGCTTTACCTAGGTGAAATCTCCATTGCAATGTTTAAAAACTCCACAGTCAAAAAATAAAACTGATCAGAAAAACATTAACCTAGGTTTGTATGAGCTCAAAAAATAAAAATAGAACTTCATGTTATGGGGAAAAGCAATAATAAAATAGCTATTGAAAAAAGCATCCTGGTTAATCACTGTCGCAGATGTAAGAATGGCCAAGCTGGAGTTCTGGATATCAGCTGTTATGGATTTGAGTCAAATCATCTTCTTTTCGATCTGTAGAAATTGTTTTAGTTAATCTCTCTGGAATCCAAATCGGCTGCTGTTCTCCCTGTGGAAAAACACAAACAGACCCCCGACTCCAGACAATCACTGGGTCAGGACCTTTCCATTGTCCTGTTAGAATATCTTTCTAAAGTACTTTAGGCTTATGTACATTTTTTGGATACATGTGTCTTTCCGCAGCACTAAGTCCCGATGAATCCAAATTTAAAAAGTTTAGAGTAAAAAGCGTTATTTTAAGTTTATCTTTGGGGGATATATACCCCCTTCCAATTCCCTCTTTTTGCTTTAATAAGTATGTTTTAATAGTTTGATGAGCTCTTTTAACTATGCCTTGTCCCTGTGGATTGTATGGGATTTCTGTTATATGAGTAATACCAAATGATGAGCAAAATTGTTTAAAAGAGGTAGAGGTATAGCCAGGACCATTATCGGTTTTTAACTGTTTAGGAACACCCACAGTGGCAAAATTTTGTAAGCAATGAGCTATAACATCTTTAGTTTTTTCTCCGGCATGAAGGGAGCCCATCAAAAATCCAGAAGAAGTATCGACTGTAACGTGTAAATATTTTAATTTTCCAAATTCTGGCAAGTGTGTGACGTCCATCTGCCAAATATGGTTAGGTATCAGTCCTCTAGGATTGACTCCAAGATTAACTTGTGGTAAAAATGTCACACAATTTTGACATTGTTTTATTATATGTCTGGCTTGTTTCTTAGTTATTTTAAAACGCTTTTGTAAAGTATTAGCATTAACATGAAACCTTTTATGAAAATTTGTAGCTTCTTCAAATGTAGAGAAAATATGTATGTCATGTGTAGTTTTATCTGCTAAATCATTGCCTAAACTAAGGGCTCCAGGCAATCCTGTATGTGCCCTAATATGTCCTATAAAGAATGGATCTTTTTTGTCCCAGATTAGACTTTGTATAGTGGAAAACAAAGAGAAAACAGTAGAAGAAGGGGAAATCCTACCAGCATCTTCAAGAGATACTATAGCATTAACTACATACTGACTATCAGAAAATAAATTAAATACAGAATCTTTAAACATCACAAAAGCTTGTAATACTGCATTAAGCTCTACCTTTTGAGCTGATTGTTTGGGTACTAAAAATGTAAAAGTTTGATCAGGGGTAACTACTGTTGCTGTACCATTATTTGACCCATCAGTGAATATATTTGGAGCATTCATGATAGGTGTTTTTCTTGTCATTTTAGGAAAAACTACAGGATGCTTAGACCAAAAAGACAACAAAGGATTAGATGGTAAATGATTATCAAATGAAACATTAGATTTACACATGATTATTGCCCAAGTATTTAACTCATTAGCTAACTCATCAATTTGATCCATAGTATATGGAGTAATAATTTTATTGGGAGAAATTCCAAACACTCCCTTCGCTGCTTTTATTCCTTTGAGTATTAATTGTCCTACAGCCTCAGGATACCTAGTAAGAATAGTGTTAGGAGAATAAGGTAAATGTATCCACAATAATGGACCTTCTTGCCAAAATACTCCTGTAGGAATATTTTTTGTTGGTAGTACAATAAATAATAAAGGCAAACTTATATCAATTCTATCCAAATGTATGTTTTCCATATATGTTTCAATAATTTTTAATGCCTTTCTTGTTTTAGGAGTTAACATGCGGGGTGAATTTGGATCTGATGGACCTTTTAGAATATCAAATAAAGGTCCCAACTCTCCTGTTGGTATACCTAGATAAGGCCTTATCCAATTTATGTCTCCCAATAACTTTTGAAAGTCGTTAAGTGATTTGAGTTGATCTACTCGTATTTGAATTTTTGGTGGACGGACCATGGTTGAGGATAGTAGAACTCCTAAATAATTAATTGGAAAATTTAATTGTACTTTATCTATTGCTATCTCTAGATTATAATTTTTTAATAAGTTTGTAAGTGTGGCATAACATTCCAGCAATATGTTTTTATCTTTATGTGCCAATAATACATCATCCATATAGTGAAATATTTGTAGTTCAGGATTTTGATTTCTAAGTGGCTGGATTGCTTTGTTAACATATATTTGACACATAGTTGGACTGTTAGCCATCCCTTGAGGGAGTACTTTCCATTCATATCTCTGATCAGGACCTTCATGATTTAATGCAGGGATAGTAAATGCAAAACGTGGACTATCCTCGGGATGAATTGGAATTGAAAAAAAACAATCTTTAATATCTATAGCTAAAACATGCCAGGTTTTTGGCAAAGCAGACAATTGAGGAATCCCTGATTGAGCAGGTCCCATAACAACCATCTCATTATTAATGGCTCTTAAATCTTGCAATAATCTCCATTTACCAGATTTCTTTTTGATGACAAAAATGGGAGTATTATGGGGAGATATGGAAGGTTGTATATGTCCTTCCGCTAATTGTTGTTTGACCAGATCATGGGCTACTTGTATCTTTTCTTTAGTCAGGGGCCACTGAGGAACCCACACTGGTCTTTCTGATTTCCAAGTAATTTTGATTGTCTCAGTGGCCCTTTCTGAAAATCCAACCCATGTCTGTCTGTTCCTTGATCTATTTGTACTGGTGCTGCTATACCTTGCCCTTGTTTTCCTAATCTTTTTTCTTTCCTAAAGCCTTGTCTAGCTCTAGTAGTGGGCACATTAGGATTGATATTATTTGTTAACGTCAAACCTAATTGATCTAGGACATCTCGTCCCCATAAATTTATAGGAAGATGATCCAATACATATGGCTGTATAGTTCCTTCACATCCTTCAGGATCCTTCCAATCTAATATCATAGAACTTCTATGGGGATTAGTCGCCACTCCTAGGCCTCGAAGCGTTTGAGTGGCTTGTTGTAATGGCCAATGTTTTGGCCATTCTTGACGAGATATGATGCTAAGGTCAGCTCCTGTGTCCAGTAGCCCATTAAACTCATGACCTTGAATATTTAGTTTTAGCATTGGGCGAGAATCTAAATTTAAAGACAACATAGCCCAATCTACACCTGTGGAGCCTAATCCCCTGGAACCTCTTTCTACACTATGACTAGGAAATTTATTATGTAGGCTGGGTATTATTAACAACTGTGCTATTCTATCTCCAGGTGAAATTACTGATATACCTCTTGGAGAACTAGCTATAATTTTTATTTCACCTACATAATCGGGATCAATTACCCCAGGACTTATCATAAGTCCTTTTAATGTAGATGAACTACGTCCCAGTAATAAGCCTACTGTTCCTTGGGGAAGAGGTCCTTTTACTCCTGTGGGAATGATTTGAACTCCCATCTCTGGAGTTAATACTGCTCTGGCAGAGGCACAGATGTCCAACCCTGCGCTCCCTCGGGTTTGTCTGATGAGGGATTTAATGGACAATGTGTCCTGGGCACTACCCTGATGGTGTTGCTGGGATCCTCCACTGCCCCGTATATTTGTGGTTGTGGGCCCCGGAGCATTGGGCCCCCCTGTCCGTTTTTTGGCAATGGAGCCTGATGCCTTTCTCCACGATATCTTGGATAAATACCTGGTCTTTGTCCGTTTTTTGATAAGGGAGTACCTTCTATGGTGGTTTGAGAACGGCATTCATTAGCCCAATGTCTCCCTCTACGGCATCGTGGGCAAATACCCGGTATTCTATTCCTTTGATACCTACTTTTGTTAAACCCTCCTCTTATGGGGCAATTCCTTTTAAAATGTCCTGTTTGTTCACAATCATAGCATGTTTTTGGCCTGGCATCTAAAGCCTGTTGTACTGCAGCTGCCAAGACTTGCCCTTGTTCATTAATATCTCTACATAATTTAATATATGTGTTTAAATCTTCATGTCTCCATGGTCTAATAACCTCTCTGCAGCAACGATTTGCTTGGTCATAAGCCAGTTGTTTTATTAATGGCATTGCTTGTTCTGTATCCCCAAAAATTTTGGCAGCCGTTTGAATTAGCCTATCTACAAAGTCAGCGTAAGGTTCATTAGCTCTCTGTATTACCTTGGATAGCTGACCTTGTAAATCTCCATGTCCTTGTAAAGTCTTCCATGCCCTAACTGCGTCTGCAGCAATTTGTGCATATATAGCAGGATCATATTCAATTTGTTGCCGTTGACCCTCATAAGGTCCTTTTCCTAACAACATATCTAGATTTCTTTGAGGGTAACCGGCTGCTGCATTTCGCCTAGCTGTCTCCGTGCAAAATTCCTCATTGGCAGCCTTCCATAACAAATATTGTCCTCCATTTAGTACAGATTTACACATGCTAGCCCAATCTGCTGGCGTCATGTCCAAGTTAGTAATGGACTCATCCATGCTTACCGTGAAGGGAGCTTGTGGCCCGTAGGTTGTTACAGCCTCCTTCAACTGCTTCACTGTTTTAAAATCTAAAGCACGGTGAATTCGCTGCCCTCCTGCCTGTTCAAGTACAGGGCATGCTAATCTTTGAGGTCCTGTCTCAGGATCCCATTTATCAACTACGGGGTTTGAGGGCCACTCAGCTGTCTCCATCGGTGGGGCTGTTGGTTGAATTACGCCCTCTTGTGATAAAATGGAGTTAGTAACAGCCTCCTGTTGTGGCCTTTTTCCTAACAACCCCTTTTCCTTTAAATTTTCTTCCTCTGTCTGACTAGCTCGAGAGACCTTCTCTTTTACTTGATCTAAAATGTCTTTCTCCATGGTCTGAACCTCTAACAATTTACTTAACATCTTTTCGGTTTGTTTTTTACTAATTTCTAATCTACTATAAAGATAACGCAACCCAATAAGATAGCACAAAACAAAACCGAAACTGAATGAAACAAAAATGGAATAAAAAATCGTTGTATCAATTTTCTCTTCCTCAGGGCCGACAAACTTCAAACCTTTAGTCAACCATTTTTTCCAGTTTGCCTGAGAAATTTCTAGGGATAGGCAGCTTGAAACAAAAACAAGATAAATCAAAACAATAACACATTGTTTTTTGAGTTGGTCACCCATTCTTTCGCTCTTCCTCAGGGCGAGCAATTTCACTTACCTCCAAGCTTCAGAAGTTCCCCGCACGGGCCACCAAATGTCACAGTCTGGCTGGGCACAAATGCCGCAGTCTGGCTGGGCACACAATCACGAGCCACCACACAGCTTGTAGATTCAAACAGCAACTCTTTATTCCCGAACTCACACCAGCCGTCTACAATCACGTTCTGGGGAAATCCACGTTCTCTTCCCAAATCCACGTTCTCTGCCCAAATCCACGTTCTCTGCCCAAATTCACCTCCACTGGGCTTCTATCTCCCAAAATACTGTCTGAATCCCGTGAGAACTCAAGGGGAACTCAGGCAGCAGGATACGCCCTATTCCCAGCAGGAATAATCTTAAACCTTAAACCTGGAACCTAAACTGGGAACGCCCTAAACACGATTATCTTAAAACCGGGAACACCCTAATCTGCCTTGGTCCTTGAGCAAGGTCACGTACATTCAATGTCACTGCAACATGGGGTACGCTGGCAAGGAAATTGTCATACCTACCTGGCTAATGGCTCCCAGCATCTCCCCCCTTCTGATTAGTTAAACAACAAGCAATGTGGCTTAAGGACCGTGCCTGGTAGGTTGTCCAATTCAACATATGGTTCTTACCCGTCATGGGAAAAACTGACCTTTAGGCGTCAGGCCACACCATGCTGGGAGTAGTAAGCATCCTTTCCTTCCCTGCCCTGGGCTGGGGACATTCTCCTCTGCCCATCTCACCCCCTGTGTAGCTGGAACTTTCCATTTTACTTGCACAAGGTGATCATATGATCTCTGTATGACAAACCATATTTAGAAGCAAAAAACCTGTACTGTGGCTGTAACTGCAGCCCAGAGTTGAGAGAACAGGCAGTAGGTAAGGTAGAACACAGGTGTGGAATATTGTTTTCCAAGTGCTTTAGTGCCATCAAATTTAATTGTCTGAATCTTCCTTTGTAACTTTTCTTTATTTTGAGATTATTTCACACTTGGAAGTTTTAAGAATAGTACAAGGTACACCCAACATACACCCCCAGAGTTAGCAATTGTTTGTTTCATCCATTTGCATTATCTTTCTCTCACTCTCTCTTTATGTGTCGTGTGTGTGTGTGTGTGTGTGTGTGTGTGTGTGTGTGTGTACGTATAAACAGCCCTTCATATTTGTGGGCTTTGCATCAGTGGATTCAACCAACTTCAGATAATAAATGTTCTAAAAATAATTGGGTTTGTACTAAACCATACTGTTTTTGTTTGTTGCCTTATTGTTATTCCCTAAACAGTACACTGTAACAACAATTTACATGCCATTGGCTCTGTATTAGTAATAGATTATCAGTGATCTAGAGATGATTTAAAGTGAGAATGTGAACAGGTTATATGCTAATATTACATTATTTTATATAAGTGGCTTGAGCATCAAGGATTTTTAGGTTGGTCGTCCGGTCATGATGGAATGGGATTACCTAAAACCAATCCTCAATGGATACCAAGGGATGACTTTTCATATAACTTTCTATATGTAGACACATGTGTGTACATATGCACGCACACACACACACCCTAAATATACACACATACATCAGCATATTATTCTCTAAACCACTTGAGAGTAAAGACCTTATGTTCCTTTAAGACCAACACGTACATTCATGGTGGCTCAAAATTTCAGGGTGTATTTCTTAGGAACAAGAATATACTCTTACATAACTATAATATATTTTATAAAATATGGATATTTAAATTTGATATAATATTATTATCTGATCCATAGTCCATGTAAAAGTTTGTCAAATGTCCCCAAGACGTACTATATAGCTAATTGTTTTCCAGTCAAGACTCAATCCAGGAACACACTCTGCATTGGGTGGTCATGTCTCCTTGGTCTCCTTTAATCAGGAACATTTCCTCAGCCTGTTGTTGGCCTTTACAGGTTGGAAGATTCAGGCCAGTCACTTTACAAACCAAGCCCTGATATAGGGGTTAATCTCTAAAAAATTGAGATTGACTTGGTTATGATTGGATTCAAATTATATATGGCAAAAATGTCACCATGTGATGCCACACTCTTGCAATGCATCCTATCAGGAGGCACATGCTGCTGTCCCAGTAGGTGGTACCTACCAGATTTCTCCACTGTAGACTATCGATCGCTCCCTATGTAAGTAATAATCAATTTGTGGAGAGATACTTTGAGATCATGAAAGCATCCAGCTCCTTCTCAAACTTTCATCCACTAGTTTTAACATCTATTGTTGATTTTCCAAATAAGTCCACCATTCCTTCTATATTTTTCACAGAGCATTCTACTTTTCCTATTACTATTATTATTGTTATCAGTAGTCGTAGTTCTATATTTATTAGTTTTTTTTTTGTTTTAGTGGTTTACTCGTTCATTGTGGTTTTATTCTTAAGTTTTTGTCCCAACAATTATAATTTCTAAGGTAATGCAATTATTTTGTCTATTTTGGTTGGGTTTTTTAAAATAAGTACTTTTCTAAGGAACAATAGACATTTAAAAAAATAAGCTGTGTATATTTGAAAATACTGTTTGGTGGGTTTGAAGATAAGTACAAGACCATCACCACAATCGATGCCACAAACTTATCTGTAGGTTCAAAAGTTTCCTTTGTCCTGTTAATTTATTTTTATTTTTCAAAACATGTCATAAGACTATTTTGTGGTAAGAGCACTTAACATTTAAGATCTACCTTCTTGGCAAATTTCTAAGTACTCAATACAGTATTAAGTATATGGTCGATGTTAGACAACAGTTTCTCAGAAGTGACTCCATCTATTTCTTACTTGCAACAATATGAACCATGGATTTTTACTTATTTCAATGTGTTATAGGCCATTACTATCGATACTTATGATTATGCTTAAATTGACCCATATTGGCCAGTAGATTCCCGTGGTCTAATTATATGTCTCCATTAATCTTTATTTCCTTACTTTCTAGCAAAATAAAATGTCTGTGAATACTTTTAACAAAGAAATTACATGTTTGCATTAGCTATAGCCACAAACACGATACCACTGGGGTCAACCTCCCTGTTGAATGTCCTTGTCCTGGAAGGCTTGTGGAAGAAAGGGAAGAGTCTATACCAGCTGGGGAGGCTTACTCTGGCATCTCACATCCTGCAAAGCCATAGACGACCTATTGGTGACAGAAGCCTCTTCAGGGGCTTAAAGATTGGGGTCCAGCGAGTAGAAGAAAAATGTGTTCATTCCTTCCATTTATTTCTTATTAAATCATCTTTGAATATCTTTATAATTTTGAATGTCTTCTGTCATAATTCTGTGGTAATTCTTCTATTCCTACAAACCAGAATAAATATGAAAGAGGAAAAAAAATCAGATTCAAAAAGCATCAAGAATCTTTTATCCAGAGTGCCTGTGCCTCAGTCACCAATGTGATGACTATTATATCAAGCATCTCTAGGCCAGAAGATAAGAGCAAGAGACAGCAACGAGGCATGTGAGACAGCAACATAGATCGTGGGTAGATTTCAGAGTGAACTGCACATATGACCTTGGATCCTCTCAGTTAACCCACAAATGTAATAGGCTGGAGAATACATGAACCCTGAAGGAAATGTGGAGCACAGTTTACATTTCAAACTTAAAAATCTAAATCCCATACCCCCGTCACAAAGGGTAAAGGTGGTTAAATTATTCTTCACTCATAAAAAAAAGAATGTTAAAAGATTTATTTTTAACCTCTAATCCCTCCTTAGGCCTTAAAGGGAGATTGATGGTATGAGTGGTGGATCTAATTCTATTGCAATTCTTCTAGCCTTAAGACCACATATTTCTAGCAGATTACATGATTGCCGTGTATTAATCATAATAGAGACCTTCTCTTATTTGGAGGTAACAACTCAGTCCTGGAAAGTTGAGCTTGCCTTAATGAAAGGAAAATGGAATCGTAAGTCCCAGATTCAACCAGAAAATCAAATTCCATCCAACTGTAAACAAATTGCCTCAGGGACTTTATAGATGGCTTTAAATCTGAGTTTGCCAGATATAGATCTTACCTCCGAAAGTGGGAAAACACAATATCCCAAACCTACACACATGCTGACAGACTTGAAAGAGGAATAAATTATACCCATAATCACCTGGATCTAATCTTTGGGGCATGGTTAGACTGAGCAGATGAAGTAAGGCCAAAACATTTCCTCGCCTACCTCAAAACAAAGTCAACCCTTTTATTTTGGCAACAGACATTAATTTTATGGTTTCGTTGGGCACCATCACCCTCACCTCTCCACTCACACAAGAATTTCCCCTCCACTAAAGAACAGAGAAGGGTGGGGAGCTCGGAGAAAAGGAGGAGGCCACGAGAATGATGTGGTCCAAACTCACCACATGTTGCCTTCCGCTGTTTGGAAATGTGGAGACTTTAAAAGCACTTTAGAAATAAATGCGTTAGCATTTGGAAAGCTAGTCTTCATGGAATATAGAAGGGGTCTCCTGGCACACGAAAGGTGTCTGATAAAGTGTGTTCCAGACCAAAGCTCCAAATTAAGTATTTGAGAATCTCATCCAAAAAAAAAAATTAAACCAAATAGTTGGCAAAAACACAGCTAAATCGTGCAACTGCACGCCAAGCAGCCAAATCTCAAAGAAAACTCTTAGGTATAATTTACTAAACCAACTGAATAAGAGGCAGCCATAAATTACAGATGAAGGCAGATGTTGGTGGATTCGGGAGTCACCTCTAAGCCTATTAAAACTTTAAACACACTGGTGCCTGATAGCCCGAAAGGTTGAAGAGAGGGTAGTGGGGAGCAGAAGATGTGTGTGTGTGTGCGCGTAGAGGGGTCCTACTGCGGCCAGCTGCCCACTCCACCCTCCTTTCCTAAGAATGTATCTCAGAAAAGAAAAACACCTGTGGAAATTGCCCCGTGATGTCTGTTATGGTTTGGGTATGTGATGTTACCCGAAAGCTCATGTGGGGGACAATGCGAGAATGTTCAGAGGTGAGATGAGAGTGTAACTTAATTAGGGGATTCATCCACTGCAGGTTATTGGGTGGTAACTGTGGGCAGGTAGGGCGTGGCTGGAGGAGGTAGGTCACTGGGGGAATGCCTTTAGGGTTTATGGTTTTCCCCAGAGAGTGAAGCTCTCTCTGCTTCCTCGTGGTCAGGTTCTAGGTTGCTTCTCTCTGCCGTACCCTTCAATCCTGGTGGTCGGTCTCACCTCTGGCCCAGGGCAATGGAATCAGCCATCTATGGACCGAGACCTCTGAAACCTTGACCCCAAATAAGCTTTTCCTCCTCTACGTTGTTCTTGTCCGGTCTTTTGGTCACAGCAATGAAAAACCTGACTAAAACCATGTGTCCGTGGAAAATGTAGATTGCTCCCAGGCCAGAAGTGCCAATAGGGCTGTTGAAGTGACAATGCTTTCAGGGGTTTTCTGAAACAAAATACCTGCTCTGGGGACTTGCTTTAAACATAATTCTATTTAAGCTAATTCATGAAGGAAAGCAAATCTGAATGTTAGGTTATGAAGCTAGTTTCTGCACTTCTACCCAGAGAAGATGAAGCTCCATCACAAAGCTGAGAAGTAGACACTGTTTTTCTAGCTTGAAGGCCCTCCCTCAGCTTTGGTCTCCTCAGATACTAAGCCATGGCTCCTGGGTTAGTCCTTTTCCTGTAACTATAATAAAACACCTGAGGTAAATACTTTCTAAGAAAAAAGAAGGTTATTTATCTCACAGTCTGGAGATTCTAGGACATGGCTCCAGCTTCTACTCGGCTCTGGTGAGGACCTCATGGCAGATGGCATCTCAATGGCAGATATGAGAGGGGACAGTCACATGCAAAATAGGAAGCCTGAGGGCTGCATTGGGCCAGGCTTATATTTTGTAACAATTTTCTCTTAAGAACTAACCAGGAATCCCATGAGAACTCCATGAATCTCTTTCAAGGGCATGACCCCAATGACCTGAGCACCTCCCACTAGGCCCCACCTGTTAAAGGTCCCACCTCATCTCATTGCCATGCTTGGTATCAGGCTTCCAGTACATGAACCCTTGGGGGACATATTTAAACCATATCCAGACCCTGTCAGTTCCATTTCCCTGGGTGATTTTACTTAAAATAATAAATATTATTTTGACCCATATCTGTGTTGCATTTTACATGACATAAAGAGAGCTAGCCCATATATTGAGCCATATGAAGATCCAACTCTTTGAAGTGTTGAGCCTAAAATTTTGTCCAGTGGTGAGATCATGGGATCTGACTTAGCTATCTTAACTTGGTGATCAGGTAGAAAAGAAGATGGTTAGAAGCCAACTATCCAGAGAATTAACTTCCTTTATGGTGAGCACTATTCACACTTCAGCAACTTTCCTAAACTCATTCCCTTCAAAAGGTTAGACTGGGCCTGACGTGGCATGTTGACCAGATAGAAAGTTTCTGTCTCCTCAAAACTAACAAATGAAAGCAAAATAACCAGGGAAAAGGATCTGCAAGCAGACATATGAATCAACAGCTATGAACACAACATAAATAGGCATTTAATCTTATGATGAAGAGCACAGACTCAGGAGTTGGGCAGAATCACAGCTACACCACTTCTTGGTACTGATGATGAGCTTGGACAGGTTACCTAACTTCTCTATCCCTGGATATCACACTGGTAAAAGGGGATAATTATAAAAATAACCACCTGTATTAGTCAAGTAGCTGCAGAGAAGCAGAACCAAGAATATGTTTAAGTAAAAATTCAAGGAACTGACTCATGGGATTATGGAGACCAGGGAAGAGCTGATGCTGCAGGTCAAGTTCAAAGGCCATCCATTGGGGAATTTTCTCTTGCTTGGCAAGAAGTCAGTCTAGCATTATATTCAGACCTGCAAACAATGAGATGAGGCCCACCAACATTATGGAGAGTGATCTCCTTTGCTTGATCAATTTTAAGCTACCAGTTTAAATATTAATTTCATCCAAAAACACCCTCATAGAAACATTCAGAAAAATATCTGACTGTATATCTGGGCACTGTGGCCCAACCAAGTAGACACATAAAATGATCACACTACTGCAAAGGATTTCTGCAGGATTGAGTCAGCTGATTTATGTGAAAAGCACAAGAGCTTTGTAAGTGTTAGTTATTAAGATTATTCCTATCTTGGGGCTGGGGCTGGGGCTCATTGGTAGAGTGCTCGTCTCACATGTGTGAGGCCCTGGGTTCAATCCTCAGCACCACATAAATAAAGGTATTGTGTTCACCTACAACTAAATATATATATATTTTTTTTTTTTTAAAGATTATTCCTATCTTTCTTATTAAGCAAGGAGTGCTGATAGGTAAAGAAGCCATGTCGGTATTTTCCAGAAGACAGAACAAGAATAGTTGTTTTCTTTTCTTTCTTTCTTTTTTTTTTTTTTTTTTTTTTTTTTGTACCAGGGATTGAACCCAGGGCCATATTCCCAGCCATTTTTCTTATCTTTTATTTTGAGATAGGGTCTCACTAAGTTTCTTAAGGCCTAGATAAGTTGCTGAGGCTGGCTTTGAACTTGCAATCCTCCTGCCTCAGCTTCCTGAGAGCTGCTGGATGATAAGCTTTCTTGTTTAGGATGTTGAAAATTGCCCACAGGGAGATCCCCATGAGAGGGACAGTTGAACCAGGAGGAGAGTGTTAACAAATGAAGCAATTGATTTCCACAAGTAGCGTTTTCATCCTCTTTTCTCTTGCTGCGTAGCTTATCTCTCACTTTAAATAAATCTTCCCTTCTGAATTTATACCATTAATAAAACAGGACACTAATTTATTCTGCTCAGTCAAAAGGCTCAAACATAACACTGCATGTTAGACAGTGACAGATTATGTTATTACAGCTGATTCCAGTAGACATTCATAATCCAAAAGAAAAAGAGAGGAAGAAAACTTAAGTTGTGGGATCAAGGCACCAGTAAATCCTCCCACCTGGGAGGTTAAGCGGGGAGCATTCAGTGGGAATTAGGAATGGGCTGCAAAACCATTTGTAGTTCAACACCACAAAGACCACTACCATGGACACCGCTTCCACCTCTTCTTTCTGCAGTTTTGATTCAAGTGAAGATTTTTTTCCCCTTTCTGAAAACCACTCACATTTTATAATAGGTTTTAGCAGAAAAATAATATTCCTCTTACATAAATTTGCTTTATAGCTACTTTGTTTGAATCCATCTTTTCCTTTCCACATCTTAAACATTCCACTAGTGGGAAGAGATGTATCTGGATCTGAGGACAATCAAGAAACCCAAAGAACAGGATGACAAGTGAAATGACCAATGGCCTGGTACCCCAGGTGGCAGTTTGGGAAACATGATGATGGGCAGCATTATCTATCCTGCATTCACCTCGTTCTGTTACTGTCTAAACGACCTTGAAAACTCTCCTCTGCCCAGACCAGAAGACAGACCCACAGTCCCAGCTCCTCTTTCCATCTGTCCTAAAAACAACAAACAAAGCCAGAAATAGAGCAAGGTCAAGTTGGCTTCTATTCAAGGTCAAGTTGGCTTCTTTTCAATGTGTATTTATCAGGCATCTATTATGGAACGGCTAGATGTTGGGCAGGACCTACTCACTGATGATCTCCTGTGGGCTCTCCATTTTGATGCATTAACACAAGGAGGAACAAGATCTTTTTCTTACAGAAACTTGATAGGAAGAGACTGTGGAGTCCCCTCCCTAAAGTGATTAAGTAATAAAATACACATAGGTAGCTGTCCTAACAGGCAGGAGAGGTGCATGTTCATTCTGTAGATAAGGAGATGTACGAATGCTAGGAAGCTTCAGAGCTGAAGAAAGATGCCATTTTCAGCTGACTTCCAAAGATGGTGAGGATTTGGGTCAGCAGAGAGGAAGGAGGGTAGCCACAGAGGCTTGGTAGCAACAATAAGCATGGTCTGGTGGGAATCCTTCTAGACCCATCGGAGGGCTAGTCTGCCTAAGCAGGCAGAAATGGAGACGTGATAGGCTCACACTGTATCAGATGGCTCCTTGGGGAACCCTAGCCTTGCTTTCTTCCCTTGCCAAGATGAGAGTCCAAATGAACCACTGTTGGCCTAGAAGAACTGGCCCAGTGTCCAGTGCATAATAGTGTTCAATAAGGGCTTGTTGAATGAATAGCTCATCTGATTTGCTGACATTCATTTTTCCCATCACGGTGACCTATTCCATTGCTATTCTGACTATGAACATGCAATGACAGGCAAAGTCAAATGCCTACAAGTATCCAACTTACTCTGGCTACCACCGTTGGTAACTCAGGTTAAGGGTGGGAGATGACCAAAAGCAAAGCATATTCAAATTTTTGTAGCCGATGATTATGTCAGTTAGCTTTCCATCCCTGTGACAAAATATCTGAAGTAAATGACTTACAAGGAAAAAAGGGTTATTTTGGCTTGTGCTTTCAGAACTTGTGGTTCATGGTTGGTTGGCTCCATTGCTTTTGGGCCTGTAACAGGGCAGAGCTTCACAATGGGAGACAGTAGCGGAGGAAACTGCTTATGGAAACTGGGAGACAAATAGAAAGATGGGGAGGGAATGTGATCCCAATATCTCCTTCAAAGTCATGTCCCCAGTGGTCTACCTTTCTCTCACCAGGCCCCACCTCTTATAGGTCCCACCACCTCCCAGTAATACCACAGGCTGGGGACCAAGCCTGTAACAGGTGGCTTTTCGGGAACACTTATCCAAACCTTAGCACTGATGATGAAGGAACATCAATTATCTTTTACTTAGGATTTAAATAAACTGGGAATCTGGAGAAACAATATGTTGAAAATTAATAAGAAGGGAGCAACTTTAGAATAAAAACATCCTCCTCTCACAGTACTGAAATCCCTTCTGAGAGTGAGCAGGGCCTGGTTGGTGATCAGAAGAACCACCATTCACTTGTTATGTTTACTGTACTTTCTCCAAAAGCAAAATCAGGAAAAAGGGAGACAGCAGCTAACTCTAAAGAAAAATCCTATCTGGGGAAGTACTTAATAAAATTAGGCAGCTTCAGAGAATTGCTTCAGTGGAAGTTTAAGAAGCAGTGCATGATTTGCCACATTTCCTTCCCCCAGGTTCTGGGCTTATAGAAGGATATTAAGATGGAGCCTCCATTACCCTGGGTGTCTGAGAGAGGATATGTCTAGTCCCTCTATCAACCCACACAAGATATGCCATGTGTGTGAAAAATAAATTTGTGACAGATTAAATCACTAAGATTTTGGGTCATTTATTAGTGCAGCAAAACTTAGCCTCTCCTAAGACAAAAATCCTAAAATAAAAATTAAAAAGGAGGAGGGATGAGAGGGAGAATAACAATCTTCAAAAGATGTAACAGGTGTTAAATTTTAACCTCTACAATACATTATTTGTGCAGGAAACTGCAACAGTGTACCACTACCTGGTTCATTTCCCTTGCCCTGACACATATACCCCAAATACCCTTAAAACAAATAAGGTAAGGTAGTATCGTCCTTACAAGGAATCATTACATGTTAAAGAAGTTGATAACACATGAAGTAAAAGTATTTTCTCTGTGTACTCCATTAGCCTATGGAGCTAAACTACCTGAGAGCTCAGAGAAGTGAAGTTATTTACCCAAGGTCACAGAGCTGCTAAATAACAGAGTTGGGACAAATCTAGAATGTGGCTCAGAGCCATTTGCCTAAGCAGTATTCTTTCCTGTCACTTCATTCTCCCCAAGTTCAGAGAGGTTAAATGATTCTCCCAAGGTCAGAGAATTAGCCAACAACTGGAGTGTAAGTTTTTGCTGGGAGCCATTAGCCAAGTAGGTATGACAATTTCCTTGCCAGCGTACCCCATGTTGCAGTGACATTGAATGTAGGTGACCTTGCTCAAGGACCAAGGCGGATTAGGGTGTTCCCAGTTTAAGATAATCGTGTTTAGGGCGTTCCCAGTTTAGGTTCCAGGTTTAAGGTTTAAGATTATTCCTGCTGGGAATAGGGCGTATCCTGCTGCCTGAGTTCCCCTTGAGTTCTCACGGGATTCAGACAGTATATTTTGGAGATAGAAGCCCAGTGGAGGTGGATTTGGGCAGAGAACGTGGATTTCCCCAGAACGTGATTGTAGACGGCTGGTGTGAGTTCGGGAATAAAGAGTTGCTGTTTGAATCTACAAGCTGTGTGGTGGCTCGTGATTGTGTGCCCAGCCAGACTGCGGCATTTGTGCCCAGCCAGACTGCGGCAAGTTTTCGTTCTCTCTTCCTCCCTTCCCTGTCTCCCACCAGCCTCTTCCCTTGTCTTTATCTTGTCTCCCTGCTCGCCTGCCCCTGTCAGGGTTCAGAGTCAGTCCTGGATGTCTAGAAAAAGGTACAGCTAAGATCCGCCACAAGGCAGCGTGCCACAGATAGGAGGCTGGCATAATTAAACCTGCGCGTCCGGCCAGCCTTCTCTGGGTCCTGGAGGCAGGTGATTTAAGCTTTAAACCATTGATGCACAGGCAGAAGAAGAAACACTGCTCAAGGGGTTGGAGATGCGAGACTGTGCACACCACGCCACCCACCAGGAGGAAGGTGGCTCCCGAGGACCAGTGCTGGGACCACAGCACAATCACCCAGAGGAGTCACTATTGCAGGAGGGGATCGGGCTCCTCTGCTGGCGACTCTCTGACACTCGTTCCGGGCCAGAGAGAAATGGAAGGGTGGAGTGAAGGCTGGGAAAACTCTTCCTTCCACCTTCCTTTTCCAGTGGCAAGTGGACTACTCTGTCGCAGTCAGGGAGAGACAGAGACGATATGGTACAGTGGACTCTGCAAGCGCTCTGGGAGCAGCCCAGCCTGGGTGCCAACATTCCTGAGGCTCCCGCGGCCAGAGCAGAGGATTGTGACCGCAGGGCCCTGAAGGATTGGACGTATCCTGTCCCTCAACTTTTCAGCTCTTCTATTTCCTTTCAGACTTAGAAACTTTGGATGGGATCCCAAGAAACCGGGTGGAGAAATAAAGATCTCAGTTTACAAGAGAAACGTGGAGCACAGGAGGCCATCTGGGGAGAGGGGCACCCCATATTTTCCTGCCCACAAGGCCATCTCCCCATCTCCCTGAACCCAGCTCCTGCCAGGGCTCCTCTAACCAAGTCCTCCTCCACCAGGAGACAGGATGGCAGAGCCTCAGTCCCATGGGGCTGGTGGGGACTTTACAAGCTCAGTTTCTTGCTTTCAAACGTGGAGCAAAATTCCTAATGGTGATCTGGGAAGAGTGGGGGCAGGAAAGAAAAAGTGGGTAGAAATCAACCAGCATTAGTTACCTGCTCTTCAGATTTATGGCAGAGCCGCGTGGGGATTCCCTACAGGCCCTTTCTGCAAGGGTGCTTTTTCCTTCTCCTAAAAGTTGGTATATCTGAGCCAGGTCTTCGCTCTTCTTTCCCTGGAGAGAACAGGAAAAATGGCCTGTGTCCTGCATTTGAAAACATCTGGTGGGACCATCAGGAGAGAAAAAGCAAAGGCCATATAATTTAACTTACCTTTGGGGATAGTTTTTATTACATTTACTTTCTCGAATACTCAAAAAAAAAGTTTGGCATTTTCCCATTAGTTAATGGGTTCGGAATTTTATTAATCAATGTCTAAATGTTCATAAAATAATGCCACCTTTTAAAACCAGAGGCAAGGACCGTTTCCAAATGCTTGCAGTCAGAAAGAATAATATTAAAATGCAGGTTGCATATGTGCTAAAATCAGTCTTCCAGGAGTGGGACGTAAGCTCTCAATTATCCCAATCACTTCCAAAGTTACAGATCAAGGCCAGAAACACACCCCAGACCAAGGAAAACACCCAGGAACAGGCCTATAGGATCCTCAGGCAGCCCAAGCTAAACCCTTCACTTTCCTCCATTCAATTCTCACACAAACCTACCTCTACCTGGGGCCTCATACCTGCTCCAAGGGCTGTCGCAGCTATTAATCACACATCTCCAGGGAGTGTGCTGATTGGCAGGCCTAGTGTGGTTCTCTCTGGAGGTTGTAATGATGTGCTATGTATGCTGGGAAAAATGAAAATAGATCTCACATCTTCCTTTCTGAGAGTACTTTTCCCCACCATTATTTAATGTGACTATTTGGTTACATCAGTTTCCCCAAACAATTAATAAAATCAATAAGAACAGGGACCGTGTTTGTTTTGTTCTTATCTAATATCAAGCACTCAGCACAGGACCTGGTACAAAGTAGTACTTAATAAATGGTTGACAAATGCCCAGGAATTCCACTCCTAGATATACACCAAAGAGAAATGAATGTATTTTTCCATTAAATATCATGGGTACAAATGTGTAGGACAGATTTGTTCCTAACAGTCCCAAACTATACATGACCCCAATGTCCATAAGTAGTAGAAATGAATAATGGAATGTGGAGTATTTGTGCAATTGCATACTATCCAGAAAAAAAAAATTAAATGTAAAAAAGGAAGCCATAGCTCTATTTGACAATACAATACAGAGCAAACGAGGCTCCAAAAAAATGTGTGATTTTAATTTATATTAAAGTTTAAGACTATACTGGGGTTCAGGGAGAGAGGGAAGATGGCGGCGAGGGGAGTGCATTACCCCCGTGTGCTGCTTCACTGTGTGGGAGTATGACAAGTCAGGACGGCTAAAGGATATCTTGTTAGGAATTTCCAGCAATAGTGGGGTGCGCCGGAACCTGGAGGAAGGATTTCCATCGCATGAGGATCGGCTACGGGGACTCAAACGCGAGAGGTTTGTCGCACGGAGGGTAACACTGCTTATTCAGCAAATCGCCCCGCGGCTAGAGTCTGCAACGCGCGCTGGGATAGAGACGCAGGGTTACAGCGCTGCAGTTTCTGCCAGACGCGCAAGCACCGCACTCAGGGCTGAATTCTGGGTTCGAGACGGGGAAGGAAGCGGTCCATCTCGGTTCTCCACACCGGTCAGACCACAGAGGAGGCCAGCAGCCACCATGTTGGTAAACTGACGTCACCACACCTGTTTTTGACTGACCGCAGCTCATTCAGCCATAGAACAGGTAATTTCAGGCTGCAATTCGCCTGCGGCTTGCAGACAGATTGCTAGGGTTCAGCGCCTGGGTGCTTCTTAAAATCTGATCTTATCGGAGTGAACACGGAGCGCGGGGCGGCCGAGTCCCGGCTCCCGGAACCGTCCCGGAACCGCCCTGGCTCAGGGCTGCGGAGCCTGCGGAGGCTGCTTCTTGGACCCTGCTAATATCAGAGCAAACACGAAACACCAAGAAGCCGAATTCCAGCTCCCGGAACTGAGCCCGCGGGGACTGCTTCTTGGAGCTTACACTTATAGGAGCTTACACCGAGCACGGAGCGGCCGAGTTCCGGCTCCCGGAACCGTCCCGGAACCGCCCTGGCTCAGGGCTGCGGAGCCCGCGGAGGCTGCTTCTTGGACCCTGCTACTATCAGAGCATACACCAAGCACCAAGCGGCCGAATTCCGGCTCCCGGAACTGAGCCCGCGGGGGCTGCTTCTTGGAGCCTACACTTATAGGAGCTTACACCGAGCACAGAGCGGCCGAGTTCCGGCTCCCGGAACTTCCCTGGACCGGGGCTAGGAGCCCGCGGAAACTGCGTCTCGGTCCGGGTCCTGCTGAGGGCAGGTCAGGACTCACCCATTGCTTGGGTTGCCCGGCAAGGGGAACGAAATGCTGCCATTCGCATAGGATACCAACATGGCAGAGATCTGATGTCAGCAGAAAGCGGTGGAGGACAGATCTTCATCAATACCAGCGGTGACATAAGCAGTTGGTCTCCTGGTAAGGGGGGTGAGGCTCAGTCACCCGAGTCTCCTCAATTTGTCCTCGAGCCAGAGGGAAGGAGCCGGGCCGCCGCCAGCCCCCGGAGCAGGCCCAGCGGCTCGCCAGCGTGGTGACCGCGTGACCCCAATTGGAGAGGGGGCGGAGCGGAGCCGCCACCCACACCCGCCAGGTGGGCAGACCCACGACCCAGTAGTACATGGGCGTGGTAGGAGGGGCAGGGCAGAGCCGCCCTTCGCGCTTGCAAGGTAAACAGACCTGTGACAGCCTGGCGGGTCAGGCCCAGTGGCCTGCCAGTGTGGTACACACGTCACCCCAACTCGAGTAGGGGCAGAGCAGATCCTTATCCCACGCCGGGATCAGGCCCTGCCGGGGTGGTGGTCACGTGACCCCAATTGGAGTGGGGGTGGAGCGGAACCGCCACCCGTGCCCGCAGGGTGAGCAGACCAGTGATCAACCTGCAGATCAGGCCCAGGGGTCCGCAGGCGTGGTAGGAGGGGCAGGGCAGATCCGCCGCCCGCGCCTTCAAGGTAGGCAGACCTACAACAGACCGGCGGATCAGGCCCAGGAGCCTGCCGGCGGGGTACAAACACCACCCTAATTGGAGTAGTGACAGAGCAGAGTCGCCTCCCTTGCCAGAAACAGACCCAGCATCCTGCAGGCGGGGTAGTCACGACACCCCAATTGGAGTAGGGGCAAAGCAGAGCCTCCACTCGTGCCTGAAAGGTGGGCAGATCTGCGACCGACCAGCAGGACAGGCCCAGTGGCCTGCTGGTACGACAGACACGTCACCCCAATTGGAGTAGGGGCAGAACAGAGCCGCCACCAGCTCCCAGAACAGGCCCAGTGACCTGCCAGCGTGGTAGCCACGACACCCCAATTGGAATAAGGAGAGAGCAGAGCCGCCGCCCGCACCTGCAGGAAAGATACGCAAGCAGTATGAAAAGACAAGGAAAGAAAGGACCACAAGCAATGCAGGTCAACGCAACTTTAGAAGAGGTAACAGCTGCAGCAGATGGAATGTCAGATAAAGAATTCAGGATATACATGCTTCAGATGATCTGGAGTATCAAGGAAGACATTAAACAGCAAAATCAGACAATGAAAGATCACTTCGACAACGAATTACGCAAACAAATCCAGGAAGCAAAGGATCAACTATACAGGGAGATAGAGGTTATAAAAAACAAGCAATCAGAAATCCTAGAAATGCAGGAAGCAATAAACCAACTTAAAAACTCAATGGAGAATACTACCAACAGAGTAGAACACTTAGAAGATAGAACATCAGACAATGAAGACAAAGTATTTCAACTGGAAAAGAACATAGACAGCTCAGCAAGACTGTTAAGAAACCATGAGCAGAACATCCAAGAAATATGGGATAACATTAAGAGACCAAACTTAAGAGTCATTGGGATACAGGAAGGTACAGAGCTCCAAACCAAAGGAATGAGCAGTCTATTCAATGAAATAATACAAGAAAACTTCCCAGACTTGAAGAATGAGACAGAATCCCAAATCCTAGAAGCCTACAGGACGCCGAATGTGCAAAATCATAAGAGATCCACACCTAGACACATTATAATGAAGATGCCCAACATACAGAATAAGGAGAGAATTTTAAAAGCTACAAGAGAAAGGAAGCAGATTACATTTAGGGGCAAGCCAATCAGGATAACAGCTGATCTTTCAACACAGACTCTGAAAGCTAGAAGATCCTGGAATAACATATTTCAAACACTGAAAGATAATGGGTTCCAACCAAGAATTGTGTATCCAGCGAAATTAAGCTTCAGGATGGAGAATGAAATTAAAACCTTCCACGATAAACAAAAGTTTAAAGAATTCGCAGCTAGAAAACCATCTCTTCAAAACATCCTAGCCAAAGTATTACAGGAAGAGGAAATGGAAAATAACAATGAAAACCAACAGTGGGAGGTAGGACAGTAAAGGGGGGGGGGAAAACAATCAAAGAGGAAAACAAACAATGTTTAGTAACAGAAATAAACAAATATGGCTGGAAGAACAACCCATATCTCAATAATAACCCTAAATGTTAATGGCTTAAACTCACCAATTAAAAGACACAGGCTAGTAGAATGGATCACAAAACAAGACCCAACAATATGCTGCCTACAGGAGACGCATTTGATAGGAAAAGACATACATAGGCTGAAGGTGAAAGGTTGGGAAAAATCATATCACTCATATGGACTTCGGAAACAAGCAGGCGTGTCCATACTCATATCAAATAAAATAGATTTCAAGCCAAAGTTAATCAAAAGGGATAAAGAGGGACACTACATACTGCTTAAGGGAACCATACACCAACAAGACATAACAATCATAAATATTTATGCCCCAAACAATGGTGCAGCTATGTTCGTCAAACAAACTCTTCTCAAGTTCAAGAGTCTAATAGACCACCACACCATAATCATGGGAGACTTCAACACACCTCTCTCGCCACTGGACAGATCTTCCAAACAAAAGTTGAATAAGGAAACTATAGAACTCAATAACACTATTAATAACCTAGACCTAATTGACATATATAGAGTATACCACCCAACATCAAGCAGTTACACTTTTTTCTCAGCAGCACATGGATCCTTCTCAAAAATAGATCATATATTATGTCACAGGGCAACTCTTAGACAATATAAAGGAGTAGAGATATTACCATGCATCTTATCTGATCATAATGGAATGAAACTGAAAATCAACGATAAAAGAAGGAAGGAAAAAGCATACATCAATTGGAGAATGAACAATAGGTTACTGAATGATCAATGGGTTATAGAAGACATCAAGGAGGAAATTAAAAAATTCTTAGAGATAAATGAAAACACAGACACAACATATCGGAATCTATGGGACACATTGAAAGCAGTTCTAAGAGGAAAATTCATTGCTTGGAGTTCATTCCTTAAAAAAAGAAAAAACCAACAAATAAATGATCTCATACTTCATCTCAAAATCCTTGAAAAAGAAGAGCAAAACAACAGCAAAAGAAGTAGAAGGCAAGAAATAATTAAAATCACAGCTGAAATTAATGAAATCGAAACAAAAGAAACAATTGAAAAAATCGACAAAACTAAAAGTTGGTTCTTTGAAAAAATAAACAAAATCGACAGACCCTTAGCGATGCTAGTGAAGAGAAGAAGAGAGAGAACTCAAATTACTAGCATACGGGATGAAAAAGGCAATATCACAACAGACACTTCAGAAATACAGAAGATAATCAAAAACTATTTTGAATCCTTATACTCCAATAAATTAGAAGATAGTGAAGGCATAGATAAATTTCTTAAGTCATATGATCTGCCCAGATTGAGTCAGGAGGATATAGAAAACCTAAACAGACCAATATCAATTGAGGAGATAGAAGAAACCATCAAAAGACTACCAACTAAGAAAAGCCCAGGTCCCGATGGGTATACAGCAGAATTTTACAAAACCTTTAAAGAAGAACTAATACCAATACTTTTCAAGCTACTTCAGGAAATAGAAAAGGAGGGAGAACTTCCAAATTCATTCTATGAGGCCAACATCACCCTGATACCTAAACCAGACAAAGACACTTCAAAGAAAGAAAACTACAGACCAATATCTCTAATGAACCTAGATGCAAAAATCCTCAATAAAATTCTGGCGAATCGGATACAAAAACATATAAAAAAAATTGTACACCATGATCAAGTAGGATTCATCCCTGGGATGCAAGGCTGGTTCAATATACGGAAATCAATAAATGTTATTCACCACATCAATAGACTTAAAAATAAGAACCATATGATCATCTCGATAGATGCGGAAAAAGCATTTGACAAAGTACAGCATCCCTTTATGTTCAAAACTCTAGAAAAACTAGGGATAACAGGAACATACCTCAATATTGTAAAAGCAATCTATGCTAAGCCTCAGGCTAGCATTATTCTGAATGGAGAAAAACTGAAGGCATTCCCTCTAAAATCTGGAACAAGACAGGGATGCCCTCTCTCTCCACTTCTCTTCAACATAGTTCTCGAAACACTGGCCAGAGCAATTAGACGAAAGAAATTAAAGGCATAAAAATAGGAAAGGAAGAAATTAAATTATCACTATTTGCAGATGATATGATTCTATATCTAGCAGACCCAAAAGGCTCTACAAAGAAACTATTAGAGCTAATAAATGAATTCAGCAAAGTGGCAGGATTTAAAATCAACACGCATAAATCAAAGGCATTCCTGTATATCAGCGACAAATCCTCTGAAATGGAAATGAGGACAACCACTCCATTCAAAATATCTTCAAAAAAAATAAAATACTTGGGAATCAACCTAACAAAAGAGGTGAAAGACTTATACAATGAAAACTACAGAACCCTAAAGAGAGAAATAGAAGAAGATCTTAGAAGATGGAAAAATATACCCTGTTCATGGATAGGCAGAACTAACATCATCAAAACGGCGATATTACCAAAAGTTCTCTATAGGTTTAATGCAATGCCAATCAAAATCCCAATGGCATTTCTTGTAGAAATAGAGAAAGCAATCATGAAATTCATATGGAAAAATAAAAGACCCAGAATAGCAAAAACAATGCTAAGCAAGAAGTGTGAATCAGGCGGTATAGCGATACCAGACTTCAAACTATACTACAGAGCAATAGTAACAAAAACAGCATGGTACTGGTACCAAAACAGGCGTGTGGACCAATGGTACAGAATAGAGGACACAGAAACCAATCCACAAAACTACAACTATCTTATATTTGATAAAGGGGCTAAAAGCATGCAATGGAGGAAGGATAGCATCTTCAACAAATGGTGCTGGGAAAACTGGAAATCCATATGCAACAAAATGAAACTGAATCCCTTTCTCTCGCCATGCACAAAAGTGAATTCAAAATGGATCAAGGAACTTGATATCAAATCAGAGACGCGCCGTCTGATAGAAGAAAAAGTTGGCTACGATCTACAGTCGGTGGGGTCGGGCTCCAAATTCCTCAATAGGACACCCATAGCACAAAAGTTAATAACTAGAATCAACAAATGGGACTTACTCAAACTAAAAAGTTTTTTCTCAGCAAAAGAAACAATAAGAGAGGTAAATAGGGAGCCTACATCCTGGGAACAAATCTTTACTCCTCACACTTCAGATAGAGCCCTAATATCCAGAGTATACAAAGAACTCAAAAAATTAGACAATAAGAGAACAAACAACCCAATCAACAAATGGGCCAAGGACCTGAACAGACACTTCACAGAGGAGGACATACAGTCAATCAACAAGTACATGAAAAAATGCTCAACATCTCTAGCTGTCAGAGAAATGCAAATCAAAACCACCCTAAGATACCATCTCACTCCAGTAAGATTGGCAGCCATTAGGAAGTCAAACAACAACAAGTGCTGGCGAGGATGTGGGGAAAAGGGTACACTTGTACATTGCTGGTGGGACTGCAGATTGGTGCAGCCAATTTGGAAAGCAGTATGGAGATTTCTTGGAAAGCTGGGAATGGAGCCACCATTTGACCCAGCTATTCCCCTTCTTGGTCTATTCCCTAAAGACCTAAAAAGAGCATGCTACAGGGACACTGCTACATCGATGTTCATAGCAGCACAGTTCACAATAGCAAGACTGTGGAACCAACCTAGATGCCCTTCAATAGACGAATGGATAAAAAAAATGTGGCATTTATACACAATGGAGTATTACTCTGCATTAAAAAATGACAAAATCATAGAATTTACAGGGAAATGGATGGCATTAGAGCAGATTATGCTAAGTGAAGCTAGCCAATCCCTAAAAAACAAATGCCAAATGTCTTCTTTGATATAAGGAAAGTAACTAAGAACAGAGTAGGGACGAAGAACAGGAGAAGAAGATTAACATTTAACAGGGATGAGAGGTGGGAGGGAAAGGGAGAGAGAAGGTAAATTGCACGGTAATGGAAGGAGACCCTCAGGGTTATACAGTGGAGGGGGTAGAGAGAGAGGAGGGGAGGGGAGGGGAGAGGTGGGGAGGGGGGAGGGGGGAGGATGGGAAAGGCAGCGGAGCACAACAGACACTAGTATGGCAATTTGTAAATCAATGGATGTGTAACTGATGTGAATCTGCAATCTGTGTATGGGGTGAAGGTGGGAGTTCATAACCCACTAGAATCAAAGTGTGGAATATGATATGTCAAGAAATTTGTGATGTTTTGAACAACCCACAATAAAAAATTAAAAAAAAAAAAAAAAAAGACTATACTGAACAGATATATGATGTTAGAAGTCAGCATGGTAGCTCCAACAGGAGGATGGGTGGTGGTAGATGGTGGGCAGGGACCAGGTTGTCGACAGTGAAGGGTCCCAAAGAGCTCTAGAAGGTGGAAGTCCATCTTTTGGGTTAGGATGGAGTAGAAACTAAATATTCAATATTAAAAATGACTAATATGAAAAATTATGGCTCAGTACTCTGCCTAGAATTTGGCCCAATTAAATGACTTATAGGAAGGAAAACCTCCATGCAGCAGAGTCTTGTCCTTGTTCATACTGAATCCCAATGTTTATCTGCCCATCACCCAGTAAATCTGTTTTCAAATTAGACAGATTTGGGACTCTTTGGTCATCCAGTGGCCGTGGGCCTCTCTCTGATGCAGTACCCTCTCATTCTCCCCCAACCCATTCCCCACCCATGAAGGGCTCCAGTCAACATTCCTAAAATGATGTCTCCTATTCCCACCCTCAGCCAATTGCTTCTCTTGGGTTTCCTTTTTCTCTTCCACAGTTTCCCACTTACCCAGACTGACACTTCAGCCATCTTTAACGTCTCTTTCTCCTTTATCTACTGCAGCTACTCTATAACCAAGAGCCATCCTCTGCCGTGATCTGTTTCTACTTACACCCTGTTCATCCAACACCAAAATGTGTAGGTATTTTTCACAACCACAAACTAACTCTTTAACTCTTTGGACACCAGCTGGGTGTCCAGTGATTCAGTTCAAGTTTGACATTATCTATCAAGCGTTAGCTCAGACCCCATAGGTCAAGGACTTAGTCCCACAAAATGGCCTTCATTTTAGATACCAATCACAAGTCCAAGCCGCCATGATCAGATGTCCATGCTTCTGATCAACCAGCTACAGAATATGATCAACTGGGTTACAAAGTCAAGAGGTTCTCACAACCCTCTCCTCAATCTCAGTAATTTGCAAGAATGGCTCACAGAACTCAGGAAAACAGTTTGCTTAAGAGTATCGATTCATTATAAATGATATAATTCAGTAAGAGCTAGTGGAAGAGATGAATATAAGAAGATATGGAGGCAGAGGCACCAAGCTTCCATTCCATCTCCAGATACGCCACCCTCCAGCACATTGATGTGCTCCCTAACCCAGAAGTCCTCTGACTCCCATTGCTTAGGTTTTCATGGAGGGTCCTACTATGTAGACATGAGTAATAAACATTGGCCAGTGCTGATTAACTCAAACTCTACAGTCTCCCAGTCCCAAAGATTTAAGTTCCTTTGATCATGCCTTGTGCTGACCAGCCCCACCCTGAAGCTACCCAGGGACCCCCAACTCATCTATGGTCGTTTCATTAGCATAAACTCAGGATGGTTGGAAGGAGATTTTCAATGTCAAGAGTCTCCTCTTACCCCCATTACTGAGGAATATTTGAGGCTTTTAGGAGCTGTGCATCAGGACCTGGAATCAGGTTGAAGACCAAGGATGCACTCTTATAACATCACTATGTCAAACCATCTTATTCATCTGTTCCCTCCCTTCGGTTCCCTCCACTATCATCCTGGCTCAGATCTTATTAATTCGGCCTGGAATATCACCCAAAACCTTCTGTGCACTGTCCCTAGAACACACGGAGTCATGGCACTCTTCAGTTCTCTAACTTTCAAAGGCCCCCGTTGCCTACCCAGGAAGAGATCACACTCACTGCCTACCAGGTACAACACTGGCCTGCCACTGAAGGTCTTCTACAAGTAGGCCTCTGAATGCCTTTTTATCTGCTGTTACTTCCTCCTCCCTACACGGGCACTTGGTCAGTTGAGACCATTAGCATTCCCCAAATAAGAGTGCCAGGTTCCCACCTCTACATCTTGCTCATGGTTTTCTCCTAGTAACACCTGCCCTTCTTCTCTCCCCAGGTACCCTGAACTCTACTGTCCTAAACCGAATCCTGAATGTAAGCAAAAATAGCCAACACGGTTCCGGCACCATCATGGAAGCATAAAGAACCAGGAGGGAAGCAGACCTCCAAAGGATCAGCAAGCCTTCCTTATTCCGCAGCCGAGTCAATGGATCAGGCACTGGAGGGGCTCATTTCTGGGTAGGAAAATGGCCCCCAGTTATAGAGGAGCTCTGAGTTTTATAGTTTACAATGAGGGTGGTTTAATCATTGGAGACTGAGGCAGAATGTGTCAAGTTTGGGTAGTCAGGAGAAAAGTTGTAAAAAGTCCAAAACTCATCGTCACTGGGAAAAGCTCAGAACTTAGTGCTCACTGCTTAATCTCTTTCTCCAGGATTCGTTGTTTCCCAGAGCTTCACTGTTTGCTCTTCTCCTTCTAGGACTCATCAGCAATGGGAAAGGGTGAAAGTCCAGGGCCAGCGTTCAGTATCTGCCTCTGCCCTACAGAACCCATTGTTGTTGGAAGGGATTTACTGGGAGAGGTTTAACATTTGTCTTATCCCCCTCCCCCCCGCCCCCCGTTCTCAGGCCACACTGCCCTTCTATGCTTCCCAGGTGCTGTCTTGGGGGATGTTATTTTCCATAACCCTTCACTGAATGTCCCTCATAAAGCTTCACCCCACCTATCATCTCCCCCAACTGGTGCTCCCTAAACTCTCCCACTCCTGCTTTCAATTAACTTTTGTCTGTCTGTGCTACTCTTATAGCACATACCATATGATACATTATGGTGACTTAGGTTCCCTTTTAAGCTATATGCTCCTTCAAGACAGAGGCCAGGTCTTAATTCTCTTTGAACTCACAGAGTATGTTTTTCTGTTTTTTTGAGGAGGTACTGGGGATTGAACCCAGGAGTATTTAACCACTGAGCCACATTCCCAGCCTTTTTATTTTTATTTTGAGACAGGGTGTCACTAAGTTGCTGAGGCTGGTTTTGAATTTGCAATCCTCCCACCTTAGCCTCCTAAGTCGCTGGGATTATAGGCACAGCCACCATGCCTGGCTGAACTCACACAGTGTCTTAAAAGCATGCTGATTGAAAGAAAAATGCATGAAGCAAAGAAAATCAACCCTAGGCTATCTGTTATACTGAATGAGACTTGGTAAGTTATTTCACACTTAGATGTAAAAGACTGCTTAAAGGATTAGTTACATAAAGATTTTTTTTAAAAAAAATTATTTATTTATGGATACATTAGTTTGTTTTTATGTGGTGCCGAGGCTCGAACCCAGGGCCTCATGCATGCTAGGCGAGCACTCTACCACTGAGCCACCACCCCAGCCCCAAAGATATTTTAATTGTAATAGAGGATAATCCATTAACCGAAAAATGACACTATAAAGGATGAAACCGCACATGTGTAGTAATGAAGCTTCTTGGTGCCACTTCAAATTGGGATATCAGTTACATTTGGCCCTCCCTATATGTGGGTTCTCTAGCTGCAGATTCAACCAACAAATGTATTCAACAACAATATTCATCTTTATTGAACATGCACAGATTTTTCTACATTATTCCCTAAACAAAACAGTAGAACTATTTATATAGCATTTACATTATTCTGGGTATCAAGAGTAATCTAGAGAGGATTTTAAGAATATGGGAAGATATGTGGAGGCTATGTGCAAATATTATGCCATTTTATATAAGGCACTTGAGCAGTCCCAATTTTGGTATCCAAATGGGGTCTTAGAACCAATCCCCTTTGGCTCCTGGGAGACAACCGCATTCTGCTTTGGGTTAAATCAGTCTTAAGGACTGGCTAAGCCAGGATCTTTCAGGGCTTCATGCCTACTTCCCATGTGGCCACAGCAACCTTTCAACATCATTCAATTCAAAATCAAGCAAAGCTGTCACATGCTCTGCCAACCACCACAATATGTCACTTGAGAAAGTGACTGACCTCTCCAGAGCTCCGTTTCCTTATCTGTCAAGTGGGACTGACAGCCTTACTTTCCAGATTCTCATGAGGAAGGGTGATCTGGGGTGGGTAAGTAGGAGGCGCCAGTGCAGCCATCAGCACTGAGGTTTCCACTGGGGCCTTCTGCTGCCCATCGCAGTGTGTCTGTGGTTCTGTCTGGCTCCACAAGACTTTGGCGGGGAAAAGTGAACCTGTCCCTCTCCTTCGCCAGGCACTGCAGGGAAACATTCTAACTTTGCTCTCCAGTCTTTGTTGGAAGTTATAATAGAAGATTTGAGGCAGGCTGCCTGATTCTTATGAATTCCCCCCACCTCTGAGTTCATTAAAACCAAAGGAACTTTTCCCAGGGAGAAGGGTAACATTCTGGTCTATTGACATCAAAATGCCCGCGGGATAGTCCAGGAGGAAATGCCATACAGGAAGAAGACTGAAGAGGTTGTGTGGCCAACGCTTTGGAAGAACATAAGGTCTTAGGGTCAGGCCCACAAAGTGAGAAAAGGAAAGAGTGCTTTTGCCAACTCCTTTAGATGGAGATGGACCCTGAGCACCAAGAGCGAGCATGCACACATGCACTGTAAAAATGCCAAAAAACAAATGCAGAGCTTTCCCTTGGAAAAAAAAAATTATAGACCCTGGCAGATGACTGTGAAGTGAATTTGTGATGGGCTGGGTCTGTCCTGGCCCAGTTATGCTCAACCTCTGTCTCCATACCCAAAAGCTACTGCTCACTGGCTGGGCCAGAACCACAGGACAGGCCTTCTGCTCTTTCTGACTGGGTCTCACTGCCAACTGGCCGTGAATCTAAAGAAATTGGCAGGACCCCACCTTGCTTTAAGTGAATGCATATGCACCTCTCATATTATTCACAGCGGACACCTACTGGGCTGGTTAATGAGGAACCCTGAGATAATCTGTCCACTGACACTGACAGAGCCCAACTCTCCAAACAGGACATTCCCTGAGGAGCAGAGAGAGGGCCTTCGCTCCCCAGGTCCCCTATATGTAAAAAGGCTTCTATTCCAGCAGCCTCAGCCTGGCTGTTTCTCATGCACTGGATTCTCCCTACACATTTCTGTGGCTATGTGCTATGGCCAAAGTAGAGAGAAGCTGGTAGAGCTAAAAACTCTCTGGAAAAAAGTTAGCCACTGAACTTGAATCTAAATATGTCCCAGGGAACCCAGCCCAAAAGAATTGTTAATTAAATCTCAGTGGAAAACGAAGTCTGACCACAGTCATCTTGAGTCTAAAATGGATCAGTCTAAGGAACGACAGAGATTCATCCTGTGGTCACAGTGACCAGAGCCTTGTCACGGCCCCAGTGCCCATAGGTAGGGGAGGGGGCTGCCATGCCCTGTCTGCTCAGGATTTCCTGAACCATGACAAACACACAAGACCCCAATGGAAGACCTGGATTAAAGGAAGCCAGGAGTGGACAGTTGACATGAAACCTCCTTTCCCTTCTCCTGTGAGGGGCCCTCTTATTCTCACCTTCTTTCCCCGATTCCACTTTAAGCAAACGCTTCAAAATAATGGGGTTTCGATTTGATAATGTTATTTATCTCATTGAAAAAATGTGGGGGAGGGAATCGATTGCTACTTGCCCTGTGGGGTTGGGCCAGGCAGGTGTGAAGCAGCACATGGAGAAATATTTGAGGAGAGTGAAGTAGGTTTGGAAATCCTTCAGAGGAGAATAGGAAATAGTAAGCAGAAAGACGCTGGGGAGCGCCAGGACCTGGCTCAAGGCCAACTACATGAAGGGTGTCACTCTGCGAGGCTGTGTGGCTTTCTCCAGCTGAAGTCTGGGAGTAAGCATGGAAAAACAGAATAACAGGTAAAACTGAAGGTAGGCCAGAGATGGGGGGTGGAGGGGACAGTGGGGCAGAGGAGAGAGGGTCCTTCAGGAGAGCTGTTGACTTCTGGGCAGTCATCAAGTCTGCAGAGGAGGGGAGTAAAGACAGGAAGTAGCAGGATGGAGAGGTGGAGGAACAGGGGCTGGGGAGAGAGCGCAGTTGGTAGAGTGCTTGCCTTGCATACACAAGGCCCTGGGTTCAATCCCCTGTACCTCAAAAAAAAGAGAGAGAGAGAGAGAGAGAGATAGAGGAACATTCTGAAAGTCGTAGCTCAGAGCCCCCATTCTTTCTGAAACCTCCTCTCAACCCAGCTGTCCAAAGAGATCACAGGTTCCCAGAGACATGTGTTTGTTCTAAAGCAAGCTCTTCCAAGTGGAACAAGGTCTAATGAGGTGGTCACCTTTCCATGTCCCAACATTAATAAAGGCTCTTTGTTTTCACATTTTCCTGTTTTGATTTTTGCATGTTCACTCCATCTGTAGAAAGTTTCAATAAAACTAAAGTGGCCATGGGAATACAATATATATATCCCATTCCCTGGATATGCTACACTCAGGTTAGCCTTCTGATTTCTGTTTAGCCAGCCCTGGCATTCTGGAGACTGCACTTCTAAATTAAATTGATGAAGGTATAGGGAATTTTCCACCTTTATTGCTGTTTGAAAACAAAATTGGTAAAAGCAATCTGGAGGTACTGATAAGTATTCATCTTGCCTTTCCAGCAATTCCACCTCTAGAAATCCATCCTAGAGAAACATGCAAAGATTTATGCCTGAAACTAGTACTCATTCTCTTCTTTATAAAAGCAAAAAATAAATAAGTGTTAAAAGATGGAAATGTAATTTAGTGAGTTATAGGACAAAGGAATACTTCTGAACTACTAACAATTATGGATTATTGTATATTTATCAAAAAAGATGTTCATAATATTTGAAGTCATTAAAAGGTAATTGTAAACAGTATGATCTCATTCTGGTGAAATGAAATACAGAAAAAAGGAAGAGAAAAAAAACAGAGGAGGGAATAAGGAAAGAAAGAAAGAATCTAAGGAGACACACTTCAAAATGCTTCTCTGGGACTGGGGTTGTAGCTCGGTGGTAGAGTGCTTGCCTATCATGTGTGAGGCACTGAGTTTGATTCTCAGCACTGCATATAAATAAATAAAGGTCCATCAACATCTAAAAATATATATTTTAAAATGCTTTTCTGGCCCAGCACGGTAGTGCATGCCTGTAATCCCAGAGACTTGGGAGGCTGAGGCAGGAATATCACAAGTTCAAAGTCAGACTCTGCAAAAGTGAGGCGCTAAGCAACTCAGTGAGACCCTGTCTCTAAATCAAATACAAAATAGGGCTGGGGATGTGGCTTAGTGGTGGAATGCTCCTGAGTTCAATCTCTCATACTGCCCCCACCCTCCAAATGCTTCTCTGTGGAATGGCTTTTCTTTTTCTTTATACTTATTGTATTACATAAATTTTCCTTACCAAATATGTTATTTTTAAATCACAGGAAATATCATACTACTTACACACACACACACACACACACACACAGTCCATAGCTGTCTCTAAGATGAGATTCCCATTTGCTAGCTTCCTGCCCTGGGTAGGCAGGCCCCCACCACCCAGGGCTTGGAGCATATGCTGGTGGCTCTTGCCCACCATTCCAGGAGGCCAGACAGCTCCCCCACCCCGGGAGTGGGGACGCAGGAGAAGGGCCGTGGAGGGGCAGGATGGTAGCAAACTCTCCAATTCTCATTACTAACACAGGCCTTTGAACCAAACCAGATCTCGTGTTACAGAATATTTTTGTTTTCCAAGCCCAAAAATACTGAATCTACAGGAAAAAGAGAAAGCCCTAAAGGACTGGCTGGCTCTCCCTAGGCTATGGCAACCCATGGCTTTACATTCTTGGTCAAAGTAGTTTACATGTTTGCTTCCTGTGGAGTGAGCCATGAGCCTGGGCTTCCCAAGTGGTGGCTGCACCCAGTGTTACAGAGCCAGGAGCCGGCAGAGCTGGGGACCTGCAGGTCCAGCACAGAATCAGCTCCACCATTTAATCCTCCATACTTAAATCTCTGGCCTGAGTGTCCTCCTCTACAGAAATGGGTAAGATGTGTCTAGTAGTAACCCGTATGCTATCCCACACTTTTCACTCCTGGGGGAACACTGTGGCTCACTGTGGGGGGCATGGAGTGGCAAAAGAGGGTGTCCAGGGAGAAGCTCAATGGACCACACCCTGGACCCATTATAACCAGGGCAGCTCCTCATCCATCTCCTCTCCATATTGAGGATCAAAGTAAGGTTAAATCTGGAAAATACACTTTGACAATTACAAGCTAGAAAACCCAGAGAGTAGACTGTAGCTCTGATATTCTCTGTAATGACATGTCACCTCTAAGCCCAGTAGATTATAATTCATTTTTAAGTTGAGGCAAGCATCTCTTTCCTGGACCCCTCGAGCTATTTTTCAGTGTGATTTATTTATTCATACGGGGAAGGGCCGCTGTCTTTGACTATTTGCCTCAGAAGTAAGACTCGAATATTCATCAGGCAAAGATGTGTGATGAAGCCATTCTCCCACAAAAAAAGAAAGAAAGAAGAGTGAGAAATCCATGAAACTGGCATCTCTACAAGGCACCTGGCACCAATTAGTCCTGGCTCTGGCTAAGTGGCTCTATGCAGGAGTGTTTGAAAGTGAAGTGGGGCTATTTTGAGCTCTTTGCTTAGGTTTTATGGTGTATTTTCTTTCCATATGAGGAAATGGTATATTGCTGTGTTCTCCCTGGTACCTGCTGCATAGTAATGGTGAGATCATGTACATATACACAAATGCAGTGGATGGTAGTGGATACCCGTATTTTTAGAAGTATGAATGAATGAAATGTTCCTATGTTCATATATGAATACACGACCAGTGAAACTCCACATCAGGTACAACCACAGGAATGAGATCCTAATGAGAATAAGTTAGACTCCATGTATGCATAATATGTCAAAATACACTCCACTGTCATGCATATCTAAAAAGAACAAATTTAAAAATCAAAATTAAAAATTAAATAATGAAGTACAATGAATGAAGGATCGTGTGTAGAGTATTGTGTCTTAAAACAACAGCACCAAGGAAGAATTTTCAAAGCAAAATCTGCTTCTACTGGGCAAGGTGGTACACACCTGTAATCCCAGAGGCTTGGGAGACAGATGCAGTAGGATGGAAAGTTCAAAGCCAGCCTCAGCAAAAGCAAGGTGCTAAGCAACTCAGTGATACCCTGTCTCTAAGTAAAATACAAAATAGGGCTGAGATGTGGCTCAGTGGTAGAATGCTCCTGAGTTCAGTCTCCTGTACTCCACCCCAAAAATGCTTCTGAATGAGAGTAAAAATTCTGGAAATAAAAAGGAGGAAGACGAGGAAGGAACCGGAAGAGAAGGAAAAGGAAGGAGCTGGAGAGAAGGAACAGTAGAAGATAAAGAATTTAAAATTCATTTTAGAGCAATTTTTTAATCTCAAGTGAGCTAAATTTCAATTCTGGATGGGCTGAGGAATTACTTGCCTGATGAGTTTCTGTGAACCTGAAAAGCAAACCATCGATAGGAAGGGTCCCATGGGATCCCAGGTTTGATTGAATGTTGCTCTCACCTCTCCTGCAACGTTGGTTAGAACACGGAAACCATGTTGACAGAATCCAGAGCAATCCAGCCAGAACACTCACCCCCCACACACACACACACACCCTTCCTACACACACACACACACACACACACGATAAAGATTGTTAACTATATGTGGCTTCATGTTGAGCCCCCTCTCTCCACACCCCACCCCACCCTTACCCCACCTAGACAGTGACGAAGGTCAGGTCAATGTCTCTGGGAGGCATTCATGGGGCAGAATGATTTGGCCTGCCCCAAACATGGTGCTCAGAAACTTCACCCCAGCAGCTATGAGGAAAAGCAATGGGAATGGTGTCAATCAAAGGGGACAAACTTTCAGTTAAAGTGCAGCAATAAGTTTCAGTTATCCATTGCATTGTGACCACGGTTCACATATTATATATTTCAAAATGGCCAAAATAGATTTTAAAGTTCTCACCACAGAAAAATGATAAATTGGTGAGGCAATGGAAATGTTCATTAGCTTGACTGAATTCCATTGCACCCCACAATACACACAATTACTATTTGTCAACAACAAAAAAATATTTTAAAAACAAACCATGCAATGAGATTGAAGGGTTTCCGTTAGCCTTTAGAACACTTGCATTGGATTTAAACAGACTGTTGCTTGCTTTTTTGCTGTTTATGAAAAGTCAAATTTTTCTTACTGTGAAACATCTCCATATGTATATGGGAAGGCTTTGAAGACTGATAAAATTTTCCAGCTACAGCAGATTTTTATTATACAATGCTGAGAAAAACAGAAGTGACTTCAGAGTAGGTTTGAGTTTGTGTCACAGAGGAAACATCAGGAAGAGGATGTGTCTGGATTCCACAAGTCCCTGTTGGCTGGTGAGTGCTGGCAGTGATCCAAAAGCTACCCTGTATTGGGTGACACCCCATCTGAGCTCTTCACCTGAACTAAGCCATTTAATCCTTACAATTCCCAGTGTGGTAGGTCCTGTCCTGATCCACAGTTGACTTCACCAACTAGCTGGTTGGATGACTTGCCCATTCACACAACCAGGAAGCTATAACCTAGGAGTGAAACCACCATACAACACTACCCTCTTCCAAAAATGAATGAGATCATCTCATTTGAGGAACTGCACAGTCAATGGATTTTGGGGAGGATTAGATAAGACACAAGCTCTGGCACTTACTAAACATTTCCATAAATACTGGCTCTTATCATGTGTAAGGAACTATGAATCCAAGTGTCAGCCAACTGACAGCATCTCTGTGGCTGATCATCCACACCCAGTTGTGGGAGATTAATACAAATCCTGGATTCTGAGCTACCCTCCAATTTGTTGTATCTTAAGGATGGCTCCACTTGAGCAAGACCACTTCTGGGAGCTACTTTTATCTGTGGAAATCCTGTCCCTCTCAGTTTCATGCACAGCATTCAAGAGCTGGTGTCCTGTCGGGTCCTAGGAACTTCTAAAAGAGCACGGCTGTCCTGATTCTAAGGCAGAGGCAAAGCCTGGCTATCCAGTATCAGCCATTTCCAGGATCTCCTTGCTCAGCCAACTTCTCCTTGGTGATAAAGCAAGATCAAGCCCTCAGAGACTGAAGTGTCATCCAAAAATATAAAAAAGAATCTATAACAAGATCTGGAGTTTTTTTTTACCACCTCTTTTTTGTTTATTTGTACATATACAGACAATAAACTTCATTTCTTTTAGATGGACAGTACTGTGGACTTTTGGCAAATTTTTATAGTTGTATAATCATCACCACAATCAAGATATATTTCCACTACCCTTGAACCGTTTATAGTCAATTCTGTCCCATCACCTTTAACCCCTATGAACCACTGATCTGTTTTCTATCCTGATATTTTGCCTTTTCTCAGAAGGCCATATGAATTGAATTACAAAGCACTTAGCTCTCTGTGTCTTGCTTCTTATACTAGCCATAAAGTTCTTGAGATTCATTCATGCAGTACAATTATTAGTAATTTGGTGTTTTGGGGTGTGTGTGTGTGTGTGTGTGTGTGTGTGTTTATGGCCAAGTACTGTTCTGTAACATAGAAGTTATTGCAATTTGTGCATTTATTCATTAGTCAATGGACACATAGGTTATTTGCAGATTTGGGCAACTGTAAATAAAGTTGATGAAAAAAAAACATTTGCATAGCGGTTTATGTGAGGACGTACATTTTCCTTTCTCCTCAGGAAACGCCCAGGAACAGATTTCTAGGTAATATGTTTAACTTCATAAGAAACTTAGCATGCTGTTTTCAATGTTTGCTTATTTCAATATCCAATTATTCATTGCTAGTATATAGAAGCACAATTGATTTTAGTATCATGGATTAGTGTCCCGCAAACAAGTTAAATTCACCTATTGAATCTTATAGTCATGTCTGTTTGGTCAAATTCTGCAATTGAAAAGAAATGAATTGCAAGTGCATCAAAAGCTGAGGAATAAAATGTCACAGTCATGGGTCTCTCTCTCTTTCTCCCTCTCTCCGCCCCCCCCCCCGCCCTCCACCCCCTTCCCTCTTTACCCTTGAACTCCAGAAAGATTATGTCTCTTACACATTGGCAGGTATAATTTCTTTATTGCTTAAAAGCTTTCTTGGTTAGGATCTGTTATGATTTGGTGTACCCCCAAAGGACCACGTGTTAAAAGCTGCTCACCAGCTTGTGGTGTTAATGAGAGACAGAGGGACCTTTAAGTGGGAAGAAGTTTGGTCACTGGGGGCATGACCTTGAAGAAGATATTGAGACTCCAGACCTTTCCTGTCTTTCTCTTTATTTCCCAGCCACCATGAGGTGAACAGACTCCTCTGACCCTTACTTCTGCCATGAAGTACTGTGCTACCACAAGCCCAAAGCCACAGGGCCAGGTGACCATGGACTGAAACCTTTGAAACCAAGAGCTAACATAAACCTTTTTTCCTTAAAAATTTATTACCTCAGGTTTTTTGTCACAGTGATAGAGAGCTGACTAACAAAAAGTGCTTGATTGCCATAACTAAAGTCCACAAGAGAATTAATCCTTATTCAATGATAAAGACTCTCTGAAAAAGATAATAAAATGAAATGGCAATATGCCCATTATATTTTCACTTTGGGAATTTTTACAGGAAAGCACATTTTTCCCACGCTGAGGACCTATATCTTGAAGACCTGAATCCTATTAATAAGACTGGAGATCAGTGCAGCCCAATAGCCTTCCTATGATAATGAGAATGCCCTATGTCTGTGGATTCCAACAGGTAGTGGTAACCACCTGTGGCTTGAAATGTGACAACAGGACATGTAAAAGGTGCTGAGTGTGACCATGAAACTAAGTTTTAGTTTGATTTTATTTTTATTGGTTAAGTTTAAGTATCCACCAGGTGGCCAGTGACTACCTAGGTGGACAGTAGAGCTATCAAGTACCAGTTCTGCCTCTTGGAAATTCTTAGGAACAAAAGTGTCACTAAAGAAAGGGAGAGAAAGGCTGAAGAACAGGTTGTAAGGCAAGATATGGAGTGTTTGTGGACAGCTGCAGGTGGAATTTCCATGAGATGGCAGACTAATTGAGTCTCAGTTCTTCTTGAATCTCTTCTGCTCTGGTTTACTTTAGGATTATTACCACCATCCTGACAAGAGAAAAAAAGTTGTCAATAGATGCCAACTGTATTGTTTTTTTTTATTTTGGAAGTGATGTTCTTGCAGTGCTTGGCATTCTTAAATATATCCTCTCTGTGGGAGGTCTCACATTGAATATTGAACAGGACTCCTCTGAGATTCGATTCCCACATATTGAATAAATGTTTCGGCCCTTGGGGGATAGCAGCATGAATATCTGAGCTTTACATCATCATCGAAAAATTCAAAAAGGAATCAAACCTCACTTTTGTTTCTTACAATTTAATTTCACTCTCTACCTTCCTTCTCTCTTCATAGTTGAGATGGACAGGGTGAACAATTAAAAATAAACCGTGTGCCTGGGAGCAGCATTGATCTTGACTCCATTTTTATGCATGTCTCTGAAAAGATCTTTCATGGTAAATTGCTTCCTGGCTATCAGAGATGCTCACAATGAGCACAACTTAGAGATTCATCAAAATGACAAAACTGAGTCTCGGGGCAGGAAAAGGTCACCGGACTCTGCGTGCAGCTCTGGGCTTGTGGAGCCCTTAACAAATGCTCCCAGGACGGCCAGGTTTTGTTCTCCTCTATTCTGGTGGAGAAGATTTACTGAGTGCTCTGCACCTTTCTATCCCTTCAATGCCACCCTTGACCCCTCGCTCCCACCCTTTCACATTAGATCTTTTTGCTTCACTGGCTTTTCCGGATGAGGAAGAGTCTCACTAAATCAAGAATGTACCTTTTCACAAAAGGTCAATTAGTCCTAGGGAGTAATGAGGACCACGCTGCCCTCTCCACTTTGACCACTGATTTAAACACTATTCACAGGCTGCAGGATGCTCAGGAGGCAACTCTCTGGGAAGCTGTGAGGGACATCATGTTGCATTCCCATAACCCATGCCCAGTCACCCCAGAGAATCAGCCACCAGTCACAGCTCCCTCTCACCCAGCTACATGGTAACCCAAACAAGCCCCTTCTGTATACATTTTCTGTAGCATGTAATTGCCAACTGGTGACAAAGAAGAGTGGAAAGAAAATGCATTGAGAGAGCTTTGACAGAATTATCGTCACAGTGGCCCCAAGCCCACAGGCCAAGAGCAAACTTCACAGCATGTCCCAAGCCCAGAGCCAAGACTGTGCCCAGAGCTGCTCCATAAAGAACTCAGCACCTCCCCAGTGCCACACACACCACAGGCACATCACGCACACCGGCTTGTGCTTCCTAAAAGCATAGACTGTCACCCTCAGGAGGCCTTGGAGACTCACCCTTTCTCACAAGTGAATTCCCTCCTCAGATCCCCCCTAAATGGACACCCAGGAATAGACACCGCTGTTTCCCCAGAATAGATCCAAACTGAACTAAATATTCCATGACAGCTATCATACTTTTCTTTATTTGGTCATTTCTGCTTCAAGCTAAATCTCCTGGGTTCTTTCAGTGATGCTTCCTCTGACATGATTTTGAGGTCGTTCCTGTCCCAGTTACTCTTGTGGTCATGCGCTGTAAGGAAATTGAAGTTCAATCACGTCTATATGGATTCTGTTGTCGGCCTCTTATTTGAGTGTGGAAGCAGGAAATCGGGAGGAGGGGAAGGGGCAGTAGCTTTGTACTCTCTCTGAAGCAGCATTGAATGAGTATTAGGTTAAGGTTAAGAACACATGGAGACCAGAACAAGGTTCCTTGATATTAAAAACTTCCCTCTTAGAAATAATTGTGTCACGAATTCAACCAGGTATTTTACATACATCAATCCTTATAAGAAGGTAAGCCTCACTATTCTCAATTCATAATGAAAGAAAGAAGCTCATAGAGAATAAGTGATTTACCCAAGGTCATACATAATGCACTCATCCAAAACTGAACTTCTGGCCAATGCCGCATCCCAGAATGATGCAACCCTGGAAGTCCAGATGTGTCCTCTAGACCCTGAGGGTCCTTCTACTCTGTACAGTTTGGTCTGATGTCTCTGGGCTCAGATTATTACCTGCTGTGACCTTTAGTTCTTTCCTGATCCTCCAGACTTTCAAGCTCTGAACTTGGATGTCTTCCTGATCCCACAGGCCAGCTGCAGGCCTAGTTCTCCCTCACTGTTACGTGGGGACATACTCCAGAGAGAGGGAGATTCCAGCATCCTGAGTCAGAGTCCCTGTGCTCTCCTCCCTGCAAATCCTGCAAACTGACACTCTGGGTAATCCAAGAGGACAGTCAGCTCTTACAAATAGGGGCCTCCAGATGCCATTAGATGAACTTAAAATTCTCCAAACTTCTCTGCTAAACATTCACAATTTTTTTTCTTTGTGTGTGTGTGTGTGTGTGTGTGTGAGAGAGAGAGAGAGAGAGAGAGAGAGAGAGAGAGAGAGAGAGAGAAAGAGAGAGATTTTTCCCCAAAGGACAGAGTGTCCTGGGGATTCTTTCTGAATTATCAGAAATAGAAAAAAAAATGAACAAGTATTCAACAGTTTAAAGGCTCATGAAGTTGGCTTTTAGCATAGCTCAAATTCAAATGAAGCAGCTTTAGTCAAATGTCCAGAGACTGTTTTTAATCTCCTCAGCTTCTAATACAATTCAGTTGGTTGGGAGCCATTAAAGTCCACATGGGATCTCCACTGAGGCTGAACATGGATGTGGTATTCTTACTGAAGACCTTGGTTTGCACAAACTGAAGTGTACTTTATATTTTTAAGAACTATTGACGAACTAGAGCCCCATGTGGTCCAGTCCCTGCAAGTTATAGCATTCAAGTCATCTAGTAACTATAAGTCACTAAAAGCAATCCCAATCTTCTCTTGAATTCTTAAAACATGTCAAAGGAGAAACAATTTATAACCCACAGTGATGTTTCTATTTTTCATTATTTTTCCCTCTCAATATGAGTCATAGTCCCAACTTCCTCAAAGCTTCTCTCTATGATTCTCAACCTCCAAGTTCCAACTCTTCCTCTAAAAACAAGTTGGCACAGATCTTTCCTTTCCTCCAGGTATTCCTCTATCCAACCCTCTTCGGAGAACCCTTGGAATTCACTCTGTCTTCAGGAGAGAACTCCCTGAGGAGATTCAGGCAGAGACCTGCAGCAGGTTGACAACAGCACCAAGTTCAAACACTAGACATAAGAGCCCCACAGTACAACAAGAAGGTCCCATGACTAGAAGGAAAGAGTTGGTGCAGGCAGGTGGGAAATAAAGTTTTCTCTGGGGTGTTAGGGTATGGGTTATAGGAATGTGAATTTAGCAAAGGTCCTTGAAGAGTTTTGATCAGGAAAGAAGATTCTCAGTGCTATACAGAGAACAGTCTCCAGGGCATGCAAGAGCAGAAAGACCAATCCAGAGGCCATTCCTATACTTGAGGTATGATATGTTTATGGCTTAAACAGAGCAGTAGTATTGGAATTGGTGAGTAGAATTTTCTGGATATTCTACTTAAGGTAGAATCAAAAGGATTATTTAATGTACTGGATTCACAAAGTCCAATCCCACTTTGCATGGTGATTGACATCCTATGGGCAAAGCATGATTGACAGGAAATGGGAGCCAATAGATAAATATTTCCTCATTTCTTCCTCTAGGTATTTCATAAGCATTTCACACTCTTCTAAAGAGATTTAGTGAGTTATTTAACAATCTTTAATAAATTCTTTTTCTTTTTTCTCCCTCAAAGTTGTTATAGTGAATTGTATTGTTTGCAACCAAGAACTTGTCCAATAAATTGCTTCTAATAGTAATTGAGTTCCAGTTTCCCAAGTCCTTGCTAACATCGGTTACTCTCAATTAAAATAAACAAAAGAAAATCAAAATGAAACCAAAAACACTTGAGAGTCCAGTTTCATAGGACAAGAAAAGCAAATCAGTTTCTGAACAGTGACCACATTGAGCTAGCTCTTTATTCTGTGAATGATAAACTGGGTTTGGGATTCACATATGAACCAGAGATAAGAGGAATTTAGCCTGAAGGCTTTTTCCATCCTTTTGTTGCTCTGATCATTTTGTATTATGACCCTCCAACCACACTTTATACTGGTGTAGATGCAAAACCGGTTTTGTAAAGTATGAATGTTTCTGGTTGGTTAATTAGAAGAGGGTTTTTTTGTTTTTGTTTTTTTGTTTTTCTGATCTGCTGAAGGGTATCATGGATTCCTTCTCAGCTGAGGATCAGTCTCTCAGAGCATTAATCCAAATTGCTTTGCCTTAAGATAGCTTCTCCAACATGCCTACAAAAGTACCCTTAATAACAGAGTGACTATGTTCCTTTGGGGAATCTCATAACTGAGTAGAAAGTGGCACTACTCAAGTTTAAAGTGTCTTTAGAAATTTTGTTTTTCTGAAAAAAATTCAATTTAAATTTTACATTCTGCTCCCTAAATTGTCAATGATCTACCTTTAAATAATAATAATAGGGACTAGAAAGATGGCGGCGAGGGGAGTGCATTGCCCCCGTGTGCTGCTTCACTGTGTGGGAGTATGACAAGTCAGGACGGCTAAAGGATATCTTGTTAGGAATTTCCAGCAATAGTGGGGTGCTCCGGAACCTGGAGGAAGGATTTCCATCGCACGAGGATCTGCTACGGGGACTCAAACGCGAGAGGTCTGTCCCACGGAGGGTAACACTGCTTATTCAGCAAATCGCCCCGCGGCTAGAGTCTGCAGCGCGCGCTGGGAAACGAGGAGATAGCGACGCAGGGATACAGCGCTGCAGTTTCTGCCAGCCGTGCAAGCACCGTACTCAGGGCTGAATTCTGGGTTCGAGACGGGGGAAGGAAGCGGTCCATCTCGGTTCTCCACACCGGTCACACCACAGAGGAGGCCAGCAGCCACCATGTTGGAAAGCTGACGTCACCATCCCTGTTTTCGACTGATCGCAGCTCATTCAGCCATAGAACAGGGAATGAAATGCTGCCATTCGCATAGGATACCAACATGGCAGAGATCTGATGTCATCAGAAAGCGGCAGAGGAGAGAACTTCATCAATACCAGCGGCGACATAAACAGTTGGTCTCCTGGTAGGGGGGGTGAGGCACAGACACCCGAGTCTCCTCAATTTGTCCTCGAGCCAGAGGGTAGGAGCCGGGCCGCCGCCAGCGCCCGGAGCAGGCCCAGCGGCTCGCCAGCGTGGTGACCGCGTGACCCCAATTGGAGAGGGGGCGGAGCAGAGCCGCCACCCGCACCCGCAAAGTGGGCAGACCCGCGACCCAGTGGTACATGGGCGTGGTAGGAGGGGCAGGGCAGAGCCGCCCTTCGCGCTTGCAAGGTAAACAGACCTGTGACAGACAGCCTGGCGGGTCAGGCCCAGTGGCCTGCCAGTATGGTACACACGTCACCCCAACTGGAGTAGGGGCAGAGCAGATCCTTCGCCCACGCCCGGATCAGGCCCTGCCGGTGTGGTGGTCACGTGACCCCAATTGGACTGGGGGCGGAGCGGAACCGCCACCCGTGCCCGCAGGGTGAGCAGACCTGTGACCAACCTGCAGATCAGGCCCAGGGGTCCGCAGGCGTGGTAGGAGGGGTAGGGCAGATCCGCCGCCCGCGCCTCCAAGGTAGGCAGACCTGCAACAGACCGGCGGATCAGGTCCAGGAGCCTACCGGCTTGGTACACACACCACCCTAATTGGAGTAGGGGCAGGGCAGAGCAGATTCGCCGCCCGTGCCAGGAACAGGCCCAGCGTCCTGCAGGCAGGGTAGTCACGACACCCCAATTGGAGTAGGGGCAGAGCACAGCCTCCACCCGTGCCCGAAAGGTGGGCAGATCTGCGACCGACCAGAGGGACAGGCCCAGTGGCCTGCCGGTACGACAGACACGTCACCCCATTTGGAGTAGGGGCAGAGTAGAGCCGCCGCCCGTGCCTGCAGGGTAGGCAAACCTGCAACCGACCGGCGGATCAGGCCCGGTGGCCTGCCGGCATGGTACACTCGTCACCCCAATTGGAGTAGGGGCAGAACAGAGCCACCGCCAGCGCCCAGAACAGGCCCAGTGACCTGCCGGCGTGGTAGTCACGACACCCCAATTGGAATAAGGAGAGAGCAGAGCCGCCGCCCGCGCCTACAGGAAAGATACGCAAGCAGTATGAAAAGACAAGGAAAGAAAGGACCACAAGCAATGCAGGTCAACGCAACTTTAGAAGAGGTAACAGCTGCAGCAGATGGAATGTCAGATAAAGAATTCAGGATATACATGCTTCAGATGATCTGGAGTATCAAGGAAGACATTAGACAGCAAAATCAGACAATGAAAGATCACTTCGACAACGAATTACACAAACAAATCCAGGAAGCAAAGGATCAACTATACAGGGAGATAGAGGTTATAAAAAACAAGCAATCAGAAATCCTAGAAATGCAGGAAGCAATAAACCAACTTAAAAACTCAATGGAGAATACTACCAGCAGAGTAGAACACTTAGAAGATAGAACATCAGACAATGAAGACAAAGTATTTCAACTGGAAAAGAACATAGACAGCTCAGCAAGACTGTTAAGAAACCATGAGCAGAACATCCAAGAAATATGGGATAACATTAAGAGACCAAACTTAAGAGTCATTGGGATACAGGAAGGTACAGAGCTCCAAACCAAAGGAATGAGCAGTCTATTCAATGAAATAATACGAGAAAACTTCCCAGACTTGAAGAATGAGACAGAATCCCAAATCCTAGAAGCCTACAGGACGCCGAATGTGCAAAATCATAAGAGATCCACACCTAGACACATTATAATGAAGATTCCCAACATACAGAATAAGGAGAGAATTTTAAAAGCTACAAGAGAAAGGAAGCAGATTACATTTAGGGGTAAGCTAATCAGGATAACAGCTGATCTTTCAACACAGACTCTGAAAGCTAGAAGATCCTGGAATAACATATTTCAAACACTGAAAGAAAATGGGTTCCAACCAAGAATTGTGTATCCAGCGAAATTAAGCTTCAGGATGAAAGATGAAATTAAAACCTTCCACGATAAACAAAAGTTTAAAGAATTCGCAGCTAGAAAACCATCTCTTCAAAACATCCTCGCCAAAACATTACAGGAAGAGGAAATGGAAAATAACAATGAAAACCAACAGTGGGAGGTAGGACAGTAAAGGGGGGAAAATAATCAAAGAGGAAAACAAACCATGTTTAGTAATAGAAATAAACAAATATGGCTGGAAGAACAACCCATATCTCAATAATAACCCTAAATGTTAATGGCTTAAACTCACCAATTAAGAGACACAGGCTAGTAGAATGGATCACAAAACAAGAACCAACAATATGCTGCCTACAGGAGACGCATTTGATAGGAAAAGACATACATAGGCTGAAGGTGAAAGGTTGGGAAAAATCATATCACTCATATGGACTTCGGAAACAAGCAGGAGTGTCCATACTCATATCAAATAAAATAGATTTCAAGCCAAAGTTAATCAAAAGGGATAAAGAGGGACACTACATACTACTTAAGGGAACCATACACCAACAAGACATAACAATCATAAATATTTATGCCCCAAACAATGGTGCAGCTATGTTCATCAAACAAACTCTTCTCAAGTTCAAGAGTCTAATAGACCACCATACAATAATCATGGGAGACTTCAACACACCTCTCTCGCCACTGGACAGATCTTCCAAACAAAAGTTGAATAAGGAAACTATAGAACTCAATAACACTATTAATAACCAAGACCTAATTGACATATATAGAGTATACCACCCAACATCAAGCAGTTACACTTTTTTCTCAGCAGCACATGGATCCTTCTCAAAAATAGATCATATATTATGTCACAGGGCAACTCTTAGACAATATAAAGGAGTAGAGATAATACCATGCATCTTATCTGATCATAATGGAATGAAACTGAAAATCAACGATAAAAGAAGGAAGGAAAAAGCATACATCACTTGGAGAATGAAAAATAGGTTACTGAATGATCAATGGGTTATAGAAGACATCAAGGAGGAAATTAAAAAATTCTTAGAGATAAATGAAAACACAGACACAACATATCAGAATCTATGGGACACATTGAAAGCAGTTCTAAGAGGAAAATTCATTGCTTGGAGTTCATTCCTTAAAAAAAGAAAAAACCAACAAATAAATGATCTCATACTTCATCTCAAAATCCTTGAAAAAGAAGAGCAAAACAACAGCAAAAGAAGTAGAAGGCAAGAAATAATTAAAATCAGAGCTGAAATTAATGAAATCGAAACAAAAGAAACAATTGAAAAAATTGACAAAACTAAAAGTTGGTTCTTTGAAAAAATAAACAAAATCGACAGACCCTTAGCGATGCTAGCGAAGAGAAGAAGAGAGAGAACTCAAATTACTAGCATACGGGATGAAAAAGGCAATATCACAACAGACACTTCAGAAATACAGAAGATAATCAAAAACTATTTTGAATCCTTATACTCCAATAAATTAGAAGATAGTGAAGGCATAGATAAATTTCTTAAGTCATATGATCTGCCCAGATTGAGTCAGGAGGATATAGAAAACCTAAACAGACCAATATCAATTGAGGAAATAGAAGAAACCATCAAAAGACTACCAACTAAGAAAAGCCCAGGACCGGATGGGTATACAGCAGAATTTTACAAAACCTTTAAAGAAGAACTAATACCAATACTTTTCAAGCTACTTCAGGAAATAGAAAAGGAGGGAGAACTTCCAAATTCATTCTATGCGGCCAACATCACCCTGATACCTAAACCAGACAAAGACACTTCAAAGAAAGAAAACTACAGACCAATATCTCTAATGAACCTAGATGCAAAAATCCTCAATAAAATTCTGGCGAATCGGATACAAAAACATATCAAAAAAATTGTACACCATGATCAAGTAGGATTCATCCCTGGGATGCAAGGCTGGTTCAATATACGGAAATCAATAAATGTTATTCACCACATCAATAGACTTAAAAATAAGAACCATATGATCATCTCGATAGATGCGGAAAAAGCATTCGACAAAGTACAGCATCCCTTTATGTTCAAAACTCTAGAAAAACTAGGGATAACAGGAACATACCTCAATATTGTAAAAGCAATCTATGCTAAGCCTCAGGCTAGCATCATTCTGAATGGAGCAAAACTGAAGGCATTCCCTCTAAAATCTGGAACAAGACAGGGATGCCCTCTCTCTCCACTTCTGTTCAACATAGTTCTCGAAACACTGGCCAGAGCAATTAGACAGACGAAAGAAATTAAAGGCATCAAAATAGGAAAAGAAGAACTTAAATTATCACTATTTGCAGATGATATGATTCTATACCTAGCAGACCCAAAAGGCTCTACAAAGAAACTATTAGAGCTAATAAATGAATTCAGCAAAGTGGCAGGATATAAAATCAACACGCATAAATCAAAGGCATTCCTGTATATCAGCGAAAAATCCTCTGAAATGGAAATGAGGACAACCACTCCATTCACAATAGCTTCAAAAAAAATAAAATACTTGGGAATCAACCTAACAAAAGAGGTGAAAGACTTATACAATGAAAACTACAGAACCCTAAAGAGAGAAATAGAAGAAGATCTTAGAAGATGGAAAAATATACCCTGTTCATGGATAGGCAGAACTAACATCATCAAAATGGCGATATTACCAAAAGTTCTCTATAGGTTTAATGCAATGCCAATCAAAATCCCAACGGCATTTCTTGTAGAAATAGAGAAAGCAATCATGAAATTCATATGGAAAAATAAAAGACCCAGAATAGCAAAAACAATGCTAAGCAGGAAGTGTGAATCAGGCGGTATAGCGATACCAGACTTCAAACTATACTACAGAGCAATAGTAACAAAAACAGCATGGTACTGGTACCAAAACAGGCGGGTGGACCAATGGTACAGAATAGAGGACACAGAAACCAATCCACAAAACTACAACTACCTTAGATTTGATAAAGGGGCTAAAAGCATGCAATGGAGGAAGGATAGCATCTTCAACAAATGGTGCTGGGAAAACTGAAAATCCATGTGCAACAAAATGAAACTGAATCCCTTTCTCTCGCCATGCACAAAAGTGAATTCAAAATGGATCAAGGAGCTTGATATCAAATCAGAGACACGCCGTCTGATAGAAGAAAAAGTTGGCTACGATCTACATACTGTGGGGTCGGGCTCCAAATTCCTCAATAGGACACCCATAGCACAAAAGTTAATAACTAGAATCAACAAATGGGACTTACTCAAACTAAAAAGTTTTTTCTCAGCAAAAGAAACAATAAGAGAGGTAAATAGGGAGCCTACACCCTGGGAACAAATCTTTACTCCTCACACTTCAGATAGAGCCCTAATATCCAGAGTATACAAAGAACTCAAAAAATTAGACAATAAGAGAACAAACAACCCAATCAACAAATGGGCCAAGGACCTGAACAGACACTTCTCAGAGGAGGACATACAGTCAATCAACAAGTACATGAAAAAATGCTCAACATCTCTAGCTGTCAGAGAAATGCAAATCAAAACCACCCTAAGATACCATCTCACTCCAGTAAGATTGGCAGCCATTATGAAGTCAAACAACAACAAGTGCTGGCGAGGATGTGGGGGAAAGGGTACACTTGTACATTGCTGGTGGGACTGCAGATTGGTGCAGCCAATTTGGAAAGCAGTATGGAGATTTCTTGGAAAGCTGGGAATGGAGCCACCATTTGACCCAGCTATTCCCCTTCTCGGTCTATTCCCTAAAGACCTAAAAAGAGCATGCTACAGGGACACTGCTACATCGATGTTCATAGCAGCACAGTTTACAATAGCAAGACTGTGGAACCAACCTAGATGCCCTTCAATAGACGAATGGATAAAAAAATGTGGCATTTATACACAATGGAGTATTACTCTGCATTAAAAAATGACAAAATCATAGAATTTACAGGGAAATGGATGGCATTAGAGCAGATTATGCTAAGTGAAGCTAGCCAATCCCTAAAAAACAAATGCCAAATGTCTTCTTTGATATAAGGAGAGTAACTAAGATCAGAGTAGGGACGAAGAGCAGGAGAAGAAGATTAACATTTAACAGGGATGAGAGGTAGGAGGGAAAGGGAGAGAGAAGGGAAATTGCATGGTAATGGAAGGAGACCCTCAGGGTTATACAGTGGAGGGGGTAGAGAGAGAGGAGGGGAGGGGAGGGGAGAGGTGGGGAGGGGGGAGGGGGGAGGATGGGAAAGGCAGCGGACCACAACAGACACTAGTATGGCAATATGTAAATCAATGGATGTGTAACTGATGTGATTCTGCAATCTGTGTATGGGGTGAAGGTGGGAGTTCATAACCCACTTGAATCAAAGTGTGGAATATGATATGTCAAGAAATTTGTAATGTTTTAAACAACCCACAATAAAAAATTAAAAATAAAAAAACTAAATAATAATAATAAATAAATTGGATTACTTACTAAGGGAAATTTTAATTAAGTAAAATAGGCAGAACAATACATTTATCTCAGCTCCATCCCAAAATGCCACTAAAAATTCCAAGGGATCTAAATCTACAAAGACAAAAGACTTATGACAACAAACCACAGCAAAGAAGAGATGACAACCAAACTAAAGATGAAAAGGGAATTGATTAATACTAATTTGATCTAGCAGAGTAGGGCAAATTAAGACCTAAGTTGACAGGAGAATACTACACAAACAAATAAAAACTCAGAAGATTTGGGATATAAAATTCCAGGGAAGACCAAGAATTGATTAATAGGATCTCCAAAGGCAGAGTTGAAGTTTGGGATGGAAAACAGAAAGCACTATTGGAAAGTCTGTAGGGAGCACCTGGATGGAGTCCCCTAGCAAAATTAGTGGGTTAAGTGACACTCTGCAAATGTTCACTCTTAACTCTTACCCTCACCCTTCACACAGCTTCCTAAATGCTGGTGGCCATGCATATGCCCCCAGAGAAACAGAAAGCCTCGAAGTGTTGACCTGGGAGACCTCTGCCTCAGTTGGTTGCAAGGGGAGGGCCAGGAACTGTGAGCTCAAGGTGTGAGCAATAGGGATGGCCTCTAGAGAATGTAAAATCAATAATTAATTGACTAAATGTTGGTTTGCTTTTTATTATCACCATGTGCCACAATTCCAAATGACTTTAGGGATAACAGTACTCCTTCCCACCACAAAAAGTTGCTATGGTTAAAATTATTAATAGCATTCATGTAAACATCAAACTAGAACATTTTTGTTTTCTGCCTGAAAGTTAATTCAGAAAACTCCCCATAATTTAGTCAGTTTGCCACTAACACAAACTCAGTTACAAATGGTCCCTTCAAGGGTAAGCTAAAAGGTTTAAACCATTCTACTTTGTTTCAGCAAGGTCTTTGACTCCAATCACCATACATTTCTGTGTTCAAACAGTAGACTCAGAAATAATCAATGACACCATCAGAATGTAACAGAGCATTCAAAAATAAACAATGGCTTAAAAAAGAGAGAGAGAGAGAGAAAGAGACTGGAGTGGTGGAACAGGGCTGCAATCCCAGCTGCTTGGGAGGCTGAGGCAGGAGGATCACAAGTTCAAATCCAGCATCAGCGACTTAGCAAGGCCCTAACAACTCAGTGAGACCCTGTCTCTAAATAAAATACAACAAAGGGCTGGGGATGTGGCTCAGTGGTTGAGTGCCCCTGGGTTCAATTCCCGGTACCAAACAACAACAACAAAAATAACTGAATTTCATTTTGTCATACTATGTCACCTTGGACTTTTTAACTTTGCTTAAAATTTAAAGCAGTGACACAAAACTATGAATGGTAATGCAGTAGTTCAGACAAAAAATAAAATTTATTTTATGCATGAAAATATTTCACTTAATTTGAATAATATCTTTAAAACTGAAATTTATTTTTATTAACTGTTTGAACTAAAGAATTAACAAAATGGTTATTGTAACTGATTTTTTTATTATTGCTGAAAATAATTTAGTTATTTATGTATGCTATAAATATTTATGTATGCATATAAAAGATAGACATGTTTGTACAAATTGATCTGATTTGAATGTCAAATATGATAAATATATCCTGAATTGAACCTTACCTCACTCCTATATCAGCACAGTCAGCCAGTAATCAACAGACACATGAAATACAAAGACCAAGAGTAGCACAATCCAAAGAAACAGATCCTGCAGAGGCAGATGAACACTTCAACCTCAATCTAAAATTCTCAGACATACAAGGACATATTGTCTCCTTGGTTAGGAATATCAAGGACAGGATGACATTTTAGAGAAAAGAAAGAAACTTTTAGATGACAAAGAATGTTTGGAATTAAAAGCATAAGTACAAAAAGTTTTAAACTAGAGAGATAAAAAGGAGGTAAAGTTGAGAAAATCCTAAAGGAAATAGGACCAAAAAATGATTTAAAAAAAAAGAAAGAAAGAAAAGAATTTTAAAATCGAGTATCATCTTGGAAGATCTGACCTCTGACTAAGCAGGGTTCCAGAAAGAACACCAAGTAAATAGATGGAAGCACAAAAATCACACAATATAGGAAACGTTCCCAGAACTAAAGGCCGTGAGTTTCCAAACAGAAATGGCCCTCCAAGCGCTCAGCACAATAAATGAAAGACAAACCACACCAACGCAAACCACTGTGAAATTTCTCAATATTAGGAATAAAGACAAAATCCCAAAATATCCCAGACAGAAAAAAATGGAATCTACTCAGGGCCCGGGTGGCACTGAATTTTTCTAAAGCACCCTGAAAAGTAGAAGATATTGCAGTCATGGGGCAATCGTCTCCATTTTTAAAATATTTAAATATTTTAATCTAGAATCCTATGGGTAGTGCAAGTATATATCAAAAATATTTTCTGATGGGCAAGATTTCAGACAGATTGCCTGCAGCATCAGAAAGCTACTGGGCATGCTTCACAGAAACCAGACAGTGATCAGAGATCAACAAAGGCAAGACTTGCCGAAAATGTAATCTCAGGATAGTTGTAGAGAGAATTCCAAGAACAACTACAAAGGGAATATTCACGTCAGCATCTATGCAGCCGACGGTGAAGGTCCCTGACTGCAAATCAAAACAGGAGATTGGCTATTCCAGAGGCAGTGTCACCAAGAGAGGAAGAAAAAGGAACCAATTTCTGAAATGGTGTGCTCCTGGGGAATGTGGAAACTAATGAGAGTCAGGACATAATGCTACCCAGATTCTTTTTAAAAGAGAGGGACAGTCTGAACTTCAGGAGAAACAGAAGGCGGTACTAGAAGGGACATGTCATCATAATGAACTGTGAGCAATATTTACATTATCCTAATAATATAAACCTTGAGCACTGATTGGATGAATAACTGCATTGACAAGACGGAGCTGGAGAGAAGCAGGTGTGTCTGAGGTATGTGAGAGAGTTCAATTTCTATCTTTCAAAGGGAAAAGTCAATAATCACTAGGAGAAGTAGCAATATCAGGACATATTTAGAAAGACTGAGTCACATGCTAAGGAATGAAACTACATAAAAGAGACATATGACTTGGGGTTGAAAAGCAGGGAACTGGTATTTCAAGTCTTGTCTACTATTTGATGCTTTGAAAATTTTGTACACATGTTACTTTTGGCAACATGTTTAAAAGAGAAAACAGAAAACCAGAATTTTGTTGGAAACTGACAGATTTAATATAGGTTGAAAATTATGAGAAAATTAAAATAAAAATAGGAGGAAGGGTTCCAACCGAATACCTTCCTAACTAATCTCTCTGTGCTGGCCTCTGGGCCACAGACGAGCCTTGAAGGGAAGGTTAGTAACAAACATTGGCTAAGCTCCTACTGGACACTAGCACTGCTGTGGAAGGTTGTCAGAGGTCCTTGTGACTGATTCCCACCATGACCCTGTGGAATGAAGCAAGTTATTTTGCAGTTGAAGAGCTGAGTCTCTGAAGGGTCTCAAGAAGCAACTTGAGACCAGTATGTATTTATATGTCTGTTGCGAGCCCCAGGGAGACTGTGGATAATTGACAATTCATTCTCATTGTGACTCAGTGGGGCATGTGAAACCATTTGACAGATGAGAATCATTAAGGTTTGAATTTGTCATCCAGCTAGTCAGTGGCAGAACTGAGATGAGAGTCTGGCCTCCAGCTAAGCCCCCATTCTGGACCTTGGGAGGATGGAAGGCATGTTTTCCCTCTGTGTCCCTACCCCCACCCTCCAGCAAGTAGCACACCCTGCATAGAACAAAGAATATGCTCACCCAGGATCTATCAACTGGAGCAGGGAGGCTCTGAAAGGTCTTAACTGGAGAGTCTGCAGCAGAACCAAGATCTCCAATAATCCCTGCTCCCTCTTCCTACCATGCAAGTGACCTGTGTAAGGGCTGTCCAGATACAGCTTCTGTAGGGCATAGAGGGGCCTTTCATCAAAGCAAGAGGCAAAAGGGAAGGGAAAAAAAAAACTGTGGAAACAATTGTGGGACCCACAGAAGTTTTGAAAATGTCATTAACAAACTATGAAATCAGAAAGATAAAAATCAGACACCCCTAGGGGGAACAGCAGTGCCCCCAGCTCGGCCACCTCACCCTGAGTCATGGAGAGACCAGTTTCCATTCTGCAGGTCCAGGAAGCAGGGCATAATGTGTGTATCCTGCTCAGAGGTGACTTCCAGGGTAGTGGCATTTGCAAAGCTTGGGATGAGTGAACCCCCTAAGACAGACCTAAGAGTAGATAAAGAGAATAGAACCTGGAAACCCAGCACTCTGGGAGGAGGTCTTCAAAGGGGGAGCTCTTCAAAAGGTCCTGGGAAAGTGGGTTCATGCTCCAGCTCTCCCCTGGCTGATTGCACACCTCTGGGCAGGAGTCGGAATGACAGAGCCTGTCTCCAGAGCTTCCACAATAATATATTTTAAAATATTCCACAGAAAGTACTTGTTGTAGGGATTAAGTGCTGTGGAGCATTCACAGAGAGCAGGATAGGATACAAAATATTTTCAAAACATCCTCTTTGTTCTCTAAGAACTCTACCATCATGGTAATGTTAGCAGGATTGGTATGCTGCTCTTACTCAGGGAAAATCAGGATCAGCTCCCTTTATTCACAGAAGACTAGAGAGAGAATGAAATAATCCAACGAGAAGTGTGTGAGATCCTACCAGGTGGAGGCTGGAGAGCCCTGAGATGCTAAGTCTACAGCACTCTCTGGGCATGTATGAGTTTGAGGGGTTGCAGCCCTGAGGTCCAGGAAACACAGACCTAATGTGTGTTTCTGCCCCCCACCCCTTGTTCTCAGAAAAAGCAACACTCAAGAAATAGAATTTAAGGAAAAATGTGAATTCCAGAGAAGTTCATTCACAAGGCCAAAGGGCCAGCTTCCCCCCAAAATAGTCTTTCCTGTTCTCCTGGCCACTGGGTCACAGGAATTTCTAATGGCCTCACCAGGGGACCTTTACAGTATCACATTTTTGGACTCTGCTCTCTGAGAACAGATTTGTAGGAAACTCCAAGAACAGAAGAATCTTTAAAATTCCAACTCCGTGTCTTGTTCCAGATTTTAGAGGGAATGCCTTCAATTTTTCTCCATTCAGAATGATGCTAGCCTGAGGCTTAGCATAGATTGCTTTTACAATATTGAGGTATGTTCCTGTTATCCCTAGTTTTTCTAGAGTTTTGAACATAAAGGGATGCTGTACTTTGTCGAATGCTTTTTCCGCATCTATCGAGATGATCATATGGTTCTTATTTTTAAGTCTATTGATGTGGTGAATAACATTTATTGATTTCCGTATATTGAACCAGCCTTGCATCCCAGGGATGAATCCTACTTGATCATGGTGCACAATTTTTTTGATATGTTTTTGTATCCGATTCGCCAGAATTTTATTGAGGATTTTTGCATCTAGGTTCATTAGAGATATTGGTCTGTAGTTTTCTTTCTTTGAAGTGTCTTTGTCTGGTTTAGGTATCAGGGTGATGTTGGCCTCGTAGAATGAATTTGGAAGTTCTCCCTCTTTTTCTATTTCCTGAAGTAGCTTGAAAAGTATTGGTATTAGTTCCTCTTTAAAGGTTTTGTAAAACTCTGCTGTATACCCATCCGGTCCTGGGCTTTTCTTAGTTGGTAGTCTTTTGATGGTTTCTTCTATTTCCTCAATTGATATTGGTCTGTTTAGGTTGTCTATATCCTCCTGACTCAATCTGGGCAGATCATATGACTTAAGAAATTTATCGATGCCTTCACTATCTTCTAATTTATTGGAGTATAAGGATTCAAAATAATTTTTGATTATCTTCTGTATATCTGAAGTGTCTGTTGTGATATTGCCTTTTTCATCCCGTATACTAGTAATTTGAGTTCTCTCTCTTCTTCTCTTCGCTAGCATGGCTAAGGGTCTGTCGATTTTGTTTATTTTTTCAAAGAACCAACTTTTAGTTTTGTCAATTTTTTCAATTGTTTCTTTTGTTTCGATTTCATTAATTTCAGCTGTGATTTTAATTATTTCTTGCCTTCTACTTCTTTTGCTGTTGTTTTGCCCTCTCTCACCACTTCTGTTCAACATAGTTCTTGAAACACTGGCCAGAGCAATTAGACAGACAAAAGAAATTAAAGGCATCAAAATAGGAAAAGAAGAACTTAAATTATCACTATTTGCAGATGACATGATTCTATACCTAGCAGACCCAAAAGGCTCTACAAAGAAACTATTAGAGCTAATAAATGAATTCAGCAAAGTGGCAGGATATAAAATCAACACGCATAAATCAAAGGCATTCCTGTATATCAGCGACAAATCCTCTGAAATGGAAATGAGGACAACCACTCCATTCAAAATATCTTCAAAAAACATAAAATACTTGGGAATCAACCTAACAAAAGAGGTGAAAGACTTATACAATGAAAACTACAGAACCCTAAAGAGAGAAATAGAAGAAGATCTTAGAAGATGGAAAAATATACCCTGTTCATGGATAGGCAGAACTAACATCATCAAAATGGCGATATTACCAAAAGTTCTCTATAGGTTTAATGCAATGCCAATCAAAATCCCAACGGCATTTCTTGTAGACATAGAGAAAGCAATCATGAAATTCATATGGAAAAATAAACGACCCAGAATAGCAAAAACAATGCTAAGCAGGAAGTGTGAATCAGGCGGTATAGCGATACCAGACTTCAAACTATACTAAAGAGCAATAGTAACAAAAACAGCATGGTACTGGTACCAAAACAGGCGGGTGGACCAATGGTACAGAATAGAGGACACAGAAACCAATCCACAAAACTACAACTACCTTAGATTTGATAAAGGGGCTAAAAGCATGCAATGGAGGAAGGATAGCATCTTCAACAAATGGTGCTGGGAAAACTGAAAATCCATATGCAACAAAATGAAACTGAATCCCTTTCTCTCGCCATGCACAAAAGTGAATTCAAAATGGATCAAGGAGCTTGATATCAAATCAGAGACACGCCGTCTGATAGAAGAAAAAGTTGGCTACGATCTACATACTGTGGGGTCGGGCTCCAAATTCCTCAATAGGACACCCATAGCACAAAAGTTAATAACTAGAATCAACAAATGGGACTTACTCAAACTAAAAAGTTTTTTCTCAGCAAAAGAAACAATAAGAGAGGTAAATAGAGAGCCTACATCCTGGGAACAAATCTTTACTCCTCACACTTCAGATAGAGCCCTAATATCCAGAGTATACAAAGAACTCAAAAAATTAGACAATAAGAGAACAAACAACCCAATCAACAAATGGGCCAAGGACCTGAAAAGACACTTCTCAGAGGAGGACATACAATCAATCAACAAGTACATGAAAAAATGCTCACCATCTCTAGCAGTCAGAGAAATGCAAATCAAAACCACCCTAAGATACCATCTCACTCCAGTAAGATTGGCAGCCATTATGAAGTCAAACAACAACAAGTGCAGGCGAGGATGTGGGGAAAAGGGTACACTTGTACATTGCTGGTGGGACTGCAAATTGGTGCAGCCAATTTGGAAAGCAGTATGGTGCCGCAGTCTGGCTGGGCACAAATGCCACAGTCTGGCTGGGCACACAATCACAAGCCACCACACAGCTTGTAGATTCAAACAGCAACTCTTTATTCCTGAACTCACACCAGCCATCTACAATCACGTTCTGGGGAAATCCACGTTCTCTGCCCAAATCCACGTTCTCTGCCCAAATCCACATTCTCTGCCCAAATCCCCCTCCACTGGGCTTCTATCTCCAATATATACTGTCTGAATCCCGTGAGAACTCAAGGGGAACTCAGGCAGCAGGATACGCCCTATTCCCAGCAGGAATAATCTTAAACCTTAAACCTGGAACCTAAACTGGGAACGCCCTAAACACGATTATCTTAAAACCGGGAACACCCTAATCTGCCTTGGTCCTTGAGCAAGGTCACCTACATTCAATGTCACTGCAACATGTCAGCAACATGGGGTATGCTGGCAAGGAAATTGTCATACCTACTTGGCTAATGGCTCCCAGCAGTATGGAGATTTCTTGGAAAGCTGGGAATGGAGCCACCATTTGACCCAGCTATTCCCCTTCTTGGTCTATTCCCTAAAGACCTAAAAAGAGCATGCTACAGGGACACTGCTACATCGATGTTCATAGCAGCACAATTCACAATAGCAAGACTGTGGAACCAACCTAGGTGCCCCTCAATAGATGAATGGATAAAAAAAATGTGGCATTTATACACAATGGAGTATTACTCTGCATTAAAAAATGACAAAATCATAGAATTTACAGGGAAATGGATGGCATTAGAGCAGATTATGCTAAGTGAAGCTAGCCAATCCCTAAAAAACAAATGCCAAATGTCTTCTTTGATATAAGGAGAGTAACTAAGAACAGAGTAGGGTCGAAGAGCATGAGAAGAAGATTAACATTAAACAGGGATGAGAGGTGGGAGGGAAAGGGAGAGAGAAGGGAAATTGCATGGAAATGGAAGGAGACCCTCAGAGTTATACAAAAGTACATACAAGAGGAAGTGAGGGGAAAGGGAAAAATAATACAAGGGGGACAAATGAATGTCAGTAGAGGGGGCAGAGAGAGAAGATGGGAGGGGAGGGGAGGGGAGGGGGGAGAGTAGAGGATAGGAAAGGCAGCAGAACACAACAGACACTAGTATGGCAATATGTAAATCAATGGATGTGTAACTGATGTGATTCTGCAATCTGTATATGGGGTAAAAATGGGAGCTCATAACCCACTTGAATCAAAGTGTGAAATATGATATATCAAGAACTATGTAATGTTTTGAACAGCCAACAATAAAAAATTTAAAAAATAAAAATAAAAAAATAAAATGCGAATTTGTTCTTAATTTTTAAAAAAATAAAAATAAAATAAAATAAAATTCCAACTCCGGGCATCAAATATTTTGAGGTATTTGCCAAAATACCAGGTGACTGTGAGACCACCTTGGGGTCAGTTTCCAAGGGTGATGAGCCACCTCTATTCTCACGTCAGTTGGAAGTCTGTCAAAGGTCAACAGGTGCAACACCACTGAAGTACTCATTTCTCCATTTCATCTGTACTTGGTATATTGGGGCTCTCCCATCTCAGCCCCCAATCACTGGATTGTGAGGGCCAGCAGGTCACAGGCAAAGACATATAGTCAAGACAACACTCAGTCACCTCTTTGGGAATGTGCTCCGGCAATCTTTTTGCTCAGGAATCCTTGGAAATTCTACAGTATTTCCTAGAGGGTCTCTCTTTCCTCCTTACTCAAATTCATGGTATTGTAGCCATCTGTGTTAGTCAGTTTTCCATTGCGGGGACACAATACCTGGGGAAAGTCAACTTATAAGGGAAAAGATTTATTTTTGGCTCAGGGTTTTAGAGGTCTTAGTCCACAGTCACCTGGATCACCATTGTTTCTAGGCCTGTGGTGAGGCAGAGCATCATGATGGAAAGTGGGTGGTGGAGTGAAGCTGCTCACCTCCTGGCAGCCTAGAAGCAGAGGAAGACAGAGACAGAGACAAAGAGGAAAGAACTGGGGACAAAATATGCCCTTCAGGGACAAGCCTCCAGTGACCTATTTCCTCCAACTAGGCCCTACCTCCTAAAATTTCCACTACCTCCCAATAGCCCATTAAGCTATGAATGCATCAAGGGATTGATCCATCGATGAGGTCAGAGCCCTCATGAGTCAATCATCTCCCAAAAGTCCTACCCCTGAACATGGTTGCATGGGGTAACATGAGATTTCAGGGTACATTTAGGATCCAAACCATAACACCATCCCATCCTACATCAGGATAGAATCACAGGCTTTTAGGAATGATTTGTTTTATAGCCCTTTTGTCCAATGGGTGGGAGAAACAGACTGTGTGCCTGCCTGACTTGAAGGATTTGCAGTCCCAACACAGCTCTGCAAGTCAACAACTCCAAAGGGCATTCAGGCTCTGTTAAGGTTTGGATATGAGGTGTCCCTCAAAATCTCCTGCGTTAAAGCAGGAATGATGGGGGGGGGATGATGAGATTATGAGAGATGTCATCCTAGTGTGAATGGACTGACTGGGGGGTAACTGTAGGCAGGTAGGGCACGGCAGAAGGACCCGGGTCACTGGGAGTGTGCCTTGGAAGTTCATCTGCCCTGGGGCCCCTTCTCTCTCTCTCACTCTGCTTTCTGGCTGCCATGAATGGAACAGCTCCCATATCCTTCCTCCATGATGATGTGCCTTACCTTGGGCCCAGAGCAATTGAATCAGTTCGCCATGGACTGAACCTCGGAAATCATGAACCAAAGTAAACTTTTGCTCCTCTAAATTTATCTGTTGGGCATTTTGATGACAGTGATGCAAAGCACACCAAAACGGGCTTCAAGTCAAAATTACCTCCATCACATTCCTCAGACATATCACCCAAAATATAGGCACTGCTCCCAAGTTCCTTTCGCCTCTCCTGAGTGCTATTCAAGTTCAGTAATTGAAACCGTGTTCCCTGCCTCCAGAATCTTTTTATACAAGGCACAAGACTTGTAATAAAGGTTGCTTCTACATTGATGGTAGCATCGAAATTGGCACAACTGCTCTAAATGATAATCTGGGACTATATATTATCATAAAATTCTAAAAATGAGCACAGCTGAGGTCACACCTCATTTCCAACAATTTATTCTGTGGTGATTAAGTTGTTCCCAATGACTTTGTGGCAGCAGCCTTTACAATATGAAAAATCTGAATCAATCTGAAGGTCCATCAACGAGACATTGTTTCAATTAATAATTATACATTCACGCACAATGCCAAGATCTATACCACCAAGAGTGCCATGAAGGCCTTTTGCACTAACAGGTAAAATGCACACCAAACAGTAGGAGTAAAGTGATCCACAAAACAATATACACTCTCATAAAGTTAACATCATATACATGGACAGAGAGCATGTTCACAAATTCATTCATTCATTCACCAAATACATATGGAGCACGTCTATCTGTTCCAGGAACTGGAAAGACAGCTGTGAGCAAAACATCCCCAATTCCCACCCATAGAATTTACAATCTAGAAGGGTGGGGGAAGGCAATAAATGTCAGAGGTAAGCACTGTGAACCAAAATAAGGTAGCATTAGGAATTAGAGTGTGGAGGGGGAAACCATTTTAAGCAATGTGGTCATGGAAGACCTCAAGGAAGCACAGGTTGCTAGCCCCTGACATTGACACCCAGTTAAAGGCTGAAAGGTTAAGAGCCTGGCAGGCATGTCAAGGCAGAGCAAGAAGGCTCAGTGGCTGAAGGGGATGGAGATGTTGCAGGACTGGTGGGTGGGCTACCAGGGGGCAGGACTTTTGGAAATCCTTAGAAGGTTTTAAGCAGAAGAGAGGCAGAATACTCTGGCTGCTATGCAGGAAATAATCCGTAGGGGGCGAAAGAGCAGAAGCAGAAAGACCCATTCAAAGTCCTTTGCTGTGTTTGAGATGCTTATTGCTTGAATAGGATGGTAGTATTGGAGTTAGTAAGTAGTTAAATTATGGATTTATGCTAAAGGTAGAATTAACAGACTTTTCTGAATCATTGGATTTAAGAGGTGATGTGTAGAAAAGAGTGACATTTTTTGCCTAAAAAACTCAAGAAAAGTGATAATGACCCTTACTTGATTAGAAAATACTGAGGGAGGAATCCACAGAAGGGCACGTCAAAAGAACATACACCATATGTGAAAATGACCATAGTTAACATTCATGTAAATTGCTTGTTTGCTCTGGGGCCAGGCACCACTGAAACTGTTTTATATTTATATTCATTCATTGGATTATAATAATAATTCTGAGATACATTACTATTATTGCATATGGGATTATGGTTTACATTTAGGCTTATCTAATATTCTAATTATTTTTTACAATGAACACGAATACCTTTCATAATAAAAGGACATTCAGTGTGTGTGTGTGTGTGTGTGTGTGTGCGAGTGCGTGCTCACACACAAGCACGAATAATGATTTCAGTGAGAAAAAAAAAATGACGCATCCATATGTTTTAGTACCTAGTTAGTCCCTGGTGATTGCTCAACTTAGTGTTAGTCAAGGTGACACTTTCACAAATGGTCTTTTAGTACAGCAGATTTTCAACTTTAATTTCCTGCCAGACCAGATAAGTTCTCATGCAAAACTCAATCTCATGGACATGGTAAGAACAATGCCTAGTTCTCTGTACCTTAGTTGTAATTAACCTAGCCCCCCTCCCCCCACACACTTTAAGAAATATTGGAATGCAAATGAAAGAGAAATAAATATTAAGGGAATAAACTTGAATCTTGTTTAATGTTTATAGGAAATAGTACTAGTAGGTTACTTTTTAACTATTATAACTAAAACTTCTTAGCATATTATTTGTAACATCCCAAACAGATGGAGACTCACCAGAGGGTCCCTTACCCAGATAAGAGTCTCTGGTTTAGAAAGTCATGTGAATGAGATTGCTGGGTGGCACTGATTTTTTTTTTTAATTTCAATATTTCCAAAGTGAAAAAATCTCATTAAAATTTTGTTTTTTGCTCTTCAGTTACTACTATTTACCAAATGTGGTCATTTTGTCCAACAATTTCTATCTATGTGAATGTACTCAATGGAGAGGGAGGAAGATTGTGGCTCCTTGCAATGGATGAGTTGGGGGGAACATTTGGGGCAGGGGCCTCTGCTAGTTGCCATAGTAACACTCTCTTGACTGAAAAATTGTGCAACTCTTCCTGCACTGTGGATGACTGATTTGCATGAAATTCTGGCTGTACTCTATAGGAATCTGATACTTTCAGGGTACATAAGTGGAAGGTGAACCAATTATATCCAATTTACAATGAAAATTAGATTGAGACCTCAACTCATTATACTCCATTAAATGCTTAGCAAATAGGCTGATGATAAGATTACACCAAAGGCAGTCCCATTCAATCACTATAACTCCCAAAATAAGTATCTATTTTTATTTTCTCTTGTGAATGTAGAAAGAAATCCCATCATTACATGGACCTTATTAAATGGAATTGGATATGCCTTGGATCAAATTGAATCTTCGGAATCATGCACGTTGTAAATGGAAAAGAATGAGAGTTTACATAGTCCAACCCTGTCATTTAATAGATGAGGGAAAGGATAATTAGAGAAATTGAACAATCTGCCTAGGACCACACAGAAAATCAGGACCAAAATCCAGCTGCCCTTAGCCTGAGTACAATGCTCCTTCCACCCACTATATTATGCCACTTGCCAAGGCCACTGCTGATGGTCTCAGTTGGTCACACCATGGTCTGAGGAGAGGACTCAGAAAGCATCTCCATCAATTGTACCATACACCTCGTGTGCCCCACAGCAGCAGAGCAGGGTTGTCCAAGGTAGGAGGAAACCCACGTGGGCAGCAAAGCCAATGAAATTGTGCCAGAGACTGGGACTCATGCCAGCATTTGATTGTGAAAGGACTAAAGAGAGAAGAGAAAAGAAGATGAGAAATCAAAAGAATGTTCTTAGATGTGTAGAAACAAGAAGTCAGAGCATTTAAAAATTAAGCCTTTACCTTATAAAAGCTACCTCCATGAACTACTATCAGAGAAATCTCACCCTCCTGATGAATGCTGACTTGCCTTCAGAACAAGATGAAATTCAGGGCACAATTTGCTTGACTGACACCTTCTCTTGTGGCTCAGCTACATGCCTTTAGCAGACCAGCTAGTAATAAAATCCTAGCTAGAACTACACTCAATTGCCAAAAAAGCTCATGATAAGAATAGTTTTGGAAATTCAAGGTTGGCGTTCATAGAGCTCTGCAGTAACCATGAGCAGTATATTATTACCTTTGAGAGTATATTTAGATGTGGAAATAGAATCTGTACTTGAAGCCAACTGTGTAGAATAGCATTTCCCTGGCTGTAACAATTTGTTACAAGCTAGTAACCAATATGAGATTTTATATACACTTTAGGGTATTATGAAGGTTGAGTTTACCAGACAAAATGCTCGACTTGCTGTTCTGATGTGACAATTCCCAAGTAGCCACCTTTGAAAAGCCTTCCTTACAGCAATGACAAGTGAGATGCCATGTCAGTTACACTGCTGGCTTTGGAGCTCAACGAACAACAGCAGGTCTGTCCTGGGGTAGCATTTTGGATTCTCGCCGGCAGTTTAAGTTCCTAATTAGCCAGTTTAAGTTCCTCAATCATACTGATTGAGTGGAGTCTACAAAAAATGTTAATATGCCACATGCAAATCAATCCACAGAGCAAAACTGCCTCTCTGTCTTAACTGGTCATCTTTGAGGGAACCAGTCTGGTGGGGATGGGGATTCATCCTGATAGTACCAGCTGTGCCACATGGGACAGATTCTTCGTGTCTCATTCTCTGTTTTCTCATCTGTAAGATAAAGCAGGTGATGAGGAGAGGCTCTGTAGCCATTTTAGGCTCTGACATTCCAAGACTTGGCTTTGGAAGAAAATAGGTATATAAAGGAATCAAAATGAGAAGAAAAAATATATATATGTACATATATACATATATATTTATATATTTCTTATAGTTGAAGAAAGATACTCAGCCCTGAGACTATGACAAGACACTCTTTTTTTTTTTTTAAGGGGGAAAGTAATCAGGGATTGAAGGCACTTAACCAAGGGCATTTAACCACTGAGCCACATCCCCAGCCCTTTTTTTAACATTTTATTTAGAAAACAGGGTCTTGCTAAGTTGCTTAGGGTCTCGCTAAATTGCTGAGACTGGCTTTGAACTCGTGATCCCCCTTCCTCAGCTTCCTGAACCACTGGAATTAGAGGTGTGTGCCACCGTGCCCAGTGACAAGACAGGTGAGGGAAGTTCTTTACTCAGGATAAAGCAGGTGCCAGCCTGGTTAGAGCAAAGAGTGATAACGTGGATGTTGGTTTGAGGCTCTGCAGTTCTTTACAGAAGCAATAACGTTTAAATATGCATGTCTGGGCTCTCTTTCCCATGGTGAGTACTGAGAATTTGAACATATTCACCAAGAGCTGGCTTGCCTTCACAAAATGCACTCAGATTAGGTTTAATCCCAGGACATGTCCCTTAGTCAACATCATCCTCAGCGGGAGCCAGAGAGTATGAGTTGGCCAGATACAGTTTTCGTTAGTGTAACTGAATTCTTCGTATCTGCTTGTTCTGGTCCAGACCTTTTCCTGGTTTGGAATCGTGATACTTTATAATTTCTGAAGCTCTGCTCACTGTCTACAGAGTCAACAGCCTTCATGGTTCTTAAACCAACAGACCTGCCCATCTGAGGGTACCAGGTATGGCATGGGAGACTTCTGAGCTTCAAATTTCCATAGAAACCTCCAGAAAATACTGTCTAGAGAGGAGGGAATGGCAAGAATAAAACAGTTTGCAAAAGCTACATCACATCCTTAGTACTGGATTTATGTGAGAACTTGATAGCAAAATAAAATTATGCCATATTTTTATCAGGGAAACCATGTCATACCATCATTCTAAGTGTGTAGATTTGACTTGTTTGCGGCAATCCCAATCTATAAAAATCTGGCAATGTTAAGTTTATAAATTCCAGAGGAGTTACTTCATAAAATGGTTATTAAATTTCCCATGAATAGAGGGGTAAGATTAATTCAGATCTCTGCACCTAAGACCCCAAAAGAAGAATCTTAATCATTTACAGAAGGATCCAATGATATGGGCCAAGCACAATTTTAAAAGTGCTTTTACCAATATTTATTCACTAATCCTCAGAACAATCCTATGGAGTGGGTTTTATTAGTGTCTCTCTGAGACAATGACAGATTCAGGGTTTTTCCAAAGTCTCTCACTAGTTTAATAAAGGGACTGTGGCACCATACCCATAAGTTCCTAACCTTACTGTACTTTTATTTCAAAATTGTACATGTATTTAGTACATGTACAGATGATTCTTTTTTTTGCTTTTTGTTTTAATGTTATATTTTAAGTTGTTTATCTTACCTCAGGATCACAGCCAGGTCTTTGAGCACTGCCTCTAATGGATTTTGAAGTAGATGCATACATTTGTCATGAATCTCTCATGACATGAAATGACAGAAGCCCAATCAGGAAAAGAAATGACTTATTGGAGACATAAAACTAAGATATAAGGGGTAGAGTTGGCCTCAAGATCCCTATGGACTCAATAAATATCATCAAAGTACACATTTACTATCCTTATTTATTAGCTTTGACATCCTTGGTCTATTGACAACATTCTCTTCTGTTCTTTTGGCAAAGATGAGCTTTCTCTGTGTATGTACATTATAAAAATTTGTGTGTGTGTGTGTGTGTGAGAGAGAGAGAGAGAGAGAGAGAGAGAGAGAGAGAGAGAGAGAGAGAGAGAGAGAGAGAATTTGATTGTGCAGGACCAAGGACCATGGCTATGACAATTCCTGGCTTACCTGATTCCAGTTTAGCATCCCTTGATGCAAGAGACAACTTTTGTTCCAGTATCCATATATGTGATCCCTGCAAATGCTTCTGATAGGCCTATTTCTAGGTCAATCATGTGAAAAAAGAACTGATTGGTGGTCTCAGTGAGGTACTATGATTGGTTGATCCTTAGAGGCACTGTGATTGGTAGTCCAAGAAGAATGCTATGGATCACAGCCTATCACACCCTATCCACAGAACTCCCAAAGGAGGAGCAGTTTCCCAAGGAAAATGAGATGCTTCTTATGTTCAAGAGGAGACAGGATGCTCAGAGTTGTGACTGCAAGTCGTCCCCAATATCTGCTCACCCTTCTTCCATAGTAAACTGGATACACCAATCTATTTATCTTGAAGCTAGAGTACGCCTCAATTCTGGCTGGTGAATGGTAAGATGAAAGAGCTTCTGTGTTTTGTGAAAAGACAATAGGAATTCCCTTTGACAATTTTTTTCTTTATTTCTCCTTTATTTCTGTTAGCTAGAATGGAGACATGATGGCTGGAGCTAGAACAACCATGTTAGATGGTGAGGTAATGTGGGATGAAAAGCTTGCTTGATAGAGAAACAATAAAGAACTTACTTAGTCCCCCAGGATTCATGAGCAGAATGACCAGCTGCACCGTCTATCTTCAGACTCCTACTAGAAAGGAACTCCTATCTTGCTTAAGCTGCTGATATCTTGACCCTCTATTACTTACAGCCAATCACAAATAGCAATTGAGTCTATAAAGTAATGTTTAAGCCTTCCAGGACATATGAAACCTAGAATGAAAAATGGAACTAATGAGGAATTAAGGGGTGCTGTCTTGGTTATAGTATGGAGCCAGATACCACGCTGGGCACCCAGTTCAGACTATCTCATTTACTCCCTAGCATCAACTCTCTAAATTCTCTAAAATTATGCTCATTTTACAGCTGAGTGAATAAAAAAAATCAGATAGAGATTGAACATCCCTAATCCAAAAATCCAAAACCCAGTGCTCAAAAAGTTTCAGAGCTTGGAGCATCTTGAATTTCAGATGTTGAAGGATACTCAACTGGTTAAGTCTATACAACTATTACAAAATCTCAGAACCCTGAAATCCAAACCACTTCTGATTCCAAGCATTTTGGGTAAGAACTACTCAGCATACACATGAAGTTCTTTTCCTTGGGTCATGTTAGCTGGAATTGAGGGAGAAATAATGTGAGCCCATGTGAGGCAGTCTCCCAAGTCTTTCATCTCTACCCACAGCTCCGCTCTTTGCTCTGCAGAGTAAGGCTTCACTGTATGTGAACATAGCATGTGAAAACAAAACACCAAAGCAACATTTTGCCCAAGGATTCTGTAAAGATGTTGCCTAAATACTAAACTTGGTAATTAATTGAAAACCTTGTTCAAATTTTGAAGTTAATTTACAGCCAACTTTAGAACATTCTTTAAGAAGCTGCCATCAAGTTTCTCCTTCGTTTGGGGATGTTTGTGATACATTCCCACTTCCCCTGGGCCAGGGAAGAGGACAGTTTTACCTTCCAAAGTAGCCCAACAGATAAACTCTAGGAGGAAAGTTCTCAACCCTAACTTCAGAGCCTAATGGCAGCACAATCAGGCCCAGATATTTTTGCTGCATATTTGCTTCCTTATACGACCCAACTCCACTCCAAAAGTCCTCCCGCCCTGCAGAAATCTTATAGGAGTTCAATGCCAGCACTTGGTCAACCACTATTATGGAGCTGGCAGATTCTTGGCTCTCCCAAGCTTTTTTCTTTCATTCTTTCTTTTTTTTTCTTCCTTCCTTTCTTTCCTTTTTTTCTTCCAAATGAATAAGTAGATCTAGTTAGGTTTATTATAGGAACAAATGTCCTCCTGGAAAGCTAATTCTTTTGAATGGCTGAAATGAAAAATAATACCCCCTCCCCACCCTTCAGAGTTTACTCAGATTTAAGCAGATGAAAATACAAGGATTCCTAAACCTGAGGCTTTATTTGAGATGTAGACTATAAACTGCCTTTCCCAGCCATTGTGACAGGCAAAGAATGCACAGGTTTCTCAAGTGACCACTGTAGGTCCCGTTTAGACCTCTTTTATGCATCTTCCCACCAGGAATAGAATTTCATAGATGTGGCACTTATTCAATGATTATTTGATATTTTATGTGTTTGGTGCACATTTAGAAATATTTTTTAAATTGGGTTTTTAACAGAAAGAGAAAAAATGGTCCTTCCCACTTTCAACGTCTGGACTGCCCATTGAAAAGTAGTCCTTACATTTAGGAGGGCGTGAATGATTATAGGACAATGCACGGAAATGTGATAATCATTAAGGCCACAAACAGCATGTAAGGTTAGTGAGGGACCCGTTGTAGTGAGTCTGGCATTGGTCTTTGGAGTTAGTGATAGTCATATAGAATAACTTCCTTAGCAAGGCAATCACCCCATTTTGGCCTTTTCTGCAAGTGAAAGGGGAACCATCAAGAATAACCCTGACTGTGGATGTGCACTTAAGGTGACAAAGAACAGATGTGCCTCAGTAATCACGCTGGACAAAGCAAGTCCTCAGGAAGAAGATCTGCTCTGTGGGAGTTGCTATGGTCAGTGCGCAGTAGTCTCTAAAGGTCTCTGTTAAGCTGAGTATTTTCTCAAATGTTAATCCATTTAGGATATAGATTACTTTTAAAAAATACATCTATAAGAGAAGAAAATATCTATTTATGCATAAGACCATCAGCATCTCCTTGGTTCTAAAGATGTGTTCTATTTATCTTCATAGGTCACCTTTGCATACATTTCCTAGGTCTGTAACAAATTACCACAATTTTGAAGGCTTAGAACAACAGAAATCTATTATTCTCTCCCTATTCTCTCTTCCTCCAGAAGTCTGAACTTAAAGTGTCAGCAGGGTTGGTTCCTTCTGGAAGCTCTGAGAAGACTCCCCTGCCTGCCTCTCTCCAAGATTCTGGTGGCTGCCCACAATTCTTGTTTTTTTTTTTTTTTTTTCCTTGGCTTGTAAACATACACACAGCTCCAACTTCTGCCTCCTTCTGCACATATGGGCTTCCCCTCTGGGTCTCTCTGTGCCTTCTCTTCATTCTCATAAGGAAACCTATCAATTGATCCAGAATTATTTTATTTCAAAATCATCCTAACCATAGTAACCACTATAAAGCCATAGCCACAATTCTAGGTGCACATACTTTTGGGGGGCCCGCTCTTCAATCCTCATTAGCAATAATGGTATCAGTCTATTGGCAATTCTGAAGTTCATTATCTAGCCTTCATTTCTAATCTCTCTCCTTTTCGCTTTCCTCTGTCTGCTTTCTACTTCCTTTCTCCTATACAACACACAAAACACAGTTTGCAACTTGAATACACTTACTCCACTACAGTATTTGAAATACCAGAGCACTGTATAGACACAAAAATACTGTCACAGACTCTCTGAATTTAACTGTTTTTAATTTCATTGAAATATACACAACCTAGAACCAAACTTAAAGTTCTTAAGCATAAATTTCTATGCAATTAGAGAGCAATAACAATTTGTTTTAGTCAGTTTTTTTTTCCACTATGATCAAAGGATCTGACCAGAACAATTTTAAAGAGTGAAAAGTTTATTCGAGGTTCATGGATTCAGAGGTCTCAGTCCCTAGATGACTGACTACATTGCTCTGGGCCTGAGATAAGGCAGAACATCAAGCAGAAGGGCTTAGAGGAAGAAAGCACTCAAGTTATGGCCACCAGGAATCAAGAAGAGACTGCTTTGTTCACCAGGATAAAACATATACCCAAAGACATGTCCCCAATGGCCTACCTCCTCCAGCTGCACCACCCCAGTAGCCTACAGTTATCACTCAGTTAATCCATTCAAATAGATTAAATTCCAATGGAAAGAACCAGGTAATATTAATATGACCAAATCAATCACTATTCATAACATGACTGTATGGTACTCGCAGCTTCTAGGCAGCATTTTTTGAATCCAGCATATCTTTGCCTCGGTTTACCAGGGGCTCACCCAATTCTGCTGACTTTTTCCTGTATTCCAATAACTGCAAACATCTCCTCCATATAGTGAACTCTAACATCATTTGGCATATTCACATCATTTACATGTTAAACCCACTTTCTTCTTCATTAACCCTTGACAGTTCAACAGTACATTGTCCTGCCACACCATCCTGTTTTCTGGAAAATCAACTCAACATGCCCATTTATCAAACAATTAAGAAACCAAAATCTTGCTCTGTGAAAGTTCCTTTTGATTGCAAAATTTGCTGCAAATGAGAAATTTTGTCTTTTGAACTGGTAAAATAATTTGGCGTGCACACTCTGATTTTTTTTAACATCTTAGCATATGGCCTTATCTGGGTTCCCTATATTTCTATAACTTTAACTCCAGACCTATATTAGGATAGAAAACACTTGTTCTGACCCAATATTTCATGAATGAGTCCCCCTTTTTTTTCTTTCTAGGACTTAGTTTAAGAAATTGGATATGTGAGACATATTTTTCAGATTCTAATGTAGCATTTTAATACTTCAGCTGAGCTGTTACCTGAAAAACATGAACATCCTGAACATCCCAGGACCAGCACAACTCAATCTTCTGAGAGAAATTCTCAGGGCATTCACTACAGCCAAGGCACTAGAGCTAACCATTGTTACCTTAAAGAGTTTTCTAAATAATTACTTTAAAATCTTTTAGGACAATTTTTGTTCTTTGGGAACTTCCAGCGCTTAGACTTGTGGATAAACAGTCATCTACTAACAGCCATGGGTGAGGAATGGTTGCTGTGATTTTGACACTGAGAAGCTAACCTAATGGCAGACAGATGTGCTTACCAGCATATTAAAAGTTAAATGCTGCCATTATGGCAGTGACACAATGCCAGCAATCAGCCACAAACGCAAAGAAAACACAGCACCTAAATGACACGTAGGGTTCAGTTATAATGTGGTTATCTAGATGCACAAAAAGAAAAGGCAGTATTTTCAAATATTTAGGAAGAATTTGTTAGTCTCTGCCTGGGAAACAGATCTACAACATGTCTCACACTTTCTTTGTCTATTCCTGGTGCCCCAGTCAAACCTTTGCTCCCATCCATCCCAACCCATCCACTAAGCAGTAGCCTGAGTGATTGCCCTCTGTTCAACCAACATTTTTTCAAGACCTACTGTGTGCCAGACGCTATATAAAGTTCTAGGACTATCAGAGACTGATACATGATTTCTGTTCACAAGGAACTCACAAGCTTGTATTGTCAAGAGAGCCCTCTTCTTCACTAACCCATGATTCACTTTCTTCCTTTCTTTGAAGTATTCTTAAAATTTTGCTTTCCTTATAGTCTTCCCAGACTCATCCCTTTGGATCCCATTCCTAATAAAACCTTAACTGACCTGACCATGAAGCAGACTTCAAAATCTCCAAGTTTATATGTAAATTCATATTTTTATGTGTATAGATATATATGCATGCACATATTTTTCTCAGAGTATTTGCTGTCTCTTTGTTTCAGATAGTGAGCTCCTCAAAAATCAAGATTCTGGGTCACAGATTCATTCTTCAAATTAATATTTGTTAGTACCCATCACTAATTCCTAGAAGGCAAACATCTTTTCCTGTTCTTTGTGAACAAAAGCAAGCTCTTGCCTACTCAGTTCAAACTGAAAATTAACCCAAGTCAGTTTCAAAGGCAGAAGTCTTTGCTCCTGGAGCCCATAGCATTTGAGACAAGTACAAATGGGACTTGGACCAGAGTATGGAATTTTAAAAGCCAGCCAGTCTAGAAAGCTAGACTGTTCCCTAAACTCTAGATGCTGGACAAGGGCTAGCTCTGTAGAGCCTCCAGCTCTCCTGGATTCTGTACTGAGGACTCAAGGCACAGTGATGTCAGCTCCCTGTAAGTTTGGTCAACCTTGCCTTGGACACTGAACCTAAGTGACACCTTCACTACCTCTGCTTGGTTCCTTCAGTTTTGTTCTATTCTGTTCACATTGTATCATCTAGTAGGAAAAGTAGGCCAAATTTTAAATAAAGAATGCCCAGGGTGATTCAAAGGAATGATAATACCCACAACATACAGAAGACAAAGATGTTTCCAGGCACGGTGGCACACACCTGTAATCCCAGCAACTCTGGAGACTGAATCCAGAAGATCACAAGTTCAAGGCCCAGCCTCAGCAACACAGTGAGGCCCTAAGCAACTTAGCAAGATCTTGTCCCAACATAAAAATGAAAAGGGATGGGGATGTGGCTCAGTGTTTAAGCGCCCCTTGGGTTTGTTTCCTGCTCAAAAAAAAAAAAAAAAGAAGAAGAAGAAGAAGAAGAAGAAGAAGGCAAAAAAGTTAATACCACATGAATTGCCTAACAAGTTAATGCATAAAATAATGTCTGAACTTCTAGCAAGGGAATTTGCAATGTCAGAAAAAAAAAAAAAAGCCAACAAGATATCAATGCGCTCACTTTAATGTATTACAGTTGACAAAGATTCCAAGATTCTAGCCACCAAACAGAAGCCTTGCACACATGTGCCCACACATGCACACAGAATACCAACAAACACTCTTCTAAGATCTCTCCATATAATTCATTTAATCCTCAGAACAGTCTTATGAAGTGGGTATTTTTTATTACCTCTTTTGTGATTGGCTTGGAGATATGTCACCAGGATCCCACTTCAAGGAAGGACACACTTCTTAGCTGCTGGAGAGTGTGGTCAGCAGGCAGCATCCAGTCCCTTCAGGGTCAGCCTCAGCTAAGTCACATCCCCAGCTCACCGTGGGAGTTTTCCAAATATTATTATTTCAATTATCTCATTTTGGATGAAGAAGTAAAAATTATTCTCAGCTGCTTTGTCCAGGAACATGCTCTTCCCCCTGCATCAGGGGAGGAAAGGCCTGGCCACTGCATCTTGATCTGGGATGATGCTGGTGGACAATATTCTCCCCATGGCTCCCCACTGGCTTGGTCTCTAACTTGTCAGGCCTGCATCGTTGCTTGGAATTCTCCTTCTGCCAGTGTCCTGCCTCTTTCTTCCTTTTGTGGATGCTTATCTGTAACCTACACCCCGCACATGGAACTCTGTCTTATCTGCTTCTGCAGAGCCCAACTTGGAACATGCATTTTACAGATAAAGGAATTGAAGAATGGCCTTGGAAAACCAGTATCAGGAGCCAGATTTTTATCAGATGGTTTGGCTCTAGAATCTATACTTTTTAGACATTTTGCTATTCCACTTTGCAGTGGTTTCTTCCTTTTCACAACTTCAGTTAATCTTCAAATCCTTCAGCTTCAGGGCTGTGTGCAGAGACTAAGGAGAGCTCTACTGACCCTTCCATTATTTGTATCCAAGTTATTCTACTCAGATGATTATCAAACAGCTTGTGGGTTTTCTTTTAAGAGCCATGTCAATCACACAGTATCAATAAGGAACATATATAAATAAAGTTAATGACAAGATGTCTGAGGGAGTTTTCTTTTTTTGTTTTTCATTTGTTTCTTTGTGCAGTATTGGGAATTGAATCCAGGGCCACTGCATGCCAGGCAAGTGCTCTACCACTGAGCTGCATCCCCAGCCCACCGAGGGAGTTTTCTAAATATTATTATTTCAATTATCTTGTTTTGGATGAAGAAGAAATAAAAATTATTTTCAATATATTTTAGGTCCAGGTCCTAGTTGTGTTTATGTGTGACAATTACATTGACTTGGAAGGAGATAAAGCAAATTGACCACACACCAAAATATGTTTTCAATCATTAGTGTTACTAAATATACTCCTCAGAATAAGTTGCAGCAAGTTGAGACAATAGTAGTTAGACTCCCAACTCCACCTCCTCTCAAAATAAGCCAATGAGAGGTAAGATACTACTTCCAATATGGCAGCCTTCCAATATGGAAGAAAGACCAGTGAGAAGCTGAGCCCATTAAAAATTACAGGAGCAAAGGAGAACACTCCATATATGGCAACAGAGACCTCTTGGGTAAGAGATGCAGCAGATAGCACATCGCACGGAGTGTGCAGATCAAGCAATGAGACTAACCTCAGGTCAATCTACCTTCCCTCAGAGAAACGGACCAACCAATAAAGGGACAGCAAACACCAAGTGACATCACCCAAGTTTTGGTGATTTAAAAATTATTAATATCCTAATCTACTGCCTGAGACATCCATTATAAAAGAAAACACCCAAACCATGAGAACACTGAGGTTTGGGACCAAGAAGAGACCAAGGGTGTGTCTTAGGATGGGAGGGTGGTAGGGAGAAGTTCCTTCTACAGCCACAGAACCCAGGTACCCATGAGCATGTCTGCTGTCTCTCTTTCTCTCTCTCTCTCTCTCTCTCTCTCTCTCTCTCTCTCTCTCTCTCTCTGTATCTATCTTTCTTTCTTCCATTTTTTCTTTTCAGGGGTCTTGTTGGAAATGTCCCACATGATCATATCCTGTGGAAATACTGTGAGAATACTTCACAGTGTTCTGATACCCAGACTTCTTGAAGAAGAGAAGATAACCTGCAACAGCTATAAAACCAACTACTAACCCGATTAGAAAACCAAGGAAAAGTCAGAACTAATATTTTCAAAGATCACTCAGTAAAGCAGTAACTGCTCTTCTCAACCCTCATGCAGCTTTCTGTTTGTCTCCATTTTCCTCACTCGTGTGTGTGTGTGTGTGTGTGTGTGTGTGCGTGTTCACTCTTCTGAGAGTCTTTGAGGATACTTGGATGGAATTCAGTGAAGGAGTAGAAAATGAAAACTATCTTATTATCTCCATATAGTGATCTTTCTAATATTATCATTGGAAAAACTCTGGAGAAAGAAGAAAAAGACAGTATTCTGGAAAGATCTGGTAGTCATTTTTGTAGTGGTTTTAAAGGGTTTTATCTTCAGAAACAAAATGATTTCTTGCCTTTCAATAGATGAATGGATGAAGAAAATATGATGTAAATACACATGGAGTATTACTCAGCCATGAGAAGAATGACTTTATGACATTTGCTAGCAAATGGAAAGATTGGAGATATCATGCCTAGTGAATAAGCCAGTCCCCACAAACCAATGGTCTAATGTTTTCTTTAGTAGGTGGAAGCTAACCCATAATAAGCGGGGAGGCAAGGGTGACAGGAAGAATAGAAGTACAGGAGATTAGACAATCAGGACTATGGGGAAAGGAGGGGGGATAGCAAAGGAAAGACAGTGGAATGAATCTGACATTGTTTTTTCTCTGTACATATATAAAAATAATACAGTGAATCCCACCACCATGTACATCCATAAGAATGAGACCCTAACTAGAATAAGGTATATTCCATGCTTGTATAATTATATCAAAATGGATTCTGCTGTCATATATAACTAAAAAGAACCAATAAAAAATGATTCTGTGAACTTTCATGGATCTTCTGAGGCTAAGATAAAGGTAGAAAATGCCCCTTCCAGGTGACTCTCACTAAATAAGCCACTGGGATCATGACAGTCAGATACCCTCAGAGGCTAGATAATGCCTCCTCCTCTTCTGTATGGTATTGCCTTAACTGCATAAAGAACAAAATCATGTCATTTGCAAAAAAACAGATGGAACTGAATATCGTCATGTTGCAGAGAAGCCAGACTCGGAAAGATAAGTGTTGCATGTTTTCTCTCCCATGTGGAATCTAGCAGATGACAAAGAGAAGACATGAAAGTAGAAGAGAGACTACTAGAGAAGAGGAAGAGGTAGAGGGGAGAGGCAGGTGCATAATGGGAAAGTGGAAATGATCACTGTTGTATGCATGTTTAAAAATGTCGCAATGAAGCCCATTATTCCATATAATTAATAAGCACTAACAGAAATGGATCTGTATTACACCAGCTATGCTGTCTGTGTACATGGTCTCTTTTTATCTTTCATGTGGTTGCAAAGGCCACCCGTAGATTTTCACCCGACTCTGCCCTTCTGTCCCACTGCCTGGAATTCTGTCCTCTCCACTTGTCTAGCTCATCCCTTCAAAGCCTGCCTCACATCTGGTCTCCTCCACGAAGCTTTGCCCAATTCTCCTGACCTGGAGTAAGTTCCCTCGAAGCCCCACAAGCCTTCCACACTATAGTACTAATTTGATACCTTGTCGTATTGGTTTCTCTTCATTTGCATGTCTTGCTAACATGAAGTCTTCATTTGCATGTCTTGCTAACATGAAGTCTTCATTTGCATGTCTTGCTAACATGAAGTCTTCACTTGTACAGAAGCCAGAGTTTCTCATGGGGATTCTTTTTTATTTTATTTTTAGAAACTGAAGAAATATAGTCACATCGCTCAGACTCAACAACTTACAAAATATTGCTTACAGAGTCCTGCCACCATCCTTTACCTCTTCTCCTTCTCTTGGACCACAAATCTCTACTCCAGTGAGGTTAGTGTGCCTTTTACAAATGTGTATTTTTATGTAATCATTATATAATGTTTTATATATGAACATTTAAATTTCATCTGGGGGCCTCATATTCTGCTATGGTTCTGAATCATGTTTTTTCCATTCACGGTGATTTTTCCACTGTTAATTAATTTCATCCCTGCTGCATATACTTGACAACCAGAAATGTTATGGATGATGATGGTGATGATGATGATGTCAAAAAAAGAAAAACACAAAGCAAGGAGGAACTAGAAAGTGACTTGTAAGATTTTCATGTCCATAAGGGCTGAGGGCTAAATATATATTTATATATCCCAGGTACTCAATTTGTTAACTGTGTAATCTGGTGCTAGTTACTTGACTGATCTGTGCATGCGTTTTCTCAGCTAAAAAATGAAGGATCATATCAGTAACCAGTTCACGGTGAGGAGTAAATTAGTTAATGCATTTGAGTTCTTAGAGCAATGCCTGGCATGTAGTAAGTTCAAAACCTTATTCTATTTAATAGTAATCATCCTTAATATTTTATGATACACCAAAGACTTTAGCTGGAGAAGTTTGAGCGTTGCAGATTTTGAATTTGGGAAAGCAGAAATGAAAAAGTTCACTGTTAAATTTATTACATTATCCATAATAATTAATTTTATCATTAGTATTTTCCCAAAAAGCCTGACTCTTAAAGCCTAGGCTTTTTGCTCTTTGTCTAGTGACTATCAGGCCTGTAGGCAATCAGCTGTCAATCATTTTACCTCTAAACCTAACTCCACAGAACAGAGTATTTCTCAGAGAAATCTGAAAAGTGAATTTATTGACTGCAGTTTCTCAACCCCTTACAGAATTCTTAGTTGGTAAAGAGAAATCCCCTCTAAAACCACTGTGACAAAGTTATTTTAAAGCTTCAGTAGTTTTTCTTTCTTTAAGCCACGTTTAAAAAAAAAAAAAGTAAAGTTACCCTTACACTCTCTCTATTTATTTATTTTGGCCTCGGTGGACTAGACCACAGCTAAAACTTTATGGACCTCATAAAACTCCCAACATTCTCAGACACGGGTCGTGGTGTTTGCACACTGGGCAGAAAACAAAGGTGCTTTATGAGGGTGGACATAGTCAGAGATAAATGAACTGAAGTCCGTCCCACTGTGGCCAACCTGTGAGGCAGGCAAGGAAGGCCTGTGCTGTGTCCCTCACTGTCCATCCTTCCTCTCCTCTGTCCTCCTTTCCTGGCAGTGTTCCCATGCTGCCCCTCGATTACCAGGAACTCCCACCATAACACTGCCCAAGGCCCATCCTGCCCTGAATGAGCTATGTCTAGAACTTTCCATGCTATCTCCACACACTGCCTTCAAAAACTATCTGCCCAACATTTCCTTCACTCACCGCATGGTTTTCTTGGTTAATCTGATAAAGTATATGACTGTGTTATCTCTGTGCCACGGAGGGAAGTCCCTTCAGCAAACACCTTCCAGAGCCAATATGGCAGTCCAATGCAGAGGTTCTACCATTGCGGAGCTTGTGGAACTCTCGAAATTCAATTACATCACTGGTTGCCTCTTTTAACCACATATAGGACTGGCCTCCAAAGCTAGTAGAGTGTACCACACTGTGTTTTACTGTGGCTGTGAACAGTTGATTAGACATCACAATTTCATCTTGCATCCTATGTACTTTAGAATTTTTCTATACACCTGTGTCTCATTGATCCTTACAACACACCTTGTTAAGTAAGACACAACTTTTCCAATTATTTCCTTTTCCCTATACTGAACAAATTATCTTACCATAGGATGACATGATGTTAATTACTTAATAGACTATGTCAGCTAAAAAATACAAACTTCCTTAGATGACTATATGTGGAAAAGAAATAAATAATTATTTTCAGTGCCTTGTATGATTTTAGCATTTTAAGTAAGAATCACTGTTCATGAAAGAAAATATAAATCTTTGGAATGTCAGTGAATATGGCCATTCCATCTTTTAAGATCCGAAAACTCAGTGGGAATATATTATAAGATTAATTATGCTGAGAGCAAATAAACACTGCTGTCAATCTTCAGATAAGATTAAGGTTAGATATTTTTTTTCCTCCAAAAATATTTCATCTATGCACTTTCTATCACACATGATGTTTTTAAAAACTGCTTTTAACATTAACATCTTGCCATACTTCCTGTCCCTATATTTTCTCCCCTTGCTCCCTATGTCTGCACAAGTTTTCAATTTATATTATATTTCCAGCAGATGTTATATCTTTTCATCTTTGCTTTCTCTCTCATTAATAATGACGTGTTATACGTTTTACTGTTTTGAGACAAAATAACTTAAATAATGATGTTCAGAAATCCTAAATTACTGCTGTGTGTGTGTGTGTGTGTGTGTGTGTATGAGAGAGAGAGACAGACAGACAGACAGACACAGAGACAGGTAGAGACACACAGGGAGAGAGAACACACACATACCATGTCTGGGAACAGGAGAATTACAGAGAAGAAAGTTTGTGTTACACAAATGCCAAGAGAGACTGAGACTATCTTCCACTAGTTCCTAAAAAGGCAATAGAGCTGAGCATTTCAAAACACAAAGCTTCTACCGCAGAGCATTTTCAATATTCAAAACCATATTGCTCTCTCTGTATATGGATGTTTATATTTTCTGAAGTATTCCCTAATGCTCAGTATAAACATTGGCTCACAATTCCAATGAACAACTCTCTGGGGATGTTTAAGTTTGTAAAAATCTGCATTTAGCTCTATTAACACAAGTCCAATTACCATTCTTTCTAACAGGCTAGTAGCTCTGGAGCAAAACTGTGACTTCATCAAAATTCTCTCTTTTTTCTCCCTTCTGAGTTGAAAACTTTCATCCAAATTATCAGTGCTCTCCAGCTCTCTCTCTCTTCCTTCCTTTTTTCAAAATGGTTAGAAATTCAGTTACTAACACCCTTTTTAGGTTAAAGTCTATGATATCTCTCTGGGGTAATTTAGGATTTTAAATATCCCTAAAATATTCAATAATTTTGGTTTCTACTCCAGAAGTCCTGGGCAATCTATAATCAAGTAGGGGAGTTTAGGGAGAAAGGAAAAAGGACTTTCCCTGGGCTCCTGAGATCACCTGGTTGCTGGTTCATTTCGCAGCAAGACTGACCTTGTTAACTATAAAACAAATAGCAAAAAGCACTAAACGACAGCAGAATCTCCATGGCACTTTAAGGCTATAAAAGTCTCTGAGCCTGTGAAATCCGCACATAGGGTAATTCTTTGCTTTTTGCTTCTCTTGACCAGTGAAGCCATTTTCGCACATCCTGGGGGAATTTATCCTGAGTTTCTTGCTTTTGACTAAATCATCTTTATGGTCTCTAGCAATTATGGAATTCTGGGGTTGTACTTATCCTAGTACAACCTGGGTTTAGCTCAGCAACAAGAGTGGATAACCAAGAAATACTAATGTTTGAATGAATGTCCTGATTTGGGATGGACGCTGGGACTTGCAGATCCAGGAGACAACAGGAGAATAATTAATGCAAATACCTGAAAGAGCATTTCTGAGATGGAAGCCATTGCATGGCCAGTTGCTGACATGAGACTCTTTGGGATGGAGAGTCAGCTTCAATCAATACACATTCCTTAGAAACTGCACTGAAGGAATGAATCTCCTCACCAAAGCACTGAGCAAGGAATATACGGATAAAACAAGGAAATAGAGGAAGAAAAACAAACATCAGGAAATGCTGTATTAAGATTTGATATTTTTCTGTTCTACACAGGAAGGTTCCAATTAACCACCTACTCAGGTTTCTAGAACTTCAACTGGAATTCCCTAAGTACCTTGAAAGTTCACATTAAGGATCTGCAATTCACCCACATCCTTTACGATTACATCTGTGATGGTTAATTTTAGGCCTCAATTTGACTTAATTAGGAATCCCTGGGAAGCTGGTAAAACATTATTTGGAGGTGTGTCTGTGAGGGTGTTTCCAGAGGAGATAAGGCAGGGAAGATCCAATTTCAATGTGGACAGGCACCAGAGGCTCAGAGAGAACAAAACCAGTGGAAAGGCAAATGTGTCTACCTATCTCTGTGAGTATGTTAGTCAGCTTTTCATCACTGTGACCAAAATACCTGGCAAGAACAACTTAAAGGACAAAAAAAGTATTTTGTGCTCACAGTTTCAAAGGTTCAGTTCAAGGTCAGCTGACTCCATTGCTCTGTGCCCAAGGTAAGGCAGAACATCTTGGCAGAAGGGCATGGTGGAGGACAGTTGCTCAGCTCATGGTGGCCAGGAAGCAAAGACACACACGCACACACACACACACACACACACAGGGGTGGGGGGAGAGCCAGAGGGGAGGCAGGGACAAAATATAATTCCCAAGGGTACACCCCCAGTGACCCACTTCCTGCAGCCACAGTCTGTCTGCCAACATTTACTACCCAGCAGCCCATTCAAATTATTAATCCACCAAATGGATTAATCCACTGATGAAGTTTCAGTTCTCGTTATCTAATCACTTTATCTCTGAATATCCCTGCATTGCCTTACACAGAGGTTTCCCTCTCTGCATCCCCACCCCCAGAGGACACCCCTTATCCAAAGCATAACAGGAGGTTAGAATAAACTCTTGCTTTTCTATCTTGAACTCCAGGCTTCCCAGCCTTTGGATGCCAGGACTGTATCAGCACCCTTCCCCTTGCCCCTGGTTCTGAGTCCTTCCGACTTGAGTCACAGAACTGACATTGTGGGATTTTTTCAGCTTCCATGTTCATATGGGCCAATTCCCAATTCCCTTAATAAATCCCATCTCTCGTGTGTATTATGTGGGGTGTGTGTGTGTGTGTGTGTGTGTGGTTGGTTGGTTCTGTGTCTCTGTAGACCCTGGTTAATATAGCCTCTTCACTCTGAGGTCAACATTTCTCTTTAATAGATTAAATGAAACTTTGCCTCCCCGAATACCTCCTACGTAGCTTGGTTAGCAGCAAGCAAAGTCTTGCATTCCACAGTGAGATCTGAGTCTTAAAATAGAAGAGTTACCCACTTCCCTCCTGCCAATAAAAGTAAATGGTTGATATTAGATTCTTTCCTGATATTCCAGATTGAGCAAGAAGGAAAGGACCTAAGGACCAAGAGTTAGCAAAAGAAATATGAAAAGGAGGCTGAAACCAATGAGAAATCAAGAGACCTGGGGCACAAGGAAGGTGGCCTGCTTATCCCTGAGTCAGCCAGGACCCCTCAACATCCAAGCATTCTTCTTCCCTGAAGTTTCAGGAAGTGACAGTCACAAGCCACAGCCAGGGGACAGATAAGAATGAGCAAAAGCTTTGTCCTTCATTACTATTTCAAGACCCCTTCCAAGATTGTCCTCAGCCATATTTGACTCCCATCTGCTTCTACATATCTATGATAAGAAGGTGGAAAAACTGAAATCACAAGAATTCTCAAAGCAAACCAGAATCCTCCCCACCTGATCCCCCAGAGGATCTAAATTCCTCTCTCATTGGCTCCACTTTGAGGCATGCCCAGCCGGAAAGGTCAACACTTCAAGGATTTGGAAAAAGAAATACTTCCTAGGGCTCAGTACCACCTCAACAGACCCACACCCCATTAATATCAATGATATGGCCACACTACAAGACTTCCCTGCCCCTCCTAATCTTTCATGTGCCCACAAATAAAGAAACAAATGAAAGATCAATGATCACTCTTAAAGCAGAGAGGAAAATGGTTTTTCAAAAGGAGTTTGATGGTTGGCTTGATTTGAGAAAAACTGTTCTTGATTAGTTTATCTTGAAATTCTTAAATTTAAATTGACCATTAATGGGTTGGGTGTAGAAGACAGCTTTATTTACTTATATGTTGTAACCAATTTACTTGACTAAATTACAAATTAATACACTTTACCAAAAAAATTCAAAAACTTAATAACAGCATTTTCCCCTTGAGATGTATGTCCTTGTGTACATGAAAGCATCTTGCTAATCCTATTTGGATCATCATTTATATGTCAATATTATTAATGGGATATTTAAATTTTGTTTTCAAATACTTTAAAGCATTAAGACTCTGTCTCCAACCAAACACATATTAACAGAGCCATGGTAATGAAACAGAATTTATAAAATTTCAAACTGATAGAGAAACAAGTTATATTTGATGTCTAATTGTGCAATTATATATAAATAAAATCCTGAGACAACAGTCTTTGATTTCTGCAGAAACATTATCATCTTTTAATACTGATTTTACTTTCTTTTCTCAGGTTGAAAACTCCTTGTTTACACCCTTCAATTTTTCTGTGAATTCTGTGAAAATACATATTCTCCAAACTTTCTCCCATCTCTCACTCCTCAACATAATTTTTTCCAAATAAACAATACTACCTGAAATGTTTTCCATGAAAAAGTAGATCATATATTAAATAGATGGGGCAGGTTGGAGGCAGATTTCATGAATGGCTTCTGTGCCATAGGTGTCTCCTTGAGATCAGATATTTTCCTCCCCCAATTTCTCTGGTGATGAAAATTTCTCCATTTACACTCTCATAAAGCACACAGAACTATGGTATTGATATCATGCTTTACAAAACTAGTTTAACATGCTATGAGTTGTATGTTCTGTTTCTGTCAATTTGAGCATTTTCTCTGGGAGATTGACATTCGGTAGGCACATTGGGAAGACCACCTAATTCTCTTATGTCTCTACACCATCGTCCTCACTGCTATAGTTACAAAATTTTTCCATTCTCAGGGACACAGCCACATCAATGTTTATAGCAGCACAATTCACAATAGCTAAACTGTGGAACCAACCTAGATGCCCTTCAGCAGATGAATGGATTAAAAAATGTGGCATATATACACAATGGAATATTATTCAGCAATAAAAGAGAATAAAATCATGGCATTTGCAGGTAAATGGATGCAGTTGGAGAAGATAATGCTAAGTGAAGTTACCCAATCCCCAAAAAACAAACGGCGAATGTTTTCTCTGGTATAAGGTGACTGACTCATAGTGGGATAGGGAGAGGGAGCATGGGAGGATTAGATGAACTCTAAATAGGGCAGAGGGGTGGGAGGGGAAGGGAGGGGGCATGGGGTTAGCATTGATGGTGGAATTTGATGGACATCATTATCCAAAGTACATGTATGAAGACACGAATTGGTGTGAACATACTTTATATACAGAGATGAAAAATTGTGTTCTATATGTTTAATAAGAATCGTGATGCATTCTGCTGTCATGTATTTAAAAAATAAAAGCAATTAAAATTTTTTTTTCATTCTTCTAGCACACATTCTATTTCCCATCTTCAATTACAAGTACATTCACCTTGATCATTTCCTGGATTGGTAGCCCAATTGGCACACAGAACAGAGGAGAAAAGATTGGGGAGAAAATAAACAGAGCCTCAGGACCTGTTAGCCTAGGTGCATGCATACAATTAGAATACCAAAAAGAGAAGAAGCAAGAAAAATGAGAAGATAACTATTTGAATAATGACACACCAAACATCTTCCAAACTTGATGAAAGATATAATTTACAGATTCCAGGAGCTCTGTGCATATCAAGAAAGATAACCACACAAAGCACATCTGAGTCAGACTCAGAAGTCAGAAGCCAAACATGAACAGTAAAGCTGGAAAAGCACAACAGACAAATGACACATTATATACCAGTGGCATTCAATAGTCAGCCAACTTCTCATCAGAAACTATGAAGAGAAGGAGAGAACAGAACAATATTTTTCAAAAGTAGTAGGGGATGATACAGAATTCCATATCCTACAAAAATATCCTTTTTTTTTTTTTTTGGTACCAGCCACATCCCCAGCCCTTTTTATATTTTATTTAGAGACAGGGTCTCGCTGAGTTGCTTAGGGCCTTGCTAAGTTGCTGAGGCTGGCTTTGAACTCACAATCCTTCTGCCCCAGCCTCCCAAGCTACTGGGAATATCCTTCAATAATGAAATAAATACGACAAAAGTTAAAAGGAAATCAAGAGAATTTTTCACCAGAAAACTATAAACTATAAGGAATTCTTTAAAAATTTCTTCAGGATAGGTGAAAATGATATCAAATAAAAAATTAAATGCTCAAGAAGGAATAAAGAGCAACAGAAATGATACAGGAAAATATTATGATAGGCATCCATGCCAAGATATGATAATGATATCTATGTAAGCTTGTATCAAATCAAACTTCCCATCAAAAAATAAAGCAAACCAACAAACTTAAGAAACAGAAGGGTATGCTAGACATTAGGTTCCACATTTGCCTTCAAACATCTGCTCCTTCTGAAGTAAAGATCAAAAGACTGAGAAGCTGAACAGAATTTTCAGCTAAGAGGACAAAATTGGAAATCAAGTTCGTATTAGGTTGGATGTTGTCTGCCATGTCAGTCTACTTACGATTTACCCTTGTTCTTACACTCTTCCTCCATAGTTGGGTTTTGAACTAGTGTCCTAGGACTTCCATAAAAAAATTTAAAAGAAATAAAAATAAAACACAAAAAACCTGCCAAGACAATGGCTTAAAGCTACAAAAATTTATTCTTCACAGTTCAAGAGGTTGGAAGTCCAAAATCAAGGTGGTGTCAAGGTGGCCCTCCTCTGAAGGTCAAAGGCAGGATCCTTCTTGGCCTCTTCCTAGGACTTGGTGACTGCAGAAATCCTTGATATTCCTCAGCTCTGGGCTGCATCTCTTGGATCTCTGTCTCATAGCCTCTTCTCTGCAGGTCTGTATCTACATGTCTCTCCTGCTCTGCTTATAAGAACATCAATCATATTAGATTTAGGATATACCCTACCCCACCATGACCTCGTCTTAATTAATTACATCTGTGAAGACACTATTTCTAAGTAACTAAGTATTTTTACATTCTGAGGTTCCAGGTAGACATGACTTTTTTTGTGGGAGGCGGGTAAACAGGGATTGAACTCAGGGGCACTTGATCACTGAGCCACATCCCCATCCCTATTTTGTATTTTATTTAGAGACAAGGTCTCAGTTGCTTAGCACTTCACCATTGCTCAGGCTGGCTTTGAACTCGGGATCATATTGCCTCAGCTTCCTGAGCCACTGGTATTACAGGCATGCAACAAAGCCCAACTATGGAGGAAGAGTCTAGGAAGAAGACTTAAATTGTAAATAAACTGACATGGCAGACTGAAACCCAGTTCCAAATCAACTCAACACTGAATTGAATTAAGATGTTTCCTGTCACCTGAATGACTGTCAAAAGCACAAATAAGCCCCTTCTGAAGAATCACATGACATTATGTCTGTAATTTCTATATACCTTGCCTATAATTCACTTAAAAATAATCCAATGTGCTGCAAAACAAATTCTCGAGGCCCAGCTTTGTTCATGAGGGCTTCTACACAGTCTCTGCACCTCCAAAATGCCTTCAGAGATCTTCTTGCCGGACCATAACAAGGAGTCATATTTTGCTTTTTTTTTTTTTTCCCTAAAAATTGATATGTCTGGCCTCCCAGGCAAGGGCTGAAACTTTAATCTCCACCTCCCTTAGCAAAAACCGCCCTGTTCTGTGGAGAGTGGTGACTTGGATCATGGTCTTTGACTGCCTTGGAGCTGTGGCTGCACTTTGCCCTAGGAACTTTCTGTGCAAAGGTGCAGGATGGAATTGCCAGGGGGCTGTGGAAATGCCCTGCCTGAGGAAAGTTCTGTGCAAAGGCTCGGAACCATAATAGTATTGAACTTGAGTTCAGGCATCCACCAGCTGCTGGGGATAGAGAGTTCTGAGCATAAGAAGTTAACCACAATATATTTTTGTTGTTGTTGTTGTTGTTATTCATTTTAGTTATACATGACAGTAGAATAATGTATTTTGACATATCACACATGCATGGAGTATAACTTCTTATTCTTGTGGTTGGACATGATATGGAGTTGCATGGTTGTGTATTCATATATGAACATAGGAAAGTTATGTCTGATTCATTCTACTGTCTTTTCCTTTCCCATCTCCCTTTCTTCTCCCCCATCACCCAGCTCCATCCAATCTGGTGAACCTCCACCCCTCACCCTCCCTCCACCCCCATCTGTTGTGAGTCAGCATCCTCATATCAGAGAAAACATTTGACCTTTGGTTTTGGGGGATTGGCTTATTTCACTTTGCACAATATTCTCCAGTTCCATCCATTTACCAGCAAATGCCATAATTTCATTCTTACTTATGGCTGAGTAATATTCCATTGCATATATATACCACATTTTCTTTATCCATTCATCTGTTGAAGGAAGGGCTCCTAGATTTGTTCCATAGCTTAGTTTTGTGAATTGAGCTACTGTGAACATTGATGACTGCAGTATGCTGATTTTAAGTCCTTTGGATATATACCGAGGAGTGGGATAACTGGGCCAAATGGTAGTTCCATTCCAAGTTTCTTGAGGAAACTCCATACTGCTTTCCGGAGTTAACCACGATATGTGTATAAGCACTGCAAACTTCAAGCCTGCCTGCTTTCCAGAAACTTGCCCACAAATAATCTTTTGATGATTAAACCTATGTAATAAACATGCTGAGCTAGCTCTGGGTCACTGTTCCTCCATCAGAGGTCAGGGTCCCACCTGGGCCCAGCTTTCTCTTTATAAATGTTTGTGTGTCTTTCTTAATCCCCGTTGCACCTCGCTGGTCTCTAGGGTTCAGCCATGCAGGTCGCATCACTGTTCATGTCCTCGCTGTAGGAGTAAAACCACTCATTCTGAAAGAACAGTGTGCTGGACATCTCTGAAAACCTCTAGCTCTTCGAAACTTCAAGCGTCCAGTCATCTCCATCTTTGACAGCATTTATAAGAGATCTGAAATTTTCTTATTCCTTTTATTTCTTACTTTTGACTAAATGTATTTTGAGTTTGTTTATTGTTGTTATTGATGCTGTTTATTTATTGTATTGTTAGTATATTTCCTAGGAGAAAAGAGATGAGTTGTGGCACTGCCATACCATGTTCTTACAGAAACTAAAACTCACAAAACACAAAATTTTATATTGAGTATAATCTCCTTTAATACAAATACAGCCATCCCTCTGTACTCATAGGGGACTGGTTCCCACACTACAGATGCCAAAATCTGGGGATGCTCAAGTCCATCAGGTAAAACAGTGTAGTATTTACATATAACCTACACACATCCTCTTACAGACTTTCAATCATCTCTTGATTACTTTTAATACCTAATACAATGTAATGCAGTATAAATAATTGTTTTGTTTAGAGGATAATGACAAGAAAAAGTTTGTACATGTTTAATACAGACATAATTTAAAAATATATTCTTGATCCATGGTTGGCTGAATTCGCAAATGTAGAACTCATGGATAAGGAAAGCCAACCGTACATGTCATGTTTTATATTTACAAAACTAAAATGGTGTCAGTACTAAATTACTATATATAAATAAAAGTCAAACTTTAAGTATAAAAATGTATTAGTAGGAAAGTACATGCTCAGCACAGTCGAGAGCACAGAGGATATGTTGAGAGTCCCTTCATGAAGGATCTCGGACTTTGGTTAAGGAAAGATGAGAGAAGTAAAAAATCATTTTAGTAAAAGGAAAATGTGGAAATGTCCCAAACCTTGACGTGTTACAGGATCTTAGAGCAGAAGCTAGCCACATTCATTTAGAATGATGAGGAAGAATCTGCTTTGGGAAGGTCCACGTCGATTTTGACCAAAAAAGATGGCCAAAGAAGAGGGATGGGAAGAAAGACTCCAGTGACGGAGTCTAAGGCACTGAGATAAGAGAGCCTGGGATGTGTTTGGCAATTGCACAGTTTGATCTAAGAGTGGGGCTAATGCAGGGAGATGAAAGATGGATGCTGTGGCCTCTTGTGAGTTCAGGCTAAGCAGTCCAAACCTAAGTAATGGAATCCTTGGTCCTCTGGGGAGCAGAAATAAACACTGGGGCTGCCCTTTGGGAACATGAATCTAGCCATGGTGAACAACAAGATTGTTAAGGACGGTGTCACTGAAAACATAAGGGGGGAACAGTCACACAATAAAGACCTATTTTCTAAACATCTATTTTGTTCCAGGTTCTGTGCTGAGTACTGAGTCTCATGTGGTAAATGAAACAAACATAATCTCACTTGCTACATAATGGAAAAGAGACAAATAATTGAAAGTGTAATATTAAGATATTATATTTCTGCTGTATTAGAAAATTAAAAATCATGTAGAGGACAAAGTTAGCAATCAGAGAAAGGCATCCCTGTAGGGTCATTTAAGCTGAGATACGAAGATGAAAAGGAGTTAGTTCTACAAAGCATGAAAGAAGAGAGTTCAGGCACAGGAGTCAGTGTGGAAAATCCTTCAAGAGGAAGGAGCCCAGCTCAGCCAAAGGAAGTGCTGGGAAACTGAGACCATATTTACTGATGGGGTGGGGATGTGTAGGCCAGACTAAGGATTAAGAGAATAGTGCTTAAGAAACCACCTGGACTGAACAGAATGGCAGAAGTACAGGAAGCCCAGTGGACATAGGAATGATCAGAGAACAAGGGTGTCATTTTGGATTCTTCAGGAAGCGGATGTCATGATGGATTCAGACACACAATGGAATCAGAAATACAAGAGCCTGAGATGGTGTTGCTTCTCCAAGTGACAAGAGAGAAGCAGCCTAGAGCAAGGCAGCCTGGGGAAGCAGTCCCATGTCAGGCACAAAGGGTCAGCTCTGGTGCTCTTCTGAGCCCTCCATTGCCTGGGGGAAGCCATGGAGAGCAGAGACCCACATAACCCTGCTGAGGTTTCTGGCAGTGCATCAATGGAGGCTGCCAGCTACCACGCTCCTGCAGTAAGTTCTCACTGGATGGGACAACTGAGCAGGGGCCCTTCATGGCTCATGATTTACCCATCACGTTTGGTAAATATAAATAATCTATTTGGGGGAGCTATAAAACTGGGTTTAAATAAAATATCAAATAACAGAACATAGAAGGTGAAGAGGGAATTTGGGTTTAAGCACTTTATGATTTTCAGGAGGGAATAGAGACCACGATTAAGGTTAGGCGGCACAGACTGCGCACATTAAAAATCTTAAGGGTAATCATTGCAAAGAATTTAAGATGCGCACATACCTTCTGTAATCTGTAAAAGGGGCTGAGAAATAGAGAAAACCTGAGCACTCTAACCAATGGAAGAAAGAGGGGTAAAAAAAATCAAAGGGAAAGAAATGTACAGTTCAGAGAAGTTAGATAAAGGAGAGAAAATACAAGCAAAAATTATCTCCTGGTCTTTCATAGTAAAGCAGGCAACAGCATCTAAAATTGATGGCATAGCAAACAAGAGATTTAAGTCTATTGTATAATATAAAATTATTATATATTATATTATTATAACAATAGAAATTTGGAGGATAAAAACAGGGAGAGTATAAGCATACTAATTCTTCTTTTATAGCAATAAATTAATAGATGCAACCTAAAAATAGCAAATCAATTAACAGACATATAAACATGTTAGTGTGTTGAGGGTTAAATTAAGAAATTAAAGGCATAAATGGTTAAAAGTAATTGAATCTGAGGACCTAGTGAGGATAGGGGAATGAAGGTAAGCTTTTGTGTTTATTTTTTGTACTTCTATGTTTTAAAATGTTCTGCCAAGTGAACACATTACTTTAATAATAAAATAATAAGGATCTTGGAATGGATGAGATCACCCAGAAAGTGGGGTGAGGGAGCTGGGCATGAAGCCCCAAGGCACTCCAGCGTTAGAGACTGGCTGGGCAGAAGAGGAAGGAGCAACAAAGAAGACCAAGAGGTGTGGCCATGGGGCAAAGAAGAACCAAGTCAGGGGGGCCCTGGCCACCAAGGGAAGCTGCTTCAAAAGGGAGAGCATGACCTTCAACAGAGTGTTAAATCGTGTTCAGAGAGGGGCTGAGGTTGGCACGGAACGGTGGCTTTGTGTTTTAACAGCCCAGAAGTCCTCAGTTACCTTGAGAAAGCAATTTCAGTAGAGTGAGATATTGGGAGAGTGAATGGGACTTGAGCAAATCAAAATGAAGTGAGAAAAAAGAGAGCCGGGGGGCAGGCGGGGGAAAGATACTTGGCAAGAAACTAAAAAAGATTTTGTAACAATGTATGAGGTTCAAAGAAAGGAGAATTCTCAGATGGCTCCATCTATGAATCAGTGGTACGTCAGCAAAATCCAAAAAGCCAAGGAGTATGGAAGATGAATTTCAGTCCCCCTTGTCAATCCACTGTGTCCAATTTCTGTGTATAAATCCATTCTCTGATTAGCTCTTTGACTCATAGAATCCATAGCCCAAATGCACAGGCAGCCTCAGCACAAGTGTCTCAGAAACTACTAGAAGATTGGTTTCATTGTAAATGCATTAAAAATGGTCTCCTTTGCAAATTCTCAAATTGCTTAGAGAAGGACTAACATTGGAGCGCTTCAGGCTGTAGCATCAGCCCTGAGTACAAAATGTTTGTTAAAAGGTACTGGATTCCCAGCTCTCCTCCTGGCAGAATCATTCTCACTCAGAGCCCGTGGCTCCTCCTGGAGCTCCAAGACTCGAGACGTTTTCAAAAGGAAGATTTAGAAACCTGCTTTGAATTACAGCACAGCTAGGCAATATTTTCTTAGCCAGTGAGGCTTTTCTCTTTATTTTGCTTTGGAACACATTGGAAGAGAAAGACTTGGGAACATTGGAAGGGAAGAAGATCTCTCAAGTTCACATCTCCAAGTTTAATAACTTGAATATAGTCTGGTAAGTCACCTTCAATAACTTCTATTCATTTTGATTGCGATTTTCATTTTCCGTAAAGCCACTTTCCAGATTTTAAGCTCTTCGTAATAGCACCATCCTCAGAACAATGAGTTTGGATTTTGTTATTATCAGTAAGCCTTCATCGCCTTCAGTTTCCAACATCCCTAAATTGGAATCAATCTGAAAATGTACGCATCTCTCTGCTGGATTCTGCGTGTCAACATACACATTTTCCACACGCTCCGCCATGGTATGCTTAAAATCTAGCGCTATTTTTGTTATCCAGGGAAAGAGGATCTTTATCCTGGTGTGACAATGACATTGAAACTTGGGGTAGTTGGTTATGACTTGCAAAGGAAACACAAAGAGCTCTTCTTTGTCTCTTCCCCCAACTCTGCTCTGACATTCCCCCAGGGAATCCTTGGTTTTGCTGACCACCACGACATCAGTTCATCAGTGTCACAATTATTTTTCTTATTTGTCTTCTATTGTTTCTTCCTGTGTGATATGGATAATCATCTAGGTGAAAACATGGGCCTTACAGAGCCAAGAGTACCAAATGGTCCATCAGAACCTATGCTTATGAACTCCAATAAACACAGATCCTCACGTATCTCATCAATTTAATCTCACCAACACAGCTGGTGGCTGTATGTCTAAGATTCTTCATCAATTCATTTTTTTTATTTCTGATTTACTTATTTTTTCCTTTTAATATTTGTGTGTGTGCACACACCCACATATCTTTTTAACTTGGTGAAATTTCTTTTCATTCAGGCAGATTTACATTGCATCCTCTAAATCTGAGATATTTTGCTTCATGAACTAGAACTTTCTGCTTTTTAGGAGATATAGAAAGAAAGCTATCTACTTTTTCCTGGCACTTTATATATATTACCATATTTAGAAGTCCACATGATAGCTATTATTATTTCTATTACATGGATGGAGAGAATGAAAATAATAGAAGTTAAATAATTTGCTCAAAATATTACAAAACTTGTGGTGGTGATACAGGGATAGGAATAGAGAACTACCGAAGCCAACAATATTTCCACTCCCCGACTGCTTCATCACAGACTGGGTTGCACTGAGAATTCATGAAAAAAAGCAAACCTAAAAAGTACTAAAAATCATCATTGAAGAGAATCCAACATAATATTCATAACAAAGATAATCAGGATCTTTCCATATTCTTTCCCCAAATATAGTCAAATACAACTGTCTCAATCCCTTAAGGATTGAATAAGAGTTCATGTGAATCAGTAGACTTGCCACACAATTAAATTATGTAGAGAGGTACTCTTGTATAAATTCACTGGAGTTGGACTTCCAAGACCTCAGTAAAGCATCTCCATTTAATAGCTATGTGAATTTGCAAAAGTTATATATTTGGAGTTTTCTTAGTTGTAAAATTGTGTTTGGAAGAGAAGAGGAAAGCTCTCCATATAGACTATTAATCTCTCTACTGACAAATTGAGGCCATGTGACTTACTAGAGCCCATGAAAATATGAAATCATATGCCTTGGTCAAGGCAGGTATGAGCCAGTGCCTCTCCTCTATCTCTTCGTTGCCTGAAGCAACCGTAGAGGCCACACATTTCAGATGTTCCATTGTATAGAACAGGGTGGCTCAATTGCCTTCATATTTTTCCTCAGTGAGAAAGGACATCTGTGTTGTATGAAGTCACTGAGATTTCATGGTTTACCTGTTGTGGCAGCTAAAGTTAATTAACCCAAATAGCACAGGAGGGTCATAACTTCCGCCATGCTGGCTTACATTATTATAAGACTCAAAATAAATATCTGCTAACCTTAGCCTTATATGGATTTAAGGATTACTTTAATGCATATTTTTAAAGAAGTCTGATTTAATTACTGTTTTTGTAGTGTAAAGATTGTGCAAAAGTTGTTTGAATTATCTTAACAATTATTTGCAAAAGATAGATGTTTCTAGTCTGTTGAAAATACTCTTTTAGGGGCTGGGGTTGTGGCTCAGTGGTAGAGTGCTTGCCTAGCATGCACAAGGTACCGGGTTGGGTTTGATCCTCAGCACCACATAAGTGTAAAATAAAGATATTGTGTCCACTTAAAGCTAAAAAATAAACATTAAAAAAAATAAAATACTATTTTATGTTTTCTTTACCTTGTATTATTCTCTTGTTCAGTAAACTTCCACAAAGAGTGCAAATGCAAGCTTTAACTCAATTCTAACTGAAATAATATGAATATCCATGTACTCTTTTCTTAATTAATGAAACTTCATTGGAGTTTATTCTCTAGAAAATTATTCTTTTTCCTGCTCATGTGAACAATGTCATACCCATTGGCATCCATGAGAGTAACAACCACAGGACAAATGACTCCCAGGCATGGGCAGGTGCCCAGCTTTCAATCCCACTCTCAGCCTTGTTTGAAACAAAGCCAATCCATTCACTGCACATCAAAAGAAGCAAGCACGGCAGGGCAAGTGAGTGGTGCCACACGTCCCCCTACTCTCTTCCTCATATGCCCATAAACTTGAATTTGGAGTTGAGACTAAGTCTGGAGTCAAAGACTGTCAGTCAGCTTTCCAATACAGGTCCAGTGCCCTTGGCCCTGTGGTGAGGTAGTGCATTGTGATGGGATCAGATGGTGGAGGGAACTTCTCAGCTCAAGGCAGCCAGGAAACAAAGAGAAGTGAACAGCCAGGGTCTTGATCCTCTCAAGGGATGCCTCCAATGACCTAAGTCCTTCCACTGGGTCCCCACTCTGAAACATTCCACCACCTCCCAATAGTGCCACAGGCTGGGGACAAGGCCTTTAACACATGGGCTTTTGGGGACACTTATCCAAGTCATAGTAGAGGGTCAAGGCATGATCATGATCTAAATTCACATACAAAGTTGATTATAAAATAAGCTTGTCTGGCCAGGCACGGTGGTGCACGCCTGTAATCCCAGTTGTTCAGGAGGCTAAGGCAGGAGGATGGCGAGTTCAAAGCCAGTCTCAGCAACTTAGTGAGATCCTGTGTCTAAATAAAATATAAAAACAGGGCTGGGGATGTGGCTCAGTTTTTAAGTGCCCCAGTTTCAATCGTACCAAAAAATTAAAAACATAAAAAATAAAAATAAACTTGTCTGGATTGTGCACATGTGTTGGGAGGGAAGATAAAAACAGAGTGAAGACAAAATACACAAAAATGTATACCAAATATTACTTATGAAACTTCTCCTCTTAAAAGTTTTCTCAATTCTGAAGAGGTATGAGACATGATATTGCTCGTTTCCCATATTTCAATTATTGGACCATAAAAGTAGGCAGCTTTGGAGTGGATACACTTAGAAGACTATGCTGTTTGTATCACCTCTGTGAATATGGTTTGTCACACACACACACACACACACACACACACACACACACACACAAACTCATATAGAAGTATAATCCCCAAAGTCATATTCATGATATTAAGAGTTCGGAAACTTAATCCAACTGCAGCGTTCAAAGGTGGAGCATTTAAAAGGCAATTGCATTAGATTAGGACATTGCAGTTTACTCCCCATGACTGAATCCTAGTTGCTCTATAGACAGAGGGAGAGAACTAGAGGTAGAGCTCCATGGTAGACTACTTGATCAGTATGCACTGGTTTGATCCACAGCCCTGAGTACAGGCTGGGAAATTGTCTTCGGTTGTATGCAAATTGCATCCTCAGCAAGAACAGAGTTAAGGAAGGTAGAAAGGCAAAAGGTTATCTGGGAAACCATGTTTCAAAAGAATATTTGAATTGGCAATAAAAACATTCTCTCTTTCCAGCATATTTCACAATTAAAAAAAATCTATTATAAGCCTGCCAGAAGTTTAGATGAAGAAGGTCGAAAACATCAAGGATATTTTTTTTTCTGAATTATTGTGTGTATATAGTTTTTTTTCTGGAAAAATAAAGCAAACCATTAAAATTAAAAGGATTTTGAAATGTTGGCAGAAGAAACTCTTTATTGTCACAACAAAGAAAACCCAGCTGAGAAGTGCTTTATGAAGCAGGAGCTAAGGCAGTCAACGTGGATTTGCAAAAGTGGTTTGTTTGGTTTTGTTCTAAGTCACAAACCAGAGGCATTTCCTGGGGTCTTACCCAGCAGTGAGAGAAAGCTGGGTGCAGTGGTTAAAAGGTCATGTTCTCCAGGCATTTCCAAGCAGCCTAGAGAGAAAAAAGCACCAACAGGGAGATACCCATTGTAGCAACGTGGATCAGGGCTTATGTCTGAAGGATGACCATTGCCATTGTCCCAGGATGATCGCCTGTAGCCACAAGCATCTCATGTCTTTCCACAACCTCCTAAAGAAATCCTCAGCACACATTTTTCCCCCAGTGATCTTAGTTCTTAGTTCTCAATTCTCAAATCTTTTAGTTCTCAAAACATATAGCCAAGGAATTGAAATATTGTTCCAGAAATGTTGCAACATGTTGAATCTTTCTGGCCTCATTTTAACAGAAAATTCAGACATAGCATCAGCTTAACCTGGATGTTAAAAGTCACAACTCTCTTGGGGCCGGCTAAGCGGTCTGCTAGCTGACAAAGTGTGTACCTCTATGGAGCTGATATTGCCTGGACCTGGGGACCCCCTCCAGGTTTTTCTCTGTCTCCTTCAGATCCTTGTGTTAAAAGCCCAGCTTTGAACCTGAAATGAAGAGCCTAAAGAGTACCCAGACCCTCCCCTTATTAGTAGATCTGATGTCTTTGAATACACAAAACCACCCAAGCTCACCCAGTTCCAGTCCAATCGTGCCCTGAAGTACCAACAACCCTAAGAGACTGAGAGTGACATGTGGAGGCATCATTGACAGTAGTCCCTAACCCTCTGCTATCTTTTTACAGCCCAGTTATTGCCGTATATACAGCCACAAAGCAGGAAGGTGAGCAATTTTGTGAAGAAATATTATGTCAAAAGAGAGAAACAGTGAGTTGGAAGACAAATAAAAAACAGGCAAGGAGCTGGTGTGGGTGGCAACTTGATGAGACTTCTTGGGAAAGTGATTTGACGCACACATAATAATGTTGCTTGTAGAAACCCATTCTAAAATATTTAGTAAGGCCAGATGTAGTAGTACGTGTATATCATCCCAGCAACTCAGGAAGCTGAGGCAGGAGAGTTACAAATTCAGCCAGCCTCAGCAACATAGCGAGGCCCTAAGCAACTTAGCAAGAACCTGTCTTAAAACAAAAAAATATAAAAATAAAAAAATTACAACTGCAATGTAGCTCAGTGGTAAAATGCCCCTAGTTTCAATCACTGGTACCAAAAAAAAAAAATCATATTGGGGCAAAGATATATCTCGTAAGAGACAAAACCAAAAAAATATTCATGGGAGCACTGTTTATAAGAACTGAAAATTAGAATCTACTGAAATGCCCAAAAAGAGAGTATTCGCTAACTCATTGTATGTATGTACAGTAAAATAATGTAGTCTTTAAAAATTATACTGTAGAGAACTATTCAGAAGATGTGGAAATATGTTCACAATATATTGTCATATGAAAAGGCATCCCAAGATAGTATGCATAGTACAATCCAAATTTATACTACAAAATGGTAACTCTGAAGATCCTAAATTCTCTACAGTGACCAGGTATCAGTTTTGTAATCAGAAAAATAAAAATACTACTAGTTGTAATAACAATAATGTACCGACTACTACTGCATATGACCCCTTACCCGTCATTGCCCAGAAATGTTCCTTGGGTTACTATAGAGTAAAAAATGAGATGCAAAATAAACAGGGAAAGGGGCAAGTCCTTTAATATATGAGAAAAATGTGTTCATGTATCTCAGAAGCCTATGGAGGGTCCAAAGGGCTGTCTCAGCACATGTAAGCAGTTCAATGGACCAATGTTTGTTTTATCCAGGGTCAGTATTTTTCATCTTTCTGGTGTTTTACTGACTGAATAACCACCACAACACACTGGGAGTGATGACTTTATCAAGTCCACTGCTAAGTGACTTAACTTAAAATAAATTATCCATAATGTTGATGGACTTTGAGCACAGCTTGCTCAGAAAGAGCCATGCATCCACCAAATGGGAACTGCAAGGTTCTCTGAGAATGTGTCCTGATTTCCTTAAGCAAGCGAAAGGATGTTGCACAACTTCACAGACTAACTGCATGGTTCACTATGCAAGCACAGGATGAGGTGTTCCTGGTTCATTTGGAGCACCTCTGAGCCCCAAGGTTCTTGGCTGAAAGCTGTCTCCTCCTCAGCCTTAGTTTTTCTATCCCTAAAGTGGGATGAATGATTACTAGTCATCACCTTATTTTGCCACTGAAGAATCAGCGTCCCTGAGATCATGTCTGGACAAATGCTACTTGAAAGTCTATGAAAAGTAGGTGCTTTTTTGTGAATCAGAAAACTCTCTTTGCCTTCTGTTGTAGTTGATACAGTCGATCCTGCAAAGGAAATTTCTTGTCCAATATGCTATTAACTCATTGTACCGGGAGGTTCATCCTTTAAGTAATGGATATGAGTGTGTTTGTTCATATCTACTAAACGTTGTACTGAGTCTACTTATGAAGGAGACAATGAGGTAGCTTAATTTTATTTTTCCATATAGGGATAAAAGGTAGGGGGAAGCAGGCAATCTGATGATTCGGTATCAGATTCCCAAGATGTCCACAAATGAATAACTAGGACAAGAATTCGACCTTGTGGTTAAAGTAAACAATTATGTCTTTAAAATTTAAATATTTCAGTATTCCAAATGAAGAAAGTTAAATTAAAGAGGAAGGTGACTTCAATTTCCCACAGTCCTAACTAACAAAAGAAAAGCGGAATCTCCAGCTTAGAAAAATACAGGGACTTTAATCTTCATAATACAGAATAGGAAGGTCAAACAAATGAAGTTAGCCTTGTTAGCTAGAGATTTATTCTGAGCAAAATAAAATGTCTTGAGTGATCCATCTTTGAGATTATTTTAGAGCTGACACTTTTACCTGAACGGAATTTTCTAGAAGAGAGAAGAGAATTGTAACCCCAAACCGTGAAAGTTGATATTGGACATCCTGACAGGAAAGACCTTCAAAGACCAAAGGGTGCCCCTCTGTCCTGAGCACACAGCCAAGAGTCTCCCACAGCCTTGCCAGTAGATTCCATTCCAACAACTTTGCCAGAAGGAGGATATGCTTTCAGTTCTGTCAGTTTTGCTTGATGCAAGACTGCTTGGAATCAACAGCTTAAATGCTGTGATAGGGAACAGTTCATAATATTCAGGAACACGAGTGTCTATACAAACACACCCCTTTATGTCTGGCACCAGCTCATACTGTTCAGCCCCAGGGTGGTCCACCTGGATACATATGTATGCTTGGCTCCTTGATTGTCAAGTACAGAAGTAAATCCATACACATAGGATATAATTCAGTCTATAATTTTTTCTGCTTTGGTCACCTTGTAATCACGTTCGTTTTGTTTTAAAACAGCCGCACTATACTTTGGATTCCCCAGAGGCCCTTGTGTGAAAGGCTTAGTCACCACCTTGGTGCTATCGGAAGGTGGTGGAAACTCTAAGAGGTGGGCCTGGTGGGAGGCCTTCTGGTCATTGGAGCATGCCCTTGAAGAGGATGGGGAACCCCAGACTCTACTCTGTTTTTTTACATTCCAGTCACAAGATGAGCAGCTCATCGCCAGGTGCTCCCTGCTATGTGTGCTGCCTCATCACAGGTCCAAAAGCAATGCGGCCAACGGACCATGAACTGACACCTGCAAAACCATGAGCCAAAGTGAATCTTTTCTCCTTATAAGTTGATTATCTCTGTTATTTGTTATAGTGATAGGAAGCTGACTACCAGAAACACCACTGATAACTTCAAAATGCACTCATGTGCCACATAATGGCCGACAGGAGACTACATATATGACAGAAGTCCCATAGTTTTACAATGGGAGAGAAAAATCCTATCAGTGAATGTATTTGGGGTGGTGCTGATACAAATGCACCTACTGTAACTGCCAATCATGGGAAAGTATAGCATGTACAATTAGGCACAGTACATAGTACTTGATAATGGCAATAAGTTACTGTTACTGGTTTATGTACTTTCTATGCTATACTTTTTATTGTTAGGGTTTTTTTTTTTTTTACAATGGACTCCTTCTACTTATATTAAAAAGAGGTGACGATAACACATTGTACCACATTCTACTAGCAGCAGCCACATCTATCCATTGTTTATGCATCTCCTCATTTTATTGAGAGGCCATGACCAGTGATGTACCCAGACAATGGAGAATGTGTACCTTAGTTGTTGTGGCTTGGATATGAGGTTTCCCCAAAAAGCTTATGATTAGGTTGAGAGTTCTAACTTGATCCATGGATTAATCCATTTGCTGGATTAATAATTGGAAAGGACCACTGTCTACGTGATGACCGCAGGCAGGTTGGTATGGCTGGAGGATGCAGGCCAATGGAGACATGACTTGGGGGTTTATATTTTGCACCCGGGGCCTTGCTTTCTCTCTGCTTCCTGGCGGCCATAAGCTGAGCAGCCTTCCTCCATCCACCTCACCCTCTGGCCATGATGTCCTTCCTCACTTCAGGTGCATAGCAATGGAGCTGGCTGACCATGAACCTCTGAAACCATGAGCTAAAATGAACTCTTCCTCCTCAAAATTGTTCTTGCAGGTATTTTGGTCACAGCAACAAAAAGCTGACTAACATAATGGTATCTGCAAAATTTCTCAGAACGGATGCCCATCATTAAGCGCTGCATGGCTATACCTGACTATTTGCTTTCTACAAAACTAGTTCCACTAACCTTCCTTAAAACGTGACATTCAAATGTAACAGACAAAAATAACAGGATGTATACACAACAGACAAAAAAACCACAAGCGTGTGTTTTTTTGTGTAAGTGGGTGAGTGGGTATGAACACATGGGAGGGAGGGAAAGAGAGGAGATGCTACAGGGTGGAGAAATGCCCTCTGGACCAGCATCTCAGCAGAGGGCTTTCTCTGAAAGAGCTCACCTGGAGAATGTGGAAAGCAGTTCATTACATGACTGGGCAGGCTGATAGTGGCATTCTTATTGCTGTTATGGAAAAATCATAAGTTCATGTTGCTGGGATGTCTCACAAAATAATAAACAGGGTCACTCCTCAGAGGGACTTCAAAGAGAACATTGAGACACTCAGTTCTTCTAGGAGACCAATCCTGTGGCAGCAGCGCTTGAGCTCACCCTCGCTGCCATGTGCTGATTCAGAACCTGCCACTTCTCAGACCCTCAGCCCTCTCTAAAAGCAAGTAAATCAGAAGGCATAGGTCTTTTCTCTTGGGCAGCCTGACCCTTGACCCGCTTCCCTCCTCCCAGGCAGAAGCCTTTTAAAATCTCTTTCGTTTTTGTTCTGGATGACTGCTTCCATTTCTCCTGACTCCAGAGTGGCTGAGCCTGTCGCCAAATCCAATAGCTCCAGGAAAGAGCCCAAAGCTCCCCTAGACTTGGAGAATTGCGCCACAGCCCCTCTCTTTGTGAAGCCATGTGCTCTCCAAAATCTTTTCCCATTGAAGTATTTTATAACCTACTGTTTAATTTGGAAACAATGGAAATGTTTCTAAAGAACCCAAAGAAACAGCCCATAAGAGGATGCAAATAAACAGTTCAGTCAGAAAAGAAAACATAACTTCTCCCTGAATTGGAAAATTTTACACACACACACACACACACACACACACACACCATAATCGCTTTGTCTGTTTTTGTCAAAAAAATCTGCTGGAAAGCTTTGTAATATAATGGAATTTAAGCAATCTATGAATTTGAAAGGGATAAAAATTGAGTCTTTATTTTCACTAATTTCTAACTGAAATTTATTGTTTCCTTTCATTATTAGAGTTCCCTTGGTTTGGTCTCCAATAGTACATGCAGATATTTCCTTATTTCTCAAACTTTAAATTTTTGCTCATCAATACTTCAAAATTAAGATAATTGTTAGATGTGCTGCTGAATATTGTTATCAGGCACCTTAACAAAGAAAAGGTTCACGTGGCACAAATTTGTTTTTCTTAATATTTTAATAATTCCCTTTTAATACCATTTGTTTTTTTTAATTTATGTATTTTACCATATGCATTTTAAAAGGTCACACACACACACACACACACACACACACAACAAGAAACCTCTGCAGTAAAGGTGATGGGAGTTTGCTCGTGGTTTGAATGGATGCAAATTTAGTTGGAAAAGCCAGCTATTTTCACTTAATATATTTTTCTTCGAGTGACTTTCAATACTGTTCAAAGAGTGGTGCATTCTCTATTCAAATCTGCAACTCTCCTCATTTTCCAACTACAGAAACAAAAGAAAAATTACACTTCCTGAGTTTGGAATGAGAAATGGGTTTCTTAAAGCAAATTCACCAGAGGAACATCCCTCTAAATATTCTTTCTCTATGTCCCTGGGTTCAGAGGATGGAAATGAGAGCTCTCACTTAGACCTAAGTCTCCTCAGCTCTCCTGGCTCAAGGTGGTTTAAGAAGCTCTCTTCAAGCAGTATCACACAAGGATGGGCAGGATCACTCTGGGAGGGGAACAGACATTGCTTCCTGCATGGTGGCAGGCTCACAGTGACAGGCTCACGGTGAATCCCCCACTGCATCATGCTACCAAACTTCACGGATAAGTAACATCTAGGTTCAAGCAACTGTTCACAGCCTCATAAATGCAGAAGGCATGGACTTTCCTCCACGACACTGGGATGCAGGAAATTTCAGATTCACTTATTTCTCCAAATCAAGTTAAATCTACCCTCACTTCTCTCCCAATGAGGCTAGTGGCAAACTCCAGTCCACACTGAGAGTCCCCCACCCCAAAGACAGTCGTACTCAAATCCAGGGCTCTCCTAGGGCTGGGAAATGCAGGAGGCGTCAGCTTTGGGGTTGCCATCTATTCCATTCTTCTCCATCTTTCTGTTGACCTTTGGCTTCCAGGGACTCCATAGATGCCCACTCAGTGGGCACGGCCCAGCACACAGCCTCATCCTCAGACAGCCTCACTGCATTTCCAAGGCTGAAAATCACAAACTCCACCCTTGACAGGCCTCCAAGTACCCACAGAGGGGCTGCTGCACCCAACCAGCTACCCTCCAGCCCACCCCTACCCTTGCTCTTACCTCAGAAAAAGCAACCCTCCACCCAGTTTGGCTTCTCTGGATTCTGCCTCTCAAAATCCTCATCTCCCTCTTCTCTCCATCAGAGGAGCCAGCACAAGTCAGACTTCAGAAGCCAACAACAAGATGGGTGGCCATCTTTCAGTGCCTGGAAATTTCTCCTTTCAACCTATAACCCCAAGTCCCCTGAGATAAGGAGACATAAATGCCCTGGCTACATTATGGAAATAAATATAAGATCCATAGCCAGAGAAACAAAACACAGATTAATATTCCAATAGAATAACACATGGGCTAGAGATGCAGTTCCAAGGATAATAAACTAGTTTAGGTAGTAATGCAGAGTTATAGAAATGGATCTATTTTATGTGGCTACTGGAAACTAATTTTGGGTTTGAATTGATTCATTGCTCATCACACACACACACACACACACACTGCACTACAGTTTCACCTTTCCCAATCTCAAGAGTTAAGGACAAATGGAAGCTGCTGAGCTGGCAATGGTTACCATCATTTTCTAGCATCCTTGAGCTTCTGTATAACTGGAGACACATCCAGGTTTCGCATCAGGTAACACAACTACTTTAAAAATAAACACAACAATGATGACAACCCTCATCATGCCACACAAGCCACTCCACAGATCTCTGCTTCTGCAGCCAGGCCATGTTGAATTTCCAAACTGCATCCCAACTCACAGAGGAAAAAAAATATTCCAACTCTTATGGCCATTACTCATTCTTAAAAGATTAATTTAACAAAAATGAATACCCACCACAGTAATGAATGTCATTCAGCGGGAGAGTGGTTTGTGAAAGCTAGCCACACTGGAAAACATTACTTTTTAAATTAATGGCAGAACTGAAGATTATTTTCAGATTTGGTCAGCCTTTTTGAGAAGTAATGATTAGCCAGGGTGGGAAAAATCCAGATTAGTATTAAGTGTTTGCATGTTATGAGGCAGAATAGGCTAACCCCAAGCCTGGGACTTATTATTTAGTCCCTCACCAACCACTTTACTAGCCAAAAGGGACACACAAGGTCAGACTATGCTGTAAAACTTGGAGGATTAATAGAGCTGTTACATTAAGGCCCCAGGTACATGGATCCATCATGAGTTATCCCCAGCCACTGGCAAAAGCACTTTCTATGTGTTATTGTGTTTATGCCATAAAACTATACAATGAGGGAGATATTATTACATATTATTATTAGTGTTCTTATCCTTAATCTCACTTCACAAATGAGGATGCTCAACAAAGGTTGAGTAATTTGCAGTTGGACACTCACAGAGTGGATCCAGGATTGGATCGTGAACAATGTGGCTACAGAGCCCATACACTTAACCACATTTAAATACTGTGACAAGGACAGAACACACACATATACACATAGTACATTCATGTAGCATATAAATCACTTTCACAGGAATTACAGTTAATCCTTACCTAGTTGGAAGTGGATTCATTATCATAGTCAATCTGTCCCTGAGAGTAAGAATTACCAGCTTTTACCCAGCACTGACCATTTCTCAGCCTCTGCTTCTAAGCACGTCACATATTGTCATTCACTGATTTCTTCAGGCAACTGAGAAGGTGCTTATTATTATTTCTATTTCACATATGAGGAAACCGAGGCAAGGAGAGGCTAAAGGAGCTATCTACGGTCATTAAAAAGTAACAAAGCCAGAATTTGAACCCACTGGTTGGCTCGTAGGTAGCACCAAGGATAAAATCCAGCTATTCAGGCAGTGACTCAACAAGCAGGAAACAAAGAAGGTTCTTGGCCTCAGGAAATTTGTAATAATTCCAGGGAAGGAAAACATAAAATAAGAAAATCAAGAAGTAAATGAATTTCATGAGTGATGAGATTAGGAAAAAAATAGTAAAAAGGATGAAAGATGAGGGAAGCAGTAGGGAGAGACTGAGGTTGTCTGGTATGAGACAGTCAGAAAGGAACTTTCTAGAGCTGGGCCCAGTGGAGCACACCTGTAATCTCACCTAGCAGCACTGGAGGCTGAGGCAGGAGGATTGAAAATTCAAAGCCAGCCTCAGCAACTTAGCAAGGCCCTAAACAATTTAGCGAGATCCTGATTCAAAATAAAAAATAAAAAGGGCTGGGGATGTGGCTCAGTGGGTTAAGCACCCCTGGGTTCAATCTCTGGTGAAGAAGGAGAAGGAGAAGGAGAAAAATGAGGAGGAGGATGATGAGGAGGAGGAGGAGGAGGAAGAGGAAGGGACTTTCTAGAAAGACTATGCAGAGATCTGGAGGAAGTGAGGGCATGAGACATGCAGATTCAATGCATTCTCACCTGCAAGGCATTTAAAATAGACTTGGCTGGTAGGAAGCACAATAATTGGGCTCTCCTAAGGCGAGAATGTACCAAATAGAGGAGGTAGCCTGCTCAACATCTTTAAGAAACTGCAAGGAAATCAGCATGGCCAGAGCTCAGTGAGTGAGGGTTGAGCAAGTGAAAAGATGTGCTCAGAGAAAGAATGGATTCAGGGAGTAGAAGAGCAGATTCCAGAGCCCAGACCGACAGAGTAAAAAACTGGCTTTTACTCTGAGTGAAACAGGAAACCAGTACAGAGGTCTAAGGCAGGCAGCTCCATGGTTGATATTATATTTTTTAAAGTCTTCCTCTGTTTGCTGGATTGAGACTAAAATGAAGCCAAAAGATAAGAACATAGAGGGGGAAATGCGCTAGGTGTCAATCACAGTAGCCTGGCTAGGTGATAGCGAACTGGGCAGAGTGGTGGTGGAAGGTGGGGCGGGGGCAATGAGTGGATTCTGGATTTATTTGTAAGAAAATTCAACAGGATTCACTGATAGATTAGATGGCTGTGTGAGAGAATGGGAGGATTCACGGACAACCTTGCTGTTTTTTATTTGATTCGGTTGGTTTATCTTTTGTGTGGGCAATTAGAAAAATGGGGTAACCATCTATGAGATGGAAAAGTCAGCAGGGGAGCAGGATTGGGGCTTTAATGGTTAAGGGATGGAAATCAGGAGTTTAGTTTGGGTTATATCAAGTTGGAGATGGCTAGGCTTCCAAGTAGAGGTATTAAGTGGGCGGTTGGATACACACCTGAATCACAAGAGGGAGATGAACTGAGCCATTGCTAGCTTATGAGAAATGTTCAAAGCCAGGAGACTGAATTACTTTGCATAGAAAGAGAAGTGGAGAGGTTCAAAGGTTAATCTCTGGTATACCCCAGTACATAGAGATCAGAAAATGAGGTAGAAGGAAAACAAAGAGAAGAAAAAGCCAATACAGAAAGGTAAAGATTTTTCTATAAAGGAGCACAGGAATGAAGAAGCAGCTGAAAGGTGGTGAGAAATTAAGAAAGGGTAGGATTACTGAAGATGAGAGATATGACAGTGTGTTTGTAGAGTTGCATGAATCTGCCAGGGCTTCCGTGATGAAGTACCCCACATTGCATGACTTAAGAAACAGAAATTTATTCTCACAGTCCTGAAGACTAAAGTCCAAGATCAAGGTGCCGGCAGTGCTGGTGACTTGGTTTGTTCCCTTGGTGTGTGTCCATGTCCCAATCATATCTTTGATGAGGACACCCATCATATTGGATTAGGACTCACCCAAGTATCATTTTAACTGAATTAAAAGGGTAGGACTTCAACATATGAATTCTAGGGGGGCAACATAGAGGATGTAACAAGGTTGTTACCAGAGGGGATTGCTGAAACAATGTCCATTCATAGGCAAGAGCAAGTGCAAGCAGGTTCACAAAAGGAGAAGCCGGCTGTGGACAGGACACAGACGGTTCACCCATAATAACCAGAGACAAGATAGAAACAGAAACAGGTGAATAGGTGCATGTGGAGGGGAAAGACAGCTTCCTTTAGTTGCCTCTCTCCAAGAGCAAGGCAGCAATGCTATCCCTGGAGCATGTGGGTAGGAAGGAGGTGTGGGAAGGCTGAAAAGGAGAAGGTCTATGACGGCCATTTTGGATGGCAGAGTGAACGGACTCTAGGGAGATATTGTATGGCAGCTGGGTATTGCCAAAGGCCCAGTTGAGGTTAATTAACCTGAGTTATAAGCAAAACCATTCAACTTGCATGTGTTCTGCCCCCACAATGTGCTGCTGTTCAGGCTCAGAGTAAACAAAGATTTGAATTAAACCAGGATGATAGAGGAGTGTTTGGTTGCCAGACAAGCAAGACAAGGATGAACTGGCTTTATGGGGTGACTGTGATGACAGACCAGGGCATCTCTGCTGTCAGGAAGATATAGCCCTTTCCTGGGGCTGCTGTAGCAAAGTACCACAAACTGAATGGCTTAAACCACAGAAATGTGTGGTCTCAGGGTTCTGGAGGCCAGACCAAAATCAAGGTGGTAAGGTTGGTTCCTTCTGAAGAATGTGAAGAAATGGCATGCTCCAGGCCTCTCTCCCTGGCTTGCAGAGAGCTCTCTTTGTGATCATGTGGCATCTCCCTGTTTGCATGTGTCTGCCCTCAATTTTCCCCTTTTTATAAGGACACAGGTCATATTGAAAGAGGGCTCTCCCAGTGACTTTGATGATCTCCATTAGGACCCTTGTGGCAAATAAGGCGATATTCTGAGATACATGGAGGAGGGATTTCAACATATGAATTGCAGGCGAGAGTCCACAAAATTCAATCATAATGGAAGAGAAACCAGAACAGGAGGTCGGGGTAGGAGAAGGATAATTTTAAATGACCAGGGGATTGTGTCCTGGTAGGGTCGGAGGAATGGTGGAGTAGGAGGGCTGGAAGGAATTAGCTGGGAGGAGGCAAAGCATGGTGCCCATGAAACTTGTTTCATATTAACACTACCTGGGAGACATTTGTACACGACTCAGGTGTTCATACCAATACCGCTCAGCAACCTAGGATTTCCTGTTCTCGCTGCTCTCTTTTTCTTAACTACAGCTCCAAGTTTGTTTGTTATTTTAATTTTCCAACCTAGTCTGTCTGCTACTATAACAAAATACCTGAGACTGGACAACTTATAAAGAAAAGAGGTTTATTTTGGCTCACGATTCTGGTCCAAGATTGAGGGCCTACATCAAGTAATGATCTTCTTGCTGACAGAGTCCCAAGGCGGTGTAGGGCATTACATGGTCAAAGACAGGAATGTGCCTGTGTATGTCTATTATCTGTAAGCTAGCATACCCGCCCCCCTCTTATAAAGTCATCATATTTAATCATGGTGGGGGGTTTCACCAAAGGACTTTACCTAAGACTGATCACCTCCAAAAGGTCCAACCTCTAAATACCATAGTAAGAGTGTTTCTACCCTCCTTATACCTCAAAATGAGGATTATTTAACACCTGAACCCTTGAGGGCCACACTCAAACCATGTCCAGACCATAGCAAACCGTCTTCTGCTTATAGCTGAAGCCTCAGGGAAACAGTAGATAACCCTGGATTTCTTCTTCTTCTTCTTCTAGGCCATGTGATGGTGTGGAAAAGTTGAGATGTCAAATAGATGCCAGACAGTGGACAACACATTATAGCAGCAGCAGGAAATGGGCCCCTACGGTTTCCATCCCTCCCTGCAGCCTCCTCGCCAGCAGATACACGATCAGCATCACTATGGAGGTTCACAAATAGCTGGTGGGTTTCTAATGTGCCCGGCCCAGTCCTGGTCTGGGAGAAGAGAAGGCACTGAGACAAGCAAGACACAGCGTCTGCGCGTAGAAGACTCATCGTCTAAAGGAAAGGGAAAGAGCTGAAGTGGCAAAAATGACGAACCATAAAGTAGGAGAAGCTGCCCAAAACAGACCCAATCACGTTCTGATCATGTCTTCTACTTGCCACAGCTGAGCGGAAGAGCAAGTGCCGGATGTGGCAGTCCATTGACTGGAAACAGACAGTCTAGAACCTTTTCTGAGGTCGGCCAGCTACAAGATGGGCAAGCCAGTCCTGCTGTGTTTCAACCAGAGTACGTGAGCCTCTGATTAAGAGTATTGAACCTGCTCATGGGCTACTGACTTCAAATCCCACTCTACAGATTAGAGGCTCTTGGCCAAGCTAATCAAACTCCTTTCCTTTCTACAAGGAGGCCTGATTGAAGAAAAGTCCAGTCGTCCTCATCTGTAAAATGCAAGATCTGTTCAGTGATCTCAGGGAAGTTCCAAAGCCACTTGAATCCCAGAGAATTTTCCAGTAACCATCACTAACCCACACAGGATCATTCGAGGTAACCTACCATCCCTCCCTCAGGTGCATTTAGGAATCAGACTGTGGTCTACTTCGTTCAAGTATCTTGAGAGTAGCAACATCATCTGAACCTGGCATTTCTTAGATTTGACTTTGCATGGGGAAGCGTTGACCACCCTCTTGTCCTGTTTCCACCTCTCTCTGAGGTCAGGGCATCCCCTTGAAGCACAGAGACCCGGATGGACACCTGGTTCCTGGATATGGGGTAGTTGAAGAGAGAGGCCATGTGGTGGGGTCATGTTACAGGATACCTGGCCAGGTTTCTAGTTCAGATGTCCTGTGGGTGCAAGATCTATGCATACATTTGAGCTCAAATATTTATCTATGTATCCAATCCCTCACTCAGCTGTGAATTTCCTCGAAGGAAGGCACTGGGTCATTCATGTTTAAAACCCCAGACACAGGGCTAGTGGTATTGCTCAGTGGGTAGAGCGCTTGCCTAGCATGCACAAGACCCTGGTTTCAATCCCTAGCACTATCATCCCTCCAAAAAAAAAAAAAAGAAAAAGAGTTACTAGCCTGGCCTGGAATAGATGGGAATAGATGCTTCAAGAATGTGGAGGCAGGGGGGTAGCTGCATGGTTCACAGTGAAGTTCTAGCATCGGATAAGACAGGAGGTAGTTCCACCACTCCCCATCAGAACCTAAGGACATGAAGGCAGTTTCATAACCCTTCTAAGCCTTTGTTTCCATCAGATATTTTATTGTTCTTGTGGCTAAAAGACCTGAAAACACAAAGGAAAAAAATGTTTATTTTGGCTGATGGTTTCAGAGGTTCAGTCCAAGGTCAACAAACTCCATAACTCTGGGTGCAAAAGGGGAGGCAGAACATCCCGGTGGAAGGGAATTTTTGGTGGATACCTCATACCTAAACCATAAGAGCCTTATTTCCTCTTCTGTAAAAATGGGGATAACAATACCACCTGAATCACGGGGTTGTTTTTAAAATTAAATAACACAAAGGAAAATTCAACACACTGCTATACATCATAGCCATCAGGAATATTATTGATAATGTTGATTGTACTGAATGGGTTGAACACATGAACATTCTATGTAATGTATTATACCATACAGATTTTAAAATAATCTTTAATTTTAAAATAATTTAAAAACAACAATATAAAATAAAGGAACCCACTTGTATTAGTTAGCTTTCTATTACTATAACAAAGTACCTGAGATAATCAACTTAAAAAGAGGAAAGGTTTATCTTGGCACACAGTTTTGGATGTTTCAGTCTATGGTTGGTTGGCCTCATTGCTTTGGGGCTGTGGCAAAGCAGTACATCATGGTGGGAGTGCATGGTGGAGGAATCTGATCACCTCAAGGCTGGATAGCCAAAAAAAGTGGAGGTGCCAGGCCCCAAAATCCCCTCCAAGGACATGCCCTCGATGATCTAACTTCCTTCTACTATACCCTACATTGCCAAGGTTCCACCACCTCCCACAGCGCCATAAGCTGGGGACCCAGCCTTCAACATATGGACCTTTGGGGGGACATTTTATATCCAAAGTACAGCACTACACATTTCCTATGGGTTAAACACACATGTCCTACGTGTGTGGCTTCCTCTTGACCTTATATTTCCTCTCCCAAACCAGGAGAAAGGAAGAAGAAAAAGAAGAAACTAGAGTCCCCTAGGAAGAAATTTCAATTTAGTAGGAACAAACAGATCACCTTTTAAAGAAGCTGTAGCACTACATATTTTCTATGGAAACAAGAACAGTGCAGACTACAAAGATGGTACTAACTGAACAACTACAAATGAACACTTCAGAGGACAACAAGGAGACAAATACATCTGTTCTTTTTCTATTCAAATATGTGGGAAAGGGCAAATATGCTCCAATCGGCAACCAAACCTGGACAATGTACAACTTCATAAATTAGATAAAGATGTTTGACGTTTCTCTTCTGTAGTAAACTAAAGTGGTCATAAATTGCAGAATACTTTATCCCAAATGTACTGTAGTTTTACAGGCTTAAGACAGGAGGAGAATGGAATGTGTTTCCTTCTTGCCCTTGTTTACTTGTTTTTAATGATTAAAAGGCTAGCGAGGGAGCAGACTGACTCTGATAATATTTATGGGGGGCGAGTGAAAAGGTTAAGAGTTCGGCCATTTTCTTTGGGGTTTTGGGTTATTCTTATGTCATGTTTTTTTTTTGCAGTTGTGTAGTGTCCACAATTTCAATGTTTGTAAAATGCTGTAAGGGATTCTGATTCCATAGCAAGGTATTTCGAGAAGTCAGGAGATAGAAGACTTGGTCAACAATCCCCCCTCTGATTCGCCAAAGTGTGCTTTCAAGAACATTGGCGGGATGGACCTGGCACGTGCTGGCTTTCAACCGTGTCATACTACACAAATCAGGGCCACCAGATCACCATCAGTTCTATAAACTGTTCAAATTCTAAAAAAGAAGACATTTTCAGAAATATCAACATTTAAGCCAGATAAATCTTTATTGGGGAAACATGTTACCCTGTGCATCATAGGATGTTTAGCAGGATCCCTGGCTTCTATCCTCCAGAGGCCGGTACCACCCAACCAAGAAAGTTGTCAGATTCAACATGGTGCCACTGGGTCAAACCTGACAACCTGAAGCCAGGGGAGGCCGTGAAGGGAGATTTCTTGTGCACAATGTGCCTGATTACAGGAATTGTCACAAGCAAAGTTTCTAAACCACAGCCTTCTACATCGGTCACGTGAAGCCACTTATACAAGAACACTTGCCCTCCTCAGTGAAACAGACTGCTCTGACTGTACAACCCCTCCACCTGCTAACTGGAGCCACCTGCCAATCAGCTCACCAGCCCTCTCATAAAAGTGCCAGTCAGCTTTCTCTTTACCCAATAAAAACCTCAACTTTCCTTTGCTCTCAGACATATCAGAGGCTACCCTGGCTTGTATATTTGTGTCCTGATTAGCCACCCTATCTTTGTTTTGCATGGAAATTCATCTCTATATCTTTGTTTGACTTTGACACTAATCATGACAGCCCAAAATATCTCTAGACATTGTCAAATGTCCCCTGGAGGGAAAGTTTGTCCCTGATTGAGAACCAGTGAAATACAGAAACTAACACATAGATGATCACTTCAGATTTTTCTTTTCTATTTTTTTTACAAAGTATTTTGGAAAAAAAAATTACTTCTCTCTTTACAAAGAGCTTTCATAAATGGTGAAAATCCAAATTTGGCAATACTTGCCATTCTGGAGAAGTCTTATCGTGTTGACTCACCAAGGAGAGGCAATTCCTATTCCTGATATCAAGAGATTGCTATTACCTCATTCCATAACAAAACTCAGACACTTTATCAAGTTTCAAACCCTGTCCCACTCCTTTTAACCTCAGCTATCTGTGACCAAAAGATTCCAAACTCCACACATTTAAGTTTTAACTGTGGGGGGAAGAGTTATGGGACAAGGATTATAAAGATGAATCTTTTTAAATTTACTTAAGTCTATAAAGTAATTGCTGAAGAAACAAATGGCTTGCATAATTCTTTCCAAAGAACAGCATAAGAAGGCTATTAAGTAGAAAACCTTCATGCTTTATTAAACATTAAATATGGAGATGATGCCCTTAAACACCTGTGGAGTATTAAGATGCACAGAGATTATGGGTCCCTGCAATTTATCATTTTTTTTTCTGTCTTGGACTGTTATCATTTGGGTTCATTCACGAATCAAACACAGAATCTAAGATAATTTTTAAAAGCAATCATTTGACATCTTGGTTCTAGACTCTTGTTCTCTGGACATCAGTTTCTCATTATTCATTTTGGAGATTAGATTACTTTATCTCCATAGTTCCTTTCCACACTAACAAAGCACTATATTTATCTTAAAAATCCAGAGTGGTCTTGTCCTCTGACTATCTCTTCTCCTTGGATGGGCCCTGCCCCAGCCCTGTCAGCCTCCAGCCACCATCTCCTTGAGACTGAACACCATGCCTTCAGTTAAGTTTCAGAGGTCTGATAGAGAGAGATTTGAGGTATAAATTTCCAATCTCTGACTGGAATGTTGGAAGATTTGGGAACGGACAATGAAGAAGACAATTATCAGGTTCCTCTTTGGAGGCCTTTCTTTATTCCATCTTGTGAGGGTTTGACACAAGTGACTCCATTGTAAATGTGACAAGTTTCTCAGTGGGGGTGGGGAGGGAGGTGCTACTGGCATCTGAAGAATGGTTGCCAGGGATGCCAATAAACATCCTTCAATGCCCAGGATAACCCTTCAACCCATGTTAATGCAGCCATATTTTAAAAACTCATTCCATGGTTTACCCACCCCAAGAATGACCCTCCTCCTCCTGCGGATAATGAGAACAAAGAAAAGTGATAGAGGATAACTCTGTTTGGGATCAAGAATTCCTGAAAGTTGACCAAGGAACACTTCTTAAATTTATTCTGGCTGCTAACTACTTAGACATTAAAGATTTGCTGTTACACACAAGAGTGTTCACAACTATAAAGTGGAAAACTTCTAAGGACATTTGCAAGAACTTCAACATCAAAATGAGTTTACTGCCGAGGAGGAAGCCCAGGTATACAAGGAGAACCAGCGGTATGGAAAGAAGTGAAAGGTTACGTCTGACTGCAACACTATAGGGACGGTTCCAAACACAGTTTCATTGCGCTTTTCATAATTATTTATATAAACAAATAAATAAATACCTTTATATTAGGCAACCAGTAAGTGCAGCAGCCAATCAATTGTATTAGCACAATGTTGTCCTCATTGCATGTGAAGTTTGAATACAGATTCCAAACGTATGACTGGGTTTCTTCTTAAATGATCAGACGTTTCTGTTGTGTTTGCTCTGAATAAAATTGAACTGTGGGTTCTCCATAGAATGTGGCATTGGGGGCTTTCCCTCTCTTTTATAAAGCAATTTCTGCCTAGTTTATTGTCCAGTTAACTTTAGTGAGCTTTTAAATGCTGGCATTGTAAATAAAACAACTTTCAGAAAGAAAGAAACAATAAATCCAAATCAGCAAATAGAAAATTTTGAGAATGGTAAGAATTCTTGAGACCGTGTGTTCCATTCTGATCACATTTATATTGGCTTGGGCTATGCGAGGCACCGTGTTGATTCTGACAAGACAACAAAATCTCTCCTGGAAGATCTGGGTCACACCGGGTATTCCATCATGGTATAGATAGAATCTTCTGTTACGGTAAGGCATGGGTCTGTTATCCTGGGGGAAATTAAAATTTAATGTAAAGAAGGGAAATCCCAAATTTCTGGCCTAAGGATTGGTAGAGAGAAGATGTGCAATAGAGATAGAATTCAGTTTCTCCCCCTAAAAAAAAAAAAAAAAAAAAAAAAAAAACCTTTATTTATATTTTTGTTACATGTATAATAAGTTAACTAGGAATTGAATTCTTGATGGGGAGAAGAAAAGAATATGTACCTGATAAACTAATTTTGCACATGAATTGGCACATAGAATATTTTGCACTTTTGAAGAGAAACCCTCTCAAACTGGAAAACAAAAGATTCAACCCAGACTTTTTCTTCTCAAGGTGGTGAGTCTTTAGAAAATCTTGCCAGTGTCATTAGAAATAGCTAGAAAATGGCTTCATGCATCTCCACAGTATCACTTTGGCCATAATTTTTACCTAAACTGTCAGTTGCCATCTTTCTTTGCAATATCATGAAATGAAGACAGATTGCTATTCAGAGCCCTCGGACACAGATCTGCTCATTGGAGAAAAACTGTGTTGATAAAAGTGCAGATGCAAACTAAACATGAACACCACACCCTTCAGTATGAGGCATGGAACAAACCTGGTTTTGATTTTATTATACAAGAATGCCATACGTGCTTTAAAATAAGGCCTTAGTGTGTGGCAGACTCACTCATGAGCCCTGAAAAGAAAGAAACCCAAACTGACCAAGCTGCCTAATTACAGGGAGTGGAATCCAGAGGCCCTGTCCTTATGGATTTTTCCAGAAATGTAGGAAAATATGATTACAATAGGACCTTCTTCTTTCGACATTTTTATACTCTTTTTCCACCTGGCCAGATGTCCCACAGCTTTCAAAACATCCTGATGCTTTTTTTAAAAAAATATATAGTGCTACATATTTTTATTGGGATCTTTCAGCATGCTAGGTTTTGTTTAGAGCTCTTGGGTTTTCATTGTTTGGGTTGGGATTTTACTTTTATGAGGTGTTAGGGCAAAAGAAGGGGTGTGTTATGCTTTTATTTTGTTTTTATTTTAATTGCCACACGCTCTTCTAACCCTTCCCCTGAGGTTGACCTCTTCAAAAAAGATGATCATCTGATTTCCTGTATCTTAAGAGAAAAATTCTTAGCAGGTCAAGAATCAGGTTGAGATGGTTATTTTAGCCTTCCTTGTCCTCCCAATGACGTTAAAACAAAATGAGTCAAAATGAGATGTGACTTTATTTTTTTTCAAAAATGCTTAAAATACACACACGGTTTCAGTTCTGTGGTGGAACAGTCTGTTCCAAAGAATCGCAGATTTCTGACCCTCCTTATCTCTCGGCATTGTATTTCTAGAAATTCCACCTAAGAACATTTTTCTCTGGGAAAAACCTTTGAAAAATAAAAATAACTTGAAAGAAGGGGACTTGAACCATCTATATGACACGTTAAAATCTTCCTCCTGAGACCACGAGTCATGGAAAGGGACAAGGACAAGATATAATAAAAGGTATTTTCAAAGCCACTCGCTTCCAGATCCAAAATGGGAATTGATTTTCTCTTCTGATTCTAAAGCTGGAGGAAAGGACCAATTTAATTGTGCAATCCCCTCCGAGACCTGTATGCTTGGGTCTGAACCGTGGGACATGCAAGACGTCTCAAAGGAGAACAGAACAGTAGTTCTCTTTATTCTGGGAACACCTGTTAAGAGGTTATAGGGGGTTTTATATACAGCAAGTAGAACTCCAGTCTTCTCTCTCAGGGAAAAAGAAAAAAAGAGGCCTCATTAAAACATATCCTTTGCCAAAGTTTCATTGCTCAAGAGCCAGTGTGACTTTCAACCCTTAGGCTCTCTGCAGACAGCGCTTTCAACCTTTCCAAGAGCCTTCTTGTAAATTCTGAGCTTAAATATATTCCCCATCATTTTCTAGGCTAAAGTGGTTTCTGAATTAATATCTACTTAACCACAATAGTGATTAAGTAAGTTATTTCTTAATGAGGCAACACATTATTCACATAGCTTTCTTTCACAGTATTTATGAATATATATATATATATATATATATTCATCTCTTTGTATGGTGTGTGTGTATGTGTATGTGTGTGTGTATGATTTTGTAAGTGTAACTGAGAGGTTAGAATAACAAAATGTTCAGGAAAGTCAATAGGTCACTAGAACATTTAAAGTAGAATAAAAATACTATACAATCAGTAATGGGAAACTTCCAATCAGTAGACTGAGTGGACATAGAGGATGCCTCTGTTCCACTCCAAAGACAAAGAAATGCTGATTGAAAAATTAAATGACCAAAAAATAATAGTGAGCTAAGAACAAAAACAAGAAAGAGAATTTGTTAAGTGCCAGAAAGAAAGTGAGCACTTAAAACCACAGTGATGAACTGAAGTCAGATGACTCACTGGGTGTCGGTCTCAGAAAGAGGCCCAAGAGGCTGAGATCTGGTTTAACATAAGATCTCAGGACCAAGAAACATGAGAGTGCGGGAACTGCCTTTTGGACAAAGTGGGGAGCATCGAGGGCCACTCTGTTTCGAGAAAGGGAACAGAACAGCTCTGTCCACTGGCTTGGACAAGCTTCATGAATCTGACCTTCTCACTGAGGCAGGAGATAAAACGAAGTTATTTGTGAGCCATCAAAGACTTTAGCCTCAGCTCATGCTCAGATGTGGGGTCTAACTTCTACTCTGGGTAGCACAGAAATCCAAGAGTGACATAATAACATTAAAAAAAATGATCTGAGGATGATGGGAAAGGCAGCGGAGCACAACAGACACTAGTATGGCAATTTGTAAATCAATGGATGTGTAACTGATGTGAATCTGCAATCTGTGTATGGGGTGAAGGTGGGAGTTCATAACCCACTAGAATCAAAGTGTGGAATATGATATGTCAAGAAATTTGTAATGTTTTGAACAACCCACAATAAAAAATTAAAAAAAAAATAAAATAAATAAAATAAAAGCTATCCAAAAATAAAAAAAAAAAAAAAAAAAAAAAAATGATCTGAAACACCAAAATCTACAGGGCCCTGACTGATAGCAACTCCAAACCACTCTATGAAGATACCTCAGTGGTCCAGAGTGCCTAGAGCTTCTGAAGCAACCTCTGCTGCAAAGCAGATAATAACAAAAATAACCAACCAGGGGAGGAAGCAAACCACTGAGCAGTGGAGAATTTGTTCCTCCAAGATTAGAGAGAACAGTTTGTCGTAGGTAGTTTTCTTTTACTATAACAAAACACCTGAATGAGTAGTTCATAAAGAATAGAGGTTTATTTCGCTCACAATGCTGGAGGCTGCAAAGTCAAAAAGCATGGTGCCAGGAGCTGCCTGGCACGTCATGAGGGCCTTCTTGCTGCATCATGGTGGAGGGCATCCTATGGAAAGGCAGAGCAAGCCGCTACCTAGTCTCTGTTCCTCTGTTTATGAAGCCACTCTTGTCATCATAGCAGGTCGACCTTCATGTTCTCTTCTATCCTAATTACCTCCTCAAGTTCCCACGTCCAAATTCCATCATCATATGGATTTGGAAATTAAGTTTCCAACACATAAAATGTGGGGCAGGACACATTCAAACCCTAGCATAGATACGTTGGAAAAGAACTTAGGGTGAATGTTAACAATATTCAAAGCAATAAGGAGAGGGGAACCCCACAAGGTGTAATAATATCTCCCAATTGTGAGAATCCTTTTGTCCATTACTAGGCAGGAGAGGGGAGAGACAGAGTCCAGTTTCCTGGTACTTGAGAAGAGCTCATTTGTCTGGCCTGTGTAAGTAATTTGTTTTCAGATAAGGGGACGCCCACTTCAGGAAATGCTGTTAGTTCCTATGTGTGATCTCAGGACTTAGTCTTTTTTCTTGAGATGGAGAGACTGCATTGACAAAAGAAAAAGGAAATGCATTCTTTTTTGACCCTTGATTTGCCATGTTCCAGCTTTAATTCTCTTTCAAAGGTGAGGCAAGGGTCCTTGAAGAGAGTTTTGAATCCTTTGTTTTTCCTCCAGTAAAATTACTCATTTGTTATAATGTCTTCCGATGCCAATAAGCTCCATAATTTTTTTTTCAACTCATGATAACGAAGCAGTTTCCCCTACTCCCTTGCTTCTGGTACTCTTCAAAGTAAAAGGAAATTCCCTGAGTAAAACTAAGATTGTTATTTCTAAACAAGCCATTGTCTGCTTGGGCTGCAATAATGAAATGCCACAACTGTATTTCTTTTAGTTTTAGAAGCTGGGAATTCGAGATGAAGAGTTCAGCTGAATTGACCAATTTGATTCCTGATGAGGGATCTTTTGCAGATAGCTAAATTCTTACTGTATTCATAAGGGCACTAATCCCATTATGGAGGCCCCACCCTCATAACCCTACCTAAACCTAATTACCTCTCAAATTCACCACCTCCTAATACTATCCCATTGGAGATAAAGGCTTCAAATATGAATCTTGGGGAGACAAAAACATTCAGTCAGAGCATCATCCCCAAAACCTGGAATGCAATCTTAGTTTTGTCCATAACTAGATGCCTGGACTTGGGCAATTTATCATCAGTTTATTCATGAGTAACATAAGAAAAAAATAACATTTTTTGTAATATTTTGGAAGCTTAAATAACACAACAATCCCAGGTGCTTCTGGCTTCCTGCCTACCTTTCAATAAATAATCTTGAGTTACATCTGTTTGGTTCATCCATGAACCCTAAACTACCTTTCAACAAAAAATAGTCAAGGGACTGGGGTGTGGCTCAGTGGTAAAGTGCTCACCTAGCATGGGTGAGGCCCTGGGTTGGATTCTCAGCACCACATATAAATAATAAAATAAAGGTATTGTGTCCAACTACAACTAAGAAATAAATACTAAAAAAAAAAAAGAATAGTCAAAAATATGTGATTGATAGGTTGACTTTACACAGCCTTTTTGGGCTACACCAGTCCACTCATTTTATATTTTTTACCCACCTATTCTCGCTGAGTAATTTGCTTCTTGAACATTGTTTAACCAGACATTCAGGGTAAAGTGGAACCTCTACCAAAATCCTTAGGGACATTACATGAAATACTTCCGGAAAGAAAATTGAATATTTTCAGAGGGCAAATTCAGTTTTTTGTCTTATGAACAAAATACACATTGTAACAGAGGATTAAATTTCACTGTCTACCTAGGAAAGTAACTCACACAATAAAAGTCTCTGTTCCTATCATTATGAATCTAATTGTTTTCTTGAATACAGAGGAGATTCTAAGAAGCCAAAAATGGAAATTCTATGGGAATGATTAATATAAAGTAAATATTCAGCATAACACAAAATGTTTTTAAAAAAGAATAGTTCATTAAATAGCTAGTGTGGCATTATATTATAAAGACAAATTTCCATTTAGGAAAAAAGCCCTCATCCAAAATGAAGCCTGATAATTATTATGAACCCATATAAAGGCATAATTGACAGTCAAGAAACATGCATGTTCAGTTGACTCTCATAAAACTTACACAGGAACAGTGCTTCTTCATAGTTCAACCTACAAAGCTTCAGAAAAATTAAAGATAAGCCTTGAAATTAATAAGCAAAACAGAAGAAGAAAACAATGGCATTAACATTAGAAGATATTATTTTATAAACATATTCAATGTTAGTACCCATGGGGGTGTACAATGTAATAGATCTCATTGTTTCACATATTGGCCATATTATTTCTTAATACCCAATGTCCAAAATAATAATATATCTTTAAAAGTTCTGGAGAGTTTAGCTTAATTTATGTTGTTATTCATGCTTGGGTGTTGTCATGCTACCTTGATAGACCATAAATTCTTTCTTGAAACTTTATAGAGAAAATAACAAACATATTCCATGATCTTCCATGACACTTAAACTAATCAAAGAATTTATTGAATACATAACTCCTAAGAAAAACTAGCCCTAAAAGTTCTGCCCAAACTCTGGAAAGGCAATGCAGAAAGAAAAAAAAAAAGCCCATTGAAACTCTTCACAAAACTCTTCTGTCAATAGTTCTAAAATGACCAGGCTTTACCATCTGGAATCCATTGCCTTGTGATGGAGAATCAGATGTTCTGTCAAGGTTGCTTTTGGGATCAAGTGGTTCAAGAAGTGTAGGACCAACTCCTGAAACAGGGGGAGCCCTGTAGAGTCATAAGAAAGGGGAAGGAAGAAAAGAAAGTAAATTGTCTTTGGGCAGAAATGAAATGAACAAGGCTAGAAGTTATACTCTGGTCCACGCACAACCTCTCCAAACCATGGCAGATAAAAAACTAACCCCACATGTACTTCTTGGTCTCTGATATATAAGACAAAGAGAAGCTCTTATTACCATGTGTAATCCCATTAAAATATACATTCTCACGAGGGACACATCTTCATCAATTTTATGCCATGCACAAAAGAGATTCTCAGCTTTTTATTGCATGGAGAGATGGATGGATGGAAGGGTGGATGGATGGGGATGGACGGATGGACAGATAGATGGGTAGGTGGGTGGAGTTGATTTCTCTTGAACTGACACCCTGATTTGGACGCTTTTCTCACCTCTTTTTAAGTTGACACCAATCACATAAAAGACCCTCAGACTTCTGCCCTTGATTTGGTCAGCTGTTGCAGAAGTTCACTTCCCACAGACTGAATGTGAATGCAGAACAGAGGAAAAATGTACACGGTGGGTGCTCACAGGATGGATGTGGGACTGATTTGTTCCTGATCCCAGAAGAAGTCCAATTTGACCCTAAAATATGAGCAATTGAGATTGTTATAAATTTTACTCTACCTGCTTTTAAAAAAAAATTAAGTCTAATATTTATGGGCAGTTAATCTTAGAATTTTACTAAACTATTGAACTTGCCTTTCTTCTTCTTCTTCTTTGATAAAAAAAAAAGAAGTTAAGGGACTATTGGTGGAGCCAAGATCCAGCCCAGACTGCCCACACCAGCCCACTCTTGATCCAGGCTCTCAGTAGGCCCAGTTTATCCCTCTCCCAATGGAGCAGACACTGCCAGGGGCCTAGCCTTTGACACAAGACAGCCCCTTCTGACCAGCAGACTACTGCAGGGGATCAAGCCCGGGGGCCCAGATCCAACCACAAAGGCCTGTGCAGGGGCCCAAGTACACAGCAGGCCTTGTCCCCCTCTTTCACAGCTGGGAAAACACTCACCACAGCCTAGCCTCTGGTGCAGGACCGCCCCTTCTGACCAGTGGACTACCACAGAAGGCAAGCCCAGCAGCCCAGATCCACCCACTCCAACTAATGCAGGACACAAACCCAGGATGCAGTAGCATCCATTGAGGGACACCAGCAGGGTCTGGAAGCCCAACATCAAAGTGAGGTTGAGACAACCTGCACAGTATGACAAGAATATAGGGAAGAAACTGTAATATCTCAGATCCACACTGCAAGAAAGGAAGACACATAACAACGTGAAAAAACAAGGGAGGAAAGTGCCCCAAACAAATCAGGACACTATAATAACAGAACCCATGGACAGTGAAGTTGATGAAATAGCAGAGAAGGAGTTCAGAAGGTTCATAAGTAAAATGCTCTGTGAATTAAAGAATGACCTAAATGAGTAAATACAGGCAAAAAAAAAAAAAAAATCTCCAACAATGAGATAAGAGAACAAATACAGGTAGCAAAAGATTACTTCAAGACAGAGATAGAGACTCTGAAAAAAAAAAAAACAGTCAAAAATCCTTTAAATGAAGGATACTATAAATAAAATTTAAAAACTCAACAGAAAGCATAACCAACAGACTAGATTACTTGGAAGAAAGAACATCAGATAATGAAGATAAAGTATATAATCTGGAAAATAAGTTGATCACACAGTGAAGACCAAATATAAGAATCACTGGGATAGACGAAGGCACAGAGTTTCAAACCAAAGGAATGCACAATCTCTTCAATGAGATAACATTAGAAAATTTCCCAAGCAGGAAGAACAAATTGGAAAAACAAATACACAAGGCTTACAGGACACCAAATGCACAAAATTACAACAGATCTACACTAAGGTACATTATAATTAAAATGCCTTAGCATAAAGAATAAGGATACAATATTAAAAGCCTCAAGAGAGGAATCAGATCACATATGGGGAGACAAATTCATATCTCATGGAACAACGTATACCAAGCTCTGAAAGAAAATGGATGCCAACCAAGAATCTTATATCCAGCAAAACTAAGCTTTAGATTTGATGTTGAAATAAAAACCTTCCATGATAAACAAAAGTTAAAAGAATTTACAACTAGAAATCCTGCACTACAGAACATCCTCAGCAAAATATTCCACAAAGAGGAAATGAATAACAATGATGAAAATCAGCAGAGGGAGGGATTACACTAAAGGGAAATCTAATCAATGAGAAACCAAGTCACATTAAATACCAAAAATAAACAAAAATGACGGAGAATACAAATCATATCTCAATAATAACCCTGAATGTTAATGGCCTAAACTCACCAATCAAAAGACATAGACTAGCAGATTGGATTTAAAAAAAAAAAAGACCCAACATTATGCTGCCTCCAAGAGACTCATCTCATAGGAAAAGACATCCTCAGACTGAAGGTGAAGGGTTGGGAAAAATCATACCATTCATGGACTGCAGAAGCAAGAAAGGGTTTCCGTCCTCATATCAAATAAAGTAGACTTCAAATTAAAGTCAATCAAAAAGGATGAGGAAGGACACTACATACTGCTCAAGGGAACCACACACCAACAAGACTTAACAATTATAAATATATATGCCCCAAGCAACGGAGCAGCTGTGTTCATCAAACAAACCATTCTCAAGTTCAAGAGTCAAATAGATCACTACACAATAATTTTGGGTGACTTTAACACACCTCTTTCATCACTAGATAGATCTTCCAAACAAAAGCTGAACAAAGAAACTATAGAATTCAATAATACAATCAATAACTTAGACTTAACTGACATAGAGTATTCCATCCTTCAACAAGAGAATATACTTTTTAAAAAAAAGAGAGAGAGAGAGAGAGAAGAGAGAGAATTTTAATATTTATTTTTCAGTTTTTGGCGGACACAACATCATTGTTTGTATGTGGTGCTGAGGCGAGCGCGCTACCTCTTGAGCCACATCCCCAGCCCAAGAGAATATACTTTCTTCTCAGCAGCATATATATCCTTCTCTAAAATAGACCGGGTACTATCCCACAAAGCAACTCTTAGCAAATATAAAAAAGTAGAGACACTACCCTGCATTCTATCAGATCATAAAAGAATGAAATTAGAAATCAATGATAAAATAAGAAATAAAATCCACTCCAACACCTGGAGACTAAATAATTTGCTACTGAATGAACAATGGGTTACAGAAGACATCAAGGAGAAGAATAAAAAATTTTAGAGGTGAATGAGAACACAGATACAACATATCGAAATCTCTGGGACACAATAAAAGCAGTTCTAAGAGGAAAGTTCATTGCATGGAGCTCATTTCTTAAAAGAAGAAAAAGTCAACAAATAAATGACTTAACACTACATCTCGAAATCGTAGAAAAAGAAGAACAAATCAATACCAAAAACATCAGAAACAGGAAATAATTAAAATCAGAACTGAAATAAGTGAAATTGAAACAAAAGAAACAATTTAAAAAAACTGACAGAACAAAAAGTTGGTTCTTTGAAATAAATAAATAAAATTGACAGATCCTTAGTCATGTTAACGAAGAGAAGGAGAGAGAAAACTCAAATCACTAACATATGTGATGAAAAAAGGAAATATGACAGACACTACAGAAAAACAGAAGATAATTAGAAATTATTTTGAAAACTTGTATTCCAATAAAATAGAAAATATCAAAGGCATCAACAAATTTCTAGAATCATATAATTTGCCCAAATTGAATCAGGATGACATACACAATTTAAGCAGATCAATTTCAAGTGATGAAATAGCAGATGCCATCAAAAGTCTGCCAACCAAGAAAAGCCCAGGACCCAACAGATACACAGCCAAGTTCTACGAGACCTTTATAGAAGAACTAATACCAATACTCTCCAATTTATTTCAGGAAATAGGAAAAGAGGCAGCACTTACAAACTCATTCTATGAGGCCAATATCACTCTAATTCCAAAACCAAGCAAAGACACATCAAAAAAAGAAAACTTCAGACCAATATCTCTAATAAACATAGATGCATAAATTCTCAATAAAATTCTGGCAAATCAAATACAAAAACATATCAAAAAGATAGTGCACCACGATCAAGTGGGGTTCATCCCAGGGATGCAAGTTTGATTCAACATAAGGAAATCAATAAATATAATTCATCACATCAATAGACTTAAAGATAAGAATCATATGATCATATCAATAGATGTAGAAAAAGCATTTAACAAAATACATCACCCCTTCATGTTCAAAACACTAGAAAAACTAGGGGTAACAGGAACATATCTCAACATCATAAAGGCTATCTATGCTAAGCCCCAGACCAACATCATTCTAATGGAGAAAAATTGAAGACATTCCCTCTAAAAACTGGAACAAGACAGGGATGCTCTCTTTCTCCTCTTCTGTTTAACATAGTTCTTGAAACAATGGCCAGAGCAATTAGACAGATGAAAGAAATTAAAGGGATACACGTAGGAAAAGAAAAACTCAAATTGGCACTATTTGCTGATGATATGATTCTATACCTAGAAGACCCTAAAAGTTCTGTAAGAAAACTCCTAGAACTAGTAAATGAATCAGCAAAGTAGCAGGATATAAAATCAACACCCATAAATCAAAGGCATTTCTGTATACCAGTGACAAATCCTCAGAAAGGGAAATGAGAAAAACAACCCCATTTTCAATACACTAAAAAAAAAAATACTTGGGAATCAACTTAATGAAAGAGGTGAAAGATCTATATAATGAAAATTACAGGACTCTAAAGAAAGAAATCAAAGAAGACCTTAGAAGATAGACAGATCTACCTTGCTCTTGGATAGGCAGAATTAATATTATCAAAATGACCATGCTTCCAGAAGCACTATACAGATTTAATGCAATTCTGATCAAAATTCCAATGACATTCCTCATAGAAATAGAAAGAGCAATCATGAAATTCATCTGGAATAATAAGAGACCCAGAATAGCTAAAGCAATCCTTATAGGAAGAGTAAAGCAGGTGGCATCACTATACCAGAACTTAAACTGTACTATAGAGCAATAGTAAAATAAAAAAATAAATAAAAATAAAAAACAGCATGGTATTGGCACCAAAACAGACTGGTAAACCAATGGTACAGAATAGAGGACACAGAGACTAACCCACAAAACTACAATTATCTTACATTAGACAAAGTTGCCAAAAACATGCATTGGAGAAAATATAGCCTCTTCAACAAATAGTGCTGGGAAAACTGGAAATCCATATGCAACAAAATGAAATTAAACCCCTATCTCTCACCATGCACAAAACTCAACTCAAAATGGATCAAGGACTTAGGAATACAACCAGAGACCTTGCGTCTAATAGAAGAAAAAGTAGGTCCTAATCTCCATCATGTGGGATTAGGCCCCAGCTTCCTTAATAAGACTCCTTTGGCACAAGAATTAAAATCAAGATCAATAAATGGATGGACTCAAACTAAAAAATTTCTTCTCAACAAAATAAACAATCTGTGAGGTGAATAGAGAGCCTATATCTTGGGAGCAAAACTTTAGCCCTCACACATCAGATAGAGTACTAATCTCTACGGTATATAAAGAACTCAAAAGGCTAAACACCAAAAATACAAATAACCCAATCAATAAATGGACCAAGGACTATGAACAGACAGTTCTCAGAAGATGATGTACAATCAATCAACAAATACATGAAAAAATGTTCATCATCACTAGCAATTATAGAAATGCAAACCAAAACCACTCTAAGATTTCATCTCACTCCAGTCAGAATGGCAGCTATTATGAAGACAAACAACAATAAGTGTTGGAGAGGATGTGGGGAAAAGGGTACACTCATACATTGCTGGTAGGAATGCAAATTGGTGCCACCAATACGGAAAGCAGTATGGAGATTCCTTAGAAAATTGGGAATGGAACCACCATTTGACTCAGCTGTTCCTCTCCTCGGTCTATACACAAAGTTAGCCAATCCCAAAAAACCAAATGCCAAATCTTTTCTTTGATATAAGGAGGCTGATTCATAGTGGGATAGAGAACAGAGCATGGGAGGAATAGATGAGCTCTAAATAGGGCAGAGGGGTTGGAGGAGAAGGAAGGGGGCATGGGGTTATTAATGATGGTGGAATTATTATTATCCAAAGTAAAGGTATAAAGACACTAGTTGGTGTGAATATACTGTGTATACAACCAGAGATATGAAAAATTGTGCTCTATATGTGTAATAAGAATTGTAATGCATTCTGCTCTCTCATATAAATAAAAATGTGATCCTGCAATCTGTACACGTGGTAAAATTAAGAATTCATAACCCACTTGAACCAAATGTATGAAATATGATATGTCAAGATCATTGTAATGTTTTGAGCAACCAGTAAAAAATAAAATAGAAAATTAAAAAAGAAGTTAAATGGCAAGCTTTGTAAGATTGTTGCTTTAACACATATTCACATATATGTAAAGAAAATCATATAAATATCTATTTTACATCTATAGAAGTTATCATTTGATTTTTTTTAAATTCAGCCTCATTCTTTTATAGCCATGTTTTTTTTTCTTTTAGTCAGGAAGATGTGTGAGTGGTTTTGAATAATAAATTACATTGATTGGTTTTGAATATTAAACCAATCTTGCATTTTTTAGATATCCCCCACTTCATGTATATCATTTTACATGCTGTTGGGTTTAATCTGCTGATATTTATTAAGGATTCAGTATCTTTGTTCATGAGTGATATTGTTCTATAATTTCCTTTTCTTTTTTTCCTCTTTCTTATAATATCTTTGACAGGTCTTGGCATCAGGGTTATGCCCACCTATAAAGGTAGGTTGGGAAATATTTTCTCCTCCTTTATTTTCTGAAAGAGCATGTGTAAAATGATCATTTCTTTCTTCAATATTTGCTAAATTTTACCACTGAAACCATCTGGACCTGAGTTTTCCTGGAAAAAAGCACTTGTTTTGCTACCACACTTTATTCTACCCCAGTCCACCTGGGGGAATATACAATTAATATTTTCTCCTGGTATCTCATTTAAAACTTTTCAGTCAATGTTATTCAATAGAGAAGGATAGTAGCCTTATCTATAGACATATAAATAACTGTGAATTATCAAAATCAAAAGTTGATGCGATGTTCTAGAAATAAATGTTCAATTTATTTTTTCAGATTGAAGATGATCTGATAGTACAAGAGAAGCAGAAACCTGGCTGGGTTATCCTTACCCCAATCCAGCAAGTCAAGGCTTGGGCACCAATACTTGCAATTCTTTCCAGAGCACTCGCAGGATAATTTGTCTTTTATGTCCCTGGCACTCTCCATCACTGACTATGTTCCTATTTTCCAACTAAAATAAAATATCATTGAACCTGCCAAGGCATTAAAATTGGTTCACTGAAATAAAAACTGCCAACAACAGGGATATTTGGATTATTACAGATTACAAATTTGGGGATTTTAATCTTCCCATTCCCAAATCCAAGTTAGATTTTCAGAACTCTGTTTCTTTAGGTATGTACTTGATTCCATAAACAGGTGCTTGTGTATTTGTGTGTGCACTTCTAATTTATCATCTCGTTTTCCCATTCTAAAAAAAAAAGATTTGTTCTACCTGAAGGCTGATGGATAACGAAAATGTCTTAATTTGGATTTATTCAAAACCATTCACACATGTTCCTGACTAAAAGGAAAAAAAAGACATGGCTATAAAAGAATGAGGCTGAATTATAATGAATGAACTAAAACATATGCATTTCCCCTGCTAGCTGAATACTTACTCTAGGGAGCTTATATGCTCAGCCAATGTAAGGGGGACCTTATCTTAGGACTGATTTCAGCAGCTACCCCCCATCCTTCCAAAGATCCTCAGTGAGTGACGGGGTCACTGTAAACAGATAAAAGTCATGAATGGCTGTGCTGGATCTTCTCCATTTGCCTGCCAGATCATTGTCCATGCTTCTCTATTCTGCTCTAATGAAGGTCCTGACTCCCTGAGTGTGACAAAAGGAAAACCATCAGAATTTCAAAGGCAAGGAGAGTAAGCTCAGAGATATGGCTGCCTTCCTCCCAAGTCCCCAGGTCCCCCGGAAAGTCTCACCGACATCCCATCCTGCATTCCAACAGCAGCTCCCTCTCTGTATTCCTTTCAGGCCTAGAGAGAATAAGGGCTTATCCATCCCTTGTTGGTTTCTCATTATCCTTTCACGCTGTTTGTAAACACACACACACACACACACACACACACACACACAACTATGTGAATAAGCAACATGCTTCTGGCCCAAAACTGATAAAAAAAAAAAAAAAAAGATCAAGTCTTGTCACTAAGGCATATGATAGATTGTCACTAGAGCCTAGCCTCTTCCTAAGCAGAGCCTCTGCAATGTGTTGCTGGGACTGGAGATGAGCTCAGACCTCAAGACCCAGCAGAGGGGCCTCAATATCATGGCAGCCAAGGAAACTGAAGTTGGTAGTGGTCAGAAAGGTATCATAATTTTTCTTCCTGTTTCTCAACTGAAATCTTTCCAGAAAACCCCAGTCTAGCTAGTGTGTGGATTGGATAGAAAGTTCAGTGGGAACCATGTGGCTTTTATTGCTCAGCGTGGAATTCTGCCGAAGCCAACGCAGAGAAACCATACAAAAAATAAAAACAAGTAAAAGCATCCCAGGAGCCGCACTGTGAGAGCTGCACATGATGTGACCCTTGAGGATACGGTCTTCCCAAACAGAATTGTGGGCAAAGGGATGCACTTGAAACTGGATGGCAGCCGACTCACAAAGGTTCATTCAGACAAAGCATCACAGAACAATGTGAAAATTAGGGTTGAAACTATTTCTGGTATCTATAAGAAGCTCACGGGCAAGGATGTTAATTTTGAATTCCCAGAGTTTCAGCTGTCAATAAAAATGACTGAAGTATCATTCACAGTAGGAAAAAAAAAAGTCAATCTGCTGAACAAGGTGGATAATGAAGAGCTAGGTCTTGCCACTTCATTCAAAAGATAAACTATTAGATCTCAAGAATAATGTTTTAGCATTGTCCTTTTATTGGCCATGAACTTCCTTCTAAAAGAAAAGTTCCAGAATTGTTTAGATGAGGGACAGTATCATCCAAACATCCAGTCTCCAAAGGTGACTATTTGGCGGGAAGTACTATTATTAAAGTTCTGGATGTTTGTTATTTTACTGCCCCATGATCCCATTACATCTGCTCATCATTACCCATCAGAAAATAAGTACCGGGGCTGGGGTTATAGCTCAAGGGTGGAGCACTTGCCTAGGTCAGGTGAGGCCCTGGGTTCAATCCTCAGCACCACATAAAAAAACAAATGAACAACAACAAATAAATAAAGGTTAAATTCTTAAAAAAAATAATAGGTACCTTGGAACTTCTGAAAGCATAACCAAATTGTTGGACTCCCCAGGCCCAGACAGAAAATAGCTTACTACCGAGAGAGAGAGAGAGAGAGAGAGAGAGAGAGAGAGAGGAATTTACTTGAGGATAGATTTGACATCATGAGTACTGGAAAAAAAATAAAATTGTTTCCAAAACCCATGTTTCATTAAGTGGACATATGTAAAATTATTTTCACATTGTGAGGGGCAAGTTGTCTATGATTTTAGACATAAAATATGCATGTGCTTGAAGAATCATTTATTTCCTCAGACTCTCCAAGAATCAGTTTTCTTTTTTAGAATATTAATATTTAAGACAAGAACTTGAAACCTGAGCTGATGGCTAGTTCTCTACTTAGTTAATTTCATAAAGCTGGTGTAAAATTTGTCTTTTTCTTTTCTCTGGACAAAACGTACTACATTGAGCTGTTATTGTGGCTTAAAAATACATGCAAACATTTTGAACTTTCTCAATGTTTTTAATTTAGATTTGCACAATCATAGAAGTTAGAGATGGAGAAATCATCTTAATATGAACCATAGTCCTCGGTCTGGTCTTGGTTCTCCTTTTCTGATTAATAAAGCTAGTGGGGAAAAAAACAAACAAACCCTCTGTCCATTACTCCCATTATATCATTATTTCTGAGCCAACATTATCTCTTGAAGGGAGTGCCATTACTCTAATGATTTACTCTAGAACCCTAAAAGACCATCTTTCTCTTAGCATAACCTTTAAACTTATTGGTTGGCAGAGGCTGTGTCTATATCAACTGCATCTTTTGAGCAAAAGATGTGATGATTGCAATTAACTGTAACAGCAAGATTGGCCTAGAGAAGACAGAGAAGTGGAACTTCCTGAACCACTTGGCTTGGGCCTATGTACACAAATTCTGCATGTCTTTTAGTCATATTTCATTCATATGCGGGAACATTGGCAAACACAAAATCCTAAGTAGATTATTTTTTAACAATGAATTTGTATTTAACTTTGTTAATATGCCCAATAACTTAATATTTCTGGTTTTTTTTTCATCCAAAGGCAAAATAGCCACTTAAATACCATATTATTTCGTAGATTCTCTTAATTTTGCCCTTTTGTCTTCAACATGGCTCCATAATAAACTCATTTTACACATGAGGAAACTAAACCCTAAAATTGATTCATCATCATCTCTTTCTTCTAATATTCACTAACAAGGCATAATAACTTGGACTTTTGAGAATCATATTCAAAAAACAATATGACCTCCTTCTCAAGAGTTAGGCAAAATAATTTTTTTTAATTTTGAAATTTTACTAAAATGATTCTTTTATTCCAAAGCAGTTATTTCAAAACTGAATTCATTGTTGAAAGTGCCCATCCAAATGCACATACACTAGGAGCAGATCAAAACTCACTGGCCCTTTTATGTGCCATTTTAACTAGCTGTATATTTTCATTTGTCTTTTTTTTATCATCCTAACCATATATTATTAAGCTCTTTCTTATTTCCCTCTCTCAATTTTCCTGCCCCCCACCCCCACCCCAGTTTTCCATGAAATCAAGTAGACTGACTTATGGAAGTTCTTGGCAACCTAGAATCCACAGCTCTTTATTCCAATTAATTAAGCAGTAATGTTAACATTGGCATGAGAAGAAATGAATTAGCATTTATTTGGCTTAAAATATGCACAGAGGAATGAAAAGATTGATCTTAACAGAAAGAACCCAACACATATCTGATGAAAATGTAACAGAGCTTAAAAGCAAACATATGATTGGAACATTGGTGTGGAAAGAACTCTGCTGGAACCCAACCATGCTCTTTGATTGGTCAGAACCGCCCTGTTGAGTGTTCCACCTAAGATTAGCACTTAACCATCAATCAGTACAATAAAATTGCTAGAGCACTTCTACTTGAACTTAACCTAAAAACTCACAAGCAGTGGATGTTTTCTCTCTTTGGCTAGAAAAACTTCAAAAGGATGGTTTTGACGGACTAGATTTATGGTCAGTTATAAATGCCTCCTATGTTATACTTATAGTTCATATGACTTTCTTTTTTTTTTCTTTTTTTTTTTTTTTGCTTCTTTGTTTACATAAACAGTGGTTTCCATCTAAGAACCTCAATCTGTTTACAATATTAATTAGTTAAACCTAAACATGTTTTTTCCCTGTATTACTTGTCTGACATCCCTTGGAAAGAATTTTTAACCAATCGGAAAAAATTAAAGTTTATACTGGAGAACATTTTCTTAAGTCCATTTGGCCAGGTCAGTAGGTTTGGAATTTGGCAGTGCCTGTAAATTTTATTTAATTTCATTTCACTTTGAAATTTTGCTGAGTGAATAGAACCAACTGAAGAAATCAGAGAATGATTTATTACAGGAATTTTTTTTAAGATATTACCTAAAATGTGGAGAAAAAAGACATCAGCAAGTAAGAGTAAGTTTGAAAGACAAGAGAACCATTCAGCATATTAACCAGAATTTTAGAAAGACAAGTAGTAAGTAACAAAGTATACACAGAAAAAGAGACCCAAAAAAGAATTATTTTATTCTTCCTGGATATGACTGATACTTCCTTCCTACAGAGCATAATCAATATTTAGATAGATTTCACTGATATTTTAGTATTAAAATATAGATTGGAACTAAAAGACATGAGAAGCTTGAAGGATTTATTGAAATTCTTCCATGCTCTGATTACAAATGAATACACATTTTTGCATTATCTGAAATGTGAGACCATTTCATCTCTCAGTGGATATCTTCATTTCCAAGGTTGACTTCTCAGGGGAGTCTAGAACTCCATAATTTTTCACAAACCGAAGATGTTTAAGAACAATATCCCTCATTGGAGAAAGGGGATCGGCCATATGGGAATATTAAGGGTCACATAAACATAGACTAAATCACTGTTCCAACGTATGGAATATTCTGGTAAGATAATACTTCAGAAAAAAAGACCCATTTTATCCTCAATTTCCCTCGAGACACCTTTGGAATAAGTGCCTATTGACTCTGGGGAAGGAGATTCCTGCTCCAAGCCCAGGACAGTCCACATCAGCATAGAACACCTACCATGTCAGAGCCATGGCCAGTGGCAAAGGAAAGTGCAGGTTCTCTTCCTTGCTTTCAGTCACAGGCCAAAGAAGTAAAACTTACACACAAAAGTGAAGGATAAGTACTTTTTCCAAGGAAATTTTTTACTGGCATTTTTATATGAAATGGGAGCCCTTTGGGGTACAGAGTGTCAAGTAAGAATTCGCTGTTGTGAGGCATCCAGTCTTAGCATCATTTAGAAAAGTCATCCAAGTTTAGCTCAACAGACCCCTTTTTAGTCCCTATTATGTAGTGAGCTTTCTAGTACAATTCACGGCTCAAAGAGGAAGACAAATTTTAAAGAGCAACAGGAAAGGTAGATTGCTCCAGGAAATGGGTTAAAATCAGACAAAATACTGCCTGCACTGTTTCCGTCTTCCAAGGAAAGATCATTGCTAAGAGTGCCACATTTGGGGCTTTAATAACCAGCTCATAAATGCTTATTCCACCCTTGGCCAGGACCCATAGGGCCAGACTCTAACAATGTTCTCCTGGTGCTCATAAAACATGGTAGTCCTCTCAAGTTAATGAGACCAAGAACAGCTTTCTCATAGCTGTGCCTGGAAACTCCCTGGAGAAAAACAGATAATTTTAATGTGCAGTCATCAAAAGGAGGCATGAAGTCAGCCATATACATTCAAAAGTGTTATATATTTGATTTTAGGAAAGGGTATTGGACAATGTGACTCATGACATTTATTTATCAAAATAATTTGGTGTGGCTGAGATATGAGCATGGCCATATGAATGGAAAATAACCAAGAAGGCAGCCAAAGGCAAGGGGGAAGAGGTACCTTCTGAAAAGATGAAATAATTTATTAGATTTGCTCCATGTCATAGGAATTAGGCATCTTGGCTGTGTGAACTGCCTACTGAGCATTTCATCATGGATGTACTTCAAACATCTTAAAACATATGTCCAGTCAGGCATGGTGGCACACACCTGTAATCCCAGCAGCTCGGGAAGCTAAAACCTGAGGATCATGAGTTCAAAGCCAGCCTCAGCAAAAGCAATGCACTAAGCAACTCATTGCGACCCTGTCTCTAAATAAAATATAAAATAGGGTTGGGAATGTGGCTCAGTGGTTGAATGCTCCCGAGTTCAATACCTGGTACCCCCTCTAAAAAAGAAAAAGAAAAAAACCACATGTTCAAAACCATATGCATTGTTTTAAAATTCCAACGTAGAGCGATACAGTTCGCGATTGTTCAAGGGTCTCTAGGAACACAAAGGTAAGAGAACTAAATACATTGTGAATGTCAAGCCAACCTGAGCCACATGTTGAGAAGTGAGCAGCAGCTCACACAGTGAACAGGTGCAGGAAGAGCATTTGAGGTAAGGAGCAGAGAACATGCAGACAAGAGGCAAGAAGAGTGTGAGATGTTTTTTTAAAACTCTAAAGCATGCAAATAGGGGCATGATAGGACACAAAACAGGAGAGCAGGGACAAAATTATAAAGAGCCTGCATTAAATTTAAATTGCATCCAGTGGTCAAGGGGGAGTTACTGAAAGATTCAAAGCAGGAGAACGATATGGTTACATTTTTGTTTCTAAGAGAACCCTCTGGGAGCAGTGTGGAGAAGGGATCAGGGACAAGCAAGACTACCTGCTAAACTCAATGAAGACTGGAAGACAGCGATGCAATGGCACTTGAGCCATATGGACAGATGGTGAGATCGTGGTAAGGTAGACACCGAGGAAATTCATAAGACAGAAGACAAGCGTAGTACATGGGAGGGAGGAATTAAGGATAACTCTCAAAATTCAAGCTTCTGTGGCCAGTTGGACATCGACCCAAGTAGACAAAATGCAAGCAGAGGAGAAGTAGCAGGCTTTGGGACAGGGCAAGAGGCAATGGAAACTCTTTGGACATGTTGAGGTCCCAGTCAGTCTTTCTGGTAGAAAGATCAAGGAGGAAATTAGAGAGAGAAAACTAGAGCTCAGAAAGAAGGTCTCACCAAAGGTCAGACCTGGGAACCCTAGGCCTGGCTGTGGTTAGCCATAAGAATGATGAAGGTTTGTTTTTGAGTTTGTTTTTGGTTTTTTCTTTATTTTGTTTTATTTCATTTGTACTGGGAATTGAAACCAGGAGTGCTTCACTTCCGAACTACATCCCCAGTCCTTTTTATTTTGAGATGGGGTCTCACTAAGTTCCTGAGGCTGGCCTCAAACTCGTGATCCTTCTACCCCAGCCTCCCAAGTTACTGGGATTACAGGTGTGTGCCACCATGTCCTGTCTGTGTAGACACCCATTTCTCTCACCCATAAAAAGCTAGTCTAACTGGAGGGCAGAATGAGCTCATGGTGGTCCCAAGAGAGGGGCCCACTAATGAAGTTCTTGGATGAGGAGAGGGAAACCTAGATCTGCCATAAGGAGTCTTTCTGAAGCACAACGATTAGGAAATAGGTGCCCTTAGAGGAATGGCTAGAGGCCATTCTCCTCTCCAGGAGCCCATGGGAGGGATGCCACCAATACAGTGCCATCAATGTGGAGTTCAAAGCCTATGTGTGAAACCAGAATTGAAAACTAAAGATAACCAGATGAGATCAGAATGTGTGGTGATGTGTGCAGCCTGTGTGCACGTTAATCCACCAATCTTCTATGTATTTGCCTACTAAAAATGTACTTGCAACACCAGAAATTAATGCACACAACACTACTGTAGTAATTCAAAAACATGCATGGAGTGGCACGTAATTTTAGTCCCCAACATGCATGTTTCCTGGTGAGATCAAGTATGCCAATGCTCTGCCTCTTATCTCCGCTCTCATACTATAAACATGTCTCCTTTTCATAGTCTATTTAGTGCCAGATTTTTTGGATGTTTGGACTTTTTGTTGGTGATTTTGCTATTTAACATGGTCCCCTGCATACTGCTGAAGTGCAGTCTAGTGTTCCTAAGCACTAAAAAGCTATTGTGCACCTTATGAAAAAACGTAATGTGTTCATTCAGGCAAGAGTTACTGTAGTATTTCTCATGAGTTCAATGTTAATGCCCATAATCAAGGTCGTGTATTGATCGTTTGATGAAAACACTGTGGCGAGAGAGGCTTAAGAAATCTAACCCCGTGCTTTTCTGAAGGCGCAACTGTCCAGTATGTGTGGCAACCTCACAGAACAAAACTACTGCAGATAATGAGAACTGATAGTGTAGGTAAAGGCTTGAATGAGCAGAGAGCCTTGTTTGTCCAAAATGAAATCCTTAACTTACTCAAATGTTTCATTTAGACAAGAACAAAAGACAGGGGTTGGGGGTAGGGTTTTGAATATTTATTTGGGTTTCTCAGGCCAAAAAAAAATTTTTTTAACTTTAAACCACCCAATCTTTGACTGCGATCCTTATGAACTTAAGGTGGAAAAGGTGCATTTCATGGAGTCTAGCATCGTACCCTGCCACATGCTGGCTGTGTGACCTTGACTAGCATTCCCTGCTCCAGATCTTCATGCCTCACCTATGAACTGAGGCAAAGGCACCATGTGACCCTGGTGTCCGATCCCTGTCTACTCTCTACCTGTGACTCTGCAGCCAGTCCCAAAGCCATCAAGCTTTCAGGCCACACAGGCTTATGAAGAGGGGCTTCATTAGATCATTGATTCATTAGATCATTGATTAAGAATTCTAGGAGGTGCCCAAACACAGTTAAATAGAAGTAAAAAGTTATCGTGTTCTACAGCACAGTTGGGGTGTCCATCACTTGCAATTGTCTATGATTTATTTTATGAATAACTAGAAGAGAGATGCTCAAAGGCTTTGAACACAAAGTACTGATAAGGAGATGGAAACATGAATTACTTTGATCAGTACACACTGTATACATGCATTAAAATATCATACCGTGTCCCATAAATACATATAGTTATCATGTTAATCAGATAAATGTGTAAGGACAGGTAAATATTAACTAGTCTTATTTGATCATTATATATGATATATTTTTCAAATTATGGCAATGTACCCCCATAAATTTGTACAAGTTGAAATTTTAAAGATTAAAAGAACAAAGGGACTCTAGGACTTTGTCTGGTTTTAACTACAACAACAGAATAAACCCAAAGGAAAACTACAAAACTGACAGAGTAAAATATCCTCAATCATTTCAAACGTGAGCGAATTAAAAATAGAAAGAAACGGCACAAAGGGAAGAGTGTTTAACCACGATTTTTTAGAGCAAATGACTTGAGTGTTCGAAACTGAACCCAAACTATGTGCATGCCAGGCTGCTCGGAGGCCCTGGTCCGGTCCTTTAGGTCTCTCCAGAGGATCCCAGTGTCTCTTACCAACAATTGCGTGCTCCATGAAGCACTTGGCACAGGGCTGGTTGGACATGTGTGACCCAGACGTTTCCATGGAAGGTTAGTGCTCCCAGATGGAGTCCTCATCTTAAGAATGTGTGCAGGATTAAGATGTAATCCATCGTGGCAAAGAATACAATGATGCATGAAATAAATGCTCAAGTTGACTTTTCCTCTAAAGAATCCTTTAACTATACAGGAGACATTAATAAACAGAACCCTCTATTTAGCAAAAGCTCTCTCTCTTCCATCTACATTGTGAGAGGGGAAGGCTAGGGATAAAATGCAGAAGGTTGAAAAGATTAAACATAAGGGATCACGTGCATGCACACACATGCACACGAAAATCACCTTGCTTAGTCTCTTGATTAAGCCAGTGAGGAAATCACCATTGCTACATGCAGACCACACCTAACATCTGTAGGAGTCCAGCCACCTTCTCTTCCCCCATCTCTATCCTACACCTGGAGGGGGTCTTGTGTGCACAGTTGCACACAGTGATGTAGGCAAGACTCAAAGAGCCCCACAGAAGAAGCCCTGGCAGGCTCTGCTCATGGGATCAGGGCCCTGGGGTAAGGAGTTTGAGATTCTGGAATCGTGGGATGCAGTCTAGAAGCAGGGTGCAGGCTCTGGCCAGCATCTCCTTGGGTCCTCGGGCTCTTCTTCCCATGGAGAGGGACCCAGCTGGGCTGGCTTGTGTGCAGCACCTCTCTCAAGATGCCATTTTATTTTTCTTGACATATGATAATGCATATGTCTTTGGATGGATTTCCCAAACACTGTTCCAGCTCTCAATGTCTCAACACATCCAAAGTTGTCCCTCCAGGAGGATTAAAAGTTAAACCGTGTGTTGCAATGTCTGTAATACACCTGGGAATTTATGAAATCCACTGAGCTAGACTTTGGAGGATAAGAGTAAAGTCTCTTCTATACAGAAGCTGTTAAAGACCTAAAATAACTAAAGTTGATGTTTCACTGAGAAATGACAATATGCTCTTCATCCCATTTATGAAATATAGCCATGCCTAATCACTGCTCTGTCTCCCTTTAATGAGCTCTCCTAGAGATATCATGAAAGGTCCGTGACTATACATCAGATGTCTATCTAAAGCAGATGAACTGGTGCTTGGCATCTAGTGGATGATCAATAAGTAATTGTTAAATAAGCAATTATTAATCTGCAGAACTTTAGCACCTTTGCTCTAAACAATGGATTGAATTTCAAAACCCACGTAATAAAATAGATCCACGCTCCCTAGCCCACGTCTCTTTCTGTGACTGCAAATGTTTTTAATCGCAGGCAATGCATTAGCCACATGGCTCTGCATTGTTCGCTCAGCCCTTCTTCATTATGAGAACCTAATTTACGCAGAGAAGGCTCTTCAAAAAGGTTATGTGCGTTTACAGCCCTGGTGGCAGCAGCTGTGAGAAGACAGTCATCAGACAGAAAGACAGATGAGGATAAAGGGACCCAGTCATCACCACTTCTTCAGAGCATCTTCATGAAGCGCCAAAGTGTCCTGCGGCACTGGGTGGAAGCCACCAAGGTCCACAGCCTTTCAAGTTAGATTATTTTGCTGTTGTCCTCCCTAAACTTTGTAGCATTCAGACATCTATACGCACTAAGCCAACCAACTACTGAAGCAGAAGCAAGAAGATCTGTTAGGAGCTGGCGACAGTGGAGAGGTAGGCTCTCTCTTGTTGCTTTGCTCAAGATGAAAGGTATTTAAAGCACTTAGATATTTTAAGTGATGCATATAATCCCATAACTAAATATCCAAAGCAAAAACATTTTTTAAATTGTGAACGTTTGTAAAAACACCAATAATCATGTTGGGATTACATTTTGATAGAGAAAAAGAGGTCAAGAACCTAGTGTACATACTGGACACCCAGGGGTGGTGGTCAGTCAAGATGGACTCGTCTGACCAACTTGGACTAGCATGGGCAAATAGTGTCCTCCTGCCTCACTGGCCCCTTCTCTGGGGTCCCTCACCATCTCCACCATCCAAATGGCTACAATGGGTCATTGCCCTGATATACATGTCATTCAATTTTTTAAATATTATCACTAAATATGACCCTAATTTTTGTAATGTGTGTGTATGACAGAGAGAGAGAAAGGGAGAGAAAATACAACAAAATTCATAGCTAGGATTATACTGAAAGCTATAGTGAAAGCAATTATACTGAGATTTGGAATTGTGATTTTTTTTTATGGTCTTCTTTATACTTTTAGGGTTATCATGGTTTTCCACACTAAGCTATATATTACCTCTATGGCCCAAGAAAAGAAGAGCAAAGATGTTATTTACTGAGATAGACACCCTTAAAGGAAATCAAACTGCTAGTCACTCATACCAAATTCATTTCTGATAGCAATTTTTTAAACCTGATAAACACCAAGTTCAATAAATATGTCTCAAGTGCCTCCTGTGAGCATAGCACAGAGATTACCAAGTAATATAAAGCACACCCCCATCAAGGAGTTTGCAGTCTGGTTGGGTGGTAAGACACACCACCCCACACACTCGCATGTGTGTACACACACACACACACACACACACACCCCACCACCACCACCCTTCAAATCTTTGCTCAAATATCATGGTTCCCCCCTGAGATCATGACCACCCTGTTCAATTATGAAACCCCACCTTCACCCCAGCACACTGGCTTCTCTTACCATCTTACTTTTTCCATACCGCTTAGCACCTGCTTAAAAGCCCTGAAACAGTAGTTCAGGGAGTATTATAGACTGTCAAAGGGGCGGGGGAAAATAGGGACCTAGATGGTTCCAGAAAGTGCTATGGAGGAAGCAGGGAGGACGAAAGAGGATATCAGACTTGACAGAATTAATATACTTAATCCTCATGCACAGGATCCTCGGGTGACAGGGAAGACCACAAAGAACAAGATGATCCAGTTTTTTTTTTTCTTACTGAAGTGCATTTCAATCATCAGACCAACTACCTCACTTTGTCATTATAATTTCAGGTATAGGAAAATTCAGGGCCTTAATTCTACTGGATACAAGCTAAGGTTCTCTAATCAACCATCTGCTTGGACTTGAAATCAGATTCCAAATATGTTACCTCCATGATCCCAGGGTAAGTTATTAATACCCCTAGCCTCAGTTTCCCCACCTGTCAAGTGAGATAACAGTAGAGCCCACCATGAGGGACTGAAAATGAGGGTGAGGCAGAGCACTTCACCCATAGCCCTGAAGAGACCGAGGGCCTAGCCTGTGCCAAGAGGGAGGAAGGCAGACCTGACCCGCCCAGGCAGCCCTCTGGCTGCACCTCTCTCCCTGATGTCCCACACACCTGCCCCTGCTCCCACACACCTGCCCCTTCTCAGTTCTTCTGTGGGCCACTCTGTATCCACACACCACGCAGACCCACATCTTTAGGAACCCCGCCCTCACCCCTCCTGGGAAACCCTGGTTTGTTTTGCTAGTCCCTGTAATCTTTCTGTGAGATGCTTGTCAGACAGATGCTTGCAGAACGAGCGATGAAACACTGAGTGGACTCATGTGTTCGATGAGTGAAGATGTCCTCAGGATCCCAGGGACATGGAGAAATCCAACTACACTCAGCTCTGCTTTCCCCTACCCCCCAGCTGGCAGAATACTCCTGGGGCTGCTCAACTGGTGGAAAGAATACCCCAAATGATGATGTTCCTGCAGCCTTCCGGGGGCCCTTAGAACAGCCATTTTTCTCAGTGAGAGGCCAGTCACAGCCTCCTCAACCACAGCAAGGTGGAGAGGTGAGTCTGGGGTAGAGGGAGTTTCAGGTGCCCTCAGGAAGCAGCTTGAGGAAGGTCACACAGAAGAAGGAAGTGCTAAGTGGCCGACAGCCTGAGGGCAAAGTGACCAGGAGATCAACTGGACCATGCTGTGGAGGCCTCCGTGTTTTTGTAAGCAAGACACTGCTTCTCTCAGTAGTCCACAAACAAACCAGCAGCACATATGCTCCACAGATTTCTTGAATCCATTTCCCCTCAGTGGGACCACAAAGGTCAAGCATCTTCTTTGCCCTAAAGGGAGATGGAAGTTTGTGGTATCAGGCCACATGTGTTCGCATCTTCTCTATGCTTCGGATATGGGACCGTCCCTGGAGAGACGTTTATATTCCACAGCATCGGGCCAAACATTTAGAAATTCAGTTTTACTCCTACCCTCATCCAGCCCTCAGGCCATACACCACTCAGTCATTACAGTTAGCATGTTGTCCGTGTCCTCTCCAATCCAAACAAAAACTCAAATAATATTATGAATCTAAAACTAGAAGAAGCCATGTTAACTGTCAGGCCCCAGAACCAAATGCATTTTTAACTCCTTTTGGAACCAACACTTTTTTCGGATCTCTCTTAAATCTACTTAAAAAAGAACCAAGTCTGTTTTCTAATTGTTAAATCTGGAACTAAACTGGAGTGGGGGCAGCAGGGGAGACTGTCCTCTAAACCGAGTATGCCAAAAAAAAAATTCTTCGTGCCATTTGAGTAAAGCAGTTGTGAAACTTCCTGGTGTCACATGCTTTATTTGGAGCAGGGTGGGGCATGGAGGTCTGAAAATAATTTGATATTACTAGAGTGAAAAGTTCAAAAAGCAGTGGAAGAGGAAACTTGCACTAGTCAAAGTCGAGTCAGTTGTCTGGAATAAATCAGACCAAAGGTCCTCAGTGGGAATGTGCCTCAGTTTGGTAATGTCAGAAGAAGGTCATGAGCCAGCATCTGGTAAGCCATCCAAGGTCAGAAAGAGGCAGGAGCAAAGGACCAGAGAAAGGACCAGGGTGGGCAGGAAAGAAACAGGCAAATGGTTCAGAAGGCCAATGGAGGGAGGGTATGAGAGTCTGGAACAAGAACCTGGAGATTAGCAGGAAATGGATAAAAAAAAAAAAAGTAGATAAAAAAATAACCAAGACCCCAAAAGATCTCAATAATGGTGGAAATTCTCTGGTTACTGAAAAGATGAGAGCTGACTGGCCTAGCCAGGCTAACGCATTGAGAGGGTCAGAAGTTTCCTGAAGGCTAGACTGACCGACAACTGAGCTTCCAAAGGATATGGATATTCTGCATGTAGCATACGCTCTCAAAGCATGGGTTTTGAATGAATGAATGAGTTCCTGCAGATTTGAGCTACAGGTTTGTGACACACACACACACACACACACACACACACACAATGTATGGCTCATTCAGACAAGAATGAGTCTTGGGATAATACTGTCTCTAAGAAATGCTTTGATCTGGTTCCCCCATCCTGCCTTCAAACATTAGACTCTTAATTCTAATAATTAGCTAAATACCTAGACTTTCTCTTTAATGCCACTGGGGGTCTTTAATTCTAAACATAACAAAGGTGATCAAAGGATGTTTTAAAGACAATATTCAATCTACTAGTCATGCGTCTACATACATTTCTGAAGAAGAGCTAAAGGAAGAGTTGTAGTGTTGGGATCCTTTTCTGAATGTCCCACATATTCTACAATTAGTTTTTCTGAAAGCACCTCTGAGATCAAATCTCTTTCTGCTCAGAAATGAGTTGATGACCTCCCACCGTCAGCTCAATGAAACCCACATTCTGGCTTTCTTTAGTATGGTCTTCCACTAGCCCTGCCATGTTCTTTCCCTCTAGCTGAGCAGAGATGCCTGCTGTTTTCATCCAAGTCTTACTCTTTTCTACTTTTACGCTTTTTCTTAAGCAGTTCTCCAGCCTGGGATGTCCTGTTCTCATTTCAGTTCCTTGGGTTTAAATTCCACCGATCCCAAATCACAGGCCATCTCTATTGGTCATTGCTAGGGCTCAGAGGCTCCGTCCCTTACTTTTTTTTTTCTGAAGTACTACTCCAGGGCATTTTCTGCACACCCTCCCTTGGGATAGATGGTCACACTCAACCAAATCTCATTCATTTGGAGGAAATTTTCAAATTGTATAGCACTCTCAGGAAGATGCACTTAACATAGGAGCAAACTACCAAGATGAGCTAGAAAAAACACACTTTCACAAGGGCCCAGAATTGATGACCCAGGGACACTTCTCAAGGACACACAAATCCCTGCACAAAAGCATAAAAGTCATTCTACCCAGACAGAGGAAAGGCATGATGATGAAGCAACAGCACAAGGGAGTTTGGAGGGTAATGAGACTATTCTGCAACCTGAGTGCAGCATTGGACACGCAAATCCATAAAGCTGTTAAAATAAAGAGAACCGAACACCAAAAGAATGAAAAAAAAAATCAATCTCACTACATTAAGACTTTTTTTTCCATTTTTAAATGTTCTACCAGAGATGTGAAGTATGCATTAATGATTTTTTTCTGAAAAAAAAAAAAAGTCATCCACCAGGTCTAATTATTGACTTACCCTTTGCATTTGCCCAGGTCCAAGGAGATAAACAGTACTGACTGTGTCTGGGGAATGAGGGGAGGAGACTGTGGGAAAGAAAATGTTTTATGCTGAACAATACTGTACAGTTTGGAAAACTTTGGCTTCTAGTATATGTAGCACCAGACTTCACTCGCAATTTCCTTTCTCACATACCTTAAAACAAAACCTTAATACAAATATAACATACAGATTTTATATATAGCTTTTCTTCACCTAGCCTAGACCTTCATATTTATTTTCATGCATTATTTCTTATCTAATTAGTTCATTTATTTCAACTAAACCTGGCTGCAGGTGATGCAGTCGATTTGCCTCAGAGTCATAAAACTATGTGTGTTTTTATCATTACTATAGTTTTCCAAAGTATGCTGTCATCTCATCATTTGTGACATACTTCATCCAAGGAATGATTCATTTCTGTATTGTGAGGAGTTGTTGACTACAGTAAAATCTAGATTTGTGGATCATAAATTTCCGGACATGGTACCTTTTCCATTGTTTCTTCCCATTAATCTAATTTCCATCCTCGCCTAATTCTATAACAATCCTAATTGAAATCCGCAAGGGGTAGTTAAAATCCAGACCCCAGTGAGAAAGGATTTAAGTGAGTTCTTAATGGAACCCGGAGACCAGCCAGATTTAAAAGCAGCCTAATTCCTAGCCAGGTTTTAAAAGACTTTCAACACAGAAAAGGTGCACCCCAGAATCTCCACAGATCTTAGTGAGGGCTATGGTGGCCAGCCAAGTTTTGGTGCTTTGTTTTTTTTGTTTTTTTCTTGGTTTGTTTCCACAGAACATGCAAAGACAAATAAAACATAAAAACTCTCCTCTTATTAACGTTCACAAAAGCACTTTCACTCAGTCAGTTTATATATTTTTAAGTTTTATGATGTGTCTCTATTTTGCATAACAGCAATTGGGATGTACGATCAACAACAAAAATTGACTAAAATATGGAATTTGGAAAATTCTTAGCAAACCGTTCATGCTAAATTAACCTCCATGCTGAATCAATGTACTCTCTGCCCATGAAGTCACTGGGTTTTAGAAAATATTCTAAGCCCCAAAATAAAAGTTTCAGCTAAAGACAAAATTGTTGCCTCAGTTCAAATTGCTTTAACGGAGGGCAGTTTGACGTAAGGAAAATTTAATAATGGATAGACCAAAACCCAAAATCAATATACAAAAAGGGAGAGGGTCAGCTTTTGCCAATCACATATATCTGTGCTTCCACCGATTTAAAAGTAACTCACCCATTTTCTCCAATTTTGGCTTCTTACTTTTCTTCCTCTGGGAAGGATTTTAATGGTGAGGTACAGGAAGTCCTCCCGTGACAAACAAAAGCATCTTTCATGAATTCTTCTACCAATTTTTCACTGGGGAAAAAAAAAAAAAACTTAGACAAAAAGTCTGAGGAAATCTCTGCCCAGGATGGAATGTTACTCTGGAAACTTTCAAACGACCATCATAATGAAGATAAAGCCCATTTCAAACTATTGTTCTCAACAGAGATGATGGATTTGTGTAGATGTGTCAATGTTCTCTTGGACTCACTTATGACCTAGCTGCTAGTGGAGAAAAGGCATAAGCCATGACCAAAAATTAGAGCTTTTTCTTACCTTCCCCTTTTATGAGACCTCAGAGACATGAGTGTAAGAGGACAGTAATAAGAATCAGTGATCGAGAAAGACATGGATTTGGGGAAATGTATACAAATAAATACAAATATTTAACATGGAGAGTAATAAACTGGTTTGGAGCGAATAGAGGATATTAAACAAATAGATCACAAAATATTTTAAAGTGTATAATAGTTCTGTTAATGGTATTATCTTTGTTTTTCAAAAATAAGTAAATATTAAAGCAATCATATAAAGATTTCAGGTGAAACACACAAACTCCCAAAATGTTTTTGCCTTCACTAACAGCAGATTAAGAACTTTGCTCATTACTTGATTAATAAAGGATCTTAAAATCAACTTTTTAAACCAAACTTCTGGCGCTATTTTGATGGCTTAATGTTCATATTTTACATAAACTTCAGACATGAACGTTCTTTTTGAATCGCCGTGGTTCTCGGCTTTGGGATGGATCTCAGCATGCTGCTATTGAAAGGGAACCTGGAGGTGATCCATGTCAAACCTCTTCATTTGATAGGATGAGAAGACCTAGGGGGCTGCGTGCTGACCCAGGAGGACCAAGAGGTAAATGCAGCGTCTGACTTCCCTAAGCCAGTGCTCACTGCACCACAGCAAGCCAACCACAGTGACCTACAGCTTAATCTACCTAACAAACCAGAGTGGAAAGGAGAGAGAAAGCGCACTCGTCCTTTTGACTTGACTATCATGAGAATGTCATTGTTTTACAATTTTTGTGTCTAAAACCCCAGATAGACACATCCTTGTCCACTCAGCTTGAAGGAAAAAATAGATGATAAATTATTTGAGAAATAGGAACACCTTCCAAATAGATACTAGAAGTGTTCACTTTATGAATCATGTTTTGTTAAGTTAAAATTGAATGAACAACTGGAGGTCCAGGATCCTTCAACCCAACTACTTCTTCAATTTTTTCTGATAATAATACATGTTCAGAGAGGAAAATCAAGCAAATACACTCTTAGACTATACAAAGATCTTGGTCCCAAGCCCCATGATAAGTCTAGGACAGCATTTTTTTTTTTGTACAGGAGCTTGAACGACTCAGGGGCACTCGGCCACATCCCCAGCCCCATTTTGTATTTCATTGAGAGACAGGGTCTCACTGAGTTGTTTAGTGCCTTGCTTTGGCTTAGGCTGGCTTTGAACTTACGATCCCCCTGTCTCAGCCTCTCAAACCACTGGGATGACAGACATGCTCCACCACACCTGGCTCCCACGATAAGCTACTTATGTCAAGGTCAAGGAAGGCTGAGTGGTCTCTGATCCCTGTATTTGTAACCCTAGCCCACATCAAAGTCTCTTCTTCAGTTTTCCACTCTGATAACAAGCAAAGGTTAGTCCAGGAAAATATGCCAAGGAGAATAAAGAGAAAGTGAAATTCCCTGTAGAGCCTAGAGCTGGTCTAATCTCCTACCACAAAGCCTCTTTAGCACAAGACAAGCTCCAGTTACAACAAAGCTCCATACCCTTATACTGTGGGCCAATAAATATCCTTGAATTCTATTCATCATCTGAATTTTCTTGATTGGGTTCCAGGCAAGGAAAAGCAAATCCAAAGCCTTCCTCTCCCACTGGAGTCAAACCTCTCATTGAACTCTGCTTAGTGTAGACTAGCATGGACTCACTCAACTGAGACAAGATCTGAACAGAAACCTACATGCCAGGTGCCCAGCATCGCCTCTCTCTTGGTTTTGATTGATAGAAATAACCCCTTCCACTGCATTCATTTGCTTTTGCTCAGGCATGATGAAGAGTATCCATCTTCTCTTCAAACATATAATAAAATCTTATAACTGACCTTGGAAACAAACTGGTTCTAGTTTCCTGAGCCATTTGTAGGAGAAGAAGTAGGAGAAGAAATTTAACCTACTCAGCTATCTTTATGCTTTAATGTTTACACTTTATGTAAACAGGACTTCAGGCATGAATTTTCTTTTGGAATTGCCTCGGTTCTCTGCTTTGTGATCTCAGCCATGATCTGCTGTGATCTACTTTGTGGACTCAGGTGACTGAGGCAGAACGATTGCAAGCTCAAGGTCAGCCTGGACAACATATGCTTGGGGGAAAGAAATACAGTCTAGACCACTGAGAACTAAAAATAAAGTAAACACTTCTTTATTCCTTCTCTTGGGTTGCATGCAATCTCACATTTGCTTTTAAGCTTCCTTTGATATCTACAGTGCATCTCAGCCTAGCTCTCTCCTGATGGGGTTCAAGCTCTCAAGATACTACAGTAGACCAAATAATGAGCAATAGCAAGCAAGGTCAGAGCATACCACTTGATCCAGGAAGGCCAGGTTCTGTCCTCCCCTCTCAGAATCCTATTCTTTCTTTCTGAAACCTTTTTCCATTCATGCTCAGAACCATTTGGTGGAAATTTTCTAAGTAAAAACTGGATAGCATTTTGTTAGGTCAGGTGGCTCTTTGCTTGGTGGGAAGGGAAACCAACATGTAAATAGTGTCCCATTGCCAATTTTCTGTTAGGAGAGTGATTTCTCCCTTGAAAGTCTCCAACACCCAAGAGTAAAAGCCCAGATGATCCAGATTCTGAGTGCATGGGGTCAGGATGGGTCTGTGGCCACCAAGAGGTGCTACTCTCTGGGAGAAAGGACCACTTCATTGAAATATGTTGATACAGGTCAGTCAGATTTTGTCTTCCAGACTCAGAATGGTGAGAAAATTTTAGCTACTGAGGTTTCATTAACTATAATCACTGAGTCAAGTGTAAGGTCATAGCACACAATACTATCTAGATATTATTTGGAAGAGTTGAATCCAGCCTATCCACATAAGGAATTTTCTTTTTCTTTGCTTATTCATTCATTGTTATTACACTATCATGCCCCAGAAAGTTACGGTTTAACAATTTAGATTCATTAAAATTGCTGAGATGCCATCTTTTCACCCCATTAATAGACTTCTCCAACTTTCAGAAAAATTCCTCGCTGGCTGCCCTTTCTTAAGTGGTCGAGCTGAGAACAGGACCCCAATTTCCTGGCTGTTGTGGTTTTATCCCTAGTTGCTCTCGGTTTCAGAATTACATATACATTTTCGGTGTACCTCTTCGGCTCGGGCTGTGTTATTAAACGATTATTACCTAACAATACTCCCATTAATCACCATGACAGATGGAAACCAGCCCTGGTCATGTTTTCTGAACTCAGCGTCAAACAGCCCCAATGCTAATGGGGATGACGCCAGCCATGAATTAGCTCTAAAAGCTTCTGTTTCTGCCCCCACCCCTTTCCTATTGCAATACTTTTTTCTTGTCACAAGACCCCATACTTCTATATGGAGCAAATCTTTATGAAATTCTGGGAAATGGTGTTCTGTTGACAGACCCCATATAATGATGATAAATGATGGACAAGCCAGCAGTCTTAGCACTCTTATTCCCCCAGCAGCCCAAATTCAAGTACATGGAGCATGTCTATAGGCTTAAGCAACGGAAAACTGCAAACTGGAAAAAAAAAAATTTCTCCCTTCAACCTCCTTGCATGGACCAGGGGAAAGAAGTGATACTAAACAGAAAATGTAAATCACCTGTGAGGTAACGGGCCCCAACCATGGCTTGAAAGTGTTGAGGGTACACAAACAGTTTCTTCACAAAAGACCTTTGTTCTGACTTAACTATGAATGGGGATCGGGGGCTGGTTCTCCTCACTTTCCCTGAACAAATCACAGCTTGGAGTGAGAGTCCCGCATAATAGGGACTGTCCTCCTCTGAAAAGATGCATTTGTTAACAGGGCTCTTTTGGTTACAGCTATTTGATATCCTACCTCCTAAGAAGATACTAGATCAGTAGCCACACAACTAACAGGTGATTAGCAGAAGGAAATCATGTAATAGAGAGGCCAGCCCTGAAAAGAACTAAGCAATTAATAAAACATTCTCTGCGGCTCCCACTGAAGAATGCTACAAATATTTCAGAAGGTGGTTTTTCATGGGCTTGTTGGATAAAGGTGTCCTACTCCACTGATCCCATTAAGAGATCAAAAGAGAAAGCACCTTAAAAGGGGGAAGAGTCCAGAAGTCACTGCTGTTCTTGCTGTTGACATCATGATAGTATCTCACTATTGACTGGTTCAATCACTGAGTATTTGTTTGGGTTGGGAGTGAGCTCCTCCAAAGCTCATGTGTGAGACAATGCAAGACTTAGAGGGGAAATAACTGGGTTATAAGAGCTCAACAATTAGTGAACTAGTCACCTGATGGGATTAATTGAAGGCAGATAGGTGTGGCTGGAGGGGGTGGACATTGGGGTGTGGCTTTGGGGTATATATTTGTATTTGGCAAGTGGAGTCTCTCTCTGCCTACTGATCACCATGTGAACTGCTTCCCTACCACACTCTTCCGCCATGATGTTCTGCCTCACCTCGAGCCCCAAGGAATGGAGCCGGCTGTCCATGGATTGAGACCTCTGAAACTGTGTGCCCCCAAATAAACTTTTCCTCAACAACTTTTATGGTTAGGTCTTTTAGCCACAGCAGTGAAAAGTCTGACTAGAACAGAACTGAATGCTAAATACATCTTCAACATCTAATGTAGTAGCCACTAGCCACATGTAAAACTTAATTAAAATTAAATAAAACAAAATTCAGTTTCTCAATTGGCTCATGTCGAGGGTTCCATAAGCAACTCTGACAAGTGGCTACCATACTGAGTCGTGCAAATGATAGAACATCTTCATCAGTTCTACTGGACAACCCTGGTGTAGTCATTCGCTTACCCACTCAGTAACTATTTATTGAACACAGTGGTCACCAAAACAAAGTTTGTGTACTCAGGGAATTTAGATCCTACAAGGGGGAGGCAGACAATAAAAATTAATAAATAAGTGGATATGACTGTTTTATTCAGCATTAAGTTCAGTGAAGAAAATATGATCTGCTGATCAGGTAGACAGTGACTTGCCTGAGGGAGGAGAGGAGATGGAAGTGTTTTAATCAGGTGGCCAGCAAATCTCCCTCTGAAGAGGTGACTCTGAAAGAAGCAGCCATAGAAATTCAGGGCAAGGCAAGAGAAATGCTCAGGACCTAAAGTAGGAAGCACCTGGAGCGTGCATAGGACAGGAGGAAGGAAGTTGGCTTCAGTGGTAGGAGGTGACATCAGGTCTATCAGCATGGGCCAGATGCACCAGGACCTTATTGCTCGTGGGACAGGATTCAGATTTCATTCTTGAAGGAACCAAATATAATACTCCTTAAAGCTCTCAGTTGAAAAAATAAGGAAATAACCTACTCTGTTCTTGTCCCACCAAAAGTGTTTGCATGGCCTAGATTTGCAGGTAGCGGCTGCCAAGAGCAAACAAACCTTATATATATTGGGCACTTGCTTTGAAGCATTTCATGAACATCCATAGCTTCCTATGACATGTCTTTGAAACTATGAATACAGCTCATGGGTGTGGGAGATGGGTAACCAGAGAAGAAAGACTCACCCGATAAATGGCAAGTGAGTGGCTTAGAAGAATCGTCACACCAACAGCTTGGTGTTTGAGATGGGACAATGTGTAAGACCACACAAATAAGAAGCACAGTCATTCTGCCCGTTTATAAGAAAATACTGCCATCATTTGCTTACATTAGCAATAGACTAAAATAGGCTCCTGTCTTCTCGTGATGGCAGGACACCTGTCAAATCCCTCTTTTACAGGTGAGGAAAGTAAAGCCCAGAGAAGTAAGCTACCTTTCGGTGCCATGTAAATTCATCATTTTTTAAAATGAAGTAAGACTGGTTTTATTCATGAACTGAGCAAGTACACTTCTATATTAGAGATGAAACTGGGTATTCAAATCCCCATGAAAGAATGCATTGTCTGCTCCCTACAATAGCACTGCTCTGCTCTTTCAGACAAGAAGGCAGCCAGAAGAGTTCTGTGGGCAGGCTGATACTGTGGAAGGTTAAGGTAGAAGCCAAAAAGACCCTTCAATTTCCTATGAAACCTCAAGGGACGGGATATTTGCTATGGACAACAGGAAGGTCCACATAGGCAAAGGTGATCCACACAGAAACACGCAAAGGTGAACTTCCATCTTATTTTTCTTTTTTTAAAATTTTTTATTAGTTTTAATTAGTTTTATATGACATTGGAATACACTTGGATCCATCATATATAAATGGAGTATAATTTCTCATTCTTCTGGTTGTACATGGTGTAGAATCCCATGTTCGTATAGTTATATGTGGACTCAGGGTAATAACGTCTGATTCATTCTACTATCCTTCCTGCCTCCATTCCCCCTCCCTTCCCATCACTCTCCTCTGTCTAATACAAAGTAACTCTATTCTTTCCTCCCCCCCCCCACCACCTTATTGTAAATTAGCATCCACATATTAGAGAAAACATTTGGCCTTTGTTTTTTTGGGATTGGCTTATTTCATTTAGCATGATATTCTCCAGTTCCATCCATTTACTGGCAAATGCCATGATTTCATTCTTTTTTAAGGCTGAGTAATATTCTATCATATATATATCACATTTTTAATCCATTCATCTGTTGAAGGGCACCTAGGTTATTTCCATAGATTAGCTATTGTGAGTTGAGCTGCTATAAACATAGATGTGGCTGCATGACTGTAGTATGCTGATTTTAAGTCCTTTGGGTATAAACTAAGGAGTGAGATAGCTAGGTAGAATGGTGGTTCCATTCCAAGTTTTCTGAGGAATCTCCATACTGCTTTCCATACTAGTTGCACCAATTTGTACTTATTCCCCCCAGCGATATATGAGTGTACCTTTTTCCCCACATCCTTGCCAATATTTATTGTTGCTTGTATTCTTGATAATTGTCATTCTGGCTAGGGTGAGATAAAATCTTAGAGTAGTTTTTATTTGCATTTCTCCAATTGGTAGACATGATGGACATTTTTTCATACGTTTGTTGATCGATTATATTCCTCCTTCTTTGAAGTGTCTGTTCAGTTCCTTAGCCCATTTGTTGATTGGGTTATTGTTGTTGTTGTTGTTGTTGTTGTTAAGTTTTTTGAGTTCTTTATATATCCTGGAGTTTAATGCTCAATCTGAAGTACAAATGGTAAAGACTTTTTCCCATTGTGTAGGCCCTCCATTCATGTTATTGCTTGTCTCCTTTGCTGTGAAGAAGCTTTTTAGTTTGATTCCATCCCATTTATTGATTCTGCATTATCCTTCTTGTACCTTAGAAGTCTTGTTATGGAAGTCAGATCCTAAGCCGACATGGTGAAGATCTGGGCCTACTCTTTCTTCTATTAGGCCCAGAGTCTCGAGTCTAGAGCCTCAGTGTTTGATCCACTCTGAGTTGAATTTCATGTTTCTCTCTTTTTTTCTCTCCTGACAGTGTCTCACACAATAAAACCTCAGCATTTTCTTTTCAATGGAGAAACAAATTAACCCCATTGTTGTTCAACTTTTCACACATTTATTACACTGGCTATTGTTTTCAAGCATTTTAAACAAAACTCTCAAGTTGAAATAACAGAAACCTAAAGTAAATGAGAAATGCTTTTTCTCCTTTTAAACACTTTATTCTAAGCCAGGCTCAGTGGTGCATGCCTGTAAGCCCAGAGGCTCTGGAGGCTGACAAAGAAGAGGATCACAGATTCAAAGCCAGCCTCATCAACAGTGAGGTGCTAAGCAGCTCAGTAAGACCTTATCTCTAAATAAAATACAAAACAGGGCTGGGGATGTGGCTCAGTGGTCAAGTGTTCCTGAGTTCAATCCTCAGTACCAAAAAAAAAAAAAAAAAACTTTATTCTAATTAGGTGGTTCATTTTTACTTCCAGATGCTAAGTCGGAAAGTTTTTTTTCTCCCTTATAAGATGTGCCAAGAAGTACAAGTTCTGATTTTTTTGAAGTATTTTCAACATCAGATTCTCTGATATGTTTGTTACCTTGCTAATACACACAAGAAGAATGAGCAGAAAGGGTACATGCTTAATGACTTAAGTGACAAGACCTAAAGGTCAGGATCCCTGGCCCTTCCATGGGCTAAGTGGGCTTGAGGTAAGATGCTTATATTCCCAGGCTTCTGATCTCCTTTATTCACATGCAGATACCACTGACCATTGGCTGGTTACTGGGATGAAGTTAACATGCAATGCACAAATCAAGATCTTTAGAAATATTACCAATTAGACAACACAGCAAGATGAATTAGCTCTCCCTCTTCACTTCTTTGAGAAACATCTCTTCTAAACAAAATGTTGGGGACTCAAAATATGATCCAAGTGAAAAATCAGAGATCATGGGTGAAAGGTACAAATGTCCATTGCAAAATATCTGCAGGGAAAGGTGCCAGGGTACAGAGAGTCAGAACAGATTCCCACCAGGGTGGGTCTTATGACCAAAGATCACTGCCCGCTGGTTATGAACAGACCCAGAGCTTTATGGACACCTCAGTACGAGCCACGCGCACCTTATAATAGCAGACCCAAAAACTGTATTGCCAGTAAGAGCAGACCCCAAAATTAAATCTAAGCCAATTATAACCACAGACTCAGGACAAAAGCAGAATAACCTATAAACTGTCCAATCAAACCTTAAACACACTGAGAGCAACACCACTGAGATTTTTGAAATGGTGAGAGGAATATACACTGTCCTGCTGAGTGTGAATTTTATTCACAACCATTAATTATGTTAAAAAATGAAAACAGAATATACCTTGCAATAAGTACAGATAAAAAATTACAATTTCAAGTTCAAAATTATAGGATGTAAATTAAATAAGAGCTACTTTTGTACAGAGCATCCATGCTATGGATCCTAAAATAAAATGTGTGGGCAGATGAGCAACCACGATAATAATAATAATAATACATTTTCCAGCACTAGACACTTCACCAAAATTATTCTGGTTGCAATCTCCAAAATCTCAACGTCTGGACAAAGAAATGAAATCTCTTCCACTCCCAAGCTCAGTATTTTCTGTGGAGGATGTGGTTTTATTTGTTGTCAATCCCGGGTCTTGTTGGAACACACTTTCTTAATTCATCCAGAGAATTGTCAACAGGTTGCCCGACTTGCCCTTGCCTTCCTAGGATGCTGTTCCTTGTGGTTTTATGCAAGAACTCATAAATAACTCGCCTCGCCACTATCTCTGATCTAAAAAGTAAACTGCATTTTTCCTCTGTTTCGGAAAAAATAAAAGTTGTTCAAAATAACAGAGTCACCAGATCAAAGAGGCCTGATCATGTATACAAGCCCAAAGAAAGCCATGCCTCACTGAGTCAGAGTCATGAATGAATGGCTTTTGAAAATTCCCTTTTCAGTGGATGCAACAGAAGGCGATATAGACATGTCCATTTGCTTAAGTCCTCTGTGTATGTGTGCACACGTGTGTGTGCATAGAGATATAAGAGCTTCACACACAATAATAACACCTGAGAATCCTGACTTCTTGGAAAATATGTTTTCTTTAAATATTTTTTTCAGTTGTAGTTGGACATAATACCTTTATTTATTTACTTGTATGTGGTGTTGTGGAACCCAGCGCCTCGCACATGCTAAGTGAGCGCTCAGCCCAGCCCCAGAAAATGTTTCTGGATGGACAAGTCACAGTGAGCAATTCTAGAGACCTCGAAAGACAGGCATCAAGTAAGACCCTCCAACTTTTATAACCCCTCCTTAAGTCGGCTGCCTTCCTGACTCACACATGAGAAGCTGTAGCCTCAAGGAGGCATAGAGAGAGGTAGATCTGGCTGGTGCTGGAACAAGTTAAGGCCAGGCTCTCTCAAAAAATGAGAGGTGTTCCCTGAGCTCCAGTAGGAGAACAAATTCTGGCGCCAAGCATTTCAGTTTTTCTGTAGCCACCCTCTTCCTCATGCAGACCCCTCACAGCCCTGCCCTTGGCAGCCCGGCCCTGGTGAAGGTTTGCCTCTGATACTTCCAGGTTCTAAGAGCTGTGCTCAGTCCCTCTCAGTGGAGTCTCTTCCTCCCTTCTTTTGTATTGGGCTCCTCCCTAGGTGACATGCTTCATTCTTGATCTTGTATAGATTTTTTTAAATAGCTATTTTTTGAGTAGTTCTTGAGTACCTACCATGGAAGTTACTATGTTATATGCAGTTGTCAGAGCTGTAAAGGTAAAAATAACTTAAGGAGCTGGCAGTCTAATAGGGAAACAAGAAAAGGATTTCCATAATGTAAGAAAGAAACAGCACAAGTAGAGGACTACAGAAAAAGGAACGTTTTGTACTGGATGAATTTGGCCGTTTCTTGGGTGATGATGGCTTGAACCTTGACTAGTCAAGATTTCAACTAGAAAAAGAACAAAGGACACTCCAGACTGACGCATCAGCTCCTGGTAAAATGAACTACCAAGAAATTAACACAAGTCCAGGAAGCATAGAAAATATTGGAAGGAATTGGTAAGTGTAGACAAGGATAGTTAGGGGCAAAAGAATGAATAATATAAAAGGAGGAAGTAGAGCTAGGCATGATGGGGTGGCACACAGCTCTAATCCCAGTGACTCAGGAGGCTGAGGCAGGAGGATCACAAGGTCAGGGCCAGCCTCCGAAACTTAACGAGTGCCTAATAAAAATAAAAAATAAAAAGGGCTGGGGATGTGGCTCAGTGGTTAAGGGAGGGTTCAATCCCTAGTACTGAAAAGGAAGGAAACAAAAAAGGAGGCAGTAGAGAATAAATATTGAGGAAGGTTTATATTTATGGAAGGAAGAACAATGAGAAAAAAAGAAAAAATTACTGGAAGAAATGTAAGGAGACTACAATCTCAGAAACCCATGAAAGAGCAAAAGGGAAACTGCAAATTTACACAATATTTATTTGGCAAATGTATGTTAATGCCTCCTTGTGCCAAAATCCATTGGGTATGTTAAGGACGAAACAGAAAACAAGAAAAACAGGAGTCTTGCTCCTACAGAGCTCACTTTCTAGATAATAATTAGCAATGTTCAATGTCCACTGCCTCTGGAGATGTTTAATAGTATGAGAATAAGCAAATAGTCACTAAGCAATATACAAGTATATTGGCAAATATAATCTTCAATGATCCATCTTCAATAAATTTGAAAGATCAGTACAGTGGAGCAATAAAGGTCACATTTATGACACACGTCTGTTTTTTCCATAACCTCCTCAGGTCAGTAGCCATCGCTGTCGGTATGCAAACAATATCTAGCATTTATTGGTTGGCTGCATATATGAATTAGTGTATGGTAGGAGTTTAAGGAATAAGTGTTTGGTGATGAAGTAGCCCAAAAAGAACTCTTCAATTAAGTAGATTCATTCATTTAATGTCTATCTGTTAAATGAGTTAGCAATATGGAGTATTTATTACTTTGGAAGTTGTATTTGCTTACATCAACTCAAATGTACAAAAGACCTCAGAATTAGACGAGAAAACTTGCAAATGCCAGAAGAAAACATTGGGTCAACACTCCAACAAATAAGCACAACAGGTAGAATCAGTAGGATTTCTAAAACTCAGAAAATAATACCAGGAATTAATAAATGGTGTGGCATTACATTAAAAATCTTCTGCACTACAAAGGAAATGAGCAAGAAGAGAGAGCCTACAGAATGAAAAAATCTTTGCCAGCTACTCTCCCAACAGATGATTAATACCCAAATTATAAAAAGAGCTCAAAAAATCATAATAACCCTGTCACTAACTAGGCAAATGAACTAAACAAACATTTCTCGAAAGAAATACAAATGGCAACCAATATATGAAAAAAAAAATGTTCAACATCTTAGCATCGGGGAAATGCAAATCAAAACAATACTGAGATTTGGTCTTACTCCAGTTAGAATAGCAATCATCAAGAATACAAATAATAAGTGCTGGCAAGGATCAGGGGCAATACTTATAGATTGTTGGTGGGATTGTAAATTACCACAATCACTATGGAAATCAGTATGGAGTTTCCTCAAAAGAACTAGGGATGAAACCACCATTTGATCCAGTTATACCACTCCTCAGTATTTACCTAAAAGAACTAATCAGTATACTACAGTGATATATGCACACCCATGTTTATAGCAGCACAATTCACAATAACTACATTATAAAACCAGCCTCTATGTGCCCACCAACAGATGAAAGGATAAAGTGTGGTATATATAAATAGTGGTATTTTATTTAGCCATAAAGAAAAACAAAATTATGTCATTTGCTGGTAAATGGATGGAACTATAGAACATCATGTTAAGTGAAATAAGCCAGACTCACAATGTCAAGGGTCAGATGTTTTCAGTTATAGGTGGAAGATAAAGAGGAAAAGGTGAGAAGAAGTTCATGAAAATAGAAAATAGATGGAGATCAGGGGAGGGAGGTGAAGAAGGAAAGGGAAGGTACAGGCACTGAAATTGATCAAATTATGTTATGTGCACAATATAAATACATCACAAGGAATCCCACTATTTGTATAATTATATTGAATATTTCTTAAAAAACAGTATTCATTTATGTTAGAGCTTTGACAGAGAATCAATGTCACTATGTGCAATGTGGAATAAGAGAAGTGATATAGGGACTGGCCTTATATACTTGTAGAACTGGTAAGGAATGCAATGAAGGACTATTGCCTCTGTGTGTCTGCTGCAGGCCTGAAGTGGCTGTAACTCTGAGCACTGGAAGGCAAAGAATGGGTGCAGGTGAAGACATACTGGAGTCTGTAGCTGTGTCTCACCACTCCAAGCCTTAATAGAGATGGGCAGAAAGTGTTGGCATCCTCCATGAAGCTGTGTACACACCTGACCTAAGATTCAGAGAAACTGAAGGAGGAGATCTGATGGGAGATGGAGGAAGGTGGAATTTGGGGGAACTTAGCTCCAGCTTAGTTAACTCGTGGCAAAGCCCTGAAATCCTCCCTGGTCTACATACCTCTTTTAACCATGCTTAACTTCCAAGAAAAACAATGATGAAGTCAGGCTTCTACCTAGCAGTATGCAACTCTCATCCAAACTGAAACATTAACCTTCTCCCCAAGAAGAAGCAAAATCCCTTTATCCATCTTTTGGTGATCTTCATTGTTTTTCATGTTGATTCTCATTCTCCCTTCAGTATCCTATAACTTAACAACTAAGATACAAGTTTAGATAGTAGGGAAAGAAAAAAGTTGTGTTTGTGTGTGTGTGTATTCATACCAAAATAAGTAAGAAATACTTGTAATATTACAATCCTTTTCACTCAACTCGCTATGTGGTCTGATACTTATGACTTCCTTCTTCCACTTCCCATTCCATGTTCCCTTTGCCATCAGCAAGTACTTCAGCTCGGATACATTCCTCATTGCCCCAATGTTTTGTAGCAACCCTCAATAAGTTAGAATCAATCACACCCACCAGTACAGGTTTCTACCTGCCCCCAACTATTGCATATTCATTCAGGAGCTCAAGGGAAAGCAACTTCAATTTCTAGCTTAATGAAATAATCACTTTGTCCCCGGGTAGATATCATCCCCCTATGGAAACTAAGTCTTCCCCACTAGGAGAACCCAAAGTCACTGGGATAGGACACAAAATTTTCACCACTAAAACTCCAAGGTTGGGCTGGGTTATATCTCAGTGGTAGAGCACTTGCCTAGCACATGTGAGACACTGGGTTTGATCCTCAACACCACATAAAAATAAATAAAATAAAAAGTATTGTGTCCATCTACTAAAAAAAATATTTAATAAAACTCCAGGGTTAATACTGAATGAAACTGCTCCCTTTTCCACTCCTTTTTCCTCCTGGATACATGAATCCTGAATATGAGACAGAAAACACTGTATATAATAGTTGCTGATTTAGTCTAAGGACATTGCCTCTGCCATGTGAGGAGGCTGGCACTCCCAGCCAGCTGGCACTTTAATTGAATCTTTAAAAGCCCATTCCACTATTCTGTCTGGCCAGCTGCTTCAGGGTGTTGGGGAAATTGCTAAGACCAGTGAACTGCATGAGCAGGAACCCATTGCCACACTTCATTGGCTATAAAGAGAGTCCATTGGTCAGAAGTAATACTGCAAGGAATGCTATGATGATGAATAGGCGTTCTGAAAGCTCACAGATGGTGATTTTGGCAGAAGCAGGGAAGGCAAATCCAAAGTAAGCGTATATTCCAGCAAGAATGAGAATTGCCCCTCCTATAACTGAAGTGGTCTAATGTCATCAATCTGCCAACAGTGGCTGGCTGATACCCTGGGGAGGGATGCAATATTGAAGGCGGAGTGTTGGCCTCTGCTGTTGCCATTTTGGGGAATCAGCTATGCTGTAGCCCCATTCCTTTTGGTGGATGGAAGTTCATGTGTCACCTCTAGCCCTTCTGCGATGTCCATTTTGTGCATGAGCAGAATGGGCAAAGACAAAGGTGGCTGGGGAAAGAAACAGGCTGAATTGCATGGAACCAATCATCTAGTCCACTTGATTGTTTAGAGCATCCTTACACTTGCTACTGTTTGGTGGACATTCCCCTGGGACACACATCATTTCCACACTGTGCCCATTTGGAAGGTCTATCCACTTGGTCTCCCTCAGACTTCTCTGTCACTGGTTGTTAATTGTATTCCTTCCAAGTCCTTGAGAATCCAGCCAAATCATTAGTCTTTATCTATGAGTCAGGACATCTGTTTCTTCAAATCAAATGAGCAAGCATGCACAGTGCTCAACCTTCAACCCATTGGGAGGCTGACCCTTCACCACCAACCACCACCAGGACTCCCGAGGGTGGGGCTTCAGGGCTCTTACCATCCACACTCAGGTGATGCCAGCCTATTGTACAGAACCCTCTGAAAACTAGACCCACATTTTCTAACCCATTTAAGTAGAAAGAGAATTTTTATGCCAGGTTATAAAATGGCTTGCCAAATAAATGGGAAGTTTGAAAAGAGACTCAAGGGTAAGTTCCAGGAATGACTCCCAAAGCCATCACACAGAACCAGGCCACCAAGGAAGCTGCTGCCCCTGCCATGGCCAAGAGGCTATAAAATTAGGAAGTCTCCAGAGGAAATTGGAAGCTATAACTCTAGCTATTGGATGCAAAAGTATGCCACCTCTGCCACCAACGACTCCAGCAAAATGCATCTTCCATCTCTGCTTCTCAACAGCCATAAATCCAGACACAAAACACCAAGGCCTCGGCTACAGCCACTACAGAAAAATTACCTACTCCACGACTGTAATGGAAGAAGCAGAATTGAAAGTCTGCTATCATAATACTTCATTTTATTTCTATTATCCAAATCTCATACAGGTACCTCTTAGTGACTGAACGTACATCACACCCGGGATCCTGGCTGAAAGATATTCCAGGCAAAGTCATTTTTAGCCTCCAAAATTCTTTTTTTTAAGAGAGAGTGAGAGAGAGAGAGAGAGAGAGAGAGAGAGAGAGAGAGAGAGAATTTTTTTTAATATTTATTTTTTGGTTTTTGGCGGACCACAACATCTTTGTTTGTATGTGGTGCTGAGGATTGAACCCGGGCTGCACGCATGCCAGGTGAGTGCGCTACCACTTGAGCCACATCCCCAGCCCCTCCCAAATTCTATAGAATAGGAAAAGAGACCAAAGAAGGTGGAAGACCATTGTTATGCAAGCCAGTTCATGTTATATGACAGAAGAGTGGTGGTTTCAAAGTGAGGTGTTCTCACTTTATGAGTAATCTGAATATGTTTATAGGCAAAGAAGGAACCAAAGAAGGAGGAGGATTGACACACAAAAGAGAGAGAGAGACTGATGGTCAAAACACAGGAGGAAAAGAAAAGGAAGAGGTCAACAGATAGATGGAGGTCTCCTAAAGGAGGAGGGGAACTTGGGCCTCCAAAGTAACAAAGAAGTCACAGAAATGTTGAGGTGAAACAAAGAAAATTTGTCATCTATTGGATGACCCCAAAATCTTCAGTGAAGTGGGAGGCAAAGTCCTCTGCTACCAGTGGGCTGTGAGTGTCTGAGGGTCTTGGTAGAGTGGGAAGACCTGGAAAGTTAGAGAATGGCTTGAGAGTCCATTACAGATAAGTGAGAGGAGACAGCTCTAGGGGCTCAAGTAATAAATAATATGAAGTGTGTGTGTGTGTGTGTGTGTGTGTATGCAAGTATTTAATTAAAAAAAAAATTCATGTTTGCCAATCTTCTTTCTTAGCTGACAATGTTGAATTAATTCCTACACCAAAGATGGACACATCTCAATCCTAAAGGATTCCTGGATTCTCTCAATACCTTTCTCCTCTCCCCTGTGTAGGTGCATCTTTAAGATGAAACCAACCTTCAAGCTAAGCTCTAAATATACCATTGATAAAGATACCACGTGATAAATTAGATGGAAAATATGTATAGTAAAACTAAACAGGCTCTCTATGCACCTCACAGATTGTTTCTTTTGCTGAGAAGAAACTTTTTAGTTTGTTTCCATCCCATTTATTGATTCTTGATTTTAATTCCTGTGCCACAAGGAGTCTCATTAAGGAAGTTGGGGCCTAATCCCACATAATGGAGATTAGGACCTACTTTTTCTTCTATTAGACGCAGGGTCTCTGGTTGTATTCCTAAGTCCCTGATCCATTTTGAGTTGAGTTTTGTGCATAGTGAGAGGCAGGGGTTTAATTTCATTTTGTTACATATGGATTTCCAGTTTTCCCAGCACCATTTGTTGAAGAGGCTATCTTTTCTCCAATGCATGTTTTTGGCACCTTTGTCTAATAGAAGATAATTGTAGTCTTATGGGTCCTCTATTCTGTACCATTGGTCTACCAGTCTGTTTTGGTGCCAATACCATGCTGTTTTTGTTACTATTGCTCTGTAGAATCCAAAAAAAACACAAATGCCAAATGTTTTCTTTGATAAAGGAGGCTGATTCATAGTGGGATAGGGAGCAGGAGCATGGGAGGAATAGACAAACTCTAGATAGGGCAGAAGGGTTGGAGGGGAAGGGAGGGGACATGGGGTTATTAATGATGGTGGAATGTGATGATCATTATTATCCAAAGTACAGGTATGAAGACATGAATTGGTGTGAATATACTGTGTATACAACCGGAGATATGAAAAATTGTGTTCTACATGTGTAATAAGAATTGTAATGCATTCTGCTGTCATATATAAATAAAATTTTAAAAATTAAAAAAAAAAAAAACAAATAGGGACTACCAGAAAATATCAGGAACTCTTATAAATCAACAGTGAAATGTGGGGTCAAGACTCAATGTCAGTTCCCTCAAACTACTTCATTTTCAATAATTCCCACTGCTGCTCCCCCACACACCCTCAGCAACGAGTCTGGCAAAAAAAAAAAAAAAAAAAAAAAAAAAAACAAGCACTAAGAGAAAATAATTTAGGGCCCATGACAGAGGGTGGAATAATGGGGTACTTTGGGGCTTGATTCTGCAGTTCTCACTCAAAGCCACTTAACCGCCGTGAGTCAAGAGAAGTCTCATTTAGAGTCACATCAATTAAAGAGAGAAGTTGCCTCCTCTGTCATCTTCGGGGTTCAGCCTCCCTGCCCTCCCAGGACACCACACGATATGACGTTAAAACTACTCTGCTGTTTCAGTGGCTACTCTTTTTCTTCCTAAACTGTGAACTCCTTGAAGGCAAAGGTTTAACACAATGTCTGGCACAGAGGAAATGCCTCTTGAATTGGATATGAAATAATTTTACTAAAAGAAGAGAAAACCTCTAAAACACCAAGAGAGAGACAGAGGAATGAAGTAACTTCATTTAAAATGCCCAAGTCTGGGATGGTCCCCAAAGATCTTTATTTTTGACAAACACCCCACTTGATTTTGATTCTAGCTGGAGAAAGAACACAGTTTATATATGTTTCCTGGGTGGGTTTTGTTGTTGTTGTTGTTGTTTTGGTTTGCTTTTGTTTTGTTTTGGGTTTTAGTCCTAGGGAATGAACCCAGGGGCTCTCAACCACATCTCTATCCCTTTTTTTATATTTTACTTAGAGACAGGGTTTTGCTAAATTGCTTACGGCCTCACTAAGTTGCAGAGGCTGGCTTTGAAGTCGCCATCCTCCTGCCTCTGCCTCCCAAGCTGCTGGGATCATAGGTATGCGCAACCAAGCCCGGCAAGAATGAAATCTTATCCACAACTGATGTTCAGACCCATCCTGACATGTTGGTCTCTGTGACAGTTTCTCCTCCTCTCCTCCAGTGAAACCTGGTTCAGGGAAGATAGAGAACAGGGCCCCTGGAAACAAATCACCATAAACGACATGGAGCTGGAAAGAATGAGTGAGACCAAGTCTGCACCTGAAGCCAGGAGGGCACTGAGGATCCAGGATGCAGGGCAGGAGCCCTCCTTCCCACCCCCATGTGCTCTGTGAAGAAGGGCCACCTGGGAGAAAGAAGTAAAATAATGAGCCCTTGACCCCACAACGGAAAGAAACCTTCACTCCTTGGAAGGAAGTGGACATTGCTGGTAATGTTCTTAGGATGCAATCAAAAAAGTAGAAACAGCACCCATTGCTTCAGAGAGAATTTCACCAGGGAATTGTCTTAACATTGATTGAAAAAGCAAACAAGAACCCCGAGGTGACAGAGAAATTGTTACTGCAAGAGGCAGCAACCACGCCTCAGACTAAGGGAACAAAAAGAAGCAACGGGAATTATTGGAAATTGGAAACCTGAGCTAGAGATCCTACAGAGTGAGGACCCAGAATCCAAGGAAACGTGCTACATGACTGGTGCTGGTGTCTCCAGAAGCTGGAGAAAGGAGCCTGTGACACTAGAACTCAGATCTCCAAGGCAGAGCGCTGCTATCGGGAAAAGAATCCCTGAAGGAACCCAGGAGTCTGATTCTGAAAGTGGAGGGTAAAATCGGAAATGGAATAAATTGACATGGAATAAGAATGAGTAGCCACTGGGGCAATACGGACAAGAACAAGAAGTGAGGAAGGAGCAAGTCTCTTCTTGCTCCATTCCTGCAGACTCCTGGTGCCCGTGGTTGGCAGAAGCTAGCAGGAAAAGCAGAGTTCTAGCCCCTGCATCACAAAGCTCCACATAGAGGGTAGGTTTGGAGCTGAGCATCAACAGTTCAATAATCAACAGTTCAACAAGGTATTGGTCACCAAGGGAACACATCACCAGATCACCCCCGGTGAAACAAGAACAGCCAAAGAGAACTGGCCACCTGGACTGTGTGTGTAAAGGATCTTTCCTGTCTAGCCCAACTGATCCTGTTTTCACACAACTACTGCTAGATCTCCAGTCCAGTGGTCTAAAAGCACACATCAATGTTTTGCAAACCAGAAGGTTTTATGAATTTATGTAAATGTAAGCAAAATATGGTTAAGATGTGTTATGTAAAGAGTAAAGCCTGGAGATGTTCTAGAACAGTGGTTCTCAAAGAGTGGTCATAGCATTCACATCACCTGGGAACTTATTTTTAAAAATGTACATTTTTGGATTTGCCCAAACCTACCAAATCAGAAACTCGGGGTCAGGGCCCAACCACCTGTGCTTTGACAAGCCTTCCATGTGATTCTGAGGCACACTAAAGTCTGAGATCCTCCCTCCTAGCACACTTAGTAGCATAATTCATCTGATTTCTGAATCAAAGCATCTTTACAGGCTTCCTCCCTGATGCAAAATTTATATGTATCTTCTCTGACTTTCATGTATCATTGATGACTATCATGCCACACAAATGCTCAAAGCCAAGCACAGAATAAATTATACAAGTTGTGTTTCATGTGGTACATGAAGGCATTCTTCCTTGTTTGTATCTATAATTTTTTTCAGACTTGTCCTATAGTAAAACAACATTTTTTTAAAAGTATTGTTTTCTATTTCATTTTTAGTAATAAGCTAAGTAATTAAGTCCTTTCTCATTGTTGGAACAATCCAACATTTCAGAGAATTGTTAAATGAACAAATAAAATTCAGTTAATAAGCATAGACATAAAGGAATCAACTTGCTAAAATTAAAGTTCTGGAGAGATCAGAGTATATAACCAGATTTAGAAGGATTAAATACATAATTGTGCTTCTTTTCTCCAACTATCCATGTTATTTTCCATTTCTCCATGGTTTTACAGAGAGGATAGTGTTGATAAGTAAAAATGCTGGAAAAAAGAAACTTAGTCCCCAAAAGAGATTTTTCTAAATCAAAGATTGCAAATTGGTGCACAGAAACCAGACAAGGCCAACAGACATATCTTGTCGGACCTATATATATACTATTGTGCTTGTTTACTTGCTTACTTTCTTTTCCTGTTTGCCAACATTTCAAAATTGGGGGATTTCACAAAAAACTCCTGAATCCTGGCTTTTCTGGATCCAGCTACACAAGACCTACATTCTTCCGTGACCAACAGAGCTGAGTCAGATAGCAGCTGCCCTCCAATGGGAGCAGATTCCACAGGCTGCCAAATCCTATCCACCATCCTTCACTCACCCTAGAGCTCATCATTTCTGCTTTGTATCCTAGCTGAAAGGTTTTCAGACTGGAAGAAGCATGTTTCATGAGAAAAAGTCATTCTGCAGACTAGGTCCATCCCAAGCTGCTTTTCTGGAGAACCCCCACCATTGGCATGAGGCCAGCTCGTTCACCTAAACCCTTGGTTCTCAAGGGGACTGACTGGCTTCCTCCCCTCTCTCCTGGACCTTCAGCCTTTCCTTTGCTATTAGAACACTGAATCTTTCAAGTTCTAAATTCTTTTAATTAAAAAATAAAATTAAAACACCTCCCTGAGCCCAAGATTATCATCCGGCCATCTTCTACCATTTCTCTTTTACTTCTGTTTTCTAACTCCCTGGTCACTCCCCAACCTGCCGCCCTCCAGCTTCTACCTCCAGCGTTCCTCTGGCTTTTGTCACTAATGGCACCTTCCTGCCAAATCCAAGGGACTTGTTCCTGTATCATCCTGCAACTCCTACAGTACTTTCTTGGCCTTCTTCATCCTTCGAGTGACAGTCCAGTCCTCCCTCTCTCTCTGCTGAGTCAACCCAGGACTCTGCAGAGTTGAGTTCCCCTCTGAGTCAGGCTCTTGTGACATCCTTCTCTTGTCTCCACTGTCCTCCTTCATACATCATAAATCCCAACTCTCATTTATGAATCTGTCTTTCACTGAACATTAAAGACAATGCTTTGTTCACCTTTATACATGGTGTCCACCGAGTGCAGTGGTTGGCACACAGTAAGTACTAATGGTAATAAAGAAATAAATGGATTGAATGAACCAAGAATTAAGGAAAATTTTAAGTTTGGTAAGAGTTGGAACGCCCAAATTTCTTACAAAAACTTTTTGTTCCAAAATTTTAGCTTTATCCTGCAGGCCACCTTACATAATACTAATTAAATGAGACGAAGAGGGGAAAATGTACTTTTCTCCCTTTCTCACTGGACATTTACAAGAGTTTGGGTTAATAATGTCCTTTGGCATTTATTGGGATTTTTTTTTTAAAGAAACTATGCCAAAATGATTTACAGACCCATTTGCGCAATAATGGAAGGATTCAGAAAAACTCTGCACTTGGAAGAGAGGAAAAGTGCTCTAGCAATGGAATCCTGAGACTCAGGACAACAGGAACATCCTAAAGGAAGAATAAGACAAGAATGAAATATACATGCCCCAAAGCCCTTTAGGGAGTCGTCTGTCAGCATCAATATAGACTGACTGGAACAAGACCTGGAAGCTGCGGTCACCTCTCATTCTTCCTAGACTTCAGCCATCACCAGTTCCTCCTGGACTAGTAAAGAGGTGACATGTAAAATCATGAATTAGGCTTGAGGGCGTTGGTTCCAGGCATGACAGTATATGTGTTGGCAAGAAGAAGGGACTTGGGGAGGGAATCAGTCTTTAGTGGCAGGAAAAGAAAGTGAGACCCTGTGGCCATCTCACCCTGGAGGAAGACTGCCCTCCAACCTGGCCATTCACACATCACAGTCATTTTGCACACCCATTCATGACATATGTATCTATACATATGACCTACATACATACAGAGAAGGCATAATTTAATCAGAAAGAATTTCCCTTCAGGAATTCCAATACATGGACATCTCTCTAAAGTCGAGTTCAAAGATGGTCCCAGGAAGCCAGGCATGGTGGTGCATGCCTATAATTCCAGTGGCTGGGAAGGCTGAAACAGGAGGATCACACATCCAAAGCCAGCCTTAGCAATTTAGCAAGACCCTGTCTCTAAATAAAATATGAAAAAAATGGAGTGTGGAGGGGAGCTTGGGGATGTGGCTCAGTGGTTAAGTCCCCCTGGATCCAACCCCTGGTACAAAAAAAAACAAGATGGCCCCAGGAAGCTCTCACCTTCTATCTCCTGTTACTCCAGTAGCTCCTGGCTTTCAGGTCACCAAGATAAAATTCCAATGCTTTGTAATGGTTGAATGCCCTTGGAGGTGGGACTAGCTGCTCAACAAAACATACAAACATTTTTCTTTTCCACTAAGCTCCTAGAATCCCAAGACAGACTCACCTCTACATCCCACCTGTGTTATCTAGAAACATCTGAATTGTGTGGGTGCATTAGTCCTAGGCCCATGAGAATCTCTAAGCCCTTCAATAAACCCCTTTCCAATGAACAAAAAGAAGAAGAAGAAGACTACACACCCAGTGTCAAGGACAGTCTACTTCGGTGAAGGGGGACCTCTGATGCCCACTTCCACTCTCCTGCCTTTCTCTTCTCTCCACACCCCACACCCTCTTTCTTCTTCCTTTCACTGTCAATTGACTAAACATAGTAAGACCAGAGAACTCTGTAGTAAGACTAATATAAGGACCAGAGAACAGTGAGCATCTCCAACAAACAATGAAAAGGAAAAATGTTAATTCCCTGCCTGCCTTTCTCCCAATGCAAGGGCCTTGCCTCACCCACCCTGTAGCAATTCTCCAAAATGACAGTGCTGGAAACTGAAAACATTTCATTAGTCAATGGACACACACATCATGTAGTAAGCAGGCAACTGTTATTAGATATATTTAAAAGCATAATTTCAAATATCTCAAATTACTGTCTCATTAGCTTTAAGAATATTCCTCAAATTTATGACAGCTTTTATAATTGACGATTCATCTTTCAAAAAGACCTCTCATAAGGCAAAATTAAGTACTAGAAAGAATGATAACTAAAACTTCCATTTCATATGAAAAAGATATTTGAAAGAAATTTGCGATCTTTCTACTAGAGAGAGGATTATTTTGATGATTGTGTCACTGACAATGACTAACATTTTCTGAGCATCTCTACTGTCCCCTCTGTTTTCTATTTGATAGCCACCATAGAAATAAGGACATTTCAACTCAGTCCTAATAAAGAAAATTCTAATATTCACAGACATAGGGTTTTATCTCCAATATCTCAGCTCCTACAGCCAGTGCTTAGAACAATTATATTAATCCTTAGTTTTGAATTCACATAGCTTAGATGGAGAATGGTCTGGCATTCAATCTCCCATCAGAGTTGAGCAGATTGTCTTGAAAGGGCACATTGTGATTGTCACGTTGCCAAAGGTGCCTGCACCACAGCTGACTTTAACCTCAGCTCTACCAAAATCAGCTGCCTGAGTATGCAGTCCCAAGAATGCAACCGATTGCCTAGTTTTCCAAAACCATTCGCCTCTCTTAAGATACTTAAGGGGCAGAGAGTTGAGAGATTAAAAGATTTGAGAGTCCAGAGAGGATTCCGACATCCTGACTTCTGGCAGTTCCTCCTGCCCTGCTTTCCTACAGCCCAGATGGTGCTTAATTGGTGATGAGTGCTAGAAAATCACTTAGCATTATTGAAACTTCTCTACTGCTCTGCTTTCTCGGAGCGGCATATACATTATCTCTGTAGCATACATTTGCATTGGGAGTTTTCTGGATGCAATTACCCTTTGCAACTAATAAAATAAGATGTAATTATAGATGTACTGTTTGCAGTGCCACTTTACATTTAGGTTGATCTGTTTGTGGCTGTCTGGAATTCCAGATCTGAGTGCTGTTTATTACTTTAAGCCACACATGTTATTTCTGGAGATGGTGTTGCTCACGGGGAGAGTGATCTGGGGCAGCAGGATCACACTCCTTTGGGGCCCTCTCTGACTTTTGGGGGCTCTTAGCTCTAAGCTGCACTTTTGACCTTCTCCTAAATAGCTTACTCTGCACAATTCAACCCAAGCAGGGCCCCCTGGTTGCTGCCTGGCACCCGCAGTCTAGTGGCCTGACTTTAAATGTCAGTTTAGTGTCTCCTGATTTAAACGAGGGGCAGAGATTTACATGCAGGAACTTCATCAAAAATTTCAGAAAGAGCCCACTAAAACTTGGACATGACAAAGAGCTCTACAGAGCTGCCTGCATTTTCTACAAAGAGCATGGATTATTTTTTTAAAAGGAAAACAGAAAAAGCATTCAATAAATGTTATGTGTAAATTCAAGAGCAAGAAAGGACCTTCCTTTTCAGACATCTCTAACAGGACTCCTGGAGGAACGTAAAGACCTACCATGGGGTCCAGGGACTCAGGGAAATTTTAAGGGAATTCACTTCCAGAAACTTCTGTTACTAAAGCAGGTCTGACTGAAAACTGTGCCTAAAGATGTGTACAAGGTACCCCTTCATATTAATAAATAAATAAGAATACTTTGATGTAGAGTGTCCAGAAAATAATAAATGGATGGCCTTACCTTGGATTTTTCTTGACTTTAACATCTTAAATGCTGAAAGAAGTAAGCGCAGCACCCAGTACAGCCCCTTAGCACTTAAAAGGAATTGGTTTCAGAACTCCCTACAGATACCCAAATCTGAGGATGCTCAAGTCCTTATATGCAATGACCTATTATTCTCATATAACTTACATACAGCCTCCAATATACTTTAAATCATCTCTCCTTTACTAATAATACCTAATAAAATGCAAGTGCTATGAAAATAGTTGCAATACTGTATTATTTAGGGAATAATGACAAGAAAAAGAAGTCTGTACATGTTCAGTACAAACTCAATTTTTTTTTCAAATACTTTCTTATCCACAGTTGTTTGAATCCAAGGATGCAGAACCCACAGACATGAAGAGCCAACTGTGCGTGCGTGTCTGCCAAGGAAGTGTGTAAGTCTCATGAATATTCACAGCTTACCATAGCAAACACTCTAGCCTATGAGAAAGTATCACTTGGGAGACAAGCCACGCAGGGGGATCTAGTGCCTCCTCATCAAACAAACAAGGTGGGCCTAAGCATTCGGTACACGCAGTTGAAAAGGAAGTCAGAAATCCCACCTCAACACAAGGTCCCCATGGATGGCTAAGGCCTGGAAATGGTTGAGACATCTCAGGGAAATCAGGCAGGGAGGGGATGATCTCACCAAGGACCGGGTAAGGGGACTTCTTAGTGAAAGGAATCCCAAGGACTGGCAGAGCAGTTAGTCCAGTGTCTCCAAGAATTGTGGAGAAGAATCACCCAGCAAAGGAGACAGAGGATGTGGGCCTGTGAGCTGTGTGGCCAGGGAGCGACTGGGGGCCAGATTGCTAGAGGTACAGGACTCCGAGATGGGCCCTGCTATGGGAAGCTCTAGGAAAGGTTACAAGTAGGAACACAGAGTTGATGAACAGCTCAGTATTAAGAGTATCATCCTTGACCTCAGAGAGCCCTTGACAGGGATCCAGCTCTGCTATTCTACCCATGCTTCCTGGGACACCTATGGCATGCCAGTCTCAGGTACCTCCATACGCTCCTCCATACAATGGGTTATAATCCTAGTTATAGAATAGAGTGAAATTGGAAGGAATAAGTCAGGTGAAGCCATTATCAGAGTGTACAGCACAAGATAAGAAGCAAGGTGTCAAAAATTTAATTTGCTTTTTTATTTTTTTCAGACAAAGGAAAATATTAAATATTGGTTAAAATAGTCTCAATCACACTTCTGAGGCAGAATTATAAAAAAGAAATCAAAGATAACTGGGGGAGAGAAAATGGTCTGTAGGTGTAATGAAAAAAATCAAATATCAAGAATTTTCTCTGTTTTTCCTCCCCAGAATGCCATGTAAGTCAGTTAGCATCCTGCACCCTGACAGATGGTTATGAGTGTCAGGAGGGGGACTGTGGGTAAAGAGCATTAAAGAATTCAGGGAGAATTAATGCCCCAGAGATAGATGAGTTTTATTTAATGTGGATAGATCACTTGGTCAAATATAAATTCATTCAGATTTTTTTTCATGTGTAAATAAGCCTCTACCACTAAACACTGTAAGAAGTGCCCAGAACACAAAGATTTTAAAAGTATTTTCACTCCTAGCTCCAGCCCTCAAGGAGGGTACAGTCTAAGGTAGCATAAGTTAATTTCTCACTCATGTTTGAAGAGCAGGAGAAGGCAGGGGGCATCTGTTCCACATGGTGGCTCAAAGGCCAAGGATGACAGATGCCCCACAGCTGAACACTCTCCAAATTACTAGAGCAGTGGAGGAGAGAAACAGAGGGCTTCACATGGATCCTTACGTGTTTGAGCATGGACATAACTTTCATTCCTTCTGCAACAGACTTTAAGGGAGTTCACGTCCAGAAACTCAACTTCCGAAACTAGGTCTTCCTGAAAACCAAGACAACAATAACTTACAGAATTGCCCCTCATATTTCCTAGCCTTTTGTAACCAGGCAGGGCTACGTGATGACTACTGCTGATGACAACACATTTTGGTTTCTTGACATAAGCTGCAACTAAGGAAATGGTGAAGTCTTTCTGAACCAGGCAATGTCTTCCACACAGACTGTGTTCATCCACTTTCCATTACGGTAACAAAATACCTGATATAATAGACTTTAAAAGAGAAAACACCTGTAATCCCAGCGGCTCAGGAGGTGGAGTCAAGAGACTTGAAAGTTCAAAGCCAGCCTCAGCAATGGTGAAGCGCTTAGCACATCAGTGAGACCCTGTCTCTAAGTAAAATACAAAATAGGGCTTGGGGATGTGGCTCGGTGGTTGAGTGCCCCTGAGTTCAGTCCCTGAACCAAAAAATAAAAAGAGAGAGAGAAAGAAAATTATATGCAACTACAGTTTTGGAGGTTTCATACTTATTGCTTTTGGGTCTGTGGCGAGGCAGCACAGCATGTCAGGAGCATGTGATGGAGCAGAGCAGCTTATCTCATGATGACCAGGAAGCAAAGAGTAGAAAAGGGGAGGACTGAGCTCCCAATAGCCCCTTCAAGGACACACCCCCAATGACCTCACTTCCTTATACTAAGCCCCACCTTTTAAAGTTCCACCACCTCTCAATAGCACCACATTCAGGTGGCCAAGCCTTTAACCTGTGGGCTGTGGGCTATGGGAGAGGGAGACATTCTAGATCCAAACATTTGGAACATCCTGTTTATTTCTCTGTGTGTGTGTGTGTGTGTGTCTGGGGTCATATTCTGCCACTGCCTCCAGGAACTCTTTCTTGAACTCTCAGTAAGGGTGCATGGCTGCCCTCTGCCCCCTCCCCAAGCTCTAAGTTTCCCCTTGTTGGCCAGTCCATAGCTCACTTCCCAGACTTCTCAGGAGGTGGCAAGCTCCACGTGGGCAGAAACCTTGTTCAATGTAATATTCTCAGCCATGGCCCACTGTTCCGCACAAAGCAGGCACCCAAAAATACACATTGACTAAGTTGATGAATAGTTTTACAGAGGCAAGGAGAAGCAAGGTGACAAAAAAGTTTAGACTTTCTGAAGTAAGAAAGAGGGAGTCGTACAAGTTTTTGAGCAACAGGATAAAACGATCAAAGCTGAGGTATTTTTTATTGTTCTGGTTTGTTTTATGAGTCTTATTAGGTCTTTGGAATAAAATGAGGTTCAGAAACCAGGGTTCTGAAGCCAACTAAAGTAATAATACAAGTAAAAGCAATAAATGCCTAATCTAGGGTTATAGGAGTAAAAATGAAATTGTATTTGGAAAAACAAACAACAAGACTTCCTTAAAACCCATTCTGAAGGCTGAATGTAACTGGACACATCAAGATCTTTCTGTCTACTTCAAGAGTCTACTGAAGAGGTGACAAGGTAACAGCTGTGCTATATGATGTTTCTGACTACTTTCCTAAAAGTTATTTGCCCTGTCTTCTTCATTTTATATACCCTATAAACTGAATATCATGCCTTACCAAGGCAGGTACTGATTGACCAGATAAATGGATTTACAGTCCTCTTTTATTGCTTTACAAATAAAAAGTAGGCAGTATACAACTATATACACATATAGTTGGGCAGGAGCATGTCAGGTTCGAAGCCAGCTTCAGCAACTTAGTGAGGCCCTAAGCAATTTAGTGATACCCTGTCTCAAAATATAAAAATTTTTAAAGAGGGCTGGGGATATGGCTCAGGGATGGAGCACCCCTGGGTTCAATCCCTGGTCCCCCCCAAAAAAAAAATCAGATATATAATTGTATGTGTGTTTGAATACATATACATATATGATTATGCCTATATTGTTGTTTCCTTTAATGTTTTTTTAATATACAAAAGTTATAATAATCATATAGAATGAAATCTTTTCCTTGAATTTCTCTAATCAAATGCTAATCTCCTATTAATAATCCTTTCTCCAAATCTTTTTCTAATCTGACTTATTAATTATATGTATTTTCTTCCTAAAGTTATTATCCAAACAGATTTCATCAAAGAAGATACGAAATGGCCAGTAAGCACATTAAAAGACCCCAAACATTTTTAGTAATGCAAATCAGGAAAATGCAAATCAAAATTATAAGACAATACCACCTCACATCCACTAGGATAGCTTTCATCAAAAAGAAAGATACAATTCACAATAGCTAGACTGTGGAACCAACCTAGATGCCCTTCAATAGATGAATGGATAAAAAAAATGTGGCATTTATACACAATGGAGTATTACGCAGCACTAAAAAATGACAAAATCATGGAATTTTCAGGGAAATGGATGGCATTAGAGCAGATTATGCTAAGTGAAGCTAGCCAATCCTTAAAAAACAAATACCAAATGTCTTCTTTGATATAAGGAGAGCAACTAAGAACAGAGCAGGGAGGAAGAGCATGAGGAAAAGATTAACATTAAACAGAGACGAGTGGTGGGAGGGAAAGGGAGAGAAAAGGGAAATTGTATGGAAATGGAAGGAGACTCTCATGGTGACACAAAATTACATATAAGTGGTTGTGAGGGGAAAGGGGGGAAAAAGGGAGAGAATTGAACAACAGCAGATGGGGTAGAGAGGGAAGATGGGAGGGGAGGGGAGGGGGGATAGTAGGGGATAGGAAAGGCAGCAGAATACAACAATCACTAATATGGCATTATGTAAAAATGTGGATGTGTAGCCGATGTGATTCTGCAATTTGTATTTGGGGCAAAAATGGGAGTTCATAATCCACTTGAATCAAATGTATGAAAGATGATATGTCATGAGCTTTGTAATGTTTTGAACAACCAATAAAAAAAAAAAGAAAGATAATAACAGGTATCAACAAGGATGTGGAGAAACTGAAACCCTCATATACTCCTGGGGAAAATAAAATATGGAGCCATTGCTTTGGAAAAGTAAGTACAATAGTACCTCAAAAAGTTACAGATTCAGGGCTGTGGATGTGGCTCAGTGATTAAGCACCTGGGTTCAATCCCCAGTACCAAAAAATAAAAAAGCTAAATATTCAGTGTCCTTTTGACCCAGCAATGTAACTCCTAGGTAGATGCCCAAAAGAAATATAAAGACATAGCCACAACAAACAATAACAAAAACTTACACACAAATTTGTATAGCAGTATTGTGTAGTCAAAAGGTGAAAATAAATGTCCGTCAACTGATAAATGGGTAAACAAAATGTGGTCATACAGTCCATACAATGAAATGTTATGTCACTATAAAAATAGAATGAGTACTGATAAATGCACAACACGGATAAATGTAGAAGCTTATGCTAAGTAAAAAACAATAAAGTCAGTCATAAAAAACCACATATGGATTCCTTTTATCTGACTTATCTGTGAAAGGTAATCTATAAAATCAGAAAGTAGATTAGTGGTTGAAGAAAGGGGGAGACCATGGAGGGTGATGGTTAAAGGGTATGGGATTTCTTTTGGAAATAATAAAAATGTTCTACATTTTTTTAAATATTTTTTTAGTTGTCAATGGACCTTTTATTATTACTTTTTATTTATTTTTATGCAGTGCTGAGAATCGAACCCAGTGCCTCACACATGCTAGGCAGGTACTCTACCACTGAGCCACCACCCCAGCCCAATGTTCTAAAATTAATTGTGGTAATGATTGTATATCTCCATAAATACACTAAAAAAATCATTGAACCATACACTTTAAGTGAATGGATTGTTTGGTATGTGATTTATATATCAGCAAAGGTGTTACAAAAATATTGTTAAGGTAAATGTCTCTTTTTTAGAGCATTATAGTAATAGTCATTGGGTCCATCCCCACAAAATCATACATGCATGGAATTTGATTTCGATTCACATTGACCCCTTTCCCTGTCCCTCCTCCTTCCCCCATTCTCTTTCCTCTACTCTACTGGTCTTCCTTTGACTCATCTATTTACTTATTTTTGATTGATTCTTTCTACTTGTACATAAATGTGAAATTCCATTTAGTATATCTACATATGCACATAACATGATTTTTTAAGAATTCATTCCACATCTCCTCCTCTTTCCCATCCTTCCTCAATCTTCTCCTTCTACTCTACTAATCTTCTCTATGTCTTTATGATATCACATCTCCCTTGGCTCTTTCCTTCATTTTGCTCTAGCTTCCAGATATGAGAGAAAATACTTCACCCTTGATTTTCTGAGTCTGGCTTATTTCACTTAGCATGCTCTCTGTTTCCATCCATTTACCACCAAATGCCATAATCTCATTCCTATTTATGGTTGCGTAAAACTGCACCATGTATATATACCACGATTTCTTAATTCATTCATCTAAATTTTTTATTTTTTTATTTTTAATTGTAGATGGACACAATGCCTTTGTTTCATTTATTCATTTATTTTTATGTGGTGCTGAGTTTCGAACCCAGTGCCTTAAGCGCGATAGGCAAGCGCTCTCCCACTGAACCACAACCCCAGCCCAATTCATTCATCTATTGACAGGCATCTGGGTTGATTCCATGATTTGCTATTGTGAATTATGCTGCTGTAAACATTGAGGTGGCTGTATCACTATATTATGCTGATCTTATTTCTTTTGGATAAATATCAAGGAGTGGGGCAACCAGGTCATATGGTGGTTCCATTCCTAGTTTTTTGAGGGATCCCCAAACTGCTTTCCAAACTGGTTGTACTCGTCTGCAGTACCACCAACAATGTACAAGTGAACCATTTCCCCACATTCAGGCCAGAATTTATTATTTATGTCCTTAATAGTTGCCATATTCTGACTGGAGTGAGATGAAATCTTAGTGTATCTTTGATTCCCATCTCCCTGATTGCTAGAGATGTTGAACATTTTCTCACATATTTGTTAGCCATTTGTGTTCCTTCTTTTGAGAAATTTCTGTTTAGTGTTCTGGCCACTTATCAATTGGGTTATTTGTTTTTCGGGTGTTAAGTTTTTTTAAATTCTTTATATATTCTGGACATTAGTCCCCTGGCAGAGGAGTAGCTGGCCAAGATTTTCTCCCATTCTGTAGGATCTCTCTTCACACTCTTAAACATTTCCTTTGCTGTGCAGAAGCTTTTTAATTTGATAATTAGCTCTTTTGTGTGCTTGTTTACATGGACAAAAGGAGAAGAGAAAATAGGGGAAAACCATTTTCAGTGGTGGGAGGTAGGGCATGTTTACACTAACTGATAGTTCAGGAAACAATTCTGGAAAGGATGCATTCAGTATTAATCAGGAGCACTTTGAATACCACAGAAATGTTTCTTTTTTTTTGCCTCCACTTAAATCCTTGTTTCAAACTTTGAATTAAATTTAACTTTGTTTCACTTTACTGAATTTTGGTTCACCCATTTTGATCAAGAGGAAATAAGACAGAGAAATGACAGAGAAAATGTGGCTGGTCTAATTGAGAAAATATTGAGATAAAAATTCTTTCCTAGGGGGGAATGTTAAACTGAAAGATAACTCAGTTCATCCTTTCCTGATATCCCATCCAAACTCCATTTTCTCATGTGCAGAATATGGAAGAGAGTATGTAATTAGATGCTCCTGAACTTCCTCCTAGTTCCAAAATTCTAGGACTATTTTACAGAATTAAACCATAAAAATATATGTAAATTTAAAATGTATACTATCATTAGCCATCAGATAAATATAAATCAAAATGAGATATTATTCATTATAAAATCAAAAATATAAATCAAAAATGAGATATTATTGATTATCTCATCCCAGTTAGAATGACTATTATCAAAAAAAAAAAATAGCAAATTCTGGTAAGGATGGTAGAAAAAGGAACTCATATACACTGTTGGTGAGAATATCAATTAGCATAGTCATTAAGGAAAACAGTATGGAGATTCATTAAAAGGGCGGGGGGACTTGAACTACCATACATGGTCCAATTACCTCACTTCTGGGTATATATCCAAAGTAAATGATATCATCACTCCAAAGAGAAAACATCACACCAATGTTCATTGTGGCACTATTCACAATAGCTAAGATACAGAATCAGTTTAAGCACCCATCATTGGATTAATAGATAAAGAAGGTATGGTATACATGCACAGTGGAATACTATTCAGCTACAAAAAAAGAATGAAATCCTGTCATTTGCAACAAAATGGATGGAACTGAAGTATATTATGTTAAGTGAAACAAGCCAGACACCGAGAGACAAGTACCAGGTGTTTTCTCTCAAAAGTGGAAGATAAAAATAGTCACATGTAGTAGGGAAGATGGCGGTGAGGGGAGTGCATTGCCCCCGTGTGCTGCTTCACTGTGTGGGAGTATGACAAGTCAGGACGGCTAAAGGCTATCTTGTTAGGAATTTCCAGCAATAGTGGGGTGCTCCGGAACCTGGAGGAAGGATTTCCATCGCACGAGGATCGGCTACGGGGACTCAAACGCGAGAGGTCTGTCGCACGGAGGGTAACACTGCTTATTCAGCAAATCGCCCCGCGGCTAGAGTCTGCAGCGCGCGCTGGGAAACGAGGAGATAGCGACGCAGGGATACAGCGCTGCAGTTTCTGCCAGCCGTGCAAGCACCGTACTCAGGGCTGAATTCTGGGTTCGAGACGGGGGAAGGAAGCGGTCCATCTCGGTTCTCCACACCGGTCACACCACAGAGGAGGCCAGCAGCCACCATGTTGGAAAGCTGACGTCACCATCCCTGTTTTCGACTGATCGCAGCTCATTCAGCCATAGAACAGGGAATGAAATGCTGCCATTCGCATAGGATACCAACATGGCAGAGATCTGATGTCATCAGAAAGCGGCGGAGGAGAGAACTTCATCAATACCAGCGGCGACATAAACAGTTGGTCTCCTGGTAGGGGGGGTGAGGCACAGACACCCGAGTCTCCTCAATTTGTCCTCGAGCCAGAGGGGAGGAGCCGGGCCGCCGCCAGCGCCCGGAGCAGGCCCAGTGACCTGCAGGCGTGGTAGCCACGACACCCCAATTGGAATAAGGAGAGAGCAGAGCCGCCGCCCGCACCTGCAGGAAAGATACGCAAGCAGTATGAAAAGACAAGGAAAGAAAGGACCACAAGCAATGCAGGTCAACGCAACTTTAGAAGAGGTAACAGCTACAGCAGATGGAATGTCAGATAAAGAATTCAGGATATACATGCTTCAGATGATCTGGAGTATCAAGGAAGACATTAAACAGCAAAATCAGACAATGAAAGATCACTTCGACAATGAATTATGCAAACAAATCCAGGAAGCAAAGGATCAACTATACAGGGAGACAGAGGTTATAAAAAACAAACAAACAGAAATCCTAGAAATGCAGGAAGCAATAAACCAACTTAAAAACTCAATGGAGAATACTACCAGCAGAGTAGAACACTTAGAAGATAGAACATCAGACAATGAAGACAAAGTATTTCAACTGGAAAAGAACATAGACAGCTCAGCAAGACTGTTAAGAAACCATGAGCAGAACATCCAAGAAATATGGGATAACATTAAGAGACCAAACTTAAGAGTCATTGGGATACAGGAAGGTACAGAGCTCCAAACCAAAGGAATGAGCAGTCTATTCAATGAAATAATACGAGAAAACTTCCCAGACTTGAAGAATGAGACAGAATCCCAAATCCTAGAAGCCTACAGGACGCCGAATGTGCAAAATCATAAGAGATCCACACCTAGACACATTATAATGAAGATGCCCAACATACAGAATAAGGAGAGAATTTTAAAAGCTACAAGAGAAAGGAAGTAGATTACATTTAGGGGTAAGCCAATCAGGATAACAGCTGACCTTTCAACACAGACTCTGAAAGCTAGAAGATCCTGGAATAACATATTTCAAACACTGAAAGAAAATGGGTTCCAACCAAGAATTGTGTATCCAGCGAAATTAAGCTTCAGGATGGAAGATGAAATTAAAACCTTCCACGATAAACAAAAGTTTAAAGAATTTGCAGCTAGAAAACCATCTCTTCAAAACATCCTCGCCAAAGCATTACAGGAAGAGGAAATGGAAAATAACAATGAAAACCAACAGTGGGAGGTAGGACAGTAAAGGGGGGGAAAATAATCAAAGAGGAAAACAAACCATGTTTAGTAACAGAAATAAACAAATATGGCTGGAAGAACAACCCATATCTCAATAATAACCCTAAATGTTAATGGCTTAAACTCACCAATTAAGAGACACAGGCTAGTAGAATGGATCACAAAACAAGACCCAACAATATGCTGCCTACAGGAGACGCATTTGATAGGAAAAGACATACATAGGCTGAAGGTGAAAGGTTGGGAAAAATCATATCACTCATATGGACTTCGGAAACAAGCAGGAGTGTCCACACTCATATCAAATAAAATAGATTTCAAGCCAAAGTTAATCAAAAGGGATAAAGAGGGACACTACATACTGCTTAAGGGAACCATACACCAACAAGACATAACAATCATAAATATTTATGCCCCAAACAATGGTGCAGCTATGTTCGTCAAACAAACTCTTCTCAAGTTCAAGAGTCTAATAGACCACCACACCATAATCATGGGAGACTTCAACACACCTCTCTCGCCACTGGACAGATCTTCCAAACAAAAGTTGAATAAGGAAACTATAGAACTCAATAACACTATTAATAACCAAGACCTAATTGACATATATAGAGTATACCACCCAACATCAAGCAGTTACACTTTTTTCTCAGCAGCACATGGATCCTTCTCAAAAATAGATCATATATTATGTCACAGGGCAACTCTTAGACAATATAAAGGAGTAGAGATATTACCATGCATCTTATCTGATCATAATGGAATGAAACTGAAAATCAACGATAAAAGAAGGAAGGAAAAAGCATACATCAATTGGAGAATGAACAATAGGTTACTGAATGATCAATGGGTTATAGAAGACATCAAGGAGGAAATTAAAAAATTCTTAGAGATAAATGAAAACACAGACACAACATATCGGAATCTATGGGACACATTGAAAGCAGTTCTAAGAGGAAAATTCATTGCTTGGAGTTCATTCCTTAAAAAAAGAAAAAACCAACAAATAAATGATCTCATACTTCATCTCAAAATCCTTGAAAAAGAAGAGCAAAACAACAGCAAAAGAAGTAGAAGGCAAGAAATAATTAAAATCAGAGCTGAAATTAATGAAATCGAAACAAAAGAAACAATTGAAAAAATTGACAAAACTAAAAGTTGGTTCTTTGAAAAAATAAACAAAATCGACAGACCCTTAGCGATGCTAGTGAAGAGAAGAAGAGAGAGAACTCAAATTACTAGCATACGGGATGAAAAAGGCAATATCACAACAGACACTTCAGAAATACAGAAGATAATCAAAAACTATTTTGAATCCTTATACTCCAATAAATTAGAAGATAGTGAAGGCATAGATAAATTTCTTAAGTCATATGATCTGCCCAGATTGAGTCAGGAGGATATACAAAACCTAAACAGACCAATATCAATTGAGGAGATAGAAGAAACCATAAAAAGACTACCAACTAAGAAAAGCCCAGGTCCCGATGGGTATACAGCAGAATTTTACAAAACCTTTAAAGAAGAACTAATACCAATACTTTTCAAGCTACTTCAGGAAATAGAAAAGGAGGGAGAACTTCCAAATTCATTCTATGAGGCCAACATCACCCTGATACCTAAACCAGACAAAGACACTTCAAAGAAAGAAAACTACAGACCAATATCTCTAATGAACCTAGATGCAAAAATCCTCAATAAAATTCTGGCGAATCGGATACAAAAACATATAAAAAAAATTGTACACCATGATCAAGTAGGATTCATCCCTGGGATGCAAGGCTGGTTCAATATACGGAAATCAATAAATGTTATTCACCACATCAATAGACTTAAAAATAAGAACCATATGATCATCTCGATAGATGCGGAAAAAGCATTTGACAAAGTACAGCATCCCTTTATGTTCAAAACTCTAGAAAAACTAGGGATAACAGGAACATACCTCAATATTGTAAAAGCAATCTATGCTAAGCCTCAGGCTAGCATTATTCTGAATGGAGAAAAACTGAAGGCATTCCCTCTAAAATCTGGAACAAGACAGGGATGCCCTCTCTCTCCACTTCTCTTCAACATAGTTCTCGAAACACTGGCCAGAGCAATTAAACAGACGAAAGAAATTAAAGGCATAAAAATAGGAAAAGAAGAAATTAAATTATCACTATTTGCAGATGATATGATTCTATACCTAGCAGACCCAAAAGGCTCTACAAAGAAACTATTAGAGCTAATAAATGAATTCAGCAAAGTGGCAGGATTTAAAATCAACACGCATAAATCAAAGGCATTCCTGTATATCAGCGACAAATCCTCTGAAATGGAAATGAGGACAACCACTCCATTCAAAATATCTTCAAAAAAAATAAAATACTTGGGAATCAACCTAACAAAAGAGGTGAAAGACTTATACAATGAAAACTACAGAACCCTAAAGAGAGAAATAGAAGAAGATCTTAGAAGATGGAAAAATATACCCTGTTCATGGATAGGCAGAACTAACATCATCAAAATGGCGATATTACCAAAAGTTCTCTATAGGTTTAATGCAATGCCAATCAAAATCCCAATGGCATTTCTTGTAGAAATAGAGAAAGCAATCATGAAATTCATATGGAAAAATAAAAGACCCAGAATAGCAAAAACAATGCTAAGCAAGAAGTGTGAATCAGGCGGTATAGCGATACCAGACTTCAAACTATACTACAGAGCAATAGTAACAAAAACAGCATGGTACTGGTACCAAAACAGGCGTGTGGACCAATGGTACAGAATAGAGGACACAGAAACCAATCCACAAAACTACAACTATCTTATATTTGATAAAGGGGCTAAAAGCATGCAATGGAGGAAGGATAGCATCTTCAACAAATGGTGCTGGGAAAACTGGAAATCCATATGCAACAAAATGAAACTGAATCCCTTTCTCTCGCCATGCACAAAAGTGAATTCAAAATGGATCAAGGAACTTGATATCAAATCAGAGACGCGCCGTCTGATAGAAGAAAAAGTTGGCTATGATCTACAGTCGGTGGGGTCGGGCTCCAAATTCCTCAATAGGACACCCATAGCACAAAAGTTAATAACTAGAATCAACAAATGGGACTTACTCAAACTAAGAAGTTTTTTCTCAGCAAAAGAAACAATAAGAGAGGTAAATAGGGAGCCTACATCCTGGGAACAAATCTTTACTCCTCACACTTCAGATAGAGCCCTAATATCCAGAGTATACAAAGAACTCAAAAAATTAGACAATAAGAGAACAAACAACCCAATCAACAAATGGGCCAAGGACCTGAACAGACACTTCACAGAGGAGGACATACAGTCAATCAACAAGTACATGAAAAAATGCTCAACATCTCTAGCTGTCAGAGAAATGCAAATCAAAACCACCCTAAGATACCATCTCACTCCAGTAAGATTGGCAGCCATTAGGAAGTCAAACAACAACAAGTGCTGGCGAGGATGTGGGGAAAAGGGTACACTTATACATTGCTGGTGGGACTGCAGATTGGTGCAGCCAATTTGGAAAGCAGTATGGAGATTTCTTGGAAAGCTGGGAATGGAGCCACCATTTGACCCAGCTATTCCCCTTCTCGGTCTATTCCCTAAAGACCTAAAAAGAGCATGCTACAGAGACACTGCTACATCGATGTTCATAGCAGCACAGTTCACAATAGCAAGACTGTGGAACCAACCTAGATGCCCTTCAATAGACGAATGGATAAAAAGAAATGTGGCATTTATACACAATGGAGTATTACTCTGCATTAAAAAATGACAAAATCATAGAATTTACAGGGAAATGGATGGCATTAGAGCAGATTATGCTAAGTGAAGCTAGCCAATCCCTAAAAAACAAATGCCAAATGTCTTCTTTGATATAAGGAAAGTAACTAAGAACAGAGTAGGGACGAAGAACAGGAGAAGAAGATTAACATTTAACAGGGATGAGAGGTGGGAGGGAAAGGGAGAGAGAAGGTAAATTGCACGGTAATGGAAGGAGACCCTCAGGGTTATACAGTGGAGGGGGTAGAGAGAGAGGAGGGGAGGGGAGGGGAGAGGTGGGGAGGGGGGAGGGTGGATGATGGGAAAGGCAGCGGAGCACAACAGACACTAGTATGGCAATTTGTAAATCAATGGATGTGTAACTGATGTGAATCTGCAATCTGTGTATGGGGTGAAGGTGGGAGTTCATAACCCACTAGAATCAAAGTGTGGAATATGATATGTCAAGAAATTTGTAATGTTTTGAACAACCCACAATAAAAAATTAAAAAAAAAAAAAAAAGAAAATATTTGCCACAATTTATTAAAATCTGGGAAGGCATATGTGGGATAGACTTTATGGAGTTAGGATTATACATTTTAGCACAGTTTTAATCAGAAGTTATATGTTTTTGTGTATCCGAATCCATGTTTAAAAAAAAAAAAAAAAAAAACTATTTTGAATCCTTATACTCCAATAAATTAGAAGATAGTGAAGGCATAGACAAATTTCTTAAGTCATATGATCTGCCCAGATTGAGTCAGGAGGATATAGAAAACCTAAACAGACCAATATCAATTGAGGAAATAGAAGAAACCATAAAAAGACTACCAACTAAGAAAAGCCCAGGACCGGATGGGTATACAGCAGAATTTTACAAAACCTTTAAAGAAGAACTAATACCAATACTTTTCAAGCTACTTCAGGAAATAGAAAAGGAGGGAGAACTTCCAAATTCATTCTATGAGGCCAACATCACCCTGATACCTAAACCAGACAAAGACACTTCAAAGAAAGAAAACTACAGACCAATATCTCTAATGAACCTAGATGCAAAAATCCTCAATAAAATTCTGGTGAATCGGATACAAAAACATATCAAAAAAATTGTACACCATGATCAAGTAGGATTCATCCCTGGGATGCAAGGCTGGTTCAATATACAGAAATCAATAAATGTTATTCACCACATCAATAGACTTAAAAATAAGAACCATATGATCATCTCGATAGATGCGGAAAAAGCATTCGACAAAGTACAGCATCCCTTTATGTTCAAAACTCTAGAAAAACTAGGGATAACAGGAACATACCTCAATATTGTAAAAGCAATCTATGCTAAGCCTCAGGCTAGCATTATTCTGAATGGAGAAAAACTGAAGGCATTCCCTCTAAAATCTGGAACAAGACAGGGATGCCCTCTCTCTCCACTTCTGTTCAACATAGTTCTCGAAACATTGGCCAGAGCAATTAGACAGACGAACGAAATTAAAGGCATCAAAATAGGAAAAGAAGATCTTAAATTATCACTATTTGCAGATGATATGATTCTATACCTAGCAGACCCAAAAGGCTCTACAAAGAAACTATTAGAGCTAATAAATGAATTCAGCAAAGTGGCAGGATATAAAATCAACACGCATAAATCAAAGGCATTCCTGTATATCAGCGACAAATGCTCTGAAATGGAAATGAGGACAACCACTCCATTCAAAATATCTTCAAAAAAAATAAAATACTTGGGAATCAACCTAACAAAAGAGGTGAAAGACTTATACAATGAAAACTACAGAACCCTAAAGAGAGAAATAGAAGAAGATCTTAGAAGATGGAAAAATATACCCTGTTCATGGATAGGCAGAACTAACATCATCAAAATGGCGATATTACCAAAAGTTCTCTATAGGTTTAATGCAATGCCAATCAAAATCCCAATGGCATTTCTTGTAGAAATAGAGAAAGCAATCATGAAATTCATATGGAAAAATAAAAGACCCAGAATAGCAAAAACAATGCTAAGCAAGAAGTGTGAATCAGGCGGTATAGCGATACCAGACTTCAAACTATACTACAGAGCAATAGTAACAAAAACAGCATGGTACTGGTACCAAAACAGGCGTGTGGACCAATGGTACAGAATAGAGGACACAGAAACCAATCCACAAAACTACAACTATCTTATATTTGATAAAGGGGCTAAAAGCATGCAATGGAGGAAGGATAGCATCTTCAACAAATGGTGCTGGGAAAACTGGAAATCCATATGCAACAAAATGAAACTGAATCCCTTTCTCTCGCCATGCACAAAAGTGAATTCAAAATGGATCAAGGAACTTGATATCAAATCAGAGACGCGCCGTCTGATAGAAGAAAAAGTTGGCTATGATCTACAGTCGGTGGGGTCGGGCTCCAAATTCCTCAATAGGACACCCATAGCACAAAAGTTAATAACTAGAATCAACAAATGGGACTTACTCAAACTAAGAAGTTTTTTCTCAGCAAAAGAAACAATAAGAGAGGTAAATAGGGAGCCTACATCCTGGGAACAAATCTTTACTCCTCACACTTCAGATAGAGCCCTAATATCCAGAGTATACAAAGAACTCAAAAAATTAGACAATAAGAGAACAAACAACCCAATCAACAAATGGGCCAAGGACCTGAACAGACACTTCACAGAGGAGGACATACAGTCAATCAACAAGTACATGAAAAAATGCTCAACATCTCTAGCTGTCAGAGAAATGCAAATCAAAACCACCCTAAGATACCATCTCACTCCAGTAAGATTGGCAGCCATTAGGAAGTCAAACAACAACAAGTGCTGGCGAGGATGTGGGGAAAAGGGTACACTTATACATTGCTGGTGGGACTGCAGATTGGTGCAGCCAATTTGGAAAGCAGTATGGAGATTTCTTGGAAAGCTGGGAATGGAGCCACCATTTGACCCAGCTATTCCCCTTCTCGGTCTATTCCCTAAAGACCTAAAAAGAGCATGCTACAGGGACACTGCTACATCGATGTTCATAGCAGCACAGTTCACAATAGCAAGACTGTGGAACCAACCTAGATGCCCTTCAATAGACGAATGGATAAAAAGAAATGTGGCATTTATACACAATGGAGTATTACTCTGCATTAAAAAATGACAAAATCATAGAATTTACAGGGAAATGGATGGCATTAGAGCAGATTATGCTAAGTGAAGCTAGCCAATCCCTAAAAAACAAATGCCAAATGTCTTCTTTGATATAAGGAAAGTAACTAAGAACAGAGTAGGGACGAAGAACAGGAGAAGAAGATTAACATTTAACAGGGATGAGAGGTGGGAGGGAAAGGGAGAGAGAAGGTAAATTGCACGGTAATGGAAGGAGACCCTCAGGGTTATACAGTGGAGGGGGTAGAGAGAGAGGAGGGGAGGGGAGGGGAGAGGTGGGGAGGGGGGAGGGTGGATGATGGGAAAGGCAGCGGAGCACAACAGACACTAGTATGGCAATTTGTAAATCAATGGATGTGTAACTGATGTGAATCTGCAATCTGTGTATGGGGTGAAGGTGGGAGTTCATAACCCACTAGAATCAAAGTGTGGAATATGATATGTCAAGAAATTTGTAATGTTTTGAACAACCCACAATAAAAAATTAAAAAAAAAAAAAAAAGAAAATATTTGCCACAATTTATTAAAATCTGGGAAGGCATATGTGGGATAGACTTTATGGAGTTAGGATTATACATTTTAGCACAGTTTTAATCAGAAGTTATATGTTTTTGTGTATCCGAATCCATGTTTAAAAAAAAAAAAAAAAAAAACTATTTTGAATCCTTATACTCCAATAAATTAGAAGATAGTGAAGGCATAGACAAATTTCTTAAGTCATATGATCTGCCCAGATTGAGTCAGGAGGATATAGAAAACCTAAACAGACCAATATCAATTGAGGAAATAGAAGAAACCATAAAAAGACTACCAACTAAGAAAAGCCCAGGACCGGATGGGTATACAGCAGAATTTTACAAAACCTTTAAAGAAGAACTAATACCAATACTTTTCAAGCTACTTCAGGAAATAGAAAAGGAGGGAGAACTTCCAAATTCATTCTATGAGGCCAACATCACCCTGATACCTAAACCAGACAAAGACACTTCAAAGAAAGAAAACTACAGACCAATATCTCTAATGAACCTAGATGCAAAAATCCTCAATAAAATTCTGGTGAATCGGATACAAAAACATATCAAAAAAATTGTACACCATGATCAAGTAGGAGTCATCCCTGGGATGCAAGGCTGGTTCAATATACAGAAATCAATAAATGTTATTCACCACATCAATAGACTTAAAAATAAGAACCATATGATCATCTCGATAGATGCGGAAAAAGCATTCGACAAAGTACAGCATCCCTTTATGTTCAAAACTCTAGAAAAACTAGGGATAACAGGAACATACCTCAATATTGTAAAAGCAATCTATGCTAAGCCTCAGGCTAGCATTATTCTGAATGGAGAAAAACTGAAGGCATTCCCTCTAAAATCTGGAACAAGACAGGGATGCCCTCTCTCTCCACTTCTGTTCAACATAGTTCTCGAAACATTGGCCAGAGCAATTAGACAGACGAACGAAATTAAAGGCATCAAAATAGGAAAAGAAGATCTTAAATTATCACTATTTGCAGATGATATGATTCTATACCTAGCAGACCCAAAAGGCTCTACAAAGAAACTATTAGAGCTAATAAATGAATTCAGCAAAGTGGCAGGATATAAAATCAACACGCATAAATCAAAGGCATTCCTGTATATCAGCGACAAATGCTCTGAAATGGAAATGAGGACAACCACTCCATTCAAAATATCTTCAAAAAAAATAAAATACTTGGGAATCAACCTAACAAAAGAGGTGAAAGACTTATACAATGAAAACTACAGAACCCTAAAGAGAGAAATAGAAGAAGATCTTAGAAGATGGAAAAATATACCCTGTTCATGGATAGGCAGAACTAACATCATCAAAATGGCGATATTACCAAAAGTTCTCTATAGGTTTAATGCAATGCCAATCAAAATCCCAATGGCATTTCTTGTAGAAATAGAGAAAGCAATCATGAAATTCATATGGAAAAATAAAAGACCCAGAATAGCAAAAACAATGCTAAGCAAGAAGTGTGAATCAGGCGGTATAGCGATACCAGACTTCAAACTATACTACAGAGCAATAGTAACAAAAACAGCATGGTACTGGTACCAAAACAGGCGTGTGGACCAATGGTACAGAATAGAGGACACAGAAACCAATCCACAAAACTACAACTATCTTATATTTGATAAAGGGGCTAAAAGCATGCAATGGAGGAAGGATAGCATCTTCAACAAATGGTGCTGGGAAAACTGGAAATCCATATGCAACAAAATGAAACTGAATCCCTTTCTCTCGCCATGCACAAAAGTGAATTCAAAATGGATCAAGGAACTTGATATCAAATCAGAGACGCGCCGTCTGATAGAAGAAAAAGTTGGCTACGATCTACAGTCGGTGGGGTCGGGCTCCAAATTCCTCAATAGGACACCCATAGCACAAAAGTTAATAACTAGAATCAACAAATGGGACTTACTCAAACTAAGAAGTTTTTTCTCAGCAAAAGAAACAATAAGAGAGGTAAATAGGGAGCCTACATCCTGGGAACAAATCTTTACTCCTCACACTTCAGATAGAGCCCTAATATCCAGAGTATACAAAGAACTCAAAAAATTAGACAATAAGAGAACAAACAACCCAATCAACAAATGGGCCAAGGACCTGAACAGACACTTCACAGAGGAGGACATACAGTCAATCAACAAGTACATGAAAAAATGCTCAACATCTCTAGCTGTCAGAGAAATGCAAATCAAAACCACCCTAAGATACCATCTCACTCCAGTAAGATTGGCAGCCATTAGGAAGTCAAACAACAACAAGTGCTGGCGAGGATGTGGGGAAAAGGGTACACTTATACATTGCTGGTGGGACTGCAGATTGGTGCAGCCAATTTGGAAAGCAGTATGGAGATTTCTTGGAAAGCTGGGAATGGAGCCACCATTTGACCCAGCTATTCCCCTTCTCGGTCTATTCCCTAAAGACCTAAAAAGAGCATGCTACAGGGACACTGCTACATCGATGTTCATAGCAGCACAGTTCACAATAGCAAGACTGTGGAACCAACCTAGATGCCCTTCAATAGACGAATGGATAAAAAGAAATGTGGCATTTATACACAATGGAGTATTACTCTGCATTAAAAAATGACAAAATCATAGAATTTACAGGGAAATGGATGGCATTAGAGCAGATTATGCTAAGTGAAGCTAGCCAATCCCTAAAAAACAAATGCCAAATGTCTTCTTTGATATAAGGAAAGTAACTAAGAACAGAGTAGGGACGAAGAACAGGAGAAGAAGATTAACAGTTAACAGGGATGAGAGGTGGGAGGGAAAGGGAGAGAGAAGGTAAATTGCACGGTAATGGAAGGAGACCCTCAGGGTTATACAGTGGAGGGGGTAGAGAGAGAGGAGGGGAGGGGAGGGGAGAGGTGGGGAGGGGGGAGGGTGGATGATGGGAAAGGCAGCGGAGCACAACAGACACTAGTATGGCAATTTGTAAATCAATGGATGTGTAACTGATGTGAATCTGCAATCTGTGTATGGGGTGAAGGTGGGAGTTCATAACCCACTAGAATCAAAGTGTGGAATATGATATGTCAAGAAATTTGTAATGTTTTGAACAACCCACAATAAAAAATTAAAAAAAAAAAAAAAAAGAAAATATTTGCCACAATTTATTAAAATCTGGGAAGGCATATGTGGGATAGACTTTATGGAGTTAGGATTATACATTTTAGCACAGTTTTAATCAGAAGTTATATGTTTTTGTGTATCCGAATCCATGTTTAAAAAAAAAAAAAAAAAAAACTATTTTGAATCCTTATACTCCAATAAATTAGAAGATAGTGAAGGCATAGACAAATTTCTTAAGTCATATGATCTGCCCAGATTGAGTCAGGAGGATATAGAAAACCTAAACAGACCAATATCAATTGAGGAAATAGAAGAAACCATAAAAAGACTACCAACTAAGAAAAGCCCAGGACCGGATGGGTATACAGCAGAATTTTACAAAACCTTTAAAGAAGAACTAATACCAATACTTTTCAAGCTACTTCAGGAAATAGAAAAGGAGGGAGAACTTCCAAATTCATTCTATGAGGCCAACATCACCCTGATACCTAAACCAGACAAAGACACTTCAAAGAAAGAAAACTACAGACCAATATCTCTAATGAACCTAGATGCAAAAATCCTCAATAAAATTCTGGTGAATCGGATACAAAAACATATCAAAAAAATTGAGCACCATGATCAAGTAGGATTCATCCCTGGGATGCAAGGCTGGTTCAATATACAGAAATCAATAAATGTTATTCACCACATCAATAGACTTAAAAATAAGAACCATATGATCATCTCGATAGATGCGGAAAAAGCATTCGACAAAGTACAGCATCCCTTTATGTTCAAAACTCTAGAAAAACTAGGGATAACAGGAACATACCTCAATATTGTAAAAGCAATCTATGCTAAGCCTCAGGCTAGCATTATTCTGAATGGAGAAAAACTGAAGGCATTCCCTCTAAAATCTGGAACAAGACAGGGATGCCCTCTCTCTCCACTTCTGTTCAACATAGTTCTCGAAACATTGGCCAGAGCAATTAGACAGACGAACGAAATTAAAGGCATCAAAATAGGAAAAGAAGATCTTAAATTATCACTATTTGCAGATGATATGATTCTATACCTAGCAGACCCAAAAGGCTCTACAAAGAAACTATTAGAGCTAATAAATGAATTCAGCAAAGTGGCAGGATATAAAATCAACACGCATAAATCAAAGGCATTCCTGTATATCAGCGACAAATGCTCTGAAATGGAAATGAGGACAACCACTCCATTCAAAATATCTTCAAAAAAAATAAAATACTTGGGAATCAACCTAACAAAAGAGGTGAAAGACTTATACAATGAAAACTACAGAACCCTAAAGAGAGAAATAGAAGAAGATCTTAGAAGATGGAAAAATATACCCTGTTCATGGATAGGCAGAACTAACATCATCAAAATGGCGATATTACCAAAAGTTCTCTATAGGTTTAATGCAATGCCAATCAAAATCCCAATGGCATTTCTTGTAGAAATAGAGAAAGCAATCATGAAATTCATATGGAAAAATAAAAGACCCAGAATAGCAAAAACAATGCTAAGCAAGAAGTGTGAATCAGGCGGTATAGCGATACCAGACTTCAAACTATACTACAGAGCAATAGTAACAAAAACAGCATGGTACTGGTACCAAAACAGGCGTGTGGACCAATGGTACAGAATAGAGGACACAGAAACCAATCCACAAAACTACAACTATCTTATATTTGATAAAGGGGCTAAAAGCATGCAATGGAGGAAGGATAGCATCTTCAACAAATGGTGCTGGGAAAACTGGAAATCCATATGCAACAAAATGAAACTGAATCCCTTTCTCTCGCCATGCACAAAAGTGAATTCAAAATGGATCAAGGAACTTGATATCAAATCAGAGACGCGCCGTCTGATAGAAGAAAAAGTTGGCTATGATCTACAGTCGGTGGGGTCGGGCTCCAAATTCCTCAATAGGACACCCATAGCACAAAAGTTAATAACTAGAATCAACAAATGGGACTTACTCAAACTAAGAAGTTTTTTCTCAGCAAAAGAAACAATAAGAGAGGTAAATAGGGAGCCTACATCCTGGGAACAAATCTTTACTCCTCACACTTCAGATAGAGCCCTAATATCCAGAGTATACAAAGAACTCAAAAAATTAGACAATAAGAGAACAAACAACCCAATCAACAAATGGGCCAAGGACCTGAACAGACACTTCACAGAGGAGGACATACAGTCAATCAACAAGTACATGAAAAAATGCTCAACATCTCTAGCTGTCAGAGAAATGCAAATCAAAACCACCCTAAGATACCATCTCACTCCAGTAAGATTGGCAGCCATTAGGAAGTCAAACAACAACAAGTGCTGGCGAGGATGTGGGGAAAAGGGTACACTTATACATTGCTGGTGGGACTGCAGATTGGTGCAGCCAATTTGGAAAGCAGTATGGAGATTTCTTGGAAAGCTGGGAATGGAGCCACCATTTGACCCAGCTATTCCCCTTCTCGGTCTATTCCCTAAAGACCTAAAAAGAGCATGCTACAGGGACACTGCTACATCGATGTTCATAGCAGCACAGTTCACAATAGCAAGACTGTGGAACCAACCTAGATGCCCTTCAATAGACGAATGGATAAAAAGAAATGTGGCATTTATACACAATGGAGTATTACTCTGCATTAAAAAATGACAAAATCATAGAATTTACAGGGAAATGGATGGCATTAGAGCAGATTATGCTAAGTGAAGCTAGCCAATCCCTAAAAAACAAATGCCAAATGTCTTCTTTGATATAAGGAAAGTAACCAAGAACAGAGTAGGGACGAAGAACAGGAGAAGAAGATTAACATTTAACAGGGATGAGAGGTGGGAGGGAAAGGGAGAGAGAAGGTAAATTGCACGGTAATGGAAGGAGACCCTCAGGGTTATACAGTGGAGGGGGTAGAGAGAGAGGAGGGGAGGGGAGGGGAGAGGTGGGGAGGGGGGAGGGTGGATGATGGGAAAGGCAGCGGAGCACAACAGACACTAGTATGGCAATTTGTAAATCAATGGATGTGTAACTGATGTGAATCTGCAATCTGTGTATGGGGTGAAGGTGGGAGTTCATAACCCACTAGAATCAAAGTGTGGAATATGATATGTCAAGAAATTTGTAATGTTTTGAACAACCCACAATAAAAAATTAAAAAAAAAAAAAAAAGAAAATATTTGCCACAATTTATTAAAATCTGGGAAGGCATATGTGGGATAGACTTTATGGAGTTAGGATTATAAATTTTAGCACAGTTTTAATAAGAAGTTATATGTTTTTGTGTATCCGAATCCATGTTTAAAAAAAAAAAAAAAAAAAAACTATTTTGAATCCTTATACTCCAATAAATTAGAAGATAGTGAAGGCATAGACAAATTTCTTAAGTCATATGATCTGCCCAGATTGAGTCAGGAGGATATAGAAAACCTAAACAGACCAATATCAATTGAGGAAATAGAAGAAACCATAAAAAGACTACCAACTAAGAAAAGCCCAGGACCGGATGGGTATACAGCAGAATTTTACAAAACCTTTAAAGAAGAACTAATACCAATACTTTTCAAGCTACTTCAGGAAATAGAAAAGGAGGGAGAACTTCCAAATTCATTCTATGAGGCCAACATCACCCTGATACCTAAACCAGACAAAGACACTTCAAAGAAAGAAAACTACAGACCAATATCTCTAATGAACCTAGATGCAAAAATCCTCAATAAAATTCTGGTGAATCGGATACAAAAACATATCAAAAAAATTGTACACCATGATCAAGTAGGAGTCATCCCTGGGATGCAAGGCTGGTTCAATATACAGAAATCAATAAATGTTATTCACCACATCAATAGACTTAAAAATAAGAACCATATGATCATCTCGATAGATGCGGAAAAAGCATTCGACAAAGTACAGCATCCCTTTATGTTCAAAACTCTAGAAAAACTAGGGATAACAGGAACATACCTCAATATTGTAAAAGCAATCTATGCTAAGCCTCAGGCTAGCATTATTCTGAATGGAGAAAAACTGAAGGCATTCCCTCTAAAATCTGGAACAAGACAGGGATGCCCTCTCTCTCCACTTCTGTTCAACATAGTTCTCGAAACATTGGCCAGAGCAATTAGACAGACGAACGAAATTAAAGGCATCAAAATAGGAAAAGAAGATCTTAAATTATCACTATTTGCAGATGATATGATTCTATACCTAGCAGACCCAAAAGGCTCTACAAAGAAACTATTAGAGCTAATAAATGAATTCAGCAAAGTGGCAGGATATAAAATCAACACGCATAAATCAAAGGCATTCCTGTATATCAGCGACAAATGCTCTGAAATGGAAATGAGGACAACCACTCCATTCAAAATATCTTCAAAAAAAATAAAATACTTGGGAATCAACCTAACAAAAGAGGTGAAAGACTTATACAATGAAAACTACAGAACCCTAAAGAGAGAAATAGAAGAAGATCTTAGAAGATGGAAAAATATACCCTGTTCATGGATAGGCAGAACTAACATCATCAAAATGGCGATATTACCAAAAGTTCTCTATAGGTTTAATGCAATGCCAATCAAAATCCCAATGGCATTTCTTGTAGAAATAGAGAAAGCAATCATGAAATTCATATGGAAAAATAAAAGACCCAGAATAGCAAAAACAATGCTAAGCAAGAAGTGTGAATCAGGCGGTATAGCGATACCAGACTTCAAACTATACTACAGAGCAATAGTAACAAAAACAGCATGGTACTGGTACCAAAACAGGCGTGTGGACCAATGGTACAGAATAGAGGACACAGAAACCAATCCACAAAACTACAACTATCTTATATTTGATAAAGGGGCTAAAAGCATGCAATGGAGGAAGGATAGCATCTTCAACAAATGGTGCTGGGAAAACTGGAAATCCATATGCAACAAAATGAAACTGAATCCCTTTCTCTCGCCATGCACAAAAGTGAATTCAAAATGGATCAAGGAACTTGATATCAAATCAGAGACGCGCCGTCTGATAGAAGAAAAAGTTGGCTACGATCTACAGTCGGTGGGGTCGGGCTCCAAATTCCTCAATAGGACACCCATAGCACAAAAGTTAATAACTAGAATCAACAAATGGGACTTACTCAAACTAAGAAGTTTTTTCTCAGCAAAAGAAACAATAAGAGAGGTAAATAGGGAGCCTACATCCTGGGAACAAATCTTTACTCCTCACACTTCAGATAGAGCCCTAATATCCAGAGTATACAAAGAACTCAAAAAATTAGACAATAAGAGAACAAACAACCCAATCAACAAATGGGCCAAGGACCTGAACAGACACTTCACAGAGGAGGACATACAGTCAATCAACAAGTACATGAAAAAATGCTCAACATCTCTAGCTGTCAGAGAAATGCAAATCAAAACCACCCTAAGATACCATCTCACTCCAGTAAGATTGGCAGCCATTAGGAAGTCAAACAACAACAAGTGCTGGCGAGGATGTGGGGAAAAGGGTACACTTATACATTGCTGGTGGGACTGCAGATTGGTGCAGCCAATTTGGAAAGCAGTATGGAGATTTCTTGGAAAGCTGGGAATGGAGCCACCATTTGACCCAGCTATTCCCCTTCTCGGTCTATTCCCTAAAGACCTAAAAAGAGCATGCTACAGGGACACTGCTACATCGATGTTCATAGCAGCACAGTTCACAATAGCAAGACTGTGGAACCAACCTAGATGCCCTTCAATAGACGAATGGATAAAAAGAAATGTGGCATTTATACACAATGGAGTATTACTCTGCATTAAAAAATGACAAAATCATAGAATTTACAGGGAAATGGATGGCATTAGAGCAGATTATGCTAAGTGAAGCTAGCCAATCCCTAAAAAACAAATGCCAAATGTCTTCTTTGATATAAGGAAAGTAACTAAGAACAGAGTAGGGACGAAGAACAGGAGAAGAAGATTAACATTTAACAGGGATGAGAGGTGGGAGGGAAAGGGAGAGAGAAGGTAAATTGCACGGTAATGGAAGGAGACCCTCAGGGTTATACAGTGGAGGGGGTAGAGAGAGAGGAGGGGAGGGGAGGGGAGAGGTGGGGAGGGGGGAGGGTGGATGATGGGAAAGGCAGCGGAGCACAACAGACACTAGTATGGCAATTTGTAAATCAATGGATGTGTAACTGATGTGAATCTGCAATCTGTGTATGGGGTGAAGGTGGGAGTTCATAACCCACTAGAATCAAAGTGTGGAATATGATATGTCAAGAAATTTGTAATGTTTTGAACAACCCACAATAAAAAATTAAAAAAAAAAAAAAAAAGAAAATATTTGCCACAATTTATTAAAATCTGGGAAGGCATATGTGGGATAGACTTTATGGAGTTAGGATTATACATTTTAGCACAGTTTTAATCAGAAGTTATATGTTTTTGTGTATCCGAATCCATGTTTAAAAAAAAAAAAAAAAAAAAAAACTATTTTGAATCCTTATACTCCAATAAATTAGAAGATAGTGAAGGCATAGACAAATTTCTTAAGTCATATGATCTGCCCAGATTGAGTCAGGAGGATATAGAAAACCTAAACAGACCAATATCAATTGAGGAAATAGAAGAAACCATCAAAAGACTACCAACTAAGAAAAGCCCAGGACCGGATGGGTATACAGCAGAATTTTACAAAACCTTTAAAGAAGAACTAATACCAATACTTTTCAAGCTACTTCAGGAAATAGAAAAGGAGGGAGAACTTCCAAATTCATTCTATGAGGCCAACATCACCCTGATACCTAAACCAGACAAAGACACTTCAAAGAAAGAAAACTACAGACCAATATCTCTAATGAACCTAGATGCAAAAATCCTCAATAAAATTCTGGTGAATCGGATACAAAAACATATCAAAAAAATTGTACACCATGATCAAGTAGGATTCATCCCTGGGATGCAAGGCTGGTTCAATATACAGAAATCAATAAATGTTATTCACCACATCAATAGACTTAAAAATAAGAACCATATGATCATCTCGATAGATGCGGAAAAAGCATTCGACAAAGTACAGCATCCCTTTATGTTCAAAACTCTAGAAAAACTAGGGATAACAGGAACATACCTCAATATTGTAAAAGCAATCTATGCTAAGCCTCAGGCTAGCATCATTCTGAATGGAGAAAAACTGAAGGCATTCCCTCTAAAATCTGGAACAAGACAGGGATGCCCTCTCTCTCCACTTCTGTTCAACATAGTTCTCGAAACATTGGCCAGAGCAATTAGACAGACGAACGAAATTAAAGGCATCAAAATAGGAAAAGAAGATCTTAAATTATCACTATTTGCAGATGATATGATTCTATACCTAGCAGACCCAAAAGGCTCTACAAAGAAACTATTAGAGCTAATAAATGAATTCAGCAAAGTGGCAGGATATAAAATCAACACGCATAAATCAAAGGCATTCCTGTATATCAGTGACAAATGCTCTGAAATGGAAATGAGGACAACCACTCCATTCAAAATATCTTCAAAAAACATAAAATACTTGGGAATCAACCTAACAAAAGAGGTGAAAGACTTATACAATGAAAACTACAGAACCCTAAAGAGAGAAATAGAAGAAGATCTTAGAAGATGGAAAAATATACCCTGTTCATGGACAGGCAGAACTAACATCATCAAAATGGCGATATTACCAAAAGTTCTCTATAGGTTTAATGCAATGCCAATCAAAATCCCAACGGCATTTCTAGTAGACATAGAGAAAGCAATCATTAAATTCATATGGAAAAATAAACGACCCAGAATAGCAAAAACAATGCTAAGCAGGAAGTGTGAATCAGGCGGTATAGCGATACCAGACTTCAAACTATACTACAGAGCAATAGTAACAAAAACAGCATGGTACTGGTACCAAAACAGGTGGGTGGACCAATGGTACAGAATAGAGGACACAGAAACCAATCCACAAAACTACAACTATCTTATATTTGATAAAGGGGCTAAAAGCATGCAATGGAGGAAGGATAGCATCTTCAACAAATGGTGCTGGGAAAACTGAAAATCCATATGCAACAAAATGAAACTGAATCCCTTTCTCTCGCCATGCACAAAAGTTAATTCAAAATGGATCAAGGAGCTTGATATCAAATCAGAGACGCGCCGTCTGATAGAAGAAAAAGTTGGCTACGATCTACATACTGTGGGGTCGGGCTCCAAATTCCTCAATAGGACACCCATAGCACAAAAGTTAATAACTAGAATCAACAAATGGGACTTACTCAAACTAAAAAGTTTTTTCTCAGCAAAAGAAACAATAAGAGAGGTAAATAGGGAGCCTACACCCTGGGAACAAATCTTTACTCCTCACACTTCAGATAGAGCCCTAATATCCAGAGTATACAAAGAACTCAAAAAATTAGACAATAAGAGAACAAACAACCCAATCAACAAATGGGCCAAGGACCTGAACAGACACTTCACAGAGGAGGACATACAGTCAATCAACAAGTACATGAAAAAATGCTCAACATCTCTAGCTGTCAGAGAAATGCAAATCAAAACCACCCTAAGATACCATCTCACTCCAGTTAGATTGGCAGCCATTAGGAAGTCAAACAACAACAAGTGCTGGCGAGGATGTGGGGAAAAGGGTACACTTGTACATTGCTGGTGGGACTGCAGATTGGTGCAGCCAATTTGGAAAGCAGTATGGAGATTTCTTGGAAAGCTGGGAATGGAGCCACCATTTGACCCAGCTATTCCCCTTCTCGGTCTATTCCCTAAAGACCTAAAAAGAGCATGCTACAGGGACACTGCTACATCGATGTTCATAGCAGCACAGTTCACAATAGCAAGACTGTGGAACCAACCTAGATGCCCTTCAATGGACGAATGGATAAAAAAAAATGTGGCATTTATACACAATGGAGTATTACTCTGCATTAAAAAATGACAAAATCATAGAATTTACAGGGAAATGGATGGCATTAGAGCAGATTATGCTAAGTGAAGCTAGCCAATCCCTAAAAAACAAATGCCAAATGTCTTCTTTGATATAAGGAGAGTAACTAAGATCAGAGTAGGGAGGAAGAGCAGGAGAAGAAGATTAACATTTAACAGGGATGAGAGGTGGGAGGGAAAGGGAGAGAGAAGGTAAATTGCATGGTAATGGAAGGAGACCCTCAGGGTTATACAGTGGAGGGGGTAGAGAGAGAGGAGGGGAGGGGAGGGGAGAGGTGGGGAGGGGGGAGGGTGGAGGATGGGAAAGGCAGCGGAGCACAACAGACACTAGTATGGCAATATGTAAATCAATGGATGTGTAACTGATGTGATTCTGCAATCTGTGTATGGGGTGAAGGTGGGAGTTCATAACCCACTTGAATCAAAGTGTGGAATATGATATGTCAAGAAATTTGTAATGTTTTGAACAACCCACAATAAAAAATTTTAAAAATAAAATAGTCAGATGTAGAATAGTGACAAGTAGATTCTGGGAAAGTTGGTGGGAGGAGTGTGGGTAAAAGGAGACTGGATTTGTCACTGTGTGCATAAGTTGAAATACCACACTAAACCCCATTGGTATTTACCATCAATACAAGAATGAAATTATGGGGCTGGAGATGTGGCTCAAGTGGTAGGTAGCGTGCTCACCTAGCATGCGTGAGGCACTGGGTTCAATTCCCAGCACCACATAAAAATAAAAATAAACATATTAAAAACAAAACAAAAAAAGAATGAAATTATGGCATTTGCAGGTAAATGGATGGAGCTGGAGGATATCATGCTAAGAGAATTAAGCCCATCACCAAAAACAAAGTCCAAATGGTTTCTCTGATATGCGGATGCTGATCCATATTTCAGGGGATAGGAGGTTTGGGAAGAATGGAAGGACTTTGGATTTAGCAGAGGGGAGTGAGGGAAGGAGAGGAGGTATCAGCGTGGGAAGGATGGTGGAACGAGATGGACATTATTCCCCTATGCACATATCTGATTGCATAGACAATGTGACTGCATCATGTACAGTCAGAGAAATGATAAGTTGTGCTCCATTTATGTACAATGAATTGAAATGCACTCTGCTGTCATGTGTAACTAATTAGAACAAATAAAAAATTTAAAAACGAACAAATAAAATATCTTAAAATAGAGTTATGGTCAAACCTATCAGGATTAAAAGGTAAATTTTAAGATCTATGGGGTGCTCAGATAGAGTCCTCCTCTGGGTTAGTAGATGGAAAAAGATTTCTAAGAGCCTATTGTTCACACTTTTTTACCTAAAATAGGTAAGGATGGGGAAAATTCAACTGAGTGTGACTACGGGTCCTACCACAAAAGTAATGCCAACTAAGACAAGGGTGTGTTTGGCTCAGCTTGACTCATTCCAGTTGCCAGGTGAACAGCAACAATCACAAAGATTCACTCCAAAACCATCTGATCTGTTCAGGCCTACGAACTGTGATGGGCCAATTTCTTTCAAATATTATATTTTCTAATGGAATAGGGACTCCGCAAGAATTTTTTCAGGCCAAAGTAATACATTCCATTTCCCCCTTGATAAATTTAGACAAGATGGGGTATGCAGAATCGGAGAGGACTTTGGGACAAGAATGGAATGCAAATTGGCTCCACAGCCCTGGACCTGGGATGCAAACTCTCGGGTACTGGAAACCCAAAGATGTGGCAGTCCCCTGGGAAGCACAGCTCTGTAACAGAAGAAGCTAGGAAAGAAATAATAAAAAAGCCTAATGAGTTACTCAGAAATTGGAAATACTGAACAGTGAGTAGAAATTCAGAGAATTTAAATTGGGGTGGAGAGAAAATGTATTTTACCTATTTCTTCTTTAAAAATCTTGTTTTGAAAGACCAAGCTATCTGGACAAGGTATTAAAATACACTAACACATTCACAATTTAACATTAGAGGTTCACTCTATCATTCTCAATCCTTCATGAGCGAGTCTCTGCTTTTGCCCACTATGGAATGAACAAACCAGTCGTAGGAAATGAGATGGGTTGGGTCCACTCACGTTGGCTCAGACGGTTTTCCCTCTAGATCTTAGCTGGCTTTTAGAGAAGAGGCACATAAAAATTAAGTTTCCCTCTCCAATCTATAAATTTAATTTTATTTTACTGTCAGTAGACCTTGACATCAACTTAGCACTTCAGTGCTAAGTTCAGCAGAACTTGCAAAATCTCTCTGCATGGGGCAGCAAAGTGCCCTGTTTTGTGCTTTGAAAAAAAAAAAAGTTAATTTCACTTTGGAAAAATGAATAAAACAGCACAAAAAAAAAATGTGCACTTGTGGACAGTAACAGGAAATGTGGAGGGGGTAGGCAGGAGAAATTTATTGGCCAGTTGTTTTAAGAAAACATCAAGCCTTATTCAAAATTTCTTAAATGGGCTTTGATAAGATTTGACTCATAGTATAGGACATATAAGGAATGAGAAACTCATGTTTCTGATTTTTAAAAAAATGTGACTAGTTCAAGCAATCTGTATTTAAGGCAATAAATTAAATAGAAGCCCACCAAAGTATGCAGACTCAATCTGAATTTCCAGAAACTTCTGCAAATAACAATCAGTTTACAAATTTTTTCAAATGACAATGTGAGCCCCTTGGAAGCCAAACAGTGTGCTATCCTACATTTTCTAGCAAGGATATCTCTATTATGCCATTACATTTCTTCTACCTGACTTAAATTAGATACAGTGAGTAGAATTTATGACAAAGATACTTCAAAGGAATTCAAACATTCAATGCATCTACAGAAGAAGAAGAAAAGAAAATCATATATAGTTTAAAGAAGAATAAACAATTTTCAGACCCCAAATAAACTTGCCTATTTCTGTTTACAAATACACTAATAAAATGCATACTCTGAAAAACCCTAAAAAGAAATCTACTAAAATCAGTGGGGGGTGGGGACCAAGAATCACTGATAACCATGGTACCTTAAGGAAAAAGGAATTTTCATTAGATCCTTCTAAGTGTCAGCTACCTTGATATATTATATGGCTCAATCCCTTCTATGAATTGAGACCTATGTGTCACTCCCTATGTCCCAGCGGAGGACAAGGAGGCCAAGCACTTTGTCCAAGGTCAACCCAGCTAGTAAAGTGAGTCAGCTTTCTTGATTTGTTTGTGTTTGTTTCTGTTTTTGAGACAGGGTCTCTGTTGCCCAAGCTGACCTTGAACTCCTGGGCCAAATGATCCTCCTGCATAAACCTCCCAGGTAGCTGGGATTATAGGCGTGTGCCTCTACATCTGGTCCTGATCCAGATTTTGAACTCAAGTCTGCATGGCTTCAGAGACCACTAAAAAATAATCTACAAAAATGTCATGTATTAGTAGACATAAATACTTGGCCACACATTGGATTCACTTGACAAGTTTTAAAAAATACTAATAACTGGGCCACAGCCTTGGAGATTTTTATTGAATTGACCTGGGATGCAGCCTGGGTATTTTTTAAAAAAAACTCCCCAGGAGGCTCCTTTGCTGCTGAGGCTGAGGCTCCAGGAACACACGAGAGGACTTGTGAGTACAGGGGTGGTTGAGGGGGTCGAGGCAATACCTGCTGGTATATGGGGACCCGCCCTCTTCCTTCCTTTCATGGAATAGACCCCTTGCATTAAGTGGTATCTAGACTCAGCCATGAAGAAAGAAAGTTTGGAAACAGTGGAAGTGGAAACCAGAGACAGGGTGCCAAGGAGGAGGAAGTGCCATAAACCAAGGCAAAAGGTCGTGAAAAAGAAGCAGGAGTATGTCAGGGATTTCAGATTTGAATGGAGCCATGCCTTATGGGACACGAGGGGCAACAGTAAGCGGAAACTGTGAGGCAGGTCCAGAGACAGGGGGTCTGAAGGCAGTTAAGTTCAGAGCTGATTTCAGAATCAATAAGAAGTTACTGGTGAGGTCTGAGCCTGGAAGCGGGGTGCTCCACATAACTGTCACTCTGCAAGTGGAAATGTGGGAACACTTCTTCTGCGACATTTTTGCTTGGATTGAAGGGTGAGTGCCTGCAGAGAGAGGGCAGTGAGGCCCATCAGGCAGTGATGGAGTGGGGAAGGCAGAGGTCAGGGGCAGCGCACCAGGACCCTGGCAGAGGGCGGAAGAGATCCCAGGCGCCCTGAGAGGGGGGGGGAAGTGACACGACTTAATTGGAGGGTAGGAGACAAGGGGCAAAAGGGATCAAAGGTGGCCTTGGGATTTCACACTCGGTGGGAGCTCGGGAGGAGGAATCAGGTTCCAGAGGGCACGTGCTGACTTCCATTTCCCATACATTCAGCTTAAGCCACTGTCATGTCATCCACTGTCACAGGAAATGTCCTGAGACAAGTCTGAAGTTAGGAACTGGAGCACAAAAGACTATTTCAAGGTAGAAGTCAAGACTCGGGCCTCGCATTGTCATAATCATGGGCCATTAGAGAGGATCATGGGTGAGCTCTCTGGGGGACAGAAGAAAGACAAGGAAGCACCTCTGCCTATGCTTGAGGGCCCTGTGGAAAAGACAATCCCACACAGAAAGGGGCTAGGACAGCCTGCGTAACACTCAAGGAGGAAAAAGATTCCCAGGGTGGGGGATGATGGAGTTGCACAAAATAACCAGAGCGGAAGGCAGGAAATAAAAACCTAGGTGCTGCCAATTATAATTCACTGGCGACCGAAAGAGAAGAAGGTAGCTATCGCGCCCATCCACTGTGACGTACAAGCAAGACCACAGCAAGTAGAGGGTGGTGGCGAGAAAGTGGAGGGGGGAAGCAGATTCCACTGGCTCAGGCATTGGGCAGTGAAGGAAAGGGGAATAGCTGGGGAGAGCTTTGGGGTCAGCTGAACCGAGGTAAAGGAGAACTGAGAACGTGCACATGCCTAGGAGTTAGAGGTCACCAGGGACACTGTCCATGCTGGAACTGGGGAGAGTGAGAAGGTCATAAGAAGACAGGTCAAAACGCAACCAAACGGGAGGACAGCAAGATTGTCCCCAAAAAGGACAGATGAGCTTTGTCTTGGACACAGAAGGAAAGAAGGTAGGATTCATGGAACACCTTGGAAAAGATGCAAAGGAGAAAAATGAGGGCACCTGAAAGCATGATGGTCTAGATTTTCTGAGCAAAGCAGAAAACAAGGGGTACCTTCATTCAGGAGGTGGGGAAAGAGCAGGACCCAGAAGAGAGGAGGAAAGCCTGCAATAGGCAGGGATGGAGCTGGATTTTGAGCTGCAGGCCACCGAGTGGGGACACTTGTATGGACTCCTTGATGTCTAGAGAGGCCACCTGAAATAATCCAGGGACTAGACATCTTCAGACTTAAAATGGTCACTTTCTAAGTGCTACCACTCAGAAATAATCTGAGCTCCTGTTTATAGCAGGATTCAGAACCCAAGAAGTCTCCAAACAGAAAGTCCTTCCCAGCTTTAATTTAGGAGGGCTTCCAAAGCCTGCAGACCTCAGCCCCACCCAGTTCAACCCGCGCTCCCCAGTTGAGCTTCACTGCTATTGAGCTTCACGTGCAGATCTCCCTCGGCCCCAGCAGACAGATTCTCAACTCCACCTGTGTCCTTGAACCGGTCACATAGTGTCGCCTTCTCAACTGGAAAATGAAGGGTGATGACAAAGCCAAGCTGCCTCTGGGACAAAGGGCTGGCGAGGATTAAATAACCAAAGGCTGAGCAATTTGCAGTTATGAAGCTACAGAAGTGATCTTCACCGCCTGGCTGAGCACAGTGCACTTCCACAAACACAAAGGCCACATGCGGACCTTCCCAGGTGCCAAAGGCCCGCAGAGAGCTGGCCAAATGAAGCAGAATCCCAAGACAAAAGGAAATCCCTCAACAAAACAAGGCAGGAGGAAAAGGGAGACGTAGAGGAAAGGGATTGGGGGTTAGAGGGTCATGGAGAATTTCGGCCTCTGAAATGCTCCTGGACAAAGAAGTCATTTCATGTTTCTCTTTGAGTTACGACACCCAGGGCTCATATTGAAGGCGGCATGTTGCTCTCGCAGCCATCTAGGAAACCTATCTGAAGGGAAGGGACAGGTCTCTGATAAGCACTCGTGGCTTTTCTTTCCCAATAAAACCAACCTTTTCAAGGTGTCTATGAAGAATTTCTCTTGCCTAGAAACTTCCTCCAGTCGACAAGCAAAGAAAGCAAGGCCTCAAGCATGGGGGGTGGACAGCTTCCTTTTTCTACTCAATAGGAGACTTTCTCCCCATTAAGTTCTTTATAAATTAGAGAGTCTGTTAGTTTTTTATAATATTCTGCACAAAACTTTTTAACAGAAACTTGTCCATCCTTGTCCCTACTCTGTAGCGCGAGGTAATGAGCAGCACAGGGTCATTCTATAGATATGCACTTCTTGGAGGTTGGTCACACTCAAACTTGCAGCATAACCTAGGGATGCCCAAGGCTCCAGTTTGAGGGTCCTGGAAGAACACTTCAGTGTCCAGGTTGGCTAACTCAGTAGCCCTGGATATCCATTCTCTCTGATCTCTGCTGTTTCTAAGAGGCTTCAAGAAGTCAGATATGGTAGGACTCTTTCATATGTTCAGAGATGAGCAACTGTCAGACCAGCCTGGCCTTGTGCCCTCACTGCCCTCCCCGTCACATGGCTCTGGGCTTCCTAGGCTCCAGTGCCATTGCTGTGGGTTGATGAGGCCACCACTTCCTGCCTGTGCCCTGCTCTTGGCCAAGGCTTCAGCCCTCACTACTGCCAGCCTCAGACTATCCTCACAGCCTCCACTGCTGAGGGCCAATGCCACCCCTCTCCATTTGATGTGGGAAACATCTCTTTTAATGTCCACTTCCTTCCAAGGAGTGAAGGTTTCTTTCCGTTGTGGGGTCAAGGGCTCATTATTTTACTTCTTTCTCCCAGGTGGCCCTTCTTCACAGAGCACATGGGGGTGGGAAGGAGGGCTCCTGCCCTGCATTCTGGATCCTCAGTGCCCTCCTGGCATCAGGTGCAGACTTGGTCTCACTCATTCTTTCCAGCTCCATGTTGTTTATGGTGATTTGCTTCCAGGGGCCCTGTTCTCTATCTTCCCTGAACCAGATTTCACTGGAGGAGAGGAGGAGAAATTGTCACAGAGACCAACATGTCAGGATGGGTCTGAACATCAGTTGTGGATAAGATTTCATTCTTGCCGGGCTTGGTTGCGCATACCTATGATCCCAGCAGCTTGGGAGGCTGAGGCAGGAGGATGGCGACTTCAAAGCCAGCCTCAGCAACTTTGCAAGGCACTAAGCAACTCACTGAGACCCTGTCTCTAAATGAAATACAAAACTGGGCTGGAGATGTGACTCAGTGGCCAAGTGCCCCTGAGTTCAATCCCTGGTACCAAAAAAAAAAAGAAAAGAAATTTTTTTAATTCTTTCTTGAAGATCTTCTGTAACTCAGGACTGAAGTTTCTTAGGAAGATAACAGAAAAATAATACCTGCCTGAAATCTCTCCTTGATATCCAGTTTTCCCCTAGAAAATTCATATTCTTGCCAGAAATTAAAATCAGGAAATTAATTTAAAAATTTAACTCTTTGTCCTCCCACATTAAAGTTTTTTAAAAAAAAAAATCTATCACCCTGCATAAGGTCTAATTGTTGCATTGATTTTTTTTTTCTTTTCTCCCCTTTAGGGCTTAGAATCAAACCCAGGGTCCTTCTCCTGCTAAGCACATTTCATGCATTAATCTACAGCCCAAGTCCGAATTATCCATTTTTAATGGAATCCTCTACACCAGAGATTACCTCTTAAGTAAAAAAAAAAAAAACCAAATAAATGAATATGCTTCCAAACTACAGATGGTGTGCTATTTTGCATCATCCAGAAATTCTCACAGAAGATACATCTGGTTTGACATTTAATCCCCACTGATAACAGTGGGGATTTTGGCTCTTTCTCTATCATTGACCAATATTTTATATAAACTTCAACTGTGAACCTAGACCCAGTAAATCAGCTGTATCTTTTTGCAGAGCTGGCAAGTTTTGACAGAGATGAATCAGGAGCAGAGGCACCCCTGACAATCTCACTCTAGATATATGCCCCAACCTTCTCTTCTACAAAGTCCCTCTGGACGATGCTGAAATACTGTTGCTCACAGAGGTGATTCAAAGGGCAGCTGGTTCTGCCTGCCATGAGCATCCTACCTGCCTCAGAAACCACTAGCTCTCTGGGTGCCTTGGTGTGTTCACCAACACCTCCTCAGCTAACAGCCTCCACGCATTACCTGTGTAATATGTGGCCCTTCCCTGGTGGTCCCCAGGCATTGTCCAGATGGTCACCTCCAACCAAATGGGGGAAACGTGTCTGAATATTCCACCTCTCTCTTTCTCTGTCTCTTCATTCTCAGTGTCATCTCCTAGTCTGCAGGTCACAAGGGACCACCTCCTGTCAAATATATTCTCAGCAAAGCTTCAGGACAGGTCATCTGCACATTAAGACTGAAGTATAAGGGACTGACAGGTCTCACTTTTCCCTAATGATATGAATGACCATTAAGCCCCTGTTTGCCTTTAGCTGAAGGTGTGACCATTCAGACATCTGCCAGTCTTTCACTCTCTCTGCAATAAACTCTCAGTCTCTTCAACTATTTTCCCAATTTAGAGACCTGACCCCATTACACCCCTCCCCCACCTGCCCCACCCATCTTATTTTTTAATATCTAACCAGCTTCATCTTTTATTTTCTGCTAGTTACTATACTTCCCCCCCCCAATCATTGCCTCCCAATCCTAAAACATTGCTTCACCTGCTCCCAATAAATTGTACTCTCCAGCCCCTCCTCTAACTTTAAGCAAAATTGTTAAACTTTCTAGGAAAGCTCTTGTTCGTGACCTCTCGAAATAGAAGAAAAGCTATGTCTTCTAAAGTGAGTGCATAGCTCATGCCTCTATCACTGAAAACAGCAAAGGAGAAAAGATAAAGTACCTGTTGATTCTTAGTCAAGCAAACCAAGTCTGTGTGTTTCTGTTCAAGCCTGGAGCATACGATCAAATTAGTTAGCCAAAAGATTACTAGGTTTAACATATGAAGAGCTCATTTTTAAAATTGGTCATTTCCAACAGAAAAATGCAAAAGTTACATGAAGAAACCATATAGAAAGCAGAAATGTAATAGGTTTCAAAAATGGGGAAATCTTCACCCACACATAAGTAAAGTTCCAATGAAATGAACACTTTTCAAGTACAAAACCAGAGAAAAAACAATAATATCCAAAGTGCAGAAGGGTAGAATGAAAGATACCTTTGGAGAGCGCTTTGGTAAAACTAATAGCCTTTCAAAGCAAAAAAGTCTAGAGAGGTCCACCTAGGTTCATCCTCAGCTGCTTCTTGATGTCTCTCTCCTTCTCACTGGCTGGGCAAATCCTTTTGGTTGGGGTAGGGGTGCTGGATATCAAACCCAAGGTCTCACACATGCTAAGTAAGCACTCTACCACTGATCTACATCCCCAACCCAAAACATCAACTTGAAGAATAATAAGTAATTCTAGTTCAAGTTTATGAATTGAACACATACAAATTTGCCTTCTCTGTCAATGAAATGTAGTAGAAACTGTCCTAGAACACCTACCGGTCTCCAGTTCTCCTCTCCTCCCTGGGTCTTCAACTAAACTTTATTTCTCAGTTTCTCTTGATGAGTCCAGTCAACAAATGTAGGCAGATATGATGTAATATACTTCAACTTCTCTCTATAAACTGGTTTCCATGTCTCCCTCTTATTCTTTCTCACTCTGTCTTTATCTTTCTCTCTATCTCTTCCCTGCCTACAAGGCTGAAAGAGAAGGACTCATAGCCTTGAGGAGAACTGGCCAGAAGAGCTACCCAGTCAGGAACATAAGATGGGACTTTGCATGAGGCAGAATTACACTTTTGGTGTATTAAGCCATCAATATTACAGGGTTTGTTTGTTACTGCAGCATAGTCTCATCTATTCTGACTAATCCACCAAGGCCCTAGTGAAAGTAAAGAAACTCATATAGACATAAACGAATAAACTCATTTTGAAAAAGAGAAAAATGAAAGGCAATTCAATAACAGACACAGCAGAGACACCTGCAGCCCCATTATGTGCAGAATAGAATGGAGGTGGGAAATGACCTTTCCAGAAGAAACCTACAAATGACATCAAGAAGGGAGATGCATGTGAGAAATGGAACTGAAAACAAGAATTTATTGGATGTCTATCCATGGAAAAATTGGGCCAGTGACCCTGCTCAGAGAGCAATAGGTAAGCCAGTGTTCCACTTATGGGAAAAAAAATGTATCTATATTTTATAGACAGCAGGAAAAATAGGAGGGCTCTAGGAGAAATGATCCAATGGATTTCCTTAAAGAGAAAATGGAACATAGGAAATTATTAGAGAAATGATGATCAAATTTTCCCAGACCAGAAGAAAGTCTTCTGATTGCATAGGGCCATGGAGTATACTGCACAGAAATTTTTAAGTGGCCTGTTTGGGCTCAGTCTCATAAAATTTTAGAATAGCAAAGAGCAAATAAAAGTACATTAAAAGACAATGTTATATTCACACTATCTGGAATTATTGAGGTGGCCACTAACAGAACTGAGAAGTAGAACAATTTTCCCTGACTGCCTCCAAAAGAGGCTATTATTAGTAGGGATAGGTGGAGGGCTTGATTTTCATCATAAATCTATCTTCTTTTTTTAAAAACACAATACCTTTATTTTCTACTCATTTATTTTTATGTGGTGCTGAGGATTGAAGCCAGGGCCTGGCACATGCTAGGTGAGCACTCTACGGCTGAGCCACAACCCCAGCCTCTTCTGTCTACTTTGTGTTTCTTTCTTTCACATGTTCCTATGATGTATTTTTGTTTAAATGTTTAAATAAAGGAAGTGCTACCTACCATCTCTCTAATCAAACTCAATTGTGCCTTATGAATGAGGGAGGGAATTACCCTTCCTTTACAAAACTATCATTTGCAGAAGCAAATCAAGATAATTAACTTCAGATTATGCACTTTCACAACTATCCATAGGCCTAGCTCACTGGACACGGTAGTGCATGGCTGTAATCCCAGCTGCTCAGGAGACTGAGGCAGGAGCATCACATGTTCAAAGCCAGCTTCAGCAACTTAGCGAGGCACTTAGCAACTCAGCAAGACCCTGTCTCTAAATAAAATATTTTTAAAAGCTGGGTATGTGGCTCAGTGGTCAAGTACACCTGGGTTCAATCCTCAGTACCCTCCTCCCAAAAAATTGACCTAGCCCTCTTTGGTTCTCTCCCTTGCCCACATAAGATCATTGGCAAGGACAAAGATAATCTGTGCCTAAGTGCGGTATGGGTACAGCTGCATTCAGAATCCAAACGGAAGTAATTTAAATTAGTCACCGTTTAAATCATCACCTTATTTTCAACTATTTATTGAGTTTAATTTAATGTATTTATACCCTGCAACTGTTCAGAGGGGAAAAAAGATTGGAAGTCACTTATAAAACAAATAACATAAAATTCATCAAAATGGGGATTTAATTGCCACTGGTAACTAGGTAATAGAACTTGTGGTAACTGTAATGGAACCTGAAACCTACGTTTCCTGACAACTGGGGCAAAGGGGGAGTGACCAAAATTCTGGTGAAAGAAAACAGACCCAATTCTTGGGAAAGACCTTTGTACTTTTTAAAACACTTTAAGAGAGAAATATCCTGAAGATGGGGGTCACTACACAGAGGGCATTGAGAAACCTGAGTGCAACCTGCTTCCAGCAACATCTCCGCAAACCCAGAGGAGGAAATGTCCCTTTAACTCTGTTACTTATTATCCACCCACATCCCCAACATACACACACTCCTCAGTGTCCACCCTGATTAGAGGAGGTGAGTGACAAGTGACTCTTAGACTTGTCTAAGCATACTAACCAACGTCTGCTTGTTTTAGAAAAAAAAAAAATCCATTTCCCAAGTCACTTTCATAGAGATTCTGATTTGGTAAATCTGAAGAATCTCCATATCTTACACACTTCCCAGGTGAGCAGGCATGTTTGGGAAACAGTCTTCAGCTGCAAATAAACTTGTTCCTCCTGTTGATTATACCCTAGCTGTTTCACCTCCCTCAGCCTGACCTCTTCCAGCATCCCAAAGCTGAGACTCTCTCAGAGGACAGCCTGTTCTGACATGCATTTGCAAGAAAGCATCTGAGAAGATAAAGAATGTAACATTTGTTACTTGATGGTCATAACTCGTAACTCCCCCTTCGCTTGTTCTGTAACACTAATTTCATCAGGATTGCCATGAGAATTCACTAGAGGCTCCCCATGAGATATATCATACACACAAATTTGATACAAACACATCTGTGCTGATGTGCACATCTTTTTACCATTAGAGATGATATGTCGGCTGCTGCAGAACTTTTTTCAAAGTCATAAGATTTCATCTATTATTTCTGAAGCAAGAGAGGAACAAATCTCCCTGGGGAAAGAGCTACATACAATGGAGCATACATTCTCTTAGCTAGACTCCCATGCTGAATTAATTGCACTTCCAAAACATTCTTGCCTGAACCACTTTTCAAGAAGGCTTCGAGCTACAGAGAACACAAACCCCTTCCATACACATGGAAATCAGAAAAGGTGCCAGATTTCCCCCACAGGGTGTTGTTTCTCTCCTGCTATTCATGAGAAACAGGGTCCAAGATGTTGCATCGCAGGGAAATTAGAGACGAAATGGTCACAAAAGCAGAGAGATGTTGAACCTAAGGACAGTTGTGTGAGTTCCAGAACACAGTGGAAAAGCACAAGCCTGTGTCTAGGGAATGGCTCAGCTTTCTCTGCAACAGAGACAGAGAATGTTTCTCAGCTGAAAACATAACAAAAGCAACAGTGGAAAGAAACTCAAGTCTGAGCTTGATAGCATTCTCTTGTCTTGGCCAAATGTTCATTCGGACTGTCCAAATTCATAGAGAATCAAACTATGCATTTAGCCTAAAGGTGAAGTTTGATCTATAAATAACTGAAAAGATCCATAACCACAGCTTAGGAGTGGGGGCCCTCCAAAATGCATGTCCATTTACCCCAACATTTCAGGATACTGTGGATGTAATGGTTTCATAAAAAGTCCCACTGGAAAGGTCAGACCGGCTATGCACATTCCAAATCGGCCTAACCAGTCAAACCCTGGCCGTCTAGAGAGGATTAAGGATTAGTTATCATTTCAATTCTATGAAAGGAGATCTATATTTCTTTTTTAGACACAAAATTCTCCGGAGGACGGTGCTTGCCAATACTCTGAAAAAAAATAATCTCTCAAAATTCTTGCAACCCACTGTGTTATGATTTCATCTCATGAAATACAACACCTTTACATTAAACCTCATAAAACTAAACCCCACTGGATCTCTTCCAGACTCAGAGAATAAGCAGCTCTGTTGGTGATGCTCAGAAAAGAGAAACAGCCTCTTCTCTTTGGGCTGGTTCCCACCAACGGGTCCCTTTTGCAGGGAGCAAATTTGCTTTACTTCTACAAAATATTTACATGTGATTATTCACACACACAATACATCTTGCAAATGCTTTGTGAATGAAAGACCGTCTTCCAATATCTCAGTGTTAATTCCCCTGAAAAGGATCCTTTAAACTGAAATGTATACACATTCACTCTGCTTTCCAATCTGTGGACTTTATCTCTGGATTTGCTGATGGGTAGTCAAAAGTATAAATATAAAGGTCAGAAAAGACAAAATGCTCTTCTGGCTAAAGAGAAATTCACTAGAGTTTCCATTATATTTTTGATTCAAGAACCAGAAATAGTGGCCAGCACCAGATTATTATAAGCATAATCTCAGTGACTCCAGAGCCTACGGCAAGGGGATCCAGAGTTCAAAGCCAGCCTTAGCAACAGCGAGGCACTTAGCAACTCAGTGAGACCCTGTCTCAAATAAAATACCAAAAAAAGGATGGGAGATTAGTGTTCTATCTAACATGTGGTGGCAAAAACTTGCTCCCAAAATGTAGGCTCTCTCTTCACCTCATTGATTGTTTCTTTTGCTGAATACAAGCTTTTTAGTTTGAATCCATCCCATTTATTGATTCTTGATTTTTTTTTCTTGCACTTTAGGAGTCTTGTTAAGGAAGTCAGGACCTGATATTACTCAGCATCAAAAGAGAATAAAATTTATGGCATTTGCAGGTAGGTGGATGGAGTTGGAGAATATCATGCTAAGCGAAGTAAGCCAATCCCAAAAAACCAAAGGCAGAATGTTCTCTATGATAAGTGGATGCTGATCCATAATGGGGGGAAAGGCATGGGGAAAATGGAGGAACTGTGATTGGGCAAAGGGGAGGGAGGGGGTATGGGGGCAGGAAAGATGGTAGAACGAGATAGACATCATTACCCTTCACATATGGTGTGACGTTACATCATATACAACCAGAGAAATGAAAAGTTGTGCTGCAATGAATTGTGTACAATGAATCAAAATGCATTCTATTGTCATATATACCTAATTAGAATAAATAAATAAATAGGCTAGGGATGTTGCTCAGTGGTTAAGCATCCCTGGGTTCAATCCCCAGTACTGCCCCCCAAAAAAAGAACCAGAAATAGTTCTTTGATGAATAAAGTGAAATATCTTCATATAACTTGCACACACATTCACACCAAGCAAATCCTCCACCTGCTCTCATATGTCGTGATACATTTTCTCAATGCTATAATTTTGGACAACGAGGGTATACTTTGATAAAGATCTCACCAGGAAATCAATCAGTGACCAGTAATGCAAAGACTGATACCTCATATATGCTTATTATTATTGTTAGAATCGCTTCCCTTCTCCTACTTCAGTCTTTGCATTTGTATCAAAGGTAGGTCAGAAATCATTAAGGAACTGTCTTTATGTGTCCCACCAAGAATATTCTACAGGAATTCCATATATATTCCCACATGCCCTTTGAAACCATCATTTTCATGACAGGCATAAATTGGTGAAATAACAATGAGGGTCTCCTTCCATTTCCATGCAATTTCCCTTTTCTCTCCCTTTCCCTCCCACCTCATGTCTCTGTTTAATGTTAATCTTTTCCTCATGCTCTTCCTCCCTGCTCTGTTCTTAGTTGCTCTCATTATATCAAAGAAGACATTTGGCATTTGTTTTTTAGGGATTAGCTAGCTTCACTTAGCATAATCTGCTCTAATGCCATCCATTTCCCTGCAAATTCCATGATTTTGTCATTTTTTAGTGCAGAGTAATACTCCATTGTGTATAAATGCCACATTTTTTTATCCATTCATCTATTGAAGGGCATCTAGGTTGGTTCCACAGTCTAGCTATTGTGAATTGTGCTGCTATGAACATCGATGTGGCAGTATCCCTGTAGTACGCTCTTTTAAGGTCTTCAGGGAATAGTCCGAGAAGGGGAATAGCTGGGTCAAATGGTGGTTCCATTCCCAGCTTTCCCAGGAATCTCCATACTGCTTTCCAAATTGGCTGCACCAATTTGCAGTCCCACCAGCAATGTACAAGAGTACCCTTTTCCCCATATCCTCGCCAGCACTTGTTGTTTGACTTCATAATGGCTGCCAATCTTACTGGAGTGAGATGGTATCTTAGGGTGGTTTTGATTTGCATTTCTCTGACTGCTAGAGATGGTGAGCATTTTTTCATGTACTTGTTGATTGATTGTATGTCCTCCTCTGAGAAGTGTCTGTTCAGGTCCTTGGCCCATTTGTTGATTAGGTTATTTGTTATCCTATTGTTTAATTTTTTGAGTTCTTTGTATACTCTGGATTATTAGGGCTCTATCTGAAGTGTGAAGAGTAAAAATTTGTTCCCAGGATGTAGGCTCCCTATTTACCTCTCTTATTGTTTCTCTTGCTGAGAAAAAACTTTTTAGTTTAAGTAAGTCCCATTTTTGTTATACAAAATTACATATAAGAGGTTGTGAGGGGAATGGGAAAAAAACAAGGAGAGAAATGAATTACAGTAGATGGGGTAGAGAGAGAAGATGGGAGGGGAGGGGAGGGGGGATAGTAGAGGATAGGAAAGGTAGCAGAATACAACAGTTACTAATATGGCATTATGTAAAAATGTGGATGTGTAACTGATGTGATTCTGCAATCTGTATTTGGGGTAAAAATGGGAGTTCATAACCCACTCGAATCTAATGTATGAAATATGATATGTCAAGAGCTTTGTAATGTTTTGAACAACCAATAAAAAAATGAAAAAAAAAGAAAAAATTTAAAAAAAATAAATTGATGAAATATAATCCTCCATATCATCATAGGATAAGTCTCCATACACCCCAGAATATGCTACCTGGAAGAGAGGCTAGTTTCTTGGCCAAGGAAAACTTTTCTCTGGTTGAACAATCATATAATAGGATGGAATTTCCATTTTACTTAGCATATAACTGTTAAATGCCATCCTTGAACTTTCCCGGATGTCACAAGAGTATTACTAGGGAATAATATTTGTTCACTCCCTGTGGGATCTATTCTCAATTCTCAGTTCTAATGCATCCTCTAAAGGGGATTAGTGCAGACTTCAGATCTCCCTTCTCTTTCCTATTTATATATTTTCAAGATCCAGGACATCATCATTTCCAAGTAAAAAGTCTGGGGTGATGGGTCAATGACATCTAGCTGCAGCCTGGGAATGCCCATGTTCTGCTGACGCATTTCAGTTTGCCTCCCATAGCATTCAAGTTCATAAGGTGCCCACACCTCCACTTAATCTCAGAAATATATTATTAATTTATCCACAATAGGCCCTCATACATGTGAATCCAATCTTTCCATTACTTCCAAATTAGTGGTGGTAAATGCTGTGACCTCCATGCTTCTGATGGGATTAAGGGGTCTAGGTGAGCCTTTGTCCCTCAAATGACTCTGTGAGCCACAAAAGCTTAAGAGCCACACCTTTTGTGTGTACGTTCAGGTTGCCAATTACCTATGTTGTAAGCTTATACAATTACCTATATTGTCAGACTTTATTCTTCAAAACACCAAAATTTTTCCCACTGGGAATTAGCATCATCTGGACTTATAAGACCCTATACTGACTCTCTCTAACCGTTCTTTTATTGGAATGTCAATAAAAGACTACGTGAGGCAATAAAAAGTTGGTAGAGGACCATGGGCAGTTATTATCCATTCCAGTACCCTTTTATCAATACAAAACTGCGTGTACACATAAATAAAAACAAATACACATTTAAAAAAGCATATCATCTCATTCACTTCATATGCCACTAAAATATTTACTGATCTCCCAAAATCTGGCCATAAAGATAAGTTATAACCAAAAACCCAAAATTTATAATATACTCATCATGAAGTATGAGTCCTTAAGACGTTTGGCTTCTCTAATCTTCCTCAGTTTTCTTATCTGTAAAATGGAAAAATACTTTCTAGCAGGTTTTTGGTGATTATTAAGTGAGAACAATACCTATGAAAGCCCTTTCAATTGAATTAGCTGTTTTTGCTACTGATGTGTAGCCAAGCCCAAGGCCATTCTTTCCCAAGATCAGTTATTCATTCTACACATATGTCCTGAGCACCTATTTAGGGCCAGGCACAATGCCTTCATAGGAGGACAGCGAGACACAAAGGAAGAGGCATTCCTTTAGGGAACAGAAAGGGGAGAACCTGAGAGAAGACTTTCCCAGGGAGATGAGGAAAGACCCAAGCCTTAAAGGTTAAGTAGAGGCTCCTCACATAGCCACACCCCAGCACCACCAAAGACCCAGAGCAGCAGCAAGCACGTTATGTTAGGGCAGTGGTTCTCCATGGGGCAGGGTGTGGGGTGCACCAGGGGACATTTGGCAGCGTCTAGAGACATTTCTGTTTGGTACAACCTGGGACGGAGGAGCAAGGTCTGCAACGTACTAAGCACCTGGGCACAGCAGGGAGCTGCAGCTGAAGCCCTGGGAGTGGACCAGACAACCCAGGAACAATGGAAATGGAAGAATGGAAATGCAAAGGGTCCTGACACAGAGGCTGGAAACCCCACCACTGAAGAGGCTGGTGGAGGAGGGGGCGTCAACCAAGGGAACAGAAGGAAAGGGAGAGAGAACTGAAGAAGATGGATGCCGTGGAAGTCAGGGAGGACATGCTTTCAAAGGTAAGTGATCATTACCTCAATGAGTCAAAAACACGTCCTGGGGCTGGGGTTGTGGCTGAGTGGTGGAGCACTCACCTAGCATGCATGAAGCGCTGGGTTCGATCCTCAGCACCACATAAAGATATTGTGTCCACCTAAAACTTAAAAATAAATATTAAAAAAAAAAAAACATGTCTACAGAAAAACCTGCAAGTGATACAACTGCTTTATGCACAACTTGCTAAAATTTGGGAGTGAGCCAGATGTCTTCGAAGGCGATCAGGTACCTAACCTGTACAAACTGGTACATCCAGACAAAGGAAGAGTACCCTGTGATGAAAAGAAATGAGCTTTCAAGCCTGGCTCTGTGGCACCCGACTGTAATCCCAGCAGCTTAAGAAGCTGAGGCGAGTTCAAAGCCAGAGGCAGCAACTTAACAAGGGTCTAAGCAACTCAAGGGGACCCTGTCTCTAATTAAATGCAAAAAAAAAAAAAAAGAGAAAGAAACAAAAGACCATCGAACTATATCAAGACATGGAGGAAGCTTAAATGTATACAGCTAAATAAAAATAGCCAATGTGAAAGTGCTACCTCCTGTGTGATCCCAACTATACGACATTCTGGAGAAGACAAAACTATGGAAACTTAAAAAGATCAGTAGTTGCCAAGGGCTCAAGTGGAAGGAGGAAAGATTAAGTAAAGCACAGGGGATTTTTAGAACAATTAAACTCTAAATGGTACCGCCATGGTGGGTATGTGACATTATACGTTAGTTAAAAACCACAGAACTATGAGACACAGAGTGGACCCTGACATAAACTGTAAGATTTACTTAGTAATGTGTCAATATTGGCTCTTCGATTGTAACAAATGTACCAGACTAAAGTAAGATGCTGATAGTAGAGGAAACTGTGTGCAGGGAGAGAAGAGGCCAAACAGAACTCTCTGTACTTCACACCCAATTTTTCTGTAAACTCAAAACTGCTCTATAAACTAAAATGTATTATTTTTTAAACAGATCAGTGTTGAATAACTTAAATTCAATTAATATCATAATATCTGTTATGTTGCTCAGGCTGGTCTTGAACTTGTGATCTTTCTCCTGAGTAGCTGGGATTACAGGCATGAACCAGCTTGGGAGGGTTTCTTGAAGATAAATTTCATTTTATAGCATTTAAGGTAAAATGTAGCTTCTTTCAAAACGTCGACCTTCATGCTTACAGATATTAATTGAATTTAAGTTATTCAACACTGATCAATTTTGACCCTCCTCAAAGTCAAAATTGAAAGAGCTGGGGATGTACCTTGATGGTACAGCACTAGCTTAGTATGTACAAGGTTCTGGGTTCAATTCCCAGTCCTAAAAAAGAAAGGAAATAAGGAAGGAAGGAAGGAAGGGTGGGTTAAAAAAAAAGCAAAAGATGTGTGATAAACTATTAAATGCCATAGAGAAGTCAATTTAAAAAAACTCCAAACTGAATCTACTCAAGTTGATAATTAAAAAATTACAGCAACCTTTGACAGAACTGTTAAGCGAAATGTTCAAGACCAGGATTGCACTGGGCTAGTTGTGAATTAGTGATGCAGAAATGGAGAAAGCAAATGCAGTCCATTTCTTCAAGTGGCTGGACTGTGGAAGAATAAAAGAATAATGAGGAATGCAAATAGAGATTGTGGGGTAGGTGAGTTGTTATTTACCTTGACATAAAGAGAACTCAAATATGTTTATAAACAACAGGGAAGATCTGTCATGAAAGGAAAGACTGGAAATACAGTAAAGAAAGGTGATTACTAGAGATCAATGAAAGAACCATAGCAGAGAACCGACTCAAGTCTTAGAGGAAAGAATAATCCTTTCATGGTTTAATAAAGAGATTTTAAAAGACAAGGGGTAGCAAGCAAATATCAAAGGGGAGAGAGCAGCATGTTAGTCAGCTCTGCCTTACAAAATGCCTGAGATAATCAACTTAGAAAGAGAAGAGATTTATATTGGCTCATGGTTTCAGAGGTTTCAGTCACGGTCATGTGGCCACTGGGCCTGTAGCAGAGAAGTGCATCACGGTGGGAGAGTGCATGGCAGAGGACAGGGCTCACCTTGTGGTCCCTAGGAAGAGAGCAGGAAGGACTAGAGTCCCAATATGTCCTTTAAGGAAATACCTGCAATTACCTAATTTCCTTCCACTAGGCCCCACCTCTTAATGGTTCCACTACCTTCCAATAGTACCACAGACTAGGGACCAAGCCTTAAACACATGAGCCTTTGGTGGATATTCCAAATCCAAGTTTATCAAGCAGCAAAAACGGCTTTTTCTCTTTCACCATGCATGCTGGTCCTTAATCTCAGATTCTAATAGATCAGCATCAGAACCTCAAAAATCTCACATAGGCCAACTTTGCAAAATAGATTTGTAGATCTGAATTGGGAATCAAGAATCCTTAGGACTTAGTCTCATTCCTCCTAAGTTTCTGTATATCTGCTGCATCTCTACTCCACCAACAGCATTGTTTTCTAGTGATTTGGCCAAGCTGTTTGACACTTTGGGGACCTTAGGAACCTCACCTGCAAAACATCAAAAGCCTTAGTCTCCCATTTTAGGGCTGGTCCTGGATGAATTGGGATCCTTTCCTCCATACAGCCAGCAATACTGCAAATGAACCACCATTTCAGTTAAGAAGTGAGCCTTCTGGTCAGGGAGATTTTCCTCCTAACATCATGGAGAAGGAAAACAAGTCAACCAAGCAATACTCTCCATGGAAAGTTCCAATATCTATCCTCCTCAAAGTCAAAACAACCTCAAAAGATAAACTTCCACTCTGAGGTCAATATGACTCTCAGTATGAGCCAATACAAATGCTAACCAACACTGGGATTCATCGAATTTTTTTAAAGCCCTCTGTTTATATCAAGGAAAACTGAACTGAGGTAATCACAGAAGGACTAAATCTCTGAAACAAACAAAAAACATTTTAAATGACTTTTTATGGAGTAAAAATCGTTATCAAAAAAAAAGTTTGATCTCCTAAGCAGGGAACTTTTTCATCAAGAGACAACATTCCAGAAAAGTGGGAAAGAGAAACGAGGCTAAAACCATATGATCCCATAATGCATTTCTATGCGCTAGAGATCAAAGTTTGAAGACCTAAGGTACCCTATTCCCATGTGGTGAACTATCTTGGTTAGGGAATTCAGCAAAGTATGGCATGGACAGCTTAGTCAGAGGGTTTTTCAAAGGGAAGATATTTCAGCACCATAGTAATAAGTTGGCAGGCTTCCCCCAACCTCAGCCTGCACCCTGACACTTTCAATTGCCTCTTCTACAGTCTCAGCCCAAGTCTGGTCAGACTAAAAGTGCCAGAGTCACAAACCACACATTCAAGGCCAAGACCAGGATCTCTGCAAAACCCTTGATAATAGACTCTCAGGAACACTGACGAAATCTGAGAACTGAGAATACTGAATGTCTCCCAGCCCACCCTCCCGGGGGTTCCTTAAGCCAATGATGGTGGAGGGCAGGGCTTTGGCAAGGCCATGCCTTTGTCTTATGTCCTCCATCCCCTCAGCACTTGACCAGAACCAAAGGACACTTGGTGAGAAGATGACTGTCATGGTGCACATCCTTGCTGGAGAATTTATTCATCTGGTTCAGGGAACTAGAATCGGGATAGAGTGTTCACTGCCGAATGTAAGTCTGGAACTCCATAGGGTTGAGGGTGAAGCTCAGTGGTAGAACACTTGCCTTGTAGGCACAAGACTCTGGGTTCTACTCCCAGCTCAGCAAAATAAATAAGTAAATAAAAATCTAGGCCTTTTCAGTAATGCAAAAAGTCAGATTGCCTCAGATCAAATAATAATCAGAAAATAAAACCACATATAATCAAAAACAGTGTCTTTGTCTACTCATGGACTACAAATACGACAGACTAGGTGACTCATAAAAATAGAAATTTATTTCTTGCCACGGACTCATGCCTGGGCCATGATTCAGAAACTGGATGAGGAGGCGATGAGGGATGAAGGAAAGACAAGCAGACACATAAAGAGAAAAGGACAGGGCCAGGTGGCTCAGCCAAGCCCTGGTGAGGCTTGACTGACACCAGAGCTATCTCAGCACATTTATTATATAGGTTTCATCAAAAGGTTATTTATGGGAAAATTTCAGCAAAGCAGGCAATCTGAAGAACGCGGGACTGGCGAGACACTAGGGTCATCTTGTTTTGCTCAGGATTCTCTACCCCTGGAAATCGGTGTCTGAACTCCAGACCTCGACTCAAGACACAAGGCTCTGCACTTTTGCACAGAGTCTTCTCAGGCCCATGTCACCATAGCAACTGGGGCACCTCAATCTGAACCTTCCCACAGGCAGCTTGCAGTGCAAACGTAGCCACAAAAAAGTCAGAGGCCGTGATTTGATTCACCGTTCTCCACAGTTTCTCACATTTCAGGAAATCTGGGAAGTCCAGATGAAGGTTTGGTGTCTAGTTAGATTTACTTGTTGCCTCTGGGATGGCACTTTGCCACTGTGTCCTCCTGAGGGGATGAGCCCTGTGTCCTCACATGAATGGTAACAAATTCACTTCTTCAATCCCTTTTATGAAAGTCCTAACCCCATCCATGAAGGCTCTGCCCTCAAACTTAATCACCACCTAAAGCCTTCACCCCTTGATACCATCACATTGGAGAATAACTTTCAACATAAGAATATTGGGGGACAAATTCAGAACACAGCAAAGAGCGAACATTTTCTGAGATCCTAAAATGTGCAAGCAAGAAATTGAGGGATGCCAGGATGAAAAACAAGTTTGCATGCTCACCTGGCCCTGGCTATAAACATGTCTTTCCCTGCTTTCTTGTCTGGTGCATTGACCACACAGGATGGTAGCACAAATAACATCAGGTTGCTTGTTTCTTTCAAAGCCACACTAATGGAGAGAAATCATCCTGTGTCTTCAAGAGGTGGATGGAATTGCCGTGTCTCTTGAGTGGAATTACTTATATCTCCAAAAGGGATTTCTATGGATTTTTTGAAAATATGCCATTAACATTTTATAGTACAAAATAATCCCGATGTGACTTGAGAGAACATAAGACATGCTGTCACAGCAAAGTGAAGGGCAAAGATATCCCTTCAAGAACCCAGACTGCCACAGCAAATCCTATGTGCTTGTAAAAGAACATCTGATGATAACTTGGGGTATTTATCAAAACTGATTCTAACAGTGGTCAGATTTTATTTCTCCTACTATAAATTAAATTCTGCATACACATGCCATCTTCTCCTTCCCCTTCCTCTGTTCAACCCTCATGCACTTCACTAACACACACCAACTGCTGTACACGTTTTCAGTGAATGAAGGAATGAGGTATCAAAGCTGTATCAGGTCGACATCTGTTTAACTATAAATGATTTAAAAAAAAATAAGAGCCTTGACCACAAAGATTTAAACAGATATGAGTTAATGTTGTCTCTGGCAACAAGAAGTCTAACTGTGGGAACACAGGGCTGCCAGAGTATTCAGAATTCCACAAGCCTCAGTCTTTCAAATTCCAAGATAACGTTTGCACTTCAATCCCACATCCAGTTTCCAGAAAGGGAGAAGATGAGGAAGCTCCTGGCAGCTTTGTCTTTTTGCATGGGAAGGAATGTTGTCCAGTTGCATCACTACCAGAGCTGAGCCACATGGCCACCAAAGGCACAAGTTGTCCAAGAAAAGTGAGGGTTGAACTCTCAGCCTCTGTGAGAGGGGACGGCAGGGGAGATAGGTCTGGGAATGGGATTGAGTAAGTCAAGTGCTCTTGCTACACACAGACATACTTCACACTCCACTGGTACTGTTTTGGTTCTGTTTAATTTATTTAGCTCCTGGGGTTATTAATGGTCATCTTCATTTCCTGCTTGCTTTTCCAGAACCCAGGGGAGGACCTTGAATTCCAGCCCTTTCAACCATCTGAAATTGAGGTGAACTCCTCATATTTCTATTTCAAAATTCTGTCCAATTACATTCATCTCAGTACCAACTTTTGCAAACTGATTCAGTTTGCTAGCAATTTTTTTCTTACTTTGTTTGTAAATGAGGGAGAAAAAATTCAAACTCGGTTGTCTATCCTCATCATCTTTAGCTGCTCCCAGAGCTCCTATGACAACAGAGATACACACACACTTCACCATTGGGAAGAATTCCAAAGTATTTGCTCTGTGTAAACTGAAGTATAAAGTCTGTATAAAATTTGCTTGGCATGTGATAAATACATAAAAAGAAAAAAGAAAAAGAATTATTTATGTCGTGTTGGCTGTTCTTTTGGAAAAAAAAATCACACCCCCTACCTCACACCACATACAAAAATCAGGCCAATTAAAGATTTAAATATTTAAAAGCAAAAATTCTAGAAAGGATGTTAAACTACTGTATGGAATACACGTTAGAAAAGAGCTCCTTAAACAAGTCAAAGAAAGCAGAAACTTATAAAGAAAAAGATTGATAATTTTGTCTAAACTATAATTGCTTCTGGATAAAAGAAGAGATCAAAATAAAGCTCCAAAAACAAGACCCAGAAGAAGTGAAGATACTTGCAATTCATTTCATTGATTTAAAAAAAAATGTCATCTAGAATATATCAATAACGAAGAAAACCACTGCTGGAAGTGGTAGGCAGCCTGCCTGGAATCCCATGACTCTGGAGACAAAGGCAGGAGGTCTGCAAGTTAAAGACAGTCTCAGTGAAGTAGTGAGACCCTGTTTCAAATAAAAAGGGAGGAGGATGTAGTAGAGATAGCACCCCTGGGTTCAATCCCCAGTAGCATGAAAGAAAGCAAGAAAGGAGGGAGGGAGGAAGAACTGATGGAGGAAAGGAGGGAAGAAAAGAAAGTCTATCAGTCACACACATACACATACACACACAAAAGAAAATAGAGGAAAACTGGCAATTTGCTCAGGAACATATCAAATGGCCCATAAATATATAAAAACTATTAGAAACCTCATTTGTAATCAGGGAACTGACAAGATCAAATATCATACTAATTCACACCCATCAAATTGGTAAAAATATTTTTTGTCAATACTAAAGTGTAATAATGTGGGAAAATAAGAATTTTCAAATAAATGTAATGTGGGAAGACAGTTTAGACTATCTAGTACATACCCTATGACTCAGCAATTCTATTCCTTAGACTGTGTCCTGGAAAACATCCCTTAAATGTGCATAAGAAGGTATACAAAGTCATTCTCATTAGCTTGGTTCATAATAACAAAAATCTAGAAGTAATCTAACTGTCCATCAGGAGAACGTATAAATAAATTGTTATATATTCATCCAATGGAATAATCATATAAAAATTTAAATGCATGAGATAGAACTCAGGTGCCAATGCAGATAAACCTCCAAAACGCAATAGAATAAAGACTTGCCACTATTAATTAAGCTCTGTACTTCTACCCTCCACTTGTTTGAATTCATCCATTCCCTTCAAGTCCTTCCTGAAGCATTGATACCTCTGGGAATTTTTCCTGTGTTTCCAATTTTGATTATTCCCTCCAGAGATTTTGATTTGTATCTTTCTTGTGGCACTCACTCCAAACAGCAGCACAATAAATTGTCCTCAAGCATCAGAGTGTCACTAATAATATTTTCTTTTACTCTTAGATAATGTGATAAGAAAAACCTCATTTTAACATGCATTTGATTACTCCTGAAATTTTTCATAAGCTAATTCTTTGCTTATGCTTTTTTCTTACTCATATACACCTTTTTAGGAGGAAATGGGGGTAACCAGAGATTGAAGCCAGGGGCACTGAACCACTGAGCCACATCCCCAGCCCTTTTCTATTCTGAGTCAGGGTATCATTAAGTTGCTTAGAGCCTCACCAAATTGCTGAGGCTGGCTTTGAACTCGAGATCCTCCTGCCTCAGCCTCCCAAGCCGCTGGGATTACAAGTGAATGCCACTGCAACCAGCTTCATATACAACATTTTGATAGCCTTTTGCATACAGTTCCTAGCATGCACTAAAATAAATAAATAAATAAACAAATTTGGAGTTAAGTTGAATTAAAGGCTAGAAATTCCAAGTGAATTAACAAAAATCCCTCTAACATAAGTGGTGCACTAAAATATAAAATCCTATCACTAATACTACAAACTTGCCTGCTGAGGCCCTTACTAATTAGGTGAATGCATTATACACCTTTATTGCTTCCATGATGCTGGGTGAAGGAGGCATGCCTTAAGATTTAAATAGTTTCTACCAGTTTAAGGAACAAGCAGAATTTGATACAGACAAAAGAATACAGAGGCCAAGAGAGTGCATACCAGAAGCCACTGTACTCTACAAAGAGTCTAACATGAGAAAGATATTCATCCTAGTAAATCCCAATAAATCTTCAATTCTGCAAATTGTGACCTTATTCCGTTAGTTTAATGTATGTGTCCCTAGAAATGTTAGCCTTATGACTTCTGAGGTTTACAGCAAATAAGCAGACTCATAATTGAAAATATTAAATAAACACAGATAATCACCTTTCCTTTAGAAAATACAAACTACATTTTCCCTTCAGTTTGTATATCATTTGGTGGTCCCTGGGTTTTCTATTATTTTTTTGTAAGATTCTAGAGATCCCAAGGACCATTTGAAGACAGTTCAGTTTTTGTTAACAGCTTCCAGTAACTTATTCTGCTATTCAAATTCAGAGGTTCAAACTGGGAATCAACTCTTCAATATTAAAAAAATATATACAAAAAAAAAAAGATCTGCTGCTAGAGAACTGGAATTATCAAGATCAGAGCCTGCCACTATTACTCTAATAATTTCCTCCCTTTGTATTTATGAGTAATTTATCACTCTGTCTGGATTTTGACAGATATTATCAGACAATCCAGATTTTAAGAGCGCTTGGTTCCCAGAGTGCTGAGCAGACAGAATCTCTTCTTTGAGGATAATCAGGACATCAGATAGAGCTGCTTATGAGATTTACTCCAGAATGCCACCTACTCAGGATTTAACTGCACTAAACCCAATTGAAAAAACTGGTTAACTGATTATCAAATTTCATGATTGTCACAGGACACAAGAAGAACCAGAAGGGAGAAGTAGCTGTATTTCCACTGCTCTCTCCCTTCGTAGGGAAATGCTATCATAAACAAACACATTATTCAGCTAGAAAGCAAAACCAAGAATCATGATGGTAGCATTGCCCCAAAATACTATGCTTCCTCTCCATATTCCACCAGCTTGTAAGTTATATATTCATAGCTATAAATTTACATGGAAATTCATCTATGGATGTCATAAAGTGAGGTGTGTTTCTTCTTTTGTTCATTTGAGGTTTTGTTTTTGTTTTTAGTGTCACATAAAATAAATGAGACTTCGTTTTAAATCTGCAATTATCATGAGTAAATATATCTCACAGAGTTTAAAAAAAAAAAAAAAAACTAACCTAAACCAGACTTTGGTTTATATTGAAAAGGTCCCTTGGGAACTGAATTTTACATTTGAGACCCCTGATTTAGCTAAAAGATTTATAAGGGCACATGTTACAAGTCCCCATTGGGTGATGAACCAGGGCTGAGACATAATTATGATTCTCTCTGCTCTCCATTCCGCTGGAAACTGTTCCCAGGAGCCCAGAGGCAGCTTGGTCATCAAGGAAGAACATAAATGTTCTATGCCATATGACCACCTGGGTCACCTTCCCAATCTCCAACACCAAACCTAGAGGTCATTAGAAGATGATACACAAATCTTTTCAGATATTAAATTAATGAGAGTACTTACTTCGATTGGAACCAATTTATGCCAATGGTATGTTTTGAAGAGCTAGAAGCCATATTTAGTTGGACCTTTCTGCACATTATCATTCCAGGCTGTTGCTCAGTTCAATCCATCCTAAGTGCAGTGGTCTAAATGAAAAATTATGTTCCCAAGTAACATGTGTAAAACAGCCCAGGAATGGAAAATTGAAATCCTTGTAAAAAAAATAAAATTGCTTAGCAACTTGCTCAAATTTCTCAAGAATGAGGTAATACTCTGAGAGGCCTGATCTTGGCAGCCTATCCCCTTTGAAAATGTCCCCAAGTCATCACCTTATGACAGAGGGGCGGGGGGGGGGGGCATTCAACAATCCACAGGGGACGCCATAATTTTCTTACAGGTGTTAAAAAAAAAACTACTGCCTGTTTGCAGTGGTGTTGGGTGGTGTCTCAGTGGCCATCGTTGCTGCTGACATTTAACTATCACAGCAAAGAACTGGGCCACCTGGAATACCCTTTAAGTAGTCTATTAATCAACAGCCAGGGTCTCAAGAACACAAGGGTTAAGTATCAGAATGCAGTCACATAACAAAAACAACATTAAGCAAAGAGATTGTAGGAAAGAAAGTGTCTGGCTCCTTCTCTTGATGACATCCTCCCCATCCACCTGCCAGCCTCATAACATACCCTCATCCTGCTTGAGAGGGGTTGCACAGATGAATGCCTCAGGGTCTCAGTCTTGCAAAACTGAAATATCCACTCTTCTCACGAAAGCTGCTATGTTACCAGTTATCTTTCTCTTAAAAAAAAAAAGTACACGTTCTGCACCCATATTTTGTACACTCACAGCAGAAGGTGTAAAACGTCAGAAATATAGAAATATATTCAAGAACATTAGCAAGGTGTTGTTCTGGATCTGGTGGTCAAGTTAGTTCCATATGGAGAGACAACTTTAAATTATTATTTTATTCCTATTTAGTCCTGTTGAATAAAACATTGATCATCATTAACTGTTTATTCAGTAAAGTAATATTGTCATATTTTTCTAGAAACTTTTCTATACTTTCACTGAAATAATTTCACTGCTGTGAGTTTATCGACACACCATTATTTTTATTTTTCACAATTATTTTATCCTATTTTATCACATTCAATGTGAGGTTTGTCTCATATGTTAATATCATAAAGTGTTTTTATAGAAATTACCATAGTTTAGGGATACCCCAAACTTCAGGTTTTCTCTACATCATAATAAGATCTCACTGCTAATTTGTGTAAGGATCTGTTCATCAACAAGTCCTCTATTTGCTGGTGGGCTTTTCATTAGGAAATGATCAGTAGGTTCACAGATGTTCCTTATGGTTCCAGGGATAAAGCAGTCTGATCCAGGAATCATAAACCACACGAGATATGATATAAAACTGTCCTGTGACCGCTGCAGAAGTAACAAGTGAAGTTTTCCCTTAATTGCCAACCTTTCTTCTGGTCATCAACATCATTTCCTCTGACTTAAATTAAGAGTGCAGTGTTTGAACTTATTTATGCCTCATTCTCAGTCTTAGAAGACTACCTTTGTGTTCTTGGGAGTGAGACACTCAAAGGCCAAGGATTATAATCGCCACTATACTTTGCCCAGAAAGGACAGTTTTATCCTAGGTATTCAGATAAGTTGGTTTTAATAAAAAAAACAACTGATGGCTGGGAGCAGTGGTGCATGCCTGTAACCCCAGGGACTTGGGAGGCGGAGGCAGGAGGATCGCAGGTTCAAGGCCAGCCTCAGCAACTTAGTGAGGATGTAAGCAACCTAGGAGGACCTTATCTCAAAATAAAAAACAAAAAGGGCTGGAGATATTGCTCAGTGGTGAAGCACCTCTGGGTCCAATCCCTAGTACAAAAAAAAAAAAAAAGAAAGAAAAGAAAAACAATTGATGGTAAACATGAATTTCATGAAAGCAGAAGTATTCTTTTCTTAAAAAATATTTTTTTAGTTTTCAATGGACCTTTATTTTATTTATTTATATGTGGTGCCAAGAATCGAACCCAGTGCCTCAGCACATTCTGGACAAATGGCTCTACCACTGAGTCACTACTCCAGCCCCAGCAGCAGTATTCGTAATAACTGATCTTTCAAAATTACTAGTGATATGAAAAAGTGAGAAGGAACACAGGATCTGAAGCAAATAAAGAAAATGTAAGTGCCCACCACACAAGGACAATGGTGACACTGGAAAGAAGGGTACATATGAGAAACGGGAAAGCCAGATGCAGGCTCCACCAAATGAGCAATCAATGATGGGTGAAACCAAGCCACGCATCGTTCGTCAAAGCAGGACAATCCTTCTGCTCCTAAATAAGAGACTATTGTACCCAAGAGTTTGTAGATATCATTAAATGAGAAGGGCAAAGAAATAGTAATAACAGTAAAAGAATATGCCTCATTGAATACAAGTAATCTGCAAGGTAATAACCTGCCCATAGGTCATAAATAAGCAATGGTAATATTTGTCTACACAGGATAGAAAGAGCAGTTCATGGAGCCATAGAGAGTGAACCTGTTGGCTTTTTGCAAATATCTGCAATTATCTGCAGCTAGCTAGTTGGAAATGAAGAATCATCACTGCACAGTTGGCAGCTGTTTCCAATAGGAGTGCCTTTCAGTTGCAATGAAAACTCCCTGCATTGCTGATGAGTATGAAATCCCCAAAGACAGTCCTATGCTTAAGACATCCTGGTGCAATCATCTGCTCACCCAAATGGGAACTCAATGGCTTGTCTCAATTTGAAGTAGCAAAAGTACTGATGTGCCCATGCATTATGGTGATGCTGTCCTCTCATGTTTAACTTTTTGGGGTTTTTTTTAGTCAAATGCTGCTTTGGCTTCCCAAAGAAGACCCCCTTGAATAAAGAAATGCATTTCGGTTCATTTCACTGAGATTCATTTGGAGAGTGAGTACTTATTCTATGTATATGAAAAAAGAGACCATCATATATTTTTTTATTCCTGAATAAAAAGTGTCCACTCTACAGGAATAGAGGAGGTCAGAAATTTCCTAGGACTGCAACTTCAGTCCTTTATGATTTTCTTTTGCTTTTTCTCCCTTTTAACTTTGATTCTTGCTTTCTGACTGGCATTAGGACAGTTCCACACCTTTGTGTATACAATTCATGGTCAAGTGGAGCTTTGGTAACTATTCAGTCAGCCTGATTAATGCGGATGATCAGAGTGGACTTTCATTGTGTTAAAGGACCTCAGTCCAGACGATTAAACATGGCTGCCCAAGGCTGCATGGATCTTCCAACATGGACCAAAAGTTCTCCCACTAACACTCGTGTGACCTCGACGGAGTCTTTCAACTCTTCTGAGCCTCAGCTTCCTTTTCTATAGAGAGATGCATTGGTATTAATAAAGCACATGATCTTATGATTTTTTTAAGGCTACGTCATATAATCCTCTATATCCCTGAGAAGCTTTACCGCTGTTCTTATGGGTTAGAATTCAGACTTTTCATGATTCAATATTTGGTTCACTTGGGTAAAGCCACAATCTAAAAAGTAGAATTCTGCTTGGGACCACAGAGTATTCTTAACTTCTTCCTAACTAAATCCTGCCTGGTTTAAATAGGTAGTGTAAGTATTACCTTATTACTTGTGCATAGATTCAGCTCTAAGAAGATATCTGCTCCCAAAGCACCAGTGGGCTTTACTCTTCACATTACTTGTGACGGTCAAACCTGCCCCATAAGATAGAGGTTCTAAGCACAATCTCCAGAGCTAAGCAGCATCCGTTGGCTGTGTGATCTTGGACAAATTTCTTAACATCTCTGTGTCTCTCTTCCTGACCTATAAAATGGAAATAATAGTACCTTCTTCATAATGTAACATGAGATATACGGAAATAAATGCAAAGGGCTTAGTGCAGGTCCTCATGTTGTGAGCATTCTATTAAAGACTTTCTATTACTATTAGAACCTATGTCTAATTTTGAATTATAAATTCTCTACAGTGAAATGTACATATACATCAAATAAATCAAGACAGACAAATCTGGATGGGCTCTTTTTCCAACTTTTGGTAGCGTAGGGAGAAGCAAGACTGACTTAGTGTAGAGGAATAACAGCCTAATCCCAGATGCTAGCCCTCAAAGATGCTCCTTCCTAATGAGGCTCCATCAGGAGCTGCTGTTACTGAATAGGTAGGTGCAGGTGTTCTCTGTCCACATGCCCCACATGCTGCTCAAAGGTCAGTCTGGCCCTGATACTGGTGTGGAGGTTGCGTAACACTATACATCAACACCCTACTCCCTCACTGAGAAAGTCTGGCTATTTAAAAAATAACAATTAGTACACTTCGTGGTTAGGGATGTTGTAGATTTATATTCTGGTGCCATCTCCTTATGTCCATATGGACTGGTGACAGGGGGTCAGTGGAGCCTGCTGGGAACAGCTCAGGTGTGGAGCTTGGCAAGGGTGGGTACTCTCTGGGTGCACCAGGCCTGCTCTCCAGCTGGGCACAGTCTAAGTGCGTCTCTACATGGAATACTGAGAGCTTAGGGTTCCTGTACACTCGCTACTTGACTCCCCTTCTTTCGTTGTTCTCCCTACAATAGATCCTCTTTCACATTGATACCAGGGTGGTGAGTGCCGCGCCCACTTTGCAAGACAATATATTAATCTAAAATGATAAGCATAACGGCTCTGGTGACTGGAATATCCAAGTCCTCAACTTGTACTTCATGGCACTTTCCACATCAGGACACTAATAGAAAAATAAATCCCTGGAAGACTCCCTGGAGGCAGCTGCTCTCGGTGCTCAGAAGCCCCTCCGCCTCCACAGTTACCCCCAAAGACTAAAGAAATCCAGATCTCAGCACATCTGTAGGACTTTTGCGGCTTGCTGGTGAGTCCTGGCAAGACGCTGTCCAGAGCATCTGTTATACATGGAATCGTGTCCCCCTCTGATGCGGAAGCCACCCAGCCTGTGGTACTTTGTTACAGCCATCCTCATGAACCAGTTGAGCATTTGTCCCTGAGAGTTGCTTGAGGAATACAAGAGAGAGTGAAGGGAGTTGGGTAATCTCAAGAAAGAGCTCACAAGGGAGGGCCCCACCCCCATGTGTGTTGAGGGAGAATGCAGATTTCACATCAAGGGCATTTGTCGAGAGGGGGCAAAATTGCGACGTATGCAGTCTAGGGGAGAAATGTTCCAGAATGTCCACGTGCTTCTTCCCCTTTCAATGCTTTATTCATTCAAAGTACTCAATACAGTTTCACTCTATAGGTTCTTAATCAAGAAAATAACAATCCTTAATGCTGGGCACTGCAGTAGACATAATCAATTCACAGCAAACAATTCTAGATTAATTAATTCACAGCAATAAGTCTAGATTAATTCTAAGCACTGCAAAACACACTTAATCATGACAGGCTAATGACAGACATTCCCTCTGTATGCTAAGTTCAAAAGTCAGATCAAAAGTCTTAAGCCTTAGGCTTTGAGTCCAACAGATGCACACTCACTCAGACCACGGTGACCAGGTCCTGCACCAAGGCAGGCTTCTCCTGGCGTGGAGTGGACGACCAATAGAGGAGAGGGTCGTAGGGAGAAGTTATAGCTCTCACCAGGGTCCAGATGAGGCGGTAGAGTTTGAGAGCAGTGAGGATCATGCAGAGGCTCAGGAACAATGACAAGTGATGGGATGCCAGGTCCTCATCAGGCTCTCCAGCTCGAGTGCATCCTTGTTTGAGCTGGCTGAATCCCTGGTCATCAGCTCTATTATTTATACTAAATTTGGGGGCTTTTGACTCCCCTTCCAATCCTTATCAGCTACAATCAGATTTCTCAGTGACATCATTTACCCTGGGGTCAGAAACATCTGGTCTTCTCTCATTTCCCTCTTATCAAGGGAGGACAGCCTGCCAGGGGCTTCACTCTGTTTCTCAGGGAGAGAGGGGAAGTAACTTGTCTGAGGCCATACTGGAGGGCTCTGTGGATGTGCCTGGTGAGACTGCAGGATTCAAACTGGAGTTTTAAAAATGGAGTTGCTTAGGCTCAGGCCTGAGGCCATCCTCACAGTATTACACTAGGAGAATGGACCAATTGACTTCCAAAGTCTTTCCTAGCACTTAGATTCTACCATTTTCTTCCATAAACCTCAATTTCTCCATGGAAGAAGAACTGTCACATTCATCATTAAATACACTCGGCCTCTGTTACCTAGAAATTACAGCTAAAACAAAAGCACATGTTAAGGTTTTCACTTAACTCCCCTCGGGCCCCTTAATTTCTCAGATCCAGAGTCTCTAACTGGTGCCGCCATCTTTTCCCCACTTTTTGGACGTGAGTACTTAAAGTGAGCCTTGAAAGGCAGATAGGATCCTACCAAATGGAAAGAAGAGAGCTGGAGGTGCCTTTCCAGGTAAGAAGGAGGGCAGTGTTCCAGCACTCCTTGTCAGGGTCATAGAGAGGGGACACAGTCTCCAAATAGCTTCAGTTACCACAAGAGAAGAGTATTCCAGAATCCTCTGCCAGGCTAAAGAGTCAGCAAATCTGTTCCCTGCGTTTTGTTTCTAAAGAATCACTTAACTTAGGAAACCATGACTTGCACTAAGCTATGAGCAACTCGAACCAATTCTGTCAAGAGAAAAGAACAGCTAGAATAATGATGATTGCTAACATCAGATTTTGATTTGGGGCAATAAATTCTATTTCTTACTCCACCAAATTATTTACAAAAATTGCTGCTGAGAGAATCTTTTAGATGATAAGAGTGTCCCTGTTTTTCTGTCCCAGTTTTTTCTTTGGTAAAACTGCTTATGAATCAAAAATGCCCTAAAAAACATAAATTGTATTTTGATTTAAAAGTACTTAGTGCCACTGAACTGTACACTTAAAAAAAATGGTTAAAATGGTAAATTTTATGTTTTGCCTATTTTAACCGCAATAAAAAATAAGTCATTTGGGGCCGGGGCTGTAGCTCAGTTATAGAGTGCTTGCCTAGCATGTAGAGAGGCACTGGGTTTGATCCTCAGCACCACATATGGATCAATAAAGATATAAAAAATACAACAACATTATTTGAAAAGAAAAGTCATTCAAAGTTTTAGTCACATAAGATGACACCTAAAAGCCTGTTATCCTTCTAGGAAAGTAGATACCAATTAAAAGAATCATGTTGGGAATCAGTATGGGAGAGGGGGTATGAGGGGTTTAAAAGTAAGTCATCTGCACCCAAAGAGAGGTCAATGTCTTTACGCCTGAGAACGATTCTATGAACATATCTACAAAACAATCCTCCATTGCCCTAGAGGATTCTACAGGGCTGCACTCCTTTGCTGTTTGAACCATTTCTCTATGAGCTATTTATCTACCATTTCTGAAGGGGAAGGTCAAGGCCCAGGGTGGAGGGCCAGACTCCAGATGTTGTGGCTCACATTGTCAGAACCCAATTCACTCTTTCCACTTGAATTGTGACTAGAAAAGAGAATGGCTCCATTCCAGGAAAAAAAAAAAATTCTGATCTGTGTTTGCCTTGAGTGTATGATTTTATGCTTATCCCTCAATGCAGAGTAGTAACAAACTGCATTGATGATACACTTGCTGTATGCAAAGCATACTGCTCAACCTTGGGGCTGTGATGGTACCAAAAAATAGACTCTTGCCATCAGCAGGCTTAGAATCTGGATGGGTTGATAAAACATGTTTCTAATTAGTAATGGTCACCCTGAAGAGATTACCAGTGAAGATTAATTACAAGAGTTCTTCTTGGAGTGCCAAAACTGTTTCCCTTGGTTAATATTTCAACTACTTGTCATCTATTTTGTAATACGATTTTGACTTACATTTCAACTTCCAATGACAGGAACAATATTTTTTTAAATAATTAAATCTATTTCCAATCTAGTGAGCCTGATTTTCTTTTTGAATATGTAACTAGTAGAAGTCAAATTGGGTTTATTCCCTTACTGAGATGATGGTGTGGACTGTATTCCAGGCCCTGGTGTTCACAGCTGAATGACACTCCAGCACTGTGATGTGGGCTTTTGTTTTTTGTATTTTTGTTTTGTTTTGTGTGCCCTGAGTAAACCTCCTAACACCTCATTATATACAGATGATAAATACCCAGAGGAAGCCTGTGTGGGTGAGGTTGGCTGCTAGGAGACACCACTGACTAGTTAGCAGAGTAAAAATAATAAATAGCAGGTACATTAAGCACTTAGTTTGTGCTTCCCCACTTACTATGTTTTCCACCATTAACCCTCACCAGCTGCTTGCTACGGTTTGGATAAGGTTCCCCAGAGGCCAAAGGCCCATGTGTTAAAGGCTGGGTTCCCAGCCTGTGGTGTTATTGGGAAGTAATGAAACCTTTAGGAGGCAGAGCCTCATGGGAGGAAGTTAGGTTATTGGGGGTGTGCCCCTGAAAGAGTTTCTTCCTCTTTCTTTCTTTTTTGCTCCCTGGACACAAGGGGAACATGCACCTCTGCAGGCCCAAAGCAATGCAGCAGATCAGTTGTGCACTGAAACATCCTGTAAGCCAAAATAAACCTTTCCCCTTTATCAGCTGATTTATCTCAAGTATTTGTTATAGTAACAGAAAGCTAGCACAGTGCTGTCCTTATCCCATTTTACTGATGAAGAAACTGAGGCACTGAAAATTTAGGTCCAAAATATCATGGCTCAAAAGCAGGAAGGTCAGACTTCAACCCTGAGTGAATTCTTACCATCAGCCTGTCCCAAATATCAGCCTGGAAGATGTTAATCTCTCCCAGCCCCATATGTTCATCTCTAATTAAACCACTGGATTTGCTTTCTTTAGTAGCAACCATGCTGAAGAAGAAAATCTAATCTGCATTCCTCATTTCCCCTTCTCAGAAGGAGACTCTGACTCTGTTCCCCTGGAGAGTTTTCCTCTCTTACCTTACCTTGTTCCATGGAAAATAAGAGCATCAAAATAGCTTGAAGCATTCCCTTATCTTTCTTCCCTCAATCTACTGTCTTTATCAAAGTTTTTGGCAATTCATATTGCATTGAACATATTTCCTAGCTGAATCACCTCAGATGCAAATATTACCTATATAGATATATAATCCACAAGGATCAGGAATGGTGTTATACAAATATTGTATTCCTGGCTAGAACCTCAACACATTTCAGTTTCCTCAAAGATTTTATTTGATTAAAAGACATTAATTCAGAAAATACTTTTTTCTTAATTTTTTATTGTTGGTTGTTCAAAACATTACAAATTTCTTGATATATCATATTTCACACTTTGATTCAAGTGGGTTATGAACTCCCATTTTTACCCCGTATACAGATTGCAGAATCACATCAGTTACACATCCATTGATTTACATATTGCCATACTAGTGTCTGTTGTGTTCTGCTGCCTTTCCTATCCTCTACTATCCCCCCTCCCCTCCCCTCCCCTCCCCTCTTCTCTCTCTACCCCCTCTACTGTCATTCATTTCTCCCCCTTGTATTATTTTTCCCTTTCCCCTCACTTCCTCTTGTATGTAATTTTGTATAACCCTGAGGGTCTCCTTCCATTTCCATGCAATTTCCCATCTCTCTCCCTTTCCCTCCCACCTCTCATCCCTGTTTAATGTTAATCTTCTTCTCCTGCTCTTCGTCCCTACTCTGTTCTTAGTTACTCTCCTTATATCAAAGAAGACATTAGGCATTTGTTTTTTAGGGATTGGCTAGCTTCACTTAGCATAATCTGCTCTAATGCCATCCATTTCCCTGCAAATTCTATGATTTTGTCATTTTTTAATGCAGAGTAATACTCCATTGTGTATAAATGCCACATTTATTTTATCCATTCATCCATTGAAGGGCATCTAGGTTGGTTCCACAGTCTTGCTATTGTGAATTGTGCTGCTATGAACATCGATGTAGCAGTGTCCCTGTAGCATGCTCTTTTTAGGTCTTTAGGGAATAGACCGAGAAGGGGAATAGCTGGGTCAAATGGTGGCTCCATTCCCAGCTTTCCAAGAAATCTCCATACTGCTTTCCAAATTGGCTGCACCAATTTGCAGTCCCACCAGCAATGTACAAGTGTACCCTTTTCCCCACATCCTCGCCAGCACTTGTTGTTGTTTGACTTCATAATGGCTGCCAATCTTACTGGAGTGAGATGGTATCTTAGGGTGGTTTTGATTTGCATTTCTCTGACAGCTAGAGATGGTGAGCATTTTTTCATGTACTTGTTGATTGACTGTATGTCCTCCTCTGAGAAGTGTCTGTTCAGGTCCTTGGCCCATTTGTTGATTGGGTTGTTTGTTTTCTTATTGTCTAATTTTTTGAGTTCTTTGTATACTCTGGATATTAGGGCTCTATCTGAAGTGTGAGGAGTAAAGATTTGTTCCCAGGATGTAGGCTCCCTATTTACCTCTCTTATTGTTTCTTTTGCTGAGAAAAAACTTTTTAGTTTGAGTAAGTCCCATTTGTTGATTCTAGTTATTAACTTTTGTGCTATGGGTGTCCTATTGAGGAATTTGGAGCCTGACCCAACCGTATGTAGATCGGAGCCAACTTTTTCTTCTATCAGAAGGCGTGTCTCTGATTTGATATCAAGCTCCTTGATCCATTTTGAATTAACTTTTGTGCATGGTGAGAGAAAGGGATTCAGTTTCATTTTGTTGCATATGGATTTCCAGTTTTCCCAGCACCATTTGTTGAAGATGCTATCCTTCCTCCATTGCATGCTTTTAGCCCCTTTATCAAATATAAGATAGTTGTAGTTTTGTGGATTGGTTTCTGTGTCCTCTATTCTGTACCATTGGTCCACCCACCTGTTTTGGTACCAGTACCATGCTGTTTTTGTTACTATTGCTCTGTAGTATAGTTTGAAGTCTGGTATCGCTATACCGCCTGATTCACACTTCCTGCTTACTTTCTTAAAAAATGTTTTTTTACTCTCCCAAGTTATGTTTTTATAACTACTCTCTTTATCATATATTTAATATAAACATGTTTAAAAGCACATATCCTTTTCTGTGTAATGCTCTACTTCAGTAATGCTCTATTTCCTATAAGCACTCCTATGAGAAACTCCTATAAGAGTTAATTAAGATTGACAAACAGAAGTGTAGAACTTTTATGGGTCCACCATATTAGGTATCTTGATTCTAGGAAACAGTTTTGTATCTATCTAACCTTCCTATTTTTATTTCTTCATGTTGGTCACCATTCCTAATGATTAATGCAGTGGAATCAGATCATGACCTATAGACTCTGCTCTGATCCATAACCACAGGAAAAGACTAATGTAATTCTTTTTTTCTTTTCTTTTTTTTATTGTAGTTGGACACAATATCTTTAAATAATTTATTTATTTTTATGTGGTGCTGAGGATTGAACCCAGGGCCTCGCCCTCTACTGCTGAGCCACAACCCCAGCCCCAAGGCTCATGTAATTCTTTGTCGTGTCAATTTATTCACTAGCTACAACTTTAAAGAATGTCAGTCTGTAAATCTTGACAGTTTTTATTCATCACTTGATGGTTATTTAAACAATGTTTAAAGCAATAGGTATGAAATGTGTATATTTACGTATTAGTCATTGGCATTGTTCTCAGTTTCTTTCATTATTAGTCACAAGGCAGGATTTTATCCACCCCTCTGAAGTTAGGGGCCACCTTCTTCTGATTTGTCCAATAGAATGTGAACAAAAGTAGCATGTGTCACTTCTAAATGAAAGTGATAGACTCACCAGCCTTCTCTTTTCCTGTCCAGGGACTGTGGAAGTGTACCTTGATATGGTAGTAACCATAGTTTGCTCTGGAAGGTCTCCTGATCCATAGCAAACTTCTATCCTTTGGTGGTAATTGTTATAGCAGTGTAACGTCACCCATCCTGACTAATACAATATTGCATATGATCCATGACTTGCATCACACACTAAGCCCAGAGCCATGAGTGCAATTTTTTTTTCTGGTACTAGGAAGTGAACCCTCAACCACTGAACCACATTCCCAGCCCTTTATTGTATTTTTATTTAGAGACAGGCTCCCACTGAGTTGCTGAAACTGGCTTTGAACTCGTAATCCTCCTGCCTTAGCCTCCTGAGTCACTGGGATCACAGGTGTGCACCACTGTGCCCAACTCACAGGTGCAATTCTTGAGTAAAGAATTCAACTTACTCTACCAATGGCCAAATATCATTCTAATCATACCATCTTGAAAATGAGTACCAGTGTGTGATTATAAGAAGAACTGGGAAAGATAATCATCATAAAGTAGTGAATATATCCATTACTTCTGTAAAACTGATGGCACACATCCTAATAATCATGTTCAAGAAGACCATTTTTGGACATAAAGTACAATCCTTTCCTTTAAAGTACAACCTTGTATTTTAACCAAATTAATTGATTTAAAAAGTAGAATATAGATAGACACAGAATATAAAATAGTTTCCAGCTATTTCATGCCAGCATGATGATCCTTAGTAGAGGGCTTGTGGGCATACATTTTGTGAATAAAAGGAACAGGACTCATGTCATGGGTCATGTCTATTCTGATGCTGTCCCTTTTCAAAGCTGTACTCATAACTACACAAACTCAACATCACCCCACCCCACCTTCCCTGCCAATCATCCCTATGGTAGGCAAAGGGGGCTTTCCAATTATATTCTCCAGGAACCAGAAAATTCTGGTTTCCCAAGTACATTCTTCTCTGCACAAAGGGATACTTGAAATACATGAATGGGAAAAATGATTCAGAAAAATAAGGACTAACCCTTCTCAAATTCTAACCACGCCATTTTTGAGGTTAAGAGAAAAGCTCTATTGGCTTTTTATTTTCTTTGCAAATCAAAAATTCCTCTTTTTAACCAAGTTGATATGGGGAATATCATATTGAGAAAAACACTGTCTGAGTTTTGGCTAACCTGCCAAAATGCCAGATAATATTATGATCAAACTTCTTTATTGGGAGAAATCTGGAGAATGGGGCGCTTACCATAAGCCATCCTGATCACAACACACATAAGTGGGCCACTATAAAGGCAGCAACACTTGTGAACTTAAGAAATGGGAGGGCTACCTCAACAAAGGGACATACACTCCCAAAATTGAATATGGCTTGAATACTATATTCAAAGGTAATTCATTGTCACCAAAGTCTCACTTTGACACATGAAAATTGTTACAAATAGTACTATCATTTGTTTGTATCTTTATAAAACTTTTGTATGGGGCTGGGGTTGTGGTAGAGCACTTGTCTAGCATGCATGAGGCACTGGGATCAATCCCCGGCACTACATAAAAATGAAAAACAAATAAAATAAAGGCATTGTGTCCATCTACAACTAACAAAATATTTTAAAAAAAACTTTTGTATATTCACTTTTTTAAATATTTCTATAGTATATGAACACAATATTTGTATTTGTATTTTATTTTTTTTAATGTGGTGCTGAGGATTGAACTCAGTGCCTCACATGTGCTAGGGAAGTGCTCTACCAACTGAGCTATAACCCCAGCCCTGTTCACTTATTCTTAAGTTAAAAGAATATAACTATTTTTACCTTTTTTTTTTAGATCTGGGTAGTAAAATTAAAAAGATTGTCACTATCCTCTTGTGTTGTCTGAATGTTTTATATAGAATATGTATTACATTTATTTTTTTTAAAAAAAAAGACATACTTTTTGAAGGGGAAGCAAATTGTGAGTAGAAAGTTTCATATTAAATTTATTTAATTTTGCTTTATACCCTTCTGTCTTTTATTCAGCAGTTGGTTGTTGATTGGAGAAATGCAAAATTGCTCAGGAGACAGCATTTGTTTTTAAGTGGGCCATAAAATTTTACCATGTATTTATTACCATTTAGGTTTTTAAATATATTTTCATTTTCAATTGACATATAGTAATTACATATTTATTAGGTACAGTTTGACATTTCAATACATGTATACTTTGCTATATGTAATAATCAGATCGGTGTAACTGGCATATCTCTGACCTTAAACATTTATCATTTCTTTGTGTTAGGAGCATTCAAAATAATTTAGGGTTCTGCACCGGCAAGGTAGAGGGAACTGTGACCACGCACAGAGCAGGCCCAGCGGCCTGCTGAGGGGCAGAGCCGCCCCCCACCCCCCGCGCCTGCCAGGTAGGTGGAACTGTGACCACGGACAGAAAAGGCCCAGTGGCCCGCGGCGGGACAGAGCTTCCAATCACTCCTGCAAGGTAGGCGGGCCTGCGACCCACCGGCAGAAGAGGAGCAGCGGCCTGGTGAGAGGCAGAGCCGCCCCCTCCCCCTGCACCGGCAAGGTAGAGGGAACTGTGACCATGCACAGAGCAGGCCCAGCAGCCTGCTGAGGGGCAGAGCCGCCCCCCACCCCCCGCCCCTGCCAGGTAGGGGAACTGTGACCACCGACAGAAAAGGCCCAGTGGCCCGCGGCGGGACAGAGCTTCCAATCACTCCTGCAAGGTAGGCGGGCCTGCGACCCACCGGCAGAAGAGGAGCAGCGGCCTGCTGAGAGGCAGAGCCGCCCCCTCCCCCCCGCGCCTGCAAGGTAGACGGAACTGTGACGACCATCAGAACAGGCCAGACCTGCAACCGAGAGACAGAACAGGCCCAGTGGCCTGAGGAAGGGTAGAGCCGCCCCCCCCCGCGCCTGCAAGGTAGGCGGACCTGCGACCCACTGGCAGTACAGCCCCAGAGGCGTGCAGAGGGGCAGTGCCGCTGCCTGCACCTGCAAAGTAGACAGAACTGTGACCACTGACAGAACAAGCCTAGCGGCCCGCAGAGGGACAGAGCCGCCGCCCGCGCCTGCGAGGGAGACTTTGCAACTATACAAGACCAATATAAATATATAGGGGGAAAATTCAATAGCACAACAGTTTCACCAAGTAGAAAGGAATGCGAACAGTATGAAGAGACAAGGAAAGAAAGGACCACAGCATTGCAGGTCAACTCAACGTTAGAAGAGGTAATAGCTGCAGCAGATGGAATGTCAGATAAAGAATTCAGGATATACATGCTTCAGATGATCTGGAGTCTCAAGGAAGACATCAGACAGCAAAATCAGACAATGAAAGATCACTTCAACAATGAATTACATAAACAAATCCAAGAAGCAAAAGATCAACTATACAGGGAAATAGAGGTTATAAAAAACAAACAAACAGAAATCCTAGAAATGCAGGAAGCAATAAGCCAACTTAAAAACTCAATGGAGAATACTACCAGCAGAGTAGAACACTTAGAAGACAGAATATCAGACAATGAAGATAAAGTATTTCAACTTGAAAAGAACATAGACAGCTCAGCAAGACTGTTAAGAAACCATGAGCAGAACATCCAAGAAATATGGGATAACATCAAGAGACCAAATTTAAGAGTCATTGGGATACAGGAAGGGACAGAGTTTCAAACCAAAGGAATGAGCAATCTATTCAATGAAATAATACGAGAAAACTTCCCAGAATTGAAGAATGAGACAGAACCCCAAATCCTAGAAGCCTACAGGACGCCGAATGTGCAAAATCATAAGAGACCCACACCTAGACACATTATAATGAAGATGCCCAACATACAGAATAAGGAGAGAATTTTAAAAGCTACAAGAGAAAGGAAGCAGATCACATTTAGGGGTAAGCCAATCAGGATAACAGCTGATCTTTCAACACAGACTCTGAAAGCTAGAAGATCCTGGAATAACATATTTCAAACACTGAAAGAAAATGGGTTCCAACCAAGAATTGTGTTTCCAGCGAAATTAAGCTTCAGGATGGAAGATGAAATTAAAACCTTCCACGATAAACAAAACGTTAAAAGAATTTGCAGCTAGAAAACCATCTCTTCAAAACATCCTTGGCAAAACATTATGGGAAGAGGAAATGGAAAATAACAATGAAAACCAACAGTGGGAGGTAGGACACTAAAGGGGGGAAAATAACCAAAGAGGAAAACAAACCATGTTTAGTAACAGAAATAAACAAATATGGCTGGAAGAACAACCCATATCTCAATAATAACCCTAAATGTTAATGGCTTAAACTCACCAGTCAAGAGACACAGGCTAGTAGAATGGATCACAAAACAAGACCCAACAATATGCTGCCTACAGGAGACGCATTTGATAGGAAAAGACATACATAGGCTGAAGGTGAAAGGTTGGGAAAAATCATATCACTCATATGGACTTCGGAAACAAGCAGGAGTATCCACACTCATATCAAATAAAATAGATTTCAAGCCAAAGTTAATCAAAAGGGATAAAGAGGGACACTACATACTGCTCAAGGGAACCATACACCAACAAGAAACAATCATAAATATATATGCCCCAAACAATGGTGCAGCTATGTTCATCAAACAAACTCTTCTCAAGTTCAAGAGTCTAATAGACCACCATACAATAATCATGGGAGACTTCAACACACCTCTATCACCACTGGACAGATCTTCCAAACAAAAGTTGAATAAGGAAACTATAGAACTCAATAACACAATTAATAACCTAGACTTAATTGACATATATAGAATATACCACCCAACATCAAGCAGTTACACTTTTTTCTCAGCAGCACATGGATCCTTCTCAAAAATAGATCATATATTATGTCACAGGGCAACTCTTAGACAATATAAAGGAGTAGAGATAATACCATGCATCCTATCTGATCATAATGGAATGGAACTGAAAATCAACGATAAAAGAAGGAAGGGAAAAGAATACATCACTTGGAGAATGAACAATAGGTTACTGAATGATCAATGGGTTATAGAAGACATCAAGGAAGAAATTAAAAAATTCTTAGAGATTAATGAAAACACAGACACAACATATCGGAATCTATGGGACACACTGAAAGCAGTTCTAAGAGGAAAATTCATTGCTTGGAGTTCATTCCTTAAAAAAAAAAAAAACCAACAAATAAATGATCTCATACTTCATCTCAAAATCCTAGAAAAAGAAGAGCAAAACAACAGCAAAAGAAGTAGAAGGCAAGAAATAATTAAAATCAGAGCTGAAATTAATGAAATCAAAACAAAAGAAACAATTGAAAAAATTGACAAAACTAAAAGTTGGTTCTTTGAAAAAATAAACAAAATCGACAGACCCTTAGCCATGCTAGTGAAGAGAAGAAGAGAGAGAACTCAAATTACTAACATACGGGATGAAAGAGGCAATATCACAACAGACACTTCAGAAATACAGAAGATAATCAAAAATTATTTTGAATCCTTATACTCCAATAAATTAGAAGATAGTGAAGGCATAGATAAATTTCTTAAGTTATATGATCTGCCCAGATTGAGTCAGGAGGATATAGACAACCTAAACAGACCAATATCAATTGAGGAAATAGAAGAAACCATCAAAAGACCACCAACTAAGAAAAGCCCAGGACCGAATGGGTATACAGCAGAGTTTTACAAAACCTTTAAAGAGGAACTAATACCAATACTTTTCAAGCTACTTCGGGAAATAGAAAAAGAGGGAGAACTTCCAAATTCATTCTACGAGGCCAACATCACCCTGATACCTAAACCAGACAAAGACACTTCAAAGAAAGAAAACTACAGACCAATATCTCTAATGAACCTAGATGCAAAAATCCTCAATAAAATTCTGGCCACTGGGATACAAAAACTTATCAAAAAAATTGTGCACCATGATCAAGTAGGATTCATCCCTGGGATGCAAGGCTGGTTCAATATACAGAAATCAATAAATGTTATTCACCACATCAATAGACTTAAAAATAAGAACCATATGATCATCTCGATAGATACGGAAAAAGCATTCAACAAAGTACAGCATCCCTTTATGTTCAAAACTCTAGAAAAACTAGGGATAACAGGAACATACCTCAATATTGTAAAAGCAATCTATGCTAAGCCTCAGGCTAGCATCATTCTGAATGGAGAAAAACTGAAGGCATTCCCTCTAAAATCTGGAACAAGACAGGGATGCCCTCTCTCACCACTTCTGTTCAACATAGTTCTCGAAACACTGGCCAGAGCAATTAGACAGACGAAAGAAATTAAAGGCATCAAAATAGGAAAAGAAGAACTTAAATTATCACTATTTGCAGATGACATGATTCTATACCTAGCAGACCCAAAAGGGTCTACAAAGAAACTATTAGAGCTAATAAATGAATTCAGCAAAGTGGCAGGATATAAAATCAACACGCATAAATCAAAGGCATTCCTGTATATCAGCGACAAATCCTCTGAAATGGAAATGAGGACAACCACTCCATTCACAATATCTTCAAAAAAAATAAAATACTTGGGAATCAACCTAACAAAAGAGGTGAAAGACTTATACAATGAAAACTACAGAACCCTAAAGAGAGAAATAGAAGAAGATCTTAGAAGATGGAAAAATATACCCTGTTCATGGATAGGCAGAACTAACATCATCAAAATGGCGATATTACCAAAAGTTCTCTATAGGTTTAATGCAATGCCAATCAAAATCCCAACGGCATTTCTTGTAGAAATAGAGAAAGCAATCATGAAATTCATATGGAAAAACAAAAGACCCAGAATAGCAAAAACAATGCTAAGCAGGAAGTGTGAATCAGGCGGTATAGCGATACCAGACTTCAAACTATACTACAGAGCAATAGTAACAAAAACAGCATGGTACTGGTACCAAAACAGGCAGGTGGACCAATGGTACAGAATAGAGGACACAGAAACCAATCCACAAAACTACAACTACCTTATATTTGATAAAGGGGCTAAAAGCATGCAATGGAGGAAGGATAGCATCTTCAACAAATGGTGCTGGGAAAACTGGAAATCCATATGCAACAAAATGAAACTGAATCCCTTTCTCTCCCCATGCACAAAAGTTAATTCAAAATGGATCAAGGAGCTTGATATCAAATCAGAGACATGCCGTCTGATAGAAGAAAAAGTTGGCTACGATCTACAGTCGGTGGGGTCGGGCTCCAAATTCCTCAATAGGACACCCATAGCACAAAAGTTAATAACTAGAATCAACAAATGGGACTTACTCAAACTAAAAAGTTTTTTCTCAGCAAAAGATACAATAAGAGAGGTAAATAGAGAGCCTACATCCTGGGAACAAATCTTTACTCCTCACACTTCAGATAGAGCTCTAATATCCAGAGTATACAAAGAACTCAAAAAATTAGACAATAAGAGAACAAACAACCCAATCAACAAATGGGCCAAGGACCTGAACAGACACTTCTCAGAGGAGGACATACAATCAATCAACAAGTACATGAAAAAATGCTCACCATCTCTAGCAGTCAGAGAAATGCAAATCAAAACCACCCTAAGATACCATCTCACTCCAGTTAGATTGGCAGCCATTATGAAGTCAAACAACAACAAGTGCTGGCGAGGATGTGGGGAAAAGGGTACACTTGTACATTGCTGGTGGGACTGCAAATTGGTGCAGCCAATTTGGAAAGCAGTATGGAGATTTCTTGGAAAGCTGGGAATGGAGCCACCATTTGACCCAGCTATTCCCCTTCTCGGTCTATTCCCTAAAGACCTAAAAAGAGCATGCTACAGGGACACTGCTACATCGATGTTCATAGCAGCACAATTCACAATAGCTAGACTGTGGAACCAACCTAGATGCCCTTCAATGGATGAATGGATAAAAAAAATGTGGCATTTATACACAATGGAGTATTACTCTGCATTAAAAAATGACAAAATCATAGAATTTACAGGGAAATGGATGGCATTAGAGCAGATTATGCTAAGTGAAGCTAGCCAATCCCTAAAAAACAAATGCCAAATGTCTTCTTTGATATAAGGAGAGTAACTAGGAACAGAGTAGGGTCGAAGAACATGAGAAGAAGATTAACATTAAACAGGGATGAGAGGTGGGAGGGAAAGGGAGAGAGAAGGGAAAATGCATGGAAATGGAAGGAGACCCTCAGAGTTATACAAAAGTACATACAAGAGGAAGTGAGGGGAAGGGGAAAAATAATATAAGGGGGACAAACGAATGTCAGTAGAGGGAGCAGAGAGAGAAGAGGGGAGTGGAGGGGAGGGGAGGGGAGGGGAGGGGAGGGGGGATAGTAGAGGATAGGAAAGGCAGCAGAACACAACAGACACTAGTATGGCAATATGTAAATCAATGGATGTGTAACTGATGTGATTCTGCAATCTGTATATGGGGTAAAAATGGGAGCTCATAACCCACTTGAATCAAATTGTGAAATATGATATATCAAGAACTATGTAATGTTTTGAACAGCCAACAATAAAAAATTTTAAAAAAAAATAATAATTTAGGGTTATTAAAACATGAATATTCTTTTCTGAAAGTAAATTTATAAACTGGGCAGAATATAATCTTTTGTTTGATCATTTAAGTTGATCTCATATGAGGACAAGGAACAGATTTCTCAAGATCTTTTCCAGAAGGTTTTTCTGATTGTCTGCTTTCTCATAAAGCTTATCACAAAAAGTTCACTCAAAGACAACTAAGGTTCTCAAACAGGACCAGCAAATAAATTGTCATCCTTTGCTTTGTTATTCCTTTGCCACACAACACATATTCACTCTTTGAGAATCTTCACCTTTTATCCATGTGCAGTCAGAAAAATTCTTTATTCTCAGACATGTGCCATCTTTAAGTAAATGCAAAACAGCAAGATTTTAATTTTACCTAATACAAGCCAAAAAAAAAAAAAAATCCTAAAGATGAAGGCCCTTTTTTTTACTCCCTCAGTGCAGCATAGACTCTCAGCAGTCATTTGATTGGGATGGACAGAATTAAATGTTAATGATCTTGAGGAAATTTTCCACTCTAAGGTATTAGGTGCTAATTATAACATCTATTAAAAAGAAGAACAGGGCAGAATATTTACCCTGTTGTGGTGACATGGTGACATCTCATTGGAAATCATTCCAGTGACTACCTAGAAAGTCCATAAATAGCATGGGAATATTCTAGGGAATAATAGATCATTTTCCAAAACATTTTAAAATGAAACAAAAATCTGATTTTGAAGCTGGGTACAAGCAAAATTGACCCTTTTCTTCTCTCCTGCTCTCCTGTCCTCTGCATCCTCAGCTCCTCAGAATATAACTAGAACTAGCACAAATCAAAGATTTCAATTCCCTCAATTGAAAAGGAAGGAGTTAAAGACATGTTTTCAATATTTGTTCCAGAGAAGAATTGATAATAGAAAAACCTCTGATAAACTTGCTCATCTTGAATCTTTAATGCAGGCAAGCAGACAGAGAAGGGTTTCTAAACTACTACAAAGAGTAATAAATTAAGTGTACTCATAAAAGTGTTCTTTCCATCCTTATTTTCTTCCAGAGAAGAACTTGTCATGAACTTTTTTGGCTAATTAAGATTTCAAGGAAATAAAAGGAAAACAGCGAAGCTTGCACAACATGGCCAAGATGATCTCTAGACACTTCACAAACTGGCCACCTACATTTGGAAATGTTATTTCTATGTAATATTTCACTCCCCATTGTATCACTGGAGATTTACAAACTACTAAGAAACATTGGGCTCACTAATGAAACTTTGTTAATAGTGAGTACCAATGACTTCAGCCAAAACTGCTACATCAGCATATGCTGGACACTGTAGTTTGAAATTACAGGTTATATACTCTTAGCCCTAGATCAACAACAATTAAAAAAAAAAAAGGCTTTTCTAATTTAGGTTTAACTACTACTATGAATATTGTTACTTACTAAAGTTGAATGTGTCATAAAATGATGAATCACTTTAATGAATCTGACAAATGTCTTAATTTGAGCTGCATTAAAGTCTACCATTATAGAGAAAGGTCCAAATATGGAGTATGGAAAAGCATCCCTAACACTCAGTTCACTAAGAATGACAAAAGGCTTTTTATTCAGGGATTTGTCTCTGGAAAGATCGTACATGGGTGCAGGAATTCAGATTCCATCTGCTGCTTTAGAGCCAACAGGCTTTATTGTATTGACTTTGTGCTCTTATCTGATGCAATAAATTCCCACCAGAGTGAAGCACCAGCTTAGCCAGTGACCCCTGCTGTTCACTTCAGACAACGGAGCAGGTCTTTCTTCCCAGAGACTGGTTTGTGGACTGCCCTCTATGAACAGCCCTGAGTTTTTGCTGTTTCCATTCGGATTTCCTAATGTGAGCAATTAGGAGATACTTCATTTCAAGAGTCTCATCAGCAGTTGCAACTCATCAGCGATCAATAAACTCCTGGGATTCCAGAAAAAGACAGGAAAAATTGGAGGAAAGGGGTCGGGGTGGGGGGGGGGAAGGAAAGGAAAAGTGTTAATAAATCTTTTAGTAATTAAGAGTGCTAAATGAATTAGGTGCATACACTTGTCACAAACTTCAAATGTTGGAATCCAAGACCAAGGAATTACTAATGGCCCAGCAAATTGGAGAACTTAGACTGTAAATAAAAAGCTGCTTTGGAGCAGGGGTGGGGAGGTGGTGGTGGGGTGTTGTATGCACAAAACAAATGAAATTTCCTTCCCAGGGGCGGATATTACTGAACCGCCACCGAGGATGTTTTGTTTTTTAACCAGAAGTAGCCCAGGGATGCAAATAAGAAAAGCCATGCTCTAGCCCCGTCCCTTCTTCGAAAATCTTCTCTTTGAAAAAACAATAGAAAAAAAAAATGGAAACTGGTCCCTGCAAAGGCGCCAAACCCAGGCTGCCTCCGTGATGTTTCTCCTTTTTCTGAAAAAAAAAAAGTATATTATAAAACAATATACAATATACTATTCTCTGTCCATACCCAGTTTTCCACTAAATCATCCGTGTGGCCAGGGGAAGAGCAAGGAAATGATCCTAGAGTAATTATTTTTATTATATTGGAGACTGGTTTTTAGCCATTTTTATGGAGTTCCCAAAGTCTCCATTCGCTGACTTCAGAGTCTTTCTCAATGAGCGAGTTCGTTGTGGTTGGGACAAAAAGGGCTTCACACCGGCTTGCTTCACACCGACCAGGGCGCTCACACCCACCGGGCGTTACCACTCTCCGGGCGCTGCGTTCTCCGCGGGAAGGTGACCCGGCCGGGAAGAGGGGGGCGGCTCCTGCCCGGCCCCGAGGAACCCCTCCCCAGCCAACCAGTCTGCGACTCCACCGCGAAAAGGCGACAGGGGCCTCGCCTGGGGACGGGCAGAGACTGGCCTCCCTGGTCCCTTTGCTGGTTTTCCCAGAAGGATCTCGAGCCCTTGGAATCTACAGCAAAGCGACAAGCGCAAGAACTCGGGTTAAGAGTTGGCAAACGGGTCATCCTCAGACTCAACTCTTTTTTTTTTTTTAAATGAGAGGCCGAGGCGGGCGTAGCAGGCCCGGGTCTAGTCTAAGCTGTGGGGTACCAGGGGGTCCAAGTGCAACTGAGATGCCCTGCGACGGAGCGCTGGCACCTGTCCTCTCTGCACTGACGTCGGGAAGCTTCCCTCAAGGGCAGTGAGGCCTAGTGAAGGGAGGACCAAAGACAAAGAAAATGACCCCCCAGTCCCCCCAAAAGCCATCCTCGTGCCCAATTTGTTTTAAGGGGGGGGGGGATCTCAGAGCCACGATAGCAGGAAAGAAGCCGACTTGCAATCTTCGAGGGACAATGTCTGGTTTGGGAAATGGCGCCCCCACATGGCTACTTCGAATCTCAGAAAAGATGCTTCAGAGAGTAGTAACCTGAAAGTGGCGCGGCTGCAGGCAGAGCAGGGACGGCCAAAAGAGGAGGACCAGACGTCGCCCACCCGCTGACCGACGCGTGGGTGAAAGCCAAGCCACAAAGCTGTTGAAGACACCCAATAGTCAGGACGGGACCCCAAAATCGGCCGAGGCATAATTTCACCAAAATACCTATGAGGTCAGCAACTACTAGGTGACCGGGCTCAATTAATCTCTGGGCGCCTCAGTTTCCTCGTGACTAGTGATGTGCAAAAGGATAATAAAAAGGTGGCAGTGAGGATGTCGTCAGGCAGGATGGCCCTCAATCAGACAGTTAGTGAAGCGTCTTAGCAATGGATTGCTCTTCTCTGCATTGCTCACGTCCTTTCCCCAAGTAACGGAATTACTCTGGGCTTGGGAATTGCTGGGTAACGCCTTAACGCATCCCAAGAGGCTGTGCATTTTAATCTGGAGCATGAACACCCCAAATTTTCCAATCTAAGTGAACAAGAAGTTATGGTGTGTACATTAGGGGGCTAAGAAACTAGTTTTCAATTTGAAGCTCCCCTTCTGATGCCGGTGCTAGAGTAGGAGAATTAAGAAAAAGCATATTACACGTATTTTTCTCCTTCTTGCTTTCACTCCTAAGAAATAAGCATCTGTACGCTTTCTCTTTCATGAGATTATTTCGCCAGTGGGGATGGGAGGGTCACTTTCTCCAGCACTTCAAGAATGCAGAGCTGGGGCTGGGGATGTGGCTAAAGTGGTAGCATGCTCGCCTGGCATGCGTGCGGCCCGGGTTCGATCCTCAGCACCACATACAAATAAAGATTAAAAAAAAAAAAAGAATGCAGAGCTGATGCTGGGGTGGAGAGGTTCCCAGCTTGGGCCCTGGTGAAGGACAGAATCTCAGAGACTGAGAGTGAGGGTCCTACCTGCCCAGAAACTCTTGCAGCAACACAGGTTTAACCAAGTGCCTGAACTGCTCTGCAGTGATTGGCGGGGGGTTGGTGGGGTGGGGTGCCTTTCTTTGTCACTCAAGATTTTCAGTGTCCTGGCCACAGAAAACACTCAAGCAGAGAAGCAGGGCCAAATCCAGAACACAGTTGGTGGAGGCTTTTTTTCAGGCCTGTAACCTGTGGGTGAGATGTTATTCGCTGTGTGCTCTGGGGTGAGGGGGAATCAAAACTCCTCCAGAGACCCATGAGCAGAGCTCTTTAAACAGGATGCGTGGCTTGGTATATGGAATCACCATGGGGTGGACACCCATCACCACTTACTGGGTGTGGTGAATAGAATTTCCGTTCCTAAAAGAGGCACTAAATCGGCAGGGAAGAGAGTTAGCAGGTTGGGGGGGGGGGGGGGCTGGGTTTTGTTTGTTGTTTTATCCCAAAACAAAAGCCTTTGGCTTCTTTGGATAAATGACAAGGATCGGAGGAAACCTGTGAACTAGAGGGCTGTGTTATCTAAGATGCCCGGGTGGAGCAGCACCACATGCACACATGTCTAAACTGGCACTCTGCTCAGGGTGACTGGCTGCAGTAGCAGAGGGACCGGAGCTGGGAAGACACGCCACGATTGCCACCAGTTGTCCCAGTGCTGTGTTTTTCACTCAGAGGTCCCCGCTCGGGTACCAGCCTCGGCGGGAGGTTATTTCCAGGTTGCCTAGCAATCGGCTGGTCCTGCCGGCGCGCCTGTCACACGGACACGCGCTTGGCGGGTCGCAGACAAGGAAAAAACAAAAGGGAGGGGAATGCGACACGAGGTGGAGAAGGTAGGGAAGTAAGATGCAGCCGGCGCAGGGTGGGGTAGAGGCTGAGGGGCTTGGATGCAAGGAGAAGCCGTGACAGCTGCGGTAGGCGCCGCGGGCGGGACAGCCAGGCGGGCGGGAGCGGGACAGTGCGAACCTCGGGAGCGGTGACTCCAGCACTATTCCCGGCGCCCCCTGGCGGTGAAGTAGCCGCACGGTCTCCCGAAACAATGCCCCGGGCCGCTCGGGCGCGTGGTCCGCCCCACCCTCTGCCCCCGGCACACACACGTGCACACACACCTCCCGGGTGTGCCACAGAGCCTGGCTCAAACCAGCCCGACCGTCTTCGGACTTCTAGAGCCCCCAGCAAGGGTCTCTGCGGAGCAGAGGGTACCCCAGAAGAGCGCGTTGGGGACGGGGGCGTCCGAGGCGGGAAGGCTCCCACCCCTCCCCGACCCCCGCCGAAGTCCTAGCATCTCTCCGAGCTCAGGCACCGAGTAGCCGTTTGATTCGATGTCTTGCGTTTCCTACGGGGTAGTCAAAGCAGTGTGTGTTTGGAGAGGCGGGTTTTAAGGCTCTCGGTGCTTAAGTTAGAAACCGAGAGGCCTAAGACAAAGTCGGGGAGAGAGCGGCTGTTTACTGCCTCCCTGGGCCTTTCCCGGGCTGAGCAACCTTGTCACTGCAGAAGGATCAAAGCTGAGCTTTTAACGATCCTGATTCTCCGAATTCGAAAGGTGCGCTCCCACCGCTTGGTGCTTTTCCAATGTGTTTACCACCAGAAATAAATAAGAGATGATTCTGAATGTGCTTTCGCCACTTCTTAACCCCCTCCTCTAAGCTGCTGGACCACAAAGCGTGTCCGACTACAGAGCCTGGGGGAGTCTGCAAGGCCAAAGCATCCCCCGGAAGGAGGATATAGGGCAGGTCTGAGCCAGTGGACGGTTCTCAGTGGCCGGAAAGTAATAACAATGCGCCCATCTTACATATGAAAGAACCTCGCTCTCTGGGGCTGTGCACCTTCACACTGTGAGGGAGGAGGAGCAAGAGGAGCCCCAGGAGGTGAAAGCCGCTTCCCCGGCGGGGGTGGGGGGATTGGGAGCGATGAGGGGGAGGGGAGACACACACACACACGCACGCACGCACGCACGCACGCACTTTCCTTGCCTGGCACCCAGTACCCAGTTTGCAGCTGTGAACTTACGGTTTGCAGTCCTCAAAGACTCTAAATCCCCAGAACCACGTGAGCAGAGTTTGTTCACCTCTGCCCAGCTTGGTACACCCTGTGCGTGTAAAGTGAGTGAACCAATGCTGCCAAGGTCGCGTTTAACCCTTCCGGGTCTCTTGGCAGGATTCTGCTCTTCCCAATCTGCCAGTCTCTTGTGCTGGGCAGAAATTCTTCCCCGATGGTGTTCAGGAAACGCTCCTGAGCCCCCTGCTGTAAGGGTCGGTCTGTGCTAGGACCCTTTTGGGACTCATCCCATTTACTTAAATGAGGAAAATCTCGCCTCCGAAAAGGAGAAATGGTGGGCAATTTTGTGTGATGCTGATGAGATGCGAGGCATTTCTACAATGGCAAGATCATTAAACGCCCCAACAAAATACTCCAGTACTTATTGTTATTTCGTTTTCCATGTAAAGCTTTGCTTACTTTATAATTCTGATGGTTTTTCCAGGAGCAGAGGGAAACACGCCACATGGACCACTCTGCTGAACTTTAGCTGGAGTTTTGGTAACAAATGAAATTCGCCGAGGCGGCCTGGGGCTCTGGTCCCGGGGCACACAGAGCCTGAAGGCTGGTGGTTGGTGGCTCCCTGGGACTCCGTTTCGCGGCGCAATGCAGCAGAAAGAACAAAAACTGAGGGCTGTGGCACAAGGCACAACGGCCAGGGCCGCTAGAACGGTGGAGTACGTTCAGGCCTGAACCTGGCTGCGAGGCCGCTCGCTCTGCGAGGTGCTTGTCCCCAACTCCCGCAGCCCGCGCATGGCTCGCTCCCTGCGGGACGCAGCCAGGCTTGTCTGTTTGTTGTTTAAAGCAATCGTAGAGCGCGCGCGCAGCAGCAGCATCTGGGGATGGGGCACAGCCAGAATTTACTTCCAGCGAGCTCACGAGGGCCATTCTCAACCGAAAACCAGACCAAGAAAATAGTGACCAGCCCTCCTCAGATTACTCTCCACTGGCTCCTCCCTTGCCCCCCCCCACCTCCAGATTTGCATAAAAAAGGCCAAGAAAACTCTGGCTGTGCCCCAGCAGCGGCTCACTCTGCTCCCCCGGGTCGGAACCCCCCGGAGCTGCGCGCGAGTTTGCAGCGCCTCGCCGGAGCGGTCTTTCCAGTTCCCGGCTTCGCGCGCTAGGACCACCGGCGCGGGTTTTCCAAGCCCACGAACCGCGCCTAGCGGAACCAGCGGACCCGGGACGAGCTCGAGCTCCGGTTGCCTCGCGCTTCCCCGGCTCGGCTCTCTCCGCCCCGCGGGGGTCGCGCGCCCACCATGCCACAGGGTCCCGGTTCGCTGCTGCTGCTCGTCCTCGCCTCGCACTGCTGCCTTGGCTCGGCGCGCGGGCTCTTCCTCTTCGGCCAGCCCGACTTCTCCTACAAGCGCAGCAATTGCAAACCCATCCCGGCCAACCTGCAGCTGTGCCACGGCATCGAGTACCAGAACATGCGGTTGCCCAACCTGCTGGGCCATGAGACCATGAAGGAGGTGCTGGAGCAGGCGGGCGCCTGGATCCCACTGGTCATGAAGCAGTGCCACCCGGACACCAAAAAGTTCCTGTGCTCCCTTTTCGCCCCTGTCTGCCTCGACGACCTAGACGAGACGATTCAGCCGTGCCACTCACTCTGTGTGCAGGTGAAGGATCGCTGCGCTCCAGTGATGTCCGCCTTCGGCTTCCCCTGGCCCGACATGCTCGAGTGCGATCGTTTCCCCCAAGACAACGACCTCTGCATTCCCCTCGCTAGCAGCGACCACCTCCTGCCGGCCACTGAGGAAGGTAAGCCTTCCCTCTTAATTCGTCCCCCTCACGGCTAAGACCCTCCCGTGGGATCCCGCAGCCCCCTTCTGGCATCCGGATTTGTCACGCTGAGGGTGCCAGTCCTGCAAAGGGCAGACGCTCTCCTTGCTCTCCTATGATGCAAGAAGACTATCAAATTTGAGACATCCCCACCCCCGAATTATACCAGAAAAAGAAATAAAACAAAGAACAACAAAAGCAACTTTTCTTTATAGACATACAATTCTTGCTGAAGATGATAACACTAGGGCGTCCTTCTGAGAGCGTTCGAAGTGGGCTTGTGTGGAGGAGTTGGTTGGTGGGGAGCCAGGGTTCCTTGACCATCCCTTATTCCTCACGTTCTTACCTCTGGGCAGTGTGCTAGTCTCAGCATCATTTCCCATACAGCCAGGATTACAAAGATGCACAAACGGATGACCTTTTAAGCTACCTTTTGTCCTTTGCCAGTTTAGGTTTTGGAGAGAAAACCAGGACTGACTGGAAATCGAATATTTCGTTTTAATTGCCCAGGTGTTTGAGAAAGAGGGCATAAAAGGAATCTCAAGGAATCATCTTTCTATCACTATCAGCTTTTATCTTAGGAGTGGTTTTAATTAACTGGAGAAAATCATGCAAACGAGTTTCCCAAGTTTTTAGAAAACAGAGGGGGAGTTCCTGGGCAAAAACCATCAAAGCAATGAAAACCTCATGGGCTCTTGATATTCTTCCTGAAAGGAAAACGTATACAATGTGTCTGGGCTGATTTAGGTCCCCCTGGGATAGAAAGGGGGCTTCCTAATCCCTTTCAGGACTTCAGCAGTGTCTCCCTTTCAGTCTAATTGTTTTCCTACAGACATCATTAGTTAAAGAAAATGCAAAGTTGTTTAGCAATCTTTCCTGGCAGGCACCATGAGTTTGCAATCATCTTATTGGTTAGATTTCTAATTTATTGCAAATGTTTGGCATTTTTCAAACATTTGTCCAACATATACCATAGACTAACCAATACAGGTTAGTAACATTTTATATACATTCTGAGAGCTCCTAATTGGAAATATTTCATTTAGGTTGGGTGAGGGGAGTTAGTTTCTTGTGGGTTGGTTTGGGTTTTGTTTGTTTTTGTTTTTCCCCACTATCAGTCAGTACCAACATTATACACTGTACATTTCTCAAAAAAAAAAGTTACTTTCCTACTTCAAAATAAAAGTTTGTGCTCTTCAAAATTTTCTTTGGGGGGGGGGTGGATTTGATAAATAACTCTTTGATTATCTATCACATAAAGTTTTTTTCTGTGAAAATTCCATTCCACCTTAGGACAATTAAATTTTACCTAAACTTTAAAGACAGCATTAGCATATTTGTAAATGAAAGAAAGAGAATGTTTTCTCAAGAAATTAAGACTGTTTTAGAAGATCCTTCTAGACTTTTTGATAATGATGCAAACACAAAATTCCTAGGTTTGGTCAGACCCCACATACAGGTCTGCCTCATCTTTGACTAGCTTCAGAAACAGGTTTGTTTGGGGGGAGTTTTAAACAAAGAAAGGCAAGAAGAACCTGTACCAGGAAGCTTCATAGATAACCATGAAATAAATGCTGCCTAACTCAAGCACAGACAAATCAGAAAGCACAAGGTGAGACAGAACCAGTAAGAGCAAGCTGTTATAATTAGAGAGGTGTTTCCCAGGGGGAAAACAGCCCCCATATTTTGGTTGGGTAAGGGAAGATCCTTTTTTGTGGATTGTCCTGACAATATAGCACTAGCCACCCCTCCCTGCACAAGCTTCAAAATACCAAGCCATGGCTCCCTGAGATGCTGAGCTCTGCTGACTAGAATGAGCTACCCTGGTGTCCTCTAGCTGAGAAAGATCTTTGGACTGATTTTATGGTTACCACGTTTTCCAAAACTCTCAAGGGTCCCTTTAACGTTTCGGGTGTTTTCTTCTTAGAAAGACTTTGGGAATAACTTTATTAGACCAAATATGTCCCAGGGATGGGAAGGACAAGCTGAAAAGTTGCAACCTGTCCAAGTGAACTAGTTACACACACCTGCACACTCTGCCCACAACTTTTTATTTGGGAGTTGTTTATCAACATATGGGGCATTTTTCATATTATCCAACCAAAAATGAGGAGCAAAGGGGACTTTCTTAGGAATGAGTGATCCTACTTTTATAGAGGAGGCAGAAGCAGGGGTCATCTAGGACAGTTGCTGCCCTGGCCTGGATAAGCCCTTTGGGTTATTTACAAATGCCACCTGCTATTCCCTTTTAAAGCAAACTTACTAAAGACTATTTTTCACACTTCTAGCTCCGAAGGTATGTGAAGCCTGCAAGAGTAAAAGTGAGGATGACAACGACATCATGGAAACTCTTTGTAAAAATGATTTTGGTAAGTAATACACCACCAGCACCAACAGATTTCACATTCAAAAGTTTTATTTACCAAACCTGAAAGTACAAATCATTAAGATGCTACTAAAGACTGGGTGAAATATAACCATACCTCATGCTTCCTAAAGCCATTTAAGTTGCTCTTAGTTTCCTTGGTTGTCACAATCATATACTGAGTTACATTTTTGAGTGAGATGCAGTTTCCTTAAGCAGTAATCAAATAAGAAAATGACTCAAGTCATCAACATCCAGTGGCACACTTTTCAACTCACTTTGACTTTTTTTGTGCCAACAAACATAATCCCAGCCATATTCTCTTCTCTTGACATGTGTTCCAACAATTGGAATGCAAATATTATCCTCAGCAAAGAAGATTCGAGGCATTAAGTTGGCCACAAATAAGATAAGTAAATACTTTTACTTATAACCCATAGTGATTTGTTCCTCTTATGTTCTATCATTAATGAATACATCCGAGGCACTGATCAATTATTTATAGGGGAGAGGATCCTTAAATTTAAAAAGAAGGACTTCATGAGAAGACACCTAACATGGGCTGTTGCATGATCCTCAATTACCATCTTAAATTCCTTTTTTAAAAGAAATTTTTGTAAAGTTTTATGAGTAAGTCTAGACACATTCGCCACACTTTTATGCAAATAGTTGGGGGGAAAAGGCAGAGAAGAAGAAAGCTTAGAAATTTACTTTAGCAAGATACATGAAAGATGCCACGATGACATGGTGCTTAAGGCCAATAAAAAACATATGTGATACGTTGCCCAAGTTCCATGAAGTCTAAGTGATTCCCCTTAAAAAGAGTATTAGAAGAGGAAAGAAAGTGGGAGGCTTCCTCTGCAAAGAACTCCACCAGTGCCTCCTCTGGGGTCCTCAGGCCTCCCAGCTGAGGGGGGAGCCCAGCTCGTTCCCTTGCCATCCCTGAAACCTTGGGCCCAGCCAGCTCCCTGACTCTGGAAACAATCCAATCACTGTCCTTCATCAGCTACAGCTCTCTTCCAGAAGTAGCCTTGTTTTAACCTTGGCAGGTCCCAGAACAACCATGGCCCCCACCTTTGAAAAGGTTTCCCCCTGTTAAGGAAAAGGAGAGAAAGAAAGTAGTTCAAAGTCTTAACCAACCCTTCCCATCAGGAAGAGCCACAAATGGTAGGGCTAATAGGATTTCATACGTCTGCATTCAAATATGTACAAATTGCAAACTTTCTGGGGGCCAGGCATGTTAGCAGCAGATAATCCCAAACCACCAGAGCCTTACCAAAACACAGTTCTAAGTTTCCATGCTGTAAGACTTGATTAAAGACAAGAGATAACTACCATTTTAGTAAAACAATCTCTCCACTCTCCTTTTGACCCATTAAGGGATAATGAAGTGGAATTTCAGGAAGGGCATCATGTACCTTTAGTTTACAGGCAGTGTTCCATGTTACTTCTGCTCTTCGTGGAGACATGGGTAGAAGGATCAAGCATAGCCATCTGATTTACTGACCCTTTTTATCATCTGGGAAAGCAGAAACTTCCCCTCTGCACTCCTTAAACGTGGGGAAAATGTGGAACACCTCCTTACTTCAGAACTGCCTTCTGATCTATATGTAGATAGCTAGCTTATCATTGAGCAGGGTGGTATCATCACTCCAACGTCCCTGGTCACATCTTCCAAGGCAGGAACAGTTATTTTGGAGCTTTAATTCCCTATGTTTGGTCTCAGCTGAAAATGCAAAGAGGAAACCCCTCATGTTTTCCCATGATACATGTTTGCCAGGTTGGTCATTATATAGCTACAGGAAGAGGAGTAATAAATCTCCTCCTGGTTAAAAGTGATGATTTGGTTTTTGATCTCCCAGCTCAAGAATGTTTCATTTGGCCAGGTGAAGTCTTGTACACACTCCATCTGTGCTAGAGAGCAGCTCCTGGATAATGTGTAATCAGTTCATGGTGGGGCTTTCCAGGGCCCTACCCGCTTTACAGAGACCACATGTGATATTTCCATGACTTTGGTCTCACAAAGTCTGAGAACTCAGTGCTGTTTCAGAGGCATATCCAGCATTCTTGATTTCATCCTGGTTAAGCTTCTCATTTCTGATTGGCTGGAAAGTCATACTCAGTCGAATTCCCTGAGATTTTCAAAAAAGATAGAGAAACCCTCAAAGAGTTATAAACACTCAAGAAAACTCTTCCTCTATTATTAATTTAAACAATGCATTAAACCCCATCAAAGTCAGGAAGTCATACTTGTATGTCCCCTATACAGAACAGCTGTCAGTGGCACCAAGGGTCTTAGGACACATTGGAGTTGGGCAAATTAGTGCTCTCTAACCAGGATGGGAAATTTGACCTTCCCTCAAGAGAACTAGACTAAGGTGGGACACAATCTAACTGGGTAACCTGGTGCCAGTCACTAAAGTCTCTGGATTTCAGATTTTTCATGTAATAACAAGAGATCTTAATGGGATGACCTCTTCCAACCTTGAAGTTTTATCCTTTTCCTGCCTTCGTGGAGTCTTGAAATTTAAATCCAGCATGTATGTTTGTAGAATTTTTCTTTCCCAAGGCATACTATTCATGACTATAAAATGTGTCTTTTATAGTAAACCACTTACGTTAGGTCTTAACATTCTAATGAGTCTACATATACATTTTGGAAACAGTACATATATGATCTGTAAATGCCTTGGCCTTGGACAGACAAATGAGAGCATATGAGGATGAGGTCTTCAGAAAAACACTTTTATGGCTAAACATGTTGTGCTCTTAAAAAGCGTCTTGCATATTTTTTCTCCTAGTTACTTTACCAAATCAAATGCAGCTGCAAGATCAATTCTCCTTCCCTGTAATCTGTTCTTTAGAAAACAATGATTGTGTGATACAATTTCCTTACAGGTTTGTCCAAAAACCTCTCCGACATAATAAATTGAGTTTAAAGTTTACGGCCACAGAAGGATCACGTTTCACCTAAGAGTCAGGCATTTCTTTTCATGCTGAAGTTTCCAATAGGGGAAGTCATTTGTTGGGGCGAGCAGGAACCACATGCAACCTACTTACAAACACAAGGGCGAGCTAGGAAACCAGGAGAAAAGTTAATTGAGTCCTGCAAAGAGAAAGCATTTGGAAAGGGTGGCTGATTTGAAACAAAGTGCCTGGCAAACGCTTTGAGGCTTTAGAAATGGAGCCACCTGCTGCCCCCAGCTCCCAACCCCCTACCTGCAACCCCTGACAGTCTTATTAGTTCTAGGAAGCTCCTCTTTGCTCACACACATGCCGCTGGACAGAGTGCACAAAGTTCCCAGCCTATACTGTTGGTCTCGTGGTAACTGGTGTGATTCCTTCTGCCCCCTCTCATCCTCACAGCGCTGAAAATAAAAGTGAAGGAGATAACCTACATCAACAGAGATACCAAGATCATCCTGGAGACCAAGAGCAAGACCATTTACAAGCTGAACGGTGTGTCCGAAAGGGACCTGAAGAAATCCGTGCTGTGGCTCAAAGACAGCTTGCAGTGCACCTGTGAGGAGATGAACGACATCAACGCGCCCTATCTCGTCATGGGACAGAAACAGGGCGGGGAGCTGGTGATCACCTCCGTGAAGCGGTGGCAGAAGGGGCAGAGAGAGTTCAAGCGCATCTCCCGCAGCATCCGCAAGCTGCAGTGCTAGTTCCGGCATCCGCTTGGCTCCTGACCGGTCAGCTCCAGAGCCCAGCTGACCACTTCCGCTCTAGGACGTCACTTCCTGTCTCCCAAGCACAGCCCCCTGCTCCAGCCCCAGCTGCCTTTTGCACATTGCATCCCAGCATTCCCGAGTCACCAGGCCCTGGGAGGCCTGGGAGTGGATAGATGCTCTCACATAAGGGAAAACCCCCCAGATCATGTGGAAATGTTCAAACTAATAAAATTATGAATATTTTTATGAAGGTTTAAAACAGTTCAATTCAAGGCTAGTTTTTGAATAGGTCCGACTGTGACTTGGGTCTGATTTGTTTCCCGCTATTTGGTGGGAAACAACTTTCCACAGATGTTGCCGTAGCATGCAAACTGTGGCCCAAACTTGTGGTTCACACTTGGTTGAGATAAAGCTGGCTGTTATCTCAACATCTTCCCGGGCTCCAGCCTGGGACTCAGCATCTAAGTCTTAACAAGGATTCATTTGTCAATTTACACCCTCATTGGGAACGTCAGATTGTTGCATGTATCCCATTCCAGCTGCAGACTTTCCATTTATAAAAAGCACATTAACCATTCTTCATAGTATGATCTCTTCAAATAAAGGACAAAGTAAAGAAATTTTATTATTGACTTGAGTACTTTAAGCTGTGTTTAAAACATTTTTTACTTAATTTTTGCAAATTAAACCATTGTAGCTTACCTGTAATATACATAGTAGTTGGCCTGAAAAAGTTGTAAAAATATTGCTTTAACCAACCCTGTAAATATTTCAGATAAACATTATATTCTTGTATATAAACTTTACATCCTGTTCTACCTATTCTTTGTCTCCCGTCTTGTCTTTTCAGTACTAGGGGCTGGGAGGGAGCTATGCATGAGTGGTCAATTTCTTCTCAGGGGGTCCAGTTTGTTTGAAGTTATCTGCTTCTCCAGTGTCTCCCCCCCACGTCCTCCCACCCTCCCACCTTGTGTCTCACATCTCCCACATTACACCACTGCTGACCCTGTGGGAAGCAGAGACTTGAAGGCTTCTTTTGTCTCTTCTCAGCAGTTCAGCTGCAGCTACTTGACAATGCTATGCTAAACTTAAGGCCCATGAGCTGTACAGTTGTGCTTTTCGTTTCCTGAGATTTTATAATGAAAAAGAATGACCATTGCAAAAAGAGGCAATTCCTTCTCTACTTAAACTTGGACCCTCACATAAAGAAGGCAGCCACAACTGAAGGAATGAAGGAAAATATGGTGAAAAACTAGCATTAATATAAGAAGTGGACAGACAGCCACAAAAGGTTTGTTTTAGTCCATGTGGGCTACTAGAACAAAATATTTTAGGCCGGATAATTTATAAACAACAGAAATTTATTTCTCCCTGTTCTGGGAGCTGGGAAATTCAAGGTCAATTTGCCAGCAGATTCAGTATTTGGTGAGAGCTCTGTTCCAGAGATGGTGCTTTCTCACTGTCCTCACATGTGGAAGGGGGTGAACAGCTCCCTCTGGGCTCTTTTGTGAAGGCATTAATCCCATTTACAAGGGCTCTGCTGTTGTGGCTTAGTGACATCCTCAGGGCTCCACCTCTTAAGAAGCAGTCATTGGGGATTAGATTTTAACATGAATTTTGGAGGGACATAAACACTCAGATCATAGCAGAATCCATCCAAAACCTTTTTATCATTTTACTATAAAGACTTTGCAGATATTCTATTAGACATATGAGGTAACAGGCCCAGAGAGGTTAGGCATTATAAGAGGCTGTAAGAAGTAGGGCCAGGGTTGCAATTCAGGCCCCTCAAATGACAAATTCTGCCTTCCATTCAACCTGAGAGGATTATAGAAGCATTATGTCACTCATCCATTCAACAAATATTTACTGAGCAAATATTTATTGAGCAATGTGCCAGGCCCTGTTCTAAGTGCTGGGGAAGCACTTAGCAGCACTTCATCTTATAGAGCTCATGTAAAGGAGTGAAGGAAAATTTTAAAGATAGCCACAATTATGTAACTGAAAAGTTATATGAAGCCTCCACTTGATGGCATTTTTAAATTTAGTTTAAAAGTTTCCTAAACAAATACTCATGATCGTGTCTCTAGAACACTTCAAGTTCATCTGGCACCCAAAATTAACTAATTCACTACCCAGGCTGCAGTTTGGGGGGTCCCAGGCCTGAGTTGCATTGCAATTTGACTCTGCTTCTCATCTGATTCCACACACTCTGCTCCCATGGGGCCCCTATGGAGCAGATTAGAAAGGGGAGGGGCCCAAGGATCAAGGTCAACACTCATTTTAAACATGTGGAAGGGGAGATGAAAGATCCTGGAAAAGATAGGAAAAAAAGAAAGAGGAAAGGGAAAATGTTGGGCACCGTGGCACACACCTGTAATTCTAGCTGCTCAGGAGGCTGAGGCAGGAGGATCACAAGTTCAAAGGCAGCCTCAGCAACAAGGCACTAAGCAACTCAGTGAGACCCTGTCTCTAAATAAAATACAAAATAGGGCTGGGGATGTGGCTCAGGGGTCAAGTGCCCCTGAGTTCAATCCCCAGTACTGGGGGGGAAAAAAAAAGGGAACAGTAAATCAAGGATTTACCTTATCAAGGATGAGCAATCAGAATGGGGAAAATCATGCAATGGGTAAAAAGAAACCATTTGGAAGAAACTGTCCTGACTGCTCTCTCTCCAATCAAGGCAAACAATATGTGCTTACATAACAGAATGCAAAAACTTCAGCTCTGGAGAACAAGTTAAAGCTAGACCCACCTCCTACAATCATGTTGTAAGGAGTTAGCAGCTCTGGCATCGTGCCAACATCTGCCTCTTACATGTATGTCTCTCTGTGGACATTTCAACCGCTGCCTCACGCCTCTTGTTCCCATCTTGGCAGAGAGCACAATCCAGTGAGACATGGATGAGGCAGCACAGGTAGGTTATGTTTGATTATTTTATTTTATTTTATTTTATTTTATTGTTTTGTTTTGTTTTCCATGATGGTTCAAATAACAGTGTCTCATTTATTTTTGAAAGAATCATGATTGTATTATTAATTACTTTTTCAACTATCAGATTTCTTTTGCAGGCAGATGAAAACATGAATGTCCATCCATTATTGCAAAAAGAAAGCAAGTAAGAAGACCTAGTAGTAGGTTTCTGAGTTCCCTAAAATGATTTGTGATCCATTAGTAAAGTTAACATGCCCCAAATAGGAGATCAGCCTAAACAGAAAAGTTATAAGATATGAAAACTATAACAAATTTATAAGGGGGTTTTGAGTAACATTTCCTAACAGCACAAAAAATAAAAGCACGGTCCACATCCACAAATAGTATACTGAAATGTATAGGATTAAAAATAAGTTTTATCAAAAAGTGCCTTCTATTTCTTAATTTCTTTTCTCTCATCAAATAATAATTTGGCAGCATTTTTTTTTTAACTTTCAGTGCTGTTTTCTATCAGGTTTTCAGTGTTCTTGAGTTGGGAGGCAGGATTACCTTAAAAAGCAAATCCAGGTAATGAACCCCTTATGCAGTTGCTGCATCTGGATTATTAAAAAGCAAATCCAGGTAATGAACCCCTTATGCAGTTGCTGCATCTGGATTATTGAACAATATGGTTTTCACCTATGAAACAAATTGCACAAGTATAGACTAATTTATTAGCTCAACACATGTTTACTGAGCACCAATTATTGACACTGGCTCACTCATTCAATTAATATGCATTCAGAGATTATCCACAAGCCAGGTGCTGTTCTAGATGCTCAATATAGTTATCTGCCTTCCTTTGGTCTTATTCTAGAGTAAGGAATTGTGCTAGGCTCTGGTGATACAGGGGTTAGAGCCTTTTCAAAAAAAACTCATAATCCAGTCATAATCTAATACAGGAGAAAAGCTTGCAAACAAATAGATTATCCCAAAATTCTGTGTTGAGAGGGAAATGTGTACATGTCCCAAAGGAGGGCCCAGAGGAGAGAGTAGTTAACTCAGGTAAAATTACAATGTTTGGTTCAGGTTGAGTTTAGAATCAGGTAAAGGTACTTAGAAAAATTTTCAACAGATTGCGCCAGAAGATTTTCTATTAAGACAGACTCTTACAACTTATTTATCATCAGTTTTACATATTCCCAGCAACAATGTGCAACTGGCATGCTGAAGATATTTTGTACTAATGCTACAAAAAAAAAAAAAACCTAGCACACGACCCATAGCCTTTATAATACTCAGTAATGTTGAAAATTCTCAAATTACAAACTAACATATAGACCAGAAAAAACTAGAAATTAAACATAATGAAACTTTTAAATATAGTTTATAATTGTCCAGAGAGTGCTACAGATAGGTAAGTGCTTAAAAATTAAGTTAATAAAGACATCAGTCAATGCACATAGTGTTAAGACAAATCAAAGAATTTAACTGCCTCAAGATATTCTAGTACAGAGTAATAAAGTCATTAACTTTTCCCATTATATAATTAAACAAGCAAAAGATGAAAACTCACTTTCAGTAACTGGGTCCATCCCAGCAGAAATACATCTGACAATCCATGAAATTTCTCATGCTCTTGTGTGTATCTACACACAAATGTAACCCTGGCAGAAAATCTCTAAAACCATATAACTTAAGGTATAACTGTATAACTTAGCTCATTAGAAACTGCAGTAAAAGTAGCAAGCACCTTGGTGTCACTTTTGAAACTCGGAGACCAAGTAAGTCAACATTTCCTACAAGCCTGAGTCTGATCATCTCTAAACAATTAAGAATCATTACTGAGCTGGAGCTATAACTCAGTTGGTAGAGTGCTTGCCTAGCATGCACAAGGCCCTGGGTTCAATCCCTAGCACCACTAAAAAAACAAAAAAAAATGGAAAAAGAAGAAGAAGAATTAGTACTCAGCAAGTTACGCCAAAGCTCAAGGCATTCCTATCTCCTCTCCTTTCCATCCTCCATTTTGACATGTAATTCTCATGTTTCTGTATCTGAAGATACTCACAGTAAGAAAGAATACCAGTCTGCAATTGGTCTCCTCCCACCATCACGAGCTCCCAATACAATTCAACTTCCTAAGCACACTGGGGTTGCTTAAGTTTGCTTGGTCAATTAGGGCCCTGGAAGAGGAAGAAATTGGACCACAAATACTATCTTCTCCTCCCTTCTTCCAAGGAGATTTTTCCACCCCCACAGAGAACTCAGGCTCTGCTCTGTGCTGCCCTCTTCTCACTGGGCTTGCTAAACAGCACCAGGATTTCAGTCTGCATGAGTACAGAGAGTCATTCACTCAACAACCTTACACTTGGTAGGTATCTCCACTGTGAGCCATGCATCGTTCCTAGGTACTGGGATTTCAATGATGACTACAGCACCATGGCTACCCTTAAGAAGCTCATGGTCTAATATGACTCACAAGGAACAGACAACAGAAAACAAGACCCACATTTCTTCAGACCATCCTGGACATGGTCTGTTTCAGCCCCATTAAGTCTTAAAGATACAAATAAGTTCGCCATATAAGTCAGCTTTCCAAAACTGTGACAAAATGCCTGAGATAATCAACTTAAAAGGAGGAAATCTTTATTGTGGCTCATAGCTTCAAAAGTTTCAGTCCATGATCATATAGCCATGTTGCTTTGGTGAGAGTGTATGACAGAGGAGGCCTGTTCACCTCGTGGTGGCCAGAAAGCAAAATAGAGAGAAAGGGACTGAAGTCTCAGTATCCCCTTCAAGGACACCCCCAATGACCTAACTGCCTTCCACTAGGATTTATCTTCTAAAGGTTCCACCACCACTCAAAAGCAACACAGGCTGAGGATCAAGCCTTCAACACATGGGCTTTCGGGGACCCTCTAATCCAAATTATCTTTCACTCGTTTAAAATAATATTAAAAATCAAAATCTCCAGGCCCAAAAATTTCATAGAGAATTTTATCAAACATTTAAAGAATAATTAACACCAAAATTATACATCTTGTCCAGAAAACAATAAAGGACAAGATACTTCCCAACTTACTTTATGAGACTAATACTTAAACCAGACAAAGATAGCCCAAAAAAAGAAAATGAATCTCTCTCATGATCAAAAATCCTCAGCAAAATATTAGCAAATTAAATCTACCAATATATTAAAAAGAATGTTATACTACAAGCATGCTGGATTTATTGAAAGCATACCTAACAGGTTCAATAAAAGTTAATCGATGTAACTCATCATATCAACAAACTAAAGAAATAAAAATTATATATAAATTGAATCAAACATCTTTTGACAAAATTCAAAACTTGGTGATAAAATTGCAAGAAATGGAAGGGAATTTCAAAGAATTCAAAGAATATCAACCAAAACTCCTAAAATTTAAATCATACTTAATGGTAAGTGACTGAGTTTGTTCTTCCTAAGATCAGGAACAAGGAAAGGCTGTCCACTCTTTTCACTCTTACTTAACACCATATTAGCAGATCTAGCCAGGTAAATAAAACAAGAAAAAGAAATAAACAGCTACAAATTATATAGGAAAAAATACAATTTATCTATTTACAGATATGCTCATCTACGTACAATTCCAAAGAAACTACCAAAAAAAAAAAAAAAAGAACTCACTCCCATACTGAAGTAAGTTCAGTAAGGTCACTGGAAATAAGATTCACACACAAAATCAATTGTATTAAATATACTAACAACAAACAAGTGAAAACTGAAATAAAAAGAACCACACCATTTACAAACACTCCAATGAAAACAAAATATGTATAAATCTAACAATGCACATACAGGCCTTATACACCAAAAAATGCAAAATCCTGGTGAAAAACAGCAAAGAAACCCTAAATAATGGGAGAGACATACTATGTTCACAGATTGGAAGACACAACATGATAAAGATGTTAATCTTCCCAAACTGATCTATAGGCATAATGCAATTGCTAACAAGATCTCAGTAAGCTTTTTTTTTTTCAAACATGGACAACTTTATTCTAAAATTTATATTAAAAGGGAAAGGCCCTAGAACAGCAAAAAATATTTGAAAGACAATAATGAAATAAATTATTTTCCCCATGTTAAGACTTACAATTTAGTTACAGTAATCAAGACAGTGTGGAAAGAATAGACACATTGATCAATGGTACAGAATAGAGAATGGGCTCACACAAATATAAACAGTTATTTTTTGACAAAGATGTGAAAGCAATTCAATGGAGTAGGGATAACCTTTTCAACAAATGGTGCTGGAGCAATTAGATATTCAATAAGCAAAAACAAAAACAAAAAACTAAACCTCCTCACGCTACATACAAACATTAACTTGAAATGAGCCATCAACTTAATTGCAAAATGTAAAGCTGGGGATATAGCTCAGTTGGTAGAGTGTTTGCCTCACATGCACAAGGCCCTGGGTTCAATCCCCAGCACTACTACCAAAAAAAAAACCAAAAAAAAACAGTAAAGCTAGAAAACTTGTAAGTTTTCTAGAAAAATTCCTGGTAATTGATTTAAAAAAATAATGATTAGAGAAAATATTTGCATACCATATATCTAACAAAGGACTTGTGTCTAGAATATATAAAGACCTCTCAAAACTCAACTATAAAAAAAATCAAACAATACACTTAGAAATGAGCAAAAGCATGAATAGATATTTCACAGGCAAGGATAAACATGATCAATTTTGATAGGGAGATGGTGGAGATTGAACCCAGGGCCTTGCACATACTAAGCATGTGCTCTATCCCTGAACTACACTCCAGCACCTGGTTAGATATAGTCCTGATGGTGTCCACCAGGGACACGGGAGGAGGGGGTGGCAGCCATGTCCCAGACACTTGCCACCCAAATCCAAATAGGACAAAGGAGGCTTTTTTGTGGTGTTTAATGCAATGATGAACAGACAAAGCACTTTATTTAGGGTTCTAAGCAGAAAATTCAAAAACATAAGTTTTAAATTTTAATTTTTTAGAGCATCATGAGAAAGCCAAATCGTGGTACACTTACTTTTACTTTTTAAAAAAGTTATACTTTTTGCATAGGGTGATATGGTGAGATAGTAATAATACTTTGAGTGCTTTGAACTTCTAAAAATCTTAACACTCACTACTGAAAGTGAGAGGGGAGCCGTCCAGAGTGCTGCCTGGTCCCCGTCACATGTCCCAGCCTGGCTCCATTAAATACTTAATCCACAGAGGATTAGAATGTGTGCTCTGGTTTACAGCAATGTAAGGACAGAAAAGAAAAGTTATACTACAAGTCACTCCCAAACCTACCTACCAGAGCTAGATATCCAACATGAATCTTGAACTGTGTTTTTAATATCTAGGCACTTCTAGATATTCACTCAAAATAATTGAAAATATGTAGTCACAAAATAATTTGCATAAGATTTTTCATAGAAGCATAATGTATAGTAGACTAAAAGTGGACACAACCAAAACTTTCATCAATTCATGAGAGAATGGGGTATGTTCCCATAATGGAATATTATTTGACCATAAAAGGGCTGCAGGACTTGAAAGCTTGATGCTAAGAAGCCAGATACAAAGGCCACATATTATAGGATTCCATTTATATATAACATCCTCAACGGACAAACCACAGAGGCAAAAAGCAGATTAGTGGCTGTCAGGAGATAGAGGAAAAGAGAAATAAGGTGTGACTGCTAATGAATATGAGGTTTCTTTTGGGATGATGGAACTGTTTTGGAATTAAGTAGTGGCAATGGGTGCTCCAATTTGTAAATATACTTAAAACCACAGAATCATAAACTTTAAAAGGGTGAATCATGTCTTATGTGAATCATGTCTCAAGTCTGTTGTTTGTTTGTTTGTTTTGGTAGCAGGGATTGAACCCACGGGTGCTTAACCACTGAGCCTCATCCCCAGCCCTTGTTTATATTTTATTTAGAGACAGAGTTTTACTGGTTTGCTTAGGGCCTCAATAGGTTGCTAAAGCTGGCGTTGAACTTGGCGATCGTCCTGCCTCAGCCTCCTGAGCCACTGGGATTACAGGCCCAGTTCAAGTCTGTTATTTTTTAAAAGACCAGGTAGCCCAAGGCTTAAAATCACAGAGTATATGACACTTAAGACTTGAAGCCATGTTTGTTGACTCTAACATGGTCTTGACTACCAACTCTTCTCCTGGACCTCCTACCTTTTTCATATTAGAGACTTTCTGGGGAATGTTATCGTTTCACCACTGTCAAACCAACAAATCTTTCCCTATTCCTAAATTTTGAGTCTCTGTTTATCTTCTAACAGTGGCAACTCTGCCTGCCTGGCCTGGAGTGCCACAAAATTAACACTCACTAAATGAAACCTAGCTTCACCCTCCACAACATACACCTCCATTTAGGAATAGTCTTATTGGTAATTACTACTCCCTAGCTGATGTCCTTTCCAATTCTCAGGCCCCTTCAGAGAGCAAAGATAATTAATCTACCCCAAGTTCAGTAAATGATCAAACTTTCCATGCTCAGGCTACCAGCTCTGACCATTTTCTTTGGTGATTCTTTCCTCCGCTGACATAACCCCATGAGATTTTTCTTTTTCAGTTCATTACTAATAATTCCTTTAATATATACTTAAAGTATGGACACAATATGGACCAAAAGGAAAAACTGGAGACTCTGTCTCTAAAACAGTGCAGAGAGGCAATAGGGGAGGCATGGGCACGTGGTGTTCTCACACACTTATACCAGGACAAAGCTTTCTTTGAGTTGCTCACACATAGTCATTTCCAAAACTATGACCACTTTGAAGGACAATCATGCTATCTTCAGGAAAGTATCAACCCTATTCCTTAAATCACCCACCTACCACCATGTTCAGGATAGCTTCTAAAGTTTTCCTTCATTTGAAACCCAGAAAAATATTTACTCTAAAAATTAAATATACAGGGCTGAGTGTGGTGGTGCACACCTGTCATCCCAGTGTCTCAGGAGGCTGAGGCAGGAGGATCATGAGTTCAAAGCCAGCCTCAGCAACTTAGGGAGGCCTTTTAGCAACTTAGTGAGAACCTGTGTCTAAATAAAATATAAAAAGGGCTGGGGATGTGGTTCAGTGGTTAAGCACCCCTAAGTTCAATCCCCAGTACCAAAATAAAATAAAATATACATAAGTAATTTTATACTTAGTATTAAAAATTATTTAAAGTCATAATTGGGCAGCATGCCCAGCACAAAATTTTTGTTTATAAATGTTTAGTCACTTGAAGTATTTGAAATCTTTTCCAAAGAAAAGATGAAACTAGCCACAAACATTCTATTCTCTGATATTCCCAAATAATGTAAATATGTGTTTTATTACTGTATGGAAACTATTCCAGCTATTACATAATATGCTAGGTTTATTGTATTAATAGAATAATTTTTAAAAAGCATCTGTGTCTCCAACACTCATTTGTGTTCATGCCACATATTTCTTAGCAGTTCTGTGACTAAACACAAAAATGTATGCTCCATTCAATTCAAGGGTAAGAAAACAGGTAGAACAGAAGTGAGTGGAGCAGTTCCTTTTATACTGCTTACCTTCTCCCAGCCATCTCAGAGCATCTCCCCATGATACAAAAATATGTCCTTTCCTGATCAATATGTTTCTAAATAAGAGGTACAGTCATGAATCATTTAATGACAGAAATATGTGCTGAGAAATTCATCATGAGATGATTTCATTGTTGTATGAACAACATAGGATGTGCTTATACTAGCCAAGACAGCCATGAAGTCATAAGTGATGTTATCTTATGGGACTACTGTTGTACATACAGTCAACTGTTGACCAAAATATCCATATAGGTAGTACGTGACTGCAGTATGTGCTCATCATGAAATAGGAATATGAAATATTATAAAATATAAATAGTATTATAAAATAAGAAAGTGCTCATATATAAAAGTAATATGTGCTCATAAAATAAGAAGTTAAGATATGCTTATTCTGAACTGTGTTGAATTAGGTTAAGGGCACACTTTAGGCCCTCCTATTTGCAGTCAGATACATGTGAAGAGTTCTCAATGGTTCTGCACTGGGTAGATTGGGAAAGTCTGTGGCCACAGAGCAACTCCCTCTCCCTCCAGGAAGAACCGCTGCAGGTGAAGGGCTGAAGGAAACCTCACTCCTCTTCCACAAGCCAGTGAAAGGGATGGGCAGGAGCACCACCCATTTGATTTGGCTCCAGGGCAGCCATTGTGCTAGATGCCATGGTGGAATGACAAAGGACTGGGAGAAGGTCTCTGCTTTCCAGGGGTTTAAAATGGGTGACTGACAGAGACATTCAGTAGTCCCTCCTTAGCCTTGGTTTTGCTTCTGTCTGTATCAGTTACCTTTAGTCTACTGTGGTCTGAAAATATTAAAGGGGAAAATTCCAGAAATAAACATTTCCTAAGTTTGACATTGTGTGCTATTCTGAATAGCATGATGAGATCTCAAACGGCATCCTACCTGGAATATTAATCATCCTGTGGTCCAGTGTATCCACGCTGTATACACTACCCTCCCTCAATCATGTACATAATAGCCATATCAGTTAACAGATCTACTGTTGAGGTACTGCAGAGCTTGTGCATAGGATCTGGTATTATCTGTGGTTTGGAGCATCCACCAGAGGTCTTGGATCATATCCCTAGAGGATAAAGGGGGACTACTATACCTATACTTTCAGTATCAAGTAGTTTAGAATAGAGACAGAAACAAAAAAAAAAACCCAGGGGAGGAAAGGGTTGAGAGAGGTATACTGTCATTGGAGTCTGAAAAAGCCTGGTGAAGGAACCAAGTTGGGCAGGCTCTGGGATGCAGGAAGGGACCCCCACAGATTCAAATTAGGGAAGGAGAGAGCTTGGCAAACAGAGAAGATGGTCCAGAAATCCTTATTCATACTTCTCTGTAAAGTGAGACTAGTGAAAATACACCTAACTCTCACAGATTAAATACAAGTCAAGTCCCTGACGTTAGGAGGCATCATAAGAAGTTTTAGCTATTTTCTTTTTTTTTTTAAGAGAGAGAGAGAGAGAGAGAGAGAGAGAGAGAATTTTTTTAATATTTATTTTTCAGTTTTTGGCGGACACAACATCTTTGTTTGTACGTGGTGCTGAGGATCGAACCTGGGCCGCACTCATGCCAGGCGAGCGCGCTACGGCTTGAGCCACATCCCCAGCCCAAGTTTTAGCTATTTTCATGGGTAGGAAGCAGAGTAAGAAATAAGGCCAAGAGGAGGACAAAAATAACTGTGTCCTCTTGTTGGTGCTTTTCTAGCTAACCTGTTTCAAGCCCCTGAGAAGGACAAAGATCTAACGTCAAAAGAAATGAGAATATTGGTATTTTTCTTTCACAAGAATGTGACTTTGATGGAACAGAGATACAACATAATCTTGACCGTTCACCTGAAGTACAGAACTAGAATGGCAAATCCTTGGCTTTCACTAAATATAAAAAAATACAGGACACCACACCAGAATGGGGCTTTCTAGAGGCTCCCCAGCAAAGCCACACACACACACACACACATACACACACACACACACAGACACGTGCAGTCTAGAGATTAAGGAGCTGAACAGCCGTGGGCACTGCTATGCATTCTTCAATAAAGCAATTAATCTCTTGATTTAAACGTCTTTGTCTGTACAGTGCCTGGTGATACTCTTCACTGGGGGACACTTTCACAGATAATATGTGTTTAGCCTGATGCCTTGGCACACAGTCGTGTTTGATAAAAATGAACTCTTTACAGTTAGGATGGGGGGACTAGCTTGCCTGATAAGGGCTGTCTGGCTTTTAACTGAGTGAAGTCTAGAACTTTTAAAGGAAGCACTGGCCAAAAGAAATCAAGGAGTGGGGAAAGGAAGAAGTCCCATCAAGGACTGAAATGTGGTTTTCCCTCCTGCCGAGAGGGCCCCTGCACTCCATAAACTAGAATGACCCTAGCTGAACTTCCAGGCTTGAAAGTATGGTTGCTTTTTAAAAGGAGCTCTTCTTTCTCAAGATCAATTGTTCAACAGAAATGAAAAGCTTGCCCTCGGAAAAGGCTCAGTCCTAAAACCTGCAGGGTAAATCATTAAAAGCAAGAATGTGCCATTTCTCCGTAGGGAGCAGGGCATGCCATGCACGCTGTGGTCTGACCACTGCCACTCTGCTGTCCCTCTATTCTAAATTAACCAGAAACCCAAGAACCTGAAAGCTGAGCTCTAGCTAACATTATTTAAATGAACTGGCTGTTAAGTGAACCTTAAACCACATGTCATTTGGTGGTGGGGCTGCCCTGGGCCAAGAGACCGTTAACACAGACAGTTCCCAGCTTACAAACGGATTGTGTTCCAAACGTGCATTTGGAAGAAAGAATGCATTTTCCCAGAGAAGCGAGGCTACAAACGGCAATTAGGGCCACAGGCCAGCTCACAAAAAGCATGTGACCATAATATGGCAAAACTCTGTACATTTTAGCTGAAAAAGAAAGAAAAAAGTAGAAATCATTAGTGTTTACAATACCAATTAATTAAAGAGATAAAGTTGATATCCTTCATTTGTGCTGAACACTAGTGCTTAAGTTATAGACTATTTAATTAGAGGTGGATGGAAATGTCTATCCAGGTAGCCTGAGGGGCCAGGAAAGCAGGGGCTACAGGAAAGAACTCTCATCACTGGAGATCAGTCCAACTTGATGGGGTTTCCGCCAATTCTAAGAGGCAAGTATCTACTTCTGAAGACCCAACAGTGCCAGAGAGGGGTTTGCAGTGGCAAGGGGGTGGATACTGGCTTCAGTGGGACCTGACCCCCTTAGCTGATTGATCCTACCAATGGCAACTTTGCCCCTGGACCCAAGAATGGATGGAGTCCAGAACCTTTGGGGTCTCTTCTGAATTAGTTTCCAAGATCAGATGAGCACTTGTTACTTGAACTGCCTGGATGGTGTTGAGTTTGATATGCCCCCGTCCCCACAGGCACCGAATCTGCTCTTGTCTTCCTCTTCACAGAGGAGACTCCCTCAACCCCAGCCAATTGTCTGGATCCTCCCTTTGCCACCCTACTCCATACGTGACCAGCACTGCACCTGGGTGGGCACATTTTGAACCACCTATTTTAACTTAATGCTGAAGATCAAATGCACATTTTGTCTGTCAATATGTAGGAAGAAAGGGAGAGGAGGAGGGAACGGAGAGAGGGAGAGACAGAAAGAAAGAGGGAGGGGCTGTGGGTGTGGATTAGTGGTAGAGCGCTTGCTTAGCATGCATGGGGCACTGGGTTCAATTCCCCCCCCCCGCCCCCCACCTAACCCCCGCACCCACCCCTCCGCACCACATAAAAATAAATAAATAACAAATTTAAAAAAAGGTATTGTGTCCATCTACAGCTAAAAAATATATTTAAAAAAATAAAGACAGAAAGAAGTGGGCTGGAGATGGGGATCAGTTGTCATTTGTAGAGCAATAGCATAGAATTGCAAGATCTAAACATCAGGGGGCACCACGCACCCAGAATGTAGAGGAAAAGAAACTTCTGTTGCATCTGGAATATTTTATTTCTTATTTTGCTGTCTTGGAAGAATCCAGAAAAAAAAAACAAAAATTGAGGACCTCCTGGGCTGGATAAAAACATTGGTCTTTGCCATAGAAAGACAAACCAGACACTAGGTAGGAATGCGACAAGTCCAGATGTGGAGATTCAGGGGCCAGACTCCTTTTTGTAACCACAAGCTCTTGCAGGAACTAGCCAGGGGTCCTAGAGAACCTAACCACTTCCCACTGGGCCCCACTTCTTAAAGGTCCTACCATCTTCAACACTGCTACGCTGAAAACCAAACTTCTATCTAGCACATGACCCTTTGGGGGACACACTGAACCTATAACCAAATCACAGCACCAACCACTGCATAAAGCTGAGCTTACTTTACAGGGAAATGAGCCATTGGTTCTGGTTGGCTGGAATTTGATTGTAAAAGGAGGTCAGTATGAGAGGAGGAAAGATCAGAAGAACCCCATCATTACTGATGGCCGGGAAAAAAAGACTTCTTGAGTTTTGTTCTGATACGATTGTTGAGCTGAAACCAGAAGCTAGATGCCTACGTTTGTGTTTGGATGTGTCTATAGTAAAATGTGGATTTTTATGGCATCCTTCAACCAGGGAAGAACGTCTCCTATCAGGAAGGTAGAATTTTCATAGTGATCATGAGCCAGACTTTCACAGGCAAAGGAACTTCCATTTCCATCTGGAATATTTTATTTCATTATTTATTATCTATATTGGAATATAGATAAAATGTGAGGACCTTCTGGGCTGGAAAAAACATTGGCTTTTGCCACTGGAGGTATGCCAGAAGCTAGGCAGGAACATGGCGCGTTCACATGAACTCTCTATCTTTTTCTCCCCAAATCAGCTGCCATCTCCCCTATGCCCTTCTCAGGGATGGCAGCACCATCTGCCCAATTGCTAAGCCCCTCAAGCCCTGTGCTTGGGTGTCATCACTGAAGATCAGTCAAGTCTTGTAGATTCTATCATCTAAACCTCCTGGCCCCATCCATATCTCTCCATCTCTTCTCCACCCTATCTCTCCACACACTCACAAACCCCCAAGGCCACCATCACCATCAGTGGAACAATAGCAAAAGCATTCTGACTGGTCTCTTTATCTTGAGTCATGGTCATAGATTCCAAGTCTAATAATGTCATCCCTCACTTATTGTGAGGGCTTCCCACTCTTCCAAGGCCACCACCCAATCTGTTTAATCTGATATGCATAGCCCTTCTGAATCTGACAGTCACTTTCTTGAGTGGTTAAGAGCTCAGACCATGAAGTCAGACTTCTCTGGATTCAAATTCCCACGGTACTGCCTATTAGCTTTGAAACTTGAACAGACTTCAGAACCTCTCTGTTTCAGTGTTCCCATGTGTCAAATGGAAATATTAATAATAGTTTCCCTTAGGGAGTTGTTGGGAGAACTGAATGAGTTAATGCCTGTACAGTGCTTGGAACCAGCCAGGGCACATAGTGAGCTTTCTGTTAGTGTCAACTATTGCTTTTATTTTGGTTTCCACAGTTCACTGTGCTTTCTCCAGCCTGCAGGCCTTGGCATCTCCTGTTCCCTCCATCTGGAACACTCTTTCCCAAATCCCGATCACACTACAAGGCAATCTTTGGAAGTGAACAACAGCAGCAGCATCACCAGGAAACTTGTTTAAAAAGACAAATTCTCAGGTTCTAGCCCAGACTTGCGACATCAGAACCTGGGATGGACAATCCAAGTTTAACAGTCCTCCATGGGAGTCTGAGGTGCAACTAGAGCTGGAAACCAGGTTCATTTACCGTGGTAAATGTCCTTAGATGATTATCTGTCTCCACCCCATTAGACTGTAAGTCCCTCAACAGCACAGATACTTGCAGCTTGTTCCTCGTGGATGTTGAAAAAACTAAGAGCCCTCACAAACTGAAATGGAAAAAGCCTTGTTTTGTCGACCAGATGACTTAACTGTGTGTTCCTTCATTGTCTATTTCCCTCCATTAGCAGCCAAGTCTCTCTAAGGCTCACCTAAATATTCCAGCTTGTTCCCAGCCTTGAGTGCAGCCTTAGGCCTAAGTGCAAGGTAGAGGGCAAAGGAAAGCTGTGAGCCATTACCCAGGAGGCCCTGCAGCTCTGGAGCACCACAGGGGCCACTCACTGAGTCTGTGTGCTTTCCCGGGAGTGCAAAAGAGGTTCAATCTCAGCATCTGGACAACCATGGGAAATCTTGCCTACTAAGAGTTGTTTCTGGGGAAGATCTGAAGCGAAAACCTGCTCTTTACCTCCTCAGACCCTTCTCCTCCTCTCCCTCCTTCCCCTCCTGCCTCCTGCTCCTCCCTCCTCCTCCTCTTTCTTCTCTGTCCCCTCTGCTACTCCTCCCTTTCTCTCTTCTTCTCCCAGCCTTCCTTTCCTTCTCCCTCCTCTTCCTCTCTCAAGTCTCCCCCCTTCCCTCCCCTCCCTCCTCCCCTCCCTCCTCCCCTCCCTCCTCTCCCTTCTCTTCCTCTCTCTTCTATTTCTCACCCTCTGTACTCCACGTTTCTTTTGCTACCTACTTATCCTTGACCCCTCCTCCAGCCCTGACCCCTGATAACCAAACCACTGGTTCCTGCCAAGCTCCCTGGGCGGGTTGCTAGACATTTCCTTGCAGACCCCGCTGACAGGATGGCTTCTCCACCGAGAGGCCAGCGTCCCACAGGGCGCCCCGGGCGACCGCGACGCCCCTCGTGAGCCGCTCCACTGCGGAGGAGGCGCAGCGCGTGCCCAAGGCCCCGCGGTGGCCGCCAGCGCCCGCAGCCGCACCGCGCCGCCCGGGGCGGGGCCGCCCGCTCCGCCGCCCGCTGGGTCCGCACCGGCAGCGGAGGACCCCGGGGCCTCGGTGCGCCGCACGCCGCAGCCCGGCAGCGCGGGGAGAAGGCGGCATGGCGGCGCGCAAGGCGGCAGTGCTGCAGGCGTCCCCGCAGCACGAGCAGGTACCGTCGCGGGCGGGGGAGGCGCGGCCAGGGTCCCGGGGCTCAGCCGGGGCGGGGCGGCTCGCGCAACTGGTCCCCAGTCCCGCCGCCCACACGGTGAGGCCGGCCCTGAACAGGGACGATGACCACTGGAAGGTGCTGCCCGGGGACTGCCTATCCCCTCCCGTTTCTTCCTTTCCTCCCGGGCGCCCAGTTGCTTTTCTTCCTTGGCTCCCTCCCTCTCCCCGCGGCTTCCAGGATGACCCCATCCATTCCTATCCTCCACACTGGCTGCCTCTCTCCTGGGCAGTGGCCCCCAGGGACCCAGAGTAAAGGGTCATTGAAGGGGGGCGACTGAGGGAGGGTGAGGAGTGGATTTCAGGCCTTTGGCCGAACTGTGTGGTGCCCAGGCTTGTGCGTCAGCATCACCCTGGGGCTCCTTGAAAGACAGATTGCTGGGCTCTGTCCCCAGGGTTTCTGGTGGGTACCTTTGGATTTCAGGCTGATCATAATTAGCTTGTCTAACTAGCTCCAGCAGGTGCAGCTGATGTCTTGAGAACCACTAGGTTAGTCCTTTCCTCCTCCCACCAGTGGTGAATACATATATCCGATCCTACTTTAGTTTTAATTCGTAGGACAATTCTCAGGCTCTGACCAGATATAGGAGCTATGGGAATATCATCCAGAGATGGGCCTTTCTTCAGGAATTAACATCCTTAAAGCAAGAACAAAACTAACTCACGGGAATACATTAGTGTCTCAAAACAGGTTGGGGCAAAGAGTTCTAGAATTTCTGTTTGATGAGGTGGGTGTGGCGTTTGAGCTGGATTTGAAGAACAAATAGGATCTGACTACATGGTGTTGAGAAGGAGTTAGAATTCCAGATGAATGGAAGACAAGCACTAAATTGTTTGGGGTTGAAAAAAATTGCTGGGGGATTGGTCATAGGAAAAGACCAATCCCCCAGCAATTGGGGACTATACATTAGTATAGGCTGGGGGACTATACATTAGCGGGAACCCAGAGTTCATGAATACTTAAAATGAACCCTGGAAGAGTCGGCCATGGAGGACCTTGTGTAGAAACTATGCATGTGAGGTTTCTTTTCTAGAATGGGAGAACCTATAAGGAAACTCCATGACTCTTGCTGATTTCAAACCAGTATCATGCAAAGGGGCTATGGATTGAGACCCTGCCTCCCAGGAAAGGCAGAGGACTTCACACTATCAACTTTGCTGCTGATGTTTGCCCTTCTCAAAGCTAGCATCTCTGCCTTGCCCGCCATCCTCAGGAGGTGTGCACCCCTATTAATTCTGCCTTGGAAGGGACTCTCAGCTTTTCCTATAATCCCATGTTGAAAGATAATGTGGCCTAGGGATCAGCAGTCAAAGCATCACCTGGAAGCCTGCCAAAATGCAGTCTCAGGGGCTGGGGTTGTGGCTCAGCGGTAGAGTTCTCGCCTAGCACATTGGAGGCCCTGAATTCGATCCTCAGCACCACATAAGAAATAAAATAAAATAAAGGTATTGTGTCCATATACAACTAAAAAATAAAGATTAAAAAAGAAATGCAGTCTCAGTCCCCAGTGTAGACCTACTCAATCAGAATCTGCATTTAAACCAGACCCCAGGGTGATACTGTGCACTTAAAATGTGAGAAGAGCTTGGTTAAATGAGACTTTACAAGAGCTGAGGATACTAAAAGGAAAAGCAGTATAGTTACTGACCGGCCAACATATAGTAGCATTCCATCACTCTCAACCTCATTCTCTTTTATTTTCCTTCACCACCTTTAATGCTACCTAAAGCATGCCTAATTGTACATTTGATTGTGAGAGCCTTCAATATGGAAGTTCCAGGAGAGCTGACCATGGTTTATCTTACTAGCTGCTATAGTTCCAGTATCAGGAATCTAGTCTGACACATAGCAAGGCCTCAATTCCATATTTGTTAAATGAATAAGTGGGTGAATGAATGAATAGTAATGTACAACCTCATGATTGGGGGGCCCAGCTGTTCAGACTTCATCTCCCTATTCTCCATCCTCCTTCCTCAACTCCACATCCCACAGTCTGTTGAGGAGTTATACCTTGGGAAACTTTGAGACTCCTCCAAGAGCAGGAAGCATGGGTTTAGCAGCTCCCTCGTGGGCTTGTCCGAGGCCTGCTTTCCAGGCTCTAAGTTCTACCAAAGGGAGAAAATCAACTTCCTGCCTCAGAGTAAACTATACCCCTCCCTTGGCAGCCCTGCTCTTCCTGGCTCCTAAGAGAAACCGAGGCACAAACTGATTAAGAAACAATGAGTTTACTTGTGCTGAGCAGAACTGCAGCTCAAGAGACATTTCCGACTGGCTGGAATATATTCTGGGGTCTTACAGATTTCAAACAAGTTTTAAAGGCAAAAAATCCTCAAGTGGGGAAAGGGATTATATCAGTTATTTTTCAAGAACTTAGATTGGTGTAGACAGGATAGCAAGGCATCTTACAAGAAAGGGATTGAGTGATTTAAAGAATACACTTAGAGGGCTGGGGTTGTGGCTCAGCGGTACAGTGTTCACCTAGCACTTGCAAGGCCTGGGTTCGATCCTCAGCACCACATAAAAATAAATACATAGGGGTACTGTCTACAACTAAAAAAAAAAAAAAATACACTCAGAGCTGAGTAAAGCACTTGCCAAGCATGCACCAGCAATAGAGGAGGGGGAGAATATATGTAGATATAAAGTAATTCTTAGAAGAGGAAAGAAGGGTTCTATCCCCAGCAGCAAAAACAAAACAAAGAAATTCTTGGGAAAATTGCCTGGTAGCTCTCTATAGGACTGGAATGTTCTGCTCTAACGAAATTGTAACCCTCAGCATGTCAATGGCAGGATATAGCAACTTGCACAGGATCAAAAGTCTTCCATGTTTTCTTGGCCTAGTATTTTGGGATGCCTCAATCTGCCTTTACCTGTTTAGTATTAATTTTTCCATACCGTATAACATGAATTCCTTATCATGAGTACATTGCCACACACACACACACACACACACACTACACACACACACACACACCACAGGGACATTAATAGCTTCTAAATTCATTGTCCTGTCTTTGCCACTTGTTTCAGAAAGATTTTTCTAACAGAAGGATTTTGTGAGGGAAGGGTTGAAAGTGGGGAAATCGGCCTGGAGACAGCAGCTCAGGTGATGAAAGGCCATGCCAGCATGGTGGCCTTCACAAGTATACTGAGTGTGTGCTGCCACAGACGTCGGGATTCAGTGGTGGGGCAAGGCCCAGGCTGCCCTCCTGCCGATTCAGACAAGTAAATAAATGATCAAAGGTGCAGTTTGGAGACAATGCTCAGGGTGCCATGGACGTATGGGAAAGGCCAGACCCAAAGGGCTTCCTGGAGGAAGTGGGGCCCAAGGATGAGCAGGAATAAAGCACCCCCACATGGAGACTAGGGGTGGAGAAAATGCATTCAGGGGACAGGAATGTTCTGGTTGGTTAGAGCAGGGACAGTGGTGAGAAAACACAGGTCCCTGTGAGTCATGTTGACAAGAATTATAAGCAGGAAGGTAATAATATGGATCCGTTTGCTTTTCATGCCTTCACCCTTACAATTTGAAGAGGAGAAGAGTGAGGGCAAGTGTTTTAGTCAGCTTTTTTTGCTGCTGTGACCAGAACAACTGTAGGGGAGGAAAAGTTTATTTAGGGGCTCTCGGTTTCAGAGGTCTCAGTCCATAGACAGCTGGCTCCATTTCTCAGGGTTTGAGGAATCGTGGCGGAAGAGTGTGGAGGAGGGAAGCAGCTCACAGGATGATCAGGAAGCAGAGAGAGAGAGAGACTCCACTGGCCAGATACAAAATAAGTACCTCAAAGGCATACCCCCAATGCCCACCCCCTCCAGTCACACCCCACCCACCTTCACTTACCACTCAAGTTAATCCATTAGGGGATTAATTCACTGACTGGGTTAAGGCTCTAACAACCCAACTATTTCTCCTCTGAACCTTCTTGCATTGTGTCACACATGAGCTTTTGTGGGGACACCTCACATCCAAACCATAACAGCAGGGTCCCAGGCAGACACCCTGCCTACCTCCATGCAGCCCTCGGGCCCAGGGAGCCTTCCCTAGTCCTGCTAGCTGAAGAGCCACAGTCCCTCTCCCTGCTGGTTATTTTCTATCACACTTTCTGTTTATTTTCTTCATAGAAGTTACTATATTAGGCAATTTTTGTTTATTGTTCATTGTTTTCTCTAGAACATGGGCTGGATTCATGAGAACAGGAACCTCACCTGTCCTTTTCACCACTGTGAGCCACCTCTCAACCTAGTGCCTAGCACACAGGAGGTGGCCAATACATATTTGCTGAATGAATAATGAATGAAAAATGGATGGGTAGAACCATAGGGGACTGAAAGAAGTGGACATGTATGTGAGGTAGTATTTACAGGTAGGGTCAACAGAAAGGTTATGGGTTGGAGATACAGGGTCAAGAATGGTGCCCCCGTTTTCTGTTTGTTGGATGAAATGTGGAAATACTGAGTGAAATTGGAGACATCGTCAAGGGAGCACTTTGGGTAAAAAAAATTAATGTGTTCAGTTTGAGGCAGATTAGGTCACACATCTGAGGGACGTCCAAGTGGAGATACAAAGGGAGCTCAAAAGTGAGATTTGGCTGAATCAAAGAAAGAAGTGAGAGGTAGATCAAATCATGGCACAGAGATTGGAAAAAGGGACTTGGCAAGTAATCAGAAAAGGTGAAGTAATGGGGAGACAGAGTAAAAAGTCACTTTTGTACTGTTCTTTCTAGGTGTCATTGTTCACGTAGAATATTTAACATAGGAAAGTATAAGAAGGAGAGTAAAATATTCCAATGTATGTCATCACCAATGGAGCATTCCTGGTAACATTTTTGTAATGTCTTCTGTGAATCTTTTACTTTTGGATGTCTCTTTATGAAACCATACATTTACATAAATTGGCTCACATTATGCACAACAATTTTGAAGGCCCATTATCTCGTAACAATGAGTCATGAAAGTCTATGTCAATAAATATGGATCTGCATTATCATTTTTAAAATGTTATAGATTTCTCAAAAGGAAAGACAAAGATATGGATCTTTTTCATCCATTGTCTGAGTACTTGGTGAGTTTTTCATGTTGGAAACATTTTTCAGTTCTTGGAAATTTCTTACATAATTTATATTTTCTCTCCTATATCCCTTCTCTTAGAGTTTTAAATTTTTTTTTCTGAGAGAATTATTTGATTTACCTGCAATCCCTTCATGAGATGTTTCATTTCTGTCCTCTTGTTTTTTATTTTGAGAACTTTTGTCGGTTTTTCTATAGTCCTTAAAGCGTGGTGTTTGTTATAGTTTGGATCCAGAATGACCCCAAAAGCTCCTGTGTTAAGCAAGGCAGCAATGTCCAGAGGTGGGATTTTTAGGAAATGATTGGATCATGAGGGCTTTGACCTTCTAAGTGGATTAATCCATCTGATAGATTAATATTTTGAGTGGACTACTGGGTGGAAACTGTAGGCAGATGGGGGCATGGTTGGAGAAAGTAGGTCACTAAGGGCATGCCCTTAGGAACACTGTCTTGTCCCCTTCTACCCCACCTCTACTTTCCAGCCACCAAGAGCTGACCAGCTGTCTTCACTACACCCTTCTGCCATGATATTCTGCCTCACCTCAGGTCCAGAACAGTGGAGCCAGAGGACCATGAACTGAAACTGTGAGCCAAAATAAACCATTCCTCCTCAGGTACTTTGGTCACAGCAACAGAAAGTTGACTAATACAGTGTTCTTGTCGCTATAGTTGCAGAAACTTCTTTCTCAAATATATAGTGACTTTTGGCTGTTTGCCTGTCCACTGTTTGGAAGCTCTTGCTGGCAGGGAGGGCTTGTTGACAGGCAGGCTGGACTGAAGACTGACCTGGCCAGGCCTTTTCATGGGAAAACAAGGAGTGGCATATCTAGAGTTCTTTTCTCTTGACTTGGATAGTTCCCCATAAATAAATCCAGTCTTCCTAAACAAGGCCTGAGTCTGGCTATCAGTAACCCAAGCCAAGTGGACAAGTGCATGTCTAACATGCTGGGCCTCCAAGAGCCCAAGTGGAGGTCTCCAGGCCACGTGGCTAGTTATTATAAACCAGTCTGCTCTTACAGCCTTGCCTGCACATCCACTCATGAGCCTCACAGTGTGCTAGACCCACAGGCTTCCTATGTACACTGCTGACTGCAAACTCGGACGGTAGCAAGGAACTGAGAGGATAGAAGTTTGAACATGCCTGTATTAGTTTTCTAGGGCTACCGTACAACAGAAATTTCACACAGTTCTGGAGGTCAAAGTGTGGATATTGGCAGGACCCTGACTGTAGAGAAAACAAAGCTGCCGCCTCCAGCTTTGGGGGCGTCAGGTGTTGTTGGCTTATGGTTGCATCACTCCGTTCTCTGCATGTCTCTTCATGCGGACTTCACTCTGTCTGGGTCTGTGTGTCTCTGGATAGCATATGGCCCACTCCTTTGTCTTACAAGGAAGCCAGTCTTTTGGAATTAGGGTCCACCCTGAATCCAGGATGATCTCATCCTGAGATCCTTAATTATATCTGCAAAGACCCTATTTCCAAATAAGGTAATGAGGGTTAGGATTCAAATATATCTTTGGGGGTGGGACATAGTTCAGCCCACTCTAGTGCCTAAAGCAGGGATAAGGACTGACTTTCTGTTGACTCCCAGGGAACCCATGGCAGGTAGGATCTCTGCCACACACCTCCTTTTCAGACTCAGCATTTCCAGGCCGTTCTGAGCTGCTCCCAGACTACCCCACTGCTGAGGAGGGAAGAGAGGCGTGCTGTTGGGGGGACAGCCTGGTCTTACTAAATATACACTTTGGATGGTTTGGAGTTGTTAAATTTTAAAACTCTTTCTCTCTTTCATTTAACAGAGCACAGCGTATTCTCCCCTTCCCCATCCCAGTTCCCCTGGGGTATCATCCGTCCATCACTTCTAATTTCTACTCACTCAGTTACCAAACATTTGAAATGTTAAGACACAAAAAAGACTAAGATAAACAAAATTCACATTATTTTGTGTTTCTGGGTCTGTCTTCTACAGCAGGGCGGAACCTGGCAGCCTGGTCAGGGATGATGCTGCCACAGAGGACTGAGCTAGGTTCTCTCGGTTTAGAGGAGGACTTCTGGTGCCATCTGCCCTCTCTGCATGCCAGGCACCTCTGAGTCCCATGCTCAGGTTTGACCATTGGCAGTCTGCCAGCGTGGGGACTTTACACTGATTCACGGATGCACTTTGTCATCAATCCCACATGAACCTGCTTCCAGAAGTCCTGCAATCCCTCTGCCTTCCTGAAGTTCTTGGCATGATTGGTTCTCCCTTGCACCTCCTGCTGCCAGCATGTGCCAGCGTCCTCTGCTCACAGTCACTGTCCACAGACCGTCTGCTTTCCAGTTTCCAAAACTGATTGCTTAGACTCCTCGCCTCCTCTTGTACTTGGAGGTTTATGTTAAAATTTTTATTCTTTTGCAGTCATTCTAGTGGTGTTTGAGGAAGGAAAGGAGGTAAATGCATATATTTAGTTTCTGTGTTAGTTAGGTTTTTGTCACTGTGAACAAAATACCTGTCAAGAACAACTTAGAGAAGGAAAAGTATATTTTGGCCAAGTGTCAGAGGTTCAGTTCATGGTCAGCAGACTGCGTTACTCTGGGCCCAAGGTGAGACACAACACCTTGATGGAAGGATGTGGTAGAGGAACATTGCTCAGCTCATGGTAACTAGAGAGAGACAGACAGACTGACAGACCAACTAAGGGACAAGATATAATCCCTGAGGGCATGTCCCAATGGTCTACTTCTTTTGGCTATTCCCTACCTGTTTCCGTCTATAGTTGCCACACAGAATTCCATTCAAATTATTAACCCATCAATCCTCTGTTAGATTACAGCTATCATAATCCAATCATTTCACTTCTGAACATACCTGCATTAACACAGGAGCTTTTGGGGGGACACTTCATATTTAAACCATATCAATTTACCATGTTTCACTGGAAGATCTTGTTTTCACTTGCTTTTTTTTAAAATCACAGTTATTAGTAAGCTTAAACATCTTTCCATAAATATATTGGTTATTTATATTTCTTTTGTAAATTTCTTATTCAAGTACTTTGTCCTTGGAAATGTTTTTCTTATTATACTGTAAAAAGCTCTTTTTATATTTAATTTATTAACTTTCTGCTTCTCACATAGGTCATATTTTCCCCAGTTTAATTTGTCTTTCAACTTTTATGTCCTTGAAATCTGTTTATTGTTTTACTTTATCATTTCTGGGCTCTACATCATACTTAGAAATGCCTTCTCCACTGCAATATCATGAAAATGTTTACCCATATTTTCTTCTAGTGCTTTTAAGATTTTTTTTCCTTACATTTAAATATTTGATCCATCTGAAATTTATTTTGAAGCAAGGAATGAGATATGGGTGGATCCAGCTTTGTTTTTCCCAAATGCCTAGCCAGTTGTCCTGACACCATTTAATGAACAGTATACTTTTCTTCATTGATTTGAAGTGACTTCGGCATCATGTGCAGTTGAGTCTATTCTTGGACTCTGTGTGCTGTTCATTCATCTTCTGCTTTCACTTGATTTCTGTGACCTTTATTCTGGATTGCAGAGTCTGATAAACCGAGGCTCTAGGCTTTATTCTTCTAAATGTTCCCTGCTATCCTTATATGCTATATTTCCAGATGAATTTGAGTGTCATTTTCATTTCCAAAGTAAATCCTCATAGGATTTCCAATGGACTTGTAAAATCATATGTCACAAAACATTTCCCCAAAATTAGAACCCCTCCATAGGGGAAAATGCTGTACTCTTGGGGACTATAACTAGACAAGAGACGTCTCTAAGAATATCATCATCATCACCAACACCAACATCAGTACTGTCATCCTAATTCACTTATTCTCTAAGAAATAGGTTTTCAATATCACTTTACCTAAGGAAGTCCCTACTTTTAGTTAACAAAAAAAGAAAAATTTCAGGTTACAATTTCCACCTCTAAAACTTTTCTCCTTTTCAAAAGAATAACTTATCACACTTCCTTAAAAGTGACTTACAGAGCTGGGGTTCTGGCTCAGCGGTAGAACACTCACCTGGCAGGTGCGAGGCCCTGGGGTCAATCCTCAGCACCACATAAATGAATGGAATAAAGGTATCGTGTCCAACTACAACTAAACATAAATAAATAAATATTTTTTAAAAAGTGACTTAACAATCTGATGGATAGTTGGAGACAGTTATATCCAGGGCTATTTTACTAGTAAGATACAAATGGAATTTTTCTCTTAAGGAAACTAAAAACCCAGTCCCATAATTTCAATACCAAGCACTGTGAACTTCAAACAACAAAAAGAAAAGAGTCCTGAAGGTTATAACTTTTATTAAGATCATCAACCCTTGGTTTAAGCACTTTTCTACAAAACTCTCGTATAATCTCATTTATGCTCCTAATATTGCAATGATATTGATATTACTATATCAATATCCAGTATCTGGAGACAAACATAGATTAGTGATGTGCCCAAGGTTGTTATTCAAGGAACTAGCCAGCTCAGTGGTGGTGGGTGGTGCTGGGTAGCTGCATGTCTCAAGGCTCCAAACCCATCTAGTGTTTTCTCCTAAAGAGCAGAGTCAGCAGAGAAGGGCCTCTCAAACCAAGAAGGGTATTCAGGTACAACTATTACCTGAAGGTTGCTTTACTGATGGAACTTGGCACTTGAGTCTGGCTGCTGTGACCACCACGTGGGTAGGGAGCCATGGAGAAGCTGCCAGCCTCGGTCACAGCACCACCTCTGTCCTGTTTTCCTGGCATTGTACCGATCCCTCCTAAGCCTGTCTGTGACTCTCATCCATGTCATCCGAAGCCTTGTTCTGTTTTATAAGGGAATGCTTCATGCCTGTGGCAGAAGCATAGATGTTCCCGAGGAGCCAGTGTATCTCCAATCAGACAGATCCTAGAGTAAACCGTGGATGGCATTTGTTTCTTTCTCTCTGCCCGGATGGCTTACACCATTTGAAGAAGAAAACAGAGGGGAGAAGATCTGGCTAATATCAGATTTGTTTAACAGATATTTTATTTGCTTTCCCTTTTCTTTGCCATCACTGGGGATTTGGGCTTTGAAAGAGTGTCTTTTAACATTGCTGGACGAGGGGTTAGGTGGTCTGTGGTCTCTGTGAAAGTTGTAAGATTATGTCTTTCTGGTGACTAGTGTCCAAGACCTCAAATAACCAAATATGGTAAGTTAGCAGTAACCAAAGGAAAGCAGCCCATGAATGGACTCTGTCTTGGGAAAGGTCTCTCTGATGCCTGCTCAATCTGCAAGGGCCACAGTAACCCTTCTTAAATGATGCTTCATTTTCCAGGACACAGGAGCCTGTGGTCCGTTTAGCCTCTAAAGCCTTGACCTTGGAGCCAAATTCCCTAACTGGCATCATTTAAGATACCAGCAAAACAGATTGGTTTTAGGGATACTGGATTCATACACCACAGCCTAGGAACCGGAGTGGCGGTCCCTGTGATAGGGGAGGCCACTCTCTGTGACCTTCAGTGATCTGCCAAAGCACAAGGGCAGGAATGGAACCACATCTGGTTCTCTGACTTAGGAGCAGAATCAAATATTTATCAGTGGTGACTTGATCTCTGGAGTTTTGTTCTTGTTATTCATTTGTTTGTTTTGTTTCAGTTTTATAACAGCCCCAGAACTCACCTGTTAAAGGCTTCCTCCCTAGTACTTCACCCTGCCAACCCAAACTCACCGACACCTTGATCTTGGACCTCAAGCCACCAGAACTATGACAAAATGAGTTTCTGTCATTTAAGCCACCCAGTCTGTGCCATAAGGTCATGGCAGCCCTAGCAAACTAATACAGATTTCCAGATTGGGAACCAGCCTTCAGTAATTTTTTAAAATTTAAATTAGATTTTTTTTGAACTGGTACATAAAATATAAATGTCCACATTAATGGGGTAATGTGATGTTTGGATACATGCTACCCTGTGTGTACCCTGTAATATTTATTTTTATTTTATTAGGATTTTCATTCTAAATTATTCCAGTCCCAGGGAACACTGCTGTTTTTAATAGTTTGGGTTTCTTGTAGAATGCTCTAAAATATAAGCTATAAAATAAAAGCTAAGAAAGTGAGATTTTTTTTTAACAAGGGTGTTTTTCATGTTTTTCAGATCTCTCACACAAAGCTTTCTGCGGATGATGAGTGGAAGTAAGTGATCAGTATTTTTTTATAATCGCTTTATTAAAAATTAGATTCGCATCTTAACAGTTTGAGAAACTCAATGAAGTCATCAGTTCATTTGTATATTTCCTGGGATAAAGAAGGTGGAATGAGGAAACTGTGTAGCTACAGCAAAAAGGTACTTCAAACCAAATCTGCACGGATTTCATGTGTTTGCTAGTGTGATCCATGCAATCCCACAAAGCTGGATTAACATATTCTTCAAAATATGGCAGTATCAAGTGGCTGTTTATTTTAGGCACATAAAACATATGAATTTCTCTATGTGCTGGGACCTACAATGGGACTCTTGGACACTGTGAGCACCACAAAAAGAGGAGAAATGAAGATTTCTTCCCTTTTTTGTCTTATAGTGATCAATTGAATGTATCCTTACTCAAAACTGGAAATACTTATTACATTGTATATCAATTTGTGATCTTGAAAGTTCTTCCACATAGGTTAATCCATTTTCTAGGTGCTTTCAATGTGTATGTATGTTTGTATGTATATATATACAAAATGAATTAATATCATAAAGCATATTTTGTTTTCTGTCTGTGCAAGTGATATTCTCTATCAACAATGAATTCACTCCTATATCTTCATAGCCTAAGTTGGAAGTCCATTAATTACACAGAATATTAAATATTTATTTCGGATTTGTGTGTGTAAAAATCATAACTAACCTCTGGTACCCTTTTCATTTTTCTTCACTTTCTTTTCTTCTGAGAGACAAATGAGTTTTTTCTTTTGTATGAGCTTCTAGAAATCATTCCTGTCTCCTGAGTGCCGCTTTCAACAGTAACTAAAAGTCATGTAATTTTATTCAAGTCGATTCTCTGATCTAGACTCCAGCTTCTTCTCTTGATCAATGAAAGGCTTTCAGTCCGCCTGTTTATGCCTCCCCACAGTAACTTTATTCAAAGAGTCCATCTCCAAGAAGCTGAAGTGAAGCAGGAATATTTACTGGTTCATTTCTATGTCTTCACCAGCAGGGGGCACCCCTGGGATTTGCATGGGGCCCTTTTCTGATGGGTACTTCCAGACTGTATAGAAATGCTGGAACATACCCATCAAGTGCCTTTAAAAAAAAAAAAAAATCAGCGTTTTGGCACAGAATATTCCCTTGCAGCGTTTTCTGATTGAAACACTAGCTAACTGCATACTGTAACCAATCCTAAATGGAAACTTCACTTTAAGAGATTTTGTGATTAATGGTGTTGCCCTGCTGCTGGTGAGAGAATGCTAAGCAATTGGCAGCATTTGTCAATTTCCCCCTTTCTCTGTGTTTAATCTGGGCCTCTCTCTTCCTCTAGGCCAGTGGCTCTCAATCTTGGCTGCCCCTTAAAATCACATGAAAAGCTTTAAAAATGACTGATGCCTTAAACGTTAGACTGTGTATACATGTATCAAAACATCACATGATGCTCCATTAATCTGCATATTTTTATGTTTTTATGTATCAGTTCAAAATAAATTCAATTTAAATTTTTAAAAATTGATTACCAATGGCTAGCTACCATCGTGGTCATCTGTATTAGTTTGCCAGGGCTGCCATGACAATACGGAACAGCCTGGCAGGCTTCAACAACAGAAACTTACTTTGTCATAGTTCTGTAGGCTTGAAGTCCAAGATCAAGGTGTTGGTGAGTTTGGGCTGGCAAGGTGACACACCAGGGATGAATCCTGGAGGTGGAAGACACAATCCTGCTCCTAATACCCAGCAAAGATCACTTAAATGATTTGGGGTACTGCACGGGCACTGGGGTTTATAAAACTTTCTAATGATTTTAACTGGCAGCAAAGGTCAAGAACCACTGCTATAGGTTTTCTTCAAAGTCACTTCTATTCTAGGGCTCCAAACCAGATGCCATATCATTTTAGTGGTTTTCTCGGTCACTGTGAAAAAATTAAGTGTTCAGCTAAAAATTGAAAGTCCAACTATCATCTGAATGTTTGTGCTCATCTAAGAAAATGCTCAGGCCTATTCTTCCTTCCTATAATAGTTGTATAATAATTTATACAACAAGCTCACTCTGGAGCTTTCATTTCCCCATGGATAATATACTCCCTTTTGGGCATAGGCTCCTTCTGCAGGATATCCTTTTATCAAAAATGGTGGAAATTACCAACATTCTACTGCTTTTGACTTTCAAAAAATGGCAGTTTCATATGACTCAGCCTAATATATATATTTTTCCTGATACAGCTACAAATAACATGTGCTTACATCATAAGTACCATGAGGTACGAAGGGATTATCTTAAATTTATAGATGAGGAAACTGAGGATAAATGACTTTCCAAGATTATGGGTCCATGAAGTGGCCCATCAGGGACTGGAACCTGTCTTCCCAGTGCCCATCTTGCTTCTCGGCTTCATTACTTAATTTGGAAAGAAAAAAAAAAAGTGAACTCAAAATCACATGGGGGAGGCAAAGGACTGAGAGGAACTGGTTTTGCTGATAGAATCTGCTGTCCTTTTCCCAAACCTAAGGGGAAGGGGAGAAATAAAGAGAAGCGTTGTGATCAAAGCTTACTACCTGCTTTTTCAATCCTCCTCTTCCTATGAGCCCAACCTGTTATTTTCTCTTTCGCTAAATGTGCAAAGGTTGAGGGCTTTTTCAGATGACCTCATTTGCTGGTTACAGTCTGCAGCAGGAGAGGATGTACAAGATGCACCGTGGCCACGAGTCCATGCACGTGGAGATGATCTTGATCTTCCTCTGCACCCTGGTTGTCGCCCAGGTAGTGCTGGTGCAGTGGAGACAGAGGCATGGCCGATCCTACAATGTGAGTCACCCCTGGCTGCTGGAAGCCCACTTCAGCTTCTCATTGCCACGTTGCTCCTTTGTGACCACTTTGTGTCCTTACTGCTTTGGCTTAAATCAGTGGTTCTCAAGCAGGTACAATTCTGTCCCCAAGAGATCTTTGACAATGTCTGGAAACATTCTGGATTGTCATGATTTAGTTGGGGTATCAGGATGGACGAGGAGGGGAACTGCTACTGAGATCTGGTGGGTAGAGTCCAAGGATGCTGGTCAACTTCCTACGATGGAGGGCGGCTCCCCAGTACAGAAATGATCTAGCCCAAATGTCAATCGTGGCAAGGCTGTGACAGCCTGCTTTAAGTAAACCAATTTTCCTTTTGTGTATGAATGAGTTCTGCCAATGACTAAAGCAAAGAAAGATTGGGGATAGCAGAAACAAAAGGTTGAGGCTGTCTCATGTTGCTTCATTAGCAGTCAATAAGTAGTCATAAATAAATATCAGCAGCTGTCTTACCTTTATGCATATCCATGGAAATGTGTCCACAGCAAACACCTCAACAACACAGAGAAGTATCTCATTATCACAGGACAATCCCTGTGATATGGAGCATGTCTACTGGAACTTTCCCATTTCAGGGCTTAGAGTCATACTCTGGTCCTTGCTGGACCTGAGACCTTGTCATTGCAGTGGTTCTTAGGGTGCCTGGGAATCACATAGGTCCCACTCCCAGAGTTTCTGATTCAATAATTTACATGTCTAACAAGTTCAAAGGTGGTGCTGATGCTGCCACCGCTGATTCTGAGACCACTCTTTGAGCATATAAGACTTCCTATAAAATATGAAGTCTTAGCCCAGACTAGGATTTTATGTATTTTTACCCATCTAAACATTATTTCTTGTATAGTACAGGGTTTAAAAGAATTCTCAATACTGTATAATATTTCAGTTTGGGAAATTTTAAAGAAAAAGAATCTCATTTTGTTCTTTTTAGAACAAAGACATGGTTTTCTGCCATATCACTATTGTCATGTCTATTAATCACCCTTTATATTGTACTTGACTGATATTTTTAAATGAATCAGACTAGAATCAAACCTTGCTAGTTATTCATTCTCATATCAAAGAGAAGGTCTTTAAATATATCTTAATTATAGTTTCTATACCTTCAAAATAACTAAGATTCAATTTCTAAAATCCTTATGTAAAAAGAAACTGGATTCCTAAGAAATTAGTTCATAGCTGTATTCTATCTTCTCTTTTTAAGTGATAACTATCTCTAGATTAGGTATAGAAAAGAAAGTTTGGCTTCCATGGTAACAGGTGTGGGTTTTGCCTTGGAAGCTCCTTCCCTCGGAAAGAAACAAGGCCACATGAGCCGGTAACTTAATGGTGCCAAGTACCTCTGCCATTTTTATTTGAAGACATTTGAGTGGCAGACAAAAAGCCTCTGTCCTTGTCTTGTGTTTGAAGAAATTGTTCCCGTGTCAACTCTAAGGATGTGTCATTACACCAGTAAGTGTAAAACTCACACACTGGCCTCACACCTGACCCCAGATAGATGTGCCCAGCAGTCAAGACCCCTATGAACACATATGGCCATTGCTGGGCCTGACCCTAGCTGATTCAGCCTATGCTGGACCCAGGCTGACATTTTGGAGCCTGATCACAACAGTTGGCTGGAGCATGTGAGTCATTTCCCGTTGTCACTTGCAACCTCTGCCACCTGAAATGTCTCTCCACAGACACTGCTTGGACAGCCTCCCGGACCCCCTCAGTCACCCCAGGTTTTCTCCCCAGTATTGCTGTTCTTGTCTCCCTTTATTGCACAGCTCCTGTTTTATGGCTACCCAGAGGACTCTGTGGTCCTAAGGATCACCATGGAGATGACCAAGTGACTGTGATCATGGCCTCTCTTGAGATGATGATGTCTAGCACTTTGACAAAGACGGGGGCCTACAGAAAGATGCTCCCATAATCGTCAAGGACAGATTTGGGTCTCATGGTGGCCCTGATGGGACCCTGCTAGGTTAGCTTAGAGACTTGGTCAGACTCTGGGATGTTTTCGACTCCTTTGTCCATCAGCCCATCTGATGGGGTCAGATAGTGAAGCTTATTTCCATGATTTGATATTGTAACCCCCATCAATCTGTTAGTAATAAGTTGAGCAGCCTCTTGCCTCTGCATGTCTCTGCTGATCCTTGTTGCTCAAGTTGAGAGCCAGTATGTGAGGCCAAGCTTTCCCAGGATGGAGCCTTGACTTGAACCTGTGTTTTGCATCCCTTCTTGGAAATTCACCTCCAGAGCCAGGCATCAAACACAGCCATTTCAGGGACTCTCAGTGACATCTGCAACCATTTGAGTTGGAAACGGTTCTCAAAGCACCAAGAGCTTATTCTAACACTGTTTTTGTTATTGTACTCTTCCTGAACAATATTTTTTTAAAAGCTGACCAAATGTACTAACCAATTTAATGTCTTTGGGCCGGATTTTGATGGACATATTTCCACAAATGCTGGCCTAAAAGCTCATCCAGCTCTTAAACTATTTCTCTTGGCACCTAAGATTATGTGGGACCTACCAGCCCTGCTGAGAACTCTGAACACATTTATGATTCATGCAGTTTTGCACTCTATTCATGAGGGGCCATATAATAAAGTTTATTTCCATGATTTGATATTGTAACCCTCATCTATTTTTAGTAACATATCAATATATATCATATTAATTATAATAACACTCATAATAATTATTAGTTATTACTATAATAACATATAAATTATACTATATTATAAATTTTTAAACAAATTGGTACTAGAGCCATGATAAGTGCTATTTGTATCTTAGTTATCTAGAGTGGTAATTAGTATTCTATCCTCTTTTGTGCAGTATAGCTCAGAGAATTTAAATAAGTTGGCCCAAGTCATATAACCGTTAGTTGCAGAGAGAAGACTCAATGCCAACCCCATTTGTTATTTGCTCTTATATCAAAGACAAGCTCCTTAAATATCTCTGAGCCATGATTTCCTTATCTGCAAAGTTCAGGTACTTAAGGTAAGGATTTGTCTTGCAGAAAGATAAGATTTCACAACTCAGAAATATTTCCTTATGAGAATTTCTAGCATGGTGATTGACACATCCTGAGTGTTTAGTACCACTTGTTGATTCTGAATGCTTTCAAATGCTTTTTCTGAAGCCAGTTCCCTAGATTGCTTTTATGAGATGTTAAGAAGCAAGATGACGAAGGGAAAAGTGCTGGCTTAGGAGCTGAAGACTCTAGCTACTCCTTTAACCACAGCAAGCCTCAGTTTCCTGGTATTTAAAATGATAGAATGTGAAAAAAATCGGAAGGATTTCTGGTTTCAGCTCCAACATGTGAAAAACTTGGTCATCACTCCCACAATAGAAGGAAAATTTTGAATAAACCAAATATGAAAAACTTTCCCTGAACCTGTCAGAGAATTGAGATCACAAGGAAAACCATCACCTTAAAATGTACAGAAATAGGTGAATGCAGGTAAGATCTGCTCCCTGGGAGCAAAAGCCATCAGAGCCATAGACTTGTAGGGACTTCGAGAATTGCTGAACATGGAGTGTAGTCTAGTGCAAGAATGGAGAAGCTCTTGGGGGCCGCAGTCTTAGGGGAACCCCACATTTTCATAAATGTTAATTCCAGGATCCCTACCGGGTTCTCATAGTAAAAACCCAAGAGGAACCCTAGTATTTCTGGCAAGTGACCATTTTGAATTAGAACAGAATCTCTTCATAAAAAGGCCAATAACACAAGGGAAAAAGATTTCACCAGAAACTTGCGCAGTGCTAAGGGAGAGAGATTACCCACCCCACCTTCCTCGAGCCTTCCTATGTTGCCTAACAGTGTCAAAAAACTGAGAAACACCTGGGACGGTCATAGCCCAGTGACAAAAAGAGACATAAACACGGGGTAGCAGAATTCCCCTGCTGACACAGCGCCCTGGCAGCCACACAGCTGGCCTACTAGTTCCTCCTGAGGGGCAGCAGTGTAGTGGCAGCCTGGGTGAGTTGGGGCCCAGGCAGCTAGCATGCCCTGCTGCCTCTTGAAGCCACCAGGCAGGCAGGGTGGTCCTGAAGTCCTGCAAGCCATGGCACACAGCCTTTGCTGGCCAGGCCTGGGCATGATATGGACACCTACTTCAGACTCACTTTCCGTGCAGTGCTGCAGCTCAAAACCCATAAGCATAGACCATCTGACAACTTCAACCTCCCACCTCCTGACCTGCAGTGAGAAAGTGGAAGTTGGGCAGACCTGAATGGAAGTGGGGACTCAAGAGTTGACCAGTAGCTCACTTTTCCAAATCCTAATTAGCACAAGTTTGAACCAATAGCACTGGTACTTTTTTCCAACCCTACTTAGCCTAAGTTTGGACCATTAGCAGGATCCCAAGTGCTATGTAAACCTATAGACTGGCACACTCTGATGGAGAAAAACTGCTCTTGGGTCCCCCTTTCCCTGCAAGTGTTCTGTTCCTGTGTCTATTCTTCAATAAATCCTACTCTTACGCTCACTCATCTTGATCTGTGGATTTCATTCTTCAAATTCAGAAGATAAGAACCTGGAAAGAAAAAGAAATTGATGGTGAGCTGCTGGGGTCCATACCAAGCCCACCATCAAGAACTGCAGCATTCTTGGCTGTAGAGACCTGCAGCCTTATGCAGACCCCACCCTGCAGCAGCCGTGGAGAAACTCCAGTCTCACCTGTCCCGCCCGCCGGCAGAAGCCAGTAATCAAGTTTCATCTCAAAAATTTCAGTTTCACTGCTACTTTACCACCACATCCAGGGGTGTCCGTGAAGTGCAGCAAGTTAGAGCTGAAAGAGCTTGTATAGATTCTATGTAAAAAGGTGTTTTTATGGAAACCCAGAGATAACAAACAAAGACACTAGTGGAAATTGAAGCCTCTGACACCTACAGCTAGAGCAAGCATTAAACACAGACCAGCTCCTAGTCAAATTAATACAAAACCTCACACTAATGGCCCATTTATTTCAACTCCCATCACCTAACCATGTCTGCTTTTCACTCAGAAATTACAAGTGACACTAAGAGGAGAAGTAACAGCCAAGAATTTTCCAAAATCAATGACACGCCAACCCACAGATCCAAGAAACTCAAACACCAAGTAAGATAATTATCAATAAGTCTATACCTAGGCATATCAAATTCACATTGCAGAAAGCCGCAGAAAGCCAAAGACAAAGAGAAAATCTTAAAAACAGCCAGAGGAAAAAAATTCAAACCCTCCCTATAAGGGAACAAGGGTAAGAATGAATCCGATTTGTACATACAAACCATAGAAGCAAGAAGAGAGCAGAGTGAAATAATGAAATCTTCAGGGAAAAGGAAACCCACTAACCCAGACTTCTAAATCCACAGAAATTATCCTTTACAAGAAGGATAATTTAAAAAAGAAATAAAAACTTTCTCATTCTCAAACATAAAGGAGGAGAAAAAGGAATTCATCACCAGGAGATCTAACCTGCAAGAAATGTTAAAAGGCTCTTCAGAAGTAAAATGATGTAAGAAACTCAGATCTGTATACAGTGTCAGAGAAGGATAAATGTTGGCAAAATGAGACCTTTTATTCTTAATTAGTCTAATACATAACTATTCAAAGTATTAATAGTAACACTGCGTTGGAGTGTTATAGCATATGGATCAGTGAAGTGAAATACCATGGGAGGGAGGATTTGAGATTTCTGTTGTAAGCTGTCTGCCTACCAGGTGTGAAGCAATGCAGTGCTGTTTGGAAGTGGACTTGGGTTCGCTGTAAAGGTATACTGCAAACTCTAAGGCAACCACTAAAAATTTATTACAGTATAGTTGATATACTAAAGGAGAACAGAAAATGGAATCCATAAAATGCTTGCTTAAAACCAAAGAATGCAAAGGAGTGTGGGACAAAAAACAATTGCAACAAATACAAAACAGTTATAAACATAGTATATATTGCTCCAGCTATACCAATACTCACTTCAAATGTGAACAGTCTAAATATATCAATTAGAATATAGGGATTTTCAAAATGGTTAAAAAAACACTAAGACCCAATTATAATGTCATTTGCAAGAAACCCACTTGGTAAAATACTGATACATTAAAAGTAAAGGTTCAGGGAAAGATTTGCAATGCTAAAACTAATCTAAAGAAAGTGTAACTAGCTATATTAATTTCAGACTAAGTTGCAGACTTCAGCCCAGGGAAAATGATCAGGAATAGGGAGAAATATACATAATGATAAAGGGGTCAGTTATTTAATAAAACACAACAATTCTCAATGTATATGCACCTAACACAAAACACCAAAATATATGTGGCTAAGATTGATACAACTGCAAGATAAATAGATAAATCCAATAATATAGTTGGAGATTTCAACACCCCTTTTTCAGTAGTGATAGATCTGACTGGCAGAGAATTAGTAACAATTGAGTTGATCTGAGCAACTCTGTTCATCAACTTGCTCTAGTTGATATTTATAGAATACTTCATCCAACAACAGTGTACACATTATTCTCAAGATCATAAGGAGCAGGGCGTAATGGCGCATGCCTATAATCCCAGCAGCTCAGGAGGCTGAGGCAGGAGGATCACAAGTTCAAAGCCAGTCTCAGTAACAGCAAGGAGCTAAGCAAGTCAGTGAGACCCTGTCTATAAATAAAATACAAAATAGAGCTGGGGATGTTGCTCAGTGGTTAAGTACCCCTGAGTCATTCCCTGGCGGAAGGAAGGAAGGTCACAAGGAGCAGTCACCAAGATGCCATGTTCTGAGCCATAAAACACCAAAACAAATTTAGAAGAATAGAAATTATACAAACTATGCTCTTAGTTCACAAACTAGAACTTAAAAACAGGAAACAGCTCAGAGAATGTGATAAATTATTTGGACAGTAAATAACATATGGGTCAAATAACTCAAGAAATTAAAAATAATTTGAACTAAGTGAAAATTGAAACACAACTTATCAAAATTCATGAGATACAGTGAAAACACTACTTAAGTGGAAATTTAATAGCATTAAATATACATATTAGAAATTAAGAAAAATCAGAAATCTATAAGAATACATTTGAAGAAACTACAGGAAGAAGAATATTTAAGCCCATAGCAAACAGAAAACAAGTGATAAAAATTAGATAATAAATCAGTGAAATTTTAAAATAAGAAACCAATAGAGGAAACTCAATAAAACCAAAAACTAGCTCTTTGAAAAACCTCAATAAATTTGATGGATCCATAACCAGATTAACCAAGAAGAAGAGAGAAAGCACAAATTACTAATATCAGAAAAGAAAGATCATCATTACAGGTTTTATTGACATTAAAGGAAAATAAAGGTATATTATGAATAATCCTATGCCCATAAATTTGGGTAATTTAGAAGAAATCAATCAGTTCCTCGAAAGACATAAATTATATTAAAATTCACACAAGAGAAAAAGATAATCTTATTTGGTCTTTATTTTTAAAAAATGGAATGAAAAATTACTAACTTTCCCAAAAAGAAAGCACCAAGCCCAGATAGTTTTGCTAGTAAATCCTACCAAACATTTAAAGAAGAAATAATACCTGTTTTATACATTGTTTTCCAGAAGTTAGAAGCAAACTCATTCATTGATGCCAGAAATACTCTTCTGTCAAAACAAGATTATAAGAAAGGGAAAGTATAAACCAATATCTCTTACAAATATAAGTTCAAAAACCCTCAACCAAATATGAGCAAATCCAATATAATAATAAGAAAAACCTTATACACCATGACCAGGTGAGACTTATCCCCTGTATGAAAAAGTAGTTCAACAATTAAAAATCAATTTATGTAATCAATCATACTAAAAGTCTTCAGAAGAAAGTCTTATTGCTTATCAATAGATGTAGAGAAAGCATTGAACAAGGTCCAACACACGTTTATATCAATATTCTCTACAAACTGAAAATAGGGGGTAGCTTCTCAACTTGATAAAGAATACCAACAAAAACCTACAGATTACATACTTAATGATGAAAAACTAAATGGTTTCTCCCTAAAACAGACACTCCTATTCACTCCTATTCAACCTTGTACTTGTAACACGTAGTTCAATAAGAAAGTAAAAGGAAATTAAAAGTATACAGATTGGAAAAGAAGCAGAAAAAAATTCTTTCATTGCAGATTACACGATTGTCTACATAGAAAACCTCAAAAAGACAACAACAATAAAAACTCCTGGAACCAAGAAGGGATTATAGCAAAGTTGCAAGACACAAGATCAATATACAAAAATCAAATGATTTCTTATTTACTAGCAATAAGCAATGGAATTTGAATTAAAACACAAAAAAAGGGAAATACACAGGTATAACTCAAACAAAATATGCACAGGATCTATATGCAGAAAACCAAGAAGTCCTAAAATAAATGGAAAGATATTCTGCATTCATGAATTGGAAGTTTCAATACTGTTTAGGTATTCTTCCCAACTTTATAGAGTCAAGATGAGCCAATCAAAATTCTGGTAAGCTAGTCTGTGAACATCAAACAAAGCAAAATGATTCTACAGTTTATACAGAAAAGTAAAGACACAAAATAGATAATTTAACACCGAAGAAGAGTAAAGTGGAAGGAATAACACTATATAACTTCAAGACTTACTGTATGGAAATAGTAATCAGTGTGGTATTGGCAAATAATAGACATTAGATTGCTGGCCTATGATGGAGGACCCACAGGTAGACCCTCACATGGTCAACGTCAACCCATTCTATGACAGAGGATCAGAGACACTTTGATGGACAAAGAAGAGTCTTTTCAAATAGATTCATGATAGAACATTGGCCTTCCAAACAAACAAGAAAAAATTAATCTTGACACAAAGTCAATATTTTTCACAAATATTCACAAAAATTCTCAAAGTGGATCTTCAACCTAAATGTAAAACTTTTAAAAGGTGACATAGGAAAAAAACTTTATGTGAACTTGGGTTCGGTGATGAGTGTTTAGACATGACATTGAAAGCATGATCCATGAAAGAAAATTGGTAAGTTGGATTTTATTGAAATTAAAAACTGTTCTGTAGAAGATACTGATAAGAGAATTAAAAACAACAACAACAACAAAAAAAAAAAAACCACAAGCCACAGACTGGGAGAAAATATTTGCAATCAAACATTTAAATAAAAGACTAATATTCAAAATATACTTGAAACTCAACCTAAAAAAGCAACTAATTTAAAAAATGGCAAAAGATCTAAAAAAACACACTATCAAAAAAGATGGACAGATGGCAAATAAGTATATGAAAAGAATCTCATCATCATGTCCTAGGAATTTACAAATTAAAACAACAATAAGATACAAATGATGCAAGAATGACTAAAATTCATCAGTCAAGAACCTGACAATATCAAAAGCTAATAAGAATGCAGAGGAGCAGGAACTCCTGTTGAAAATAAAGAATTGGAAAGTCACTTTTGGAGGAAATTTGGCAGTCTCCTACAAAGCTATTTGTAGTTTTACCATATGATCCATATGTCACTGTACTAGGCATTTATTTACCCCATTAAAATGAAGACTCTTCATGCAAATATTTATGTCACCTTTATCCATGGTCACCCAATCCAGAAGCAACTAAGATGTCATTTAAAAGCTGAATAAACAAGCAAACTGCGATACAGCCATGCAGTGAAACACTCTTCAACAACAAAAAGAAAGAAGTTGTCAGGCCATGAAGAAACATGAAGGAACCTTGGTGATACAACCCAGTATAAAAAGGATACATACTGCACGTTTCCGGTTATATGACATTCTGAAGACTAAAACTGCACAGTAAATTGATCCGTGGTTGCCAGTGCTTCAGAGGGAAGAAGGGGAGGAAGCAAAGCAGTAAAGTTATTCTGTCTGATACTATAATTGTGACTATAAGACATGATGCATTTGTCAAGTCCCATAGAACTGTATGTTGCCAAAAGTGGACTTTAAGGTATGGACGCTTTAAAAAGTCAGTTAGGGAGTTGGAGAATCTCAGGGAGAAATGCAGACCATGGCAAAATAATGTAACTGCATTGCAAGGGTCTGAAACAACTTTGATAAAGAGGATGGTGGATGGAGGTCAGGGGTACAGATCTAAGTAACTTTGAAAATGAGCAGTCTGAAAATTAAGGCAATGGGAACTGCACATAAGCACTGTACTCTGGTTGATAAAGTTATTTCCCAATTGGAGAAGGGCTTAGCAATCCTAACACAGCTGTATGTGTACACTGGAATGGAACAATTAAGTAAATAGGTGACAAATAGTGGAAACCAGGTTACTTGCTGATCAAGTGGGAGTTTATACATAAGCAAGTGAATGAAATTAGAAAAAAGTAGGAAATGCACACACATGTGAATAGCTCTGTATGCTAACAGTATTGCTATTTGTAAAAATTTTTTATAACCTAAAGGTATTATTTTCACATAATTTCAAACATAATTCAGACCATGTATTTAAGAAGAAAGGGACTAATTCATAAAGCCCAGAATATTTTCAGATACAACTTTTAACAAATATGTCCCTCTTCTAAAGTGATCATTTAATCTGTCCAGACAGATTATGTTCTGTGGTCTGTAGAGCTGGATAATTCAGAGCAGCTTATTATAAATACTTAAAACAAAGGAAATGATTTACTTAAAAAAATAAAGTAAAAAAATATAATATTAACTGTTCCTTTGTGATGTCAAAAAATGCAAATAGAAAGTGAGTAGAAGGAAAAAAAATTGTATTTTGCTTGGGATATGGCCGAATACCTGCATTGTTCCAAAAAGCCACATTTTTAGCACCATGTAGACCAACCATATGAATATTTGAATTTTTCTCTTTACAGCTGACAATCTTGATATGGTGCAGACGTTGGCAGAACTTCAAAGTTAAATTATTTCCAAACGCTTTTAATAGCATTTAATTAAAAATAAAATTTCTTTTAATACCACTCTCTCCACCCTCCCTTAAGTGCACCTACTACTTTTCATATTTTCAGGAAGTAGGGAGCACGGTGCCAAGAAAGAATCTTTCTATTACTCTTCAAATTAAAAGAAGGCCTTACAATTACCTCCACAGAATTTCGGTTTCAGATGCGCTATTAACTGGCCTCAATACACAGGCAAATAATTTGTCACAGATTGAAACACTGCTGTCTTTAAATCAACTTCCTGTCTATTAATAGCCGTGAAACACTAGGAAATTTTTTTTAAATGTGGCAAGGCACAAATACATTCATTCTTAACATATGTTCTTATATACGTACACAACATTACAGAATCTTATTTAAGAGTTAAATAACAAAATCAACTATCGGGATTGATTTGGAGAGAGAAGCATGGACCAATTGAATTTCTAAGGGTGTAGAGGTTCCTCCCTTTCTTCTTGCTCGATTTAGGTCCACACTTTCATCTATTATCTTTGTGCTGAGAGCAGCAGGGTTTTCTGGAGTTGCGTATTTCCATAACACTTTTCTGCTTACCTCTGAGCATCCCTCTGCTCTCCCGGAAACCCATCCACACCCACACACAAATGGTTGCAGATAGTTGAGTATTTGCAATGCAAAGGAAATGAGCATTGCATAACTTCTTCCTTTCCCTTTTTAATATTGCATGGCATTCTCATTGTGTAGGATTAGACAGATGAAAGATATCTTTGTTTTGACTTGATCTGCAGTCCTTTTCACATTCATTACATGCATGGTAACAAGGAAAAAACCATGGTACCTTTGGGCACCATCTGATTTATCAGGAAATTCTTCCTGCTATGATGTATGGGTGGGGAGAACGTGCGTAATATGGTCCAGATGCACAGGCTGCCCTTCGCCAGCAATGCAGATGTGTTTTATACACACATGCCCAGATGGTGACCCTTCTGGCATTAGTAATGTTTTCCAGACACCAAGCTTCCTCCTTTGCATGTAAGTGCCTCGATTTCACATTTTCATGTGTTTATTTATGAGGCACAGCATTCCTACATTTCACATGTGGCAGTTACTATTAAAAATGAGAAGTTTAAACTGCTCTGGAAATTGATAAAGAATCATTTAAATTGCTATGAAATGGGGCCCTCATTTCAAAATAACTTTTTGTACAACTATTGAATTCATAATGCAAATCTCTGACCCTTCTCTTTGCATGTTGATAAAATATGGTGCTGGGTATACAACTTAAAGATACTTAAGAAATTAAATATTTGCATATATAATGCATGGTACTGATTTTTAGCTTTCCTTTCATTTTGATCTCCAAAGCCTATTTTAAAAAGTAGTTATTCATTGTTAATTGTTAATTAAATACAGTATCAACTAAGAGCAATTTGGGATCTTCCAGAAATGGTTCATTCTTATAAATCCACAGGGAGGGAACCCATTTTTAAAAAATACAGTCCAACTGTAGCTCCAAACTATTGTAGATTTCAACTCTGTTGATTTGAACAAATGGATCAGTCTTACAAATTTTGGCTCATGATCCAAAGCATTTTGATGAATTAAATTGAACTGACTCAACTTTTATTCAAAGAACTCATCATTTTTATGGGGAGAAGATAAAAAAGAAATCGTTATTACATGAAAAATACAAATGACAGATGATCCAATTTTGAAGGATGAAATATCAAAAGTAATAGAGTTTTAAAAGTTAGAAAATGTATAAATTATGATAGAAAACTTTCTCTGTAATCATCTAACAGGGAAGAAATAACCACAAATACTGATGAGCTCTTTCTAAGGGGCTGTAATTTTTATTGTCAATGCCAGAGAGGGTCAAGGTTGCTCATGCTGAGTGTGAAGGTCAGTAGAGCTTGAATCCTACTCATCTAGATGTGGTTCCAGGTCTTCATGAAAATATTCTGCTTCCTTGAATAAAAATTCTACCACCTGTATAGATATACTTATCTCGGTGTCATAAATAAAGACTATAACTCAGTCATTAAGTTGGACCACACACACCTCATAGGATAGAAAATTGAGGCAATTATCTAATTCAGAAGAGTAAAAAATATTTCCTTTTCCATGAAAATATTCCCTGGAATTTAAAATCAAAACAAAAATTAGGTTATAGGATATCCCCCTGTGAACTCTCCAGATATTCATATCAGATTTGTTCCTTGGGTATTTTGGTTCAAGTGCATATGTATAATAACAATCTGAATGTTCTCTGAAAGATCTAGAGCAATTCTCGGACTCCAGATCTTCCATTTTCAGGGAGGCGGCATCAAAATGAAAATAAAGAACCTGGGAAACACCTTCTTGTCCAACAATGAAAGCAGATGGCTATGACGTTGCCTTTTTAACTCACATTTTGAAGACCTGTCCAGTAGTTTCTGTTGTTGACCTTACAAGTCAAGGTCAAGCCCTTATTTAAAGGAGCCAAAAATGTACACACGGACTTTTCTCCTAAACCTTCCCCTTTTGCCACAAAGGTTAAGAAGTGTTAGGAAAACAAATGACATTAGCCCTCTTTATACTCAGGATGATGAGTATGAGATGCACAAATTCGAACAACTCTTCCCACATCCAGGCAGGTGTCATTTACCATTGATGGGACTCTTCACTGCCAAATCAGCATCCAGATTCAGAATCCTCCACAGAGTGCTGCAGGTGCCACTGAAAATTAACTTCTACACTTGGAGACAAAACCTCTTTGCCATTCCCTTTATGTTCATTGTGAGCAAATAATAGGTAATTAGTCTGAATGGGTAACACATAAAAGACCAGAGGTTACTGCTATTGTCCAAACCTCTCTGCCTCTCCAAAGAGAGAGGACTGGCTGGCCTTAAGTCTTCTCTAAAAAGAAGGACTATTACTACGGCACTCTTGTCAAGTCAGTGACTCACACAGCCCATGGGATTGGGGACAGCCAGGTTAAAGGACCCTCTGCAGGTTACTTGAACTCGGGTCAATGACATAGTCCACAAAGGGGTTATACAGAGAAGAAAAAGAGTAATCCACACATTGGGCCACCTGGAAAAGGTATCAGCCACCAAAGAAGAGAGACTGGTGAGATGCAGATCCAACAGTCAGGGCAAGGTCGCTAAGCTGCAGAGCACACTGGGATGGCAGGTAGAACACGTCCCAGAGTTATCCCAGAGCTACCTTTAAGTCACTGTCACTTCCTCCTTTGGCACCGCTGTGCACTTTCACATGGGCACGTGATAGCTCTGGGTAACACAGCATGGTTCTCAGGGTTTCCTGCCCAGCATCTCTTTTGATTAGCCCAGGCATCAGTATCCCCAATTTTATAACTCTAGGGAGACCTGTATGTCCAAAACACATTGCTGTTGAGGCCCCAAATGGCTTCTGAAATAGTGAGATGAAAGGAGGTGACAGAAGATGGATATTTTGGATTGTCACCCATTTGAATATCAGATGGACGCACCAGTTCACTCCATAGCTTGGCATGTGTGGGAAAAGATCATGATTGAACGGTGAACCAGTTGCTTGGTGCAGGCATGATGGTAAAGGCATGCCCCACAGAGCAGATTCTGAGTGTCATGGAGACACTGTGGTTAGAGTTAGCTCAGTGGCAGAACTTGTACTTGGCATGCACGAGGCCCAGGGTTCAATCCTCAGCACCAAAAGATAATTTTAGAAAAACAATAATGGAAATGCCATCCAGGCCCTCGGTCACTGAAGGAGTCTTTCTGTTCATTTCTCTGACAGCTGGTAACCTTGCTGCAGATGTGGGTCGTCCCTTTGTATTTTACGATAAAGCTTTACTGGTGGCGGTTTCTATCCATGTGGGGAATGTTCTCGGTGATCACCAGTTATATCCTCTTCAGAGCTACCCGAAAACCCCTCTCAGGGAGAACACCACGGTATGTATTGCATTCCTTCCTTCCCCAAGAGCCCCTTTATTTTAAAACTTAAAAGGTATATTGGACGTCCTTTTCCCTAGGAAGGTGAGTGGGGGTGGTTACACTTCCTCTGAACTTCTTTTACTTTTGTTATCAAAACTATTTGGAGACCAGCTGTACTAGTCTTCATTCACACTCCTTATCTAATGGTGATTCAGACATGCCTGTAAAATTTATAACTTCAGGTATGAGCTCATGAAGGCCAGGAGAAAGAGAAGTGAAACTGTTTCTTAAAATTTTCTAGAGCACTGTTTGCATGATTATTTTTAGCTCAGCAAATAGAGCAAGAGTTGAAAGTTTATGCTTCAACCTGAAAATATATATTATAAGTAAGAGGCAAACATTACTCTCACAAGAATTTTTTGTTTTCTTTTTTTGTTTGTTCGGTTTTGGGTACTGGGGATTGAACCCAAGGGTACTTAACCCCTGAGCCACACCCCAGTCCTTTTTTGTATTTTAGTTAGAGACAGAATCTCACTGAGTTGCTTAGGGCCTCACTAAGTTGCTGAGACTGGCTTTGAACTCGCAATCCTCCTGCCTCAGCCTCCCAAGCTACTGATTACAGGCATGTGCCACCAAGCCCGACTCATAAGGATCATTTAATTGCTATTGCTAATCTCTTCAGATTGATAGACTTCTGTTGTATCATGCACAAATCTTAAGAGCTTATAATGTGCCTACAGGTTTGTTCTTACTTGTTCTGGGTGAGATACAAATCACCAAGACGAAACTACGATGAGATAATGAAAAAGTATATAAAATTACTTTATATACTTTTTTTTATAAAATAATTTTTTTATAAAATTATTTTGACTTTTTGTGGAGAATAAATCATAAGCTTCTGTGTAATAGTTTCATGATTACTTACCCATTTAGATGTTTTATTACCCTGTAAAATAGTAGGAGAGATAAACATTAAACTTTCCCTTCTAGAGAAGAAAATGCAAGGAGATATATAAGATAAATATGATGATAAAAATTGAAATTCAAATATACCAACTCAGGTTTATGAGTATGTTAATTCCACTTTGGGAAGAGCTTTGTGGCAGTGTTAGATCTTCTAACACCAGCCAGGTTAGGGTCTTGGACAGCCATTGTACTACCCCATTTACCCATCAGTAAAATGGAAATATCACAATCTTTCTCCTTCTTACAATGTGTTATAAGTTAATTAAGATTTAAAGTGCTCTGAGCTTTGGATGAATCCAGATGTACCTGTCTCTCTATATTCATCATATAGAACAGGATCTGTATTGTATTTGAATGAGGCCCACGTGCCCACTGTATAATGAATCACCCTAGCTAAATACAGTGTTTCTGGACCCATCAGTTCACCCAGTGCAGAGGAAGTTTGTTACAAGAAGCATCACGTGCTGCTTCATCTTCATGGCTGACATTTCAGATGGCCAAGGTATCACGCCATCTGCTTCTCATGCACATAGCAGATCCACCTCAGCTTCTTCCTGCCTGGCCAGCTCTGCCCCCTGGAGAGCCAAGAGCTGTCATTAGATCCAGCTGCCATTGGAGGAGACAAAAATGGGAGAGGCTAACAAGGGCCTATTCCAGAAAAGCAGCAAGATAAAGGGGCCCCTCTGTATGAGAGGTAGTAGGCCTTTGATTTTTTTTTTATGGGCCTTTGATTGCTCATGTTGCATATGAGTCACATCTTAGCTGCCTGCCATTTGGAAGCAGAGGATTTCCTTCCAGGCTAGGTAAGCTGGGCAAAGCAAGTCAACATTGGTGCAAAAGGTAAATTCAAGAAGTATGGTCTCCAGCACCAACAGAATTTGAAACTCAGCTGTTCCTCCACTGGAGCACGCCAAGCCCCTGCTGTGGTACAGAATACCAGAGAAGGGGAAGTGAATTTCCTCTTTACTACTATAGTTGGGTTGTTTGGCAAGCAATGAAGTTTAAGCTCAATTAAAAAAAAAAAAAAAAACAGGCCACACACAAGCCACTGAGAATTCAACTTGGCCACATCAGTTGTAACCCAAGGTCAAGCTCTCATTTGGATGCTGCTTGGCCTCCAATAACACAATTGCTCAATAGCTTCAGAGGTGTAAGTTTGAGTCATGAGAAAGTTCTGGACTCTACTATTTCTGGAAACTTGTATCCCAATAAACTGGAAGATTATGATGTGGAAAATCTAACACATTCATAACAATGTGGAAGCATATTGAGCATTAATGTGTTTAGGCCCGTTTTTTGGGGGGGTGTACTAAAGACTGAACTCAGGGCACTTAACCACTGAGCCATGTGCCAAATCCTTTTTATTTTTCCTTTTGAGTTAGGGTCTCAGTAAGTGCTTAGGGCCTTGCTTAGCTGCTGAGGCTGGCCTAGAACTTTCGATCCTCCTACCTCAGCCTCCAGAGCCACTGGGATTATAGGCATGCAACACCATGCCCATCATGTGCTGGTCTTTTTTTTTTTTTAACATTTTAAATTTAAGTTCTAATTAGTTATACATGACAGAAGAATGTTCTTTGATACATCATACATAAATGGAGTATGACTTCTCATTTTTCTGTTGTACATGATATAGAATCACACCAGTTGTGTAATTATATATGCACATAAGGTAATAATGTCTGATTCTTTATCCTGTTTTCTTAATCCCATATTCTCTCCCCTCCCTTCACACCCCTCTGTCTAATACAGAGTACCTCTATTCTTCTCTAGACATCCCCCACACTTATTGTGAATTAGTATCTGCATACCAGAGATAACATTTGGCCTTTGGTTTTGGGGGATGGCTTGTCATGCTTAGCATGATATTCTCCAGTTCCATCCATTTACTGGAAAATGCCATAATTTCATTCTTCTTTAAGTCTGAGTAATATTCCATTGTGTATATGTACTACATTTCCTTTATCCATTCCTCTGAGGTCTTTTAAACACGAATCCATCATCTCACTATATCATCATCATAATCATCATTATAATCTTCAGTAGGATGTCAAGAGTTGGCAGTATATAACCTTACTTTACAAATGATGCAGTCATAGGAAGAAATGCCAAGTAAGTTGACCAAAGTCCACAGGCGGTGAGTGGCCAGCCCAGGGTCAACCAAAGGCTACTAACGCAAAACAGGCTGTGGGTTCATGAAATCAACAAACTCTTCTGCACAGACAGACCTTGTAGTTCAAAAAGCTGTTAGTCCTGGAACCTCTCCCACACTGGCACAGCTTTGAGAGAGGCCCCTCAAGGCAAGAACAGGGTGTGCCGAGTGCTTGAGTGTGCAAGGAGCACAGCCTCTGGTGTTGGCCGGCCGTGGGGGCTAGTGGGAGGACCCCTTAGAGCTTGCCCACTTCCCCATCATCACCCCTTTTAGCAACAAACTCCCCCCTTGATCTGGCTGCACTGAGATCCAAACTGCTCAACACAAGCAAATCCAAAGAACCTGTGGCCCAAGTGTCACTGTGGCAGAAAGACCCCCAAAGCCCCCTCTGGCCTGCCCCACCTCACAGTACCGTAAGCCAGCCCAGGGCAGCCTTGCAAGTGCCCAGCTCCACAGGGTCCACCAGGCCTGCGGCTCCCACAGGACAGGAGTACACCCAGGGAGGAAGTGCCTGCTCACAGGAACCTTAGGTGTTGGTTTATTGAAAGGGAGAAAGCATCTCACTACAGAAATGATCTAAATGGCCATTCATTTCTCACGCTGGCCCACAAGCCCCATTAAACCATAATGGTACAGAAAGGCCCAACTACTGGAACTCGATGAAAGAAAGCATCTTTTAAAACCAAAGCTTGCAACAGTGACATCATAGAGCTTAAGCATTCAGTGCATTGGCCCCAGTGGGGAGCGAGCTGGAAGGGAGAGGCTCGGAGGCCAGAGGATGGGGCGGAATCTCCAGTGAGATTCTGAGTGTGGTTTTGGTGTTGGGTGAAGGGCAGGGAAAGGGCAAGGGCCAAGCAAGCCTCCTGCCACTGTTCATCCTGTGAGCCATGTTCCAGCCACCCCTGTATTGTCTTCAGGCACCAAAGACAAGCCCCCAGCTTCTTCCCTCACTCCCTGCTCTAGTGGGCTTCGCCCTCCGCCATGGCCCACCAGGAGCAGAACTGGACTCTCAACCTCTTCCCTCAGCTTCCTAGGCCTTGCTGCTGTTCTTCTAAAGGCTTTACAGTCAGGGAAGACGGAAACAGGCAGGGAGCAGGGCTCCCTCCAGCTTCCTCTCTCTCCCTCCATCCTTACCTCCCCCTAGTCCCTGTGAGAAGAGGGAAGGCCTCGGGGCCTCCTGGTGAATCATGGGCTGTGCACATGACCTGTTCACATAGCAGAAGTCAAGGCTCGAGTGCTCTTGTGATTGCTTCCCCAGGGCTACAAGAGGGACTTTTGGGGTGAGGAAGGAGGGCCGGGCCCACGACTGAGCTAGGGATCCAGGGGTGACACCGCAGGAGGGAAGTGGGACTATTGGAGGGGGGCTCTCCTCTCTTGACTTCTCCCATGATACTTTGCTTCCCTCAGAAGCAACTCCTGCCAAAACCACTCTAAAGGAAGCCTTCAGCCACAGGAGAGGGTGGGGAGGGGAAGGCAGGGTCCCAGGTAGAGGAACACTTCCTGAAAGTCATGATTACGTGACAGACATAGAGAAGCTAAAATGCTTATACCAAGAAACACATGAGCATGAGGGTAGCTTTTATCCACTTGCTGCTATTAGATTAAAACTGTAGATTATTCTTTCTTTTTAAGTATTTTTTAGTTGTGGATGGACACAATACCTTTATTTTATTTATTTATGTATTTATATGTGGTGCTGAGGCTTGAACCCAGTGCCTCACATGTGCTAGGCAAGTGCTCTACCACTGAACTTCAACCTCAGCCCCAAAACTGTAGATTATTCTTGAATTCAGTGTATGTGTGTGTGTGTGTGTGTATACACACACATGTATACTTATGTGTATCTACTTCTATACTTATGTTCTGTATAGTATGTACTACATCAAATTCTAGAAACTAAGAGTTGATTTGTAACAATGTTTGAAAAAGATAAAATACTTTATGTCACGTGCCATGTTTCTCCCTATTTTTCATTTACAGATTGGTGTACAAATGGTTCCTCCTAATCTATAAGCTCAGCTATGCATTTGGTGTTGTGGGTTACTTGGCTATCATGTTTACAATGTGTGGATTCAACTTATTTTTCAAGTAAGTGTCTCCAATTTTAGGATATGGCTGTCTCAGCACTTGCTTGAAATAGTCACCTGACCGTGTTCTCTCATCTGGGAGCATCTGGACCTGTCATGTTCCAGGAACAGAATTTTTATAATAGATATCCACACATCATCTTATTATTAGGGGAATCCCAAGAAAAGGAGCACTCCACAAAACAAAAGAAAAAGAAATTAAATTAGGATCTTTAAAGAGAATCTATATACTTAATCTACAAATTTGAAACAACACAATTGAAAGTGGGTCTCCAGGGGTGGTAGAGCAAATCCTTACTGAACTACAAGGTTCCCCTATGAAATTCTAGAGTCCAGACCTCCTTCACACGCCTTCTTCTTTAAAACCTTTAGAACGTCACTGCACAATATGGTGGTCATGTGACCACCAAGCATTTTAAAGACGAAATAAAATGCCATTAAGTGTAAAATACATACTGGATTTCAAAACCAGAATGAAAAATATTTTTATTGAATACATATTGGAATGACGGTATTTTAAATACAGGTGGGATAAATTTTATCTGTTTCTTTTTACTTTTTTAAAGGTGAACACATTTAAAAGATTTAAAATTGCAGTCACATATCTGTCATTTACTGATGAGAATACGTTTTTGAGAAATGCGTTGTTAGGCAATTGCGTCATTGAGAGCCCTCACACAGTGTATTTACACAAACTAAGACAGACACCGTGTCACTAGGTGATATTTTCTTATGGAACCATCGTGATCCATGAGTCCATAATTGAAATGTCATTATGCAGCTCACGGCTGTGTTTCCACTGGTCTCCATTGAAAATATGTCAGAATTTTGTTGTTAGTATCATGAAATCTGTTGTTGGGGAAAGTTGAAAAAGGAGAGAAGTGGGTACTTAGAAACAAACAGAAGGAAAAACAGAAGAGAAACGCTTTTGAGAAATAAAGGAAACTGGGATAACGGTGTCTATGACTCAGTTCTGTGCCCCCATTTGGAAGGAGCTTGCTGGATTGTGCTGTGATGAGATCCTCACAGGCAGAGCTGAGGCTAGTGGTTGCTATTGTATTAAGATTCTTCTCTATGAGCCGCAGGTTTGTTACTGTACTTTTTATCAATAAGCTTTTAAATCCAAACCGCCCTGCAGGTGGAGGGAAGATGGTCTTTATCTCTCCACTACCCTAATCCTCAAATACACCCAAGCAAATCCTGAAAGGACTCACATCACCAAAAAAAAAAACAAAGAATCTATCTCCTAAATCTACAAAGCTTTCTGCTTTTACCATGTTCTCCTTAAATTAACAGAGCACAAAAGCAATCAAAAAGAGATTCTAGACACAGACCACCCAACTCTGCTCCATGTTCTGCTCTGTCTCCAGTGAGTCCCAGCAGGCCACCCAGGCTTTGGAGATGGTCTTACAAATCTAATAAAGCAAATGTGCAAGGATTAAGATTCAGTCAGTTTTTAAAAGAGATCTTTCCCTTTAAAAGGAGGGGCAGGATCACAAAAGAATCCTAGTGAATTTAAAATATGATTCAAGAACTTCATCAATACCAGCGGCGACAGAAACAGTTGGTCTCCTGGTAAGGGGGGTGAGGCACAGACACCTGAGTCTCCTCGATTTCTCGTCGAGCCAGAGGGGAGGAGCCGGGCCGCCGCCAGAGCCCGGAACAGGCCCAGCGGCTCGCCAGCGTGGTGACCACGTGACCCCAATTGGAGAGGGGGCGGACCGGAGCCGCCACCCGCGCCCGCAAGGTGGGCAGACCCGCGACCCAGTGGTACACGGGCATGGTAGGAGGGGCAGGGCAGAGCCGCCGCCCGCGCTTGCAAGGTAAACAGACCTGTGACAGACTGGCGGGTCAGGCCCAGTGGCCTGCCAGCATGGTACATACGTCACCCCAACTGGAGTAGAGGCAGAGCAGATCCTTCGCCCACGCCCGGATCAGGCCCTGCCGGTGTGGTGGTCACGTGAACCCAATTGGAGTGGGGGTGGAGCGGAACCACCACCCGTGCCCGCAGGGTGAGCAGACCTGTGACCAACCTGCAGATTAGGCCCAGGGGTCCGCAGGCGTGGTAGGAGGGGAAGGGCAGATCCGCCGCCCAGGCCTGCAAGGTAGGCAGACCTGCGACAGACCGGCATATCAGGCCCGGTGGCCTGCCGGCATGGTACACTCGTCACCCCAATTGGAGTAGGGGCAGAACAGAGCCGCCGCCAGCGCCCAGAACAGGCCCAGTGACCTGCCGGCGTGGTAGTCACGACACCCCAATTGGAATAAGGAGAGAGCAGGGCCGCCGCCCACGCCTACAGGAAAGATACGCAAGCAGTATGAAAAGACAAGGAAAGAAAGGACCACAAGCAATGCAGGTCAACGCAACTTTAGAAGAGGTAACAGCTGCAGCAGATGGAATGTCAGATAAAGAATTCAGGATATACATGCTTCAGATGATCTGGAGTATCAAGGAAGACATTAGACAGCAAAATCAGACAATGAAAGATCACTTCGACAATGAATTATGCAAACAAATCCAGGAAGCAAAGGATCAACTATACAGGGAGATAGAGGTTATAAAAAACAAACAAACAGAAATCCTAGAAATGCAGGAAGCAATAAACCAACTTAAAAACTCAATGGAGAATACTACCAGCAGAGTAGAACACTTAGAAGATAGAACATCAGACAATGAAGACAAAGTATTTCAACTGGAAAAGAACATAGACAGCTCAGCAAGACTGTTGAGAAACCATGAGCAGAACATCCAAGAAATATGGGATAACATTAAGAGAACAAACTTAAGAGTCATTGGGATACAGGAAGGTACAGAGCTCCAAACCAAAGGAATGAGCAGTCTATTCAATGAAATAATACGAGAAAACTTCCCAGACTTGAAGAATGAGACAGAATCCCAAATCCTAGAAGCCTACAGGACGCCGAATGTGCAAAATCATAAGAGATCCACACCTAGACACATTATAATGAAGATGCCCAACATACAGAATAAGGAGAGAATTTTAAAAGCTACAAGAGAAAGGAAGCAGATTACATTTAGGGGTAAGCCAATCAGGATAACAGCTGACCTTTCAACACAGACTCTGAAAGCTAGAAGATCCTGGAATAACATATTTCAAACACTGAAAGAAAATGGGTTCCAACCAAGAATTGTGTATCCAGCGAAATTAAGCTTCAGGATGGAAGATGAAATTAAAACCTTCCACGATAAACAAAAGTTTAAAGAATTTGCAGCTAGAAAACCATCTCTTCAAAACATCCTTGGCAAAACATTACAGGAAGAGGAAATGGAAAATAACAATGAAAACCAACAGTGGGAGGTAGGACAGTAAAGGGGGGGGGGAAATAATCAAAGAGGAAAACAAACAATGTTTAGTAACAGAAATAAACAAATATGGCTGGAAGAACAACCCATATCTCAATAATAACCCTAAATGTTAATGGCTTAAACTCACCAATTAAGAGACACAGGCTAGTAGAATGGATCACAAAACAAGAACCAACAATATGCTGCCTGCAGGAGACGCATTTGATAGGAAAAGACATACATAGGCTGAAGGTGAAAGGTTGGGAAAAATCATATCACTCATATGGACTTCGGAAACAAGCAGGAGTGTCCATACTCATATCAAATAAAATAGATTTCAAGCCCAAGTTAATCAAAAGGGATAAAGAGGGACACTACATACTGCTTAAGGGAACCATACACCAACAAGACATAACAATCATAAATATTTATGCCCCAAACAATGGTGCAGCTATGTTCGTCAAACAAATTCTTCTCAAGTTCAAGAGTCTAATAGACCACCATACAATAATCATGGGAGACTTCAACACACCTCTCTCGCCACTGGACAGATCTTCCAAACAAAAGTTGAATAAGGAAACTATAGAACTCAATAACACAATTAATAACCTAGACTTAATTGACATATATAGAGTATACCACCCAACATCAAGCAGTTACACTTTTTTCTCAGCAGCACATGGATCCTTCTCAAAAATAGATCATATATTATGTCACAGGGCAACTCTTAGACAATATAAAGGAGTAGAGATAATACCATGCATCTTATCTGATCATAATGGAATGAAACTGAAAATCAACGATAAAAGAAGGAAGGAAAAAGCATACATCACTTGGAGAATGAACAATAGGTTACTGAATGATCAATGGGTTATAGAAGACATCAAGGAGGAAATTAAAAAATTCTTAGAGATAAATGAAAACACAGACACAACATATCGGAATCTATGGGACACATTGAAAGCAGTTCTAAGAGGAAAGTTCATTGCTTGGAGTTCATTCCTTAAAAAAAGAAAAAACCAACAAATAAATGATCTCATACTTCATCTCAAAATCCTTGAAAAAGAAGAGCAAAACAACAGCAAAAGAAGTAGAAGGCAAGAAATAATTAAAATCAGAGCTGAAATTAATGAAATCGAAACAAAAGAAACAATTGAAAAAATTGACAAAACTAAAAGTTGGTTCTTTGAAAAAATAAACAAAATCGACAGACCCTTAGCCATGCTATCGAAGAGAAGAAGAGAGAGAACTCAAATTACTAGCATACGGGATGAAAAAGGCAATATCACAACAGACACTTCAGAAATACAGAAGATAATCAAAAACTATTTTGAATCCTTATACTCCAATAAATTAGAAGATAGTGAAGGCATAGATAAATTTCTTAAGTCATATGATCTGCCCAGATTGAGTCAGGAGGATATAGACAACCTAAACAGACCAATATCAATTGAGGAAATAGAAGAAACCATCAAAAGACTACCAACTAAGAAAAGCCCAGGACCGGATGGGTATACAGCAAAATTTTACAAAACCTTTAAAGAAGAACTAATACCAATACTTTTCAAGCTACTTCAGGAAATAGAAAAAGAGGGAGAACTTCCAAATTCATTCTACGAGGCCAACATCACCCTGATACCTAAACCAGACAAAGACACTTCAAAGAAAGAAAACTACAGACCAATATCTCTAATGAACCTAGATGCAAAAATCCTCAATAAAATTCTGGCGAATCGGATACAAAAACATATCAAAAAAATTGTGCACCATGATCAAGTAGGATTCATCCCTGGGATGCAAGGCTGGTTCAATATACGGAAATCAATAAATGTTATTCACCACATCAATAGACTTAAAAATAAGAACCATATGATCATCTCGATAGATACGGAAAAAGCATTCAACAAAGTACAGCATCCCTTTATGTTCAAAACTCTAGAAAAACTAGGGATAACAGGAACATACCTCAATATTGTAAAAGCAATCTATGCTAAGCCTCAGGCTAGCATCATTCTGAATGGAGAAAAACTGAAGGCATTCCCTCTAAAATCTGGAACAAGACAGGGATGCCCTCTCTCACCACTTCTGTTCAACATAGTTCTCGAAACACTGGCCAGAGCAATTAGACAGACGAAAGAAATTAAAGGCATCAAAATAGGAAAAGAAGAACTTAAATTATCACTATTTGCAGATGATATGATTCTATACCTAGCAGACCCAAAAGACTCTACAAAGAAACTATTAGAGCTAATAAATGAATTCAGCAAAGTGGCAGGATATAAAATCAACACGCATAAATCAAAGGCATTCCTGTATATCAGCGACAAATCCTCTGAAATGGAAATGAGGACAACCACTCCATTCAAAATATCTTCAAAAAAAATAAAATACTTGGGAATCAACCTAACAAAAGAGGTGAAAGACTTATACAATGAAAACTACAGAACCCTAAAGAGAGAAATAGAAGAAGATCTTAGAAGATGGAAAACTATACCCTGTTCATGGATAGGCAGAACTAACATCCTCAAAATGGCGATATTACCAAAAGTTCTCTATAGGTTTAATGCAATGCCAATCAAAATCCCAAAGGCATTTCTTGTAGAAATAGAGAAAGCAATCATGAAATTCATATGGAAAAATAAAAGACCCAGAATAGCAAAAACAATGCTAAGCAGGAAGTATGAATCAGGCGGTATAGCGATACCAGACTTCAAACTATACTACAGAGCAATAGTAACAAAAACAGCATGGTACTGGTACCAAAACAGGCAGGTGGACCAATGGTACAGAATAGAGGACACAGAAACCAATCCACAAAACTACAACTATCTTATATTTGATAAAGGGGCTAAAAGCATGCAATGGAGGAAGGATAGCATCTTCAACAAATGGTGCTGGGAAAACTGGAAATCCATATGCAACAAAATGAAACTGAATCCCTTTCTCTCGCCATGCACAAAAGTGAATTCAAAATGGATCAAGGAGCTTGATATCAAATCAGAGACATGCCGTCTGATAGAAGAAAAAGTTGGCTACGATCTACATACGGTGGGGTCGGGCTCCAAATTCCTCAATAGGACACCCATAGCACAAAAGTTAATAACTAGAATCAACAAATGGGACTTACTCAAACTAAAAAGTTTTTTCTCAGCAAAAGAAACAATAAGAGAGGTAAATAGGGAGCCTACACCCTGGGAACAAATCTTTACTCCTCACACTTCAGATAGAGCCCTAATATCCAGAGTATACAAAGAACTCAAAAAATTAGACAATAAGAGAACAAACAACCCAATCAACAAATGGGCCAAGGACCTGAACAGACACTTCTCAGAGGAGGACATACAGTCAATCAACAAGTACATGAAAAAATGCTCACCACCTCTAGCAGTCAGAGAAATGCAAATCAAAACCACCCTAAGATACCATCTCACTCCAGTAAGGTTGGCAGCCATTATGAAGTCAAACAACAACAAGTGCTGGCGAGGATGTGGGGAAAAGGGTACACTTGTACATTGCTGGTGGGACTGCAGATTGGTGCAGCCAATCTGGAAAGCAGTATGGAGATTTCTTGGAAAGCTGGGAATGGAGCCACCATTTGACCCAGCTATTCCCCTTCTTGGTCTATTCCCTAAAGACCTAAAAAGAGCATGCTACAGGGACACTGCTACATTGATGTTCATAGCAGCACAATTCACAATAGCAAGGCTGTGGAACCAACCTAGATGCCCTTCAATAGACGAATGGATAAAAAAAAATGTGGCATTTATACACAATGGAGTATTACTCTGCATTTAAAAATGACAAAATCATAGAATTTGCAGGGAAATGGATGGCATTAGAGCAGATTATGCTAAGTGAAGCTAGCCAATCCCTAAAAAACAAATGCCAAATGTCTTCTTTGATATAAGGAGAGTAACTAAGATCAGAGTAGGGATGAAGAGCAGGAGAAGAAGATTAACATTTAACAGGGATGAGAGGGGGGAGGGAAAGGGAGAGAGATGGGAAATTGCATGGAAATGGAAGGAGACCCTCAGGGTTATACAGTGGAGGGGGTAGAGAGAGAGGAGGGGAGGGGAGGGGAGTGGTGGGGAGGGGTGATGGTGTAGGATGGGAAAGGCAGCGGAGCACAACACAACAGACACTAGTATGGCAATATGTAAATCAATGGATGTGTAACTGATGTGATTCTGCAATCTGTGTATGGGGTGAAGGTGGGAGTTCATAACCCACTTGAATCAAAGTGTGGAATATGATATGTCAAGAAATTTGTAATGTTTTGAACAACCAACAATAAAAAATTAAAAAAATAAAAATTAAAAAATAAAATAAAATATGATTCAATTTGCAGGGGAAATATTTTTTGTTGTTGCTCATACATATCAACAATGGCATAAGAGTTATGGGTCTCAAAATCTGAGCTTAATTCTTAGCTTTGTTATTGTACCAATTGTCATGTGAAGGAAATAATTTTTTTTCTAGTCACCGTGTTTTCACATGCAAAATGAGAATAATATCTAACACATTTGTTAGGTAAGAAAAAGTATATGAAGGCACTTTGTAGAATCTAAGTGCTAGACCCTTCCTGTAATGTAGAATCACCTGACAGGATCTTGGAAACTACTACTGGCCAGGCCCTGCCCAGACCAATTAAGCCAGAGTCCTCATGGTGGGTCCATTCACGCACCAGTATATTTTTAGATTTCCCCAGGTGACTCTAATCTATGTTTCGTGCCAAGAATCATATCTAATGGGTTTTACCATTAGCTGCCCATTTGCATCCCCTGGTGTACAGGAGCTTTAAAAATCATTGCTGCACAGGTCCCATCCCCAGAGATTCTGATGTAATTGAGCTGGGGTGTGGCTAGACATGGAGATGTTTCTATATTCAACCCACCTTGAGACTCCTGGTTAGAATGGACTTATCTAAGCACTGAAAACCTAAGACACATTTAAAGACTCTAGCAGTATCCCTTGACCTGTGGTTTCACCTTCTTTGGTTTCAGTTACCTACAGTCTACCATAATCCTAAATATTAAATGGAAAATTCCCAAAATAAATAATTTTTAAATTGTACACTGTCCTAAGTAGCCTGATGAAATCTTGTACCGTCCCACTCTATCCCACTCAGGATGTAAATCACCCCTTTGGGTAGTATACCCATGCTATATGTGCTACCTTCCTTAGTCGCTTAGCAGTTAACTCAGTTAGTTACCAGATCATCATCTGTCATGATATCACTGTGCTTGTGTTCAAGTAATCCTTCTTTTATTTAATAATGGCCTCAAAGCACAAACTTTTATTATAGTAGATTGTTTCAGTTACTCTATCATTTGTTGTTAACTTCTTACTGTGCCTGATTATAGATTAAACTTTATCTTAAGTACGTGTGTGGGGAAAAATAGTGTGTATATAGTTGAGTACTAGCCAGATCTCATGCATCTACTGGTGATCTTAGAACATATCACCTGGGAATAAAGGGGACTACTCAAGAATTCCTTTGTCCATTGACGCTGGGTGGTACAGTTGGAAAGAAATTTAGAGAATTTAAAAATGTTTCATATTTTTAAAAAAGGACTAAATAAATAAGTGAAAAAGTATATATCCACAGGGCTCTTTTTTACAGACTGTGGCAGGAGATCTTTTCCAAACTCCAGCTTTTCCTCTGTTCCCCCAAGGCCACTTCATTATTCCCTTTTACTGTTTTCAATAGAATCAAGGCTAGAGATTCCATGGATTTTGGCATTGTGTCCTTGTTCTATGGCCTCTACTATGGGGTAATGGGGAGAGACTTTGCGGAGATCTGCTCAGATTACATGGCTTCTACTATAGGGGTAAGTATTGCTTTCATTGTTTGAAACCATTTATGACACAAGGAGAAATGGTCTCATCCTACATATTTGCATCATTTCCTTTGGTTCTATTTTGAATATTCCAACCTCATTGTTCCCTGGATTCTCCTTGCATCCAAAAAAAAAAATCTTTTTTGATTAATTTGAAAGTATATTTTATAAAAAAATTGTAATAAGAAAGTACATTTTTTATATAGAATGGTTGGGGAATAAGACATCTTCTAAAATATGCTGACTCTTTGAGTCATCATACCTCACGTACTATAGATGGCAATGTTTAAAGGATTCATAAAAGATCAACCTTCCAGGTGCAGTTGTATTTCCTGCAACTTGGGAGGCTGAGGCAGGAGGGTTGCAAATTTGAGACCAGTCCCAGCAACATAGTGAGGCCCTAAGGACTTACTGAGACCTTTTCTCAAAATAAAACAAAAGAAGGGCTAGAGATGAGGTTCAGTGGTTAAGCAACCTTGGGTTCAATCCCTGGTACCAAAAAAAAAAAAATCAACCATAAAAAATTAAAGAAATAAAAACCCTGTAACTCTCTGAAAAAAACAAAAAATGCTGCCTAATGCAAATAAAAATCTCATTTGAGGAACTTGCCTAGCAAGCATAAGGTTCTGGATTTGATCCCCATCATTGAAAAATAATTCACATTTGATACTACATAAAACACTTCATACTCAACAATAATGTAGGGCAATACTTATCATAAAGATTGCTTATCATTACACAGCAACTGAAGAATGAGAAGATAGAAAAATGTGCTAAATGTGTTCTGACTGTATATTGTAATTGGTGACTAGAAGTGTTTTAAATCTCAAATAGTTGTGGTTCCTTCCCCCCCCCCAAACTCTCTGAAAATTGAAATTCAGAATGGATATACTTTCTAGTTAGATGGATTCCAGACTCAAATCTTAGGAACATTCATCTGTGTCTGGCATACGCACATCTCTAAACACTTACAAACAAAGGGCTCCAGGTTTCAGGTATTCCACATCCTGTCTACATGCCTCTGGGTACACAGCCAGATACGAAATGGAAAAATTAGTGTACATAACAAGAGTGGACTTCTTTCCATTTGTAGGGCAGAACCTAAATGGACATGACCTTGATATCATCTTCACCCCATTTGTCCTTCCACTCCACCAAGGGCTCTATTATACTCTCCTCCAGAGCCTGCAACCCAACTTCTGTGGTACAATTCATGACCCTTGGAATTCCTCTGCCAAGTGTTATCTGTGGGACAAGTGCACTTCTTATAAGGTTCAAGGTGAGCACAGGAGGAGCATCTTCACTCTCTTTTCCAACAAAAAAATCACAAGTCACACTCCTATGACAATTCCCAAAGCCTCTTGTGCTTGTTTATGAACAGGAAAGGAAGAGAAGGGTTGTATATGCTCTGTTCTCCAGTGGACCGAGAAGAGACTTCACTGGGTGAGATAACCAAGGACTTAAGCACCAACTTTCTGTGGAGTTCTCACCTGATCTCACATCTCTGGTCATCAACATCTTGTCATCCTCTGTCATCTTCATTCCACTTACCAAATCTATAAAAACCACTGTCCCAAGCCATTGGCACAGCCACCAATGATTTGGACTAATGTAGGGGGTGGGGGTGCTTGGGACTAAGTAAGGAAGAAGCTAAGGGGGAGCGATCGCTCTTCCCATACCAGTGCCTGAGCCCACAACAGATCAATTAAGCCAGAATCTCTGGGAGTGATGCCAATGCATCTGCTTTGTTTTAAAAGACTCCTTAGAAAAAGGAATGAACTGACTATTAAGCCATCCAAAAATGGGAGTGAATTTTAAATGCATATGGCTGAGGGAGAGGAGCCTGTCCAAAAAGGCTCCATGCTGTATGATTCTGTTTATACAACATTTTGGAAAAGGCACAACTATAGCACTGCTGAACACATCAATGGTTGCCAGGGCCTTAGGGAAGGAGCAGGGTTTAATAGGTGAAGCACAGGGAAGGTTTTATAGTAGTGGAAAACCTCTGTTTGATGCTGGAATGGTGGATACGTGACACTCTGCATTTTTCAGAACCCATAAAACTATGTCACAGAAAAGATGAACCTTTATGCATGCAAAATTTAAAAATTATAGCAGAGGTCAGAAAAACCCAGGGTAGAAGGTAGACTGTGACAAAAGAATCTAAATGTATTTAAAAAAAAATAAAAAAAGTGCGGAGCAGAATGTGTTACCCAAGTAGCTGAAATGCATAGAGATTGTAAGACTAAAAGCAAAAGGCATTATGTTATAGTTGATAAAGTCATTTCTCTCAGACTATGGTTTACAATTTTGATACCACTATTCATGTACTCTGAAACGGAACCTGTAAGTGGATGGCTGATAATGGAAGCTAGGTTTCTCACTGTCTCAATGAGAGATCCCTGCCAAGCAAAGAGAAGAGGTTAGAATGATCTGTGCAGGAATAAATTAGGATGAATAAGAGATATTAGTATGAACTCCTGATTAGCTTAATACAGATGCAGATGAATACATACAGAAACATTTTCAGGTCTGGGTACATGCACAGCTTGGTTCACAAGACACATTTCCTTGCTCTGTCAGTTAAGAGGTCCTAGAAGCAATGACACTCCAGTGGCACACCTAGGACCCAGGGGTTGGTTTCTGGTACCGTTCTGCAATAAAAGGAACCAGGGCTTCTTGGAGAAATGACTTCATTAAAGATCTGAACAAGGGGGAGGAGGGAAGATGGCGGCGAGGGGAGTGCATTACCCCCGTGTGCTGCTTCACTGTGTGGGAGTGTGACAAGTCAGGACGGCTGAAGGATATCTTGTTGGGAATTTCCAGCAATAGTGGGGTGCGCCGGAACCTGGAGGAAGGATTTCCATCGCATGAGGATCGGCTACGGGGACTCAAACGCGAGAGGTTTGTCGCACGGAGGGTAAAACTGCTTATTCAGCGAATCGCCCCGCGGCTGGAGTCTGCAAGGCGCGCTGGGATAGAGACGCAGGGTTACAGCGCTGCAGTTTCTGCCAGACGCGCAAGCACCGCACTCAGGGCTGAATTCTGGGTTCGAGACGGGGAAGGAAGCGGTCCATCTCGGTTCTCCACACCGGTCAGACCACAGAGGAGGCCAGCAGCCACCATGTTGGTAAACTGACGTCACCACACCTGTTTTTGACTGACCGCAGCTCATTCAGCCATAGAACAGGTAATTTCAGGCTGCAATTCGCCTGCGGCTTGCAGACAGATTGCTAGGGTTCAGCGCCTGGGGGCTTCTTAAAATCTGATCTTATCGGAGTGAACACGGAGCGCGGGGCGGCCGAGTCCCGGCTCCCGGAGCCGTCCCGGAACCGCCCTGGCTCCGGGCTGCGAAGCCTGCGGAGGCTGCTTCTTGGACCCTGCTAATATCAGAGCAAACACGAAACACCAAGAGGCCGAGTTCCGGCTCCCGGAACTGAGCCCGCGGGGACTGCTTCTTGGAGCTTACACTTGTAGGAGCTTACACCGAGCACAGAGCCGCCGAGTTCCGGCTCCCGGAACCGTCCCGGAACCGCCCTGGCTCAGGGCTGCGGAGCCCGCGGAGGCTGCTTCTTGGACCCTGCTACTATCAGAGCATACACCAAACACTACGCGGCCGAATTCCGGCTCCCGGAACTGAGCCCGCGGGGGCTGCTTCTTGGAGCCTACACTTATAGGAGCTTACACCGAGCACGGAGCGGCCGAGTTCCGGCTCCCGGAACTTCCCTGGACCGGGGCTGGGAGCCCGCGGAAACTGTGTCTCGGTCCGGGTCCTGCTGAGGGCAGGTCAGGACTCACCCATTGCTTGGGTTGCCTGGCAAGGGGAACGAAATGCTGCCATTCGCATAGGATACCAACATGGCAGAGATCTGATGTCAGCAGAAAGCGGTGGAGGAGAGATCTTCATCAACACCAGCGGTGACATAAGCAGTTGGTCTCCTGGTAAGGGGGGTGAGGCTCAGTCACCCGAGTCTCCTCAATTTGTCCTCGAGCCAGAGGGAAGGAGCCGGGCCGCCGCCAGCCCCCGGAGCAGGCCCAGCGGCTCGCCAGCGTGGTGACCGCGTGACCCCAATTGGAGAGGGGGCGGAGCGGAGCCGCCACCCAAACCCGCCAGGTGGGCAGACCCACGACCCAGTAGTACATGGGCGTGGTAGGAGGGGCAGGGCAGAGCCGCCCTTCGCGCTTGCAAGGTAAACAGACCTGTGACAGCCTGGCGGGTCAGGCCCAGTGGCCTGCCAGTGTGGTACACACGTCACCCCAACTCGAGTAGGGGCAGAGCAGATCCTTATCCCACGCCCGGATCAGGCCCTGCCGGTGTGGTGGTCACGTGACCCCAATTGGAGTGGGGGTGGAGCGGAACCGCCACCCGTGCCCGCAGGGTGAGCAGACCAGTGATCAACCTGCAGATCAGGCCCAGGGGTCCGCAGGCGTGGTAGGAGGGGCAGGGCAGATCCGCCGCCCGCGCCTTCAAGGTAGGCAGACCTACAACAGACCTGCGGATCAGGCCCAGGAGCCTGCCGGCGGGGTACAAATACCACCCTAATTGGAGTAGTGACAGAGCAGAGTCGCCTCCCTTGCCAGGAACAGACCCAGCATCCTGCAGGCGGGGTAGTCACGACACCCCAATTGGAGTAGGGGCAAAGCAGAGCCTCCACTCGTGCCCGAAAGGTGGGCAGATCTGCGACCGACCAGCAGGACAGGCCCAGTGGCCTGCTGGTACGACAGACACGTCACCCCAATTGGAGTAGGGGCAGAACAGAGCCGCCACCAGCTCCCAGAACAGGCCCAGTGACCTGCCGGCGTGGTAGCCACGACACCCCAATTGGAATAAGGAGAGAGCAGAGCCGCCGCCCGCACCTGCAGGAAAGATACGCAAGCAGTATGAAAAGACAAGGAAAGAAAGGACCACAAGCAATGCAGGTCAACGCAACTTTAGAAGAGGTAACAGCTGCAGCAGATGGAATGTCAGATAAAGAATTCAGGATATACATGCTTCAGATGATCTGGAGTATCAAGGAAGACATTAAACAGCAAAATCAGACAATGAAAGATCACTTCGACAACGAATTACGCAAACAAATCCAGGAAGCAAAGGATCAACTATACAGGGAGATAGAGGTTATAAAAAACAAGCAATCAGAAATCCTAGAAATGCAGGAAGCAATAAACCAACTTAAAAACTCAATGGAGAATACTACCAACAGAGTAGAACACTTAGAAGATAGAACATCAGACAATGAAGACAAAGTATTTCAACTGGAAAAGAACATAGACAGCTCAGCAAGACTGTTAAGAAACCATGAGCAGAACATCCAAGAAATATGGGATAACATTAAGAGACCAAACTTAAGAGTCATTGGGATACAGGAAGGTACAGAGCTCCAAACCAAAGGAATGAGCAGTCTATTTAATGAAATAATACAAGAAAACTTCCCAGACTTGAAGAATGAGACAGAATCCCAAATCCTAGAAGCCTACAGGACGCCGAATGTGCAAAATCATAAGAGATCCACACCTAGACACATTATAATGAAGATGCCCAACATACAGAATAAGGAGAGAATTTTAAAAGCTACAAGAGAAAGGAAGCAGATTACATTTAGGGGCAAGCCAATCAGGATAACAGCTGATCTTTCAACACAGACTCTGAAAGCTAGAAGATCCTGGAATAACATATTTCAAACACTGAAAGATAATGGGTTCCAACCAAGAATTGTGTATCCAGCGAAATTAAGCTTCAGGATGGAGAATGAAATTAAAACCTTCCACGATAAACAAAAGTTTAAAGAATTCGCAGCTAGAAAACCATCTCTTCAAAACATCCTAGCCAAAGTATTACAGGAAGAGGAAATGGAAAATAACAATGAAAACCAACAGTGGGAGGTAGGACAGTAAAGGGGGGGGGGAAACAATCAAAGAGGAAAACAAACAATGTTTAGTAACAGAAATAAACAAATATGGCTGGAAGAACAACCCATATCTCAATAATAACCCTAAATGTTAATGGCTTAAACTCACCAATTAAGAGACACAGGCTAGTAGAATGGATCACAAAACAAGACCCAACAATATGCTGCCTACAGGAGACGCATTTGATAGGAAAAGACATACATAGGCTGAAGGTGAAAGGTTGGGAAAAATCATATCACTCATATGGACTTCGGAAACAAGCAGGCGTGTCCATACTCATATCAAATAAAATAGATTTCAAGCCAAAGTTAATCAAAAGAGATAAAGAGGGACACTACATACTGCTTAAGGGAACCATACACCAACAAGACATAACAATCATAAATATTTATGCCCCAAACAATGGTGCAGCTATGTTCGTCAAACAAACTCTTCTCAAGTTCAAGAGTCTAATAGACCACCACACCATAATCATGGGAGACTTCAACACACCTCTCTCGCCACTGGACAGATCTTCCAAACAAAAGTTGAATAAGGAAACTATAGAACTCAATAACACTATTAATAACCTAGACCTAATTGACATATATAGAGTATACCACCCAACATCAAGCAGTTACACTTTTTTCTCAGCAGCACATGGATCCTTCTCAAAAATAGATCATATATTATGTCACAGGGCAACTCTTAGACAATATAAAGGAGTAGAGATATTACCATGCATCTTATCTGATCATAATGGAATGAAACTGAAAATCAACGATAAAAGAAGGAAGGAAAAAGCATACATCAATTGGAGAATGAACAATAGGTTACTGAATGATCAATGGGTTATAGAAGACATCAAGGAGGAAATTAAAAAATTCTTAGAGATAAATGAAAACACAGACACAACATATCGGAATCTATGGGACACATTGAAAGCAGTTCTAAGAGGAAAATTCATTGCTTGGAGTTCATTCCTTAAAAAAAGAAAAAACCAACAAATAAATGATCTCATACTTCATCTCAAAATCCTTGAAAAAGAAGAGCAAAACAACAGCAAAAGAAGTAGAAGGCAAGAAATAATTAAAATCAGAGCTGAAATTAATGAAATCGAAACAAAAGAAACAATTGAAAAAATTGACAAAACTAAAAGTTGGTTCTTTGAAAAAATAAACAAAATCGACAGACCCTTAGCGATGCTAGTGAAGAGAAGAAGAGAGAGAACTCAAATTACTAGCATACGGGATGAAAAAGGCAATATCACAACAGACACTTCAGAAATACAGAAGATAATCAAAAACTATTTTGAATCCTTATACTCCAATAAATTAGAAGATAGTGAAGGCATAGATAAATTTCTTAAGTCATATGATCTGCCCAGATTGAGTCAGGAGGATATAGAAAACCTAAACAGACCAATATCAATTGAGGAGATAGAAGAAACCATCAAAAGACTACCAACTAAGAAAAGCCCAGGTCCCGATGGGTATACAGCAGAATTTTACAAAACCTTTAAAGAAGAACTAATACCAATACTTTTCAAGCTACTTCAGGAAATAGAAAAGGAGGGAGAACTTCCAAATTCATTCTATGAGGCCAACATCACCCTGATACCTAAACCAGACAAAGACACTTCAAAGAAAGAAAACTACAGACCAATATCTCTAATGAACCTAGATGCAAAAATCCTCAATAAAATTCTGGCGAATCGGATACAAAAACATATAAAAAAAATTGTACACCATGATCAAGTAGGATTCATCCCTGGGATGCAAGGCTGGTTCAATATACGGAAATCAATAAATGTTATTCACCACATCAATAGACTTAAAAATAAGAACCATATGATCATCTCGATAGATGCGGAAAAAGCATTTGACAAAGTACAGCATCCCTTTATGTTCAAAACTCTAGAAAAACTAGGGATAACAGGAACATACCTCAATATTGTAAAAGCAATCTATGCTAAGCCTCAGGCTAGCATTATTCTGAATGGAGAAAAACTGAAGGCATTCCCTCTAAAATCTGGAACAAGACAGGGATGCCCTCTCTCTCCACTTCTCTTCAACATAGTTCTCGAAACACTGGCCAGAGCAATTAGACAGACGAAAGAAATTAAAGGCATAAAAATAGGAAAAGAAGAAATTAAATTATCACTATTTGCAGATGATATGATTCTATATCTAGCAGACCCAAAAGGCTCTACAAAGAAACTATTAGAGCTAATAAATGAATTCAGCAAAGTGGCAGGATTTAAAATCAACACGCATAAATCAAAGGCATTCCTGTATATCAGCGACAAATCCTCTGAAATGGAAATGAGGGCAACCACTCCATTCAAAATATCTTCAAAAAAAATAAAATACTTGGGAATCAACCTAACAAAAGAGGTGAAAGACTTATACAATGAAAACTACAGAACCCTAAAGAGAGAAATAGAAGAAGATCTTAGAAGATGGAAAAATATACCCTGTTCATGGATAGGCAGAACTAACATCATCAAAATGGCGATATTACCAAAAGTTCTCTATAGGTTTAATGCAATGCCAATCAAAATCCCAATGGCATTTCTTGTAGAAATAGAGAAAGCAATCATGAAATTCATATGGAAAAATAAAAGACCCAGAATAGCAAAAACAATGCTAAGCAAGAAGTGTGAATCAGGCGGTATAGCGATACCAGACTTCAAACTATACTACAGAGCAATAGTAACAAAAACAGCATGGTACTGGTACCAAAACAGGCGTGTGGACCAATGGTACAGAATAGAGGACACAGAAACCAATCCACAAAACTACAACTATCTTATATTTGATAAAGGGGCTAAAAGCATGCAATGGAGGAAGGATAGCATCTTCAACAAATGGTGCTGGGAAAACTGGAAATCCATATGCAACAAAATGAAACTGAATCCCTTTCTCTCGCCATGCACAAAAGTGAATTCAAAATGGATCAAGGAACTTGATATCAAATCAGAGACGCGCCGTCTGATAGAAGAAAAAGTTGGCTACGATCTACAGTCAGTGGGGTCGGGCTCCAAATTCCTCAATAGGACACCCATAGCACAAAAGTTAATAACTAGAATCAACAAATGGGACTTACTCAAACTAAGAAGTTTTTTCTCAGCAAAAGAAACAATAAGAGAGGTAAATAGGGAGCCTACATCCTGGGAACAAATCTTTACTCCTCACACTTCAGATAGAGCCCTAATATCCAGAGTATACAAAGAACTCAAAAAATTAGACAATAAGAGAACAAACAACCCAATCAACAAATGGGCCAAGGACCTGAACAGACACTTCACAGAGGAGGACATACAGTCAATCAACAAGTACATGAAAAAATGCTCAACATCTCTAGCTGTCAGAGAAATGCAAATCAAAACCACCCTAAGATACCATCTCACTCCAGTAAGATTGGCAGCCATTAGGAAGTCAAACAACAACAAGTGCTGGCGAGGATGTGGGGAAAAGGGTACACTTGTACATTGCTGGTGGGACTGCAGATTGGTGCAGCCAATTTGGAAAGCAGTATGGAGAGTTCTTGGAAAGCTGGGAATGGAGCCACCATTTGACCCAGCTATTCCCCTTCTTGGTCTATTCCCTAAAGACCTAAAAAGAGCATGCTACAGGGACACTGCTACATCGATGTTCATAGCAGCACAGTCCACAATAGCAAGACTGTGGAACCAACCTAGATGCCCTTCAATAGACGAATGGATAAAAAAAATGTGGCATTTATACACAATGGAGTATTACTCTGCATTAAAAAATGACAAAATCATAGAATTTACAGGGAAATGGATGGCATTAGAGCAGATTATGCTAAGTGAAGCTAGCCAATCCCTAAAAAACAAATGCCAAATGTCTTCTTTGATATAAGGAAAGTAACTAAGAACAGAGTAGGGACGAAGAACAGGAGAAGAAGATTAACATTTAACAGGGATGAGAGGTGGGAGGGAAAGGGAGAGAGAAGGTAAATTGCACGGTAATGGAAGGAGACCCTCAGGGTTATACAGTGGAGGGGGTAGAGAGAGAGGAGGGGAGGGGAGGGGAGAGGTGGGGAGGGGGGAGGGGGGATGATGGGAAAGGCAGCGGAGCACAACAGACACTAGTATGGCAATTTGTAAATCATTGGATGTGTAACTGATGTGAATCTGCAATCTGTGTATGGGGTGAAGGTGGGAGTTCATAACCCACTAGAATCAAAGTGTGGAATATGATATGTCAAGAAATTTGTAATGTTTTGAACAACCCACAATAAAAAATTAAAAAAAAAAAAAAAAGATCTGAACAAGGAATATAGATCTGAACAATGACTTCATTCTCTATGTGAACAAGAGCCTGGAGCATCCTGGAGGACTTGGAAGTAAGGCCATCCTAAAACCAAGACTAGGAAAAAAAAGAAAAAAAAAAACCACAAGGATGGAGATGTCAAAGAACCACAGAAGCAAACCAGAAGAGCTCCCAGTAGCCAGGGCTGGAAGTTGGGCAACAAAACAGTAGCAGTACTAGGTTATAACACTATCCGTCCTCTCTTCGTCACTGTGAAAAAAATACCTCATAAAACAACTTAAAGGAGGAAAAGTGTATTCTAGCTCATGGTCTCAGAAGTCTCAGTCCATGGCCAGCTGGCTCCATGGCTTTGGGCCCGAGGTTAGGCAGTTACTATGATGCAACAGTGTGGTGGAAGAAAGCTGCTCAGCCAATGGCATCAGAGCTGGCGGGGAAGGGACCACAGACAAGCTATAATCCCCAACGGCGTGCCGACTGACTTCCTCTAAGTATGCCCATCCTGCCTGCAGTTTCCACCACTGCCCAGGAGTGCATTCAAATTTTTAATCCATTGTTATGGTTTAGATGTCAGTCATCCCCCATAAGATACGTGAGACAATGCAAGAATTTTCAGAGGTTAAATGATTAGATTAAGAGAGCTGTAACCTAATCTGTGGATCAGTCCACTGGTGATTAACTGTGGGCAGGTAGGTTGTGGCTGGAGGAAGTAGGTCACTGGGGGTGTGACTTTGCGGTTTATATTTTGTCCCTGGTTGATCAGAGGTTCTCTCCGTCTCCCTCCCCCCACTTCTTCCTGTTTCCTTGTCCTAAGCCACTTTCGTCCAGACACTTCTCTACCCTGGTGTTTTGCCACATCTCGGGCCCAAAGCTATGAAGTCAGCTGACCGTGGACTGAACCTCTCAAGCCAAGAGTCTCAAACTTTTTGTCATCTAAATTGTTCTCATCAGGTATTTTGGTCAGAGTGACTCAAAAAAACTGATGAAAACATCCATTGAATGGATTAATGCACTGACTAGAACCTAATGAGGCTAGAGCCCTCATGATCCAATTATTTCCTGAAAGCCCCACCTGTAAACATTGCTGCATTGGGAACTAAGCTTTGAACACATGAGCTTTGGGGCGGGGGGACGTTCTGGATCCAAAGCATAACAAAGCCAAGTATAAAATAAACAGCTATATATGACCATATTCATGTAAATAAGTGATCAAATAAATAAATAGATGGAGAATAGATAAGTCCATGAGGAATAGTTCCACATAACTGACGTTGCTGATGGAGGTTGTGATGGTTCAACTTTGGGTCCATTTACCGAGGCTGTGGTGCCCAGTTGTCTGTTAAGCTCTGGTCTAGATATTGCTATGAAGGTATGTCATGCATATGATTAACTTCTATAATCAGCTGACTGTAAGTGAAGGAGGTTTACCCGTGGTAATGTGGGTGGACCTCATCTAATCAATTAAAGGCCTAAAAAGCAAAACCTGAGGCTTCCTAGAGAAGAAGGGATCCTGCCTCAACAGCAGCACCAACTCTTCCCAGGGTCTCCAGCCTACTAGCCTTTCCTGCAGGTTTCTGACCGACAGTCCCCATAAACATTAAAATGAATCAGTAATTGTAATAGAGGAAATGGGGTGTGTGGCACATGGGTAGTCTGTGCTATGTCTGTGTTGATCTCTTTTAAAAAAAACTATTATAAAATAAATATCTTATTTTTTAAAAAAAAAAAAAGTATTTCCTAGGAACTCTAATGTGCTACTAATGCTGAGAACCACTTCTCATCCACAGAAGACTCAGTATCCCAAGTTAGAATTGTGGTGATTAGTCTGTGTGCTCCCCAACCAGAACATGGGAATTAAGGAGGGGGGATAAAAGATGCCAGGATTTTCTGCAGATCTCTGAAACAGAATCTCCAGGAGAATAAAGAGAAGGGCCAGATGAAGGATAAACCCAAAGCTTCCCTTATGATTCTGAACTACCGCCCTGGATAAAAGCGATTCATTTCAAGGGATTCCTAAATACTGAGGTTCAAAGGGTGGTTACAGGTGGTGATGCGCATTGGGTCCACCTGGGATTCAGGGTTGTATCTCGTAACTCCTCTGCAGCATGGGCCCCACAGGAAAAGATGTCAATTTGTCACCCAACTGAGAAGCAATGAAGACTCCATGCACCAAGGGCTGCCTGTCCGGCACCTGGCCGTGGCTGCCCTGCGGTCAGTGGCGGCTGCTCTCCTGTCCAGCAGCGCTCTGTTTTTTCCCCTAACAGTTCTACAGCGTCAGCGGGATGCCCACAAGGAGCTTGGCTGATGACATCTGTGCCGTCTGTGGACAGAGGATCATCGTGGAGCTCGATGAAGAGGGGCTCATTGAAAACACCTACCAGCTGTCGTGTAATCACGTGTATCCTTCCCTGGGAACCCGCGGCCTTCCTCCTTCCTCAGGCTTCTGTCTTCCCTCCCTTTCCTCCTCCTGTCCCCATCTCCTCTTCCATCTCCAAGTCCCAGACCTTTGTCCTCCAGCCCAGTCTTTGGAGACTTTCTGATAATCTTTGCTGAATAATGAGCTGCCAATTAAAATGAACTCCAGTAATGTCCCTTTTTCTTTTTGGTGGCAGTACAAGGGATTGAAGCCAGGGTGCTTACCACTGAGCTATATCCCTAGCCCTTTTATTTTTATTTGAAACAAGGTCTCACTAAGTTGGCCTTAAACTTGTAATACTGCCTCATCCTCCTGAGTCACTTGGATTACAGATGTGCACCACCGTGCCTAGCCAGTAATTTTCTTTTTAAAGAGGACTCTTAGTGCCACGTGGCCAGAAAGGCTGCAGCACCGGAGCAGGATGTTGCCTGTGGAAGCTGGTAGAAACCCCAAGTGAGCACATAACTAAGAAAGTCTAAGGAAAGAAGGAGATTAAGGGTGAGAGAAAGAGTAAAAGTAGGGGGCTGGAGGTGGAGTTTAGGCATAGAGCACGTGATCAGCATGCATGAGGCCCCAGGTTCCATCCCCAGAACCAAAACCAAAACAGAACAGTGAAGTGTCAAGTGGAGGGAAGAACTCAAGACTGTTCAGGAGGAGCTGATGTCTGAGTCTTTTTTTTTTTTTTCAACCAGGAATTGAACCCAGGGTTGCTTATCCACTGAGCCACATCCCCAGCCCTTTTCTATTTTTGTTTGTTTTGAGACAGGGTCTCACTCAGTTACCTAGGGCCTTGCTCAGTAGCTGGGGCTGGCTTTGAACTTGCAATCCTCCTGCCTCAGCCTCCTGAGCCACCGGGATTAGAGACATGTGCCATCACGCCCGGCCTGGTGTCCAAATCTTGGTGGGCCAAAAAATCTAAAGTGTGCTTTTGCCTAGAGAAAATCCTAGGAGCCCCCTTGTAGAAAAAGGAATCATAGTGGGTGGCCAAGGGAGAAAACCAAACCCTTTTATCAGCTTTTTTGGAAGAAGTGTTAAAAATAATAGTGCCACAAGCAGCAGAACACCTTAAATGACAAAAGGAAGGCCCAATATGTGACTTCTTGTTCTTTAATCATTTGGCTCCTCTGTCTGTGGGTTTTTCCTCCAACAATTCTCTATTGACTGAGGCATCTTGATGTGGGAGGTATCAGACAAGCCAGACCTGGAAGCTAGCATTATTGGGAACTCCAGGCACCCCTGATAAGGGCCTCAGTAGATTGAAAAATGCTGGCATCAAGAATCATGAACAAAGCATGGGCCGTCCAAGCATGTAACTATGGATATCCAAGTTGTGTTGGGGTTGGCCAACAGTCCATACTTTAATTTGTTCCTAAATAAAAAAAGCATAATTTATATTTATTTTATAATACAGTATCAATTTTATAACATTATCTCTGTATACCCAGCCAAATCAAAGCTCTGGCATTATGAAATGGTTATACCAGCTGTCGTGTACCGCTGACACCCGCCTAATTCAGTCAGTAATACCTAATGCCTTCGATGTGCAGGGCCCGTGATTCAGTTCTGTTTAACCTGGACAGTTTCCACTTATTCAATTCTGAGAATAGAATCAAAAACTGGTCCAAATGCATCTCAAATGTGTAATAGGAGCCTTTTCTCCAACATGTAAGCCTTAAAATTTTAAGGGAAGAAACACAAAAGATATCCCATATGGCATTCTATAGTGGTTTTTCAGTATGATACTTTTCCAAAAAAACTATCAGTCTAAGTCAAAATTTTCCAAGTCTGGCCTTAGTTTTAAATATGATTTACTTTTCAAATGTTGGAACACAGCCCCTTATTCCATTTGCAAGTGGAAATATTTTCTCTTTCCACCTTAAAAAGCCCTTAGAGATGGTGGTACGTGTATGTATATGTGATCTAAATGTAGTCACCTTTAAATTTGCTTGCAGGGAGTATTTTTAATGGCATATTTTAGCATGAGTCATATTAGTGAGGAGCGGGCCACCATGAGTCATATTAACAAGCAGGGATTATCTGAGTATTGCTCCAGGTCAGTTCTGTCAATGTGCAGGTTTTTCAGGATGAAGATTTTGAAGATGAAAGAAAGAACATGTTAAGAAGAAATGGACATTTCGGTACTGGCTCTATGACCCCTGAACTCCATACCCATCTGAAAGATGAAACCTTTACTCCATCCCTTTTAAACGGAGAGCTATAAGGATTTTGATTTAAAATCTTTGTTGTAATACAGCACTTTGTTAATCCAAGCATATTGGAAAAAAAAATGTCCCCAATTCCAAGAACATAAAGTAGTGGAAACTCTGAGTTGCATAGAGATCTAGTATTGAGGAATTGTGGACATGGCCTTCACAGGGTTACTCCTCCGTGGTCCTCCACTTGTTAAGGAGGGGCCATCTACATCATTGCTGTTAACATGGGAACATGGCAGGCTGGTCAGAAGACTATGTAATCTTGGCCCTGAAAGTCACACCGGGAACAGCGATTTTAGGAAGTAAATAAATCAATAAGATGATCTCACTATAGTTAATCATTTTGCCCAAATCTGCAATATTGGGGAACCTAGAAATGCTTTTTTCCAAAAATAATTGGTTTTGAATGATCCATTCATATATTCACTCAAACAGTATTTCTTGGGCACCTGCTTAAGGTGCTGGCGACACAGCTGAGTGAGTCATAGTCCCACAGGTAAGGTGTGGCCTAAGGGAGACATGTATGTACACAGAAAGTCATGATACATTGGAATAAGTCCCTGGTGGTGTGCAAAATCATGGGATTCACTCTCAGCTTTAGGGGCAAAGCGTCTGACTTTCTGAAAAGGGTGATGTACACAAATGAATTTGTAAATGGCTAGAGTTTGAGAAGTTCAGCTTTTTGAGCTTATATTCAATTAAAAATAATTGACTCCTTATCAGTAATAAGAAGAAAGTTGAGGAAAAAACTTAAGAAGTCAATAAAAAGGTCTGTAAGTTTAGAAATGGGGTGGTGTGGCTCAGTGGTAGAGCATATGCTTAGCATGTGTGAGGCCCTGGGTTCATCCCTGGCACCAAACAAGCAGGCAGGGGGGGGGGGGGGGTGTGATATATCTGTAAGTTTATGATCACAAATAATTTAAACTTGCCAAAGTGTCTAAGACGAGGCTGAGTGCATAGAAGTAATGCACAAAAAGGAGAATTGTGGTGAACGCACGAGAAACGGAAAAATAAAGAAGGTAGTGAAACAAAATAGGCTCATGTAAGACAAAAGCTTCCTCACATCCTTTATCAGACTCTTACCAGACCCAAGCGAGGGAAGAACAAGTCAGGCCAAGAAGCTAAGTAGATTCCTCAGGTCAGAAAGCTAATGCGGCTCCCAGGTCAAGCTCTCTGTCCTTGGTGTTACCATTGTCTTAGAGAAGCCCTGCCAACGGGATGTGCACAGTCCAGCCATGACCGACAGCCATGCTGGCCTCTAAAGGTGGATGATGTCCATGTCACCCTGAGCCAGACATTGCCACTGACTATCCAGAAGCTTCCCTAACAAGATGCTTCAGCTTTCACGAATTCTGCATCCGAGGTTGGTGTATTGTTGGTAAGAAGCAGACCTGCCCTTACTGCAAAGAGAAGGTTGATTTGAAGAGGATGATCAGTAACCCGTATCCTTTTAAAAAGTGTGATACCCTTACCTTAAATGTTTCTGGGGATGTGCTCTTCCATCTAAACATTTATTATCTTTGCACAGTTAACAGCAAAAGTTTCTGTTCTCTCTAGCAATCTATTTCACAACATTTAAAATCTCTTTTCTTGTCTGTGCCTATATTATTCTGGTTAGAAAGTGGAATGCCCCCAGTGTTCCACTCTTTGTGTTTCATATTTTCCACATCAAGGGATTTAGCAGAAATCAGATGAGACCATGTGAAAGATAAGTAGATTACATGGAAAAGTAATCCAGATAGGTGGATGAATAGATAGATGGATTGATATTTAAATGGTTAGACTGAATAGGTGGGTGCAGGGACTGATAGATAAATTGGAAAACTTAAAAGCCCCACGTGTGAATTAAAATATAGAGGAATATTTTTAGGGTGTACCAAATTTGATTATTATCAGAAATGAGTAGGCTTCTCCCCACCCTGGATTTTAGCTTTTTAGATTCTGCAGCATGCCTGATCTCTTAGGCTAGATCCTGGTGATGATGAGATTGAGAGGAAACAAGACTCACAGCCTTGACCAGCTCATGGCATGCCCCCCACCACTGTATACAGAAGGGCAGTGAGTGCTGGCATGGCCCTGCCACATACTCTCTTCCCACAAGACACACTTGCTAAGAAACACCTAAACCTTGCAGGTTAAGGAAGCAGCCTCCTTGCTCCGGCCTCCTCTCTCCCCAGCAGCCCTGAATGTGTGGTCTCCTGGGGGCTGCTGACAGCAGAGCACATGGCAAAGCAGGTGGAGACATCCACATAGGGCCTTAGAACAGCAGGCAGTGTCCGTGGGCCTTTGGGTCTCAGGCCATGCTGTGGCAACAGAGCCCAGCCTCAACAGCCACCTGATCCTTCACAGGCCTGGCCTCCAGCCTGCTCCCAACTCAAGGCTGGTGGCGCACAACTACCTCCTCCTTCTTTTCCATCCACTGTCCTGAATTTCCCTGCTAACAGGAGGAGATGGAGTCCAGTATAGCTTTTGATTCATAACTTGTAAAACTGTAAGACATAAACCTTTGTTATAAAATTAGTGATAATAGCTGGGCGGGTGACACACACCTGTCATCCCAGTGGCTTTGGAGGCTGAGGCAGGAGGATTATGAGTTCAAAGCCAGCCTCAGCAAAAGTGAGGTGCTAAGCAATTCAGTGAGACCCTGTCTCTAAATAAAATACAAAATAGGGCTGGGAATGTGGCTCCGTGGTCAAATGCCCCTGAGTCCAATCCCCAGTACCCAATTAATTAATTAATTAATTAAATCAATGATAATAGACTCACAAATGTAATCTTAGATGATAGTTTAAATACCAAAGGATGGTTCAGCAAATCATTTCTTTATATAGCCTGAAGAGAATGAAGTGCTAAATATCACGTGTACTCTTTTTTTTTTTTTGAGACTCAGTATAAGGAAAAGCTACTTGTGAAAGAGCTGCCCTTTGTTTGTAAAACTGCTATCAGAGTCACTATGCGTTAAGTTAAGGTCCCTTAGCAGAAGTTACCAGATTCCAGAAAAAGGAATGTCTTGCCCGTGAACCAGGGTTTTCCTTTTTAATATATAAGTTCCCTCTGATGTGCCGGCTGCAGGAAAGCTGTTTTTGCTCACTTTCCAATGTGGTCACTCCCTCTGCCTCCTTCATTTAGGATGTACCCTTGCCTTCTATCCTTGTTTTATAGTTTGGGATTTTGTTTTAAATAGTTTCAATTTGTTTTCAGAAAGTGAGTATGGTGTAAATAAAAATGATAAACATAATGCTAAAAACATCATGTGAAAAACCAGGTGCGGTGACACACACCTGTAATCCCAGTGGCTCTGGAGGCTGAGGCAGGAGGATCTCGAGTTCAAAGCCAGCCTCTCAGCAATGGTGAGATAGTAAGCAACTCAATAAATGTCTCTTAATAAAATACAAAATAGGGCTGGGATGTGGCTCAGTGGTTGAGTGCCCCTGAGTTCAATCCCTGTTACCAAAAAAAAAAAAAAAAAAAAATCATGTGAGGGCTTTCTTGCTTTCTCTTTTTCTTTCTCTCTCTCTCTCTCTCTCTCTCTCTCTCTCTCATTCATTTTCTCTCTCTCTCACTGTTTTGCCCAAGCTGGCCCCAAACTCCTAGACTCAAGCAATCCTCCTGCCTCAGCCGTCTTAGCAGCTGGGTGTGCACACAACACCATGCCAGCACAGGAAGGGCTTTTAATTGAACACATAGAATTAACAAGAAAGGAAACAACCATTTATTACATTGCTTACTATATTTTCAAATGATGTTTATGACTATTTCTGTTACTTGGCTGTATACAGAACAACCTCCTTAACACAGACTCAGCTGGGAACGCACCCATTTTTTGTATGGACAAATCCTGGATTGGCTTCGATATCTGGTGGCCTGGCAACCTGTGGTAATAGGAGTCGTTCAAGGCATTAACTATTCACTGGGGCTGGAATAGCACAGCACACTTACTCCAGCAGCAATGTATTGCATGGCTGAAATATTTTTAAATCTTTGGTTCTATATTTAATATTGATATTCTTTTTTCATTTTAGAGATGATCCCCAGAGTTCAGAAAACTAAATAAAATTTGGTATCACACTTAAAGCAATTTATCTTTGTGCAAAGAATTAAAGAGAAGCTAAATGGTGGAATAAACAAAAAAAGTATGCTCTCACATCTTTCCTATCCCAATTGTTTTCTAGAAACCCATGCATGCAGTACATTGGTCATACCCCACATGGACATTCCACCCCAAGTTTGGCTGAGAATGGTCTCACCTGAAAAGGGTTTCAAGGGTTTTCAAAGTACTTGTCACATAGAGCATGGAGTTATAATTCGTTATAATAATATCATCAGTTCAGTATCTTCAGAGAAAGTAGAACTTTTCGGTTATCTGCAGTTTAAGGATTTTGTCTTTCTACTCAGTGTGCTATCATCATGTGGAGGCACTACACCCACAAAGCACTTGGACAGAAGGTGGGACTCCTGAAGTCTGCTATATCGGGTGTCACACTTACTCAGTGGGCCACAGCTACTCTGGGGTCCTCGGGGCTGCCGAGTGCACTGCACCCACCCAAGCACGCACTGAAGGGAAAAGAGTCACTCTGCTTTAGTGTTACTCACTGTATGCACACTCACACACGCAAATGCACACATACACAAGGACAGCGTGTTAGCTGATGTGTTCCTGTGACACATAAAATATGCAACCCAAACAACTTGAAGTTCAAAAAGATTTATTTTAGCTCAGAATCTCAGTGTGTTCAGTCTGTGGTTGGCTGGCTCCTTGCATTGGGCCTGAGGTGAAGCAGGCCATGGTGGAAGGGCATGGACATGGTATTCTTCTTATGAAAACCAGGAAGCAGAAAGAGAGGAAGAGCCAGGGACAAGATATAGTCCTGATTTTCACACCCCCAAGTGACATACTTCCTCTAACCATGCCCCACCTTCTGACATTTTCCACCTCCTCCCACTAGTCTCTTCAAGTTATTAATCCACCAAATGGATTAATCCACTGATGAGGTTAGAGGCCTCATGGTCCAATCCCTTCCTGAAATCACCACTTCTGCACATTACTGCACTGGGGACCATGTCTTCAACCCCTGAGCTTTGGGGGGACATACCAAATCCAAAACATAACAGACATATGCCATCATCCTATTTCTGTACTCTGCTGTTATCTTTTTCATACCTGAAATCATATCATCCTTTTATTCCACGAAGGCAGGGAATTCTGTCTTGTTCCCTACTGTATCCCCAGCACTTACACAGTGCCCAGCATGTAACAGGCACTTAGTAAAAGTAAACGCTTTTCTGAAAGAATGGATCAATTTGACAGGAGAGAACAAAATTAACTGAATAGGGGAAAACAGAATTAACCTAAGAATCATATGCTGGAACCCCAAAATTGTTCAAATTACTGTTATTTTTTAAACAGTCAACACTGTATACAGAACACTAGATCCCTATTCTGCAGCACTTGAGGACACCTTCTGCATCACACCTGCATGAAGTAGGAAGGAATACATCAATTATTATTTTCCTTGTCTAAATATTGACAGTGACTTAGTGTTATTCAAAGTTCTGTCATCAGTGTGTTCACAGAATTACACTATTCTACCATTATGTATGAATATCTCCATAATAAAAAATTTAATCCCTCCCCCAAATTTCAAACAAGTGTCCAGTGCTATAGAACTGATTAAATGATGGCCTACTCATAGAGAGGGATAGTACTCAGTTGTTAAAAATGATGGTTTCCTCTCAAAAAACTAGAAATAAAACTTCCATCTGATATAGTAATCCCACAACTGGGCATATATCCAAAGGAAACAAAATCAGTGTGTTGAAGAGATATGTGCACTCCCACATTTACTACAGCATTCTTCACAATAGACAAGAGGTAGAATCAAACAACATGTCAATTGATGGATAAAGAAAATGTGGGGAATATATACGATGCATTAGTATTCAGCCACAAAAAAAATGAAATTCTGTCCTTTGCAGCAAAATGAACAGAACTGAAGAATATTATGTTCAGTGAAGTGAGTCAGGAAGACAAAGACAAATACTACATGTTCTCACTAATATTTGGAAGCTAAAAAGTTGATCTCCTGAAACTAGGGGAATAGCTTGATAGGTGCTTGCCTGGTGTGTGCAAGGCCCTGGGTTCAATTCCTAGCACTACCCACACATAAAATGTTGATCTCATAGAAGCAAAGAGAACAGTGGCTGGGAAGGGTGTGGAGGAGGGAGGGATGGAGAGAGGCTGGTGAGCAGGTAAGGAGGTGCAGTTGGAAGAGAGCAATGACTTCTGTTCTGTGGCACAGTAGGATAACCATGGTTAACCACAATTTGTTGCATATTTAAAAGTAGTTAATATGGGAGATTTTAAATGCCCCTAACAGAGAAATAATAAATATTTAGGTGATGGGTATGCCAATTATACGCTGATCTGATCATTGCACATGGTATACACATATTGAAATATCACGTTGGCCCTCATAAATGTACAATTATTAAATGTCAATTAAAATTAAAAACATTTTTTTAAAAAAAGTTCTGTCATCAAGAGAACTCACATGATGATTTCCACCTGTTGGTAATTTTCCTTCTTCAAACTGCCCAGTGCTTCATTATCATATGGGCATCACCATCCAGGTTACTAGATTTGATCACAATTCATTTCCCTACTCAGCACATATTTCAATAATTCAATGCTTCAATATTTATACTAGGCATATTCAAGGGATAAAGAGATAAACCAAGTTTTTTGAGCTTACAGTCCATTGACAAATAAAAGATCTTGCATCTGAAAAATTAGTTTTTGTTCCAAAAAAGAGTCCCATACACTGATCTCTGATGTATTTGCTGCTTGCCCTTTTTGGACAGCTGCATGAGGGTAGCTTCTGGAACCTTAAAATTCTGGGCAGCTAAAGCAATACTTCTCTTCATGGAGTTCAAAATGGTCCTTGCAGTTCAGAAATGTCAGATAACCACTAAACTAGTCAGCTTTCCACGACTGAAGCGAGTACCTGAGATCAGCAAGTTAAAAAGAGGAAAGGTTTATTTTAGCTCACAGTTTTGGAGGTTTCAGTCCCTGGTTACTTGGCCCCATTGCTTTGGGGTCTGTGGTGGGCAGTAAATCACGGCAGGAAGCCCATGCCCCAGAAAGGTGCCCACTTCATGGGAACCAGGAAGGAGAAAGAAAGAGGAAGAGGAGGAGTCAGAGTCCCAATATCCCCTTCAGGGACGTACCTTCAATAACCCACCTACATTCCACTAAGCCCCATCTCCTAAAAGTCCTACCACCTCCCAGTAGTGCCACTGGCTGGTGATCAAACTGTCAACACCTGACACTTCAGGGGACATTCAATGTGCAAAATGTAGCAATCAGTAAACAATAAAAAAAAGGAATATGCCATTTTCTTTATAAACTAAGTATTTACAGTCTAATCTCAATTTTGTGAAGTACTATGTACACCTGCATTGATAAAGATTGGAGAGCTATATACTAGTTACCAGTGGTTATATATACTAAGGTGATGGAATAAGAGCTGATTCCTATTTTTATATATTATCTTTTCTAAAAATTTTTCAGTGGTGTTCAACATTGTAATAAAAAATTATAAAGATTATTTTAAGGGTAATCTTAAGTCTATCAATAAACTTTGAGGCTATTTCTATTGGTATTCAAAAAAAATTTTTTTTCTTAAGGGAGGGCCTCACTAAGTTGCTTAGGGCTGAGGCTGGCATCAAATTTGCAATTCTCCTGCCTCAGCCTTCAGAGCTGCTGGGATTGCAGGCCACACGTGCCACCCCGCCTGGCTGCTGTTCAAATTCTTAAAGCTAAATATATAAATCAAGTCAATGTATCTCTGGTTCTCACAATAATCAACATGGTGCTTAGTATAGGCAGTGGGAAAGAAAAGCAGAAAATTCATTGCTGTTGGGGTTTCCTTCTGCTGAACCTACCCCCCACACACACACTTTTTTTTTTTTTTTGGTCCTGGGTATTGAACTTGGAGACATTCGACCACTGAGCCACATCCCCAGCCCTATTTTGTATTTTATTTAGAGACAGGGTCTCACTGAGCTGCTTAGTGCCTTGCCGTTGCTGAGGCTGGCTTTGAACTCACAACTATCCTGTCTCGACCTCCTGAGCCACTGGGATTACAGGCATATGCCACCACACCTGGCCTAAACCTACCCTTTTTTCCCCTTAGGCTGGTGTGTTTCCTCTTCCACACTCTCCTGGGACTTGGTATGAGAAGCACTGTGTGAGTTCTCCAAGATTAACACCTGATACATACTGAATGAACTTATTTCCTTTGGGTAATTTTGTGAACAGCAGGGTTCCTTTTATCCCTGCTAGTCCTGATGATAGAAAAAAAAATCCACTTAAACCTATAATTTTATAAAGAAATGTATCCCTTCCTGAAAAATCATAATAGCTCACATCTACGCCAGGCATTGCTGCCATATCACATCAGGCAAAACGATTCTCATTCTCGCAGGCTTGGAACCCTTGCCCTCCTCACACCCTCCAGAAGCAAGGGTACCAAAGAGCATGTGCTCTGTGGATTACACTCAGTGCTGCGTTCCAAACCTAGCAGGTGCAGGTGATTGTCCCTATTTTGAGGACAAGAAAACATTTTGAATCAGGCCAGGTGACTTGTCCAAGGTTATACATCTGCCAACCCAGATCTCGTCTCACTCCAGAACCCAATTAGCCACATAAGCCTAGTCTGGTTGAGATTTGAGCAGGGGTCGAAGGTGGTTCACTCCCTTTCAAACACAGTTCCCAGCAAAGAAGAAAGCTGCACAGAATCAGAAACGAGCTCTTAGCAAAGAGTGCTCATCCGAATTTAATGTGGTATTAAATCTTGATTATAGAAATTGATATATGCTAGCATGATCATCAAATTATTGTTGACTGAACTGTTTCTGAGTCATGATAAAGAACCTTTAGATATATAGTTATTTAAAAATCTGTTCAGCTCACATGGGTTGTTTAAAAAAGCTCTCTCTCTTTTTTCATATTAGAAACATGACTTTCAAATAAGCCGGGAGCAGTGGCACACATTTGTAATTCCAGTGGCTTGGAAGGCTGAGACAGAAAGATGACAAGTTCAAAGCCAGCCTCAGCAGGGAGACCCTAAGAAACTTATCAAGACCCTGTCTCTAAATAAAATATAAAGAAGACTGTGGATGTGGCTTGGTTGTTAATCACCCCACTTTTCCATCCATGGTAGGATACCAAAAAAAAAAAAAAAAAAGACTTTCAAAGAACAAAAAAGCAGCACATGGCATGTGAGGGAGGAAAATTTGCAGGTGGTCAAAGGCTGAGGAAGTTCAGGGTCCCATGTGGGAGACTTCCTTCAGCTTCCTCTAAACTAAGCATTTTATTGTCTCAATAGTTTTGCTTTCACGGTAAGACATAATTTATTGACTCCTGTATTAGACATTCTCTTTCAAGTAAATATGGCTGGAGAAATCTGTTAAATACCCAAGAATGTAAACCCCATTCACAATGAAACTGCACCCTCGGGATATTTTGTATGCTGAAAAATTGAACGGGGACACACAGCCCTTTTGTAGGAAGAGCATCAAGTCTAGTCTAGTGTCCTCAAACACTTCTTGCTGCTCTTGAGATCAACTATACAGAGAGATGAGAGGGGGTGGCACGGAGAATGCTCCCTGTGGCCACCCCTGAGTGGCTTCACAACAAGCCAGCCCACCTGAGACAACCATTTGACACCTTTAGTGCATCTGTGCCATTTGCTGATGAACTGAGCCAATTGCCATGGATCATTCGGATACCCAGTAATGGAACTGGGTCATGATGATATCATAGAATTTTTAAAGACTTTTTTTTTTCTAATCTGGTAACCGTTTTTATACAACAGCACTGTAGATAAAATTTGCAGTTTAAGTAGTTTTAGTGAACAAGTCCTCAAATAATAGAACATTCCCGTGAATGCAATTATGTCAGAATGAACTAAGTGACACCAACTGAAGACCACCACTCAGCCAGACTGTGATCCAGGAACCTAAGATTTTATTGCAGTTCTTAAGTTTATCCAAAAGCCTTCCTGCTGAGCTTCCTCCCGGGGCCACTCCAGGTAGGTCTTGGTGTTCATGATCTTCCGCAGCTTACAGAAGCGCTGGGGGATGGCCTTCTTCTCAATGGGCTCCAGCAGGACAAGAATGGCCGCGTCGTCGTTCTCATCAAAGAGGCGGAAGTGGGAGAAGTCCAGCTCATACTTGCACCACTCGCTCCTCACGAAGTTCTCCGAAAGCACGAACACGGTTTTGTGGCTCTTCTCGATGCAGTCGATGATGTTGTCGATGATCCACTTGCCAGGGACGAAGTCCCGCTTGTGCAGACACAGCTTGAAGGGCGGCTCCCAGTTCTCCAGCTCCTGCACCAGGAGGTTCTCCACCCAGTGGGAGTCCCGCTCGCTGTAGGAGACGAACGCGTCGTAGCAGATGTCCCTGCACGGCGCCTTCCGGGGCTTCCTTTTGGCCTGGAGCCAGGCCCACATCATCTTCAGGTACCACACACCGTGGAAGCGGTGGCACAGGCCCCCCGTGAGCAGGATCAACAGGAAGAGGGCACAGCACACGCCAGACACCAGCGCCACCCGGTGGCACTCGGAGGCGGAGAGCCGGACGTCGAGCACCCGCTGGCCGCGCACGTGGGAGGGAGAGTCACACAGGTAGCTGTCTGGCCAGTCCACCAGCACCTGGGCCAGAGCTGGCTGCTGCTGAGTGAAGGACAGGAATTCACAGGAGCAGATGAAGTTGTTGCCACCAGCCTCCAGAGTCTTCAGTCTGTGAAACGAATCAAGTTGCTCCTTAGAGAAAGTATTTATGGTATTCCTGCTGATATTCATGACTAGTAACATGGGTAAGGAAGAAGCATCTGGAAGAATCTTCAGCTTATTTCTAGAAATATAAAGTTCTTTGAGTTGAGGTAAAATTAAAGAAAATGAATTGAGATTATTATTGCTGACATCTAAAATTTCCAGGGTCCTGGGAATGCAGTTGGTTACACGGTGTATCCGTGTGCTGGACAAGTTCAAATATTTCATCTTTTGTGGCCACTGACAAGCTTCAGGCATAGAATGAAAACTGTTCTTACTGACATCAAGGTTGGTCAAGTTTTTCAGAGTCAGCAAAATCTCTCCAGTTTTTTCTAATGATGTCAAGTGATTTTGCCTTAAAATTAAGGTCTGCAGGGAGGGCCAGCCATCCTCACAGGCTGAATTTTTCAAGTATTCTTCAACCATCAGATTTTCACTGAGATCTAAGTGTTCTAATGATTTTAAATGTTGTGAAAATAAACAAGGAACCAGAAAAACCTTACTGTTCTCCACTGTGATTTTTTTAATTCTTTCAGTGATTGAATACACTGTGCTCAGATCATAAAATAAGTAGAACTTTGGGATATGCAACTTCCGTATAGTGAGTGTTTCCACTTTACCTGGAATTTTAATTTTCTCGAGCTCAGATACATGAAAATCACCAACTCCATTAAGAGTACAGTCATCAAACTCTACCTCCAACAACTCAGAAGCATAACTCAACAGTTTCACAAGGTCATTAAAACTTTGATCGGTCATGTCTACATTTCTAAATGTGAACTTTTTAATCACTGGATTCGTTTCACTGACGGATAGCCCTGAAAAGTGGAACATGTCCAAGTCTGTATCTCTCAGTTCAAAAGATTCCACTGAACTTAAAAGATCTACAAAAATCTTCACCAGTAACATAGGTTGCTTCATATGAAGGATCAGATGACTGATGTTCTGAATTGACTTCAAACTTTGGGGCTCATAACTCTGGAGACTAGATGCAATGATCTCAAGTTCTTCCAGAAAGGTGAGTCCAACAAAATCTATTCTCTGAATCCCAGTGAAGGTGTAACTATTTCCTACCCTCAGGATTCGCAAATTTGGGAGGTGAGAAAAAAGAGATGTTTCCCCAAGTGTTTTGTAAGGATTTCCCAGTAAGTTTAAAATTTTCAAGGAGGAAAGGGGCCTAAACCAGGAAGACGATAGATTGGATAACTGATTATCAGATAAATCCAAATGTTCCAGATGGCTTAGGGAAGAAAAGGCATCTTCCTGAATTGTGCTGATCCCATTGGACTTCAGCATCAGAGCCCGGAGGTTGACACACCTCTGCAGATCAGCTTGGCCGATATAGGTGATCTCATTGTTGGACAGGTCAAGCCCTCTCATGGCTGCTGTGAGCCCTGAGGGAATGGAGCTGAAAGATCTGGAGCGGCCATCACAGATGCCAGTGGGGTTGCAAGACAGAGGAGCCGGATCTGGAGACCCTTCCTTGGAGAGGAGGATCATGGCCCCCAAGGCCCACACTGTCCACAAAGCCCGTGGCATTGTCCAGGTTGCACCTACAAATAAAAGCGGTTCCAATGAGTGATTGTGTCTGACAACATAACTGATTCTTGAGAAATGCTTTATCAAGCATCTCACAGTCCCCCCCCACCTCTCTCTCTCTCACATACACACACAGAGGAAATAACAGGAAGGCAAATGGAACATATGAATGAGGATGAGAAATGAATTCCCTGATACATACAGCAGCACAAACAGGTATTTGGCCACTGCTCAGACTTAAAGTACTACTGTTACCGCTGTTGACCAGTGACGAGTTCTTGCTTCCCCAATGTTGAAGAATAACACCAAAGAAGCACGCCGAGGCAAGGTCAGAGTAGAAATTAGAAGTTTATTAAAGGACAGCAGAAAAGACTTCTCCCGGAGGAAGAAGGGGACCCAAGAGGTGGAATCCGTGGAAGGGATGTTGTCTCCCCTTTTTATAGTTCTTTCAGTGATGGAATGTAGGTGGGAAGGCCCGAGGGGTGGGACACAGGTGGGCCAAAGAAGTAATCTGGTCAGGAAGGACTTCTGAGTCAGCACCTTTTTGCTGGGGGCTGTTCATTAACATTTCTTTGAGGTGGACTTTGGCCTAGGGCCTTTTCGGGACTTCATTAACATTCCATGAGTTGTCCTGTGTTTTCCCAGAGTCATTCTCATCATGGTCTCCATTTTAGATTTCACTCAATATTAGACCCAATTTACCTAACTACACTGACTACCTAACTTTAAATCTGGCTTCACTACCATGTGGGAATGTGGAACAGGCCTCAATAAAAATGGGTTATAAGCAAATAAAGGAACGGGGGCATGATCAAGCAAGCAGTTTAAGAAGAGAGCTAGGGGGTTGGGGTTGTGGCCCAGTGGTGGAGCGCTTGCTTGGCACATGAGAGGCACTATGTTCAATCCTCAGCACCATGTAAAAATAAATAAATAAAATAAAGGTATTGTGTCCATCTACTGTGTGTGTGTATACATACACACACACACACACACACACATTTTTTTAAAAAGAAAGAAAGTAAGAAATGAGCTAGGCTCACCATAGCCACTTTCCATCACCTCTTCCTGAATTGGAAACCCTCTTAGCTTTAAGCATGCTTCTCCCCTTCCTTAATACCCGGCACATAAAGAACTCATAGAACCAAACTACTGCTCTCATGGACAACTGTTCACTGGATGGAGCTCTAGAAATAGCATGCTCTTTGACCAAAAGAAAAAGGTTTCATGGTCACCAACCCTGCCTGCACCTACTACTTTCAGGCAGGAGGGATGTTGGGAGTACCAGGCTGAGCAAAGTACCTTGCTGAGTTGAGCGACACTCAAACCATCAGAACCTTCTCTTCCTGCAGAGAGGTTCAGAAAGCAATGTTCAAGCCTGGGTGTGTTGTTCAGATGAATAGAGAGGAAATAAACCTGTTTGCACACAACTGCTGTTTTAGTTTCAGCCAGGAATCCAACAGTTTTCTCTCTGCCCACTTCCTGGGCCCTACATCCTCCCTAGCTACGTTCAGTGCCCCTAATCCTTGCATCTGGGTGCCTTTGTCCGTATTTGTTCATGAACTAACTCTACACATTTTGTAAAAAAATATTTAACCCCAAGTACAAAACATTTTATGGAAAGAACTTCCCACATTCACAGAATCTAAGCTGTCATAAGGATCCAGGTTATACAGTTTATAGTCATAGAGAATTTAATTGCTGTTGGAGACAGAATTTTTATGCTCACACTAATACCATTGCTTTGAATCCCCTCGTCTGTTTAGATAAATGGGTCATACCATGCATATTTATTCTGGATTTTCATTTTATTATCAGTTTTATTGAGGTATAATTAGTATTAAAAACTGTAAATAATTAATGTGCACAATTTGGTGAGCTTAGACACAAGTACACATTCATGGTACCCTCACCACAATTCATGTGATAAACATATCTATCACTTCCAAAGATAAACATATCTATCACTTCCAAACATTTCTTCACTTTTTTTTTTTTTCTTGCAGTACTAAGACTGAACCCAGGGGCACTCTACCACAGAGCTACATCCCCAGCCCTTTTTTAATTTTTACTCTGAGACAGACTCTCTGACAAGTTGCTGAGTTACCTATTGAGACATGATTCAATGTCTTTGTTCTGTTAATAAACTGTAGTGATTGCACTGGTGAATTTTAAAGCGTTAAGATAATACGACTTTAAAAAATAAACCCAAGTTAGACAAGATGTATTATCCTTTTCATATATTGCTGGATTTTACTTAGTAATATTTTGTTTAGAACTTTTATAGCTATATTCAGAAACAAATTTGCCCTGTCAATTTCCTTTCTCCTGACATTCTCACCTGGTAGAATTCACCAGTGTCGCCAGGCGGGAAGTTTTGTTGTTTGTATGTTTTGTTTTGTGACCCAGGATAAATTTACTTAACAACTACAGAACTATTCAGATTTTCTTCCTCTTATTTTCGGTAAGTTGTATTTTTCAAAGACTTTCTATTCTTTCATAAATTTTCAATTTTATTATTTATAATATTTTTATTATTTTAATGTCTAAAGGATTTAAGGTGTTTTAAAAAATGAAACAAATTAGGATGTATCTTAAGCAAAGAATGGTTCATGCCATGCTTGGAACCGGGGTTCAGGGGAAGTTTAGTGCGAGCAGTGAGGTTTTATAGGCTGAATACAGAAGCAAAGTAGGGGAACCATCTGATTGGACTGGCTACAGCCAGGCCACTTCCTGGACACGATGTGATGAGGTATTCGTCTTCTACGGGCCTGTCTAATCATTCAGCTACCTGTGACTGGCTGAAGGCTGGCTGTTTGAGAGTGGCTAAAATAGCTATTTGTCACCAAAAAATGACTTCTAGCTGGGGATAGTGGAGTTCACATGTAATCCCAGTGTCTTGGGAGGCTGAGGCAGGAGGATAGGGAGTTTAAAGCCAGCCTCAGCAATATAGTGAGGACCTAAGCAACTCAGCAAGACCCTGTCACTAAATAAAATATAGAAAAGGACTGGGGATTTGGCTCAGTGGTAAAGCACCCCTGGGTTCAATTCCTGGTACCACAAAAATAAAAATAAAAAATAAACTACTGAGTTAGGTTTGGGTCTGTATATGTACTAAGTTAATTTGCAGTTTGTTATGCAGGAACACAGAGTACAGAGACAGTCTCCAGCTAATGGCCTCCAGCTTATTTTATTTAATGAAATGAAGTCCTCTGTTTTATTCTTTCACGAATTTTATTTGTGCCTGCCTTTTTTTTTCTTGATTGTCTTCCATTTTTTATTAACATTTTCAGTTCTGAGTTCACAGATTGTCTACTTTCTATTTCATTATTTTCCACTGTTCTGTTACCACTTCCTCCCTTCTACTTTCTCTGGATTTATTTAACTATTCTTTCTCTAATTTCTTGTTTGGTCATTAACTGTCGGCCATTATTCAATTTCAGTACATGCACTTAAGGTTAGAAATTATCATTGAAGCAACAGTTTTGCTGCATTTGACATGTTTCTTTATGTAGTTTATTCAAAACTCATTTTAAAACATTTTCTAATTTCTATTCTGATTCTTTTATATCCCATGGTTTATATAGAAATGTGGGTACTAATTTCCCAACATATGGGCTTTTTTTTCTTTTTTGGGGGGGAGGGGCAGTCTTTGTTGTTGTTCTCTACTTTAGTTGCATTATGGCAAGGAAAAAAACATACTCAGAATGATTTAAATCCTTTAAAATGTGTTGCACTTTGTTCCGTAGTCCAGGATTTGTGTATGTTCTGTGATTTTGGCAGCTGTTGGAACAATATCTATACTGGTCCATCGAATCAACTACATTAACCATGCTGTTCATATCTTCTCTTCTTTACTGATACATGATAATCATATGTACTTATGGGGAACAGTGTACACTGATGATCAAACATATTCCACACATGTATACTAACAATCAAATCAGGATATTTGGTATATTAACTGCCTCCAACATTGATCATCCCTTGTGATGAAACTATTCAAAATCCTCTCTTCTAGTTATTTTAAAATATACAGTATAACATTGTTAACTACAGTCCCCCTATGAACAGCAGAGCGTATTCCCCTATCTTATTTTATCCTCATTGACCATCTCCCCACCCTTCCCAGCTGCCCACCCTCCTCAGTCTCCGCAAACCCCTATTTCACTGGGTATTTCTATGAGATCATCTTTTTTAGATTCCACAATTACAACATTTAGTATCTGCCTTTCTGTGCCTGGCTTATTTCTCTTATGTCATCCATGTTCTTCCTTTTTATGGCCAAATAGTATGTATGTATATGTATGTGTGTGTGTATATACACCATTTTCTTTATATATTCATCTACTCCATCATTTATTTTCCTTTATTGCAATTCTGGGGATTGAACCCAGAGGCTCACCACCACTAAGCCATACCCCCAGCCCTCTTTATTTTATTTCAATACAGAGTCTCACTAAGTTGCCAAGGCTGGCCTTGAACTTGTGATCCTCCTGCCTCACACTCCTGAGTCTCTGGGATTGAGAGCCTGGCTTTTTGTTGTCTTTTTGGTAACTGCTATTCTAACTGGGGTGAAGTGATCTCTCACTGGTGGGTTTGAGTTGCATTACCCTGATAATTAATGATGTTCAGCAATTTTTCATGTATCTGTTGGTCAGTTGTATGTTATCTTTAGAGAATTCAATTCATGCCTTTTGCCCATATTTTAATAATTTGTTTTTGTTGTTGCTTTAAATCCTTATGTATTCTGGATATTAACCCCTTGTCATATGCACAGTTCGCAAATATTTTCTCCCATTCTGTAGGCTGACTCTTCACTCTGTTGTTTCCTTCTTTGTACAGAATCTTGGTTTTTTATTTATTTTTCATTGTAACAGAGTCATTTACATATTTGTGGGGTACAGCTGATCATTTGATACATGTGTGCAACATGTAATGATCAAATGAGGGTAATTAGCATCTCCATCTCCTTAAACATTAGTTATTTCTTTGTGTTTGGAGTCTACAAACTCCTTTTTTCTAGTTTTTTTATAAACTACATAATAAGAGTCAGGCATGGTGGTGCATGCTTATAATCCCAGTGACTCAGGAGGCTGAGGCAGAAGAATCATGAGTTAAAGGTCAGTTTCAGCAATTTAGTGAGGCCCTAAGCAACTTTGTGAGACCCTGCGTCAAAATAAAAACCATAGCCGGACGTGGTGGTGCACATTTGTAATCCCAGTGGCTTAGGAGACTGAGGCAGGAGGATAATGCGTTCAAAGCCAGCCTCAGCAAAAGCAAGGTGCTACGCAACTCAGTGAGACTGTCTCTCTAAATAAAATACAAAGTAGGGCTGGGAATGTGGCTCAGTGATTGAGTGTCCCTGAGTTTAATTCCTGGTACCCCCCCCAAATAAATAAATAAAAATAAAAAGCATAAAAAGGGACTGGGGATGTGGCTCAGTGGTAAAATACCCCTAGGTTCAATCCCCAGTACCAAAAAATAATAATAAGCTGTAAACTGTAGTCTCCTTACTGTGCTGTAGAGCAATAGAACCTATTCCCCTACTAACTGGCCTTGGGCTCCTGTTATCCAGCTGCCCTCTGTGCCCACTCCCCCTAACCTTTCCTAGCCTCCAGTTATCATTATTGTACTCTTTTTTTTTCCCCCCTAGGAGATCAGGTTTTTAGTTTTCAGTTTGATGTAATCCTTACTTTGCTTTTACTGTCTTGATTCTTTATTTTTTTTATTTTTTTTTTTTTTTAGTTTTCGGTGGACACAACATCTTTATTTTATTTGTATGTGGTGCTGAGGATGGAACCCAACGGCCCACGCATGCCAGGCCAGCGCGCTACCGCTTGAGCCACATACCCAGCCCTGTCTTAATTCTTAACCAAAAAAATTCTTGCTCATATCAATATCCAGGAATACTTCTCTAATGTTTTATAATAGTTTTCTATTTTTTGGTTTTATATTTAAGTCTTCAAAACATTTTGAGTTTATTTTTCTATGTAGGGGGATGGGTTAACTTTCATTCTTCCATCTGGATATCCATTTTCCTAGTACTGTTCATGGAAGAGAGAGTTTTTGCCTGAGTGATTGTTTTTGGTGCTTTTGTCAAAAATTAGTTGGGGGCTGGAGTTGTAGCTCAGTGGTGAAGCACTTGCCTAGTGTGTGTGAGGCAGAGGATATTTGGGGCTCACAGTTTCAGAGGCTCAGTCCATAGTGAGCAGACTCCATTGCTGTGAGCCTAAGGTGAAGCAGAACATCACTGCAAAAGGCACAGGAAAGCTGTTCAGTTCATGGCATCCAGGAAGGAGAGGAGAGAAAAGTGCAAGGAGTCAGAGACAAAATATAATCCCCAAAGGTATGATCTCAGTGACCTACTTTCTCTAGCCACATCCCATCAGCCTACAGTTACCACCTACTTGGCCCATTCAAATTATTTATCCATCAAATAGATTAATCCATTAATGAGGTAACAACTCTCATAACCTCATAATTTCACCTCCAAGTATTCCTGCATGAACACATGAGTTTTTTGGGGGGATACCTCATATCCAAACCATAACATTCCACTCTTGGCCCCAAAATGTTGCAATGCAAAATGCATTTATTCTACCTCTAAGAGTCCCCATAGTCTTATAGTTCCAGCATTGTTCAAAAGTCCAAGTCCAAAGTCTCATCTTAGACTCACAGGCAAACTATGAACCTCTGTAAAGATCAAAAGCAAGTTACACATACCCAGCACATAGTGGCACAAAGTAAACATTTCCACTCCACAATGGAAGAACAGAAGCACAGAAAGAAGGGAGGGGACCAAAACAAAATCAAAACCCATCTGGTCAAATAAGTCCTATAGCTCCAGGTCTGGCATCTGGGGTATGTGGTGGCAAGATGGGTGTTCTAAAGGGCTTGGGAAGCCCTGCCCCTAAATGCTGGCTGCATCCCACATAGCATGTCTTGGCCTGGCTCTGCTAGGCCAACCTATTGGCAGATGGTCCACATTACTGGCATCTTTTAATTGCAGGGGTCTCCATTCCAGGTTCAGCTTGACCTTTCACATCTTCTTACATCATCTTCTCAGGGGCTGCCTAGAGGGATTCCAACCCTGCCACACTTTGCCTAGCATGCCAGGCCTTCATTTGAAATCTTGGTAAAAAGCCTCCATGACCCCTTAACACTAGCATCCTGCATTCTTACAGAACCAGCACCATGTGGATGATGCCAAGGTCGGCCTCCAGCTTGAGCAGTAACCAGGCCCCCTTGCACCATGGTTGCAGTGGCCTCTTAATGTCTGAGCAGCTGACCCATGCAAAACAAATTCCTTGAGAAACAATTTTCTACACATCAGTGTGCCTCCATGTTTTCTTTTTAAACAAGTTTTCACTTTTACACCCTTGAATCTGCCATGGTATGGTCTTGCTGATTCCTGATTCCCTCAATACATCTATCCCATTGTCTCTAGGCAAAGTATTTATCTTTAGTGGTGGTAATCTCTTCATCAACCACACTTTCCTTGGCCTGTTTTACATGTCTTTTTCTGGCCAAACTGCAGATCTTAAAATTTTTTATTCTCTTGTTTTTTGCTTCAAATTATCACAATAAACCTGGCTAAAAATGATAGCAATACCCATGTCACTGCCTGAGTGCTGTTTTGCATTAAAAATTTCCTGTGCCACATTAATTAATCCATCACCTTTAAATTTGGCATCACACAAAGTCTCAGACATGGGGGAAATGTAGACAAGTTATTTGCCAGAAAATAACATTAAAAGCTTCTAGTCCAATTCCCAACTGAGTCCTCATTGCCCTCTGAAACTTCATGTGCACAGTCTTTACTGTCTGTATTCCTATGGGCAGTCGGATCTTTTGGCTCCCACCAGAATCCTGCATTAAGCTCTGCTCACAACATACTAAGGCTTCTCTAGCTTGTGTCTCCAAAATTTTGCAAACTCCTCCCACAAACCAGTTCCAAAGGCTTCTGAACCACATGATCAAATTACTCTCAGCAAGGAACTCATTTCTGAGTGCCAATTCCTGTATTAGCCAGCTTTTCATTGCTAAGAACCTAGAGGATGAAAAATTTATTTTGAGATCACAGCTTGAGAGGTTCAGCCGGTGGTAGGCAACCCCATTGCTCTGAACCTAAGGTGAGGCAGAAGAGCATGGCAGAGGGAACCTGCTCAATTCATGAGCCAGGAAGGAGAGAGAAAGAAAGAGAGAAGAGTATACAAGAAGCCAGGGACAAAATATAACACCCAAAGGCCACCCCAGCAACCTACTTCCTCTAGCCATAACTTACCTGCCTACAGTTACCAAATTACTAGTCCATCAAGTGGCTGAATCCACTGATGAGGTAACAGTTCTCATAATCTAATCATTTCACCTCTGAACATTCTTTCATTAACACATGAGGTTTTTGGGGAACACCTAATATCTAAAACACAGCACTATGTTTCACGGGGACTTACTCTATCTATTTTTAATAGGATTGCTTTCTAGATTTCTTTTTCAGATAGTTCACTATTGGCAAAAACAAATGTTAATAATTTTTCCTGTTGATTTTATATCCTGTAACTTTTCTGAATTTATTATTTCTAACAGGTTTTGTAAGTGTAATTTTTAGGATTTTTCTATATATAAGATTATGTTGTTTGCAAACAGGGAAAGTTTTACTACCTCCTTTGTAATTTGGGTTATCTTTATTTCTTTCTCTTGACTGACTGTTCTGGTTAGGACTTCTAGTACTATGTTGAATAAAAATGATGAAAGTGGACATTCTTATCTTCTTCCAGATATTAGAGGAAAGGCTTTCGATCATTCCCCATTTAGGATGATGTTACCTGTGAGTTTGTCATAAATGACTATTATTGTGTTGAGGTGCATTCCTTCTACTCCTAATTTATTGAGTTTTTATCATAAAAGGAATTTTATCAGATGCTTTTTCTGCATCTGTTGAAATGACCATATGGTTTTTGAATTCTTTCTGTTAACACAATGTATTGCATTTATTGATTTGCCTATGTTGAGCCATTCTCAAGTCCTGGGATTCATCCAAACCACTTGATCATTAAAAAGGATACTCTTTTTTCATGTACTAAATTTAGCTTGCTAGTATTTTGATGAGAATTTTTGCATCCACATTCATCAGGAATGGTGGTTTTCTTGTTTTGTCAGGTCCTTGTCTGGTTTTGGTATCAGGCTGATGATAGAATGAGTTTGGAAGCATTACATGCTCTTCAATTTTTTGGAGTAGTTTGGAAAGAATTGGCATTACTTCTTAAGTGTCTGGTAGAATTCAGCAGTGAAGCCATCAGCTCTTAGGTCTTTCTTTGATGGGAGGCTTTATTACTGATTCAATCTTATTACTCGATATTGGTCTATTTGGATTTCTATTTCTTCGTTAGTCAATCAAGATAGGATGTATGTGTCCATAAATCTATCCATTTATTATAGCTTTTCCAATTAGTTGGCATACAGTTTGCACATTTTCTTTATCCTTTCTGACCTTTTCTCTGCTTTTTATATCAGTAGAGATATAACTTCCCACCATGCCTAGATTTGTCTGGTTCCTTATAGTTCTGTCACTTTGGCTCCATTTTTTTTTTAAATGTCATGTTGTAAGTGCTTATCAACTCAGAATTTGTATCTCTTCTCAGTGAAACTTTTATCCCAGTGAAATATTCTTTCTTTGGCTTAATGTCTATTTTATCTGAAATTAATATAGCTGCACATTTTTCTTTGGATAATTAGTGGCATGCTTTCACTTTAAACCTTTTAGTATCTTTCTAAAACATGTCTTTTATGAACACGCATGACTGTTGGCTTGTAGTTTTTAATTCTGTTCTCACAATTAGTCTGAGGATTACAACATATAGTCCTTTTATTCAATAGAATTAATTAATTAATTAATTAATGGTTTGTTGGGATATAAGTCATTACACTATGCTTTTTAGTCCCACCTTTTTCATGTTATCTTGTCTCTATCTTTTTTTTCCTTCTCTTAAATTTGGAGGTGATTTTTATCATTAGATTTTTTTTCTTCCTGTTAGTTTATAAATGAAATAATAAGAGAAAATTAACTGATAGCTTAGAAACTTCCAAAACATGCTGTAAACTTCTGGCAACTTCTGTAAGATGGGGATGTTGTAAAAAGTTTAAGATTCATCTGTTCTTTACTTGGAACAGGAAGAAACTTAAAATATTGATGAATGTCATTTTCCATTAAGTCAAGATCTTTGTGCTTCCTTTTTTTTAAAAAAAAAAAAATGGTCTCTTTCAAGCCAGGTCACCCTACCTACCAATGAAGGAAAAGAGGGGTGCGGGAATCCGCAGCAGATTGAGTTGTTAACACCCAGAACACTTTCTCTTTTCTTAAACAATAAAATCAACAAAACACCTTTCTGGTTTGCAAGTTCTAACACTTTCAAACACTTGTTTTCATGTTCAGAAGTTGAAGAAGTTGTAAGAGGAACTTCATAGTGTTCTTATTTAAAGAACAACTGTTTAAATGCTCTAAGGTGGTTTTTCAAGAGAGACCCAACTCAAGATACTCTAAGAATCAAAGAATGCAGAGCGGGCATGAAGCACTCCACAGTGCAGAGGCCAGACTCCCTGTTAGGAGGTCTTATAGTTTACATATAAAGTGTCCCCCCAAAAGCTCATATGTGAGGCAATGCAAGAAAGTTTAGAAGTGAAATGATTGGGTTATGAGATCCTTAACCTAATCAGTGCATTGACTTGAATGGATTGACTATAGGCAGATACCTTCTGGCTGAAGGAGGTAGGTCACTGGGGTCGTACCTTGGGGGCTTATGTTTTGTCCCCGATGAGCAGATGCTCTCTCTGCTTCCTGATTGCCATGTCCTGAGCTGTTTTCCTCCTCCACACCCTTCTGCGGGTGATGTTCTGCCACGCTTCTGACGCACAGCAAGGACATCGGCCGGCTAAGAGCCGGCCAATAAACTTTTCCTCCTCTACACTGTTCTTGTCCGTTCTTTTGGTCACAGCGACGAAAACGCTGACTAAAACAGTAAGGGAGGGTCCTGGACCACCCCCTGGAACGAACCTTGGCACCTTGCCCACTTCAGTGCCCTAGTGACTGAAATCCCATCTAAAGTAATCACGATCGCAGACACAAATCCCGGAGAACGCTAGCGGTCACTCGCAATGGCTAGGTGACAGCATTCACGTGCCCCTGGTTACTTTCCCTCTGAGCCACTCCGTCAGCTGCGACGGCAAAACGTAACTTGGATAACTGGCAGAGCCAGGACCACCGTCCACGCTGGCTCCGAGGCTACCCGTGACCACTCCCGGAGGACAGCGTCCTCAGACTCCTCAGTGGCTAGGGATATCTCTGCCTCGCCCGCTTCCCTTTCTGGGTGCCCCTGCTTCTCCCGGGTACCGCCCGCAGCTCGGCCTCCGTTGATGTCGCTGCTGTCCCTATTCAAGCACGAGGCTGCACAGAGACCCAAGCTGCGGGAAGCACAAGCGTCCAGAATCCGCTGCCTCCCCGCCGCAATCTGAGCCTCCCGGCTGGGGGCACAGGTGCGCCGAGTGGGAACCCGGGGTCCCCTCCGCCCCTGCCCGCCGGCCCGGGGAGGAGCGCAGAGAGACCAGACCACGCGGCGGAGCGCGCCGGCGGGAACCGGCTGACCTACCTGGGGTGCCCGCTGAGGGCGGTCGAGCCGCTGCGCCCTCTCGGCCCTGGACTGGGAAGTGACTGAAGGGGAGGTCGGTGCAGCCCGTTGCCCGGCCTTCCCGGACGCAGGAACGCCCACTGTATGTGCGCGCTTCCACGCAGTGGCTTGTGCCAGACCTCGGTCCGCACACCTGGTGGCAGAGACAAACCCCCCACCCCCGCCTGCGCGGCCACCTTTCGCACAAGCTCTATCTGGTGGCTGTAGCCCCGAGGCGGGCCTAGATCGGAGCCCGTGGATCCTGCCTTGTGCCTGCCTTGTGCCAAGCGGGGATCAGAGGAGGGCGCTGGGGACTTGGTAAGGGTTGCAGAGCAGGAAAAAGGGAACCCAGATGCTAGAGGGCCCCGCCTGGGATTTCGCCGAGTACAGAAGCTGATTCCGTCATCAAAGAGAAAGCTGAGTGCCCAACCAGTATTTTATTGAAGGGTTGGGTAACCAAAACCTCAATTCACCCCGAAACGCACTCCTTCAACTCCATTTCTGACTCTTCTCCATTTTTGGAAACCGGAATACAAACTCTGAAGGTGCTTCTCCCCACCCCCACCCCAACCCCGTTCAATTCTTTATTGACCTACCAGTATATCTCCAAGGGTTCACTTTATTGATCTACCAGTGTATTTCCAAGGGTTCACGCTGAAATCTGTGCCCTGCTGCATTAAAATAGTTTACCAACCAACATCAAACCAGCACAGCAACATTTTGCCTGTTGGACTGGAAAAGGACAGCCCCATATTCCCCCCACCCCAATCTGTGACGTTCAAAAATCAGGGAAACAATTAATAGGCATGAATATTAAATTGATAGGACTTCAGTGCCCTGTGAAGTCTGATTTGCCATATAGCTTACTGATTGTAGATATTTATCTCCATCCCTGGCGATTCAGGCCCACCAGCTACCTGAAAGACTTCTTTCTTAAGTCATTATCTCCACCTCTCTTTCATGTGATTTCTTAGGTATTTGTGAAAATGTCTTTCCAATTACTTTTCCCTGAAGCTAGAGACCTGTGTTCTTTATGTATGTTTCCTAAACTGCTTAGACTGATTTTGATAGTATTGCTTTAAACCTGAAGCCAAACAGAATATTCTGGCAAAATCAGAGAGAAATCAATTATTCACCCACAAATTATTAGCAGTGTTATATACAGGGAAGTCAATCCTACACACTCATCAAAGCTGTTAGCACTAACAGGAAGCCCCACATTGAACATTTTCAAAGTTTTATTTTTACATCTATTTGTTCATTTGCGGTTCACAATAACACATGAAATGAAAATAACACATGAAATTCCAGATTTTATTATCCCTTCTGTTCAAGTGATTAAAGAGTTGCCTAGAGTCAAGGGACCCACAGCTAACAACAGGTGGCACATCCCTGGTTAGACTCCAATTCTCCTTACTCCTTTCTGGTCTGCCTTCTTTTCAGTTTGATATAAGACCTCCTACAACTGAAAATACCTTTAAAAAAAAAAAGGTTAGAAAATGAACACAGGCCAGATGTGGTGGCTCATTCCTGTAATCCCAGCGGCTCAGGAGGCAGGGGCAAGAGGATGGTAAGTTCAAAGCCAGCCTCAGCAATTTAGTAAGAGCCTAAGCAACTTAGTGAAACTCTGTCTCAAAATTTTAAAATATAAAAAGACTGGGGTTGTGGCTCGTTAGTTAAGTACCCCCTGAGTTCAATCCCTGGTGAAAGAAAGAGAGAAAGGGAGGAGGAGGAGGGGGAGGAGGAGGGGGAGGGGGAGGGGAGGGGAGGGGGGGGGGGGGGGGAGGAGGAGGAGGAAAAAAAGGAACACATGTGAAAGAGTAGTTCTTGTAGTACACAGGCATGCATTGCTTAACAGCGAGGACACATTCTGAGACATGCATCCTCAGGTGACTCTCTCATTGTGTGAACAATGTAGAGTATCTTATGTTACTGTCTAGGGGTGCTGGGTTCATTGTCTTCATTCAGTAAAGAATTGAAGAACAGAACACAGATAATTGCAAAAGTGACAGTCAGACTTCTCCAAAGAGAAAGGGCTCCCAGAGCTGGGAATCTGGTGGGGAGTTTTAACTTGTTCTTTTCATTGTCTCTAGAATTTCCTCCTTTCCTTACCTCCTTCCCTGTCCACATTGTCCTTTCTATTGGTGCCCCCTTCTGTCCATGTGTCTGTTTTAGTTTTTCTATTGGATCCCCCACTTAGGAGTGCTACAAGCACTACAGGTGTCTGTCTGATTGGGTCCCCCGCTTGTGTCCATGAGTCCTTTCATCAAGCAGGAAATTGACCTCATTAGAAGACTTTCTCCATGCTCCTTTGTTCTGACCCTGCCCCTGACCTCCTCACTCACCATCGTGTCCTGACTTCGAAGGCCCTTCTACAATTCCGTCACTTACACAAGAATATACCATGTGGGGCTGGGGTTGTGGCTCAGTGGTGGAGTGCTCACCTAGCACGTGCGAGGCCCTGGATTCGATCCTCAGCATCAGATAAAAATAAATAAGTAAAATGAAGATATTGTGTCCAACTACAACTAAAAAATAAATATTTTTTTTTAAAAAAGAATATACCATGTGGCTACTACATACCTAGGCTGGACAGTGGTATATGTGGTGCATCATTGACTAAAACATCACCATCATGCAGAGAGTACTCTATAAAGGAAAACCCTACTTTTAATCAAACTGCTTTAATATCTATAAGCTACCTGAAGTAAAAATAGAAAAATTCTAAGTCCACATAGAATCAAGCTATGAAAAATCAGAATATTTCATTTTATAATTTTTTCCCTTTTAAAAGTTAGAATTTTTTTCTCCAACTCAAACTCTTCCAGCTGATCTTTATTTGAAGGTCCCTCCAAGAAGATCATGGTGTTCGTTATCTTCCACAGCCTATAGAAACTTCGCGGAATGATGCTATAGAATGAAGGTTTGTGACCTCCCACACTTCAAAAATGGTTCATGGGTAAAAATGGTAGTGGTGGGATTGGAGGTAGGGTCCTTGGTATCCAAATAGGCCATCAAGACGCCTAAATGGGATCAGCTCCTTTATGGAAGTGACTTCAGAGAATTCCCTTGTCCCTTCCACCATATGAGGACACAGCAAGAAGCAGCTGAGCGAGCCAGAAAGACAGCTCTCTCCAGACACTGCATCTTCTCAACCTCCCGTTTAACCGCGAGAAACCTATTTCTGTTGTGTGATGTTTGTCACCGCAGCCCACGTGAACTAGGACAAATGGCTTCTCAGTGGGCTCCAGCAGGACAAGAATGGCCTGTTCTCATCAAAGAGGCGGAAGTGGGAGAAGTCCAGCTCATACTTGCACCACTCGCTCCTCACGAAGTTCTCCGAAAGCACGAACACGGTTTTGTGGCTCTTCTCGACGCAGTCGATGATGTTGTCCATGATCCACTTGCCAGGGACGAAGTCCCGCTTGTGCAGACACAGCTTGAAGGGCGGCTCCCAGTTCTCCAGCTCCTGCACCAGGAGGTTCTCCACCCAGTGGGAGTCCCTCCCGTACCACACACCGTGGAAGCGGTGGCACAGACCCCCCGTGGGCAGGACCAACAGGAAGAGGGCACAGACCCCCCATGAACAGGATCAACAGGAAGAGGGCACAGCACACGCCACAGCACAGCACTCGGAGGCCCGGTGTCGCGCACGCGCTGGTCGTGCACGTGGGAGGGAGAGTCACACAGGTGGCTGTCTGGCCAGTCCACCAGCACCTGGGCCAGAGCTGACTGGCGCTGAGTGAACGACAGGAATTCATAGGAGCAGTTAAAGTTGTTGCCACCAGCCTCCAGAGTCTTCAGGCTGTGAAACGGATTCAGTTGCTCCTTAGAGAAAGTTTTATTTTGCTACTTGATTTTTTTTTTTTTTTTGTACCAGGATTGAACCCAGGGGTGCTTAACCACTGGGCCACATCCCCAGCCCCTCCCTCATTTAAAAATTTTGAGACAGGGTCTCTGGAAATCGCTGAGACAGGTCTGGAACTTGGGATCCGCCTGCCTCAGCCTCCCAAGCCACTGGGATTACAGGTGCGTGCCATCATGCCTGGCAAATTTCCTGCTTACTCTTAAGGAGGAAAAAAGCATCTGAGAGGGTCTTTAAACATATCTGAAAACGTAAAGTTTTTAAAATTCTGGCTAAAAATGCACATGATATTGCTGACATCTGATAAGCATGGAGTCTGGGAAACACTGGGTTATTGTGTATTTTTCTGTTGGTTAAATTCCACTCTTTCTGGCCACTGTCAAGTGGTAAAGAAACAAGTGTATACTGCCCAAAATCAGTGTTAGGTTTTCTAAAGTAAGAAGTGTTTTTCAAAGCTTGTATGTGATTTTGTATTAAATTTGAGATATATAATAAGCACCAGGCATCCTTGTGAAATGAATGCTTCAATCTTTTTCTAGCCATCAAATTTCCACTGAGATCCAAGTAGCCTGATGATTTTTAAATATCATGACGGAAGATACACTATTAAGGAGGTCTGGGAACTTTCAGCTGTGAATCTCTTCAGTTAATGGAAAAGCAGAAGCATTCCTTTCAAGTTGTCATCATGGAAAATTCCAGTAGCTAAGCTGTTTTTATTACAGTCTCTGTTGGGGCCTGGTCTGATTTCAGCTGTCCCCTTGTGTTGTGTTTCCTTAAGTACCCGAATCTCAGAGTAAAAATGACTGTTTCATATGTCAGCCCAAATGACTGATCTACATTTATCTCAGGCTTCTTGGTTCATATCTCAGAATTAGAAATGTCAATCTTAATTCAGAAGAGAAAGCCTATAAAATCCTATTCATTTTGTTGCTGTTGTCATGTTTTGTTTTCTGAGGATTGAATTTAGAGTTTTGTGCACACTAAGTTCACATTCTATTACTGAGTTACACCCCAGCTCTAATGTTTGATTGATTTTTGTTATGGTGTGGATGTGAGATGTCCCCCAGAGCTCCTAGGTTAGAGCAGGAATAGTCAGAGATGGAATGATTGGATTATGAGAGCTGTAGCCTAATCCTTCCACCCTAGTTTGAATGGACTAAGTAGTAACTGTGGTCAGGTGAGGCATGGCTCGAGGAGGTGGGTTACTGGGTATGTGCTATGGAAGGGCTCACCTTCCCTGCAGCTCAACGCATTCCCCTTTCTTTGCTTGCCAACCTCCATGGATGGAGCAACTTTCCCCCACCAAAGCCTTCCTCCATGATATTCTGCCTCACATTGGCCCAGAGCAATGGAGTTGGCTGACCATGGACTGAAACTCTGAAACCATGAACCAAAATAAACTTTTCCTTCTTAAGTTGTTCTGGTAAGGCATTTCAGTCACAGCAACAAAAACCTAACTGAACAGTTTGGGGGTTTTTTGTGGTGGAGTGTTATTGTAAGAGACTTATAAATTATTTCAGGAATCTAAAGTTTGGGAAAATAGAAAAAGAAAGAGAGAAAGGGACTTTTCCCCAAGTCTCTAATGAACTATCCTAGAGGCAAAGGGCCAAATGGTGAGGAAGACAAATGAGGTAAGTTGTTATAGGTCGGATCGAAATACAGAAGACTCGCAGAGACAAGGCAAATAGTTCTCCTTTGTTGCAAGAATTTTATTAGACTGTAGAAAGGAGCTTCTAGATTCCCATTTATCTGCCAAATGTGACTGGATGGAAATCTCATGGGGCCATGGCTTTTATTCTCCTTTCTGTAGTGAATTCTCCCCAACATAATAATCACTCACTAATACTGACTGAGAGATGCATTCACTCACCTCTTCAGAATGGGCCTGAAGGAATGGAATATAAAGATCTGAAGTGGCCCTTAGCAGATACAAGGAACTGTGTGGGAGAGAAGCTGAACAACCCTTGTTCTAACTGAATTCCTTGACCTGCCACACTATAATTAACCCCATTTAAAGCTGGGAATAAAGATCACATGCTATTTTTATCCATACTGCCAGACAATCTATGAGTGACTGGTATTTTAATATCACTAAGTGCTGGATGCCCTCTTCAGATAGAAGAATATGAAATGAAGGCAGAATTTTGTGAAGTTCTCTAGAGCTCCCTAGAAAATACATTAAAATATCCTAAGAGCCAAATAACTGCTAAATCCACCCTGTGGTAGGGTGGTGTGAGCAAGAGTTGCTGACTGTCAACTAGATGGAAAAACTGAGTCATGATATGACTCAAATCCGGGGACACAAATTGTGTGACCACTGCCTTCATTAGGACTAGATCTTTCCCAATTATTCATTTTAACTAGGGTTCAGTGTGTGCTGGTCAGGGTTCCAGATGAGAATACTGCCAGCCTCCCAGCCAATGTCATTGGCCATTCTTAGATGGGCAACTTACCATAGCTAAGATGGAATTCCCCAAATTATGTATGATGATATAATGACTGGCTATGTGAGCAAGTATTTTCAAAGCCCGGAAAATAGCTGTCTTCTTGGTATTGGGAGAGTTGTATTTGGCCCTAAAAGTTTCTGGGTGCAACCTCTGGAAGATTTATAATTAGTATTTATGTTAATATTTTGTATTAAATCTATATGTGCTTTTAAAATATCTTTTTCTTTTTTTGCTGTGCTTGGAATGGAACCCAGGGCTTCATGCACATGCTCTACCACTGACCTACACCCCAAACATGCACACTTAACTTTTTAAAAAAGATTTGTCATGTTTAAAGGAATCTGCCTTATTAGAGTGAAGGTGAGACTTCAAATTTCAAATTAAAACTTATACAAATGGCCTACCAATATCTTCAGATTTCACATACATGAATTCAACCAACTATAGATTGGAAACATTTCAAAGAAAAAAATCTGGAAGTTTCCAAAAATCAAAACCAGAATTTGCCATGCACGACATAGCTATAGGTTCCTTATACACTCATTCACATTCAACCCACCTCAGGCAAAACTGTTCCGAAAAGGATTGTATCTGTACTGAACATGTATAAGCTTTTCTCTTGTCATATTCCCTAAGCAGGACCATTTATATAGAAAATATAAATAACCACCATTTATATAGAATTTACATTACATTAGATATGTAAGTAACCTAGAGATGATTGGAGGTATACAGGAAGATGCGAATAGCTTAAATGCAAATACTATGTAATTTTATGGAAAGGACTTGAACACTCTTGGAATTTGGTATCCTCAGGGGTCCTGACACAAACACCCCACAGATGCTGAGGGACAGCTGAACACCATTTAAACTTGCAATTTTAAGTGGAAAATTTTCTGTTGTAGAAACAAGATTTGAAACATTTACATTACATATTAAGATATTTAAAAGAGCTTAAAATTCACCGTGTTTATGAGTTTATTAATTATATGAATTATTTAAGAAAAAAGGAAAAATTCAATCTGACAACCAAAATACTTTAAAAGGTTGTGCTGGGAGCCATTAGCCAAGTAGGTATGACAATTTCCTTGCCAGCGTACCCCATGTTGCTGACATGTTGCAGTGACATTGAATGTAGGTGACCTTGCTCAAGGACCAAGGCGGATTAGGGTGTTCCCGGTTTAAGATAATCGGGTTTAGGGCATTCCCGGTTTAGGTTCCAGGTTTAAGGTTTAAGATTATTCCTGCTGGGAATAGGGCGTATCCTGCTGCCTGAGTTCCCCTTGAGTTCTCACGGGATTCAGACAGTATTCTTTGGGAGATAGAAGCCCAGTGGAGGTGGATTTGGGCAGAGAACGTGGATTTCCCCAGAACGTGATTGTAGACGGCTGGTGCGAGTTCGGGAATAAAGAGTTGCTGTTTGAATCTACAAGCTGTGTGGTGGCTCCTGATTGTGTGCCCAGCCAGACTGTGGCATTTGTGCCCAGCCAGACTGTGGCAGGTTGTCAAATGCATTTATACATTTGCAGCTAAAATATTTGAAAGTTTAATTCGTTCAGTTTATAAATAGCATTACTGAACCAAATTCATTTACTGTCCTCACTGGAGAAGGCCAAGGACTCAAGGTTAAGTTGTTAAGACAAGAAAAAAGGATTTACTGGGGAGTCTAGCAAGCCAAAGGTGGAGGAGGCTATCACCAACCAGACCATCTTAGGGAACTCAGGTATGGGAAAGGGTTTCGTAGAGAGGGAAAGGAAAGGGGAGTAAGGGGCAGGAATGCACCGATGACTGGGGACTTCCAAGTGCTGCTTCAGTGGCCTGGACTGCAACAATTATGTTTGAATTTTCAGCCTTGAAAGGGGAGGAGAGAGATTAGGGCAGTTTAGGTCAAATCAACTTTGTATTAGAGCCCCCACAAGACATTTCTTAAACAATTAATATGTCTATATGCAAAGTTGAACAAAACTCTGGCCCAAAGGTTAAGGTAATCAAGAAAATAGACATAATAGGAAGGTGGAGGTACGGTACTTTTACATCCTGTTTTTAGTTACCCATGGGACATCTGCAGGCCCAAGTGAAGAGTCTGAGTTTTCTGCAGAAGGGACCATCAAGTCCCTGAAAAGTAGCCAAGGTAACCATTACCGTCATCACCCACATGTCAGAGGTGTGATCCACAGCAAGGCCAGTGGGAGACGAATAACGTAATGTCTGGGATGTATGTAATGTGTGTAATATGACTTCTAAAATTAGTGATTTGGGGGGTGTGGGGGTGACTGGGGCTTGAACCCAGGGTCGCTGAACCACTGAGTCATGTCCCCCTCACCTTTTATTTTTTATTTTGAAACAGGGTCTCACTAAATTGCTTAGGGCTTTGATGAGTTGCTGAGGCTGGTTTTGAATTCATGATCCTCCTGCCTCAGCCTCCCAAACCACTGGGATTACAAGCTTGCCCCACCATGCCCACTCGAAATTAGTGACTTTTAAAGTCAACTAAAAGCAAATGAAGCTTAGAGGGTTTATTTAGGTTTGCCCTTAGTTATGATAGGGCCAAATGTAAGCTTCAGTCCCTTTTAAAGTGATGTTTACATTTCAGGTAGATTTAAAAATAGCAAATCAAACCCAAAAGTTTAAGCAAGGACAGGTTTCAAAACATGTAGATTTAGTAATTCAGATATTAAATCATAAGGCCAAAGCAAGCCTGAATTATCTCTTCTGCCAACAAAAATGTTCAAAACACATTTTTTGAAAAATAGCCAACATGGACAAGATTAAATATGAGTCTCTAAAGAAAAATTGGCCAAGTCCTTATGAACTGCTGCTGTTTTCCTTCTCTGGCCCATCCCCACCCTTTCCTCGGCCTGAAGCAGACAGACGTGCCAAGTCTTCCTGTCTGCTCCTGCACATCCTGCCAGCGTACTCTCTGCCCTTCCTCCAACCAGGGCTTCTTTGTGCTTTCAATCACTGCTACAGATACAACTGTGTATACGTTATTTGCCATTTAACAATCCCAGCCCGCTTAGATTACTACCAGATGATTCTCATTAAACCACAGTTTATACGATGGATTAAATGTACTTTCTCATGGTATTTCATGATGTCCCACAAAGAGCAGCATCAGAGCCAGGAACTCAGCTCCCTGATCACGTGCAAAAAAAAAAAAAAATCACCAACTGCTACTTCCTCCGTCTTTTGTAAGAAAACCAGTTCCTCTAGGCTCTGAGCATAACATCCTCACGCCCTCCTGTTACCATCAGCTAACCTCCTCCTTACTTCCTCTCGCATTTTGAAGACTTGGGTATCTGCTCATAGTCTTCCTCTTCCCAAGATCTCCCAGAAGCCCTGGCTCCTCTGAACACTTCTCAGCGTTTCCTGTCCCTGTCTACTCTCCACTGACCCAGTCCCCACTCTATTCTGGCCTGGCTGCCACCCATCCCTCCACTTGCAGTGACAACATGACTACCATGTTGCCAGCCCTCCCAGATGGTGCCTGTCCTCATGTTGGCAAACTTGGGAGAGCAGATACCATTGCCCACCATTCCTTCTGTTAGAGCACATTCTTGCCCTTGGCTTCCAAGAGCTCACATAATGGGTTTTTCTTTCCGAATCTCTTTTTCAAGCTCATCTTTCCCTACCCTGTTTCCCAAGCCCAGGTTCAGGCCACTGCTTGCTGTCAACTTCCTTCCTAAGGAGTCTCATTTTTGCCCATGGAGATACCACGAACTCTCAAATTGAAGTCTCCTGCTCAGACATCTCATCCAAGCTACAGACCTGGTGGGCAAGGGCCTACCTGAGACATCTGCCCACTTGGGTGTGTTGAGCATGCCCACTCAACATGTCCCAATGGGAGCTCATAACGTTTCTTAGCAATGCTGCTCTGCCTCCAGGGCTCTTGATTTTGACACCTGGCACCACCAATCATCCAGGTGTGTCTGCTGCTGATTTTGTCTGGAATCCATCTGACTCTCCTTACTCCACCACTATCCTAGTTCAAGCTGCCCTTGCTCTTGCCCAGGATACAAAAACCCAACTGGCCTCATCTACTTGGCCTTCTCTTTATCCCTTTTCTACGCTCTATCTTAGAGCAGCACCATCTAAATAAAATATAATGGAAGCCACACGTGTGAACCATGTATGTAATTTTAAATTTTCTAGTAGGTATGTTTTAAAATGTTGACAAAAAAAGGTAAAACTGATTAATATTAAAGGACATCACCATAGCAACTGGGCAATCTTGACCCTACTTTTTGCACGGAAATTTTGCACGCAAAATTTAACATTATTTTATTTAACCCCAAATATTATCATTTCAAGATGCAAATAGTATTTAATGAGAGATTTTGGGGATCATGGCATGGTTATGCATGCCTGTAATCCCAGTGATTTCAGAGGCCCTGGCAGGAGCACCACAGGTTTAAGGTCAGTCTTAGCAATTTAGCAAGGCTCTATGCAACTTAGGGAGACCATCACAAAACTAAAAATAAAACAGTGATAAATTGCCCCTGGGTTCAATCCCCAGAATAATAACAATAATAATAATAAAAAAATTTACTTTCTTTTTATTTTTCATACTATTTTTGAAATTCAGTGTGTACTTTACATGTACACCATATCTCTACTGACAACTATTAAGTCAGTAGCCGTGTGTCCCTAGTAGCTACCTGTGGAATGCAGTGATCTGGATCAGAGTCTTTGATTGTCTCATGGCTGTGGTGTGCGTGCAAACACTGGGAACTTCCCGTGCAAAAAGCACAGGTCAAGATTGCCCAGTTGCTATGGTGATGTCCTGCCCATGAAGGCTCTGTGCAAAGCATGAAAGCTATAGCAGTCTTTGACTTAGATCTCAGATACCAGCTCCCAGGGCCAGAGGATTCTGAGCATTGCAAGATAACCACAATGCTTCACCAGTGCTGTGACCTCTAAGCCTGACCGCTTAATAGAAACTTTGGATAATGGGCTTCCTGGGTGGCAGGAGAAGTTCCCAGCATTGCTACAGTGGAATAGCTACAAAAAATGGTTCGGTCCTTTAACCCTGTAGTACACAAAGAACTGTTGGGTAAACATATAATGGCAGCAGCATCCCAGAGAAAAACCCCAGCATGGCGTCTAACAACCCTCCTTCTCCTCTTTGTTTCTTTCACTGGCGCAAAACCTTCCAGCCGGTGCCAGTGTTCAAACCCTGCTGGTGGGAAGCCTTAGCCCCAATTAGAATTAACTTCTTGGGCTCCGGAACTGACATATGGAAGAGCTTGCCAATAAACGGGCGACCTGTTATCTACCTCAGCCCTGCGACCTCTCCTTAGACCTATATAAACACACAGCCTTTTGTAATAAAGTGGAAACCTCTTTGGTAATCTGTGTCGTGTGGTGCGGCGTTTTTCCAGTCTCACAAGAACAATGCCTCTATAGTCTTTAACTTCCTGTTTGTGAAACCCTATATAATGAAAGTGCAGAGCCAGCTTTGGGTCACTGCTTCTCTATCAGAGATCAGTGGTGTCCTACCTGATCCCACTTTTCTGTGTGTATGTGTGTTTCTCAATTCCCCTCACCAGTTTCTAGGGTTTTGCATCTTTTGTGATGCAGATCAGATCCTTTCAAATCCCCACCCCCTCCATTTAAAGGTCTTCTGTGTTATTCAATTGTTCTTGGGATTAGGATTCGAATACCCAGCATAGCCAATAAGAACTGTGATGTAGCTTCTACTTACTTTTCGGCCTTTGCCTCTTCTCCCCACTCCACCTGTGTGCCAGCCACGCTAGTATTTCTGCTTCTGAGTCAGAGTTCCTACCCACTACGGATCTTTTGTAAGTGCTGTTCTCTCTGAGTGAATGCCACCTCTACCACCATCCCCACCATCATCACCATCAATTCCACCATGGCCACCCCGCCGCCAGCACCCTGTCGCCACCACCATAGCCACCACCAGCGCCAGCACCAGCATCATCGCAGAAAAACTCTCGGTCCTCCCCCTTCAGGTATCCAATCAGCTTCTCTTTGCTTATCCTTCAGCCTAATTATGTGCCTTTTCCCTCATAGCTCATGGCTGTTTGTAAACCTCCTTCCACTGTGTCATTGATACCTGTCTCTCTCACTAAGCCACAAACGGGAATCCTGCTGGGTTTAGCTTCTCTTTTACTCCTCAGCGATAACCCTAGTATCTGAGAAGAAAATAATGAATAACAAACTATAAAGTTTTGCAGATAGAATCCACAGTGGGAGTGGGAACGTGGAATATAAGGACTTCTGTCGAGGAGACCCCATCTTGAGCTAACATCTCTGCTGGTTGTTTTGTGTGTTTGTTTAATCCTCTGACAAGTCTATAAGGCATTTTGCTAGATCTCCGTAGACCAAATTCCCATGCTTCATAATCTTGTTATTCAATGGAACATGATCAAATGCTCAAATAATACAAAAAGCTGAAACTTTTACTCTGTGTGTGTGCATGTGTTTGTGTGTGTATGTGGTGTGTGTGTGTGTGTCTGTGTGTCTGTGTTTATGTACCTGTTGTGTTGCAAGATTTCTTTTTACAAACATTGCTCAAATGAATTGCATAATCCAAGTATGATTGCCTCATATGAGACCCTTAAGCAAAAAAACAAACCTTGCCTGAAACAACGCTACTCATTCTTTTAAATCCAGGAAGGAAATCAAATGATGGTTGAATAATGGCTCAAGCATGGAACACCACTACAGTGCCAGTTGTCTTTGCTTCCTTTCCAAATCAGGTCATGCATATCATGTGCTTCAGAATTCTGGGCACATAGAAGGAGCTCAATAACAGATGGCCATTGTCATCAACACCTTCATCACCATCATCATCCTTATCATTACTCCTGGCCTGCAGCATAGTGAGAAATCTTCATTGCCTTTATTTCTTACATACACACTAAAATACAGGATCTTAAATATGCTATACTTGGGGCTGGGGTTGTGGCTCAGTGGTAGAGGACTTTGCCTAGCACATGTGAGGCACTGGGTTTGATCCTCAGCACCAAATAAAAATAAATAAATAAGCCAAATGCATTTGCACATGCCTGTAATCCCAGTGGCTCAGGAGGCTGAGGCAGGAGGATTGCAAGTTTAAAGCCAGCCTCAGCAAAAAGTGAGGCCCGAAGCAATTCAGTGAGACCCTGTCTTTAAATAAAATACAGAATAGGGCTGGGGATGTGGATTAGTGGTCGTGTGTCCCAGAGTTCAATCCCCGGTTCCCCTCCAAAATAAAAATAAATAAAGGCATTGCATCCATCCACAATGAATATATATATATATATATGCTTTTTTTCCCAATATGCTATAGTGGCTGTAAAAGCCTTCCTGTGAATCACAACCATAAATAAGCTTCTGGATCAACTCAAGGCAGCCATCAGTGGGGCCCACATGCCACAGATCTAGTCATATTGACTCATCTCCGGGACCCGACATCATCCAGTCACAGCCATCCCCTACAGCATGGGGAAGCACTGTGGGAGGTTCATAAGGGCAGATAACTTGGGTTCAAATCGCGACTCTTGCACATGTCAGCTCTAAGGCTGAGCAGATAACAAGACTCAGTTTTCACATCTGTTAAATGCAGATAATTCTTATCCAGAATATAGTGCCCAGAGCTGGGTAAATGTTCAGTGTTAGCTACGACTTTCAAAAATGAACTATGGACACTTAATTTCCTCTCAGTTTTCAGTGGGTCCAACCAGTCTACTCAAATTGTTGGTGGATCAGGATGAAAATAAGGGAAGATATATTGTACAATCCCTGTGACTGGTGATTGGTCGTAGACCACCTATTTCCTGATTCAAGAGCCAGCCCCTCCACCCTCAGAATCTGTTGAGACGAGTGATGGCGTTGCCAGGTAACCAGGGAACAGCAGGAACCTCACCTCACCTCACCTACCGTAACTTGTGTAACTTGTGTGTAACTTGCACAATGAGCATGCCACCGTGAGCATGTCAGAGGGACATTGTGGTCTTGGTCTTAGTTTCACTTTCTTAAACTGTTCAGATTGGCTTTTGAAGGCTAGGATGCCCATACTCAAGTCTGCTGCAAGAAATGACATTCCAAAGTAATTTCAAAACATTTCTGACACCCAGAAGATTGGAATAGAGATGGTACAGTACCATGATGATGAATACAGCCCCTGGTCCATCTGGCTAGGGGTGTGATCTTGACCAAGTGACCATCCCTGTAAAATGAACTTCATATGGTCATTGTGCAAGTTACCCACGGAGATATGGATCAAACACAGACCACACCCGATGTTTGTAAGTGCTAGATCATGAGTTGGTTTGTAAGAAATGACAAATTAATAGATGTATTTATTTTATAGAAAACTGAATTGGGAATACCAAGCTGCCTGTCAGTATGTATGCAGAAACATGGGATGTAATAATATGTTGACCAAAGTATGTAATTATGGGCTGAAAGAGATAAGAAAGAGGAATTGTAGGTCAGTGGACGGAGGAACCTAAACATAGCTTCAAAGCTATGTTGGCAAAGAATAAAAATTCTGAGAAAAACTTAAATAATGTGGATGAGTGCAGATATTTAAGCAGATTTACCTTTTCTAAAAAGCATTTGTTTCTAAGATCATAAGTTAATTGCCAGGAAAATCCCCAAGTCATGATTTGCCTCTCAGAAAACAGTCCTGAAGTCTGTCATATATCTGACCCTCCCTGTAATGTACTTTTAAAGAGACAGATATCATTGAAAAGGAGTTATTCCTCTGTTTTTTGCTGGGGGACTGACTTATGATATTATTTAGCATGATATTATTTAGTTACATCCATTTATCAGCAAATGCCATGATTTCATTCTTCTTTATGGCTGAGTAATATTCCATTGTGCATATTTACCACATTTGAGTGTTTTCTCTGATATGTGGATGCTAGCCCACAACAAGAGAGGGTAAGGAGGGGAAGAATAGAAGTTCATTAGACAAGGAGAATGAAGGGAAGGGAAGGAGATGGGAATAGGAAAGACAGTAGAATGGATTGGACATAACTTTCCTTTGCTCATACATGAATATGCAACCAGTGAAACTCCACATTATATACAACCCCAAGAATGGGATCCTAATTGGAAAGGGTTGTACTTCATGTATGTATAATATGCCAAAATACACTCTATTGTCATGTATATCTAAAAAAAAACACAAATAAAGAAAGAAAAAAAGTTATTCCTCGAGGTGCCTGAAAAAGATGAACTGGACAAAAATTCTTTATGAAAATTGTATCACAGAAAGCATTCACTTGGATTTCTAAGCCCCTTTGGTAAAAAAGCAAGTACACACCGAGGAATATAAACACTGGGCTTTCAGTCATTCACACCTTAATATGAATTAAGTCAATCATGCTGTTTTTCTCACCAACTAGATGAGATCTATTTCTCCCAGGAACTGAGAGTATTGACTGAGTATTGGCCCAGGTGGATCAGAGAGCATTGCTCAACCAAGGTTCAGGGGGCACAGTAAAAAGGAAAGAGTTTGGAAAGAAAAAGATCAGGAGGCCCCCTAGGAAGAAAATAATGGAGTTCAGGAAAGTGGAGGGATTCAGAAAAGGGGTCGTGAGAAACCCCTGAATGGGTTCATCTGTGGAGGTGCCTTGCCTCTTTGTCAAGGGCCCCATCTTGTAATGACAAATGATCGCGTCTCTCCCACAGGAGATGAGACACAGTACTTGGCTTAGGAAGCACAGGGGCATTCCTCTCTTTTCCAAGAATAAGGACTTCTGCTGAGAAGGCTTTCTCTGGCACTCTGAGAATGAAGGGAAGATCTGTTCGGTTGTCAATCTCAGGAATTTGCACAACTGAGCCAAGGCCAGCTGAGTCAGGGCTAACTCTGCCAGCTGGGCTCTCCAGGGAGTGACTGCATTAAAATGCCACTCTTGCATAATACACTTCACAGAAATTCCCATTCTAAGAACTGCCCCATGCCTGGACCCACGTCAGAGCCCACCTCCCTCCGTGCTGGGAGCCATTAGCCAAGTAGGTATGACAATCTCCTTGCCAGCGTACCCCATGTTGCTTAGTGGAAGGACTCGTGGAAATAGGACATTTTGCAGTGACATTGCAGTTAGGTGACCTTGCTCAAGGACCAGGGCGGATCCGGGATTAGGGTGTTCCCGGTTTAGGATAATCGGGTTTAGGGCTTTCCAGGTTTAAGATTATTCCTGCTGGGAATAGGGTGTATCCTGCTGCCTGAGTTCCCCTTGAGTTCTCACGGGATTCAGACAGTATATTTTGGAGATAGAAGCCCAGTGGAGGTGGATTTGGGCAGAGAAGGTGGATTTGGGCAGAGAACGTGGATTTCCCCAGAACGTGATTGTAGACGGCTGGTGTGAGTTCGGGAATAAAGAGTTGCTGTTTGAATCTACAAGCTGTGTGGTGGCTCGTGATTGTGTGCCCAGCCAGACTGCGGCATTTGTGCCCAGCCAGACTGCGGCACCTCCCCCCCAGGAAGTCAGCTCAGAAAGGTCAGATGGCAGAAGGAGGGTGGGGAGGGAGAGCAGTGACCCAGTGCCTGCTAGGTGCCAGCAGTGATCCCTCATGCGCCTGGGTCAGGCATGGTGCTCCTTGCAAGAACGGTGTGGTCCTGGCCGCAAAAAGTTCACAGTCCTGTGGGGAGGAAATCAACTGTGCGAGTGATTCCACAGGGCCACCTGAGCAACACTGCCACACGAGGAGAAATCTCAGCACTCCTTTCCAGAGATGGGCAACCCAGGGCTCTGAGAGATCCGAGTGCTAGCCTTGAACTTCAGACACCTGGTTCCCAAACCCACTTTCTATCTACTGAATGAGGTATCCCCCAAGGTCATGTGGCCAGGGCAGGAGCTTGAGTGACATTTTACTCTAGTCAGAGTCTCTCATACCTTCAAAGACTGAAGAGCTGCACAAATAGATTTATCTACCCAGAGTGGCAGAGTAGAATTGTGGCCTCGTGATTATGAGGTGAGTGGTCTGAGCAGGAGATTAGATGTTTCTGGGCCTTTTTAAGGAGTTGTTTTAAGAAACTAAATTAGATGATAGAGAGGAGAAGAGAGTTGACTAAAACTGTCTGGCTAAGTCTTAAAAAAAACCTGACTAACACTGAAAGGGTCTTTGAATGAACAGCCACTATTCTCATCGTTCTTGTTATGACTGTTATGCAATTGAACGTGGGTCACAAAGTGTTGGGTTAAAATGGGGAAGTGAAGAGAATGTAGACCAAACTCTTCAAATTTCCATCTTGCCTTTGCTTCTGCTGACACCGCTTGACTTTCAATATTTTGATTTCTTAACTAAGTAGAGAGCACGTTTTCCTTGCTTTGAAAAAATGCATTATATTCTGTACAGCAAAGGAAAAACAACAGGCAGAGTCAAAGAACCCACAGAATGGGGGAAAATATTTGCAGACCATATGTCCAACACAGGATTAATATCCAAAATACGTCAGGCATTTATGCCATTTCAATACAAAGAGTGAATAACTGGATTTTAAAATGAGCGAAGGAGTGGAATAAACATTTTTCTTAAAAAAATGACATACAAATGGTCAACAGGTATATGAAAGGATGCTCAACACTGATGACCATAAGAGAAACACAAATCAAAACCATGATGAGATAATAGCTCCCACCTGTCAGAAGGGCTATAATAAAAGGATGAAAGATAACAGGTATTGGCAAGAATGTGGAAAAGGGGGAGTCCTTTACCCTGTTGGAGGGAGTGTAAATTATCACAGCCATTTTGGAAAACAGTGTGGGGGTCCTCAAAAAACTACCATATGACCCAGTGATCCCCATGTGGCATGGTTATTGCAGCACTATTCACAATAACCAAGATATAGAATCAACCTAAGTGTCCATTCACTGTTAGATAGATAAAGAAAATTATAGTTTATGTATATGTGTATATATATAACTTAGTCTTGAGAGAGAGAAGGAAATCCTGCCATCTGAAACAACATGGATGAACTTGGAAGATATTATGTTAAGTGAAATAAGCCAGACACAGAAAGACAAATGCTGGGAGATCTCATGGGGGTGTCTTAAAAAGTCAGACTCAGAGACAGAATACAACAGAATTAACAGGGGCTGGGGACTGGGGATAATGGGTGGGTGTTGATCAAAGGGTTCAAGCTTGCAGTTATGAGATGAGCAAGTTCTGCAGACCTAAGGTACAGCATGGGGACTATAATAAAAGGTTGTAATGTGTACACACACTCAGGTAACCATGAGAAGTGTTGGATATATTATAAGCTTGATTGTGCTGATCATTTAAAAATGTATACCAAAATGTCACCTTGTATACCTTAAATATATGTGTAATTTTATCTGTCAGTCGTACCTCAGTAAAGCTAACAATTTTAAAACCTCAAATGGTTGAGGAGGTAAATTTGCAAATAGGAGTTGCTAAATTGCTGAATGCACATGTATTTCAGAAGCTTTACAGAGAAATAGATCATGCTACAATGTACCTTTATGTTCTCCTTGGATTCAAATCAAACTATATGAATATATTTTATGTAACTGAATCTGTTTTATACATACACATTACTCCTCATAGTACTTTTTGTGTATGCAATGCCATTCAGTTCTTGCTGGGCTTTGGATTATTCCCAGTTTTCCAGACTTTTTCTGGGCCATGTTGTAGCTACCTTTAATTTTATTGTTATTCCTTTGGAAATACAGTCTAAACAAAACAAGGTCCCCTGAGAGTCTGGGTAAACAAACTGGTTATACTAGAAGTACTGGTCAATTGGCCCCTAATACTCATTCTACCCAGTAAGAAATCTTGAACTATGAGCCCAACTACAAACAAGAAATGCAATTCTCAGCTCTTTTTTGCAGTTATATATTAGTAAATGACTAGCCAGTCTCCATATATCCAACTTAAGCCACGGCTTTGCCAGAATTTTTCTTAGACTGTATGTTCAATAGTGTTCATATTGCAAACAGCCTTGGAAGAAAGAGAGTGTCCTCAAGGACAAAGGACAAGCTTACATCACAGCTTTCAAAGGTATACAGGTGCTAATTGACTGACAATGAGGCTACATCCTAACAAACCTATAATAAGTGGAAAATATCACAAGTTAAAAAAAAAATCCTAGCTTAGACCAGCCTACCTTAAATGTGCTCAGAACACTTAGCTGATAGGTAGACAAAACCCATCCAATACAATCCTATTTTATAATAAAGTGCTGCATATCTTGTATAATTCATTATTCAATATTGTGCTCAAAGCAAAAAACAAAATTATTGTATTTTGTATTTTGCCTCACTTTCATATCATGGTAAAGTTAAAAAATCAAGTTAAACCACATAAGTCAGGAATCATCTGTTGTATTTCCCTTGTGATCAAAGGACAGACATGCTTACTGACCATTATGAAAGATTTAGGCTTCCTATCCTGTAACACAAGGTGTCATCTGGTCCTTTACACATTGCTCCATGGGAATCTGGGTTCAAGGAACTGGTTCAAAATGCTTATATGCTAACGTCTGCCATTGCTGTGGGTAGTGAATCACCCTTCATCTCTGACCCAATAGTCTCGTGTCCTCTGACAACATCCACGAAACTGTGACAGGCTAACTTGTTAACTGGAGAGCAAAATGAAGTCTTGACACCTCACTACTCTTTTTAGTGGTCCGCTCATTTTCATGACTGTTGCAATGAATTATCATAAACTTAGTGCTTAAAACAACTCACAGTTTTGTGTTGTTCTGGAGAGGACACATCCCAAAGGGGCCTCACTAGGCTAAAATCAAGGTGTTGGTAGGGCTGCATCTCTCTCTAGAGACTCTAGGGATGCATATATTTCCTTGTTGTTCTCAGCCTCTGCATTTTTTGGCTTGTACCTCTTTCCTCTGTCCTCAAACCCAGCAATGTAATATCTTTGAATCTCTCTGTCCTCCCCCTTTCATCTGTAATTATGACTATCTGAAGCCTACCCAGAAAATCCAGAATAAGCTCCCTATCTCAAAGTTGACTGACAAGCATCCTTAATCCATCCTCAGTCTTTATTCGTCTTCACCATGTAATGGTCTGACCATGTCCCCTGAAATTCGTGTGTTAGAACTTAATCACCACTGTGATTATATTGAGAGTTGGGTGATTAATTTAGAGCTCCCAAGGATGGGATTAGAGCCCTTACAAAAGGACATGAGGGAGTAGGTCATTCTCTTCTGCTTTTCTACAATACCAGACACAGAGTTTGCCCCGCCCCCTCTGAAGAACACAGCAAAGAGGTGCCATCTTAGACGGAGAGAACAGCCTCAACAGATAGCTGGTCCCCTGACCTTGGACTTCCCAGTCTCTAGAACCATAAAAAATAAATTTCTACTGTTCATAAATTGCCCAATCGATGGTATTCTGTTATAGCAGCACAAATGGACTAAGATGCCATTTAGTATAACATATTTACAGGTTCCAGAGACTAAGATGAGGACATCTTTGGGAAACCATAACTCTGCCTACTGAAATGTGATATGAAAGGAATCCAAAGCATGGTAGTTGACAGAGGGAAGCCAACCTTCAATATCAAAGTTGCCACAAAACATCCATTATTTGAATTTAGCTGTCTCTTAATCTTCTCCATTGCTGAGGAACATCTAAGCCATCACTATGTAATAGATTCTTATAGCATGTTTATAAAGTTGCCTATATGGGAAGTGACTCTACTGCAAGTCAGAACTCTTCCTTGTTGCTATAGTCTGGATCTAGAATGTTCCCCACGGGCCCATATTTAAAGGCTTAGTCCTCAGCTTGGTTCTATTGGGAGGTGCTAGAAACTTTCAGAGGTGGAGCCTAGCGGGAGGTCTTTAGGTTATCCAGGACATGCCTTAAAGGAAGACTGGAATCCCAGCTTCTTCCTTTCCTCTTTTTCTCTTCCTCGTCCTCACCATGAGTTGAAGGGGTTTGCTCCACTGGGCACTCCCTCCATGATGTGCTCCAACCCCAGGAGCCCAAAAACAACAGATTGACCAAAAATTGGACCAAAAACTCTAAAACTATGAGCCAAAATAAACCTTTCCTGCATATAAATTGACTTATCTCAGGTATTTCTTATAATAATGAAAAGCTGACCTACACAATATGGCTTTCATTTTGATGTTTGTGTTCAAAATCCCAGGATTTTACTAACTGACTTTGTGTACATCGAATACACTTAGGTAAGACTTTTCCAGACCTACTCTCCAAGTCTGGTGACCAAACTAAAAGCCAATTTCTCATGATACATTCAGACCCATGGGAATTTTTGTTTAATTATTTATATTGGTTGAGAACTATTATTTTATATTATCCGTTTTTAAACTTAAGCATAAATATAGTCCTACTATGGGTCAAATCATATCCTCTTGAATATGATATTTTTAATCAGTAATAATAATATGACAGATTTTTTAAATGAACTTTTCTATATATATTACATTTTTATGTATAATATTTAGTATCAGGGCTGAGGTTATAGCTCAGTGGTTGAGCGCTTGCCTCGCATGACTGAGGCACTGGGTTCAATCCTCAGCACCACATAAAAATAAATAAACAAACAAACAAATAAATAAAACAAAGATATTGTGTCCATCTACAACTAAAAAAAAAAATGTTAAAAAAATATTTAGTATCAGCTGGGCCCAGTGTACATGCCTCTAGTCTCAGCTGCTTGTGAGGCTGAGCTGAGAGGATTGCTTAAGCTCATGTGGCCTTTTCATCATGTCACGCATTCTGTGCGCAGATCACTGTCCAGTCAGCCAGCTCCTGGGCTTGCATGAGCTTCCTACGTGGGCACGCACCGTGCTAAGCATTTGCAGGATGGGGGAGGAGGATGGGGTAGGCATAATTCCAGAAGGGACACTAGGACCTGGTGTCAATGACCATGCCCAAAGCAGAATGCCCAGTGGAAATGATGACTAAGGGAACAAGGAGCCCTTCCCGGCACCTCTGGTACTTCTCTTAGTGACCAAGGGCTGACAGAGAGCCACAACCCATCAGAGAGCTCAGTGGTCTTCCTTTCACTACAGAGTGACCAGCTGTCCCTGTCTCCTCAGCACTACTGTGAAAATCTTACATCCTGGGCAATGACCTGCCAGGCCCCAGTGTGGCCAGAATGTGGATTCTAGGATCAGATCAACTCAGGTTCAAGTCTGTGTGTGTGCTGTCAGCTACAAGCTGGGTGGTCTCTGGGAAGTTGCTCAACATTTCAAAACATGGATGACATTTGCCTCATATGCTTGACACCAGATACCCTTCCTCTTGCTCATTTGCTCCACGTCACTGGTCTCCATTCTCTTCCTCAAATTTGCAAAACTACTTCCACTTTGCACTTCCTACAAGGCTTGGACCTTCGCACGTGGGCTCTTGTTCTTCTGGGTCTCTACTTAACAGCTACCTCCTCAGTGAGGTCTTCAGCCAACACTCGTAGATGTTCTTGGTCTTATCCCCATTTGGCTTTCTTCCTAGCATTGAATATGATCTGAATTTTTTTACTACTTTTTTTTCTTTTAAAAAATGTATTTATTTTAATTGTAAAAATTTATGGGGCACAGTGTGATAATTTGCTACATGTATATAACGTATAGTAGTCAAATCAGGGTATTAACATTTTCATCTCTTTAAAATTAAAAACAATGAGCTTGTCATAATTATACATGTAATTTATAGGTACAGGGAGATAATTCAACATGTGTGTATTGATTAAATCAGGGTAATCAACATAGGGAGACCCAATCTGAAGAAAGAAATTCTTATGTATACATATTATATATCATATATATATATAATGAATTCATTACAGTTGACTCTCTCTCCCTCAGCAAAACAAAGTATTTTCCCCCACTTATTCATGCATTAAATAAATACTTACCAGGTACCTACTATGTGTAAAACAATGGTCTAGATGCTGGAGTTATGAAAGCACACAAAACAAGCTCTCCTCATGGAGCTCCACTCTAGCCAGGGAGGTGGGAGACCAACAGAGCAGCTTAGCTGGTCCTCTGCTCAGGTCTCAGGCTGCCTTCCCACAGGAATTGGCTAGGTTAAAATTTCATCAGAGCCTAAACTTAGAAATGATTCATTTCCTATCTTCCTCAGGTTTTTTGCAAAATTCATTTCCTGAAGCTGTAGGAGAAGAGTTTCAGTTTCTTGTTTGTAGTTGCTATTAGCTCCCTGCAGTGACTTGCTACAGGTCTTCTCCAAAATGACCCTTTACTTAATGATAACTTACTTTTTCAAAGCCAACAACAGATGCTATTCACCCTCCAGGGGAGGGGGTCAAATGAGAGCATACACAGCCCGGATGCAGGGATCATGGAAAATACCCTAAGGCCTGCTAAACTCAAGGACCCAGGATGACCCAAAGAGATCTGTTGCTGTGCACAAGGGAGAATGCAAAATATGGCCCCATCTAACCACAATCCTACTGTATGTCCAAGAGATGGGCATGCTTGGTGAGCAGCATTATGATGTCTACAGACAAACAGGTAAACATACAATATGTTAAGTGGCGATAGGTACCAGGAGAAAACAAAGTAGGGCAAGGGGAAAAGAGGGGCAGCATGTGGGCCTGGGGATTGTGTTCCTTAGCTTTGCATGACTGTGCCCAAAATACTTGACAAGAGCAACTTAGAAGAGGAAAAGTTTATTTTGGGTTACAGTTACAGAGGTGCAGTTCATGGTCCACTGATTCCATTGCTTTGGGCTTGAGGAGAGGCAGAACATCTTAGCAGAAAGGGGTGGTGGGAGGAAAGCTGATCAGTTCATGGCATCCAGGAGGCAGAGAGAGAGAGAGAGAGAGAGAGAGAGAGAGAGAGAGAGAGAGAGAGATCTCCATATATATATATTTTATTATATATATAAAAGCCAAGGACAAGCTGTAATCCTCAGGGGATTCCCCTCACCCATGGCCTACTTCCTCCAGCTATGCCACACCTGCCTACAGTTACCCACCCAGTAGTCCATTCAAAATATTGATCCAGCAAGGGGATTAATCCACTGATAAGGTTACAGTGCTCATCATTGCCTAAAAGCCCCACCTTTAAACCTTTCTGTATTAAGGATCATGCTTTCAAAATGTGAGTGTTTCAGGGGCCATTTCTAAATCTAAATAATGACATGGATCAATCAGGATCAATCAGTTTAAGTTTTGCTGCTATAACAAACACACTGTCCAGGGAAATTTTCCGATGGGTTTTGACTGGGTAATTCAGGCGGCTGTCAGCTCTGCCACCCTGTGACCCAACATCTGGAACATGTGGCCTGCTTTATGGATGCAATGGAGGCAAACATCAGTATTAGACACTTTTAAATGCTTCAGCCCAGAAGGGGCACGTGAGACTTTTGATCAAATGTATTGCCCAAAGCCATAATGGACAAGGAAGTATTATCTCCTGTGGCCACAATCAGAGAAGTCTTCCAAGCTGGTGATATTCTATTAGAAATCTAAAGGGAGGGAGTGCCATGTGGATAGCTAGGAATGAGCATTTCCAGCAGAGAGAACAGCAAGTGAGAAGGATCAGAGGCAGAGCATGCTTGGTGCATTTGAGAGATGGCCAGGGGGCAGTCTGGCTGGGGTAAAGTGAGAAAGAAGGACATGGTGGGAGACGGACAGGTGGGAAATCAAGATCATGCTTGGTCTTAGGTGATATGGCACTTGAGTGTCATGGAGAGCCATGGGTGGTCTTGGAGTGGAAGTGTGATGTGGTTCTACATACTGGAAAAGGACATTCCTGGTTGCTCTGTTGAGAACAGGATATCTCAATAGTTTTTTTTCAATCCAAAGCCCCCAACCTCTATGATCCAGCCTCTATTGGGTGGGACAGCAGAGCCGTCTTAAATGCTTGACTCCTTTTTAATTGGTCTCTGATAATTAGATTTTTTTGTTATTCTTTTTAACGATTAATTTGAATTGTCAACTTGATTGGATTAAGAGATGTTGAAGACTAAGAGGCTTCTGGGAGGGTCAATGAGAGTGTATCTGGGAATGATTGGCACGTGGGATAGCCAACTGAAGGGGAGACTCTCCCTAAGTGTGAGCAGCACCGTCCAATAGGATGGTGGCTTGGGTGGGATAAATTTGGAAGAGGAAGAGATAAATGCAGGGCCTGTGAAAGCTTCTCTCAGAAGCTGGCACATTGTCACTTGGCAATTCCATGGCCAAAGCAAGACATTGGGCCAAGCTCAACAATGGGGCAAGGAATATGTACCACCCACAGAGAGGGGTGGCACCTCATGGCTGGGAGTCGGAGGTGATATAATCTGCCATGGTCAGAGCTCTCTCAGGAGGTCAGCAGCGCCAAGGTGAGGGTTGCGTGAGCATGGCAGAACTCTCCAAGGAGGCAGAGAGAAGAAGGCCCAGAGCCCTCCATGGCACCACTGCATCTCAGGTGATCAGAGAGGCCAAGAGAGGAACCAGAAGAGGAGGGTTATATTGACCACAGAAGAGCCTCAGGTCCCAGAATTTGTGACAAGTTCAAAGAGCTGGGTTTGTCTCCAGGGTCAGCTCTCATGGAGACATGAAGGATGAAGAGTCTTCAGTTGCCTTGATGAGAGATGTCACATACCACTGGGAATATCTCCCAGTCACCAACTTCCTGTTCCGAGTACCCCAGGATATGGCAAAGTGAGCAAGACAAAGAAATGTCTACACTCGGCTTCTGTCATCTGCTCATGTGGCCTTTTCATCATGTCACGCATTCTGTGCGCAGATCACTGTCCAGTCAGCCAGCTCCTGGGCTTGCATGAGCTTCCTACGTGGGCACGCACCGTGCTAAGCATTTGCAGGATGGGGGAGGAGGATGGGGTAGGCATAATTCCAGAAGGGACACTAGGACCTGGTGTCAATGACCATGCCCAAAGCAGAATGCCCAGTGGAAATGATGACTAAGGGAACAAGGAGCCCTTCCCGGCACCTCTGGTACTTCTCTTAGTGACCAAGGGCCGACAGAGAGCCACAACCCATCAGAGAGCTCAGTGGTCTTCCTTTCACTACAGAGTGACCAGCTGTCCCTGTCTCCTCAGCACTACTGTGAAAATCTTACATCCTGGGCAATGACCTGCCAGGCCCCAGTGTGGCCAGAATGTGGATTCTAGGATCAGATCAACTCAGGTTCAAGTCTGTGTGTGTGCTGTCAGCTACAAGCTGGGTGGTCTCTGGGAAGTTGCTCAACATTTCAAAACATGGATGACATTTGCCTCATATGCTTGACACCAGATACCCTTCCTCTTGCTCATTTGCTCCACGTCACTGGTCTCCATTCTCTTCCTCAAATTTGCAAAACTACTTCCACTTTGCACTTCCTACAAGGCTTGGACCTTCGCACGTGGGCTCTTGTTCTTCTGGGTCTCTACTTAACAGCTACCTCCTCAATGAGGTCTTCAGCCAACACTCGTAGATGTTCTTGGTCTTATCCCCATTTGGCTTTCTTCCTAGCATTGAATATGATCTGAATTTTTTTACTACTTTTTTTTCTTTTAAAAAATGTATTTATTTTAATTGTAAAAATTTATGGGGCACAGTGTGATAATTTGCTACATGTATATAACGTATAGTAGTCAAATCAGGGTATTAACATTTTCATCTCTTTAAAATTAAAAACAATGAGCTTGTCATAATTATACATGTAATTTATAGGTACAGGGAGATAATTCAACATGTGTGTATTGATTAAATCAGGGTAATCAACATAGGGAGACCCAATCTGAAGAAAGAAATTCTTATGTATACATATTATATATCATATATATATATAATGAATTCATTACAGTTGACTCTCTCTCCCTCAGCAAAACAAAGTATTTTCCCCCACTTATTCATGCATTAAATAAATACTTACCAGGTACCTACTATGTGTAAAACAATGGTCTAGATGCTGGAGTTATGAAAGCACACAAAACAAGCTCTCCTCATGGAGCTCCACTCTAGCCAGGGAGGTGGGAGACCAACAGAGCAGCTTAGCTGGTCCTCTGCTCAGGTCTCAGGCTGCCTTCCCACAGGAATTGGCTAGGTTAAAATTTCATCAGAGCCTAAACTTAGAAATGATTCATTTCCTATCTTCCTCAGGTTTTTTGCAAAATTCATTTCCTGAAGCTGTAGGAGAAGAGTTTCAGTTTCTTGTTTGTAGTTGCTATTAGCTCCCTGCAGTGACTTGCTACAGGTCTTCTCCAAAATGGCCCTTTACTTAATGATAACTTACTTTTTCAAAGCCAACAAGAGATCCTATTCACCCTCCAGGGGAGGGGGTCAAATGAGAGCATACACAGCCCGGATGCAGGGATCATGGAAAATACCCTAAGGCCTGCTAAACTCAAGGACCCAGGATGACCCAAAGAGATCTGTTGCTGTGCACAAGGGACAATGCAAAATATGGCCCCATCTAACCACAATCCTACTGTATGTCCAAGAGATGGGCATGCTTGGTGAGCAGCATTATGCTGTCTACAGACAAACAGGTAAACATACAATATGTTAAGTGGCGATAGGTACCAGGAGAAAACAAAGTAGGGCAAGGGGAAAAGAGGGGCAGCATGTGGGCCTGGGGATTGTGTTCCTTAGCTTTGCATGACTGTGCCCAAAATACTTGACAAGAGCAACTTAGAAGAGGAAAAGGTTATTTTGGGTTACAGTTACAGAGGTGCAGTTCATGGTCCACTGATTCCATTGCTTTGGGCTTGAGGAGAGGCAGAACATCTTAGCAGAAAGGGGTGGTGGGAGGAAAGCTGATCAGTTCATGGCATCCAGGAGGCAGAGAGAGAGAGAGAGAGAGAGAGAGAGAGAGAGAGAGATCCCTCCATATCTCTCTCTCTCTCTCTCTCTCTCTCCATATATATATATATTTTATTATATATATAAAAGCCAAGGACAAGCTGTAATCCTCAGGGGATTCCCCTCACCCATGGCCTACTTCCTCCAGCTATGCCACACCTGCCTACAGTTACCCACCCAGTAGTCCATTCAAAATATTGATCCAGCAAGGGGATTAATCCACTGATAAGGTTATAGTGCTCATCATTGCCTAAAAGCCCCACCTTTAAACCTTTCTGTATTAAGGATCATGCTTTCAAAATGTGAGTGTTTCAGGGGCCATTTCTAAATCTAAATAATGACATGGATCAATCAGGATCAATCAGTTTAAGTTTTGCTGCTATAACAAACACACTGTCCAGGGAAATTTTCCGATGGGTTTTGACTGAGTAATTCAGGCGGCTGTCAGCTCTGCCACCCTGTGACCCAACATCTGGAACATGTGGCCTGCTTTATGGATGCAATGGAGGCAAACATCAGTATTAGACACTTTTAAATGCTTCAGCCCAGAAGGGGCACGTGAGACTTTTGATCAAATGTATTGCCCAAAGCCATAATGGACAAGGAAGTATTATCTCCTGTGGCCACAATCAGAGAAGTCTTCCAAGCTGGTGATATTCTATTAGAAATCTAAAGGGAGGGAGTGCCATGTGGATAGCTAGGAATGAGCATTTCCAGCAGAGAGAACAGCAAGTGAGAAGGATCAGAGGCAGAGCATGCTTGGTGCATTTGAGAGATGGCCAGGGGGCAGTCTGGCTGGGGTAAAGTGAGAAAGAAGGACATGGTGGGAGACGGACAGGTGGGAAATCAAGATCATGCCTGGTCTTAGGTGATATGGCACTTGAGTGTCATGGAGAGCCATGGGTGGTCTTGGAGTGGAAGTGTGATATGGTTCTACATACTGGAAAAGGACATTCCTGGTTGCTCTGTTGAGAACAGGATATCTCAATAGTTTTTTTTCAATCCAAAGCCCCCAACCTCTATGATCCAGCCTCTATTGGGTGGGACAGCAGAGCCGTCTTAAATGCTTGACTCCTTTTTAATTGGTCTCTGATAATTAGATTTTTTTGTTATTCTTTTTAACGATTAATTTGAATTGTCAACTTGATTGGATTAAGAGATGTTGAAGAGTAAGAGGCTTCTGGGAGGGTCAATGAGAGTGTATCTGGGAATGATTGGCACGTGGGATAGCCAACTGAAGGGGAGACTCTCCCTAAGTGTGAGCAGCACCGTCCAATAGGATGGTGGCTTGGGTGGGATAAATTTGGAAGAGGAAGAGATAAATGCAGGGCCTGTGAAAGCTTCTCTCAGAAGCTGGCACATTGTCACTTGGCAATTCCATGGCCAAAGCAAGACATTGGGCCAAGCTCAACAATGGGGCAAGGAATATGTACCACCCACAGAGAGGGGTGGCACCTCATGGCTGGGAGTCGGAGGTGATATAATCTGCCATGGTCAGAGCTCTCTCAGGAGGTCAGCAGCGCCAAGGTGAGGGTTGCGTGAGCATGGCAGAACTCTCCAAGGAGGCAGAGAGAAGAAGGCCCAGAGCCCTCCATGGCACCACTGCATCTCAGGTGATCAGAGAGGCCAAGAGAGGAACCAGAAGAGGAGGGTTATATTGACCACAGAAGAGCCTCAGGTCCCAGAATTTGTGACAAGTTCAAAGAGCTGGGTTTGTCTCCAGGGTCAGCTCTCATGGAGACATGAAGGATGAAGAGTCTTCAGTTGCCTTGATGAGAGATGTCACATACCACTGGGAATATCTCCCAGTCACCAACTTCCTGTTCCGAGTACCCCAGGATATGGCAAAGTGAGCAAGACAAAGAAATGTCTACACTCGGCTTCTGTCATCTGCTCATGTGGCCTTTTCATCATGTCACGCATTCTGTGCGCAGATCACTGTCCAGTCAGCCAGCTCCTGGGCTTGCATGAGCTTCCTACGTGGGCACGCACCGTGCTAAGCATTTGCAGGATGGGGGAGGAGGATGGGGTAGGCATAATTCCAGAAGGGACACTAGGACCTGGTGTCAATGACCATGCCCAAAGCAGAATGCCCAGTGGAAATGATGACTAAGGGAACAAGGAGCCCTTCCCGGCACCTCTGGTACTTCTCTCAGTGACCAAGGGCCGACAGAGAGCCACAACCCATCAGAGAGCTCAGTGGTCTTCCTTTCACTACAGAGTGACCAGCTGTCCCTGTCTCCTCAGCACTACTGTGAAAATCTTACATCCTGGGCAATGACCTGCCAGGCCCCAGTGTGGCCAGAATGTGGATTCTAGGATCAGATCAACTCAGGTTCAAGTCTGTGTGTGTGCTGTCAGCTACAAGCTGGGTGGTCTCTGGGAAGTTGCTCAACATTTCAAAACATGGATGACATTTGCCTCATATGCTTGACACCAGATACCCTTCCTCTTGCTCATTTGCTCCACGTCACTGGTCTCCATTCTCTTCCTCAAATTTGCAAAACTACTTCCACTTTGCACTTCCTACAAGGCTTGGACCTTCGCACGTGGGCTCTTGTTCTTTTGGGTCTCTACTTAACAGCTACCTCCTCAATGAGGTCTTCAGCCAACACTCGTAGATGTTCTTGGTCTTATCCCCATTTGGCTTTCTTCCTAGCATTGAATATGATCTGAATTTTTTTACTACTTGTTTTTCTTTTAAAAAATGTATTTATTTTAATTGTAAAAATTTATGGGGCACAGTGTGATAATTTGCTACATGTATATAACGTATAGTAGTCAAATCAGGGTATTAACATTTTCATCTCTTTAAAATTAAAAACAATGAGCTTGTCATAATTATACATGTAATTTATAGGTACAGGGAGATAATTCAACATGTGTGTATTGATTAAATAAGGGTAATCAATGTTTTCATCCCCTTATCATTACTGTGTGTTCAAAGGCTACAAGCTCGTCTCTTCTAGTTATTCATGAAATATCCAATAGGTTATTGGGAACAATCACCACACTCTGCTGTAGAGCACTAGAAATTATAATTGCAATCAAATTGGGTTCCTGTTATCCAACCTCCTTCCATCCCCCAACCCACCGTCACAGCCTCTGAGAATCACTATGTCACATTCTAATTGACTTTATTTCTTGACTGTGGTAGCAGCCTTCTGAGGTGGCTCTCAGTGAGCCCTGCTTCTTGCTATTCACATACCATGTAATTTTCTCCTCTTGAATATGGGCAAGATCTAAGGACCTGGTGAAGTGATGGGATGTCACTTTTAAGATGAGGTCATAAGAGACCATGACCCCTCCTCCCAGTACGCTGTCCCCTCTCCCTCTGGCTCTTTTTGCTTTGCTGGCTCTGCTGCCGTATTGAGAGCTCTCCAGATGGACAGGTGTGTGTGTGACCAGGACTAAGGACAGCCTGCAGCCCAGGTCCAACAGGAAACTGAATCCTGCCAACACTCACACAGATGAGCTTGGAGGCAAATTCACACCCCATCGAGTCTTTAGGTGACTGAAGCCCTAGTTGTCATCTTGAGGGCAGCCCTGGGAGAAGCCCTGAAGCCAAAGACCCGTTGACAACATCTTAATTCCTGATGTACAGGAATAGTAAAGTGTTGAATGTTCTTGTTGGAAGTCACTGAGTTTTCTGCTCATTTGCTTTGCAGCCACTTCTAACAAATACATTGACATATTTTTTTTATTTCTGCCTGTAGAATAGAATATTAGCCCCATAATAGGACAGACCATCCTTATATAGTTCCCTTTGTGATGCCCAGAGCATAAAAAGAGTCTAGCACATAACAGATGCTCAGTTTTACTAAACAAGAAAAACACAAGGGCATAGGCTGTATGTACATAGAGCATGTAGGGTCAGATGAAATAAATATTTGATCTGGGTGTGGCGGCACATTCTTGTAGTTCCAACTACTCAGGAGGATGAGGCAGGATGATCACTGGAGTCTGGAGCTCCAGAGAACAGCCTGGGCAATACAGTGAAACCCCATCTAAATAAATAAACATTTGCTGGATGAATGATTTAGAGACAAATGTGTGAAGGGAAAGGAAAAGAAGGTGTGTCTGGGCTTATCTTTAAGTGCCTACAGCCCCATTATGGACTCAAAAGATGCTGAAGGAGTTAGCAAAGAACAGATCAGAGCTGGGTTCAGTGGTGCACACCTGTAATCCCAGCGGCTCAGGAGTCTGAAGCAGAAGGATCAGGAGTTCAAAGCCAGCCTCAGCAAAAGCAAGGCACTAAGCAACTCAGTGAGACCCTTGTCTCTAAATAAAATACAAAATAGGGCTGGGGATGTGGCTCAGTGATTAAGCACCCCTGGGTTCAATACCCGGTACCAAAAAAAAAAGCAAAGGAAGAGCCCACAATGGACTTCACAATAAGTGGCTTAGAAGAGGTCATCGAAGCTGTAGGGGCAGAGGAGATGACACAGTGAGAGAGAGAAGACAGGGGGCACAGACTGCTGCAAGAGAAACCTTGCAGTGTCATTTCTAAGGCAAAATTTCTGACTGGGACAGAGACACAGCATTGGTTTTGACTGTCAGTGGCACGGCCACCTCGCAGGCTGCTGAGCTCACTGTACCTCTCTCTCAACTCTCTTACTGTGAAACATTCTCAGACCCCCTTCAAAGCCACTTCCTGCCAGCATGCTGGTCCAGCCGACATCTTTTGTCTATTGGCTCCTGCCAGCACCCAGCCTTTCCAGACCCTGAGGGTATCTCATGGTCAAAAGCTAAGAGCATCCCCCACAGTCGTTCTGAACATCCTTCCCATCCTAGCCAGCTGTGAGCATCTCATCTCCCAGCTGACATTGCACTTCCCATCAGGAAGCCCCCCTTTTATCTCCAGAATACCCACCGCTTATTTTTCAAAGTTCTGCTCTGCAGGTCTCAGGCAGAGTAGTTAAACTGGCAAACTGTGTTTGAATTTGCCCCTATTATCTTAAATTTTATTTTTCTAAGATAAAACCTAGGGAGCGTGCACTGTGTGTGGGGCCAGTTTAGATTCCTGGTGGGGACATGGACTCTGGTAGCAGTGATACGAATCTAGTCCCCCAGTATATGGAAGCCTAGAGGGATGGGTGCCAGATACCACTCTCTGGATGGCTGGAGTGAGAGAGGTAATTCCATAGGCAGAGCTCCTGGAGGTGAGGTTTGGGCTTAGGAGGGCTCCAGGCTCCTCACTGAATGCTAATTGGTCTGGAGATGTTAAATCGGTGCACCTCCAGCACCCAGTACCTACAGGTCCACACAGAAGACTGCAACCCAGGGATCTCCCCTGGGTTCCAATTATGTGGTGGGGGAGCCAATTCTTAGGACTCTACATCACCTGCAAACCCCATGTTTTCTGGTCTCAGATTCAGTCTCCAAACAATTTTTCTTGCCCCCGCCCTTCCGATTCCAGATGCATCTCTCCCAGCTGGTCCTGCAAGCAGTCAGATTGGAGTGGGTGGGGTAGAGCTGGGTGGGTTCCCACAACCAGGTGTCCCCCGTGTAAACCTTTCTCCCATTGGATTTTCTCCTGGTCACTTAAGCACACTCTGTGTCGTGCAGTGCGTGTTTACTAGGCCTGTATTTCGGGCCCAACTTGGGTTTGCCAGGAACAGACCCACTCAGGTGCCAGCTCCAAAGCAGTGGCTGCAAAATGGCTCCTTCCTTTGTCCTCTGCATGCCACTTGGAGAGATGGTGCCTTCTTTCCCCACACATAGGTACCGTGCAGTGAGTCCTTCAGGTTTGTTGGGCAATGTCCTTGGTCTCTAAACACAGTACCCAGACATGCTCCAGGCCTCCCCAAAATGCAGGTCCCTTTAATTCCCTTGTCCCTCTACTGTGCTCATGGAGGGACCCCCTGGCTGGAGCTTCTGGCCCAGCTGTGGCAGCGGCTCTGCTGCAGGGGAGTTTGTCCTTATTATATCTGACCACCTGTGTCCCTAGTCTGCTGTGAATGTCCAGTTTTAGGTTCCAGTAAGGACACTCCCCCCCTCCCCATTTTTTGTTCCCCCACCTTGTGGGCAAAGCTGCCTGTCTGCTTTCTTGGTTTCACGCCATGGAGCAGCCAGGAACGCGACCTCCTCTCTTCCGCCATCTTGGATCTCTTCCCAATTGGATTCTTAATAATACATTCTTACAGATTTTGTGGTTAGCAGGAATTATCCTTATCTCCCTGAGTTTTGAGATCTGGTCTATGAAAAGGGTCACAAAAGTCTCCCCCTTCAGCATAATTTGGGTTCCTCTTATCAATATTATTTTGGGCCTGCATCTCTCCTGCAGATAACAGGAGCAATGTGACATCTCCTGTCTACGTGAGCCAGGCAGGGCTGCAGGTAAATTGCTTCTTGGGAAAAAAAAAAAAAGCATGTGGGGGTCAGCCTTGTGGACCCATTTTGTAGAATTCTTTTTTTTTCTCTTAACCTTATGTTCCCACCACTTGCAACTGTCTGTCCCTTATCATGATGATGGGCTGGTACGTGCCACTGGCCCATTGCCTCAGGTATGTTTGAGCACAGAGGTGACATCTGGTGAGACTAACCAGTTCATGGGCCTGGTTTCTCTGACGTGGGTTGGATATGCCCGTGCATCCACGTGCTTTTGATTTAATAAGTCCACGTATGGTCATTATTTATTGGCACGGTCTGTGCCTGATGACTGGGCTGTGTGGAGGGTGGTTGTTTACTGGCACAGCACAGAGTCATTCTGCCTCAGCACTTGCACTCAAAATGGAGTCACTCAGGCAAACTGCTGCTTTATAAAACAGAGCCACTTGGGTTTGGCACTGCTGTCCTATACATCATGGAGTAACTCGGTGCAGGGCACAGCCTGCGCTCCACAGAAAATCAGGAGACTTCTTGTGGAGATGTGAAGTCACAATAGCCAAGTGGCCTGGATTACTGAGTCACACCAGGGGACATTTGCCCTGGAGCATCATGTGCACCTGTGAAGGAATTAATGTGTTACTGCACAGTAACTGAGAACTTGGGATTGAATGTGTCCCCCAGAAGCCCATGTTGTAAACCCCCAAAGCAACCGTGCTGGGAGGTGGGGCCTAGTGAGAGGTGCTCGAATCTCGAGGTCAAGGGCTCTGTCCATTCTGTTTGCTCTTGCACTTCCACCTTCTTCAATGTGATGACAAAGCAAGTCCCTTGCCGGACGCCGGCACCTGGCTCTTGGATGTGAGGAAGTTGGTGGTTTTGTTCTTGTTAGCACAGTGTGGTCGAGGACACCTAGTTTACACCCACCAGTACAAACGCAGACCTGGAGGTGCACTGCTGACCTAGTGAATAATTTTAAAAATGAAATAAAGGAGGAAACAAGTGTTGGCTTCCATTCTGTGGGACTGTGGGTCTAGAACATAAATGGACTTGGGAACCCAGCTGGCCCCAGGGCTACATGCTCCTTTTATGGTAGGAATTTGAGTTGCAGCTGAGTGGTTGTACTGATCCCCAGAGCTGTAGCCTCTTCAGTATCAAGGTTATACATAGCACTAGGTCTGTTCCTTCCATTTAAGATTTCAAGTAAATTCCACATCTACAATGAACCAGTAAACGTCACTGGGTAAAGTGTGTGCCTGCGTGCGCTTCATTTCTAAAACTGAGGTTTCCTTTATAAATAATTGGTTGAAATCCAAAAATATTCTATTTTACAAGCATTTCTTTCTCCAGCAGGAGCATTAAATTTTTCAAATGTCTGGGTCACGCAGAAATAATTATTTTGAAATGTTAATTCAAGTTGGCATAAATATCACGGTAAATGTCTTTTAACAATGCTGAATTTTAAAGATGACTTTTGTAATTCTTACCTACTATTTTGATTAATTGTAATTAGATGGCCCTGAATTTTGTATATAGGCTAGACTCATATTTAAAGACATTCTCATGTGCCTTTAATCCTAGCCCAAGTAATTACTAAATATTTCATTTTATAGGGCTTTTATTAGGGAATGCTTACTGAAAGTTTCACTTTCTCTTTGCCTTTAAATTATGGCCTTTTATAGCATAATGTAATTTTTCTAGGACTTTGCCATTTGTTTTTAAGGTACTTTTCCCCATTGTTAAATAAAATATACTTTCCCTTAAGATTTAATTAAAAGTTTTGGGGAAGGGCCAACAGTAGTAACACATGCTTACTGTAGAGAATACCCTCCCTGCAAAAAAGAAACTATCCAAAAAGAAAGTGAAGATCACAATCCTGTTCACCCACTGCCCACACCATCTGCAATAAGGTGTCGTACTGTCTGTAAGCTGGGCTCTGCTACTTGCCTGATCATTCTCTTACAGTGATTCCTAGAGGCTTCCTAGTATAGGAGTCCCCCCTTATCCTCAAGGGACACCCAGTACGTGTCTGAAACTGCAGATAGTACATATTCTGTATGCACCACTCTTCCCTCAATGCTCTGCAGTGCTGCCACACAGGACCAGGGTCGGTCTGTCCTTCCATGTTTTATGACGGGTGCTTCCATTGCATCACCACACTGGTGTGTGGGGACCAGCATTAAGTAAAATAAAGGGAACTTGAATGCACACCATCAAGCCACTAACTGATGGGTGGTACCCATGGAATAGACATGCTGCACAAAGAGATGATTCATGTCTCCAGTGGAGTGGAGTGGCACCGCACAGGGCTGCATCATGCAACTCAGAACAGCAGGCAATGGAGAACTCATGAATTGTTGGTTTCTGGAACCCTCTATTTAATATTTCAGACTGTGGTAAACCACAAGTAACTGAAAACACAGAGAGGAAAACTGTGGATGAGGGGAACTGGTGTACTCCAAACCTGCAAATAATTGAAACATTGCCCTGTGTAATGCATTTATTTACAGGTCATTGCTGTTTTCCTTTTTATTTCATTTCATTTATTTTATTATTTTATTTTTTATATTTATTTTATTTTATTTTATTATTTTATTTATTATTTTATTTTATTTTGGTACTGGGAATTGAACTCAAGGCATTTAACTACCAAACCATATCCCAGCCCTTTTTTCTATTTTATAGAGACAGGGTCTCACTGCGTTGCTTTGGGCCTCACTAAGTTGCTGAGGCTGGCTTTGAACTTGGGATCCTCCTGCCTCAGCCTCCTAGCTGCTGGGATTACAGTCCTGTGCCAATGTCCCTGGCTTATCACTGTTTCAAACATGGAATGGATATGTTGTTCTTCATGTGTAGATATATAACATGACGACTCCTCCAGAGACCCACATCCTACACCCTGCAACCAGTGACTATGTGACTTTGCACAACACTTAGGGATTGACCTTAGGGTGGGGAGATCATCATGGAGGACTCACTCCAATCACACGAGTCCTTAAGATAGGAGAACCTCACCAGTTTGCTCTAGGAGAAAAAAAGATGTGACCATGGAAACAGGCTCTGAGAGATGCCACAGTGCTGCCTTTGAAGATGGAGAAGGGGTGTGGGTGGCCTCTGAGAAGCTGGAAGCAAGGAAGGAAAAGAGAGTCTCCTTGCCAGCACCTTGATTTGACCCTTGTGCCATCTGTGTTGGAATCCCAACGTTCAAACTATAAGAAAATGAATTTGTATTAAGCTACTATGTTTGTGGGGATTTTTGTGGCAGTAATAGAAAACTAACACCTGTCTTAATTTGTTCATTCTTGAGTCAAAGAGGAATTTTTATTTTCAACAAAGTGCCTAAAAGAAGTGGCACGCTGATCCACAATGAAAAGGTCTCTCACTACTTTTAGCCTCAGAATATATTTCAAGAAATAAAAATCACATAGCTTTCCCACACACCTCCCCCGAAATCATACAACTCAGAACAAAAAGAGAAACCAAATCAAACACAATACCCTCACTCAAAAGAAGTATTTAAATCAGGATTTACAATCTTACAAATTCTTTCCTACTGGAAAAAAAAATACTGAAAAACCAAGAGGGTAGGGGAAAAACTGGACTTTGAGGAAAGCCTTACAAGACAGGAGAATCATCAAAACTGCTAGAATTAGTACTTACACACCATTTCTTATGTTCAGAAAATGCTAACGTATGAAAAGCAATGCACTTTTCATAATCTGTGCATTTCTGTTGATGATTTCTCTGGTTAAAAGCACTCTATAAAAAAGTCTTTAGAAATAACGGAAAAGAAGAAAATATTTCCTTTTGTTGTTTGATAATACTTCATTTATTGTTTTCTTGGTTTGTTTTTCCTGTTTTTAAATTTTCACTTTTTTTTTTTTTTACAAAGCATAGAGAGCATAGTTTGGATTTTTGTAATAACAAATTAAAATGTCCAAACCGAAGCTACTGGAGAACTTAAACAATGAAATAATGGAAGTGGTATTACAGATTTTTCCTGATGTCGTACAAAACCTATACACAGATCTGAATGGCTGGGGAGATCTATTTGATTTTGCCTGGTTCCTATGAATTGCTACAGGGCAACATATTACTATCCTTTCACAATCGAATATCAGGATTGTTTGAAGATGCAGGGGAGTGGAAGCAGAGCAAATTGGTAAAAATCAGAAAGTTCAATGATGCAGCTCTAATTCCTTCTGAGGTCATAAGTTAATTAACTCAACAAAACCATCAGCAATCAGTTATTCTAGTAGGAAAAAATACCCAATGAATTCTGCAGATTTTTCTCATAATATTTTGGGGGAAAAAATCAAGTAGACATGGTTATTGTCATGTGAAAGTCAGAATATAAAAAAATTCCTTAAAGACATTAAAAAATGGAGTCACTTTTGATCTCTCAAGCATACGACTCAATGACAGAAGGGCAGCCCCCTCTTTTTCCTGTGCAGGGCCCATCAATGAGGCTTGATTTTGTTCCTCACCTTGCTTTACAGGGACTTATCTCACTATCGCTCAGGTTTAAAAACACGAAGCTGTTTCCAAATGGGGAGAGACAGCCAGGCGTGGTGGTGCACACCTGTAATTCCAGCAGCTCAGGAGGCTGAGGCAGGAGGATCCCAAGTTCAAAGCCAGCCTCAGCAATTTAGCAAGGCCCTTATGCAACTCAGTGAGACCCTGTCTATAAATAAAATATAAAAAAGGGCTGGGACCTGGCTCAGTGGTTAAGTGCCCCTGGGTTCAATGCCCGGTACCAAATAAATAAATAGGTAAAGAGTCAATAATTGACCAGAATCAGGGAAAAAGAAAACAATACCTTGGGAATTGAAGTTCTGATTTTCATGCTTAAATTTAAAAATACAGTTCACATTGAAAAACTTTGTTGTATTTATGTTTCTATTTATAAGATGCTATAAATCCATTTGAAAATTGCTTACAATAATGAATAAATAGCAAAAGGAAGTTAATGCCCGATTTTTGTGCACATCACTCACTATCTTTCTTAGGAGTCAATTCCTAGGAAAAATAAGGTGCTCAACACTCACGGCTGATTTACAATCCTGTAATGTATAAAAGTGCCTGCTTCACTTGCCCTGAGACCACGTTTCATGTTTATCCTACTGTTTCTTAACTTTTAAATTAATTGTATCAAACAGTATGTGCCAAGCACGGTGTGAACAACTCCTTTGGTCCTCCCAGTTCCCTGAGGTAGGTTCCCACAATGGGACAGAAGACACTGGGGCACCGAGCGGTTCCCTATGTGGTGAAGCTGGAGTTAGAACTAGGAAGGCTGGCCCCAGAGGACGTGCTCTCTCATGGACCCTTTTCTCAGGTGGAAAGGCCCTAGAAGGCAGGGATTTCTCCTCCATTGCTGTTACTACTGGGGCGATTCTCAAGCTTCCCCCTCTGTCAGCATGATCCAATGTAAAGAACAGCTGTCATCATGTGGGGACCCGCCCAGGGAGACTGGTATATGAAAGTCCACTTGTTATGTAAAGAACCAGGGTGTGGGTGTCACTTCTTCCTGTCTTTGCTTGTGGGACTTGGCTTGTCTTCCAACCATAGGACACTGAGGTATTCTCCAATAACTAAGACTCACTTCTTGATGAGATGTGGGTACTGTCTGTGTCCCTCCAAAAGTTCAGGTATTGGAGGCTCAGGGTGCTGCTACTGGCAGGTGGCAGAACCTTAGAAGGTGGGGTCTAGTGGGAGGTCCTTAGGTGACTGTGGGTGGGAGAGCACCCTTGGAAGGTAGCTCTTTGACTCCTTGAATTCTCCCAAGAGGCTTGTTACCAAAAAAGCAGCTGCCTAGCTCCCCCCAGCTCTCTGCTTCCTGGCTCAAGTTGTAATCTTCTTGAATCCGCACACACTTCCTCCACGGGTACCCACCATGAGATGATGCAGCAAAGGGCAGCCCCCAACACAGAGCCTACACCATGCTGTTTGGACTTGGAGCTGCCAGCACTGTAAGTTAAATAAACCTCTTCTTCATAAGTAGCCTGGGTCAGGTAATTTGTTATAGTGATGAAAACTTGACAAATACACTTCTTCAACTGCCAGGTAACTGTGCCCACCCAGTACTTAGTACCACACATGCGTGTGTGTGCGAGCACACACACACACACACACACACACAGATATCACAGTAGGTACAAAAGACAACAGTATATTCTGATGCTGTAATATAGACCCCCCAGTACCCAAAACAAGACATAATCTACTTCTCTTTCACTTCACAGTCCCGGGGTCAAGGATCCAAGACTAGAACAGCGCGGTGTGCCTGGGAGGCCCAGTCTATTATTATTTTGTTTTTGTTCTATCCTCCATAGCAGGGGTTAGCAAGCTTTTTCATTTAAGGGCCAGAGAGTAAATAATACAGGCTTTCTGTCACAAACTCTTGTCTTGGCAAGTAGATGAATGAGAAGTGGCTGTGCTCTAATAAATTTTATTTGCAAAACAGGCCAAAGACTTCCCAATCGTTAACATAAGGAATCTACCTGGGTGTCCGTTATAGAAAGTGTGGTATATGCACACAATAGAATACTAGCCCATCATAAAAAGGGATGAAACCCTGTCATTTGCAGCAACATGGATGGAAATGGATATTAAGTGAAAGAAACCAAGCACAGAAAAATAAATACCATATCCTCCCTTATATGTGGAAGCTACAAAGTTGATCTCAGAGAAGTGGACAGTAGTGGTTAAGAGAGTCTGGGAAGGATGCGTGTGGAGGGGCCGGGGACAGGATGGCTGATGGGTACAGGCGAGCAGTCGGGTAGGAGGAGTACAGCACAGTACAGTATCTATGGTTGACAATAACTAATTGTATTTTTAAATTTGCTAGTAGAGAGGGAATCGTGTTTTGGGTTGAAATGCCAATTACCCTATCTATTCACTCTCTACACATATTGAAATGAACACTTTAAATATGTATGATAATTAGATGTCAACTAAAAATAATACATTAAAAACAAATACCCACAGGCCACAGTCTGCTGATCCCTGCCCTACAGAGCCTGCATATAAGTCACCCAAGGACCTTGCTGAAGTGGACGTTCGGATGTGGGGAGTCCCCCTTTCCAACAAGCCCTGGGTGAAGGTGATGCTGACAGCTGTGCCATCATCCCCGTGCTGCTCCGGCTCTACTCCTTGCTCAGGCCCCACCGACCTTCCCAGGTCCCTGACGCCAGCACTGAGCGGCTGGAATGTCTCCAAGGAGACCAGCCCCTGTCCTCATCTAACTCAGCCCTGGTGTGCCTGGGGCTCTCCAGCGACTCTTCCTGTCTCCCCTGCTGTGGCCTCTCCCCGGCTCCACCCCAGGCTCACAACCTCTCAGCGCTTTACAAACCTCAGGCTCAAGCCTCCAGCCCGAAACTCCACCCACCTCCGCCATCTGTAGGTGCAACCACCTGACTCCGCTCAGGTATGTCCTGGTCACTCAGAGCAGGTCCAACCCCACCTCTCCACGCCCGCTTCCAAGCAGGGTCCCCCCCCCCCCCACTGGGTGCTCTGCCACTGAGTTGGTGGCATCAGTAGGATGCAACCGTCCAGGCCCAGGCGGGCTGTTTGCCTCCTACCTCCTCAAGCCCCTCCCCACGCCGCAGGTTCCCGCCCACCGCCACCATCTCCGCCACCCAGCTGGCTTCAAGTGGGAGCAGGGACTCCTGGAGTCCCAGAGCCCCTTCTCCATGAGGGACCTACCCAGTCACAGTGACAGAACAAGAATCAGACCAGTGGCTGCCAGAGACCGAGGGAGGAGGAAATGGGGAGTTCCCCTTGAAGCTTGGGGGGTGATGAAAACTCTGTACGTCGATACGGTCACACAGCCATGTGAATGCACAGGATGCCACTGACCTGGACACTAGCAACGATTTAAATGGTAAAGTTTGGGTTGTATTTTACCACAATAAAAATGACTTGGGGTGCTGGGGCTGGGGCTCAGTGGCAGAGCACTTGCCTAGCATGGGTGAGGCACTGGGTTCGATTCTCAGCACCACACACAAAAATAAGCAAATAAAAAAGACATGCTGTCCATCTACATCTTTAAAAACAATAAAAAAATTATTTCAGTTGCTGAAAAAAACAAATCCCAAAGCATTATCAGGATCGAATACTTTCCAACCAGAGTCAAGTAGACACATGAGATATAAGTTCTGCCTCAAGACTACTGCCCTAATTTATTTTTCTGCTTTCATTATCCCTCACCGTCCCATCACGAAAATAGTAACAATTCATTCTTATTCCACTATATACAAAAGCAGGTAAAAATCCTCACTGTACTGGCATATTGCCTTAGCCCTAGGATTAAATTAACTAACAAGGAAACTGGAAGTGAGTGTTCATTCACTTAAAGATGTCTTTCTTATTTCTCTTGGGATAATGTTTCCAGGGTTCATCTATGTTGGGGTGTGCATCCAAATTTCACTCCTAAGGCAGAACGATATTCCACTGTATGGATGTACCACAGTCTGTTTATCCATCATCTGTGAGTGGACTTGTGGGCTTTTCCCACCTTTTGGCTATTGTGAACAATGCTGCCGTGAACACAGCTAGTCCACCTCTCTCCTGGCTAGACATCTAGAAAAAAAAAAAAAACCCAAAATCTTAACATTATTCAATACTGGGGGCAGAAAGAAGGGTGCTTCACCCACACCAGGTCCCTAAATGGGCTATCTTAGGGTTCTCCAGCAGCTCAGAGAGCTTGGGTTAGCTCCCTGCAGAAGGGCAGTCCTAAGGGGATAGCACACCCGCTCTCCTTCCCCAGGCCCCCACTCAATCATGGCCAAAAGGAATTCATTCCAAGCAGGCAAAAATGCAGCATTCCGCCCAAAAACCACTCCAACTTGAAATTTCCAATAAAGACAAAACTATATGTAAAAATAACAGATTTTTATTAAAAGTTAAAAACGTCTTCCAAGTTTACACACAGCAAATAGATGATTCCACCTCGATGCACTTCTAACATCAACGACAAGCAGATACAAACTGGTCTGGCAAAACATGCATTATGACCTAACAACCCCTAAATACTTGAATTCAGGCTAAGCCTGCTTCCTGGGAGGGCAACTGAACACTTACCAGAATGTGCCCGGCTGCTGTCCTTGCCCCAGTGACTGGCCTGGTGGAGGGGCAGGAACAGTCCCGGCCAGAGCAGGGGGCTGAGGAGGGTTGCATGAGGCTCTCTGCTTTACTCCAGCAGCCCCAGGGAGAGGCCAGCGCTCCTCCAGCCCTGAGCAGTGTCCATCAGGCAATGCTGGACCCTGGCTGGACCCTGGCTGCACGTGACAATCCATGGAGAACTTTTGGGAAAATCCTGATTGCCTGAGCCATAGACCAATTAAGTCGGAAATTCCGAGAATGTGCCCCTCCATGTTCTGAAAGCTCCCTGGGCGCTCAGGGAGGGGAAACCCATGCAGTCACTCGTTCTCAACCCTTAACCTTCTTAGAAGTCTCCCTTGTTCTGATTTAAAATGCTGGCCATGCCTGACACATTTGTTGGTCTGTGAAAGTCACGACATTTTGATGGTGAGTCTTCTTCCACTGATTTATAAAGGGTTTACAAAAAAATAGAGCACCCGGATTTCATAAAAAAATTTATTTTCATATAAAAGTGCCAAAATATCCGCCAATGTCACAATCTATCTCAACAACCAGTTTACGCTAGTAATCAAAACACAAGCCTTTTTATTCACATTGTTTAAAAATCCAATTCTTTTCACACATTCCCACAGTAACTCGAGTCTCTGGACAGTGGGAAGTTGGCGTTCCGATTTGCTGTGGAAGTCCATATGTCCAGGTTCATGTAGGCACGGAACGGGTTGAACCCTGGGTAGTACTCCTTGCAGACGACCGCCTGGCTTTCCAGGTGGGCTGAGTGTTCTGGGGTGGGGCTGACCGGGCAACAACTTTCATACACATCGCTCTGCGGGGCCCAGATAGAACCAAAAAGTCCAGACATTGGAGACAAGCTTCGGGTGCTGGTGAGGTAGGGCTGGGGTATAACAGGAAGGAAGGAAAGGTTAAAGCAAAAAGAAGCTGCGGAGAGGCAACGTCAAGGCTGAATAAGCACCCGAGGACACCGCCACCCACCAACCCTGATACCTGGAAATTACTTTCTACTCCATTTTGCTCAAAGAGGATTGCTGTGAAATCCTCACCTAACTGGATAAGCTTACTTGCAATCTAAGGAAGGACTCACAGCCAAATGCCCTCCATAAATTCATTAAAAAAAAAAAAAGGATAAAATGTGGTGAAAAAGAAGGTGTTGGGCCCTATCGCTGACCCCAACCCCTGACCCCAACCCCTGACTGACCTTCCTGGGACTTTCACTGCATCTTACCACAGTGGAAAAGGGCAGTGAGGACACATAAAGACAGCTGTGTCACACGGGGCCTTTCTTGCCCAGTGACAAGAGGTCATCTACGACCTCTGCCTGATGCGGTCTAAGAGGACTTTTTCAGTGGGGGAGGTCAGAATGTCATGCTCTGCAGGTGCCCACCTGTCTGACCACGTTAGCCTCCTCCAGAGGGTGGCCAGAGGGGGCTTCTGTGATTTAAAACTGGCCAAGCTTTGGCTGAACTGAACGCTGCGCTAAAGGATTAAAGAAGGATTAAATGACCCAGAGCTGCCCCTACCGGAGAGTTGACGTAACTGGCGTGTCCCCAGGCGGAAGGCACGTTGGGTGGGGTGTTCCAGGTCGACTGAGAATTGTGATCGATAAAACTGGTCTGAACTTCTGCAGGACAAGGAAAGCCGTTGGCGTAATTCATGTTTTCTACAAGAACAGGAGACAGCAACACGGGTGAACATTTTCATAGAGAGAACTGAATTCTCAGTCTGAAGCAAAAAGATGTCAAGGTCTTACTCTACTGCCAAGTGAAAGACAAACGTTACTTAACTCTGTGTGGACGGACCAGGGGGTCATTGCACTGTCAGTCTCAAGGTTAAACCTGTCTATGAGACACACCACCTGTGGAGCCCTCCGTGGGGAAAGGCTTCTTGGGTCCTGTTTTTCTGCATTTGATGGTAGTCTTTTCAACACACAAAGCACACTTCAAATATTACCATAGATTTGAACAGTGACAAGATTCGTACCAGTTCTTAAATGGTTCTTTTTTTAAAAAAATATTTTTAGTTGTACATGAGCATAATGCCTTTATTTATTTTACTTATTTTTAGGTGGTGCTGAGGACTGAACCCAGTGCCTCACACAGGCCAGGCAAGCACTCTACCACTGAGCCCCTTAAACATTTCTTTGCTATTTGTTTTTGGTGATGCTGAGTTTCACTGTAGGAAGTGCTCTACCATCGAGCCACACTCCTCCAGTTAAAAAAAAAAAAAAAAAATTATCAGCTGTGCCTGTTTCAGCCACCTGCCCATGAACCACAAGGCCTGGTAAAGCAAGTGGGAGCCAACTACTTAGGAAGAAAGTTACCAAAGCACCCCCTTGTGGTTAGCAAAGAGCACTGCGTGTCCCCACAGCCCTTCCTGGAAACGGCAGCTCTAGTAGGAAAAACCATGATCAGGCTGTAATCGAAAATCAGAGCATTTTCCAGGTGATCAAGGAAATCCCACACCTCTTCCTTATTATGACAGATGCCTCAGACCCCACGTCTACAACTGTCCTTGATTTCCTTGCTAAGCTCCTTTCCTTCCTTTTGTAGCACCACCCCCAGGGGCAAGTCCCTCAGGGCCTGGAAGAACAAATAAATAGGTTCTATTTCATATGGGACCTGCCTCCCTATAAACAAAACAAACAGCAACAACTAGGGCTCCAGCCGTCCAACAAACCATCCATCCTGTTTGGGCCACATAAGTACAAATGACCCAGTTCTACCTTATTTAGAGAACTAAACAGAATAGGGTAACATGCAGAAGCCCCCAGACTGAGAATTTCTGAGGGCCACGTAAGATAATGTCACTGGGATGTTCCAGCTTTTACCTTCTGGAAAGGCATTGTAATCATTCAGTTCCAACGGGCAGTACACACTGGGAAACTGGCCCTCACAAGTCGCGCTCCAGTCGATGAAACTGCTACAAAACACAAGACGTCTAGTTTCAGAATTGGGATGAGAATAGTCAAGTGGAAAAATCAAATAGTCGAAGAGGAGAATCATTTTATTTCCCAGCATCCTCATACCTGCAAATTCCCCAATTTAGGAAAATAAAAGATGATACTTTCTCCAGTCACAGAATCTAAGACTTACTGAATAGTCATTGCCAATGACCTGCCTTCTGCAGGACGGATGGCACTGGCAAGGTGTGCAATTCTTTTTTTTTTTTTTTTAATTTTTTATTGTTGGTTGTTCAAAACATTACATAGTTCTTGATATATCATATTTCACACTTTGATTCAAGTGGGTTATGAACTCCCATTTTTACCCCGTATACAAATTGCAGAATCACATCAGTTACACATCCATGTCGAGTCCAGACAGACACAGAGTCCAAGGCCAAGGCTTTATTAGCCCCGCAAAGAATGACTCTTACACACACACACCCAGAGGACTCAGCTACTGAAACGTCCTCCTCCCACTCCCAGCAGGACCGGCTCAGGGCAGTCACCCCTATAAACACTGCAGCTCACAATATGTTGATCACGGTTGCTGAGTGGCTCTCGTCACAGAAACGAGACAGCAAAGGCTGTTGTAATATGCTGACCCCAAAACCTTCCATGGGTTCTGTGATCAAACAAAAATATCAACATTGTCTCAAGTTTCCCAAATTGAGTGACATTCACACCAAACGGTGAATTTAAGTAGTATTGTGTCAACTACTTTTTGACATTCAATTTCTTTGATTCTTTCAAATTTAAAATGTGTTCAAGAGTGATGCTCTGGAAAAATGGAAGTCTCTTGCTGAGGGGGCAGGGATGGAGCGTGTGTCTTTCAAATTTGCCTCACGTATGAATAGGTCACTATTTCAATTTAAAAAAAAGGAAAGTCATGACAGGGCCACCAGCTTTTACTCCGGTTTCTCTCAATGCCTGGCTTCTTGTTTTCTAACACCACAATTCCAAAAGGCAGGAGAAGACACACAGCTTTAGTCCCCTGAAGTAGCAGCTGCCCCCTAATATTTATAGGGACTTCCTAGCAGACAACTCAGATTCCAACTGGGAGCCCTGGGCTCAGTGGGGTGACAGCGGGGGGCAGCGCACCTGCTGTGGACCGGGGCGGGCTCCTGCAGCACTCCGGGTGCCCTGTTCTCCAAAGCGCAGCTCAGGCTGTTTGTCAGACACACTGGCTGTGGGGGCCACAGGTCTCCGGGTGGGTACAGACCTACAGAAGAGAACAAGGTCCTCAGTCCACCTCTTCCACTCAGCCCTGGGTACCCCTCCTCTAATACCCAGTTCAACGTGTCTTCTTTCCAGAAAATACTACCCCATACCACCCACGCATACTGACTACTTGTGCCTTCCCAGACCTCTTCTGGGGTCACTTCAGGATACATGCTGAAATATAGCAGGTCACTTTAATCTTTGCTTCAGGTGGTGCACGATTACCTCCCGACCTGGATGACAGCGTGCGTTCACTACTCAGCAAGTATGAGAGGGCTCACTTTCTGTAAGGCCCCAATACAGATACCAGGAAGCAGCCATGAACAAGTGCATTCAAGTGAACAGAGATAAACGGCAAAGAAAAAACAAGCACGGCATGGCAGAGGTCCACAGCCTATGATGACAAACGGCAATTTTAATTAGGACGGTCAAAGGCCCCTCTGAGGGCACATCCCATTGCAGATGTGCCAGAGGACAGGGAGGGAGTCACTCAGGTAAGGGGAATCACATGCCCCACAGTGGGGACAGTCTACAAAGGCCCTAAAGCAGTGTGCCCCGGTGAGTCTCCAGAGAAAGGGGACCAGTGTGGCCAAAAAGAGGGTGTGAGGATGGGGGGTGAGGCTAGAGAACTGACTGTGAGGACACAGCTTGTGGCCCCTCGAAGCATCTGGGCACTGCCTTTGAGTCTAATGGGAAGCCACGGAGGGCCCCACAGGGTTCTCCCGTTTCTGTGGAAGGGCTGGTGGCCTCTGTTCTGGACCATCTTTTCAAGGATTTTTTGCTAAGCGAAACCCTTGGGGAATGCAGGCTCTGCCTCTGGAGCAAAGGGCAGGCAAGATTATTGCCTCTTACAAGATCTGGGTTCCCTAAGCTCAGGCTCCTCTCCTGTAACACGCCCCCACCACACGGAGGCATCCATCTGGGCTGGTGATGACAACTGGCGCCAATAGACGGATGCCTGTGTAGCTGGCTTGGCCTTACCTACGCTTCTGCTTTATGGGAATTAATGGCCGCTGTCCCTCTGGGTAAACTTGGTGTCCACTCTGCCATCCGAGGCAAAGCTGCTGGCTCAGTGGGGCCCTCCATTCCCTGAGGTTCCCCAGATGGATGGCTCACTCATGTTTGGGTTTAGCCGAAACCTTGTGTCTTCACAATAGACTTCACAGCGATTGTCCTAACAGTTTAGCCTGCTACTTGAAGCCACAGACTGGCAGATTAAAGCCATAGACGACAGAGTGAGGGGTGCCTCGGTCACCTGGCCATTTGGCCTCTGGGCAGGGGGCAAGCAGGGCCCTGGGAAGCCGACTGCATCTGCTGGACCATGCGAGAATCCTCATCACACAGGACAAATATTTCCTGACACCTAGGTGCTTTTATGTTCATCTCAAAACAAAATTCTGAACTCAGAACACGGCAGGTACTTCTCTGTTATCTTCTAGAGCGGGCAGACCTGCTTCTTTCATCCGGCCACCTTCCCTACTGAAATACGGAGGGATACACATCACCACAGGGAAAGCTGCTCATCACCTCCATGGTTTGGGGTGGAAACGATGCTTTTCTTTTGTTCCACCTTTCAGATTCAACACAGAAAGAAGCCCTTAGGATGCAGTTATCCTACTGACTTCTCCAGGAAGTAAAAAGCAACTGATATGGGTCTTCTGCAATTTGCTTAATTATCAAAAAAAAGTTTGCAAGCAGAAGGCTGATGTTTAATTTGAAACAGGTGCTTAGGTCATGGTATTTGTGAATTCTTTGTCTTTTGCTCCAAACAAGACAACGAATAAATGGCAAGTGTGGATGACGACTTCAGGGTTTTTAAAACATGTGTTCCAGTTTCAGCCACTATTATGATAAGCACATTTGAGATTGCAGCAGTAAATTACAAACATTTGTTGTAATTTGAAAAGAAAGAGATGTTAGAAAGTTACATATATCTCTAAATTCTGTTCATTTTGTGACATAAATTTACTGGACAGAAACAAAGGTCCAGTTTTCTAGTTAACCCCCAGTATCTTTTTTTTTTTTGTAGTTGTAGATGGACAGAATGCCTTTATTTATTTTTTTATGTGGTGCTGAGGATTAAACCCAGTGCCTCACACATGCGAGGCAAGCACTCTACCACTGAGCAGCCTAGGCCTGCAGTTAACCCTTTGATGTGGTGAAGAAGCATAAAGACAAGATACCAAGATTGATTTCATGTCCAATATACCTATTTTCACGTGTAAATCCACATTTTTGGATGATAACAGGGATTTTTCTCCTGGAGAAAGCAGCTGTTGTTGACTTTTTCAAAAGTCTTGGAACGTTTGCTATTTTAAAATTTTGTCATTCTTCGACAGAAGGAGCAGATTGCGTAGCAGCTAACCCTGTAAACGCATGCTTACATGTAATCGAAAGAATGGTCAAAGCAAGCCCAGTTTGAGTCCATGATGGAACCCTATCCACCTTCCCAAGATGAGAGGCTGCTGTACTATAGTTTTATTCACCCTTTTTTTGTGAAGTCACATAGCACAGTAGAGTTAGTTTTCCATGTGGCCAACCTGGAAGAAAAGTAGCACGAATAGTTTTTTTAGTTAAGAAGGTGTGATAGACCCTAGAGTATGACCTGCCTTCGACTTTGGTCATACAGTAGGAAAAAAAAAAAAATTAGAAGTTTCTATATAACTCCTTCTTCCTAAGAAAAAGAAACAAAAATGTCTTATGTAGCACCATTTGACTCTTTTGGAATTTTAGATTACATAGTCCCATTTTTTGAAGTCATAAGTAAGTAACTCTTTTTCTTCAACCCAGATGGGTACTTGGATTTATTTTTCTAGGTGGTAGTTGTAACACTAAACTGAAAAGACTTAGACTCAGGGTAAATTTCCCTGGTTGGAATTGGACTTTCTCATCAGCAAATGGTTCTATCTCAGAACCAATATTCCCAATCCTGTGGTTGTTCCATTGTAGATTTAGAAATTCAGGATCTGAAAAAAACCTCAAATAAAAAAAATAGTTCCAATTAAAAAAAAATAAAATAAAAAGGACTCTTTGGGACTGTGAAATGCAGAAACAAATTTTGGTCTCTCATTATACTTCCAGGCCACTGAACTAGAGGCCCCCTGTTGGGGGCCCATTCTCTGCTCAGACCAGGTGGAATCTAGCCACGGGTGGAGTCTGCCCCACCCAGACTGCCATCCTTACTGCTGGGTCCACCCCCACAGAGGGGAGGACTGCACGTTTCCACTGTGGCCACTAGCTACCGTGGCCTTCCGGACTGTGACCACTGCTGACCACACTGGAGACACGGTCTACCTGCGCTCTGCCTGACAGAGGTCCCACCCGAGGAAGTCCAACAACTGTAAACGGCACTCTCCTTCCAGGACTACGCAAGTGCCCCAGGATTGTTCTTGTGAGGAAGCCAGGCAGGAACTTGGCCTCCCTCCCCAAAACAGAGATTTGCTCCTTGGGGGTAAGTCTGAGAGACCTCTGAGTATTTGAAGAAATACCACCAACAGATGATGCAGCCTACATATGACGATGCTTGCTCAAAAATGAGGCTGCCCCGGGGAAAACTTCCTGCTCCTAAACATGCTTGAGTAGTAATCACTATGAGACAAAGTCCATCCGACTAGAAAAGTGGCATTATCTGGCTGCGGTGGCACATGCCTATAATCCCAGAAGGAGTTTGAGGTCAGCGTGGGCAACACAGTGGCACCCTAACTTTAAAAACCAAAAACCAAAGGTGGTATGACATTTGTCCTTGGTACTGGCCAGGCCAAAGCGATCAAAGATACCATGTTGACCCTGGAAGGTATCTCTCTGCCCAGAGATGTCAGGGATGATGGGGTTGCCCTCCTGCAGGCCAAGGGGGAATCTGTGCCATCATAAACATACTCTGCTATACCAGAGTACCACCTCCTGCCAAGGGGAAGGCCAATGCAGAAATGGCTTACAGAGCAAGCCACCTGGCTTCCTATGTAGACCTCGGGGGTTTATGGGAGTTGTTCGGCTGGATGGGGCTGGATTCTCTGGGGCACACTGAAGTCAAAACAGCAGGGTGGTTTCATTCTGCTGCTTCGAATCCTGTTGATAGCAGCTGCTATAATGTTGTAAGTGACAAATCAGACAGACTTGATCCCACCTTCTGTTTAATTATGATTAATTAAGAATTGCTGGGGCTGGGGTTGTCGCCCAATGGTAGAATACTTGCCTAGCACATGTGAGGCCCTGGCTTTGATACTCAGCAACCAAATAAAAATAAATACACAGAATAGAGACATTGTATCCATCTACAAATAATAATAAAAATCAAAAAGAATTGCTAATAGAACAATGTACTCAAGAGAAAATCAGGAGCCAAGGCTACACACAGAAACAAGAAGTGTGCATATCATAAGACAAGTCTCTATGCTTCTGTACTGTGTGCCAACAGAAACCCCTTGATTCTGGCCTATGTTTCCAAGAATGCTTTTAGGCAAAGCCTCAAAGATAAAGGAAATATCTGCTTTTGGAACAAGGGCAAGTATGCTTAATGTCTACTAAAATAAAGACAATGCCTCCTGCCCATGGTAAAAGACTCGGGTTCCCTGAGTTCAGGGTTCCTTTCCTGTCTGTCACCCCCATGGCACTGGAGGCAAGGAGAGCGGACATGAACATGCTGATGCTCATGCAGCCTCCTGGGCTAGCCTTCTGTCTTGGACCCAGGTGGCTTTTGTCTTCTGCCAGCTCATACAAAATGTCAGCAGCTAACTTGTGAACTTGAAAGTAGCAGAAGAACCTCAGAGGCTTTGAGGTTCTTGCCAGTGATGTGATCTGACTTGTGTTTAGCACAATCATTCCGGCCCTTAACAATGGGGACAGGGTAGAAGCAGGGAGACCTGTTAGGAAGTTATTGTGATCCTACTAATGGGAAGTAAGGATGGCCTGGATAACTATGGTGGAGGTGGTGGGCAGTGACCAGATGCTGGGGTGTCTGGAAGGTGGCCTGCTGACAGAATAAGACTGCAGCATATCTGAGACACAAGAAAGCAAAGTCCAGGATGACTCCTAGACTTGGGACCTGAATAATCAGAAAGATTGGAAAACTATAAGGAGAGCAGTTCTGAGGGAGATGATCAAGTAATGGGGGTACCTGCTGGAACCCCCAGAAAAAATGTCAAACTGACAGTCACTGATGATGCCAGAGTTCCAGAGAGACCCAGGTGGCAGACACAAGTGTGGGAGTTCTCAGGGTAGAGAGTGACACTTAAAGCTTCGAAAATAGGTGAGATCCACAAGGGGTACAGAGATGATGCTCTGGAGGGCCGTGATCATGAGAAGAGGTGAGGAGGCGCTGAATCAGGAACCTACAGCATGTGACACGGAGACCAGAGTCAGAGCTGGCCAGGGACTTAATGGGGAAACACCAGGGACCAGCAGCAGTGCTCCAGTGGAGAGGAGGTGCAAGAGCTGGGTTGAGGACTTCTACGGAGCACAGGAGGCAAAGAACCTGAATTGGCAGGCACCGGCCGTTCTTTAGAGGAGTCCCCTAAGAACAGGAGCTGAAAAGTTGAGCAGCAGTGACTGAAATGAGTGGGGAGAAGGGGTCTGGGCTATTGCTGGATTCTTACGGCATATTTGCGAGCACATGGGAGTGACCTGTGAAGACAAAACCGACGAGAAGTTCGCGACAACAGCCTTGGACAGGAGAATGGCACCAACAACTCCACAGGCTGCAACAGGAGGGGAGCAGAGAAGGGAGCAAGGTGGGGCGTGTGGAGGGGGTGTGGGAGCTTCCTGAAAGGTTTCGAATGACTTTTCTCTTTCCAGTAAGACAGAAAGCAAGATCGACCAAGAGAATGAGACAGAGGCAACGAAGTGTCAAGACAGGGGTTCTGCAGCTTGATTGCAAGGAAGGGAGAAGAGTCAGGGAAACCACTGCACCTGGAGGTCAGGGCACTTCTGCCAGATGAGAAGGGAGGTGCAGAGCTGGGAGGGACCGGCCAAGACTCTGAAGGCAGAAGACTGTAGGCAAAAGCTGTTTTTCTGTGACTTCAGGACCTAACTAAGGATGGTCACAGCTGACCAGGTGTAATAGGTACCGGCTATGAAGGAGGAGCGGGTTAAGGCACTCGGCACACACGTACGCATGGATCACAACACCACAGTACATACACATCCCCCTAGTTGACAATACAACCAGAAACTGAGTACAGTAAAGGGTTTCTGGTTTTGGTTTTGGTGCCAAGGAGTGAAGCCAGCATGTGCTCTTCTCGAGCTACACCCCCAGCCCCAGGTGTCTGTTTCGAATTTTTAGTTCCCTGCCACTAATCAAATCCTCTCTTTCCTCAATTACCTCATAGGAACAAATATAGGACCATCTAAACCTCCCCTCTTCTTGCCTTAGCAAATTACAAACCATTCAATTTTAGATTTCCCTTTTATTAAAAACATTTGCTTTACTGGACTCGTCATTTGATCCAATTTACAAATAATCTGTTTCTGCTGATAATGTGACAAGTGGAAAACATATTCAAGGAACAGCACAGAGGCACTGTATTTCCAAATAAAAATTCTCCAATGGATAGAGCAGATTTTACCTCCAGCTTTCATGTGTCTGAGCAGAAGGAAGTATGTGCATTAAAGCTGAATGACACCAGGAGTATCCTGTCAGGATCCCTGACCCTGATCTGGCAAGGAAGAAGCCCCAGAATAAGAGGAGACTAAAGGCACAGACAAAGAAAGGTGGAAGAGCAGGGTCAAGGAGAGGGAAACCAAGGGGCGTCGGGAATGAACCCCCCGTTGGAGGAGAGGTTTCCTTCTGCCCCCCCCCACACTCCCACACTCCAAGGCCTCCATGTCCCCCCCCCCCCCCCCCCCCCCGTCTCAGGGAGCTCAGCTCTTAGCTTCAGGCCTTGTGCAGGAACAAGGCTGGTCACCTGGGCACTGAGGCTCGATTAACAGGTTTTCATACAGTGTGAGTGGGGGGGCAGGAAGAGGAGAGGGCCAGGGAAGGGGAAGCAGGGAGTGTGGAAGCCTCGCCCCTGGCCTGCTCTCCAAGTGGGCCTCACTTCTCTTGGGCCCTTCTGTTGTCTCTCATCTCTGACTAGAGCAGGGGACCCCGACAAGGGGCTCCGACTGTACCCAGCAGTGGGGCTAGAACAGCTCTGCCTCAGCTGCACAGAGAGGGTTTAGTGCAGAAGGTCAGAAGATACCACAGCAAGGCAAGGGCAGAGGCCCTGATGTCACCCGCCTGCAAAGCTGGCGCCTCCCCTGTGATTCCAAGTGTACCTTGGAGATGCCACCCCACCCCCACTCCCACTCTGCCCCCTGCTTGGTCTCCTCAAGTTCTCCAGCCAGGAAGGCAGGCCCCAGGAGTACTGTGCCTCACCTTTGTCTTCTTCAGCACCTGCGGGTCCAGCAGGAAGGCCGGGCTGGGAGGGCTCTGGGTACTGTGGGACGTTACTCACGTCTCTGTGGGGCAAGCAAAGAAGGCACTGCTGAGTTTTCTGTGTAAGAACATTGAAATTTCATAACCAAGCCCAACTGAGGTTTTACATGAATTCTTTCTCTCAAAAATATCATGTAGACAAAAAAGTACAGCTGAGAAGAACTAAATTCCCGAGATCTTGCCAAGTTTTGCTTTCATGAAACAATACAAATTTAACCAAAGTGACTAAGGCCACCTGCCACTTCGGTCTGCCTCCTGCCAGGCAGCAGCAATTCTTAGTCCAGAGCTGACTTTCTACCTCTAACTGAAAGTTCATGGCGCCTTCCTTGGCCTGGCCGATAGCTGCGTTTCCTTCTTCACATCACCCATCTAGTTACATCCCTCTGTCCTCAGGAGGCAGGTGCCCAGGAAACCTGGTTACACCTGCCACTCTGAAACTCTCTCCTGGTTTACCCTGTTCTCTCAATCATTAAAGGTCCATCAGCCCTCCAAATCCACGGGTTCCCATCTGTGGATTCAACTAACCACGGGTTGAAAATATTTGTAAGAAGTTATACTGTTGTTGTTGAGGGTTATGCAGGAAGATGCTCAGGCATCACAAGGCCTGTGATGGCTATGCCTGTCCTGAATGCGTGCAGACTTTTTCTTTGTCACTATTCCCTACACAACAGGTTCCAACACCTGTTTACAGTGCATTAAGTTTTATAAGTATCTAGAGGTGATTTAAAGTGCACATGAGGATACAAACACGCACCATTTTATCTTAAGAGTCCAGAGTATACACAGATTTTGGTGTCCACAGGGGAGTGAGTCCTGGAACCAATCCCTGAGCACACAGAGAGACAGCTAGAGTTGTTTATACTTGTCCAATGCTGCAGAACAAATTATACAGAGGAGTTGCTAATGTGTGAGTATCTATTAGGTTTTTAAAAATCCTCTGAATTATCAATGCTTGGCTTTGTTTCAAGGCTTAGCAAAGGGCAGATGGCTCCCAGCATTATAGTAACTCCTGCCTCCTCTTTCTCTTTCCGAAACAACACATTTGCTCTATTACTGAGAAGGCAGTGACACCAGAGACTGCCATGTAAATTGTGTTTACTTAGAAGGATCAATCTTTCTGAATTATTAATATAATCAGGTTTTACTGTCCTGCATCCTTATTTTGTATTTTAACCTGCAGAACCGAGTGCCAAGAAAACACACTGACTGAAAGAAAAAGCACATAAAAAAGTATCATAAAGGCTGAAAAAAATAAAAACTTACATGGGATTGCAGATGTGATGAGAAAGGTTCAAGGAGACAGGAGTTTCAGAAGAAAAGTCGTTTTGGGAAACACTGTCTCCTGTATTCAAAAAATAACACATATCACAAATCTTCTAAAACAGTACAATTCAACTGTATATATTCTGTATCAAGAGGCATAGATTATCACTATTATTAACTCCAATCAGCAAGTTCAGTTTTAACTTTAAACTGATATTTACAATCAATTCATTTTTAAAAGACCTTTAAAAACCCATCTTTTTCATTAAAAAGCTAAAATAAAACTCAACACTTAGATTTAAGAATTTGGGTATTATGGGTCATAGCAACGTATGATAGAAAGCCTGGAAATGTCATGTCCTGTTATTTATGTTTTTAATTTAGAAATAAGAAATATTGATCTTCTTCTGGTTGAGAATTGAGAATGCATGAAAGAAATAAGTTTTCAAATCAAAATGAAAAAAAAAAAAAAAGAATTTTGGTATAGGCTGGATGTGTGGTGCATACCTATAATCCCTGCAGCTCGGGAGGCTGAGGCAAAAGTATCATGAGTCCAAAGCCAGCCTGAGCAAAAAGTGAGGCTCTGAGCAATTTAGCAAGATTCTATCTCTAAAAAACAAAACAAGGGCTGGGGATATAGCTCAGTTGGTAGAGTGTATGCCTACCATGCACAAGGCCTGGTTCAATCCCTAGCACCAGAAAAACAAAACAAAAAAAACAGGCTGGGATATGGCTCCATGGTTAAGTGCCCCTGGGTTCAGTCTCTGGTTAAAAAAAATTTTTTTGCTATAATGTATGTTACATTATGAGAGAAGTTGAAACTATCAATATTATGCAACATTTAATAGTTTTTTTCCTGATTAAAAAAATTAGCTATATAATTATAGTGCTCATTGACTTAGTTCATAAAAGTAATATATGTCCATTATTTTTAAAAGTCAATAAAAAGAAATAATAAATTTTTCTTCACAGACACAGACTTATTTGGGAAAGTAGATATACATCTGGGAGAATGCAGGCCATCTCCAGAGGGACAGAGAGCCAGAAATTCAAGTTTAAAGAAAAGTTATAAATTATCTACAAATACACTATCAATATGATCATTCAGGTATCTATTTTATGTGTGTATACATATATAAAAATTTATATATATATATATATATATATAAATTGGGATCATATTCTATACATACTTGTCTTTTTTGTGTATTTTTAAATTTGTTCTTTTTAGATATAGTATTTTGACATACTATACATACATGGAGTATAACTTTCCATTCTTGAGGTTGTACTACATTTTGTCTTTTCAATCTTTCACACTGAGGACATTTTCCAACTATTATATAGCATTCAAGCACAACTTAACTCATCTCATCCCACTGTACTGATTTGGAACACCTATAAAAACTTAAATTGAGCAACAAGCATACCACTTACAGTAACTCTGCATTAATTATTATGTTTTTAGAGGTCTGTTCTCTTGACAAGATTGGTGAATGTTTAGGGCATTTGAAACATTTAAATTCATTGTGAAATTGGCAGAAATTCTGCTGCAAAAGTAACTTCTACTAAATGTTCCACTGAACAAAATATTACATGCATAACTGATACGTAACACAGGAAGTGGATTCAAGAAAGTATTCTCTAGAACTGTGTTGTCATTCAAGTTACCAATGGTGGAAAACATGGTGTACACACACACAGGATGGAATATTAAGCCTTAGGACGGAGGGAATTCCTGACTCATGCTACAACACGAGTGAGCCTTGAGGACCCATGCTGACTGAAGTAATCCAGTCACAAAGAGACAGTGTCACTGTAGGATCCCACTCACACGAGGTACCTAGAGGAGTCAAGTTCACAGGGACAGACAGTAGAAGAGAGTAATGGGAGCTAAAAGGAGGAGGAACAGGAGAGACTGAATGAGAAGTCCTACAGATGGGGACTGAGGGTGGCCGCACAACCATGGGAACGAACGTAATGCCACCGCACTTTACACTTGAAAATGGCATAAAGGCTGGGAGGTGGCTCAGTGGCAGAGCACTTGTCAGCACGTACAAGGCCTGGGTTCGTCCCAGCATCAGGAAATCAACAAAAACTGGTCACAGTGATGAATTCTGCATTACACAGAGCAATAAACAAGAACATACAAATGCACAGCTCTGTGACCTGCTTCAAAGATAGAGAACAACAACAGTCGTGATGATGGTTTGGAGGGAAATGAGGAGGGAGAGGGCAGGAAAGAAAATAAAAGGGAATGAAGGTCAGAGCAAAGCCAAGACTCAAAGTCCCCTCTGTCCTCTGTCTTCTGCAAGGCAGAGCTAGACTCTGTGCTGGACCCACCAGAGGGCAACAGAAGGCCACTCTGGGGCACCCAGCCTCCTCCTGGGACTCACCAGCTGGCAGGAAGTGCTGCGGGTCCACCACGGGCTTCCTGTCACCATCGGAGCTGCCGCTGCTGCTCCAGCTGCCCCAGCTGCCCCGGCTGGCACGGACGCTGCCCGAGGAGCTTCCACAGTCAGAGCTGGAATCCGAGCAGAACTTGTCTGCACACTTCTTCTCGGGCTTCTGGAAGTAACCGTCTACAGCAGGTGAGAGAGAAACCGTGTTTCACTCACACAATTTCAACCTGATGCCATTTCTAACAAATGGAGAGATGTGGAACCAGGAAGAGGCCAGAGTTAGCTCCAGGGCTCAGTTAGCAAGAAGAACCAAGACGTCCACTGACCCTCACACAGGCCGTAAGAGCAGCAGCGAAGAGCTGAGACTCTGCCTGCGGGAAGGACGACTGGACTCATGTGGGGCCAAGAGTCAACAGCAAGTAGAACCTAGATCTAAAAATGGTTCTGGGACAGTCCCAAGAGGGCATAAAAAAGATGTGTTGCAAAAGATGTCAATGTTACTTTTGAGGATTGACAAAATCGACAAATTGTCACAGAACATAAGTAGAATCACAGAGCTAAAGGAAGAAAGAGAAGTAAAAAAGAACTCCAAAATTTAGAAGATGCTTGTGATGACATCAGGACGACTACTTAAAGGTACTTCCGCAAACTGGCGAAATTTTCATCAGCCATTCTCACGAATAAACACAAGAAATGTTAGAGGAAGCAAAGAAAATCTCCAAGAAGAAATTGACGCCCTAGAGTCCATAGTGGAAGCAATTCAGCAGATGTTGGCAGACTTGGAAGTTCAATTACGTGTAAAATTTGACAGCAAAATAAACATTGAAGCTGATGAAAGTTAAACATTTTATAATACTTATAAAATTTGTTTAATAAACTTGAATTTTTAAAAATGATGATTTCCCTTCTTCAAATGAGATGGAAAGGAAAACTTATCTTTTTAAACTTTTAATTAATGGAAACTCGCCTATTCTTACATCTTATTTATTTTATATTTTTAAAAAAGACAGCATCATCTATATATTTTGCATGTATCAAGTTTAGGTGTTTTATGCCATGTTATTAAAACCAGTTAAGCAATTGTTGGTTTCTCTATTATCTAGAATACTTATTCGTTTATAAGAAAATCTAAGTTGTGTCCTGTTCTTTACGCATCTGATCTCAGTTGCTATCTAAGGATGGTGAAAACCGTACAAGAATATATATGGTCCTGTACTTGTCTGCTCAATCCACAATAAAAACTTTGTCAATTACTTAAAAAGTACATAAATATATACAACAGACTTATTTGAACATATATTTAACAGACATCACTATCATAGGTGTTGGTAAAAGAACATGTAATATTCAGACAGGCCAACTTTTTCTTTTTCTCTTTTTGTTACTGTAGACTGAACCCAGGGGCACTTAACCACTGAATGACATTCCCAGCCTTTTTTATTTTTTGTTTTGAGACAAAGTCTTGCTAAGAGGCTTACAAGTCTTTCTAAATTGCTGAGGCTGGCCCCCAACCTGCAATCCTCCTGCCTCAGCCTCGTGAAGTGCTGGGATTACAAGCATGCAAACCACACCCAACCACATCAATCTTCATCCAAATACAGAGTAGAACAACGAAAGAATGTAAGAATATTTTAGAAACCAAGAGATGTACCAAAAAAAAAAAAAAGGGTTTATGTAAATGTTTGATTTTTAAAAAAATTATACACTTTACACTTTATTTCAGTGCTCTGTAATTAATTGGGGTTTATGTTGACAATGATGTGGAGGATAAACAGCTGTGTATTTAAAAGTAAGGCTCAGGAGGCTGAGGCAGGAAGACTGAAAGTTCAAAGCCAGCCCCAGAAACTTAGCAGGGTCCTAAGCAACTCAGCAAGACCCTGTCTCTAAATAAAAAACAAAAAAGGTTGGGGATGTGGCTCAGGGGTTAAGTGCCCCTTGGCTCAATCCCTGGCACCAAAAATAAATAAATAAATAAAAATTAAAAGTAAGCCTTAAAAATTAGGCTTAAAAAGGGGGGGGGGGGCATTTGCCTGTCATTCTTCCCACCACCAATAATAATAATAATAATAATGGTTCTAGAGGCTGGAACTCGATTCAGTGGTAAAGTACTTGCCTCATGTGTGGAAGGCCCTGGGTTCTAGTCCCAGCACTGCAAAAATAAAATAAAAATGGTTCTAGAAATAATGAACCACTTCTATTAAGAAAACTGAGGCTAGAATCTATGGGATGAGAGGTTTGTAGATAATTTTTCCCTGTTTTATTAAGATGTCCACTAAAATTTAGAAGTATTTGATATATGTGTAGGAAGAATCTCTAATAAAACCAGAAGTAGCCAGGCATGGTGGTGTACTCCTGTAATCCCAGCGGCTTGAGAGGCTGAGGCAGGAGGATTGCAAGTTCAAAGCCAGCCTCAGCAACTTAGCAAGGCACTTAGCAAGACCCTGCCTCTAAATAAAATATAAAAAAAGGGCTATGGATGTGGTTCAGTGGTTGAGCACCCCTGGGTTCAATCCTCAGTACCAAAAAAAAAACAAAAAACAAAAAAACACAGAAAGCAGTATAACTGTCAAAAGAATGAAAAAATAAAAGACAGGGACAGTCCAGTTAACTGCGGTGGCTGGAGCGTGCACTGTGAGCTCATGTGGGCTGAGAGGACTGTGAATCCCCCACCACCCTACACCCCACCGGCACTGCCAAGTTCAGTGCTCCAGCCCCACTGTCCTCAATCCTACCCTGGTCCTAGCACTGGGTGCCCCTCCATCTCTCACTTGGGGGTCCTGCCTACCAGCCCTTGGGTGGGGCAGAGACTTGGCTCTTTGGAAACTATCTGGCTCAAGAGTGGCAGTGGCACTCTCTCAACTGGATACTCCCTCTTTCCACCAAGGGTGTCCCTGTCTAGAGCAAGCAATCCTTGCTCCTGCAGCAATACATATGTGAGGATAGATGAGAATGGCATGGGTTTTGTCGTCGTTGTTTTTGGTGGAGGAGGGCAACATTAGAGGCCTGCCCAGGCTCAACAGAATCCTAGCTCTCTAGTCCCACCCTGACAGCATCCTATTTGGACCTCAGTTAGCCACAATGCCTGTCAAGTGTCAATCAAAGCAGAACTTCTTCTCATGCTGGACACCTCAAGGAAATAAAACTGTCCCCAAAAGCCCCCTTTAGCTCCATGTATTACATACCTGCCTCTCTCTGTGCAGCAGGTGAACTGCTCGTCATTTCTGCATCTGCTTTACAACTCTCCCCAGCATTCTCCTGTACACACCAGCTCCTTACATCAGTGCCACTGCCCAGCTCAGACCTCTCAAAATCACTGCACACAAGCTTCAGTTCACTCTGTTCAGAAGACCTGGAGGAAAAAAAAAAAAAAACCACATCCACATTTTATGTATACACACACATCCTTCCCTAAGACATTAGACTCAGGAAAATATGACCCTAGGATAAGTTGGAGAACATGATGAGCAACGAAGGGGACATCAGTAAGAAAGAGATCCGGGGGCTGGGAGCACAGCTCCGTGGTAGAGTTTGTGTTTAGCATGCTTGAGGCCCTGGGTTTGAGCCCCAGCACCAAATTTTTAAACCAGGTTGCCATTTGGGGACTAGAATTAATCTGTAAGTCATTGATTTTACTTAAAAGTTTACCATGAGAGGAATACGACTCTGCAAGGTCACTCAAGGTTAACTGATAAGTAGCTGACTTGGGATTCTTGGCTTGTTTCCTTTGCTTTTCAATAGATGAACCTGCTCTGCCTGGTGTCTGACAGAAGGTACTGAGTGTTAAACACCCCCTCACTCATTTATTTAGCAAATGTCTATTGCATGTACTATGTTCTGTGTATTGTCCAGAGAAGTGGAGCATCTATAAGGAAGGAAAGCACAGCCCCACCCCACCCTAATATGGATTATGAAGTTGAATAAATCTCTTGCTAGACCACAAACCCTTCCAGGGCAGAATTATACTACAATTTCATAAACATCGAAACAGAAATGTGGAGAATGTTCCGGGATTAACCAGATGACTCTTTTGCATGCTCTAGTTTTGGTACACAGTATTGAGTCTGCAGGATGGCAGGAAAGAAGATGAAATATGTGAGGTGCAACAGACGGTTCTGCTGGTTTCTTCTGATCAAGGTAAAAATAGGATGTGGGCAGAAACAAGAGTCCAGGCAACAGGCTACTCAATAACCACCACCTACTTCTTAAGCATCATATTCTCAAAACATTATGAGCAGCTACAGACTCTGCCTTGGAAGTCATTTTTTAACAATCCAATTATTCCTTCAGCATCTCAGAAATCTGCTTTTAAAAGTATCATAATATTTCATTGGTAAAACTGCACTCTATTTTCATATCTTTCTATAAATTCATATCTGGGAAAACAGACTTCATTAAAGTGACTTCATGGTCAATCAAATGTTTATAAAAACAAATACGTAAAAGAATACAAGGTCTGTGTCTCACTTCCTTTCTACAGAATATTATGCTTCAGCTTTCAAATAATTTACTCTAAATTATCCGGGCTAAACAAGGAAAATGACCCATCAATAATTAGAATTCAGTGTTATTAACAAAGTAATAATGGGTATGTTTATTCTCTCATAATTGCACTTTGTGGTGGTGCCATGTGAGCAGGGTGTGGAACTGAGACTGGAGGCGACCCTACAGCTGCCCCCCCACCCCGGCCCATCATCCAGGACTGCACGTGGGCCTCGCTAGGGAGCTCTCACAGTGCTGGGCCAGGACCCCGTGATCCCCAGGGCAGCCTACCCGCAGGTCTAGAGACAAACACCCAGGCACATGAAGCACACATGCTTCCTCTGCCATGGCCCTAGCCACCATGCAGGCTGACCTGTCAGTTCCTTCTGACAGCCAAGTTCAAGTGCAGCAAAGTGGAACCCTTTCCCTACACAAATGTGGAACTGCTAGTGAAAAAATTTTAACAAAAACATTAAAGTGCCCAGCTGAGACCACAAGAAAAAGAAATCTCTAGGTGCCAGAACTCAGAAGAAAAAGAAGCCGGGGGAACGGCTTCAGTGCCCACCCATGGACAGCTGAAGACAGGCCTCAGGGGGTTGGAACAGCATTTCCAACATAACACTGAGGTCCTGGAAGGGGACAGCCTCCATTCAAGGGGGAACCTGAAAAGATCCATCCAAGGGCCCAAGGAGGACGAGGCAAGGGAGGATGTGTCTGCTACAGGTTTTCCCATGTGTGGGTGAGGGGCGCTGGAAGAGTGATATAAGAAATCAGAACTTGAGAGTGCCCGCCTGGTATGCACAAGGCCCGAGGTTCAATCTCTAGCACTGGGGGAAAAAAAAATCAGAATTCAACTGAGTAGATTTGGAGTTAGACTGTGTACACACACAACTGACCTGGTTAAAACAAGTCAGTTTAAATGGGAAATTTAATGTTAGATTTGGGAGGCTATTCCTGGAACCTCAGCAATACAGGATTCTCACAAAACATCAGATAAGAAAATGAAAGTCCAGTGCACTTAAGCATCTTAAGGAAGCATGGTTTCCAAAACCCAGTGCCAAACTGCCGGGTTCAATCCTGGCTGTGCCCTTGCCAACTGTGGAGCTATCAAGGAACTACTGACTACCTGGGCACCTCGCTTCCCACAGCTAGAAGAACCCACCTCATGCAGGACTGAAGCGAGGGTTACGGCGGGGGGATGGGGGGAGTGACTATTCCATCTTACTATGCCAGTGGCCAGGCTGGGAATAGGTGGCCTTGCCTGTGTCCAGGGCTTTCTCCTGCACCTGTCTCACAAATGCTCCTGCACTTCACAGACAGAACAAGGCCTTGGCACAGAAGAATGCTTAATCCTTTTCCTAAAACCTCTTGGCTTTTAGCATTTTGTAAAGGACAGATTTAAAATAAATTTTTGAAGCCGGGTGTGGTGGGTGGTACATCTGTAATTCCAGCTCCTGGGGGGGGGGGGGGCTGAGGCAGAAAGATCACATATTCAAGGCCAGCCTGGGCAACTTAGTGAGATCCTGTCCCAAGGCCGGGAAAATAGCTCAGTGGTAAAACGTACCTGGGCTCAATCCCCAGTTTAAAAAAAAAGAAAAATGAAAAGGACGGTGGAATGAGGTGGATATTATTACCCTGCACCATGTACAGCCAGAGGAAGGAGAAGTGTGCTCCATTTGTGTACAATGTGTCAAAATGCATTCTACTGTCATGTACAACTAATTAGAATAAACTAAAAAAATAAAAATAAAAATAAAACAAGAAGGCCCCTGTAAGGTACTTTTAATAAAAATACAATCAGAAAATATGTTAATTTTATAAGTACATTTCAATCTTGAAGTACTATACTATATTTGGTCGTCTATCCAACCTTAAGTAAAAGATAACAGCACAATGCACAAACATAAAGTAAGAAATCAGACCAAAATCATAAAGAAATTGTAAAAACCACACACCTGGAGGCCTGGGCAACACCCCTCTTCTTGTTTTTTCTACACGTTCGATTTTTATTCCAATTCAGATTTTGCACATTTCCGTCTTTTTTCTCCTGAAGCTTCCTCTTCCTGAAAGGATCCTCTTGCTAAAGAGGAACAAGAAAGCGTTTAGCGGCCTCAAGTGCCTCGACGTGAAGAGAAACCCTCGAGTGTGTTTGTTTTAATTTTTGAAGACCAACTCCATCTGCGTTTAAAATGACCCTGCTCTGGTGACAACTGAGACATATGTTCCCCGGCCTCTAGTTTGTTTTCATTTCCCTCCTTTCTCCATCTCCCTCTAGCTCCAAAGAAAGAGAAGAAAAAAACGAATTGTTGCCTATAAAATTCCTGAGGGGCTAAAAAGGAAAAACATCTGCTAGCAATTTATGGGTGACTTGCTGTTGGCTTCAGCAGCAATAAATCCTCCAGCCCCCACCTGTTAATCTGGTGTGTGCAAAACTCCCACGAATGACTACTAGAGAAACATCAGATTAAAACTCAGTTTAAGAGTAAGTTGTGTACTTCTATTGTTGTTTACAGATCAATGTTAGGAGAACAGCCAGATCCCAATAGAAGGCCCCAAACTTGTTGTAAGTTTCTTGGGTAAATAAAAAGTATGCTTTATATTTTTGAAATGTGGTTCTAAAAAAAAAAAAAACCCTAATCCAGCATGTGATGCGTATACAGTAGATAGGAGAAGTTACAGATACATGTGTATACTTTTAAAACTTGTGCTTTTCCTTTTTTTAAATGCCAGGCCCAAAGGGAAGGGAATTCCCCTAGCTTTTGTTTTTAAAGTAGCCAGAGTCTTCTCCATCTTCTTACACATACTACTTCTCTTCCACATGCTGCCCCTTAAAGCACAGGCACTGACCGCAGGTAAGAGGTGGTGCACCTGTGCAGCGGGACTGAGGGCTTAAAAACATGGCTCCAGCGTATCTGGTCCTTGCAGGAGGAAACTGCCTCCTCCAAGGTCCTCCAGAGCAGAGGAAGACCCCCTAGATGCACAAATCCTCTTCCTACTTACCCCTGGGACTCACATTCCAAGAAAAGCAAAGTCTGGTTCATTTTACCCTCTTTTTCAGAAGGTTGGTCCAGAGATCAGAGAAGGAATCCACAGAGTGCTAGCATACACATGACTACCACAGGAAGAAGAGAAAGCAAAGGTTCCAGGACCTATGTTCTCTACGTGGCCTCTGTCTGGGACAGCAGAATCCTCCATCCGTTCAAGCAACGTGTACACTCTGATAAACAAGTATTAGAAATAACACGAAATTCTAACTACCACGTAGTCAGATGATGGAATTTTTGCTTCCTTCTTTATATTCTTTTAATATTCTTTCTGGTAGGTACACAGCAACATTTTTTCCTGACACTGAAAGTATTTTAAAATCCTAACAAGCCCAAAACACAGAACCCTGTCCCACAGGACCTAAAGCTAATTGCTGAAGTCTGATGTCCAACAGACATAGGAAAGACAGACACGTGACCTGCGTGCAACTCACACACACACCATTTGTTCACGTGCCGCTCCTTCATGGATTGGGGGGAGGGTCACCCCTCTCCTACCCACATTGTTCACTCCAAGGCCAACTCAGCCTTGTCAAGACCAAGTTCTTGAGCCTTTCTGTTTCTCCAGGGTCAGGCACAAATTAAGGGTCAGTCTTTTAAGTGTGAGTGGGTCTATGACAAAGGGCTGCCTTTCTCACACCAATCTGGTTGGAACTGTCACCCTGTGCAAACAGGAGGGTAAGTCTATTTTGGATGGCTGAGAGGTAGGACAGAAGCGCCACAGAATTCACAGCAAGGAGACGAGAAGAGTGAGGGACAAGCTGGGCTCAGAGGCAACGAGTGGAAGGACCAAGAAGCAAAGCCCACGAGTCACGTAACAGGGGAAAGAAATCGTGGGTGAGGAGAAGAAAGCAGAAAGAGGCTGCGAGGAACGACAGCTGACAACGACCTTTTTCTTTGAGACGTGAGTGCATCCAAAGCACTGGGCACCGAGCAGGGACCCAGTGGAATCAGGCTGAGGGCGACAGGCAGCCAGCAGCTGGAAGTTTGCTGGGGCCCCTTTGGCTGTGGCCCCAGCAACATCTAGCTGATTGGCTCCTCTGCGGTGATGCTCATTGGGCTGTTTCCCTGCCCTTTCAGACCACGGAGCTGCTCATTGGGGGACTTTTTTGGCTCCGCCCACGTGACCCAGCCAATCGGCCTCAAGAGCAGGAGGATTGTGGGAGGTGGGGAGAAGCTTGTGGGGGAGAGAGAGGCTTGTGGAAAGCCGGTGGTGGCAGTTGAGGCTCTGAGGGTTTTTCCTGAGAGGCTGTTTTGTTTGGCGTGTGTGGTTCTGAAAAGACAGGCCTGCGTCGCGAACAGTGACAGGAAGGCAAACCAGGGAAAGGAAGCTGCAGGCTTGCCCGGAAAGATGAGGCAGAGGAAGGGGTGATCGGACTCTGTGAGCAAGGTTCCCACGGGGAAGGCAGAGCTGACCACGAGAGGAAAAGAGCCACACAGAGACCCAATTCAGAGCACTGCCTCGAGGGCCACACGGCCAGCTTGCACCCTGCTCCCTGCCTCCTCGCTGTGTTGCTTGGGCAAGTCACTTGGCCTCTCTGCCTCAGTCCCCTGAGTTCCCAAAAGGTGGCTGGTTGTAAGGATTAAATTACCTGTCACAGTAAGCAGGCTGTCTTTGCTATCATCATCGTTGCTGAGCCTAAACTAAGCAGAGGTGACAATTTAAAAGATGTCAAGGTGGAGAAAGAGCCTCTAAATTTTTCTAAAAGCACAAGAAGAAATCAAAGAAGAGAAACCGTGGGGCCAGGGTTGTGGCTCAGTGGTAGAGTGCTTACTGAGCATGTGTGAGGCACTGGATTTGATCCCAGCACCACATAAAAATAAACAAAATAAAGGTACTGTGTCCATCTACACCTAAAAAATAGATATGGTAAAAAAAAAAAAAAAAAAGAAGAAGAAGAGAAGAAACCACAGATTGATTGCACAAAGGCATTTTGAAACCACCATATATAAGTAAAAGTGAATGAAAATCAGAAGGGAAAACTAATAAAAAATTCTGATACACAATGTTTGATGAACAACATTAAGTTAATATCTTGACATACAGAGTGTTCTTAGAGAAAATAAAGGAAACCACTAACATTCAATAGAAAAGTGGAAAACATAGAATATCAATTCACAAAAGGAATAGAAAAGGAAAAAAATGAGTTCATCTAGAATATTTCACAATAAAACAATATCCTTAGAAAAGGCAAATTATAGACTAGCTTGTATCTCATCTTTCCATTTTGGTTTTAGAAAACATGAATGCATTTTATAATGCATGTTTACATTTGCAAATACTAGGCAATGACAGGAAGCAGGATACTGTAAGAGTGTCAGCCTCTGATTAAACATTAACATCTTAATTTATAGGATTTATTTGAAGTGGTAGGATTTTGGATGCTTTAATTTTTTCATTAGAATTTTACAAAACATGAAATAAAACAAAATGCTCCCCTTTCCCTGGTGAGATGCAAACTGAAATGAGAAACAAACCCAGCTATTCAGAGATGGAGGTGTAGCTCAGTGGTAGGTGCATGTGTATCAGCACGTAAGGCCCTGGGCTCAATGCCCAGCACCAAAAAGCAAACAAACAAGATCAAGGGAAAGCCCAAACCTTTTGGCTCACTTATCATATGACCATAATTTTGCTAAGAGGGGCTGTGGGTGCAAAAGTCAGTGGTAAAGCTCACACTTAGTGTGCATGAGGCCCATGTTCAATCCCTGGCATCAAAAAAAATTTATTTTATTTTATTTATTTATTTATTGGGCAAACTGGTGCTGCTGAGAGGAAAATGAAGCCAGCACTCTCATACACCACACGTGAACATAAACTGCTACTGACTTTCTGCAAGGCAATGCAGCAGCACTCCAGGGAAAGAGCTGATACCCTTTAACTCTATTTCTTGACATCCATAAATAAGGATCTATCAGGAATGAAGACAAGAATTATGAACAAAATTGTTCATCAGAGTTACTTATGAAAGTCAAAAGCTTAATGCCCACCTGCAGGAGAATGGTTTAAATAATGGATGGCTTAAATTTTGGCACAAATGATAGATTGTTAATATACCCAATAAAAATAAAGCTGTCTAATATTCAACCACTTGAGAAAATAAGAATCATGACATTAAACCTACCCATAATAATAGCTGTTTTCCTCACTATTTTATGATGGTGAAGTAAGAAACTTTTTTGAAATTTGCATAGAAAACAAATAAACTTCTAAAAGTGATTCATTTTGTATAGATTTTTCCCCCTTACATTTTTAGGCTTCTATAAGAATCATGGATTCCTTCCTAAAGGGGGAAAAATCTGCTTAAAAGAAAATAAAAAGCCAGAGCTAGGGTTAAAATTTAGTTTATGGCTCTCAAACTTGGGCTTCAACCAATAAATCTGGAAGAATGTTCTCCACATACTATAGACAGATTTATACAATTTTCTAAGCTGCAAAGTTAGGCCCTAAGAATGTGCAAGAAAAACAAACGCTGAGCACTGCACTTGGGAATGTGTTTATTGAGAATGATTTTCTTTAAACGAACAATGAAATGGAAAGTACACTCAGGGGACCTCAAAGTACAATTCCAAGAAACAGGGAGTGAGCCAGACATACACAGAAATGGCAAAGGACAGCCCCCAACTCGGAACCAGAAAATCCACCTTGGTTAAACTTGGCTGGGGATGGCCACAGGGTCCATCTGAGTCCCCTAAGTCCCTCCAGCTGGCATCTTTCCTGCTGAGCCAGCAGCCACTGTTAGGTACACATGTATGTAATAACAGGCTCACAGACCAGCCCGGGAGGGATTACATAGCCTTAGGGACGGAGTGCAAGGACTGAGAGACATGGTTAAAGCCGGTTAAGGCCCCACAGCCTCAAGCAGCTAAAGCCAAAGACACACAGGGAAGAAAGTAACTCAACAAATTAAGAAAACTGCATAACAAAGGACAGAAGTTGGAGGGCTAAGTCTGGATCTGGGATCCAGGAAAGACTCTGAGACTGGGGCAAGGGCTTAAGGGAAGGAATAATGCCCACACATGTGGCAGATGGGCACCAGGGGCAGTACTGACCATCTCAGACCAAGGGGACCTTGGAGTAATCGGTCACCACCTTTCCTCCCGGCATCCAATCCCAGTACCAATTTCTATTTCACTGCAGGCCAATGGGCAAGCCTCTAAAGTCATTTAGAGCAGAGATGCAGATCTTCACTTCACTGGTTCCCTCTGTCCTGCATCTGATGACTTTATTTCTGCTCTAGAAAGTACGCCCTACTTGTCTTTCGGCTGAGCTCTTTGTTCCTCTGCTGTACCTGTGCCAGCAACCCATCTGCAAATTCGAGGCTGCCCAAGGGTCAGTCAGGCCACCATCTTCTTGCCACACATGCAACAGAGAACTCCAGGCAACATTTGGGTCTCACCTCCACAGGGATAACTCCCCCAGCTCAAGTTTCCAGTCTCCCTTGTCATGGAAGCTCCAGCCCCCCAGCATCTATTACACGACTGGCCCCAAAGCCCGTAACCCCCCGTTGTAATGACTGCCATCCTAACTGTCACTGCTTTGGTACTTACTACTTGGCAGCCTGCCATTCTAAGCACTTCTCATAATAACTCATTTCCTCCTCACAACCCCATGACATTGAAAAACTATTATCATCGTTTTACAAAAGGAGGGCACTGTGACATTAGCCCAATATCATTTCATAGAGTGTGCATGAGCTAGATTCAAACCCAGGAATCCTGGCTGTGAAGTCCATGCTCCTATGATGCAACACTGCTCTGAAAGATGTGAAAAGAAGCTTATTACATAAATCCCAATTTCTCATCTTCTAGCCACCGAGGTGTTAAACCTTGCGTTGCCGTGGCAGATGGCTGTGTAAAAAAAAGTGATTCCTCTGCTTTATGCTACCAAGTGCTAAGAAGTCCTGATGGTTTCTTCTCTAAATGTCTCTCTTCTACTCTTCCTATCCTTTACCCTGGTCCTTATCTAAATATAGGTCTTGGTGACAGCATGTCTCCTAGCAGAGTGACAGCATCCATGCTAGAAGAAACCTGATATCCATTTCTTCCCTCTCCACCCCAGATTCCCAAACACCCATACTGATCTTTCAAAAATGCATTATTCACACATTCAGTCAAGCACTTACTTAACAACTACATCAGTTCTATGTAAGAAGCAATCTGTCAAGTCTTTGTGAAACTGATTAAAAAGATATCCAACTGATACCTGTCAGGAAGATCAGAGCCTACAGGCTATTTGTCACTGTTCAGCCAGCCACTGTCCCTTCACCCCACAATTCAGCTCTCCATGATTTGCATCAAATGTCCAAAACTGGCAACTCTTAGGCCAAATCCTCTAAAACACTTTTGGTTTGCACAAATGTGCTTTTAAAAATTATGACTGAGGGCTGGGTTGTGGCTCAGTGGTAAAGCATTTGCGTACGTGAGGCACTGGGTTAGATTCTCAGCACCACATTAAATAAATATATAAATAAAATAAAGGTATCGTGTCCATCTAAAACTTAAAAAAAAAATTTAAATTCTGATTGTAAAATTCTGTAGCAGACAAGCATTCTCTAGTTCTCGATAGACACTACCCACCTCCTTGTGTTTCCCATGGAGACTGAAGGAATAAAATCTCACCTCTCAATTAGCATTCAAAGGCCTTCACAATCTGGTGGACTCTGACCTTCCAGGCTATTACTCTGAGTAGGGGTGGCTGCACAGGCAGATGACTCACTGGCTACCTGTTCCCCAGTGTCCAGCTGTTCCTCGCCTATGGGACTCAGTGGTTCCCCTGCCCACCTTTCCTCCTCCTCCTTTCCATACAAGTTTCCTTCTCCTCCAGGGGCTTCCCAGGGCCACTGCAGCCTGACCTGGCTTTTGAATCTCTGACATGCCCTCTATTACATGCTCATCTTGGTGCTGATTACAGAGAAAACTCTCACCTTTCTCGACATGCTGCAAACTCCTACTGCAGAATGTCTGCAACTTATTTTACAGCACTTACATTTTTATTTAAATGAAAGATTCATGCTTATAAGTTTAAATGAAACAGAGGATGATGAAGAAGGGGTAAAAAAGTCATCCAAACTCCCACCACTCAGAAATAACTAAGGTCACCCACTGACATTATGTTAACCTTAACATTGAGTATTTTTCTAGAAACATATGTACAAATGGTGGAGAAATTATGGGAATAATTTATAACATGGGACCTGTGTTACTTTTTAAAAAAAAAATTAAGGCTCAGTTTTATATTAATTTAAAGTAAGAAAAAGAAACTGAAATTGTCAACAGGAACTTACAACTTTCAAATAATTGTTCCTTCTCCATGTGATATAGTAATTCCTTAAGGATCTAAGATTACCAAGACTGGAAAAACACTTTAAGTTATTCTTTTAAGCTTTTAAACTGTAAGTTTCATTTTACATAGTAGTGGCTCTCTACCAAAAAAGATTAAAATTAAAACTTGTTTTCATTTACCTCTCAATCCTACTTCCTGTATTTTGGAGAAATTCTTTTTCTTTTCTCTTCCTTTTTTTTTTTTTTTTTTTTTGTTGAAGTTTTAATATATGCAATCTGCTCTGCAGTTGTAAAGACCATTGTGTAGTCTTAGTTCTGGAAATAAAATGGACTGAAACCTCACAAAAGATTTTTTTTTATTTTGGGTCTATACTTTTACTTCTATCTCAATTGGCTAAATTTTATTAACTTGCCTTTTCAAGTAAGACTCTTTAGGGCTGGGGATATAGCTCAGCTGGTAGAGTGCTTGCCTTACAAGCACAAGGCCCTGTACCTTGCAAGCACAATCCCCAGTACCACACACACGCAAAAAAAGATTCTTAAATTCATTTGTGTTTAAGGATTGTCTACCTATCACCTCTGAATCAGAGTGTCAACTTAGCTAGACACAATATTCTTTGTTCCAATTTTCACTGCTGTTTTTTAGCATGAGATGTTCCTGTGGAGAAGTTTGAGGCAGCCAAGCAAGCTTAAGTTTGTGTTTCCTGATTTTCCTGTCTTCACATCTCTTTGCACTCCAAATTCAGTTAATTTAAGTAGAATGTATGCATATCTATTTTTATATGTCAACCCTTCCTTGTGTACACAGTAGGCTCTTTTGATCTACAAACTTAGCTTCTGCCTCACTGCAGGAGAATTTTCTTCTATTATATCCCAAATACTTTTCTAACCTTTTGGAGAGAATACGATGATAGTCACAGGGATAAAGAAAGAAGGTGACTCAACAAGAGCATGCCTTAAAATAATGGATATTGGTACCAAATGGACAGAAGGGATCCTGATCTGGTTCTACTCTACTGCTGGAGTTAATCCATTTTCTTAGGAATAGGTACCACTAACTCCTAGGAGTTAATCCATTTTCTTAGGAATAGGTACCACAGGGAGACAAAGCTATACGGCTTCACTAAAAATTATTTTAGTACTCCCTACATATTGTTTAGAAGATAAAAGTTTCTGAAAACCCACACCAAATTCCCAATATTGATTCCAATATACTGAAAAGAAACACATTTCTTATACAAATATTTGCATCCTATACCCTAAACATATTATATTTCTTTTAGTAAGAAAAAAAATTTTAAAAAGGAATACAGACCTCCACTGAAGGCATGTCCTGTTTCTCAGAACATATGTCTTCTTTAGAAGCTTTGTGAATCTTCTTTTCTGAAGATGACTTTGTGTCGACCTTTTTCAAAGTTTCACAACTGTCTACTTCATTCTTGACAGGCACTTGCTGGTTATTCCCTTGAATAAATAAAAACAATTCAATTTCTAGCTAAATTTTTCCATTCATATTCCTTTTTCCTATATCAAGCCATCTCATTTGGTTTAATGACTTTTAGGCTTAAAGATTACTTTTGACATCCATGATGCTCCAGAAACTAATTTTGTTTATAAGTAAAAATGCATTTAAATTAAGAGTTCTACAATCATTAAAAGACGACTAGGAAAAAGGCATATGGAGGGGGGGAATCAATATTCACAGCAGCATCATTATATAATAGACAAAAGATGGAAACAACCCAAATATTCACTGATGGATGAGTGGGGGGTGAGTGCTGCATACACATAAGGAAATACTATTCAGCCTGATTCATCACCTATGGTGAGTACACTTAGCATACTGAACAGCTGGAATTGTTAGGATGATTTTTTAAAAAAGATCAAAATTCTAATATAAGCTACAACATGGAGGAACCTTGAAGACATTATGCTAAGTGAAATATGCCAGTCACAAAAGGACTAATGCTTCCTGATTCCACTTGTAAAAGGGACCCAGCATCATCCATCCACCATAAAGGGATAGAAAGTAGAATGCTGGTTCCCAGCATTGGGAAAGGGAGTAACTTAGCAAGCACAGAGTTACTGTTTGGGATGATGAAAAAGTACTGAAAATGGACAGTTCACATGCACAGCAACGTGAGTATACTTCATGTCAGTGAATTTTATAATTAAAAACAGTTAAAGTGCCGGGCATGGTGGTGGACGCCTATAATCCCAGCGGCTCGGGAGGCTGAGGCAGGGAAATCACGACGTCAAAGCCAGCCTCAGAAAAAGTGAGGCACTAAGCAACTCAATAAGACCTTGTCTCTAAATAAAACACAAAATAGGGCTGGGGATGGTGGCTTAGTGGCCATGTGCCCTTGAGTTCAATCCCTAGCACCCTCCCCCCCAAAAATAGTTAAAGTGGAAAATTTTATGATATATACATATATTTCAATCACATTTTTGGGGTGACACAAGAAAAGAACTGGGTTCTCCACCACAAATTAGAATATAATGAGATTAAATGTCATGTGAGTAGTCAAAGAGTTACAGTTTTTGTTTGTAACAGGAACACAGCATCCCCTTTCCTGTCTGTGTACATGTATACAGTAGAAGCATAAAGCATCACCACCAAAGGACACATGTCATTTCACGGAAGGCCCTCTCCCTGGGCAAGTGAATAGCACCCACAGGCCAAGCAAGGAACCAACAGTAGGTGAAAGATCCAGAAGTGGGATGTGCTGGCGAGAACCTTACCTGAAAGCATGCCTTCTCCATCTGCAGCGGGTGTGCTGGGGATGGAACCCAAAGTCTCATACATTCTAGGCAAGAACTCTGTCACTGAGCTACACCTCCAGCCATTTTTCTTTTAGGTGACTTAATAGGTAAACTACTTCTATCCCTTAATTCACAATGAAGGCACAACTCCACAGCAACTGGCTTCAGTTTTGTAATTTAAAACAAAGTATTTCATTGCCTTCTATCCCCCCCACACCCCGCCCTTAATGATATCTCAAAAATCTGAGAAAGTTCAGATGGCCACAGCAGGCCCTGGCAGAATGGATGCCTGACCAGACAGTGGGACCTGAGGGGGGGGGGGGGGGGGGGGGGGGGCAAATCTCTCAACTCACAAGATGAAAGGAGCAGTTGAGTCCCCTCAGATTCTGACACTACAAATGAAACTCAAAGCAAGATACATAGATTTTTTTTTTTAAATAACACAAAGTAAGCATACTTTTTCTGTTAACTCAAAGTGACATAAATATCAAGTAACTATAAAAACAGTGGCCAAGCAAACGGCACATACTGTGAAAAGGGACACAGGATTTTTTATAGTTTAAGTACAAAAAGTTAATTTGGAGTTAGAGTCTTTAAATATTGCAAGGAATACATGCGTATACAAAATGAATCTTGTGGCTAAACTCATTACATAAAATATAACAGAATTTTCACGCCTTTGGCTATGAAGAGACCCTGACAGAGTCCAAAGGCAAATCTGATCACTGTCATTAGCTGGCAGTAAATTTTAACAGCAGGGTTCAAAAACATTCTGAATCAAAGGCAATTAAGGAACTCTAAAAGGAATTTCTGTCCCTACAGGATGGACAGTCAACCATATGCCAAGGGGTTGAGATCTATCTTCTTTACAGGACACAGGGGACACAGCTTTTGGGTCCCCTTGTAAGCTGTACATTTTGAAGTAAGCATGCAACTGCAGCCCTGCAGAAATGTTACCACTCCCCGTCTCACAGGTGGCAAAAGTAAAAGTCATTCTTGTGCCAAATGATGTCTAAAATGTAATTCCTTCTATAACACAAACTGGCTGTTAGACCTCCACAAAGGAAAATATCCACCGCTGAGAATCAGTCACAGGGACAGCCAAAAGCAAGGGAACTCTGGATCCTGGGAGCCAAGAGTATGAGACAGAACACAGATATTCTCCTCTAAAGAATGAACCACTGCTTTCCTAGCCTCTTATTTCATGAGTAAATAGTTTTCCTTAAGTTTTCTTCATGTCAAGAATATAGCACCTAAAGTATTAATCACCAAAGTTTCTTAAGGAGGACCCAAATTTAACAGACAAAACTACACCAACCCAAAGAAAGTGGTAAAGCCGAGATTTTTTAGAAAATTAACAATGCTTTCTGTGGGGCGAAGAATCAGGATGAACAGTAAGATGAATGCTAATCACAAGTTCTTTGGTGATTGAAAAAGTCTACCAAAATAATATTCAAGAATATGAAACTACTGAGTATATACTTTTAAAAGGAGCCAATCCAAGTCTTCCTATTAAGCTTGCAATATTCCCATAACCTCACAGCAAGTGTTTTTTCTACAGTTAAAAATCAAAGACAAATGAAAGAAACAACAATAATAAAGGGAGCAGGAAGAAACTCTGGAAGGCGACAGATGTTTATGGACTTTGTGGTGGTGGCGATTTCAAGGATGAATGCTTATTTCCAAGCCCATCAAGATGTACACATAAGGGCTAGGAAAGCAGCTAAGTGGTACAGCCCCCCCCCCCCACGATATGCACATTAAATATGCAGAACTTTTTACATGTTAATCATTTTTCAAAAAATGATTTTTTTGTAGCAAAAAGCAAATGGAAAAACAAGAAATGTGAATTAGCCAGCACCTTGCTTCAAATTTTGCTATCTAAAATCTAATCATCTTATATATTCTGAATAATGGATCTAATCATTATTCAGAATGATTAGATGATTCTAATGATTCTAATCTAATCATCTTATATATTCTCCAATAATGGATCTCTAATAATGGATCTCCAATAACTTGAATAGATCTTCAAGTTATTAGTATCTGTGAATAAGAAAGAACATCTTTTGTGATTTCTGTAAATACAGGTATTTCAGAAATTTCGGGGGTGTCCATTTCAGTAAGAACTTTCAGATACTGTTAATTCCAAGGCATTAGTAAGTAGAAAAGTCTACTGTCCTTTATAGTATTATAAGAAAAAAGCAGTGTGGTAATCTGCTAACTATTTCTCTTTGGTAATGCTGAGACCAAGAAGCACCTAACTTTAGCCATAATTCTAAATCTATAGTATTTGAATCATATAATTAAAAATCATAGCTATAAATATTTGAAAAGATATATTATTTCAAAAGATCATTTACATTACACATAGAGCCTCACCCTGTGAGATGATCAAGAGATTCTGGAACATGTAACAAACCTTTGAAGATTTTAGCTGTTTATCATGCTTGACAGGTTCATGCCAAAAGAAAAAGAAAAAAAAAAAAAGTATGGGAAAACAGAGCCCAGGAGAATCTGTCCACAGCCTTCACTTCAATCAGGCGTTTATATTTACCATGTACTACAGGCCCCTCAGGGGAAGGCAGGGGGAAGGCATAGGCACCCAACAAGACAGGTCTTCTGCTATCCAGAAAACATTGTTTCTCAAAAAAGAAGAAGAAAGTCAGAACCATTAATATAGAAGCTGGAACATTTTTTTCTTTGAGGGGGGCGGGAGCCACAAAATGGGTGGTACAATTCTCCCAGGGCACCCGGAGTTCTGATGGGTTAAGAAAAATCACTGAAGACACTCTTAAGACAAAGGATTTGCTCCACCTCTTTCCCAAAAGCAATCTTAACCACTAAAATTGCTTCTGCAGAACAGCCTTACAACCTGGAAGAAATGGATAAAAATGTGGGAGGCACATTAACCAGTTTCAACAGAGTGAGTGGAAGTTTACAATTCTGTTGAACAACTCAGTAAAACAGATGAAATCGGAACTTAGGATCCTCAACCATTAGGTCAGATAAGTTCCAAAAACCAAAACTCTTTTCCTCAGATTCTAGAAAGGATCTCGAGTTGGAAATGACATGCTTTCCACAAAGTAAAATACTTCCCAAAGTAAAAAAAGAACTAACGCCCAAAGCCTGAATTGAAACGCAGAAGGTTCTTGTATATACAGTTTTCTCATTCCTGAGCAACCTGCACACACTATGGTTTCCACAGCCACTAGATGACCCTTTACCATCTGCTGAGTTACACTGCTCTCCTTCCAATTTTCACAAAGGAACCACAAGCCCTTAATATTACTAAGAAACTGCAAATTCTACCTTCCAACTGTTAATCATCTTCACCTAGATTTCTCAGTCCATATTCATTTTTAACTCGTCACAATTTTTACATTATAAATGGATGGCAGGCTATCTGTACATTTTTTTAGCATTTTGATATTTTCCTAGAATAGTGTTGCAAACATAAAACAACAAAATATAGTTGTTCAGAAGTATCCATAAGGGATTGGTTCCAGAACCCTCTCAGGTAACAAACTCCAAGGATGCTCAAGTCCTTCATATAAAATACCACATAATTTATGCATATCCTCCCACATAACTTAAATCACCTTTGGATTATCTACAATAACATAATACAATGTAAATGCTACATAGATGTTACATGCATTGTTTAGGGAACAATGACAAGAAAAAAGTGTATGAATTCAGTACAGATGCAATATTTTTAAGTATTTTCAGTCCCTGGTAGGTTGACTGTGCAGGTGGTTAAATCCTTTAATGTAGAACCCACAGATGCAGAAGGCAGACTTCACTGTCCATGTCCATGAATAAAAATTCCCTTTGAGGATTCTCCTGCTGACACATTAATTCTATAGAAAAATACAGGCCTGTGAATTAGCACCTTTGGATCTTTATTTATTTATTATTATTTTTTACTTTATATGTGGTGCTGAGAATCGAACCCAGTGTCTCACACATGCTAGGCAAGCACTCTGCCACTGCACTATGACCCCAGCCCGTGAATTAGCACCTTTGAATTTGCTGGTCTGAACACAGCGGAAAGCCAAAAAATTCATCATCAACACTTACATGGTCTGATCTACAATCACCATGATACCACTTAACATGCTGCTGATTGAACCAAAAAACAGATTAAAAGATTCTTGAAGTGGGAGAAATTTTTCATTTCAAACATTATAAACATACTAGTAATCCGCACAGGAAGGATTCTGGGCAGGTTTACCACCCACAATGATATAGGCAAATCCTACGTCTGTGGACTTTTGAATCAGATTTACTCACATCTACTGAAATGTTGTTACACGTGGTGACTGTGGCTCAACTATTGGCATTAAATACAGAGTACCAGACAGAAGGACCGTAAAGCACAGAGCAAATTCTCTGACCCACTCTGGTTCTACGTTTCATCCATTTCAAAGAACTGGTGCAGCAGAAGGTCCCTCCTGGCCATCTAATAAGCAGGCATGCTCGTCCAGACACTCGACGGGCCGAGAGACCGCAGAAGCAGCCTCCTGGAGGGTGATTCCCTCAGACGACTATTATTTCAAGTGTGCATAGTCAGCCCACGCCAAAGACTGTACTCAGACCCACATGACTCAGAGAACAAGGAAAAGGCCCACGAGGACTCACTCCACTACCTCACCTTTTCCCAAAGGTTTTGTGGTCTGGGCCCTGAGAGCGTGCGGGTCAGAAACAGTACAACAGGCACCCACCCACCCACCATCAAGTACCTGCAGACAAGTCATCTGGTTTGATTTTAAAGATCTGGTTAACTGCGTTATCTGGGGGCAAACTCACACAGCAGGTGGACACAGTGTGGACCCTGCAGACACACGCCCCCTTCACATGTCCACCCTGCTGCCAAGGGAGACAGTACCAGCTGGTCGGAACCAGGTGCTGAGAATGCCCGTTCGGCGGCCCAAAGAACATTCCGCCCACAGGACTCCAACTTTCTTTTACATTAGAAATGTCCTTTTACGAAACAGTCAAAATTCAATTTGAGTTTTCTTTAACTAAATACATAAAGTTTGTGAGAATTAGTCAATCCATGACCTTTCTGTACCTTCTCTACATCACTGAATAGTAAAAAATATGAAACTATCACTATGGTGTGAACATGAAGTGTCCTCTAAAGGCCCACGTGTTAAAGGCTTGGTCCCGGGTTTAGCACTACTGGGAGGTGGGGGAATCTTTAGGAAGTGAGGCTCAGTGGGAGGGCCTCTGGCTATCGGGAATATGCCCTCAAAGGCGATTATGGGACCCCAGTATCTTCCTCGTTTCTTGGTCATGATATGAGCAATCTGCTCTGATGAGCACTCCCCATCACTGGCACCTCACTAGAGACCTCACTAGAGACCCTCACTAGAGACCCAAAGCAACGGTGACATCTGATCTTGAACTAGAACCTCCAAAATCATGAGCTAAATAAATCTTCGCTAAGTTAATTGCCTTAGGTATTTCACTGCAATCACATGAAGCTGGCTAACACGATTATTTGTATTTAGATGTTTCAAATTAAGACCAAAGGCAACGGAGTTTTTTCCAACAGGTACAAGAATGTGTACATTAAAATGGTCAGATGGAGGAAGAGAGGGGGGAGAGAAAGAGAAGAAGGGAAGAGAGGGGAGAGGACACAGGACCTTCTGCCACAGGACCAAGGGATCAGCTCAGGTGTAATGCCAACGTTAACGTAGTTGAGCTTAGCTGTACTTCCACTAACTGTATTTGCTACAGGAGAACACTTGTCTTCTTTTAACAGATGGGTGCTCTCCGAGAAGAACCAGGGTCCAGGGACCATGACACAGTGTCAATAAATAAGTAAATGTTAGTTAGCTGGTTGGTTGGTGAGGTTCTGTTCAGTTGGAAACACAGCAGGGACTAATTAATTTTTGCAAATAGTCTGAGAAGCTAAGAACAAACAATTAGAAAAAGGCGTCCATATCCTCCCAACAGTAAAATTCGACATTCACACCACAATTAAACCTCCTAGCCACAACATTCTAAAACCTGGGTGCCTTGTCTTAAAACTCTGCATTTCACAAGTCACATTTCAACATTTACACGGTGTAGGAACTAGAACACTCGGCATCCACAATTAAAACTAAAGGTCACAGGTGAGAACGAATCCCATCCAGAATGACAAGGGGCAAATGGAGAGAAGAAATAAGGAGGAGGAAAAGATTACCATTATGCTTCTTGGACATTTCTGGCAAGTCTGACTGGTGGAACTGAGGTGAGTTTCTTGGCAAAGGATTTTCAGGTAGTTTCTTAGCGGTCTTCAGGGGACAGAGCTCTCGTTCCTTGAGCTCGACTACGTTCTCTGAAGTTTTAATGTCAGTTTCCTTAGGAAACATACATGTCTGTATTCCCTCCTTCAGACTACATTCTGAAGAAGTATTATTGACAACAATTGTGTTTTTCAGTGTGTTTTCCTCTTTATTCAATAAGTTTTTGGGGAGGGTTAAATTCTTCTGCAGGTTGACACTCATGCCATTTGCATAGCTGAGGCTGACCCAGTTCTCACCCATGACATCGGTGCAAATGTCCTCTTTAGCAGCAGACAGGGAGCCGCCCAGGGTCAAAGTCTGTTTCTCCTCAGTAGCAGTGCTGGCACTGCTGGCCAGGGATGCGCTGGTTTTGTGTTTACTGTAGTACACTGAGCACTTATGCTTCTTCTGAGAGTGACCATAGGTGGCTGGGCTCCTCTTGGCAGCATTCTGGACCCTGTTGGGTGGGGTGCTCACTGGAAGGCAGCTTTTCCCTCTGCCTTTATCAGAAGGTCCGTACGTGTCGAGAAAGTTCTTGCAATTGCTTCTGAATTTAAGATGAAAAACATTTAACATAAAGGCAAACCAGATAAAACCATACTTCTCTGTTTCTGCACCACGAGAAGGAGGAGGCAACCATACAGGTGTACGCATGTGTTAAGGAGTTCTACCTCCCCTTTGCCTTGGGCCTGTGGGGTTTCTGCCCCGATGACACCCACGAACTAGGCCCTTACGTGAAAATTACCTAAGAAAGGAAATGGTGCAGCTGTTCATACAATGACACAAAGAAAACAAATTTGGAATTGAATTCATATTACCATCAAATAAAATCAGAAGTGAGCAGTAAGAAAGTGGGCTCAGCCCTCCCCAACACACCCACACACAACAAGGGTTCTTACTTGTGAGAATGGGAGCTGATAACATCCACTGGCCCATTGTTCTGCTGTGAGGAGGAGCTGGCATTTTGCCTCTGTCTTGTTTTCATGAATTCCATAAGAATGTACTGTGCTTGCTGGAAGGCTATTAAAATCACACCTAACAGAGACAAACTGAGAAAGCAACATGACATTCATTACTGCATGGTTCTGAATTGCATTTAAAAGACCAGTTTTAAGCTGGATGTGGTGCTAAGTGCTGGAAGTCCCAGCTACACCCAAGGCTCAGGCAGGACAATCACTTGAAAGTACCCAGGAGTTTGAGGCCAGCCTGGGCAATATAGCGAGACCCCTTGTTTAAAAGGGAGGTGGGGAGTGAAAGACTAGTTTTATTATAGAAGGATGATGAATAATCAATGTGACAAAATGGTATTCAAATATCAAGAAACATCATAATTTCTGATATTTCTTAACAGTAAAAATGTGCAAATTTATATAAGGCTGACATTACCGTTCAATGTTAAGCATTATTCTAGGATAAAATCACTTCAAAAGGGTCATGTGGGTCTTATAATCTCAAATTGTCACTGTGCTGAGCTAATAAGCATTCAGATATTCCACAATGACTGCCAATGAACATATATGGAACATAACTATTACCTTGTAAGACCTAAGAATCTCTTACAGTTAGTTTATTATCTGAAAGCTTACTGGTTATGACCCTGTCTACCTCACGTACATCAGAGTTCTTGAAGCAAGAAAAGTATCCCTCAATTCCTAAGCTTTGACTGCACTTGGGCAATCTGTATTTTCATGCAGCAGCCCTACAACTTCACTGCTCAGTGAGGGAAGAACAGCGGAGAAGGTGGTGGCCTACCTGACAAAGAAGACCGTGAGCCTCCAAAATGATTCCTCCCAGCTGGGTCCTGGAACCACATCTGCACACAAGGGCAAGAGGTGATGGGGCAGGGTCACATTGAGAGTAAAGTGGAATTCCAAGTCTGCTGCAGTTACAAGTGTCAGCTCACGAATGACCCAGGAAGAGGTAAAGTCCGGCGTAAACCTGATAACAAGTAATTCTCCTTTATGAACTTGTAATGGTTTTAATTTTAATCAAAAGTTAAAAAAAAAATTCAGAAAATTTCTTACTTTTATAAAATAAATATTTACCTTAAATCTAACTTAAGAAGTCATAATAATGGAAAAAGTTCACCCCACCCTGTCTCCAGTGTTAAATTCCCACAAAAATGAGATGAAGTTAAAACCCAGAACTTACACAATGCTGATATCACGGGATGTGTTTGGGTTCAGGGAAAACTGATGACAGTCTAGCACTTCGAAGCCATAACCTTGACAATTATATCCATTGATTTTCAGTGAAGACACAGTTATAGGAAGAGGCCCGATATTCTCGACTTTAAAGTTCTTTGTAATAGATAAAATCTGCTTGCTGTCTTTAAGTTCTGATGAAGACAAAAGTATTATTTTATGTATATGAACGGTGAAATTTATTTAAAATAATTTACTGAATTATTAAATTTAAATGAATTATTAATTAAAATGTGAGAAAAGTCCAACATAAGCTCCAACTACAATTTTTGATTTTTAGAATCAGAATTTCTGATCCTGTTATATCTAGGTTCTGTTAATGTAACCAGGAAACAATGGAAGATGTTTTTTAAGTTGAACATTCAGCCTAGGTGCCTACATAATTATTAAAGATTAAGGTTAAAGGTTTATTCTTCTCAGAGCCAAACAGTGTGTATTTACCTCTAGCCATCATGTACCTTGTGTGCCCTGAGATTTTCATTCACACTGAACCAATAGTAAGAGCACATAACATGTGTTTTGTGTAAATTCATCCATTACTAGAAACAGTGCAAACACAATATTAACATGTAATTAAACCTTTACAAATAAATGAGAGCATATTTTATATATGGAGTTTGAAGAAGTCACAAATTTTAAATAGGACTATAAATTATCAAGTCTATTCCACATAAGGACTAATATTTAACTGGATCCATCACTTTTCTATCACTCCTTAATTTAATCACTCGGAGTCAACTCTAAATTACTGAGCAAATGAAAAAATGAATACTTTCAAGGAGAATTTTGAAAACGAAATTGCTAGCAAACCTTTCTGAAGTCAGTGCTCACTTGTAAAACATAGTTTTCTTAAAGAAAACAATTCTAATTGAGCAGTGATAGTGCCACAAATTATCCAATAGTTTCATCAACCAGATTTCTCTGTAGAAAAGACTGCTACAACTAAAATGCTTTTAGTATTTTCAAACTTTAAAAAAGTAATAGGAAAACAATTTACCAGAAACACTTTACATCTACTATTTGTTTGATATGTTTTAGTTATTCAGGAAGTCCTCAAAATAAACATAAATGGCTTTAAGGCATTTAACTTAAATGAGTAATTTAGAAATTTCTAGGGCAAAATGTCAATATATTTCTTTTCTGGGAGATGCTGAAGATTAAATATAGGACCTCACTCGTACTAAGCTCGTGTCCTGCCACTGAGCTATATGCCTAGTCCCTAATATATTCCTAAATAAGCATAGTCTAATATAATAGCCATTAAACACATGTAGCTAGTCAAACAATTTAAATAAATTTTAAACTACCAGGCATGGTGGCACATGCCTATGATCTCAGCGATTCAGGAGGCTGAGGCAGGAGGACCGCCAAGTTCAGGGCCAGCCTCAGCAACTTAGCAAGACTCTGTCTCAAAATAAAAAATTAAAGGGACTGAGAATATAGATCAGTGGCAAAGTGCCCTGGGTTCAATCCCCAGTACCAAAAATATAATAATAAATTTAAAATTGACTTTGTCAGTCACAGGAGTCATATTTTACTTTTATGGTTTATTCTCTTTTTGAAAGGAATAGGATTTGTTCAAGTGTAAAGAACAGGAACAGAACTCTTACAGGGACAAGAGGAGCACCCCAACAGGGATTGCCCCACGAGCTATATTTTAGGGGCTCATTAACCACATGTGGTTAGTGGCTACTATGTTGAATGACACATATTATTGTGATATCCATTTGTTACTATGGTTCCTGGCTTATAACATCCCTGCTCAAGGAAGGTCAGTGAAACTAGAACTTCTCTTCCCTAAGGCATAGATCTTCCCTGTCTTTCTGTCTCTGATCTGGCCATAAAGAAAAGCACTCTCTAATTCATCCTTGTCCAACAGTAGGTCCTAAGACCCTCCTCATTCCAGAGGGGTCCTGAGCCGAGAGGCCACGAAGCAGCTGAGCACACAGACCTTACTGGCCTTCCCCACTAAGCCCACTGATGAGGTCATATCCTTTTTGTCTAAGCAAATTTTGACACCAGTGTCCATGCTTTAATCATGGACGTGCAACAGAATCTCCACAAAAACACAGGGTTTGGGGAGTTTCTGGATAGCTGAACACAGGCTATGGGGAAGAGAATGAGAAACATATTATGTTGGGAGGGCAATGCACCCCAACACTACAGGGACAGAAGTTCCTGCACTCAGGACCACTCCACACCCCGCTCTACGTATCTCTTCAACTGGCTGCTTTGCCTATATACTTTAAAAAATCCTGTATCACCAACAGCATGGCACTTCCTTGAGTTCTGGGACGCACTCTAGTAAGTTAATCTAACCTGAGGAGGGTGTTGTGGGAACCCCAACAGTGGCCAGGCATGTAGAAGCTCCTGAGGCCTGGTCCTGGGGTCTAAAGTAGGGAGTGTCTCGGGAGCTGAGCCCTCAACCTGTGGGATCTGACGCCATCTGATGCGGAATGCTTGCTTGCTGGAGCAGAGAAATCCCACACCTTCTGAGGTCACAGGAGTGACCTGTGGTGGGAACATATGGCAAGAGCCACTGAATTTGAGCTGGTTTTTCCTTCCCTTTCTCCAGCAACGCAGACACAGAATATTCCCATCATCACGAAAAGTTTGGTTGGTTCTCTCCACTCAACACTGGTCTGATTCTCTTTAGCGAAATTAACAGCCTCATATGTGTATCTTAGCAAATGAAAAATGAACCCAGCAGGGCGCTGGGTTCAATCCTCAGCACCACATAAAAATAAAATAAAGATGCTGTGTCCACTGAAAAACTAAAAAATAAATATTAAAAAATTCTCTAAAAAAAAAAATTTTGAACCTATACTGTTAATTAAACAATATTACTTAAATAACACACTCTTTTCCGCATTCTGTATCTGTTACTTAAGTTGAATACCTATCATAGCTATTATTTAAGCTAAATATCTAAAGCTACTATTTTGAACTAGGGTACCAGCCTACATATGCTCAAATGTTGGCCTGATTTAATAATTTTCATCAACAGAATGAATATACTACACATTTTTAAAATAACCTTCCTATAGCATCCTTTTACTGTCGACTTTAACACCAGGCCTCCCATCAGACAGCCAAGCATGTGAACTCACGTCGGCGACAGTCCATCAGCGTGGACTCAGGCACCTTAAATCGAAGTGAACCCCCTGCGCCAGGAAGCCTTCCACCCACTTTCAGTAGTTCTCTTGCTCCGAATCCTTCCACACCAATTATGTCAATAACAGTCAAGTTATTCCTACAGCGAAAAGAGATAAAATTAAAATTACCAGGTACAGTGCATTCAAAAAGAATTAACTTAAAGAGCATGGCAACTCCTGCCATTTCACAGAATAAGGGTGGCCACAGGCACGGGAAGTGGCCCAGGGCAGTAGCATCCACGAAGCTGACCACAGCAGGAGTGGGTGAGCAATCATGACTGCTCTCTAGCCACTGGCCACAAATGGAACCTCAGATTTTTTTAATAATAGGCACCAGGGTGGTGATCAGATATCAAAGAGAAATAAATTGGTAGACACAAATAGTAATAAATTTAGACAAAATAATGAAAACTGTTTACAGGGTGAATTGGGATATTTCATAGTAATTGTGACAAAAAGACATTCTGCCTTAGGGATGATTCTAGAATAATAAGAGGCTATTGTTTCTTTTGATTCAAAGATTTAAGACTTTACCCCACAAACAGCATACATCTAAGTCAAATTCTTATCAAACAGTAATGAGTGTTTGCATTTTCATTAATTGAAACCCTGATTTCTAGGATGAAAAAATTAAGTGAAAATGATGTTTAAATGATACACACTAAACTGAAAGCCAGTACAATGTAGATGCCACAGAAACGAGAAATTGTTTTATTTTTCTAATTATACAAAACAACACTGAAATATCTCAACATCTTTATTTAACCATTTAAAGGCTTAAAGTGATAAGGTCTTAGATGATTGATACTATTAATGGAAAAATATTGTGTCTATCAATACAGAAACTACCCAAAGTGAAAGAACTGCTATTAAAAATTTAGACTTTCTTTTTGAGTCTAAGTGAAGTTTATCTCTGCACTTCCTATGACTTAGCTCTTCAACACAAATAAGTTCAAAGCTGACATAAGTCAACAGGGCATTAAGGAATCCTAGTTAAAAGGCTTAAAAGAACAAATTTTTAAGTTTATTTTTGCACACTTTCTTTTTGGTAATATTCACTTGTAGAAGAACAAACTTTAAGGGAAGTTATAAGAATTTTTTTTTTTTGGCCAGTTGATCTGATACTAGAAAAACTTTTTAAAAATCACTAAAATGTCGTTTATTAAAAATGCCATTTGTGTTCGGCTTATCACCAATGCAGAGAGCTCCAACACAGGTCTGTTATTTACTGTATATTTTTGAAAGAAGACTCTTCAAGAATGATTACCTAAAGATGAAAAAAAAATTAAGTTGAAACTGATTTAGCTGCTTAAATCAGTTAGCATTTAGAAGATGGAACAAGAGCTAAGAGCATAAGGAAAACATGTCTTGAAGTGATTTATGTTCAAATACTGTTCAGGGAAAAGACAAAGGGCAAAATTTCAATTATTTTTCTATGCTAAAGACAGAGCAGTCATATCAGTGTGCACGTGTATGTGTGTGAGCTCTGCACTGGGCGAGATGCTGAGTAAAGTGCAGTAAGCCGTTGTAGGTATGAGACACGCTCTCTATTGGGAGAGGGCAACCGAGGTACCTCGATGGCCCCTCTCCTCTGCAGCTTTCTATCTGCAGCACAACCTCCTCACTTCAGAATGCCTGAGAAGTGCATGTCAACCACTAGAGAGATTGAGACAGACAGACAGATTGTGACAGGGACACACCTACCGGATCAGTATGAGTGAGGTAACTTTTCCATAGTCAGCTGGGGTGAAGACTACACCAACCCTTTTCATTTCCAAAGGCTGCAAGTGCAAGTGGAGGGTGCCAGACCTGGGTTCCTCAGAATGCACACCCTGCAGATTACCAACAACACAGTTAAACAACTCGGTTGTCCACGGAGCAAGTTTCCATGTTCATTAAGTGCATTGTGGGGTATAAAAACATGATGGCTTTTGTTTTAACTTCCAGATCTGACCAATCTCATCAACTTTATGTGCATATGAGGGGTAGGGGTGCTGGGGGATGAACCCAGGACATCACATATTACACGGTATAGGCAAGTGCTCTACCGCTTAGCTCTACTCCAAGGCCCTCATCCACCTATCTGAACTTGTTTATCCTGATGACTTCACATGATAAAATGTTCCTAAGCTGATAGGCAGAGGCTGCAGGGCAATCTGAAACCAATGCTGGGAAGGGGATCTGCTTCTTGGCTTGGACGGGAGTTGAGGTTAGAAGTCCTCCATACAGAGATGTTTCAAATGGAAAACATCAATCAGAAAACTGACCAGAATGTCTCTGTCCAAATATGTCTTTGCCCAAGCAATATGAAAAGACCACCCACCCTCTGCTGGACAACTCTAAGATACCTTTAAATACTGTACTTTAAGTTTATATAAAGAAACCATCTTTTTTTATATTCAGTCTCTCCAGTCAAGAGAAAGATCTTTATTTCTTCACATCCTCCTCTACTCTGGATTCTCCAAGATTTCTTTCTCTGAAAAATCTCATGTCCTAAATTTTAATATTTGAGATTTACTTCTTTATCTTCCTGCTGCCTTCTCTCTAGAAACTATTTTTTAGAGCTGTCGTCCTACAAGCTGCAGGAGTATTTCTGTTTCCTATGTTTTCAACTTTTAAACTTGTGGTACTCTTCAAGTCTTGCTCTCACGTCCCATGCTATCTGAGAAGAATAAATGGTGACGGTATTTGATTCATTCATTAGAACTATTGAACTCCAGGGAGCAGAAAACCCTGCTTTATACACAGAATTAAAACACTGAACAAAAATGTTGCTGATTTCTGGTATTAAACTTATAGTAATTATAACACCATTTAATGAAATGTTTTTTTTGGTAGGTGCATGCCAGGTATTGGACTACTTAAGAAAATGTAAAAATACCGAACAATCTATTTTACAAAGCTTACTGGAAATCTTCGAACATGAAAGATGAGGCTCAGAGAGGTTAAATAATTTGTCCAAGCAAGGTTACACAGGTGAAGCATGGAAAAACCGGGATTCGAAACTTTCAGTGTCCAATTCCATACACTCAACCCATTAAAGTCCCTGGATCCTATATATAAAACACCCATAAAAACGTGCTCAATTTAGGTTTTTATATGTGTCCTATACATAGGACACTGGGACATAATGAAATTGATCAAAAGGACTGTATTTCTAAAGCAAACCAACAAAATTACAATGTAAGAATCTTTCTCTACCCTACAAAGAGTTTTAACAATTTTTATTAAAATTGAGTGTCTTCACGGCACTAATACTATTCTTTTTGACAATATAATAAGTTAACAGTGGTCAAAATTTTCCTTATTGCAAAAGTGTGACATTCTTTTTTTGCTACAGTGTTTGAACTCAGTAGCACTTTACCACTGAGCTCCACCCCCAGTCCTTTTTATTTTTCATTTTGAGACAGGGTCTCACTAAGTTGCTGAAGCTGGCCTCAAACCTGTGATCCTCCTGCCTCAGCCTCCCAAGTTGCTACAGAGTGCATGCCCCTCAGGAAAAATCTACACAGGTTTTTCCAAATGAGCTATATTATGCGTTCAAATATAACTAGAATATTCAGATATAAAAGAAAATGGCCTTATTTTTTCAATTTCAAACTACATATAATTTAATACCAGTATGGCAAAACATCTCTTAGTATTTTGGACTAACTGCCCCCCATACTCTAGATACTGCCTGGTAGAAAATGTCAGGAACCCTGGGATTCCGAAGGAGAACAAAACCACACCCCAGTGTAGGCTCCAACGCTGGCAGTGCTGCCTAGACCACTTCACATGCTTACTACTGTCAACAAGTCTCTGTCAAAAATCCAACTTGGAAATCTGCTTTCATTTGTTTTGTTTGAACTCTTATTAGAGGTCATCTGTGGTCCTCTTCCCATTACTCCAGTTAAGCTAGAGCAATAGTATACTTTTAAAGGGATAGAGAAGAAAAATAAGAAAATATCCAACATATTAAGTGTGCGTGTACCTCTATGTGTGTGCATTCTTTATAATAGATGCTCCCCTTTTGAATTGATTTCAAACATACAATAACTGTGAAACCAAGACTCAGCAATATGAGACTACTGAATGAAAAATAAGACATCAGGCTGCTGAGTCCCTACGCTCACAATGTCCTTGCCACGTGACATTTTTACTCCTAAGTATCTGAAAAGACCTCATGATTGCCCCTTAAGATGGGAAATCCCTTTATAAGTGAGATGAGAACCAAAGAAATTGGGTGACTTGCTATAAACATGAAGGATGACAGAGAAGATTTTAAAAATGCATTTGCTTTTACCTTATCTTGCCCTAAAAAAAAAAAGAATTAAGTGGGCCAAGGAATCTTACGAGATCATAAATTCTGGAGTCTCAAGTTTTATGGTTTTCTACGTAGGTCGACTCCACTGTTATTTCTTCATTCACGTGCATCTAAATCATCAAAATGATTTACAGACTAACATGAATCTGACTCTAACTAGTTAATTGGAAAAACCTGCTATGCATCTTTCATGCCTAGAGAATGAAAATAAGAAAGCCACACACAGTTCACACAGCCATCTGAACACCAAGACAGGGGCCACGTGCTTCTGTGGCCAGTTTGTCAACATTCTTTTTTCTACTGAAAATGCCATCCTACCCGGTAAGAGCAAGCTTTGGTGAGCTGGAATTCACCAGTTGTGAAATTAATCGTCTGCATATCAGTGCCAAACCTACAAAGCAAAAAAAAAAAAAATTTTAAGTTTAAAATAGCATTGAGATCTGCCAATGAAGAATGAATACATAATACATGCTTATGCACATGCACATTTACACACAGGAATGCATGTGTGCACGCATAAACAACTCATCCTGTCTCAGCCCTGCTTCCACACCCACCCATATCTGGTTTACTCCAAGTGCTCAACGAATCTATTCAGTGAGTGACTCTGACATGCTCCTTGGCAGTACAGAAACATATGGAGACAAAAGTGCTAAGTATAAAGCTGTTTATTTCTTCTCCAAATGGTTCACAGCTATGAAACCCAAAAGGAAGTGATTCTCAACCAAAGGCAATTTTATCCCCACCCCAAAACATTTGGCAACGTCTGCAGACATTTTGGATGCTATGGCTGGGGAAGCCCTTTAGGAGGTAGAAGCTGGAAAGCTGCTGAACAGCCTTCACTATACAAGACAGCTCTTCCTCCAACACACAAAGAATCATCTGCCCCAAAATGTCAACACTGCTGAAGCTGAGAAATCTGGGGACAATGGCACATCTTCCTAAACGAAAAGTTACTAACGGTCTACATAAAAGTGTGATTATGTGAAAACAAGATACAATAGGCATGAAAAAATACTATCATTCTCTTGTTTTGTTTAACTCTAGAGTAGAATATACAAGAACACTAAATCTGTCTTTCTTTTTGTGGCACTACTGACTGAACCTTAGGCCTTGTGCATGCTAAGCAAACACTCTATTCCTCTCTGTACCCATGGCCCTCTTATTTTATTTTGAATCAGGGTCTTGATAGTTGCCCAGGCTAGCCTGGAATTCCCAGTCCTGCTGCCCTAACCTCCTGGGCAGCTGGGATTGTGGATATGCCACTGACCCTGGCTTTAAACTCATTCCTGAATTAACCAAAGATCATCATGATTTAGATTCTCAATTTTAGAAATATGCATGAAAAAGCATAATGATAAAGGTTCCCTAATTCAAAAATGCTCTGTTGGGCTATAGACCCAAGGCAGTGACAGGGCACCCCAGATACACAGGCTGATGGGTTCACAGTGTGTATGCCCACATCCAGAGCCTGGGAGAAAGCAGCACAGGCCTTCCAACAATTCTGAGTCCTAAGAGTGTTTCCCAAACTGCCCACCAGAGGGTCTTCCTACCATTTGTGCAGCAGGCGCGCCGCGGCTTCGGGTTTCGGGTACAAGGAGAGAGGCAGGAGCTGCAGGGAGACTGGCAGCGAGGACGGGTTCCTCACCATAAAGTACTTCACCTAGACGTGAGGAGAGGAGGGTTAACACAGCGAGGGGCACAGCATCCTCCCAAGACACTCCTGAATCTCATCACAACTACGCACAGCTCCAACAGAGGGGCAGCTTAGAAAATCAACGGCCTGAACCCTTCAAGAAAATGTCCGTGTGTGGGAGGGGCCGGAGCTCAGTGGCAGAGCACATGCCTAGCGCACCACATTAAAAAAATAAACATACATAAAGGCATTCTGGCCACCTCCAACTACAAAAGTTTTGTTTTTTTCAATGTCCATGTGGGCTGAGGGTGTAGCTCCGTGGTAGAGCAAGTGCTCTGCACAGGATTGATCCCCAGCACCAAAGAGAAAAGAAGAGAAAAAAAATGCTACGTCATGAAAGGCAAAGACATGATGAGAATATCAGAAAAGACTCGGACTACCATGACAATGCAGTCATATCCTGGGGTCATCCTGAGCCAGGAGGGAGGAAAGTCACCAGGAGTTGTGATAGTGAACTCCCTAGAGAAACTAGAATACAGACTGTACATTGGATAACATTAGGTTAATACTTCATTTTATAATTTTGATCACTATAATCTGGCTATATAAGAAAATACTTTTATAGTGGGGGCGAATGTTTTATCCTCTCAAATATGTACATGTGAAAAGGGAGAGGGAACGATGATTAAGCAAGCATGGCAAACGTTAAATACTGATTCATCTTGGGGAAGGGCCACTACTGGGAGTTCTTGGTGCTATTCTTAAAACTTTTCTCTGGGGAGAAATTACTTCAAAACAAAAAGTGAAAAGGAAAAGCAAAAGCAGTCTTAGGTTGTCATCCCCAAGAACTCAACAAGCACCTATTAAGGTGTGCGCTCTACTCAGAGCATGTGTGAAGGCAGTTCCTGGCCATGAGACCTAACGGGAAGTCTGCTGGTGGCACCTCTTTCCCTTTCTCCCGCCTCCTGACACCCTGGGTGGACGGAAGATAGCATCCACAAGGAAGGAGGACAACACACTCAGGATAGAAAGTACAAAGACGGGTGGAGCCTAGGTCCCCACCGTCACCAGAGCAGCCTGGCTCACTCTGGACTTCCTTTGAGTTCTGGTTTTAAAACCAAGTCCTGTGTTAGCCAAGATCTTCTCTGTGCTCAGTGGCTGAATGTTTTAACTCATACATTTTATTTAGGAAGTTCATATTCAATTCCAAATCTCTTTGTTCAATGCGTTCTGTCTCCTTAAAATTTCACTCCTCTTGTTCTGTAGGGCCTTACTCAAGGTGCCCTTATAGCATTAAAGTGTGGACTTTAAATTGATTTTGGTTCTGAAACATCTCCAGGCAGAATTACTCTGGTGTTCTGAAGACCTCAGCGTTGTGGTGTCACTGGCAAAGACAGGGGAAGAACACACTGTCCTCACCACACTGTTCCTAAGGGCAGTTGCGCTGAAGTTTAACACAAGGCCAGGCTCCGCAACCAAACGAGGCAAAACGGAAACAAAGGACTCTGACTCCTTGGGTTTCTTCGAGTGGGCGAAACGCATCATTCCTAAAACATTCCTCCTGTGCAAAGAAATTATTTTGGAAAATAATTTTGACATTCAAAAGGAAAATCATTCAACACCACTCCCACCACAAGGAACAAAGGCTCCTGGGGAAAATGGCGTGTGCTGGGTTTGGGAAGCAGAAGGTCTCAGACTGACTCTCTGTGGAGACTGAGGGCACAGCTCGGTGACAGGGTGTGTGCTTAGCAGGCATGGGGTCTTGGCTCAATTCCTGGCAATTCCCCCAAACCACTCAACCTAGAATGTTCTGTTCCCATGGAGAGCATGAAAGGCTCCGAGAATGATGACGATGGAGCAAAAAGGCACACAAGCCACGCTGAAGGGCCCCCATGCCAAACTTGGGACAATTGAGCATCAAAAGCAATAAAGACAGTAACTGAGTACAACATGCTAACAAAACTATAGGGATGCTGGAAAAAAGAGAGGCTCTTTTTTAAAAACAAAACAAAACAATATCTCACAATAATTGTAGAATGGACAAATGGAAACATCCCTCCCCATCTTACAGCCATCAGGCTAACGTCACTGATTCGGACAGTGATGTTCCGTGAATTCTAAAACCATGGGATGAAAGGTCTCTAGGGAATGGCAAGGGTAAATGATATCAGATTATCACAACCCAGCTTTTGATTAATCACTAAAGGAAAAAGGTGGTGAATGTGGAGAGACCTGTCACACATCAGCTATACCACATAATTCACCCTAACCATGCTAAACAGACAAATTAACATTCACATACCTCCTGATGGGACACAATAATAGACAAGATCAACCAGGTAATTCACATTCTTGCTAAAAATGTTTAAACTGAATGGAAACTTGAGGAACCCAAGCATAAAAACTGATAGTGTGGAATGTTCTTACAACTGGCCTGGATTCGACAAAACTTGTCAACATGATGAAAACTGAACAAAAAATGGGGCACTATTCTAAAGGCTACCAAAAACCAAGACAGTCAAATGCAATGCATGGTCCTTGGATGGACCTGGTCTACAAGAAAGGAAAAAGACAAAAATAGAGTTGCTGGGTTAATCAGGATAATTTTAACACAGACTGCCTATTAGATAACACAATTATGTCAGGGTTGAGTGAGCTGGGGAAAGAATGGTGGTACAGTTAAGAGAATACCCTCCTCAGGAAATAACTTCCCAAGAAAGCACTGTGGGCTGAAGTAGAATAACAGCACTTTCCTAATAAAGCACAGAGGACTGAAGTATGCTGATAATGAAGATTTTCCTAATAAGATATCGAGGGCTGGAGTAGGGTGATATTTACAGCTTCACTTTCAAATAACTCAGCAAAAAGTGTGACTATGTGAATACAGGTATACACAGAGAGTAGGGGGAGGGGGTAAAATGGGAACACAGGGGACAAACTGGAGCCAAGGACCATGTGAGGGGTCAAGGCACTAACCCTGCAGCTCTTCTAAGATGTGAAACTTTGTCAAAATAAAAAGGTAGAAATATCAACAACCACCAAAAATTAAGGAGTGCAATTTGAAAAAAGGACCATGTGGTAGTTTTCCCCCACCGCTCAACAACAGAGAGAGGAAGATGAGAGACACACCTGCAGACGTTGCCACTCTTGTGTTTCTTCCAACTTTCATACAAGTTATTTGCAAGTTCCAAATCCACATCCCAGGTAGACCAATCCAGAGAAAGGGCCCCATCCCAATTAGGATTTTCTAAAAGTTAGATCAGATTCAATATTTAGATTTACAGAAAGTACGACTCAATTCGTTAATAATACCACGAACTAACCGTTAGACTTCTCAAACTGAGAGGACGGTAGAGTGAATCAATGCCACTCTTCTCCTCTCTTCTTTACTAAAAGTCCCTCTAATTCAATGGCAAATGATATATCAAATTAAACAAACATGTAAAAAACAAAACCAAATCGATTATGTAAAGGCATTAACATAAAAGACACATGGTTCATGAATACAGCCTGAAACAAGTTAAAATTATATACTTGCAACATTTTTAACAGTTTTAAATCTAAAATGCAAAACTGTTTCTATGGACATGTTCCTCATCACTGTCTGAGTCTTTCCACATACTGTAGAGTGCCGAGGGAAAAGCCCACCTAGACCAGGAGCTGATCCTCTACAAGGTACATGTTGTTCACCTCACCCTACTCATCTGCTCTGTGATAAGAGAGGATCTGTAAGAAAAGGTGGGACTCTCCCAAAAGAAACATCTGTCCTTTAAAACTCTTTTAATTATCTTAATAAATCAAAATGCAAAAAATAAAAATAAAACCCCAAGTTAGAAACTGCTTCCATAACAACACTAATGGCCTCTGTCACACATCATGATCAGCACTACCTATGATATGTTTATGACTCTATCATCTAAGCTCTTTTACAAAATAATCATGATTTTCTAATTTTTCCTGGTGACAAGGCTGCTCTGATGATCAAACAATATTATTTTTAAAAAATCCCTTTAAAAAGCATAAGCTACTTAAGAATAAAAGGGCATTATTTACACAGTACCCTATGTGCGTCTTGAGGACTCTAACAATTTCAGGTTGTTCTGTCAGTGATTAAGCTAAGAACAGAATATGATGCAATTACTTTTGAAAAAAATTATTCCATCTACAAATGCTAACATCCTTCACTGCTTCCCACTTCCCCCAAATTGGAGTTCTACAGAAAGCCTAAGGGCAAAATACTTACCTGCTTTTGATTTTCCCATGAAATAATGCATGCCACAATGTGCTATCACTTCAAAACCCAGACTCCCTTCCTAGATTGAAAAGTAATATATGAATAACTTAAAACACAACACTCAACATAAAAATCCCAATGCACTAAAATATGAAGCAGACACTGGCCTCCTCCTCAGTGAACTCCCCTTTAACCAGATGTCAAACAACTAGAAAGTGATGTCTTGGTTTCCTTTCTCCTTGAATCTGTTCTGAGAACTCGGCACCATCTCTCCCAGAAGGGCCACTAGAGCAGCTCCTGCACAACCATTACAGCCCATAATGACAACCGTTGGGCCCACAAGACACAGCGCTGTCACGTCAATTGAAGATGAAATTAGTTTCAGGACATTCCTAGTGGCTTCTGTCTTTTTGATTTTTTGTTTGTTTTTAACTGTCCTCTAATCCTCTGAGAAACTGTCTGTCCATCTAAAGAACTTCTTGCTACTCAGGGCATTTAATGCTCCACTTCTCAGTTTTGGGAAGAACAGACTTGCTACTTCCTCATGCACCTGAAACCTGTTCTCCTGCTCCCTCCCTTGGTCACTCTTCTTATATGCATCTCTTGTTTAGAAAAAGGAAATTTCTAAGAAATCTTCCCTGCTCAAAATATGGATAAATGAAATTAGCTTTACATTTTTGTTGAGTTTGATTTGCAAGGTCCTACCTTCACACTTACAGCCTAAACATGAGCATTTCTAACTATAAAATATCAACACCAATAAGTGAGAAAAATCATAAAGATGGTTGCATGAATGTCTCATAGTGAAAAATTAGAACCCAATATTATATAGAATAGCCTGGATCAAAAGGAAGCAATAATAACTAAATGAAAAGAAATAAAACGTTAAGAAAAAAATGAGACATGATTAAGATAATCTAAATTAAACACAATTTACCCAGATTTTAGAAAACATTCTCTTGTGAACTCTTAGGCTTTCGACTTGTCCCATTTAAGAAAATTCAAGGATTATAAGCAAAACTCAAAGTCACTTAAAAAGTGGTCTACCTAAAGCATTTAAACCAAAGTGATTTATCTCAAGGCAAGGCCCTGAGTTTCATCCAAGGCACCACTATATTAAAAAAAAAATTTTTTTTTTTTTTTTGGAAACAAATGAAAATGAAATCTATTTACATGCTTATCTTTCAATAATCAATTGCTTCATGAAAAATAGACTCTTTCCAAATAAAAATTTCCAAATCTGAAAAAACTGATCTAAGATTGGCCTGGTAATGGCCTTCAATTTCTTAGGTAGCCTTAAAGAACATGAACTTAACCCTGTTAATAAAACCCAAGCACCGTAAGTAAAAAGAAACAATAATTATCAAGAAATTTATAACACACATGGTGTTGTAAACAATACCTTGGTTGGTGCTGAGAAAATCTGTAGAGGTACTGCAAAAATGGCACCTATGTTTGTAGTCAAAAATACATTGGTGAATAGATTTATGGCAATGTCTTTAACAGCAAGTTTCAAAGAAAATATATTCCAACAGCCTGGAGGTAGAAATAAAGGGCCAGTGAAATTCAGAATCTAAAAAGAAAAGAAGCAAGAGAGATTACTTTTCCTAACACTGATTAGGATTAAAATAATTACAAAGTATGATGTTGAAGTTCTTCCATATTTTGGAAAAGCACAATTTGACTCAATTCATTCCAGATCAAGGACGGAAACATTTCTTATAGAAATGATAGGTTTCAAATACCGCTTAATGTGCCCGTATTTTAAATTTCACAAAAGTAATCTTCAAGTGATCATGAATGGCATTTTCAAAAGCCTACTATATTTTACCACAAATAAGGTATATAATTACTATACATAATCTTGTTTATAGAAATCATGTATTATAACATTTTTGAGTAATAGTTAAGAGTAAATATTCTTACAGAATATAATGATGCTCATTTTGAGATCCATGAAACTCATTTTGAGATCCATGAAACAATTGTGTTTGAAAAAAAGAGAGAGATCCTAGAAGTAATTCTAAAGGTTTTTAAAGAAAAAGAGTTGCTTTAAAAATAGGTCAAAATTAATGAGTTTTTTTTGGGGGGTGGGGTACTGGGGATTGAACTCAGGGACACTCAACCACTGAGCCACATTCCCAGCCTTTTTGTATTTTACTTAGAGACAGGGGCTCACTGAGTTGCTTAGCACCTCGCTTTTTGCTGAAGCTGGCTTTGAATTTGTGATCCCCCTGCCTCAGCCTCCCGAGCCGCTGGGATTAAAGGCATATGCCACCACGCCCAGCCAAAATTAAATTTTATAGATATGAATTTCATCACATTTGACTTTGAACAAAGCTTAAAATAGGTTAACACTGGAAGAAAAACACCATACATACCTTTAAAATGTGCCTAGCCTCCTTGGAAACAAACACATCCTTTAACACAATGTTACGGTCAAAATGGTTGAGGTACCATATTGACCACACTCCTGATGTGTTCTCATGACTCTCCACATGAAACTGGGCTGCAGAAGGGTCCACTCTGAAATACCTGTGAGCAGAAGACACGCATGCCATCAGCCCAAGTGCAGAGAACAACAGCACTCCAGGGAGACCCAGGTGCCAACGGGGGATGCCACAAGATATTATGGATGCTGCCAACGACCACAACAATCACCTCCTGAACCATCTGTTCGCATCTGCAACACCTGAGGGCCAGGACAAAGTGGCCCCACCATGACCAGGGCAGCTAATGGAGGCTACCAGGACAAAAGCAGGACCCAAATTCTACTCAGAAAACACCATCTGAGCACTCCTTCCCACACACCTGGCGGCCTGGCCCAGAACCTACTTCAGACTGAATTATTTAGTTACTCTTTCCCATTCTGCCAAGGCACCTCTCCCGAATTATTAGCAGTGTGAATGCACAGCAAAGAAAGTCCAGGAAAAGACCCATAGGACTCACATGAGCTATAGTTCTGAAGACCTACTAGGGGAGGAAAAAACCCCATATGACTTCAGGGAAAGTAGAATGAACCTACCCCTGCACCACCGGAGAGGAGAGGCATGCTTCTAGTGTTGGAGTGATTTTTGATTTCTTCACATCTTCTATCATCCCACTGCCACAGGACATAGCTGCTTTAGATATTTAAAAAAATTTTTTTAAAGTGAAGCATAAATATTTTTTCTTTCATTAAATCTGAACAAAAAAATAAGGTATAGTTTTTATAACCTTTTCTTAAGTTTTTAAAAAAATTTTTTTTTAGTTGTAGACGGACACAATACTTACATTTATTTATTTTTATGTGGTGTTGAAGATTGCCTCACACATGCTAAGCAAGCCTTCTACCACAGAGCTACAACCCCAGCCCAAGTTTTTATTTATCACTTTTTAATTCATTTTTTATCACCATTAAAATAGTGAATCTTGTATATATGGCAGCATGCTCTCTCAAATGCCCCTGTCTATCTCCACTAGCTTGTTCCAGTTATCTGGAATATGGTGTCTACCTCCCACCGCTCCCCCTCTCTAAACCAATCTCTCAATTTTTTCCTGATGGGAGGGGGTGGGTCATTACTTGGGGATTTCTTTTACAAAGATCTGTCTTCATCATAAATAAGAGGAAAGTCCTTAGATCTGCCAGATGACAAAAGTGAAAAATGAAGCTCACTGGTGTTGAATCTTAACTCTCCTTTTTAAAGTTATACATATGGTGCAAAAACGGAAATTCAAATACTCAAAACAAAAAAATGTGATTCTAATGTGAACTTTGCCCAGACTTTGTAATTATCTTAGGTGAGGCAACTGCTGGCACTTTCTGAAGCACTGTCCAGGTGTTCTGTGTATATACAGGCATGCAGACACACTTTCAAACACCTACACGTCCACATACAGCTTACACTGTATCTCCATGGATCCATGGATGCTTTTTTTTTTTTTTAAATTTGTGGTGCGGGGGATTGAACCCAGGGCTTTGTGCATGCGAGGCAAGCACTCTACCAACTGAGCTATATCCCCAGCCCCTGTGGACACTTTTCACATACTGCTTGCACTGCATATCCCTGGACACTTTTCAGTAGCTCCAGGGTACACCTTTCTATAGATGTGCTCAGGAGTCACCTAACAGTGGGTGCCTTAGATTGTTCTGTTGCCACAAAGAACAGGTTCAGGTTTATTCTGGTTGTAGTTGTCATTTGAGATGGGGTCTTGCTATATTGCCTAGGTTGGCCTCAGCCTATGCTCCCATCTCAGCCTCCCAAATAGCTGGTTCTATAGGTGTGCACTACCACACCCAGTCTAGGTACAATTTTGAATGCTAGATGAATAGATCTGTAGAATCATTCCTAGAACTAGAATTAAGGATTGAAGAGCACATATGTGCATTTTAAATATTTAGAGACTGTCAATTTTCCTTCCAAAACAGCCTGCGTTAACTTATATTTCAGTGAAAACTTCAACATGTTTTCATTCCTAATCATTACCAACACAGAATATTAATGACCTTTCGCTCTTCATTGATCTAAGTAATAAGCTACATCTCATTTGTTGCTTTAAATTACATTTCTTTAACTATGAGTAAGGCTAGGCATGTTTTCCTATCCCTTTGAATTCCTTTACAGAACTCTTTTTAACCGTAAGAACCCAAAGACAGGACTGGGTTTATGTCACTAGACATTCTGCATCACATTCTATGCAAAAAAAAAAAAAAAAAAAAGAACAAAATTGGAGCTACACAACTACACTACCTGAGAAAGTGGCCCCTCCAATAAACACATACCTCTGGATCCTGCAAATCACCAAGTTAAGCTTTAAGCTCAAAATCCTATAGCAAAATACACGTATCATCAACAAGAGCTTTGATGTCACCCTATCTCTTAGAAACATTAGGGCTGTGGTTTATTAAAACCAAACCCATTTGCTTTTTTTTAAACCATGCCTCAGCTGTAGTTTGAGTACCTACACAGAAAAACATTACCAAACAAACAACTAGATAACAAAAAGAAAAAAAAAACACTCCAATATTTTTAAAATGTGTACCTTTGCAACTAAAAGAGGCGATCTTTGTAAAGTTTGTTGTAGAAGTAGGCAGCAGGACTGGTTCAAACTGAAGAGACAGAGCACCTCTCTGTGAGAAATGATGTACATCCTGTAACAACAACAAAAAGTCCACATTACTACTCTCAGCCAGAATACTTACCCATTCCAAACCCACTCTGTTAAAATAAGTAAACAGCAGAGACTGTATACCTAGCAACTGCTCAGCAGATGTGTCTGTCACAGCAGGGAGAGGGTGCTGGCACCCACCCTCCAGATAAGGCTTCAAGTAAAAGAATGGCTTTAAAGGAGAGCAAAAGAGAGTGTGTGCAACTGTTTCCACATCTGTCCTGAAAGACCCTCATGTTCTGCAATCTGATGCACCCTTATGATTTCAAGTTCTACTTTGTATGAGAATTCATAATTTATAATTATAATTTAAATTATAATTATAATTTATAATTACCTGTATCCATATAAGGCTGTTTCCTGAATGTAATATATACATATTTACTGCAGATTCATCTGTTCAAAAGAATCAGAACAATGAGATTAAAACAAAGAGCCATCTCATCTCCCCACCTTAATGATTAAACATTCCTAATAACTTCTTTTTTTTTCAAAATGGAAATCAAAACTGGGAGCCATTTTCTTCTATGTATTCTTTTAAGTCACACAAAAAAGATCCTTACAAGGCCCGATACCATCAGCTCTTAAAATGGTGTACAAGAGTCCAGAAAGAAATTCTGAATTTAGGGTCATCTGATCTTTTCTACATCACACTAATCACCTGGACAGCTTCAAATAAAGCTGTTTTCCTGCTGCTTGGGCACCCCTGCATTTCCTTATTTAGACAACTATATTCAGAAAGAATGAAACTCCTGGCATCTTAAAACACATGCTTCCTTTTAGCCTTTACCAACGGAAAAGTTCCCCATGGGGCAGGGGCCTTCTCCACATCGATGTCTACCTGGCCATCACTACTCTGGCCAATTCTAGGACTGGAAGTTAAATGATGTTTGACTGACAAGACTGCCAATAGCACTGGGGTGCAGCTCAGTGACAGAGCACGCACTTAGAATGCATAAGGCCCTGGGTTCAGCCCCAGTACAAAAAAACAAGACTGCTAATTAAAAAAAAAAAAAAAATGAACTATGCTTTTGCTTTTGTATACGTTTGTACCATTTTTAAAAATATGAATACACATATACACTCACATATTGTCATAACCAAAGAATTATAATAAATCCCACATTATGAATGTCACAGATCATAGGATGTATGTCTCCTACAAAAGTTCTTAGAAAGTTAAACGAATGAATAGGTTGTTTCTGATAAATAGGACACCTACATCCAGAGGTTAAATTCATAGAACCGAACACAAAAATTTTACTCTAACTTGTCAGGCATCCAAGAATAACCAGCCCCCAGCTATTAAGATACAAAACAGCATGACTTGTTAACAGAGCCGCCATGCAGTAAAATTGAAATAAAGAGCCATCAGACTTCAAACACTGAATATTTAGACTACCATGGCCATTTGATTTGTTTACTATCTTCAAAACATTAAAAAAAAAAAAAAAAAAAAGCATTTACAAGGAGACTCAGAACAGTCTGCAATAGTCAGTTAAGCTCCTTCCCCAAATAATATAGCCTGGTTAATAGCTGCAGGCTGAGAACCAGTTACTGTTACACTCCCTCCCCCACCCCACCCCAGGTACTGGTGATTGAACATAGGGTGCTCTACCATGGAATTACAAACCCAACCTTTCTTTTTTTAATTTTAAGACAGGGTTTCACTAAGTTGCCCAGGCTGGCCTTAAACTTGCAATCCTCCTGCCTTAGCCTCTCAAGTACAATCTACAAGTAAATGCTATCAAATGATAATACAAATTAATCAAAATATACTATAATGAATTTTCCCCCCTTTGGCAAAACTGGGGATTAATCTCAAGGTCTCAAGCATGCTAAGCCAGCACACCTACAATTGACTACATCCCCAGCCCTATGATGAAAATTTCTAAAGATTTCACCTTACCTGAGGTCTCAGATTTATCTGTTGCTACATAAACAATAGAGAGATGATCTAACAAATCTTGTGTGTTTTCTTCAAATTCTTTTGAGGAATTTTCCATTGTTACAATTATGTTCATTCGTAAGTGCAAAACATCATCAGACTCCAGATAACAATTCTGCGATTGAAGGGAAGGAGGGGAAAGTGAAAACTCAAAAAATTATCTGAACTTTGCAATGCCAATTTTTTAAAAAGAAAAGCACTTAAGATCATGGCATCTTCATTTCCAAGGACAGACAGGCTGACTGGTTTTCTGTTATTCCTGTTGGTTTTTTTAAGTAGAGAGACAGGAAGAAGGAAGAAATACTAAATATCTTACCTTTAATTGCTGACACACTTTATTATGTAAACTGCATTCCAGTTGCACTTGCAAGAGGCTACTATTAGTGGTTTCTGCCTACAAGGAAAAAGAGGGGAAAGAACTTTATAAAGGATATAAAAAACACAATCCAGCATTAATAATATACTATTCATCATTTATTCAGAAACCACATTCATTCATTTATTCAACAAATATTTGAGTATCTGCTAAATACTGGGCATTATTCTATTTACTGGAAATACAACAGTGTGCAAAACAGAAAAATTAGTGCTGGGTTTACTTTCTAAAGGAAATCACAAATTCTTTCTTGGGCAACATGAAAATTCTCAGCATGGCAATAGGCAGGTGAATATGTTCTAACTATACATAGAACACCGTAGCTTCAGCGTTTCCAATGCATGTTGAACATTCTGTTCAAATGCTGGAGTTTGAAGTAGGTTTACACAGTAACAGTCAAATAATTGTTTTCAAGTGTGCCTTCTATCCGTACCTTTAGAAGCCATGACCCTGACCCTCAAGTCAGACAAAACTATAAAAGATAATACCCACAATTAAACTAGCTATCATTTTTAATATCGGAAGTGCTATGGGGGGAAGAGACAAAAGTATGAGAAAAGAATGCAGGACTTTGTCAGGTACCAAGGTCTTAGGCACATGGAACAATCCCAACCTATCTGCAAGGAAATGAAAAATCCAATCGAGGGACACAGCCATTTGGGTAGGAGGGTAGGGGCTGCAGACAAATGTGAATACCCTGGATATTAAGTGCAGCATGTGAATCTGAAGAACCTGGGCCATAAAATTCCCTCAAGTTTGACGTCTCTGGCACCAGGACTCTATGTACTTGACCTGGGAACACGTCAGAGCATTGGGAAATCTCAGCTGGGTAAAACACACTCCCCAAACCCAGGCTGCCTTACACAGTGTGTGAGCATCTGTGAACTCCAGGAAGATGCATTATGAAGCCGACTCACAATCATGTAATCTATAAGACTTACTCAAGTACATATATAGAAAAACATTCTAGGGGCTGAGGGTGTAACTCAGTGGTAAAATGTGTGCTGAGCATTTTTGAGTCCTTGGTTTCAATCCCCAGCTGGGGGGGGAGGGGGGCGGTATTACTTCAGTTGTCAGACAGTTGAAGTACAGAAAAGAATAAAACACACTACATTTTAAAGGTAATAAAACTATGTACAGTAAAGCCAACCTTATCAACGGGACCAAATGTTAGTCAAAGGCACTTTTCAAAAGTTGCTAGTAACCACTAGTTTTCTTAAAGAGAATAATAAGATTTATACAGCGAACCTAAAATCCTAAGAACTCGATTTTTAAATTTGTCTTTCTTATGAAAAAATCCCTCCACCAAGGACATGTACCAAAAAAGCCCGTAACTTTCTAAAAATGCTTTAACCACAGTTACAAATGGTCTGCAAGAAGCCCACCAACAGGAGCTGCTCCTTTTGCTCTTGTCTCCTTAGGCCTCAGTGAAGACCATTAACCACTTGTCCCTCTCTGGCTCCTCTCCTCCTCTCCAACCACCAGACCCTGGAGTAATCCTGGAGGCCATCTTGGCCCTCCTCTCTCTTCCTGAGGAAGCTCTCTGACAAGGTGAAGCCTCCAGCATTTATTTCTTGAACTCGGATCTTTCTGCACACCCAGAGTCCAACACCCCCCAAGCAGCCACCTTGGCTGTGTCCCGTATCTTAAGACCCATATTCATCAACTGTACCATTATTCATACGGTTGTGTGAGCCAGAGACCAATTTTACGCCACCTTCAAATCCAGAACCAAGTTAGAGTAACTGTTCCTCCCCAGAAGCCCCTGAACCCATCCATGTGTCTTCATTCTTAAATACAGACTTCCTGGGCTGGCAAACTATGCCACAGGCTAACTCCGGCCCACTTCCTGCTTCTGTAAACAAAGTTCTATTGGAACCCAGACCTGCCTGTTCCTTTCTGTACTTGCTTTTGTGCTACAATAGCACTGCCACACCTACAGCACCTTGTACCTGACCTTCTTAACACTCCTCATTATAATGTAACAAACTGGTCAAGGTCACCCTCCCCAGCAGACCACAAGCACCCAGTCTGTGCTTTTATCACAAAGTCTATATCACTCAATAGGTACTCAACATGCAGTTAGCAAATGAACAGAACAGTTGGCCCGCAGTCATAATCACAGTGGGGCTGGGCAAACTGGGAATGGGAAGAAACTAAAAATAATTTTAAAATACCTATAATAGGTTATACCAAACCTGACATTTGATGTACTTCTGGTCTGAACTATTCAAAGTTTAAAAAAAAATCAGCATACTTTCAAAGTACACTTTTATAATTAAGATTCTTTTAAAGGAATCTGCAACTATGTCTTTTCCCTTAAATGTCTGAGTAGAGAGAAATTAATAGAAGTTCAAAATTCTGATTCTGAATATGGGTTAAAAGCCCTATGTCCAGTAATTTGATATGACTTAAAGCTTAATAGTTTGTCCTTTTGGTAAATTTCTACATGGATAAATTTATAATCTGACATTTTAAGCATGACAAAATTAGCTAGAAGCATGACAAAAATACACTCTATTCAAAATGCTTGGCACCAGAACTATTTCAGATTTTGGGCAGGGGGACTTGGAACTATTTCCATATACATTACGAGATCTCTAGGAGATGGGATCCAAGTCTAAAGACAAAATTTATTCGTTTCATATTTTATACATGGCCTAGTCATCGTTTTATTTATATAACATTTTAAATAATTTTGCTAATGAAACAAAGTTTGTAGACCCTGAACCATGGGACCTGTGATGTCAATAATGGGGCTCAAAAGGTCTCAGATCTTGAAGCACTTGGGATGACAGATTTCTAGGGCAGGGAAGCAAACCCTGGGGCTTCATTTCTTTGCTGTAGAGTACATCTCAGAATCCCACAAGGGGGAGTCCTAGCACCTCCAAACTGCCCGTGCAGCATGCTGAATTTTCTAAGAGAAATCTACAAGTTTGTGCTTTTCACAAAGAATGAAACCTTTAAAAAGAAACTATGAGCAAAACATGAGCCATCTGAAGCAACTACTCAGACTAGCATTCAGGAGCCAACTGAGCACTCAGTGAGAGCAGGACATGGCCTAATAATCCACGGTGTGCCTGGGCAAATTATGAGAGAAAAATGAACAAAACCCTAATTCTCAGTTCTTGAAACCTCCCATATTACTTTAACATCTTAGTTCATATTTTCTTAATAGTCGTCATATAAAGTATGTGAAAGTATTCCTTTTAAGAAGATGGGAGGAAATGTAGTTTGAGGAAGTGACTTATCAAAGATCCTGGGGCCAGTCAGTAGGAAAATGGGGCATGGGGTGTTCCGGGTCTTTTCATGCAAAACAGTCAGTACCTGAGTATTTTCTCCGGGTACATGGGGTATATACCAAGTCTACTCCTCCTAGGTACTTACAGGCCTAAGCATTCATCAAAACAAAGGCACATAATTGAATATAAATGCCGATAAAATGTAACAGATAAGATAAAGAAATGCTAAAACCCCTTTCTCATAAGGCATGTACTCCCGTGATTTTGTGGTGAAGTGGGTAGGAGTTTGGGAAACTAGATGAAAGAAATCATCTCCCTCCACTTGCTAAGAAACTGATGGTCTTATAAGCGCAGTGAATTTGAGGGATTGGGTGCAAAAAAAAAAAAAAGGAATAAAGTCATTTTAAATGACTTGTATTAACAAGACGAAACTTAACAGAAGTAGACAAGAATCTGTATACTACATTAATCCAAAGAGAATGTTCCAGGCACTTGAATCATGATTTCAAGGTAACACTCACACACAAAAACCTTTCATTTAAGGAATGTTATTATGAAATATAAAAGAGTTACTTAATAAGTGCCAACCTTACTGTCCATTTTTCTTAGACACCCTTTTCTCCTTGCTAGTTCTGAATGCTACATTTTGGAGCTCTTCATCAATCTCTTATGCCACCTCTGTTTCAACAGGAACACAGATTCTGCCCGTCCCCACCCCCCGCCACGGAGCTGTGTCCACTGGAGTCTGCACAGCAAAGATCTTGTATTAAATGAGAGCTCTCAGGCCCCTTCCACATTACACTCCGACTCCATAACCAAATTCCTCATTTAGTGCTTCCTGCATGACAGACAGGCTCAGCTGAACTCTTAGCAAGCACCACACAGTTATTTGACCCCGATATGAAACAATAATTGTTTCAACCCCCACCCCTGCCCTTCCATTCTGACATTAGCCACCGAAACAAAATATGCCTGCATTGTCAGAACGACTCACAAAAACATTCTGCAAAAACTGGGAACTGGCTGGAATGAACTTTGTAGTTTTGTTTTAGGGGAAAAAAGGGTTAGTAATATGTATAACATTTTTTCTTATCCACATCATTTTAGAAAAGGCAGCAGTGGCTTTGTGGTCAACACAGATTCAAGGTCAAACCCCAGCCATAAATCCATGGGGACATTCTCTTCCCACCCTAAGACTAAACTTCGGCTTCTACAAAATAGACTTACTGAATTCACAGCAAAGTTATGAGCATTAAGTGAGCCACATACACCAACCAACAGCCTCAAAGGGAGAGTTTTTTTGTTTTTATTTGATTATTCACAAGTGATGCATTTATTTAGCCAAACTACAATAAACAAACGTGGGAAGCATTGTTTCCCACATTAAAGTTGTTAGAAGGAAACTCCTCTTCCTCACTCCTTTGGTTTCTAAGAGAAGGGATTTTTTTCCCCCCTACAACACTTCAATTTCTTTTTGTGAGATTTCACAATTGGTTCAGGACCCAAGAAAAAAGAAGAAGGGTCATTTAAGGCATGCTGCCTCCCATCCCCTGAAAGTGCTAGAAACCCTGACAGACCAAAAGCAATCTGAGAATAAGTTAACCCTTTAGATAATAGGACTTTGGTACAACCGAGTAGAGATGACCCATATGGCACAACACCTTGGTTTTTATGCTTGGGAAAATAACTTATTTTTTAATTACTACGACCTGGGCTGGCAGGTTCAGAACAGCTGTGTGGGACCTTGGTAGGTCATGCAGCGATCTTGGATCTGTCCAAAGGCATGTAGCTATTTTTATACAATTGGATGCTGCTGGCCCAGAAGCAAATGGCAAGTGGATCCTGCAGGTCGGGCTCAGGCCCTGAAACAGGGCCCTGGCTCAGCAAAAGGTCAAGCTTTATAATGCAGGCTGCTAAAGCTTGACTTTCACCAACATGGGCACAGTGTGTACTTCAACTGGTGTGGCCAAGGCAAGAATGAGGCTAGCAAAGGTACTGTGGAAGCAAACACTAAAATTAAACATAGAAGCACCATTAATTTAGCAACTGCAATTCTAGTTATTTACTCAAAAGTGGTCACAGGGCCTCAAGGAGATACCTGTACACTCATCTTCATAGTAGCATTATCCACAAATAGCCAAAAAGTGAAATGTACCCAGATGTCCATCAATGAATGAATGAATAAAGAAAACAGGATGTACATCCTATGGAATAGTATGCAGTCTTCAAGAGGAATGAAATTTTGATGCATGCTATTAACACAGACAAATCCTGAAAACATCGTGCTAAGTGAAACAAGCCAGAAACATGACAAACACTACATGATCCCATTTATACGAAGGACCCACCGTCTAAAGACAGAAAGTAGATTACTACTTTCCAAGGGCTGGCGGACAGGGAATGAGTCGTTAGTGTTTACTGGTGTGCAGCCACAGTTGTGCAAGATGAAAGTACTCTGGAGATGGATGGGGGCAATGCCTGTACAATAGGAACACACTTAACACCTAAGATAAAATTGGTTAAAATGGTAAATTTTACCACAGAGGAAAGAGGGACGGGAACAAGTAAAAGCTGAAGGAGAACAGAAAACCTTGAAGGCCAGTGAAACAGACCAAAAAAAACAAATGGAGACACCCTGCGCTCCACACGAGAAGGTATTTAAAATGGGGAAGCCAAATCTTTAAAAATGTACTAATAAAGGAAGACAGGAAAGACATCAGCAGACTAGAAGTGTCCCTTCCAACAGAGCTAGGGTCCAGTCCCAGGAACTATGGAGAAACACACTTTTAGGTCCCCCCTTGTGTTATGGTTTGCATCTTAAATGTTCCTGAGAGGCCACCAGCTGAAGGCTTGACCCAGCCCCGCCCCCCCCCACACTCCTGAGAGGTCGAAGGTCCTCTAGGAGCAGGGCCATGGCCCTGCAAGCCCCTCCTCTCTGTTCCCCACATGCTTCCCTTGACTTACACACGGGCCCAAGGCAATGAGACCAAGCAACCGTGGACTGACCTGTCTGAAACCTCTTTTGTTTGTCTCCCTCCCTCTACTTTGTCTCCCTCCTCCAATCCTCCCTCCTTCTGTCTGTCACAATGGCAGAAAGCTGACGGACACACAGGGAGAGTGGGTGACGAGCTGGACCTTCCCAGCCCGAGGCAGGCTCCTGACAGGGGACAGCAACAGGAGGCGCAGATGGCTGGGGCAGATGAGGTGGGATAGGATCACTGCTTGGGCTCTGAGGAAACATACTCGGGAGCTGGTCAAGACAGAGAAACAAGCAGAAAGGAAACACGTTCAAGGAAAACCCAGCAGGGCCAGGAGACAGCCAGGCCGGACGCAGAGTCGCTCTGACAGGGGACTATCTCCTGGTTGAGACTGCCCAGTGCAGCACAGAAAACAAGGACTTGCTTGAACAATGGATGTCCCCAGTGGTCCCAGGATGCACTGATTTGATCTCTCACCTGGAAGTACTTGTCCCTCCCCCACAAAAAAAAAAAAAAAAACCTCAAGAAACATAAAGGGAAAAAAATCTATCACGATGTAAAGAGTCCACTAAGGAACCCAGAAGGACAAGGACCGATGTGAGAAGCTGATTAAACTGACCCTCAAGTGAACCTTCCTTAGAGAGGGGGACAGGAGAGGACCAGCAATTCCTGAAGTCCCAAGCCGTCTTGCAGAGCAGAAGGCCACAGTCAACCCTGTGGAAGACAGCTGTGCACAGGGCCAAGCTCTTTCCCCAATGGCCCTTAAGGACACGAGCTTCCCACGCACCCACAACACCCTCCAGGATCTGCTGAAAACACCCCATTGAAGCAAGTGCAAACAGGGAAACGACCTCCCTGAGATGGAGGTCCCAGGCCTCAGCGAGTCCACGTGAGAGGCGATGGCAGCCACGCTGTGTTCCGGCATCGACTTCTCAGCCCAGGCATTTGAGATGCCCCGTCCCTCAGCAGAGCAGACACCATCCAGCCTGAGAGTGCCAGAAACAGGGCTCCAGGAAGAAACAGACCCACATACGCAGAGAACAAAGAAAGACCCAGTAACCCGGCTGCCACCAGTGCACATTTCTAAAGCTCTCAGGGAAGGCCAGTGTCTTGATGCCACTTCCTGAAAAAGGAGGAAAATCTGTACAGGTGGCTCTTCCTCAACCCCAAAGCACCTAGACTAGCCCCCTGGCTAACGGTGACCTCTCCCTGTCAAGTGTTATGGGCTAATGTCCCAGACTGTCAACAAGCAGTACCAATGGACGCCAACATCAGCCTATACTGTCTCCTTCCCTCCTTCATAAGCATGAAATACTGGGAACAATTTTTGCTTAGAATTAGCACCTGGAGAGCGGAGGGAAGCATGTTTTCCAAATCTGGCAGATTTCAGGTTGACACTCTGATACTCCAGGGTGTCTTATTAAGATTCTAGAATCAAGTGAGGCTCAGGAGAGTCTTACTACTGAACTACTAGAACTGCTGGAACCCGGAGGAAACCACACGCATTCTAGTGAGAGTGAGCCAGGATGCAGCGTGCTGAAGGCACCACCCCAGCTGCCCCCAGGTGAGGAGACCTCTTGAGCTACAACAAAGAAAACAAGACAGGACAACAACATCATCTGAATGCTAACACCCGCCAGGATAATTTGATATGGGTCTACCACCCTGAACTTTCATGTCTTGCCAGGGGAACTGAATCTGAATTTTAAATAACTCCTGAGAGTTTCATAATAGGAAAGGGTTTATATTCAAAAACTTTTCCTGAAGTTGTGATGAACGCGTTTAGCTATGTGCCAAGCATTAGTTCTAAGCTCTTTATATGAATTCATTCATTCACTAGCTGCAGCAATCCTATCCGCAAGTGCTATTATTATCTATTTTATGGATAAACTGAAATACAAGGAGGCGAGGTAATTGGGCCAAGGTCACTCAGCTCCAAGATTATTACTCAGGTGTCAGGTTTGGGATTCGTCTTCTCATTCACGACCTCTCTGCCTCCCTGTGATGGGCCATGTCTACCAGGCTGGTGATTTTCACTGCTGTATCTTAACTTTGTGACTTGATCCCTCCGTGAAATCTCTGGTGAGCTGTATTGGATGGATCATAGCTGACATTATGATGGGAAACAGACACAGAAGTGAATGGCCTTGAAGCAGATTATGACTGAATTGATCTAATCCATTTCAGAGCTTTCCGGGCCTCCTTTGCCCCCAGAGGCAAGGGGTTTCCTACTTAGTGGGCTACAGACAAGGTCCCCAGCTGCAGGAAGGGAGCTGGGGGCTGCGGGAGGAGGAGCTTTCCTTCCTGCTTCTCTCTACACCCTGGTTAAGGGTTTCTCCTTCAGACCCAAGCCTCCTTCCAGTAGAGCACAAGGTGTGACCTGGGAGGACAGAGAGGTAGTAACCATTGGCCCTTACCTCAGCTGACACAGGAGAACATAGCTTATATCGGTAATATAAAGGTGGTTTTAATTCTCTAACTGCTGATCTTTACATATCCATTGATTTAAAACTTGGTCTTCCTCCTATACCAGGAAGAGAAGTATTGATTGGGCATCTTTAAGTCTTCTAAAAGAAGATGCTAGAATATTCTAATATAATGAATGTTTGCAAGAAGTCAATGGGAGATATGTGTCTCATAATCTCAGTTTTAATGTTTCCTTTAAAAGATTAATTTATTCAATTATCTACTTGTTAATGAATTCAATTATTATTTAATTATCAATCAATTTTATATTGTCATATTCTGCCAGTTAACGGGAAAATAAATATTGCTTAAAGAATGATACCTGTTAGCACTTTCAGACTAGTAAAGGAAACATATACAAAAAAATAAGAGCTGTTGGTATTATGCATAACTTGCCCTTATCTAAAATGCTTGACACTAAGAGTGTTTTGGATTTCAGGGTTGTTTTTTTTTTTTTTCAGATTTTGGAATATTTACATATATGCAACATGATATATTGGAAATGGGACCCAAGTTTGGACCCAAAATTGATTTATGCTTCAAGTACACTTTATACACACAGCCTGAAGGTAATCTGATGTAACATTTGTAGTGTCACTGAATCTGTAACTGCAACCTATCACATGCAGTCAGGTATGAAAATTTCTAAACACAGGCACATGTGATGGCAGCATCCCAAACATTTCAGATTATAGATTTTTGGATAAAAGATATTCAACCTGTACTTGCTACAACAGGGCTCTCTCAAGGTTTTCAGTAAGTAGCCATCAATTCTCCCCAAGAGGCCACTGAGTTAAAAGAGGGACCAGGAAAGAAAATTGATTTTGAAGAAGTAAAAAGAATAAAGATAGGGAGTGAAGATATTTCACATACTAAAACAAACATGGAGGAGGAGGGAAGAAGAGCACCCACAGCCACACAGCCGGTATTCCTCTCTTTCTAGAACCTACGCCACACTATCTTCCTTTCACCGACCCACCCCACTCTCTTGGCTTTCTTCTCCCCAAGTTCTCATTCCATAGAATATTCCCATTTGAGGATGTAATGGGAAAAAGACTTTAAACACTTAAAAAAAAAAAAGAGAGACTTTGCTTTTTTAAGAGCTAGATTCAGAGGCAGGTTGACAGGGGAAATTAAGTAATAGTATATATTCACCAGAATATAGTAATGATTTTCCAGAGTTTGACAGCCTGTCATTTTCATGTAAAGAAGATCACATGACTTCTTTCCTTGTGTAAAGAAAAATTATTCAATACATTATGATGCCCCACATCTGTGGGGACTCTCAGCTATCACACTCTTCATTCTAGGGAACGGAGTGCTGCCAGACAATGAGGCAAAGAGCACAGTTACAGAGCCCCTAACCTTTCCCTGGGCTCTATTTTCCATCTACAAACCCTATACTGAACTTCTGCCACTTATCTGTTAGGGAGAAATGTGCCCCTTCCCACTTCTCCTCTGTCAAATGGTAACTGGAAGAGTTCTGTGCACTCCTCCTGATTTTACTGCCTGCCTTCCTGATTGCCACATTTAATTGACAGATCAGCACCTGTGAAGGCAAGTTGCAGATAATGATTCAGGCCACCCTCCCCACAAACCTGGCAGGCTCCGGGTTCCAGCAGGCCCTGCCCATACTTGTCCCTGGCAGGCATTAAGGGTTCGACATCAACCCCCAAAAGCAAAGGCCATGCCAGTTTCAAAGGTTAGGGACTCCTGGTCTGAAACGTATTGGGTATCACACAGAATATCCAGAGATAATCTCTTCTTTACACAATCCAGTAACATGATCCCAAGGAGGGGGACAGAATCCCTCATCCACACAAATCAGAAAACTACAAAAAGGAGATCACAAAACATTAATCATGGTGACTTTTGCCTAATGTGACTGTGGTCTTGGGTTTATTTAAAAAAAAAAAAAAAAAAACATGTATTAATCGTACACGTCATGGGGTTCAGTGTGGTGTTCCCACAGAAACAAACTGCATGTGTTCAACCCAACCACCCTTCTGCTTTTCCACCCTCCCCTAATTTTCATTTCTCTGGGTTTTCCTTTTTATTTTATAGTCTCATAATTTCTTATAATCTTGAAAAGGTAAACTCTTTTAGACAATTCAATAATATGATACCATGCCCCCCACACACACACAAAACTACCTTTATTTTATAGAACTGTGTGTCAGACATTTCCCACTAACTTTAAAATTTCTCTAGGTTTCCCACATTTTCTTATAAGTGCATTTTAAAGAATAACGATTATTTCAATAAAGATAATTCACATTTTTTTAATCTCTCAGGCACACTATGGCTCGTGAACCTATATGCCAGATTCTGAGACAATGGCAATTTCAAATATTCTCTTTGGCTCAAATAAACCAGATCTCAGTAGCATAGATCCAACAAAGCACTGAAGAAAATACTAAAAAGTAAGTTTTGCTTTCTCATGAGCTAAACACAACTATAACCCACCATGTATTTACAGGGACAGCTCTATTTTGTGTACTACCCACTCGTCAGACCTCTCCCTGAGGGAACCATAATTGTACATTGGAAGAACTACTTAATATTCTGCCATGCTGATAACTCAAATTGATCAAATCCTTTTTCTAATGCTAGGCCTTTAAGATGGCTCTGCATTTTTACCATAAACAAAGAACATTTTACTTGCATTTACCTTTTCTGGACCATGAATGACTACATCAGTGGATATGAAAGTCATCAGGACACTGGGGAAAATGTAAAAGCTCACAGAGCTGGAACTGCCAATCTTGGCTCTGCTCTTGACCTCTACTACCAAGTAACTTAAACTCTAAGTCCATTCTACAATTTCTAAACTAAGAATTATGCCACCTGCCCCGGTAGTAAATCTGCTGAAGGTCAAACCGGTTGATGTGGGGAAAAGGTGAAGTTCTACAAATCTCAGAGGTCACAACCGGGTAGATGAGCTATTTGGGAATCTCAACTCAGATTCCCATGGACTCATCTATCTTTTTAAAACTTCTGGGACCTTCGTGTACTAAACTCAGAGCTGATAGGAAGGTTGTAAAAATGAAAAAGAAGCAGGCCTTGACTCAGAGAGCCCGCTGGAAAAGCAGGAGAGGGCACCAGCACACAGTGCTACAGCAGGGTGTGAAGCAAGGGCCACCAAGGCTGGGCGCAGGCCTGCCTGGGGACGTGGGAAGGATCCAGAGGAGCTGATGGCTGAACTGGGTCTTGAAGGATGGAACCAGGAGGAGACTCACAGTGAGCTAGAAGCTCATGAGGGTGAGTCTGAAAAAAAGAGGGTGGCAATGTCCTGGGAAGGACAGAACCTTTGATGCTGGAGGCCAGAAGAAAAGGGCGGAGCTCTGAGACTGGAGAGAAGATGGACCCAGATTCTGAAGGGCCTCGAATGCTCAGCTGAGGAGCCTGGATTTTCATCCTTAAAGCAAGAGGGGATCCAGCTAATCCCATGACCAGGAAAATAATGACCAGCTGTGTTTAACAAGACAGTAGCAACAGCAAGTGACACGTGGACTGGAACAGATAAAGCATGAGAGGGAGAATAACCCAGGTGACAAGTGAGGACAAGACACAGCAAAAGCAAAGAAACTGCTGATTCTCATTCAGACCCACTGGAGCATCCACTAGGAATTCTCCCTTCATGGAGGTTAAAACAATGAACCAGAAAGATCCAGGAAAAGGGTGTAAAAAGAAAAAAAAAACAACCTTAACTTGTGTTTCCCTACCATCTTAGTCCATGTGGGCTGCTATAACAAAATACCCCAGACTGGATAATTTTTGTGTGGTTGGTGGCAAGCTGGGAACAGGGAAGAACAGGTACGGGGATTTAGCCCAGGGATGCTCCACCACTGAACTACACCCCCAGCCCAAGTGATTGGTTGACTTTTATTTACATTTTGAGACAGGGTCTTGCTAAGTTGCCCAGGCTGGCCTTGAACATGTGATCTTCCTGCCTCCGGTTACTAAGCTACTGGGTTTAAACATGTGTGCCACCACACCTGGCTAGACTGGGGAATTTACTAATAACAGAACTTTATCATTCATGGTACTGGAGGCTGGGAAGTTCAAGTTCAAGATCAAGATCAAATGACAAGAGTTCTGGTGTCTCTGGGGGGTGGGGGTAATTCTTCACAGATGGCACCTCCTTGTGTCAAAAAGGTGTGAGGAGCAAGCTCCCTCAGGTCTCCTTCATTAAGGGCAGTAATCCCATCAGGATAGCTCTGTCCTCCTGAGTCTAATCCCTCCCAAAGGCATCACTTCTTCACCACCTGCTCCAACACTCAGACCCATGTCCTCCCAATCCCAGGTTCACATCTATGGCAATCAGTGAAAACGCACACCTTCCTCTCCACAGAACCCAGTGGTTCCTATTTTTTAAAAATGGGGCCAGCAAGAACTTAGACCATAGACAAGTCACACATACACTCTTGTTTTCAGAAGAGAGTAAGACATTAAATCCAACAGAATTAGCAGGCAAAAAAATTAGATATGAATGGGTTAAAATATAGAAACGAGAAGGACCAAAAGGAGCCCGTAATGCAAAACAAAATTACATATTCTTAGTCATTATTCACTGACACCCTAGTTCAGTTTACAAGAGGGACAATTTTTTTTTTTTTGTTATTCTGAAAAAAAATTGGGACATTAAAATTAGGATTCATACTAAGAAAGCAGAATTCATCACAATCTATATGATATCATAAATATTTAAAATGTTTTTCCTTACTAATAAGGTAAAAGGAACTTAGTTCACTTGACCATTTCTCTCTATATATGCTCTTTCAGAAAAGGAGAACAAAAGACAGGACATCCTCTTCAGAATGCATTAGGAAAGCCACACTCTGACTTCATTTCAGCTCCACAACGGGGGTTGACAGGCTCACTTGACACTTCCAACAGCAGGCAGTTCGGCCTGGCGGAAGGAACACAGGCCCAACTCACACAGACTCAGGTATGAAATTAGCAATTAATTTTTCCTCCAGTCTGTATCCCTGAAAAACACCCATAATGATTTCTAGGCATTTTTAAACCTGATTTTTGCCATAGATCTCTAACTCTTTTATCGGTTAAGAAATACGAGAACTCGTTGGGCAGGTCCTGAGTATCCACAGGAGGTAGTTTGTAGCAAGTTGCAAGAGTAATAGAGCCAAGGTGTTCTGATTACATAAAATTTCCAGTTATAACCTTAGGAAACAATTTTAAGGAAGTATAATGAATGGGCTATAGTAATCCCACATTATCTGAGAAACTCAATATGGCCCCACTGTCTCTGGTATGGACATAAATTTTATGCTCATGAAACTGAACCTGGAAGTTAGAGATCACCCCCCAACTTATTTATTCTAACAATCACTCTAAAGCCTCCTTGAAACTATGTATATTCCATGCTTTATAACTGATTTGATAATAACTGTCTGTCTCTTGATATATAAGAACTTCTATTTGTTCATGCCAATGCATATTAACTGAGCACCCACCAAGTGCCAGTCAGAGATCAAAACAAAACCCCTGCACTAAGAAGAAGCTGATATCAAGTGCAGGCCAGGCAATAAACAGCTTTCCTCTGAGCACTTAGGTTGCAGGCACTAGTCTCAGGTCCCAACCACTCATCACTTGTTTCATAACCAAACCCTGCTTCCACCTCCTTAGGCTTAGTGCACATACATCACAACCCTGCACTAAGGTATGCACCTGCTTTCTATTTTTTAATTTCATTTCCTCTGATGGGACACTGCTGGGTTTGCAGGAGCAAAACTTCTGATACCTTCGGTGATTATTCTGACAACACAAGCTGCTTTCATGTTTTCAAACGGCTCATAACCATCTTAAAGATGCCTTTTGAATTATGCATCTTTAATGTACCCCACGCATCAAGCACATCTGCCATTTTCTCATCCATGCTCATAGTGTTATGAAATATTCCTGCTGTGTGTGCGTCTCTGATCTGTATTTGACAGATGGAAGAGTCAAACAACACCTGCAAATTTTGGAGGCTTTACTTTTTCAAACTCTGTTCACGGATACTTTTTATTCTTCTGACTATATTTAAGTCAGATTATTTTAAAATTTTTAATACTCAATGAATACACTAAAATCTTACTCAGTTTAGAACTAAACGCAAGGCAGACCTAAACACATAACCATCCTGCACTTTTTACCTATGTACCAAAAAAACAACACAAACAAACCAACCCCCAAAAATTACATAACCCCACTGTTTCACTGCAAATACTTTCAAATTACTTAACCTTACTGCCACGTTAAACAGCAAGAAACACTAGGAAGTATGCAATTTAGATGCAGAAAATATTATAGTTGGGATTTTTTTAAAGAAGGTCATCATTATTTCTTAAGTTTAAATCTTATAGGTTTATGTTTTTAGGGACAAGAAAGCTTAAAAGACTTAAAATTTATGTTTTCTCTATCATAATTAAAATGCAAGAAATTGAGATAATTACTTTCTAAGAGACATTTTTAAATTTTTCAAATATTAGTTTCTAATTTTTAAATGCTAGCTTCTAACAAAAGATTGGTCCAAAAAGTTGAGTTTTACCTTGAAATTCAGAAATGTAGTCTACACTGTAACATCACAGGAGCAGGGACACTGTTGTGTTTATGCCCTATCATTTATTGGCATACTTAAGAAATAATGTTCAGTAACGATTTGTTGACTGAAGGATGATATACAGCAATGTCCCTAGAGTCAGCCTTAGAAAACGACTTAACCCATAAATCCTGGCATCATGAAAAATGAAGGACAAAATCGACAGCTAGGAATGGAGCAAAGGATGACAGGGGCCAATAAAGGTCACCAAGAAAATTCATGGGGGAGAAGAATTCTCTTATTCAAAAATGGTGCCATGACTATTGGTATTGATGTGCAAAACAATGAATATGGATCCCTACCTCACACCACTTACTAAAATTTAAAGTCTAAGAGGGTCACAAACTCTCCACAGGTGTAGATTGGGCTATGTTGTCTTTAAATTTAGATTCTCGCCCAATGCTAAAACTAAATATTCAAGGTCATGAGTTTAATGGGCTACTGGACACAGGAGCTGACCTTAGCATCATATCTCGTCAAGAATGGCCAAAACATTGGCCATTACAACAAGCCACTCAAACGCTTCGAGGCCTAGGAGTGGCGACTAATCCCCATAGAAGTTCTATGATATTAGATTGGAAGGATCCTGAAGGATGTGAAGGAACTATACAGCCATATGTATTGGATCATCTTCCTATAAATTTATGGGGACGAGATGTCCTAGATCAATTAGGTTTGACGTTAACAAATAATATCAATCCTAATGTGCCCACTACTAGAGCTAGACAAGGCTTTAGGAAAGAAAAAAGATTAGGAAAACAAGGGCAAGGTATAGCAGCACCAGTACAAATAGATCAAGGAACAGACAGACATGGGTTGGATTTTCAGAAAGGGCCACTGAGACAATCAAAATTACTTGGAAATCAGAAAGACCAGTGTGGGTTCCTCAGTGGCCCCTGACTAAAGAAAAGATACAAGTAGCCCATGATCTGGTCAAACAACAATTAACGGAAGGACATATACAACCTTCCATATCTCCCCATAATACTCCCATTTTTGTCATCAAAAAGAAATCTGGTAAATGGAGATTATTGCAAGATTTAAGAGCCATTAATAATGAGATGGTTGTTATGGGACCTGCTCAATCAGGGATTCCTCAATTGTCTGCTTTGCCAAAAACCTGGCATGTTTTAGCTATAGATATTAAAGATTGTTTTTTTTCAATTCCAATTCATCCCAAGGATAGTCCACGTTTTGCATTTACTATCCCTGCATTAAATCATGAAGGTCCTGATCAGAGATATGAATGGAAAGTACTCCCTCAAGGGATGGCTAACAGTCCAACTATGTGTCAAATATATGTTAACAAAGCAATCCAGCCACTTAGAAATCAAAATCCTGAACTACAAATATTTCACTATATGGATGATGTATTATTGGCACATAAAGATAAAAACATATTGCTGGAATGTTATGCCACACTTACAAACTTATTAAAAAATTATAATCTAGAGATAGCAATAGATAAAGTACAATTAAATTTTCCAATTAATTATTTAGGAGTTCTATTATCCTCAACCATGGTCCGTCCACCAAAAATTCAAATACGAGTAGATCAACTCAAATCACTTAACGACTTTCAAAAGTTATTGGGAGACATAAATTGGATAAGGCCTTATTTAGGTATACCAACAGGAGAGTTGGGACCTTTATTTGATATTCTAAAAGGTCCATCAGATCCAAATTCACCCCGCATGTTAACTCCTAAAGCAAGAAAGGCATTAAAAATTATTGAAACATATATGGAAAACATACATTTGGATAGAATTGATATAAGTTTGCCTTTATTATTTATTGTACTACCAACAAAAAATATTCCTACAGGAGTATTTTGGCAAGAAGGTCCATTATTGTGGATACATTTATCTTATTCTCCTAACACTATTCTTACTAGGTATCCTGAGGCTGTAGGACAATTAATACTCAAAGGAATAAAAGCAGCGAAGGGAGTGTTTGGAATTTCTCCCAATAAAATTATTACTCCATATACTATGGATCAAATTGATGAGTTAGCTAATGAGTTAAATACTTGGGCAATAATCATGTGTAAATCTAATGTTTCATTTGATAATCATTTACCATCTAATCCTTTGTTGTCTTTTTGGTCTAAGCATCCTGTAGTTTTTCCTAAAATGACAAGAAAAACACCTATCATGAATGCTCCAAATATATTCACTGATGGGTCAAATAATGGTACAGCAGCAGTAGTTACCCCTGATCAAACTTTTACATTTTTAGTACCCAAACAATCAGCTCAAAAGGTAGAGCTTAATGCAGTTTTACAAGCTTTTGTGATGTTTAAAGATTCTGTATTTAATTTATTTTCTGATAGTCAGTATGTAGTTAATGCTATAGTATCTCTTGAAGATGCTGGTAGGATTTCCCCTTCTTCTACTGTTTTCTCTTTGTTTTCCACTATACAAAGTCTAATCTGGGACAGAAAAGATCCATTCTTTATAGGACATATTAGGGCACATACAGGATTGCCTGGAGCCCTTAGTTTAGGCAATGATTTAGCAGATAAAACTACACATGACATACATATTTTCTCTACATTTGAAGAAGCTACAAATTTTCATAAAAGGTTTCATGTTAATGCTAATACTTTACAAAAGCGTTTTAAAATAACTAAGGAACAAGCCAGACATATAATAAAACAATGTCAAAATTGTGTGACATTTTTACCACAAGTTAATCTTGGAGTCAATCCTAGAGGACTGATACCTAACCATATTTGGCAGATGGACGTCACACACTTGCCAGAATTTGGAAAATTAAAATATTTACATGTTACAGTCGATACTTCTTCTGGATTTTTGATGGGCTCCCTTCATGCCGGAGAAAAAACTAAAGATGTTATAGCTCATTGCTTACAAAATTTTGCCACTGTGGGCGTTCCTAAACAGTTAAAAACCGATAATGGTCCTGGCTATACCTCTACCTCTTTTAAACAATTTTGCTCATCATTTGGTATTACTCATATAACAGGAATCCCATACAATCCACAGGGACAAGGCATAGTTGAAAGAGCTCATCAAACTATTAAAACATACTTATTAAAGCAAAAAGAGGGAATTGGAAGGGGGTATATATCCCCCAAAGATAAACTTAAAATAACGCTTTTTACTCTAAACTTTTTAAATTTGGATTCATCAGGACTTAGTGCTGCGGAAAGGCATATGTATCCAAAAAATGTACATAAGCCTAAAGTACTTTGGAAAGATATTCTAACAGGACAATGGAAAGGTCCTGACCCAGTGATTGTCTGGAGTCGGGGGTCTGTTTGTGTTTTTCCACAGGGAGAACAGCAGCCCATTTGGATTCCAGAGAGATTAACTAAAACAGTTTCTACAGATCGAAAAGAAGATGATTTGACTCAAATCCATAACAGCTGATATCCAGAACTCCAGCTTGGCCATTCTTACATCTGCGACAGTGATTAACCAGGATGCTTTTTTCAATAGCTATTTTATTATTGCATTTTTCCACATCATAAGGTTCTATTTTTATTTTTTGAGCTCATACAAAGCTAGGTTAATGTTTTTCTGATCAGTTTTATTTTTTGACTGTGGAGTTTTTAAACATTGCAATGGAGATTTCACCCAGGTAAAGCTACAAGGCCTTTACTATTTTCTTATGTGTTGTACGTTTGTGTACACTCTTGTGTTTTGTGTTGTATGTCTGTATGTGCGTATGTCCATATTTCTTATATGAGGAGCGCTCATGAAAAAATGGATCCGAATTATTATTATTTTTTTATTCACGTGATTTAAATGGTTTAATTTAAATTATGTAAACAGCTGTTAAGGATTGTTTTTAAAGGTGGTTAACAGATCTGTTTGTTTACTAATTTAAATTAGGTAAAAAGCTGTTAAGGATTGTTTTTAAAGTAGGTTAACAGATCTGTTTGTTTACTTTCACCTTTCCTTTTCATTATATTTAATAATTCTTTTCAGGATAATGTCTCTTTAGCATCATTGCCAGAATTCCTATCTCCATCCCAGTGCCGGTGAAGAACTCAACAAGTAATGCTCAAAGAGTCAACTTACTTTGGGAGGAAACGGATTTTGGGAGGAAATGGACATATTGATAGATTCCTCTGCTTTGAACTGCTTGCAGAACTTGCCTGGACTATGTAACTATCGTTTGGTGCAGCGAATTGTGGTAATGCTGGCATATCTTTGCTGATGGTGTCACCAGTGATGCAATTTTTCCCAAGGAGCCGTCAATTGGCTTGGTGTCGTGGCATTTCTGTATCCTCCTCCCTTCTGCTAGTGATGGTCTAAAATTTGGGGGCCAATGGCTTATGCTGGACCGGTAGTCAGTGACGGGTGTGATCCAATTGCAGTGGTATCAACCTAAGACAGGAGGCTGACGCCTAAAGGTCAGTTTTCCGATGACGGGTAAGAACCATATGTTGAATTGGACAACCTACCAGGCACGGTCCATAAGCCACATTAACCTCACTCCCCCACTGGCACCAAGGCCAAATTTGGGGGCCAACAGAGGTGAGGCAAAGAACCTCACCCCCCCACTGGTGCATAGACCTATCCACAAGTATGGCTGTATGCTGGACCGGTAGTCAGTGACGGGTATGATTCAATTGCAGTGGTATCAACCTAAGACAGGAGGCTGACGCCTAAAGGTCAGTTTTCCGATGACGGGTAAGAACCATATGTTGAATTGGACAACCTACCAGGCAGGGTCCTTAAGCCACATTGCTTGTTGTTTAATTAATCAGAAGGGGGGAGATGCTGGGAGCCATTAGCCAAGTAGGTATGACAATTTCCTTGCCAGCGTACCCCATGTTGCTGACATGTTGCAGTGACATTGAATGTAAGTGACCTTGCTCAAGGACCAAGGCAGATTAGGGTGTTCCCGGTTTTAAGATAATCTTGTTTAGGGCGTTCCCAGTTTAGGTTCCAGGTTTAAGGTTTAAGATTATTCCTGCTGGGAATAGGGCGTATCCTGCTGCCTGAGTTCCCCTTGAGTTCTCACGGGATTCAGACAGTATATTTTGGAGATAGAAGCCCAGTGGAGGTGAATTTGGGCAGAGAACGTGGATTTGGGAGAGAACGTGGATTTCCCCAGAACGTGATTGTAGACGGCTGGTGTGAGTTCGGGAATAAAGAGTTGCTGTTTGAATCTACAAGCTGTGTGGTGGCTCGTGATTTTGTGCCCAGCCAGACTGTGGCAACAAACCTAAATATAAACTATAAAACTCTTACAGGAAAACACAGGAGTAAATCTTCATAACCTTGGGTTTTCTAGATATGATACTAAAAATAAAAGTAACCAAAGAAAAAAACAGACAAACTGAACTTCATCAAAATTTAAGCCTTTTGTCCTTCAACGGATACTATCAAGAAAATGAAAACACAACCTACAAAATGGGAGAAAATATTTGAATATCATGTATTTGATAAAGGTCCAATATCCAGGATAAAAAATTCTTACTTCTTAACAATAGAAAACACAATTTAAAAATGGTCAAAGGATATGAACAGACACCTCAAAGAAGATGCGTAAATGGTCAAAGAACACATGAAAAAGGTCAATGTCATTAGCCACTGGGAATGCTAATCTAACCCACATGAGCCACCAGCTTCATGCTCACCAGAATGACTATTAAAAAAATGTTTAAAAAAAGAAAAAAACTGTGCTGGGGATGTACCTCTGTGGTAGAGGGCTTGGCTAATATGTGTGAAGCCCTAGGTTCAACTCTTAGCACAGCAACAAAAACAGAAGATAAAAAGTGCTGGCAAAGTTGTAGAAAAACCGGAAACCTCACACATTGCTGGTAGGATTGTAAATGATGTACACATTTCAGAAAACGGTTTGATAGTTCCTAAAAATGCACAACCCAGCAAAATTCCACTGCTAAGAATACACCCAAGAGAATAAAAAAGACATGTCCAGATGAATTTACAAATAAATGTTCAAAGCAACATATTTGGAATAGCCCCAAAGTAGAAAGCAACCAAGTGTCCACCAGATGATGAATGGTTAAACAAAATATGTATGTCTATACAATAATCATGTTTGGCAAAAAAAAGGATGAAAAACATGGATGAAAGCTAATCCCAAAAGATCACACATTTCCTTTATATGAAATGTCCAGAACAGACAAATTCACAGAGACAAAAAAAATTAATTAGTGGTTGCCAGGGACTGAGGCAATGAAAACGTTCTAAAGTTCGACAGTGGCGATAATTGCACAACTCTGCAAATATACTGAAAAACCACTCGTAGTCTTTAAATGGGTGGATTTTATGGTGTGTGAATTATGTCTCAATAAGGTTGTTAAAAATGAAATAAAATGCAAAAAAGAAATGAAGAGTTTGGTACAAGTTAAATTTCCCTATCTAACAAGCTTTGGACCAGATGTGTTTGGGATTAGGGCTCTTTCCAGATTTTGGAATAGTCTCATATCCATGATAAGATATCTTGGGGACCAGATCCAAGTCTAAACACAGAATTCATTTATGTTTCATATGTATATACCTTACATAATTCCACACAATATTTTTAGTGCACATGAGTTTTGTGGACTTTTCCACTGTAGCCTCAGGCTGGCACTCAAAACAAAATTCAGATTTCGAAGCACTCTGGATTTCAGATTTTTTGTTTAGGGATGCTCAACCTGCTTCTGCTAAAGCAGAAACACAGATTTAAAAAAGCCAAGTCATCAGCCAGCAAGGCAGGCCACAGGGCAGGGAGCAAAAAGCTGTTCCCCTGCAGATAACCACAGAGTGACCTTGGGGCCCACACCTACTGGGTGAGGCCCAGGGGAGCCCAAGGTGGAATCAGATGGCCCAGGAGTGAAGCAAAGAGCAGTAATCACATCATGTGGGCGCGTGATTACCAAAGGGAGATAAGTCTTCTAAGGGGAAAGAACACAGGTCTAGGACACCTTGACAAAGCACTTGTGCTGTACGAGTCCCTGAAAACCTCACGCCTGAGCTGAAAAAGGGACAATGAAATAAGGGTAAAATTGGAGAAAAGGAGGGAGGGGACTTGAGGAAACCGCAGATTCAAAGGCCGGTGGCAGAAGGGCAATTCACGTGCACACCAGCAGAGGATGGCTAGTGAGATGTAAGGTAAGAAGCAAGGGACTGGTGTGCAACCGGGCTGAAGGGACAGCAACCAGGGCCTGCAGGTGGCTCCAGTGGTAGAGCATACGCCTGGCACACACCAGGGCCCTGGGTGCAAGACCCCACTACAGGAAGGGCCTTGCAAGAAGCAGCCAGCCCCCCACCTCCCCGCCACACACATGCTTTAGAGCCACAGGAAGACCTACAGAAATGCACTTTAGGGAGAAACACAGAATAGGGCCAAAGAATACACTGGCAGAGCAGATAACGGGCCGTTATGGTTGGCCAGGAAAAGGCAGGGGGCACCACAGGAAGCAAACAATCTGCCAGGTAGAGTAATCAGGGGCAAGCTGCTCCAGTTCTCCTGAGTCCTGCAGGGTCAGCTTCCCTTCCCCCTCCATTCCACATACTCTTCAATTAACCCCCACTAAGGTAATCTGTACACTCGTCTCCACTTCAATACTTAAGACACCACTAACAGGGCATCCGGCACTCAAAAATCCAAATAACTGTCCATCACCAGAGAAATCTGGTCATTCTTAGCTACCTCCTATGCTGAAGAACAGCCCCAAGACAGGGCTAAAGCTGTTCACTTGCTGAAGCTTACGCAGCCATCATGTGGAGATTCAACTTACTCTAGCCCTTTCCAACCCCTTTTCTAAAAACATGAGTCAAATCACATTATAATGTATAATGCTTATAATCTTTCAATACATCCCCCCACTGGCTTTAGGACTTAACCAAATCCAAATCTGTAAATTAAAAGAATTACGCCGTAAGCCAAGTGCGGTGGCATGTGCCTGGAGCCCTAGCTACTCACAAGGCTAAGGAAGGGGATTCTCTTGAGTCCAGGAGTTTGAGGCAGCCTAAGTAACCTAGTAAGACTCCATCTCAAAACAAGGGGGAAAGAAAAAAAAATTTTGTTTAAGATCATGGAAGGATGTTATTAATATTAAAATAAGATTAAAAATCCCCATCAATCATCTGTTTGGTTATGAAGCTTCCAGAAACGACATTACAGGTGACTTAACTATGTTAGCCTCCATCACTACAATGTAAGCTCCCAAAGCCTAGCACACTGCCGAGGCTCAATAAAACTGGTGAATGACTAAACGCCTCTGGTACTGGCATTACTCACAATAATTTCTGAGCAATGCTTTTTACTTGCCAATCAGAAAGAAAGGGTAGGTAAGGTTCATAACATATTAGTTCCAAAGTTTTTTTTTTTCAATTTCAAATGTTATACATTTTTACAAGGAAATATAGTCAAAGAAAAACAGTGTCTAGTACTATAAGCTACCAGTGAAATACATAGTAAAAGAATTTTAAGTTTTCATTAAGTGCCTACTAAAATATCAAAACTGTTTCTTTCCACTCAGCCACATCCAGGCAGGCCTAATGCAGGGCTGGGAAGGAGACAGCAAGACAGTCTGCAGGCACGTCATTTCTGCTGACCCTGGTGGCTGTCTTCCTGAAAAGCAACCAGCAAGATTTAACAAGCTCTATAAAACAGTTCATAGTCCAACTACAGAATCGCTCTTCTCTATGAAATATGCCCCAAGGAAACAGATGATCCAAAAGGGAAATAAAGAAACTTAGGTACATGGCTTAATGGTAATAATTATCAAAACTGGAAACCTTTCAAACGGCCATCAACATTATTAAGCAAACTGCAGAATATCAACCCAGTCATGAAAAAGAGTGTATAGGGCTGGGGATGGAGCTCACGGTAGAGCATTTGTCTAGCATGTGCAAGAACCTCGGTTTAATCCCCAATGTTGCAAAAAAGAAGAAAAAAAAAATGGTAGCATAGTATGTGGATTCAGTCCACTGACACTTTACCTATATATACATTATTTCCATATTTAAGGACCATTCAAAAAGCAGAAAATAGTAAAAACCTGAATCTGATTATGTAAAAAACATATATATATATATATATATATATATATATATATATATACACACACACACACACACATACTCTGGCTGTCAAAGACATATAAGTGGAGAAGGCTACAAAGCTTGTTCAAAGTGAATCTTTTAAAATGACCTGTGTTTGTGAAAGCTGAATGCTCTGGACCTGTGGCAGCAGAAAATACGCATTTGATAGCTGCTCTGCAGACCCTTCAGTAGAGATTCTGCGAGTGCCAATTCCAGAAACCTGCAGAAAGAGAGAGAGAGAAGCCCTCCTTTGTTACACTTGAAAAACACACTGGTCATAATGCTAAAATACCTCCTCAAAGGAAATCTATATTCATCACCATGGTCTTTAAGACTAATCCAATTATTATGTTTATATTTATCTACAAAAAAAAAAAAAGAGCAGGGCACGCCTGTAATCCCAGCAATTCAGAGGCTGAGGCAGGAGGATCACAAGTTCAAAGCCAGCCTCAGCAACTCAGCCAGGCCCTCAGCAACTTGGTGAGACCCTGTCTCCAAAAATAAATAAATAAAAAAGGGTTGGGGATGTGGCTCAGGGGTTAAGTGCCCCTGGGTTCAATCCCTAGTATCTCTCCCCAAAACAAAACCCCACAAAACACAATAAATGTTGTATTTAATGTTATGTTTAAATTGATTGTTCCTCCTTATAAGAAAGTCTTTTTACAAGTAGACAGCTCTTTTGATGTGATATCACATGTTCCATAGAAATGATAAGAACCACTTAGGTTACCTGAAGCTACAACCTGTTAAAGATGTCACAGGTACTCTACTAGAGGTGAAAATTCCTCACCATGCCTATGAACAGCCACAGGACTCTTCATGCACCCTTCCTAATACCTTGGTGTGAATAGTGGTGTGAACATCGTGCTCAGTGGGAACAAACCTGCAAGTACACACAAAGGTCTCCCAACTTGTAATATCCTGAAGCCAAGGACGAGACAGGCAAAGCCACCAGAGTCACCCTCAGAGGTCCCTCCCTCTGACCTGCTGGTGTGATGAGAGCCTGATGCATTTTATACAGAAAACTAGGTATAGTAGATTTCATCCATGCCCTTCAAAGATCCACAGAGGGTTCCAGCTCTGTAGCTGTCCTAAGGACAGTCAACCGTGGCAAGCAAGGCAAGAAGGTGGAAGCTGATGAACTTAACATCACTAGTACACTTGTATTCTGATGACATAAATCAGGTGGCAAAGTTTCCAAAAGCCTCTTGGAAAATATCCATATCACTCTAGTTAAGTCGACAACCAAATTATGTGGCAAAGAAAAAGTTACTTACATGATAGGAAAGGACTCCATATGAAGAGGTATTAATAAATAAAGAACTTTCGATGCTTCCTTCTTCGGTAGGTAAGAAAATAATTCTGAAGGAAGTTTTCCCCATTGCTGGAATTACCTGAAAGAAAGGCACCCACCCTAATTAGCCATTTGGAATGATCTTGTTTGATAACTTGTTTTTCACAGGCTTTTGACAACTTCCATTACCTTGACTTATCAGTATCATGAATCCCTGAGCATCCCCAAACAGACCAACATCCAACAACCTAAAAACATACTGAGGACTTAGAGCAAGAGAGTTTGGAGTCACAGGTCTCACACTTTCCCTTTTCCTTCTCTTATACATCCACATGCTTAACTATCTACAGAGAATGGCCACTGTACAAACACACCGTTGTGATAAAAATCAGGGACAATCTTTACCTGGTCAAACTGCCATAAGCCAAGCACTGGGCTTCCCCTTTAATTTAGTTTCTTTAATTCCAGTATTTTGGAGAAAAAAAAAATCCTAATTTTGAGTAGACAGAGTAAGCAAACAAGTAAAAACTTACTAGCAATTAGATTCTTCATTAAAAGTTAAAAATCACTAAAAAAAAATTAGAGGATTAGGTTTTTGAGGTTTGTGTTATAGTGTAAGTGAGCTTTATAAGGAGCTATCTGCTACCTTTTAATCTTACATTTAGGAAGAAGTTCTACCTTTCTTAGTGGGTTTGAGAAGGGGGGAAGGTCATGACTATAAATCTATGTTACTAAATGTCTCAGTATTTGTCGAAATTTCAAGACAAATAACAATCTTTCTTTAATCAAGAGAAAGTCATGTTACTCCCTGGTTTCTTTAAACAACCCCCGCCCCCTCCACTGGAAGTATGCAGAGCCACCAAAATCAGGAAATTGTTGAACAACTGCAAAAATACATGCTAAAGCAAACACACAGAAGGAAAAAGTTTGGGTAGCAGAAAAAGGGGAGACAGGGAGCAGAAAGTTAAAACTTGAGGCCAAAGAAAGCAAGAGAAGCTGGCAGCCTGCCACAGAGCAGTTTCCAGGAGCACATCAACACTCACCCTGCAATGAACAGGAGGCACATGGAAATGTCTAGCAGCTGTAAACACTGAGTTCACCACCACCTCACTGTCCCTACTAGGGTTGTAAGCATGGAGAATCTTTGCTGCAGGATGCCCCAGGAATCTGAGGGTAAACAAAGAGAAAAAGCGATGCATCGTATGGTTATCCATATTCCTACACAGATGCATATACATAATTATATTTTTATACATATATGCATAATTAAAATTTTTTTTTTTTGCTGCTGGGGGTGGAACCCAGGGCCTCACACATGCAAAGCACATGCTCTACCACTGAGCTACCCACTCCCAGCCCACACATTTTTAAACACAGAAAGTTGTTGATGTTTATTACAAAGTTAAGGACAATGATTGAATTCTGTCAGTAATAAAATATTCAATTCACAATAGTTTAAAAAAAATCATATAGAAACAAAACTTTGCGGTAGGTCAACCCACAGTAATATCCCACTGGTTTCTGTTGGAAGAGTCCAACCCATCTAGGTCATTAAATGCTTGTTTTAAAAAAAAAAAAACACACACACTTGGCACATAAAAGCATTTCTCAGTCCAGGGTCTCTCATTCAAATGAAGTATGGTTAGGTAAGAAACCGTATTCATAGAAAACCCCTATTTTCTTAGGTTTGTTCTGCAAGTAATAAATTTAAAGAGGCTTTTTTGGGGGATTGCATTGTCAACTCACAAAAAGACTATTTTATTAGGTCTTATAAAATAAAATTTTAATTATTGCTTATAGCTGGTCTTCTGAAAAAATGAAAACCCTGCAGCACTTTACAGTACTGGTTCTTACCCACTTAAATTATGAGCCTTTTAGAACACTCCAATGAGAGCTTTGGCTCCACCCTCCTCCAAAAGGACAAACAAAAAGGTTTAATGCATAATTTCACAACTTTCTATCAGTCTCCCAGTGAGGATTCCGGCTCTGTAGTGAATCCACCACTGACCAAGTCTTCACATCAGCTCTTTTTCAGCAGTGCTCATCCCCGCCAACATGGGTTCAAGAAAGGAACCACAAGAGGGCAAAGGTCTCTGGCCCACCCCCTGGACCCACCGCCCACGTTCCCTAATTTAACTCTGATTCCTACTATCCAACTCCAAGCTCCCTCCAGTTCAGTTAGGTTATAATGGAAAAAGTTCATTGCTGTCATTTTTCAGTGTCAGAGACTCCCATTAGGATGGCCCAGAAATAAAATGATACTTCATCTAAGCAAAAAATTCAAAGTCATTATGCTTACATATTTCTCTGATTTTCTTCCAACTTTTCCAATATTAAAACTGTGTTATTTAGGAAAATTAAATGCATGATGTTTATCTCATGTGCCTCATGTGTGAGGCACTGGATTGAATCCTCGGGATTTCTAAAATACTGTATTACTAATATCAAATCTTTGGAATTTTTCTTCAAGCTTTCACTCCTATTTTTAATCAGTAATCTTAATGAAAGACTTATTGCATCAAATGTTCATTTTAAAACATAAGTTTTTACCTTCAGTTATATATAAAATGCACCTGAGTGTCAGGACTAAAACCTTGATTCTTTGGGTGTTCTTAAATAATACAACTTAAATTTTTCCCCCTTTTACGCTACCATAAAGGGTCACCTCTGAAAGCCCTACCTCAGAGTATTGAGCCTATATTGGCTTTTCTCCCTGTGATTAAATCAAGTAAATAAGGATTTCCATGGTTTTAGATTTTAAGTAAATAATATGTATCAGTCAGCAAAATTATTCATAGTTCTCCTCAAAAGTTTTATATACTATTCACATAATTGAAACTCAAGATTTTGGTTTCAAAGAATGCAAATGTCTACCAGAAAAACACATTAGAAATTAAGACTGCAAAACAGTCCCGCCATGGCGCTTAGTGCCTGCACCCACCAGAAGCCTCAGCAGACAGAGAATGCCGGCTGGAATCTCACCACCACTGTGCTGCTATTTTTATTCTATTTTTTATTCTATTTTTAAAAGTGTTGTGAGGATATGAATTTCCTTCAGTACTGACAACTGGAAGATACTCTATTAATTTAATACTACAAAAGAATGACTGAAATCCCTTAAGAATGATTAGCACTTTTAATTCTTAGGACCAGCAGAATATTAGCCCTTAAAACAAGCCCTAAGAAGCAGGCAGAAGGCAAATGAGTAACACCATTCTGCTTTTGAATCCCAGAGGAAAACCAAAGCTTTAAGAAGGGACAAGGTCAACATCAACATCAAAATAAACAAAAGCAAAAGCTGAACTAGGGCAGTAAAGAAACAAGGAAGAGAACTCTCCAGCTAAAGTTTTATTCTAACGACTATAATTTATGCTGTTTGGAAGAAGGTAAAACCTGACTCACTTTAAATGTGTTCGAATTTAGACTAGGGTTGTTTTGTTTTGTTTTGTTTTTCTTGGTAGTTATAGATGGAATGCCTTTATTTTATTATTATTATTTTTGAATGTGGTGCTGAGGATTCAACCCAGGGCCTCACACAGGCAAGGGAAGTGCTCCACCACTGAGCTACAGCCCTAGCCCAGCCCAAGAAGTTTGTTCTGATTGAAATTCTTTAACTTCAAGCAAAATACAATATTCCCACAATCACAGCCTGCATCTTACTAATATGAAAAATGAAATGAGTGCTGGCTTGAAATCAGAAGACTTATTTCTCCATTTCCAGTAAAAAATGACCTTGAGCAGACTATTGCTTCTCAACAACAAACACATTCGTGGCACAGGCACAAATACAGAGATATTTGAAAAGGATACATTCAGACAATGCCTGCCTGCAAGATTCATATAAAACTCAAATGACAAGAAAAATGGTTATACTTTAAAAACCATAAACATAACTGCATCACCTAAAGATGATTAATATATAAACACTGGCAATCCTTTCAAATCAAAGACCTTAAACATATTTTCAACATGCTTCTAGCTACCAGGACCATTAACTAACGGATATGGTTAATTAAAACAAGTGTGGCTGATCTATATAGATCACATGTGCATTGATTATGGAACTTCTAGGCTATTGAACACATTTTTTATGTGACTAAATATATTACATTAGGATCCTATGAACTGGAATTGTTCTTCTAATATAGCTACACTACCATTCATTTTATTATGTCTCCCAATCTATAATATATACTGTTCAGAGAAGTCCTATATTTCTTCTTCAAAGTAAAGACTTTGCACAAAAGCATTCTCTGAAAATACGAAATTAGTGAGCTTATTATAACATCAGCTAAATTTCTATAAATTCAATTTCTAATAAATTTCTTTACATAAGTATAAATTACAATGATTTTTTAAAAAACAAGCAGGCATATAAAATCTTGAAAAGTCAGAAAACTCTCTTCACTGTTTTCTCTTTTCTGCCTTTCACAGAATCTCCCTTACAATGCTCAACAAGGTATTTTAAGTCTCAGGCACACTCTCCTTCACTGCAGCGCTAACAACAACAACGTTTGGATGATCAGAGGAAATGGAGGGAAGGAATCCGGGTGAATGCAGGCAGGAACCCAGGTGACCACACCACCCCCGCCTCAGGTGCTCACCTATCAGGTGGCTCTTCACCCCCCTCACTTGGCCTATGCCTCAAAAAAGCTCTTCATAAAATGAAGTGGTGGACCCGGGCTACTGAAATAAGCAGAGTTCTCACACCCCAGACACTGTTCCTACCCTGACTTAAAGCTGCATCTGTGCAGGGCTGCCATACCCTGCACCCAGGAAGCTTTGTAACACTTCAGTTTCCAACTGTTCATCACAGACAACAAGAATCCTTTAAGTGCCTCCACAGCTTACCCTCCTCCTCCTTAATATCTCCAAACTCCCAGGTTAGGCCCTCAACCAACCCCTCAGATCACATCTCCTTCACTTTGTGGGTCTGAACAAGAAACACCAGACATCATTATGGCTTATACCCACTCTTCCCCTAATAAAGGTTATTACAGTGCAACTTGGAGTCCCAAGGCAAAACAAATAAACACCTGAATATAGTTTAAAAGGGTTCAGAAACCATCAACAATGCCTGCCTTCTGAAAGCTTTTCATTATAAAATAACCTTATTTGTTTCAGAAAAACAAATGCTTACTACATTGAGTTCTCACTAAATTTTAAATTTTACAAAATAATACAAGATATTTTTACTAAAAACCAAAGAAAGCGGGTGGGGGTCGGGAAGGAAAAGGGGCAATCATAAAGGGAAAATGACTTCAATGCATGTTTGAGTTTGTTGGGATGAACCCAACTACTATGTATAATTATAAAGATCTAATAAAAAGCCAGGCGTGGTGGCACGTCCACGAAGGGAGGCTGAGGCAGGAGAATCGCAAGTTCAAATCCAACCTCAGCAAAATGGAGGCACTAAGCAACTCAGTGAGACCCCGTCTCTAAGTAAAATACAAAATAAGGCTGGGAATGTGGCTCAGTGGTCAAGTGTCCCTGACTTCAATCCCTGGTATCCCTCCAAAAAAAAAAAAAAAGATCTAATAAAAAATAAGTTTTTTAAAAAAACTGCAGAAAGAGAAGGTAGGGTATAATTCAGTGGTAGAGTACTTGCCTAGCATGCACAAGACCTGGGTTCAACACGCAGCAACATTAAAAAAGAAAACACTAAAGAAACTGCTAAGACAACTCTTTAAGTTCTGCTTTCATGAAAACACTCCTTTAAAAAAAGTTCCAGGATCAATCTCTCTTCATATTATTGATATACTTATAATTAACATGTGTATATATGTAATATAAAAGACATACTGAAAATAAATAGTATAAATTAGCTTTTATCAATTATAAAGAAAACATACTTACTGTATTCCAAAATCTAGAACTGAAGGCTGAAAATGTAAACCTTTTCCACTGAACAGTTTTTCTGAGAAGCTAAAAAAAAAAGAAGAGAAAAGAGAGATTAACTTTTGCTATAATTTTAAAGTTTGGCTGCTGTGTTAAGAGTGTGTACTGCCAGTGACTTGGTGCATGAGATGTAATTTTACTCTCTCAGAGGTGAATCCGAACCAGATTTTAAATGAGAAAACTGAATTATTCAAAGTCTAGTATAATTCTAGCACTGCAAATTTTAAGAGGCTGTTAGATTATGGTTATTGTAACTTCATACCAAATGTCTAGATCTTGTCAGCATTCAGACAGAAATGGGAATGGATTTAACTTTTAATAGGCTTCGCTCTGGATGAAATCAGACAAACATGGTGATTTTCATAAACGCTGAATCAAGAAAAGGCATACACATAGGGTGGGTTTGAGAGGGGACTCTGGCCTCTAAATGTGTCAGACTACTTGTAGGAGGGAAAGGCCACAGTGGCTTGGCGGGGCCAGCTCTTGAAGGCTGAAACCATTACTAGGTTTGTATCTTTAAGTCCAATCACAAAATCTCACATGACAAGTCCCAGTTTTCAGCAGTTGTTAATCATTACAGTGACCTAATTTCCTTTCCGAATCAAAGGCCAAGAATCAATATAGCAGGAAAACGTATCAAAAAACATGAAAGAAAAATACAGTAAGGACATGCAATTTATTATAAACATATTTAAAGACATTACATATGTATGTAGATAGAGAAAATATCAACTGCCATGTGACATATTTAAAGGCACATAATCCAAATGCATGAAGCTCTTAAAGGTAACGCCCATTCTGCTCTCAAACGAGCGTTCCAAAATATAATCTCCTCATTTTCTCCTCACAATAAGTAGTCCCTGCCCAAGCTGGTGTGGCCCCAGACACCAATCCCAATGCAGAGAACAGAAAGAACCAGTTCCGAAGTCCTTATATCATTTTTTTTTAAAAAGCTCCTTTCCTCTATCCTTTCTCCTAGAAATCCAATCTTGTCTATCATCTTTGTCTTTTACCTCTCTCCAATATCAAATGTGTCAGTAGTAAAGCTCTCCCTCTGCCTAACTCTTGGCAACTTCTCCACTCATTTGGAAAATGGCAAGAGACCCACTGTCTACTGGGCCCCCTTGAATCCCAGAAGGCCAGCAGCACTAGGGCTGGGGGATGTAGCTCAGTGGTAGAGCACTTGCCTGGTACGTGTGAGGCCCTGGGTTCAATCCCCGGCATCACACACGTGCTCGCACGGGCACACACACACAGACACACACACACAAAGGCCAGCACTAACGCCTCAACTTGCTTGCAAAGAAGGCCACTAACACACCGAGTTGCCTCTAAAAGAGACGCGAAGAGCACAGGAAAGGATGGAGGGTCCACCTGGGCACACCACCCTAGACCAAGCTGGCGGGGTTCAGCACTCCCCAAAAATAGCTTCACGTACCCAAAACCATCCTCAGAAAGATCAGGCTCCTACACACAAAAAATGAGCAAAATAATTAATGGCAGTCCTTTCCTGTCCTGTGCCCTGAAAAGTGAAATTGCCATCAGATTTTATACTAGACTTCCAAGTGGAGAGATGAAGTTTGGAGGATTTAAGTAATTCACCCAAGGTCACACAGCTACTGTGAGGCAGGGCCAAAATTCCAACCCAGATCTGTAGAGGCTGAAAATATGAATGCTGTATCAAGTTCAGGACTGCAGGACCTATCCGGGGAAGCATGCCTAGCCTGCTGGGTGACAGCGCGGGCTCTGGGCCCGACAAATCTGGAATCCAGGCCCATGGCCATCTCTTTCCAGCCCTGAGTGGGCCAGACACTTAGCTTCTCTTCAATCCTACTCTTGTTATCTGCAAAACACAGATGACAACAGTACCTACTTTCAGTCGCTGTGAGGAGAACATGAAATGATCCTCCCTTTGTCTATGCCTGACACACAGTGAAGGGCAATAAATATTAGATCGTATTACAAAGAGGATGACACTCATCGAACAAGAAAAGCCAAGAGGACAGATGGAGAAGCCAACCGAGCTTCTTGTGGGGGCTGACCTCTGGATTCTGAAGTCCCTAATGGGGCAGTGGTAATTTTCTCTGAATAGAACAAATGAAACATAAACTGGGGCCATCTCATCATAGCAGATCTTTAAATCTCGTAATCAGGAATTTTTACATACTGAACAAAATTCAGACATTTGGGTCCAACCTAAAACATTCTAGTGGAAAGAGACTGGATTTCTCTAACTTTAAAGAAAATGCTATTTTTGGACCCCATATGAAAAAAAAAAAGTAGAATTCTGCCCTTTTTTTGTTCCTAGAAGTCACAGAATAAATTCTTTTTTTCCTCATCGGCAGACATCAGCTCACCTGAATTTACAAGGAGGTTTAACATCACTAAGTAAGTTAACATATTAGTTCTTACAGACAAAACTGTTGACAGGTGTTGACCTGCAGAGTACTCACAGACGCACCTGCTCTCAAGTGGCTTCTAAAGACTGGGCGGGTGTGTGATGTTATGATGTATCTGGTTTGTTTTCCCTCCACAGCTCCTGGCTCATACCTCCCTCCCCAAGGAAGGCCCCCAAAACCAGAATCTGTCTTCCCCAAGGTGCGTCATTCAGACTCTCATTTTCCCTTTCTGCCTCTGAGCTAGCCTTAAAGAAATTCTCTGATTTACCCTGCTCCCAAGACATCCCTCATTCCGCGGGGTCCTGCCTGCACCCTGGAGAGGGGAGTGCTGCACAGAGGTCAAGAAGCAGCTGGACAGACAGGCCTTGCTGGGTTCTCCACCTACTCTATCACGCTCATGCGAGGAAGTCTCCACAAAATCCCCAAAGGACCATGTTCAGAGTGCGTATGGACAGTGGGACACTGGAGGCTGCTTGAGGGGTGGCACACCTGGAGGGGCCGTGGAAGCTCTGTGCCCCTCTCCACACACCTCCCCGTGCACATCCTTTATCTGTATCCTTTATAATCAACCAGAAGACATCACTGTTTCCCTGAGTTCCCTGGCCTACTCCAGTCAGTCAATCAAATCTTGAGGGTTGTAGGAGCCCTGATTTACAGTCAGTGGGTCAGCAGCTCAGGCAGGGCTGGAGAATGGCATCTAAACAAGGCTGGGGGTCTTGGGAACTGAGCCCTGAAACTGTAGGGTCAGAGGCTACCTCCAGGCAGATGGTGTCAGAACTGAGTTGGATTATAGGACACCCGGCTGGTGTCCACTGCTGCTGCTGGGGAGAAACCCCCACACCTTTCGGGACAGAAGTCTTCTCTGCTGACTGTCATGAGAGCCGATGATTGACAATGATTGACTTTTCCAAAAGGGAGTAAGCAACAAACAGCCGAAATTTTCTTAACTATGAACATCAAAAGTTATCCTCAAATATCAGAGCTAGCTAAGAAGTTACACTGTTTGAAATGACAAAGTTCATCTCTAAACCAGCAGCTTCAAACAAATAAGTCTCAATCAAGGGCTGCAGCGATGAAGGATGAAACTCCCTCCCTTTGTCCTCTTTTTTTTTTTTTTTTTCAAAAATCAACATCAATCTTTTCACATTTCATTCACCCTGAATAATGCGGATGACTGCAGGGTGTGGTGGCACACGCCCATAATCCTCGGCTACTTGGGAGGCTGAAGCATCCGGATCACAAGTTTGAGACTAGCCTGGACTACTTACAAGGCCCTTGGTAATTTAGGGAGATGCTGTCTCACATTTTTAAAAAATGGGAGGACTGAGGATGTACCTCAGTAGTAAAGTACTCCCTGGATTCAATTCCCAGAATGATAATGATGAAAATAATACTGAATGATTCATATATGTCACAATCCACCAGATCTCTTGCAAGCTTAGGCATAAAATAAATGCATGCGTCTTATAAAAAGCAATTATAAATTTATGCCACACATTCTAATTTTCCACCTATAAGATAATTATAAGGAAATGTTCTTCATTAAAAACAAAAGAGGAGGAGTAATGTTGCTTCTCTAACGAGAGAGACACATCGGATAAGAAAAGAAATAAGAGCAATAAACAGGAGAAACCCATTAAGACAGAGGCACAGACAATGACTTCCTGATTGGGATTCAAACAGCTCAGGAAACAGTAGAAAGAACTGACAAACAGGAGGGCATCCAATCAAAATCATTCTGCACAACAAAGGAAACAATTAACAGGGTGAAGAGACAACCTTGGGAATGGGGGAAACCTCTGCCAGCTATTCTTCTGACAGAAGACTAATATCCAGAATACGTAAAGAACCAAAATACAAACGACCCAATAAATCAGCAGATGCACTGAACAGACACTTCTCAAAAGTATGAATGGCCAATAATTATATGAAAAATTGTTCAGCATCTTTAGCCATCAGGAAAATGCAAATCAAAACTACACTGAGGGCTGGGATGGAGTTCAGTGGTACAGTGTTTGGCCAGCCTGTGTGAAGCCCTGGTCCAACTCTCAGCACTGTGCCCCCCCCCCCCCAAAAAAAATGAGATTCCATTCTCAACCCAATCAGAATGGCAATCATCAAGAATATAAAAAACAACAAATACCAGCAAGGATGTAGGGGGAAAAAAAAAACACCTTGTTGACAGGAATATTAATTAGTACAGCCACTGCAGAAATCAGTATGGAGACTCCTCAAAAAAACAGAACTATCATATATCAGCTCTACTACTCCCAGGTATATACTCAGAGGCATCAAAATTCAGCAAACTATAAAGATACCTGCATTTCTATGTTTATAGTAGTACAATTCACAATGGCCAAGTTACAGAGTGAGCATTGGTGCCCATCAATGCATGAATGGATAAAGACAATGTGGTGTATATATAAACCACCACGGAGTATTATTCAGCCATAAAGAAGAATAAAAACATATCATCTGTAGAAAAAGGGATGGAACTGGAAAGCATCATGTTAAGCGAACTAAGACAGACACAAGAACTCAAGTATTATATGTCTTCTCTCCTACGTGGCATCTAGGGAGGCAAAAGGACAAGAAAGTAGCAGGGAGACTGTTAGAGAAGATTCAGAGGAAGGGAAGCGGGGCAGGAAAGAACAGTAATGGGGTAGATACGATCAAAGTATGTTATTTGCATCTATGAATATACCACAAGGAAACCCAGTATTCTATATAATTAAAATGCACTAATTAAAATATATATAACCAATCCCCAAAAAAACAAATGCCAAATGATTTCTCTGATTTAATGATGCTGATCCATAATATGGTGGGGGAGGGGGGGAATTAAATGAACTCTAGATAGGGCAAAGGGGAAAGGGGGAGGGAGAGGAAGGGAGGGGACATAGGGGTAGAAAGGACGGTGGAATGAGATGGTCATCGTGATGTGACTCTACTTTGTGTACAACCAGAGATATGAAAAATTGTGCTCTATTTGTGTGATATGAATTGTAACGCATTCGGCTGTCAAATATAACAAATTAAAATTTAAAAAAAAACTTGAAGAATACAAGGCAAACATAATTGTAACTACCTTTTGATGATTAAATCATAAATGATTATTTCTTTTTCATCAGTATTTTCCCCAAGTTCAGTGAACATGTATTATGTGAAATAAAAACAAAATATTTCAAGCATGTTTACAAAAATGTGTGTGTGTGTATGTGTGTGTGTATAAAAATAAAATTGACAGTAACCTGAGGGTATGTGAGCTCTTGTTCATGTGGACCTTATTCCACACTCTCTTCCTGTCCTTCTTTGAACCCAGGGCCTCGTGCAGACTAAGCACACACTCACCCTGAGCTCTGCCTCCGGCTCCCTTTAGGTCCTTATTTTAAAGATGCCCACCTTCTGCAAAGAACTGCACTTCTCATCAGAAAGATGTTGAATTCTATACATGCCATTTTGAAAATATATTATTTATCTGCCTAAGATTTTTTTTTTCCCTTAAACCAGAGCTACATTTTTCTCTAGTCATATAAAGCCAAGAAACAGTTTGAAAAAGTGTCTAGCACAAAAGAAATTTCACTGGAAATGAGAGAACTAGGGTCAAATGCCAGATGTGACGGAAGCTCCCACATGACCCAGGGCTTCAGTTCCCTCTTAGGCAGAAGGAATGTGTCAGGCTGGATGAATGTGACATCCCTGGAAAAGCATCTCTAGGCACAGACTTCTTATTCCTGGGAAAATCAAACCTATCTGCTGATATCAGGCACACCCTTTCTTAAAAACATCAGTACTGTATCTTAGATATGGAAACAAATTAACTGCAACCAATGGTTCTGGTGATTCAGAAATAGGTCACTTCAAAGACATCGCTCCACCTCTCCTAAGTGAATGGCAGGGACAGGTGGTCGGCTACAGGAACACACTCCCCTTGGGTTACAATCCAGAATGTGGGCCCCAGCACCAGATGCTAACAAGCAAAACTCAAAGCTCAGAAGGTTCAGAGAGAGAAGAGGGGAACCTCCCTGGAAAACCCAGCAAACTTTTTGTGGTAGCCTCTTGCATGCTACACTGGGCCACACCAAGCCCCAACAAAGGTTTCAAAAAAATGGATCTATGAGACGCACCTCAGTGAACAGCCACCACAGAGGGACACCGGACAGACGCCATGTCCAGTAGAGCCAACATGAGCGAAGATGCCAAAGCTGAGAAAAGGATGGGCCACATGTGGAAAAGACCAGGGGGACACAGAGAAGTGAATAGGCAGGAGAGAGGCAGTCCTGAGCCCCCACTGCAGCTCGGGGGGTGGCTCTGCTGGACCACAGGGGGCTCTGCAAGGCCCGCAGACGCTCCACCATGAGTGAGTCTCCCATGCCGTGGATCTGTGCTGCCTTTGCTCTTGAAGGTCCGACCACTTTCCAGAGATCCCTGTACCGTGTCAGAAGATGCTCCATCCTTTCTCAACAAGTGGAAAATAACTTTGCCTGGCATTAAGTGGACACAACAGCGAATATTCACAGGGAGGGCAGAACTGTCTGCTTTTCCACCTCCTGTGATGAACTGTCCTGATGGATCTCTCTCAATACCCCACTGTCTATTCACTGTTGTTTTTTAGAAACAAACACTTGCAATACCTAGAGAGAAAGTTAAAGTTAAAGTTTGTTTCCAAACTTTAAAAAGAAAAAAAAAAAATTCTTTAAGCCAAGACAGTGGTTTGGCCACTGAATGCAGTCAAAAAGGTCGTGGGGACAAGAGTTTTCACATCCATTTCTCAAACCCTCTCTGCCTCAAAAAAAGCTAACAACGTGTAGACCATGCCTAAATAATGCTCTTGTCTAGACTCCTGTGTCCCAGGAAAGACATATTATGCAAATGAGGTGCTTACTGGGCTGCCCTCATTAGTCACAAGAATGCAATGTCCCAAGTGCCAGTAATGCTGTTGGAAATCTACAGACTTCACAAAGGTAGGGATTCCTGTGCCTAATCCCTTGAGGCCCGTCCTTCTAAAAAAGTACATCCACTGGTCATTCATGGTCTCCCCTGAGCAAGAAGCAGGTACTTCTAAGACTCAGCAGCCATCTCAGAGGCCTTAGAGGAATTAGGTCTTCTCCATTATGCAGCTGGACCTCAAACTAATCCCTGCGCAGATACAAAAGCCCCAGCCTGGGGAAGTCCTGATGAAGCCTGGCCCACGGCTAGACTGGCCACTGCAGGAGAAGGCCCCTCAGGTGCTCTGCACTGCACCTGTCCAGGCTCCATGCAATCCAGGGCAAGGCCCTGAGCTTCAGGGTCTTCATTAAACGACAGACAGACCAAAAAACTGCAAGACTTGTGAAATGAGTTGTGGACGGGGTGTAGTTCCTTGATAGAGCACTTGCCTCATGTTCACAAGGCCCTGGGTTGGTTAACTATATGAATAACAAAATTCTATATCACAAAATCTTAGTACTACATACTTGTTGTTATTTTCAATTTAAGAAATACTTCTCCCCACAGGTTTGTTGATAGGAGTTTGTTGCAGAGTGCATGCAAAGAACCACTTAACAGTGGAAGCAAAAAACAGTATTTTCTCCATTAAAGTCCCCAGCTTTCTCAGTTAACTGAGGCACGAGGATCACAAGTTCAAGACCAACCTGGGTAACTTAGTGTGGTACTGTCTCCAAATTAAAAAAACAAAAAAATTTAAAGGGGTTGAAGGATAGCTCAATAGTACAGCATTTGCCTAGCATGCACAAGAGCCTGGACCACAATCAATCCAGCCTGCAAAGGGGGGAATGTCATAAAAACGTCATGGGGAGGGGGCGTTGTGGCTCAGTGGTAGAGCTCTTCTTGCCTAGCATGTGTGAGGCACTGGGTTCGACTCTCAACACTGCACATGAATAAATAAAATAAAGGTCCATTGAAAACTAAAAAGTATTTAAAACAAAACAAAAATAAGTCCTTGGGCAGAACATGATTTTCTTACAGTTTCTTTCATGTAGAAAGCTTCAACTATCAAGGTCAAAGCATTAAACAAACTAAAAGACTGATCAAAGGGTAAAGTCCTTGGGACAATGCCAACATTGCTAGTCTGCTGGAGGTGCGCACACCAGGAACAGGATACCTGGGTTTGAAGGCAGCCCAGTGTGCTGATGGCCAGGCTTTTGTAAATATGACAAAGTCCTCCACCTGTCCCTAACGTTGCTGAGGATCTTCTCCCCACAGTAAGTCCCATGGAGGAGATGCTGCTTCTCTCAGAAACTAGTCCATAGCCAGGGGCTCCTCTGGGTGGATCCTGAGCTCACAGGCCCTATCCTGCCCGCTCTGAAATTTTCAACATCTCCCTCCCTGATCTTTCTCCCACAACCATACATATGCACTTGAGATGAGACCCTTTGACCTTCCCTTGTTCTTCAAGCCCTCCTCCCCTCACAGTCAAACTGTTGATGGAGGGGCTGGGGCTGGGGCTCAGCTGCAGAGCACTTGCCTCACACGGGTAAGGCACTGGGTTCAATCCTCAGCACCACATAAAAATAAATAAATTAAATAAAGGTATTGTGTCCATCTACAATTAAAAAATACATTTTTTAAAAATGTTAATGGACAATGGCAGCAAGTACATTTATTGAGTACTTACAGTATACCAAGTGCTGTACCAGGCACTTTATCACAGGGCCCTGTGGACACTATTATCTTCGGCTACAGTTTGGATCTGGAACATTTCCCAAACGCCCACAGGTTAAAGACCTACTCAACAGGGTAGCACTACTGAAAGGTGGTGGATCCTTTAAGAGGTGGGGCCTCTGGAAGCAAGTTAGGTCAATGGGAAATATGCCCTTGAAGGGGAGAGTGGGAACCTGGCTTCTCCTCCCTTTTCCATGCCGTGGCCCTGAGGAGAGCAGTTTGCTCCACCTATGCTCCCTACCTCTGCCATCTGGCACTGCCAACAGAGGCCAAATCAGCTGGGCCCACTGATCTTGGACTGAACCCTGTCCCACTGTAAGCCATCCCTCAGGTATGCTACAGCAGCAGGAAGCTAGCACACCATCCCATCCTCACACTTGAGTAAACAGATGCTCTGAGGGTTGCAGCAGCTTGCCCAAGCCCTCTCAGCTGGGCGCTGGGCGAGTGTGATCTGAGCACACATTCGGAACCCCTGCCTACACTGCCTGCTCCCTCTCGTCTGGCACCCAGCCCTCTCACTGCGCCACTGCTACTGCTGAGGTCATCAATGACCACAAGCTGTGAAGTCAAGTGCTGAGCTTCCTTAATCTCCCCTCTGGCTCCACTCTCTTGAACGGTGTCCCTGGGTTTCTAGGAAACGTCTCCCGCTCAAGCGCCTCTATCTCCGACCATCTGGGCCACACTCCCCTCTGCTAGGCTCTTCCTCAATTCTCTTTTTACTCTGGCCAATTGTATCCACTCACCCACTAGGTTCACCATCTCCAGGAGTTCAAAGTGTCCCACAGTCATTTGTTATTTCTGTGGCTGTCCAGCATCTTCCTGGCGACACTGGTAGGTTCCCCACAGGTACCCCTTCTGGATTTGGAAAGGGCCAAGTACAAATCTCAGTAGCCCCACCTGCAGCCAGGGTGCTGGCCAGCATGACCCACCTGAGGCAGAGAATCCAGGGAAGGAGATTGGAAGGTTGCCCTGGGGACAGCCACAGCAGCAGTGCAGCCAGTGAGCAGCCGGGGCAGTAGTGTCCCCAGCACCACTTCCACAGCATCATTCTGGCAGTAGTTCAAGCTGCTAATAACCCCTCTAGCTTGTTTGTTTCCTGAGCCTGGTTCTTAAATCTTCCTAGAGACTCTGTCAGCTGCCCAATATCTTTTCAATAAACTCCTTTTCTGTTTAAATCAGCCAGAGTTGGTTTTTGTGGTTTGACTGATTCATTTCCCAAGCCTGTGTATCTGTGGCCTAGACTCCCCCACTGAGCTCCTGACTCATGTTCCCATCAGTACCAGACAGCAGCCTGTGGATGGGAGGTCCACAGGCACCTTCAGAGGGAATCCAAGATGGAGTCCCACAGCTCGTGCAGCCCCCCATGGGTCTGCTGTACTGGGCTCCCATCTTGGTGAGTGACTTGCTATGTCCCCAGTCAGAGACCTTATGGATACCCTGACTCCTGTGCTTTTCTTAACTCCCCAGACAACAGACGCTGAGGACTCTCCTGGCACTTTACACTTCTGTTCCATTTAAATCTGTGCCCTGCTCTCCACTCCAAATATCAGGACTTCATATTCAAAAGGCACTGCAGCTGTAATTTGAAGGACTTTAAAATACATCATTAACTTGACATAGTTACTCACACCAGAGTCTATAAAGAACTCTCTTAGTAAAGTGGCTAAGTAACTTTGCAAAAAAAAAAACTAGAAGAGACCAGCAAGTTAAGCTCTTGTTTCCCCAACTTCCATTCCAACTTTCTCCTTACTGCAACTTAGGGTATCTCCTCTGTGGTTTAAAGATTTGACATCTTTCCTAGGGAAGATGATTTTAAAATGTGCAAAATACGAAATCCATTTTCCCTTTCCTTTCAGCTCTAGGGCAGCAAGTTAGTATGAGAAGTCCTTCAGTATTAGATGTCTGAAGTGTGAACAGTTTTCCAAAGACTAGCATATGAAAGGGGAGGCCAGCACAGAAATTCACATGGACAATAAAGGCATCAGGGAGACTAAACTTCTTCCTTCCTGATCACAGATGAGCAATATAAATTCATACAATGTTGTAGCTGTATTTAGAAAACCAATGCTGAGTTCTCAAAATATCCCTGTAAGTTTAGATATTAGTTCCTTGGGAGTGAGTGCTAAGGACTGGATACACGTCCCCCAAAGTCCTTTGTACTGAAGGCTTGGTCTCCAGCCTATAATGCTACTGGAAGGCAGTGGGACCTTTAGGAGGTTGGGCCTGGTGCCCTTAAAGGAATACTGGCACCCCAACCCTCCTGTCTTCTCTTTCATGTCCTGGCCAAGAGGTGATCAATTTTGTCATGCTCTGCTACCACGATATGCTGCCTCACCCCAGACCAAAAATCAATGGGGTCAACCAATCATGGGCTGAAATCTCCAAAACTGAGCCAAAATAAACTTTTTGCAAGATGATTCCCTCAGGTATTTGCTACTGTAACAGAAAACAGACTAATAAAGAGTGAGCTAGTCATTTTTAAAAGTTCATCTAAAATCCGTTAAACAATTCCACAGCTGAACCTATTCACATTATTAAAAACCGGAATGGCCAAGTCCCACTGTCATTCACTTCTTCTGCCTGTCTGCATTAAGATACCACCATAGCCAAGTCGGGGACGTTCAAGAATCCGAACACGACTAAGACAAACGCCTAACTTTGATGTGCATGCAGTTTCACACGTACAGCCTCTGTATGCTACGATGTGCATCACGACGATCCAAGGTACAGCACAGGCCCTGTTTCCAGTATCCACAGGAAGAAAATTTCATGCGGTAGAGTGGAGTAGGTTAGGAAAAGCATTCTGGAAGAGGTTTCATTTGCCTAAGATCTAGATATGCCATCCTAGGGTAAAGGTGAAGGAAGGAGTTGAGGGAAAGTTCAAAGGTATACAAGTTGCAAAAAAAAAAAAAAAAAAATTGATATGATAAAAACTGAGGCACATAAAATAATTTCTTTATGTCCGAGAACAACATTTTTTTTTTTAATTTTTTATTGTGGGTTGTTCAAAACATTACAAATTTCTTGACATATCATATTCCACACTTTGATTCAAGTGGGTTATGAACTCCCACCTTCACCCCATACACAGATTGCGGATTCACATCAGTTACACATCCATTGATTTACAAATTGCCATACTAGTGTCTGTTGTGCTCCGCTGCCTTTCCCATCATCCACCATCACCCCTCCCCACCTCTCCCCCCCCTCCCCTCCTCTCTCTACCCCCTCCACTGTATAACCCTGAGGGTCTCCTTCCATTACCGTGCAATTTCCCTTCTCTCTCCCTTTCCCTCCCACCTCTCATCCCTGTTAAATGTTAATCTTCTTCTCCTGTTCTTCGTCCCTACTCTGTTCTTAGTTACTTTCCTTATATCAAAGAAGACATTTGGCATTTGTTTTTTAGGGATTGGCTAGCTTCACTTAGCATAATCTGCTCTAATGCCATCCATTTCCCTGTAAATTCTATGATTTTGTCATTTTTTAATGCAGAGTAATACTCCATTGTGTATAAATGCCACATTTTTTTTATCCATTCGTCTATTGAAGGGCATCTAGGTTGGTTCCACAGTCTTGCTATTGTGAACTGTGCTGCTATGAACATCGATGTAGCAGTGTCCCTGTAGCATGCTCTTTTTAGGTCTTTAGGGAATAGACCGAGAAGGGGAATAGCTGGGTCAAATGGTGGCTCCATTCCCAGCTTTCCAAGAAATCTCCATACTGCTTTCCAAATTGGCTGCACCAATCTGCAGTCCCACCAGCAATGTACAAGTGTACCCTTTTCCCCACATCCTCGCCAGCACTTGTTGTTGTTTGACTTCCTAATGGCTGCCAATCTTACTGGAGTGAGATGGTATCTTAGGGTGGTTTTGATTTGCATTCCGAGAACAACATTTTAATTCACACACTGAAATGTTTTAAAAGTCCACCTCCAGGGGCCATGGATATAGCTGAGTGGAAGAGCACTCACCTAGCATGTGTGAAGCACTGGGTTCTAAGCCTCAGCACCACATAAAAATAAATAAATAAAATAAAGGTTTTTTTACAACTAAAAAAAAAAATTTAAATCCAACTATAAGCAAAACAACATTCAAATATAAAGAATGTTAGGAATCTTGTCAGAAAAAATCTAATGAAAAACTTCTAAGCTTTTCCACTGTTCCCTAAAGGGCCAGCCTCACAGCCCTGTTGACAGAGTGAGCGAAGGAGCCCTGTGGCTTCACAGCAGTTGCTCTAGTCTCTCATGAAACTAACGTGTGGATCGTTTGGTGCTCCATGCTGCTGGGGCCCATTCCTGTTTCTCAGAACACCTGGACAATATGGTGTTAATTCAAAAAATCCCAATCTTCTCTCTTTGAAAGAAAAAAAAAAAATCTACCCTCTAAACATAATCTTCTGAAAAGGAATGCTGGGAGTGCAGCTCAGTGACAGAGCACATGCTTAGCCTGCATCCCCCAGCGTGCACGCATGCACACGTACACACCACAACTTTCAAGCTGCCCACTAAACACACTGGGCCACAGAGCATCATGTCCTACTGACAGGCTCACTTCTTCCGCACCACAATCCATTGTCAGAATGGCTTCAAAGCTGATTTTTCTCACATGAAATCCAAGAAATACCAATGCTAAGAAAACCAGTCTAGAATGCACCAAGAAAGTACTCCTTAACACAAGTCAGAGGAGCTATCAGACAACTTAGAAATGTCAAAATGTTCTCTTGAGACACGATGGTACAGGTTTTACTGTCTCTTTCCCAGGGACCTGTGACACATTGCTCTTTGAGCCCTCCGATCTTGCCTGTCCTTCTTCTGTGTCATAGGATTCTTAGCTGGGCACATTTCCGAAACGCTCCTACTTCTGAGCACCCGGCGGGGGGTGGGAGGGGGGCTAAGTTCCAGCAAGTGGCAAGGAAGCACAGACACTGTCTGGCAGCCCCCAGGACCCCTGTGTCCTCTTCTCCATCCCTCCTCCATCTGCTGCCATAAATACACTGTGAGTGCAGGGCCCAGTGCGCTGGGGAAGGGACCGCAGTGGTGTGCAAGAAGCCAGGTTCCTGAACACCTCCTGGAGCCAGCAGCTGCCTATTACTTTGGGGAGATAGATGTGACCAAGAAATTAATTCCAATTCAAAGTTTCTCAACCTTTTCTAACAGAAATTGTCAGTAGCCACTGCCCACCGACTGCTCCTCATTCCAGCCTCTGCCCTCTCCGGGGGTGGGTGGGTTCCAGCGAGCCTTTCCTGGCATCTGGAACTAGGGCTTCCCAATAAACCAAGAGCAAGCAGTAACAGCAGCCAAAACCTTATTCCAGCCTGAGAGTAAAACAAAATCTAAGTAAGAAAAGGACAGTTCTGCCACTTGCCTTTCTTGGAAAAAGCCACTAACTATGGTGATGGCCCATGGTGGCCTTAGCCACACGCCGACACAAACAGGAAATGCCTGTGTATGACCATTTCAGAATCTAGTGTCCTGCCTCCTAACCAGACATACAGGGACACACCAGGACCTCTGTAAGACCCTCCCCCTAGCCAAGGGTGAAAGGGTATTCCAGACCAACATGGTCACACCAGAAGCAGAAGAGGTGCTAAGAGGAACAAATAGATTATGTCCCACCTGGCCTTCTAGGAACAAAGTCCTGGAAGAGGCTTCATCAATAAGAGCCCACTAGCCTTTACAGTCTAGGAAATGCAAGGAGTGAAAACTTACTCTACTTTTCAAAGACTGCTTAGAACTGCCTCAGTTATTGGTATTCATTACCTCCTTGGGAAACAGGGCTGGTGGGGCTCACAGGAAACTTAAAATGGAAAACAGTTGTGTTCCCGCTCTATTTGAAGTCATCCAGTACTGCGTCCCCCTGCCGAGCTCTCATAAACCAGAAAGAGAAACCACCAGGAAAACTGTCTTGCTTCCTTTTCAGTCCTGGAGAAAATGGCTCATGGGCTACACCACACAACAGGGAAGGAAAGAATCTGGCTAAATTCCAGGGCCCAGCAAGATCGATTCACATGTGGAGGTCACTCGAAAGATGGTACAAGAATCACCTGGCTCTTATAACCAGACTTTTGGATTCCACTATTATAAAATTAAGACCCCAAAATCCACTGGAAAGATTAAATGAAATTTGTTGTCAAGAGCTCTGCCAAGTGCCCAGCGAGTGTTCACCCTTGGCTGGAAGAAGGGGAGAGTGAAGGGAACAGTCCATTCTAAAGTCAGCAGACAGGCCAGGCACAGCAGTGCATGTCTGTAACCCCAGCAGCTCAGGAGGCTGAGGCAGGAGGATGGCGAGGTCAAAGCCTGCCTCAGCAATTTAGTGAGGTCCGAAAGCAACTCAGCAAGACTCTGTCTCTAAATAAAATAACAAAAAAAGAGCTGGGGATATGATGCTCACTGGTTAAGCACTACTGGGTTCGATCTCTGGTACTAAAATAAATAAATAAATAAAAATTAAAAAATAAAGTCAGCAGAGAAGCAAAACAGGAGGAATCCCTATTCTGATTTCCACAGACACAACAGATGCAAATCAGGGAAAGGCCAGAGAGTACATTTCAGAATTTAATTTATTAGAGGTGGAGTCAGGGAAGGTGGCAGAATGGCCACCAACTGAATTCCACGAGGACCTGGCAACAGTTAGCAGGGGCCTCCCTTTCAATTCTGCCAGAGAATTTAATTGTTGTTAATTATACAGATTCCACTCACATGCAAATCATGCACCCAGAGTTTTCCTTTTAAATTGTAATTTTTCTTTCAAACGCTCCAGGCACTGAAGTGTAATTGCTGAAGGTGCCCAGGAGCCAGGTCCCCTCCCATACGCCCCTCAGTTCTCTTCCCACTGCCAGGTCTGCCCCCAGTTCTGGACCTCCTTTTGAGCCCACGTCCTACAACTTCCCCTCTCCTTCTAGCACTCTCCACCCCAGACAAAGCACAGCGTGGGTCCTGTGCAGACACCAAAGGCAGCCAGGGAAAGGAGGACCAGCTAGTGGTGACATGGTTTGAACCAACCAATCCTTGTTAAATAACGGCCAATTCCAAAAGTAGTAGAGCTCTTCAATAAAACTGAGGATTATTATAGCAACATGGGAAAAAAACATACTGTGACAAGAAAAGGAAACAAAAACTTGTTGTGCACAACCTGATTACAACTAAAAAAAAAAAAACCACACAGGGGAAAATGAGAAGTCAATTACCAAAATATTCACAGCAACGTGGGATGACAGGAATATCAGTAACAGGTCCCTTTCTCTGGATTTTCCAAAACTGTGAAGTGCTGCAGAGTCTCTGGGAATATCAAAATTGTTTCGAAGCACTTTTAAAAAAAACTCCAGAGCAATAGGAAGATGCACATTCTTTCTCAATGCAGCTTATAATTATTTCTTTCTAAGGATTTGATTCCAAACTACTTGCTTATGCTCTGGCTTTGCTGCATTTTGCCTACCTCCCTGGCGGTTTCTTGGGCTTCCTCTGGCCCCTGCTCCTCTACTTCCAGTGCAGACAGCCCAGGCTTCACCCACGGCCCAGAGAAACTGCTCACAGGCTGTAGACATCACTCCAAATGCACATCTCCAGGCCAGCCCCCTCTCACACCCCATCCTCCAGAGGCCTATCCATGGGCCCCGAAACTCAGCTGGTATAGAACTAAGCTCCTGCTCTTACCCCCGAACCTTCTCTGCCACAATCCCATCCACTCAGTCAAGCCTTTGAGCCATTCTTGATGGTTCTCCACCTCACACTCCATATCCAATCCATTGGAAACCTGTGAGCTCTTCTCTTCAAAATAGCCACAGCAGAGTTGGTGGCACCCACCTGTAATCCTACTGACTCCAGAGGTTGAAGAAGGAGGATCACAAGTCCGAGACCCAGTCTCAGCAACTTAGGGAGACCCTATCTCAAAATAAAAACAGAAAAGGACTAGGGATGGAGCTCTGTGGTGGAGCGCCCTGGGTTCAATCCCCCGTACCACAAAAAACAAAAACAGCCAGAATCTTCCCAGGTCCACAGTCACCCGAACCAGTCCAAGCACCATCACTTCTCTTGATCCCTTGGTTATGGGCTACGATGGCCTCAGTGGTCTCCCTGCCAGCCAGGCTCAACAGGAACAGCCTTGGCCTTATTAAACCTGTCACTGTCTGCTCAAAGTTCCTGGAATGAATCCTCCTTTCAAAGGCTTTATGTGAACTCCATACCACACTCTCCTAGTGACTTCACCATTTCAATTCCCTCCCCTCTGGGGACACATTCTGCTCCAGCCCAGGATCTTCCGGCTGCTCTGTGAACACTGAAGGAATACATGAGTTCCCACCTCAAAGGTCTGCAGTTGCTGCTCTCTCCACCTGAAGCATTCTCCACTCGCATGGCCTCCTGGAAAAGCCCCGGCCTCCTTCAAATGTTTGTGACATCTCACTCTGTTAATGTGCCTCAATCTCCTGCTCATAACTACAGGCCCTGCCCCACAACCCTTTTTCCTGGCTCTTCCCTCCCCGCCCCCAACTTTTTCCATTCCACATCTTGCGCCTTCCAACAGCCATAAAGTTTAGTTATGATATTCAGGTTTGCTGCTGGGCTGGTTCCCACACTCTCTCAGACTGCAAGGTTCACTTGGACAGGGATTTGGGGCTAGTCTGCTTGGTAATGTGCCCCAAGCATTCCAAGAATCGTAATTCAAAAATGTTGGTTGAAAGAAAACTGGTGTAATGAGTTTATCATATCAGGATGCAGTGGTACACACCTGTCATCCTAGCAGCTTGGGAGGCTGAGGCAGGAGGACTGCAAATTCGACGCCAGCCTCAGCAACTTAGTGAGGCCCTAAGCAACTTGGTGAGAAATTGTCTCCCAAAAAATAAAAAAGTGGGCTGGGGATGTGGCTCAGTAGTTCAATTCCTGGTTCAATTGCCCTAGGTTCAATCCCGGGGGGGGGGGGGGGGGTACGACACAGAGATAGAGATAGATAGATTATCGTATCAAAATTCAGGCCTCAGAATACTTCTTTTTAATTATCCACAATGAAGCTGGCCTCATCCTAACATGTCAGAAACCACAAGATCATGAAAAAGGCTTTCTAAATTTCAGCCTCAACCTTTATCAAATCTTATTTACAACAATGAAAGTGAACACAGAATATTTTTAAAAACCAATGTGAGGTAAGTTACATCTCTTATTCAGCCTTTAAAAAATGCCAGGTTGAGGGCTGGGGTTGTGGCTCAGCAGTAGAGCACTCGTCTAGTATGCGTGAGGCACGGGGTTCAGTCCTCACCACCACATAAAAATAAATAGAATAAAGGTATTGTGTTACATACAACCAAAAATAGGTTTTGTTTTTTTTTTTAAATGCCAGGTTCAATCATGGCAATGGTTTTCAAAATCAGAGTGATTCACTACATTACAAATGCTGTCACTATTAATAAGATGGTGAGACAACTAATGATTAAAAATACAGAAGATACAGGGTCCTACTGAGGAAAATAAGACCTGAACAGGCACTTAATAGTTATGGAAGAGCTTAAGCTGGAAAATGAGACATCAGGCAGATCTGGACTGTTAAGAAGAGATCCAGGTTGGCTCGGGGAGAATCTACTGGAAAGTAGTACCCAGGATCTGGACCTGGTTCAGATCCTCCAAGTCAGCAACACCAGTTCCTGCAACATGCCCATGAGGGTTCTTTGGGCCCCACTGTTTGAATGAACAGATCTGTAGTCCCAGAATGAAGGAAAAATATTCAAGATCTAACAGTATTTATAAGTCAGTTGCCCAAAAACGCAGGCAAGCTCAAAGGCAGCCTCACCTCTGCTGCCGAGGTGCACCCTGTTCTCTCACTAGTCCCCCTCGCTGTAACAGGGCCAAATGTTGGTGGTGTCGAGATACAAGATCTCAAGTGGAACCTGTCACACGAAGCTGAAAAGGTACCAAAACTAGTAAGCAGAGGTACCCAGTAACAACATCATGAGGTTGGGTCCAAAAGAAAAGTAGGTAACCACTGGAACATTAAAATACATTCTGTGACTATTCATGAAAACAAAACTTTCTGAGATACAGGATGAGTTTTCAAAAGGCCTAAAATAATATGCAATCCCACTAAGAAAGGAAAAAGTGACTCTTAAAACATATAAACTGGGCTGAGGAGGTAGCTCAGTCTACTGATAAAGCACATGCTTTGCATATGTGAGGCCTTGGGTTTAACACCCAGCACCAAAAGGGAAGGGGACTACATTTCCTTAGAAAAGAATCAATAGTTTCTTTTAGGAGGGACAAAATTTTTATATACTTGTATTGGTGACTGCATAACCCTAAAAACATATTTTATAAGACTGAACTGCACTCTATTATAGCACTTGAATTATATTTCAATAAACCTTTTTTTAAAAAATAGCAAGCAAGTACATATGCCAACCTCCTAATTCAATCATGCTATCAGGATCCCGTGTGGGAAAGGAAAGAGGAGGCCATTTCTGCAGATGCGCCTTCTCTGCAGGCTCCATCCCTTTCTGTGAACACACGCCTCTGGCGCATAATGAAAATGCCATATGCAGATGCCTTTGATTAGCACCGTCTGCATTTCCCATCATTATGCAGCACTTTGTAAGCTGTAGTTAATTCCTGCCTATTATCCCAGTGCAAAATCATCCTGCCTAATCTCAAGCAGCCTGGCAGCTGCAGTGGAAGAACAGCCTTGCTCTTCAGTGGAGACCCATTTGACACACAACCCCTGCTGCAACAAGGACTCTGGATCGTCTAGGGCTAATCCACTTCAATCACACAGGCACTGTAGACCAAAGAACCACCGTGACATCCTTCATCATCTGTTAGCATGTACTTTTAAAGAAGCCAAAAGGAGAAAATGAAGAGAGGGGTGGAAATCGGGGCTGGGGTTGGGGGGAAGGGTGGAAGGAGGTGAGGAAATCAAAGAAAAGCAGAACAAGAGCCTACACCAAGACACGCGATCCTTCCACCACCTGGTCTCCAGAGCTCAGTGAAATCCACTACTACTAAATTATTCTGGACTCACCAGTTCTCCAAATAATCCCTTGACCTCTCTTCTAAGGAAGCATTTCCGTATTTTAAATAACTCCCATTGTTGTTTTAACTATAAATGAAAGAAGGAAATACACTAGCAGAACTTTATACAACAAAATACTGTATTTATACAATACTAATAAAGTATTCAGTTGGACTTTTAACTGTCATTACAAACAACTCAATTTTTAATCTGTATTCAGTAACACTTTTGAAATATGTTCTTCCTCTAGCAATAACAAAAGAGGGAAATCCTGTAATCTCCATACTAGAAATACTGCCACATGTTTGCAGTGGTTACAGAAGCTCTTTAAATTCAAGAAAAGGTAGTGGAATTTTGAATAATGTGTAGCTCCTCAACATGTCCTCCCTACTAGAAATGAATCCTCATAAGCATTTACTTAAGCATCAAGAAATAATTTAGTCCACTGACATCCAATTAAGACATCTCGGAGATAACTAGGGCTTTACAAAAACATGGGTTCCAGAGCTCCAACAGTGTCTCCAAAATGAGAATCTCTGGGACAGAGTCCAGAAAATGTGTATGTTGGAAAGAAAGCACCCAAGCAATTCCACTGCACATGCATCCATTAGGAGAGTCAAGGTCAGAGTAAGTGCTTTGGGAACCACAGATCCATGCACACACACATCCATCCATCCATCCATCCATCCATCCATCCATCCGTCCATCTACTGCAAATTCCATCCATCCATCCTTCCATCTCTCTATCCATTCATCAATCCATCTGCTGCAAATTCCAGGATACTTCCATGACATTTCTGTTTCCAGTGCAGCTCGATCCCATTTTTAAATTCTTCAGTCTCGATGAAGGTCAGATTACAGAAAACAAGCTACCTATTTTAAACAGAAGAGGATTTAAAACATGGAATTAAGCATTTACAAGAACACCGAAAAGTTCAAGGGAGGTAGCTGCCTCTAGGAAAGACTCCCATGAGAGGTGTTGGTGCTCTGTCACATCAGGAACATCCTGGAACTAATGAGTCAATTATGAGCTCACGACCTGAGTGCTGCTTGTCACCACTGTTGGTCCCACATCAGATGGAACCAAGTTGACTAACAGAAGATCACTCACTCTTAGCTATGCTCCAGGGGCTGACTGTGCATGAGTTCAACGTGCTTCTGATGCTACTCCACTGAATACCTTGTAAGTAAGTGGTCGCCAGAACCGAGTCCAGCAGGCCAGTCCACCTCAACTCCCCCACAAACCCCTCCAGTACTTCCTTTTCAACCCGCTGCAAACACCCCGAAGTCTATCTCACCTTTGTTACTTCCTCTGGGTTTTCTTCTATTTCCATTTCCTGTGGGGAAACTGCTCATTCAGATTCAAGTATTGCTCCTCACAACATATGAATTTCTTTTTCTTTTTTTTAATTCAGCTGATAATACAACCTATCCAGATCTTTTTGGCTCCTGCCAATAAACTTCCTCTCCAATTCCTGTTATTCACCAAGTAACAACATTTGAACTAAATTGATGGGATTAATACTTCAGAAATATACCACCACAACATTCAATGGAACACTCTAATTGCATTATCAAGATCTGCCAAAATTCAGCCAGCATTTTTTAAAATTTTTTTCCTTAGTCGTAGTTGATCAGAATACCTTTATTTTATCTATTTATTTTTATGTGATGCTGAGGATCAAACCCAGCGCCTTGCACGTGCTAGGCTGGTGCTCTACCGCTGAGCCACAATTCCAGCCCTCAGCCAGCATATTTTACACAGTATTCTCTGAACCCTACGTTCAACACAGCATCAGATATGATCAACAGGTAAAGAGCATAAAACATGGCCCCTGACTGCAAGAGCCCGTATCCTCAGGAGAGCAGCAGAAACCCAAGGAAAAAAAGAACAAGAGAGACGGCAAGAGTAGGACTCTTTGTTCTTTTCTTTGTACCTTCGCGGGCGCATGTGTGTGTGTTGCTGGGGGTCGAACCCAAGGTCTTGTGCATACAAGGCGAGCACTCTAGCACCACTGAGACACACGCCTGGCCTCGGCTGCTCTTAAGCACACGTGAGGTCTCCTGAAATGAACATATGGTAACATCTTGTGAAACAACCCACAGACTCCACTTGTGCAAGCGGATCTTACTTAATACAATTCACTGTGTGACTTCAAAACATGGCTCATGAGTCACAAACCAAAAATCTACCACAGGTTAGTGTGGAGAGGGCAGTAATTAAAGCACATTAAGTTATTCCTGACACAGGGATTCAGGACAGAGAATGTAGCACAGGGAGACCGAAGATGGACACATGCCCTAAACTCCTCAATTTATTTTCTTCTGTGAGCAAAGGAGTCTTCCTCCTGATCTGGGGTTGTGTTTGTGCCTGCGTTGAGATTTTTCCCAATAAGGATTCTGCTTTCTCTCCTGGATGGTGTTTCACCTCTTTGAACCCAGCACCCTCCACGGCAGCAGCACCTGTTTCTAAATAAGAAGTCCCCGAGCACAGACTCCCTCACTTTCTGTACTCACTTTCTAAGTGGAAACATGTACGGTGAGTTTCTCGAGTTATACTGAAGGTGAAAGGGGGACACCCACAAAAGCCTGTCAATTTAAGTGGAAAAATACATTTTCTTTAGTAGAAGGATTCCACCTCACCTACCGTATTTTAGAAGTACGTTCTATGCAATTTCCTTACATAGAAAATTCAAAGTAATCGACTGGTTTGTTTCCTGCCCCCAGGACCACTGGCTCTACATGGAACAAAACATTTCCATCTTCTATAAATGAAAGTCCAAGTTCACAGACACTAGGTTAAGTGTTATTTCTTGTAAGCACCAAGATAAAATTCAGTATAAAACATCCCAGAGGTCACCAATGGCTCCAGAACAGCAAGTCGTGAAGTCTCTGGAGCCCTCTGGACAGTGGGGGATACGTCAGCAGAAGGGTCTTCCTCACCTACTGGATCTCAGTCTCACCGTGTTCATGCAGAGGCTGCACACGCCCCTCCTGGATGACACCCTATATGACAGTTACCCTTGCAGAAAAGGTGCAGAAATCCATGCCCGCAGTGACCTGCAGTATTCATGGTCAGGTCAGACAGCCCGGCTGGCTGGTGTTCCCTGACTCTCAAGCCTACCCTCTCTCAGCACACCCTCAGGGAAGAGCTGGCTGCCCCAACTCCACCCAACCCCTCGGCCCCCCATTCTATCTCCCCTCGTCTTGGGAACTCAGAAACATGAGTCTGGGCACTGTAACCACTCTGCCTGTTATGCAGCAACTCTGATAACAAATGCATGATGAGACAGACAAGGGACCTGAAGGAGGCAAGACAGTCGTTTTCAAGAAAGGAGAAGGAACTTAAGAGAAAATGGAAGTGAGAAAGCTACTTCCTCTTAAGTTCAAAAGTGAATAATTTCCCCCTTTACCTGCTTTTAAATGTACCGTTTTTCTCCCTTTATTCTAAGTTGATTTGTCGTTGTCAAATCCGCTGCTTCTCCAAAGGGGAATGATTTATCCACATTACTACAACCAGACAGCACACACTATTTTACGATATTTTCCAATATTTTAAAATACACCACACATCGTGTTCTCCAGTCACTGGAAAAGGACACATAAATGTAAAGCTTATGTTTTACAACCCACGCAAATCTACAATGCCAACTGCTAGGAGCTTCCACACAGTCCTCCTCTCTGTTCTGCTTCTCGATGCTGGGCTTTCCCTATCAGGAAGTGGCCATTTTTACAACTAAATAACCCACCTGAAGACGCAAGCTGCAACCTGCTTTATATGCTCTAATGCCAAAATCTGCAAGTAAGCTGAAGCGACAATATTCTCCCCACCCCCCAGTTTAAAAATCTATCTGTATCTACACAGCTCTCCACTCACGGCCCCACGGATGCAGGTTGAGGCTATGGCAGGAAATGTCTTTCTACAGGGCAAGGGAATTCAGAGCGGGAAGCAGCTGCTCAGTTAATGGCAGGGCGCCAAGTCTCAAACAGGACCAGAAACCAAAGCTTCTCAAAGTTGTAAATATATGGTACCAAAGGATTAAAAAAAAAAATGCAAGGTGGTCCCCTAAGGCATGAAAAACTAACAAGTGAACAGCACTTCACCTCAGGACTGGGGTCCACAACGACCAGGTCTGCTGACAGACACGTCAAGGTAAACATGTCAATTATCCTCCTGGGGCCGCTTCCTCAAATATAAGAGGACCCCATACTCTGATTCTCTAGTTGGCCGCAAGTTATGAAACCGAAGAAAAGCTAAGACGAGGATGCAGAAGGAACAGGCAGGAGGAGAGAGATCATATGCTCCGTTATCAGTAAGGCCCTGCAGCTGACAGCCTGGTTTTAATCAATGCAGTTTTCAGAAGGATAAGAAACAACAGAATTAGGAAACACTGACCTCCCCATGTGAGACTCATTTATGAGCACCATCTAAAAGAACTCAAAATCGGCCAGGCTCGGTGGTGCACACCTGTAATCCCAGAGACTATGGAACTGAGGCAGGAGAATCTCCAGTTCAAAGCCAAATTCAAGGCCAGACTCAGCCTTAGGAATCCTGTCTCCAAAAAAAAAAAAAAAAAAAGCACAAGTGGTGCACACGCCTGTAATCCCAGTGACTCAGGAGGCTGAGGCAGGAGGATCTCCAGTTCAAAGCCAACCTCTGCAAGGCCTAAGCAACTCAGTGAGACCCTGCCTATAAAATAAAACATAAAAAAGGGCTGGGGATGTTGCTCAGTGGTTAAGCACCCCTGGGTTCAATCCCTGGTCCCAAAAATAAAAGGACTGAGACTAGAGATGTAAGTCAGTAGTAAAGCACCCCTGGGTTTAATTCCCAGTACCAATAATAACAGTACTAGTATTAATAAAAATAATAAGTAAACCAAAAGCCAACAACCTATGAACTGTGGCAGAGATACAAATTTTAAAAGATTGTAATTTAAGGTCTAGATAAAGAATCTTTAACTTTTCTTGGATTAAATAAATAACCTCATTCAACCAACATTTATTGAACCCTCTCAAGTCAGCAGCACTGTCCCAAACAAAAAGGAAACAAAGAGAAAGAGAATAAATTAAACAAAGGCCTCCTCTCAACAGCTGAGAACCTACAAATACTCTCAAGAGAACAGACAGGAGGTGAAACCCTAATTAACAGAACTTATTCCACCAAAACAATTTATCCCTCTCCTCTGTATTTGTGCAGCACTGTTCACCAACCTCCATGACAGCACACATCCCTACCCTCAGCACCAAAGAACATGGTCCCAGAGGGCGGAGAAGGTGCCTTATCCTGAGTCCCACACAGGACCTGCAGGAGGAAGTGCTCACTAAACATGGCTGAGTATCTGAGTCAGGCTGGGTGAGTGAGTCTCCTGTGAATAATAAGGCAGTGAGTGGCAGAAGATGCCTTCAGGCCGGAGGACAGGTGGCCCGAGCACTGGCCTGCATATGCTCTGTGCCCTACTCAACATAAGCGCCATCATCAGAAGCATCACGTCACCTGGGAGTCGGCCAGAAAAACAGAATCTCGGCCCATCCCAGACCTCCTAACTCAGAAGCTCCAAATTAATAAGACCCCAAGGTGATCCATGTGCACCTTGGTGTCTGAGGAGCACAGACCTAGAGAAGAGTTGGGGGGGAAACCAGTTAGCAAATGAGAACAACTGAGACTCAGGCAGCAGCAGGCGTAAAAAGAAAGGGAATGGGAGAGGATTTATTTATGAGGCTGTTCAAATCTGTGAAGAAAGAACAAAAGCTGGCCCTAGAGATGCAATTAGAATCATCATTTTAAGTTTAAGAAAACTAGAAGAAAATTCTTTTTTAAAAAACCCTAAAAATAAAACATTCCAATACACGTCCACATGATTTGTTTGCATAACTCTTGCACCCTTGAGAGAGAATAATCGTTCTATGTCAAGTCACATCAGTCTATAAACCAGAGAGGGGCACCTGTCAAATCCTTGGCTAGTGTGCGGTAATCACATTTAGCATCATTAAGTCCATCTCACTATCCAAAACAGTGATAGGGTGCTAAAAAACAAGTCATCCAATGAAGCCACTTATAAAGGGACAGCCCCTGAGCTAAGTCAATTTGTAGAGAGAAAAGATTCATTTTCTCCACAGCACATTCCTAGAGACCATAACATACAGCCAATCACACCCCCATGGTACTAAGTTATAATTGAAGGATTACAACCTAGTCAAAGGCAGCAAATAAAATAACAGCAATGATGTCACTGCACAAAATCTATGACAGCTAAAAATCCTCTGAACTACCAACTGATAAAAGCAGGCTTCACCCCTTATCACTGGGGTTTATGATAGAAGTGGCCTTAACAGATCACAAGGTCTGAATCCAGGGGAGCTCTTGCCCTGGTCAGGGATCTGGGTTGAATAGCTAAGCTGAGAACCAAACCCAAGGCTCCTACACCAAGCCATCCAATGCACTGTTAGACAAGTTTACTTTCCTTATAAAAGCCCCTTAAAATACAACAAAAAGTATATACCATTAGTATACAAGCTACCTCCCAAAATAAGACATACACATAAAGACAATAAAAATACCAACCTCCATATAACACTCTTTACCTGCAAACAATGCCAGCATTAAAACATATATGTCTATGGGATTGTTAATGGCTACAATTTTGGCCTTTTAAAGTTTTACAAAGTGCTGTGGGTTGGACCTGAAATGTACCCCCAAAGAGCCCACACGTGAAAGGCTTACCCTGCAGGTTGGCATGATGGACAGAGGTGGTGGTAGAAGCTTTCACAGGCAGGCCCTGGTGGGAGGCCTTCCCGTCATTAGGGACCTGCCCTTCAGCTGGATCCTGGGGCCCCAGCTCCTCTCTCCTTTCGCTTCTCAGCCTTGAGCATACTGCTCCACCACATGCTCCTGCCATGATGTGCCACCAAAGGCCCAATCAACAGGGCCCATCAGTCGTGGACGAAAATCTCCAAAACTGTGAGCCAAAATGAATCTTTTCTCTCTACAAATTGACTTAGCTCAGGTGTTTGCTAGAGTACTGAAAAGCTGACTTACACAAAGCATCCTGGGAGAAAATCTGGGCTGCCAATCCTAAGCAGCCCCAGTTTGGGGCCCCACCACACACATGGCACTTGGCTCAGGTCCTCCTGGTGAGAGTCTTACCCTGGACATAGGGGCCAACATGAGACCCAAGGCAGCTCACTCACCGGCCTTCCCTGCCACATGCACTGGAAGGGAACACCTGAGACATAAAGCTCTGAGGATGACATTCTATGGCAGCCAGAGGCCCAATTTCCCAGTAGACCTTCCACAGGCCAGACTGAAAGGTCAGGCAGAAGTGAAACCCGGGGCAGTCCAGCGACCTAAAGCGAGACGTGCTGGTCCATCAGTTCTCGGTAAGAGTGGGGCAGTGACGACTTATTCTCTTTAATCCTTTCTAAATTACCTAATCTTCCTGCAACAAACAAGAATTCTCTAACAAGAAAACTATGTCATGAAGTAAGGGCAGGACAGACGGTCAAGCAGAACACACACTCTCTCCTGATTAAGTCCTCTCTGCCTGGCCAAAACCTCAGGTATCACATCACCCCGAGTATGCGGTAAAAAAGACAAAGGCAGCTTTCTGAATCATCTGTGAGGCGGGCTGCAGAGGTGAGGGCCATATTGTCTTTTCCGGGTGTGGCCCAGATTTGGAAATTAAGTTTTCATTTTCTTTCTCTGAACACTAGCTGCCTGCAGACTGTTCTCCATAATCCCATCAGGAATAATGTAATTAATGATCACATAAAAATCCGACCACAAAATCTGAAGCCAATGAGAGGAGTACAGTGAGCACACCCTTAGAACAGCAGGCGTGTGCCAGCCTCTGCACAGGCTAAAGCTCCCATTCCTCTTGCTCCAAGAGTCCCCTTCTTCCAAGTCTGACCTCCAGATTTACATCTCAGATCTGGTTTCCTCCTACATGACGCAGTGCTATTTTCCTTCCAAATTTTAATTTTTGTTTTTTTTATGCTTCTCTTTCACCTCCACGTCATTCCTGAAACAACTATCCCACTTTGTGCTTTTGGCTAACGGAGAATCAGCCTCACGTCTTACAGAAGGAATTTCATTCAGCAGATAGCAATGGAGCCAGATATTAGGAAATTTCTCAGTTTCACAGAAACTTTCAGCTCAAAGGCAACACAATTCTGGCAGTTTAAAGTAACCCGGTTTGCCGATGCCTGACACAAACATTTGGGAATCACATTCACAGGAAACTTCACTTCAGGTCTTCTTTTGACAAGAAATGCTAAGGGCACAAACTTAAAAATACAGGTAATCCTGCAGCCTTGATTTTATGGTTAGAAACCAAGAAACAGGGCTGGGGTTGTGGTTTGGTGGAAGAGCGCTGGCCTAGTATGTGTGGGGCACTGGGTTCGATTCTCAGTACTGCATACAAATAAGTAAAATAAAGGCCCATCAACAACTAAAAAATATTTAAAAGAAACAAAGTACCACAGGACTAAGCCACAAAACCCTACTCAATCCTTAAATCCTAAAAAGTGCAACCACCATCCACGTACGAGAATGGGCTAGGGAAACCCGAGCCCTGGGAAGCCTGGCAGAGGCCGGGGGGCTCTCCTCTGCCTTGTCCAGCGCCCCAAGGTAAGCCAAGGAGGGGCCTCAAGCATGCCCAGTACTGAAAGTGGTCTGTGGGAGGATGGTGAGGTCCTAGGGAAGGGACCATGGGGTAGGGGGAAGAAGGGAGAAATGATGGGCCGCAGCACAGGATGAGACTCGAGAATGGCCACCTATTGGCGGGTGTCATTCACTCATTCCATGAAACTTCTATTAAAAACTGTAGAACCAAGATACCCTGCTGTGTGCCGAGGATACAGAAATTAAAAAGTACCAGAAGGCTCTTGCTCTGAGGACTCCATCTTGCCAAGTGGAGGCAAACAAGGGGAGAGAGAACTGGGCAGAACATGAAAGGTTAAGGCAGAGGTGGCACGGAGCTGGGGGCAGGCTCCGGCTTCCAGGAAGGGCCCAACCCAGGCAGAGCAGAGACTTTGGGACCCAGAGGGCCAGCCCTGGTCTCCTGCCATTGCATTTACCTCTACTTCCACCCTGGGTTCGTCTCTCCCTTCCCCTGGTGCTGACTCTAAGTTCCCCGGATGCACCTGCCTTGGAAGGAAAAAGAGATCTCCCAATATTTGTGCAAAAATGAAAGTTGGCACACCTATTCACTACAAACTTATGAACCTAGAAGGATAAAATTAAAAGGGCACAAAACAGGAACTCAAAACCCACAAGTCAAGCTTCAAAGGTGAGAAATATTCCATTTCATAAAATGTGGTCGGGGGGGTCCTGCTTTCCCCCCAGCTCCTACGCCACAGGCTGATACAGACTCACACTTGGCCTCTCACGCTCAGACTTATACCTCACACTCATCCCTGTGCCCAGAGAAACTAGAGGTCCCAGCATATATGGTATTTTATTCTAGAATATTCCACTCAAAGATACAGCCTCAGAAGCAGCACATACACCAAGGTATCAAGAGTCAGGTTGTGCTAGCGAATTATGGAAATCTTTTTTATTCTCTTGACAGCAAAACAAATGTTTCTTCTTTAATAACAAAATGAAGAAGGGGGGAATTACAGCATAAAACACACACACCAACATGGATGAACCTTAAAGGCATCAGGATGAGTGAAATAAACCATTCCAAAAAGACAAACAGTGGGTGGGTTTCACTCGGATGAGTTACCTAGAGTACCCAAAAGCACAGAGACAGAAAGAATGGCAGGGGCTGAGGGGGGTGGGGGGGGGGGAAGAATGAAGAGTTCTTTTCTAATGGGCACAGAGTTTCAGTTTTGTAAGATGAAAACAAAATTTGGAGATGGATGGTAGTGATGGTCACACAATAATGTCAACTTACTTAATGCCACTGAACTGTACATTGAAGAATGATCAAAATGGCCAGGCATGGTGGCACACACCTGTAATCCCAGGTACTTAGAAGTCTAATGCAGAAGGATCACAAGTTTGGGACCAGCCTGGGCAACTTAGCAAGACCCTATCTCAAAATAAAAACTAAAAAGGGCTGAAAGGCAGCTCCATGGTACAGTGCCTGGGTTCAATCCCTAGAAATTGAAAGAAAAATAAAAATGATGATAAACTTCAAATTATGTTTATTTTACCAATTTTAAAAATACATGTATGCATACCTAGCACAGCCCTGAGGAACATATTTTATCTAAACAAGATACATTTAACTACATTTAACAGGACACATACTTTTCTCCAGTACTATACGATAATTTCAGCAATTACAATAACTACATAGGGACTGAGGCTATAAGTTCAGTGGTAAAGAACTTGCCTTGTATGCTCAAAGCCCTGGGTTCAATTTCTAGCAGAGAGAGACAGAGACGGAGATAGAGAGAGAGAGACAGACAGACATTATCTTAACTTCCTAACATACCTAAGGTGAATGCATGTACTGGGAATTCTGCCTGGAAGAAAAGGTCCACAGAGTTCCCCAGAGAAACAGTCACCACCCTCCTCCCCGATGATATGAGCCCCATTACCCACCTCACAGCCGCCACGACCGTTCACTGAGGCCCCACCATCTATCACCCGATACACACCTTGATCCTCTGAAGCCCAGAAGAGGAAGAACTGCCCTCATTCCACATGAGGAAATGAGGCCCAAGACTAGAGCCAGAAGGTAGCTCAGGTCTATGGGTCAACACCCATGGGTAGCACTTGCTCCCCAATGTGGACTCCCCGTGACACCACCCCCAAATCATCCACAGAGGACTGGCTTCACAGGTGGACCCCAGGTCACTGACCCATTCGTTCCCTTCAACAGACAAGTGGAACGTCTGCTCTATGAACCTGGGTACTTCATCTTGAAAGCTAATCCCAGATGAAAAAGAAGCAACGACTACACCCCCACAAAAGGGTCCCCGTTCCTTTCCACTGACTCATTCTAAGCAAAAAATAATAATAACAATAGCATTTTAAGTAGTGCTCCAGTTCTTCACATTTAATGATGAATTCATTCCAGTCGTAAGTCTGGTGTGCCCGATGTGGAACTTCTCCTCGATGGACCCACCTGGTCATGAGGGAGGGGGCAGGGGCTGCAGGGCTTGGAGCCGGACTGTCCTAATCTCCCATCAGTGCTTTTCAAAATTCCCCCCTAAACTTCCCTGACAGGCAATAAGTAACTGCACAGGGCCTTTCCAGTTTGCTGCCTGACAAGTGAAAAAAAATATTTAAAGGCTGGTCACCTATTTTTAAAGTGTATGCAAACCGAACATTCTAACTTTTAAATTCATTTTAACACACACACAAAAAAATTAAGTACATCTTAAGGTAAATTCCAAATCTCATGTAAAACTGGCACCAAGAAAGGTGGACTACGTTTATTCAAAGCCTGCAGGGGCCCCTAACCCCTAAGGTTAGCCCAGATGAGAAAAGGAGTCCAATAGTCTCAGCATAGAGAGGTCCTCGCAGCAGGCCCACATGCAAATTTCTGGCAAGTTCTTCCCTCAAGCAACAGTTTGTTGCACGCATCATTCACTTGACATTTATTATCAACAGGGCTTCATCCTGGTAGTTTGGTTTTCGCTTGCGTTTGTAAATTCCCATGGTCAAGGACTGTCAAACTTCCTTTTTTGTCCAAAGCATCGGATCCAGTTTCTTGCACACAACAGATGCTTAATATGGCAGGTTCTTCAATGAGTCCTTGTGTATGAAAGGAGCCAACAGGCCTTATTCCCAAAAATGCACTGCAAATTTCTTCATCAAAGCATCTCAATTTACCCTGCTGCCCATACGTCTCATTTTCCTTTCAACCCTGTCTCTCAACTCAGCCAAATTTGACATATACTAAATGCATGTATCTGCTTTAAAATTACATTTACCTATGATTTCCCTCCTATGTAAACTCAAGGATCGCTCAAGTATTGCTCAGTTCTTCTCCACATACTAAATGTGCTAGCTAATAGGCCAGGATGTAAAAACTCCTCCCACAGCAATTTAAAGTGTCTCCATCTCTGATCCCAGCTTTGTTCCTTTTATATTAATGTCCACTCCAAGTTTGAGTAAAACTTACCAACAGCTGAAGCTAGAAGAAAAAGTGAGAGACCTAGTGGTTTAGTCAGCTTTTTCGCCACTGTGACCAAAAGACCCTCCAAGAACAATTTTCAAGGAGGAAAAGTTTGTTTGGGGTTCAGTTTCAGAGGGGTCAGTCCATAGGTGGCCAACTCGGTTGCTCTAGGCCTGGGGAGAGGCAGAATATCATGGTGGAAAGATGTGGAGGAGGAAAGCAGCTCAGGACATAGCAATCAGGAAGCAGAGAGACTCGCTATCCAGGAGCAAAACAAACCCCAAAGGCATGCCCTCAGTGACCCACCTCCCTCCAGTCACACCCTACCTGCCCATAGTTACTACCCAGCTAACCACTATCAGTGGACTAATGCACTGATTAGGCGAAGGCTCTCTTAACCTAACCATTTCTCCTCTAAACTTTCTCGCATTGTTTCACACATGAGCTTTTGGGGACACTCCTATCTCCACCATAACACCTATCTATCTGAATATGGGTACAAATTCCTCAACTTCAAAAATAAATTATTACTAGGCTAATAAATAACTTCCAGCATCTTTCAAAGCTTGGCCCCAACACCTGAACAGACATCAGAACGGCTGAGAATTTTGTCTACCAAATCTCACAAATGCTCACAGAGACCCCTCATTTTCCCTAAGGCTATTTGGTGTTATCACCGATTAACAAGTCCTTTACATGCTGAATGTCCCTGCTGGACCCATCATGGGAAATGCACAAATGATGTTCAAAATACTAAGCTACAGCATGTAAGCCAGAGGAAAAAGGTCTCTCTCGGTGTCTTTATCAACAATTAGATTTCCTATGGACGACTTCACTGACCTGGAGCACAAGGAAAGAGGCACCCTTAGGATACAGCTAAGAAATCAGTATGTGTGTCCCCAAGGGTCACATATTTGTTGAAAACTCGTTTGATACATCCTAGGGATACTAAAAATGCAGCCTGAACACCAGTGAGACTACTGATTTTTACAGTAAGCATATGCCAGCATATACAAGAGCCTGTCGTTATTTTTTCTGAAACTGGCACACAGAATTTAAATAGAAAAGTCTGCAATAATTTCCCCCAAGGTTCCCCTTCCACGTATCCGCAAGTCCCACTATTCTACTGCCCTACCTTGCAACATCACACACATCCCACCTATTATATATATATTTGCTCCCTGGGATGATTTAGCATTGAGACAAGAAAAATGGTAATAATACTGTATTCAACTAGGTCTTCAAGCTTTTCTATTCCATGGACAGTTTCTCCACTAATGATGTCTGCTTCTTGTTTTGAAAGATCTCAATACACAGGCTTGGCCTCTCATGGTTCTATTTTCTCTCTGGTTCCACAGGGCAGTCCCTCCTTATCGCTGTTAACACAGCTTTTCTATTATACCCAAAACACTCTCCTTTGAAACCCTCAGCAGCATCCCACAGTGCTATCAAAAGGTCCTCAGAAAAGAGAAGACCTTTGTATGTTCAAGTGTTCAGTCCTGCAATTACAGTGTAGAGCATGTCCGGCTCTGGGGAATGTGTAAGAATGCCAACACCTGCTGACCCTGACCTCCATTCAAAGCATCAAGCTGGCTGGAATCAAATTAAAGCTCTGCATATTCACCCCCATTCTTTAGGTCCGTAATCTCGCTAAAGCAAGTCACAAATGTTTTTTATCAGAGTTCACTGGATTTTTTCCATTATAAAAAAAAAAAAGCATTCATATTAAGTTCATGAAATACAGAAAAACAGAAACAAATCATCTTGAAGGCTCATCACTCAAGTAGGGAAAATTTTCAAGCCATAAGAGGATCCAGAAGAGTGTTCACTTCGTGTAAAGGCTTTAAGATAGGTGAATCCCAGGGTGGGTTAAGAAAGAGGCTCCGCAGGCCAGTCATGGTGACGCACTACTCCAGCTACTGTAATCCTAGTAGCTGGAGAGGCCGAGGCAGGAGGATCACAAGTTCAAAGCCAGCCTCAGCAACTTAGCAAGGCACTAAGCAATTCAGTGAGATATCCTGTCTCTAAATAAAAAAAATTTCAAAATGGCAAGGGATGTGGTTCAATGGTTAAGCACCTCTGGGTTCAATCCCCAGTAGGAAGGAAGGAAGGAAGGAAGAGAGGGAGGGAGGGAGGAATATAGAGAAAAAGAAAGAAAGAGGCTCCACAGACATGGCATTACTCCACTGGGTTATCACAGGAAATCAAGAACAGACCAAAATAGATATTCCAACTTCTGGTTAACAGAGCTTGGGAACATATGACTGCATAAAGACACACACTGCACACGGGATTACTTGTGTCTGTTAAAAACCTCCAGAGAGTATTTCTTTGACTGGAACTCTATTTTTCTTGAGTCCACTAGGAACCTCTGATGGGCAAAAAGCTCTTGGCCTACGTGCTAAAAAGCTAATGGACATTAAACACAATGGGTTTAATGTGTTTAAGGGTTTAAGGTGTTTATGTCTGTTGAGGAAGAAGGAAAAGGAAAAGTTTCCCAGATTAAGGGACTTCCAGGCAGAGATCTGGAGGAAGCACAGGAAGCAATCTCCCAGCACAGGAAACAAGCCCAATGGTAGAAACAACAAAGTCTTCCACCACCTTCATTTTAATAAATAAATGCAAATTAAAAGAAGCATATGATACCAAATTGGGCCTGAGATTAAAATTAGGAAGATAAACAAAAATACAGTTACTCAGAGCTGAGAAATCAGGGAAAACTGACAATCTTAAGACACTGGCATGTGAGCTAAACTGGATCAGCCCTTCTGGAGGGCAATTTGGGAGTATTAAAGGTATTAAAATATGCCAGTTTTTTGGATCCTGCAATTCCGATTCCAGTAATGTATCCTGAAAACATAACTGCATAAGTATTCAAAATGGAAATACAAAATGGTGGGGTTTCTTTTCCCCTTCCTAATAAAATTAGATTTTAAATTATGGAATATTTGTATAATGAAGGCGCTCATTAGAAATTGTGTAATCAGATGCAGATATGGAAAGATGGTCACAATACATTAAGTTTTGTGTCATAATCCGCTTTAAAAGATACACTAGAAGTTGGGGTGCAGCTCAGAGGTAAGAATAAATGCTTAGCAAACAAAAGAGTCAGGGTTCAATCCCTAGCACCAAAGAGATACACACAAACACACACACAACTTTATAAATTTTATAATTTATAAAATATTAATTATGCTGTATGAATATTTTATAAATCCCAGCAGGATACAGTGAAAAATCATAACATACAACTCATCAATAAAAATATAATTAATCCAATTTACAAAGTAGGCAAAGACTATGAACAGACATGAAAAGAGGCTCCACGTGATTATTCTAAATTAAAGAAATGCACTCTGAAACCACAGTGAGACACCACTTTATCCCACCTGCATGGCTATAAACAAGAGGTCAGCTAGTGAGTGTCAGGGAGGACGTAGAGAAATCACAACACTTCCCACTTTCCTGGTGGGAAAGAAAAGTGATGCAATCACTTTGGGAAAGTTTGGCAGTCCCTCGAGATGTTACGGGCATGGGAGTTACCATAGCAACCAGCAATTCCACTCTTAGATATATACCAAATAAAACCAAAAGCATTATTCCTAACGGTCCCCTACTAGGAACAACCCACATGGGCATCGACTGATGCATGGCTGAACACATGTGGTACATCCGTGCAATGGAATGTTACCTGGCAAGAGAAGGAATGAAATATGGACATTCGCCATGACGCGGATAAACCCTGGAAACACGGAGCTAAATGAAAGAAGCCAGTCACAATAGGGCACCTCTCGTATGGTTCCGTTTACATAAAATCTTCAGAACAGGCAGATCTATAGGCAGAAAGCACACCAGTGGTTGCCAGTGGGAAGTGAGTGCTAATGGGTATGGGGTTTTTTAATTTATTTTTTAATGGGGGGTGATAAAAATTGTCTGAAATTAGTGGTTATGGTTGCACAACTATGAATACTCTAAGAACCACTAACACTGGGTAGGGTGGCACTTGTCTATAATCCCAGCTGCTCAGAAGGCTGAGGCAGAAGAATAGCAAGTTCAAGGCCAGTCTGGGAAACTTAGTGAATACCTGTCTCAAAATTAAAAACTTAAAAAGGGCTGGGGATGTAGCTCTGTGGGAGAGCACCCCTGGATTCAGTACCACAAAAACAAGCTGGGGGTGTAGCTCAGTGGAAGAACACGCATGGATTTAATGCCCAGCACTGCACAAAATAAAAATAAATAAAAGTAATAAATACCACTGAATTATACTCTTCAAAAGTGTGGCGCACACCTGTCATCCCAGCAGCTGGAAAGGCTGAGGCAGAAGGACCTCAAGTTCAAAGCCAGACTTAGCAATTCTGCGAGGCCCAAAGAAACTTAGCCACACTCTGTCTCAAAAAAATAAAAAGGGCTGGAAATGTAGCTCAGTGGTAAAGCACCCCTGGGTTCAATTCTCGGTACCAAATTAAATAAATTTTAAAAAAGGTTAAACTGATATGACTGTACAAATGGTAAGTTATACTTCAATAAAGATATTACTTAAAAAAACACAGTTGTACTTTATGGTGGCTTTATTGTTCTCTATATTTTATAGAATTTTCATTTAAAAGGAATTTTTTAACAACAGGCATTCTGGTTTCATATTATAAAATAGAGACCGTCCTCATACCCACCTAATGGTGCCTAGCTCTGATTTACTGGGATGATTAAATAAGACACCATTTGTGGAGGACAATAAAGAGTACCTAAGACAAAGCAGGGATGGAATTCTTTATTATGATTGTAACCTTTATAGTTTTAAAAAAATGATTTCCATTTCCATCCTTCTCTCACCACCATGCACTTGACTCATTTCTCATCATTTAAAAGGCAGCTGTCTTCTCAGCTGAGACAAAGGCTAGAAGCAAAGCCACTGAGTACATGGCAAATTACTCTCTGGTCCTGTTAGGGAGCAGATGCTCTTGCGGAGACTCCGTGATGTGCTTTGTGTGCGATCCGTCACTGACCTTCTCAAGGGCCCTCTAGAAAAGGTACTAGAGCCTCACTTTACAGAGGAGGAAATCAAAGCTTGTAGGTATTTATTTAGCCAAGGTCGCCTGAGGCAAGAGACTGAGCTAGAATTCAAACCAAAGTTTATAACTCCAACGCCTGTGCTGTGCATAAGTATCAGAAGGGAAATTGGTTCCGCAAAAAAAGCTGCTCAGTAGAATCCACTTAAAATCCACAATAGTAGAAAAGCTAGAAAAACAGGGCTGAGCCCCGGCGCTCAGTGGCAGAGTGCTTGTATAAGTCCCTGGGTTTGATCTCCAGGGACAACAGAGCAGGGGGGCTAGTCCCAGGGCCTTTACCTTAAATAAATAAAACTAACTTGTGAAAATAAGTGTTATAGATTTAATAAATTTTGTTATAATCCCAGTGATGTCTTAACTCTCGGTAGAAACAAATAAGTCAAGAGTTGAGAATATTTATAATTCTTGACGTAATTGTTAAGTTAACATATACAATAAAGGGTTACAGGGAGGAAATTTTTTGCCAAAATACGTAAGAGCCACATTAATTTTCACAAGGGCATTTCTTAATGTTTTGACATTTAAGTGACACTCTTCTGAAGGATCAAACACATCATCCTTGTCCATTTTCTCTTCTTCATTTACCAACACGGAGACAAGAGCCACAGTACAAATGGGAAACGGGAAGAACAGAAGCTAGGATTGAGCAGGAGCCAGGTCTGAATGGAGACCAGTTTCCACAAGTGTTGCATTAATCGTTAAATATTTCATGTTATGACAGCTTATGTATGTATCCCTCCACATCCTCAGAAATGGACAGAAAGAACAAGTTAGAAAACAAGAAGAGCTATTCTGCCTTCCCACACCTGACATGGGGAAAGCAAACCAAATCCCTCTGCCCAATTCAATCTTCAGCTACTCAAATGATTGGTTACACCTTATCTAAAGTGTCAACTAAAAAAATTGTAAGAGTAGGAGCTGGGCGCAGTGGCGCACTCCTGTAATCCCAGTGGCTCAGGAGGCTGAGACAGGAGGATCAAGAGCTCAAAGCCAGCTTCTGCAAAGGTGAGGCACTAAGCAACTCAGTAAGACTCTGTCTCTAATAAGATACAAAATTGGGCTGGGGATATGGCTCAGTGGTTAAGTTCAATCCCTGGTACCAAAAATAAAGTAATCCCAGAGTTGGGCATGGTGGTACACACCTGTAATCCTAGCAACTAAGGAGGGTGAGGCAGGAGGATGGCAAGATTGAGGCCAGCCTTGGCAACTTAAAAACACCCTGTCTCAAAATAAAATTAAAAAAAGGCTGGGGATTTAACTTAAACAGAACACTTGGCCTAATATGAATGAGGTCCTGGGTTCAATCCCCAGTACCAAAGGGAAAAGTCATAGAGGGGAGCCCCTATTCTATTCAGTAAGGACCATAGGCCGACAGAAATGAGCTATCACCGAGTCAAGTCCAGCTTCTTTAGGGAATATGCAAATGTGCTCTGGCAAAGGCAACAACAAGAAAAGGCAAACATCAACTTCTTTTCCCTGGGATGAACAGTAGAGTGTGCAAAGCATCTGTGAATTCAAACACCTCGATACAACAGAGCCCAATCAGACCCTGACCCTCCTGGCCCTACCCGGGGCTCTGCTGCCTTCCTTAGGCCCAACAATCTCTCTAGACTCCTTCAAAACCAAACCAGCAGATGAAAAAAGAAAACCAGCAACAGAGGTATACCTGAGCATGGCAGACTGGTGAGTTACAAGATCGTGAACTTCTACTGACAACGCAAATAGCCTGCACGTCTAAAATAATGCTTAAAAAAAAAAGAAGGCAGAAGACATCTAGATGTTGGGAACGGCTTGAGGAACAGCTCGTACGTGAGGAATGGGCCATAAAAGTGATCTCGGAAAAAGAGTGCACGTCAATTTGAAAGTCTGTTAAACTCTGACATTTGGTTAAAATGTTGATATGGTTTAAAATAGCCAACCAAATCCTCTTTCCAGGTATTTTAATCAAGGGGGAAAAAAAAAAAAACCACATAAGTGCTCACTATCTTCTTCCTTCCCCTTCCCCTCATGATAGCCTGCCCAGGGTTCTTCACATTTTTTTTTCCAAAATCCCCAAAAAACAAACAGAAAAAACCACCTACTCATTTTTTAAGTTAACATTCCACCTTATGATTTTAAAAGGTTGCAAAGAATATAATTTCCAACATATTATAAAAGCTGTTTTAAATAAAACTATCAAATGTCTTCAATAGATCCATTTAAGTCATGTGTCCAAATGCCATAACCATTTCCCACATTCAACATCCCATTTAAAAAAAATAAATGAACAAACTCTTAAAGAGTTGGAAACTGTACCTCACTTCCCTCTCTTTGATCTCATCTTTCCAGTCCCCTCCCCACCCGCCGTGTTCCATCCTACTACTTTTTTTGCTTCAAAGTCTATCCTATTTCTCTGCAATAAAAATCCATAAATGTATGAAATCTGAGTGTTTAAACCATAAAAATCAGTATTAAATAAAAATTTCTTTTAAGTTGAGTTAAATGCAATTGCCAATTTAAAGACAAACTTCACCAAACTACTAAATATAAGTGAAATTTTATTGGAAATGCCTATCTTACTGAGACAGGATTTTCTCTCCAATTTGGTCATTCTTTGTAGAAAATCATTACTTAATGACCAGAACGGGACGATTCGTGGCATGAAATCTATCGTTCTGTGTAGTTCTTATTAATGTAGGCACTGAGAAAATATCTTCACATAATAGGTAGATGGCAAGAGAAAGGGATTTTTTTCCACCAAAGAGTAATATGCACCTATGGGTGTCTAATAATCTACCAGCTGACCACTCAATTAAGTCATCTTTAAATTTCATTGAAAACAAAGACTGGGAGACTTATGTGGGGAAAGCTCCTTTGTCCAGTCATTAGAGTCATTCACTTTTTCCACAGCTGCAGCAATATTTTAATTATCCCCTGCTTGGCACCCTGAGGATAAGGGGTGTGTTCCCTTTAAAGAAAGGTAATTCTGAAAGAGGAGGTGTGAAAGGCGCACCAGCGGGCCACCTGGGCCACAGGCAATTCGCAGGAAGATTAATTTTAGGATTGTTACCACTCAGGCAGCTGCTCCCCCCTCCACTGCCCCCCATCAGCCACTGATTCCCTGATCTTGCCTGCCTGCCCCTGGAGTCTCCAAATGGCTCCAGATAGGTCTCATCTGGCTTGAAGGTGACCACTATAAGTCCCCTACATGGACCCCAGACCTCAAGTTCAAAGGCAGATGGAGATGACAGAAGCACAGGATAGGTTTTTTTTTTTGTTGTTTATTTGTTTGTTTTAATTATTCCAAGTCTGATACTAATTTGGTCTATTTCATACACATACTCTTTCACAAATGAGAGTTAAATATCAAAAGTCTGAGCATCGGGGCTGAGGTCAGCATAGCTCAGGGGTAGAACACACACTGCATACTCTAGGCCTTGGGTTCACAATCCCCAGCACCAAGGGGGTAAAAAAAAAAAAAAAAGTTTCCAGACCATTTCACGTCATCAGATGAGATTCTGTCTTAAAATGAGAACTGAGCCTCTTACAAATGAACACGGCAGTCCCCCCTTCCTGACAGATCATATTCCAGTCAGCAAGATCAAAACAAGGGCACCATTAAAGCAGCTGCCACCCTATTACAAAAGCGATCCCGAAGCAGCGGGTTTCAACTGCAGCTGCCCATATTCCCACTCAATCACACAGGGTGGGGCTGGGAACGTGGGAGGTTTTTTTAAAAGCTCCCCAGGGATTTTAAAGTATGGGTCGGGGACCGGAACCACTGAACCAATTAATACCTAATATTAAAGTCAGTTTTTAATTGTGGAAGGATGATGCATAGTCTAATTTATAGGTCCATCCAAAGTTAATCTATTTCAATCCTTAAGATTTTTTTTTTTAATTTGTTTATTTTAGGTGCAAGAGATTGGACCCAGGGCCTCACGGATTCTAGGCAAGTGCTCCACCACTGAATCACTTCCCCTGCCCCAGGATATTTTATTAACCAAAGCATCACACCATTGTGTTACAAAGGTCTATGCAGGTAAAACTGTATCAAGAAGCACTTAAAAGAAAACACCCCAACTCAAGGAAACCTGAGATACACCATTAATCAACCTGTACCAGGAATCTTTAGCAGATGGCATTAACTGAGAAAACACTTAAGGAACCCAGCTCACAGCTTGGTACACAACAGGAACTCCGTGACTGTGTATAAAAGTTGCCAGCTTAGGACTCAGATGGTACATAATTTCCTAAACTACTATCCAGTCTTCCACATCTTCATTCATTTCAATTACTGTGATTTTTCCTATTAGAAAAAAAAAAAAAAAAGTCCATATACAAGTATATTGTAAGTACATGAAAACTGGATATTTGGCCACAACCTATTCTGATTCTCCAGATTCAAATGTTAAAGTGTATCTTTTTTTGGTGCTGGGGATTACTGAACCCATCTTGTGCGTGTCACTGAAGAAGACAGACTGAAGTGCCTGGCCTCTTCAGCCCAATGCTGGGCAGCTCTGACCAGCCAAGAAAACCCGAAGCTCCCATGGTATTGGTGAAGCTCTGCGGGCCTTTACTGCCATCTAAGTTCTCCCTCTACCCAATCCTGGTCCACCCTTCCCTTCTGCAGGGACGAATCCTTAAAAAACACCCTGTGTGCTGGAGTCGGCCTCAGCATCCACTCCTAAAAACTCCAACTGCTCAGCAAACAGTTTCCAGTTAGAGAACAGGGAAGTTTCCCTCTCCTTCTTCCCTCTGGTGCCCTTCTGTTTTAATCTGAGATTAAATACCCACTATCAGTCATTTTGCCAGTTTCCCCAGGCATTTCCTGGCTGACTGATGCTTACTATTACGGTTTGGATAAGTACCCACACCAAGGGCCACCTGATGAAGGCAGGGTCACCAGGCTGTGGCACTACTGGGAGACGGTGGAAGCCCTAAGAGGTAGGGCATAGGCAAGAAGGTAGGTCGTGGGGGGCACGCCCTGGAAGGGGACCCAACCTCTGCTCTACTTTGCTTCCCAGCCACCAAAAGATGAGCAGCTGTCCCCTCCGTGTTATCCCACCCTGACGCATTACCTTGCACAGGTCCAAAGACATAGCAAAGTGACCACAGACTAAAACCTCCAAAACTGCAAGCCAAAGTAAACCTTTCCCCTTTTAAAGTTGATGTCTCAGGCATTCTGTCACAATAACCGAAAGCTAACACACTCATCCTCGAACAAACTCCTCAACGAGAGCTCAAAACCACAGAATTATCCAGGTAGTGGTGCACACCTATAATCCTAGCCGGTCAGGAGAACAAGGGAAAAGGATGGAAAGTTCAAGGCCAGCCTCAGCAAGTAGCAAGACCCTAAGTGACTTAGTGAGACCCTGTCTCAAAGTAAAACATAAAAAGGGCTGGGGATGTGGCTGTGGTTGAGCACCCCCGGGGTTCAATCCCTAGTGCCAAAAAAAACACAGAATTACCCAAGTCTGTGTAAACTGCTTTTCTAGTCCTACTGACTGAGGGAGAGCTTGGCTAAACACACAATCCTTAGCTGTCCGTCCCTTTAGGAATCGCTACTCTGTGACTGCCATGCTCTGCATGCCATTCTGAGATATGTGATCACGGCCAGATTCTTTTATCCTTATGAATCATTCAAATTTTTGACAGCAGTCCATGGGAACTCTTTTCTTAAACTCTAAAGTCTTAACAGTTTTACTAAAATATATCTTAGAGTGGATCATTTGGGGACATTTTTTTTCACAAGTAGCCAGTGGACTCTTCCAAAAAGTAGAAAATAATTTTATTTTGTTTCAGCATGGTTCCTTGGCTATTCCATGCCACTACTTTATTTTCCTCCTTCCAGTCCAATCACACCTTGGTTGTTTCTTCTTTGCTGTCTTCTACTTCATATCCTTCTGATGATTTTTACTTCACGGAAAGCTTGAAATCTTGCCTGTGAAATTAAAAGTTATCAAAATCAGGGGCCTGTGTACGGGACGCAGGCTGAGCCCTCGACCCTGGCCAGGCTACTCTCGGCATCCCTGGGCGTGCTCTCCTTGCTGCTGATGGGATGGATGGCTGCAGCTCTCTGTCCTGTCCTGCTTATTCCACAAGTGCCCTTGTCTCCATTCTGGCACCAAACTGCCTCCCTTTTTCCAAAAGCTGAGAGTTTTTCTGCCCGTTTTTTAACGATTATGACATTTTAGCTGAAAAACAAAACTAGAGTACTCATACCATTATGTATCATGGGTTTATAACTCATCTCTAAAGAGACGCAGAACTTGAACAGTGAGAACCACGACTTAACATTTTTCATTAACCCTTCAGTACATGCCATGGGCTAAACTGTGCTCCCCCAAATCCATATGTTGGAGCCTTAATCCCCAGTTATCTCAAATGTGTTTGGAGACACGATCTTTAAAATGGAGAAGAGGTCAACAGAGTGGGCAGACTGGAATCCTTCCTTATAAGAGGAGAAAACTTGGACCCAGAGACAGTATGGAGGGAAATGATGCAAAGACCCAGGGAGATGATGGCTGTCCATAAGCCAAGGAGATGTGTTCAGAAGAAACTAACTGGGGCTGCGGTTGGAGCGCAGAGGTGGAGCATTTGCCTAGCACACCTGAGGCACTGGGGTCAATCCTCACATTAATAAGTAAGTAAATAAATAAATGTATTGTATCCATCTAAAAAATATGTATATAGATTAAAAAAGAAACTAGGGGATTGGGGTTGTGGCTCAGTGGTAGAGCACTTGCCTAGCATATGTGAAACACTGGGTTGGATCCTTAGCACCACATAAAAAAAAATACAGGTATTGTGTCCATCTACAACTAAAAATATATTTTAAAAAAAAGAAAAGAAAAGAAAGAAAGAAAAAAAGAAACTAACCCTGAAAATACCTTGACCTTGGAGGGAGAGATATTTTGAAGAGATATATGTTTAATCTGATTTAAACATTATGCAATATATACATGTCTAGAAACGCTACATGATACCCCACTAATATGTACAATTTTTATGCTTATAAATATCCATTAAAATAAATTTTAAAAAATTTAAACTAGATATGGTAGTGCATACCTATAATCCCAGAGACTTGGGAAGCTGAAGCAGGAGGATGGCAAGTTCAAAGCCAGCCTAGGCAACTTAGCAAGACTCTGTCTCAAAAAAGGTTAGGGATGTAGCTCAGTAACACAGTGCACCTCTGTTCAATCCTCAGTACCACCAAAACAGTAAATAAACAGAAATTACATACAAACCCATGTATGCATGCATTATAATTAAAGAATGAATTTAGTTCTGGAGTTCATTTAGAACCAGTATTTCACCGCAAACATTTAAGAACATAAAATTCATTCATGTAGTCTCCTATCTTCCGACTAAGGTCCTCGGACACCACTTCTTCACCCTACAGTTTGCACCTAGCCAATCTTGTCCTCTCCTCCCACGTGACCCCCTGGAAACCTAACCCTGCTACCACTCAGCAAGGCTGACTTTTGTTTTTCCGGAAAAACAAGCTGAGATCCATCCTGGACAAGGGTGTGTCTGTGGTCAATGAGATGAAGAAGCAAAAAGGCAAGGATTCTGCTTCTCGCACATCCTAGGTTTCATCAGCATATGAAAGAAAACTTTCTGTGGAAATAAGTCTCAAAGCCTCGTTAAGAGAAGTATAATAATTTACTAGTTCTGTGGATAAATGCAAAAAAAATCACTTAAAAGAAAATTTGTATTACAACCCAAAGACTAACCAAAAAGCAAAATAACTGTCATTTTAATATGACAATTTTTCTCTTCATTGGGATAAAACATAAACAATAAATGCATTTAGCATTCATTATACATTCAAAAAAAAAAAAAGATTTCACTACACACTGAAAAATTCAAAACTGAGATTTTCTAATAGTTTCATCTTTCCTTGTTAAAGATTTGGTTTTAGTCTCAGCTTTGATTTTTACATAACATAAACTCCAGTTTTTGTGACCCCTAATCATTTTCAAATCACTTTCACAACCAGAACATTATTACATTCTTGCAATGAGGCTAGCAAGACAGACATTTGCCTAATTCTGTTTGGAGTGAAGCAAACTCAGAAGTTAATGACTTGCCCAAAATCACATCACTAGTAATTGCAGGACCCAGATTCTCTGACTTCTTGTCCTGGCTCCAGCCACAAAATGGAATTAAAACATTAATTTAACATACATCTGTTTTTTAAACCATTGATATTTTGATTTATCTAATAGCATATCCTTATAGGTTTCCAAAGCTATGTCTTTGCTGCTTTAAACAGAATTCAGTATAAATAATAAGCACATTTGAAAATCACAGTAACTCAAAAATCTATTCATTTTGCCGTTTTGAAATAGGTGTCCATTTTAGGTCATTTAACCTCATCCTATTCTATCCCAACAGGAGGTATCTTATTCTAATTTACGAGCAATTTAAAAAGTTGTGTTTTGCTCCAAGAGCAAGAAGGAATAACCAAATCCATGAAATGTGAAAATTCCCCTACATATAAAAATGAATAAGGGAAAAAGTGAATTAAGCGAGAAAGTTACAGCAGTGGGAACCAGCCCGTGTGCATCTGCTAAATGTTAAGGTTCTTGAGAAATTTCCTAAGTGAGAAAACACTCTCTGAGTTAAGTGTGAGAAACTGAAATTATGTCTCTGTTTGTTTTAACGCACAGTTTACAGAGTTTAAGATTAACCTCTAGGCATTTCTGAGTTTTTGCAACTAAAAATAACTCTCAAGTATTTGGGTCAACAGAAATAAACATGGTCATGAAGAGTATTAAAGAGATAAAGAAAGAACAATCACCCAGCAAAATGAGACTTTGCAAACTGGCTTTCTAGAAAGTTTATATCTAGGAACAAGGTCATGGGTCCCTAATTATCCCCTTAACAAAAGGAAATAATGTTAAAAACCTAAAACGCAAGATTTTCCAGGAGTGACAATCAAGAGTTATAGCACTTCTAGGGCAGAGATCAAATAACAAGAAGTTATAAACACCAAATGCTGTAAGCATCCTCTAACAGTCAAAGCAATCTGTGTGAATTATCTCCATACCAGAAGGATAATGTCTGACTAATACCAGTCTCTTAAGACAGTCTAATTTTCCAATTTTCTCCTCCTCTGTAGATCTTTTTCAAAGTAATGTTAAGCTGAACTTTTTCAGCAGAAGCTATATTAAAAGCACTAGTGTTGTAACGCCTAGTCTAACACATAATAATTCACTTGTAAACTCAAGTAATAAGCTAATATGTTCGTGGTCCTTGGTGTTAACCCTTAAAAGGTTAGAACAAATATCATATTCCAGAAGCTTAAATTCAGTGTATGGATAAGTAATTCCATGTCTCGCTGTGACAAAGAGAAGGCTAGATGCCAAACCTAATAGCTCTTGCCCTTCCCCTGAGAAAGAAATTCTTAAATTCACACAAGGCTATAGACTGGACCCTTTCCCAGCCTGCCCTGCAGCTGAGATGCAACCGTATAACTAAGTTCTGCAACTAAGACATGTATATAAAAATACTGGGACTGAAACTTCCTGGAAAAGGGGAGGGGGCAAATGCTGCGCCAGCTCCTTCCTCCTTCCTGGAGAGGAAAGGTACATGATCCTGCAGGTTGAACGTTATATTAGAATAAGACAGAACGAGTCACAACCTGGATGCTCAAAGGGCAGTCCCTGCCCACTGCTGTCTCAGATTAAGCAATGCAAGCTGGGCACGGTGTAATCCCAGCAATTTGGGAGACTGAGGCAGGAGGATCACAAGTTTGAGGCCAGCCTCAGCAATTTAGCAAGGCACTAAGCAACTTAGTGAGACCCTGTTTCTAAATAAAATATAAAAAGGGCTGGGGATATGGCTCAGTAGTTAAGCACCTCAGGGTTCAATCCCCAGTTCTCTCTCTCTCTCTCTCTCACACACACACACAAAGAATAAGCAATGCAGAGGTAAGTCTCTATGGTGCCTATGCTCCTGGGTTTTCTGTCTCGTGAAGCTGAGCTTAACCCCCACTAACACACTCCACCACCACCACCACAGCAGAAGCAATAATAGGAAAAGCAGCAGTTGTAATACTTCTTACAGCTACACACACCCTACAGATCCTTATCATGTGCCAAAAAAACACAACAGGGGCTTTATACACAACTTTTAACTTAATGTTTGCAAAAACCGTGTTAGGCGGATGCTGTAGGTCCCATTTCCTTAAACATGTGGTCTAGAGATGTCCCACTGTGGGATCTTGGTTGGTGACCATGCCAAAGCCCACAGAAACCCCTAGCCCCCCAATCCCTTTGAGAAGCTGCTCTTTGTCCTTGTTATGAAATTCCACCACGCCCTGGGCAGGAGTCTCTCCATGTGCAGGCACCTGGAACCCCTCATCTTCCACTATCCGTGCCTTTCTCTGTGTCTTTCATCAGTTACCATCTACTTTCACTTACCATCTTCCAGAGCTGTTTGGAAATCTCTGATCGCTCTTCTCCCAAATATTTTTTCACGCGGGTATTTTCTATCTTTTAAACTTCTGTCCTGCCATTACACAGGGTCTTGAGAAACAAAGGACTAGGTCATGTGGTCATTCCAGATCACTTTTCACAACACAACCGGGGGTGGGGAGACAACTGTGTGTGTATATTTTTTCTAGCTCAACAGGTTCCAAACGAACAAGATAAAACTTTAATAAGACCCAATGTGAATACTTGAGTTTTTTAAAGGCAATTAATTACCTAAATGTATACTGTGAAAAATAACTTGTGGTTCCTGCTAAAAAGAAGAAGGAAGGCGGGGGGGGGGGGGGGGGGGGGAAACGCCTGTTTTTGTTCTTATTTGATCATAAAATCAACATGGTCCAAGCAGGAAGAAACTGCTGGAAGTGCTAATGAAATCTTAGGCTTCATTTTAAAAAGTAGCATCCAGACCAAAAAAGAAGTGAATTCACACGGCACCATTCAGATGGCAACAGAACCATTCCACCCACTACGGACCAACGTTAAATAAAAAAAGTTTTGACCAAGCTTACATTAGGACTGAAAAAAATAAAAATAAAAAAGGAAGAATGATTTAGTTTGGAGAAGTTTACAAAACAATTAAGTAAAGCAACCGAGAGATGAGATTTGGCAGCTCTCAAAATCAGTGAGGTGCTGCGTGTCGGGTGGCGGACAGAGATAGACTCACTCTGCGCTGTTTCAGCAGGCAGACCTGGGGCGGAGGTGGAAGGCTGAAGACAAGTGAGAAAGGCTCAGCAATGGGAAGCCCGTCCCAGAAGGGTGACATCCTGGTCACGTGAAGTGGTCAAGCTGAATCTAAATAATCAATCATCATAAAGGGACCAAGAGCGAGAAGATTCCTGATGAGCCTGGCACAGCAGAAGAGGATCCGGGTTACAGCCTTGCTACAGCCACGCTTGTGACGCGGCAGGTCAGCAGCCAGGACAGGCACGCTGGGCAGTGTCCTAACCCCCCAGTCCACGTCTGAGCTAAGCAGGACGACAGCTGAGCATCACTGCTGCGGGGTGGCCCAGAACCAGTGCAGAACCAGCACAAAGGCACGGTCGTGGAGCCCTCCAACAGTGGGCTCAGAGCTGGCCCAGCCTGAAGAGGGAAAAATGAGTTGTGCCAAGGATAAGCCAGATAAGAGGCTTTGGGAAAGGAGCAGCTGTCCAAGTTCTCTACACTCAAGGAAAAGGACAACAAAAACACTAACGCTGACGCTGTGCGGAGGGGCGACTTCCAGCATCCCACGCTCCCAGGCCCACAGACTACGAGCGCAGAATCGGCTCCTCGATGCAGTGTGGTGAGGTTTCTCCTAATTCCAGTGGGTTTGGGTTTTTTTTTTTTTTTCCCCAAGAAAGGCTGGCAAAAGCTCTAAGCTGATACAACTGCATGGGCTGCATCAACCTCTACACGGCGACTTCTCCATTTTCTGCTTCTCATGACTGGTTTCAAAGTGAATGGAGCAGAAAGGTCTGAGGGCAAAGGGGAAGCCCAGGCTTGCTCAGGAGGGCCAAGTGAGGAGACCCTGGGGACCAGAGGACCACAGACTCTCATCGTCGCCGCTCACACTCTGCATAGATAACAAGGGGGAAAACAGTTTGCCTCTTAAGAAAGCTGAAAAGAACTGTACTCACCCCCTCCTTCCCCACCCCTCCAAAAATAACACACACCCCCACACGTCCTCTCATGCAGTGCCATTAAGCCATGTATGTTCTATTAAAGAATGGGCAGCCTCTATTCCAGAATCCCGAGGGGAAAAAAAAAATTTACGAACCAACTCACTAAAACACATGTTCCAGGATTTCAAGTTCAACAGTGAGCCTGGAATGAGTGGGAGTGCAGGCGAAGCGCCTCGGCCCTCCTCAGCTCTGCAGCTGCAATCTCTGCCTCCTGCCCCAAGTGGGCCTTCAGGAAAAGCTCAGTGGGGGAGGGGGAGGGGGGCCGCTCGGACTCAGCCCCTCAGAGGACTGCAGGGAGAGGGCTCCAGGCACAGGACTTGCAAGAACAGCCCCGGCTCCCCAGGCCTCCCAGGCAATGTTTGTGGATAAGAAAGCTGCTCATTTTCCATCCTCCTACATCTTCTCCCACCCGCCTCCTCAAGAGGCAGGCTGCAAAGGAACCGCACCTAGGATCTGACAAAACAAAAAGGGAGAAGGCAACATCATGCTTTCCCCGACTCAGCCAAGAACCTCAAGCCGCCTGCACACTAGCTTCTGCCCCCAGGTTTTAAACACCGACAGAAGGTGCGTCCAGGAGATGCATTATCATCTGGGAGTCCGCTGCACCGGGCTTTCAACTGTTCTTCATTTTATTTTTTAAATAAGCAAAAGGGAAAATACTGAAGTAACCCTTCATTGCGAGAGACACACGTCCAAGCAGAGATGACGGAGTACAGAGCAGAAAAGAGCACAGGCCCTGAAACAAAGAACCGAGAGGACACCGCGGTCACTTCCTAATGTCACGTCCCCGAGTTCCGCACACAGGCAACTCTCTTTTCCAGAACACAACCAAGGGGCACAAGGGGCACCAACAGACGCACCACCTAACGTGGAAAGCCCCACCCCCTAGATGCAGTCTACAAAAATAAGTCTTTGAAAATACGAATAACATTAAGATGTAGGTCCCACAATCCAGCCAACTATGGAGCAAAATGAAGCTGGGCTAGAGAGTCAGGGGTTTAGAAAGGTCTGGCTGGGGGCCAGAGGAGAGGAGGTGCCTAAAGGTAGGTGGAACCGGATCTTTTTCAGCTTCGAGCAGCATAAAGCTCAACTCAGAACCAGGTAAAGAAGAGGATTTCTCTAATGGGACTCACATGACAAGAGTCCCCAGAGCAGAGGGCTCTAGGGCAGGCTGATCCTGTGGCTCAGCGATGCTATCTCTGCAGCCTTGCACTTCCCCCACCCTCACACCCCCACGATCCTTCAGAAGTGAGGAAAATTTCCTCCAAAGGCTTAAAAAAACAAAACAAAAACCTATTCCTTTCAAAAATATTTTCATGAGCACTTGATCCTAAATCATTTGTTAACTAAACCAAAGGGAACAAATGACACTGTCATACTTACCTATGAAGAGGGGACTCACCTAGGCTAACTGAGGTCCCTCTGAGGGGCCTCCCATCCCCAATGTCACACAGCAGTCCTACATTTATCTGTTGTACACCAGGCTCTCATACAGAAGAAAAAAAAAAAGTGTTTGGTTGACTTTAAATGTTTTGATTTGTTTTTCCAAAGTAGTTTTTAGGGTAAGCTTCTGAAGTAATGCTTGAGCAAGTACAATTTAATACCATTCTAAAGAATCCCTATCCATTAAATCCACAGTCTAATCTAGTTTGATGCCCTGACTCAGACTGGGATTGTCTTAAACCAACCACCTTCCTGATTTCTGGTTGCACCACCCTGGAGAGGGGCTGGCTGGGCATTCCAAGGCCTTGCTGGCACTCTAGGAATTCATCTTCAGACTTTGTTTCCAGCAAGGGTTGACATCCTCTCCCTAAGCTTGGGTACGGCCACATCCTCGTTAACACAGTCAAACAGTCCCATCATCGCATGGCTGACAGCCAGGGTCCCTCCCTAGACACCTTCACACCTCCCAGGGACCTAGCAGCTAAAGGGTAAACACCTGGCAGAGCAGGGCCTAGCTGGTGGCCCCCTGCACCCAGAATTCACAGCAAATATCTAGAACATCACCCACATCCGCCCCCCCCCCCCCCGCCCGGGGTATCAGCTCTCTTGGAGTCCACCCCTCCAACTGAGAGCTCCAATCCCTCCCAACTCCTATTAGCTCAATAACTTCCACGTGTTTCCCTTTCCCAAGCCTCATCAACACTCCTGTTTGCAAGAAGACAACTTCCCATTCTTCAGGAGAGACAGCCTCCCGCAAGGTCTGCCACTGGTTGAAAGGACCTTAGCTGAAGGGGCTTTCCCCAGCTCACAGCACCCAGGACAAAGAGACTGCAGTATGGGGTGTTAAGGGTAGTTATATCTATTTCAATGGCCCTTACTGCAATCCCTAGGTCAAGAGGGTTTTTTTTGTTGTTTTTTGAATGATCCTATGACATAATAAGCAAAAATAAAATAATGATAGTAACATCTCATCGCCAAAGGAAAACACTGAATATTTTGAAATGTATTCTTGCAGACAGCACAGATAAGTTTTTTCTGTAAAGAACTCAAAATCACATCTTTCTCTTTCAAATATTTTATATCATTATATACGTGGCCGTACTGTTGTACATTTAAGCTGTTTTTCATTTTGGGCCAATCTAAACAGATGGATAGCCCTCTATGCACAGCTTATTAGTTCATCCTATTTCTTCAAGAAACTCTGCACAGTGGACTTCCTTTAAAGCACACACTAACCCCTTTAATCTTCATACGACAATCTTATAAGGCAGGTAACGTAACCACTGAGCCACATACCCAGCCATTTTATTTTTTATTTTGAGACTTGGGTCTTCCTAAATTGCAGGGGGTCTTGCTAAGTTGCCAGGCTGGCCTCAAACTTATGATCCTCCTGCCTCAGCCTCCCGAGTTGCTGGGATTACAGCTGTGTGCCACCACACATGACTACAGTAGGTATTATTAATACCCATAGCTTACAGCGGGGGAAACTACGGCACAGAGAGGTTTGACAACTTACTAAAAATCGCCAGCTAGTAGGTATGATGTCAGATTCAAGTCAAGGTGGTCTGGCTCCAAACACAACTTCTAGTTTTGGACTACAACCCTTTCCTGAGGTTGGAGAAAATATTCCTTACCAGGTAATCACTACCACATCTGCCTGTACCTTACCATCTTGTTTCAGAGGCCTGCCCACCAGCACTCTGGGTTTCTAAAAGAAAGAACCTTGACACTGGCTCATTTCTGAACTTCTGTTCCCTAACCCTCCTTAACAACTATCACCTCAGCTCAGCCTGCGGGTTGGCTCTGACCCACACTCACTACTCCTCAATCCGCCCACCTTGGTTTCCCACTTTCATTCTATGCCCCCGGCCCTGAGCCAAATTACACAAAGCCAGAAAAGATTTAAGTAAGAAGAGCTAAACTGGAAACTCAGCTCCATACACACCTTACTTCATGTGTGGCCAAAGTCCTGTGTCCCTTCTCTTAAAGTTATACACATTCCTAGAGAGCAGAGACTGTTTTTATAACCTACTAGTTTAACCGATATGTTTCAGGGGCTTTCTAGAAAATGCAAAATGCCAGTTTCTTATTACCATTATATTGCCTCCCCTCTCCCCAAGTAGTGGAGATCAAACCCCAGGGCCTCATATCATCTTCTAATCACTGCGTGTACCAGAATATTTGTCTTCTCCAGGTCCAATTTGGTAGACTTGAGACATTTTAAGGGCCAACCCGAGACACAAGACTGTCCTTTTAAAAAAGTTTTACATATATGATACAATAAGGATTTAGAATGTTTTCTGAAAAAGTCTAATTAAAACTTCATTAATTTAAAAAATGGAATGGTTAGACAAGGGATACATACATTCAATTTCTTCAACAAACTCCCTCTATTTTTAAATCTGGGATGCTTCATGAATGTGCATGCCACCCTTGCCCCGGCACCATCCTTATCTACTCAGAATTGTTCCAATTTTAGTGTCATATGCTGTCGAAAAGACCACTCCACGTTTTACTGAAGGAGAATTAAAGAGAAAACCATCTGAATAGTTACGGTGCCTTACCCAGAGTCTAACTAATGTTACAGAAGTTGCCATCAATATCATGGACATTTTAATCAGCACCCTAGTACTAGTTTTTGTTTTTAATTCTTGTTTTAAATAATATTCAGGTCAAAGTTTCTGTAACCCCACCTTGTGTTTCCCTAGTTTTTATGAACTGGCAACACTGTGGTGTGTGTAATGAAGGGAAGTATCCCAGCCTGCTTTTCCTGTCCTCAGCACAGGGGAGAAAGAAATGGAAGCAAGTGGCCATGTTCAAACCACATCCCTGACATTATGCCTGCAAATGCCAGAAACGAAGTTTGGTGGCCAAAAACGCAGGCTCAAGTCCCAGCTCTAAGGCTTCTCATCTGTGACAAGAACTGAAACCTTGAGAGAGAGGAGAACAGAGAGCAATTACTTATACCTGACTCTCAAACAGGACTGTAAAATGGAGACGAGTCTATTTTCTCTTAGGAGTTTCCATGAATTAAATAAGCTGACACTTATAAAAACGACCAGAATTGTGAGGTCCTTGATGAACATCAGTCCTCTAACCCAGAATCCAGGTTTCTTTATCCCCACTGTTTTCCAGATGAGATCTGCTTCATGAGGTCTTGAAAATGCACGGAGGACACAAGACCCGGATGGGCTTCAAACTAAAAAGTGTGATGTGTCAGCGGTGACATAGAAAAATCGGTGTGCTCAAAGCATACTTACTTTTGAATTTTTAACTTTTTCATTATACTTCATAATAAATTTTGGTAAAGTTACAACAGGATTATGTGCTTATTGTAATAAAAAAAAATTTCAAGACTCTGGAAAGAGGGGGCAGATTCTGACCATTTTTACCCAATATGGTGCTTTTATACAAATGTGGATTCCTCTGGGAAGACACAGGAAGGAGCAGCTGGGCCTGGCAACCCTGTGGGCAGTGGCATGAAGAAAGATGCTCAAGGCAGCCTACTCCTTCTGGTCTCCCACCAAAAGCCACAACAGACAGTTTTCTAGATCTTCGGCCTCCTCACACTCTCCTAAAAGCTAAATGTTTACGGTAACAAGAAGCAGGATGAAGCCTCCTAAACCAGACTTCCGTACTGTAGGAGAGAGAACACGTGCTCAGGGCTGCCACACATACTCAAAACTGACGCTCCTCTAAACTTTCTATGAGAAACACACCCCACCCATTCCTACGTACTGTTTCACACAGTGTCTGGAACACAGCAGGTGTCAATAAGTGGTAGACACGATACTGAAATTAAAATACTGCAAAAGCTGAGAGAAAACTAACCTACTATATAATAGCCTGATATGGATGTGAGTGGGGTCCCCCAAAAGCTCCTGTTAATGGAGGAATATTCAGAGGTGAAATGATTACATCATGAGAGCTGTGACCTAATCGGCCCATCCGGGTTTGATGGTAACTGTAGGCAGGTGGGGCGTGGCTGGAGGAGGTGGGTTGTCCTGGAAGGGTGCATCTTCCCTGAGGCCACTTGCTCTACCCCTCGCTGGCTCTCTGCTTCCTGACCGCCCCCCAACCCCACCAGGAACTGAGCCACCTTCCTCCACTGGGCCCTCCCCCCATGATATGTAGCCTCCTCCTGGGCCCAGAGCAACAGAGTAGACTATCTATGGGCTAAGACCTCTGAAACCATGAGCCCCAAATACTTTTCCTCCTCTCAGTTGTTCTTGCAGGGTATTTTGGTCACAGCCTCAAAAAAGTTGACTGAAACAAGCCTAAATAACTTTTTTGATACCAACAGTCTATTTGGGGAACCAAAAGAAAGCTTTAAAAAAACAATAAAGGCAGACATGGGTGCACATCTGTAATCCCAGCTACTCAGGAGGGAAGATCACCAGTTTGAGGTCAGCCTTGGCAACATAGTAGGGCCCTGTCTCAAAGTAAAAAATCAAAAGGGCTGGGGACAGAGTTCAGTAGTAGAGCACCACTGGGTGCCCAGTACTGCAAAAACACTAAGGGAGTGTAGCTCAGTGGTATAACACATGTGTAGCCTACAAAAGGCCCTGGGTATAATCCTCAGCACCAAAAAATAAATAAATAAGAAAAAATAAATGAGCTGGGCATAGTGGCACACACCTATAATCCCAGCTTCTCAGGAGGCTGAGGCAGGAGGACCACAAGTCCAAAGCCAGTTCAGCAGCTTAGCAAGGCCCTAAGTACTCAGCAAGACTCTGTGTGGAGATATGGCTCAGTGGTCAAGTGCCCCTGGATTCAACCCCTGGTACCAATAAATAAATAAAACTGTATTTTATAGGGGCTGGGGCTATGGCTCAGCGGTAGAGCGCTTGCCCAGCACAGGCGAGGCCCTGGGTTCGATCCTCAGCACCACATAAAAATAAATAAGTAAAATAAAGGTATTGTGTCCAACTACAAATTAAAAAAATGAATAAATTTTTAAAAAATTTTGAAAACCTATATTTTACAAAAATACCTCTAAAAAAGAAATCTAGAGATCCAGAGACTAATTATATAGAGAGGGTTTTTACTACACAATAATGTTAGATAATAAACGCACAAACTAGTACAAATTAAAATAAAATGACTATGACAAATTCTTAAAAGTATGGATACATAGTCTTAACGTAAATAAAAATTATTTTTACTGACCGCATGAATGATTGCAGAGACAAAAAAAACTGATATGAATCACTGTGAAAACATTAATACAAAAGACCAGTGACTTAAATTTCATATGAATAACAAGTGTGATTACCACCGACCTGATCAAAATCCCTAAAGGACATGTGTGGGCAAGAAAAATCCCGGAGATCCAAACCCTCTAGACATGGTTTTCTTCCTCATTTCTCACTTGCTAGTTTCCTATTCCACGAGCTTCCCACCTGCTCCCCCTTCTCTTCTTTTAGTCAATATTACAGATGTTTAGGTCTCTTAGAACATCTCATTTTTTCTCTGCAGTTTCCCCTTTTATCTCCAGTTCAAAAGTGGAAATAAAAAGAAAATGTAAACAATGTGTTTTTAAGTGACACAGAGACCCTTAAACTCAGCAAGAAGCCGGGCTATCTGATACTTGTGCATCCACAAACCCAATTCTACATGCCACAAATGTATTTCTTAACTTGGCAAGGACAATATACAGAACACATCTCTGAATTAAGTTTTGTTTTTGCTGTGCTTTTGCTTGAGATTTAGGCTCATTTTTAAGTCTAGAATTTTGGCTTTTGATAAAGAGCAACACAACTTTAATGGGCCCTTAGCGTACTCAGGATACCTTTAAGATTGCCCAAATAAGCAATTAGGATAGTCCTCCTTCTTTAACTATGGCCCAAACTCGGTGAATTAATGAAACCCCTTCCCACCTACCTAAACATACTTTCAAATTAAAATGAAGCCTAATTTTCCAACCCAGGTTAAATAGATTAAAAGATTAAGAAATAGAGAGCAAGTGCTTTCTCCATCTCACTCTCACATTTCAACCTCAAATTACCCCAGCCCTCTAATGACTAGAGTAGTCACTGTGAAGGCAGCTAATTACCCACGAATTACACCAACCGTAACCAATTTCAGGATCACAGATCAGATTTTCCCCAAACACGAATCTGCTAATTAAGTGACATGAAAGTCCAACTAACAGGCAATTTGGAAGTGACATTTATCCACCTGAAAGTAGACTTACAGAATAAGTATTTAAATTCACAACAGCAACTATCCCCCACGGACAGCACGATTACACACTTGGATAACTGTAGTTAAAATGCATGGAAGCAGAGACTCATCTCCTTGATTCAAGCATTTCCAAGAAACAACAGGATTCTCCACCAGGGAATGGTCCACATGGATCTGCCCAGGCCTGAGAAGCCACCCGCAAGTACTCACTGGCTAAGTTAAATTAGTAATCCAACAAGTTTAAGACACTTACAGACACCAAAGCACACACAGCCTGACATCCATTTCTGTGCTCTGATCAAAGGAGTGTGGTTTGATTTCAGAGCTTGGCCCAATTTGTTCATTAAGCTTCCCACTTATTTCTCACAAGGAAAAAAAAAAAAATCACAAAAGAAAAAATATTTGTCCTTAGCACTCACAAGTCTGTGCAAACAAAGAATTTTCCCGAGTATGCTCCTACAGATACCCAAAGGAAAAAAAAAAAAAAAAAGAAACAAAATCCATTCAACCAAAAGACCAGGTTCAATGAGCTGGAAAGAAAATGTGTGGACTGGCTGTGCAGCTGAGCCGGCCGCACAAAGCCCAGCTGACCGGCTGGCAGGGCTCTAAGAAATGAAGCTCCCCAGCAGGTCATTCCAGAGCGCCTGCCCAATACCAAGAAGTTATTTCCTAGAAGCTCCGGAGTTAGGAAAAGGGAAGGGGAAAAGGTGAGGGGACACCCAGGAGGACTCACAAACGAGTCTCTCTGGTTACAGCCTGAAGTGTGAGATCCCCCACAGTCATATATACAAAATGACACGCTTAAGTCCTCACCCCTAGTACCCTACTGGAAAAGGTGGTCACAGATGCCATGGCTTAAGATGAGGTCATACTAAGGTAGGAGGGGCCCTGACCCAATACGCCTGGTGTCCTTATTAGAAGGTGGCCATGTGAAAACAGACACAGGGAGAAGAACGCCATGTGACATGTGGTCACAAAAGCAGAGACCCTAGACAGACACCTGCAAGCCAAGAAACCCTGAAGGCTGAACAGGCTTGCAGAAGCTTGGACGAAGCAAGGAAGAATTCTCCACTGGTTTCAGAGGAGCGCGGCCCTGTGGACACCTTGATTTAGGGCTCTGGCCTCCAGACGGAGAGAGAGTCAGTGTCTGCTGCTCTGAGTGCCCAGTTTGTGGCACTGTGTTACAGCAGCCCTAGGAAACTGCACGGCACACTTGAACTCGGTTTTCTTCCCCTTGCTACGCCGTCCAGCCCCCTCAGTTGGCAAAAGTTCCCACTCCACCACAACAGAGCCAAAGGGAATCCCCAGCCTGTGGTTTGTTTGGGGAGTCCCCTTTCCCCTCTGAGTGACACATTAGGCCTTGTCCCAATTTTATTACTTCTCTGCAGCTCCCATCTGCCTCCTGCGGGCCTCACCCTGCCCCTGGGCACCACTTCCCCACTCCCCACCCTCACCCCTGACGGCCTCACTGTGGGAAGAGGTGGGGATGTGGAAGTCCCCTTCAGTGTGGGTGGCTCCTGCACCACCTCACTCACCCCATTTCTCACAGATTTTTTTAGAACATTTCTTTAGTTTTCACTTAAGTCATTAATACCCTTTCTCCTCACACCCCAACAACCCCCACTCTCACTCTCACACACCACAACTCAGTCTGGTGCCCACAGGGGGCTGGGGCAGGGGACAGACCTGAGTACACAGAGCACCCTGTCCTATGGCCACTCCCATTCAATAACTGAGCCTTTCTGTTATCCAGCCAAGGTTTCTGCCAGACTCACTTCCCTTATAATGAATGAATTCTGAGAAAGTTCCTCAGTTCTCCCCTGGAGGCTGCCCTGCCATGGCCTAACCCACCTGTTCACCAGGCACGCCAAGGCCTGCTGGACCCGAGGGTGAGCGTCAAGCTCACCCTGGAACCTGCTCCCCCGATAACTATGACAGAACTCCTTCAGAAACACTGGGTCAGGGGCCTGGGGTTGTGGCTCAGTGGTAGGGCGCTTGCCTAGCACATGGGAGGCACTGGGTTGGATCCTCAGCACCACATAAAAAATCAACAAATAAAATAAAGGTAGTGTGTCCATCTTTATTAAAAAAAAGGAAAGAAAAAGAAACACTGGATCATTTAGCTGCAACCTCATACCGTATAATTCTAGACACCATATGAGTTCTAGATCTTCTAAAACCCTGGGCCAGTGGTAGTGAATAAAACTGGAAAACAACCTCCATCTCCCAATTTCCACCTCACAGTTTGGCCTACAAAACCATTTCTTGCCTCTCACTATTTAATCTTCAACAAAAGTATATTTTGAAATGTGATTCCCTGGATGCCTTACTCGACCAACTGCTCTAAGTCGGAGCTTGCTCATAACCCCCCCAGGGCTCCTTAACCCCTCAGTGCTGATGGCTGGGCCCCTCCCTTGGAGCTTCTGACTCAGTAGTCTGGGTGGGGTCTGAGAACTTGCCTGTCCAACAAGTTCCCAGGTGATGCTGAGTCCGCAGGACGCAGGACCACACTCCAGAGGCATGCCCTAAACCGCTCACTCACACTTGCCTCCAGTGACTCATGGCACTAGCACACACTGCTGCCGGCTTGCCACCGACCAGTCCCCCTTCTCCCATTTAGGCAAAGCCCTGTTTGTGGTCGTTGACCACGGTCAGTGACTAATCCCTGCTGCAAAGCTCATCACAACAGTCGCCCCACTCCAAGGATGGTGAGGGGTCAGTGAGCACAGACCCATTTTTGACCTGGAAGATGCTGAAGGGGGAGTCTGCTGAGGGGTGCTGCTGAGGAGGAGGCTCTTTTAACCTGCCCTTCTGGATGAGGCCTGCAGCTCTCCAGAGGAGAGCTGAATGGCCCACTGAGCACAGCAAAACAAACAGGTAGAAAGCCACCAGCTGGAGCTGACGCTAACCTGCAGAGCAAACCAGCCCAGAACCACCCTGCCCCCTGGCTTCTTGGTAAGTGACATAATGCGTTCTTTATTGTCCAAGCCAGTTGAGTCAGGGTTTTCTGTTACTTGCTGCTGAAAATAATCACAAAGCAAAGTGAGCTAACAGGAAAGCTCACCAAGGACGAAAGGCAACCTCTCAGCACACATTACAGATGAAAGTAAAAACTTCCAGGTAATGTTCCACAAACTCCACAGCAGAATGTCCACGGATGATCAATACTTAGTATGAAACTAAACACACGACCCAGCACAGAGTAACATTATTGAAGATCTCTCTTTAAGAGCCACACCCCTTTTTTTCAGGGGTTTATTAGGAACCATGTAATTCTGGGGCCTAATAAAGAATAGTTGCTGCTACCTATCAATCTTAGACTTGGTCTCCTCCCAAAAAGCAGACTGTCAATGTATCTAACACTGTACTCACAACATCAAGGTAGACAAGTATACCTGGAAGACTCCTAGGATCATGAACCTGTTTGTCCTTTTATAGCTCTGTAAACTTAAATATAACTTTTTAATCTTTGTGAACTTATCTCCTCACCTACAAAAATGGGAATATTACCACACACCCACCCGGTTATTTAAGGATAATGCATGTGAAAGTACTTTGTAAACCATAAAGTATAAATACCAGGGCAATTACTCAAATCCAATTTTAATGGATTAAGTGGATTTAAACATGACTTGATTTGAAGAGATAAAGATTAATCATGATCCCAGAAGAATTACTTCACCAAAAATTCATGCTAACATAGATATGTCATAACTATCAACTGAAGACTGGATTGTAATTCAAACTGAACTTCACCTGTTGTAAATAACTTAGGTGCAGCAAAAGGAACCAACATCCACAAAGTAGTATAACCTTGAAGGTCAATGTTTTAGTATAACCCTATAATATAACCCTGAAAGTCAAGAAGGCATCAATGGATTTCTCACTCTGTACATTTTCACAATAGTTCACTTGGAAGGCCACACCAATTGACTCTGCTTTCACTGAAGCTATCCTCTGGAAACCACCTCCAAATCCAGCAGTGAGGCAGGGCACAGAGGCGCACACCTGTAATTCCAGTGACTCCGGAGGCTGAGGCAGGAAGATCACAAGTTCCAGACCAGCCTGGGCAACTTAGCAAGACCCTGTCTCAAAATAAGATATAAAAAGGGCTGGGGATGAGCACCCCTCAATCTACAGTACCAAAAAAAAAAGAAGAAGAAGAAGAAAATATATATGTATGTATGTACACATCCATAACCACACTCTCCAATAGAGAGGAGTGGGTATCTCTGGACATTTCACAGAAAGCAAATCACCCTTCCCACGGGAGAAGTTCAGCTCATCAGTCGTGTCATTCTGAGTGGTTCCGTGGACCTCCTTGCTGGATGAGAGAGAGCCCATGCACTGAGCCAGGTTTTCTGAATGAAATACTTGCACAAACTGGACAAAAATAAACAGGACTGGAGGGAGGAGCAAAGTGTGGCCCTAAACCTATGTTTCTAAAACCAGGCTAAAGGAAAACAATGCCAAGAATCAACTACGGCCACCTGGAAATAATAAGAGGAAACAATCTGTGAGTAATTTGTTAAAACTCTTTGGTAAATTTTGAAATTTTTTTTTGAAGAATTGTCACACTTATTGTTTATTATACTTTAATAACTACAGGCCGCTATTTTGGAATAGCACTGAGAAGAACTACAATAAGCAGACAGAACTTTCTTATGTCATTAAACAGGCTGCAATGGCCATCCTAATACAATGGTCTCTAAAAACGCAATCATGAAACACCACAACATCTGTGAGATTCTGTCTAGACTACCATAGCGATTATTTGCAAAGTGACAACATTCTTTTCTTACATTGGGGGCAAGATCACAATACACTAGAGTCATATTTCACATGTGGAAGACTCTTAACAACAAACTAATAATTCGATAACAATTCATTTAAAATAAGTAACAAGCTCCCAGGAGACCCCATTATCCTAATACTGGTGTTCCTCGACAGAGGATACTGCCTTGGGAAATCTTATTTGTCCTCTGAATGTCGAAATCCCAAGCTGTGCTGCCACCTCCCACAGTGAGAAGCCTGGTGTCATACTACACCTAGAACACCTCCTCAGAACTAATCGACGTCGCTGCTGCTATGTCATGACACACAGGGACCCTGTGACAAGGCTAATAGAGAGCGAGCCAAAGCACAGTGCCACTGCATAAAAGCAGCCTAAAAGGACTAAATGTCAGTCTCCCATCTAGCCATGGGCTTTCCTGATGAAATATAAGTCAGGTGGGGGGGGGGGGCGGGCAACATACCCAAATCTCTCTCTTGCTTACAATGCTCTTCTTGTCTGAAAACGCCTCTCTCAGCCTTTCATCCGAGGGCTGGGACTTCCAGGGGCATGTCTTCCTGGGCTGCTGAACCCGCCCAGCTCTTTCTTCAGAATGCACATCTGACTCAATGGGTTCCTGAGGTTGTCTGCAGTTAAAGTCCTGCGATGTGCAGCCGCAAATAATCAGTGGCACGGGAATGAGATTAGGCCTTTCAGTCTTGCGCTATCTCTCCTCTCCTAAGGGCAATCCCAGTCTAAAGTAGGGGATGCCGCAGTTCTGGATTCAGCACATTACCTACAAAAGCCAACCTCTCCAGACTGCGCTTCCACGTTTTTAATTCAGTAGTGCTGACACTAGTAAAGTGTTTTGTACATTTTCATTCTAGACTAATGCTTCAAAATTCTTAAAGGATTAAAACTTCTTTGATATGGGAGTTACTGCTTTATACATCCTTTTCAATACAAAAATACAGATGGACACAAACCTAACCACAGCAAGGTCTACAAAAAGATACGTCTAGAGCAGCTACAAATTTCAATGAAAGGATTCTGAGTCTACAGTACTACTTTTCTAATTTATTTCAATTGAAAGCTAAATAATAACATAAGTAGGTGTTTAAAGCTTTGCGAAAAATTACGCAACCTCCATTTTTAAAGTTTTTAAAAAGGCTTTTGTGCCTGGAGAACTATTTTAATATATACCATAAACCTTGCTTAAAAGCCTACACTGTATTAAGGAGAAAACCTAAATTATAAAATTGATTCTAGTCAAAATTCACATTACATTGTTAGCACACTGTGCGGCAGGAGCGAATGCACTCATTCTGCAAAACCCCTCAGGGCCCACGAGAACCTGCCAAAGGTTCCACCGGCTACCCAAGACCCATTCTCCCTAAAAACAGGCCAACTACCTAACTCAATTGAAAAACCACAACCTCTAATTCTAACATTGACGCCGCAGTTTCAATGGCAAATTCAGCCTGCAGCCTTGGATGTGGAGAACACGAAGAACAGCAAGTAATCAACGTGAAACTGACTTTAATACCACGAGCTTCATCCCTGCGTTTCAGCAGGTCTTTGCTGGGACCTTTGAAGGAGACTCAGATGGGACCTTTGGTATCCTGAGAAAGGCAATTTCCAGAGGAGTTCAGGGTCCGGTGCCAAGGAAGTACCAGCAGGATGAAGGGAAGTAGGCAGGATGGGGAAGAGTGTTTTGGCAGAGAGAGAGGTGAACCGAGTCTGTGGGGCTGAAAGGAAGTGACAATGGGGGAGGGGGCAGAAGCGAGGTGCAGGACCTCAATCACAAAAGGACGTCTACATGCTGAAGAGTCTGTACTTTATCCCAAAAGTAACGTGGTTCACAAAAGACTGTTTTTAAAAGGACAGGGAAAGATGTATGTTTTAGACACCTCACTAGGGTAAGAACACCAAAAACTGGCTGGGGTGGCTACACAGAGCAAGCGAGAGGGCATCTGAAGTCCAGTCACGTCTAGTGACACCTAGGATGGGAAGAGCGTGAAAGAAGTCAAGGGGGCCGGAGCTGTCGTGCACCAGGAGGGGCTGTGCTTGGGGACCAGGGACCCAGGAACTCGAGTCAGGGCACATTCATTGTCCCTGAAAGCCGCAGGGACATCTCAGTCGGCAACTGAAAACCCTGGGCAGAAGAAGGGAGGGAGGGAGGGAGGGAGCAGACGGAAGGGTAAAGAGAGAAAGTAAGAAGGCCAGCCAAACACACCCTGAGATCATTCAGGGAGATGACGAGTGGGGAGAGAAGACGGTCCACCATGAAAAACCTTGGGGACAGTTAACAAGTGTCAGACCCCATCAACAGGTGAGGAACTTAAATTTTCAAAGGAGAACAAAGAACAGCGGAAAACAGTTCCATTCCCTATGGGGGCTCTGAGCTACTTTCTTGCCAAAAGGAAGCTTCCCTCGGTCCTTGCTGTCTCCAAGTTTATCTTTCAGCATGTCACGGAAAGGTCCACTGGAGTCCCTTCATGTTCTGGCTCGGGATTTGTCTTTAACCGACCTCCCACTGTTTCAGGAGAACGCATTTTGCTGCTGTTCCTGATAAAAGTGCGTTTTAAAACCAGGCAAAAGCTGCGAGGTGCAGTGGAGCAGGAGCCCAGCATGCGGGAGGCCCTGGGTCACCCCCAGCACCACGGGGACAACGGCGGGGAGAAGACGTCACTGACACTGAGCCTAGGCGGTCGGCATTTGTGATTTTTTCAGAACATTTCAAAGCTGAAATAATACTCTATTCATATTTTGTCAATACTTCAAACTTCTCATATTCTAACAAATATTACCCCCTCAAAAAAGGCCTCTCAGAGAGCAGACGAGCTTCCCCCCCACAGGGCATCAATTCTCGTAAGAGCCGAAGTCGGTGCTCATGTGCTCATCACTGAATCGCCAACAGCCATCTTTCTTTCTCAGCAAAGGACTAGACTGCTGCGGATATCTGAGAACACCCAGGAGAAAAGGGGGATGGGGAGGAAGGAGGGAAGTTTTTTAATAGTGCTTTCCTGGCTTTCAACCAAATACAATTACCTATACCCACAGAAGATGAAGTCAGGATAACGAAAACAAAGTCTTCAGGAGGCCAAGGACCCTGAAAGCCTCCCCGAGCTGTCTGGGGCAACAGGCACGCTGGCTGCTCCAGAGCCTCCGCCCAGCTTGGCAGTGGTCTGGGTCTGGTCCCACTCGGGGCAGACCCCAGGGGCAGTGATACAGCAGAACCACCCATACTCTGGGGTGTCGGGGAATAACTGAAACTGCTTTTCACATTTATTATTTGCTATTATTATCAGATTTAATGTTCCAGTTCCTAGTTAGCAGTGGCTTCTGTACAGGAGCTCTTCAGAAATGATGTCTTCATTTTATTTTATTGATAAATGGTGGCTTCATTGACTTCAAAGTCCCGCTGACTATCATTAAAAGTTGACACTGAGGGGTAGTTCTTAAAACCAAAAAAAAAAAATCACAAAAAGTTTTTGAAAGGTACAAGGAGATACTAATAACTTCATAAATAAATAAGATCAATGATAAACGACAGGGCAAACCTTAGAAGGAACCCAAAGTGTAATATTCACAAGTCTATATTAACAAATTATTGACTATGTAAATAAGAGGGATTAGACAAATTCCCTCCCATACCAAAGAATTTCAAAAACTGTGTTCATATGTGGTTTACTTTCCATTTAATAATTTGACTCCAAAAAGGACCTTGGTCAGGTGACGAAGGTTAACACCAAAGTGATAATTCATGCTGATAGTACACACCTCTGACATGACAGGATGACAAGGGCAACCTATTTATGTGGTCTGCCTCCCCCAATCCATGCCCCAATGTAACCATGAGAAAGATACCTCACAAACCCACACTGAAGGACATTTAACAAAACATCTGACCCCTACTCCTCAAATCTTTCAAGGTTATCTAAAACAAGGAAAGGCTGACAAATGAACAACCAAGAGCCTAAGGAGACATGATAACCAAAAGTTATCATGGGACAGAACCCAAGAACCCCAGGTCTGAAAGTGCAAGACCCTATCAGCGACAAGGAACTTTGGGGTTTTGCTAAAAAACAGTTGTAAACCAAAGTATACATATCTACACTGATATAAATGAATGATCGCCTAAATAAGGGAAGAGAAGAATCTCCCATTCAGAATTTACAATAATCTGAGTAGGTGAAGCTCAACTCCACTTGATGACTTGCCTCCAAAAATGACATCGGGCAAACACGAGTAAAACTGAAGAGTGTGGGGTTCAGTGCAATAATGTACCAAGGATAGTTTCTCAGTGGTGACCGACGTACCAAAGTCATGTAAGACATTAACAATAGGAAGTCGGGTGCAGTGGAGCAGGCCTGCAGGCTGGGGATGGGGCTCAGTGGTCAAGTGCCCCCGAATTCAACCCTTGGTCTCTCCCCCAAAAAAAAGACATTAACAATAAAGGCACACTGAGAGCATACAAGATATGTGATACGATCTTTGTAACTCTCCTATAAATTTGCATCTATCCTAAAGCAGAAGGTTACTTTAAAAGTAGCAAGGCACTAGGTAGGTTTGGGAAAATTTTAAAAATTAATTAACAGTGCCAGGTGTGGTGCATTTAGTGAGGCCCTAAGCAACTTAGTGAGACCCTATCTCAAAAACAAACAAACAAAAAAAAAAAACAGGCTGGAAATGTGGCTCAGCAGTAAAGTGCCCCAGGTTCAATCCCTGCCAAAAAAATCCCAACTCTGCAATAGAATGTAAATAAACAGTAAATACTTTGGTGACTAACCAATAATAAAACATCACACTCAGGTAATTCTTAGAGCTCTAGAGTCTGCGTTTTCAGAAAATGGACACAAGGAAAGTTTTCTAACAGCGGCATCTCAGTCAGGTCATGATCCTGCCTTTATACAGCAGGAGCAGATGCTGGCCCAGAGGGCCAAAGAGGCCAGAAGTCGAGTCCGAGGAAAGTCACGAAGAATAAAAATAACAGGAATATCTGAAATCAAGAAGATAAAACATAAAGCAAGGCTGATCAAACCATAAACCACCGTCTACTGAGTTTTCAAATCAAGGGGGAGAGGATGGAGAATAGAGTGTAAGGCATTTCTTTGGACGACAAAAATGTTCTAAATTTGACTGTGGTATTTTTTCAACTCTGTGAATGAGCTTTTAAAAAAGGGTGAACTGTAAGATATGTGAATTACACCCCAATAAAGTTATTACCAATAAGTAAATCAAGAGGTGGCAACCAACGTGGGGAAGGGGGATAATGAGGCCCAAAGCCAGAGTGCTGGGCCACTGAGCTACCTCCCAGCCCTTTCATTTATTTATTTTCTATTTTGAGACAGGGTCTCACTAAATTGCCCAGGCTGCAATCCTCAACGCTATTTTGTTTTGTTTTCAGTTGTAGATGGACACAATACTTTTATTTTTTTATTTATTTCTATGTGACGCTGAGGATCAAACCCAGTGCCTCACACGTGTTAGGCAAGCGCTCTGCCACTGAGCCCCAGCCCCAGCCCTTCAACATTGATTTTAATGAAATGAAATAGAAAATAGAGTACACTGCAGACAATAAAGGTGAACGCTTTTGTGAAACTTTAATTCATTTTTTAAGTAAACATATGTACATGTATATATTCACAGATCTCTCTCTATATGCCTGTAAGCACAAAGTTATGAGGGCAAATGTCTTACTGTCAGCGCGAAGAGCGAGAAAGCCACCATTCAAAATCATTCATGAAATGCTCCCTAGTGACTCACACCTTCTGATCATCTGAGGCTGCGTCAAAAGATCATTGAGGCTGAAACCTATTAATACACCTTTAAGTTCACTAGAAAATCGACAAAAAGAAACTAGTTCTAATTAATAAAAAGGAAGGCTGGTCTGTGGCTCAGGGGTAGAGGGGATGCTCAGTACCAGCGAGGCCCTGGGTTCAAGTGCCCGCTGTCCCCAGAAAGAGGCAAGAACCACATCCACAAAAGAGAACAAATGCCAAGGCACAGGCAGTCAGGCACCCACGGCTGTGCTCGCCCACACCTGGGTCCGCAGGCCAGGCCTCCCGAGCTCCAGAAGCACACCACCCACTCACTGCCTACCTGCCACCTCCACTCGGACGTGTCACATCAAGTCTGAGATGCCTAGGAGACAACCAAGCGGAGTTCCGGATTCCCCTCCCACTAAATCCTTTCCCATCACAGTCATCACCTCGCAGATGCTCAAACCAAAGTCTAGAAACCTCTATTTCTCTCTCCTGCATATGCCACAGTGATCCAACAGCCATGAATTCACCCCACCCCAAAAATAACTTCCCATCTCCCTCCATCCTCCATCACCACCCTAGCCTGAACCAGCCCACAGTCCTCACCGGGTTTTGTCCCACAGATCCGAAAAGGATTTTAAGTTGTCCCACGTTGAAAATTTTATGAGTTTAATGGTTATAAAAATACCCGTCATACTGTACTGATATTTCTAATAAAACTCTTAATCATTTTTAAAATATATTCAATGAGATCTAATAGCATTACAATGATATCCACCATTATGCATTTCTAAAAATATACAAAGAGGCTCTTTGTACCTGGATATTTTATGTTGCTCCTTTCCCTCCATGAATTCATTTTCATTCAATTTCCCCCAAAGAAATGTAACTTAATATATCTATACACAGCTGGGCACAGTGCCACAGGCCTGTAATCCCAACTACTCAGGAGGCTGAGGCAGGAGGATTGCAAATTTGAGGCTAGCCTGAGCAACTTACCAAGAACTGTGTGTAGCACTCGCCTAGCCCAAGTGAAGCACTAAGTTCAATTTCCAGTAAAGAGAGAAAAAAACTATACCCAAAGCCTTTCGTACTTTTGCAACAGAACAATGGATATAAATTGAAATGTCCTGTAACACAGGATCTAAGTGCTGAAATTTTTTTCTGAATTATCATTATGATTTTTATTAACATACAACTGATCAAACCAATAAATTCTGATAGGTAATTAAACATAAATAAAATCTGATTGAAAATGCATCCTAGGGGCTGAGGTGTTGCTCAAGGGTATATGGAAGGCCTTGAGTTCAATTCCTAGGTCAGGAAGGAACAAAGAACCTGCATCCTTTAGTGAGACAACAGAACTGTCTTTTCTCCCTAATGGGCTCATATGAACATGATTTGCTGCTAGAATGAGACAGGTTTAGTTAACGTCAATGCAATCTTGTTTTTACTGTCCTTTTTTATTTTTATTTTTTTAATGCTAAGTTTTGAAAAAGCTTGTTCACACAAACAGATGTGAGTAGAACGAGTTGTTACAGCAATGGCCCATATTACCTAAACTCCAAAAACCACACAGTGGCCTATCATTAAACATAACTTTTGATGATCCATAAGCTGCAAATTGGATTGTATACTCACTCCTTCAATTCTGTTTAAAGCAAGGACTTGGAAACAACCAGGAGTTTTAAAAGAATGTGTCTTAACTAGAATAATTTCAAATTGTCCCTTTGTCTGCCCAAGAGGAAACAAACAGGATTAGGACTGGGTGAGAGAAAGGCCTTTATTTTAGAAATTAGAGACGTGAGATTGTGAAAATTGACGTAGAAAATAACTCGAAACCTCTGACATATTGATTTCAGAAGACTCTATGGGCATCTGGAAACCAATTCTCTGAAATTATCCTCATACTAAGTGCCACTTAGTCTTCATGCACCTCCAAGAGACCAGAATCCTACTCTGACAACTAATCAAAACTGCCCCAAGATATTCTCTTAAAAATGTAATTTACATTTTTTTCATTTGATAGCTCCCTGCTTTACGAACTCACACCACAATTAAAAATAAAACTCAAGCTCTCGGCGAGACCTCTAAGGTTGCACACCTCTTTCACTACCCTACAAACCAACACCAACTTTCCCCAAAGGTCTTGGGATTCCTGCCACACTTCCAACCTCAGGGCCTTTGTGCCTGCCATTCGTGCTGCCCCAAGCACTGGCCCTCTGCTTGCTAGGTGGCTGTTCCTACTTTCTCCAATTGTCAGCTGGAATGTCACCTCCTGAGAGGAACTTCACCTGACTGCGTGCTGTCTACCACAAGAACCTAATGCTTAGTAGTTCTTATAAACACAATTATTTTGCTTACAGTGATGTCTGACTTCCCCGTTACACCCAGAGCAGGTCTAGTTCAATATGTCAATGTTCAGCACCCAGCAGTGCACGACCCCAACAGATGTTCGTCAAGAAGACGGAGGGCGTCAGCCTGCCATGGGAGAAGTGAGGCTGGTGTGTGGCAAAAACAAGGGGGTTTTCCAACAGCCTTCTGTACCACCTTATTTTAAAACAAAGTCATATTAATTGTTAGAAATCACAAAGGCCAAACAGAAAGATTACTATTACAGATAATTATGTTAAACAGGTACATACAGATACTTCAGAGATACTTCAGAGCATCCAGAGAGGGCAAGGAAATTTAGCATGCAACTATTGGCCCCCCGTTTTTTCCTTACCTCTGTTCTTTTTTTGTCTCTGAATATTTATTAAATTGTCTTTTTTTCAAATTTGTTTTAGTTAGTTACACACGACAGTAGAATGCATTTTGGCACATCATACCTCTGCTCTTGAGAAGGTTCCTCCACATCCTCTTCAGACTCACCCTATTGAAAAAGAAAATGCTTTAACTGCTGTTTCAAAGGAACACAAAGTCACCAAAAGACTCTCACAGGGTGATCTTGTAACGAATGTCTACAAGAGTCACCGGCACAAATATTCCATAGGTGATTTATTTAAAGAACACCACTGTAATGACAAGAATTTTAAAGGACATAAACTGCCAAGTGGTCCCTTAGAAATTCACTGTAAGAAAAACAGTTTCTACTCATTTAAAAACCGTGACTTGAAAGTAAGCTCAACAGGAGACCTCACTTCACAGCCTTTGATTAACGTGTAAGTTTAATCACACCAGATAAAGTTTAAGGCTAATTAAATCCCCAAATACAGAAAATGTATTCTGCTGAGCTCAGAATCTTCTTAATGAGTGAAAACCTGATACATTCTGACACTGAGGTAAAAAAAAGCTGATAACTTGATAAGTGACATGAATACCACACTCAAAAGCTCTCCCAAAACGTTGACCAGACGCACCAGGAGGAAATCTGACCTCATTAACATACGGGAGGGGGAAAGAAGGAACTGAAAAAAAAACACAAGGTCAGGCCCAAGTAATTGCTGCTGCATGGTGCTGGGTGCTGAGTGCTGGGTGCTGGGGACGGGCGAGCTCTGGGCGCAGCGTTCTTTCTGCAGACACTGCCAGCCTCCTGGGTCCTGGCCCTTCCGGATGCACCAGCTTCTCTCCAACCTCCTCCTGGCACTTCTGCCTCCCTGGCCTCTCCTCCCTCCCTTCACCCAGGCTCCTGGCCCAGACTCCTCTGCACCTACCCCCTCAGCCCGGTAACCACAAAGCCTGAACCCCTATTTGCTGCCCCGTCTTCTCACTCCACACACCTGGGGAGACTCATGGATGCCCATCTTTCCACAGCCTCAAACTCATGCGGTTTTTCCAGCACAGCACCAACCCAGGGCAGGGATTGCCCAAGACCCCGGATGGCTTCCTCTACCACTCCCAGACACCTCTGGGATGTATCAATTGTCTCAACCAGGGCTCCTCAGAAACCATTATCTCGCGCACCAGCAGCAAAAAGCTTTTGATGGCCAACCCCGCCCCCATCCGCTGAGGGCACCTCACTTTACTTGACCCCAGGGGCCAAACCTTAGGGTCACCTTGCACAGCCCCCCTCCCTTCCCCTTCAGGGACAGGCTCAGACCCGTTCTTTCTTCTTCTCCACCCCTTACACAAGCAATATAGCCCACACCCTCAGCACCCCAGGCCTGGACTGCAGGAGACAGGGCCTTCTGCCATGCTTTATGGATGCTGCCTCCAAACAACTCTGTGCATCACCAAAGACACTCTCCTCCTCCACGTCAATCACACAGTAGGGATCCAGACTCAACTGCCTTGTTAATCCCTGCTCAAGGACTTACCATGGCTCCTCCTGCTAGTCAGACCTGCACCAAGCTGTTTTCTTGTTTGTTTTTTGCAGTACCAAGAATGAACCCTGGGCCTCACACGTGCTAGGCAAACAGTCTACCTCTGAGTCATACCCCCACCATCACCTACTCCACCACCAACTTCAACAAGCTCTGGGGTACAACTTTAAAGGTCACTGTAAAAGCAGTGACCTGCATTGTCTACCATATGAGGTTCCGAGGTAGACTCCTGTCACATATATTTGCCATTACCCATCTCTAAGAGCCTCCCTCCTGCCCTAAGCTTTAGGAAAACCCCTGAAATACGCACTGGCCTATTCTCTCAGTTCCTACATTTCTGAACTTGAAAGCTGTCTCAGGGTATTACCAGTCTCATCTCTCACCAACACCACCAACTTCTCAGAAGGTAAGGCCCAATCCTATAATACTATTCCTCCCTGCCCCACATCCCTCTTGACTGTGCCTCAGGGCCCTTGCACTGACTATTTCAACTCCCTCACTGCTTTCCTCAGGCTGCCTCAAGTATCTATCTCCTCCTCAAAGTAGCATATTTTGACCTCTTAAATTAAATCTGCAACTCCCATCACCACCTCTTCCTCCCACCATAAAATTTATGCCCCTTGAACAGATCAAATAATTTATAGCTTGCTTCTCCCCCCAACCAACCCCCTACCAGTGCCAGGGATCAAACCTAGGGCCTCACACATACTAGACAAGTTCTCTACCATTGAGCTAAATCCCCAGCCAGTCTTTTGGGTTTGGGTTTGGGTTTTTTTTCAGGACTGGGGGCTGAACCCATCGCTTCACAACCAAACTACATATACAGCTGTTTTTTTTAATTCTGAGACAGGGTCTCACTAAGTTCTTCTACCCAGGCTGGCTTCAGGTTTGCTATCCTTTTGCTATCCTCCCGAGTCGCTGGGATTACACCACCATACCTGGCTAGTCTAGCTTTTGTCTACCATCCCTATGACTCCACCTAGACTGCAAGCTCCGCAAAAGCAGGTGTTTTATTTACTGTAACACCCCCTCGAACCCACAATAGTGCGTGGCACAAAACTCGAGCTCAACAAATGCCTGCAAGGCCGAGCACAGTCCAGCCGCCAGACACTAGTGGATGCAACTATATCTGAAAACATCATGAACATCAAGATAGAACGCGAGGGCTGGGACTGTAGCTCAGCGGAAGAGCACTTGCCTAGCACATGGGAGGCACTGTGTTCGATCCTCAGCACCACATTAAAAAATTAATTAATTAAAATAAAATAGTTCAGCACTGGAGCCCTAGAACAGCATGCCTTCCACCCCCAGCACCACACACACAAAAATTTTTCTTTCCACTGAGACACACAGCTGAGGCTCAGCCTCTGCAGCTGAAGCATCATGGGTTCAAATCCCACCACTGCTACTTTCTTATTGCCTTGGACTGGTTATTTAACTGCTCTGTGCCTCACTTTCCTCAACTGTAAAATCAGGTGGGATTTCATAGTTGTCAAGTGTGCAGATATGAGCTACTACTCACACCGTGCTGAAGTGGTGTGCACAGCAGTCAGCCCATTCGTTATTATTTTTCCAATGTTTACAGTGGAAGTAGATTAAACCAAAAATAAACCTTGATGACAAAAAGATTTCCAAATACTAGTCAATGATTCACTGACTGGAGAAAGATGTTATTACATAACCCAGTACCTGAAATAATAAAAAGGACCCGAAGGTTCAGCGTACCATTTCCTGTTTCACTTTCTACCAATTTCCGTTATCTACACCCTCAGACTGAAAAGGGGAGAACACCAACAGGACATGGTCTTTTTAAAGGCAGAGCTTTTCTCATTCATCACTGGATCCCAGGGGTTGGGCAGGGCCAGGCCAAGGTCAGTGTTTGCTAAATGAACAAACAGGCCTAAGAACAGCACTGAGCCGGCCCAGCCCAGGCCCAGCAGGCTCCTGTGTCTGCTGCTCAGTGGCTCCTGCTCAGCACCTTCTCCGCCTCCACATCCCTAACCAGCGACAGGGAGCATCAGCAGTGAGTCTTCATGGACAAGTCTCAATGGATTGGAAGAACAGGTTCTAGGCTGCCCTTCTTACTAAGAGGACTGACACAAAAATATCAAGCAATAATAGGAGCTGGATACAGTGGCACATACCTGTAACTTGGGAGGCTGAGACAGGAGGCTTCCAAGTTCAGGGCCAGCCTCAGCAACTCAGTGAGATACAGTCTCAAAAATAAAAAGAACTGGGGATATTGCTCAGTGATTAAAGCAATCCTGGGTTCAATCTCCAATTCCAAAATATAACAATAACGGATAGCTGATAATGATAATAATAGGAAATCGATACTAAAGTCATTTTACCTGCCACCATCAGAACTGTCCTAAACTCACAAATGGGGCACAGGGCAAGGCACTGACAGCTGCCTCTCCTCCACTAGGAAGGCTTCATGAGCTAACTACTGAATGCCTACTGTATGCACAACACTGGCCACAACAGGGTCCCAAAACTCAGCAGCCTCCACATACACCCCCCACCTTTTTTTTTTTTGGTTTCAGGGATTGAACCCAGAAGCACTTAACCACTGAGCCACATCCTCAGCCCTTTTATATATATATATATATATATATATTTTATATATATATTTTATATATATATATATATATTTTTATATATATTATATATATATATATATATATATATATATTTTTTTTTTTTTTTTTTTTTATTTAGAGACAAGGTCTCGCTGAGTTGCTCAGGGAATCACTAAGTTGCTGCGGCCAGCTTTGAACTCACGATCCTCCTGCTTCAGCCTCCCCAGCCACTGGGATTATAGACGTTCACCAGCATGCCTGGCCCCAGACCCTCTTACTGAGAACCCAGTTGGGGTAACAAGACACATACAAGACAAAGGGAAAAATTCAGACACTCAAAAGACACTATAAGAAACTCAAAAGAAGGTTTGAAATGTTGAGGTTAGAGGTAGAACTCAATGGTAGAGCCCTTGCCTAGCAGGAGTGAGGCCCAGTATTCCATCCCCAGCACCAGAAAAAAAGGGGGGAGAAATTATGTCAACGTCATTGCAAGTTAGGTGTCATGAAGAACTAGCCCTGAGCCACTAGCATAACAGTAGCAAGCATTCATTCAGCAAGATAAGGTATGGGGTTCACTCAGGCAAGGGTCAAGCTGGAGGGAGAATCCCAGAGGACTGACTAGAGCTGAAGACAAGGTCAGACAAGGTCCTTGAAGGCCAGAGGTCCTGAAGGCCAGAGCACGTCAAAGTGCATGTCACCCTGTATGGATCATAAGAAATCACACACTATTCTGGCCTCAAAAATGAAATAAGACGGCACACAACCACAACGGAGCTGCCTCTTGACAAAGAAGCTAATGAAAATACTTGTTACCATTACCACTTTTACAGTCAGTGTGCTGAAGGAGAATCGGAAGAAAAAAATTCTATAAACTCAAGAATTAAAATCACAGTTTTCATAGGGCTGAGGACTTAGCTCAGTGGTACAGGACTTGCCTAGCATGTACAAGACCCTGGGTTCAATCCTCAACACTGCAAAAAAAAAGAAGACAACAATAAAACTTATCTATATAATCACAGAACACAAGTACTGAGTTATCTGTACTGGTTCAGCCCCTTCAAAGCAGAAAAACTATTTATGTCCTAGATCGATGACATCTATGGGTCAGCTGAGAGACCACCAAAATGCTAGGCAATCTACATCAGGTGCTAAGCTCAAGGCACATAATCATCACGAACCTGTCAAATCAGCACCATCACCACCACCCCCACCCCCACACACAGACATACACTTTGCAGGTAAGAAAATGGAGAACAGAGAGATGAACTGAGGCTGGAAATGTAGTTCAGTGATAGACAGAAGCTTAGCATGTGGAAAGCTCTGGGTTCAATCCCCAGCGCGCACTTGAACACATACACACACAAAGGTAAATTAACAGAGGTAGAAAGGATAAGAGCCAGGATTCATACCCAAGAGGCCTGACAGTTCCTGACAATTCAATCATTATATATGGTTTTATTAATGATGAGTTATTCAAGTTCCTAATCATAACTATATCAGGAAAAGAAAGAGAAAACAATCAACAGGAAACACTTCCAAAACAAATAACTATATAAACAGTGTTGGCAAAGGTTAGTATTATGTTTATGGAATGCCACCACCTCTCATGTTCCTATTCTACCCATCATTGTAACCCTTAGGTTCCAAAGGCATCTCTTAGCCTTCTTAAACGAAAGGAACTCAATCTCCTGGTTAATTAAGCCAAAAACCCTCAAACACCTATAAACATTCTCTTTTCCACATACTGTCTATGACACACAGTGGAACCTTTTCGAAGAAATTTCAAAAACACTTTTAATTCCTTAAAAATAACTTTCTCCCAAACTCTGTGCAGCTGAGAGATACATATATCCCTTATCCCTGCCCAGGTATATGCAGAGTAAGATCATCTATAAAAAGTACATTTAGTAGAGATGGAGTATTTAGAAAATTATTTCAAACACCAGTTTCACTTTCATTACAGCTGATAAAAATAGCTCAGCTATAAATGCCTGTATAGTGAGTATTCCAGAAAGACAACTTCTCAATTCTAACAGTTTTTTATCAAAACAAACCATTACAGACAAAATCCAACTAGAAAGTAAGCATTTTATGAAACAATTTTGAGCCTGTAAATAATTCATTTTATCACAGACCTTAACATTCCAACTCTGGGCACAATGACTACAACACCATAACAAATGAGGGTCTATGATTTACTTCCCTTTTAGTCTGTGCTGGATTCCAACCTTAACCATCAGAGGTGGTCTACAACTGAGTAAAAATACAAACGCACATAGACACCAGTTGCTTCTTAACCAGGGTAACATTCTCAATTGGTAAAATGAGGGAGTTGAGCCAGCTGTGGAGGCAGAAGGCTTGCATGAGTCCAGGAGTTCGGGGCCAGCCTGGGCAACATAGGGAGACTCTGTCTCAAAAAACAAAAACAAAAAGCTAGTTGGTTTGAGGGGGAACTTAGACAGCTACTGGCATTCAGGGAGTAGAGACCAGGGATGATGCCCAACATCCTGTGACAGTGAGGACAGCTCCCCAAAACAAAGAATCCTGGACCAAAAAGTCACTCATGCCACTGCTGAACAACTCTTGAGACAAACAAACATATATATTTTTAAAGTAAATTCATCAAGCGTTCAGTGTGGTTTTCTCAGTAGGGTTATGAATGATTCCTACTTTATTGTTCTTCTTTCTGTATTTTACAATGTATTATTTATAATGGGGGGAGCCACTTGGGAGTAAACTTTCAGTAGAAGGAAAGATGATTTGCTGATGGGGCTTTTTCTCAAAGGAATGGTCTCATGCAGCCTGCTAGCGTTCAGGAAAGGTCCAGGAAATTTTTCCTCTAAAATCACCTCTGCCTTCAAGCTGTTATTCATTAGCCCTGGTCAAAAATGAATATTCCAAATATCTCAAAACCAGCTTTCTCAATGCTTCACATAGAGAGGAGAAAGCTGAAATGTAAAACTGCACAGCCTCTCTCAAGTGAGATTATAGGTAGATGTTCCGTTTTTAATGCTGTCACCAATATGGGAAGTAATGAACCTTAAAACTGCCATACACAAGCTGAATACTCTTATCATTCAACACACACCCTCGAAAATACATTTTAGTCATTAGTGCTGCTAGTGAAAAAAGGTCAAAAACATTATATTTACATGGGTACTTTTGAAGTCAGTAAGAATTTCTTGTACAAGCTAAACCTTAAAAATCAACACCAAAGCTTCACAGTACTTTATCTATAGCAGCAGGAAACCCACGGTGCTACAGATTCCCAATAAAATGTTAGTAATTATTTTTCCACATGCAATCATCATATAGGGGGAAAAAGAGAAAACCTGAAATTCAAGTTCATAAGTGGGTGTATTCTAACAGGAATTAAACGCACTTGGAGAAAATCCAAGATTACAATCCTTTAAAGTCACATCTTCATCCCAAAGCTACTTAGCGCTAATGGGAAGCACCACTCACTAACATTTATGAAATCAATGTTCCTGCGGTCTTCAACCTTCCAGCCACTTGCCATGCACACGGCACCAGCTCAAGCAGACAGAAGCAGAGTAGACCCAGGGCGAGGTCCCTCATCCACCGGGACCACTGGCCGGGGAGGAGCCGGCCCTTCCCGGGCGCAGCAGTCGCTGGCTGCAGCCCTGCTGAAGTGGCCTGGCTCCCACCTTCCGAACTTGGGGCGGGCCAGACTAACGCCTGTCACATGGTGCGGGAGGTGGCCGGGAGGGCCACCGTTGCCAGGTGTTCAGGCTTGGCCAACCGTTTATTTGCCTTGCAAAGTGGCCCGAGCGCCTGTGCCGCTGGGGGGCCAGCGGCCTCCGGGCCTCTCCTCCCTCGCCCGCCCACCCCTGTCCTGTCACCTGGTCGTCCTCACCTGAGTGGGCAGTAGGAGTTCCCCTTCTTCTGCCTGCCACAGCTCCACCACGTTCGGCAAGGGCTCAATCGCTGCACCGACACCAAAAAACACACTTAATGCACGGAAAGAAACGCTTCCTGTTTCCCTTCTCGTCCTCCGTGCCACCCGCCTCCCCAAAACAAGTCTCCTTTTCCTTCTTAGAGCCAGGCCACCCGAGGGGCGAGCCAAGGATGAAAACACAATAGTCGGAGCGTGAGCCGGCGGCCCCTCAGACGGAAAGACGAGGGCGTGCAGGTCGGGGCACTAGCGCTGGGGGGACGAGGCCACCCCACCGGACACTCGGGGCTGCGCAGCCCGACCATCTGGGTTGCGATCCCCGGGCAGCCAGGCTCCGGGGAACAAAGCTGCAGGAAGCCGGGCCGCGGCGGGGCACCAGCGCGCGCCACACAAAGCGGGGGCTGCGCCCCGGGCGCAGGGGCCCGCGCACAAAGGCTCCGGGACGCGCGCGGCTAGCGGTCCCCGAGCCCCGCGACTCCCAGCGCTCGGGCTGGACGGGGGCGCGGGAGGAGACGCTGCGCCCCGAGAACCGCAATAGCTTTTCCTCCAACTGCTGCCCCTTCCCCTCTCCTCCCCGAGCCCTCTGGTAGATTTAAACAGTTCCCTAAAAGAAAGAGAAGGGGGGGCGGGGTGGAGAGGGAGAGCGAGCCCGGCGGCGCGAGGCTGACCTTGTCCCTGAGCCCCTCCCGGGCGACAGCAGGGCAGCAGGACCTGGAAGACGCCCAGCAGAAGGTTCACGGCCGCGGCGGTGCGGCAGTAGCAGCCGGGCTGCGGGCGTCGGGGCCCCGCCATGCTGTGCTCGCGCTCCTCTCAGTGCTCGCCGCGCTCGCCGCTCTGCTCGCTCGCTCGCTGGCGCCGCGGCCGCCGCGCCCCGGGCCCGCCCCCGCGCGCCGCCCCGCCCCGCCCCGCCCCGCCCCGCCCCGCGCCGCACCGCCCCCGCCGCCGCCGCCGCCGCCGCAGCTCCAGCTCGGGGCGCGCCGCTCGCTCCGAGCGCGTGTGCGCCACAGATAGGGGGGGACGGAACGCGGCGGGGCGCGGGGGGACGTGGACAATGCGAACGCACGCGGCGGCCGCGGGCGCCCCGCCCCGGCGCGCAGCACGTGGCCGCAGGCAGGCCCGCAGCTCCCGGTCCGCGGGGGCCCGGTGCTCGGAGCTGTCTGTCGGGAGGGCTCGCCGGCCCGCTTTGGCCCAGGACGTTCTCATGAACTTTCGGGTGGTTTCCCCTTTGTTGGCGGCACACGGGCAGCAGTCGGGAGAGTACCCACGGGGCAGGGGGCGGCGGCGACGGCGGCGGTGGGAATGAGAAGTCGCCCGGCGAGAGACGCCCTACACAGGATATTAGTGGAAATAATGCAGTGGTTGTCAGGAAACGCGAGTGCAGCCACATGGCTACTGCCAGTTATGCAGCGAGGATATCCGGTGGCTGCAAAGTCTGTAATTTAGAATAAAAAGAGCTCTCCCAAGACCCGAGAGACCGACCTCAGCGCCGCGTGGCGGTGGCGCGCCTGGCACAGTCCGTGGAGACTGTCCAGGTTGTGACAGGTGGGCAAGTTTGAGCTTCGAAGACCCTGCAAAGATCCCCTTTGGGAATCAAGATTGCAAAATTCTTTCATCCTCTTCAGAATCATGGTTGAGGTTGACGACTTCATAGCTTGCCTGTTTCTAACATTAACAGGATAATATAAGTAAACTTGGAAATACATTTTCTAGTCCTGCTTTAGTATGTCTATGATCAAAAGGTCTAACATCTGAGATCTTTTAATATCGCATCTATGCCAGTGATGTCACAAACAAGGGCCTATTAAGAAATGGATTTGCATAACATGGAATGTCTTTGGAGTTAATTTGCTGTTTCCAGGGTAGCTTATATGAAATTCAGAGAATATGAGCTCTATGGTTTAAAGAGGGGAAGTGATGGGGCACACCTGTCTGCTTGCATTGATCCTCTATTTAATTGCTTCTGGTGCCTTACAGTCTAGACTTTGGAAAACTGGTGGTCATATAGCAGGACAGACTGTGGAGAACAAAATGAATTATAGATCCTCTTTCCAGGATACAGTACTGTGTACCCTGGCTAACACCTTTTCTGCATGTAACTCCAAACAAACTTAATATTTGAGGAGATGAGCATAAATACAAATTGCCCACGTGAAAAAAAAAAAAAAAGTCACTTTGAATTATCTAACTTGAACACCTCCAAGTATACCTAACCTTTTTTCTACATTCTCTGCTGACATCTTTCTTAGTAAGGCTCTCTGGTCCCATTCCAGTATATGTGTTTTTGTTTGTTAGTTTTGTTTTTCCTTTATCATTTCACTTCTGCAGGTTTGTATTTGCCCTTTAACTCTGGAGGCTCCCCACTGTATTAAAGGGCCCTCTAATGACAAGAATATTTGCACTGGGGTGGGGGTGAAATGTTGGTCCAGTGCTTGCCCAGCATGTGTGAGGCCCTGGGTTTGATCACCAGCACTGTAAAAAAGAAGGAAGGAGAAAAAGAATACTTGCACAGCCAAAGGAGGTAGTAACTGCACCTTCAAGTTTGTTTCCAAATGCAAGTTCTCTTATAAGTCTTCTTATTTACTAAATGTAATTTTTAAGTCTTATGACCATACTAAGAAGGGGAAGCAATCAAACATTGGCAGCCTAACATTTTATTACACTTTTCAATAAAAAGTCATGATGCAAAACATTTTTCCCGATTTTTCAATTATTTTACTAAAATTTACTGGTACAGTCTTTCCCATACTAATGTGTATCACAGTATCAGAGAAAAAAAGAGTAACATTGCTGCGGACTGTATTGAAATCTCTCATTTATTCCTCTACTGAAGGTTTTCAAGGCCAGCCTGAGTTTTTCAAGTTGTGGTCTCACGAACTTTACAAAGTGGGTAATGCTATTTGACTGTTGTTCACAAAGCCAGAAGCATGTATCTGTAGGGCCATGGGGTTGCAGAGGGATACAGGATTACACAGCTGTCTTCTTAGATAAATCTGACCTACTTAGCCTTCTCTGGAGGCATTTTTCATGCTGACTCATGAACAACAGGAAAGTTATGGCCCATTAAGCAGCTTCCATGTTTTGGAGTAAACTTGTCCTCCAAAGGAGAAGACTTCTGTGCTGTGTTTTGTGCTGTGTTTCTATTATTCCCCTTATCAATAGTAGATACTGTCACAGACTATTAGAAGTAGAAAATTTGGGGATATCATTTAATAGCCCAACTGCCTCATTTTATGGAATAAAAAAACTGAAACCCAGAATGGGTGAAAATATCCAAGCTATAGAACTCCTTTTAGTGACAGTTATATAGAAATATCTATGTGAAATAATGTTTCTGAAAAAAATTTAGATGAGTTAATTTAATATGAAAATTATATACACAAAACCAAAGTGTGGAAGAGACACTAGAGTGATGTCTTAGTAGAATGTATCAGTATTATTTTCATACTTTTATTGTGTATCTTGGTTTTTAAAGTTAGATCCAAATAAGCTCAATTTTTTTTTTAAAGGGGGTGGCTGGCTGTAGCCTGGTGATAGAGCGCTTGTCTCGTACAAACAACACACTGCAATCAAATACACATACACACATACAAGGAAGGGTAGGGTAGGTTAAAAAAAATGACTAACATCTTGCAAATTTAAAAGCAAATATTGATTTAGCTATTTAAGGGTGGGGTTTTGTTGTTTTGTTTTGACAACAGATAATACAGATGAAAATTAAGCAAGTCTACAAATGTGAATTATGTTTCAACACATCCTACGTAAAACCAACCATGGAGTGTTAAGCCCAAATCACCTATCTCTAATCCAGAGATGATTCCTCAGGGCAGGTCACAAGGTGGTTGTGAAGATTAAATGAGATAATGTATAGTAAGCATTTGGTGTTAGGTATTCAATAAATGCTAGAAATGATATTATCATTTATTCTTATTGTGGAAGCATGCCAAGCCTTTCATTAACATGGTCCATTTGATACTGATGATTCAAGTACTTGAATTACCTATTCATTATCATATCATCTATCACTCAGACATACTGGAAATGGGAATAATTAATGAAAATGTATACGTAACAGCTGCCTGCTGGCCCATCTGTCCCTCCATTTTGGTCCTCCCACCCATAAAAATAACAAAACCAAGTGTTTCATTAAAGCCACTACCACCATCACTGCTGGGACCCAAGCCTCATCAGTGCCCAGGAGGAAAGGCCCAGAAGGGATGGGTCTTAATCCGGGAAGAAATCTAGCGATTATGGCCACGAGATGCAAACTGCCCCTGGACTCAAAGGGATCTTTCTATAACTTTATTCCATATCATCTCACAAAGCCTCCCTTAGGTGCAATGGACAGGGAGAAAATTCTCTCCTTTCTCAGGCTCCCCTATTGTGTTAAATAATCATCCCTCACCCTTATAGGACTCTCAAGCAATATGGAGGAGAACAGCAGCAATCACAGTTAAAAACAGCCACCTTTTTCTATGTTTCTTTATAAAATTCAAAACTGTACAATAAAAATAGTAAAATTTAGTATATGAATTAAAATTAAAATGTTAAACAAAGAATAGCATTTTAAAAACTTAAAGACCAAAAATATTTTTAAAGGGAGGTTACTATGTGGTTTATATGGATGACTTGGGTGTGATCCTGGTCAATGTTTAAATATGATTAAGGCTAAGGATGTAGCTCCGTGGTAGAGTACTTGCCTAGCATTCATGAGGCCCTGGGTTCAACTTCTAATATGGCAAAAATAAAAATAATTAAACAAATGTGATTAAATGAATGCTATATGATTTTTTTTTTTTTAATGTTCACCTTCCCAACTTCCCTTACACCCTGGCATGCTGTTTGGTGTAGGTCTGGTCAGTGAGATATAAACAGGCTTCTACTGGATTGACTCCGAGAAAAGCTATTCATTTCCTGGTGAAAAGGAATAGACTTAACTAGCACATCTTTTTGTACAGTGTCCTCCCCGCTGGAACACAGACATGATGTCCAGAGGTTTGGCAGCCACCATGCAAACCTCATGAAGAAAGTTACATGCTGAAGACAGTGGAGTGGAAAAACAGAGAAAGTCTGGATCTTTGATGGAATTATGATATTGTAGATTATACCTTCAGACATCCTGTTTGATAAGCAAAAGTAACCCCTTATTACCCCTTCAAGTTTTCTGTTATTTGTAGTGAAAATAATCCCAAGTGAAAGAAAACAGTCAACTAAAATAGAAATAAAAGTGAATGATGAACATTAACAGTAACCAATCTCGGGGCTGGGATTCTGGCTCAGAGGTAGACGGCTTGCCTAGCATGCGTGGGGCACTGGGTTTGATCCTCAGCACCACATAAATACAAAATAAAGACATTGTGTCCACCTATAACTAAAAAATAAATATTAAAAAAAACAATAACCCAGTTTCAACGAGACTAACAGAATGTTCACAAAACAAGAAATCAATAAAAATAATACTTATTTTACATGTGCAAATAAAAGCAATTATCATTCATTTATTTACATTAATTAAATTAGAAAAATAAGTCAAAGTAACAAAAGTACCTACTGATTAGATATCTGCAAAGAAACAGTGCTTATCACTTAATAAACTAGCTTATGCTCCAGAGGAAATCAGGCCCATCACTGTGAGTCTGTGTGAATACACTCCTAGCACACGCCACACAGCACTGGGTACCTCTATGATCATTTGCTATGGGTTGACTGCATGCGCCAAAGTTCACACATTGAACTCCAAATGCATAAGTTAATGGTTTATGGAGACAGCACCTTTGGGGTCTTTAGGGTTAGAGGAGGTTATGGGGTTATGATGGGATTATTTCTTTATAAGAAGAGGAGGAGCCAGGCATGGTGGAGCACGCCTGTAATCCAGCAGTTTGGGAGGCTGAGGCAAGAGGATCGAAAGTTCAAAGCCAGCCTCAGCAATTTAGCGAGGCCTTAAGCAAGTCAGTGAGACCTTGTCTCTAAATAAAATATATAAAAGGGCTGGAGATGTGGCTCAAAGATTAAGCACCCCTGGGTTCAATCCCTGGTATCAAAAAAAGGAAAAATATCTGTTTCGCCCTCCACCATATTATGACACAGAAAGAAGGCCCTCACCAGAAGCTCGTACCTTAATATGAGGCTTCCCAGGCTCCTGCACTGTTAGAAATAAATTCCTTTCTGTTACAAATTACTCAGTCTGTAGTACTCTGTGATGGCAGCAAAAAACAAAACAACTAAGATACTCCTCAGTTTGCTTTACTGCCTCTCTCTCCTGTATCTAACCTCTGTAAGTAAGAGTCTCGGGTTTGGTCCTCGACACTCTCTGAATGAACTCATAGAGCCCTGCACCATGAAATGCTACCTGTAGACTGATGAATCAGATTATGTCGGTCCCACCTGAAGTTCTACACTCACATATCCGGCTGCCTACTTGCTCCTCTGTCTGAAAGTCTAACAGACATCTCAAGCCTAACGCCTTTCAAGCTCTTGATTCCCTCTGTCCAAATTTCCTGTTACATTCTCAGTCTTCCTAAGTTCAGTGGCACCACCGTCTGCCTAGCTGCTGGAGACAAAAGCCAAGGAGCCATATTTAATTCCTCTTTCCTTTGTACCCTCTAAACCCATCAGTGAATGCTAAAGTGTCCACTTCCAGAATATTTCCCACATCTACCCTTTCCTTCTCAACCACTACCCTCATCAAAGCTCCTTATCCCTCGTGTACACTCTTTTAAAAAAAATTATTTTTAAAATTATTTTAATTATTTTTATGTGGTGCTGAGGATCAAAGCCAGTGCCTCGCACACCCTAGGTGAGGGCTTACCACTGAGCCCCAGCCCCAGCCCCCACGTAGACTCTTATGATTGCTTCCCAGTCTCTCTGCTTCCATTCTCCTTCCTTACGCCTCAATTGTACAGCAACCAAGTGACCCCTCCCTCCATTGGTTCAGCCTATCTCTAAAGACAAAGCAGCAGGGACAAACTTGGAAACTTCCCTCCCCCCACCCCCACCACAATTTCATTTTGCTTGTTTTATGATGCTTTTAGGATAGTTAGAAAAGCCTATGAAGGCCCAGCTACAGTCATTAAGAGGAAGTTACTGTAGCTACATATACCTACAAAACACACCCCACCCGTGCACCATCCTTAGAAATTACAGGCAATGTAAAATTTGTCATTTTTTTCTTTTCAGTCTCCACACTTTTAGACATATAGACAATAGAGCTTCTGTCTCTATTAACTTTGTTGGGGTGGGGGTGGGGGGCTAGGGATTGAACCCAGGGCCTTGTACATGCAAAGTAAGCACTCTACCAACAGAGCTATATCTCCAGCCCAAGTTTTGTGCATAGTAGCTCACAGTCTATAGGGACAATAATCTGTGTGAACTTCTAAGGTAGTAGACTGCGTTAATTTATTTAATAATTCATGCTTGTTATTGAAATCTTCTACTTGGAGAATTCAAAATGCAGACCAGGAAGTAGAGTTTCTCCTCCTTTTTTTAATTCCTTGTTCTTAGAAAAGATGTAGGAATACCTTTCAGAATATTGGCAAGAATTGAAAAAGATCTATAAATTGAGTCAATATCTTGGTAGATGATCTTTTATTTTGTGGTACTAGGGATTGAACCCAGGGGCACTTTACTACTGACCTATATTCCTGGCCCTTTTTCTAAAAAACAATTTTAGGGCTGGGGATGTGGCTCAAGCGGAAGCGCGCTAGCCGGGCATGCGTGCAGCCCAAGTTCGATCCTCAGCACCACATACAAACAAAAGATGTTGTATCTGCCGAAAAATAAATATTAAAATTCTCTCTCTCTCTAAAAATAAGTAAATAAATAAATAAAATTTATGAGGAATCATCGTTTTGTTTTTTGTTTCTTTCTTTTTGTTTGTTTTTGTTTTTTATGTGGTGCTGAGGATCGAACCCAGCACCTTGTACTTGCTAGGCAAGCGCTCTACTACTGAGCCCCAGCCCCAGCCCCAGCCCCTATTCCTGGCTCTTTTTAATTTATTTGAGATAGTATTTCACTAAATTGCTTAGGGCCTCACTAAGTTGCTGATGCCGGCCATGAATTTGTCATATTCCTGCCTCAGCCTCCCACGTCACTAGGATTATAGGTGTGACCATCACATGCAGCAGAAAACTATTTTTTAAGATCTCATATCAACTATAAAACAAAACCTAGCCCTAGTCTGGGAAGCAAAACTTATATGTACTTTTTCATCTCTATCACCACTTAACAATCTGAAATGATGCTATTGTAACTCAATTGCTTCTTCTAGAAATAATGATAGAAAGTCTCACACAGCACTTATGAGGGGCCAAACCCTGTCCTGGGTACTTTGCATATAAGTCATTTCATCCTTATAACACCTTGGGATGAAGTTACTATTATTATCCCTACTTTACAGATGGGGAAATTAAAACACAGTATCTTACTTCATCTGTTCCGGCTGCTCTAACAAAATGTCAAAGACCAGGTAGCTTACAAATAATAGAAATTTACTTCTCACAATTTTGGAGATTGGGAAGTCCCAGATCAAGGCAGATCCAGTGTCTGGGAAGGGCCCATTTTTCTGGTTCAGAGATGATGCCTATTTGCTGTATCCTCACATGATAGATGAAGCTCAATGGGGTCTCTTTTATAAGGCACTAAAATATTTATGAAGTCTCCACCTTCAAAGGCCTTATCTCCTAATACCTAAACCTAGGGGTTAAGTTTCAACATATGAATTTTGGGGGGACACTAACACTCAAACCATAGCATACAGACATGTAAGGATAAAACAGGAAGTGCAAAGCTAGAATTCAAACCAGGACAATACTTCTTAATAACCCCCCACCTCCCATGAATGAAAAGTTAATGCTGACCCCCCAAAAATGCAATTGGAAACACCAAACAAAAGACATCATGACACCCCCAAAACTAACAAACCGTATAACCAGCTTTGGGTTATGGAGTGTTTCATGGTTCCAGAAACAATCTTATGATCAACAGAGGAAAAGGGAATTTTCTGTCAAGTTCATATGAATCACTATGAACTTGGATCTCCCTAAATCAATACCACATACCAATGTCCACAGCTAGAGAGAATCCTCCTAGTAGTATTCCAAGTATTCCAACATTTATCTGACTTGGCCATCTGAACAATCTAACTACAGTTTTGGAAATTCTGCTTCATGACCTTGATCAAGGCCATTCACTTCCACCAGCCTTTTAAAAGAAAGCCATAAAATTATATGATCTCTCAGGTCTTTTCCCTGTATAACCTTGAATGATTTTCTGTTCTGACCTGATAGCTTGAAAGCAGGAAACCTGAACTTTTTTTTTTTTACTCCTTTAAAATCCACTGAGTAAAGCAACTTCACAGCTTCCTGAATCTGCGTGCTTTCAAATTATAGTCATGTTAAGTTTGGCACTTAAAGTTCAAATGAAAAGCTGCCAGGTCAGCAGTGGGGAGCCAGATATTAAGAAGGAGGGGTGGTAAAAGGGGATCTGTTCTTTCCTTAATACACCTAGACTGCCAGACTGGGGCCACTTGGCAAAGTTTACACTTGGTAGAAAAGCTCAGTCCCATCTGTGGAGCCTCAGGCAAGTTAGTTAACCTCTCTGTGCCTTAGTATCTCACCTGTAAAATGGAGATAACAGCCAGGTGGTGGTGCATGCCTGGAATTCCAAGGCTTGGGACTCTGAGGAAAGGAGGATCATGAGTTCAAAGCCAGCCTCAGCAACGGTGAGGTGCTAAGCAACTCAGTGAGACCCTGTCTCTAAATAAAATACAAAATAGGGCTGGGGATGTGGCTCAGTGGTTGAGTGCCCCTGAGTTCAACTCCCTGGTATCAAAAAAACGGGAGGGGGGATAACAATAGTCTGCCTCATAGGTTAGGACAGAAAAATGAGTTAGTATATATAAGCCCGTAGAAGAATCCCTGGCAGATAAATGATGATATAATATTGTGGTGGTGTTATTATTTCCTAGATTAAGAAAAATAAAGTAAGAACTTAAGAAAGCAAACACTAAGAGTTTGGATGGTCTCTGCAGGAAAAGAGCTCAAGAAATGGCCCATAAAATACTTTGAGGCCAACTTTAATGCCAGGTGATCGTGAAACTAATGCCTTCATATTGCACAAGTGCCTCCTTCCAGTTCTCTGATTATAGACATATGAGGTAGTTTGTTTTTGCAGTGCTGGGGATTGAACCCAGGGCCTCCCACTTGCTAGGCAAGTGCTCTACCTCTGAGCTGCATCCCCAGTCCTACATACACACAGTTTAAACTGCAGGCTCCCAAGCCATATGGGGTTTTCTAAAACCTACCCCTGACTGAAAAAGGAACACCTTGGTTAAGGTTTGATCTGTCTATCCCCTTTTTAAAAACAAACGATAGGCGCAGGGCATGGCCGTGGGCACCTGTAGTCCTAACGACTCAGGATGCTGAGGGAGGCTAGCCTGGGCAACTTAGCAAGAACTGTTTCCAAAATAATAAAAACAGAACAAAAACCTAACAATAATAGGAGGAAATACTTACCTGGGCAGAGGCTAGGTAACTTCCCAGGGCCATAGAGCTAAGTGGTAGAGCCAGAATTCAAACCCAGGCAGGCTGGTGTCTGACTGTGTGTCTATGTGCTGGTAAACAGGACCTTGTGCTTCAACAGAATAAATGTAACGTGTGTGTGTGTGTGTGTGTGTGTGTGTGTGTGAGAGAGAAAGAGAGCGCGCGCAAGCGCATGCAAGAAAGAGAGAACAAAAGTGTACCCTTAATAATTTGATTACTGAAAAAGACATTGTCACAGTGGAAAGGACCCCAAGAAAGAAGATGTAGAACGTGACCAGAGAGGGCTTCCACATGCACAGAAAATTAATTCCATGCGACTCAATCCCCCCACCCTGGCTGGCCGAGTAGGACATAAGGAGAACAGGACCCGTCAGCTCAGAAAGAGAAACCATGCAGGAGACCCTGGGACACAACCTGAAGCAAGTCGACTGCCAACAGAAGCTTGGAGGTCACAGCAGGAGGCTTCCCAAACTGCCGCTAGGGAAGCATGAGGACACCAGGTGGCAGGAGCCAAGGGGTAGAATCGCTAACAGCAGGTGTGTTAGCCTCCCGCAGCAGCTCAGGCTGGAGGCTGGAAGAGAAGACTCCTGCATCACCCAGCAGCTTCCTGAGACATCTGAATTCCCAGAAAGGAGCAAGCACTGCCAAGGTGTGGGAGGAAGAACTCCATCTTGGGGCTCAGCGGTAGAGTGCTCACCTAGCATGTGCGAGGCCCTGGGTTCGATCCTCAACACCACATAAAAATAAATGAATAAACAAAATAAAGGTATTGTGTCTAACCAAAAAATAAATATTAAAAAAAAGAATATTCTGATAGCTGCAACTCCATTCCATTCATACATATATATATATATATGTGTGTGTGTGTGTATATATATATATATACACTATGTACATACATACTGTATATGTACATATATACTATATATACTCTGTATATATCCTCTATATAGTTTTATTTTAAAATATTTTTAGTTGTAAATGAACACAATACCTTTATTTTTATTTATTTTATTTATCTTATGTGGTGCTGAGGATCAAACCCAGGGCCTCACGCGTGTGAGGTAAGATCCCTATCACTGAGCTACAACCCCAGCCTATAGTGGTTTTTTTTTAATATTTTTTAGTTGTATGTGGACACAATATACTTTTTTTTTTTAATGCGGTGCTGAGGATAGAACCCAGTACCTCACGCATGCTGGGCGAGTACTCTGAGCCACAACCCTGGCCCTATATATATAATTTTTTAAAATATTGTAAAGATAAAAATGTAGAAAGGAATATCATTTGCACACATGAGGTTGGAACACAAGAGACTCCTAGGCAGTGGCACTGGGGAATGATGGAAAACATTCTGGTTTGGGCAGAATGTGTGGTCTGTGAAGGAGGAGGGAGATAGAGCTCCCCTTGGAGGGGGTGTGAATGCCAGGATCGACATGCATGAGCTGTATGCATTTAAACACAAACCCAAACCCCAAAAACTCGGGAGGCCATGGTCATAAGCAATTTGTTCATGCATTTTTCTATCAAATGATTTTTAATTTTCAGTTACAGGAGGGGGGACTTTGCATGGTTGGATAGTCTACAAAATTAGAAGACTATAAAGTGGGGTCATCCGAATGAAGAAAGTGGGCCAGAGGTTGGAGCTGGTGACCTCACTGGGAAAGGGAATGAAGGACGGGTGCTCTCGGCTCTTGGAATGAGCAGATCTCTCCAGGCATCTCTGAAGCAGGAAACTGGTACACAGGTCAGTGGCTCAAAAGGTGCAGGGATCTGAACAGGAAACAGCTATGACAGTCCTAGTTGTCAGAGGAAGTTGATGTAATGAAGATTAGACTCTGGAAAATTGTTATTCAGATGTTAAGATCAAATACTTCTGACCATCTCTGAGGAATAAACCTAGATAGCATCTTGGAAAGAAAAAACAAGAAGAGGTAGAGAGGATTAGATGGAACCATGTGTGTAGAAGCAGTTTGCCAGTTGGGAAATGTTTTGTGAATGCTCGCCCTTCTCGAAGACCAGAGCTTCACTCTATGAAACATTGCAACATTTGCTAGAATGTTATTTAATTATATTCCTAAATCAATAGATAAATTTACAAATTCTTTTTTTTTTTTTTTTTTGAGACAGGGATCTTGCTATGTTGCCCAGGCTGGCCTTGAACTCCTGGGCTCACGAGATCCTCCTGCATTAGTCTCCTAAATAGCTGGGACTATAAGAATGTACCATTGGTGTGACTGATTTTACAGTTCCTAGAGTTCTAAATCTGGACAAATGATGGTAAAATGATCATCTTTTTTTCCTACTTGAAGCTATGCTTTTGAACACTTAACCAGATTGACTCTTTCCAGTATATTTTTTGGTGATCTACAAGCCAGCTATAATTAAATTAATCATGTTGTAAATTACTAAGTCTAAAATCACCAAACCACTATGATTGGTTTAATGGCTGTTATAGTCTGAATGTTTTATGGGTTTTTTTTTTTTTGTTGTTTTTTTTTGTGCTAGGGTTTGAACCCAGGGCCTTAAGCATGCAAGGTAAGTACTCTACCAACTGAGCTATATCCCCGGCTCAGTCTAAGTGCTTTAAATCACATACCCACTCCTTCATTCATTCAGGATAATCATGGGAGATGTTCTATGTCTATGTAAGTAAGGAAATGCAGGAAGGCCTGAGAAAGGCACAGAACATTATAGACTTTAAGAAAAGAAAAATGCAAAAGTAGGACAACATCATTAAATTATTCTTTCTGCTGATCTCAGTGTGCAAATAACTTTCATCTTTTCAGGAGAACAATCTTCAATCTCTCTTGCCTAAACTTTGCATTTGGCTTCAGCAGCCTCCTGAATTATGCTAGCTTCATCTTGCACTTGCCTGCACTTACATGTCGCCTGAATGTTCGGCTCCCCAGCGCCAAGAGTCAGATTTTCCCTGATGCCTCAGGGATATCAGGTTTCAACTCAAGTTGTTTGAAGCCTGTATACATGCTTTCATGCTTTATTAACATGAATACTTTCCATTGATTTTCTTCTTGCCATCACGGAGTCCAGGGTTGTGTTCCTTCTCCAATAGCGTTAAACATCCCCTGTAACCTTAAACCCTCGTGTATGTGGGTATGTGGCAGTATTTCTAGATAAGAAAAGTAGTGATCTCTGCAAGATACTAGTTTATTCCTGTGATAAAAGTCCTGTTGCATTTTTGATGGCCTTAATTTAGCATTTATCCCCGGGGCTGGATTTTGCATTGCCTTTATAAACACACTCAAGCACAGAAGGACTACGGCATGTGTGAGTGTGCACATTCACACACACAAAAATGAGCCTAGTTCTTTTTAGGCACTTCTCCAGCTGTGAGTTTAGCAAAGCTTCGTGCTAATGGGGAGACAGACAGAATTACAGCCCCAAACATTTCCCCTGCCACTGATCCAGAACATGTGTTATCATATCACACACTGTAAATTGATTCCAAATCCCTGCCAACAGGACACTGTTTGCGTTCCAAACATCCAAAACCCTGGAACTGTGAATTATAAAACAGAAATATGCCATGCTTCCTCCTTTGGTTTGGGGTAAACCTGAGTGTGTTTGCTGTACATTTTTGACTCTTAGAATATTTTTTTTCAGCAAACGGCCTACAAAAATCTCTATACTTTACAATAATTACCTTAAAGATCCCTAGTCCCCCCGCTTGTTAATGACTCTTCCAATCTCTTGGTGAAGGCTGGTTATCAGGAAATAAGGCAAGATGGAAGGGCCATTTAAGATAATAAAGTGACTCTCATTCAACTGATGAGAGACATAAACAGTCTCACTTTGACAGTCTCACGGGAGTAGAAGTCTAGGATTTCAAATGTTGTATAAACAGTTGCAAAATCTCTGCAATTACTCTACAAATGAACTCCTAGCACAGATGACAGATGAACAATAACCATATATTTTCAGTCTTGGGTTACCCCATATGGACGACGTGAAATAAGTCTTTAGGTTAATGAAATTCTTTACCTGAAATAAGTCTGTACATTAACAAAAAAATAGCTAAAAAATGTCTTCAGGTTTGTGACAATTGAGGACTAGAAGTAGAAGGGGTTAAAAAATGGGACTAAGTGTCACTAGCAACCTGACATTGGGAATATCTTGGTGATAAGCAGGGAGGTTGATTGAATCTTGTCAGAAGTCCCCAAACCAACAGTGTCTGAGGGGGTCCCAACTTAGTTACCATGGTGATACTATTTCATTCTATTAACTTCACTTGACAAGGTCTCCATTGTTTCTTTAAGTGGTGAACATTTAGCCTATTTTTAATTTAACTAAGTTTTTAAATTGGCAAATAAAAATTATATATATTTATGCTGTACAACGTTTTCAAATATGCATACGTTGTGAAATGACTGCACTGAGCTAATTAACATATGCATTACCTCCCAGACTCATTTCTGGTGGTGAGACACTTAAAATCTACTCTTAGACCATTTCGAGAATACAAAACCCAACACTTCCTCATTAGATCCTAAGAAATAACCACATATGAGCACATAGGAACAGAGAGGTAGTTAATACTTTGTAATAAATTAGCTAATGCCAGAGGGTGAATTGCCGGAGTATGTAGTCAAACTTTATGGAAAAGGGTTCTGCATATTTTCAAATGAAATCTCATTACATATGTAAGAAAGCTAGCGTAATAGTGGCTTGGCCTCCTTTCCCCCAACTTTATTAGCCAGTACCAGCTAATAAATAAATACAACCTGGCTAACTGCGCACTGACCCCAAACCATTTTGAAGAGAGTCTGGGATCAGAGAGACTTGACTCTGTTCCCCTCAGGAGGCCTGACTTCCAGGATCAGCCTAGGGTCAGCCAGCTGAGCGACTTCAGGCAAATCACCAAAAATGGCAGTGTCTCCAGACCTTTAGCAGTATGATGAGAAGTTGAAAGATTTTCTAGGTTTATTTCTTTGATCTTGTTCATTTCAAACCATGTAGAGAATTAAAACAATGATGTTTGAAGGAGGAACGTTTAAGACCAAAATAAAAGAACTCCTACCTTACATAATTTTAAAAGGTGTCGTTATGTCTATGGGGGAGAGGCAGCCCATAAGATTATACTAGGCAAGAACAATTCAAGTCGGTTTACATATCACAGATATTTTCATTTCCTGAAAAGTCAAATTATGAATAATAGCTATAAGACTTGGTTTAAACCATGCAGCAATAAAAGTGGCTTCTTCTTAAGTATTAAGACATGAGTATATATACTAAAATTTTTTTTCTTGAGAAATGTTCTCCTATGTTTCTGTTTATTCTGTTTCAATTGATACAGGGGCTGTGGTAGAGCACTTGTCTAGCATGCAAGAGGTCCTGAGTTCAATCTCCAGCAACATCAAAACAAACAAACAAACAAACAAACAAAGAATCTTTTTAAATAGATCCATGGGCAGCATTTTGCTGTAAAATGCAATGAGTCTAAGCATGTGGACTCATGGAACTGGGTTCCAAGTCAAGACACTGGAACTTTCTAGAAGGAAGGAGGTCTGCTTTAGCTGGCTGATATGAGAGTTGTTTTTGTTTTTGTACCAGGGATTGGTATAAAACCACTGAGCCACATCCCCAGCCCTCTTTTGTGTTCTATTTAGAGACAGGGTCTCACTGAATGGCTTAGGACTTAGCTAAGTTACTGAGGCTGGCTTTGAACTCCCAATCCTTCTGAGCCACTGGGATTATTGGCGTGTGCCTCTGCATCCAGCCTGTTATAAGAGTATTTGAGCAGTGTTTTATAGAAGGGCTAGAGACATTTCCCCTTTGAAGAGGGGGGTATTGGTGTGGTACAAGTGGCAGACAGGGATGGACACAATGTTTTTGTTACGTGCGCTTGTTTTGTGGTACTGGGGAATGAATCCAGGGCACTCTACCATGGAGTTACACCCCCCACTCCTTTTTATTTTCTATTTTATTTTATTTTTTGGTATTGGGAATTGAACCCAGGGCCTTGTGCATGCGAGGCAAGCACTCTACCAACTGAGCTGTATCCCCAGCCCTTCCTTTTTATTTTTTATCTGGAGACAGACAGGGTCTTGCTAAGCTGCCCAGGCTGATCTGGAACTTGCAATCCCTTGCCTTGCTCTCCTGTGGGGCTGGAAATACAGGTATGTGCCACCATGCCTGACTTGACAGGTAGAGTTTTAAATAGGAAGGCCAAGGTAGGCCTCATTAAAAAGATGGCACTTGAGCAGTGTACCTTGCAACTGTCTGGGTGAAGAACATTCAGGTAGAGCACAGCCAAAGCCCAGCAGCGGGGGGTGACTACGAGAGGCCAGTCTGGCCAGAGTGGTGTGAGGAGGAGAGTTCAGAAGAGAAAGCAGAGGACAGAATGGAGCATGTGTCAGCACCTCAGAGGCCACGGTGGATTCTTTGACTTTCACTTAACAATAAGGCACAGAATAAGTCATAGAAGGGTTTTAACAGAGTACATTTCGGGGGATTCCTCTGGTTGTCACTGAAAACAGGCGTGTCAGGGCAAGAATGAAACAAGGAGACCTGCGAGGAGGCCAATGTCATAATCCACGCCAGAAATTACAGTGACTTGGACCAGGCACAAGCACGGGGGTGCTGAGCAGGACAGAGATCCTAGGTATGTTCTAAAGGTACGGTTGACAAGGCCTGGGAGACAAGAATGGTCGACTCCAAGGCTTTTGGGGGGAACAACAAGAAGAGGAGAGTAGTCATGAACTAATATGGTAATAAAATGAAATACCTAATTTTTGTTTTAGAAGAAGGTCTATTTGCTAAGATGTCCACTCTGCCATTCCAATTATCATTCTGATTTGTATGCAAGCTCCCTTGGGGGTTGCCCCATTCTTCCTGCCCGTGGTCGCCTACCTCCCCTTCTCTCCCTCTGCCCATTTGAACCCTGCCCATCACTAAAGGGTTAGTTTGTTTTCCCATAATCCTCCAGGATACTGCTGGCATTGCCTAAAACGACATATCTGTCAACTTGCAGAGAGGTATTCCTGACTCCAGAAATGCCAGCTCACCTCTTACAGGGCCAGAAGCTAAAGAAACCTTATTAAAAAAAAAAAAAAAGTGTCATTTCCATGTATTAGGACCTGTTGTTGAGTTTTAGACATTTTTTTCTAAAAGGGAGAAAGACCATATCACCAGCAAAGTACTTCAGCTCTTGCCTTTAATGTCCTATCTGTAATGAAGTTTTTTTCTTTTAGTTGTAGATGGACACATACTTTTTTATTTGTTTATTTTATACGGTGCTGAGGATCAAACCCAGGGCCTCACAAGTGGTAGGCAACTGCTCTACCACTGAGCCACAACCCCAGCCCCTGTAATGTTGTTTTTTTATTTATTTGTTTTGGTACCAGGGATTGAACCCAGGGGCGCTTAACTACTAAGCCATATCCTCAGCCCTTTTTTATATTTTATTTAGAGACAGGGTCTCCCTGAGTTGCTTGGGCCTCACTAAGTTGCTGAGGCTGGATTTGAACTTGCGATCTTCCTGTCTTAGCCTCCCTAGTTGCTGGGATTACAGGTATGCACCATCATGGCCAGCTGTAGTGATGTTTTAATGGGATGATATTCATGAGGAACTGTTGAGTTGGCTCCCTTAATAACTATTTTTTCCAGTAAGTTCTTACATTCTTCACCTTCTCATCTTCTTCACCAAGGATTTACTCACAAATGGCTTCCTCAACCTTTGTCAACAGGACCTTTACCACTTGTCACAATCCAGGCCTGTGCAGTGCCTTTAGGCCCTACCTCACTCACCCTGCCTGTGGCTCCTCCTTTGGTCACTGACAGAGACAACTTGACCCTTCACATCACAAAGTCTTCAGACAGCTGGCATGGTGGCACATGCCTGTAATCTCAGAGGCTCTGGAGGCCAAGACAGGAGGATCTCAAGTTCAAAGCCAGCCTCTGCAAAAGTGAGGTGCTAAGCAATTAGTGAGACCCTAAATAAAATACAAAATAGGGCTGGGGGTGTGGCTCAGTGGTTGAGTGCCCCTGAGTTCAATCCCGGGTACCAAAAAAAGTCTGCAGACATTTCAACACAGTTGACAATAAAAAGGATTTTGAAGGCTCTATTGTTTGATGCTCTGACTCAGGCATGTCCCTTGGCGTTGGGATGAGCTCCTGCACCTGAAGATTCATGTGCAGACATTTCAAGGGCTGTAGAGAAACTCCTGGATTGAGCTGATTCTACAAAAGTGCTGGCATTGCCTAAAACGATGTATCTGTCAACTCCCAGAGAAGTAATCCTGAATCTGAAAGTGCAAGCTCACCTCTTACAGGGCCAGAAGCTGAAGGCTTTATGTAAAACAAAAAACAGTGTCATTTCCATCTACTAGGACCTGTTGTTGGGTTTTAGATAATTTTTCTAAAAGGGAAAAAGACAATGAACATTCACAAAGGAGAGAGGGACTCTCAGTTGCCCTGAGTCCCTTGCTACTCTTCACTCTCACTGTGACCTCTCTGGGTTTCTCACCAATCAAATGGCCTCATTCCAATCTGTCTCTCTGCCCGGAACTTCTATTACCAACTGCATACACGATGGAACTTCTATTACCAACTGCATACCCGATGACTCTCACTGTAAATGCACAGATTCCCCAATTCAGAATATCCAAAATGGAATTCATAATCGCTGCTTCTCCCGTGTCTTCTATCTCCCATCTTGGTTTCCTGCACAATGATCAAGTCCAAAATAGAAACCTGATACTATCTTTAACTCTTTCCATTCTCCTAATCCTAATAGTGAGACTCTGAATTTTCTCTTCAATATCTTTCTTTCTATTGTCCACACATAAAAAGACTGATGGGGCCTGGGAACGTAACTCAGTGGTCAAGCACTTGCCTGACATTTTTAAGGACCCAGCACACAAAAAAGAAAGACACAAAACCAAACAACTGAAGGACCGATGGTTGCCTCTGCCCTTTCTTTATGTCTCCTTGTTGCTGCCAGTGATTCCTTTGCAACACAGATTTGGTCTAATTATTTTTCTACTTTAAACGAGTTTCTGCTGCCTACAGAATAAAGTCCAAGTTCTCAGCAGAGCCTACAAGGCCCTCCACATGGGTTCTTTTTTTTTTTTAATTTATTTATTTTTTTGAGAGAGAAAGAGAATTTTTTTTAATATTTATTTTTCAGTTCTCGGGAGACACAACATCTTTCTTTGTACGTGGTGCTGAGGATCGAACCTGGGCCGCACGCATGCCAGGCGAGCGCGCTACCGCTTGAGCCACATCCCCAGCCCATCCACACGGGTTCTTGGCCATAGCATTGCTCTATTCCCTCTTCCGCAGTCACCTCAAACTCCAGGAATGAACTCCTTACGTTTCCTGAAAACCCCCACTGAATTCCCGGCTCTTGTTTTTGCTGTGCTGTTTTCTCTTTCCGGGCAGCACTTTACCCATTGCTTTCCCATGCATTTCTACTTGTCATTCAGGACAAAAGACTACAGCCGCGTAGTACATTCAACTTTCCCAAGTTATGTAATAGGCAGTCTCCGCCCTCAAAGAGCAGCAGAGTAGTAAAGCCAGATTTATTAATAGAATTTTTTTTTTTTTTTGGTACTAGGGATTGAACTCAGGGGCACTCAACCACTAAGCCACATGCCCAGCCCTCTTTTGTATTTTATTTAGAGATAGGATCTCACTGAGTTGCCTAGCACCTTGCTTTTGCTGAGACTGGTTTTTAACTCCCAATCCTCCTGCCTCAGCCTCCTGAGCTGCTGGGATTACAGGCGTGCACCACCATGCCCGTTTTACCAACAGATTTTATAATTTTACAAGATGGTAGGTGCTACGAAGCCCAGCTCTTATTTATTTTAATTTTTATTTCTTGAGCTGCTGGGGATTGAACCCCCAGCTTCATGTATGCTCCGCGAGCACTCTGACGCTGAGTCACATTCCCAGGCCCAGTCTTTCTCTCTTGGCGAAGGCTTCTAAGATCTTAGTCTACACTCCCCAAGGTGGACTTGGTTCTGCACCTGTCTGTTCCCCCAGGCAGAGCTGGTCATCCTCTCGCCTGTATTTCCTTCAAGTGGACTTGATCAGCCCCACTCACCCCTGCCTCTTTCTTTTTTCAGTTATGGGCCTCAGGCATATGCTTGGACTCAGGTTGAAGGGATCCTGCCGGAGGAGACAAATAGCAGTAAGCGCCAAGACAGTCTTGACATGCACCATATTCTTAAAGTGATGAGGCCTTTTCCTTCATTAAGCCTTCATTAATATTTTTGGCAACAGTTTCCTCTTCCTCTTCCTTCTTTTTTTTGTACTGGGGATTGAGTCCTTTTCTTTCTATGTTTATATACATATTTTTTATTTTAATTAGGTATATATGCCAGCAGAATGCATTTTGATTCATTGCACACAACTGCAGCACAACTCTTTGTTTCTCTGATTGTACACGATGTAGTGTCCGACCATATGTGCCGTCACACATGTACCTAGGCAATAATGTCCATCTTGTTTCACCATCTTTCCTGCCCCCTTATGCCCTCCCTTTCCCTCCCTCCCCTTTGCCCAATCAAAATTCCATTTTTCCCATGGGGGGGGGCATTATGGATCAGCATCCACTTATCAGAGAGCGAATCCTTTTCTGAACAAATAAGCAAATCAGTCATCGGTCTTGAGGTACCAAGATGGCTCAGGATGTCTGAAACCTTGTCTGCCCTGGAAGATGTTTCAGACATCTTCCTCTGTGTACCATACTGCCATACCATTTCAACTGTAAGAAACTCAGGAAAGAAGTGCTTGCCTTCATCCAGAAGGTGGCTTTAGGACAAGACCAGCCAGACCTGAGGTGGCCAGGCCCAGTGGGGCTGAGAGTGAGAAGCTCAGAGGGGTGGGGTGGGGTGGTGAAGCTCAGTCTGCCCTGGAGCAGAGCCTCAGTTCTGACCACACGAAGGACTCTAACCCAGAAACCTATTCTGGTAGGAAACCCTTGGTGAGTTTTGTTTTATTTTAGGTAGAGTTTATAGACACTACTACTGGATTTCAAAACTAAAGTGATATAAATAACTTTGGGCAGGGTTCAGAGAAGAACCACTGTGAGAACCACCTTGACTAAAGTGTCGGCAAAATGTCTATTAATAGACAATGAAATTGAAATCACTTAGCTGAAGGAGAGAAAGTTTAGGGTCAACCTAACTCCCTAGTGGATAAAAGGTCACAGAAAAGCTAAGAACAGAAGAGCAAAGACAGTTTTCAATGCATTCCATTTTAGATCTCTCTCTCTCTCTCTCTCTCTTTTTTTTTTTTTTTTTTGTACCAGGGATTGAATCCAGGGGCATTTAACAGGAGCACTTAACCATTGAGCCACATCCCCAGCCCTTTTTTATATTGTATTTAGAGACAGGGTCTCCATAAGTTGCTGAGGGCCTTGCTAAATTGCTGAGGCTGGATTTGAACTCATGATTCTCCTGCCTCAGGCTCCCGAGCTGCTGGGATTACAGATGTGTGCCACTGTGCCCAGCTTTGAATCTCTAATATTTTTTTAATATTTAGTTTTTAGGTGTAGATGGACACAACACAATGCCTTTATTTTTATGTGGTGCTGAGAATCGAACCTGGGTCCTGCCCGTGCTAGGCGAGCGCTCTACTGCTGAGCCACGATACCAGCCCCTGAATCTCTATTTTTAAAAAGAGATGATAGAGTTGGGCACCGTGGCACACAACTATAATCCCAGCTACTTGTAACACCAAAGCAGAAAAATTATAAATTCAAGGTCAGCCTGGGCAATTTTGCAAGACCCTATCTCAAAATAAAATAAAAAGGGTTGAGGTTATAGCTCCGTGGTGGAACACCCCTGGGTTCAATCCCCAGTACTGTAAGAAAAAGAGAGAAAGCAAGCAAGCAAACCAATGAAAGGGGCTGGGGATGTCGCTGAGTGACAGAGAGTTCTCCTAGGCTCTTGGTTTGATTCCCAGCACTGCCCCCCCCCCCAATCAGGGGAGGAATATAATTACTCATAATTTTGTCAAAGCAAAGTTGAGAAATGAAGCGTCCCTGAATACTATCTGCTGGATATGGCTTATAAAACAAGTAGGAAAGGAACCTTTGAGAGCAGGAAAATATTTTAAAAATACCCCTAAAATGTACTTTGTGTCACCTAGTAGTACACTACACCTAAAAACGATCAAAATGGTAAATGGTAAATTTCCAGCTGAATAGCTGAAACTTGACAATTTCTTCAAATTGCACCTGCAGTTTTCAAGCTGCCTGCTGCAGGTAAAGATGCACAATTTATTTTACATATATATTTTGGTGCTGGAGATTGAACCTAGGGCCTCACCCAGGCTAAGCATGCACTCTGTTACTAAACTACACTCCTACTCTAAGTTACATATTTGTTAACCATTAAAAAATTACCCATAAAAAAAGCTAGAGCTAACACATTTCCAATTGCTAAATAATGCCACTTTTAGGAAAATTCATATTTCACAGTACCCAAAATATACTAACCTACCTGTTTTTCTAAGACTCTGGTAATATCCTTAGTTTTCCTACAAAAGCAAAGAGCTGTTAAAAGGAGAATTGGAAACTGTTAGAAACAGATTTTTTTTTTTTTTTTTAGTGTGGGGTGGTGGTGGTGCTGGAAATGGAACCCAGGGCCTTGAGCACGCTAGGCCAGTCCTCCACCACTGATCCCTCGAAGGCAGACTTTAAGTCAGATGCAGAGTAAAATAGGCGTGCACTGGATGGTCAGTATATTCTCCTTTCTCTTTTCCTCGATTGGGGTGCACCATTCCAAAGGTACTATAATATCATAGAGTGAATGAAGCAAGCTCCTATTTCATCTCCTATGTCCAAAAATCCATTTAATATGTTGTCCTCAGATGGAGGACATCTCAGACATTAAAATGATAAAAACAGACATTATAATTGATCTTAACCAAAAGGCTAAGAAGTGACATATTATCTTCTATGTAGAATTTCTTTCTTTTTTTTTTTTTTTTTGTGGTGCTGGGGATTGAACCCAGGGCCTTGTGCATGCAAGGCAAGCACTCTATCAATTGAGCTGTATTCCCAGCCCTCTACGTAGAATTTCATTCAAGGTTGAGGAGCAGTATAATAGTAAGACTGGTGGGACAGGGTCAGTAGTGCTCATCTCATTCATTAAAGGAGAAAAAGTCTGGATTTAGTCTCCTATTAGTAAAATTAAAAGAATCTGTCCCAGCTAGGTGTAGTAGCACACACCTGTAATCCCAGCTGATTGGGAGGCTGAGGCAGGAGGATCGCTTCAGCCCAGGAGGTCAGGGCCAACCTGGGCAATTTAGGGGAGACCTCTCTGCAAACAAAACAAACAAAACAATCCGTCCTAGCATATGAGAGAAACTTGCATGATGCTAACTTATCCAGTTCCAGCCTCATTTTGCAACCTAAATAATCTACTCACTGCTGTGGCAGTGTGTCAAAAGTGACATGGATATAAAGTTTTTTTTTTATTTTTAAAAGAAAAAGATTTTTTTTTTATATCATGCCTTCCCCTTAAAAAGTACAGGCTCATTCAGCCTTGAAAAGGAAATTCTGACACACGCTACAACATGGGTGAATGTTATGCTAAATTAAACCAGTTTCAAAAGAACAAATACTGTATGATTCCACTTTTGAGGTGGGTAGTCAATTCATAGAAAAAGAAAGTAGACAGGAAGTAGAAGGGTAATTGCTAGAGACTGGGAGAAGCACATGGAGAGCTGCTGTTAATAGGTATGAGGGTTTCAATCTTGGAAGATGAAAAAAGTTCTGAAGCTTAGATGGTGGCGATGGCTGCATAACAATGTGAACATATCTGATGCCACTGAACCATGCCCTTAAACAGAGTTAAAACAATAACTTTTATGTTGTGCACATTTTACCACAATTTAAAACATTGTTTTTAAAAGTGCTGGGTCTCGTCTGGTGAAAGTTCTCATGCTAGCTCATTCTAGATATTCGAATGTGGTGGTAATCTATGTCTGGTTCTCAAGACAGTGCAAGACTCATAACTTTGTTTGAGCTCTTAGTAAATATCTTTTGAATAGCAGCTGGGAACTTGACAACGGCTTTCTTCAAATTGCACCTGCAGTTTGCAAGCTGCCTGCTGCAGGTAAAGATGCACAATTTATTTTTATGATTTGCCTTGAGCAAGAGTTGATTAAACGCTTGATAAAATAACTTCTTGGAAGACTCGATTTAGATGTTGCTTTCCTCCTACTTTCCCACCCTTCTCCCCGCCCTCTTGAACACCACATAAAAGGCGACAGTTCCTAATGTGTCCCCCTTCTTTTTCAAGTATTAGCATCAAAGTTGGATGGCAGCGTCATTCCTTTCCTGAATGTAAACGGACCACTCTTCCCTCTGGGAACGGCACCCCTACCATTTCAACCTAGATAACAGTTTGTGAAAGAGATGGCATTTTATATAGTCTCAAAACTGGGTCTAAGATGCAAATAGGACATTTCCTTTGCATCTTTCCCTAATACACTTGCTTCTTTGGGGTGAGAGGAGTTGGGGAGCACCCTGGGAAATACAGCTTTCTGGTCCCCAGGTTCCTCTTTCTATTTCTGTGGTTTTCAGTTCCCCTCCCATCAGAAATCCCCATGGGGTGGTAATGCTTTCTCCTCTTCCTCTCCTGTCATTCCCCTTTCATTTCTCCTCTGACACCTCTCCTGGGCTTGTCTCCATCTCCTGCTACTCCTATTTTCTCTGTCTTTTCATCTTGAGTCCCATTTTCCCCAAGGAGCTGGCAGGCTGTTTCTACAAGGAACACAACTCTCTGCTTTCCAGATTACCCTTCATACTCACAGTCGCAGTTGGCTACCTCTGGCTCTTTTCCACACCACAAACCTGGTCAGGGAGTCAGGTCGGCCTCCGGGCTGCTTTCATTCACTCACCAACACCTTCCTGGCACTCTGACTTGTCACAGAGGGAGTTCACAGGGATTGCTTTACCTCCCAGTGTTTCTCTGGAGCTACAGGTCCCCGCCCCCCCCGCCCCCCATTGCCCTCAATAGTGTCTTTTGCAAATGTGGAAATGAAATAGAGCCTCATTAGATAAGCTGCTTCTAAAGCCTAAAATTTCATCAGGCCCTTAAAAAGTTCTAATCCTAGGGCTGGGAGTGTAGCTCAGTGATAGAGCACTTGCCTAGTATACATGAGGCCCTGAGTTTGATCCCCAGCACTGGAAAAATGAAAGGGAAAAAACATTAAAAATATCTATCAGCTTCTAGAATAGTGTTACCCTAGATTAGGTAGAGGGAAGTGAAGGGAGGTGAGGGGAGAGGATGTGGGGATAGGAAGGATAGAATGAAACAGACTTTATCACTTTATGTATATATGTGACTGCACGATTCTACATGTGCATGATTCTACAACATGTACACTCAGAAAAATGAGGAATTATATCCCATCTATGTATGATATATCAAAGTACATAAATGCATTCTATTGTCATGTATAACTAATTAAAACAAATTAAAAATTAATAAAAAAATCTATCAGCTTCTAAATCCCATCTCAGCTGACTCTGTTTTAGTGACTCTGCCTTGGCACAGGGGATCATTTCTGTATCTTTTCATTTTGGAGTGCTAACATGGCTAACTCTCATTCAAGCATATTCCATTATTCCAAAATGTGTAGAATTGCCTGGACATATAAACTGAAGCTCCCCCCACACCGTATTTTACATGCAGAAAGTCTGCCCTATATAGCAACAAATGTCAATCCATAGACTTTTTTTTTTTTTTTTTGGTACCAAGGATTGAACCCACTGAGCCACATCCTTAGGCCTTTTATTTATTTATTTATTTATTTTTTTGAGACAGAATCTCACTAATTTGAAATAAATAAACAAACAAACAAACAAATAAGTAAATGTAAGGTGGAAAGGATTAATGGGCATAGTTGCTTAGGGCCTCACTAACTTGCTGAGGCTGGCCTTGAACTTGAGATCCTCCTGCCTCAGCTTCCTGAGTCCCTGGGATTATAGATGTATACCACCATGCCTGGCCACAGATCCATTTTTGTAAGACATATAACTTTATTATCTACATCAAATTATTTTTCATCTCAAGCCCCCATCCTACAAGATGGGAAACAGCCTCTGTTAAACTTTCTAAGGGTCTTCCCTCTCCATTTCCCAAGATTGTGCTATAGCTCAGGAGTTTTGCATAATATCAAAGACTTGTGTGTCTAGTCCCCTGCTCATGGAAGTAACCAGCTGAAAATATAGCTGCTGAGGTTCAGCAGCTCTTAGCTGCTTGAGGGCCATGACAGGGACATGTGGATCCTTGCCCATCTGCACACCACACAGTCTCATCAGTCCAGGCATAACTTCTAGTCATTTCTCTCTGGGGTCTTGCTTTCTCCTTAGTAGTGGGTCTAAAAAGAATACACAGAAGGGTACCCTCACCTCTTAGGAGAGCCCCAGGTCCTTTTCTTTCCTCTTTCTCTCAGACTGGATAAATTTCTTTCTATAGTAGGTGAATCTTCCCTTCATGTTTCTAGCTGGTATCTTTTGACTATGCCCATTAATCCTTTCCACCTTACATTTATTTGTTTGTTTTATTTTAGCACTATGGATTGCACCCAAGGGTGCTCTACCAGGGAGCTCTATCTCTGGCCCTTTTTATTTTTTCTTTTGAAACAGGGTCTCACTAAATTTCCCAGGCTGGTCTCAAACCTGTGATCCTCCTGCCTCAGTCTCCTGCCAATTTATAGCTGCCACTGAGACCGCATTCCCTCTTACCTACCTACAAACCAACAGTTTCCTTATAATTAGGAATCCACTACTTTCTCTAGAGCTTAGGCCTTTGAAAACAAGAACTAGGATTTCTGTTTTCCAGGGCTAAAACAATAAGCACAACACCACATCTCAAAAGCAAGAAAAAGAGGACTTAAAATGTAACTTTAGGTCACATTTTAAGCAGCAGTTTTTGAATACAAACAATGGATGTAATAAAGTTACACATGATTTTTTATAAAAACTTCTTTCACAAAAGTACTTGTCTTTTCTTCCTTTTCTCTCTCTCTCTCTCTCTCTCTTTTTTTTTTTTTTTTTAATACTAGGGATTGAATTAGGGCTTCTCACATTCTTGGCAAGTGCTCTACCACTGAGCTTCATTTTTGGATCCTCATAATCACTGTAAATGAATGGTAGCACTGTTTTTAAAAAGACCTTTAAATTGCAGTTGCCTCTGCCATTTGCCTACAGATAAACACTAAGCCAAGGGCACACTTAATGAGGGATTCCCAGGTAGTTCTCTGGAAAAATGTAAATGATGCCTGCCATCCACATGGCATAGTCCTTAGTTGCTCTTTTTTTTTTTTTTTTTTAATTTCTGTGGAAATTCATGAATAACATAGCTTTCAGTACAATATCCTGAACTATAGGCTTAAGTGGTTTTGAAAACCTAGAGAAAAGAATCATCAAATGGATTGGTGGGAAAAGGAAGTCATGATTTTATACATCCATCACAATGCAGTTGTAAGTAATAAAAGTGTCCCTATAATTTTTACAACCCAGAATGTGTCCAGTAACAGAGGAAGAGAGAGAGAGACAGAGAGAGAGAGAGAGAGAGAGAGAGAGAGGTGGGGGGCGGGGGGAGGCTGGGGACTAGAGATTGTGGCTTCCTATAGGAATTTCTTTCTTCCCTTTCCAGTGCTGGACATTGAACTCAGAGCCTTGTACACGTTAGGCAAGCTCTCTCTCAAATCCCTAGTCCTCTATGGTAATTTTACACACTAGAGGCCCCAGGTAAGAAATAAAAGATTAAAACAGAAAACTGGAGGGCTAGAGGCAATCCCTGTCACAAAAATAAACAAATAACAACGATAATGAGATCAGGGCTGGGGATGTAGCTCAAGCGGTAATGCGCCACTCACCTGGCATGCTTGGGGCGCTGGGTTCGATCCTCAGCACCACATAAAATAAAATAAAGATGTGTCCACCGAAAACTAAAAAGTAAATAAATAAATAAATATTTAAAAAAATTCTCTCTCTCTCTCTCTCAAAAAAAAAAAAAGATCAATAACATAGCTAAAATGACTGTTTTTTTCTTTTATATTTTTCCTCCAAAATTAAAAATGGCAGACTTTTACTCAATTGCATTAAAAGGATAAGTTGATACCATCATCTGAGAAGTTATTCAAGCCAGAATTCAATTCCTAGAACATCATTTTCTTCCTTTCCCCCAGCCTCACTTCCAGCCCATCAACCAATCATGACATCTTCACCACTGGATCTGGAAAGGGTTTAAAATCCCTACCTCTTTCCTTCCTTGACCACTTCTCACCTGGATTGTAACAATAACATGTCCAGTCCTCTCCATTCCCAGTTATGTGCTCCATCCACACACTCACCAGGAACTCCTGCTACGGTTTGGACCTGAAGTGTCCCCCCTAGGTCCATGTGCTAAAGGCTTGGTCCCCAGGATGGGGCTTTTGGGATGTGGTGGGATCTTGAGAGTGGGGCCTGGTGGCAGGAAGTTAGGTCATTGGGGACATGCCTTTGCAGGGGTTTGTGCACCTTGGTCCCTTCCTCTTTGTTCTTTGTTCCAGGCCATGAGGAACATGGTTTGGCTCTGCCGTGGCCTGGTTTCCAAGGTCATGATATGCTTCCTTCTCGTAGGCCCCAAAACAAGTGATCATGGACTAAAATCTCCAACTGTGAGCCCAAATTTTAACCTTTTTCTCTTTGTAGGTTGATCATTTCTGCCATTTGTTATAGTGAAAGAAAGCTGACTAACATGCTTCCCAGATGGAACTTACAATCATGCAGTGCAGAAAATGAGCTGATACGAGAAAATTGTAGGACTTCTATTTATCTCATCCTTCAAATTATACTTTTAAAAAAATTTTTTTAGTTGTCAATGGACTTTATTTATTTATTTATGTATATGCAGTGCTGAGCATCAAATTCAGCGCCTGCTCATGCATGCTAGGCAAGCGCTCGACCACTGAGCCACAACCCTAGTCCTAAATTATATTTTTTAAAGTATAATGTTTATTAGGTAATAATAAACATAACTATATTAGCTGGTAGGTTTTAAATGATTTATTGATAAAAGTACGTGATTTAAAGTGTAGTGACCACTATTCTGAATGACAGTGATTTTTAAAAAATATACAGTTCTGATCATGCTAAACTTCTGCTTAAACCATTTGGTGGGTTTCTCTTACCACAAATTCAAAATATGTGACAGTTCCTACAGGTTCTAAAGGATCTACTTTTCTGATCTTGTCTACAACCTACTGACTTTTTTCTCCTGTCGAAGTCAGGTTTTTTCCATGGGAAATTTTCACAAGTGCTGTTCCCTGGCCTTTATAAAGCATTAGGTTTCAGTTTCAATGTCATTTTCTTCCCTGAAATTCCTCCTACTCCCACTCCAATCCAAAAGGCACTCATTTAAACTCTTCTAGCACCCTGCATTTCCTACCATGGTACTTATTACTATTGTTATGTTTTTTGTTCAATGTCTTCCAAAGTAGGCCATAATCTTCGTGAGAACTCAATCACCTCTGAAACTTCAGCAACTATTCAGTGCTCGATAAATATTCACCGAAAGAAAGAATGAATTAGAGTACCAACATTCACCTTGCATTTACTTCCTGAGAGTTAGGGAAACTGAGAGGGTCCTCAGATGACCACATAGAATCTCTGGTCTTTCTTATATTTGTTGGTCCTGCTCCAGGAAACCACCTTACCTTTAAAAAAAAATTAGTGGAAAAATAATTGGATATCTTTGTGGGATATGACACAATGTTTTGTGAACACCTTGCCTCTGAGACTCAATCCTGATCATCAGTCTTTTCTGCAAGGCAGTTTGAGATGCCCCAGGACAGTAGCTGTCTTTCTTCTGGATTCCCCAGCATCCCTACAAATCTTTATTTCAACACTTATTGATATGTAACTACCATTTTCCATTTGTTTCTGTACCAAGATTATCTGTAATACTCAGACATTCATTTTTGTGAATGATGTAAAGTAGGCCATTTATAACAGGAGATTTTTGGTGTTCTGAGTTTCTTTTGTAAGGGGAAAAAAAAAGGTGGGGCTCGGGTTGTGGCTCAAGAGGTAGAGCGCTTGCCTAGCATGTGTGAGGCACCGGGTAAAATGCTCAGCACCACATAAAAAAAAAAATAAAATAAAAATATTGTATCCACCTAAAACTAAAAAGAAAAAAAAAACTTGCTCTTAAAAAAAAAAAGTTCCATTTGCTCAATTTCCATAGTTCTCAGAAAGTTATAGCTACTCCCTGGAGCAAGGCAGACATTCTGGGTGAGGTTTCTTCTTAGGCTTTATTGTGATATATTAAATGTTTACATCAACCCTTCTTAAGAACTGGCATTAACATGGGGGTGGAAAGAGATTTCATGCTTGCCTAGTTCTGCTTTTTATCATCTCCCTTTTAGAGAAACTAATTTTAACCGAGCAACTCAGGAGCTGAGTGTAAACATAAAATAAATAGCAAAGAGAATAAGAGAATATAGAAGTTGCTTTTGTCCATTTACACAAGACACAAGGAAGAGAGAAGACTGACCTCTTGCTCTTTATGGTAATGACACAAAATGGAAACGATGGAGAAATGCTTTCTTAGGACTTATGACAGGAGGAATTTAAAACAGGACAACTGGGCTGGGGATGTGGCTCAACTGGTAGCGCGCTCGCCTCCTGTGGTGCGGCCCGGGTTGGATCCTCAGCACCACATACCAACAAAGATGTTGTGTCTGCCGAGAACTAAAAAATAAATATTAACAAAATTCTCTCTCTTGCTCTCTCTTTAAAAAAATGCATATATGAATATGTGAAACAATTCACCTTCCCCTCCCCCTCCTCCCCCCTTCTTCTTAAAAAAAATAAAATAAAATAAAAAATAAAACAGGGCAACTGACTGGATTTTAGTTAGGACATCAACCTCATTCAATGATAACTTATATAGTTTTCTGAGTAATTTTGTTTCAAATCTAATTTTGTCAAGGTGTCTAGTATCTATATATTCTATACACAGGAAATTCTTTTTTTCTTGTGGTGCTGGGGACCAAACCCAGGGACGTCTATTGAGCTATGTCCCCAGCCCACAGAGAAGATTCTTAATCTCAGCCTCTGAGCTGTTTAATTTTCAAACTGGGATCCGAATAAGGGTTCTCCTTGCTCACTTCAGTATCAAGAACTGTGTGGAACAGTTACCATACATGGACAGAGAAGCCTCCGAGAAGGGAAAGGGGGAGGAAGGACATTGCTTCAGCTCAGCAGTTATATAACCACATGGGGAATGTTACAAAGGGCTCTGCCTTGCTTAAAAACATTAAATTCTAAAAATGTCTAAAGGACACCTAACAAGCACCTCTAGTTGCTAGAGTTAATAGCTAAAATATAATAAATTCAAGATATCAGTTCAATCTGATGGACTTATGAGGCTACTACTTTAAATAACTTCAGATCCTTGGAGTCCTCAAAGAAATACATATGAAGTATGTTTCAGTAATGGCAGGATAAATGTCATTTCCTTTTTCACTGATGATGAGTCATGAATGTTGACCTACAGACTGTCCCCAAACAAAATGCATTCCAATAGTTCATTTCTAAGTCAGTTGTTAGGAACTTAGAACATAGTTTCCCATAGAAACAATTTTAGACGTGGTGGTTTAGATTTCCAGATATGGCCAAAGTAGCTCATTTGCCCATAAGTAATTCACCAAAGATAACCAGCATGTATAACAATACTATTTTTCCTCCCCTTTTTAATCAGAACATGTTCCCCAACTTCTACGTTGGAATTTCTATAACTCTTTTTTTCTTAGCCCTGAATTCCAAGATGAAGGAGTGTTGGGGCTGGTTGGGAGGTGTGGGGAGAGGTGACCAGGAGTAGTAGGCTCCTCCAACAGCCATCATAGGGTGAGAGGGAGATCTGATGGCATCCAGCCTTACAGACTAGCCGTTCCACACAGTTCATCTGTGACAGTCACCTCTGCCAACTGTATTTGTACTGAGGAGGATTTTTTCTTCTGCTAAGAACTCTCTGTATGTTCAGAATATTACTATCCTCTATTAAGCATGTAACTCTGCCAGAGCACAGTGCCAATTGCCATGTCCACATTATTTCTCTTAATTTTCCAAACAATCTCACCATCTGTGAAGTCAAATTGCTTTATCTGCATTTAAGAAAAGGACATCGCCTAGCATGGGTGGGACCCGGGTTCGCTCCTCAGCACCACATAAAAATAAAGGCATTGTGTTGTGTCCATCTATACCTAAAAAATAAACATTAAAAAAAAAGAAAAAGCACAAAAAGAGTTAGGGGTGTAGACTAACTTGCTTAAATTCATAGAGTAAAGCCAGGCCTTGGACCCAAGCTTGCTATACTTCAAATCCACTTATTCCAGGGATTTGGGGAACATTTGGGGGAACATAGTTTATCATTTGGTTTCCTATTAATAGCTTTAATTAAGTCAGCAATTATACCCTTTGGCAAATGAATCAGATTAAACAACTCATGAAAGAGTGTCTCCCATGTAGAAGATGCAAGGAGGAAGGTGCTAGAAAACCTAGTGGATACAAGAAGACATCCAAACACGAACAAAATTGAGATGACCAGTACTGGTACTGGGGATTGAACCCAGGGGTGCTTAACCACTGAGCCACACCCCCAACCCTTTATCATTTTGATAGTGTCTCCTAAGTTGCTTAGGGCCTCACTAGGTTGTTGAGGCTGGCCTTGAACTTGAGATCCTCCTGCCTTAGCCTCCTGAGTCCCTGGGATTATAGGCATGTGCTAACACACCTGGCTGCCTTTTATTTATTTATTTTCCCACTTTGAGACAGGGTCTCACTAAGTTGTTGAGGCTGGCCTTGAACTTTCAATCCTCTTGTCTCAACCTCCTGAGTAGCTGAATTTGCAGCATACTCCATCAGTCCCACAAACTGTCATATCTTCAATTATCTAGTTCAGAGCAACAGCCTGAGGGCAGTCATCATGACCTGGCCTCAGCACAAAAGTCCTCATGGAGGATGCGGGACTTGAGTTGAACATGGGGTACCATAGAGAGTATGCCTGACAAAGGGCCCAGATAAGCAACACCCACAGCTAATGAATCTTTAACAAAGGGATTTGACTAACTTGAGCTGTTGCAGAGAAGGAGAAGCTGGGAAAGAAACTCTAGAATTTCTTCATTATAACTTAGTTTTTTTTGAACAAGTTATAGTCAAAAGAAAAAAAAATCCCTTCCCCTTACATAATTTACTTCTGCATCTGTTGTTTCTTTTTGTGAATAGATAAGCACTTATATTCTTATTTCCATTTATTTATCAAAAGGCAACCTGGTCTGTAGAAAATTTGAACAGTAATAACTGGTCAATTTAAAATGATTATACTTAAAACAAAACAAACAAACAAACAACAACAACAGCAACAACAAAAAAACAAGTGGAGTTTTACTAAATAAATACCAAGCACTGGGGTTCAGAATAGGGACAACAAATTTGAGACATGGACTTACTGGGTTTCATCACTGTAACAAAATACCTGAAAAAAAAAATCAATTTGAAGGAAGTAAGGTTTTTGTTTTTTTTTTTGGCTCATAGTTTTAGAGGTCTCAGTCCATGGTCTGTTGGCTCCATTACTCTGGGCTTGAGGTGAGGCAGAGCATCATGGCAAAAGGGCATGGACGAGCAAAGCTGCTTACCTCATGGCAGCCAGGAAACAGAGAGACGAGAGGCGTGGGGGCAGGGAGAGAAATGTTGGGGTCCAGGGACAAGATATACTTCCCCAGGGCATGCCCGCAGTGACTGCCTTCCTCTAGCCAGGCCCCAACTCCTGGTTTCTACCATTTCCCAGTAGTCCATTGCATTATGAACCCATCAATGAATTACTCCATTGATGAGATTAAAGCCCTCATGATCAGATTGCTTTTCCTAAACCCCACCTCGGAACACTGCTGCCTGAAGAACCAGGCCTTCCACGCAAAGGCTGGTACCTCAGATAACACTCAGAGGAAATTTGATATCTGTGGACCTAAACCCTGAAAAGTATGGGGTTAAGCTGGTGAGTTTGGGTTGGTGAATGCTATCCTTGGGTGCTGTCATATATAGTTTATAATTACCTGTTTGTGTCTGCCTCAGCTCTTGACTGTGATTTCTTTGAGACCAGGATCATAGAGATTATTAGTCTTTGTATCATCAACATCTAATACATTGTCTGGCAAATATGAGATAGTAAATTAATCAAAATGAGAAAAAGTATATGAATGAATATGAATAATATGAGGAATGACCTGAATAACTTAGTTCATCCTTAAGGTATCAGGATATAAATGGTTGAGAAAAGTTTTTTTCAGTCACTAGTATGGCAATATGTAAAAACGTGGATGTGTAACCGATGTGATTCTGCAATCTGTATATGGGGTAAAAATGGAAGTTCATAACCCACTTGAATCAAATGTATGAAATATGATATGTCAAGAGCTTTGTAATGTTTTGAACAACCAATAAAAAGAAAAAAAAGAAACTGCCACTGATGAGATGATCAAAAGATGGCTGTATCCTATTTCCTGGAATATGTGAATGTTACCTGTATGGCAAAAAGAACATTATAGATGTGAGTAAATTAAGGATTTTGAGAGGGGTTGATTATCCTGGATTATATGATGAGCCCTAAATGCAATTATACATATCCTTCAAGGAGGGAAGTAAAAGGAGACTTGATACACAGACAAGAGAAGGCAATGTGACCACAGATGTAGACACTCAAATGTGGGACCACAGACCAAGGAGTGCTGGCAGCCACCAGAACTTCAATGCAGTGCGCAACGGATCCTCCCTAGTGCCTCTGGAGGAAGCACAACTCTGCTGATACCTTCATTCCACCCAAAGAAACTAATGACTTCTGGCCTCCAGAAAAAATAAGTTTCTGTTGTATTAAGCCCCCAAATTGTAGTAATTGTTTCAACAGCTACAGAAAACTAATATGGTATCTTATCTCTTTTTACAGCTTTCCTTGTTTAGTTTATATGTATTTTTAAACTCTTATTCTTTTCTTCCTAAGAAAATCTGCTGGTATTTTGAAGAAAGCAATTTTTGATATTCTTTTTAATTTCCTTAGATGTTAAGTTTCAAACTGATTTAATAAACATTTAATGATCAAAAAAAAAAAAAAAGAAAGAAAAGTTTTTTTTTTCTATCAGGTAACATTGTTTCTTGAAACACTGTGGAGATGTGTTAAGAAAAATCAGGCAACAGAGAAGAAAAAAGCAAAGATACCCAGAGGGGAGAAGGAGAAACATGAAGGAAAGTCTTCAAGCACCCAGGAGGGATTTGGGTCATGAGAAGGAGTAGCGGGTAGCCTGCACAGGCAATGTGGCATGAAAATAATTGTAGGTAGGGAGATTAGGAAGTTCAGATTATGCACGAAAGGCTCAAATTAAAACAAAACAAATTCTAATAGAAAAAAATCAAGGAAAGTGTAGCTGAGATCTCAGTGGCAAATGTTTGAAATGTTTGTAGGGACTGAGAGAAAGGTTGACTGAAAAGTAACAGCTGCCTTATGGCCCTTTTGGAATAAGGCCAATTATAACTTAAATAAAAGCGTTGATAAGCAATGGTGAGTGTCCATTTGTGGTTGGCAATGACAAAGTTTTAATTTTTTTATGTCATATGCTTTGTGAGGTGTTTTGAATCTTCAGAAAAGAAAAAGCATAGCATCAAGGAGCTTTTGTCTAGTAGGGAGAAGGCCATCTGACACTTCAAAATATATTTAGTTCCCACATCCCCACCTTCCTCCTAAAATCTTATTATAACATAGTTAACATTGTAATATAATATGGCTATCTTTGCTTCTAAATACTCTGTCATTATATGAGAAAAGTTAAGCAACTTCTTAGACATTCAATTATGGTTATGTAAAATAATCGTGATATCTAGGCACTTTATTCCCTGAAGCTGTGGCACATCAAATGTTGATACTGTTCCAAAAAACAAGCTACTTTTCTGGATCCATTAAGGGAAGTACTATTACTAAAAATGTATTTTTATCTATTAAAAACAAATAGGTCATTTCTATCCCTGTTGTCCAAACTGATTTTATTCAGGTATTTCAAGGCAAAATATTTGTTTCTGTTGACCCAAGAATCACACCAAATCTGCTCTGATGGAAACTTACTGAGCAAGTTAAATTCACTCAGGTGTGGGTCTCTGGAGCCCACACAACACAGGAAACACATGCAAGTAAGGGATACATTCACTTAAACACAGTAACAACCACAACTGGACAGAAAAAAATTACACATCTGTTCAACTTAAACGGGTTAAAAGTTCCCATAGTTACTTTTCAAAATGTTATGAGAAACATGATGCCTTCCAAGTTCAGGCTTGCAAAATAACTCACCCTTTCTCTCAAATCCAGTCTCCACACTAGTAGGTGTATTTTAAGAGTTTTTCAGAAAGCATTTGAGCTTCAACTTTTGACAGCTAATCTTTAAAGATCAGTGAACATTACAAATTTACTTTTTCATTAACAAATTCCAGCCAAAAGACAGTGTTTCTTACAAATCTGGTTTTGATAATAGATTCCCAGCTCATTTTATACAAATCTTTTTAGTAAAAAATACTTAAAACTGCTTTTCCCATGGTAAAAGCAACTTGAAAAGTTCTCAAAGTCATTACCCTTTCCCTTATTTTCTACAGACTTCAGCTCTGTCTTGTGTTTCTCATTCTTTTTAGAAGGTCAATTCTTCATGAATAGTGACTTTTTCATCAACGAATTCACCCCCAGAACTTCCACAAATGTGCCAACAAATGTTTAGAAATGTTCTTTGAAAATATTGTCTGAAATAACATGAAACTGAAAACAAACCAAATGTCCAACAATCTTGGCTGAATAAAATATATTTTTGCAAAGAAATTTTTTATAGCACGTGAAACAAGTGGAGTAAATCTACGGACAGACACATAAAAATGTCCAATAATAGTTAAAAAGGAAAGATAAAACATTGTTGACCAATACATACAGAATAATCAATTTTTTGTTTTAAATTATAGTTATCTTTAGAGACAAAATGGTCCCTGTGTTACATAAACTATTTCATAGAATATGAAATGATGGAAAACTTTCAAATTTTTTATGAAGCAAGCATAATATTGATACCAAATTTATAAAGATAACACATGCAGAAAATCATAGACTACTGCCACATGTGAATGTTGATGGAAAAATTCTAAAAATATTAGCAGTAGACTCCACACCACATTAAGAAACAATTTACCACTACCAATAGGGTTTTAGGCCAGGAATGTAAGGATGGTTATGCATTAAGTAACATTAATCTCATTTACCTACTCATAGATTTAAAGAGAAAGGTCACAGGATTAGCTCCATGGAAAAAGACTTTGACAAATTTAACAACCATTCTATATGAAAACACTTAAGAAAATCAGATGAATGCTTTCTTAACTAATGTTACGAATTACATATCATAAAAGTCAGAATTTCACTTAATGCAGAAATAGTGAAGGCATTCCTAAAGCCAAAAACAAGACAAAGATGACCTTGATCTCCACTAGAGTTTCATGAATGATATTAGTTAATACAATTATATAAAGAAGTTAGAAGGATAAGAACTGGGAGAGTTAAAGTTATATTTGGCAATGGCATAGCAGTATACCAAAAAAATTTCAGAGAATTATAAACAAACTGAAACATGAGAATTTAGTGAGCCCTATGGTTTGAATGTGTCCCCCAAAGGTTCATGTATTGGAAACTTAATGCTCAAATCCACATTTGGAGATGGGCCTTTGGGAGGTAATTAGAATTAGATGAGGACATGAGGGTGGGGACCCAACATGGTATTAGTAACTTTATAATAGGAAGGGAGACTCCAGCTAGCACACTGTCTTGCCATTCATGCCCTCTGCCATGTTATGATGCAACAAAAAGACCCTCAGCAGATGCTGAGGCCATACTTTTGGACTTCCCAGCCTCCAGAACCTTCAGCTAAGCAAACCTCTATTCTTTACCCAGTCTGTGTTATTCAGTTATAATAACAGAAAATGAACTCACATAACAGGAGGATACAAAATTAATATGCAGGGACTGGGGATATAGTACACTGGTTGTATAATTACCTAACATGCACGAGGCCCTGGATTTAATCCCCAACACTGCAAATAAAGAAAGAAAATATGCAAAAGCAATAGCCTTCAGCCACATAAATTATGCCAACCAAAAGATAAAATGGAAGAGAAAAGTCTCTTTAAAAATGGCAAAAAAAGATGAAATACTTAAAACACACTTTAAAAAATCCACATGAAGAAAATAACAAAATTATTGGAAAAATATAAAAGGATACTTGAGCAAATGCAAAAAATCCCTGTTTTTGAATAAAATGTTTCATCAAGATTATCAGTTCTCCCTTAGTTATCAATCAAAAACAAAATAACATCAATTTTTTTTTCTGAAATTAGAAAAGTTGAAACTAAAATTTAATAACAAATCAGTCTGTCAACTTGGAACCAAACTGTGACTTAAGGAAGAAAGCTGTATGTTGGTGGTCTAATGAATTGCCTTATGATCCCTTGAGCCAGTACTATTCACCTTGAGCTTATCTGCTGCCATATGGAAGGATTTATGATTTCTTAATAATATCCAAAAGAAGCTGAAAATCTTAGTTTTCATGTGATATTTTACAGCCTAAATATGTTGGAAATTTAAAAAATAAAATATAGTTTGGGCTAAATAAAATACATCTTGCCTGTCATGGCTAAACCACAGGCTGTCAATAGTTGACTTTTCAGGGTGGTAACCTTTCTGTAAAGGGTCAGATACAAAATAATTTTTGGCTTTGTGGAATACATATAGTCTTTGTCATATATTCCTGTTTATTTTTACATCATTAAAGATGTAAAAAGACAGTAAAAGATAGGCCCTCAGACGGTATGTCACTAGTTTATCCATAGAATCCATTAACCTTGAGATTCAACTATGAGTATTTTGGAAGAAGGCAGCCCATGTTGTTTACCTCTCAAATAATTTTCTTTTAAAATCAGTCTGGGATAAGCATAACTTATATAAGTCCATTGTAGTGGGTCATTTCATAATATAGTACATTTTCATCCTGGCATATCCTGGAAACATATCCTGAAAGGGAGTTTATACATAATTTTCAGACACAATCCTACCATCTGTCACATTTAGCTGTTCTTACAGATAATACCATATTACCTAAGAAATATTTTCTAGGTATTTTACTTCATGTTCTCAAAAAACAGTATTACCAGATTTATAATCTGGACTTTTCTGTGCAAGAATTACTGGCGTGGTTCTAGGTTTTGGGTTGCCAGTTGTACTCATTTCCTTTCCTTTTCTAATCCCTTAAAGAGGATCATGTTTGATAAAATTTAGAATAATAGCATTTATTTCTGAAACAGGCCAAGAACTTTATAATCCTGTTAGACTAATGATGTGGCAAACATCAGAGGAAAATTCATACCGATTTATCCAGTAGGGAGTGGCATTGCCACAGGAAGAACAATTCGGTGATTTGATCTGCTCCTGGATAACTGTGAAAGTTACCAGGACACTATCTTTTTTTAGAATCTCTTAAAATTAGAACATATATTATTTCTGAGATTTAAAAGATAACTACATGTGAAATGGTTGATAAGATGGGTATCAGGTTTCAAATACCTTGCAAACTGCATAATTCATTGAAAAGATATTGGGATTATCAAGCATAGCATGACTTACTGAATCATATTTGGTCCTAGATCACTTATAATTCTGTTTACCCAAGTTGCATCACATAAATTCTGGGATCAATAACAAAACCAGTCCAAGACTAAGGATTACCTTGAGTCTGGCTGAACTAATGCCCCTGGGCTACTTAATTAGTATCTCCAAATTTAACTCTTAAAGATTAGTAATGGTGGTAGAGCAGTGCTGAGCATGCACAAGGCTCTGGGTTCAACCCTTAGCATATACCACCCCTCAGGAAAAAAAAAAAAAAAAAAAAAGATTATCAACAGTGGTGTGCTGGGGCAGGCGAATCAACCATTTTAACAGCAAGCTAGCTGTTAGACACAGACATCATGAAAGATTAAGTTATAATTTGGTTTATAATTTATAACTAAGTTTATAAATTGTTGTTGTGCTCATTTCCTTTTCTAATCCCTTTGCAATGAACTTTATTAAAAACAAAGATAAAAAATTCATCTCTCCCTAATTATTTTACTATTACTTATGTTCTTGAGATTATTTTTATCTACTGCATCTGTATGGTAGGTGAGGGGAAAGCGAGAAATGAAAGACAGAGACCAGGCAGAGATACACACAAGAGTTTATTCATCAGAGCTGACAAATGAAGGCCATCTCTCTATAGGAGAGAGAGGCAAAACAGGCTTGAGTTCTTGGACTTCTATGGGGAAGGCTCAGGAATCAGAACCGGGCGGGTCCAATGCAGGTAGTTAAGGGTTGGGTTGGTATGAGGGAGTGGTGAGCCTTTCTCAGGAAGGCCCTTGGGTGGGAAATCAAAACTTTTTCCTTAAAATGGCCATCCAGATGCTAAGCAAGGACCTTATAGTAGGAGTACTACAAAATTGTGTACACTGACCTTCTTTTCCAGTTCTGTATTGTTATCACATTAGTAACCTGAAATTGGCTATGCTGGGAGCATTAACAACATACAAATAAATACTAAATCAGCCTCCCCTTTCCCTAGAGTCAGTTATTAAGCATATACCAGTACATTTTTGGCAATACAAGGGTGTCCTAATCTCTGATATAATCTCACAAATAGATAGTTTTATTCATTTGTGTATTAGACCCATAAAGATACCCTCTCAAAAGTTGCCTCAACACTTATACAACAGCATTTTTTAGGTTTTATAAGAAATGGCTTATTTTTTGAACATAACATACTTTCTAAGCAAGAAAGCATGATTTCTAATAAATGACAACTGGGTCTGAGAAACTTTGGAAATCTCACAATCAGTGTTTTAAAAAAAGGCTTAGGCCCCACCAACAAAGATGGACCAATTTGTGCCTGTCTACCCCCAAGAAGTGATTAAGTAGGCCCAGAGGAACTCCCTACAATACAAATCCAGATTCACTAACAAATGGTTTGGATGCCATTTGGGTCATTTCAGACATACGGAGTATTTCACTCAAGTTAAAAGAATACCAAGATTGGACAGTGTAAAAAAAAAAAAAAAAAGGCATGTGTTGTAAAAGACATTATCAATTTTTATCTTTTCCTTTAAAAGTCTCTTTTGGAGTGCTTGCAAAAACTCTAAGCTGAATTGGTTAAAAAAATATATATATACGTGGGATTTATTTTACTTTTAGCCTATCCCTTTGATAGTTTATAAAAACCTAGAATTCTGCATAGTTGGTGATGTATACTATACAAACAACTTTATGATCTTATAAAAAGTGCATAAATCAGGACAAAGAACTGTATGCTTACTTCCAGCAGAAAAAAGTATCAAAAACTCAGAAGAAGGTGGTCTGCATGTCTATGTTAAACTACTACTTAACTCAAAATTGAGAAACACCAATTTTCTATATGTTTTTCCCTGTGGGAGATTTGCAAAGATGATTCAGTATACTGAGTATCAATCACACATTTTCCACCAATATTGAGAAACAATAATACAACCATCAGGGTTTTAAAGATTATTTCTAAACATCAACATGTACTATGTATTTGTATAACAGAGTCTTCAAATGCACCCTTAGTATTTAATATTTAAATGAAAACAAAAAAGTCATGCTTTTGACCTTTGAAAAAACATCTATAAATTTGATTTGACTGAGATGGATGACTTTACTTTGTATTATCTTAACTTTGAATGAGCACTGAGGTATATAGTTATCAGCCTGCTTTCAATCTATCAAAAAAGGTGAAGATTATCTGCATTTCATACTTTTAAAAAATATTATTTTAATTATCGGTAGACATTTATTTAATTTATTTATATGTGGTGCTGAGAATCAAACCCAGAGCCTCACACATGCCAGACTACCACTGAGCCCCAGCCCTAGCCCCTGCATTTCACATTTTATTTAAAAATAATAAAATGATAGTTACAATAAATGAAAATTCAGTACAGTTAGTTGAAAAATATTCTAAAATTTACATATTTACAAGCTCATAGATCCTCTACAACCATTGAACATTTTAGTCTATGTAATCAAAGTCTTCTGGAATTCCAAAAGTTTTATCAATTTTATTTTCTTCAAATGCAAATTTTCTTTTGGCCCAGGATTTTAGTGCAAATATATTATCTAAAAGAAAAAGAGAGCGAGAAATAGTTTTAAGAATTAAAAACACAATCATAAAATATTTCAAATGCAATTATCTTCATTGCTCCTTTACTTCCTCTTATTGCTTTCTGCTGTATTAAGTAGTCTTTATTTTCAAGATTAACAGCAATAACTGTAAATAAAAGATATTTTGGACAAGTGAACATATCTCATATTAAAAAATTCAGTAAGTTATGTGCTGTTAAACAACACAGACAGGGACTGGTTAATGGTATCTCTTCTGCATTTTCACCACAGAGGTCTGACTGTTGCCTCAGGAATCAGTTGTTCCAATAGGAACACATGCTTTCCAGATACTTCTTTCTCGCCCTCAGAGAGAAATGGCTTTCAAACAATCAGGCCAGTGTGAGGGAGAAGGGATGAGGGAAAGGGAAAGGGTTTCTGTCTCTTAAGACAAAGATAGGAACAGATGTGTCTTTGGTATCCCCTGGGGTGGGGTGGGGGGTATAAATGCCTTTTATCAATTAAAAATGTGTTATTTCTACTTAAAAGAATATATCCCAATGAAAGAAAATAAAGTATGTGCAAAGATTTCTTTTAGTCAAGGATTTTCATTCATCCCAGTTAAAGGAGAGAGAGAGAGAGAGAGAGAGAGAGAGAGAGAGAGAGCGCGCGCCAGCGAGCGCAAAGAGCGAACAAAAAAAGCAATGCAAATGTCTAACATGCCAACAGTGACTGCGTTTGGGGAATGGGAATGAGGGTGAGTTTCCCCACCTTAATTTCACGCATTTCTTTTATATACACAAACAACTTTTATAATGAAAATTATTCTACACATAGAAAAACAATGATGTAAGGTTTTCTGGTTTGTCAGAATATGTTAAGCACTGTATTAGTAGTGATAATGAAGCAAAGGGCTCAAATGGGTTCTTCTGGAGTGTTATGGGCTAATCATGCTACTACTTCTCCTCCCCTTACTCATATTTGAAGTCCTAATCCCCCTTATCTCATAATGTGACTGTACTGGTGACAGGATCTTTAAGAAGGTGATTAAGTTAAAAATGAGGTGGTTAAGCTGGGCTCTAATTCAATTTTATAATAAAAGAATATTTGGGCACATTGAGAGACATTAGCTTTGCCCAGACCATGGGAGGACCCAGGATGGGGGAGGGGGACAGTCATGTGCAAACCAAGGAGAGGCTTCAGAATGGGACCTTGCTAACACCTGGATTTTGGATTTGAAGCCTTGGGAATGGTCAAAAAATAAATTTCTGCTGCATAAACCACTCTGGTATTATCTTCTGGCATCATCCTGGAATACCTCATTCTATTGTTTTAATATTCTCACCTGTTATGAAAAGTAAAGATTCATCCAGGAGCAGTGGGGCACACCTGGAATCCCAGTGACTCAGGAGGCTGAGGCAAAAGGATTGCAGGTTGTCAATTAATATATATATGAAGCTTTATCACTCTTTAATATAGTTTCAGTGGAAGTTTAATTCCAAGTATCAAATGATGATAAAAAAATTCCTGGAATTTTTATTTCTAAGGTGAATACTGCTGCTTCACATAGAATAGGCAGTCTAACAAAAATATCATTTCTTTGATTTAAAGTGTTGGGGGGATGGGAAAAATGGAGAAACTTTGGGCAAAGGGGAGGGAGGAGTGAGGAGGGTGCATGGTGGCAGGAAAGATGGTGGAATGAGATAAACATCATCACCCTAGGCACATGTATGACTGCACATATGATGCGACATTATATAGACATTATATATCGTGTACAACCAGAGAAATGAAAAGTTATGTTGCAATTGTGTACAATGAATCAAAATGCATTCTGCTGTCATATACCTAATTTAAATAGATTAATTAATAAAAAATAAAGTATTGTGCTATGTCAACAGTATAAAAATGAACCTTCACTCTTTATTTGGCAGGTGGGGGGAACTGTACCCAAGGGTGCTTAAGCCATATCGTTAGCCCTTTTTATTTTTTAAATTTATGTTGATGATTATTTTTGTGTGTGTGTGGCACTGGGGATTGAACCCAGGGCCTTGTGCATGAGAGCCAAGCACTCCACCAACTGAGCTATATCCTCGGCCTCCTTTTTATTTTTTGAGTTTAGGGCCTTGATAATTTGCTGAGGCTGGTCTCAAACTTGCAATCCTTCTGCCTCAGCCTCCTGAGTCACTGGGATTACAGGTGTGCCCCACTGCTACTGGATGAATCTTTACTTTTCATAAGAAGTGAGAATATTAAAACAATAGCATGAGGTATTCCAGGATGATCTTTTAGTACTTAACAATCAAAACATTCTTGCCAATCATAGTCAAGTATTTGTAAGGGCCCACTGCTACAGAATATAGGTATTAAGTGTATTAAAGATACTACAGAATGTAAAGAACCTATGCCTTCAAGCTGACATGAGAGAGAAATATCATTAATTTATTACAGAACAATTCCAAAGTGATATGTGTGTTAGAGAGAAAAGACCAAGTATTATGTGCATAGCTTTCAAGATAGGCTTCATGAGTACAGAAGGATTTCTAGGACATGGGAGAACATAAATAATACTGGAAGAAGCTTGCAGTGAACAGACTTTGAACATGGGTCAGGAGAGATGAAAATGAGGCACCAAAGTGAGGTTATTCAACAGTCTCTGCAGGAAGGAGTTTCTGGTTCACACAGGACAAGAAAACATTTTAATCTGAATATTTACTCGAATATTAACACAAAAGTAGTAACAAATAAAAGCTTCTTTACAATAATGCTAATAGAATTAAATACTTCCTTGGGCCATAAGCTATCTGTCTTCAAGATAACATATCCATATCTTGATAAGTCATTCCCTATCTTATGATTTTCCTATTATATAAAAATTTTTGTAAATGGATAAAGAATAATTTTGTTTAAAAACAACCTTAAGTCTAGTAAATTCTTGTTAATCGACCTGGTTGCATACCCAAGATACATATAGGAATAGGATGGGCAATATCACTTGCTATAAACCTCTTAGGACCTCACACATTAAGATGCTTCTTGTATGTGTTTACAAAAACTCCCCTATCTCAGGCTGGAATGTAGCTTAGCCCTGGGTTCAATGTCTAGCACAGCAAAACAACAAAAACTACTGTTTTAATTATTAATAAGTAAGGTTTTAGGTGATATAATTTGTTAATCACATTTAAAGTGTATTTAATGTTGCAAAACAATAAAATGTGATTTTCCTATATTTATACTAAGTAATTTCATTCTATATTATTAAACAGAAAATACTCTCAATTATAGATACATTTTAAAGACTTTGTTATGTAGAAAGAAACCAAACCTTAATTGATAGCTAATTAATAATTTTTAGTTATAATACTGATATTTTCTGTTTGTTTTCATGAGAGGGAGATTTTCTGAGTTGTGATTTGCTTTATCACTTATCTCCGCCTTCATAATACATGTTTATGCTAGAAAAAATAAGCTGTAACCTCACATGGAAATGTTTCTTAACAGCTGTTTCTGTTATTCTAAAAATATCTTTCTTCCACACACTTTTAAAAATGCCAGTTTTTTTTTCTAATTATAATCTAGGAAGTTTATGATGAATTGGAAGACAATTTATAATTGTTTATTTAACTGAAATTTATGATGAAGAATGGGAAAAGGAAGAGGGAATTTACTGATGTGTCTAATATTGTGTTGAAGAGTTTACAGACTGTCTTATTTAGGCCTCTCAAAATGTGACGTGGATATCCACACTGCACACATGAGGAAGCAGGTTCAGAGAAGTTCAAGGGGTCACTTAGCTAATAAGGAGCTCGGCTTGGACACTTTTCAAAGTCAAGTTCCTCGCACTGTACACACATGATGCCTGTTCCTACTGCTTGCTGTGATGCTTTGTTGAGAACTCCTGGGCCAAATCGCCTGGTGACTCTTATCTCTAACCTAAAAGTCAGCTTGCTTCTTATGTCACACTCAGAATTTGGCATTTGTCAAACCCATACAATATCATTGCATTTATTATTTATTGATATTTCATCAGACACAATTCTCTTTTCTTCAATATTAGCTTGTTCTTTTTATCTTATTTTGTTCTTATCACTAAAGCACTATATCATGTAGGGAATAACTTTGTAATAAAGGAACAAAAGACCAATTTTACTGATGTCACCAAATCTACTTGATTCTAAAATAGACTAGGAAAAAATGATTCTTCTTTGTGTGTGTGTGTGTGTGTGTGTGTGTGTGTGTGTGTGTGAAACACAAGCCTGGACAGGGTGACAGGAAAAGCTGGCAAAAATCTCTGTTCTTCCAGTGACTAATCCACTTTGACTAAACATAGTCACTTTAAGCTTTTCACATCTCTGCTTCAATCTCATCCATATTCTCCCACAGAAACATAATGAGGATGACTAATACAAAGGAAGACATTACAGACTCTCAATAGGATGGAAAAATTCAATTGCCACTATTTTATAATATAAAAATATCAGTTTCATTTTCTGGCAGGTTTTAAGAATCTTAATTATACTTGTTTATAAATCAAGCAATCACTATTTATTAATCTTCTCCCTAAATATTAAGACACATACATATGCCTTAATTCTCACTTCTTAGATTATTTCTAGTGTGGATCAGAGGGTGTACCCATTGCAAATGGATTCTCTGAAAGCAGGCTTACATAGAAGACAGTATTACATGGTAGGTAAGAGCTTGGACTATGGAATCAGACAACCAGAATTCTATTCCTGTTTCACAGCCTAGTGAATGTGTGGCCTTGGATTCCTGAGGGCCTTATCCCCATCTTCAATATGAAAGATAATAATCAAATCTACCTCATAAAATAATTGAGGAGACACCACAGATAAGCATTACAAAATTGGAAAACAGCCTCAACAAACATTAGCTATTATTATTTGCAAGGAGATAAATCTTTAGGATTCTTTGAAACTCTTAAAAGGTGTATTTTATAATAAATATATGTGAAAATTCAACTATATATTTTATTAATACATGTGAAAGCTAAGCAATTAATCCAAATGATTTATCTTGGGAAAAGTTACATAAAGTTCAACTGGAAGTGTCATTGGTTTTACAAAAATATACTTTTGCAAAGTGAATTATAAGATTTTAAAACATAAACTTATCTTAACTGAAAAGATTTAATATACAATAACTTGAGCAATGCATACATTTCCAGAAATCCCTTTCTTGAACAAAGCTAGTACAAAGGCATCTGAATTTCACATCAATGTAAGTATAAAAGTTTAACTATAGTTTACCAGATTCACTCTAACCTACCAGTCCATCTGTTAGCAGCTTCTTTGGCAATTTTATTTGCTTGACCTGAAAAATATCATATATAAAAATTATATACAATTATTTACATGTATAAAATTACTTTCAACTATCTACAAATTTATCTTTTCATATGAGCAAATTTTCTATAAAATTTAATAAGATTTTTATAAAATTTATAAAGTAGTGCATTTTATAAAATATAGATATCTTTATAAAACAGCTATGAAAAAACCCCAAATGGTGGTATAAAATTCTGTCTTACAGAGCTGCTCAAATCCCAAGGAAATTTTAAATAGTTGTAGTTATATATTAGCCATGAATAGAAATAAATGAAGCAAGGGGTAGTGGCGTAATCCCAGTAACTTGGGAGGCTGAGGCAGGAGGATTCCAGGTTCAAGGTCAGCCTCAGCAACTTTTCTATTATCTCAAAATAAAAAGGACTGGAGATATGGTGGCTCAGTGGCAAATTCCCTCTGGGTTCATCCCAGTATCAAAAAAAAAAAAAAAAAAAAAAAAGTGAACAATTTCTAAATGGCTTTTTCTACATAATCATCATTGATGACTTGGTTGTTTAAAGAAAAAATAAGTTTAAATGAGATGTTTCTCACCATATCAAAATATGATGAAATAATTTAATGTTAAGAATTTAACTGAATATAGATTGTTAAGCCACAAAATCTGATCTCAAAAAATTTTAGAGGTAATAAAGAAGCTCTATAGGAGAAAATATTTATTTACTTTACATTTAAATATACATATTACTATTGCATGTATCTGTATATATGGCTTTCAAGTTAATCCATGTCTTTCAAGTTAATCAATATAGCACATAACAAAGCCATGATCAATTGGGCATAAATATCACTTATAATGATGACATTTATTTTGTGGTTGAAAGGTCATTCACTGTATTAAAATAATTTAGTGGCTTTTATTACACTCACATGGTTGTTCAAACAGCACCACTACCTAATTCCAGGGCATTTTCATTACCCAAAAGGAAGCCTTGTATCCATTAGCCATCACTCAACAATCCTCCTCCCTCCAGCTCCTGGCAACCACTAATCTACTTACTCTATAGATTTCTCTTTTGTGAATACTTCATATGAGTAAAACATATGCGGTCTTTTATGTCTGGCTTCTCATATAGCACAATGTTTTTCAAAGTTTTTTTATGATGTACCATGTATTTGTGTGTGCTAAATCATATTTCACAATTTGCTTATCCATTCATCATTCGTTAGCCGATAGACATTTAGGTTATTTCCACTAATATGAATTATTTAATAATTTTTATGTGAACATATTTTCAGTTCTCTTGGGTATGTATCTAGGAATGGCACTGATGATTCAGATGGTAACTACATCATATCATTTTAAAGAATAAATTGTTTGCAACACCATTCCATAATCTCATCAGCAATCTAAGAGTTCCAATATCTTAAAAAAAAAAAGAGTTCCAATATCTTCACATCCTCACCAACACTGTGTTTTTTTTTTTTTTTTCCTTTTGTGACACTGGGGATTGAACACCAAATAAAAGCTTTGAAACAATCCTTAAAATAACAAGTTTAGCAGTCAGACTGAGAGATGAAGATTCCATCTTTTTGTTTCCTTTTTATTTTACTTTTTTTTCATCTTTGGTATTAGGTTCAGGCTTTGCACAAGCTAGGTGAGTGCTTCATCCCCAGCCCACATTATATTATCATGACAGAGGGTCTCACTAAGCTGCTGAGACTGGCCTCAAATTCATGATCCTCTTACAGCAGGCTCGTGAATAGCTGGGATGACAGGCAGGTGCCACCACAAACACACTCAGCCTCATCTCATTCTTTTGTTTCTTAGGTCAATGATAAATCACTCTCTGTTATCTACCAAAATACAACCAAACTCATAGTCATGCCCCAATGTTGGCGTGACTGTTTAGTTAGGCAATACTGATCCCAAAGCCAAATACTAGCTAATAAAGGCCTGCCATATCTCCAGGTATGTTTTGTCGGTACCTACAACATCCCAGACATAAGCATCAATACACCACTTTAGGTGGCATCTCCTGGGTCATTTGCAGAGGGGCTAATCTCATGTCAAGTCAGCAGCTCCATATGAGGTCCTCTGACTTTGACTTTAACCCTTAAAAAGTCTTCCTATGTCTGAACAACTTCCCTTTTTGTCTGAAAATCTTTCTTTTCCAGCTTGTTAATTTGTTAAGTAAGTCAATTATACCATTTTCAGGCTGTAATAAATCCCCACATTCAAACAGGTTCTACCAAATAGCTCCTATATATTTTTAACATTCTGAAATTTAAAATTTCCATTAAAAACATGGTCATTATTTTGACATGTTTTGACTCAGCATAAAGAAATACACTCATGTATGTACCTGTCAAGAAGAAAAAGAAATATCTACATGGAAGTATATTTTAGATTAAGTATGTGTTAGTTAAAATGGAAGATGCAACAGGAAGGTATTTATCCTCAAAGTAGGCAAAGAGAATCAGCTATCATTCATCTACAAACCAAGACAGTTAAAGATAAAACAGTAGTTTTATGCAACGGCAACCAGCTGAAGACTGATGGGTAGACCACTTTCTTCCTCAGTTTCACTGGAGAATCATCAGTCTTCCAGTCCCATCAGGATTGGGCTGTGGGGATCAGAGCCGCCGCGGAGAGGAGCAACAGCAGAAGCCGGAGCCGAAGCCCTGGAGGCTGCCCGCCGCCGCCGCATACTGAGATCTGGTCGGCAGCACAGCACTTGCCATGTCGGGCACCTGCCTCAGACTCGTGGCAGTGGCTGAACCCAGGGTTTTATACATGCTATGCAAATGTTCTTTTATTGAGCTACAACCATAGCCTTTTTTTCTTCTTTTTTTGAGACAAGGTCTGGTTAAGTAGTCTAAGCTGACTTCGAACTTGCATTCTCCTGTCTTGGCCTCCCAAGTAGTGGGGATTACTGCCCTGCACCACCACATCTGGCCCTTTTTAAAATCATAGCCATCCTAATGAGCGTGAAGAGGCATCTCATTGTGGTTTTGATTTGCATTCCCCTAACGGCTCATGTTGAGCATCTTCATGTGTGCTTATTGTACATTTGTATAATTTCTTTGGAAAAATGTTCAAATCTTTTGTCCATTTCTGAATTAGATTTTTTATTGAAATGTAAGAGTTCTTGGATATTAGTCAGTAATCAGATATAAGATTCGCAAATATTTTTTCCCCTTTCTGAGTTTTCTTTCCACCTTTTTTTCTTTCCTTATTTTTATCGGTGCATTATAGTTGTACATATTGATAGGATTTGTTGTTACATATTCATACATGCACACTCTTTCCACTTTCTTAATAGTATACAAAAATTTTAAATTTTGATGAAATTCAAGTTATGTATTTTTTCTTTGGTTGTTTATTCTTTTCATGTCAAAGAAACTGATGCCTAGTAAAAGGACAAAGAAATATGTGCCTATGTTTTCTTCTAAGGGTTTTATAGTTCAAACTCTTTGTCTTTGAAACGCTTGAGTTAATTTTTGTTTATGATATGAGGTGGATATTCAGTTGTGCTCATACCATTAGATGAAAACACTATTTCTTTCCTAATTAAATGGTCTTGGCACCCTTGTTGAGAATCAATCGGCTTTATTTCTGAACTCTCAATTACATTCCATTAATCTGTATGTCTGCTTTCATACCACATTGCATCGATTACTGTAGAATAGTAAGTTTTGAAATTAAGAAATCTGAGTCTTCCAACTTCACTCTTCTTTTTCCAAATTCTTTTGGCAATTCTGTGTATCTTGCATTTTTATAGGAATTTTAAAAAATACTGATTTTATAGTCTGAAAAAATATTAGTTGTAATAGTTTTTCTTGGTGTGTATCTGTGTGTGTAAATTGTTTAAGGCTTTCTACATATGAATAAGATCACATTATCTAAAAAGAGATAATTTTTTTTTTAAAAAAAGGAAGAAATAAAGCTATTTTTAACTTTTAATTTATTCTAGTTAGTTATACAGGAGAGAGAAATGCATTTTGACAAATGGAGCACAACTTCTCATTCCTCTGGCTGTAAATGGTGCAGAGTCACATTAGTAGTGTAATCATACATGTACACAGGGTAATAATGTTTGTTTCATTCTGTCATTCTTTCCATCCCCACCGCCTCACCCCTCTCTTCTGCACAATCCAAAGTTACTTCATTTTTCCCTACCCACCCACCCCAACTATAGATCAGCATCCATTTATCAGAGAAAACATTTGGTTTGAGGGATTGGCATATTTCACTTAGCATGATATTCTCTAGTTCCATTCATTTATCTGCAAACGCCATAATTTCATTCTTCTTTAAGGCTGAGTAATATTCCATTGTATATATGGAACACATTTTCTTTATCCCTTCATCTATTGAAGGGCATCTAGGTTGCTTCCACAGTTTAACTATTGTGAATTGAATTGCTATGAACACTGATGTGGCTGTGTCCCTGTAGTATGCTGATTTTACGTTCTTTGTCATAAACTGAGGAGTGGGATAGCTGGGTCAAATGGTGGTTCCACTCCAAGTTTTCTGAGGAATCTCTATACTGTTTTTCAGACTGGTTACACCAATCTGCAGTTCCACCAGCAATGTATGAGTGTATCTTTTACCCCACAACCTTACCAACACTTATTATTGCCTTGATTATTAATAACTTGCCATTCTGACTAGAGTGATTTGAAATCTTAGAGTAGTTTTGATTTGCATTTCTCCAATTGCTAGAGATGATAAACATTTTTTCATATGTTTGTTGACTGATTGTATTTCTTCTATGAAGTATCAATTCAGTTCCTTAGTCCATTTATTGATTGGGTTATTTGTTTTTTTGGTGTTAAGTTTTTTGAGTTCTTTATATAACCTGGACATTGGTGCTCTATCAGGTGTGAGTGGTAACGATTCTCTTCCATTCTGTAGGATCTCTCTTCATGTTATTTATTTCTTCCTTTTTGAAATGGATGCCTTTTCTTTCTTATTCTTGCCTAATTGGCCTAGCTAGAACTTCTGGAAGAAGGTTAGATGGTTAGAAGGTTAGATGGAAGTGGTAAGAGTGAACATCCATGGGGAAAGCTTTCAGCCTTTCTCCATTCAGCAGAATGTTGGCTGTAGATGTTCATAGATCCCTTTTATCAACTCAAGTTCACAATGCGGGTGAGCTGGAGCACAGATAAGAAAGAATAAGACGAAACACCACAAACTCACTATTTTTACTGAGATTCATCCATTTTTTGTGAATGGGAGCCTGTAAGTCTTTAATTATATTTTCAGAGTTTTGAAAAAGTTGACTCTAAAAATTCCTGCAAGCTTTTATGGAAGGGCATATTTTCAAAGGTGATTATTCCACCTTTTCACTGTCATCCTGACATTTATTTCTAAGGAAACTTGATAAGTAATCCTAACATTAATTACTTTCAAGTATTTTTGTGGGAATTTAATTTGTACTACTTGTTTTACATGGCCTCACTCAAATAACACTCAAAGCAGCTAAAATTAAAGTTATTGTTTTTACTTCTCACTTCTTGGGCATTTCCAATTAATTTTGTAAATGCTTACTTAATGATATCAACAATTTAATTGGCATGGTGAAATATAAATATTTCTTGCAGGCATGATCAAGAATTAAGACACAGTATATAGCCATGCCTGTATAAACATGGTAACAGCTATTATCAGAAAAATGTGTTATCCAAAATAAACCATGACTTAGATAAGCCTAAGTGCTGTGATATGAGTCCTACAGGCAGCTATTCAGAATCAAATCCTATTAAAATCAATTTGTAAAACTCATAATCCTTTTAATCCAGTATAATCTCTTTTGCACTAACATGATAGCTAAAATCCTATGAAAACACTCATTATCAAAAAGCATATTTTAAAAACAATAATTTTATTGGGGAAAGGGAATTTGGGGTGAGTTGAGGTTAGAGCTTTTTTAAAGTTCTCTGAATTTATTGATAAGAAACTCACCTCTGGACTATTAAATATTTAAATTATTCAGATCTGTAAGTTTGTAGTTTTCATCAAGTTTGAAACAAATTAGCTTTAATTTTTTTTTTTTTTTTTAATATTTATTTTTTTTAGTATTTGGCGGACACAACATCTTTGTTTGTATGTGGTGCTGAGGATCGAACCCGGGCCGCACGCATGCCAGGCGAGCGCGCTACCGCTTGAGCCACATCCCAGCCCCATTAGCTTTAATTTCTTCAGATATTTTTCTAGCCCAACTTCCCTCTCCCCGCTGCCTCCCCGACCCCTTTTTGGATCCAATTATACATATATTAGGTTAAGTTGTTCTACGGCTCAAGGATGCCATTTTCATATTTAAAATTGTTTTTTGTTTCATTTTGGATTTTTTCTATTGCTATGTCTTTAAATATATTAATCCTTTCTTCTATAAAATTTAATCTGCTCATTTACATTGGTATGATTTCCTTGGGCTGGAAAATAAATCATCAGACTTTTAAATTTAAAGGTTAAGGTGGATACCAGAATGTAGGGAAGCAGTATAAAATTTCAGCTGCAACTCAACCGTGTTATCATATGCTTTAGAAAATTCATCATCCTTTGTGTATCCTGACATTTCTTACTTTAAGTTTTAGTGCCTTTCTCAAACATGACACACTTGCCAAAATTGCTGCTTGATGATTTTGATTCAGATTTAGAGGGCTTTTTTTTTTTTTTTTGGTACTGGGGATTGTTGATACTCTACTACTGAACTACATTTTCATTGTTCATTCATTAATTTTGTAGTATTGGAGCTTGAACCCAGGGGGACTCATCACTGAGATACATCCCCATCCCTTTTTATTTGTTTTGATACAGGATCTTGTTAAGTTGTGGAAGTTAGTTTTGAACTTGCAATCTACCTATCACAGTCTTCTAAGTAACTGGGATTATCTTTTTATTTTATTTTGAAATAGATTCTCACTAAATTGCCCAGGCTAGCCTTGAACTTATGATCCACTTGCCTTAGGATCCCGAGTAGCTGGGATTACAGGCATGTGCTACCACATCCAGTGCCAATATCTTAAAACATATGCCCAATTTTCAATTCTTGTTAATATCCTGAAACTCAAGAAGAACCATTAACTTAAGATCACTATCATTTTAAGTCAAAGTACTTGGATGAACTTAAATGAAAGTTTTAGTCATTCCTGAGTGAACAGAAGTTATCAAGATCATGAAAAGAACTGTAAAACATGGGAAGTCACAACTGGACACATCAGTCAGGTTCACCTGCCCAAGGGAAGCACCCATGGCAGTACAACAGGGACCACAGAGTGGAAAAACTTAAATCCTTACTGAGTGTGCCTAATAGTTGTAAATCCTAAATATAAAAGAGAATGAGACAGGTAGGCAAAGAGGCATTACTCTAAGGAAAAAGTATAAGAACTACACAAAACTGTAATAAAGAAAGAAGGCAGAATCAAGTAAGAGTAATACATGAAGGATCAGATTTAGTTACTGTGAAAACTTGGAATTTCATAAACTATTAGATGGCAAAGCCATGTTGATCCTGAAAATTAATCAATTGAGAGTATTAAATTTGGCTAAGAAAAACTGTTCCTAGGCAGTTGCAGTGGCACACACCTGCAAATCCTAGCTACTTTGAGGATAAGGCAGGAGGATCACAGCCTGTGCAGCCTTCGAGGCCACCCTGAGCAAGAACCTGTCTCAAAATGAAAAAAAAGGGATGGGGATTCAGCTCAGTGATAAATTAGCATTCCTGGGTTCAACCAAAGAAAGAAAGAAAGAAACTTGCCTGTAAAGCTCTCTTTCACAAGATGCTCTAAATAAGGCACACAGTTGATATCCTCTTGACCAAGCAGTGTGTGCTTGATTTTGAAGAGGAATCATGAGCAGGCCTAGGTTCCTACCTTGTCCCCAATTACATTGGATTTGCATGTGTTTACTGAGGCTTATTTGATAGTAGTTAAACCTTTCAATCAGATTAAAGTGGTTAATTTTTGTTTTTGTACCAGGCCAAGGATTAAACCCAGGGGCACTAAATCACTGAGCCACATCCCCAACCCTTTTTATTTTTTGAGGCAATCTCACTAAGTTGTTGAGGTTGACTTTGAACTGTGATGCTCCTGCTTCAGCCTTCCGACTGCTGGGATTATAGGCCTACACCACCACACCCAGACAAAAGTGGTTAATTTTGAAGCAGTAGATTTGGTTATTGTTTTATTTTGCAGCATGTGTGGGCAGCATGAAAAAAACTAACATGTCTCCCCAAACACTTAATTTACAAAGAATGAGTGGTTCAGAGAGCTCTCCATCCTTCCTCTGTCCCTGTTTTTCTTTCTTTCTCCCTCTCACTCTTTGAGAATACCCGGGGAAATCAGCTGAACCAGGTGAACAGTGCCTCCTGGAATTGAGCAACGTAGGCACCTACCTTCAAATAAATTTTAACTTTAGATTTATGCTAACTGATTTTTTATACTTTCTTAATTCTAAAAAAATACTACCAAGAATTAGGTTAGCTTAATTGTAATAAAAATACTTAGGTTAATTTTAAAGTATCAAATATTTCTCAAAGCTTTCACTTACACTCTATAAAACTGGTTTCACTTGGTAAAGGTTCCTTAAAAGGCTGATATAGAAAAATATGAAGAAAGCAATACACGTTTTTCTAAGCAATTAAATGCTGTACCTTTACCTTTATAACATACTCTTTAATTTTTTCAAATTTCTATCTTTACATATAAACAAAAATTTTCAAAATTACTTTTGCGGGGTTGGGTAGTTCAGTGGTAGAGCACTTGCTGGGCACGTGCAAGGCCCTGGATTCAAACCCCAATGCCACAAATAAAACAAAACAAAACGAAAAACTGGTAATTGATTTAAAAGCAGAAAGGCAATTCAATTTACAGTACTTTTATGCAACTTGCAAACTTATATTTATAATATTCTTTTTCTTAGAAGATTATGGTGGATTTCTTTCTAGAATCAAGGTGCCTGGGTCCAAATTGCTTCTCTGACCTCCCAATTTCCTAAGTTTATATTTTATGTCTTTATGCTTCTACCTCATTCACCTTACTTAAATGATACTTATTAATTTTTTAAAAAAATTTTTTAGTTGTAGATAAACACAATACCTTTATTTTATTTATTTAGTTTTTTGTGGTGCTGAGGATAAACCCAGTGCCTCACACATGCTAGGCAAGTGCTCTGTAGCCCTACTTATTAATTTCAAAGTGTCACTATTCAATGCTTTAACACTAAGTCTACCTAATGGAAATATTAAGGTAATATTTCCCTTTTATACTACAAAGTTAGAGCACTCAAATCAGAATACTATTTTAGCTGATTTTATCACATACTTAGAGGATGGTTCCTGGGCAACAAGAAGTTCAAAGTCTCTTTCATTATCAAGCACAAACTTACGTATTTCTTCTACAACTTGTGGGTCACATTCTTTGTATTTTTCTACTTCTGCCTTAAGCTGTTCCCTTTGGTTCCGAAGAGTAGAAAGCTCTTTCACTAGCATGGTTCTCTCTTCCTGCATTCAAAACAGTTTCATATACAATTAAGACAAATAAAATTCCATATGTTATAAGGTAATACAAAAATATATACATATCTGTGTGCATACATGTATAGATATTATATTTATACAGTTGGCTCTTCATATCCATGGATTCTGTATCCACAGATTTAACCAATGATGGATAGAAAATACCCCCCCCACAGAATTTCTCTACACCAAATATTTACATATTTTTTCTTTCTATTACTCCACAAATAATATAGTATAACAACGATTTGCATAGCATTTAGATTGTATTAGTATTATAAGTAATTTAGAGAGGATGTAAAGTATGTGAGAGGATGTGTGTATGTAGGTTATATGCAAACACTATGCCACTTGATATGAGAACTGAGCATCCATATATTTGATACCTCAGAAGGCCTTAGAACCAACCAATCCCTTGTGAACACTGAGGGATGACTGTATATACATATATGCACAGTGTAAGAACAAGCTCAATTTTTATGTTTGAAATCAAGAATTCTTAGTATATATTGAAAAATGTAAATAAACATATGGAATGAAATGCTTATGCATAGCTGAGACATTACTGATCATGCCTATATAAACTCAAAGATGACCATGTTATCATATATTAGGGAAAATAATTATTCTGGTTTTTGAGTAATTTCACAAGATCATATATACATATGTAAGTAACAGTTTATGTTAACATCAATCACTATATGATCATCAGTTACAAAGTATCCTGAGCAATTTTTCAATCTTTAAGGATGGGTATGTAACCTTTGTACATATTTAAAGATATCAGAAATAACAGAATTGTAGCTTGAGGGCTCCTACCATTTTCCTTTAAAGGTAATTAGATTAAAACTTTTAAATAGAGTAAGATCCAATAAACCCCATTTAAAATTTCTAGCTGCAGTTCTAACAAGAAGTCATAGTACTATGGATATGCACTTCATATTGTGAAACCTGAAAAAATAAGTCCAAACAAAAACCAAATGCTGGTAAAGATTATGGTATAAAATTACAAGATAAATCTGAAGTAAAATCAAATAAAGTTCAAATGGCCTAAATGGGACTTGTGAAAGATTCCTTGATACCTTGTATTTTTTATATTTGTACTTTTTTTTACTTTTGCCTTTGGCCGTTCCCTTTGGTTTCAGTATGCAGTAAATTGCTTTTGCTGGCATTTGTACAGAATAAATATGTAGAACAACATGATCTGAAGCAAGACAGGCCAATAGAACTGTCTTCAATGACAAATGTTCTAGGCTGTACTAATACAGGAGCCACTAGCTACATGTGGCTACTGAGTACATGAAATGTGGCTACTATGACTGAGAAACTAATTTTAATATAAACGGCTGCATAGTTAGTATATACCATTTAGCACAGCTCAGGAAATATTTAAAAGTAAGTAGAATATAAGAAAATGGGCATTATTTGCCATCTACACCCAAACTGTACCTGCTTTAAAAGGAAAAACAAGAGGAGAAAAAGCTAATAAAACAACAACAAACAGAGTGGAGAACATCGATGTGAATACAAAGGCAGCTCTCCAGACACTCTGACTTGAAGTCACCTTAGATACCAGCACTATGATTTTTGCCAAATTATTCAAATTCTTTGTGCCTCTAGTTTCTCAAATGTAAAATAGACATAATAGTAGCAGCTACCTTTTTGGATCACTGGAATTCAACAAATATATTCTGGCGGGTAAGACTTCATCTTTCTGAATTACTACACCAGACTGATAGTAGGTGAAGGTTCCAACAAGGTTAGCTGCACTGGATGCAGTAGACTGATAACATTTAGGTACACTGGCTTACAATTTCAGTGCATACATATGTTACAAATAGTTGAAGGTGTTTTTATAAGCTACTCTCAGTGTTAAAGAAAAAAGTGGATAAAATAAAGAAGGACTGAGGTTGTGGCTCAGAGGTAGAGCGCTCGCCAACAATGCGTGAGGTACTGGGTTCGATCTTCAGTACCACATAAAAATAAAGATATTGTGTCCACCTATAACTAAAAAATAAATATTTAAAAAAATAAAGAATTGATAACTGCTATTGTCAACTGAAGAAGTAATTATAACAGCTTCAGTTAAGCCCAGAATTTACCTTCTTTTAAATGTTCCACAAAAATGATCATTCTCTGCTTGCTACCTGTGATTGTGCTCACTACTAACATGAAGCTACTCTGTAAGCATAAAGCCACTGTAAACCTAAGATGCATTCCTTTTCGTGATATAACAAGTTTTCAGGTCACTTTCTTTCACAGTTAAGTGATACAAATAGAGACTTAGGTGGAATGCTTAGCGGTTTAAGTTGATCTTCAATATTTAAAAAATATTTTCATAAAAATCATTCTTGAGACAATGATGAAACCAGAAAGTGAGGTGATTTTTAAAAACTCTCTAACAATACTTTAGAGCACATGGCACTTTTAAAAATAGATCAATGTTCATTTGAATAATTTCAAAATTTTATAGCGACACAAGGATACTCTGTTGATTATTTTTAGTTTATATACAAAAATTTTTAAAAAAGTGCTTGCCTTGCTGCCTCAAGGCCCTGGGTTCAATCCTTATATAAATAAATAAAATACAGTTATTGTGTCCAACTACAAATACCGAAAAATAAATATTAAAAAAATTTTAAAAGTATACATAAATGTTTAATAGGGTTTACTATGTATCAGAATATCTGCAAATATAAACTAGTTTATTCCAAACAATAACCAAATGAAGTACATTTTATTATACCCAATTTTACAACTGAGAAAACGGAGAACAGAGGATTTAATAAGAGAGTCTTGCTCAAGTTTGTTTCTGTGTTATGCTAAAACACACACACACACACACACACACACACACAAACATGTACAATCTATATAATGCCTGGATTCAATTCCTACATCCTCTGGTACTTCTCTCTGGTGAAAATGGAACCCTCCTCACAGGAAGCTCTTTTTCTTCTCTTTAAAATTATCATTATTATGAATGAATAATTTTGAATGTAATGCATTACACTATTGTCATAAATGATCATGTATGTAAGAAATAAATAAAAAAATAAAAGTACCATTATTAAAGAAACTATAGACACAAACTTACCGTCTCATGTCGGCCTATTTTAGCTTTCTCAATGTTCTTCTGTAGGTTTGCCTGCTTTTGGCTTCCCTCAGACCACTAGAGAATCAAAGCATAAAATGGTTTGCTAAGATTAACTTTTGAAAACAAATGAAATTTATCTCTGGCTCAGGCCTGTGACACAAAAAAGTAAAAAAAGACTACCCCCAAAATTAATTCTCTTGGAGCTGGGCCTGTGGCTCAGTGGGAGAGCGGTTGCTTTGCAAGTGTAAGGCACCGGGTTTGATCCTCAGCACCACATAAAAAATAAATAATGATATGTGTCCATCTAAAAATTATAAAAAACAACAATAAAACTAATTCTCTCATTTGAGGAAAACCAAGGACAATGAATCATTAGACTGAAAAAAACTGTTTTAAATATACTCTTATTTGATGAGGAAAAATGAACAATATGACTTTAATCTTTTATACATCTTCATTTATCTGACTCACCACCTCTGCCCCAAATAATCTGAGGTCTGTTATTTAATTAGAGATTAAACTTGAAAAGTAAAAAATATTTATGTTTTATACAAGTTCTTTCTTCAAATTTCATTTTGCTTCTAACTAAAGCCATTACAAAATACCCTACATTGTTTCTTGTAGATTTGTAGTCTTAGGATCTGTTTCATTAATAGTTAATAATGATTGTATCACCTTTTATTCTTTTTTTTTTAAAAGAGAGTAGAGAGAGTTAGAGAGAGAGAGAGAGAGAGAGAGAGAGAGAGAGAGAGAATTTTTTAATATTTATTTTCTAGTTTTTTTTGGCAGACACAACATCTTTGTTTGTATGTGGTGCTGAGGATCCAACCCGGGCCGCACGCATGCCAGGCGAGCACGCTACCGCTTGAGCCACATCCCCAGTCCCACCTTTTATTCGTTAATAGTTTATGAGGAACTGTATACTTTACATCCTAAACTCTCACACAAGAAAAATTCTGTAGACTTTTTTCTTTCTTTTCTTTTCATGATACTGGAAATTGAATCCAGAGTCTCAGGTGTTTTTGGCAAGTGCTCTACCACTATGCTGCACCCCTAGCCCTTTTTGTTCTTTGAGACAAGGTCTCACTAAGTTGCCCAGGCTGCCCTTGAACTTTCAATTTTCCTGCCTCAGCCTCCTAAGTAGCTGAGATTATATGTGTGTACCACCATATCTGGCTTGTTTCACATATTTTAGGAGTGACTGATTCAGATATTTTACTCAACTGAGAAAGCAGATTAATTATATGTGGAAATGGATTAAATAATACCAGCATAAAAGACTAGATACAGATTATTCATCAGTGTGTGACTAGGTCTACAGCAAAAGGGATAAGAAACTTCTGAACACTGTTTTGCTTTCTCAATGTTATTAATTTTACCTGGTCCATGACTAATAAAATAAGCACAGGAAATTTCCAACATTAAATTGTCCACATCTTTTACTCTAGTTGAAAATTTCAGACTCATTTGATTAGGTGAAAGACTATTCAAAAATATATTCCATACCTCCCTCACTCTTGAGTTATAAACATTTAGAAAATAATTAATGACAGGATGAATTTCTGTTGTTTGATAAGAAACTGACCTTCCACAATATAATCTAGTTATAGAGAGAAGGTAAATAACATCTAAATTTTTTTTTTAATTTAAAATTAGGAAATACTATCTTTAAAAGTTTGGCAGCTTTGTCCTGGCATTGGGAAATTTCTCACTTCTCAGTATGCATGAAGGGAGTATTGTAAGCTTTCTTTACTAGTTGTCTAGTCATTGATTCAAATACACAGCACAAATAAGATCTATTAGCTATGCCAGACATACAACATCACCAAACCAGTTACACTTCTTCTTGAGAGCAATTATCTTCCTAAGTTAAAAGAAAAAATAAATCTGCTATACATTTAAGAGCCAAAATAAACTTCAAGGCCCAAATTAGCAAGGAGATCTAGTTCTTTATAAAAGGGTTCCCCCATTTATAAAATAAAGCCAAGTTTAAAAAGTAAATATTCCATCTTAAAGTAGCCATCTGAAAAAATTTAAAAATGTATGTAACATTTAAATTCAGGAGTAGAGGAGTCCTCAAATAAAAAACACACAGGTATTAGCACAATATTGTCCCATTAAGTGTTTTAAAAATAACCAAATAGGTAGATATTATACAAAAAGTTAATGATTACATAAAATAAGCCAATAAGGGGATTTAAACCTTAATTATATAAATGAAATGTCTTTAAGGTACTTATGTCTATTTGCAATTATTTAAAACTTAAAAGCTTTGAAAGTGAGGGCATTCAAGAATTCCTTAATTCTGAGAATAATTTTATGCACTTTAAATGTGAAACCCTACATTCATGGGTTGTCACGTTAAGTATCTTGGTAATAAAGGGAGGCACAATCTAAATGATGTTTTCAAAGAAGAAGCTTCTTCTAATTATCTTAAATACTGAAACAGTTTAGTTTGACTCAATAGTGAAGGATTCTTGGCTCACTGCTTAATTTCTAAAATCTCAACACTGGAAACAATGAAAGCAACTCTTGTTAGGCTGCCTTTGCTATCAGTTTTTCATCTACATAGCTACTAGAAGCACTACTGCTATAGTTCCTAATATGCACCTTGGAATTAAACCAAAAGCAGGCCTCAAGCAGTAAGAGTTGGAATTGTTTCCTACTTTATATATAGTATGTGAACCAGCAGTTCCAAATTTTGACATATATCAAGATAACCCAAAGGGATGGTTAAACCACAGGTTGCTGCGTTCCACCTCCTGAGTAGGATGGGGGTAGGCCCAAGAATATGCATTTCTAACCCGTTTCCAGATGGTGCTGATGCAACTGGCTGTGGGTACCACAACTGTGAGAACTACTGTTTTCTTGCAGTAATAAACTCAGTTAGAATACACGGGATATCAATATCCTGTGGATACTGGGCTGGAGCCGTAGCTCAGTGCTAGACTGCTTGCCTAGCATGTGTGAGGCCCTGAGTTTGATCCTCAGCACCATATAAAAACAAATAAATAGAATAAAGGTGTTGTGAAAAAAAATTCTTAAAAAAAAAAAAAAATCCTGTGGGGATATTATCTAGTTCATAAGTAAAAACAAATTACTGCTAATACTGTAGACTGAACTACAAAAATATTTCTGAATTTAGAAATATTAAATATTAGACAACACACATTTATTAAAAAAAAGGGAGGGATAATACCCTATATTTATTTATTTTTTATTTATTTTTTTTATTTTTAATTTTTTATTGTGGGTTGTTCAAAACATTACAAATTTCTTGACATATCATATTCCACACTTTGATTCAAGTGGGTTATGAACTCCCACCTTCACCCCATACACAGCTTGCAGAATCACATCGGTTACACAATACCCTATATTTAAAAAGGTATTTGGCACAGGATTCCCTTAAAAGCAACCTTTTCTGGTACATTTCTATAATAAAAAACCAGAATCAACTATATTAATCCATTAATAATTTAATGCTAAATTAAATTTGGGAATGGACTTATTATAATTTTTAAAAAAATTTAGTAACTCAGAACAAATGGCAACAGCTGCAACAACAATAAAAACTACCTATAATAAGTAAAAACAGGATTTCATCTTTAGATTTGAGGATCTGACACAATGTTTCTCTTTGAATGCATTCCAGGCCACCTATTTCAGACACTCAGGGTAGAGAAACACAATTCCCATGTTTTCCAAAGGTCTAATTCACTGCCTGGAGGAACTGTCTATTCATAAGAGAAACAGAAAGATTGATTCAAGCTGGCTGTATTGGAATCTTGATTTGCTCTTTTTAAGAAATGAAGAAATTTCAAAGCATTAAAGAAAGAATACAAACTTTCATAGGTGGGAAAGAATGACTAACAACAGAAAATGAGGGAAGAGAGATCATAACAAGAGCAACCCCATCAGTCTACTGCTTTATTAAAATTCATGTACTATGGAAAAATATGTTCTATGGTTTTTGCTTATGCTTTAAAATAATTTGCTTTGTTTTTATACAATTAAAATCTTGTTAAGAGTATTTACAACTTCAAAATTGTATCTATCTTTTAATAAAGGTGATATTTCATTTAGAAATTGATCATAAGGAAATATTGAATACTCTCAAGATATAGTTACACATACAGATGTGAGCAATGAGGTCTCAACATTAGAGAAACGTTAAATCAATATTTCATAGTACAGATGTGTCACAATCAGACAGTTGAAGAAAATATGTTCAAAGAAAACACACACTTTTTTTTTTTTGTACTGGGAATTGAACACAGGGGCACTTTACCACTGAGCCACAAACCCAGCCCTTTACTTTTATTTTAAGACAGGGTCTCACTGAGTTGCTGATGCTGGGTCTTGAACTTGTGATCCTCCTGCCTCAGCCCTTCAAGCAGTTGGAATTACAGTTATGTGTCACTAGGCCCAGCTATTCAAAGAATTTTTAATGACACTGAAAAATTCTCACAGAATAAAGCTGTTTTAAAATATGGAACCAAAACTACAACTCAATTAAAGTCTATCTATAACCAAAAAACAAAACAACAAAAAAACCCACAAGAAAATGTATAAAATTTAAATAATGCTTATCTCTGTATTGAGGAACATGCTTTTTAAGTTTTCTATGTAATGAGTATAGAACTATTATTTTAAATATTATTTTCTTGTTATAAGTAATATATGAATGCATTATCAATAGATTAAAACATGAGCACATTCTTACTGTAAAAGACTAAAACAATGCAGGCGCATTTAAGCAAAATTCCTTTGCTTCCCTGCTTTTATGCAAACTCTACAACCCAATCCCCAGAGACAGCCCTTGTAAAAACCTAGTGTGCATCCTCGTCATTCTTTTGCTTTCCATTCAGATACAGACCAAAACATATATGGGATTATCCTTTATATAATGGGAATTTCCATGTCAGCATAACTAGGCAGATCTATGTCATTCTTTAAAAAAAAAACAAAAAACAAAAACACAACAAAACAAAAACCTCGTTATTTTTAGAGCAGTTTTAAAGGTTTGACCAACTTCCCATATGTCCCCAACCCTATCTATCCAGTCTTCCCTATTATTCTGCACCAAACCATACTATAATTTACTACAGCTACTACAATTTATGAACCTATACTGACTACATTATCATCCAAAGTCCACAGTTTACATTTCATTTTTGGTGTGGTACATTCTATGATGTACCATTATAGGATCATAGAACAGTTTCACTGCCCTAAAAATTCCTGTGCTCCATCCAGTCATCTCTCCCTCCTTCTAGCCCCTGCAGCCATTGATTTTTTTTTTACTGTCTCTTGTTTTTCAGAATGTCATAGTTGCAATCATAAACAGTTTTTTTTAAACTGGCATCTTTCACTCTACATGGTTCTCTCATGTCTTTTTACAGCTTTATAGTTACTTTCTTTTTATCTTGACTACTATTCCATCATATGGATATTATTTTGTTTGTTTATCCATTGAACTATCGAAGAACATATTGATTGCTTTCAAGTTCTGGCAATTTTAAATAAATCTGTTATGAACATTTGTGTGTAGATTTTGCATTGACATTAAGTTTTCAACTCACTTGGATAAATGCCAAAGGGTACAACTGTTGGATCATATGGCAAGAGTATGTTCAGTTTTATAAGAAACTGCAAACTGTATTCCAAAGAGGCTACAATTTTGCATTTTCAAGAGCAAAGAATGGACAGTTCCTTTGCTCTGTGTCCTCCCAGCATTTGGTATTTGTTAGTGGCCATTCTTTTTTCTTTTTAAATGTCTACCTACTATTACTTTATTCTTCCATTCCTCTCTTAATAGCTGTTTTATTTAAGTCCCCACAAAACATCAATACTCCTGTCATTTGACATATGTCTGTGCACATGCAGAGGTATTTTTTTTTCACTATTTCTTTCTTTTCTTTGCTTCCCTTTCTTTCGCACTGGGGATCAAACCCAGGCCCTGCTAATGCTCTATACTGAGTTATATCCCCAACCCGTCCTTTTCAGTTTATTTTGAGACAGGGTCTTCCTAAGTTGCTCAGGCTGGCTTTCAACTTATGATTCTCTTGCCTCAACCTCCCAAGCAGCTAGGATTACAGGCATGTGCCATCATGCCTGGCTCATGCAGCAGTATATCTATAAGGTGCATTAGAAGTAGATCTGCTGGATCACAGAAGAACAATTAACTTCTTTAAAGATTTCTTTTTTGTTGTAGAAAATATACATAAAATTTATCACTTTAACATGTATAATCCAGTAATAATAAGTGCATTCAGTCTTATGTAACCATCACCACGGTCCATTTTTAGAAGTTTGTCTTTACTTCAAATAGAAACTCTATGAATTTACCAATAACTCCACATTTCACTTTCTTGCAGACCCTGATAACCACTATTTTACTTTGTCTTTTTGTCAACTTAATCTATATATCTATGTGGAATCATATATATTTGCCCTTTTGTGTCAGGCTTGCTTCACAGTTTTCAAAAAAAATTATTTATTTATATATTTTTTTAGTTTTAGGTGGACACATTATTGTTTTTATGTGGTGCTGAGGATCGAACCCAGTGCCTCATGCGTGCTAGGCGAGCACTCTACCACTGAGCCCCTTATTTCACATAGTTTGTTTCAAGGTTCCACCTTTTGTAGCATACATCAGAATTCCATCCCTTTTAAAGGCAGAATAATCTTCCGCTGCATGCATATACTGCATTTTGTTTATGCATTCATTTGCTAATGGACAACTGGATTGTTTCCTCCCTTTCCACTATTGTGAATAACACTATTATAAATACTGATGTACAAGATCTTGTTTGAGTCTGTTGCCTTCAATTGTTTTGGATAAATATGTCAAAGTGGAACTGTTGGATCATATAATTTTGTTTAACTTTTTTTTTGGGGGGGTGTATCTGGGATTGAGCCCAGGAGTGCTTAATCACTGAGCAACATTCCCAGCCTTTTTTTTTGTTTTAATTTTTGGTTGTAGAGAATCAAATCCAGTGTGTGTGAGGCAAGTGCCCTACCACTGAGCCACAACTCTAGCCCCAGAAATTTATTTTTATATTTGTTTTGTTCTCTGCTCTAAAAATAAAAAGTTTTTTGTTTTGTTTTGTTTTAAAAAAATAAAGTAGAGGGGCTGGGGTTGTGGCTCAGCAGTAGAGTGTTCGCCTGGTGCATGCAAGGCCCTGGGTTTGATTCTCAGCACCACATAAAAATAAATAAATAAAAATAAAAGCATTGTGTGCAACTAAAAGAAATTTAAAAAAAATTAAGTAAATCTGCCTACTTATGCTGACATGGAAATTCCCATTACATTTTATTTATTTATTTATTTTTATGTGGTTCTGAGGGTTGAACCCAGTGCCTCATACATGCTAGGCAAGTGCCAAAACTGCAGCCCCCCAGCCCATTTTTTATTTTGAGACAGAGCCTCACTAAATTGTTGAGGATGGCTTTGAACTTGCACTTCTATTGCTCCAGCCTCCTAAGCCGCTGAGATTACAGGTGTGCACTACCATGCCTGGCCCATGTTTATTTAACTTTTTAAAGAACCACCATATTGTTTTCTAGAGTCTTTTCTATTTTATATTCGCACCAGCAACATACAGGACTCCCAATTTCTCCACACCATTATCAACACTTTTTTCTTTTTATAATAATAGCTATACCCAATGGGGGTGAATCGAACATTTAATTTCATCATTTTTTCTTTTACCAGCAGTCTATAACAGGCTTCCTCCCTTCAAGTTCCCTAAAGTGTACACTGATGACAATGTAAAAGATTGATAATCTGATGATTAAAAAACATTTTGTTATTGTGTTAATTTGCATTTCTCTGATTATTTAGCATCTTTTCATATAACTGTTGATCATGTATCTTTTTTTTTTTTAATTTACATTTTAGTTTTCGGCAGACACAACATCTTTGTTTGTATGTGGTGCTGAGGATCGAACCCGGGCCGCACCCATGCCAGGCGAGCGCGCTACCGCTGGAGCCACATCCCCAGCCCCCATGTATCTTTTCTTTCTTTTCTTTGACCCTGCTGGAAATTGAACCCAGGACCTTGTACATGCTAGGCAAATGTTCTCCTATTTGGCTATACCCTCAGCTCAAATTAAACAGATTTAATACTGTTTTTGGTGCTACTAAGAGATAAGCAATGTCCTCAACCAAACCAAGGATTTGTGGTAAAATTGAAGTGTTAGAAATTATTGAAATGGTAAATGTATATAGCTTTAACAAATAGAAGAGTTAAAAAATTTTAAGATTGAGGTTGCTTTGTATTTAATCTAAAGTAAGTTATTTTTTTAGAGTTATAATGTGGGAAAGTTATGGTTATAAAAAGTATAAATCCTGGGGAACCTAAACAAGGTCCCTTATCTAAATCTGATAAAATGCAGGCTCAGAAGTTTGAACACTGCCTTTGGGTCAAATAGAAGCTCACTTTAAACAAAAAAGGGCACCCAATTAACAGTGTTATTTTTGTGAAACTTCTAAATACATACAGCAGTCAGAGATGTCATTAATAGAAAAATTTTAAAATGCATAAACTATTGAAATGCATTTTTGGGATAAAACAAATTGAAATTAAGGTTATCTCAGGAAATTAAAGAAATCCATTGTTTTGACACTCTGCCACCACCTGGTGGCATGGCATCAAAATTGTAGGTCTAGTTTTTTTGTGGAGTAAATATTTGCAGGTTGGTTGACTTGCAGGTGGAATATATATTTTTTAAAGAATGGCCACCTCAAAAGAATGTTTTGGGGATGAGAGAGGGAATTCTATAGCTAGTTTAGAGTCAGCCTTTTCAACCTTACCCACCACAAAGCTCCAATAGCAAAGAATAATTTCTAAGTGGAAAGTTAGCCTAAGCTATCTTCTATAAGAACAAAACAAATATAAAAAAATAAATTTCTGGGGCTGGAGTTGTGGCTCAGTGGTAGGGCACTTGCCTCATACATGCTAGGTTCGATCGTCCGCACCACATAAAAATAAATAAATAAAATATTGTGTCCATCTACAACTAAAAAAAAAATTACAAAAAATTTTCTGACATCTTAAAGTTCTTATCACAAAATTCACAAAAGTGTCAAAAGCTATAACATTAACTACTTTAACTTTTTGCTATTTAAAATTACTTGCCAATAAAAATAGTTTATATGTTTTTCTCTCTTAACTCCAATCTTTGTGTCACTCCAACCACGAGAGAAGTAATAAAAGCATTCAATTTAAAGGGCATGACATTTTGGAATGGTGGTGGTAAAGGGGACAAAATCTCTCTTTGTTGCCTGGGCCGGTCTCAAGTGTCCTTCCTTTCTCAGCCTCCTAAGTACCTGGGACTTAAAGGTCTAATTTTAAAATGCAAACAGATATAATTTGGCAGATCCTATTAGTTTCCCCTCCAAAGACTTTCTTTACAGAGTTCCAATTTTTTTTTTTCAGATTAGAGTGGCAATGTGCTCTGAAAGAATGGGTCGCTTCCCAGAGCATGAATTTTGTTGGCTTAGATCCTTTCAGTGTAAGCATGTAACTCATACCTGGCCAGTGAGACATAAGGGAAGTCTTCCCTACTTGGGAAAGAGGGCATTCTAGGATTTTCCTTCTGGATAAAGAGAGAGATGTATAAAATGTCTTTTTTCTGCTTTGGACACTGTCAAAGAGTAGCAGCAATAACTACTTGTATCCACAAAAGGAAAGCTAAAAAAACATCAGAGAAGTCAGTCTAGACATATGGGATTAACCAATCTTGATAAAGCCTTCCTCCAAACTTGTTATATCAGATAATGAATTCCCTGTTATTTAAGCCAATTAGGATATACTTTGTGTGTGGGGTGTGTGTGTTTGGCGGGGGGGGCTGTAAAAGCATCCTGATTCATGTATATATATATATAAAAAAAAAAAAGTCACCAGGCTGGGTCTCAGTGGTGAACACCTATAATCCTAGCTACTCAGGAGGTTTCAGGAAGAAGGATCACAAGTAAGGCCAGCCTGGGAAGGTTAGGGAGAACCTGTCTCAGAATTAAAAAAAAAAAAAAAAAAAATTGGTAGTAGGGATTAAACTCAGGGGCACTTAACCACTGGGCCACACCAGCCCTTTTTTTTATTTTTCATTTTGAGACAGGGTCTCACTAAGCTGCTTAGGGCTTCGCTAAATTGCTCCTGCCACAGCCTCCTGATTTGCTGGGATTACAAGCAGATGCTACCAAGTCTGGGTCTTCAAAATAAAAAATTTTAAAAAGGGCTAGGATGTAGTTCAGTGGTAGAGTGCTTGGTTAACATGCACAAGGCCCCGGGTTCAATCTCTAGAAACACACACACACACACACACACATACACAAATAGCAGTTTTAGTAGGCAAAACTTTTTTTTTTTTTGATCCATGGTGAACTTTCAAATTTATTACAGAAAAATGCAAATGCCTATATTTTAAAATATTAGGAAAATATGTAGTTTTTATGTCTTGAAAAGTTCTTGCTTGCTAATTCACATAAGAGATACAAATCTGAAGTAAGCTAAATGGATAAAGAGAACAAATAAATGTCTGATCTATAAAGCAGCCCCTATACATACACTAGTAGAAAGCTGACTACTACACCTATGGGCCTGATAAGGAGGGAATTGTTAGGAATAAGGAATATAGGTTAGGTTCTTTGAGAGATTTGACATAGGTGTATTTAATCAGGAAAGGGAAAGTTGACATTTTGGGAAATGATTGCCAACTGGTGAGACTATTTAGGTATCAACATAGAATACATACCCGCTCTGGGGAGAAGAAGGCAGTCTAAGACAGTAAATACGTACTCTTATTTGCTATAGTAAACACATAAACTCATGCAGTGTTTTCTATGAAATATCAATCCCTCATAGCATGGGTCAAATAAGATTCACGATGCATAATAGGATGTTAAAGCCACAGAATACTTAAACTAGTTTATTTTTGTTAACCTAGGGTGCTCCAAATTCCTTTGATTACAGAACTTCCTTTTAAGTAATACCTATTATGTATTTTGCCACAGATTTTGGGTAATGCTAAGCTAGGGTCCAGCAAAATTAATTTGGGTAAAGTGGTAGAAAAGGAAATGATGGAGTTTAACATATACATAATTTTCCTGTAGTATGTATTTTGGAGGCTGAGTTCTAAAAAATGTTTAATATTATTATAATTATGAATACTTATTAGAAATTATCTTCAGTATTGTACACTGAGGATTGTGAGGAAAAGAAACTGGCCAGGGAATAAGGCTCCTAGAATAAATACACAATAGTTGGAACTAAAACCAGGCCATTGTGTATTGATTTATGTATTCATTCACCATTTATTATGTCTCTCTATTTCCCAATGTGTTTTAGTACTGGATTCCATGCTGGGGATGAAAATGATTAAGATATAATCCCTGCCCTCTAAGAACATCTGCCAAGATATAAGACACATGAAGATATCACTCTATAAAAGAAATATACGTAAGATAGTCATAGCATAAAGAAGTATTAGACTCTGCTCAGAAGAAAGGGATGAAAATCTTCCCAGAAGAGAAGACTTTTGAGGTGGTTCATAATGGATACATGTTTCAGCTAATGGACAGGTTGGAGTTTGCTAGTTAGACAAGTAAAAAGCACAAGCAAGGCACAGCACATAAAGACACAAAGATATCAAGGGAATGGCATTCAGGAAGCTGTAAACAACTTGGCATGAGTGGTGTGCAGGGTTAGAGAAGGGGCAACAGTGGGTTCGCAGGCTGACCAGTGGCAGGAGTTAGATTACAGAGGGCCTTAAAGCCAGTCTGAGGAATCTGGACTTTATTATTTAAAATTGGGAAACAATCCAAGGCATTAATGATAACTATTATAGCAGATGGGAGAAAGTGAAGGATGCAGAGAGACTAGTGAAAACACTTAATTCAAAATTCTGGGCTGGAGATAATGAGAGTCTAAGCCAAGACAGTAGCAGTAGGGATGGAGAGGAAGGGAGAGATTTGAGAGTCATCAGGATTCAGTCAACAAATACTTGGTACCAAATGGATATGGTGAAAAGAAAGAGAAAAATCCAAGGTAACTACCAGGTTTCAGGTTTGGATGACTAAGTAGACAATGGCTTCAGAATCTAAAATACAAAGAGGAACACTTTTGGGTAAAGAACTGAGTTTTGAACAAATTGTCTAGGGAGAGTTGTATGGTAGGTAGCGGAAACATGGTGTAGAGCTCAGCCCAGAGGTATAGGCAGGAGGTAAAGAGCGGGGAATCCAAGAGTATATAAACGGAAGCCATAGAGATGAGAATGTTCATAGCAAAAAGGGGTCAGGCTGTGGACCCCTAGTATGTCAAGGATGGTGTCTACAACTGAGTTATTCTTCCTGCTTTCAAAACGTTTTAACAGAAAAAATACATTTATTTAACCTGAGACTATACTGGTTGACAGCTGAAATCTCATGAATCCTAGAAGAAAAAATGAAGAGTCCAGTGCAACAAATGAACTAACCCTTCTTTATAATTGGGGAGACTAAGCTGAGTCCAGTAGTGCACACCTGTAATCCCAGCAACTTAGGAGGCTGAGACACGAGGATTGAAAGTTTGAGAAACCAGCCTCAGCAATTTAGCAAGGCCCTAAGCAACTTAGTGAGACCCTGTCTCAAAATAAAAATATTGAAAAAAGGGTTGGGATGTTGTTCAGTGGTAAAGCACCTCTGGGCTAAATCCCCAGTACCAAAATTTAAAAAAAAAAAAAAAAAAAAAAACTATTTGAAAGGATTGTGCCCTATAAAATCGAGGGCTGAGGGTATAGCTCAGCTGGTAGAGTGCTTGCCGCTCATGCACAAGGCCCTGGGTTCAATCTCCAGCACAATAAAAAAAACAAATAAATACTGAAAGAATTTCCATTGAGAAAAACTGGCTTGATTTTATAAGTTTTACTGAGAAAGCTGCAGTATCTTTTACAAAACTAGATTCATATTTACAAACTGAATCCACCTTGACAATCCTAACTAAAAAAGCAAGTGATGACATTTCAAAAAAATTTTTATAGTCACATTCTTCTTTATACATTGTTTTTCTTCCATCAAGTTTTAAAAAACAATGATAACAGCAACAACTAGAAATGCAGTCAGTCACACAATCTGTTCTCTCTGCTACAAAAACAGTCACTTAGCTGTTATGATAGCAGCTGTCACTGGTGGAAAGCCTCCAGAAAGCCAAGCACTGTAGAGGATTCACTACACGCATGGTCTCACTGCAGGTTTTATTATTGCCATTTTACAGATAAAGACAATGAGATCCCACGAGACTAAGTAATTGGACATTTAATAAATGACAATAGGGCTGGTTGAACCCAGGTCATGTGGACACTGAAGCGTATTTTCCAATGAGAACCCTGCCTCTTTAAGCATGTACTAATGCATTAAATTTGTATATATTTAAAATATGAATAAACACATGTTCAAAAGAATTTTGAATGAAGAATCTTCAAGAAAAAAATATTTTAAGCTACAGACCATAAACTTAGCTACGATTATTATTTTGACACAGCATATTATAATAAAATGGTATATTTAATCAAGAAGAATTTTTTCAATGACAAAGCCAAAATTTCTGAAATAAGAAACTATGGCAATTAAAAAAGTGGAACAATCTCTGTAGACACTATTTATGCAAGTATAAACAATGAAGATATACTTGTTCAGCAAAACTAGCAAAAAAGGATTATCTGTAACAAATAGGCAACTGGTCAAACAGTTCCATATTTCAAGGAAAATCAAAACAGACATTATTATCTGATGCATATGAAATAACAGCTGTGTTATCAGTCTTACAACCAAACAGCAAGGAACCCAAAGATAAAGAGGACTGTCTATATAACCCCATGTATTTACAGAGAATGAATCATCAGGTACTTTATTATCTGATTGATTGTACTATAGTTATTCTCAAATCTCATATGATAATATCCTATTTTTATCATTATGCTCTTGATCAACACTTTTAGGTGACTGACTCATTTAATCTATTTCCAATTCTCTTCTTCTCACACTAATTTCCACTTCCAGTTTCCTCTACAAGGGGCATTATGACAATTTCAGTCAGTAAGAGTTAAGCAAAAGTCCTCTGGCAGGGAAATAGACACCCAGGCAACTTTCCTTCCTCCTTGTGTATCAGATAAAACAAGAGGAACTGTGGCAGTCATCCTGTGATCATGATGGAAAGGCCGAGAGAATCACAAAGGTAATGACTGATTATCACTGAGCCACCACCAATAGACATGTATCTCCAAACTTTATGTGAGAAAAATAAACTTCCACTTGTTTACACCAGTGCTAATCAGAAATTCCATTACCTGCAGAAAAAAGAGGTCTTTACAAAACGAATTATAGAACTTTGAAGCTCATAAGAACATGGTTTAGAAGTTAGTCAGTGACCTCATGTGTTCATTTGTTCAAACAGTTTAGTGACTACTCTGTCCAGCTTTGTGTTGTATTCTAGGGAAAGAAAGTATATTGTATTTTCTTTAGAATATACAGTTCTTGGTTTGAGACATTCACACTTTAGATATGTGAATAAGGCAAGTGTGATCTTTCTTCTGACTGAACAGACAAACTTCAATGACAGAACCGAAAAGGAACAATAGATTTATTTTTCTTTTTATTGTTTCAGAAGCCAAAGTCTAGGTTTAAGTCAGAAAAATATAAGAACAGCCTGAATCAGTCCTGCTTTGTTCTCTTCAGATGACATTTGAAGTTAGGACAGGAGGGAGAGATTCTGAGGAACAAGTAAGAACTATGGACACTGGATGGTTTCTTATAAGGGCCCTGCCCAACCTACAATTACAGTAGGAGGAATGCAACTAGAGACCCTAGAAAATCTGCAAGATACAGGTACAGAGAATACCATCACTTCTTGTCTGGAGCTCTGGGAAGCAGCAGCCTCACATGAAGTACCCACAACAACACAGTACAGGTTGCATACGGAAGCACTCCTGCATGTGTTACCTGAGCAATGGGTCTGTGACAGACAGCTCCACCTCATTCCTACAGACCTAGAGTGCTCTGGAGAGCTGGCTAGGCTGAAGGAGGGGGAGAGCACCTATCTATGAGGGAGTGTGCACAGACCTAGAGAGAAGGTGCAGTTGCAAGGCTGAGGACCAAGCAGGGACACCAACATTTTAGCTGATGCCAGCTTGGAGATACCTATGGATCTAATGTGTGATGTTGTAAATCTCAGTGGATGCCAGCCAGAACTAATCTCTACCAAAACCATTCCTACATAATACTTACTCATCCTGAAGAGAAGATAGGCAAGTGGGGATAGGGGGAGACTCTAAAACTGGTTGAGTGTACCTCACTTTATTGAAACAATCTTTGAAGTAACTGATCTGCTCTAATTTGGCACACTCACATTTTGAACTACCAGGTAGAATGGGCTCAAATTTAAAATTAGGTTTAATTTTTCCATACATAAGTTTGTAGCCTGAAAAAACTGTACTGGCTATGTAAGGCTTGTGTATATGTGTTGTCTCAAAAAAAAGTTAACATTGTCCTCATCTAGGCTTCATTAAACCTGATTTTTTAGAGTATAATCATCCCTGGGTATCTCTGGGGTACTTGTTTTAGGACTCCCTGATGACATCAAAATCTGTGGATGTACAAGTTCCATATGCAAAATGGTGAATTTGCATGTTACTTGTACAATCCTCCTGTGTACTTTAATTCACCCCTAAATTACTTATAATATCTTATATAATATAAATGCTATAAATAAATAGTTCTTATACTACATTGTTCAGTAAAAAATGGCATGTAAAAATAAAGGTCTGGGAATTCGGGATGTAGCTCAGTTCTATGGCACTTGTCTAGCATGTACAAGGCCCTGGATCCATCCCCAGCACATTAAAAAAAAAAAAAAACCCACAAAAAACAAAACAAAAAAGGTCTATACATTTTCAGCACACATGTGATTTTTTTTTTTTTCCCTTTAAATATTTCTGAGTCACAGTTGGTTGAATCTGTGATTGTGGAAGCTGGGAAATCTCTGGATAAAAATTACTTATTTTTAAATCTGAACTTTATGCACTAAAACCGTACACGACCCACTACTATAGATTCTATATCCTAAATATCTCCCCAATTTATTTTCCCCAACCACCTGGACAATATGATGGTGCATGCTCCTAATAACCCTCCATATTATCAATAGAATAATCTTTCTAAAATCAGTCTTTGTCTTTCACACCCCAAAAATTTCAACTTGCATATATGGAGTCCTTCATTATTAGTCTACCAATCTAACTATATAGAGTTCATTCATCCCTCACTCATGATTAAGCCATCAGACAACTGAAGATTCTTTCACACATTACGTGTGGTTCTATACACACTTGCACACAATAATAAAAGCTAAGTCACTTACCATATATTAATCATTGTTAGAAGCAGCTAAAATATAACATTTATTTGTTACTGCTACCCTACGAAGCACAGAAGAAAAAACAGAGGCACAAGAGGTTTCTAGCAAATAGGAGAACTTGAATTTCAATCGAGACTCTGGCTCTAGAGTCAACTCTCTTAAATCCTAAGCTATACAGCCTTAATATGCTGATTCTTACTTAGAATGCCCTTCAACCTTCAATTCCCTATGAACTCTCATAGGGAATTGCAGAAATGACTTAAAATGTCTCTGCAAAGTCTTCCCTCAAGCAGAACTGACTTTCACCCTTCTTTGTAAAAACCATCATTCTTCAGTACTGCACACATCACAGTGAATTGTTGATATGTGTAAAAAATGGCTACCCAATTCATTTATGTGTTCCTCTTACCAGTCACAGTGTCCGTTATGGCAAGCATTCACTAAACATTGACTGAACTAAATGAGGTAACATCTATTTTTATTAAAAAATGTTTCAAGTTATCACTGGGTATGGTGGTGCATGCCTGTAGTCCCAGCTACTTGGGAAGCTGAGGCAGAAAAATCATAAATCTGAGGCCAGCCTAGATAACTTAGCAAGAATCTATTTAAAAAAAAAAAAAATTTAAAGGGACTGGGAATGTAGCTTAGTGGCAGAGCACCTGCCTAGCACACTTGAGGCCCTAGATTTAATCCTCTGTGAAGCACACACACAAAAAGTTAAGCTTTTTAACAGCTCAAAAGTAGACCTGCACACAGCCACATCAATGTGGCTTCTTAAAGCAGCACAATTCAAAATAGCTAAACTGTGGAACCAACCTAGATGCCCTTCAATAGATGAATGGATTAAAAAATGTGGCATATCTATCAATAGACTATTACTCAGCAATAAAAGAGAATAAAAATCATGGCATTTGCAGGTAAATGGATGGAGTTAGAGAAGATAAAGCTAAGTGAAGTCCCAATCCCCAAAAACCAAAGGCCGAATGTTTTCTTTGATATAAGGAGGCTGATTCATAGTGGAATAGGGAGAGGGAGCATGGGAGGAATAGATGAACTCTAGATAGGGCAGAGGAGTGGGAAGGGAAGGGAGGGGGCATGGGGTTAGAAATGATGGTGGAATGTGATGGACATTATTATCTAAAATACAGATATGAAAACATGAATTGGTATGAATATACTTTGTATACAACCAGAGATATGGAAAATTGTGCTCTATATGTGTAATAAGAATTGTAATGCATTCCCGTCATATATAAATCAAAAAAATTAATTAAAAAAAAGTAGACCTGCACTTTTTACACTCAGTTTTAGCTGAAAGAATTCCATTTACTCATTTCCAAATATTGGTAAAAAAAAAAAAACCCAGTTCATAATTTTCCTAAGAATATCTTTTAGGGGGCTGGGGATATTGCTCAATTGGTAGAGTGCTTGCCTCGCATGCATAAGGCCCTGGGTTCAATCCCCAGCACCACACACACACAAAAAATGTAGTGTCTCCTAAAGTTAATATATCAAAATCCAGATCAGTGTAATGCTTATTAATACCCGGACTCCTAGAAAATCTACCCTCTAAACTACCTTCTGCTAGTGATAAATGGGTTGTAAATCAAAACTTGGATGAAGAACTATGGAAGACCAGGAAAAACAAAGTTTGATTTTCTTTTTTTATTTTTATTTTTTTAATTTTTTATTGATAAAGTTTGATTTTCAAAATTCTGACCTTTAACTTAAAACAAAAATGCATTAGAAACTACTATATAGTTGCTGCCACACTAATGAAGTTGTCTAAATTAATGAATTGTTATTTTTAAGATTAACTTCAATTCCATTCTTGATTTTTAATAATTTCTACGCATCCTTCAGGAAAGAGAAGTGCCACTTCACTTCAGAGTTTGAATTACATATAAATCCACAGTAAAACTGCAATAACGACTTATGAGAGCTGGGCACAGTGGTGCACATCTTTAATCCCAGCTACTCAGAGGCTGAGGCAGGAAGAACACAAGTTCAAGGCCAGTATGGGCAAGTTAGCAAGACTCTATCTCAAAATAAAAAGAAAAATGGCTGGGGATGTAGCTCAGTGCTATAGTACCCCTGGGCTCAATATCTAGTACCTTTAAAAAAAAAAAAATTAGAGACAAGGATCAGGTCAGTTCTACTTTCTACTGAGCAAAAACAGCTGTTTCTGCCATCATTCAAATACCAAAACATACTTACATTTCAGAAAACATATCTATATTTTCAGAACTAGCAAATTAAAGCATAAATTTCCACTTCTATCATCTCCACATAAAGCTTTTCTTGAAGTTAACCATATATTACTAAAATCATTAATTTATGTGAAAAGGCTTTAGGAATGCATTTGTGTCACAGTTATCTACAAAGGCTAGTTTAACAACTATTTCTTTAACTCAGTCCAAATACTTACTTCAGCTCAGCAGAAATAAATCACTACATCTCAAATTATTTTCAGCAAACTTAATAAAATATTAATTACATATAAATAAAGAAGGGGGAGGGGCTGGAATTGTGGTTCAGTGGTACAGTGCTTGCCTGGCACATGTGAGACATTGGATTTAATCCTCAGTAACACATAAAAATAAACAAATATATAAAGGTATTGTGTCCATCTACAGCTAAAAAAAGTACAAAAAAAAAGGGGGGAAAGTTTCACTTAATAGTAGAATGTAACAACACTATTTTCAAAGCTTATAATTGTTTTAAGCTATTAGTTCAGCAAAACACCCATAAATATTCTAACAGAGAACTGTTTAGCCTCCCCTGCTTGGTGGACAAGAAAAAATTCAACCAAGTGCCAACACATCCCATAATAACAAGGCCTCAATCTAATTTTCAATTTTATTTTTCTATTACTATACAACAAAAAATTGTATATTCACCAACTACCCTGTGACTATAATTTGCTTTACAGTTTTGTTTATCTCTGGTTATGATGATCATGAACCACAGAGTTAGAATGCCTTGATTTGAATTTTGCTTTGCTGTTTACTAATACTGTAACCTTGAAAAAGTTATTCTTTGGTGCCTTTTGGTGCCTCAATTTTTTCACATGTAAAATGGAACTAATACTATCATGCAGGTATATGAATCAAAGGAAGTAAAATATGCAAAAGCTCTTAAAACTGTATCTGGTTAAGTGCTCAATAAATATTCCCTCTATTCCTCTTTACAGATCTCCTCCATCCATCTAAATCTACCCAACTTTCAGCTCAAAAGTTTCTAACAAGTATCTTTAGCTGGATGCTGTTGTGCATGCCTGTAATCCCAATGACTTGGGAGGCCGTGGCAGAAGGATCTCAAATTTGAGGCCAGCTTTAGTAACTTAGCAAGACCCTGTCTCAAAATAAAAATTAAAAGAACTGGGGGGTATAGCTCAGTTGTAAGGTATCCCTGGGTTCAATCTCTAGTACCAAAAAAAAAAAAAAAAAAAAAAAAGAAAAAGAAAAAAAAGAAGGGAGGCTGGGGATGTGGCTCAAGCGGTAACGCGCTCTCCTGGAATGCGTGGGCCTGGGGTTTGATCCTCAGCACCACATACAAACAAACAAAGATGTTGTGTCCGCCGAAAACTAAAAAATAAGTGTTAAAAATTCTCTCTCTCTCTGAAAAAAAAGGAAAGAAAGAAGTTTCCTGTAGTTAAGTATATAAATATAAAAATCCTGCCATCATCTAAATTTGTATAGCAATTAGGACAGACAGCAAAGATTAGTATTTGGCATTAACCATTACATAATTAATTTTTCACAAAAAGGTAATTAACTATGTGAGGTATTCACCAAGCCTAACCAAATAAAGTATAAATTCTCTAAACAAAAACCACATATTCTATTTTATTTATATTGCCCCCAAAACTTAACAACAGTGCATGTACAGAGCAGGCACACAGTAAATATCTGTAGAAGTTAACACAATCCATACAGCTGCTGGTTTGTTTGCTATCTTAGAAAAAGTTTAACATAAATTATAACCATGAGGCTTTTAGAATGTCTTTAATAATGATCAACACATACAATCTAAAGGCAAGGGAGAAAAAAATGTGTTTCCTGATTTAATTTTCAGATCTACTATAAGAATGTCCATTCTCAAGAGACAAGTACATTCCTGCACATAATTAGAATCACTGGCAGAACTAAAGCCATTACAGTTCAGGAATGATGGGGGAAGAAAGAAAGAAAGGAAATTAAGAATTCCTCCTTCCCCCATCCCAATCTGGAAGTAATTAACAAGAAACTCAAAGGAAGTTAACATTATCCTTTGGCATATGTAGAATAAGCTGATCCTTGACTGCAACCTTGAATGTGGAATCTGGTTCAATTCAACATCAACCAAATGCTTTGAATCTTTATATAAATCCCCCGGCCACTTGCAGCCTTTTTCTATCAGGAAGTTTGTCATATATTACTTTTCATTCATTTTACTCTTTCCTTCCTATCTATCCTATTCTCTCTCTCCATTCATCCATCCACCAGCACAGGTCACATTTATTTCTTATAAGCATGGACTTTTTTTTTTTTTTTTTTGGTACTGGGGATTGAACTCAGGGGCACTCAACCACTGAGCCACACCCCCAGCCCTATTTTGTATTTTATTTAGAGACAGGGTCTCACTGAGTTGCTCAGCACCTTACTGTTGCTGAGGCTGGCTTTGAACCCGCAATCCTCCTACCTTAGCCTCCCAAGCTGCTGGAATTATAGGTGTGCGCCACTGCACCCACTTTTTTTAAAAAATACTTTTTTGAATCACCTTCAGTATCTGATAAAATGATTTGCACATATTAGACCCTCAAATATTTATTCTGATTGAATAAATAAGTTTACAGTATATACTCCCCAATGAGTACTGATACAGCTTCAATCTGTGGCCACCATATGTAAAAGGTACATATTTATCACTTAATCTTCATTACAACCCTTGGAAATAGGTATAACCTCTTTTTTGCAAATTGAGAAACTGAGGCTTTAAAAAGCTTAAGAAAAACTTCTAAGATTCTATAGTTAGTTGAGAAACAAAACTATGATTCCTTCTGAGCTCTTAGAACAGGAGGTACAGTATCTTTGACTGTCTATGTGTTAGATTCTGACTTGACTTCTGACTTACAAGCAGAAGTAAGAATTATAGGTGTGTCAGATTAAGCTTTGACCTCTAGCTTGTAAGTGGGAGTGGAAAGAGGGGTGTGTCATTGGATGCTGACTCTTGGGCCAGTGGGGAAAGTGGCATATTGACAGTTCCTAATTCACATGATGTCTTTTGCAAATTTGGCTTAGGTTGTCAACCTCTTACTTACACAAGCATGTTCCCAGAAACCCAGAGCAGTAGAAATTAGAACACCCTATTCTCTAGTCATTCAAGTTCAATTTTTAAATAGTTAAATTCAGAGTACAACAATAATCTTGCTTTATTAAGATTTGCCAGGTATCCCCACTTTCTAAATAGAGATTATAGTAAACCCAGAAGTGAAAAAATAAAAATGGTTTCTTTGGCCTTTTCCCTCAAAGGTAAAGAATTCTCTGGCTTACTGAAGTCAACCAAGAAAAGTACAATAAGAACTCATTATGCCTAATTTTAGGGACAAATAATCACTATCAGGAATGTTAAGTACTCAAATAATCACTATTTGTTCAAAGTAAATATAATCCTTGTCCTCAAATAACTTAAAAATGACTTGTAATAAGATGGCAGACTTACTATAACTACTACATTGATAATCACATTAAATATAAATGATCTGAACACTATAATTAAAAGTCAGAAATTATCAGATTATAACAAAGACCCAACTATATGTTCCTTATAGAAAACATTCTTTAAGTAGAAAACACAAGAAAAGATTAAAAGTAAACAGAAAAAGATACACCATGTTGATCTTTTTTTAAAAAAATTTTTAGGTATAGATGAACATAATATCTTTATTTTAATCATTTATTTTCATGTGGTGCTGAGGATTGAACTGTCTTATATGTGTGAGGCAAGCACTCTGCCACTGAGCCATAATCCCAGCCCACACATTAATCTTAATCAAAAGAAAGAGTTCATATACAGTTGTACATGTGGGTTCTACCAACATTGATTCAGTCAACCATGGATTGAAAAATTCAGGGAAAAAATGTGCACCAGTACTGAATATGACAGACTTTTTTTTAATTGCAGCAGTAGGGGTTGAACCCAGGGCCTCATACTTGCTAGATAAGCACTCTATCCCTCAGCTATATTCCAAACCCTTTTTAAATTTTGAGATAGGATCTTGCTACGTTGCCCAGGTTGGTCTCAAATTTGTGATCTTCTTGTCTTAGGCCTCAAGCAGCCGGGATTACAGGTATGTGCCACAACATCTGGCATGTATGAATTTAAAAATCCTACTCACTGTTCTCTAAACAATAGAATATAACAACTATTTATGTCCCAACATTATGTATAACAACATTTACATTGCATTAGGTATTGTACATAACCTAGACGTGACAAAGTGTACAAAAGAATGTGTATAGTCATATGAAGATACTATACCATTTTATAAAAGAGACTTAAGTATCAGCAGATTTTTTTTTTAATATTTACTTTTTAGTTTTCAGTGGACACAACATCTTTATTTCATTTTTATGTGGTGCTGAGGATCTAACCCAGCGCCCCATGCGTGCCAGGCGAGCACACATCCCCAGCCCTCAGCAGATTTTTGTAGCCTTGGGTTACTAAAACAATTTCCTGTCAACACCAAGGGACAACTGCTTAAAAATCAGACAGTAGATTTCAGAACAAAGAATATGGCCTAAGGTAAAAAAGGTAATTTCATAATGATAAAGGGATAAATAAATCAAGGGGACAAAATTATAAATGTTTATGTACCTAATAAAATAGCTTAATACCCAAATGTTTATCAATAGATAAACTGTTGTATATTCATACAATGAAATTCCACTGAGAAATAAAAGTGAATGAATACATATTAGCAACATGAATAAGTCTTGAATAACATACTGGGAAAAAAAAAAGTCATGAAAAGGGCCGGGGCTGTGGCTCAGTGGTAGAGTGCTTGCCTAGCATGTATGAGGCACTGGGTTTGATCCCTGGCACCACAAAAAAAATAAACAAATAAAATAAAGGGGGGCTGGGATTGTGGCTCAGCATTAGAGTGCTCCCCTAGCACGGGTGGGATCCGGGTTCGATCCTCAGCACCACATAAAAATAAAGGCATTGTGTTGTGTCCATCTATACCTAAAAAATAAATTTTTTTTTTAAAAGATATTTTAAAAAATAAAACAAAATAAAGGTATTGTGTCCATCTACAACTAAAAAAAAAAATTAAGATACAAAGGGAATGAAAAACTTTCAGATGTTATGATTATGTTCAATTTTTTTGATTGTGATGGTTTTATGTACTTACATGTATGTCAAAGCTTATCAAATTATGTTAAATATGAACAGTTTTTATATGCCAGTTATTCCTCAATAAAGCATTTTTTAAAATAAAAAAAATTGAGAAGATGAGACATATACATGTAAAAAATTAAGAATTTAAAAATCTGTGGTAAGTATGCTATGACCCAAATGATCCTTGCTTCCTGGTATTTGTGCCCATATATAATCTCTCAAGTAGGAGCTAAATTTAATGACTTATTTCTAAGGAATACAATGAGGTAAAAACAATGGGATGTCACTTCCAAGATTAAGATACAAAAAACCAGTAATAGAACACTTGCCTAGCACATGTGAAGCAGCACTGGGTTTGATTCTCAGCACCATATAAAAATAAATAAGTAAAATAACGGTATTGTGTCCATCTACAATTAAAAAAAAAATACAAAAAAATCTGTTGTTTCTTCTGTCTTGGACTCTCTCACATGCACTGGCTCTAAGGGAAGCCAGCTGCCATGTTGTTAGCTGTCCTACTGAAAAACCAACGTGGTAGGCAACTGAGAGGGGGCTCTGGCCAAAACATCTGTAATTGAGATTCTGAGTCCAAAAGCCTGCAAGAACTAAATGCAGTAACAGCAGGACTTAACTTAGAAGTATATTCTCTCCCAGATGAGAATGCAGTCCTAGCCAACAGTACAGCCTCAGGCAAGACCTTCAGCCAGAGGTACCCAGCTAAATCTTCCCAGGATTTCAGATATACAGAAAAGGTACAACATCAATGTTTGTTTCTTGAAGTCACTCTGGGGTATGCAGTTTTTCTTTTTTTTTTTTTTTACACAGCAACAGATAACTAATATAAGATCTAAATCATATTTATAAGAAAGTCTACAAAGCAACTATTCATTTAGAATACAGCCACAAATAAGAGAATACTTATCCAAGACTGTATTAAACGAAGACTTAATTTGCTCAAGTAGTAAGTACAGAGGTAAGGCAGTCCAAGTCTAATACAGTATTTCAAAGTGCCACAGAGAACCCAGATCTTTTCATCTAGGCTATACCATTCCTTGGGAATTGTCTTCAGCCTTATGCTTGTTACTCTGGGTTGTAATATGACCATATCACAGAAAAAAAAGGAAGAAGCTTGGCCTTTATAAGGATAAAGGAAAGTTTCCCAGGAAATTCAAATCTATTCTTCCACTTAAATTTCATTTATCAAAACTTAGCTACAAGGGAATCTAGGAAGATGAACATCTTTTGGACATGGCTTCCTCAACAAGTGCTTTGAGCTGGGAGCTGTGGTGCATGACTATAATCCCTGCTACTATACAAGTTGAGGCAGGAGGATCACCAAGTTCCACCCTACTTGGGCAACTCAGTAAGATCCTGTCTCAAAATAACAAGGGCTGGGGATATAACTCAGTAGTAGAGTACCCCTCAGTTCAATCCCCAGTACAATAAAAAACAACAGCAAAAAGGTGCTTTGTTAGTAAGGAAGAGAACAATGTTTATGAAAACAGGGAGCCAGCCCTAAACAATATGCTGGATTTAGAGAAGGACAGAACATGTAAGTTATGGGAACTTGAAAAGACTTAAAAGTAAATTATCCTGTGTTATAGTTTGGATTTTGAATGTCCTCTAAAGCCCTTGTGTTAAAAGCTTGGTCCCCAGGGTGGCTTTATTAGGAGGTGGTAGAACCTTTAAGAGGTGGGGCCTAGTGAAAAGAAGTTAGGACACTGAAGGCATGCCCTCAAAGGGGACTGTGGGATCTGTCCTTCTCTTTCTCTTTGCTCTCCTACCTGTGATATAAGAAGTTTTACTCCACTCTCTGCTCTTGCCATGATGTGTTCTTTACTACAGGCCCAAAGCAATGGGCCAATTGCTCATTGACTGGAACCTCCTAAACAATGAGCCAAAACGAACCTTTTCTAAGTTAGTTATCTCAGATATGTCATACAGTAATGGAAGCTGATTAATATTCTGTATAAAGTTTCTAATTGTATAACTTTTAAAAATTGCTGACTGATAAATAGGCATGTTATTCCCTAGTAGGACAGAAAAGTGCCACATCACATTTCATCATGTTTAAGAGTTAAGATAGCTGGGTGTAGTGGCTCACAGCTATAATCCCAGCAGCTCAAGAGGCTGAGGCACTCAGCAACTCACTAAGACCCTACCTCTAAATAAAATACAAAATAGGGCTGGGGATGTGGCTCAGTGGTTGAATGCCCCTGGGTTCAATCCCAGTACCAAAAAAAAAAAAAGTTAAAATATGAGCCAAGGATATGAATAAATAAATATTTTTCCAAGGAGAACACAGAAATGGCCAAGAGGCACATGAAAAGATGTCCAACATCCTTAATTATCAGGGAAATGAAAAACAAACCCACAATGAGATACTACTTCATACCCAATAGAAGTCAGAATGAAAAAGTCAGGTAATAAATTTTGGAAGGGAGGATACTGATAAACTGGAACCTTCATACACTGATGGTGGGACTATAAAATGGTACAGCTGCTTTAGAAAACAGTCTGGCAGTTAAACAGAGTTACCATATGATCTAGCAATGCTACTGCTGTATCATCATTAAGAATAGCCAAAAAGTAGAAACAACCCAGATGTCCACCAATAGACTTGAATGCAAAATGTGGTTATCTCCATATAATGAAGTGCTATTTGGCCATAAAAATGGAGTACTGAGGACTGGGGATATAGCTCAGTTGGTAGAGTGCTTGCCTTGCATACACAAGGCCCTGGGTTCAATCCCCAGCACCACAAAACAAACAAACAAAAATGGAGTACTGATACATATTACACCATGAATGAATCTTAGAGAAAGAAGTCAGTTACGAATGACTATACATTATGATTCCATTTATATAAAATGTCCAGAGAAAGGAATTTATACAGACAGAAAGTAGATTAATGGTTGCTTATGGTTGAGTGCGAGAGGTAGGCTGAAGCTAAAGGTCCAGGATTTCTTTCTTTCTTTTTTTTTTTAATATTTATTTTTTAGTTGTAGTTGGACACAATGCCTTTATTTTATTTATTTTTATGTGGTGCTGAGGATCAAACCCAAGGCCTCGAGAGTGCTAGGTGAGCACTCTACCACTGAGCCTAAACCCCAGCCCCAGGATTTCTTTTTGAAGTGATGAACATTGTAGTGGTGATTGTATATATACCTATGAACATATTAAAAACTATTCGTGTACTAAAATAATAGAAAATAATATCATGATGTGGGAAAATGAAAGTTAAAACATTCTAAGGTCATTGCATTGTGTTTTATTTGTTTTTCAGTCCTGGGGACTGAATCGAGGACCTCAGGACCTCATATATGATAGGCAAGTGCTCTACTGCTGACCTTATTGCAATTTTTTGTTTGCTTGCTTACTTTCTGTGGTACCAGAGATTGGACCCAGGGTACTCTACCACTAAGCTACATCACCAGTTTTTTTTTTATTTTTTGAGACAGAGTCTTGCTCAGTTGCTAAGGCCGGTTTCAAACTTGTGATCATTTTGCCTCAGCCTCCTAAGTAGCTGGGATTACAGGTGAGCACCACCAGGCCTGGTTACCAGCCCTATGGTTCAGGAGTAAAATAGAGAAGTTGATTATCTTTATACATTAAGCCAAACAATGGATTCTAAAAATTTAAAGGAAACCACTTAATGAAAAAGGATTAAGACAAATCTCTGTGTTACAAAGCAAATCTATTATTTATTTTTCACTGCTGAAGACTGAACCCAAGGCCTTGCGTATAATAGGCACAGAGTTAAAACTAGCTTTAAATCCATTATTTTTAATTCTGGCAGCTTACCTGAGATTCCAGAATCTCCAACTTACGTTTTCTTGCATGAAGAGCTTTACTTGGAAAAGCCCAATAGTAATTAGAAGTTCCGATCCTCTCACAGTCAACCATACCATCATCAACTAAGCTTTGAAGGACTTCTTTTACTGACATAGCAGCTAAGAAAGAGATTTTTCAAAGACTATATTAAGAAATACTATTAATAAAATTAAAAGCAAATAACTGAAAAATCTGAAAAAATAAAAAAATATGAAAACATCTGAAAAATATTAAACATAAATAGTTAATAAAAATCTCTTAAAAATAACACAAAGATCAAAAAACAGTATATCGATAGGAATATATAAAATATTCATGGCCAACATATGTAAAAAAACCCCAACCCCATTCTCTTTTTTATTGGTACTGGGGATTGAATTCAGGGACAGTTAACCACTGAGCCACATCCCCAGCCCTTTTTATTTTGAGATAGGGCTCACCAAATTGCTTAAAGCGTCACTAAGTTGCTAAGGCTGGCTTTGAATTTGTGATATTTCTCCTCAGCCTCCTCAGCTGTTGGGATTACAGGCGTGCACCACTGTTCCTGGCTTGACCCCACCCCTACTTGAAGAGATGCAAAATAAAGCACTGATATATGCTTTCTTGACTAACAAATGAAAAATGTCAAAAAATAAAGGATTTAAGGAAACGGATACTCTCAACATGGTGAAGAAATATGGTAGTATGTATTTAAAACTTCAGCTTTATGCATATCTTTTATGGAGAAATTTTGCTTTTTATAAATTAGCCACAGAGAATAATGATGTATGCTTAAGGAGCTTTATGGAAGCATTGTTTTCAATAGCAAAAATTTAAAAAAACCAGTCCAAGAGCTGAATTTTTAAAAATTACTATGCAATCATTTGTTACAAAAGCCTATTTAAGAATATTTAATGATATGAATATATTTTCAAAATGTCTTCATAGAAAAATAAAGGACCGTAAGCACTAATCTGACAGTGATTATCTTTGGATAATAGGTAACACATGATTTTTAGTTCCTTATTTTTGCTTATTTCTTCCCCCTTCCAACAATTAACATGTATTACCCTTTGCTAAGAAAACTAAAACAAAACTATTATGAAAAATTAAGGAATAAAGGATATTTGGGTGCTATAGTTAAGGTTAAGATTAAAGATCAGAAAAAGTTTTAAAAATACCACGTAAAGATACAAAGTCAAATATCACAAGTGTCTGAAATCCATTAATAATCCTTACGTGTTGATTTTTTTGAGGTGGTGGGGATTGAACCCAGGGCCTTGCATATTGCCAGGCAAGTACTCTACCTCTGAGCTACATTCCTAGCCCTTTTTATTTTTTTGAGACAGAGTCTCAAGAAGTTGCCTAGGCCATCCTTATACTTGCAAACTTGCTACCCTTCTTCTTAGCCTCCCAAGTAGCAAGGATTACAGGTGTGTGTCACCTCACCAGGCAATAATTCTTACTTTGTTGTACCAAGAAATTTATCTATATTTTAGTTCTCATTTTAATTTTTCTTAGATTCCCCAGTATAATAAAAATTATTGAAAAATTTAAAGATTTGCTAGGTCAGTGGCATACTAACTACTTGTGAGGCTGAGGAAGAAAAATTGCATGTTAGTGGCCAGTTTCAGTAACTTAGCCAGACTCTGTCTCAAAATAAAATATAAAAAGTGCTGGGCAAGTAGCTCAGTGGTAGAGTACCCCTGGGTTCCATCACTACTACCAGCACAGAAAGTGGGGGAGATCCTAAAAAACAAACCCAAAAATTAAAGATTTAATAAATAAATAAACTCAATACCAAATGTACAAAACATGCAACCTCAACCCCATTTTTAAAGCAGTACAAACTGAAATGTCCAAGAATTCAAAAAATGAAAACTGTTTCAAGAAATGAGAGTTGAGAGTGAGGTTCAGTATACAGTGCTTGCTTAGCAGGTACAGGGCCCTGGGTACAGCATTGCAAAAAATAAAAAAATTAGTGGGAACATAAATTGATATACGCTTCTGTAATGCTTTAGATATTAGGTATTCTTCAAAAGCTCTTGTGTGGGCTGGGATTGTGGCTCAGTTGTAGTAATGTATGAGGCACTGGATTAGAACCTCAGCACCACATAAAAATAAATAAAACAAATGTATATATAAAAAAGAACTCACACCCATGTGTGAGACAATTCAAGAAAGTTTAGAGGTGAAATGATTGGATTATGAGAGCATTAACCTAATCAGTGCATATTAATCCCTGACAGGGATTAACTGTGTGGTAACTGTAGGCAGGTAGGGTGTGGCTAGAGGACTTGAGTCCTTGGGGATGTGCCTTTGGGTATATATTTTGTTCTGGTTGAACAGAGATCTCTCTCTCTCTGCTTCTTGGTGCATGTGCCCAGCTGCTTTCCTCTACCACACACTTTCACAATGATGTTCTGCTTCATCTCAGGCCTGGAGAAAAGGAGTCAGTCATCTATGAACTAAGACCTTTGATGCTATGAGCCCCCAAATAAACTTCTCTTCCTCCAATTGTTCTTATTAGGTGTTTTAGACACAGCAGTGGAAAATTTGACTAAATTACCTTCCCTGAAGGCAGTGTGAGATTACATATTAAAAAGGCTAAAAAAGGACACAGATATCTATTTTCTATTGTATGTGCCAAGCAACTCAGTGAGACCCTGTCTCTAAATAAAATACAAAAAAAGGGCTGGGGAATTGGCTCAATGGTCAAATGCCCCTGAGTTTAATCCCCAGTATCAAACAGACGAACAAAAAATGGGGGAAAATAATTCAGTCCAGAGCATATTGTATGTTAATGACATATTATTTCTAGCAGCAATATTTGGAAACAATTTAAATGTTCAATAAGTGACCATCTAAGCCAAATTATGGTATTGTGGATGATCACAAAATGAAATTTTAGGAGATGGAGTTGTCAAAAATCATTTTTAAAACAAGTGATGTAAATGTAGATGATAAAATGTTATATAAAAATACATAGCTGAGGGTTTAGCTCAGTGGTAGAGAACTTGCCTAGCAAGCATGAGGCCTGAGGTTCAAATCCCAATACCAACTCCCCCAAAAACCCACAAACACAAAACTGCATACACAGCATGGTTCCCTATCAGAGAGATGGACAAAAATATACACACACACAGAGAAACATCCAAATGTTAACAGTGGTGACCTCAGAATAGGATTATGAAAAAATTTCACCTTCTTCCTTATAGTTTTTATAGTTCCAAATTTGTTAAAATAAACTAACATGCATAGTTTACATATGCATAGTTTACATAATCAGAAAGGCTTAAAAAGAAACATGTCATGTGTAGTGGACGTAGTAGTTCCCCTAGCCCCCAAATACATTCAAAGTCCTAACCTCCTGGAACCTGTGAATATCAGCTTGTTTGGGAAAACGATCTTTGTAGATGTAATTAAAAATTAAGTTAAGGAGATATGACATATGTTTTTATGAAAGAGAGAAGAAAAGAAAAACACAGATGCAAAGGATAAGGCTGTGTGAAGACAGAGCCAGGGATTAGAATCCTGTTAGCAATCATTAGAAGCTAGGAAAAGAAGAAAGAAATGGATTCTCCTTTGGAGCCTCCCAAAGGAACCAGAACTGCCCACCCATTAATTTCAAACTTCTGGCCCCCAGAACTGTGAGAAAATAAACTACTGCTGCTTTAAGCCAATATATGTATAGGAATTTGTTAGGGCAGCCCTAGGAAACTAATACATGATGTAAAGACACAAAATCACGTTTACCAAATACTAGAACATAAGAACAATGTTCATTTCTTTTGAAATTAACTACATTAAAAAATAAGGGTGTATATTGTATATGCATGTGTGAGTATATACATGTATTCCATTTTAATTCTTCTATAGCATATAATCCAAACACAAGAACTGATGGCCAACAGACATTACATAGGAACTTTTACAAACATTCTTCATCTCTAGAAATTCGTTTTTCATAAAAAGAAATATTATTGCAGAAAATATGACTGATATTTCCCAAAGTATCCCAGCATATCTTTAATACTTACTAATGCCTTTCTCTTTGGGAGCAATCTTCTCCAAGTCTTTCAATTGAAACACATCTTTCTGTTTAAAAGGAGTAGAAAATATGAAAAACACATTTATTTTCTACTATACATTTATGTAATTATATTCATAAAATATTGTATTAAAAAGTATGCATGAAAACAAAGAGTGCAATAGAATTAAGCATTTTAGAACTATAAAAAACTTTGTGATTATCTCCTTCAATACCCTCCATATAACTTAAAACAGATAGACTTCAGCCTGAGCATACAATTCTGAGCATACAAGTGGAGATCAAAACAAAGAACAACTTCCTGCTGAACTAGAAAAACAAATAAAAAATATTGCCTTATTTAGCATAAATTACACTCTGCAGATTTAGCAGTTCTAATCAAAACAACAGACAACTGTCAAGATTTGTTTACATTTAAGGTTTCATGAAGCAGTTACACCTAAATATAGAAAATTATACAATCCATAGTCATCTCTCAATCATTCATCTACACACGTTGCATGCCCACCATATGCAAAGTAAAACACAGAGGGAAAATAAGCATGTAGGATATTTAATCTGATGGTCATAAAAAATGTTGACTACTTTTTTCTACTTGTAATAAGCTTTGGTTTAAGTGGTAAAAAGAACTTGGATAATAAAACAAAACTGTCTCAAAAGACTACAGTATTCAGTAATTATAACAGAAATACTATTATTATTGTTATGGAAATCTGGGATTCATTTCTTCCAAAATAAACTTGAAAAGGCAACTTTAATTGGATGGAAACAAAACTTAAAAAAAATTAAAAACTTCTGCCCATCCCAATGGACATTGCTAAGAAATTGAAAAAACAAATACCACCTAGAAGAACATATTCAAAAAACACATATTTGGTAAAGGCCTGGTACCCAGGCTATTTATATATGAATTCCTTTAAAGTATATTTTAAAAATTGATGAATGAATAAAGAAGTGGATAGATGAATACATACATGATAAAGTGAGTAAAGTCAGATGTTAATGGTAGAATCTGAGTAGTAGAAATGTGTGTATTCACTGTAAAATTCTTTTGTTTTTGTTATATGTTTGAACTTTTTTTAATAAAATGTTTGAAAAAATTTCATCTCATTACACCTAAGATTTAGTGAAAAGAGAATACTAATTCATTAGAGTATAAGATCAATCCATTTTGCACAATTGAGAATTAAAGGTGACAATTTAGAATTGGGAATTAAAGGTGACAATTTAGAATCTTAGGGAACATATAATAAATTATTGGTTATAGGTTTCTAATGCACTAGACAAATCCATTCGATCTCTTTGCAAATACTTCATAGTGCCTGGAAAAAGAACATGAATTCATTGAGAGATCTGCTTATATGTGGTCACCAGAGAGCCCCAGACACACTGGCCAACCTTATGAGACTGTTGGGTAAACAAACGGGCTTATACAAAGAGTCTCACAACCCAAATGGACTGAACAAATAATCTCAAGTGAGTCTTAGTTCTTAGTCTCCCTAGCATTAAGCACAGATGATAAAGGAAATGAACATAATAGATCTAGTTAGTTCCCCTTCCCTCCAAAAAGACTACATGTAAGATTCCATGGAATAAATATGGTTTAACACTAGATTAATTATTTATGACTCAGAGTTTGTAATGTTTTACATAAATTATTTCATTTAATTCTCATACCAACACTGTGAGGTTGGTGCATCTGTTCTCTTTAACAGATGAAGAACCTGAGAAACAGAGAAGTCAAGGAACTTTCTTAATGTTATACCAATATTAAGTAAAACAGATTCCAAGTTCAAGTTCAAAATCACAGCTATCCTGTGCCCATGTTCTTCCTAAGTGCAACAGGCAAAGAATTTTTTTATTACATTGGAAGCTTCAAATATGCAACAGATCCATATATATATATGTGTGTGTATGTATATATATATATATATATGATATGTCTGTCTCATTCTATTTATAGATTTATGTAAAATTCTCTGGGTATAAGTGTGCCAATGGAGAGCTATTCATTTAAGTCTTTGCTGAGATAATTTTAAGAAAAATTCAACAAAAGTTTATTGGAAGCCCATTTGTACCTCAACATACAAAATGGTTCATGAAGGGATAAAAAGGTTCTTATCCCTTCATGAACTGTCAGGATTACTGAAGACTGTGTTTTAAAAAGATTTCTAAACCTTTGCAAATGAACCACTTATGATTAGAGGCACCAAAGTATGTGGTGCTTTGTTGATTGGTTTTCTAATTTTATTCAAAAGGTGATATATGTTCGCTATAAGTAAATGAGAAAAGAGACTTAAAACAAAATCCACCTATCATCTTACCACTGTTAATATCTGTGATCATATTGCAATATTTTTATATACTTTTTTTTTTTTTTTTACTTTCTACATCATGAGCAGTTCTCCTTGACATCAGTCTAAAATGAGGTTACTATTCACATCTAAAGTCATATTCTGTAACTAAAGCTAGTGCAGCCATATTTGATTTTGTTGGAATTTTCACTTGCCAATTCCAACAATGGAACTGGAATAAAGATTCCAGAATCTGAATTCTAGAATCCATGCTTTTCCCTGTGTACCATATTGTTGCTTTGTTTCAAACTGATGAAGGGTTTGTAACTAATATTTGTCAACATTTGACATCAATCTGGATCCTGGATATATCATATCCTGTTCATGAGACAATAAATGAAACGGTCTCCATTACTTTTCTCAAGTCTGTTATACTTTTTAATTCTGTTAAAAACTGATGAACTACATAAATGAGCAGCAAATAACTAGGATGTAAGGTGGAAAAGGAACAGGCATGTATGAAATGAAACCAATGAACAGAATTAATTCCTAGTTTTCCCCAAAACCTCACTGATAACTAAATTTCTTTAAGCTGCTAATATTCATTAGTATCAGTCTTTAGTATCTTAATGTTATTGAGGGGGAAAGTTAAACATTTCTCAATCAGAAATAGCCAATTTTTATATTTGGGATAATTAACAATACTACAAAGGACAAAATAATTTCACTGACTACTTTCCCCAGCTTTCCACTGTCTGGTAGGAATTAAATCGATTTTTCTTGCTCTAAGACTATAGGAAAAGTATTTCATCTCAGCAAAATAATTGTCATAATTTTCATATGCAAACTTTACCAATTTATCTTCTTAATGATATCATCATTATTAATATGATACACTATTCTGAATTGCAAATGACTTTTAGAAACAGTAAAAGTTACACTCACAGAAGAAATACATGCTTTTTAAATTCCCAGAATATTTTGCTCATTTTATTGAGAATCTACATTATCAAAATGAAAAGGAATTTTATCAATTTAATATTCTGCTTGAACACTTTCCCCCATCTTCATGTCTGTATATGATGAAAATAGCCAGTAGTTGGGGTCAGTAGGTTAAAGTTTCTGCCAAGCCACATGAAGTTAATGTAGATTAAGGTAAAAGGCCTATTTGGACTTGAACCTGGAGGCAAAGAAAGGCCACTGTACAGCAACATGGTGAAGAGAATAAGAACAGGCTCTAGAGCCAGGTGGCTGGGTTTGAATTCTGTCTCTGCTACTTAAAAGTTGAAATTTTAAACATATTTCCTGTTAATGGCAAGCATAAACATCTGGAGCAAATTAGGGAGGACTGTGAACGATCATATATGCATCATATAATACATATGATAGATTGATAAATAAATACAAAGAGGCACTCCTTCTAAAATCAGATGATCTCCTTTGTTTGAATACTGGTATTGTCACTTCTATTTTTGGGATCCAGGATAGGCTTCTTATAGACACTCTGCATCTCAAAAGTCCTCATCTGTAAAATAGTGATGATAGCAATACCTCATAGGGTTGATATATGGAGAAATCAGATAATCTCTGATAAATGCTTGGAACAGTGATTGGCACCTCAGTATCACTAAGTAAACATGAATTACTTTCAGGCAGAAAGAACACACAATCAAATATATGTATCAGAAAGATAATTCTGGTGAATGAGACTCTACCAACAGTGGGACATGATTCTTCCATACTCTGTAGTTCATGGGAAGACAAATGTTTGCAAAATTTTATCCATCTTTCAAGAAATTGGACAGTATGGATCTCTAACAAAGCAGCAGTGGCTAACAGTGAATTAATTAATGTAAAAATACACAATATACTGTGAAAATAAACTTAATGTGAAAATTACATAAAATACTACAAATTTTAATGAAAACAACTTACTGTCTCAAAAAATATTTCCATCATGCGGGTTCTCTTTTCTTCTGCACTCAATCCTTTCTTCTTTGACTAAAGCACAAAAGTAAAAAAGTAAACACTAAGTTTTTAAAAACTTAGTGTAAAACATAATCTGATCTTTTTCCTTGATCTATTCTCAAATACTGCAGTCCCCTAGTGTTGGGCTATTGATGCCCTCAGCTCTTCACACCTCTTCTTTGATCTTATCTCTTTCATGGTTTTACCACGAATACTGAGACCTCAAAACTTTACATCAATCTTATGTACTTACCTGCCTGCCAGAAAGACTTTAAACTCAGGTGGTCCACGCTGAATTCTTCCTTTCCCATACCTACTCCCAAACCTGTTATTCTAGTTTAAGTTAGAGACTACTTTGTTACCCATGCCAGTGGATTAGCAGTTATCCTAGGGGCCATCATCTCTTACCCCACATCCAACCATGGCCAAGTTCTGCTAATTTTGGCATTTAAGTATTTCTCTAACCTGTCCTGCCTGCTTCATACCTAACATCACTACCTCAGTTCCGGCTTTCATTATCTACCTCCAGCCACCTAATTACATTGTCTCACCCTCTAAGGTCACATTCTACATTGTGAAAAAGAAAATCCGACTATGCCTTTCCCTTGCTTAAAATCTTTTAGTGGCTCCTAGCTATCAGAGAGATCCTAGAACCCCTAGTATGATATATAAGGTCTTTATCACCAGACCCCAACCTACCCCTTTCATAGTCACTCCCCACCTAAAGTTTTACCGTAACAACATGGAGAGACAATCAGTTTGGGTTGTAATACCAAAGTCACTTATAATTCTCTACTCCAAGCATGCTCTCGTTTCTGTGCCTTTGAAAAAAAAAAAAAATTCCTTTACCTAAAACACCTTTCCTCTTGCCAAATCAAAAACTCCAAAATGTCTCCCAATTCTGTCCAGAATTTCCCTGAGCTCACAGGCCAAGCATGTGTTCCCAGGACTCACTTTCATCAAATCATTTACCACACTGAAGAGATGTGTTTACTTGTCTCTCTCAGCAGACTGAAAAACTTCAAAGCATGAACCGCTTTCACTTTCCCAGTGTTTTGTAAACCAGGTTAGAGAACAGAGGTAAGGACCAGCACTGAATTTCGACATATCTAAAGCCCCCAACTCTAACATTTAAGGCTGTATAGGCTTCCAAACCTCACAACACCCACAATATTCCCAACATATGATGCAGAGTGAGTTAATAAGGAATTCTGGGATAACTATTATCTTGCTTGCAAAGAGAAATCCTACAAATCTCAGGTAGGCAAGCTCCAGGAAACCAGATAAATCTGTTCACTAAACGCAGGGCTGAGGAGCTGGAGTCCAAGATTTTTTATAAGTCTCACTTCACACTGGCTTCCTGCAGTATCTGAATCAATCAAACATGAAATTCACACCCAGTTAGAAGGCTCTTCAGCTCACTTCTTGGTTCCTTCCAGTGGGTCTCAAACTGCCAGACATTGGGATCATCTCAGCTTTCAAAATACTGATGCCCAGGGCTGGGGATGTAGCACTTGCCTAGCCAAATGCCAAGCCCTGGGTTTAATCTCTAGTACCACAAAAAAAATACTGATGCACAGGCACATCCTGTATGAACTGAATCACTCTTTGAGATGGGCCCCAGGTATGCATATTTAAAAAGCTCTCTCTAGGTATTTTAACTGTGCCCAGATTTGGGAACCTTATTTTTCTTATCCCAGAATCTAAAGGACATCAGAGGCTATGTTGGAGCAAGAAAAATCTCTTTAGGACTTTAGTCTGTGGGTGCATGAGCAGAAAACAGATCTCAAAGTTATAGGAAGGGTCCCTAGCAGTTTGGCATTATAAACAGCTCCTGGAAAGCCTTTGTACACTTGTGGACCTGTGTGTACACTTTGTACACTTGTGTGTGTGTATATACACACACAACCCAGGCACACACACACCCTCAGGCAGTAAGAACTGAATGTACTGGGACATGGTTTTAGAAAAGTTCTCTACAGCTATAAGTTATTCAAGAAAAGTGGATGAACTGTATATACATTTCCATTGTTTTCAGGCAGAATCAATCTCTTTTATGACTCGAAATAATTTTTGTTATTAACGCAATAGGAGAGTTAGCATGGTCAGAATTAAAATGACTTTTATAAAAGGATGCCATATTAATGCCTGTGTTAGGAAACCTCTCCCTCCAATTAGGACTCATTTAATACTTGGACTAGGAAAAAATCTAGTGATGTGTAATTTAAAGATGCATTCAAATTAGTAAGAAGGAGATTCAAAACTTGGCCTGAGGACTATGCTGCTTTCTAGTTGACCAAAATATTGTAAACCACTTAAAAAAAACCTGTGTCCCAGTAGCCTTCTCAAATTAGGATTTACAGAATTCCTGAAATGGACCCTGTTGATCAATTAGCAAAAATCTCTTAACAACTTAAAAATAGGTGCTATCTGCTTTCCTCAGAGCTGTACTTCTCCAATTTAAAAAATGTACCCAGCCTTGTAATTGTTTACTCAATAAACTCAACCAGATTGGAAGAGTTATTAATTCACAATGGGGAAAGAGGGCAAAAATTTATCTTTGACCAAGATAACACCAAATTATTTATCATATATTTTTTAAAAAATAGCAAGTACCTATTTATAAAAAGTTCTGTTTCATGGTTTTCCATGATCAGAAGTAAGCATCTGAAAAGAACAGCACATTAAATTATTTATATTAGAAGGTGACTTATAATGGATAGAGAGATTAAGGCAAAGTTGATGCGTCTGTGCTGCACAGGGGTCGGTAGTGGGTTATACTAGACCAGCAACTCTACAAAGAGAAATGTGATAACACAAAGCACTGTTCACAGATTTCTTTTAAGTCTGCTCCTGTGGCTTCTGGGTCCATTTTATGCCCAGGTGCCTGGGTTGTTAGTTAAACCACAAAGAAGCCGTTATCACTTAATTACAGCTGGGCAAGTATCTTCAAATACCCTACAACTCGATCCTTGTCCATCATTGGTGCGGCAAAATAACGGCCACTTAACTAAATTAAGATATTAAAATCTTAAGATTCATCTGATTAGACGTTAATTCTCTGCCAACACCAGAAAGCAGAAAAAAAAAAATCGCACGAAACTTTGAAGGTTTATGAAAATGAGGACACGAAGCTCACAGGGAAAGCTGGTTTGGAACCTTCCTGGCGGGTAACCCTCCCGGCTCACAGGGGAAACCCAACGACCCGGGCGCGGATCCGCACTGACAGGCGACACCCGCCCGGGCCCGCAGCGGCCACGCACAGAGCGTGATCCCTGCCGTTTGCTAAGACCCGGGGGATTTTCACGAGTGAACCGGGGTGAAGGGAAGACCCGCTGGGTACTTTTGGGATCTCAAGCAGATCGGGAGTGTGCGCGGCACCGGGCCACACAGCCACCGCGCCCTCGGGAGCACGCGGGAGCGCGCCTTTGGGACCCGTGGGGCGGGCGCCACCGCGCCCGCCCGCACTTTCCTTCGCGGTTCAGGCCGAAGCCGGAGGCGTCCAGGCCACCGATTCCGTGGCGCCTCTCGGCCTGTAGGACAAACCCCCGAGTAGACGGGATTCTCGGGTCACGTTCGCCAAGGCCGCCAGCGTTCTACCCAACCCGGCCGCCCCGCCCCGGCACAGGCGGGTGCCCGCCGGGGAGCGCGCGGGGGCCGCGGCGTCGACCTGACGGGCGCCTCCGTCTGGGTAGAAGGATCCCGCGTCTTCCCGGGCTCCGAAGCCCAGACACTGAGGAGAAAGGCGATCCAGAACAGTGGCCTCAGCTCTTACCATGGTGCGGGTAGCAGGGCCGGCGCGCGGGCTGAGGGGCGGGGCGCGTCAGGGGAGGGCAGGTTTGTTTTTGGCGCCAACAAGCACAGGGGGCGGAGCAGCGAAGGGGAAAGTTCCGGGAGGCGATTGACCCTCTTCCGCACGGCGCACAGCGACCCCTGGCGGCTCCGCCGCGCGGCCGACTAGGAGGAGGGCGGGGCCCGGGAGTGTTGTGTGTGGCTTTTTTTCTTCTTTTTTGAGAGAAAGTTTTGAGTCTTTGTTTTTACTTGCATTTTTCTGCAGTGGCAGTCCGACCTTAATTTGGCTTAAAAAAAGAGGCGATTTTGGAGTGCGTTGGCACACACCTACAATTCCAGCTACTCTGGAGGCTGAGGCAGGAGGACGGCAAGTTTGGGGCTAGCCTGAGCAACACAGGGAGACTATCTCGAAACAAAAAGAGCTGGTGAAGTAGCTCAGTGGTTGAGTACCCCTGTGCTGTCAAAAAACTAAAAGTAAAATTAAAAACCAGTTTGTATTCTTGTTTTTCCCTTAGGTTTTTAAAAAAGTAAAACCCAATAAGTTTGGGGCTGAGGCTGTAGCTCAGGGTAGAACGCTTGCCTTGCAAGTGTGAGGCACTGAGTTCCATCCTCAGCACCACATAAAAAATAAATAAAGATATTTAAAAAAATCCAATGAATTTAAAATCAAATGGATCAAAAATAATGGTACCTTATGGTAGTAGATGCAGATTCAGAGCAAATGCCTGGATCCTTTCTCCTGAAAAACACTAAAAAATATATATGTTTGCCAAAAGTTCAAGTATTTTTAAATCTATATGGATTTTTGAATTATTAGAAAGCATAACAATTTTACTAAAGACTTAATGACCTCTAAAATAAGAATTTGTAGTCCTTGTTGCTTCTTATGAAAGCAGGAGAAGGGGTACATTGAACTGCAGTTTCATTAATTCAGTTTTTCTTAAAGCGCCTTATATGATTCAGGACATAATTTGAAAATAGTAAATGGGTATCCAAGTAATAAATGTTTTAATATGTACTAGAAAAAATGTAATGAACATATCCTATCTTTCTCATGTATTGGTCATGATATGGTTAGAGTAGGTACTGTGATAGTTAAAAAAATAAAGGAGATATAAGAAAGATATGAAGTAACTGGTGATATATATATTGAATGAATGATGGTAAAATTGCCTCATTGCTCATCATTTCTTCTTGAGCTTTCTTCTTGTTTTTTGGTACCGGGGATTGAACTCAGGGGCACTCAGCCACATTCCCAGCCCTTTTTTTCATATTTTATTTAGAGAAGAGTCTCACTAAGTTGCTTAGGGCTTCACAAAGTTGCTGAGGCTGGCTTTGAACTTGAAATCCTACTGCTTGAGCTTCCTGAGCCACTAGGATTACAGGCATGTGCCACCACACCTGGCCTCTTCTTGAGCTTTCTGTGGTCTTGCCATGTTCAACTATTTGTTCTTCCCTGGACAACCCATCCTCTCTCCAACTCATTGAGCTTGAGTGTGGGACACATCTGAGTTGCAAGTTGTGGCACCCAGTGCCAGTGAAACTACATTCAAATAGCAAGTGTCCCCATGCCAAGGGAGTGTGACATTAAAATGCAAAAGAAAACTACCATGATCAGTTAGAGAGACACCAGAAGAAAGGGAAAAGCCTTTTCCATGCTTTTTAAACAATGGATCCCACGATTATGTTTTACATTAGGCCCCACAAATTATGTAGTGGGCCCCATTTACATTCATTTATTGACTCAGTAGAATAAGGCTCCATGAGAACAGGGACTTCTTTTTTTCCTTTAGAGTTCTAGGAATTGGACCTAGGGCCACATGCATGCTAGACAAATATTCTACCCCTGAGCTACGTTACCAGCAGGGACTCTTACTTACTGCTATTTCCTCTGAAATATTGAACATACTCTGCTCAATAAATATTGGCTAATGATATATATTAGCAAATATTGCTAAAATATTTTATAAATATTTAAAAAGCAGATTATAGTATTGTAAGTATGTGATCTGTTTCACCAACCAGACTGTAAGCTTTTGGATGGTACAGTCTTCATTTTTCATCTTTGTATCCCTTACACTTAGCTGAAAATCTGGTGTATAAGTGCTTAGACAATTGTTCAGCGACCATGGTAACAACAACAACAAAACCAGTAGGATGAATAGAGGACTGAATGTCTATTTGCCCTGCCTGTCTCCTAATTTGGGCAGTAGCAACCTGTAGCTTAAATGAACTCTTCTCGTCAGAGAGATGTATTTGGCTTTATGTGAAATGTGTCCCAAATGGGCCATCTGAAATATGCTGAACCCCCCACTGCTGCTGAGTCTAAAAAACTCCAAGGGGGCACAATGGTAAGGGTACCTCCGTGGGTAAAGAAAAAAATAAGTGAAGAATAGAAGTAGGATTCAATAATGTTAATATTCACAGTCAGTAGTCAATGGTGTCATGTGGGATCTTTTTCTAATTTCTGTTGTTTCATCTCTCCTTCTAACTTAGGTTTCCTCTTTCAGAGCTCCAATCAATTCTGAATGTTTTTGAACCCTCAAGAAAACAAAAAATCCTTCATTGTTCACAAAGGATACTTAAATTTAATCTCAAACTTAGATGAATTTTAGTGTTCATTCTGTCACAGTAAATATGAATCAGAGGCTTAATGATTAAAGTCTACAAATGTATCTGGAAATGTATGAAAAATGTATACAAACATGTAAACATGCAAAACAAGCTGGAAACTTGCTTACAAACAACAAAGGGAGGTAAGATTCATTTACAGGAAGACGAAAGAGTAAGCACCAAGCCTGGACACCACACATAATTGTGGAAAAGATACCGGCCCCTAGATAAAGGAATTTAAATGACAACTTTGACATTATTAATAGAGATTATATTTAAGATTTTATTTATTTATTTATCTGTAGATGGATGCAATACCTTCATTCCATTCACTTCTACATGGTGCTGAGGATGGAACCCAGTGCCCCACATATGCCATGCAAGTGCTCCACCACTGAGCCACATCTCCAGCCCTTAAGAAACATTTTGAGGATGTGAAAACTAACTTTTTTAAAAAGATGTGACATTTATACATTTATCATCAGGTTTCTGCAAAGACTGAAGTCCCAGGGGGCTGTCCAGGTATGTTCATTATTCATCTTTGTATCTCTTACACTTAGCTGAAAGTCTGGTGCACCAGAAGTGTGTTCTCTAGATGATTTGACTAGTGCTTGCAATGCATGGCCAGTTGCTTGATATGACATAGAAAGTTTTATCGTAATGAACTCTATGTGATTAAATTCTGGGCCCTAAACACAATGTTTGTAGTGAGTTCGCTCTCAAGTCCTTTGGTCTATAGAAATGTTGTCTGCCGTGACTGTGGACGTTCCTGTTATCTTGAGTTCTTTAAGGATTATAAAGACAATGATTTTCACTTTTATAACTTTCTAAATATATATGCTGGACATGTGTGTCAGGATTTTGCAAATTCTTGATTAACATGCATCCTAAATGCTAACAGATGGTTGGCAACATAACCAACAAAAATTTTACTAAGCTTCTTCTCATTAATATAAACAGTTTGAATTATTGCCATCTTCCATGTATTCTAGAATATTCCTTTAGTCCCCTTCTCTCAGGGAAATAATTTGTTAAATAAATAAACATTCACTCTAGAAATGGAGAAAACAAGCTTTATTATAATGATTTGAGATTTTTTGTGCATGGTAAAGATATACACGAGTCTTGTTTCTCCTATGTTTCAAGACAGAATTAATTTAAAGTTTTATTGTAGACTAAAGCATCCAAAATACTGTGGTACGTATGTAGCTACGAACATACAAACACTTTGATGCACAGCGTTCATTCTTTAAATAGGCAGTCAGCATTTTGATTCATAAAGTAACAAATGATAAGAATATATCAGTATCAATGTCAGAGAGCGCAAGACTTAGTGTTCTATACACAAAACATATGAAACGGACCTATAAAGATGGAATGTACAAAATCTAAAAAGAAAACAAAGGAAGCAAAAAACCTTCATACTCATACCTTGGATTGAAAGGCTATAGAGATGAGAATGATACAAAAGAATTCTGTTACGAGAATACACTGTTGTGCTGGGGAGTAGCTCAGTGGTAGAGCGCTTGACTACCATGCGCGAGGCCCTGGGTTTGATCCCCAGCACTGCAAAAAAAACCAAAAACACTCTTGATGACAGAACATTCCCCATGTCATAAAGCAAAAGCATTGAGTTGAGTTTAAGGCTGTGTTGCTTTCAAAAGTTAATGGAAGTGCTGTACATTCATTGGAACAACATAGCCAATTTATTAACCTATTCTAGAATATTAATAGCTTTCATACATTCTCCACAAACAGATCACACAATCACTGCCACACAATTCATCTTTAGAAAGTTTTTAAGATTAGCATCATGATTTGTAGCTTACTGTCATTTAAAACAAAACAAAAAAGTATTTATACCAAATAAATCTTTAATGGGCACTTAGTTTCCTTTATGGCAACGCTAGATTCCTAGATATCAAAAATATTAAAAATAATTGTAAAGTTTAAAACCCTGCAACATTTACAGAAAGCAACAGTATTATACGACTTCCGGTTAAAGCAAAATTAGATAAGGTCTGCATCAAATAGCTTCAATTTTATCCTGCCTGGAAATGCCTTGTTTTAAAATTATTCAACTAAAAACACTCCTCCCTTTTCAGAAGCTGGTGAATAGAGAGGATGTCATAGTATCCAAATGTACAAAAAGATTTTTCCCATTTGAAGTGATCTGCAGATTATTTGCTGTTGACTTGCTGTTTCCTCCAATTTATTCAGTAGGTATTACCTAAGCATTTATGTTGACCCTTCAGTATGAGGATCCATAGATACTAAGTAAGGTACTATTATTCCAGTTAATTCCATTCTAGGATACCCTGTATATTTAGTAGTGGAAGCAAGTGTGCAATAGTTGCATGGATCTGGGGTATTAATTGGCCTCAAATCTAGTCATAAGGAAACCTGGAGACTTGTTTAATTATGGGGTCTAAAACTTCACCAAAATACTATATGCCATTAAAAAAATGGCAAACACAGTCATAAAGGCTTTTTATTTATGTGTTTCAGGATGGTCAAGTAACTCCCTCCATCCCCATGTCCAGCAGGGGAGGTCTGTATTGGGGGAAAATGCATCGTCACTGACCTTCAAATCCTAATTGGCAATACTATGCCATAAGTGCCCAGGGGAATTTTGAGTGAGTACTTTCTCAGTGCTACTTATCATGAATGTATGACAGGTTCTATACACTTGACAAAGCGAAACCAAATAATAATGGTAGCCCAGAATAAAAGCCACTTATTTTAATATCCTTCTCAGTTTACCAGAAACCATTTTCCATAGAATGTGACAAAATTTCATTTAAATCTTATCTATTTGTATCTTATCAGCAGCACTTTCTCCCCCAAATATGCTCACCAGAAATACAGTAAATGCACATATGTATCCAGGTATGAAATGTTATCTATATTTTAATATATATGATTACATATTTTGGGGGAAAAATATAGTGTTTCCTGGAGTGCCCATAGTATAGGTTTAGTTAAGAGACAGTGGAACAGGTCCAAATCAAACTATCTATATTCCATTCCAGTTTGTGCCAAAATTGACATGGAAATAAATTAACTATGTATTTAGATACTTGGCCTGATATGATATGATGGCGGCTGATTAATTTTTAAATTCATTTCTAAGTTCACAAATACTTCAAAAAAAAGAAAAAGAAAAAAAAAAAAACCCTCTGTAGGTAAACTAGTTTTAAAATCAATAGTCTAGGGCTGGGGATGTAGCTCAATGGTAGAGCATTTACCTAGTATGTCAAGGCCCTGGTTCAGTCCCCAGCACTGCAAAGCCAGAGAAACAAACAAACAAACAAAAAACCCCAACAGTCTGTGATAGAATTTAAATAGGAAGCCATTTACACTTATGAAAATACTTTTATGAAAATAAACTAAAATTAACAACCAATTTAAAAGGTTTTCTTTTAAATAGTCCAGGAACTATTAAGAGTCTAGCCTCCCTTTTAGGCAGAACATTTTATAGTAAATGGCAAAATGAAATTCCTTTCCCCAGGATGTAAACTCTGAGGGGACAGGGATGTTTTTGTTTGTTTTATCTATTAGTCTATTCCCAGTGCCTAGAAGAGTGCCTAGAACCTAGAAGGGACTCTGTAAATAGGAACATTTCAATTCAAAGACTTGGGCTGCAGGTGCAGCTCAGTGGTAGAACTGGCGCTTACATTTGCAATTTCCAGCACCAAGAAAAAAATTTTAAAAAAAAATCAAAGACTTATTTCACTGGCATTAGGAAACAAACAATGTCTTAGTTTAACATTCTAAAAATTTTATTGGATTTTATAACTTCATCACATAGACTTGATAATTCAAAAACTAAAAAATTAAAAAAAAATTAAAAAATACTAAACCTTAATGTTTCTCTTTCTGAAAAAGCTTTTTTTTTTTTTTTTCAGAGCTGATCTGGGCATAATAAATTTAATGGGCAACTGGAAGTTGCTAGATTCCCTTCCAAATTTTAAAAAGTCCTATATAGACGATGGCTGAATTTTAAATTAATAAGCAATAAGCATCACATTCATATAATAATACATACAGGAAATGTTTTCTTATAGTACAAGTTCTAAGGTGCTTTTAATGAAAAAGATCCCAAAGTCATTATTGAAAACATCAAACATGACATCCTGTTTGGTAGAACTGAGTAGAAAATTAAACAGTGGAAACAGACTGCATCTTATTTTACAGTATCAATGACAAGATTGACTAAATTGTTCTTAACATTTCTCAAAATGCATTTATACTTAGTTCAGATGTAAGTCCAGTTCAACTTTTATTTTGACCTGTTTTTCTTATTTTTCTGCTCTTTTGAAAACACAAGATGATCAGCCACCACCATCATTCCCGGGAAATGGCAAACATCAAACCTGTGTTAGGGCTTGCTCCACAAGGACGGCTTAAGCTGCATTAGTAAAGGAATGTGCTGAAGAATGGCTGGACAGAATGCTTCTGTCTTTCAGAGTGCTGCCTATTTCAATACACCAAAGCTATATATATATTTATATTATACATTCTATCTTACCCTAATCATGTATACATAGTCCCTTGATACCTCTACTATTCATTGAACAATGATAAATAACCATAACATGCTCTTACCTGTAATGCTCTCGAGATAACAGAACTTTGGTAACACTCGCTAAGGGGAAATCATTAATCAATCCACATGCCTTTGGTTGACACCATCGGTCCTCCAAAGGGCTGCTTATGGCTCTCTGTCCTAGGATACTGGTGTCCTACTACATGTGCTGACATTTTGCAGAAGGTAAAGCTCTTGCTTTCATGAAGTGGAAGAGGAAAGAAAGACACATGTGAAAACATGGCACAGATAAAACGTGACCTTTTCTTGATTACGTTCCAGTATATTCATCTGGAGTTAATGGGGCTATTCGTTGACTGAAAGGTAGTATTACTTCTGTAAGATGATTTTTCAAAGCATCAGAGATTTTCAGGTTTCTCAGAAAATGTACTTTGTTTTCTGATACCAGGTGAGTAGGAAAGAGAAGGTAAGAAGAACAGACAGAAAGGATCTTTGATCTAACCCAGAAAGGCTGGGAAATCTGCATTGACTCTCAAGTGTTGTCTGCAAATCAGAGCTGGGAGGATTTTGCAAGACAGCCTCAATTTTTTTTTTTTTTTTGAAGTAAGTAATATGTAGTTGTCGATTACCAGCTCCCCCACCCCCCCAAAGAAGGAAAGAAAGAAATAAAAAACATACTGTAAAAGTGAGGTTAGAAGGTTCCGCAGGCCTTTTGACCTGGGTTAAATAAAGTATATAAGGACGACAGAATTTGTTTTTGGAAGCTCTGCTCAAAGGCTATCATTCACAGGATTAACAAATATTTTTACATATGCTAGTTTTTGTTTAATGTTTGTTTGATTTGCAAAATTAATTTAACTACATAAATCCCTGTCCTATAAGCCATAGTTCACAGGTGTAAAACTTCGCAGTTTGTATATTCAGTAGAAGACTTTTTTTTTTTAAACCCTAATGGTGAATTCTAGAAATTGGATGAGCAGTTTTTTAAGGAAACTGTTACATTCAGAAATAACCATGGAAAGTTCATCAAAGATTCCTTCTAGCATGAAAAGTCTAGTCATAATCTGGTCCCGGGTGGAGAAATCCATTCCAGTTTATAGTGCAAGACCGTCTTGAGGGGACATCTGGCTGGCCACCGTTACTGTAGGTATCGATAGACCTTGAAACAGTGATTTCCAGAGTCTGCAACCACAACATGGCCGTCTGAAGTTAGGGCTAGGCCTTGGGGGCCGTAGAGTGGGTCAGCAGATGTGTTAATGTAGGACAAAAACGATCCACTCCCATCAAACACCTGTAAAAACAGAAAGCCAGATCATCAGGGAAGACGTGATGGTAATGTGCTGAAATATGGTTTACAGAACGCTGGATGCTAACGACTTTAATATAAAAGTGTGTGTTCACCTCTAAGTTTTCTTAGGCCCTCTGGGCATAGCCCTTCCCTCCACCTATTCTTTCCTTGCTTCTCCTCCTGCCTCTCTTTACACTCAGAGTCACTGATAGAGAACAGCCCCTGGCTGCCAGATCTCCCTTGGATTCTGAAACTAGTCGCAGAAGGATTTGGTGGGGACGGCACTGGATAGTGCTTAAAAAATGAATGACCCTTATTTTTCAGCTTTTCCTTCCAGCTTTAAATCTCCACCTCATGCCCACTCTTGTTTTGTTTTGGGTATTGGGGATTGAATTCAGGGGCATTTGACTACTGAGCCACATCCCTATTTTGTATTTTATTTAGAGACAGGGTCTCACTGAGTTGCCTAGCGCCTCATCTTTGCTGAGGCTGGCTTTGAACTTGTGATCCTCCTGCCTCAGCCTCCTGAGGTGCTGGAATTATGGGTGTGGACCACCTCACTTGGCTCACGCCCACTCTTACAGGAGAAAAATCAGCAACTAGATCAAAGAATGATCCTGAGTCACAATGGGCTATGGAAAAAATCGAGATTTCTTTTTGCTTTTCCCAAAAAAGAATAAATTGTAAGAAGTCCATGGTTCAATGTGTATATTTAGATATGAAAAAGGTCTTCTTTTTGGTTAATAACCTTCTTATAAAATAAAAGGAACAAATTGATGTCCCTATGCTTTTTCTTTACCAGAGCCAGGCTGGTTTGTTTTGACCATATACAACTTTCTTTGGCCCACATGGCATTTTTGTTGTTGTTGTTGTTTTTGGTAGTGATTTAACTAAGGATTGAATCCAGGAGCATTCCATCACTGACACATATCCCCAGGCCTTTTTTAATTTTTTTGAGAGAGGGTCTCTCTAAATTGCTTGGGGCCTTGCTAAGTTGCTGAGGCTGGCTTTGAACTTGTGATCTTCCTGCCTCAGTCTCCAGAGTCACTGGGATTTATAGGCATGTGTCACCACTTCCGCTGGCCCACTTCGTGTTTTAAAAGGCAGTGTAACTAGTGGTGCTATGAGGGCCACAATTTTTAGCACTGATAGTCCCATATAGTCCTACTTAGTGAACTTGGTTTATTTTTGTGGTACATTAGACCCTTGACATAGTTCTCATGAGATAGAGAATATCTCTTTCAATATAGATGTCCTCTGGGATAATTAAGCAAGGTAAGTAAGTATATTGGAGAAATCAAAGTATTTGTGTTACATTTATAGTCTCAATTTTTTTCCTGAGAAGTACCTGTTTCATATTCAAACTGATGATGGAAGCTGTCCTCACAGAGACACCTGAAAGTGGCTGGATTTGACAGTGCACTCTGGGTTTTCAGAAACACATAGGGCCACATTAGCAAGGATGAATAGTGGCATCTGGAAATATGTATTTACATCCATGAAGGTATGAACACAGAGAAACTAGAGAACAGTCTTCCTTCAACTTGAGGATCCAAAAGCTTTGTTCTTAATGTAAAGAATTATGTTTTAGTGCTTTTTTCCATTTCTGGAATGTAACCAGTTTTGTTTTGTTTTTAATATTCAACCAAAATGCCAGATGCCATTCTGTTATTCCTAAGCCATGCAAACATAAATTCATTACTGTTATTATAGAATTGTTAATATTTTACTTTGAAATAACTAGATTCACAGGAAGTTACAAAGACAGTAGTAAGAAGTCCTGTTTATCCTTTATCCGGTTCCCCGAATGCTTCTGTCTTCTCCACTTACTCTGCCACATAAAACTCAACAAATTGACTAAGATATATGCATATAGATTGTATGTTATTTTATCATGTGTACAGATTTGTGTAACCACCACTAAAATCAACAGAACTATTACATCCTCATGAAGACCTTACCCTTGCTACTCCTTGAGAGTTACCCAACTTCCCTGGCCCCGCTGCCCTCACAACCGCTACTCTTTTTTTCCCTCTCTATAATTTTGTCATTTTTAGAATGTTACATACGTGGTATGTGAACTTTTCAAAGTGGCTTTTTCACTCACCACAATGCCCTTGAGATGCATCCACCTATTGAGTGAATCATTAGCCTATTTTAAATGCTGAGTAGTATTCCATAGTGTGGAAATATCACAACTTGTTTAGCCATAAATCTACTGAGGGACATCTTGGTTAATTCAGTTTGGAGCTATTACAAATTACGTTCTATGAATGACAGCATATAAGCTTTTATGTGGACATAGTTTTCACTTTTCTGGGATACACTCCCAGGAAAGCAACTTCTGGGTTGCATAGTAAGTATATGTTTATAGTTTTTTTTTAAAGAAACTGCCAAACGGGCTGGGGAGGTGGCTCAAGCGGTAGCGCGCTCGCCTGGCATGCTCGGGGCGCTGGGTTCAATCCTCAGCACCACATAAAATAAAATAAAGATGTTGTGTCCACCCGAAAACTGAAAAAATAAATATTAACAATTCTCTCTCTCTCTTTAAAAAAAAAAGAAACTGCCAAACTATTTTCAAGGTTGATTGTGCTATTATGTGTTCCCACTAGCAATGTAGTAGTGATCTAATTTCTCCACATTCTCACCAGTATTTGGCATTATCAATAGTTTTAATTTTAGCTGTTCAAATATGATTGCAATAGTACCTCATCATGGTCTTAATTTGCACTTTTCTAATGTCTAATGATGTTGAACATCTTTTCATGTGTATATTGATTCAATGAAACTTCTCTTTATCTCTCTTGTCTACTTTCTAATTAGTGTATCTAGTGGTGCTATGAGGGCCACTATGGTTATTTTATTGTTGAGTTCTGAGAATCCTTTTTTCTTTTTTTGGGTACCAAGGATTGAACCCAAGGGTGTTTGACCCCCAAGTCATATCCCCCGACTATTTTTATATTTTATTTAGAGACAGGGTTTCCCTAAGTTGCTTACAGCCCTAAGTTGCTGAGGCTGGCTTTGAATTCATAATCCTCCTGCCTCAGCCTCCAGAGCTGCTGGGATTACAGGCATGTGTCACTGCACCTGGCAGTTCTGAGTCTTTACACACACAAGGTGTAAGCCCTTCATCAGGAGTTGCTGGGAGCCATTAGCCAAGTAGGTATGACAATTTCCTTGCCAGCATACCCCATGTTGCTGACATTTGCAGTGACATTGAATGTAGGTGACCTTGCTCAAGGACCAAGGCGGATTAGGGTGTTCCCGGTTTAAGATAATCCTGTTTAGGGCGTTCCCAGTTTAGGTTCCAGGTTTAAGGTTTAAGATTATTCCTGCTGGGAATAGGGCGTATCCTGCTGCCTGAGTTCCCCTTGAGTTCTCACGGGATTTAGATAGTATTTTTTTGGAGATAGAAGCCCAGAGAAAGTGGATTTGGGCAGAGAACGTGGATTTCCCCAGAACATGATTGTAGACGGCTGGTGTGAGTTCGGGAATAAAGAGTTGCTGTTTGAATCTACAAGCTGTGTGGTGGCTCGTGATTGTGTGCCCAGCCAGACTGCGGCATTTGTGCCCAGCCAGACTGCGGCATTTGGCGTCCCGTGCGGGGAACTTCTGAAGCTTAGAGGTAAGTGAAATTGTTCGCCCCTGAGGAAGAGCGAAAGAATGGGTGACCAATTCAAAAAACAATGTGTTATTGTTTTGATTTATCTTGTTTTTGTTTCAAGCTGCCTATCCCTAGAAATTTCTCAGGCAAACTGGAAAAAATGGTTGACTAAAGGTTTGAAGTTTGTCGGCCCTGAGGAAGAGAAAATTGATACAACGATTTTTTATTCCGTTTTTGTTTCATTCAGTTTCGGTTTTGTTTTGTGTTATCTTATTGGGTTGCGTTATCTTTATAGTAGATTAGAAATTAGTAAAAAACAAACCGAAAAGATGTTAAGTAAATTGTTAGAGGTTCAGACCATGGAGAAAGACATTTTAGATCAAGCAAAAGAGAAGGTCTCTTGAGCTAGTCAGACAGAGGAAGAAAATTTAAAGGAAAAGGGGTTGTTAGGAAACAGGCCACAACAGGAGGCTGTTAGTAACTCCGTTTTACCACAAGAGGGTGTAATTCAACCAACAGCCCCACCGATGGAGACAGCTGAGTGGCCCTCAAACCCCGTAGTTGATAAATGGGATCCTGAGACAGGACCTCAAAGATTAGCATGCCCTGTACTTGAACAGGCAGGAGGGTAGCGAATTCACTGTGCTTTAGATTTTAAAACAGTGAAGCAGTTAAAGGAGGCTGTAACAACCTATGGTCCCCAAGCTCCCTTCACGGTAAGCATGGTCGAGTCCATTACTAACTTGGACATGACGCCAGCAGAATGGGCTAGCATGTGTAAATCTGTACTAAATGGAGGACAATATTTGTTATGGAAGGTTGCCAATGAAGAATTTTGCGCAGAGACAGCTAGGCGAAATGCAGCAGCCGGTTACCCTCAAAGAAATCTAGACATGTTGTTAGGAAAAGGACCTTATGAGGGTCAACGGCAACAAATTGAATATGATCCTGCTATATATGCACAAATTGCTGCAGACGCAGTTAGGGCATGGAAGACTTTACAAGGACATGGAGATTTACAAGGTCAGCTATCTAAGGTAATACAGAGAGCTAATGAACCTTATGCTGACTTTGTAGATAGGCTAATTCAAACGGCTGCCAAAATTTTGGGGGATACAGAACAAGCAATGCCATTAATAAAACAACTGGCTTATGACCAAGCAAATCGTTGCTGCAGAGAGGTTATTAGACCATGGAGACATGAAGATTTAAACACATATATTAAATTATGTAGAGATATTAATGAACAAGGGCAAGTCTTGGCAGCTGCAGTACAACAGGCTTTAGATGCCAGGCCAAAAACATGCTATGATTGTGAACAAACAGGACATTTTAAAAGGAATTGCCCCATAGGAGGAGGGTTTAACAAAAGTAGGTATCAAAGGAATAGAATACTGGGTATTTGCTCACGATGCCGTAGAGGGAGACATTGGGCTAATGAATGCCGTTCTCAAACCACCATAGAAGGTACTCCCTTATCAAAAAACGGACAAAGACCAGGTATTTATCCAAGATATCGTGGAGAAAGGCATCAGGCTCCATTGCCAAAAAACGGACAGGGGGGCCCAATGCCCCGGGGCCCACAACCACAAATCTACGGGGCAGTGGAGGAACCCAGCAACACCTTCAGGCTAGTGCCCAGGACGCATTGTCCATTAAATCCCTCATCAGACAAACCCGAGGGAGCGCAGGGTTGGACATCTGTGCCTCTGCCAGAGCAGTATTAACTCCAGAGATGGGAGTTCAAATCATTCCCACAGGAGTAAAAGGACCTCTTCCCCAAGGAACAGTAGGCTTATTACTGGGACGTAGTTCATCTACATTAAAAGGACTTATGATAAGTCCTGGGGTAATTGATCCTGATTATGTAGGTGAAATAAAAATTATAGCTAGTTCTCCAAGAGGTATATCAGTAATTTCACCTGGAGATAGAATAGCACAGTTGTTAATAATACCCAGCCTACATAATAAATTTCCTAGTCATAGTGTAGAAAGAGGTTCCAGGGGATTAGGCTCCACAGGTGTAGATTGGGCTATATTGTCTTTAAATTTAGATTCTCGCCCAATGCTAAAACTAAATATTCAAGGTCATGAGTTTAATGGGCTACTGGACACAGGAGCTGACCTTAGCATCATATCTCGTCAAGAATGGCCAAAACATTGGCCATTACAACAAGCCACTCAAACGCTTCGAGGCCTAGGAGTGGCGACTAATCCCCATAGAAGTTCTATGATATTAGATTGGAAGGATCCTGAAGGATGTGAAAGAACTATACAGCCATATGTATTGGATCATCTTCCTATAAATTTATGGGGACGAGATGTCCTAGATCAATTAGGTTTGACGTTAACAAATAACATCAATCCTAATGCGCCCACTACTAGGGCTAGACAAGGCTTTAGGAAAGAAAAAAGATTAGGAAAACAAGGGCAAGGTATAGCACCACCACTACAAATAGATCAAGGAACAGACAGACATGGGTTGGATTTTCAGAAAGGGCCACTGAGACAATCAAAATTACTTGGAAATCAGAAAGACCAGTGTGGGTTCCTCAGTGGCCCCTGACTAAAGAAAAGACACAAGTAGCCCATGATCTGGTCAAACAACAATTAGCGGAAGGACATATACAACCTTCCATATCTCCCCATAATACTCCCATTTTTGTCATCAAAAAGAAATCTGGTAAATGGAGATTATTGCAAGATTTAAGAGCCATTAATAATGAGATGGTTATTATGGGACCTGCTCAATCAGGGATTCCTCAATTGTCTGCTTTGCCAAAAACCTGGCATGTTTTAGCTATAGATATTAAAGATTGTTTTTTTTCAATTCCAATTCATCCCGAGGATAGTCCACGTTTTGCATTTACTATCCCTGCATTAAATCATGAAGGTCCTGATCAGAGATATGAATGGAAAGTACTCCCTCAAGGGATGGCTAACAGTCCAACTATGTGTCAAATATATGTTAACAAAGCAATCCAGCCACTTAGAAATCAAAATCCTGAACTACAAATATTTCACTATATGGATGATGTATTATTGGCACATAAAGATAAAAACATATTGCAGGAATGTTATGCCACACTTACAAACTTATTAAAAAATTATAATCTAGAGATAGCAATAGATAAAGTACAATTAAATTTTCCAATTAATTATTTAGGAGTTCTATTATCCTCAACCATGGTCCGTCCACCAAAAATTCAAATACGAGTAGATCAACTCAAATCACTTAACGACTTTCAAAAGTTATTGGGAGACATAAATTGGATAAGGCCTTATCTAGGTATACCAACAGGAGAGTTGGGACCTTTATTTGATATTCTAAAAGGTCCATCAGATCCAAATTCACCCCGCATGTTAACTCCTAAAGCAAGAAAGGCATTAAAAATTATTGAAACATATATGGAAAATATGCATTTGAAGAATTGATATAAGTTTGCCTTTATTATTTATCGTACTACCAACAAAAAATATTCCTACAGGAGTATTTTGGCAAGAAGGTCCATTATTGTGGATACATTTATCTTATTCTCCTAACACTATTCTTACTAGGTATCCTGAGGCTGTAGGACAATTAATACTCAAAGGAATAAAAGCAGCGAAGGGAGTGTTTGGAATTTCTCCCAATAAAATTATTACTCCATATACTATGGATCAAATTGATGAGTTAGCTAATGAGTTAAATACTTGGGCAATAATCATGTGTAAATCTAATGTTACATTTGATAATCATTTACCATCTAATCCTTTGTTGTCTTTTTGGTCTAAGCATCCTGTAGTTTTTCCTAAAATGACAAGAAAAACACCTATCATGAATGCTCCAAATATATTCACTGATGGGTCTAATAATGGTACAGCAGCAGTAGTTACCCCAGATCGAACTTTTACATTTTTAGTACCCAAACAATCAGCTCAAAAGGTAGAGCTTAATGCAGTTTTACAAGCTTTTTTGATGTTTAAAGATTCTGTATTTATTTTCTGATAGTCAGTATGTAGTTAATGCTATAGTATCTCTTGAAGATGCTGGTAGGATTTCCCCTTCTTCTACTGTTTTCTCTTTGTTTTCCACTATACAAAGTCTAATCTGGGACAGAAAAGATCCATTCTTTATAGGACATATCAGGGCACATACAGGATTGCCTGGAGCCCTTAGTTTAGGCAATGATTTAGCAGATAAAACTACACGACATACATATTTTCTCTACATTTGAAGAAGCTACAAATTTTCATAAAAGGTTTCATGTTAATGCTAATACTTTACAAAAGCGTTTTAAAATAACTAAGGAACAAGCCAGACATATAATAAAACAATGTCAAAATTGTGTGACATTTTTACCACAAGTTAATCTTGGGGTCAATCCTAGAGGACTGATACCTAACCATATTTGGCAGATGGACGTCACACACTTGCCAGAATTTGGAAAATTAAAATATTTACACGTTACAGTTGATACTTCTTCCGGATTTTTGATGGGCTCCCTTCATGCCGAAGAAAAAACTAAAGATGTTATAGCTCATTGCTTACAAAATTTTGCCACTGTGGGCGTTCCTAAACAGTTAAAAACCGATAATGGTCCTGGCTATACCTCTACCTCTTTTAAACAATTTTGCTCATCATTTGGTATTACTCATATAACAGGAATCCCATACAATCCACAGGGACAAGGCATAGTTGAAAGAGCTCATCAAACTATTAAAACGTACTTATTAAAGCAAAAAGAGGGAATTGGAAGGGGGTATATATCCCCCAAAGATAAACTTAAAATAACGCTTTTTACTCTAAACTTTTAAAATTTGGATTCATCAGGACTTAGTGCTGCGGAAAGGCATATGTATCCAAAAAATGTACATAAGCCTAAAGTACTTTGGAAAGATATTCTAACAGGACAATGGAAAGGTCCTGACCCAGTGATTGTCTGGAGTCGGGGCTCTGTTTGTGTTTTTCCACAGGGAGAACAGCAGCCGATTTGGATTCCAGAGAGATTAACTAAAACAATTTCTACAGATCGAAAAGAAGATGATTTGACTCAAATCCATAACAGCTGATATCCAGAACTCCAGCTTGGCCATTCTTACATCTGTGACAGTGATTAACCAGGATGCTTTTTTCAATAGCTATTTTATTATTGCATTTTTCTACATCATAAGGTTCTATTTTTATTTTTTGAGCTCATACAAACTTAGGTTAATGTTTTTCTGATCAGTTTTATTTTTTGACTGTGGAGTTTTTAAACATTTCAATGGAGATTTCACCTAGGTAAAGCTACAAGGCCTTTACTATTTTCTTATGTGTTGTACGTTTGTGTACACTCTTGTGTTTTGTGTTGTATGTCTGTATGTGCGTATGTCCATATTTCTTATATGAGGAGCGCTCATGAAAAAATGGATCCGAATTATTATTATTTTTTTTATTCACGTGATTTAAATGGTTTAATTTAAATTAGGTAAACAGCTGTTAAGGATTGTTTTTAAAGTAGGTTAACAGATCTGTTTGTTTACTTTCACCTTTCCTTTTCATTATATTTAATAATTCTTTTCAGGATAATGTCTTTTTAGCATCATTGCCAGAATTCCTATCTTCATCCCAGTGCCGGTGAAGACAAAGATAAAACCAGACTACAGCTTCTATGATAGCTATCACAGTAAACTGTATAAACTGATGCATCAATGAATTTAACTCAACAAGTAATGCTCAATCAAGGAGTCAACTTACTTTGGGAGGAAACGGATTTTGGGAGGAAATGGACATATTGATAGATTCCTCCGCTTTGAACTGCTTGCAGAACTTGCCTGGACTATGTAACTATTGTTTGGTGCAGCGAATTGTGGTAATGCTGGCATATCTTTGCTGATGGTGTCACTAGTGATGCAATTTTTATTTCCTTGCCAGCACACCCCATGTTAATTGTGGTAGTGCTGACATATCTTTGCTGATGGTGTCACCAGTGATGCAATTTTTCCCAAGGAGCCGTCAATTGGCTTGGTGTCGTGGCATTTCTGTATCCTCCTCCCTTCTGCTAGTGATGGTCTAAAATTTGGGGGCCAATGGCTTATGCTGGACCGGTAGTCAGTGACGGGTATGATCCAATTGCAGTGGTATCAACCTAAGACAGGAGGCTGATGCCTAAAGGTCAGTTTTCCGATGACAGGTAAGAACCATATGTTGAATTGGACAACCTACCAGGCACGGTCCTTAAGCCACATTGCTTGTTATTTAATTAATCAGAAGGGGGGAGACGCTGGGAGCCATTAGCCAAGTAGGTATGACAATTTCCTTGCCAGCGTACCCCATGTTGCTGACATTTGCAGTGACATTGAATGTAGGTGACCTTGCTCAAGGACCAAGGCGGATTAGGGTGTTCCCGGTTTAAGATAATCCTGTTTAGGGCGTTCCCAGTTTAGGTTCCAGGTTTAAGGTTTAAGATTATTCCTGCTGGGAATAGGGCGTATCCTGCTGCCTGAGTTCCCCTTGAGTTCTCACGGGATTTAGACAGTATTTTTTTGGAGATAGAAGCCCAGAGAACGTGGATTTGGGCAGAGAACGTGGATTTCCCCAGAACATGATTGTAGACGGCTGGTGTGAGTTCGGGAATAAAGAGTTGCTGTTTGAATCTACAAGCTGTGTGGTGGCTCGTGATTGTGTGCCCAGCCAGACTGCGGCATTTGTGCCCAGCCAGACTGTGGCAAGGAGTGTGGTTTGTATATGTGAAATCTAGAGAGGAAAAAGGGAAAGAAAGGGTGGGGAAGGGGGTCTCATGAAAATCAAAGAGAAATAATAAAACAGGAAAGGGAACAGGGAATGGGAGGATGAGGGAGGGCAGGGGTGACATACTGGGGACTGATATTAACCAAATTATATCATTACACTGTGTGCATGTTTGACTATGTAACAACAAAACTCTATGATTATGTATAACTATAATGCACCAATAAAAAAAGTGGGGAAAAAATGTGGTTTGTAAATATTTTCTCCCATGTCTGTTTGCCTCTATTGTTAGCCTTATCTCTTTCACAGATCCAGATGTTTATGTTTGATGAAGTCTAATTTATTCTACTTTCCCCCCTATGCATAGTTAAAAACCTCTTCACCAAGCTCTAGGTCTCCAAGAGTTTCTTAAAATCTTTTAAAAGTTTGTTTTCTAAAACTCCAATCTCCTAGCTTTCCATTTAAACCTATGATCCATTTTGAGATAACTTTTTTATAAGATGAGATTTATTTATTTTGCCTCAGTGGTTATCTTATTTGTGACAGCCCCATTTGTTGAAAAGGGTGTCTTTGATTCATCCATTAAATTGCTCTTATGTCTTCCTCAAAAAAATCAGTTGGCCATATGTGTGGGGGGACTACTTCTGGATTGTGTCCTGTGGATGTGTCTTCCACTAGTACCACACAGGCTTGATTAATGTAGGTATATAGAAATATATATACCTGCCACCAGTACCACACAGGCTTGATTAATGCAGGTATATAGAAATCCGGAGAAGCAATTCCTCTCAATTTATTTTTCTTTTTCAATATTGTTGTAGCTATTCCTGTTTCTTTGCTTTGCCATATAAATATTAAAATAATCTTGTTTGTTATCTACAAAAAAATACTGCTTAGATTTTGTGTTAAAAACCTGTATATTAATCGGAGTCAGTTGATGGTGCTTCATGTTGATCCATCCCTGTTGAGTCTTGTCATCCATGAACATCCTTTATCAATCCCTTTATTATTTAATCTTCTTTTATCAGCATATTATAGTTTTCAGCATATAAATACTGGATATATTTTGTTATTATTCCTAAATATTTCAATTTTTCTTTTTCTTTTGCAATTGTCAGTGGTATTGTATTTTGAATTTTTGGCTTCCATGTGCTCATTGGAAGCACATTAGTACAGCTGATTTTTGTTATGTCGATCTGGTATTCTGTGATCTGGCTCAACTCCCCTATTAGTTCTAGGAAACTTTTAGAGATTCCTTGGCATTTTTCATGTAAATGATCCTTTATCTGCGAACATGCAAAGTTTTAAATTTCCTCCTTTCCAACTTGTAAGCTTTTCATTTCCTGTTTCTTCTTTATTGTGCTGGCTGAACCTTCTGGTACTATGTTGGATAAGGATGGTGAGGACAAATATCCTTGCTTAGTCCCTGACCGTACATGAAAGGTGTTTCACCCAAGAGAAAGCTGCTAACCAAAGGTTTCACAGATGTTCTTTATCAAGTAGAGAAAGAGTCTCTATTCCATCATGAAAGTGTATCAAATGTTGTCAAATGTTTTTTCTGCATCAATTAATATCATAATTTTTCTCCTTTAGACTTATAATATGGTGGATTAATATTGACAGATTTTTAAATTCTAAGCTGGCCCTGCATCCCTGGAATAAACTCTACTTGGTCATAGAAGGATTTTTACATATTGCTGAATTCCATTTCTCAGTATTTTATTAAAAATTCTGGGATGAACACAGTATATTTATGAGGAATACGTATGTCTGTAGTTTTGTTTTTTGTATTGTCTGTGTCTGATTTTGCTATCACAACTTCAGCAGCAGGATTGAAAGTGAGCTGGGAAAGTGTTTCCTTGTTTACTCTTTTCTGGAAGAAACTACGTAGAATTAGCATTAATTTTTCTTTAAACAGTTAGTAGAATTCTTCAGTGAAACCCTCTGAGCCCTGACATTTCTTTCTGGAGAGTTTGAAAATTATGAATTAAATTTCCTTAACAGTTATAGGGCTATTCAAATTATTTATTTCATACTGGGTGAGTTATGGAGTTGTACTTTCTGACAAATTGTCCATTTTATCTAAGCTGTTAAATCTGTAATATGTAGAGTGTTTACAGAATTCTCTCTCTCTTTTTTTGGTAGCAGGGATTGAACCCAGGAGCACTTAACCACTAAGTCACATCCCCAGCCCTTTTAATATTTCATTTAGAGACAGAGTCTAAGTTGCTTAGGACCTTGCTAAGTTGCTGAGGCTGGCTTTGAACTTCCAATCCTCTTGCCTCTGGGAATACAAGCATGCGCCACTGCACCTGGCTTATGTGTGCTTTTTAAATTGAAACACTAAATAACAAGGAATAGCTAAAGGCTTAATAATTACTATAATTTTATGGTAATGATGAGTATAAGTGACAACTGGGGGTGTCTGCATCAAATGTAATGTGACATAAAAATTTCTTTTGATTTTTTCTTGGTGACAAAATTATAGGTATTACTAAAACTACTGCAGATTGTTACCTTAGATTGTTAACAAATAAAGGGAAATGACAATTTTCACTCAGAAATTAGTAAAAATAATAATGTAGTATTTATGCTCAATGAATCTTTTGAATTCCATCCATAAATGAACCTAAATTGGGGTTCTATGGGATCCACGTTTAAAGCCCTGAAATAGAGGATCTCCTGCTGTAGGCACGTGCCTTTGGTCTAGTCCAGCTTGCATTGTTTGGTCCTTTTGGTGACTTAACCAGTGGAGAAGGGAAAACACCCCCAATCTGGGGGACAGCCAGTTCTTCTTCATTTTGAACAAAGCCTAACATCTAACCATATACATGATTAGTGTTCAGTGTACCTGGATCCTGCTGTTTCCCCAGTCTGCCACAATGATGTTTCCATTCGAATCCACTGCTACACCTGTGGGGGCATTAAACTGCCCATTTCCTTCTCCGTTGGAGCCAAACTTCAACATGAATTCTCCTTCCTGATTAAACACCTGTGGAAATATTTTTAAATTGTTTTACATTAAAATCATGGACCCAACATCAGGGACTTAAAAAAATATCTCTCTGAACAGGTTACTTGCAACAAAACCTGTAATATAAGGCATTCTGGGGGGAAAAAAGTAAATCTACAAACTGAAGCTGTCTATCACTTATGGTTCTTCAACGTACTACAGAAACCTGATTCATAATTTATTTAAGTCACTCTTCTCTTTTTTACAGTTTATATCTAGTTATTAAGTACTGATGTGAAAAATACTTTTGTTATAAATCATAAAATACAAATATAAGGTGGTATGAGTAAGTAGAGCTATAATTTTCAGCAGTATTATTCTTTCTGACTTAAACAGCTCCATTTCAAGAATGGACATTGTATTTCCAGTGGGATAGAAAGTCATTCAGTTTAGACCAGAGAGGGGGTTTTTGTTAGGTCAGAAAGCTCAGAATCTATTACTGTTTTCCTACATCACATAACAAGAAAGAGGAGACTGGACTCCATACAAGAGGAGATTCAGAGTGTGTGTGCGTGTGTATGCACAGCCACTTGCACAATGGTAGCAGGTGAAGAGTAAGCAAAGGACTTATTCCAGTTAATATAGGTAGTCTATATGATTCTAAGGCTTTGACAAACAGAACCTACAGAGATTGTTAGAAGTGAGGGGATAAACAGAACGCTTTTTTCTTTTTGGTACTGAGGATTGAACTCAGGGGCACTTAACCACTGAGGCCCATCCTCAGCCCTTTTTTTATATTTCATTTACAGACAGAGTCTTGCTGAGTTGCTTAGGGCTTCGCTAAGTTGCTGAGGCTGGCTTTGAATTCGTGATCAAGCAATGGGATTTGCTGTGGTTAAGTAAATATTTTTATTAATACAGTGTTACTATGTTTTTTATATATATGTATGTTTGTGTATGTGTGTATACATATTTTATATATATTATATATAATACAGAATACTGATTTTGAGATAATTAACATTTTAATGTGTTAATGTTATCATTAACATTTTAATGATAACACTACAGTAAATATAATTCTATCTTGATGCTTAGATGATACTTAATGGTTCTGAAATGTCTCTTGAGACTTTATTTTAAACATCCATCACCATGATGTCTAGATGCACAGAGACAGTCACTAACAAATCCAAAAGGACTACACTCCAGGTACCTTTAGAGTAGAGATGACTTAAATGTGGCTTGAGAAAGTTCACCATATGTGAGCGTAGATCTAATTTGAGGATGAGCTCAGGACCTTTGAGGACCTCTTTGGTTCTTCACAAAGAACAGACATAAGAACAACCAGCTTTCACTATGGTGTTTTCCTTGACTGAAGGCTGGGGTGTGGTTCAGTGGTACAGAACTTGCCTAGCACGTTCCAGGACCTGGGTTTAATTTCCGGCACACACAACCCCTCTACCTCCCCAAAAATAAAGCATAAAAAAAGTACCCTGACTCTTTCTGTCACCTTTTATCCACATCCTTCTAATTTTAAAGACCAATGGGAACAAATAAAATATATAAAAGAAAAAGGTCAATGGGAATGTGTCTATGCTGTTGAAGACACATTTATTATTCTCTGATCTTTCCCTGATTAGTTCCTACAAATAATAAGTTTGTTTGTACTTATCTTTCTGAGTCACTGTATTTCCTTGGCATAACTGCTGCTTCATATTAGAATAATGGAGAATGCTGAATCTTGCCTTACTTGTTTTATAATAAAAAGAAAATATATACAGTCATCTCCCCTAATCTGGGGTTTTATTTTCTTCATGTTCAGTTACCTATACCACTGGAGCAGGAAAATATGATGTGGAAAACTCCAGAAATAAACAGTTCATAAGTTATAAGTAATTTTCATTATAGTATATCGTTTTAATTGTTCTATTCCATTATTAGTGATTATTGTTAATGGCTTATTGTGCCTTATTTATAAGTTAAACTTCATCATAGGTATATATAAGAAAAATATAGTATTTATATAGAGTTTGGTGCTGTATAGTTTTGGGGGCTCCCCCGGGGGTCTTGGAACTATTCCCCAATCATGTACTGCAGGGCTGGGAAGTGTAGCTCAGTCATAGAGCACTTGCCTAATGTGTGAGGCCTGGGTTCAATCCCCAGCGTTGGGGGGGTGGGCAGAGTACTGTAAATAGCTAAAGAACTAACTACAGCAGACTTACTTGGTGGCACTGACCTATGAGTACAGTTTTTACATTTACCAACAGAGAAGTGACCTGAGTTCAGAACTATTGCTGTCACATGGGAAACCAAAGAGCCCACGTATTTCAGAGAAGTTGAACATCAGTAGCTATCATATCAGCACTTATGCCAGAGAGAAGAGAAAAACAAAAGGCTATGACTTTCTTAACTAAGAAGAAAACTGGGTTTAAAGAATTAAAATAATCTATCTCTACTGTCCTGAGAACTTGATGAGTTTTCAGAACTTTAGTGATTATAAATTTCTCATATTTTGTTTTCCATCTAAAAGTCACTGAATTACTTACAAATCATTCAGATGAAAACATATTAAGAGGCAGAAATATGAGCTGAGATTTTTATAACTTTGCTCTTTGTTAAGTATTTATAGCATTAAAAAAAAAACCTGACAATAATTCTTTCCTGATTTCAAAATCTTCATCATGTCAAATACCTGAATGATATGAAAGTTTTCTTGATAACCCCAGCCCTAATTATACAAATACATTCTCTCTCTCTCTCTCTCCTAAGAGCTGGGCCCTTAGCCTCCCAAATACTTCCAACCTCCTATAAATCTTTTCTCTGGAATCATGAATTTTACACATCCCTATTTTTATGAAGTCATTATTGCTGTCTGCCTAGCACTTTGGTTACTTACATATGTTTCGTTTGTTTCTAGAGTGTCAGGGCTGATTAATAGGAGCTGTCCCACTACAAACTGTTGATCCATAGAGGCTGCCTGGAGCATAGGACAGGAAAGACTCTGAGGCCACCAAGTGGCTTGGTGGAAAAGAGCAACTGGATTAATCATTGTCTTCCGGTGGGTGGGTGGGAGGGCAGCACTTATGCCAGGCATTTGCTAGCCTCTGCCCCTGTGAAGATCTTTCTGGGTTTTGTTCTTGTTGAATGCCTTGGAGCTAAACAAATGGTTCCTCTATAGAGTGATGGAGGGTAGGAAGAAGGATCACAGCCTGTGTTCTAAAAAGTGTCAATTAGAGCTGATCAATAGAAGCTGTCCCACAGCGACCCCCTCACAGAAATATGAGCTCATTCTACAGCAGTGTTATGGCCCCTGAAGATAGGTACATGCTCACTTCCTGATGCCTTTTTGCTATCCTCCTCCTCCTCCTCCCCCTCCCCCTCCCCCACCCATCCCAGTGGAATTTTCCTATCATCCTCTTCCTTTAGACACCTCCCTTAGAGTGAGACCACAGGGAATGCAGCTTATCTGCAGTGGGTGTAGGGGGCGCTCTACCACTGTATGAGCAACCCTGGAGACAACATGGCAGAGAATTGCCATAATAAGGCAGGCAAAGCTGGACACTCTTTGCCCTCATCCTGCCCCATCTCCCTGGCTTACTGTGCTCTACTCTTTGCACAAGAGCTGACATTCATCAAAAAAAGCTCAATGACTTTCCATTTACTCAGGTTAAGGAGATCTTCCAGGATGGGCTGGGAAATGAAGCACTTAAGAAGAACTTCTGAGCATTAAAAATCCTACCCCTTACCTGGCTATTCCAGTTACCAGCACAGAAAAGTAATTATTAACTTTGGTTGCTCAGTGGTTGTCTCTAAGTGCAAACATTAGTCATTGGCCTACCACTTAAGCTGTTTCCTTATTTTTCCATCAAAATGACTCACTTTTAAACACTTAAATGAATTTATAAGAAAAACTTTGGATCAGTTTTATGAGTACAAACAGTACCACTTGATATAAAAGAAGGAATCCCTAAAAATATTTTTCTTCTTTTTGGTAGTGCTAGAGATCAAACCCAGGGCCTCAGGCATAACAGGCAAGAACTACCACTGAGCTACATCCCTAGACCTAATCATCCTAAAAATTAACACATTAAAATATGTCAATAAATAGTGAGATCTATAAAAAACCAAATATGTGTGTCAGAGCACTGCCCTTGGCCACCTGACATACATCAGTGGTCAAGAAGATCACTAAGTGTTTTCTCGTCATAACAGTAAAGCAGAAATATGCCTGAGTTACCTTATTAGTTCTTGATTTTCCTCATAATAATGTTTAAATTTTCCTCTTCCTGTACTCAGTAAGAAGGATGTAATATATTATTTAAAAAGGCCATTATTTTCTAAGTAACACCAAATGTGTGAAAGTATTTTAAACTATGAAATATACCACTTCCCCCAAGTCTGCTGAAGCACAATTCTTATAGATTTTATTTTAAAGGCATTTTGGTTCATGAAAATTGAAAAAGTGATTTTTGTTTTAATCTGTCGGATAGCCACAAAATATTAAGTTTCAGAAAGTTCTGTTTCTACATTCAAGAAATTGCTTTTTAAAACTTAATTTTCAGATCGTCTTTGATAAATTTTCTAATCATCTTTAATAAAGCAACTGCAACTGTATTTTGTTCAATTCCCTGACTCTTTTAAGTCTGTATGTCCACATGAAAATCTGCATTTTTAAGCATAAGCAAAATCTACTTTTTTGAGGTTAATTTCCTTAAATTCTGTGTGTCTATGTAAGTATTGTATGTTGTTCTCTCCCAGACCAACTTCTCCATAAAAGCAGCTTAAAAAAAAAAAAAAAAAGTAAATAACAACTGATGTGTTCATAGTACCTTGACAGAATGATTATGGAAATCTGTAACAATAATCTCATTATTGCTATTTACAGCTGCAAAATGAGGACCTGCAATAAAAAAATGGAAAAAAAAATTATGTAATGACAACAACAAAAATAATTGCAACAGAGCAGTTACTATAACAATAACAAACTGAATACATTAACTTGATTATTTAAGAAAGAACAAATAACCAGAGACCCCGATCCCTGCATGATCATATAGCCAGCCCTTTGTGCTCTAGATAATGTGGATCCTATGTTATTCTACACTTGGGATTGTCTAGTCTGACTTCTCCCGGATCAAGCAAAGAGTTCCAGCAGCCCTAACAAAGTAGGACCAGCAGTAAGCATCAGAATTCATTCTCCACACCATCATCTGAAAGTCACACCTGCCAGCTTCTCTGAATACATTAGTCTTTTTTTAGGATCCTTAAAAAAAAGTGTTTACTAAGGAAAGATATGAGGACACTTAGCCCTGGAAAAGAGACTCCAGTATGTAATTTTTTCTTTTCTAAAAAATTGAGCAGGAAACCCACTTTCATAATTTGGAGTGACATTCAGAACCTGGCAGGACAAAGAACTGGAGACAAAGCACAAAGAAAGATTATGCAAATGAATGTAAAATGCCCAAAGCATCCTTTCAAAACGAAAATGAACTGTGTTCAGCCTCTTCTTGCAGATGTGAAAAAACCGAAGCTTGTGATTGCTAAGTGGCACTCCCAGAAGATAAGTAAGAGACTTCCTCCCTGCACTTGGCAAACATTCTGAACCCTGTTCTCATAATAACTTAGGTGAAATAAATTCCAACTAGAGGCTCTTTAAATAAAAATTCAGTATGGAAAACAGGAGTTACTCCATTGTTCCTCAAAGAGTTTTATTTTTAAAATGTTTTATTTTAAATGCATATTTTACTTAACATAAATATTTGAGGAGCAGACTTGTGCACTGTGAATTGGGACCCCACAGCAACCACACATGAACTGCAGTCTGACTTACTGGTGGAGTAACTGAAAAGCATCTAAGCATGCTTCAGCTTAGATTTCATCCCCAGCATCTTTCCCCAAAGCCAGCAAACACCCTGGGGATGTGGCGTCTTCAACATGCTCCATCATGCAAATGTGAGCAGAAGAAGCATAAAAAAGGGGGTTTACATATTACCGTCGAGTGTACCTGCAAACTGCCTGTCCCCATTTCCTCGGCTACCAAACCTGGTGACTATTTTCCCATTTGGTTGGAAGATAAACACGCAGCATGCTTTGTTGTCCACCACAATAATGTGCCCGTTGCGGTCCACAGAAACTCCTTTGGGCCCCATCAGCTTTCCCGATCCAATTTTTGTCTGTTAGAAACAAGTGCAGAAATTGAGTACAGACCTCAAAGTTTAACACTAGAGAACATGAAGTTAGACACTGTTTCAGTAAACGTTGGCTCGAATGTTCAGGCTGCACAGGTACTCAGGCACCCAGTGATCTCTGTCTCAGCAAATTGGCTTTGTCACATCTAGTATCTGCTATGAGTATTTATACGAAAATCTTATTTTTTAAAAGGGATCACCACCACCAAAAATGTTCTAGAATTTCCTAGACTAGGGTCACAATACCCTCTTCTAAAGAGGTGGTGTAGTTGAGTGACAGGTCACTGGGTTAGGAGTCAGAGAATTGTCCTGCTGCTGTCACCTGCTTTCAGCACCCCCAATGTGGCCCAAATTTAATTCCTTTTATTTCCAGATTTCTTATCTATTAAAAAAAAAGTCAAAAAACCCCCACCAACCTTAATAACTTTCAATGGTACTTCTAGAATATGTGTTAAGTAAAATAATGTAGGTAGGGCTGGGGTTGTAGCTCAGAGTGCTTGCCTAGCATGTGTGAGGCACTGGGTTCGATTCTCAGCACCACATATAAATAAAATAAAGGTACATTGACAACTAACAAAAATTTAAAAAATAATAATAATGTAGGTAAAGGGTTTAATGTAGAGCACACAGTAAGCACTCACTAAAAGGAAGCCATTGTTGTTATTATTACCTAGCACTCTTGATGTTGAAACTGCCAGGCATCTGCCACTGACGTTGACTAGAATTCAGTTCCACATGAGTGGAGGTCATGTCTGTTTTATCCACCACTTCCTGGTGTATAACAGGTACTCAACAAGAATTTACTAAATAAACTTTAAAAGACTGGATTATTAGTGGGTAATCATGATGAAATGGTTTCACTCTTCACTTTATTTTAAAAGGACAGAAAAACATGAGATTGCTATCAACCATATATCATAAACACTTTAAGTTTCATTCATGTTCCTGAACCAATTAAATTTAATGAATACATAAATGCATGTTGGAGATGCAGTTTAACTTAGTATTATTTTTGTAGCTCCGTTTTATGGAGTGCTCATAAAGAACTGCTTCACGCATTTACCTCTACTTACTGGCTCTACAGACCTGAGCACCCACCATGTACTCGATATTGTGTTCCAGGCTTGTAGTAAATAAACACAGATAAGACACAGCTTCTGCCTCAGGGATGTCTCTGTCACACTGGCACCCACGCCTCAAGCATCAGAGGGAAACACATCTATGTGTGTTTTTATGAGAGCTCTTTCAGCTATATTACTGAACAAAGCAAGGTATTGAGTAGGGAGTAGAGTCTGAGTCCACTTGGGTTAAATGTATGCATACAGGCATGTACTGTATAGTCAGCCCAAGCATCCTGGGCTCTGCAAATACAGGCTCAACAAATCTCAGATTGAAAATATTCAGAAGACAAAAGAAAAAAAGTCTGTGTGTGTGCTGAACTTATACAGATTTTTTTTTTGGTCACTATTCCCTTAATAATATAGCATAACAACTATAAACATTGTCATTTACATTGTAGTAGGCATTATAAGTGATTTAGAGATGATTTAAAATATACAGGAGAATGTGACTTGTTTCCATGCAAATTCTACACCATTTATCTGAGGGACTTGAGCATCCTCAGGTTTGTTATCTAAGGGGTGGGAGGTTGCTGGAACCAATTCCCCATGGACACCAAGGGACAATGGTACTTCTGAAAGGAAAAATGAGAAACCAGTGTCTGTACCTTAGAAAGCGGTATCAGTGGTGGCAGGAGACACACTCACTGTTCATTTTATACTCTTAGGCACATCTTAAAAGCCTATTTTCATGTATAACTTTTTAAATTAAAAATTAACAACCCCCCCCCCCCCAATAACATTCTCATAGGTTCGACCCCAGACCTCTAAATTTACTAGCAGAGGGTGGGTGGGTGCTTTCTCATGGTAGGGATTCAGATTTGGTACAACCCTTTATTCTTCCAAGTTTATAAATGACTGAGATTCAGACTTAATCTCTCTGGACAAAGGAACACAATCAGAGCAAGGAAACCCTGGTTTTCTTGGCAAAGGAATCTGTTGTGTAAATTTGATTCTGATTCTGCAATCTAGCCCAGAGATCAAAGAGGCTACAGCATAATGGCATGTAAAGAAATGGCATAATTCTTTCATGTCTGAATGGAAGGGACATCAACAGAGATCAAAAGAAGAGCCGGCAATCTGATTACCACCACCCAATGTTATGAACACTAGCAGTTACTTAGAATGACGCAACCACACAATACCTAATGGATAACTACCTAGAACAAAAACGGACAATAAGGTATGCCCTCCATTCTGTCATGTAATGACAACCAGGGTAGACCTAAAAGAACTACTTACATGTTGAACCCAAACTTCTTTTCCTTTCCCTTCCACCATCACTCTGGTTTTGCTACACTGGATTCTACCAGTAAAATAAAAATCATCTGGATTGACTGCGTCCCCTCTGTTAGAATAAAACGCAAAAACCTCTAAACTGGCTTTGGAATGATCAAATGAGAGTATTTAACTGAACAATTAGGTTCTTAAATTGAAGAGGGAAGAGATGAGATATTTTAGAATTCGGTGGCCATGGGGACCACCACCATATTTGTTGTGTGTTTGTTTTGATCACAAAGGTTCCTGGATGGACTAGAAGATTCAAGACAGAAGGGAAGATGAAAAGGAAAAACCTTTAAGGAGGCAGAGAGGAATAAAACTTGAGACAAGCAATCAGTGAATAAAAGAGAGGGAAAAAATAAGATGTTACATCTCTGCAACTATTAGGAATAAATACAAAGAATCTGCAGTGAGGTTAAAGATGTCTTTCACTTGTTTAATTTTCCCAAAAGAAAAAAAGCAAGAATATCTTGATAGTATAGATTTCACACTTGAATGAACTCTATTTGTAATACTAAAGTATTTTTGCTTGCTATCCTTTTACCATGGGGTTCTGATCAACAATCTTAAAGGGTATTGCAGAAACTATACCATATCCATTTCCCCATTCCTCCAGAGGGCGAGAGTGGCTTTTAGTGTTTATTCCAACTAATACCAATATTATTCCAACTCCAAGCCTCCAGTTCTTCCAAGAAGAGTGTATATAATAGGTAGTAATATACGTGTAATATAGTGTATATTACACAGTAGAGTGTATATTACTCTTGAGGAAATGCTTCTCTCTTAGATATCAAACTCATGCCTTCATATGTGAAACTTATTTCAGTATTAGCTCCTGAATGTACAGACAGACCATGATTTTTCTAGAATCCGAAACAAGAACAAACAGGTTGCCTCCAAATTACATGAAGGTTTTTGAGAGGTCATTCAAGAGTTTTCATAGCATCCATATTAGAGTTGTCACATTTGGGTATGTCTTACCCAAATATGATGATAAATCACTAACGAGCAAACTTTATGCCATCATCAGGGAACCAGAATGGGTTATGAAAAGTGGCCTCTCTAGAGTATTAGGTTGGAAATAATGACCACCAGGTATCCACATGACATCCTGGAGTCAAGAATCATGGCTGGTCAAACAGACTTCATTTTTTTTGAATGGGGTTATGAAAGGCATGGAAAAGAACATTTTTTAGATATCTATTTAGTATGAGGCACATATGACATCCAGAAATAAAACCTCATTTAGTCCTTACTCAGATCCTATAAGTTTTTTATTTAATCCAAATTTTAAATATGCAGCTGCTGAGGTTCAAGGAAGTTTCATAATTTAATGGAGGCCAAAGAACTAATAAGCCACAGAGATGGATTTCTAGTTGCTTGATTTGTCTGAGTAAAAGTTCATATTGTCAACTCAAACAGAAGTCTCTAATAGTTTGAATAAGGGGAATAGAGAAGGCATAATACATATGGTCATCAAAAAGACTTTTAATGTACACAATGGACTGGATGATAACAATTCTGGATGATACCTTAGAAGAGAGATTTCTGTTATTACCACTGGGCTGTCTTTGGTGACTCATTGAAGAAACAGAAGCTGTTATGGTTTGGAACTTAAATGATTCTCCAGGCCATATGTTAAAGACTTGGTCACCAGCATGTGGTGCTGTTGGGAGCTAGGGCCTAGGAGGAGGAAGTTAGCATTCAGGATGTACCTGTGAAGGGGATACTGGCTCCTTCCTCTTTTTTTCTGCTTCCCTGCAGCTATGAAGTGAGCAGTTTCCTGTGTCCTGCTTACCCACTATGATGATTCCACAATGGGTAAAAAACAACAAGGCCAAACAACCAGGGACTGAAGCTTCCAAAATTATAAACCAAAATGGGTCTCTCTTCCTCTTAAAGTTGACTTTCTCAGGTATTTTGTCACAGCAACAGAAAGCTGACTAACACCAAAACCATTTTTACATTTCCATAAATAAGATAGTGGGAGTAACAGAAAACAAGTCAAATGATGGCAGGATCCCTCAAAGTGTAGCTCAACCTGCATCTTTTCTTTAAGTTCAGCCTCCATTTTCTTTTCCTTTCAAATCTTATGTTCCTTAGCACAATGTTTTTATTTTTTATTTTATTTATTTTTTAAACATTTATTTATTTATGTATCTTTAGCTTTACGTGGATACATTAGTTTGTTTTTATGTGGTGCCAAGGATCGAACCCAGTGCCTCATGCATGCTAGGCGAGCACTCTACCACTGAGCCACCACCCCAGCCCCAGCACAATGTTTTTAGATGGTATAAAATAACTTATGACTGATTAGAGGCTGCCATGAATTATTTCCTGTCCTTTCTTGTATATTTATCTTTTTTCCTCCCTGAGCTTATACATTTTTTAGAAGGCAGAAACCATGTCTTATGATTCTGTTTCATTCTGTTTCTTCCATGTCATCTGTTTCAGGCCTGAGAAAGTAGAAGGCACTTCTATGTGACAAGTTATAGGTTAATGCAAGGGTATAAATTGCTTCTTCCTAACCCTATTCGAAAGGATGATGTTTTTCATTGAAATGGGGTCATAAGGAGAGTTTTCCTCTAAATCTGGTTAAAAAAAAGTACCTGTGCAAACTAATTGCTCTATAAAACGAAAACACATTTATGAGCATCTGTATGAGCAGGTTTATAAAAACAATCATTGTTATTCTCATTTTACAACATTTAGATGAAAGAATATCTTTGTGTAGGAAGAATTGTTGAACATTGGATTGGATTTAAAAGAGAAAAAGAAAAAGACCATTTCAACTTTTATTTCCTATTTCCTCTTCTCTAAGGTTTAGTGGTCTATTGATACTTGAGCTTACCTTAAACTTTCCATCTGATGAGAAGATGCTAACCCACTTATTATCATAATCTGCAATGATTATGTCCCCACTGGGGTGCACGGCTACTCCTGTGGGCCTCTGCAGCTGCCCGGGAGAGCGTCCTCGTATGCCAAAACGACTCTTGAACTGGCCATCGTTGGAAAATATCTGTAAAACAATTTATGTTGATTGGAATGTTCACAGAAACCACTCAGGAAGCAACAGGCAAGGAGATCCGTCATAGATACTATAGGTTAGGACATGCCAACACTGTTAAGAAAAGCCTACAGACACATTAAAAGGCTCTTGGGGCTGGGATTGTGGCTCAGCGCTAGAGCGCTTGCCTCGCTCACACTGAGTTCGATCCTCAGCACCACATAAAAATAAATAAATAAAATAAAGATATTGTGTCCAGTTACAACCAAAAAAATAAATATTAAAAAAAGGCTCTTTCCTTAAGTACATGTCTGTAGACACGAATGGTGTGACTCCACATTGTGTACAACCAGAGATATGAAAAACTGTGTTCTATACGTGTAATATGAATTGAAATGCATTCTGCTGTCACATATAACAAATTAGAATAAATTTTTAAAAAAGAAAACAACCACTGATTTAAAGGCAGCATTAATCAGTATAGTTTAATCAATTTCAGCACAAATTTATTCTGGAATAGTACTGTGAAGATCTGTTCAGACTATTAAAAAGATAAATGTGAAATGAACACAAAAAGGTTCTTGTCTTATTGGAACTGAGTGACTGAAATGAATTGCGAGCAGTCGCTTGGGTTAGAGTGGGCTGTAAGTGGTGTTGAAAAAGGTCAGTTCAGTTGTCTGCCTGTTAGCAGTGTTACTTGCCAGGTTGTCTAGATCTGGTTTGGGCCTTAGCATACGATGAAGTTCTTTCATTTTCTCTTCACACATACGGCACATGTTAGAAGATAACGCATCATATGTTATTGCCTTATGAACTCCTTATAAAATTCTTTTAGATGTTCTAAAATGTATATTAACATTATGCATGCATTTATATGTAAGATTCCTAAAAAAAAATGTTGTGCTAAATAGTTAAAGTACATAACAGACTTGTTGGTAATTTATGCAATGAATTAACATTCTAGATTGTTTTAAAGATATAAGTACTTATTTCCAGATTCTACAATCTGATTATAACCAATATCAAAATTTATATTGTTTATTTTGATTTTGTTCTACATTTACACATCAAATTAAAGGATAGAATATGTGTGAATGAACATGGAAAAAAAAGGCTCTTTCCTTGTACTATGAATCTTAAGTCTAAAGTAGGAAAATATGTAACTATATTGGTAGTTAAAGGTACACAGTAGGGACTCTACCTGGACACATTGGTTGTTACTGTCTGCAATTAATATCTTTCCAGTTGTAGATGCAGCTACCCCCTGAAGATTCGTAAACTCTCCTTTATTTCTTCCTTTGGTTCCTAAAAATAAATGATAAAAGCACAAAAATCAAGCACAAGAGAATTTGATTTCTCAGTTTCAGAAAGGAATAACTCAAGCTTCCATTGATAATCTGAGAATTCATTGTTTTTATTTTATATTTCCTTTTCTTGTAGGGCTAGAGATTGAATCTGGGGCCTTATGTGTGTTAGAATGAGCTATACAATTCCCAGCCCCTACACTGTATTTAAATAATACTTTTTTAAAAAATGAGATCCCTTCCTCTATGACTTAACCCATATGCTACTGAACTTTTCTTCCAGACCAATAAAGTTTTTGCAAGATCACTATTTTAGGGCTGGGGTTGTGGCTGAGTGGCAGAGTGCTTGCCTAGCATATGTGAGGCACTAAGTTTGATTTTCAGCACCACATAAATAAATAAATAAATAAATAAATAAATAAATAAATAAATAGAACAAAGGTCTACCAACAACCAAAAAAAACAAAAATTTTAAAAAATCATTTTTTAGGCAAATGCAACCTTCTCATATTAATCTATACATGCATATTTACTTGATTAAAACATACCAAATTCCACAAAGACATAATAATAAAAATGAATATTCTAATCAATGAGATGCAACAAGAGAGGAGCTTTACTTTAGGAATTTTGTCAAAACTCTACCTTCTTACTCAGTAGCTCTTAGAAGAAAACTAGACCCTTGATTTTCAGAGCATTTAACAAACTATAAGACCACAGATAGTATGAAAGGGCAGGCTGATTTGCATATACTGGATCCATTTATGCATTATTTTCTAAAATTCAAGATCTCAATAACTGGGTATTCTTCCTGAAATTACAAAAGGTATCCCAACAGGGTACTTTCCAGATTAAGTAAATTAGAAAGACAAAGGGAAATTAATACAAGGAAATATTCTCACCCTTTTTTTTTTTTTTTGATTGGTACTAGGGATTGAACCCTGGGGCACTTTACCATTGAGTTACCGCCCAAGTCTTTTTATTTATTTATTTATTTTCATTTTTTTAATGGTACTGAGGATTGAATGCAGAGGCATTTCATCACTGAGCTACAATCCTAGCCGTTTTATTTTTTTATTTTAAGACAGGGTCTCATTAAGTTGCTTAGGTCCTTGATAAATTGCTGAGGCTGGCCTTGAACTTGTGATCCTCCTGCCTCAACCCTCTGAGTGGCTAGATTTAAGGGCATGGACCACTGCCCCCAGCTAGACTCTTTTTTTTAAAGGGACAGATAAGGCAGAGGGAAGAAAAGCAATAGCACCTACAGGTTAACAGTTATCTGTTTTTGTTTCAAAAGATGTTTTTATAATTTACTTCAATAGAACTATATAAGTATCAATGGATGGAAACAGAGTAAGCTTTGTTCCAGAACAAATGATCCAGAAGAAGGTGTAAATTTTAATTGTTTGAGAAAGAAAACTGTCTTGGTTTTATAACTGAGTTTTATACTCAAAAGAACCATTTGATGATTGTTTTTAGACATCAACACAGTGCCTTAGGAATGAGGACACGAGGACCCGTACACAAGGACCCACCGAGGTTGGCTGACATCTAACACCTGCAGAAGTGCCACCTGGGAATCCTGAGCATCAGCTCTCCTGAAACAGATTTTTGGGTTTAAGAAATGAATCTGGTGATGGATTACAGCAGAGCTGCTTGGATCTCAAATGGGCTGGTTCTCACTAGACCCACATGGCTGTCACCTGATTGAAGTCACATCAGGTCTGTTCACTACTTCTGCATCTCGTCTACTCTCACCAGGATGAAAGGAAACTTGTGAGGTCCAGCTCCTCCAAAGAGCTTTTCCTACATTGTGAAGGAAACCGTACTGTTTTATTTCAAATGTACCTGAAGAGAGGATCTTTTATACTTGATCCACACAGAATACCCTGGATACACAGGAATATGGCATCAGGGAACATGCTTTAAAAATGATATGTTGGAGCCGGACATGGTGGTGCACACCTGTGCTCCCAGGTACTTAGGAGACTGAGGCAGGAGCATCACTTGAGCCCAGGAGTTCAAGGCCAGCCTGGGCAACACTGCAAGACCCCCATCTTTAAATAAATAAATAATGTGAGGAGGCATCTGGTGGTAGAAGGCAGAGGAAGGAGTGGTTAGCCCTTTAAGGGGATGTGTTATTCATTTTTGGTCATTTCTCCTGATTTCTATATAACTGAACAACAGATATAGCACAACTGAAGGACCACAAAAAGGAAGAGTTCTACAACATTTAGTCTAGAAATACTGTTAAAAGGTAGTAAAGGAAAGGTCAGGACTTCCAAAGAACAAAAATAAAATTTTTTCAAAAATATTTAATAAGCAAAAGCAGTGAGTGAATTTTGCAAAACGAGAAATGCACGGCCAGTTAAAGAAACATAGTTGAAAGAAGAGTCTTAGAACTCTCATTGGAACATGAACAAAAGAAGAAGTGACTCTGTAAAGAAAACCCAGGCTGCTGTAGATCATTGCTTACATAGAATTGGAGATGCACCTGGGGCTTGGAGGGCGCAGAGGTACAGGTAAGAAATACCGAAGGTTGGGGCTGGGGCTGAGGCTGGGGCTCAGTGGTAGAGCGCCTGCCTACCTCATCAACATGTAAAAAAAATAAATAAATAAAATACAGATATTATTTACAAGTAAAAAATATTAAAAAGAAAGAAAGAAATACTGAAATGTAATGAGAGGGGGCACAGGAAGACCCGGGTGGAGTAGAGAAACACTGACGTGCTGTTCTTTTGGTCCAGGCAGGGACAAAATGCCTGCAACTCTCCCTCATTTGATCTTCTGTCTGTTGCTTATTCACTCAGAGAAGACTCAGCAGGCAGCAGCAGTAGATAAAGGAAAAGGGGGAAATGGAGAAGATAGTTAAGTAGAAGTCAGAAAGATCCCTCTTGCCTTCTGGAAACACTGAAGTGATGCTGCAAGACAGGAAATAGAGAAATAAAAACACACTTTTGTGCGTGTGATGTGGAGAAATGAACATTCTTTTTGAACCTCAGTAGAATCAGAAATAATTGCATTTGGAAGACAATTAGACTCCCTACTAATACTGTTGAGACTCAGGGGAAGGAAAGCCTACGTCCCCCTGATGTGAGGGGCTCAGTAGCTGCCAATAAGAGGTCACCAGAGCAATGGAACTATGTTGCAAGCGAACATGCTGCTGGAAGAGTGTGTACTTACAAGTTTGGTTTTTTTTTCTGTCTACTTTGATGTCAAAGATTTCATTTGATGGTTATCCAGAGGCTGGAAAAATGAATAATGTGAATTTTGAAAGGAACTATGAACAATTTAGCAATAATCCCATAAGGTCATTAAAGGAGTTTTTCCAGATGCTAAACTAATCTATGAAGCATAAAGTGAAGTTGTAAGTCCAAAGCTTGTCACCCATGTTCTTCCAGGTCACTTCTACCCACCCTTCCAGGAGGATGACAGAAGTAAGGTGAGCCCGTGCATTGAATGGGGATCAACAGATGCAGTTTCCCTCTCACTACCCACTCCAACTTAGTGTGAAAATTCATGCTCAATAAAGCAAAAATACTCTGAATGGAATAGTGCAACAAAATCTAACTGAGCCACATATCGCCTCTAACAGTTTCGTCAACCATGCAGGTGGGTCACACATGTTTGCTGAATGAACGAGGGCGGAAAAAGACAGGCCACGTTACAGCATGGGAAAATGAAATATTCTAATGTGTTCATAGCACCTCATGTACATTATCTCACGTAATCTTTATAATAATCCCATGAGTTAGCAGAACAAATACTACCTTTCCACTTTATAGATGAGCAAGTTGAAGCTAGCCACATCACACATGTAGTTAGTGACAGTGGAAAGAATAAAACCGGGTTCTTCTGACCTTTACGTAACAATTTTTCCAACATATACATTGCTTCTTTCTAATTAGACTTTAAAATACCAGGTTTCAAAGGTAAGGGTAATTATGCTCTGGGCTTACGCTGGTCATATTTTTCTATTAATATCCTTTAGAAAACTCCATCCCTATCACACAGCATTTTAACTGCCTGTCTGTATCCCTGGCTAGACTGTAAGCTCCCTGAGGCCAGGAGCAGCATCTGCCCTATTCACTGCTACACTCTATACTGCAGTGCTACTGTGAGGATCTTGAATGTCTGGGCCCCCAGCCTGTGGTGCTATTAGGAGGTGGTGGAACCCTCAGGAGGTAGAACCTAGTGGCAGGAAGTCAGGTCATTGAGGACATGCCTTGGGGGAGCGGTGATACTGGAACCCCAGGGGTACTGCTTCCTCACCGCCATGAGGTGAGCAGCTTCCTTCACAGCTGCTGCCTGGCCACAGGCCCCAAAGCAAAGAAGCCAAATGACCATGGACTGGAATCTCCAAAATGAGGAGCCAAAATAAATCTTTGCTCTTTTTTAGTTGATTATAATCATGGAGTTTGTTGTAATCATGGAAAGCCGACTAACAAGGATGAGATTCTCGAGGGGTGGGGCAGGGTTCCTATAATGACCTTAGATGTCAAATTAGCATGACCTTCCTCCTCACATATTTTAGGGAGAGGGTGGTGGCTTGCTGAGGTAAGGCAGGGGTAAATGCATCTTCCTCTGAATGCATGCTAAGTGGCTTTACACACCCATTTTAAATTACACCGTTGCAGAGTACAAATGAGTGTTCCATTCAACTCTCCATCAACATGTAAAGGTATGGCGTATGAATCACACAATTTCAAACAATTCAGTTGTAATTCTTCCCCTCCCTCCCACATCTTCCAGTTCTACCTTTGTTCAATGACTTTCTTTAGTAGGAAACAAAACCGGCTCATGGCTTCTAATCAGCAAACCCTAATAGTCTGGGGGAAAGAATCCCTGGGTTCAAGGAATCATCGTCAACAGATGCTCTAGGCTACTTCTTTAAACTCATTCAGAATTGTTTTCCAATACAATGAGAGTCCCACAGTAATTCACTCCGTGGACAAACAAGTTTTGAGGCATGGGAGGTGCCCAATAGCTCAACTTTGGAAAACCACAGTAGTTAAAGGGCATTCAAAGGGCATAAGTTTCACTTCTCTAAGCCTCTAATTCTTCAATGGTAAGGATAATTATATGATGTCATGGTAATTTGGCTCCCCAGGGTAGCGGCTGGGAGAGTGGAGGAGGGCTCTGATTGGAGCATTTGCCCATTTGCGTATCCTTAAAGCTCCTATTGTGGCATATTTCAAACCACCAACATGAAACCACGGCAGGCCAGTATGAACTGGCCCCAGTACCACACATTATACTACAGTAGGTGTATTATATTGCATTAGGACCTGCAAGAATATTATATGTACTAAGAATTTTAAGTGAAATGACATATAGAAATCATACGTTCTAAGGATTTTAAGTGAGATGACATACAGCATATTCCTGGTTCAGAGAATATCTGTTTTCTCTCCTGCTTCCATTCCCCATCTTTTCTTCCTTGAACCACGACTCCTGTCTTTGACATTTCATTAAAGCTCATGGTTTAAAGGAACGTCTACTTTTCATTTCCAAATGGATCTCTCTAGCCTTGACTTCTTTGTTGAGCTCCAAATCCACACTCCATACTGCCTACCTGGATGATCAGAACTGAAATGTTCTTGCTTGTCTTCTTACTTGTCGTAGCTTGGTGGATGATGACACCAACTATGATAATCGACATTTATCAAGTCCCTGCTTTGTGCCTGTATTGTCCTAAGCCTTTACATGCATTCTTTTAATCCTTCCCACAGGAGGAAATGCATTAATGTCGTCCCCATTTTACAGATGAAGAAACCGAGACATGGAGAGGCCAATTTTTCCCAAGTCATATGGCTAATGAGTAGCAGCTTGGAATTCACACCGAGACGGTCAGGTTTTCAGCTCTTCCTGTCTTCTTAACTACTTATCTTAGTTGTTATTTCTATACTAGAACTATGAATAATTTATTAATTAGTCCCATTTACTTTGCCTCCCTAAAACTATTGAGATTTTATTCAGTACCAAGCCTTGTTCTAAGCTTTGCTGTGTATTAAATTCATTTAATCTTCATAAAACCTCCTTATGAAGAAAATTCTTTTTCTTTTCTTTTCTTTTTTTTTTTTTTGCACTGGGGATTGAACCCAGGGGTGCTTTACCACTGAGCTACATCCCCAGTCCTTCTTGTTTTTCATTTTGAGACACAGTCTCACTAAATTGTTAGGGTCTCGCTAAACTGCTGAGGCTGGCCTTGAACTTGTGATCCTCCTCTTTGAGCTATTTGAGTTGCTGAAATTACTGGTGTGTGCCACTGTGCCCAGCTTTTTTCTCCCTTCTATAGAGGAAATGAAGGCTCTGAGAGTTTAAGTAACTTTTGGGACTGGGACTCAGGACAGCCTAGCTCAGAGCCTGCAGTGTTAACTACCCACACTATTGCCTCCCATCCCTATAACACCCAAGTCCAATAGCTGGGAGTTCAAATTGATCACCAATTTCTGCCCTCTCTCTCCTAAGCATTTTATAAATCTGCTGTTTCCTGACTATTCCATCATGTCACTCTTAATTCTAGTGCTCATAAGAACTCGTGTGGCCCACTGTAAGTAGCCTCTTAATAGTCTCTCTGCTTCCAGGTCAACACTCTCAATAGAGTCCCCTCCTGTCCCCAGGTTCTCGAGAAAGTCAAAATCTCAGTAAGTCATGACACGACACTACATCATTCAGTGCCTCCTCCCCACAACCTACAGAGCTGTATTTTTCCCACTTCATTGTGTGTAAGTAATCAATGAAGCCTGCAGAATGCAGACTCCTGGTCCCTCTGCAGAGATTCAAATTCTGGACGTGCAGTTTAGAATTCAAGAATTTCCATTTTTACCAGGCACCCTGGGACATTCAGATGCACATGGCTTGTGGACTACACTCCAAGGAAAACAGGGTTACAGAATGGGTCCCAACCGCTGACCAGGGAAACATAAGCTGGTCTCTGCTTGCATCTCACCTCATCTGATGCTTCAGGATGATGGAGTCATTTACAGTTCCTCCAACTACCCAGTTTCTCAAGTTCATGCCTTTGTACCTGCTCTCCATTATCTGAAACACTCTTTTCCTCCTTCCACTTGAAAGATTCCTCCTCAAAGCCAGTTGATGTTTAGATGTCATCTGTAGGGATGTTTCCTTAACTGGCCCGCCCTGACTTTCATGCCTTGATTCATACTTAAGGGTTAGGGTGAGGGTTAGCAGCTCTACTGCTGAGGCACAACCCCAGCCCCGGTACTAAGTTTTTAACACATGTGTCTCCTTCTAAACTGGGGCCTCCTCCAGGATCTCATCCTTCTTTTTCTACCTCAACTTAGCATAGAAAGTGCTCACAAAGCAGAGCCACATCTAAGTAGGGGGCTGGATGAGGAATGAAGATGGTGAGAATGTGAATTGCAATTACTCCTGAAAATCCTTCACTTCATCCACAAAGGGATGATTCACTTTCATGAATACACAAAATCGACACATGTATTTAGGGTGGTGGTGGAAACCCTAATACAGATTTTATAAAACTATGTACCCTTATGCACAAAATCAGTGCCACAAGAAGCTTAGTACATTTGAGATAAGCCCAGGGGACAGCAGACTCGTGGTTGCCATCTCAGTGTGCAGTTGAGTTTGGCTGATTTCAGGAATACATGCAGCTGTCTCCAGCATATGCACCGAGAGATTGTTCAAACCATAAATGCTCTATTAGGCACTAAGAACCTGAAGTTCTAACATGAAAGTGTTACTGAACAAGAAAGTTGAACTCTTCTCATTATTAGTATAAAACCTACCCATGTGTAGCCAAAAGTACAAAACATTGAAAAAGTAAGTTCCTGGGCCGTCCCTGTTTGACATTGTCTAATGTTGTCCCATGAATGTGAATACATGTGAATTTAAGCACTGAAGTCTGATCTGCTTCCCCCTGGGCCTCAGAACTGGGCCCTGATAGTGAGAGAGAAATTAAGGAGGAAAGTGAAATCATGCAGTCCACCGTGACTTGATCCTTCTCAAAGAGACACAGTTCTTATGCAACACTACTACTGTCTTCTGGGTATGTGGGGGGATGATAATGACATTATCTTTGACCTCAAGGAATCTACAGTCTTGTTAGGTCATAAGACCCAGGCATAAATAATATCACTGTGGATTCTAAAATAGAAGGTGGTCGTTGGGAGAAGGATAACATGGGGAAAACATTCCAGAGACAAAGATACCCAGGAAGGAGAACAGTGATGTCATTTGGGAAGCAGTGGAAAGCTGTGCATGGTGGTGCACGCCTATAACCCCAGTGACTCAGGAGGCCAAGGTTGGAGGATCACAAGTTTGAGGTCAACCTGCACAAATTAGTAAGACTCTATCTCAAAATTTAAAAGGTTGGGTATATAGTTTAGAGGTACAACACTCCTGGCTTCAATGTCCAGGAATAGAAGAAGAAGAAGAAGGAGAAGAAAAAAAAAAACAACTGTCCAACTACAACAACAAATAAATAAATAAATATTACAAAAAAATAAAAATAAAGAAGAAAGAAAGAAAGAAAGAAGAAAGAAAGAAAGAAAGAAAACAAACACTGGGCTCCAGCATGGATTTGTCCAACGGCATCCTTTTACCTTCCTGCTCACTCTGCATGAGATGTGCATGATCTGAAACCATCAATCATGTTTTCTCTTTACCTTCTTATTCTCTTCACACTGGTCCCTCTGCTTGAGATGCCATTTTCACCCATCAATTTGGCTACATCCTACTCAGTCATTCCACTCCTGGTTTAAATTCCTTCTTATTTCTGTAGCCATAATATAGCCCATCATAAAAGAGTGAGTTAGTCATACAAACTGTAAGCTCTTTGAGGGAAGAATTCTCATATACTTTCATCAATAGCATAGTGCCTATTAGGAACCAGGAGTCCTAGAAATTTTTTTATTTTTTAGGTACCAGGGATTGAACTCAGGGTCAACCACTGAGCCGCATCCCTAGCCCCATTTCGTGTTTTATTTAGAGACAGGTTCTCACTGAGTTGCTTAGAGCCTTGCTTCTGCTGAGGCTGGTTTTGAACTTGCCATCTTTCTGATTCAGCCTCCAGGACTGCTGGGATTATAGGCGTGGACCACGGTGCCCAGCTAGAAATGTTTTTTGTACATTATTGCACACTGAGTGCTGTCTTTTGACTAGACTCTGGGTTAGAATATAAAGCTAAAGAAAAATTAAACAACAACTTAAGAATAGATTTAACTAAGAAGGTGAGATCTGTACACTGAAAATGGTAAGACAGTGATGAAAGAAATTTAAGATGACACAAGTAAATGAAAAGATATCCCATGTTCGTGGATTGGAAGAATACTGTTAAAATGTCCATCTAAAAATTCACTGCAATACTATCAACATTAAAATGACATTTTCCACAGAAATAGAAAAGTAATCCTAAAATGCACATGGAACCCTAAATTCCCCCCAAACAGCCAAAGGAATCTGAACAAAAAGAACAAAGCTAGAGGCATCACATTACCTGATGTAAAATCTACTTCAAATCTATTATTTAAAAAAACAGCATGGTACTGACATGAAACAGATACATAGATAATGGAACAGAATAGAAGATCCAGAAATAAGTCCACACATTTATAGTTCACTGATTTTCAACAAAGATGCTTAGAACACACAATCTCAGCCACACAAGAGTCTCTTCAATAAATGATGTTGGAAAAACTGTATATATTATATATATATATATATTTTTTTTTAATAGCTTTATTTTATTTATTTATTTTTATGTGGTGCTGAGGATCGAACCCAGGGCCTCACATGTGCGAGGCGAGTGCTCTACCGCTGCGCCACAACCCAGCTCCCAGAAAACCTGTATATTGATATACAGAAGAATAAAATTAGATCCTGGTCTTATATTACATATAAAAATCAACTCAAATGGTTTAAAAACTTAAACTTAAGACCTGAAACTATAAAACCACTAAATGAAAATACAGAGGAGGGGCTGGGGTTGTGGTTCTGTGGCAGGGCCCTTGCCTTGCACATGTGAGGCACCGGGTTCAATTCTCAGCACCGCATGAAAATAAAATAAACAAAATAAAGATATTGTGTCCGTGTATGACTAAAAAAAAAATTTAAAAAGAAAAAAATATATAGGGGAAAAATCTCCATGAATTGGTCTGGGCAATAAAGATTTTGAATAGGAACTTAAAAGTATAGGTAACTAAAGCAAAAATAGACAACAGGATCTTCCAAACCTAAAAGGTCTGCACAGTAAAAGAAACAATTACCAAAGTGAAGACAAATACTTGCAAACCACACATCTGATATGGGGCTAATGTTACATAAGGAACAATTCATTGGTAAGAAGACAACCTCATTATAAAATAGGCAAAGGAATTAGACACTTTTCAAAAGAAGATATGCAAATGACCAACAGGTACATAAAAAATGCTCAACATCATTAATCATCAGGGAAATGAAAATTAAAACCACAATGAGATCTCACCTCAGATCTGTCAGGCTGACTATCATCAAAAAGACAAACTGTAAGTGCTGGAAAGGATGTGGAGAAAAGGAAACCCTTGTGCACTGCTGGTGGGAAGGTAAATGAGTAGAGCCATTCTGGAAAACAGTGTGGAGGTTCCTCCCAAATTAAAAATAGAGGTACCATGTGATGTGGCAAACCCACTACCCAATATATATCCAAAGGAGACTAAACTGATATGTCAAAGAGACATCTTCAGTCTCGTGTTCATTGCAACATTATTCATGACAGCCATGCTATGAACTCAACCTAAGTTTTCATTAAAGGATGAGAAGATAAAGAAAATGTGAGATATATATATATTGAAATACCACTTAACCTTTAAATAGAAGGAACCCTTATAATTTGTGACAACATGGATAAACCAAGGGGACGTTATGTGTTAAGTGAAATAAACCAGACACAGAAAGACAATTATTGCATGATCTCACTTATATATGAAATCTAAAAAAAAAAAAAAAAAAACACCTCAAAAGAGTAGAATGGGGCTGTGGCTGTAGCTCAGTGGTAACATGCTTGCTTGCCTGGCACATGTGAGGCACTGGGTTCGATCCTCAGCACCACATAAAAATAAATAAATAAAATAAGGGTATTGTGTCCATCTACAACTAAAAAAATTAAACTAAAAAAAAAAGAATAGAATAGTGGTTACCAGAGCCTGGGAATGGGAAGATTAGGGAGATGTTGATTAAAGGTCACAAAATTTCAGTTTGACAGTAGGGATAGGCTCATGAAAGCTATTGTACATTGTGGTGATTATAGTTATTAACAATATGTTGTATATTTAAAAATTGCCAAGAGTAGATTTCCAGTATTCTTACTACAAAACTTCATAAGAGTGTGAGGCAATGCATATATTAGCCTGATTTAGCCATTCCACGACATATATATATATATATATATATATATATATATATATGGATATGCGCACATACGTATACATATATATACATACACATCATCTTATACCATAAATATAAGCAAATTTTACTGGTCAATTAAAATAATAATAATGATAATAATAATAAGAAGAATAAGAATAGACCAGTAAGACTTGCTTTTCTGTTCCTACATACCTGAGATGCACTGCATTTGTTACAGACTAAAATCCATATGGTGAAATCCCAACCTCCAGCACATATCTGAATGAAACCATGTCTGAGAATAAGATCTTTAAAGAGATGATTAAGTTAAAATGAAACTATTAAGGTGGGGTCCTAATCCAATGATCAGCGTCCTTTTAAGAGGAGGAAGAGACACCAAGGGTGTGTGTAAACAGAGGGACAACATAAAGACAAAGCCCAAGAGGATGACCCTGAACAGATGCCTCAGAGAAACCAACTCTTCCACACCTTGGACCTAGACTCCACCTTGATTTTAGATTTCCAGCACTTGACCTTGAATTTGTAACTCAAAAGTTCTAGTTTTAGAACTGTGAGAAGATAAATTTCTGTTAAGTCCCTCAGACTATGCCTTTTTGTTATAGAAGCCCTTGCAAACCCCTTCATTAATAAACTCAATCATCATGCTGTACGCCAGGCACTAAGTTCTTTATAAACATTTAAACATTCAAACACCTTTCTACCAGTGCCAGTGAACTATGATGGCTCAATTTCTGAAGAACGAGGAAGGGAGAAAAGAGTATCTCCTCCTCAAAGAACAACTCACAACTGTAGAGTTGGGGAAAGTACCCTTCTTAAGAGACAAGTATCAAGACGTGAAGATGGTGTTTATCACTAGTAATAACAATAGTAAAATCTTAAAAATCATTAAAAGCCAGCATTAACTGAACACTTATTGTACATAGGTGAGTGTCAGGCATATTATAAGAATTCTTCTCATTTTCCCCCACAGCAACCTTAAGAGGTAGGAATAGTTCATTCCCTTTATTTACAGAGTTTGGGAAGAGCAAGCTAGTTATTCAGTCAGTACAGAGAATCAGGATTAAGACCCAGATCTGTCTGATTTCAGTATCCTGCACATTGCCTAAGGAAGTGGCTGGGGACAGGTGGTGGGTTTTGAATGGGAGCATGAATTTGTCCTTGATGCAGGAGGTCATTGGAAGTAGCAATCTTTGAAAAGAAAAGATAGTAGGGAGAATTTAACAGTCTTAATTTAGCTTCTCTTATGGCCAGGTATCAAGCTTTGAACTTAGAACAGTTCTGAGAAACAAAAATTCTTGCATTTTTTGTTATGGACATCAAAATTGAACTTCAGGGAAGCTAAAAGATCTGACCAAGGAAGTGGTGGAACCGGAGAGATTGACATGGGAGGCTCCTAATCCTGCATCTGCCCAACTCCTCTGCACCCTCCTCTGCACCCGCATTTCTGACTGCCAAGGAAGGCATAAGGCCTCCAAGCTCTGAACAGGCAAGTTATATGTCACACCACAGTCTTTACCAAGATGCAGCCTCAAACATGACCAGGCAACCCTGCCCAAGAATGTTTCAAGGGGCCCCAGTTTTCTATGATGTTCCATGGAAAAAGTCTGATGGTCAATAAAGTTTGCAAGTGCTGCCCATTATCGTTGTCTTGCCTCAGAAATGGAGTGTACAGCAGCAGATTCTAAAGGTTTTGAGAAGTTCTACAGTTAAAAAAAAAATCTGTTTCCTTCATTTGGCTGAAGATTTCCTCAATTTATTTGGACCACATTGGTCAGTTAATATACTTTGCAGAACCCTTTTAGAGATACTGCAATGTAGGACTAAACAGGGGGTAAAGAAAGACAGGCTGGGGCTACTTTCTGAAACTAACCAAAATGCAGACTTTTTTTTTTTTTTTTGTAATTTAAGAAGGATCAAACCCTTTGTTGTTTACGTTTAGTTTGCTTTCTACTGAGAGAACAGTTGAAAAACAAAACAAAATAAAAAATAAATAAAAATGATAGGCAATAAATCAGAGGAGGGAAGGGCTATTTACATTCCCAAACCTCTTAGCTCATCCTGCACCTTCTATCTTCCATGCCAACCCCACCCCAACCCCATTCCATTCTCCACCCTCTTCCCTCAGGGCTGTTCTCCAACTAGGCACAAGTAGTGGCCAGGACAACTTGCAATGCCTCCTGCCCCTAACCCTTACAGCACAGACATGGTGACAGAGAGGCATCAAAGGTCTACCCAGGGCAACCTGAGCTGACAGATTTCAGGGAAACCCAAGAAGCTGCCCGAGTCAATCATCTCTCTGCCACTCCCATGGGGTGGGGGAGGAAGACTGCCAACATTTCCTTTCAAATTTATGGGTGCTGTGCTTCTTCTATTTCTCTTTCTGCTTGTTTTCTAAAATGAAGATGCAGCATTTGCAAGTTAAAGAACAGAAGAAGGGACAGGAGTAGGAGGAAGAGGGAAAGATGAAGGAGGGAGAGAACAAAAGGAGGGAAAGAGTGGAGGAGGAGGAGGAGGAGGAGGAGGAGGAGGAGGAGGAGGAGGAGAACTCCTCCTCCAGAGAATGCTCTGCAGGAGCTAGACTAAGAAAACCTACCGGCAGCACCCAAGCCCGACTGGTGTAAATTCTGAGCTGCAGGGTTCCCCCCAGCCACCCCTTAACCAAAGCCACCCAGATGCTCGGGCACCAGGCGCAATGCACCCTCTCCTTACCCACTCGAAAGATCAAATCGTCCTCGATGGGGTTCTCTTTTCGCTTCCCGGTGCTGTACATGCTCGCAGGCCTTTTCACAGCTTTCTGCTTGACGTGGCCGCTCCCTGGGGACTTGACGCGCCGCTTCACGCCTTCAGTGGTGGGAGACACGTCGGCGGACCGGATCACCTTCAGCTTAAACGGGCTGCCTCGTATGTGCTGGTCGTAGAGTCTCAGAGACAGGGTGAAGTCTCCTTCCTTCTGGACCGTGTACAAAAATTCGTAGGTGCCGTTTTTGTTGTCCAGGATCTCCCCGTCCGCCACGCTGCCGTCGGGGGTGCTCAGTTCAGCCGTGATGTAGGCATTGCCGGTTTTGCACAGCTCGCCGTCTTTGTCCTTGGTCGTTATGGTAACGGACATGGGCTGCCCGATGATGGTCTGCCGCAGCCCCTCGCCCGTGGCCACCGTCTCGGATGCGACCGCGTTGGTGGTCAGAATGGTCCCGAGGTTGTGGATGGACTTCTTGAGCCCCTCGGTTTCCACGATGAAATCCAGCTGATCGTTTTCACGCGGGTGCAGGGGGAAGTCTTGGTCGGCCAGTTCGTTCAGCTTCTCGCTCATCTGCTTCTTCACCAGCAGCACCTCCGTTTCCGTGCCGTGGTTGAGGGCCTGCGCTGTGAAGTTGCTGCAGCTCTTGATGCTCTCCTGCCCCTGGAGCAGAGTATCCAGCTGCGACTGCAGCACCTGCCGGGAAACAGGGCTGGTGAGCTGTCTGTGGGACTCCTGCCAGGCACGCTGGGGCAGTGCCCTCCTCCTGCAAGAACCTCGCTCTACACCTGCCCACACAGAGCGAGCGGCCTTTTAACCCAGTGAACCCAGTTCTAATGCAAAATCCTAAATTGCATTCCCAATACCTTCTGGAGATTTCCCTCTGGCCTCCCCCTGCCTCATCACCCACCTATGTATTGCTTGGATCACGCCTTTAGATAACAGAAACCAAGAGCGTGGCAAACAAATTGCCACGTTGGACACCTAAAATATGTATTATTCAGTATCTTTCCTGAATGTTCAAAACTCCCCCATCGCCTTGCAAAGGGACAGAAACCAAACAGATGAAAAGCCTCCACAACTGAACATCAGAAGCGTTTCCTCCCTGCTTTTGTGAACAGACATGCAGAGTTAAACAAAGAATGCAGTCAGGGTTTACTTTGAAGTTGACTAACAGGTTGGTGTGGATGAGATGGCAATTAAGGGACGATTCCACATTATAATTAAGGAAGGAAAACAATCCAGTTTAACCCTAAACCCTGAAAGAATTACATGATACTCAACCCCGCCTTCTGTCAAATTATAAATTGTTACTTAAGGTCACAGAATTAAACAGTTCTGCTGCAAACAGGAAAGGAAGAAAAAAAAAGAAAAGAAAGAAAAGCTAGATATTCTGTTGAATGAAAATTCAGTTACTATACAGTGGGGGACTTTGATGGACCCATTTGGGTCCCCTTTGTTGCTGTCAATGACATAGCCAGTGCTGTGAAGTGTCCAATACCACGTCTCTTTCAGAATATCTATGGGAACATGGAGTCTTACTTTGTGTTTGAGGCCATAGTTGACCTCCAGTTCCATAAGCAGCACGCTCTTTCGCACATTCAGCGTCTTCTGGAGCTCATCGAAGGTGGAATGGATGTCATCCACGATGCTGGCCTTTTGGTTGGTTAACTGATGAATGATTTCTGAGATGAACTGAAGAGCAGAATCTATTTCTGGGAGCCTGGGGATGGTTGTTAAAGATTATTATTTAAGATCACTCTGGAAGTGGTCCAAAGTCTCTCCAAACACTCTGTTCTGTCAAAACAACAAAATATCTTTCTATCCTTTCATCATCTTTAAAAAATAATAATGGAATAATGGAATGAATGAAAGTTTGAGGTTCCACACCTATTTCAATCTACCTTCTAATTTTAATAATTGATGGTACTAAGACTTGAAGGTCAAAGAAAAAAAAAGAAAAGACCCGAAGGCCTTTGAAAAGCAATTATGACCAGATACTTCTTTGTTCAGGGGATTGTTCTGGGCATTGCAGGATGCTTAATAGCATCCTGTCTTCTCCCAGATGGCAACAGCATCCCTCCACACAGTTGCGATAGCAAAAATGTCTTTATACGTTGCCAAATGTACCCTGGGGAAACATAATCACCCATGGGTGAGAGTCACTGTTCTAAATATATAGCTGTACCATTTTCCCCAACCACATGAAAACTTATCTAAATTCAGTTTCCTGGGAAGGTCTCATAAGTTTCCAAGTTCTTGTCATTAGTATAGAATAACTACAGTGTTCTCACTCCAACTATTGATCATTGACTATCAGCAAGAGATTTACTATTTTGATTGCTTTTCAACTGGCTGTTAAAAGTTTCTGGCTCCTGTCTTTCTCACAGCTACTCTACTCCTCATGTCTGTGCCAAAGAAAGAAACAGAAAGCAGGAAAACACAAGGGAATTGAGCGTTCATTGCTCAGCACCATTTGGCAGGGCTCACACAGAGAGGAGCCAGTGGACCTAAGCTGTGTGTCCGGAACAACAGCTCAGGAGCTCCTCAGAGGGCCCAGTTTGAGGCATGAATTTCAGAGATCTCCTTTCATTCATCTCATGTTCCTAAGAGACTCTGACAAAAAATGCTGCGACTCCTCGTATCAGGCAGTTGGAGGTTTGCCAAGGGGCAGGGAAGCCTTCACCACTCACTGGTTTATGATGACAGACCCATAATCATAGGAAAATCTAGTTATGACTGAGATCTCGAAGAGTCACATGAACGCATTATCGCACTGAGACCACAGACCATGGAGCCAGGCCTTGGGCACAGAACAGGCCCTGGCTGGGAGCCTGTGGAGGGAAGCCGCACCTTTTGTTGACAGCGTCCAGCTGGACCTGGAGTGAGGCCTTGTGCTGCTCCACCACGTCCTTGAGGGGGACCGTGGGGTGCTCTGCATGCTCGCCCTCAGTGCACTCCCGACACATGGCGGTCTCACAGGACTGGCAGTAAAATTCCATCACCTGTGGGTTACACAAGAAAAGTTCCAAGTTCATGGCCACTGGCTGAGTGCTCACTCTGCAGGAATCAGTTCCTTGCATTTTCTCACTTAATTCTCCCACCCACCCAACATTGTTGGCAGTATTATGTCCAGCTTCATGGCAGAAAAGGAAAAATAAACTTGTTTTTGAGCATTGAGGATTGAACCAAGAACAGTTTAACACTGAGCTACATCCCCAGTCCTTTTTTAAAACTTTGTTTTGAGACAGGGTCTTGTTAAGTTACTTTGGGCCTTGCTAAACTGCTGAGGCTAGCCTCAAACTTGTGATCCTCCTGCCTCAGCTCCTGAGTCGCTGAGATTACAAGGGCGTGCCACTGTGCCTGGCTGGAGGAATAAACTTTCATGCGACATGTCACAAACAAGGTGGGTCCAACTCCAAAGCTACTGCTGTGGCCATAAAATCAGATTTTTGGTAGCTATTTCCTAAGGCAGAACTGTGTAGGATTATTGTTTTAAAGCCTTTTGGTCTTGGACTTCTTTATGCTCTTTATAAATTACTGAGAACTCCATAAGAACCTTTGTGTATATGGATTATGTCTACAGATATTTGCAATGTTAAAAATTAAAACTGAAGCCAGGCATGGTGGCACATGATTGTAATCCCAGTGACCCCAGGAAGACTGCAAGATAAAAACACAGCCTCAGTAATTTATTGAGACCCCTTAATTGCATGCCTGTAATCTCAGCAGCTTGGGAGGCTGAGGTAGGAGGATTGAAAGTTCAAAGCCAGCCTCAGCACAATCGAGGCCCAAAGCAACTCGGTGAGACCCTGTCTCTGTATAAAATTTTAAAAAGGGCTGGGGATGTGGCTCAATGGTTAAGTGCCCCTGAGTTCAATTCCTATTTCAAAAAATAAATAAATAAATAAAGCTGAGAAAAATTTTAAAGCATTAATTTATTAGAAGGTCATTAAACATTGATGTGAATGATATAGTTTGTGAAAAACAGCTACATTTGCAAACAAACAAACCCTGAGAATAGCATGGTTGCCCAGTTTTTGAAATCTCCGCAGCACCTGGCTTAACAGAAGACTGTTGGCTTCTCATGATTGCTTTTGCATTCATTTTGTTGGGACAGCACATAGCCTACAGCCTTTCCAAAGTACCACAGTACATTCTTGAGAGAATGAGAGCAAAAAAAGTTATCTTCATATTGCTGTATTGTGAATACAGCATTGACCTTGTGGACCTCTGGAAAGGATCTTGGAACCCACAAAGGTTCCTGAAGTGCACTTTGAAAATTGCTACTGTTTGGGTCAGAGATAAGCTGAACTGAGCAGTCTGCATTTGGCTCTACCATTTACTTTGCTGAATGACCTTAAGCAAATTACTTAACCTGACTGTGTCTCAACTTCTACCTCTGTCAGTGTAGACAATAATAGTAACCTACTTTAACCTACTTTACTGGGCTGCTATTAGGATTATGTAGGTTAGTTTGCACAAAGAACTCAAGTGATGCCTGGCCCTGGTTCAAAATATGTTCTTAATAAGTAAGAGCGGCTGTGATGATGATAATGATGATGTTATCTGGTTCCCTGAAAATAAAACCACTGTATCCTGATGATCCTGGAAGTCAGTTTCCTTGTGGAGGCAGTCCCTAGGCTCTCAGTGAGAAGTAACATCCTCTAATTTATTAAGTTTTTTTTTTTTTTTTTTTTTCCTGTACCAAGGATTGAATCCAGGGGTGCTTAACCACTGAGCCACAACCGCAAGCCATTTTTATGTTTTATTTAGAGACAGTCTCACATAGGGCCTCACTAAATTGCTGCAGCTGACTTTGAACTTGTGATCCTCCCGCCTCAGCCTCTCAAGCTGCTGGGATTATAGGAGTGTGCCATGGTACCCAGCTATTAACTCTTTCTAAGGTTTTAAGTTTCTGAGTACAGGAACTCACCTACCCAGAGCTTAGGTCAAGCCTTGCCTATAGTAGGAACTCAGCACTGCTGAGTGAGTAAATGAGAGGGTAATCCTAGCTACGATTTGGGTGGTAGGTATTAGGGCAAACAAAAGACACCCCCTGACTTATTAAGACTCACTATTTTACATAGTACTTTCTGGAGTGGATTCTCCCAGGAATAAAACAGCCTGCTGAAACCCCAAGGAACCAGATTCAGATCAAAGACCTTCAAACCATCTTCCAGATTTTAGATTTCATGTTTCATCACAGTTTGAAGTGGGCACATAGTAAGTTAGGGGAACACACTTTTGTATGTGTATTATATATTTTTTGTGGATATTAATTCCATATACTTTACTCCTTTGCAGACCATTTAGGAATGCACTTGGATTATCAGTTGCAAGTTTCCATTCTTGACCCTGCTTCTGCTCAAAAAACATTTCTCTACACATTCCATTGATGAGCATTGGGGAATTCAAATGAAAATCCAAATCTCCTACAGGAAGATCATGATGCTAGGCACTCAAACCTTATTTTGGAGTAGGTCTGATTCAACCTAGCAGAAGGTCCAGCACTTAGAAATGGTTTAAAAATTATTTGCCAAAGGACTGGATGAGCTAAGGAACCCTCCCAAGGGATCATTCCTTCTCTGGGGACAGGCCTGCTCTCTGAGGGAAGACGCTTCAGTCATTTTAAGGCATTTTACATTCTATTCTTGGACAGTCCTTCACATGACCAGTAGATGGAGTGATCTAAAACTATATGAAGTCATATAAACTTCCTATCACAAAGTTTTTAGAAATTATTTTGGGGATACAAACTTGGTAAGAATTTATAAACCCTGTATCATATGTATTGTATTCATTATTTGAAAATATTTTTAATCTGAGGGGTTTCTTTTATTTCCCCCCCCTCCAAAGGGCTAGTGGAAGAAAGCATGAAAGAACACTCCTCACTCTATTCTGAGATTTTCCTTTGCATATCGTCATCCTCAGGGATCTGTGAAGTATACATAGTTCTCCTGAAGGCTGAGGAGCCTTGTCGCTCTATGGCTTCAGCAGAAGGTGATTCTTATTCTTTCTAGACTATTAACTGAATTCCTATTTACTAATATTTCACCTTCACTGTCAGTGCTCAGGAAATCCTTCTAAAGCAGACCCAGTGCCGGGCATGCGTAGCACAGGAGAGTCCAAGAGTAGAATGTGAAAAGACTATTCTTTCTAGACTATTAACTGAATTCCTATTTACTAATATTTCACCTTCACTGTCAGTGCTCAGGAAATCCTTCTAAAGCAGACCCAGTGCCGGGCATGCGTAGCACAGGAGAGTCCAAGAGTAGAATGTGAAAAGACTTCTTCCCTCATGTGAGTCAGGGTATTGGGGCTAATAAAAGTGTCTAGGGGAACAGGACACATTAACAGGGCTATTCAATCCATTGGCACACTTCTCATGTCACTCAAGGTTGAGACTGGGAGAAAGGGACATGCCTACATGTCTGGAAAAGGTCTGAGCCAAAGGTAAATTTTATTTGGCGATTGGTGCCCATATTGTGTTGAGAAGTCACAAAGGCATATACCATATTAGTGGTGTTTTCCTGTTCTCAGTTAAGTTCTCCAGCAGTCTGGGAGTGAGATGACAAAGGATGAGAGAGAGAGAGAGAGAGAGAGAGAGAGAGAGAGAGAGAGAAATAGATACAAAGTAATATAGAGTCACTAAAAATATAAAAAGTCCTCAAGGCAAGAGCCCATTATTTACAAGAAAGACTAAGCATCTGTTGCCATCACTAATCCTCTTTCAAATTAATAACTGAAAACAGTTGATGGCCGAGGAATGACATCACTGAAAACGGCAGAGTAAAGAAATCTGTCGTATCACTAGCTGATTAGACTAAACAGGGGAACGTGTTAGTGGCCACACATGACAAAAATCAAAGACTTTACAAAATTGGTTCTGAAAAGTCAACAAACCAACAAGAAGACAAACAAACAAAATAAAACAAAACAAAAAACACAATAAGGAACAACAAAATATCATAGGGAGGAGGGAGAGTCTGCATTCTGGAGTTGAAACATTATAATATTTTAAACGTCCAGTTTCCATTAAAAAAATAAAGCTTAAAAAAAAGGAAAACAAACAAACAAAATGAAATGAAAAAAGAGAAAAGGAAAGAAAAGAAAGTATGGCCCACATCAAAATACAAGAAATTAATAGAAACCGTCCCTCAGAGAGTCCAGATTGAATTTCCTAGATTATTTATTTATTTTGGTCCAGGGGTTGAACCCAGGGATGCTCAACCACTAAGCCAAATCTCCAGCCCCTTTTTATTTTTTATTTAGAGAGGGTCTTGCTAAGTTGCTGAGGCTGGTTTTGAACTCATGATCCTCCTGCTTCAGCCTCCCAAGCCACTGGGATTACAGGCCTGGGCCATCGTGCCTGGCTGAATTTACTAGATTTTAAATAAACCTCCTTTTATATATCCTCATGGAATTAAAAAAAAGAAGAAGAAGAAGAAGAAAAGGAAAGAAAAAGAGAACTAATGGAAACTATGAGACCATGTCTCATCAAATGTAGAATATTAATAAAGGGAGAGAAATTATAAAAAGGAACCAAGTAGAAATATTTTAGAATCAAAAGTAATTATATTAAAATGTGGTGGTGCATGCCTGTAATCCCAGCAGCTTGGGAGGCTGAGGCAGGAGGGTCGTGAGTTCAAAACCAGCCTCAGCAATAGCAAGGTGCTAAGCAACTCAGTGAGACCCTGTCTGTAAATCAAATATAAAGAAAAAAGGGCTGGGGATGCAGCTTAGTGGTTGAGTGCCCCTGAGTTCAATCTCTAGTACTACCCCCAACAACAACAAAGATTGAAAAAGGGCTGGGAATGTGGCTCAGTGACTAAGTGTCCCTTGGTACAATCCCTAGTATCTGGGAAAAAAAAAAAAGTAAAATTCACTAGAGGAGTTCCACAGATGTGAGCAGGTAGAAGAAAGAATCGGTGAAGGAGAAGACAGGACCATAGAGATGACACAGAAATAAGAAAAAGGAATGAAGAAAAAGTCACAGAACCTGAGAGACCTGTGGGGCACCCTCACATGCATCAACAATGTACCATGAGAGTCCCAGAAGGAGACAGAGAAAGGGGATAAAATAATGGCTGGAAACTTCCCAAATTTTGAAGAAACATGCAAATCTATATATCTGAAAAGTGTAATAAACTCCAGGTACACAACTCAAAGAGATCCAAATCAAGATACCGTTTAGGCAAACTATTAGGAGACATGGAGAATCTGAAATCAGCAAGACAGCAGTGACTCATCACACACAAGAGATACTCACCATGAACGGCAGGTTTCCATCGGAAAGCTCAGTAGGTCCAAAGACCCCATTGAGAATAGGTTGGACATGAAAGGACGGAAGAAGATATTCCCTGCAAATTGTAACCAAAATGGGGCCAGCGTGGCTGGTCTAATGCCAGTCAAAAGAGATGTAAGGCCAGAGTTGTTGCAACAGACAGAGGACAGTTACACTTGACCAAAAGGACATAATGTAATTTGACAAAACCAGCTAGACTGACCAAGAAAAAAGACAGAAGCCTCAGGTTACTAAAAACAGGAAGGAAAAGGGGGAAATTATCACTGACAGGGAAATAAAAAGAATTATAATAGAGTGGTAAGAATAGTTGTATGCCAGCAAATTGATAACCTAGATGAAATAGACAAACCCCGAGACATACGCAAACTTCCAAAACTGGATCAAAGGAGAAACAGAAAGTCTGAATAGACTTGTAATGAGAAAAGTTCAAAGAAAAGCCCAGAATCAAACAGCTTCACTGATAAATTCTACCAAACATTCATTCCTTCATTGAGATAGGGTCTCCCTAAATTGCACAAGCTGGCCTTGAACTTGAGATCCTCCTGGCTTAGCCTTGGAGCAGCTTGGTTTACAGATGTACACCCTGGCACCCAGCTTTCGGACAAACATTTAAATAAGAACCAGTATCAATCCTCAAACTCCTCAAAAACTGAAAAGGAGGAATATTTACTAAGCCATCCTATTAGGCCACTATTTCCTTGAAACCAAGGAGAAGAAAATTACAGGTCAACATCCTTTAAGAATATAGATGAAAAAAATCCTTAGCAAAATATTAATAAAAGAGGTTGGGCCCAGGGTGCATGCCTGTAATCCCAAGGACTCAGGAGGCTGAGGCAGGAAGACTGCAAGTTCAAGGTCAACCTTGGCAACTTTGGGAGACCCTATATCAAGTTTCTGTGTGTGTGTGTGTGTGTGTGTGTTTTGCTAGGAATTGAACCTAGGGCTTTATGCCAGGCAGCACTCTACCACTGAGCCACATCCCCAGCCTCCTATCTTAAAACAAAAATAAAGAGGACTAGAGTTGTGTCCTGGGTTCGGTCCCCAGTACCTCCCACACCAAAAATGGTAACAAAAGAACTGAGCTATATATTAAAAGGACTATACAAACACAAGCAAGTAGAATTTATCCTAGGAAAGCAAGAGCAGTTCACAGATGAAATTCACTACATGTAGTATATCCCATTAATAGAAGGAAGGGGCTGCTTATGAGTATGGAGATTCTTTGGGGGATAATGAAAATGTTCTAGAATTAGGTAGTGGTAATGTTTGCACAACTCTATGAATATACCCACAAATTGTGCCCTTTTCAGTAGTTGAAATGTTGAATTTGATGTTGGTGAACTTTACCTTAAAACCCAAACTGATCATTGCTTTGAGGAGAGAGCAGCAGACCTGGGGTCACTGGCCCCCATTCAATAGCCTAACTGTGTCTTGGGAGCAAAGGCCCTGAAATAATTTTGAAGTGTCGATAGCTAGTCATGCACAAACACTCGTGCTTGGGTTCTGACATCTGCGACTCCAGCCGAGAGTCAATTGTGTAAAGTGTACAGCTCAGCTGAGCTCATCCATCTCGTCCATCCCCCGTGAGATGAGGTCGCTGCTCCCAGGGCTGGGAGATCATGCCAGAGGCCAGGATGAGCTTATTGTTGTTGACAGATAATCACCACTTGTGTACATCAGAAGAGGAGATTGGCAGGACTGTGTATATTTCTAACATAAAAAGGATGGTCAGGTCCTCGCAGCTAACCCTGAGAGCTCTGTGAGGATCCTAATAATTAATCCTGGTGGGGGAACTGAGGACTTGTTAGTGGCAAAACATTCTTCTTTTTTTTTTTTTAATTGGTTCTTTTTAGTTAAATATGACAGTCTACTGTCCATTTTTATACAATTATACAAGCATGGAATATATCTGATTCTAATTAGGACTCCCGTCTTGTGGATGTACACAATGGTGAGATTCAGTGTGGTGTATTCGTATACGTCTGTAGGAAAGTGATGTCAGATTCATTCCACTGTCTTTCCTTTCCCTATCCCCTGCCCTTCCCTTCACTCCCCTTTGTCTAATCCAGTGTTCCTCTTAACGGCCTCAACAGGAAGGCCACCTAAGCAAGCAATAACAAAGGTTCCTGGTCATTTGTGTACCTGGGCTCAGGAGACACGAGCTCAAGTGTCAGCCCGAAGTGCAGAGACCCTCTTAGATCACTAACCACTATTCCTCCTTTTCTTTTGTGTTTGGACAGTGCTGCGATGGCAGTTTAATTAGGAGACAGAGTGTCACAGCACTTAAAGCAGATGACAGGCTTTTTATCCACACGTGCTAATCAGCACCAGGCCGTTATGATGGCAGCATCCTGCTTTGCTGTTAATTACCCGATTTTATTAACCTTCAGACGCTTGACTTGTTTTTAAAGATTTACCCATGGCAATTAACTGCAGCAATTTGTCTAGAATATTGCATGCATTTGGCTTGAATATGCAATGAGGACCCCTATTTCAGAGCAGCAGCACTGAACTTCTACAGTCTATGATCAAACAATAGAATGATTTAAGACACACACACACTGCTCATTTTCCAAGGCCTCTTGCTGGTTTATAAATTTTATGATTCCAAAGACTCCTAATGACTCAGCGTCGCACAGTGCTCAAAATATACTTTAAATAGCTTCATTCACCTCAAGGAGGGTCAAACTCTTCAGATGGAGTTAATTTTTAATGTGATTTGATGAGATGTGTTTGGTAGAAAGAAGGGTGAAGTTTTAACCTAAAGAATTCTTTAACTTTGCTGGAATTAGCATCTCGGGGAGTGTTTTCATTTAGCAAGTACCCAAAGGTCTTCATTGCTGAGGTGTGCTCAGGAAATACATCTTTAGGAATGCTTTCCTAATTTGTCCTTTAGGCAATGACAACAGATTTCTCTTTCCAAAGTTTCCCTGAGATGGATAGTTCTATTTTATAAGAGTTCATAGTAACTTTAAGGACCCAACTTTGATTTCAGTTGGTAGCACCACCGCTTCTTTGGGCACCCAAGCTACACACCTGGAAGTCACCTAGTGTCACTTGGGACTGGTGCCTCTGCCCACCAGCTCACTGAGTCAACTCTTTGGTCCATTCCTCCAACCTAATTCCCACGGGCCTGGACCAGGGCCCCTCTGAGGGTTATTCTAGTAGGTTCCCAGGTGGGAAACCTCCCCTGTGTCCGGCTCCTCTACTCTGAATCTACCCTATCTGTAGCTTCTTTGAAATGAATTTGATGTAGGGTCTTGCTGAATTGCTTAGAGCCTTGCTTTTGCTGAGGCTGGCTTTGAACTTGAGATCCTCCTGCCTCAGCCACCTGAGCTGGTGGGGTTTACAGGTGTGTGCCACTGTGCCTGGTGTTTAACAGCCTTTAATGAATTAGCTCCCCATGATTCAGGACAAATTCAAGCTCTAGTGGCATCCCAGAGCCCTCCATGTCCCAGATTTTACCTGTCTAGCTCGTCATCACTACTTCTGGCTCCTGGGAACACTGGGCTGATGGACAGCACAAAAGTTTCTTTGCTTTCTCTACTCTCTCTGCAACTTTGTCTCTTCTGCACAAAAACATCCTTCTCCTTTCTATACTGTATACCCTGTGACCCTACAATAAAAAAAAAAAAAAAAACTCTAAACATAAACGTATTCATGTATACCAATATACATGTCGTTTGTTTTGAAAAACATCAGTTTGGGGCTGGGGGTGTAGCTCAGGGGTAGAGCATGTACTTAGCACACGTGAGGCCCTGGGTTTGATCCCTAGTATCAAACAACAACAATGACAACAAAATAATTAAAAATAAATCCCCCTCAGTTTTAATGGCTACCCAACAATCTGTTATTTGGACTTAACATAATTTAACAATGTTCTTAATATTGCACATTTAGATTATTCCCAATTTTTACTGAAATATAAAAATTGTAACTAACATTCTTTTTTTTCCTCTTCTTTTGTGGTGCTGGTAATGTAACCCAGGGCCTTGCACATGATAGGCAGGTGCTCTACCACTAAGCTACATTCCCAGGCCCACAACAATCATTCTTAATATTAAGTCTTTGTCTTCATATTAAAGTATTTCCTTAGAAATATTTCTATTAGTGAAACTACTATATTAAAAGATGAATGGTGGTGGAAAACACTCATTACATTTTATTAAATTAACATCAACTTTCTGAAGAGCAATTTACCCTTCCGCCCACGGCATATAAAAATATCTCAATATACATCTCCTCATCAGCACTGGCTATTATCTTTTCAAAAAATTGTAGCTGATTTGCAAAGATTTGATTATTTGTGAAGTTTGTTTAATATCTCTGTGTGTGTGTGTATACAAGCACACGCACACAGTTATTGGCCACTTAGAAAACCTCCCCCTGTGGATTTTCTGAGTTCCTTCTCATTTTCTTTTGTGATGATCATAGTTTTCTTAACTTGTAAGTTCTCTTGCATATTAAGAATTTGCTACGGGGGAGCTGGGGTTGTGGCTCAGCGGTAGAGTGCTTGCCCAGCATGCGCGAGGCCTTGGGTTCAATCCTCAGTACCACATAAAAATAAATAAACAAAATAAAGATACACTAACCAAAAAAAAAAAGAATTTGCTAGGGTATTTTAATTAAGAAATTCATAGCTACTACCACAATTGAATTATTAATAGCTTGTTATCATCACTAGGTTTTGGTCATCAGGGTTATGAGTACATCATAAATGAATTGGGTGGTTTTCTATCTTTTCTTTTTTCCTTTTATTTCTTTTATATTTTCTTCCTTTTTTTTTTTTCTTTTTTGTGGTGGTGCTGGGGACTAAACCCAGGGCCTTGTGCATCCTAGGCTAGTACTCCACCACTGAGCGACATCACCAGCCTTTTTAAGACACAGTCTCGCTGAGTTGCCTAGCCTGCCCTTGAACTTTCAATCCTCTTGCCTCAGGCTCCCCAGTAATGGGGATTACAGGTGTGTATCACTATGCCCCACAAAATCTCAATCTTAATAGTTTAGTTTAACAGATTTTAGAATATATATTTTCATTTGTGGGAGGCAGCTATTCAAGTGAAAGAGTACTCTTTTGTCTGAAATTTGCCTTCTCTTCTCTAGAGCCACTGATACTATTCTAGTTCTATCTGATGGTTTCTCTTTGGAAAACAATAAATTCAGAATTGGCCCAGCCGGGTGGCACATGCTTGTAATCCCAGTGACTCAGGAGGCTGAGGCAGAAAGATTGTTAAATTCAAGGCCAATCTCAGCAATTTAGCAAGACCCTCAACAACTAAGAAAGACCCTGTCTCAAAATAAAAAATAAAAGGGGCTAGGGATGTGGCTCAGTGGCAAAACACCCATGGGTTCAATCCCCAGAATCAAAAAATAAATAAATAAAATAAAAAATAAATCCAGAATCAGTGTCCCATCCTTTAGTCTCTGCTATTCCATTTCTCCTTAAAGCCACTGAAATGGCCACCTTTTATTTAACAGACCTCAATGCTTTCACACTGCTTAAGGAATTTTAAGCAAACATTTTCTTGATGATATTTATAGCTGGTCACAATCTCTCCCTGCAGCTTTCTAGGCTCCTCTCTATAACTTCTACTGCCACCCGTGCCCGCCATCACCTCCTGCCTGCTACCAGCCACTTATAAATTCCACCACATCCTTCTTTTGCTTAGTGATGTTACCTTCCTTCCCCACTGCCAACGTTTCTCATTCGACATTTTTGCTACATTACATTCCAAACTTAGACCAGGGTCTAAAGCAGGTCTCCTCGTGTTTCTAAAATTTACCCCTCTATCAAGTTGAGTCTGGCCTACACTTGAAGGGAACTCTCGTGGCTGACTCTAATGGCCTTTTAGAACTGATAAGATGTGAGTTCCAAGAAGAGACAATGTTCAATATCAGCCAGTGTGGGAATGGTCACAAGAACACCCAAACTGCTGTTGAAGGCATGCCTTTAAGGGTTTTTTCCCCCCAAAATTTACCAGGTAATTCTCCCTTGGAGTGCAATGCACAGAATACCTGATAGCTATTAATAGTCTCTTGTGCTTTCAGTTAAATAATGACTGATACATAATACAGTGTTTGACTGAAATTCCTTAAGCAGTGTGATACAAAATACAGTGTCTCTCTCTTGTGTGGGCTACCAAAGAGCTCAGGATGCCATTTCTTCCTGGTCTAGCTTTTAGGACATGTCAATTAGCTTTGTGACTTAAACTATTCAAGCCTGAGTCTCTTCATCTAAAAAACGAAGATAACAATAACTTTGTAAAATGCATTTGAGGAACCAAGTATGTTGTTGGGCAAATCTGTTGGATAAACGTGCACTGACTGGCTTCCATGTGTAAGATTCTGCATTTGGTGCTAAGGGGAGTAATGAACCAGGTCCCTGCCCACATGGAACTCATATTCTAAAGGGACAGCCAGAGGACCCTTAAGTAGCAATCTGTAGCCAGGTGCAGAGATGCATGTCTGTAATCCCACCAGCTCAGGAGGCTGAGGGCCGGAGGATCGTGAGTTCAAAGCCCATCTCAGCAACTTAGTGAGGTCCTAAGCAACTCAGCAAGACCCTGTTTCTAATGAAAATATTAAAAAGAGCTGGGGATGTGGCTCAGTGGTTAAGCTCCCCTAGGTTCAATCCCTGATGCCAGGGAAAAAAAAAAAAGTAGCCATCTGCAAACGAAGTGGTGAGTGCCAAGGAGCCAAGAAGGAAGTGACGTGGAGGGCCATGGTGCAAGAGGTGGCCTGCCTCGGCTAGCCACATAAAGAAGACACAAACAGCATTCCAGGCAGAAGGAACAGGACCGTCAGTCCTGCAGGTAAGAAACCATTTGGCAAGCCCTAGGAGCCCAGGGAAGCTACAGCACAGTGGGCAGAGAAAAGTGACGTGACATGACGTCATCAAACAGTACTGCGGCTGATAATTATTATCTGTCTCTAACAATCCCTTGCTTGCCTTAGTGATTGTATTACACATGGGCTTTTTATTATAAGCAGTTAAGTACTTTAAAAGTGGCCAATATATAATGAAAAAAGTGAACAAAGTCATTAATTAGAAATTGTAGTAGGAGTGTAGTTCAGTGGTTGGGCACGTGATGAGCATGTCCAGGCCTTTGATTCAATAACATATATATATATATATATATATATATATTTATTATTATTATAATTTTGGGAGCATGGTGCTTGGAATTGAATCCAGGGCCTGCTTATGCTAGGCAAGCTCTCTACCACTCAGCTACACCCCCAGCCCAAGAAAGAATTTTAATAGCTACCTTTATTGAGAGTTTAACACATGCTCCATATGATTCAAACTTTTCATTTTTCCTGTGTCCTATATGGTAAATATTATTATTACTTCCTTTTGACACAATAGGAAATGAGACACAGAGAGTTTAATAAAGCTGCCAAAGCTGTCTCAGGGATTATGATCAGGAACAGGACTTGAATTAGGCCAGCAGACCCCAAAGCCAGTGCTCTTTGCCATGACACAATGCTGTCTCTTTAGGTTACAGAACATACTATAGTCAATCAGTTATCTGATGACACACAAGTGACACTTGTTCTTGCTAATAGGAAAACATATTGGCAATTCATAATCCATGATCTATTACTTCTAATCCATGATCTATTACTTCTAATCCTAATCTATGATTCATAGCCTCAAATTCTATTTATAGCCTCAAATTCTATTTATTATTAAGGAATGGGGCGTAAGGGAATATAGGAAAAATTTCCATCCCAAGAAAAATAAACAGCTCTAATTAATTAACATCTTAATAATCACTCTCAATTTGCAGAATGTATCCATTATTAAATCTTTACCCATAATTTATGACATATGTTGATGTGGGACAAGTTATGCCCAGCTTAAAAATAGCTACTGACTTGCTCTCCTGAGGATACCAACAGTAGGGGCTAAGCAGACACAATCAAAATGGATCTTATTATTTAAATAATTCTGGTCAGAAAAAGTGAGCAGGCCAACATATCCGAGTGCTGCAAAAAAACAAAACAAAACAAAACAAAACAAAACAAAAAACCAACCCTCACTTTCCAGGTGGAGTTTTTTAACCTATCATCTCTGATGTTCCCAAGGTCAAAGCCCTAGGGCTTCTGGGCAGTCTCCACCATCCCCTTCACTTACATTCCCATCGTGGTTTGGGCAAGACAGAGGCTTTCCCGCAGCCACAGCGGTGACCGTCTCCAGGATGGAAGACTCCTCTATGTTGCTGCCTGGCGTCCGCTGCAGCACGTCCATCAGGTTTGTGATGAAGAAGTTGTTCTGAAGCGCGGCCACCCCTTTCTCGGGCAGGATGGAGGTCTGGCGGCACACTGGGCAGGAGAGGGTTAAACTGTGGGCGGGAATGTAGTTCTGCAGGCACCTGTTGCAGAGGAAGACAGGAGGACAGTCAGCAGGGAGCAGCCCAAAGGATGGATGCACCACTTCCTGCACGTTCCCTCCATGTTCTCAGCAATTATATAGACTGTGCAGAAATGCCTTCCAGAGTGTCCTTAACTAGGGAAATGATATTCCAGAAACCAAGAGCTAACTTGTTCTCACAGTGGTCCTGTCAAGCAAAGGGCTGTGCTCATGGAAAGAAAAGCGTCATTGACTTTTATAGCGTTTTCTAGAGTCTTGGCACACAGGTGTGGTTCAGGGTGAGCCACCTAGCCTATGCCTCCTAGGGAACTGGGTAGAAATACAGAATCTTGGGCCCTGTCCAGACTACTGGATTCCAGTGTGTGATTCACACATTCAAATTTGAGAAGCAATGGTCTACAATAGTTAGCACAGAGCTCCCAAACATGTGGACGTGGACCCATGTTCAACATTTTTGTTAATGCTGAATTCATTATAGTGACCATAAGCAGATACTAAAACCACATGAGAGGGGAAATGTTTGGGTGAAGCAGAATGGGACACCCAGACTGGGTCAGACCATCTCTTCTCCTTCCTCCCCTTTAACAGGCACCAACTAAATTCATTTAATTAAAGAAATAAATCACTAATAATGACCACCATATTTATTCAAAGTACTTCCAAAGAACTTCCAAAGAAAATTCTATTATGATCACCTTAGATAAATGAGGACACACAGGCAGAGAAAGACTAAGGTGATCTGCCCAAGGTTAAGTGCAGAACAGGATTCAGAACCCAGACAATTTGCCACTGTAATCCGAGCTCTAAACAACCAGACTTGGGGCTGGGGGTGTAGCTCAGTGGTAGCACTTGCCTAGCCTGTGCAAAGCCCTGGATTCAATCCCCAGTGCTTCAAAAATAAAGCACAAACAACAACAAAGACTAATCAATGTTTTCCTGCTGTTTAGCCAAATGGAATTCAAAAACCACTGAATTGGTCCCACTCTTCTGGTTTTTCAGAAGGAAAAACTGACATTGAGGAAGGTTGAATGATCTTCTCTGTATCACAGACATAGCTAGTGCTGAATCAATACCAGAAATGAAACAGCTTTCCCTAAGGTTACAAATGATACCTAAACCCCACAGACGTCTTTCAATCCTATCTTTGGAGACTTCTCAGCAGCATTCACCAAGCCTCATCTGTCCCTCTCCCCTTCTTTTTTGCTATTTATCTTCCTTTGTCTTTCTTACACCATCTGATCCTCCCTCTATCTTCTCTCTCTTTTCTGAGTTAATAAAGTTTGGAGTTATCTGAGGTCCCATCCTCAGAGATGTCTCCTCTGAGTCCCATACCTGTGTGTCAACTGCCTTCTTGACATCTCCTCTTAGATATCTCACAGGTCCTAAAACTCAACAAGTCTAAAACCAAACCATCTCTTCTTCCTATCTCGATAATTGGCACTTCCATCCATTCATCAAAGCAAACCAGAAATCAGGAGTCATTCATAAAACAGTAATTCCCCCCGCTGACCTTCATTCCTGTATCCAACCCATCACAAAAGGCTGTCAGTTCCCAGGTATCTTTCTGACCCCTCCAGTTCTCTTCATCTCTGCTACACCAACCTTTCTTGGACTTCTGCAATGGACTTTCACCTCCATCCTGTCATCTCCCCTTGTACTCCCTGACCCTTCTCCATATCACACTCAGAGTAACCTCATCAGAATCTCAAAACTTACCATTTATATCTCCCTGTCCTCCCATCATGGATTCCACTGCCCTGTTATGAAAATAAGAATCCATACTTTGTAGCATGGATGACCTACGTATTTTGTCTCTCCCTCTCATGGGTCTGTGAAAATTCTTGTGACATGTCTGTGCCTTTCACTATAGCACCTCTGCCCACACCTGAAATCCTTTCCTTTACTCATTCCTTTTTGCTTAATATGTACTCATTCTTGGGATTTCTGCTTAACAATTCTGCAGGGATGCCTTCCCTGAAAGAGCAATTGCCTCTACACCATGGTTTTCTGTGTAATTATGGTATGTAGCCTTTGTTCCTGTTTTAATGTCACATTAATTGGAGACTAGGGAATTAGGAACTGGCTTCTTCACAGGCCAAGGATGGTGTCTGGTGTTGCTCATTCCAAGCCCCATTGATGGTGCCTTGGAAGATGTGGGGTAAGAGAGCAACTGTGAAGGTGTCACCAAGCAGCGGGTATGTGTGTCCAGCATAAGGGGTCCTACGGTTCAGTCTCCTGACAGTGAGCCAAACTGTGAAGTCCCATCTCTACAGAAATAAAATCTTCTCAAGGGAAGGAATTCCCTCCAAAAGGAAATCATTTCAGTGTTCACGATGCTGGAATAATTCTAACGCATGGCATTCCACAGGGACTCGCCATAGCAGGAGCTCACAAATCCCCACCACTTGGTGTCAGGCAGAGAGCAGGGGTGGGTTGGGCCAGACCCAGGCCAGCTCAGATGCCTTGTTCTCACCTGTGAATGTAAGGAAAGAGGACCCCCAAAACAGATGGGATACCAAACACAGGAATGGAGTCACCCTGAATGACTCTCAATGTGGTGTACAATGAAAGCCACCCTATGCCAACTGCTGCAATCAAGTAATGAAGGTGCCATGTGGACACAGGGACACATGGACAGTTTTCTGGGATTCATGTTTTAGCTACACCCATTAAGTGGTGAGGAAAAAAATCATACTCTATTTAATTACTTTGGAATATAAGTTATGAAGCCTTTAAGCCAAAGTGTAAAATGAGTAAAATAAAAGGTGTTGCTACACTATATATTCCACCACTCAAGCAAACAAAAGTCTATATATACACGTAAACACACACACTCTCACACACACAACCTCAAACAAACAAAAACCCACAACTACAAGTAATGAATCTACCATCTCTCTCTACCAATCACCATCACCAAGGATACGGTTATTCTTTTGCATTTGAGACCTTCCAAAGTAAATCAACAATCAGATAAAAAAATGTGTGTTAAGTCGATGATAAATATAGTCATCATACATTTGAAGCCATTGGAAGTATTGATTTCCGTTCCATCATGGGGGTGAAGCATTTTAATTACGTATATTAAATAATAATAAAAATGTATGTAACAAAATGCTAAAAAACATAATTACCATTTTGCTTTTAAGAAAAATATGTAAACTTTACTATGAAAATACTTAAATTGGGCCACAGATAAATTAATTACTTATAAACTTTTTATGTCTAAGTTCTTACAAGGTAAGTTAAACAATAGGGTAAAAGCATATTTTGGTAACTAATACCACACTTCAAAAAAAATCCTCTCAATAGAGACAAATAAGAAAGTGTGTTTTCTTAAGGTAATTTATAATAATTATATATATGCATTTTATGTAGTTTTTTCATTTATCTAAGACATCTCAATGTCCCAAAGTGACATTAATATGTGTTTGAAGTATCTCTGAGGAAAGAACGCTGTTCTGTGAACTGACCCCTTATATGATATGTAGGTTTCTCCCTGATCTGTTACAGATCAGGAAAAAAAAAAAAAAAAAAAAAAAAAAAAAATATATATATATATATATATATATATATATATATATATATTTATTTAAATTTACTTATTTTTTGGCCAATTACTACTGCAGTTTGCAGTTGACAAAAATTATTTCTGAAGAACAAAGAAAAAATTTTAAATGTTTTTATTTTAAACTACCTTTTCAATGTTCTACCTCCTTTGAAAATGAACCAGTCAGTAGTTACCTGGTTGCTTTCTCTGACTTGCATTATTTGAAATACAGTACGTTAGCTCATGATTGGGTTTCTAGATGTCTGTCGGAAGCACAAGTGCTTCATTGTCTCCCTTGGGTGATGGTAGAATTCTGGGAAAGAAGCCTGCGGAAGGTGGTAGGAGGTCAGTCTGTGCAAGTCCCTTCTCCAAGCACAAAGGAGGCTTACCTCTCGCAGAACGTGTGCAGACAGGGGAGAACCTTGGGGTTCTTGTACCGTTCCAGGCATATACTGCAAATCAGAAACTGCTTGTCAATCTGGCGCACCACAGGACTTGGGATGTTGGTGGCTTCACTGGCCATCCTAGACCACTGACATGGGAGGCCGGCTGTCTTTGACCCTGCACGCTGCTGCTGTCAGACAGAAAAACCAAAATGGAAAAATATATAATCATCCATAGTGCAAATCAACCCCTGGCTCTTTTACCCAAGGCATCAAGATATACACAGTTGGAAGTCAGTTAGTGACCTCAAAATGACCATAGCCAGCCCTCATGGCTGTTGTTTGTTTTGTATATGCTTGTTGGGTTTCAAGGCTGAGCGGTGGCCAAGGGAATAAATACTTATAGATAGCTGTCTGTTCATACCTTCAGCCATAACTATATTTGAATACATATTTGCCTTTTCTATTCTTATCTAATTCAATGTCTCCCCAACTATTGTATTTAAAGGGAACAGAATATGCTTATGCAAAATGTGCCACTTTGGTGTAAGGATTATTTTGAACTAAAGGCTGCTGAGAAACAGCAGACACAAAAGGAGCTCTCTGTCTTCCCCCATTTGCCTAAAACTGGCATAAAATTCCTTTGTGAAGAGGAAATGTCCATTTGTGAAGGTGCTCCTCTCCTATGTCAGAAAGGCCAGAAGACTCTTATTTCTGGAGATGGCAAGGTGATGAGCCTGTTTAACCAAACTAAACAAATCTTAAAATGTAGACATCGTATATTTTCCAGTCACCTTTCTGCAATTTACTGCCCTTTGCAGTCCAACCCCGCCTTGCCTTTGTAGACAGCTCTCCACAATTTATCACCCGTTGTTAAAATGGTATATAAACCCCCAATTCTAATGACTTCCTTGGGTTTTCATTTCTTCTCTACGAAGCTTCTGTATGTAAAATCAAAAACATTAATATTTACACAATTTGTATATGTTTTCTATTATTAGTCTTTTACCACTTTAATTTACAGGCCCCAGGCAGATAACCTAAGAGAGCAGAAGAAAAAATTTTCTTCCACTACAAATGATTAATATGCAAGATAGAGAAAAGATGACCTGTGGCTGGGGCTCAGTGGCAAAGCGCTTGCCTCACATGTGTGAGGCACTGGGTTCAATCCTCAGCACCACATAAAAATAAGTGAAATAAAGGTATTGTGTCATTAAAAGAGAGAGAGAGAGAGAGAGAGAGAGAGAGAGAGAGAGAGAGAGAAGATGACATTGCTCCAAGAGCCAAAAATAAACAGGAATTGGCGGGGAAAATGCTAAATGGAGATTATTAGAATTTTGAATTAAAAACTTTATATATGGTTTAGTGTTTTCTTAAGAACTAAAGGTGTATAGATTGAAAATTAAAATGTATCTGCCATGGAGCCAGGGGAAAAAAGCTGGAGTTAGCCCCTGTAGTTTGAAAGAAATATCCATGGGTATTCTCGTGGGTGCATTTGAAGGACATGGAGAAGTGAGTGAATTCAGAGGAGGTTTCAATATGTCAGAGATCATACCAGAAAAGAAGAAATTAGGAGAGAACACCGAGAAGAAAGCAGAGAGCCCAAGAGTGCAAAAAGGAGGGGAAGTTATAGTACAAAACACCCATCCATTTACCACTTCAGGTGTTTACCCCAAAGGGGTAAACCAGGGATGAACTAAAATTCACTTCTCAATTTTTCTAAATATTTGATAAGTTGTCCCCAGCCCTATATATAATTTCCAATGGAAATACTCTCTGCCCCTTCCCCTAAAAAGGGATATTTAATATAATTATAGTAGGAAGTGCTATTATTATTCTCACTCTATAGATAAAACAAACCATACATGCATACACACAAGTACACAAAACAGCACAAGCCAGGTATGGTGGCTCACGCCTGTAATCCCAGCAGCTGGGGAGGCTGAGACAAAAGGATCACGAGTTCAAAGCCAGCCTCATCAAAAAGCAAGGTGCTCAGCAACTCAGTGAGACCCAGTCTCTAAATAAAATACAAAATAGGGCTGGAGATGGAGTTCAATCCCTGGTACCCCTCCTCACCAAAATAAAACCCCACATACAACAACATAGGCTCAGTCAAGTTCACCTGAATGTGACATGCAACTAAAGAGAGATGTATGCTTCTAAAACCCGTGGCCTCTTCACTCCTTACACCCCTACCGGCACCACCTTGAACCTTGTTTTATGAAGACTGTACAACAGAAGCTTGGTTTATATATGACACTTGAACTTGACCTGTGACCAGCATCTGAAGCTGGGAAATACTGAAAAACCAGCCTCTACCACAGAGCAAAGCCTGTCCAAGGAAGGGGGCATGACTCTTGTCCTTGGAAAGACCCACAGAGCACTCCTAGGCACATACCCACCCTGCTAAGTTGTTTATCTACAAATGACAGGAGTGTCAGGTGTCCCTGACTCAGTCAGGCTAGGTGGGAACCCATAGCAACCCCCTAGCAGCCACCAATCAGCATGAGACAGGGAAAATACTGGGATGCCAGATGACCCCCCAGAAGTTTATGGTGTTGGAAAACTATGTAGTTCAGCATGAACACCCCTCTTGGCTTAAACCAATCAGTTCAAACAAATCCCCCTCTTGTAGTAACCAATCACCTCTACCCAACTTGTTCCCACCAGTGAATGTGCTAATCAATGTTAAGAGTTGTTGGTCTCTGGTGATCTTTTGGGGGTCCCGAATTCGAGCAAAACAATACAACATAATTACAAAGTCCACAATTTGACACTCTTTTCCAGATGCAAATGACAGCTTTCCTTACTCCCTACCAAATCACCAAATTTTGAAAGGTATTTCAACTTTCAGTAAGAAAACTCCATTTGGACATATGTGAATACAGTCATATAGGTGACACACCCATTTCCAAACTCCACACTTTGCAGACAGGTTCATCAAAGAATATGATTAATAAACATAAAGCACCTTGGGAAACACCTGCTATCCAAGAGCGTCGGTTCAGACAGAAGTCGGTGCACAGTTAAGCAGTGTAGGTGTGAATATCTAATTAGCCAGCATCACCAGCCAGGCTTCTCATAGCCTGCCTCCCTAAAGAACTAGAGTAGAGAATGATATTCACTGACTAAATGCAATGGAGCTCATCTCCCAGGAGCTAGAATGTTGGTGCACTGTCTGCTTTTTTTAACCACATCCCTATGACTTCAGAATCCGTAAGGAAAGAATCTGTCTATCTTAAAGATAAGGAAACCAAACCTGAGGGCTTAAATGACTTGCCCAAGGTCATCCAGTAAAATCAGAATCAGAAAGCTGAGACTTCAAGTTTTCTGCCTTATCAGAGAAGTTGATGAAATCTAACCTTAAACAAGTTTAGGGTTGGGAATGTAGCTCTGAGGTAGAATGCTCGCCTACCAAGTGCAAGGCCCTGGGTTCCATCCCCAGCACCACAAAGCAAAAAAGCTTCACATTCCACAAGTGTGGAGAGCATAAAAATGATAGAGTGCTCACCTCAGCAACATTAAAATTTGAATGACATAGAAAAAATTGGCATAGCCCCTGCACAAGGATGGCACAAATATTCATATATTTTAAAAAATGATATTGAGGGATGGGCACAGTGGCATACACCTGGACTCACAGTTACTTAGGAGGCTGGGGTGGGAGGATCCTAAGTTTGAGTCCAGCCTTGGCCATTTAGCAAGCTCCTGTCTCAAAATAAAAAATAAAAAGGATTGGGTATAGCCTCCTGGTAGAGCATCCCTGGGTTCAATGCCTATTACTAGACAATGAGAAGGAGAAAGACAGGCCAGGTGTCACATGCCTATAATCCCACTTACTCAAGAGGCTGAGGCAGGAGGATCGAAATTCAAAGCCAGTCTGAGCAACTTAGAGAGGTTATAAGCATTTAGTGAGATGCTGTCTCAAAATTTTAAAAAATAATAAAAAGGACTAGGGATGTGGCTCAGTGGTTGAACACCCCTGGCTTCAATCCCTGGTACAATAAAGGAAAAAAAAAAAAAGAGGACTGGGGGTTGTGGTTCAGAGGAAGAGCTCTTGCCTCGCATGTGTGAGGCACTGGGTTCAATCCTCAGCACCACATAACAGTAAAATAAAGGCATTGTGTCTACCTATCACTAAAAAATAAATGTTAAAAAAAGAGGAAGAAGATATTGAGGACTGGGATATAGCTCAGTGGTAAGAGTAACATGTATAAAAGTCCTGGGTCCATTCCCCAGCATGAAAGAAATAGGAAAGAATGGAAGAAAGATGATATTGGATTTATCAGTTAAAATAATTTTCTTGACTCCTATAGTGAAAGAATTAAAACCAAGAATCAATAAATGGGATGGAATCAAACTAAGAAGTTTCTTCTCAGCAAAAGAAACAATCTGTGAGGTGAACAGAGAGCCTACAGAATGGGAGCAAATTTTTACCCCTCACACATCAGATAGAGCACTAATCTCTAAGGTATATAAAGAACTCAAAAAGCTAAACACCGAAAAAACAAATAACCCAATCAACAACTGGGCCAAGGATCTGAACAGACTCTTCTCAGAAGAGGACATACAATCAAACAAATATATGAAAAAATGCTCATCATCTCTAGCAATCAGAGAAATGCAAATCAAAACTACTCTAAGATGTCATCTCACTCCAGTCAGAATGGCAGCTATTATGAAGACAAACAACAATAAATGTTGGCAAGAATGTGGGAGGAAAGGTACACTCATACATTGCTGGTGGGACTGCAAATTGGTGCAGCCAATATGGAAAGCAGTATGGAGATTCCTTGGAAATCTGGAAATGGAACCACCATTTGACCCAGCTATTCCTCTCCTCGGACTATACCCAAAGGACTTAAAAACAGCATACTACAGGGACACAGCCACATCAATGTTTATAGCAGCACAATTCACAATAGCTAAACGGTAGAGTCAACCTAGATGCCCTTCAGTGGATGAATGGATAAAAAAAATGTGGCATATATACACAATGGAATTTTACTCAGCATTAAAAAAGAACAAAACCATGACATTTGCAGGTAAATGGATGGCGTTGGAAAGAATGCTAAGTGAAGTTAGCCAATCCCAAAAAACCAAATGCCAAATGTTTTCTCTGATATAAGGAGGCTGACTCATAGTGGGGTAGGGAGGGAGAGCATGGGAGGATTAGATGAATTCTGGATAGGGAAGAGGGGTGGGAGGGAAAGGGAGGGGGCAGGGGATTAGCAAGGATGGTGGAATGTGATGGACATCATTATCGAAAGTACATGTATGAAGACTTTATATACATACTTTATATACAAACAGATATGAAAAATTGTAGTATATATGTGTATTAAGAATTGTAATGATAAAAAAACCAAAGTACATGTATAAAGGCATGAATTGGCGTGAATTCCTTTTAAAATGTCCTGTTTGTTCACAATTGTAGCATGTTTCTGGCCTGGCATCTAAAGCCTGTTGTACTGCAGCTGCCAAGACTTGCCCTTGTTCATTAATGTCTCTACATAATTTAATATATGTGTTTAAGTCTTTATGTTTCCATGGTCCAATGGCCTCCTTGCACCAATGATTTGCTTGCTCATAAGCCAGTTTTATTAATGGCATTGCTTGTTCTGTATCCCCCAAAACTCTGGTAGCTGTTTAAATAAGCCTATCTACAAATTCAGGGTAAGGTTCATTAGCTCCTTGTATTACCTTAGATAATTGACCTTGTAAACCTCCATGTCCTTGTAAAGTCTTCCATGCCCTAACTGCATCTGCAGCAATTTGTGAGTATATAGCAGGATCATATCTAATTTGTTGCTGCTGATCCTCATAAGGTCCCTTTCCTAACAACATATCTAGATTTCTATGAGGATAACCGGTTGCTGCATTTCACCTAGCCGTCTCCGTGCAAAATTCCTCATTGGCAACCTTCCATAACAGGTATTGTCCTCCATTTAGCACAGCTTTACACATACTAGTCCCATCTGCTGGCGTCATGTTCAAGTTGGTAATGGATTCGACCAAGCTTACAGTGAAGGGTGCTTGAGGACCATAGGTTGTTACAGTCTCTTTTAGCTGCTTCACTGTTTTGAAATCTAAAACATGGTGAGTTCACTGTCCTCCTGCCGCCTCAAATACAGGGCATGCTAATCTTTGAGGTCCTGTCTCAGGATCCCATCTATCAACTACAGGGGTTGAGGGCCACTCAGCATATGTTGTCTCCATAGGTGGAGCTGTTGGTTGGACACTTACGCCCTCTGGTGATAGAAAGTTGTTAGTAGCAACTTCCCGTTGTAACTTCTCTCCAGATAGCCCCTCCTTCTCTAAACTTTTTTCCCCTGTCTGACTAACTCAAGAGACTTCCTCTTTTACTTGATTTAAAATGTCTTCTCCTAGACTAAGCAAACAAGATTGTACCAATGTCCATAATGGTAATGTGCCAACTGGCAGAGTTCCTGGGCTTTCCTTTTGTATCTTTTTTAAATCTTCACCATGATGGTTCCATTGTGATATATTTAACAACCCCTCTTTAATGAACCATGGGCTACACCTTTGTATCTATCGTCTTAACGTATGCCCTAACTGTTCTTGATTTTACTGAGATGCCTCCTTCCTCTAGCACTTTACTTAACGCCCTTTCAGTTTGGTTCTTATTAATTTTTAATTCCATATTTCCGTGACGAAGATACCCCTCACTAAGATAATGCAAAACAAAACCGAGACAAAATGAAACAAAAATGCAACAAAAATTCATTATATCTGCCTTTCTATCCTCCTGAAATGTCCATCGTCCTTTCTCCCTATCTGTTCCTCAGACACAAACAGTTTTTCCTCAGATGTGAGCAGTTTTTCTTCTGTCCCACCCATCTCCAGGGACTGGCAACTTAAAACAAAAGCAAAACAAAATGAAAGAAGAATCTTTAAATGGTTACCCATCCTCTCGCACTGCCCTCAGGAGCGAGCAGTTTACCTTACCACTTACCCTCTGGCGTTCCCCGCAGGGCCACCAAATGCCAGCACAAAATAACCGAGCCGAGCCGCCAAGAGGCACTTGTAGGTTCAAAACAGGAACTCCTTTATTGCCCGCCAAACTATGGACGCTATCCACACGGCCCTTCCAGAAACCACCAACCGGAAATCCCTCCTCTGGAACTTCACCAACCAACTGCGAACTCCCCAGGAATCCCCGGGAGAACTCCAAAGTGGGGGGGGGGGGCGGCGCCTGAGGCGGACAGCAGGGGTCTATATACAACTGAATATGCAGCTTAATTTAACCATTATCATCTCAATGGCTCGCTGGCAAAATGCTAAGCATCATTCCAACTGTGGCCCTCAACATACTATATATACAAAGATGAAAAATTGTGCTCTATATGTGTAATAAGAATTGTAATGCATTCTACTGCTGTCATGTATTTTAAAAAAATAAAATCAATAAACGATTTAAAAAATAAGAATTTTCTTTACAATAGCTTTTGAAAGTTTTTCATATTACACTTTGAAATAATCAGAGCCACAATAGGTATGGAAAAAAGCAAATACATCAAATTGGTATTTATTCTTTTTCTGAACCTTAGAATTTTAGACTCAGGGCAAAGATAAACATTTGTTGTAATCAAATGACATATGTTGACTAAATGGAATTTCTTAAGCCAACATTTTTATGCTTTAAAGTTGAAAAATTTGTTTTCGCTTTCTAATTTAATAATAAGTAGTGTCGTGGATGACACAAGTCTTTGTTAGTATTGCTCATTTACCAAGCAACTGAATTACGTTTACTCATTAACACTAATTTAAAATCATGACAATATCACAAATCTGTCACAAGTGACCTGTTGAAGGCATCTGGATTTTTAGAACTCCCAAGATCAACACGAAATTTCCAATCCCTAAAGATCCCCAAAACATTGCCAAGATAACACTCCTTCCCTGAACATAATGGCAGTACTCACAATAGGGACATGTTTGACTGCTCCTAAAGGGACACTGTGCTCAGAGTAACTATGCCAGTGAGCACTGTGGGAGCCTGCCATCCCTCCGAACATTCCATGAGGGATATGCAAAAATACAAAAGAGCCTTTCATCAGAGTGTCTGGGCACTACCAGTTTCTGGTCCCCTTTTCCTCTCTGGAGGTGTCTAGAGAACTTCTCCAGCCTCCTCACCAGCAGAAATCAGTGCACGATAATAAAGATGATCAGAAGACAGACAGACCTACTCTTCAGCTGGAGATTAGCAAAACTAATTTCTAGAGGGATGCCCGTGACAACGTGCCTGGAACCTTGTACCTGATGGAGCACCCCTGCATTTGGATGCTGGAGCTAACATCCATCACAATGACAAATGGTCAACAGAAAGGACAGGGTAGAGAAGCGAAGGTAGGGAAGCCATTTTTAAGTGACATAGTCAACATTAGATTGATAACGACATTAACCAGTTCTCGTAGCCTCCATGCGGCAGACTGGCTGGGAGGTGGGAGCAGCAGCAGTGAGCTTATGAAGGTGCTCACTCCCTGCTCCAGGCTCTGTTCGGTGTCACCTGCTCCATGTGACCATCCGTTCCTGTGTAGAAGGGCAGCTCATCCCCAGGCCCTTGTACCTTATCCAGACTTTGCTGTTCTCTCCATAGCACGGGTTGCCCTGCTATGGATGCCACCATTGTGCCCCCGTCTCCCAAAATCATACCGAAGCCCTAGTTCCCAACGTGATGGTAGGTGAAGACAGAGCCTTTGGAAATTAGGTCCCCATGACGGGATTAGTGCCTTCTAAGACACAAGAGATCACGCTTTCTCTTCCACATGAGGATACAAGAAGGCCATCTGTCAAAACCCAGAAGAGAGCCCTCATCAGAACCTCACCATGTTGGCACCTGATCTCAGAATTCCCAGCCTCCAGAACTGTAGGAAATAAATTCATGTTGTCTAAGGCACCTAGTCTATGGTGTTTGGTTAGAGCAAGAAATCTAATTAAGACACCTTCTAGCTGGGGCTGTGTGGCTCAGTGGTAGAACACTTATCCAGCATGCACAAGCCGAAAAACAACCAACCAAAAAACTCCTAATACTGTATGTAATCTATTTATTTTACATACTGTCTTTCTACCCCCTGCACTGCCATCCCACCCAACCAGTGTTAGGTTGACTGAGGGCAGAGATTTTTGTCTGACTACTCATCCCAGTAGTCTCAACATATAGAACTATGTAAGCCTAGTACTTAAGAGCCACTTATTATTTTTTAAATGAATTGAACTAACAGAGCATGACATGGAAACAGACTTAAGCACAGTAGAAGAAAAGAACATTTGCGGACTTATGTGACAAAAAGCATAGCGATTGTGAACGTTGTCATTTGTCATTAGACATCTAAGGCTTAGCAATATAATCTTTCATCTAGAGAGTAATTTAAAAAAAGATTTTTTTTTAGTTGTAGATGAACATAATACATTTATTTATTTATTTAATGTGGTACTGAGGATTCAGGGTCACTCTACCACCGAGCTACATCCCCAGCTCACTTCCCCCCGTGTTTCGAGACAGGGTCTAGCTAAGTTGCTGAGGCTAGCTTTGAACTTGCAATCCTCCTGCCTCAGCCTCCCCATCACTGAGATTATAGGCATTGGCCATGAGCCCTGGTTAGAGGGTAAATAGTAGTGACATATTTTAACATGATCACATATGCAGAAAAATAAATAAACACATATTGAGTACACATATGCTCGGTCATAAAAAGTCTGAGAAGATGGCACACACGTTCCTTTTCAGTGGGGGCTTTGCTAACTAAACGCAGCCTGTGGTGGGGAAATAATGCAGCAATCCCACAACTAAATCCTTGTGCAGAAAAACCCTGCCCCAGCATTTCTTTCCTCACATCATCTCTGATGTTTTTCCTGGCTTACTTTCACAACTTGGTGGAAATTACCACCAAATGGAAAAGAATTTGATAGGAGATGAAAAAAGAGAAAAATGCCTGTGTCCGCAATTCTAAGATTTAGACCACGTTTCTCATCCCCAAAACAAAACTGTTTGGATCAGAAAGAATCCAGACTCTTCGTTGCTGACACCAGCATGAGGAAGAACAAAGAGAGATAGAAGAGAAAAGCGAGAAGGGAATGGAGTTGACCAAACTAACTTGTCAGGCTGGTCTAGGGAACATGGCTGGGGAACACAAGCCAAGAGTCCTCTGAAAAATGAAATTCTAACATGTGATTTGTGGGTGAGTAGAAGTATATTTGATTGCATGTACTCTATCCACACACACACACATTCAGTTTTAGATGAACACGATTGATTGATTGATTCATTTTTATGTAGTGCTGAGGATCAAACCCAGGGCTTCACATCTGCAAGCGCTCTACCACTGAGCTACAGCCCCAACCTATCTTTTCTTTTTTTTTTTTGGCAGCTTAGGCATTGAACTCAGAGGCACTTTACCACAGAGATATGTCCCTAGTGTTTTTTTCATTTTGAGACAGAGTCTTGCTACATTGCCCAGGCTGGCCTTGAACTTGGGATCCTCCTGCCTCAGCTTCCTTGAGGAGCTGGGATTGCAGGTGTGCACCTCAGCACCTGGCTTCAATCCCATTCCTACAGTCTAGTTTTATGATGCTTCTCTTTGTTGCCCCTTTGGGTAAATTTATTTATTACTATGCTTACATTTTTGTTCTTGGGCCAGTGACAAGGGTGTGGGCAGGCAAAAATCACCATCTCTGGAGATAAAAAATCTTTTGGTACATTTATAAAAAGGAAATCGTGAACCATTAAGATTATTTATAACCCATATATTACCCTCCACCTGCCAGAGCAGGTGACACCTAGTGTGCAAGGCACAGGTGAAAGCATGCTTAGAGAAACAGGTATTTGTAGTTATTTTAAGTGATGAGCCTTCTAGCATTCACCTGTAATTGAATTTGCACTGTTACCGAGGAACGACTAGAAGAAAGAAAAGAGGACAATCCTAAGTGAAATTAAAACAGGGTGACCCACTTCCAGTTAAATCAAGCCTCTATCCCAGATGGGCCATTTTATAAATTAGAAGGCTGGATGCATTCTCTTTCCTGATAGTGTGTGTAGTGTGTGAGTGTGTATGTGTGTGTGTGTGTGTGCTTGTGTGTAGGGGGCGGGGCATCAATTAAAGAGCTGTCTACTTTAACTTGTCTCCAGGCAAGGATGTGCCCAACTTCCCAAGTCACTCCCTTTAATTTCCAGGGTCCAATGTATGATGTGCTGCCTTTTTCTATATCACGGTTGATTTTTGAGCTGAGCTCTAACTTCTCTCCATAATACCTACACCTGTGTCCCCGATGTCTCTCTTCAGTGTAGCTAGGTCATCGTTGGCCATTGCCTTCTTTATAGAAAGCCTCATCTTTGGCTTCAGGTCTTAAGCTTTGATTTGGGTTTTCCAACTTTCAGAGGCTGCTTCGGTGTGATGGAGTGTTAAGTGGTTGGGCTGATTGACCCTTTCGGTACCCTGGGACAATCAAGATGAGTGGGGTCTCTTCTCCCTCCATCAATCATCCTGTCAAGTCTCTCTCCCCTTGCTTTCCTTGTGGGTGACACAAAGAGGCTGAGCATTCTTGGACCGCAAGAAAGGCAGCGGACAGCCAGGGTGCTCAGTGGTGGGGACAGACTCTGGGGATGGGGAGAGGCTGACAAGAAGTGGGCAGAGAAATTTATTTATCATCAGAACTTCAAGAGACACAAGCCTAAGTGGCAGTAAACCCCTTTTGGCCACTGGAGTATAGGAAGTACATTATTTAATTCTGTTGTTGGCTACAATGTTTCCTTCAATTAATAGATTTTCAAGAAAAATAATAAACAGCACTTAGTGGAAAAATGGAGGCTATTGAGACTAAGAAGGCAGAGAGGGTCAAGGAGCAGGGATGTGAGATTAGTAGACAAAAAGCAGCAACCCCTGGTTTTTCAATGATGCTATTTGACTACTTAACTCATTTTTTTTTCTCACTTTCTAGTCTTAATCTAAAACTCCAAATTCAGGAAGAAACCTAATTGGTTAAATTCAGACAATCTGCACAATAGAAATATTAAAAAAAAAAAAACAACCTCATTTGACAGCAAATTGTACTCTGACACTGAAACACTTGTATAAGCAATAGAGACACAAATGGCAACAGAGAATTGAAAAAAGAAAGAAAGCTGTTACAGTTGTGTGCAAATTGTCATTTTGTCACAACGTGGAAGTCATTCCCTCACATTTTTTGAGGGAAAAAAAAGAAAAACTACGAAGGGGCTGGGGGGGGTGTAGCTCGGTGGTACTGTGCTTGCCTAGCATGCACAAGGTCCTGGGTTCCAACCCCACTGGGAGGAAAAAACCCCAAGATATAAATAATTTGGCAGTAAATGCTTTCAAGTTTGAAAGTATTTCTCTTCTGTATATCCCAATAATACCTACAAATATTTGGTTAAAGTGTTAGTTTTATCAGAGAGAATGAAAAGGGGTTTGAGAGAATCTTCAAAATTAAACTTTGGTAAATTTTAAAAATTGCTACATATTTGGGATTTTTCTTATTTTTTTTTTTTCTTTTTTTTTCCCTTGTGCAGAAACCTGGGAATAAACAGGATTTTTCCTATTTAATGAAGATTAAAAAAAAGAAGGTCAAAAGCTTAGAGAAATTAAAGCCTAAAGTTATCCGGATGAAGACCATTTTCATTTCTTAGTAAAGACAAAGAATGAGTGTTTTGACTTTCACAAATCACAAAGTCTACTAATCTTTTGTTATCCTCTAAATCTTAACAATTAAGTCATCTCAGGATTGGAACATTAACTATGGTGAAAATGTGTAGATTTTATTCCCCCTTTTTAGACAAACGTGTGGGTTAAATATGCTGCATTCACATATTCTGAAAGCACATTCTATCTGAGAATTTTTTACATTCAGCCGAGTTTTAACCTTTGCAATGCAAATCACTTGGGTCTTTCTAGGAGAAATTGGAAAGAAATGCTTAGTGGTTCAGGAAGGGCTACCAACTGAGATCTTGGCATAAGAAAGCGGCTTTCTCCTACCACAGTGCACATGAAACTTCTCATTGTGTGCTTGCTGGGGAGGGGCCTGCATTATTTAACATCACAGTGGATTAGGAACAGTGCCAATAAAGCATCTGCCCCCCAAATTAATGAAAGCCCCCCAAAATTCACCCTAGGCAAAATGAATCCTAATACTATTTGAGAAATCAGTTTAAAGATCTGAGCAAACAAATGGCTCTTCTTACATACTGTAGGTTTTTAAGAAACCTCCGATTTATTCACAAGGAATAAAACTGCTGTAATATGATCCAAGCTGAAGAAACGAACTGATAATTTTTTAAATACCTCATCCTGAGTCTATATGTTCTTGAAAGCTAGGACATTGAAATGATCTTTTCTTCAGACAAAAATATTTTCTCTTTTGATTCTGAATGCATTGATTAACATTCAATTTTTAGCTTTCAATAGCCTTTCTGCGTGCTCTTCTATCTCCTACAAGAAGAACTAACGACAGGGTGGGGCATTCTTGTAGAAAAAGCTCTGATACAAAAATATTACCCACAGTTTAAGGAAGTGAAACCTAAGGGCCAAACCAAAGATTTTTTTTTTCCCCTGCTCAGTGTATTGCTACCATTGAGCTCCACCCAGATTTGATTGTACTTCCAAGGCAGGAAAAAAAAAAATTATCTGAAAGAAAGAAATCATCTGCTGCGTATTTTTGTTTGCTGGTTCTCAATGGCATTCAGAATTCAGAGGGTCGAGTCGTGCATTTTGAATGAATGGGTTTCCAATGGTAACTGGGAGCCACGGAACTCAACCCCAGGGTTCTCTTAACAGAGGGCAGGGTGGGGGAGGGTGCATCCCACGTTCTCCTCCACCCTGGGGTATAGAGGAAGGAATCCTGCAAATTAAATATTTCATCTCAACAGAAAGATACAGGGATTTTTTCTCTTTTTTTTACTTAAAACAAACCAAGACAACATTCAAACAAAGACCAGGAAAAAAAAATAAAGATAAAACCTAAAACCTAGCAAATTCACATAGAATTTGATGGAAAAAAAAATCTTGCATAACTTTGCCCCCACAACTGGTTAATTTGATGCCTTTGTTTAAGCAAGCAGTGGGTCTCTAAAGAGTTATGGAGCATGCAGCACCACTATCAGAAAGGGGTGGGGGTGAGGAGGCCAGATACAAGAGAGAGCAGGAGAAATCAGTTATCCACCTGGCACAGCACGAAGCAGCCCGGACCTCTGAACCTACCCATTTCTGCAGACAGACTAATCAGGCAAAGAAGAATTAAATCCTCCCGAGTCTGTCGCTGGAGCTCCGCGGCAATCCAAAAGAACAAAGCCCATTTCTGCTACCATCTCAAGTCTGGAAGCACCATGCAAAGAGACTGGTTAAAATTCCCTACCATGCAGTGCAGCCATCATCAGAAGCCCAGCATATCTTCTGCTCTAGGGAGGGATGTGCCAGCTCAGGAACAGGACAGAGGAGGAGGAAAATGGAGGAAACGAGAGGAGGCTCAGCCAAGTCGGCAGGACTGTTTCTGGGTCATTAACAAGTGGGAGACCCCCTTCGGCACTCAGACCAATCAATCTTTATCTTATAGGACATCTTTTCTCTCGGCGTCCGTGGAAAGGACTGCAGCAAGCCCGGCAAGGGATTGTGGGATAGGGATGCAGCAGCGAGCTGCGCCGAGATTCGCGGGCGGCTCGCTGCGCCTCTGAGTCAGCAGTCAGCTGCTCGCGCGCCGGCACGGCCGCCGGGCTCCATCCCCCGAGTGGGGCTGCGGGATGCACGCGGGGAGGAGAGGCGACCGCGCACGTCGCCTGCGCAACGCAGCCAGGATTGGTACCCGAGCGTGACAGATCAGAGAGAAGATGTGCTGCCAGGCAGGGAGAAGAGATTCGAGGGGGAAAAAACCAAGAATAGGGAAGTTCAGATTTAGAGGAGTGTTTGGGGTGCGTGTGAGAGCACCCGCTAACCTTGGTTGGTCAAAAAAAAGGGGTGGGGGGAGAAGAAAGAAAGAAGAAGAAAAAGAACCCATTGCCTTAGATGTTTCAAGTAGCTTTTAAAAAGCAAAAAAAAAAAAAAAAAAAAAGGTCCAGTTTCACAAACCTTTGCCAACCTCCCCATTGCAAAAAACAGTTTTCTGCTTTTTGTTGTTCTACTCATTCAGAGAAAAGGCTTATGGTGCATTCATCTGATTGAGGAGACAGCAGACCCTCTTTTCTGATGATGAAGTTTTCTGTTGAAGGTTAAGAAACTTGACAAACTACATATTCGCATAACCTAATTTCTTACCAACTTCTTAAATTTACTTAAAAAATATTAACAGTAGGACTGGGGTTGTGGCTCAGTGGTAGAGCACATGTGAGCACCACATAAATATAAACAAACAAAATAAAGATGTTGTGTTCATGTATAACTAAAAAAAAATATTAATAGTATGAAAGTTGTCAACAAATAGGTATATAAAATGATTAGGAGAGCTGAGGATGTAGCTCAGTGGTAGGGCACTTGCCTGGCATGCAGGCATGGGTTCAATCCCCTAAAACAGGAAAAGTGATAGAGCCTCATATTACAAATAATACTTTAGAATAAAAAAAAAACCTTACATATGGGAATGGAATTCACAATCACTCTTTTTTTCAACTCCGTTTTCAAAACAGAACACTGTATCCTTTTCAGTTATCAAAGTGATCACTAATCATTTTTATTTCAATAAGACTACATATTTGATCTGCATGTTTGATTACATTAATATTTATTACATTGCTTCCATTAATATTTATTATATTCTTTCTGTAGTCAAGCATTGCATTGAGCCCTCACAGGGGCCTTGGCTTCGGAGAGCAGTTACCAGTGGTGGTAGCAGAGGACCAGGAGATCACAGAGAACCCAGGGAAGTCAACAGACCCTGGAAACGCATGGACACGTGAATTTTGGCACACAGTCTTCCAAAGCACAGGTGACCATCTGCTACAGAGTTACATGTGTTTAAATAGCTTCTTTGAGATATAAATCACATACTATGTGATTCTCCTGTATAAAATATACAGTTCAGTGGCTTCTAGTGCATTCACAGAAGTGGGCAACTATTACCACTGTTAACTTTAGAACATTTTCATCACCTCAAAATAGAACAACAACAACAATGTTATACCCTCTAGTTGTCAGGCCCAACTTCCCTTCCCACCTCCCGTAGGCCTAAATACTCACCAATCTACTTTCTGTCTATATATTTCTACTTTCTATGGGACTCTGCCATACAAGTAAATATATATTTGTCACATAAATGAAATCATCTGTGTGATCTTATGTGTCTGGCTCTGTCTTTCAAAGTTTGTCCATGTTGTAGCATCTATTACTATTTCATTCCTTTTCATGGCCATTGTCCCCTGTGTGCATACAGCACACCCTATTTATCCATTCTCATTATTTGATGGACATTTGGGTTTTTCCACTTTTTGGCTATTATGAATAAGGCTGCTGTAAACATTTGTGTGTGAGATTCTGTGTGGACCTATGCCCTGCTTCAGAAGCCTATAGTTTAATGAGGATCAATTCCTGAAACTCCAGGCAGGCTGTCCCACCCCACAGTGTCCTCTTCCTAGAACAAGTCCTCACAAAGGTGTCTGGCCTGCTGTGGAGGGAGTCCTCACCTCTTTTCACTCTGCTACTGAGCCCATCCCAAATCCAAATGCATTAAATGCTGGCCCCTCCCCCAGCACATCCTTTCTTCCTTCTCTCCCTCCTTCTCTGTCTCCATGCAACCCAGATTCTTAAGGTTATATATATGGATTGGGTCTCTGTTCGCAGAAGATGGAGAAGTGGGAGAGATCCTGGTCTTGCAGCTGAGCTTAGAGTCAGAGAAGGTGCACTTATTCAATCATTCATTCCAATGAACACTTACTGAAAATGGAGTAGGTTTCAGGTATTGATTAGGCACTGAGGACACAGAGAAGAATTTAATGAATTCTGAGCCTTTGGCAAGGTCACAGTCCAGTTTGGAAGATGGATTAATAAACAGGCCATTGTAATGTGGAGTGGCAAGTGCTTGACAGCGAGAGGAACTGTGTGCTCTGGGTGCCCACAGGAGGGATATGATTTGCAAGAGCATTTCAGGCACAGAGCACAGCACAAGTAAAGACTTGGAGGTGCACGCCTGTAATCCCAGAGACTCGGGAGGCTGAGGCAGGGAGATCGCAAGGTCAAAGCCAGCCTCAGCAACTTAGCAAGGCCCTAGGCAACTCAATGAGACCCTGTCTCTAAATAAAATACAAAAAAGGGCTGGGATGTGGCTCCGTGGTTAAGCACCCCTGGGTTCAATCCCCAGTACCAAATAATAATAATAATAATAATAATAACAATAAAAGAGTAGTAGCTAAGTATGACTGGAATCTGGGTAAGGGTATGACAAATGGGGGTCATATTTCTTTTCAATCTTTTGCTTGGAATTAGAAACACCTCTTCCTTGGAAATAGCATTACATAGGATAGTGGGGTTCCAAATACCTTCACCGCTATGGTTTAATTACTATATGGGTAAAATGGGGTTTGAGGGCCAGGCTGGAACCTAACAAATACACATAACATTGCTGATTATAGAAAAATGCAGCCTTATTTTTAGTTCATGCTATGGCAGTGAGCACAAGTGCTTAGAAGTTGGGGCTTGGGTTGCCACAGGATGTATTAGCACTCCACGGTATCTTCACCTTGGCACTCCCTAGTGACGGGTAGAGGTGATAGTGGCCTTTGATCTTTTTCTTTCTGGGTTAGAGTTTGCCTGGATTGAGATTTCCAGCAACCAGATGTGGGGCCTCAAGGGCAGAGAGGTGGGGCTGAGTATGTCAAGTCAGTGGTAGAGCATGTGCTTAGCATTCACAAAGCCATGAGTTTGATCAGCAACACACACACACACACACACACACACACACACCAGAAAAGAGCCCAAGATCCTGGGGATTAAGGTTGCTGCACACCGTACTGACTCCTTGGAGAGATCTTTCCCCTTGTCACTGTTTCTGTCCAGTTGAAGGGACATTAGCATTAACTGTCATCAGCCAGTTTGACTGTGGTGTGCATTTGAATCTCTGATGTGCATTTGTGACTAATAGGGTTGGGCGGGATCCTGAGAGATAGTGATCCAGAATTTATCGACCCTGTATTATGTGCCAGACTCCATCCAAACACTTTGTATATGGTCTATCAAAGAAATTCCTTCTAGGAAGTAATCTTCAGATGGCATACAGGGCATTTATAATCTGCCTTCCTAATTTTTCTGCCCCTTCTGTCTTACCTAGTCATATTCTAGTTCCAATTCCTCCATGAATCTTCTCAGCAGTGTCCCTCAACCATGGGATGCCCCATGAAGTGGTCAGGTATGCATTTTGAACTGTCACATTGGGTGTGGGTATGTGTGTACTACTGACATTTAGCTCTGAGGCAGGGATGCCAAACATCCCCCAAGGCACGGGAGAGGCCCATACATTTGTCCCCACTAATTGTCAATAGCACCCCCTTTGGGAAACACCCACCTCTAAGCTCATGTACCACTTGCTCTACCAGGAACACTCTCATCTTCCTCTGGTTAACTCCTCTGACTCCTTCAGAGCTTAGCAAAATCACAACTCACATTTGGAAGGATTCTCTGACTTCCCCTGCAGCCTCCAGACACTCCCACACCCAGTCTGGATGGGGTGCGACTCCTGAGAGCTCTATGGGATTCTTTGCCAAACCCAGTTGGAAGTTTTCATCTTTGATCTCTCACTCCTTAGCTCCTAGCGCAATGCCTGTTACATGTAGCTGCCCAATAAATGGACAGAATGATACAAGGGATGGGTGATATAATATGGCATAAAGATCAAAGTTCATCTCACCATTGGAAAATACTTGGACTAGACACCATTAGAAAGCAGCAATTCTACATATCTGCTTAGTGGGTGATAATTTAGAAAATGCCTTCATAGTAGATTTTCTCTTTGGTCCTCAAAGAAAACCCAGAAATGGGTAGAACAGGCTTTAATGTGAATGGGATTTGAGGTTTAGAAAGACCAAGTCACCAACTTAGTGTGGAGTAGCCATTATGAAGTAAAAGTAAACTAGAGGCCATGTCTTGTGGCTTTCTCTGTTCCTCTTTCGGAGTGCGCTGATGGTCCTTCAGAATGGGCAAGAGCAGAAATGGTCATCAGGCAACTCCAGAGTGGCACAAAGCCAGCTGATTAAAGAGGCGATGTGTTTCAGAGACAGATAAGCACAATCAGCCAGAAGGAGGCAACCTGAAATCGAGAGCTTACAAACTCTGCCCAATGAAGTTGTTCTTTCACTTTTCTTGTCTTTGCTTTCCAAAAACTCTATGAAAACTATTGCCCAATGTTCTTATGAAAGAGGATGGTAAGGAACCTCTGTTTCCAGCCTTCTGTTCAGGCATGGGCAGAGGGGAAGAGATGTTGTTCTGATGGATTTCACAGGTCCACTCTTGGCAGTCAGTGGGGTTGAGTGGTTTGGGGTAAACCCCAACAGGTTCCTGATAAGGACCCCTATCTTAGACATTGGGATCATTCTTCAGAGGCTATGAGGAGGTCCTAGACCAAGTAAGACTGTCAGAAAATGATCGTAGGTGAATCACGTTGGCCTTAGCTGTTGGTATCATATGAACAGATGTGAACTAACCAGAGAACCAATGGAGCCAGCTCCATCCATGAGGTCACACTATAACTGGCCCGGCATTGGGATCACCCCTAAATATGGTACATCTCAAAATGATTATGTGATGGGCAGTGTATTAGGTATGAGGGATACAAATATAAATGACATAAACAAAACCCCTCAAAATCAGTCCTGGGGACGCATTCCCTTCCTCCAACTCACAGTTGATTGGGTCTCAGGATTCAGGACAGCCCTTCTCAGCTAGGTGGTGTTTGAAGTAAAGGGGACACAGATCCAGCACCTGTCTCCCTCGAGAATACTTTTTGTATTTTCCACAGGGTATTGCCTAAAACTGAAGACACAACCAGCAGAGAACAGAAAATAATCATCTTTTTCCTGACTCCACATATGTCCTTTTATTAATACTACTGAGTTAATGGTACTTTTCTTGTCACCTTTCTCATATGACATATATGATGCATATTGAACAGACAACTAATATTTGAGTCCAGTAGGTCTCCAAAAGGAATTGCCATTGGTCTGATATAATTTATTCTTACAGAACTCAGGTTGCTTTCTTTTATAGGTGTTTCTGAACTATCCCATTAATAATCCTTCTCTAGAATTACACTTGATATCAAATTCCTTAGTCTATAATTTGTGGGTTTCAGCTTTTTATTTGTTTTTCTTTTCTTTTCTTTTTTGGTCCTAGGGATTGAACTCAAGGGCGCTTAACCACTGAACCATATCCACAGCCCTTCTTTAAAAAAATTTTGAGACATGGTCTCACAGGTTGCTTACGGCCTCACTAAGTTGCTGAGGCTGGCTTCAAACCTACAATCCTCCTGTCTCAGCCTCCCGAGCCATTGTCATCTTTTTGTCTTTGTAAATGAAAATATACTTTCCTATCTTGGTCTTGAGAAAACTCTCCCTTCCCCTAAATCAAGGCCTCTGATTTGACAATCTTAATTATGTCTTCTCCCAAGAACCCGGGAAGTGATTTATGGAAGTCAGGAGACTGATTTATTTACAGCAACAGAGCTTTTTCATATATATATAAAATATATATATATATATATATATATATATATATATATATATATATATACCACAAACCCACATGGCTTAGGACAATACAGTCTGGAGGCCAGAAGTCCAAACTGAAGGCATTGCCCGGGCCATGCTTCCTCGGAAGCCTTTGGGGAGGATGTTTCTCCTCTTTCCAGCTTCTGGTAGCCCCAGGCCTTCCCAGGCTTGTAGATGTGTCACTATGATCTCTATCTCCATCGCAACCGGCCCTCTGGCCCTCTTCTTCCTCTGTATCTTTGCTTGTTCACATTATAGCCTCCTCCCTGTGGCTTTGCTTGCTCACTTTCTCTCTCTCCCTTTCTCTCTTTTGTGGTGCTAGGGATGGATCTAGGGCCTTGCACATGCTAATCTCTCCACCACTGGGTCCCATCCCAACCCCATTTTCTCTTCTTATAAGGATCCCAGTCACATTGGATTGGGGCCCACCCTAATATGGGTATGATCTCATCTTAACTTGATTACATCTGCAAAGACCTCTTTCCAAATGAGGCATCAGGGTTTAGGACTTAAATAGATCTTCTGGGGGGGGGGGGGACACAGTTCAACCCAAAACACCTATTGTGGATAAAAGGTTAAGGAGGTCTGGGCTAGTGCAGGCTCTCACAAGAGTGACCTGGCTCTTCTCTTGAAAACAGAAGGAAGATAAATGGAAAATGCTATGTCTGTCTTATCTATGGTGTGACCTGTGGAGCTGGCAGTTGGCTCCATGACCAAGAAGGCATAAAAGATTGGTGGAGAAAAGGGTCTACAACTTCTGTGGGTCAAGGTGACCTGCACCCGCCCTGGCTCTCCTCCTGGGTATATTCCTGAGAGGGTGAAGGGTCAATCAAATGCTCAGCAGTCTGTCTGCTGTTCCATGTTCTTTGTAAGCATGTGAACAGAAGGCTCATTTGCTTTGCCGTTGTTTGACTTGGGAAGTTCAAAGTGGGCTCTCTGTTCAGAGTACACCTGGCATAAAACCTCCCAGTGCTAGCTCCAGATTCCTGAGTCTACACTGATGCACACAACAGGAACGTGTTGTTTTTCTAAGGAGTTTCATGCTGACACTTGTCACGTGAACAATGAAATTCAAGGTGATGCCCAGCTCCTTCCTCAATTGCTCCGTGGTTTACCTTGTTTAATTACCAGCGGTTTGGTTTGCAGCACTGGGGATGGAACTCGGGGCCTTATGCATGCTAGGCTAGGGCTCTACCACTGAGCTACACCCCAGTCCAGGAGTGATTTGGAGTTAGGGATTCTACCCAGCAACTCTCCCTGGGTTGGCATCTTAGAGGTTGCTGATTACGCCTTGCTAGGCTCCTGGCTTTCTCTTGCTCACATTCTTTTTTTAATTTTTATTTTTTTACTCTAATTTGTTATTCCTGATAGCAGATGCATTTAGATCCATAGTACGCATATAGAGCGCAATTTTTCTCTTGCTCACATTCTTAAACCAACACGTATTACACAGAGAACCTCACAAATGGTCCTTTCCTGGCCAGGTAATCCAGCCCCTAGGCCTCCACACAGTGATCTCCAACAACCTGCAACCTCAGCTCTGGCCTCCCAGACCCGGCCCTGCCCAGAGCGTCTGCGGCTGTGCGCCCGTCTCCATGGCAACAGGCCCCGCCCCAGGGAGGCCCGCTGCTGGGCTCCAGCTGAAGAGGCGCGGGCGGGTCTGGGCTGAGACAATGACCGCCCCGTGGGGTTACGAATTCCTTCCCTCCCAGCCCCAACTCTGTTGCTTCCCTGTCTGTCCTCATCATCCCTCACCAGGATCTGTCTGTAAGAGAACGGATTCAAGTAGGGGTGACCTGCGGGGCGAGGGGTCTGGGCTGCAGGGACAGCCCTCCAAGTCTGAGCCTCTGGGACCAGCCCGGCCGGCCCTCCTGGAACGAGCGGTGACCTTTCCCGGTCCTGGAACCAGGGCTCTCCTGGCTCCAGCTGTAGCTTCAGGTTCCAGCAGACGTGCCCTGTGGGCTGTGGACTTGAGTGTGACTTCTCCTAGGAACGTGCCTGAGGTTCCCCAGGACTTCTAGATCAGTGCTCTGGAGCTCTAACCTGGGGTGTGGGGGGGTACTAAAGTGGGCACCTTGGCAGAGAGAGATAAGCTGAGGACAGGGGCCTGGCATCATCCTCAAAGGCTGCCTCCTCTGACATGTCATCAGAGAGAGTATTTTCCTAAGCAGGCTGTGGGGCTCCAGGCCCCGCCATCACCCATCCCTCTATTCCACGCGCACTGTGCAGTCAGCATGTGGCTATGATTAAGGCACAGGCTCCAGAGGCACATCTGGATTGGCTCTACTGTAGATCCCCTATCTGCCAGGATACGTTTATGGCCCCACCCGAATGCCTTGAATTGCAGATGGTAATGAAGTCGATATGCAGTATATTTTCCCCTATATCTACATACATGCACACATATATCTATGATGAAGTTTACTTCATAAACTAGGCACCGAAAGAGATTAACAACTAATAATAAAAATAGAACAATTGTAGGCTGGGGCTGGGGCTCAGGGGTAGAGTGCTTGCCTAGCAAGTGTGAGGCACTGGGTTTGATCCTCACACCACAGAAAAATAAATGAATAAATAAAGACACTGTGTCCATAGACAACTGAATTTAAAAAATAAAATTAAAAATAAAACAACTGTAACAGTAGACTATAATAAAAGTATTCAAATGTGGTCTCTGGCTCAAAATAATCTTATCATACTTTCACCTTTGGCACTTAAAGGAAACACTTTACAACTTCTGTCTGGGATATTTGAATTGCCACCATCACTATTCTTGTGCTTTGGGCCATTATTAAGTAAAATAGGAGTTATTTGAACACAAGCGCTGACCTAATCACTAGGAGGCTACTGCATACCTAATGGGCAGATAATATATAAAGCATGGATACACTGGACAAGGGGATGATTCATGTCCTGAGTAAGATAAAGACGATGATGTGAGATTTCACCATGCTACTCAGAATGGTGTTCAATTTAAAATTTAGGAATTGTTTATTTCTGGAATTTTCTACTTTAGGTTAACTGAAACCCTGGAAAGCAAAATTGTGGGTAAGGGATGACTAATAAATATTTCTTTGGGGTCCTTCTTGCCTCGGTTAGGTCATTTGCAGAGGGCCACCTTGTAAGGGCTATCGTAGATAATTAAATGGGATAGTGTGTGGGTGCCTTGGCCCCTTGCTTGACACACAGTGAGTCTCAAGTTACTATAATCAGAAGCAGTGTGGTGCAGTGGTTGAGAATGGGCTTAGAGCCAAGGATGCGTTTGGGTCCCAACTCTGCCACTTACAAGCTGAACAACTCTGAGAAAGTAATTTAACCTCTCTGTTATGGTTTGGATCTGAAATGTCCCCCAAAGGCCAAAGGCTGCAGGCCTGTTGACCAGCCTGTGGTCACCAGCTTTAGGAGGTGAAGGAAACTTTGAGGCCTAGTGGGAGGAAGTGAGGCGACTGAGGGCATGCCTTTGAAGAAGATGTTGGGACCCTGACTCCTTCCTCTCCCTCTTTTTATTTCCTGGCCATCAAGAGGTGAGGAGTTTGCTTTACCATGGGTGCCTTATCGTGATGTTCTGCCTCATCACAAGCCCAAAATAAAGAAGCCAACCAACCTTGGGCTGAGCCTTCTGAAATTCTGAACCAAAATAAATCTCTCCTCCTTTTAACTTGTTGTCTCAGGTATTTTGTCACAGTGATGGAAATCTGACTAACACGCTCCCTCCGCCTCCATTTCATCATCAGCATGAAGGGGATAACAAGGGTACCTACTACACAGGTTCAGTTTTTGTAAAGAACCTGATACAGTGCCTGATGTATTGTAGGCAGGCAGTACACAGATTATTATAATTGTTATTATTAGAGCCACTATTAGATTTGTAAGTTTCTTTAGAAAGGATTCATTCTTCCATTCCTGGAACTGGCTCAGTTTAGGATTCAATCAACATTTGTTTTTTAGGTATAAGAATAAGTAAGTCTAATATACCACTCTCCATTACTTTCTCTCAGAGCTAAATAAATGAATAAATGACAATGGTCCAAATCATGAAAAATAAGGAGATTCACCCACACATGTCAGTGTGCCTGGCTGGAGGCAGCCTCTCCCTGGCCTCCTTACCACTCAATGCTGGCAGCCTGGATACAGTTAAGAGGCCCAAGTGCAACTTTGTTGCTCCTGTTGAGTCCTCATGCTAACTCCCAGTGCCAGGCAGTCCCAGGAAGGAAGAGGGTCCCTGTCCGCCCATCTGCCCCTTATTCTCACCAGAAAGGCACCTGATGCTCTCTGCTGGTCTGCGGCCAGTGGAAATGAGTCCCCACTGGCCAGCACGGTCCCTTACAGCCAGCAGCCTTCTTGGGAAGATAAGAAGAAGAAAGACAAGAAATGACTCCTTTGATCCCGTTCCAGAGTCAGAGTTTTGCCCTTTGACGTGCGTAAGCCGCTGTCTCTGGACAGGAGGCCGGGAGACCTGGCTGTCCTGTCTCCTCTGCATGTCCGAGTGGTCGCACGCTAAAGCAAAGGCTGACTCACCAGGCTCCCTCAGAGGTTGCAATGTGTCTTGGCCAAGTGCCAGGAAGCCACAGTGTCACCAGAGGGGAGGGATGGAGGCAGGAGGATAGGAGCAGATGGCCGCAGCAGAAGGAGCGCACCACCAGACAGGGGCGGCCATGCCTGTGAGCTCTGGTATGGGGAAGCAGCAGCACGGAGCCATCCACGGTCAGGCCAGAGCCAGGGACACCCCAGCGCTTCCTTGATGGTGTCTTTCCTCTTTTTTTCTGTCTTATTCCCCCTTTTTCATGCCTTATCTCCCTCTTCCCTCCTTTCTACCCACTTCATGCAATAAACTCTTTTTATTTTTTTGGTGCCAGGGATTGAACTCAGGGACACTGGACCACTGAGTCACATTCCCAGCCCCATTTTGTATTTAAATTTATTTAGAGACAGGGTCTCAGTGACTTGCTTAGCGCCTTGCTTTTGCTGAGGCTGGCTTTGAACTTGTGATCCTCCTGCCTCAGCCTCCGGAGCCACTAGCATTACAGGTATGAACCACAGGGCCATGCAACAGACTTTTAATTCAGTTTCTACTACATTCAGGGCACTGCACTGAGAGCCACAAACAGCCACTACCCTTAAGCAATTTAAATACTCTCACTGAGAAAGACAAACACAAACTGTCAAGAAAACAAAATTAAATTAATTAAAATAGAAATAAATTAAATCTGAAATAAACTTTAAATAAAATTTATCTGTGTCCTCTACTGCAGACCCACCAAGGACATGCATGGATATTGCTCCAGCTGAGATGGCTTTTTGTGGTGGCTAAGTGTTAAGGCTCTGGAATCAGACAAATGTGGTTATGAGTCCCAGCTCTGACACTGATCAGCTGTGTATAATGGGCCAAGTTACACAACCTCTCTGATCCTCCTTTTCTTCATCTCTAAAATGATGATTAAAAGAAATATGCTGTATAGGTTGTTATGAAGATTCAACAAGATAATACCTGAAAGACTTTTAGCACAACTGGCTAGTCCACAGTAAGACTCAAAAGATGTCCACTATTATTGCTAATTTTTAATTTAAACCTGGGGTCAGCAAACTTCTTCTGTGAAGAGACAGACAGTGAACACTTTGGACTTTGTTGGCCAATACAGTACCTGTTGTAATGACCCAATTCTACTGTAAGACAAAGCAGCTTTAGACAATAGGCAAGCAAATGATGACAACTGTGCTCCAATGACACAATATTTTAAACACTGCAATCTGAAATTTTATGTCATTTTCACACATCACAGAATATATTTTAAAAAATCATTAAAAAATTTAAAAACCAGTTTATGGGCTGTCCCAAAACCAGGCTGGGGGCCAGAGTTGGCCTGCAGGCTGGTTGCCCACTCCTGCTCAAGCCCCGTGAAAAAGCTGGCACTTCCTCTCACAGATTTTGCTTCAGAGGAGAATCCAGCTGGTGCGTCCATGACACCCTGGTTCTGTGGATAGGTCTTAGGACACAAGCCAGACTAACGAGGTTAGGAACAAAGGCTCATAAAAGAAAAAACAATACCTATACTTGTGTGCAAGTCAAGATAAGTGAACAGAACCTCCTATTCACTGGCACAGGATGAGGAATGGGGGAGATAATCGGTCCCTTAAATGCACGATGATCACTGGGTTTTGCAGGTGGAGGCAAGCAGCTCCAGACAGGTGCGAGAACCTGCTGTGTGTACACTTTGCTTTTCAGCACTACGTGCAAAGAAAAGCTGCCCCAGGAGATACCTTACATCAGAGGGTCGTAAGCTCCCTAGAATTTAGACACTCGGGATAGAAAAGACAATCCATGCTAAGTGAGGAGAGCTAGGGAACATGAGGGAGGGCAGGAGGAACCTGCCAGAAGCAGGCCCAGCCCCACTAAAATGGAAATAAAATCCCGTATCATTCAGTTGGAAATCAATCAGGTACCCCAAGTTATGTCGTGTGACTCCTCAGTCCCTTTCCTTTCTTTCTCCCTTTCCCTCTTACCTCTGGAAAAAAGACACTGCATTTCACTTTCTGCTACATTTGAAAAGACTTTCAGTTTCAAGTTCCTCTCAAATTCCTTGCAGGCCAGATATTCTATCTCTGATGATATAAAGACCTACTATTCCAGAGACATTGCAATTAATAATTCAGCTGGGCTCCCGAGGCCCAGAGGGAACGCAGAGCTTTTCTCATCAACTCACTCTAGGAATCAAACCTGCTCCCTGCACATCTTGACCGACGTCCATATCCAGCCATTATTTTTAGATGAAGAATTTGCTTATCCAGTCCAACTGAAGGACTGAACAGTCCGCCATGTCATAATAATGCCCTCTGACTTGGTGGGGACTCTCCTCTGGGAAGAACACAGACCCTGCTTAGTAATTTGAGCCACAGGTAACCAGCTGGGTCCCTACAAAATTGCCTCTGTATTTTAACTGCTGGGGAAAAGTAAGGCTATTACCACCGGCTTCCTCAGAAAAGGTCTGGGATCTGGAAAGGAGTCAAGTCAGGATGGACCCTACTGTACCCAGTAAGAAGCACCAGGCCTCCAGGCATGGTGGAACACGCCTGGAATCCCAGCTACTCAGGAGGCTGAGGCAGGAGGTTCGCAGGTTCAAGGCCAGCCTCAGTAACTTAGTGAAATCCTTTTTCAAAAGGGTTGGGGACAGAGCTCAGTGGCAGAATTCATGCTTAGCATGAGCAAATCTCTGGGTTCAATCCCAGCACCAAATAAAGGGAAGTGCTGTGGGTCCTTGGAAACCGGCCGACACCTCGCACCCATGCTGGCCCCCAGCTAACTCGAAGCTCTTCAAAACACCTGGAGCTCTATGGACAAATCCAATTTTGTCACCAGTGCACAAAGAGACACAGGTCTCAGGAGATGGTTTGACTCCCCCTGTGCCATACAACAAGGGCATGTGTTGCTCTAAAGTCCCTGCCACCATCATGTACAGCCAGACCTGGGGTGTTCTACAGGCTGCCTGGGGTTCTGTTGAAATTATTCCCCAGTAGAAACTACTGGAAACACAAGAAGCAAAGGCCTTGCTAAGTGAGACGAGAAAACTCGGCTGAGGGATGACAAAGGGTTCTCCTACCACTACTGGCCTGCTCCAGGCATTAACGGTTTCAGTTCATGCATCTGCACATGCCCCCCCCCCCCAGGAACAGCAGGAGCTCCCCACAGAGTGGAGAGACAGGAACCCGCACAAAGGATTAGAGTACTAAAAGGTTAAAATCCAGCCAGTCGCATGGCAAAGGGCAGGGGAAAAATAAACCACGACATCCGGTCAGAGGGGGAGTCACAGAGAAGGCAGACGCCTGGGAATAGAAAAGGAAAAAAAAAAAAAAAAGTCATAATAGACCAAGGCCAACTACTAGCTCTGAGTGGTTAAGAGCTGCATGTCCCCAGAGCAGCCTTGACAGTAAAACCAACACCAACACAAGCATAGGAGAGTAGAGGGTAAGTCATCAGCAGTTGATGAAGCCTTTAATCCAGTCAAATTGTGAGCCAGGTGAACGGTAAAAACACACGTTTACCCAAAGGACCCAGGCTGTTGGCATCAGAAGGCCACCCTGCTGGACACCTGGCTCTCTTCTTGCTTGTCCCCTCATGGGCCTCCGCAGAATTCCGTTTTTTGTTTGTTTGTTTGTTTTGGTGCTGAGGATTGAATTTAGGACCTCACACACATCCTACCACTGACTACACCCCCTAGTCCTCCATCCTCTTTTTTTTTTTTTTCTTTTTTTTGTATTAGGGAGTTGAAACCCAGGGGAATCTCAACCACTAAGCCACATCCCCAACCCTTTAAAAAAAATTTTTTTTTTAATTTAGAAATTTAGAGACAGGGTCTCCCTGAGTTGTTTAAGGCCTTGCTAAGTTGCTGAGGCTGGCCTTGATCTGGTGATCCTCCCGCCTCAGCCTCCTAAGTCACTGTGACTGCAGGAGCCTACCCCCGTGCCTATCAGGCATGGACATTTATGTTGCCCTGAAAATTTCCTTCTAATTAAGATAAATATGGATAAAGGAGATATTACCTAACAAAAGTCATGTTATTTGCTGAAAAGAATACGATGAAGCTAAGAGGATGAGAAGAAAACCTGGTGCAGGCCACTTACTTAGGACATTTATTCATTCCACTTTCAGTCATCAATGATGCTAATGTTTACTGGGCACAAGTGGCTTTACAATGAAGGGGACTCAAAGAAAAAGTGTTATAGTGATAGAATTCTTTGAAGATGACAGGTAATATAACATTTTCTCTTGGTCAGAAGAGAATGGAAAGAGAAAGACTGCAAAAGAGAGCTTTAAAAAAATTTTTTTTTCAGACATTGATGGACCTTTATTTTGTTCATTTATTTATATTCGGTGCTGAGGATCCAACCCAGTGCCCCACATATGCTAGCAAGTGCTCTACCACTGAGCCACAACCCCAGCTCCAAAAGAGAGCTATCTTTATGATACAAATCTCCCAAACAATTCTACGGAAGCCAGAGGTAACTTCTAACTAGAGAGCACACGCACTAATGCCATGTGGGGGTCCCATCCTCAGGATCTCTAATTACCTAAACACCTGTCAAAGGCTCCGTCTCCAAATCCATCACACTGGGGGTTAGGGCTCAACCTGTGAATTTCAGGGGCATGAATCAGTGAAAGACAGGGAGCCTTTAGGCTTCTATACAAAGGAGCCTGTCACTTCGGTCTCCATGACCTCATCTTCTGGCTATGACCAGGGCATGCACACCACTTCTGGTCACTGGACACACTGAGATCCTATGACCCAAGCGCAGGACATGTAAGTGTCAGGGTCTGTAAACAAGTCAGGATGGCGCCTGGCATTTTGCCAGAGGGAGTGGTTTGTGAAGTAACGCCAGCGAGCCATTAAGTGTGGAGATTCCTGATTGGTTGACTGCTGTATCTAGTTTATGCTAATTAGATAAGCTGTGTGGAATGTATAAATACCTCTGTTGTCCTACAATAAACGGCTCCCACTCCTGCTGTATCAATCTACACAAGTTGCTCGTCGCCCCCCGGCTATTTTGCTGCAGCCGGACTGCGGCATGTAAGCACACAGCAAATGCATGCAATTGATCTGCAGCTGCCGCCTTGACTCGCCCTCCAAGCCTTCTTTAAAAGATGTAAATTGCATTTATTCTATGCCCATCATAGTTTGGATATGAGGTTTCCCCGAGATCCCTGAGTTAATGCAGGAGTGTTCAGAGGTGAAGCAATGAAAGACTGAGAAAGTGACTCATCAGTCCATCCCAATCTGAATGGACTAAGTGGGTGGTAACTCTAGGCAGGTGGGGTGTCCCTGGAGGAGCCGGGTCACGGGGGCATGCCCTGGACTCCTGCTTCCTGGCTGCCATGCGCTGAGCAGCTTCTCTCCACCAGGTCCTTTCACCAAGTTCTGCCTCATCTTGGGCCCAGAGGAATGGAGCAGGCCAACTGTGGACTGAATCTCCGAAACTGAGAGCCAAAATAAAATTTTCCTCCTCCAGCTTGTATGGTGCTTTGGTCACAGTGAAGAAAAGCTAACTAATAAGGCCTCCAGAGAGCCCTGGGTTATTTCGCTCCATTTTTTTTTTTTTTTTAAACTTCTGTCCCTTTGTACAGGCTTCCCCTCTGCCTGGAGTGCCTCCTTGGAGTAACCACCAATTCTTCCACACACTTCTATTGCTGAGATCACTGTCTGCGGGAATTCTCTGTTTCAGTGTCTGCCTCTCTACATCTCTCATCCTTAGCTATCGCATATGTCTACAGCACCCACAGATATCGCAGGGTCGAGGTAATGAAAAGTGCCCAGGAAACAGCAGTCACTTATTCTATGAATAGTACTTTCTCCCCAAACACCTTTTGGCTCATGGCTTATGAAGAGGAAGGGCCATTATATTTTTGACTTCGGATTAGGTACCCAGCTTCTATGCTAGATAATCCCTTTTATTCAAGACAACTTTATAAGACAGAAATTATAGTCATGCATTGCTTCATGACAGGAGAAGTGAGTCCTGGATAGATTTCATCACTGTGCAAACATCACAGTATAACAGAGACCTAGACAGTAGGGGCTGCTGTACACCTCTGCTATACAAGATACACAGAACGTATAGCCTGTTGTTCCTAGGGCTATGAGAAATGAAAACTCCACAAGATTAAACCAAGCACAACAGAAAATGACACAATGAAACACTGGGGAAACACAAACTGTCTGACGGTGCTACTGGCATAAGATGGCAAACTTTTTATCTAAGTGGGAGAACATGTAAAATAACAATAAAAAGAATTGTGCAGAAGAAGCATGAACCAGTCACAGTCACTTCTTATCATGATCCCACATTAGGCACAGTACATAATTGTATGTGCTATGCTTTTATAGCACAGGTTTGTTTATATGTTTATACCTAAACATGTGAGCATGTGTTGGGCTGCAACATTCTGGTGGCTCCATCAACAGGACAGGAAATTCCCAGCTTATGGTAATATTGAACTTAGGGGCACTTAACCACCGAGCCACATTCCCAGCCCTTTTTAATATTTTATTTAGAGACAGGGTCTCACTGATTTGCCAAGCCTGGCTTTGAACTCGCAATCCTTCTGCCTCAGCCTCCTGAGCTGCTGGAGTTACAGGTATGCGTCACCGTGCCCAAGCCTAGAATCTTATGGGTCCACCATTGTATGTGTAAGCTGGTGTTGCCTGAAATGTCGTTATGTGGTGCCTGATGGTGTAAGTTTGAATGGAACAGAGCCTGAAGAACCATTTTATTAAAAATATTACTTACCAAAAATGTCAAGGGTCCTATCTGGTCTATTTTGAATTAATAATATTGTGAGAACTTAGTTATATGAACTCCAAAAGAGTATAATGCTTGACAGTAAAGGTTTACCAAATAACATGAGTGTGTTTATGATTAAAACTCAAACATCTTGGCAAAGCTTATAACCTACCAAAACATGAAAGTGACCAAGAACCATCAGCTTGGGATTGACAGGAAGGCCACCAAGGCGGTAGAGGAACCGCCTACCATAGTCCAGTTTACTGGTCTGTATCAGTGGATTGCGCTGAGGGACACACCCCTGGTCCTTTCCACCTGGTGGATTGGAACATCACCACTAGTATGATTCCTCAGAGCACATGTTCTTCAATTATTCTATTAGCATTTTTTTAAATTGGATGAAAAAAATTCTTTTAAAATAATTCCATTGGGAGGAGCGGGCCGGGCGGCCGCCGGTGAGCGTCGCGGGGCCCGCGGGAGGCCGGCGGGCTCTGGCCGCCCGTGTCGCGCCGCCGCCGAGGACCTGCGCGGCCGTCTCCGCCGCGGGCGCGGAAAATGGCTCCAGTGGTCAAATGAGGCTGGAAAAATATATAGATGCAGCACTGCGGCCTTTCCAGATGTTTGAGTGTGATACTCCAGTGAGAAATTGATCCCTTGGATTAGGTAACTAGTCATAATGAAGAAAATTAGTCTTAAAACCTTCCGGAAGTCTTTTAATTTGAATAAAAGTAAAGAAGACACTGATTTCATGGTAGTACAACAGCCATCCCTAGCCAGTGACTTTGGAAAAGATGATTCCTTGTTTGGTAGCTGCTACGGTAAAGATATGGCCAGCTGTGATATCAATAGCGAAGATGAGAAAGGTGGGAAAAGCAGATCCAAGAGCGAGAGCCTGATGGGGACCCTGAAAAGGCGACTTTCTGTGAAGCAGAAGCCCAAGGGCAAGGGCAGCACGCCCTCGGGGGGCTTGGCTGAGGAGGACACCTTCTCCTCCTCCTCGGCTCCTGTGGTCTTCAAGGACGTCAGAGCTCAGAGGCCCATCAGGTCCACTTCCCTCCGCAGTCACCACTACAGCCCCACGCCCTGGCCTCTCCGACCCACGAACTCTGAGGAGACCTGTATCAAAATGGAGGTGAGGGTCAAAGCTTTGGTCCACTCTTCTAGTCCAAGTCCTGCGCTGAACGGGGTTCGAAAGGATTTCCATGACCTTCAGGCTGAAACTGTGTGCCAGGAGCAGAATGGTTCCCTCAAGCGTTCAGATTCTCCCCACGGAGACTTGCATCTCCACCTGGAGGAACACGTGCCTGTAGTTATTGGACTTGTGCCTCAGGACTACATTCAGTACACCGTGCCTTTAGACGAGGGGATGTGTCCTTTGGAAGGATCGCGCAGCTATTGTCTGGACACTTCTTCGCCCATGGAGGTCTCTGCGGTTCCTCCTCAAGTGGGAGGGAGCTCTTTTGCCGAAGATGAGAATCAGGTAGACCAGGACCTAGTTGTTGCCCCAGAGATCTTTGTAGACCAGTCAGTGAATGGCTTGTTGATTGGCACCACAGGAGTCATGTTGCAGAGCCCCAGAGCAAGTCATGATGAGGTCCTCCACTCTCGCCATTGCTACCTCCAATGCAGACTAATCAGATCCAAAGGAACTTCAGTGGGCTCACCGGCACAGATGCCCATGTGGCTGAAAGTATGCGCTGTCATTTGAATTTTGATCCTAACTCTGCCCCTGGGGTGGCAAGGGTTTATGACTCTGTGCAAAGTAGTGGTCCCATGGTTGTGACAAGCCTTACGGAAGAGCTGAAGAAACTTGCAAAACAAGGATGGTACTGGGGACCAATCACACGCTGGGAGGCAGAAGGGAAGCTAGCCAACGTGCCCGATGGTTCTTTTCTTGTTCGGGATAGTTCTGACGACCCTTACCTTCTAAGCTTGAGCTTTCGTTCCCATGGTAAAACACTTCACACTAGAATTGAGCACTCGAATGGTAGGTTTAGCTTTTATGAACAACCAGATGTGGAAGGACATACATCCATAGTTGATCTAATCGAGCATTCAATCAGGGACTCTGAAAATGGAGCTTTTTGTTATTCAAGGTCTCGGTTGCCTGGATCTGCAACCTACCCCGTCAGACTGACCAATCCAGTGTCACGGTTCATGCAGGTGCGTTCTCTGCAGTACCTGTGTCGTTTCGTTATAAGTCAGTATACCAGGATAGACCTGATTCAGAAACTGCCTTTGCCAAACAAAATGAAGGATTATTTACAGGAGAAGCACTACTGAAAGATTGAGAACCCTGCATCTTGCACTTTGGGAATAAGAAAAAGAGATTGAGATACAGTTTACAACTTTCATTGCCATCAGAATCTTTTGCTGCCATAACTATTTTAATTTTATGTGTAAGAGTCAACAGTTTGTTAAGGGGTGGGGAAGTGTCTGCAAGGTGTCTTGGGTTTATTTTGGTTCTTTAAAAAGGGATGTCTTGAGATTCTAGAAGTGTGAATTATCTTTCATTAGTGTGCCGAATAATCGCAATGTGAATTATCAGATTCTCCTTGATGCCCCCCCCCATCCTTTGCTGCTATCCACTGTGATTTTTATGCATTAAAAGCACATTTCATGTGTCTTCAACCCTAAGTAAAGTTGAATGAAACTTACAGAATGAAAATTACTTTGTCTTTTTAAATGACCCATTTTCAAAAGTTACTGTTGAATGAACGTGTGATAAAACTATTTACATATACACTGAAAATGACTTTTTAATGTCATACTTCAAAAAGATTTATTTAGGATTATTAATTGACATCATCTTAGTTAATGGGATGCAAATTTGCCACATATCTTTACAACTTCTAAATTATTTTTAAGGTTGTGCTAATATTTTGGTTGTGAAAACTTTGTGTTTTTCTGTTGCCTTCATTTTCATCTTGTGGTTTGTCCATTTTAATAAATGGCCTTACATTTAAGAGTCATAAAGAGATATATACCACAAATTTAGCAATCGTGGCCTTTTCTGTCATTAAACCCGGGTACAAATTGGCATAGTGTAAAGACCTGTAGACTGGAATAGTGACTACAGAAGTGAGATCAGTTCCCGTGAGAGCGCTGTGTTCATGTTGCCTGCACTGTTCCTTTGGTTAAATGTTTAATCTGTGATTTCTTTAGTTTAGTCAACACATTCTTGGGTGAACTTGATTGTACAACTAATTTTCATAAATGGACTGGATTCTCTTAACAATGTTAAAGTTTATTAAAAAAAGTTTGAAATTGATTTGAATAGAAAGAAAAGATTGCTTTAAAGTTGGATTTATATTTTTCTTTTATGTAGTCACAATAAAATGTGCTAGATTTGAAAAAAAAAATAATAATTCCATTGTTTGAATGCATCTGCTGTTGTTTTGATGCCCAGATAGATGATCTTCTATTATTCTGATTTCATGGTCCAACCTCAAAGTACTTGGAAGTCATTTTTTTTTTTTGGGGGGGAGGGGAGTTATCAGTCATATATATTTTTAAAAATATTTTATTTATTTAGTTGTAGTTGGACACAATACCTTTATATTTCTATTTTTAGGTGGTGCTGAGGATCGAACCCAGGGGCTCGCTCACACTAGGCGAGCGCTCTACCACTGAGCTACAACTCCAGCCCAGCCATATATTCTACATGTCTCTCCTGTATCCAGAAAAGATGCCTTTTGTGATCTTTCACAACAGCCAATTCATTACCTTTACCTCCATGAACTCTGCTCGGGTACAAATTGTGAAATGTGCCATGTGTTATGCCTTTTTAATTTTGGAGGTAAATTCCCATTGAAACACATAAACAACCAAGAACTGGCAAAACCTCCCCCAGACTATGTGCTAACAGGTTGATTTTGAGTATTTTAACCTGCTTCTGAGTGTTGCTTAGAGAGGACATTCACACATAAAAGCTACTGCCACTACCACCTTACATCTCGTCTTAACTCTGGGGTTAGGTGGAGAGAGGGACAGAAGGACAAACAAATAAGAAGGCCCAACTTCCTGGGCCCAGCAGGGAGGGGAACCGGGGAATGAAGTACGGGCACTGTCAGCGAGTGAACAGCTGGTATAAGGTACAAGAAGAGGACAGACAGAAGGGAAAGCTGGGACACTAAGTAGAAGCCACCCTGTGAATGGCCCTAACTGCCAACGTTCCCCACGTTCCCTGTCCAGAGCAATTCAAGAAGCACAGGAAGGCAACAGAACTCTGTTTAAGAAGATCAATCTGGCTGCAGGTAACAGGATGAGTTTCCTGAAGGAGAGAAGGAGGGACACCAGGAAGTAAATGATTACACAGTTCACTACTCACTCATTCATTGCTGTGGTCTGAATGTCTCCACCACAACTCATGTTGAAGTTTAATCACTATTGCAAGGAAGAAAGCAGTGGACCAGAGCTGGGCATGATGGCACGTGCCTGTAACCCAAGGAACTTGGGAGGCTGAGGCAAGAGGATTGCAAGTTTGAGGTCAGCCTCAGCAACTTAGTGAGACCCTGTCTCAAATTGAAAAATAAAAAGGGCTGGGGATGTGGCTCAGAGATAAAGGCATCCCTGGATTCAATACCTAGTCCCCCCTAAAATAAGAAGTGGACCAGATGGGACCTTTGAGAGGTGATTAATCCACTCATGCATTAATGGGCTAGTGAACTAATGGGTTACCTTGGGAGTGCCCTTGTTATAAAACGAACTTTCTCTGTCTTGCCATGTGATGCTCTGCACCACCCTGGGATTCAGCTGAGAGTCCCACTTCTTTAGCAAGAAGACTCACCAGTTGGGACTCCTTGACCTTAGACTTCCCAGCCTCCAGAACTGTAAGAAATATATTTCTTTTCTTTATAAGTAATCCAGTTTGTGGTATTCTGTATAGCAACAGAAAACAGACTAACACATTCACCTTTGAGGAAACACTGATTGATCATGGTCTATATATTAGGTTCCTGCATGTGTCAAGGGAACTCTGGATATGGAGCCCTCAGGAGACAAAGAGCCCAGGGGGGAAGAAACATTATAGTCCAGGTAGCCAAGAGCTCTGATGGAGGTGAGCACAGGCTCCCTTGGGCCTGCCCTAGAGGAGGTGACACTTCAGGTGGAGTCTCCAGGGCCTGTAGCGACTGGTCAAAGGAAGAAGACTGGAAAAGGCAATCTGGTCAGAAGAAAAGCCAGTGCAAAGACACAGAGTCTGCAAGAAGCTGTGGTCCAGAAGAAGGTCAACTGAGCCTTTTTTAATAGTTAAAATAATCATTATTACAAATCAAATAATGATGTTGGCCATCTTTTACATACTTGGCATGTGCCAGGAACAATTTTTTTTTTCTTTTTTGGTATCGGGGATTGAACTCAGGGGCACATAACCACTGAGCCACATCCCTTTTTATTTTTTACTTTGAGACACAGTCTTGCTAAGTTTCTGAGGCTGGCTTTGGACTCACGATCCTCCTGCCTCAGCCTCCCCAGTTGCTGGGATTACAGGCGTGTGCCACCATACCTGGCAGGAACTATTCTTTTTTTTTTTTTTTAATTGATTTCATTTTTTAAATACATGACAGCAGAACGAGGAACTATTTTTTATTCATGATAATTCATCACCTCTCACAAATCTATGAAGGAGGCATTGTTATTCCCATTTTACAGATGCACAAACTGACTTCGAGCATTTCAGAAGTTCCCTTCTCAGCGTCGTACAGCTGTTGACCCCAGATTAGGAGATTCAAATGCAACGTCTTTCCAACTCAAAAACCAGTGTTTACTGATCCCTGAAGGACAAGGAAGAATTAGCCAGACAATGAAATGTGCAACAAGCACCTAAGGCAGAGGACACCTGAGGGTATGTGAGTGTCCCTGAGAAAAGACCAAGGACAAGCAGTTAGGTGTCACTGGAGTATGAAGTACAAGGCCAGGGGCAGGGGAGAGGAGAGGAGAGGCAGTCAGAGGCCAGGCTATATAGGGCCTCGTTGTAGCCTGAAGGTTGTGGACTTGACCCTGGAAGCCATGAGAGCCTCTCAGGACCTAGGAACAGGGAAGGCTGAAAGGGCAGGATTCATTTGCCAGCAAATGGATGGATCTGGAGACTCTCAAACTAAATGAAGTAACCCAATCCCCCAAACCAAAGGCCGGATGTTTTCTCTGATATGTGGGAGCTAATCTCCAATGCGGGGGGGCCGGGGGGGGGTGTGCTTAAAAAAAAAGAAGAGAAGTTCAGTGGAACAGACGAAGGGGAATGACGGGGAGAGGGGAGGATGGGAAAGGAAAGGCAGTGGGATGAGTCTGACCTGACTTTCCTACAAAGCACATACAGGAGTACGCCACGGCGAACCTCACCATCGTGTACACCCACAAGAAAATAATTTAAAAAAATAGCTGTGGGTAAAGAGAAGAAAGATCCGTAGAGGGAAGGGGGCCTGGGAGCAGGGAGGTGAGGGAAAGAAGAGGTACTGGGGACAGAATTAGGACAAGATACATCCTATGCTTTTATACTCATGTCAAATGGCTTCTATTCTCATGCATGACTAAAAACAACCAATAACTAAATAAACATGAAAAGAAAAGGGCAGACACACAGAGGCTGGGGTGAGCTGTGGAGCAAGACTGGAGTCACAAGTTTGGTAACCCAATGAGTGACATGTGACCCAGGCTCAGAATTAGCCTTCCTGGAAGAACCAGATTATGCGCAGGCAGCCCAGGTGTGGAGTGAAAGGCGGCACCTCTAGAGAAGCAATTCAAGATGGCAGCAGAGGGGTCTGTGTGCCTGGGGATAGGACAGGCAGTGGCAGGAGAGAGAACTGGGGAGAGAAGGTGGTTTGGACGTTATCCCCATATTAAAATTTAATCCCCATTGTGAGGCTTTAAGAGGGGCGCCTTTAAGAGATGAGTGGGTCATGAGGAAAGAATCATTAATTCATTCATGGATTATTGTCTTAACAGTGGGTCAGTGCCGGGCATGGTGGTGCACACCTGTAATCCCAGCAGTTTAGGAGGCTGAAGCAGAAGGATTGCAAATTTGAGGCCAGTCTCAGCAATTTAGCAAGCCTATAAGCAACCTAATAAGACCCTGTCTCAAAATAAAAAATAAAAAGAATTAGGGATGTGGCTCAGTGGTTAAGTGCCCTTAGGTTCAATCCCTGGTACCAAATAAATAAATAAATAAATAAAGACTGGGTCAGTGATAAAAAGTCAACTTAGATCTATTTCTTTTTTTGTTTGTTCAATTCTTTTAGACGTGGATAAACTTTTATTTTATTCGTTTATTTATATGTAGTGCTCATATAAATAAATGAAGGCAGTGGAGGGGGTCTGTGTGCCTGGGGATAGGACAGGCAGTGGCAGGGGACAGAATTGGGGAGAGAAGGTGGTGATGCCCTATTTTCTACTGCTCAGGGTCTAAACCAGTGCCTCACACATGCTAGGCAAGCGCTCTACCACTGAGCCACAACCCTAGCCCTTGGTTCTATTTCTTTTAAGTGCCCCCTCACCATGTTTTGCCCTGTGCCACCTTGAGACTGCAGAGTCTCCACCAATAAGAAAACCTTCACTAGAGGCAGCCCCTTGATCTTGGACCTCCCAGCTTCCAGAACAGTGAGCTGAATAAACCTTTTTTCTTTATAAATTCCTTAGTCTCTGGTATTTAGCTGTAGCCACAGAAAGCAGGCTATGACAGATATATTGAGTTGGAGATGCTTATAGAACAACAGTGGTGGTCTGCAGCTGTTGAATTCATAGTTCTAATTCAGAACAGGCTCCTAAGAAAGGTCTGGGTAAGAAACAAAAACCTGAGATGGAAAAGAAATCCAAGAAGGCAAAGAAATTGTGACAGTAAGTTTGGCTATTAACCAGGCATAGAAACAATGCTTCTCATGTATTTTCTCTTTCACCTTCACAGTGGCCATACAGAATAGATAGGTAACTATTATTAGCCCATTTTATAGTCAGTGAAGCTCACTAAGCCATAAGAACACTCAGTAACCTGCCTAGGATTATAAAGGAGCCATATGCTTTCTACTCAGATATCCCAAACTTTGGTTACTATAATCCACAATAGAAACACATTTTATGTTGGGGTCTAGTACAGACATGTATATTTCACTGAAATAAATATGGCATGAAACCACACTGAGCCCTATGCCCTATTTTCTACTCCATTCTACTTCAAATTTTACATAAGCAGGTTGCAACTCACAAACTTGGTTCACAACCCACTCGTGAAACCCACAGTTTAAGAATCACTGTTTGCCGCCCTCTTGCCTCCCAGCCCTGAACCAGAGTGATAGAAGTGGGTGTGCAGAGATGAGGGAGGGTGCAAGAGACATCATGGGCATTAAAGAGAAAGCTTCACTTCAGGGTGGCTTTAAGTCAAGCATAACCTGATGAGAAGCAAATCGCTTCTTCCAAATCATGCCCTGAAGACGTGTCTGTGGAAGCCAGCTCTTCTGCAGTGAGTCATTTATGGCTGTCACATGTATTTATGGGAAGATCGAAACCATTTTCACTGCCAACTTTTCCCACTGTACAGGAAAAGATGCAGATGCACTTAACCTTGAATTCTGAAGTTGTTAGTTCTAAAATCACTGCAGTGTTACACGCAGCAGGACGTGGGCACGCAGCCCAAAGCAAACCAGCCCTGTGCTTGCATGCCAATTTAATGTCATTCCTGTAGACAGTAATTGCAATAGGAAGCTCTGAGGCCTCTGAGGTGGAAGTTAGTATGACATGCACATCTTGCTTGATAGGAAATGGTCTTGCTGGCAGGACCTTTGGAAATTCATCCCCAAAATATCTCATAGACCCTGAATGTGAGCATTCATCCTTCCTTCTGCTTTGCAGGAAGAGGGGACACGTTTCTGTTCACCAAGGTAACCCCTTCAGAGTGGCCCACCTGCCTGCCACTACCTCCCTGGCTTCTGTGATGGTTCATCTTGGTTGTCCACTTGACTGGCTTGAGGATGCCTAAATAATTGGTGAAGCCCACTCCTGGGGACGTCCCTGCCAGTGTTTGCAGAGAAGATTGGCATGTGCCTCAGTGAACAGAGCAGAGAAGACCTGCTCTGAGCGCAGGCAGCACCTCGGGGCTGGAGACCCGGATGTTACAAAGCTGCAGATACATGCGCGCATGCGCAAAGTAGGTGGTACAAACCTGAATGCTTTTTTTTTTTTTTTTTTTTTGCTATTACTGTCGCCCATGGATGTAAGACTCCAGAGTTTTTAAGCCTTTGAACACAGACTTGCACCAGCAACTCTCCAGGGAGCCTCCAGGCCTTCAGCCTTGGACCAGGCTGCAAGATTGGTCCCTCTTGTTCTGAGGCTTCCAACTTCTTGGACCAAGCAGCTACTGGTTTCCCGGCTCAGCAGCCTGCAGACAGCTGCTGTGGGACCTGATCTAATCTCCCGTTACAGGTGTATGTGCCTTCTGTTAGCTCTGTTCCTCCAGAGAGCCCTAACACAGTCTCTCTCCCTCAGTAACGCTTCCATCTTGACACTGGCACCTCCACTAGCATGGGTCCCTTCCCTTCTGGCTTCAGGGACACCGAGGTTCCCTTTTTAAAAGCCCCTGAGCATGAAGGAATTTGGGTGATGAAGTCACTGTTCTATCTTTTTGATTTTAAGATTTTATTAGTTGTGGATGGACCTCTGTTTACTTGTGGTGCTGAGAACTGAACCCAGGGCCTCACACATGCTGGGCAAGCCCCCCACCACTGAGCCCCAGCCCCACCCCAGCCCCAGCCCTGTCACTGTTCCATATCCTGACAGCGGGCACCGTTGCATGATTACAGCATCTGTCCAGACTCACAGAACTGAACACTAGAAAGGATGGATCTCACTGTACCTAAACTCAAAAGCCGTGACTTTCTAATAAAAGTCCTCCCAGGCCCCTTCCTTGACCCTGCTGCCCTGCGATGATCATCTTCTTTCTCTCCCTTCCTTCCCTGGTGCTTGCTCTTCCCAACCTCTCATTTCTGCTAAGACCTAAGTCTTGCCCCCTTGCCCTCACCAGTTCTCAGCTCCTCCTCGCACCTTCCCATGGCTCCTGGCTCTGAGACTTCTACTGGAAACTCCTTTTCTTCAGTTTTGGGAGTAGAGAACCCCACTGTTTTGCCTCTACTTTTTAAGATGCCTTTTGGACTGGTTTTTGGCCATCCTTTAACCCTGGGAATTTGCCAAACTATCAAGGCCACGGTCCTGCTCCTACATTCACTCTGAGATCCCACCCACTCTCGGGGATTAAAGGGCGGCCCGAATGCATCTGAATCCCAAGTCCGTGTCTGCAGGGAGGACAGCTGGCTCGAGCTTCCAGTGGCCCCGTGGACATCTGCACGTGCCTCTCTCACCATGTCAAATGCAGCACGTGTGGCCTGGATCCTGCCTTCCTGTGCCAGCCTAAATCACTCGTGTGGATGACCTCATCATTGGTCCTCCCAAGGCAGAAACCCCAAAGACACCAGGCACTCAGCCCCTCGTTGGTCATCAGCATCCAAGGAGGCAGCGATGGAGAAATGCCCTGGGAAGCACCAGGCTCTGTATTAGGAACAGTCTCATTGCTACTGCTTAATCTTCAATTCCTCCTTTAAAAGGTCTGTTTTACCTATTTCTTCTCTTGCATCCCCTCCCCCAGCCTATGGCTCCCTTCCCTCCCTCCACTGTATTCTGCTTTCTGTGGTCAGTCTGCCTTTACCAGAACTTTCTCCTTCTCACTCTGCTGCTCAAAAAAGACTATAATGGCACCTGTCATGGATTGAAGTGTGTCTGCCCACTCCCCCCGCCTCTGCCCAGGCTCCATTCAAAAGATATGTTGAATTCTCCCAGGATCTCAGAACGTGACCTCACTTAGAAACACGGGTGCTCCTTGACTTATGGAGTCAAACATGATAAACCCATTCCAAGCTGAAAACATCGTAAGTTGAAAATGCCCATTACTCTACGATTGGCCAATAGAAATGCAAATTAAAACCACACTGAGATTCCATCTCACTCCAGTCAGAATGGCAATCATCAAGAATACAAGTAACGTGGGGGGAAAATACAAGTAACGTGGGGGGAAAGGTTCACTCATACACTGCTGGTGGGACTGCAAATACAGCCATTCTGGAAAACAGTATGGAGAGTCCTCAGAAAACTTGGAATGGAACCACCATTTGACCCAGTTATCCCACTCCTTGGTGTATACCCAAAGGACTTAAAATTAGCATACTACAGTGATGTGGCCACATCAATGTTTATAGCAGCTCAATTCACAATAGCTAAACTATGAAACCAACCTAGGTGCCCTTCAACAGATGAATGGATAAAGAAACTGTGGTATATCTACACAATGGAATATTACTCAGCCAAAAAGAAGAACGAAATGATGGCATTTGCTGATAAATGGATGGAACTGGAAACTATCATGCTAAGTGAAATAAGCCAATCCCAAAGAACCAAAGGCCAAATATTCTCATATGTGGATGCTAACACACAATGGCAGAGGGAGGAGAAGATTAGAAGTTCATTGGATTAGACAAAAAAGAATGAAGGGAAGGGAGGGGGGATGAGAATAGGAAAGATAATAGAATGAATCGGACATAACTTTCCTAAGTTCATATATGAACACACAACCAGTGAAATCCACATAATGTACAATCACAAGAATGAGATCCTAATTAGAAAACATTATACTCCATGTGTGTATAATATGCCAAGATACACTGTCATGTACATCTAAAAAGAGCAAATTTTAAAAACACATACACACACAAAAAAGAAATATATTACTCCCTTAACCTTCTGAACCGCACCTACCTTAAATGCACTCAGGACACTCCCATTAGCCTATGGCAAGATCATCCCAAGCCTATTTTATAAAAGTGTTGAATATCTCATGTAGTGTATTGAATGCCTGCATCCAAAATGCAGGCCACAGTCAACTGCAGTGTGGGTTATTTCCCCTTCTGATCACGTGGCTGACTAGGAGGATGGCTCATGCCATGGCCCAGGATTTCCAGAGAGGATCATCCTGCATATCGCCAGCCCAGGCACAGATCAAAATTCAAAATACACAGCACAGTTTATACCGAATGCGTATCATTTGGGCAACAGGATAAAGCTGAAAAAATTGCTAAGTTGGGAAAATTCTGTGGTTCTTCCCAGAGGTGATCAAGTTTAAATTCCGTCATCAGGGTGGACTCTACTCCAATCTGACAGCTGTCCTTATAAAAGGGGAAATTGTGGACCTAGAGACAATGCTAGAGGGAAGATAACGTGAAGACCCAGGCAGAGGCCAACTACAAGCCAAGGAATGCCTGAGGCTACAGAAGCCAGGGGAGAGGCTGGAACAGATTCTCCAGCACAGCCTGCAGACAGACCCGACTCTGCTCACCCACTCTGCAGTGTCTGAACGTCAAGTCCATCAGGCCAGGAAGATCCTCTTTGATTTATTCCTAGATTAATTCCCACAACCTCCAGGCTAAGACCTTCTGGTCAATTTCTTCTGCACTAATCCCCACCTGGAATACAGCCCATTATGCTCACCCCACTTCCCTCTTCCATCCAAATCTTGGACATTCTTTAAGTTCTAACTTTAGTCCTTCTTCCTCAATAATATTGTTTTCTCTCTCTTCTCTGAACCACTGGCTGAGGGTGTAGTTCAGTGGTAGAGCACTTGCCCAGCATGCAGAAGGCCCTGGGTTCAATCCCCAGTGCCACAAAAATAAATAAAGTCTTCTCTGAACCACCATTGTATTTATTGTCTGGATCACATAAATTGACATGCGATCATGCCTGGTTCACATAATTCCCTGTTGGTTTTTTTGTGTAATATGCTTGGATCTAGAGTTGAATTTTAAATGACCAATCTCTATTGGAAACCACTTTTCTAGATACCTTTCTAGATTTGTTTTCACATGGTACAGCCTTTCATCTAGAGCTTCCCACAATTCTGGTATTATTATTGATCTTTTTTATTCCTGTAGTGCTGGGGATGGAACCCAGAGTTCCATGTGAAGCATTGAGCTACATCCCAGTCTCAGGTATTGTTTTATCATGTCATTCAACCAGATGTTACTGAGCACTTGGTCTACTGAGAAGGACATTACTGGAAAAGTCACTCAACTTCTTCAAGGCTTAGTTTTCCCACCTCTAAAATGTTACCTCTAAGAGTCACTGCAAAGATAAGATGGAGCCGTGCGTGGTGGCCCACACCTGTAATCCCAGTGACATGGGAGGCTGAAGCAGGAGGATCACAAATTCAAGGCCAGCCTCAGCAAGTTAGCAAGGCCCTTAGCAATTTAGCAAGACCCTGTCTCAAAATAAAAATATAAAGGGCTTGGGGGGCTGGATTGCGGCTCAGTGATAGAGCACTCGCCTGGCACATGTGAGGTATTCAGTTCCACCCTCAGCACCACATAAAAATAAAATAAAGGTATTGTATTAATATATATATGAGAATGATCTGGGATCATGGTAAAGCGCCCTGGGTTAGATCCCCAGTACAAAAAGAAAAAAAAAAAAAGATGGAGTGATTCATGTCTTGGTTTTGCCTTGTTTTGTTTGTACTGTGTATCAACACAAGGCCTAGTGCTAGGCAAGTGCTCTACCTCTGAGCTTCACCGCCAGCCCTGTAATAATTTATGTGAAAGTGATGTTGTTTTTGAGGTGCTGGGCAATCAAACCCCGGGCCTCAGGGCCTCGAAAAAGCTAGGCAAGCCCTTTATCACTGAGTCACACCCCCACCTTTTTTAAAGGTAAAGGTTTTCTCAACTGTGGGATTAAATCATTATTATGATCTCAGTGCCAAGTGAGCTCAGCTCGTTAGCTGCCATGCTGAAGGAATTATGGGCTTGAACCCAGTGAGATGGTTCCTCCCGATTCATGCCACAGGGACCAATAAATTTCATGACTAATAAAGAATGGTAGTAGGGATGGAGAGAATGGCAGGGCACATCCTGGTGGGTTAACAGGGTTACCTGCATAAATAAAAGACAGATAGCACACTGTCACTTCAATGCACCTAAGGCATGCAGTATCCCAGGCTCTCAGAAGAAATGATTGACGGTTCCCAACAAAACCCATGCTGTGCCGTAAATCCACAAGGTAATACATTACGCCTAAGCCAAGAGTTTAATGTTTGTTTTAAATTGAATTCTACTGATTTTAAGACTAAAAACTAACCACAAATTGCTGAATGTGAATTGGCAAGTCTGATTTAGAATCTTGACAGATTTCATCCCAGGAGCATTTCAAACCAGGGAAGAACCCACTGACCTCGTAGTCAACTTCAAATAAAGGTGAACTACAAGTAGCATACAGAGTCAGTATGCCTGGTAAGGATTCACATCCAGAAACCACCAAACTCCCCCTATAAAACCAGCCATATGACTGTAAGTTAAATGTTTCTATTTTAAAAGATGATATAAAAGAAAAAAAGTTTTTTCTTTTATATCATCTTTGTTATTTGTTCCATAAACTAGAATCTGAGCAACAATTTTTAGTGAATTAAGAAGTGAACATTTTTAAGTTGCAGACACCAAACACAGTGCACATATTAAGACAGTAAATACTGTAGCAGTCTTGTATAAATTCCCAAGGTTGGGCCCTGGATCTCCAGGGATATGGGCAGGAGGTCTGGGTGTCTCTTTCCCTCCCTCTGGTCTACCTGGGAACTCTTTTTTATTTTCTTTTTTTAGTTGTAGATGGGCACAATACCTTCATTTTATTTATTTATGTGGTGCTGAGGATTGAACCTGATGCCCACATATGAAAGGCAAGTGCTTTACCACTGAGCTACAACTCCAGCCCAACCTGTGAACTCTTGTCCCCCTTGATCAACCATCAACAGAGACTGGCTGAATGGTTGAATAAAGAAGGTTAAAGACTAAACTATCTCAGCAGCTGGGGAAGCTCAGGCAGGAGGATCACAAGTTCAAAGTCAGTCTCAGCAATTTAGTGAGGCCCTAAGCAACTTAGTAAGACTCTCTCTCAAAATAAAACATAATAAAAAAAAAATGTCTGGGGATGTGGCTTGGTGATAAAGTGCCTCTGGGTTCATCCCTGGTACCAACAAAAAAAAGACTAAACCATACTCACAGAGATGGAAAGACCTGGCAGCACCTCAGTGAACACATTTATCCACAAGACTTCATGAAAAAGAAATGGGTTAGGAAAAAAATATTTAGGAAAAGAAATCATTTGGTCCTATCTAGATTGAGTTTTAGCACAGAGGATCCCATGTGGAATAAGCCCCAAGCATGCCAAGAATATTTTGTACTGCATTACAAATGCAAACCAGCTCCTAAGCAGATGGAATTCAGAATTTTATAGCCCATAAATCTGTCTTCCTCTTATCACAGAAACTGCTTTAACGATTCAAAGCAAATTCTTAATAATTTCCTATTCTCGATGTTTAAAGCCTCTTTAGAAAGTAATATGAATCTGAGGGCTGGGGGGAGGGAGCGCACTTAGCATTCACAAAGCCCTGGATTCAATCTCCCATCACCAAAAGAGAGAGAGAGAGAGAGAGAGAGAGAGAGAGAGAGAGAGAGAGAGAGAGGGAGAGAAATACAAGTAGGATCTGTAATGGTACTTGTAAAAATTAAAAATTAAAAATTTTATTATTAAAAATTCAGAACCTTTGTTTAAGCAAAACATTTTATTTGTACTACCAGAAAAATCCTTACGGAGGAAATCCCTGAGAAATCCAATATTTTGTCTTTTATCTTTTAATGAAACTGTATTAAAGGTGAATAAGATAGCCAAGTGGTGCAGGTCTGCAATCCCAGCTACTGGGGAGGCTGAGCCAGGACAATCAAAAAGTTCAAGGTCAACCTTGGCAACTTAGCAAGATCCTGTCTCAAAATTAAAAAAGGGCTGGGGATGTAGCTCAGTTAAACCTCCAGCAACACCCCTGCCCCCTTAATTAATTAAATAATTAAAATTAATAACACTTATTTCTTATGCTGATGCAGAGACATGAGAATAACTGTCACAAGAAAAAAACCAGCACTCTGCACAGGGCCCACCCACACCTCACTTCCACCTTCTTCCCTTTCCAGGCTCCTAGACCCACCCCCACACCCCCACCCCGGGCTGGGAATTGAACCAGGGCACTGGCAAGCTAAGCATGTGCTCTACTTCTGAGTCACACCCAGACGGTGGGTGGCTTGGCAGCTCTGAGTGGCTTTGAGCTTTCAGGCATCAATTACTTTGTACTGTACGTTTCTGGATGGAGACTTTGGGGATGGGAAAGGGACAAAGGATGAAGGACTCTTGAAGGGTAATTGCTACTTGATGTCAGAAAATAAGGAAAAAAAACAGCAAAAGACTGCATTTGGCCTCCGCTCATCCCTCTTCCAAGCAAATGGCACCCTGTCACTTCATTGTCCCCTGACTGTGTGCCAGCCTCATGATCGGGGCAAAAGAGAGCGTTTATCATTTAAGCTCATTTGTTAGCCCAAGCGTGTGCTGTAACAGATGGACAAAGCATCGTTCTTATGAAAGAGGAACAGCTTTGTGAAAGAGAATTCTGCTTAATAGTGGCAGAAATCTGGAGACCACATTCTGTAACCGTTTGCTAAATTTGGTTTTGATCGCTAGCTTTGTACTGGCAGAGTTAGAGGAGAAAAACAGGATTGGGGGATTTTTTTGGTTTGTTTTGGTTTAGTTTTGGTTGTTTATTTTATTTTATTTTTGCGTCACTGGGATTGAGCCCAGGGGTGCTCTACTTCTGAACAACATCCCCAGCACTTTTGTATTTTTTATTTTGAGACTAGGTCTTGCTAAATTGCTGAGGCTGGCCTTAAACTTGGGATAGTCCTGCCTCAACCTTCCAAGTCACTGGGATTATAGGCATGTGCCACCACACTGGCTTGACACTCTGTTTTTTGTTTCTTCGTATGTAGCAACCTGGATGCTAATATCCAGAATACCCTCTGGGAAATCTTACAGATCGAGTGCAATACTTCAGCCAGCCACACTTAGTTTTTCTTCCTTATAACTTCATCCTTAAAATCAAAGCTGTAAATCATCAAGAACACAAGCAACAATAAAGGTTGGCGAGGATGTGTGGAAAAAGGTACTCTCATACATTGCTGCTGGGACTGCAAACTGGTGCACCCACTCTGGAAAGCAGTACGGAGATTCTTCAGAAAACTTGGAATGGAACCACCATTTGACCCAGTCATCCCATTCCTAGGTTTATACTTAAAGGACTTAAAGTCAGCATACTACAGCGACACAGCAACATCAATGTTTATAGCAGCTCAATTCACAATAGCTAAACTATGGAACCAACCTAGGTGCCCCTCAACAGAAGAATGGATAAAGAAAATGTGGTATATGGGCTGGGGTTGTAGCTCAATGGTAAAGCACTTGCCTAGCATCTGTGAGGCACTGGGTTCAATCCTCAGCACTACATATAAATAAATAAAATAAAGGTCCATCAATGACTAATATATATATATATATATATATATATATATATATATATATTTTTTTTTTTGTATACAAATGTTCATAGCAGCTTTATTCAAAACAGCATAACTGCAAACAACCTAAATATCCATCAATAGACAAGCAAACTGGCATATTCATACAATGGAATACCACTTAGAAATAAAAATGAATGAATTAATGACATATCCAACAAACTCTATTAGCTTCAAAAAATATGGAACAATACATAAAAACATACAATGTAGAGTACATTTATAACAAATTCTAGAATAGCAAAACTAATCTACATTAACAAAAAGTAGTTCAGGGGTTACCTGGGCCAAGGTGAGAAATGGGGACTGCAAAGCCACACAGGGAACTCTAATACGAAAGAAATGTTGTTTACCTCAACTGTGACAATGATTGCATGGGTGTTTATGTTGGTCAAAAATCAAACTGTACACTTAAACAGCTGTTTTACTGTATGAAATTATACTTAAAAAGTTAATTCTTCAAAAGTCTATCTTTAGTTCCAATGATCTGAACTATCCCCTTCGTTATAAGAAATCCTTTTGAAATGAAAAAAAAATGTAATATTTGATTCCTATTTAAAAAGTCATGGACCAGGCTAGGAGTATAGCTCAGTTGGTAGAGTGCTTGTCTAACATGCACAAGGACCTGGGTTCAATCCCTAGCACCACCGAAAAAATTGGGGTTGTGGCTCAGTGGTAAAGTGCTTGCCTAGCCCATGTGAAGCACTGGGTTGCACCCTTAGCACTACATAACAAATGAAATAAAAGCATGCTGTCCATCTACAACTACAAAAATAAAAATTAAACAACAGCAGCAAAAAAATCATGGACCAAAGAGCAGTATGCAAATAACATGTAACAAAGAATACTTAAAAATCAAGGATTGAAAAACTGAAGCCCTTAATCTGGTTAACCTAGGAAGTAAATATGAAAAAACAGCATTTCTTCACATATGCATAATGTTATGAAAACACAACACACTTCTAAAGGTTAAATTGGCAAAATCATTAAGGGTAAGACTAACATATTACCCTACAAAATCTCTTTCTCTCCAAAGCTTCTTTCTGGTAGTGGACACTCCCTGTTTTCCTTTTACTATAACTCACTACATACAGAGCTGAAACATTCTGTATTGAGTCAATATAAATAATCAGTTCCTGTTTTTTAAATAGTAAACATTTTATATTTTTACTTAAAAAATCAGAAGTTGTGCCAGGCACAGTGGCCCATGCCTGTAATCCCAGTGATTCAGAATGCTAAAGCAGGAGGACTGCAATTTTGAGGTCAGCCTCAGCAACTTAATGAAGTCCTAAGCAATTTAGTGAGAGCCTGTCTCAAAATAAAAATTCAAAAGGGCTGAGGATGTGGCTCAGTGATAAAGCATCGTGGGTTCAATGCCTACTACCAAAAAATAAAAATAAAAAATAAAATCAGAAGTTGTGTTTCAGTTATGCAGTCTAGCTCAATTATCAGCTGAGTCAATTCAGGAATGGTGGGGCAGTTCCCAAGACTTGATTTAAAAGTATGGTGAAGGGGATGTTGCTCAAGCGGTAGCATGCTCGCCTGGCATGCGTGAGGCCCGGGTTCGATCCTCAGCACCACATACAAAGATGTTGTGTCCGCCGAAAATTAAAATAATAAATATTTAAAAATTCTCTATTTTTGTGACATTCCTTAAGCAAGTTAATCAAGATGTTGCATTCTTCAGTGTGCAAGTGCGAAGATAAGTCAGGATGCATCCTTGGGAGGTGATGATCACAGCAGTGCAACCGACTCGCGGCCGAAAGCCAAGTCTTACAGAGACCCGAAGGCCGGGTGCCCAGGGCTCGCACAGCCGTCCTAAAATATATTTTTTAAATGTGGTATATATACACAATGGAATATTACTCACTAACAAAGAAGAATGAAATTATGGTATTCGCTGGTAAAGGGTTGGAATTGGAGAATATTATGCTAAGCGAAAAAAGCTAAAGAACCAAAGGCTGAATGTTTTCTCTGATATGTGGATGTTAATTCACAAAGGTGGAGGGGAGAATAGAGGTATTTTGGACTAGACAGAGGGGAGGAAAAGGAGGGGAGGGGGGATGGGGGTTGAACATTATTACCCTATGTGCATATAGGATTACATGACCTGTGTAATTACATCATGTACAAACAGGAGAATGAGAAGTTAGAGCCCATTCATGTATGATGTGTCAGAATGCATTCTACTGTCATGTATAACTAATTAGAATAGATTTTTAAAAAATCAAAGCTGTAACTTAAAGCTACAGAGCACTGCTCATCTCAGCCATTAGAGCCACACGCAGGGTAAAGTGCCCGATGAGCTGTGGTTAAATTCTAGATTAGAACAGGAAGTACTAAGTACATGGCTAAGACCTGAGTGAGAACATGGGTGATGAGGATGATTGAAGCTTTCAAGCAGAGGAAGAGAAGGTGTCAGAGTATTGAGGGTGACATGGGTGTGGAGGTTCCGCAGCCTTCAGCCTACTTGAGGACCCTTTATCTCACTTTTTTGTGGGTGATCTTCTTGACCATGCCACATAATGGGATACCCAAAATAGGTGCTTACATTGCATAAGAGACTCACTTTTACAACTTCTTTAACTAACATGTGATTATGTGGCATTATTAAGTGAATCCAATGCATGGAGTGGGTGGAGGAAGCCCTGGGCAAATTCTGAACAATTAAAGGGAGCCAGATGCCCCAAGTTGAGAAGGAGATCATTCACACACAAAACCAAAGAGATTATTACACACTGATAGCCTTTGCTACTGCTCAGGCAAACTGTACTGCCAATCTGGAATTACAAAAAAAAAAAAAAAAAAATTTCTTCCCCCCCCTAACCCCTAGTTCACTATTTTAATCATCACTAAGGCAGACGGCCCAGCTTCAAAAGCTAGGTGTGAATCCTCCATTGTGTCCAATAAGCCAGGACGTACAGGCAAGCAAACAAGATGCAAATCCCATTCCATGTGGCTAAAGCCTTTTTTATCTTTAAGCAAAGGCCCAGAAAACTTACTCTCTTTGGTGGTTTTTATAATACGGCTTCAACACCATTGTAGACTGTGTGATACTCATTTAAATAAATCGCATGTAGCCAGCAAGACAGCTCTTTGTTTAGTCTGAGGCTGTTTTCATGATTAAAGAGACCTGATCTCATCCTCTTAATTAATGCAAAGCTCAAGGGTATCTATCATTTACCCTGCAGCAATGCTCCCATTATGGGGCATTTTGGAGCTGCCCACGGTCACTGTTGGTAGCTGGGGAAGGAACACCCTGCGAGTAGAGTCAAGCATCAATGGGAGTCTCCAGGGTGAGCAGCAAATGCCACCTCACTCAGGTCATGTTGAATGAGCCAAGAAGACCCTTTATACCCACCCAAGAAAGCTAATCTCAGGATAAGGCAACCATCTTCATTCTCTCAGAAAGTGTGCCTGAACTACTGAAGAGGTTCTGGATGTGATTTCCCAGTTTCTCATGAGAAAAGACTTTTGAAGACATGAATGGGTAGGGAGGAGGATGCTCACTAACGTCTAACGGCTCCAGAAAGACTTGAAATGTCTTCAGGGTATGCTCTGCCTTCTGAATTATTGTACTCTCCAGATCATCAAGCAGGGGATTCGAAATATATTTGTCGCATAAATCCTTGTTGGTTGACAGACTGGGGTTATGGGCTTGAAAAATATCTTTCCTTCCTTCTACTAAGTTGGTCAGCACAACTAAAATAAAACTTGTTCTAGGGTCTGGGGTGTGGAGCTCAGTGGCAGAATACCTGCTTAGCATGCACAGGGCCCAGGGTTCCATCCCCAGCACCAACCAACAAACCAACCAAGAGTTGTTCTAATTTTTTGCCTTTGGGGTCTTGTGTCAGATTTCTTTTTGCAGAGATCTGGATCTAAGACACTTTCCATTTTGTTTGATTCTGAAAGTCATCCCTGGAGGTCAGTAATGTTATTCTTGATTTCAATGGGAGATAAGCAGGTTGGGAAATTTTATGCCTGTCTTGATATTTTAGTTTAAATCATTTAAACTGGAAAAAAAAAAATCCCTGAAAAGGTGTCTGTTCTGAAACCTGGAGAACACTTCCTCTAAGGAGATGGTGATTTATAAGGCTAATCACCCCCCTGGACTCCAGCCGCCTACAGTAAAGTCAGGCAAATTGTACTGCCAATCTGGAATTACAAAAAAAAAAAAAAAAAAAGTTTCTGCCCTCCGGTTCCAAAAGTCAGCACATCTTAGCTTGGTTCATTTCTGAAGTGTCATAAGTTAACAATGATGCTGACAGGGACAGTGTTTTTGCTTGACCAACCGCAGGGACACTTTTTTTCTTTTTTTCTCCAGTTCTAGGGATGAAACCCAGGCTTCCTCACACATGCAAGACAAGTGCTGTACCACTGAACAGTACTCCTAGCCCTGGGACACATTCAAATCACCCAGGGCCAGCCCATCCACAGAAAACAAATTGCCTATAGATATACAGTATGTTATAAAAAGGGAAAATATTGAAAATCCTAGGGAGAGGATATATATTTCTATTCGAGGATTAACATGAGATTCGAAGGCAGCATGTACAAAAAGAATGCTTTTCAGTAGAAAGGAATCATTATGAGTAGAATAAAATATTTGCCAACATGACTCAGTTTCTAGCTGGGTATGGTGGCACATGCTTGTAATCCCAGCTGCTCAGGAGGCTGAGGTGGGAGGATACCACGTTTAAGGCCAGCCTCAGCAACTCAGCGAGACTGTGTCTCAAAAGAAAAAGTAAAATGGGTTGTGGATGTAGCTCAGTGATAGAGCACTCTTATGTTCAATCCCCAGTACCACCAAAAACAACAACAACAACAAAAACCCTTCAGTTTCTGAGGTTGAATTTACACCAAACCATCAAAAATTACATATAAACTGAGTGTCAAGGAAAGAGTAACTCAGTGTCACTAGATTTAACGCCGCCAAGTTTAATTTTCTCTCTACCTATTTATTGAAAAATTGCACTTTGTCAACTGTCTGAACTCTAAGACCAAATACTATCCATATCATGAGACATACATTTTCTTTGAGAGAAAAGAATATATTAAACTCACAGATGATTTGTATGGATTCTTTCAGACTCGCCAACTAGCAAGTCAGTTTTAAAATCTAATATAGAAGAATCTAAGAAATACAGTAAGTAGTCCCTTGTTATCTCAGGGGAATGGGTTTCACTGGCACTCCCACTCCTGTGGACATCAAAATCTGTGGCTATCTGAGTCTCTTATATAAAATGGTCTAGTTTACATATAACCTATGCATATCCTGCTATATAATTTAAATCATCTCTAGATTCCTTATAATACCTAACACAATGTCAAATGCTATATAAATAGTTGTTAAACCATATTGTTTAGGAAAGAAGGACAGGGAAAATAAAAGTACATGTCCAGTACAGGCAAGCAACCACTATGTGCCAGCAATGACACACTTTTTTTTTTTTTTTTTTTTTTTTGATCCCTAGTTATTTGAATCCCAGGATGTGGAAGCTGCAGAATTAGGGCACCAACTATAATATTGATGACAGAGTTAGATAGGACCTCAGCCTTTGCCTCAAGGCTTTTCAAACAACATTCTCAGTGGGGCATCCCCAGCAGACATCCTGAAACGATTTTCCCCAGAAAAATCAAAAGGAAAAAATGTTCCTATCTTCATCATTAGCAATAGCATTCAAAGCATTTCACCAGCCCTTGCCAGTATAATACACTTTTAGTGCCCGAATATATTCAAGCTAACATTGTCTTTTGGATATTTATACCCCAAGATAGGATTTGGTGTAAACGAAGCAGTACCACTTTTTGTGGGGTGATGAGAAAAGAGAACGCTATGGTAATATTATCTTCCCAGGATTTGGGGATTCCAGGATATCATTTTCAAAGCTTCTTTGGGTCCTGCTATATTATCCAACTCAGTTATCTCCATTGAATGGGGTCACGCAAAAGCTCAGGAAAGGACGCACAAATGGGTCACTCCTGATCCACAAGGTAACTATCCAGCTTCTTTCTAGGATAGTCAATGGACAGAAATGCAAAGGAAAGAATGCAACTCAAGAGCAGACCAAAGAAGAGAGCACGAGATGTTAATTCTTATGCAGACTCTAAGCCATTTATGTTTAGTATCTTATAAGAAGTTCCTTCTGCTTGTACTTCAGGTAAGAAGTAGAAATAACCAGCTGACCAGACAATCAAGAAGCCATGCAATGGAATTTCCAGGGGAATCTAATAAACATAGAATTTTCCATGAAAATAAAGGCAGGGATTGGAAAAATGTTCTCAGATAATTACTGATAAGGGATATTTTCATTTAAACAAACCATAATAATGAAAGGTGATGGTGTGCTACATTCCATGATCCAAAAATAGCATGGTAGGTACTTAAATGGGATCCTATAGTACAGGGTTGAAAGAAGTGGGAAGCTGTTGGGAAAAGAATGTGCTAATAGTGGTGCAGTGAGATCTGGTGTGACCCTCCGGTCCCCAGCCCAGAGCATGACCAGATTATCTCTCCTAGAAGACATTCCATTAGTGTAGATGACCTTGCCCATCTCAACCAAACCCATGAATATCCTAAGGAAGAAGGGAGGTGCAGGTTTTAAAAAACTGATCCTTAATCACTATATGAAAGTAAATTTGAAGGGGAAGGAAATGTAACATGTGTCATGTTCCACCAAACACTTTATGTCTTTGGTGGCGGTTGTCAAAGCACTCCAGATCATTCCTGCTCTTTTTGTTTCCTGAGTTGAAGGGCAGGTACTAGTTCTGCCAAGGATGAAATCAAGTGGAAATCTGAGACTAGAGGTCAAATAGAACAGGGAGGAACTGACCTGACCGCAGTACTGCCTCCCACCCCTGGTAAAGGAATCTGGAAATACAAGTTGCCTTGCAACAAGTCCATAACTATATTCTAAAATTACAGATGAAAAATTTAATCTCCATTTTTAGAAGAAAATAGGTTAAAATCTGTTTCATGAAAAAAGCATGGCTATGCAGACTGCCACATGAAACCACCTTTCATGCACACCCTGGGAGCTGACCTAATCTAATGTCGGACCTCCAAAACTCTAAAATTAAAATGTTTTTAAAAATTAACTATTAAAGGGGCTGGGGATGTGGCTCAAGCGGTAGCACGCTCGCCTGGCATGTGTGCATGGGTTCGATCCTCAGCACCACATACAAACAAAGATGTTATGTCTGCCGAAAACTAAAAAATAAATATTAAAATCTCTCTATTTCTCAAAAAAAAAATTAACTATTAAAAATATTTCTTTTTAAATTAACTATTTAAAAAGTGTTTGGGGGTTGGAGGAGTAGTCTAGTGGTTCAGATCTTGCCCTAACATGGTAGGGTCCTGTGAGAGAGAAAGAAAGAAAGAAAGAAAGAGAGAAAGAGAGAGAGAGAGAAAGAGAGAGAGAGAGAGAGAAAGAGAGAGAGAAAGAGAGAGAGAGAGAAAGAAAGAGAGAGAGAGAGAAAGAAAGAAAGAAAGAGAAAGAAAGAAAGAAAGAGAGAGAGAGAAAGAGAGAAAGAAAGAAAGAGAGAAAGAAAGAGAGAGAGAAAGAGAGAGAGAGAAAGAAAGAGAAAGAGAGAGAAAGAAAGAGAGAAAGAAAGAGAGAGAGAGAGAGAGAGAGAGAGAGAGAGAAAGAAAGAAGGAAGGAAGGAAGGAAGGAAGGAAGGAAGGAAGGAAGGAAGGAAGGAAGTTAGTTTGTTTGGATCTAAAGCTGTCTATTCCATAGATTAAATTTGGTGGTTTACAGTGGGGAGCAAAGGGGTGTAGAAGGAATTATTCGCTCTATGAAGTTGGATCTCAGGTGGGAATCGATATGGGGTTCATAAGGTGGGAATGGATATGGGGTTCAGCAAACGCTTTGGATCTGATAGGTATCAGGTGAGACAAGCCTCCCTCCCCACCCCCAACCTTTTATCTAGTTGGTCAGCAGCGTGCGGTTTTCATCATGGGACAAGCATTTCCAGAATAAATACATCAATCAAAAGAAGTGCTGCAAGCCCTCAAAAATCAACATCTTCCTCCTTAATAAAACCACAACCGTTTGGCCAGAGAATGAGGAGAGGCTAATAGGAAGGAAATCTAATGGAATTTTCCCTTTTAAAAAAACGACCAAAAATGTTGTAAAATAAACAGAAAAAGAGAAAGAAGCCCGTCTTTTCAAGATCATTACAACTACTGCCTTAAGATTGCAGAATACCTTGAATATCTTTTTTTTTTTTCTTTCCCCAATGCAAAATGACTTTAAAAGCTTTACACACACACACACACACACCCGCCCCCCTCCCAAGCCTCGAGTCTGGAACCGCCGAGGGTCCGGGGTCGGGGAGACGGCGGGGCCTGGCAGCCGGCAAGGTCAGGGCTCAGCGCTTCCGCAGCCCCCGCCGCGCTCCAGCTGCTCGGGTCCTGGCGGCTCCTGGGCACCGCGGCGAGGATCCGGAAATGGATTCCGGGCAGCCTTCCCGCACACCTCGGTCCACCCCGACCTGGCCAGAGCCCAGCGCTCCAGGTGGCCGCCGCGCTGCGGCCGGAGCTGCCACTTACTGCGAGACCCGGGCTGGCTCCGCGGAGGAAACGCGCCGGGAAGGGGACCCCGCCACTGCTCCGGCGCCGCTGCGCCCCCAGCCAGAGCCCTGGTCGGCTGGCTCACGACATCAGGCGGCGGGCGGGCGACCCAGGCGGCGGCGCCAGCTCCTCTCCGCCTCCTTCCCTCCCCCGCAGCCGCACTCCTGCAGCCCGATTTTTGTCTGAAGGTCAAACCGCTTTATCGCCTGACGCCTGCGGAGCGAGCGGCCCGAGTGGTAAAAGCACGCACGAGGGGGAAAGTCTGCCTCCCGGCTGGGCTCCGAAGGACCTGCGCTCGGTGTCCCCGGTTCCAGAGGGCTCCCGGGCTGGTCATTTCCATTCTGTGCTCAGTCCCAGGGCAGCGAGACATCTGCTTTCCATAAACCTCGAGGCGGAGGCAGATCCCGGATTATAGGTGGCCGGGATCGCACAGCTGATCCCGCACCCGGAGGCCGAGACAGACACGCAAATGGGTGCCCAATTCCAGAAGGATTTCTCCGTCCGATGACTACAGGCTCCGCGGCCGGCCCCCGGGATGCGCCAATCGCAGGCCAGGGGGGCTGGAAAACCGGGTTGGCTCGGTTTTCAGGTCTACTCCTCCTCGGTCCTGTAAACAAGAATGCAAACACTGTCCCTTCAGGGGAAGTGACTTCAGTTGGATGGGGCCGAGAGAGCTGAAAAGGGCCGGCCTCCTTTATGGGACAGCTCATTATTAAAAACAAACGTGACCAAATATAAAAGGAAAAAAAAAAATTCTGGTTTTTATTCCAACAAACAAGTCAGCTATGATGCAATCAGCACTGGAAATAGTGAGATATCACCGTCTCTCTGGGAGTTTATTTTTTACTCAGTGAATTAGTCCTTCCACACTGAGGAGTGCCTTAGGAGTGAAAGTTGGAAAAAGCACCAAGTCTCTACTCCCAAGCGCTTTACAGTCTAGTGGGGCGGGGGCGGGGTACATGGGGGATACCTAAAAGTACTGTGACAGAAATGTGAGAAAGAGATTTTAGATCACACGGAAAACCAAGAACGGCCTCCCAGAGCAGGCTGGCTTTGAGTTTTTGAAGACCGAACAGGTTTGTAGAACAAAGAGAGGCTGGAGAAAGGGCTGTGGGAGGCAGCAGGGGGTGAGAGATCCAGTTACTGAAGGTGACAAAGAGTGAGATCCCCAGGAGCTTGTTTGCTAAGCTATGCACTGTCTCTGGAAATCAGGGGAACTCTCTGAGGGATTTCAGTGGGGCACGTAAGTGACTTGATTGGATGTGTTTGAGAAAGATTATTTCAGAAGGGATATCAAAGGAGGCCAACCTAAGAAGGGAGTGGGAGTGGAGCTCTGGTAGATGGAAAAGACTCCAAAAGAGAAAGAGAACTTTTTTTTTTTTTTTTTTTTTTTTAGGGTTTGATGCCTACAGGGAAGGGAGCAGAGTTGTAGGCTCTCACCCATAACAAAGTACCACAAACTCAGTAGGTTAAACAGAAACTTATTGCCTCATAGTTCTGGGTGCTGGAAGTTTGAGATTAAGGTCCTAGCTCAGCCATGACATTCACTCACCCTGAAAGCTCTAGGAAAGGATCTCTTCCAGGCCTCTCCCCTAGGTTCTTTTAGTTCCTTGGCTCATGGCAATGTGACTCCAATCTTCACATGGGGTTTTCCCTGCACCCTTGTATCCAAATTTCCCTTTTCTAAGATCACCAGTCACGTTGGATTAGGGACCCACCTGCTGCAGAATGGCTTCATTTGAACTAATTGCATCTTCCCTTCCAGTTACTATGACAAAATACTTGAAATAATCAGCTTATTAAAAGGAAAGTTTTATTTGGGCTCATGTTCTGGAGATTTCAGTACACGGTCACTTGGCCCTGTTTCTTTGGGCCTGTAGCAGCACACTACATCATGCATGGTGAAAGAAGCCTGGTCATTTCGTGGTGACCGAGAAGCAAAGAAACAATTCTACCCATAAGATTCACCCAGTGTGAACTGATTGGCATGAGGATGGAGATGAGAAGAAATATCAGCTGTAAGTAAATAGGCAAAGAGAGTTGCTCTGAAAGGAAATAGAAAAAGAAAATTAGAAAGTACAAGAGGGGCTGGGTATAGTGGCTCACACACCTGTAATCCCAGAGGCTCAGGAGGCTGAGGCAGGAGGATCAAGGGTTCAAAGCCAGCCTCAGTAAAAGCAAGGCGCCAAGCAACTCAGTGAGACCCTGTCTTGATACAAAATAGGGATGGGGATGTGGCTCAGTAGTTGAGTGCCCATCAGTTCAATTCCCACTACCAAAAAAAGGAAGTACAAGAGGGGCTGGGTGTGGTGGTGCATGCTTGTAATCCAAGCTACTTGGGAGGTTGAGGCAGGAGGATCTCAAGTTCAAAGCCAGCCTGGGCAACTTAGTTAGACCCTATCTCGAAATAAGAAAGGAATGGGCTGCACGTCAGTGGTAGAGTGTCCCTAGGTTCAATCCCCAGTGAGGATGGGAGTAGGAAGAAAGGAAGGTGACCAACAATTAGGGAAGTAGAAGTGAAATGTTTAAGAAAGGAGTGATTAATATTGTCCAGAGCTTAGAAGGTCAGACAAGATAATGTTTTTTCTAACATTCTGAGAAACTGCCAGACAGTTTTCCAAATCTGCACCATGTGGGAGTTACAGATTTTTTTTTTTTAATTGAACCCAGGGACACTTAATCACTGAGCCACATCCCCAGCTCTTTTTTCTATTTTATTTAGAGACAGCGTCTTGCTAAGTTGCTTAGGATCTTGCTAAATTGCTGAGGCTGGCTTTGAACTTGTGATCCTCCTGCCCAGATTCTTTTTTAAAAAAATTTAATTAATTGATTTATTTATTCTAATTTGTTATACATGACAGCAGAATGCATTTAATTCATAGTGCACAAATGAAGCACAATTGGGCATTTCATTGTGGTTTTGATTTCCCTAATGATGAATAATGTTACGTATCTTTCTCTTGCTTATTGACCATTTGTACACCTTTGTAGAAATGTCTATTGAAATCCTTTGCCCAATTTTCAAAATTTATTTTTAAAATTGTGGTTATATATCCCTACCATAAAATTTATCATTTTGAGTAGTTTTATGTGTCCAGTTCAATCCCATTGAGTAGATTCACATTGCTGAACAACCAACATTCTTTGCCCATTTTTACATTGTCTTTTCATATTTCTCTATTGTGGTTTGAATTGTCCTATTCTAGGTACAAGTCCCTAATCAGATATTTGATTTGCAAATATTTTCCCTCATTCTGTGGGGCGGCCTTTTACTTTCTTATTGGTGTCCTAATATTCTCTAATAAATTCCTTTAATTCTCATACCAACTAGAATAATTTCTATCATCAGTAGCTAAGAATGCTGGCAAATGTGCTGGGGTCTGTTAAATAACATCCTTTTATATTGTTTTCTATCACCTATCTTATATCATATCTTCTATCCAAACTTGCCACTGTACTTTTATTTTTTCTTAAAGTTTTTTTCCATACTATCCGAACATACTATCCGAACTATCCCGAACTATTCCGAATCCCAGCCACATTGTGTATTTCCTGGGCACAGACGCACAACATCAATGGCTGCCATTAATACAGCTATAAGCATAACTTCCAGCAGCCTTCCCTTTATTTTTATTTTTATCACAGTCATATGAGATCTTACTAGTGCAATCAACGCTCTAGTTAATCCTTTGGCTTTGCAAAAACTTGGAACACAAATATTGTATGTTTGATGGAATTAAATATTGTGCAATTTTCCTTTTTTTTTTTTTTTTTTTTGGTATTGGGGGTTGAACTTAGAGGCACTTGACCACTGAACCACATCCCCAGCCCTATTTTATATTTTATTTAGAGATGGGGTTTCACTGAATTGCTAAGTGCCTTACTTTTGTTGAGGCTGAACTCGTGATCCTCCTGCCTCAGCCTCCCCAGCCACTAGAATTATAGGCATGTGCCGCCTCACACTGCTCTTGTGCTATTTTTTTTTTTTTTTTGCTTTATTTTCATCCTTCCTTCCTGTGCTGGGAATCGAACACACAGCCTCATACATACTAGGCGATAGCTCTACCACTGAGCTACACTCCAGGCCTCTCCCCCACTTCTTGAGATAGGGGTCTATGTTGCTCTGACTAGTTGAAAACTCCCGGGCTCAAGTGATTTTCCTGCCTCAGCTCTGTCTGGCTCCTTAATTTAATTTTTTATCCTAAAATAATATTTAAGAGAGTTCTTGATTCTCAACTTTTCTCTCAATGGCCTCATTTGAAGGAGTAGGACCTGACATTGGATTTTGGGACTAATCTCTAGTGTCCAATTTGTGACTGGAAGGATGGAGTTTCTTTGGGATCTAATTTTTAGGAGCTTCTGAAATGGTGAAGAGAGGGAGGATATCCCAGATAAAGACTTCAGGACCCAGGAAGGAGCTACGTAGTATTATTTGAAATATCACAAGTGTAAAGTGAAATCCTTTCCTGGTAGGTTTTTCAGGTGGATTAGGCTTTGTGACCATCACTTTGTATCTTGGATCTACTCCTTCTTTGTAGTCTACTTTTTTGGGGTGGGGATGGGTACTGGGGATTGAATCCAGGGGCACTTAACCACTAAGCTGCATCTCTGGCCCTTTTTAAATTTTTTTAAAATTTAGAAATAGGATCTTACTGAGTTGCTTAGGTCCTTGCTAAATTGCTGAGGCTGGTTTTGAACTTGTGATCACCTGCCTCAGCCTCCTGAACTGGGACTACATGCGTGCACCACTGAGCCTGGCTTGTGGGCTACTTTTAATCTCACTTCCTTGCTCCTATACCTGCACAACAATCTGTAGTTTTATATTAGGGATTAACAGAAAGATGCCTTTATAAAATAGCTGGAAAAGAGCCCGTATTTGTACAGCCACAGATTCAGCCTGTGTTGACTGAGCACACAGGTTACGCACACCACCACCCTGGCACCAAGGGAACCGAGGTACCTTTCCTATAATAAGCAGTTGGATGACTAATGGGGGCGAGGGTCAACACAAACACAATTAACTGTAAGCCTCTCCATAAAAGAGGTACTAAAAACCATTTTGAGGATTCAAAGGAAGAAGAAATCACATTTTTAAAAAATTAGTTTTTGAGGTGCAGGGATGGAGTCCCAGAGTCTCATGCATGCTAAAAATTGCTCTACCATTAAACCACATCCTAGCCCCAACCTTTTTTCTTTAGTAGTAGAAAAGGCTTCTTGGAGAAGGTAGGAAAGGAGAAGTTTGGTGCACAGTCAAAGGAACCATGACCTGTTGCTACACTGGAGAAAAAGCCTGGTGGTGTGAGACTTGTCGATCCCACACTTGCCCAACATACATAATTATCCAGATTGCCCAGGACTGTGAGTCACTAAGATGCTCCTTTTAGGTGCTGGTTTGAGAACCTAACTTCTTCTATGCACTAAGATTAAACTCCATGGTATTCAGTGGCTCCCTCAATTCTACCTAAGCTGTGCTCCCTTGGTTTTGTGATCTCTGCCCCTTCTGAGCCTGGTGTGGCCTCTTCTTCATCTTCCCCAGTCCACATGCTGCCCATCTTTGATTTTGAAGCTCAGCTGGCCGCCCCTGACGCACTGTTTCACTGACAGCACTTCCAGCCCCTGGGTGCTCTGGCTTTTTGTGTATGCAACTCATCTCGTGACTTTGCCTACTCCTCGAGGAGCCTATGGCTTCTTAACATCTGGATTCCTGTCATGTAGTTAGTATCAATTCAAAATTGTTTTATAAATTGCTATGGTTAGGATAAATGTCCCCCAAAGGCTCGAGTGCTAAAAAGCTTGATCCCCAGATTTGCACTACCTGCAGGAGATGGAACCCTTAGGAGGCGGGGCCTATTGGGAGGTCCTTAGATCATAGGGGCCACACTATTGAAGGGGATGGTGGGACCCCACCCCTTCCTCTTCCTCTTTTCACTTCCCAGCCATGAGGTCAGCAGGTTTGCCCTGCTACACATTCCCACCATGATGCTCCATCTTCAGGCCCAAAGGGGCCAACCGACCATGGACTGAAACCTCCAAAACTGTGAGCTAAAATAAATTCCCTACCCTTGAGGATCTCAGGGATTTGTTACAGTAATGGAAAACTGAAGGACCCATAAATTTATGAAATAATGTCATTTAACAAAACATTAGTTTTAAATAAAAAGAGCACTACTTTGAAAGAAAACAAAGCTTAATTTTAGTTGTATTGATTGTGGTCATAATGTTACATAGAAATGGAAGACAGTCGGTCTAAGCAAAGGAATATTAATAATTCAAATAAAGAACTCACAGATTCTCATTGCTATGGTCTGAATGTGTGTCCTCAAACTCATATTTGAAATCTTTTTTTTGCTGTACTGGGGATTGAACCCAGGGCCTCATGCATGCCACAAGTGCTATATGACAAAGCTACATCTTCAGCCCCATATATTGAAATTTAATTGCAAATGTGATTGTATTAAGAGATAGAAGCATTAAGAGTGTGTAGGTCATGAGGACTCCACCCTATGGATGGATTAATGCCCTGATACAAGGGCTCGGGGGAACCAGCTTTTGTCCCTCTGTTTCTTCTGCCGTGGGAGGACACGGGGTTCAAGGCACCATCTTGGAAACAGAGAGCAGCCCTCACCAGGTACTGTCCCGCCCTGCACCTTGATCTCAGACTTCTGCCCTTCACAACGGTGAGCAAGAGCACATTCTGAGACGTGTGTTGTTGGATGATTTCATCACTGTCCAAACCTCGTTAGAGTCCACCCACACACACACACACACACACGCGCAGATGACATAGCCTACTGTGACTACCGCATGGCCTCTGCTAGGCAGCATCAGCAGAGGATGTGGTACACTTAGGAGCCAAGGTGAACCAAGATTAAATCAAGCACAGGAGAAAATGATGCCATCAAGACTCGATGAACCTGAGAAGAATGAGGTTGCTGCCCGCGTTCACAGCACACGGTCCTTCTTGAAACGTTTTTTATAAGTGGAAGGCAGATGCTCTCAAATAATGATACCAAGCCTGGTATAATAAATATATAAACCAGTCACATAGTAGTTTATTATCATGACCAAGTAGAATCTACTGTACATCGCTGTACTTTAATACAACTGGCAGCACAATACGTTTGTGGACACCAGCTATTATCACCACAAACACGTGAGTAAAGCACAGTGATATGATGTTACATCAGTTCTGATGTCAGTTGGCACTGAATGTCAGCTCCACTATAATCATTTTTTTTTTTTTTGGTACCAGGGATTGAACCCAGGGGTGTTTAACCACTGAACCACATCCCCAGCCCTCTTTTGTGTTTTATTTTGAGACAGGGTCTCAATAAGTTGCCTAGACCCTCACTAAGTTGCCGAGGCTGCCTTTGAATTTGTGATCCTCCTGCTTCAGCCTATGGAGCCTCTGGGATTGCAGGCTTGCACCACCATGGCTGGCCACCATGATGATCTTATGGGACCACCATGGTGTATGTGGTTTATCACTGACCAAAACAGCACATACGACACATGGGTGTATTTATAAATTACCCAGACTCGGGTGTTTTTTTTTATAGCAGCACAAATGAACTAGGATTCTCATCTTTAGAGTGTTTGGGGGTACAGGCTAAAGGAAGCCTGGGGAAACATGTCTCCTTTTGCTTCATCTCAAAGGGCACAAAACCCACCTACTTATTCTGCAACCCCTTAATCCCTCTGTGGAAGAGGAATAAAAACATAAAAATTATGACTATGGCCCAGGCACTAAGAAATGGGGTGGGGTGGAACAATTAATTTTAGATTGACTATGGAGTCAGTTCAGGAACATAGGCACTAACGATATTTCAGAACGGTTGGGAAACTGACAAGGAAATCACTACTGGATTCCATTAGAGGAAGAGCGGAGTTTCCTGTAATGTTTTCTTGAAATGATGATGTATTGATCTTCCTGGGCTAATCCATTAGCCATAGATGCTCCTGACTCTCCCTAGATGTTGCTCAATGGAAGCTTCAGGCCATATCACAAAACCATAAACTTCTTCAAAATGAAGTCCTAAGGCAGAATTTTAGAAAGCCAAGACAGGGAGAGAACTCACGGAGATACTGGTGTGACCTGCAGTCCCAGCTTCTCTGGAGGCTGAGGAGGGAGGACCACCAGAGCCCAGGGGTTGAAGAGGGGTCTGAGCAACACCCTGCCTCAGATAAAACAAGACAACAAAAACCTCTTTCTGGGGACTTGATTACTTTTCTCAGTTCCTTCCCAAAAAATCTCTCATAAATCTCCTTATTTTTTATGCGTGTCTGGAATTTGAAGTTTTGAACCAAAAAGTCTAACTTGAATAAACCAACACAAAACAATTAAAACAGGCAAAGTATTTTATAAAACTGTGCTTCTAGCTGGGTGCGTTGGTATACACCTGCAATCCTAGTGGCTCAGGAGGCTGAGACAGGAGGATCTCTAGTTCAAAGCCAGCTTCAGCAACTTAGTGAGGCCCTAAGCAACTTTGCAAAACCCTGTCTTCTAAATAAAATATAAAAAAGGACTGGGGATGTGGCTCAGTGGTTAAACGCCCCTGGGTTCAATCCCCAGTACAAAAAAACCAACCAACCAACCAACCAACTAAACAAACAAAAACCAAAATTGCACTTCTTAGGACTATGGGATGTTAATTCTTGCATTGTGAATGAAAAAAACAAAACAAAAAGGACTCATGGAAGTATTTCTCTCAAAATCTCCTCTTATCCAACGTGTTCTTATTTTTCATAATTGATTTTTAATTGATTTTCTAACTTCCAAAAGGTTCTCTTCAACATGTAGAGGTTTATTTATTTTATTTTTGCAGTATAGGGTATTGAACCCAGGAACATTCTACCTCTGAGCTGCATCCCCAGCCCCCCCTTTTTTAAAATTTTGATACAAGGCCTCACTATGTTGCCCAGGCTGGCCTTGAACTTGTGTTCTTCCTGCTTAAGTCTCCTGCATAGCTGGGACTACAGGTGTAGTCCAATACACCTGGCCAATAGAATTGTTGTTTTTGGCATTGAGGTTTGAACCCAGGTGCACTTAACCACTGAGCCACATCTCAGCTCTTTTTTGCATTTTATTTAGAGACAAGGACTCACTGAGTTGCTTAGTGCCTCACTTAGTTGCTCAGACTATCTTTGAATTTGAGATCCTCCTGTCTCAGCCTCCTGAGCCACTGGGATTACAGGGGTGTGGCACTGCACCCAGCTGTTGCTGTTTTTGTTAAACATTTTTGAGAGGTGCTGGGGATTAAACCCAGGGCTTTTCTGTGTTGTGAGCCATCCATGAGCTGCCTGTGGGCCACCACGCATCAAGCCTAGTGGATAGGAATTACCAGTGTCTGGGAATGTGTCTGGGAATTATCAGTGGATATTTTCTCTGGTCAACTGCCCAGGGACATTGTGAATTTCTACCTTGCTCTGCCGTGTCCCACACAGCACCTGAGATGGGTGTGTCCTGACAAGATGCCAATCAACCTGCTGACTGCAAGACATCATGAAGCAAGAGTCTGCCCTTAAAATCTTATCCCTGCCTTTGATGTACCCCCTTAATTAAACCTCCGGAGCCATCTTTCCTTTGTCTAGTTCCAGCTTTTGTGTGGACTGGATCTATCAGGGGCTCCACTTTTGTAAATACATTTCTGACTCTTTGTCTTTTGTTTTTCACTAATTATTTTAGACTTTTAAGTTTTCAGGTGGTTTATATCCTCCTTGGCAGGAAGAAGAACCCCCCCCCCCCCATGAGACGCTGGCCGTCGCTCCTTATATTACTGCATGCTCCACATGCATTCTACCACTGAGTTACACCAACAGTGGGGGGAAAAAACTTTAAATAAACATAACTTACAAACAGAAAAGGTCACAAGTACCAAGGCTGTAACAGCTCAGCGGGTTACCATAAAGAAATGAATTACAGTAGATGGGGTAGAGAGAGAAGATGGGAGGGGAGGGGAGGGGGGATAGTAGAGGATAGGAAAGGTAGCAGAATACAACAGTTACTAATAGGGCATTATGTAAAAATGTGGGTGTGTAACCGATGTGATTCTGCAATCTGTATTTGGGGTAAAATTGGGAGTTCATAACCAACTTGAATCTAATGCATGAAATATGATATGTCAAGAGCTTTATAATGTTTTGAACAACCAATAAAAAAAAAAAAAGAAACCACAGCACAGCAAATACCACCCAGACCAAGAAGCAGGACACCCAGCTCCCCACATGCCCTCTCTCAAGTATAGCTTTGAGCTAGATATATTTTCCATGGAAATAATATTATTGATGTTAGTAACTGCCCAGATTGCCCATAAAAGCCACAAAATGTACTGGGACTCTAGCAAAATGGCATCATATCAACATCACTGGTTTCGTGGGGAAATGCAATTTCAGTTCCAAATAGGTCAGGGGCTTGTCTGGATTCATCATCCTTGAATTTCAAGGACTCTGGGTGGGTGGGGTACTTGTGGAGGGAGAAGGAGCTATGCCAAGGTCCCCCCTACAGTGGTTCAGGTCAACCCACCCTGGGTTCAACTCACTGTAGGCTGAATTTTTTTTTTTTCCTTTAGGAGATGGGGCATCTCCCTCTGTTCAAGAGAGTCTCTGGTCTGAGCCTCCACAGTATTTGTGTTAGTTGGGAGTTCAGGGACATCCAGATGGTAGAGACAGCAACAAACAAGACCCGGCAAGAGAAAGGAGCTGAAATGGCTTGCTAATCTTGTCTGTGTCCACCTCTTTTCTTTTCCTTGCCAGTTCTACCTGCCTCTGACCTTGGGTTTTTCATACACTATAGGGGAGGGAAAGGGGAAGAGAGTAGATCTCTTCTCCCAGAGCAGGCACACAGCCGCCCTGGGAACCCAGAGGTATCGGGTTTCTCTGACCCAGTGACCTTGATTCCTGGACTGGATTAGGATCAGTGGTCACCAAGCCCTTCGCGCATCCAGCCCTGTTCTACTGACCTGAACTCCCCTCCTCAAGGACCCTGCCCTCAAGGCCACACCCAGAAACTTGAGACACCCCCAGGCTGTGTGGCAGGCATGGCCACTGGGGAAAATGGAGGACTCACACTGGAGGCCATCCGTCCCGAGTGCCCTGGACAGGGGAAGCCTTGGGCCACCCGCCATGGCTCCCACCACCCTGCCCCTCCCAGCCGTCTGGTGACAGCTCAGACAGTGGTGCCCCTTGGTTTTCTGCCTGAGTTAAATGTGGGGAGAGGGCTGCTTTTTTCAGGTCTTGTCACTATTTTTCCTTGTCACAGATCCAACATGGCTTCTGGGACTTAAGGTCACTGCAGCCTTATAGGGGTCTTTCCATTTTCTTTTGGCAATGGATCAGCATTAATGAGTATTTAGGCTGTGTCCCCAGTAGGCCCAGCACACAGGGAGCATCCAGGGACACAATAGCTATCCAAGTCGAGGGTCTATTGAAGGGAACTTATTTCTAAGAAATCACCAATTGCTCCTGTTTTTTTGTTTAAAATGCTCTTGAGGAGATAGAACAATCCAGGGAAGAGTACAGGTGAAGAATCATATATCCTGAGGGTCTTCATTCTTATCCTTGGGTCCCGATGGAGGACCTCGAGTGTCAGTGATATATCAAAACGATTTGGATGGAAATGCAATCAGAGCCCAGTAGCCTGTGAAGCATTTTGAGGGACCGGTGGAGGGCGACAACCTTGGGGACATCCCAAGACTTTTGCAGCAGACAGAGGTTACTCATCAATATTTGCCTTGAAGCCCCGTGCAGAGGCCGCCTCACCATGATTCACTCCTGGCATTTCGGTTATCTGCCTTGTTGACCATGGTCTGAAAATACTCGATGGAAATTTTCAGAAATAAATAACTCCTAAGTGTTAAATAACTTGCATTACCATATATTGTTATAACTGTTCTGCGTTGTTATTAGTGAGTGTTGTTCATCTCCTACAGGGTCAAATTTGCAAATTAAACTTTATCATAGGTATGGATGTAGAGGAAAAAAAAATCATGGACTATATAGTGGGAGGGACTATCTGTGGTTTTAGGTATTGCACTGAAGGAAGGGTTTTGAATATATTCCCCAAAGAAGGAGGGAAGGCAACAGCATTTAAAATTGAGTGAGCCACAGAAAAATGATGCAGATTTGAAACTATTTTGGAAAGCACACGAGGGCTTTTCATGGGGCTTTTCATGATCCATGGTTCTGAGGCCAGGCTACAGCCTCAAAGTTGAGTTGAAGCTCTACATTCAGAGAAGGGGATGTGGCTCAGTGGGTAGAGCACTCACCTAACAACATGTGGGAGGCCCTGGGTCCCACCCCAGCACTGAGAGGAAACAACAACAACAAACAAACACCACTACCTCCACCATCCACAACCACAAACCCACCAAACTGCAGTTTACCCTTCTGGGAAGAAGGAAGAAATAGGAGGGAGGAAATGCCCCCGTGAGAACTCCATCCTTGCAGGGTCCCCAGAAGAGGTCTCTCAGTCAGGCTGTATTTAGGTCCTTAACACATCAAAGTTCACACATTGGAAACTGCCCCCAGGGCTTCACAGAGAGCCTTTGAGGTGCCAGGATTTCAAAATCTTCCTCCCACACACTCCGCAAGGGCTGGACTATCATTTCTCAAGTTGGTTCCTGAGACTGGTGTCAAGAGGCGGATCTGAGGATCCTGAAGTCAGAGACAGGTCCTCTGACTCCTGCGGTTTCTAGAGTCAACAGTTTGAAGAATTTCACTGCAGTTCTGTTTAGATGACAGCTGCAAAATGTGGAGTGTGCTGTTCCCCCACTTACAGCTTGTCAAGTACAGGACTAGAAAGCTCAGTGGAGAGAGGGCCAACACACCTGGTGGTTACAGAGCTGCACAGGGGAAAGGCTGACCTTGAAAAGCTGGGCAGGACTGGAGAGGTGATAAGGGGTCAGGTTCCCAGCAGGTGCTCCTGAGGTGAGATGATGCTTATCTACAGGGCTCCCAGGAAGTGGAGGGTGGGGTGTGCGTGTGCTGGTTTCTGATTCACCTGCCATCTTTTTTGGTGAGTCCTTTTCACATCTCTGGAAAACCAAATCTCATGCTTATTGATGTGGGTGAGGGTGTGGCGTGTGCCTTTCTTGAAAACTGAAGCAGAACAGAAAATTCTTGAATGTCAACTAAACCGGCGTTCTACTTAGGGAGGCCTCAGGAATACAAAGGTCACCAGTCTCTCTGCTCCTTAGACGTCTATGGGAGACTTTCCAACACTTTTCTTTCTTTCTGTTCTCTTTTTTATACCAGGGATTTGAACCCAGAGGTGTCTAACAATTGAGCCATATCCCCAACCCTCTTTCAAAATTTTTTATTTTGAGACATGGTCTCACTAAGTTGCTTAAGGCCTTGCTAAGTTGCTGAGGCTGGCCTTGAACTTGCAATCCTCCAGCCTCAGCCTCCTGAGCTGCTGGGATTACAGGCCTGTGCCACTGTGTCTAGCTCCAACCATTCTTTTGATCCCATTGCATTAGACTCTTGGCTGCAGGGCCTCAGTTTTCCCAGGGGTTTCCACATAATGGGCCTGGTGAAGAAATGATTCCACTTTTGTCTAATCTTAGAATTCACAGTGGACCTTCCGACAGGACACTTCTCCATCTTTGATGTGGGGATGGTTTCAGTTCTGCCCTCTGCCCCTCTCCCAATTCCAGATCTGGCCTTGCAGGCTGTGCTTCTGAACTTAGAGAACACTGAAATGTTCTGTGTTACAATTCTCTGCAGCAGCATCTGGAAACTACAGTCAGAAGGGGGAAGGTTTATCTAGGAGGGAAAGGGCCACGCTCTATGGAGGGCCATCCATGAATTTTATCTTTTCAGTCCTCTTAATGGCCCAATAATGTCGGTACTATGAGACCTATTTTCAAGAAAGGATAATGAAAAAAAGAAAAGAAAGAAAGGATAATGAGAAGTGGAGAGGGTGAGAACTGGAGAAGTTCACTATTAGCCACTAGACGCCTGGAGACCTGAGATTTGAGTCCAGCTCCGTGTGCTCCGGGTTCAGGTCTTGGCACAGCCATGGAACATTGTACTTCTCATAAAACATACCGTGAAACTTTTAGATAAACACAAACTTTAGATAGACAAGTATTTGCTTATGGTACAAAGTAACCAACTCAAAAGAATTACCTCCTGAGAAAATCGGAAGCATTGTTTTGGGCTAGGGTTGTAGCTCAATGGTAGAGCGCTTGCCCTGCATGAGGATTTGATTCTCAGCACTGGATAAAAATAAATAAAATAAAAGTGTTGTGTCAAAAAAAGCGCATAGTTTTCATATTGCACATCAGATTTTTTTTTTTTTCAGTGCTGGGGATGGAATCCAGGGCCTCGTGCATGTAGGTCAATGCTATGTCACCTCCAGTCCCTCATCTATTATTCTTAAGTGAACCTTCAACAGAGATAAGCATGAACAACAACGAGCTCAAGGGTGACTTCAAACCATCCTCATTCTTGTGAATCCCTGGGAGGGAAATTTGTTAGGTCTAGGGTCATAGACTAGGAATTAGGAATAAATTTGAAGATATTGCCTTATGGACAAATCACAAACTGGTGGCCCAGCGGGACATATTCATCCAGAGCCACCCATTGGCCAGCGGTGGAGCAGGGACCGGGCCTCCAACTTGCCAGGGACCAGCCCCTGCTCTTTCTAGGATACTGCATTCTCCTACAGCCCTCTCTCCCGAAGTCAAAAATAAGCCAGAGTGATATTTAGCAAAGATGGTCAGTATTTAGGACCGTCACTGAGTGGTGACAGTGAGATTGGGTAGAAGAAATAAAAAGATAGGTAGAAAAAAAAAACAAAAGGAGGGGTAAGAAAAATATGTGTGTGTGTGTGTGTGTGTGTGTGTGTGTGTGTATATATATATATATATATATATATATATATATATATATATATATATATATATATATATTTGGTATCAGGGATTAAACGCAGGGGCCTTAACCACTGACCACATCCCCAGGCTGTTTTTGTATTTTATTTAGAGACAGAGTCTCACTGAGTTGCTTAGTGCCCTGCTTTTGCTGAGGCTGGCTTTGAACTTGCAATCCTCCTGCCTCAGCCTCCCAAACTGCAGGGATTACAGGTGTGCACCACTGCCCTGGCTCTGATCTGTTCTTTACTTATTCCTTCAAAATCTTTTGAGCCCGTAGTAAGGCTGCAGGCACTTGATAGGTTAAAGATAAGCCCCGACACGCCTTCTTTTCCTTACCTTTCACACATTTGTCTCTAAATCGTTCATCCAACAAATATTTTTTTATTTAGATGGGGTGCACCACGGTGCCTGGTAAGAAAATATAATTTTCACCTGAAGTTCTGCGTGCCTTTTCAGGCCTGTCACTCTCAAATTTCTGAGACATCTATAAATCTTAGAGTTGCTGAATATTTGACCATTTATGAAAATTACTTTGTGCCTTTGCAATGAGTAGATTAGGCAGAGAGAGTACACATTTTAAGAAATGTGTAATTTAGGGGACTTTCCGACGTTATCTACTGACCATATCAGGCTAAAGATCCTGAGAACAGCAGATACTACAAACCATCTGTGATCACCAGACTGATGTCACCTCTATATACCTCCATGCCCACCCCTCAACACCCCTTCCTTTAATCTTGAACAGCCTGAGAATCCCAAAAGTGCCCCACTCTCCAGCTGCCTGTATTCTCCCTCCAGTGTTTTCCTTAATAAATCTCTGTGCCTTTGTGATTGACACATCCTTAAATTCATTTCTGCAACATCTGCCAAAGACCCCAATTGTCCTGAGTTGAGCTCCCTGTCTCCAGGAAGTCCTCTGACCTCTTCCGGTGACAGTAGCCATAATAAATGAATTGGCATTTACTCTGTATTGCAGAGTGCTGAGCGCTGTATAAAGGACTTATGCTCTTTATCACATTTAAGTCTCACAATGGCCCAGGAAATAGATTTGCATCTTTGTTATTTAGCCAAGGAGAGCAAAATTTGGGAGACAAGGTCACTTGCCTAATATTCCACCAGTAAAACATAAAAGGTAATGCTCAAGCCCAAGTGTGTCAGAATCAAAGCTCTTGCTCTTAATGTGTGTTCTTCAGCTGCAGTCTCCTGTGTTCCCTCATGGGTCACCTCCCACCTGTGTGACAGGGCTGAGCCCCCAACACTTCCCCTCAAGGGGTCCTTCCTAGGATTTGCCTCATTTCACAGATAAAGGAACCAGAGCACAGAGAAGTTAAGTAATTTGCACAAAGGTACACAGCTAGTCATTAGAACGATGTGATATTGTAGCTTATTACATAATAAGAAATGCATATTTGGTCTCTCCCCTGTTTCTTTTTTCTTTTTTTTTTTTTTTTGACCCATTACAAACATGTCTACTTGCACACAGTTTCTAAAACCTTTGGAACCTTCAAAGTGATAAATTATCTTTGAATGTTAATGAGATGGCTGACTAATGGCTGGGGCTCTGGGCCCAGGGCTCAGGAGGGAGCCTCAGGAGGCTTGTCAGGGGAAGGAAACAGTGAGGTTAGAGGGTTGGAACTTGCAGCCCCAACCCTCACTGCACAGCCGACCCCCACCTCCAGAGGGCAGAGAGGGACTGGAGATGGACTGAGTCGCCAAGGGCGGTGATTCAACCAATCACGCCTATGTTAAGAAGTTTCTATAAAAACCCAAAGGGACGGTGTTAGCTCAACACGTGGAGGTCCAGGGACACCGAAGAGGCCACGGAGGCCCCTCCGCCCTTCCCCCACTCCTTGCCCTAAGCATCTCCTCCTCTGTGATACCTTTTAGGCTAAACCAGTGAACACGATTCAGTGTTTCCCTGAGTTCTGTGAACCCGAGGAGGGGTCCTGGGAACCTTCAGTTCATAGAACAATGTTAGACAAAAACACGTGGCTAACTATCGCTCGCACACACACACACACACACACACACACACACACCCCAGTGGTCATGGGAACCTCTGATTTACAGCCCGTAGGTCAACCTGGGGCTTGCACCTGGCCTCTGGGATGGCGGGGTGGATTAGTGAGGTCTCCAGGGGACCTGGGAGATGGGTGATGGACACCTGTCCTCTCCCTTCTACACCTCCACCTGACTCCAGAGAATCCAAGTTCACGGTCAGAGTCAGCAGCTCTGTTCCTTTAGGAGACCAGCGCATGGGGCACCTCACCTGAAGAGCCATTCACAGGAGCCTTTGGCCCCACTTGGGACCTGTCTCCTGTTTTCATACAATGGCTCAAATCTCCATGTGGCTTTTGTGAGAAACAGAAAGCTCGGTGGTCCATTTTTAGAATGGAATATTTAGCCTTAATTGGCAAGATCCAGTTGTAGCCATTTTAAGGATAGCCCTTCCCTTTGCCCGCCCCAATTTTAAAATTAGCCAGTCGCGTAAACGGTGACCCCGAGCTCCTCCTATCAGGGCAAGGGGGAGCGCTGCCCTAGGAGATAAACGCAGGTGGCCTGGAGGCTAGGTGGCCTGCTAGCCAGGTTGGCAGCCAGGAGGGGGTCCTGGGAACCTTCAGAAGTAGAGTTTGCCTCGCCCACCCAGTTCAGAACAGTGTTTGATTTCTTGCAGCATCTCAGTATTTCTAACAATTTGGGTCAACTTTATTTGAAAAATAGCCTTTGCATTCTGCTGTAAATTCTTCAGGAGCCACAAAAGCATGGTGGCTGTAAACATGATGCATCTAGACAGTAGGTAGAAACTGTGGGCATCGGGAGAGGCAGGGAGATCTTTAAAAGCACTAGATGTGTTACCTCTGTGGGGCTCAGCCTCTCGCCCTTATCAAACACAGACCTGAGTTCATTGACTTTACACCACGAGGCTCATCAGAAAAGCAAGGGCACAATTCTCTGATCAAAGCTGCCTGGGAGGAGTCTTCAGTTCAGCAGGAGGCAGGAACTTCTAAAGCCCTTCCCAGGACTTCAGCTATTCCCCCCTCCCGCCCCTTCTGGCAACACAACCCTTCACTTGCCATGCGTTAGTCCTTCCGTGCTGGGACAGGCATCTTAGGGCTAAATGGGCCATCCAAGATGACGACATCAGGCACCAGACACCAGACCTGAACGGGGTTCTGCCCTCATCATTCCTACACAAACCAGAAAGCTACCTGGGTCGCAGGCTGGCCGGGCTCAGGTTTCACCCCCACCTCCCACAGTGTCCTCTGGCTCCCAGCCTTCTCCCTTGGGTAGTCAAGGACAAACTGTTTTGTTTGCCTGGGTCAGTTCCTTCAATCTAAGGCCCCACTACAATGGCCCTACTACCCTTTGAGCACTTTTATGGTGCCATAAAACTTTACAGCAGCCTGCTGGAATAAAACCGTCCCACATTTCTGAATGGAGCTATTTATGACAGACCAGAGCACTATGCCCCCTGATAATACTAGCAGATATTAGGCTTTTCTTTTTTTTTTTTAAATTTTTTTAATATTTATTTTTTTTTTTTTAGTTTTCGGCGGACACAACATCTTTGTTTGTATGTGGTGCTGAGGATCGAACCCGGGCCGCACGCATGCCAGGCCAGCGCGCTACCACTTGAGCCACATCCCCAGCCCAGATATTAGGCTTTTCAAAAGGGAGTGAGTTACAGCCACTGACAGCTGGCTTATGGGAACCCCATCATGGTAGAGCTAAGCCGACTGTGAACAGCTCAGCTAGAAAACAGCGTTTGAGTCCCACAACATCAACCAGAAATGAATGGCCTTCTGCTTCGCCACATCCATGCTGCTTGAGTGTCTCAAATCCGCCTGCGTCTCTCCCCCAATTTTTTGGCTTCCTGGCTCTTTTCTTGCCTGGGTTGGCAGGGCTCACTAAGAGCTTTGTCAGCAAATCCCAGGGAACTGGTTGGTCTTTTCCTTCAGTCGTTAGCAGGCAAGAAATAAAAACCAGGAAAAAGCTGGCAACTCAATCACAGATTGTCTCTTCCCGTGCCCGGGACTAACCAGCCAGTGCAGAAAAGTATCCTCAGACCCCTTGAAGCCTCCTTACCTGCCATCCATAACGGCCATTGGTGCATCAGACACTGGCCCCAGCTTCCTCCAAATGGGGACTCTGCTCCCTGCAGCCCTCAGACAATTGGGCCCATTATAGTCATCAGGCTGCGGAGTTAAAGGGTGGCCCTTAGGAAAATATAAACAGCTTGTCAGCACAAGCCAAAGGGGCGGGGCTGCGGTGCCAGGGGACAATGGGAGCCAATGACCAGCCTCTTGGGCCTGTGTTTGCTTAAGATATTGTGTTTCATTCTGAAGTTGGGAGTTGGGAGTAAGAAGCACTAAATAGAAAGGCCAATGCCTCTTTTTCTTCTTCTTCTTCTTTACATTGAGGTTCTAGATTTCTAATGTTTTTCTTTCTTTCATTTCTTTGGATTGAACCCAGAGGCACGCTACCACTGAGCTACGTCCCCAGTCCTTTTAATTTTTCATTTTGAGACAGGGTTTCCCTAAACTATCTAAGTTGACCTCGAACTTGCCTTAGCCTCTCAAGTAGCTAAGATTACAGGCGTGCGCCTCAGTGTCTGGCTATTTCTGATGTTTCTTTAACAACCATCTTTGCGTGGGTAACACCCTCATGTAACTCTCAAGCTTGAATCCTGCTCTGAAATTCAGATTCCTAATTATAACTATAGGACACATGTCACTGAAGCTTCTCGACTCTCCAAGCCAACGTCTCCCCATCCAGTCTTGCCCACCTGCGACATATTTGCTTTTCCCATTTTCACGGAGCAGGTGTCTGAAACTATGGGCTCTGAGTTCCCTTCATGAAGCATCAATGTCCTAGATTTCAGTTTCCAAGTACCCAGAAGAAAGCTTCTGATAGATGCACCCAACAAGTCAGGCATCTGAGATTGGCATTGCCTGGGCTCTATGTCAGGAAGTGTCTGACTGCCACAGTGAGGGGAGGGGACATTACAGAGTAGAACTGTCTGGGCTTCCTTAAGTATGTAGTATCTCATTGACTCAGGCCTGAGCAGAACCCCTGACAGTATAGTGCAGGGTGTTCTTCAGGAAGCCTTGGGGATATGGTTCCCACAGAGGCTGAAGCCCTGCTCTGGGAGTCACCACTCTGGGCAGGCAGGGTGACACAGAGCCAGGAGTCCATGATCTCACAGACTTTTAAGGTCAGGGTCTGGAGGGTGGCCAAGGCTTTCTCTGGCAGAACTTGACAGGATTCTGGGTTTAAACCGGTCTGTCTTGAGCTAAACTGGTCCTTGACCCTAGGGACACAGGCTTCAAGTCAGATTCTGGAAGCAGACGGTAGGTTATGGATATGGTCTTCAAGGGGTCTTCAGGCATCTGAGCATTTCCTATGGATGGCTTTCAAGGAAGGAGACAGAGTTCATATGAGGCCTTCTTCCTGGAGGAAGTCCCTCTTGAGGAACTGAGAAATAAGTGGGGAACCAACTGCTTCTCCTTCCCTGGGGAAATGCAGGCAGAAGTATAGATGTGGGAAAGAAGGAGTCTGCAGGTAAGGAGCAAATTTTGCCAGCTTGGAAAGTTCCCAGATGCACCTCATTTCTACCTCCTCCCTACCATGCAGGTCCACCCCTTTTGGGACCTTCCTGGTATTTTGGAGGGGCATTGTGAAAATCTCAGCGCTTACAGCACAGGTGTAGTAAATTTTTCTCTGCTTGACCCACAGAAAGGGGCAGGTGAGAAATTTATCCAAGGTTCTTCCTTAAAGTTCTACTAACACCTGCTTCACCCCGATCCTTGGACAGTCTTCTGTTGTATGCCCCTTATGGGACTTTGGTGAGCATCAAATGGCCCTGGCTCCGGATCATAGAATCCAGAAGTTCTGATGAACATTTCATAGATCCAGCACCTCCTGGGGCGAACCTTCTTGGCAAGCAGAGCATCAAGCCCACCCAGCTCAGCTTGGAAGGCTGTCAGCTAAGGCACCATCATTAGGCCTCCAGAGGGAGGCAGGGATAGGCCAGGACTTCACCAGGGCCTTCAGGGTCTCACTGCATGTCCAGGGGGAGGCTTTCCTGAACAGCGGCAGGAAGAGCACCTGGGCAGTTCTTTCAGAGTGAAGTAGCCACAGCCTCATCCTTCAGTAGGCCCCACCCCTCAATAGGCCCCACCCCTCAGTAGGCCCCACCCTCAGTAGGCCCCACCCCTCAGTAGGCCCCACCCCTCAGTAGGCCCCACCCCTCAGTAGGCCCCACCCCTCAGTAGGCCCCTTCATTTCCAGGAGTCTGGGTGGGGCCTGACTGCACATCATCACGTGACCAGATTTGGACGTGGTTGGCCAGATGCCCGGACAACCTGGAGAACCAGGCTCGAGAATTCTGACCTCTCTTGCTGGGCATATTGGAGCTAAGTATTCTTTTAAATTTTTAATTTCATTTTGATTGCCACAATTATAGTATATACTTATAGGGGTGTGGTGTGATAGTTTGATATAGATATACATTGTGTAGCAATCAAATCAGGATAATCGCATATCCATCACCTTAAACATTTATTATTTTTTCTTTTTTTGTGGTGAGAATGTTCAAAATCCTCTCTTCTAGCCATTCTGAAATATACAATACACGGTTGTTAATTATAGTCACCCTTCTGTGCAACAGAACAACAGAATATTTATTCCTCCTATTTAACTTTATGGCAAATGTCAGGATTTCATTCTATTTTTATAGCTGAATAGTATTCCATTGTATGTGTGTGTGTATTGTTATATACAGACATACATACATATATTTATGTATGTATATGTATATATGATTTTCTTTTTCCAGTTATCCACTGATGACCACTTAGGTTTATTCCATGTCTTGGCTTCTGTGAATAATGCTGCAATAATCATGGAAGTGCAGATCTCTTTTCAACATACTGATTTCATTTCCTTTGGATATATGCCCAGCAGTAGGACTGCTGGCTCATATGGTAGTTCTATTTTTAATTTTTTGAGAAACTTTCATTTTTGAGAAACTTTCATTCTGTTTTCCAAAATGGCTGTATAATTTCCATCTATATCAACAGTGTGTAAGAGTTTCCCTCTCTCTACTTCTCTATAGCCTCATTAGCATCTGTTACTTCCTGTCTTATTGATAATAGCCATTCTGAGGTCCAGTGATAGTTATTGTGTTTAGATTTGGTTTTCCTGAATGGTTACTAATGTTGAGTCTTTTTCAGACGCCTGCTGGATATTGTGGTTATTATTATTTTCTGTACTGAGGGTTGAAACCAGGGGTGCTCTACCCGCCCTGAGCTACATCCTTCTCAATTTTAAACTTTGAGACAGGGTCTCCTTAAGTTTCCCAGGTGAGCCTCAAACTTGAGATCCTCCTACCTCAGCCTCCAGAGTAGCTGGAGTTACAGGTGTGTACCACCATACCCTACTCATGTCATCTTTTGAGAAATGTCTTTTGACCATTTTTTTTTTCTTTTGACCATTTTTAAATCAGATTATTATTTCCTCTACTGAGTTTTTCAGCTTCCCTCTGTGTTCCAGATACTAACTCCTTGTCAGATGCATAGTTTTACAAATATTTTCTCCCATTCTGTAGGATGTCTCTTTACTATTGTTCCCTTTGGTGTGCAAGAACTTTTTGGTTTGATGTCACTCCATTTGTCCTCTTTGGTTTTTGTTGCCTATACTTTTGGAACCATTTATTTATTTATTTGTCATTGTGGTGCTGGGGATTGAACCCAGGGCCTTGCATGTGCTAAACCTGTGCTTTACCACTGAGCTATATACCCTCAGCCCCTTTGTTACCTACACACTTGAGGGCTTATCCAAAAACATCTTTGTGCACACTAATGTCATGAAGCATACTGTCTTCTAGTAGTTTCATAGTTTCAGATTTTACATTTAAGTCTTTAATCCATTTTGAGTTGATTTTGTGACTGGTGAGAGATAAGGATCTAGTTTGATTCTTTGCATGTGGAGATAGAGTTTTTTTCAGCACCATTTGTTAAAGAGACTGTCCTGCTGTGCGCAGTGGCACATGTCTGTAATCCCAATGATTCAGGAGGCTGAGGCATTGGGATTGCATGCTCCAGGCCAGCCTCAGCAATTTAGAAGACCTTGTCTCAAAACAAAAAGGCTGGAGGTGTAGCTTGTTGGCAAAAGAGCCCCTGGTTTCTACCTAGTACTGGAATGAATGAATGAATGAATGAATGAACGAGTAGATTGTATTTGGCCCACTGTGTGTTCTTGGCACTATTATTGAAAAGCATCAGCTGTACAAGTTCATTTTTCAAATGCTCATTTAATTTGCACATGTGTAACAAAACAGAATTTAGTTCAGTATATTTGGAAGAAGGCAGGCCAGCTATGGCTTCTCTCTGTTGACTGGAATTTTGCCTTTAAATCTACTACACCAGTTAAACATTTCAGTACCCTATGATAACAACCAGGCCCCAGGAAATGAACTGTGCCTGTTTTTTTTTCTTTATATGATTTCTAAACAATGCACTGACGTAGAGATAAATTTAAGAGCTATTTAGTTGATTGTATGGCATTGGATAAATTACAGGCATACAAACTTAGAGAAAAGTTACAATTTGGAATAGTCATGATTTATAAAGGGAAATGCAGTAGTTACCAAAATTACTTCATAGAGAAACAGAAAAATGTTGAAATATACTCATTTTCCACGAAGTTCATAAGCCCTCCTGAGGCTGATTATAAAAGCAATAATCCAAAGTGCTATCCTTTCTACTCTATATGAGTTTTTAAATATTTATGATTCAGAGAATACAAATTAATATACAAATACAAATTAATCTTGTTTAATTATTAATACAAATATAAATTAATCTTGTTTAATTGTATTGAAGTAAGCTCATCTCTAACTCAAGTCTTTAGATTTTAAGGTACAGATTACCTTCTGGAAAGAACCTAATTTTCCTCTGATGTATTAAGATCTTGTCATTAAAAAAACCAAAAGCTTCAGGATACCAAAAATAGAAGCAATGAAAGAAAAAATTTTAAAAAATCTTTGTACCTTGAAGGATATATTACCCATAGACAGATAGATTATCTACAGGATAGGGAAAATATTTGTAAATCATCTATCTCTCTGATAAATTTCTAGTAACCACAATATATAATAAACTCTCACAATTCAACAAAAAAGCAGTACAATTAAAAAATGTGTAAAACTCTCACATAGCCATTCTTCAAAAATAATACATAAACGGTCAACAAGTGCATGTGAAGATGCTTACATCAGTCATTAGATAAGTGCAAATAAAAATATAGTGCAATGCCACCTCATACCTACTAAGATGACTGGAAAGAAGAAAGAAAGAAAGAAAGGAAGGAAGGAAGGAAGGAAGGAAGGAAAGAAAGAATGAATCAAGTGTTGAGGAGAATATGGAGGCTTGCTACCCTTGTATTTTATTTTTGGGAATATAAAATACTTCTGTGGCTGTGGAAACAATTCCACCATTCTTCAGAAGGTTACACAGAATTACCATATAACCCAGTGATTCCACTCCTGGATGATATATGAAAGAAATGAAAACAGGATTCAAAGACAGATATGTATACCCCTTCTCAGCATCAACATTCACAATTACTACAGGAGGAAACTGCCCCAATGTTCATCAATAGATGAATGGATGAACAGGTTGCAATGTACACATGCAATGGAACATTATGTAGCCTTAAAAAGGAATGAAGTTCTAGCCTAGACTACTGAAAACATTAAGCTAAGTGAAATAAGGCAGACACAAAAGATTATATATTGTATGGTTCCATTTATATGAAATACTCAGAATAAATAAACTCAAAGAAACAGAATAATGATTGATGGCTGCCAGTGGCTATTGGGAGTGGGGATGGGGAGAAAATGCTTAATGGACATGAGGTTTATTTTGTAGTGATGAAAATATTCTGGAATTAGATAGAGGTGATGGCTGTGTGACACTGTAACATTCATCATGTTTAAATGCTTAATTATAAGATGAATGTTCTTAAGTTTCAGTATCTCCTGGGTTTAACTGAAAGACCAGCCTGCAAGTTTACTGATGTTTTAAAAGGAGGATTTATTCAGTTGTTCATTCATTGTATTTATGCATTATCCACCATCTAGGAAGCTCTGGGGGTCAGGAGCTGCACCTGCACCTTCCCTCCCACAGGTGAGGAAGAACTTCCTAGTGGGGAAGGAATGTGGTGTGCAGGGCAAGGTCACTGGTGTTTGGAAGTGGCTGCCATAGGCAAGGTGGTTTCCTGCGTGATCCCATTTAACATTCAGAACAGGGCTGGGGGCTGGGGATCTCGCTGTGTGGCAGAACAAGTACTTGTCTGTTCAACGAGAGGAAGAAAGAAAGGAGGGCCTGGCAGGGTGGTGCATGCCTGTATCCCCAGCAGCTCCGGAGGCTGAAGCAGGAGGATCATGAGCTCAAATTCAGCCTCAGCAACTTAGCGAGGCCCTGTCTCTAAATAAAATATAGAAATGGGCTGGGGATGTGGTGCAGTGGTTAAGCGCCCCTGGGTTCAATTCCTAGCACCAAAAAAATAGATAAATAAATAAGGGAGAGAAGGAAGGAAGAAAGGCCAAAACCATTTGGAGTGATGGTGGGAATTCTCATTCCCATTTTAAAGATAAGGAAACTGAGAATCAGAGAATATATTAACTTCTTAGAGTCACCCAGCATGTAGACAGTGGAGCCAAGTTCTTTTTTTTTAATTAGTGCATATTGATTACATATTATTATGGGTTTCACTGTGGCATATTCATAAACATACTTTGATCATTTCTGCCCCCTCCCATTTGCCCTCTGTTACCCTCTCTTGCCAAGATCCCCTTCCATAGTGGCTGTACTAATTTTATTTCCACCAGGATGTAGAAGGGTCCTTGTTCCTGGCATCTTCTCCAGCATTTGTTGGTTTTCGTTGTCTTCTTTTTTTTTTTTCTTTAAAAAAATGTGTTCTGTTTAGGTATACATAATGTGCATGTTGACATATCATACACACCCACAGTATAAATTATTCTAATTAGAATCCCATTCTTGTGATTGTACATGACGTGGAGTTCCACTGATGGTGTATTCACAGATGAACATAGGAAAGTGATGTCCAATTCATTCTCCTGTCTTTCCTATTCTCATTCCCCTCCCTTCCCTTCATTCCCCTTTGTCTAAGCCAGTGAACTTCTCCCCACTTCTTCCCTCCTCCCCACTTATTGTGAGTCAGCATCTGAATATCAGAGAGAACATTCATCCTTTGGTAGGATTGGCTTATTTCACTTGGAATGAAAGTGGCTTCTGTATTCTCTCTCTCTCTTCTTTTTTTTTTTTTTTTAAACCAGGGATTGAACCCAAGGGTACTTAACCACTGAGCGACATCCCCAGCCCTTTGAATTTTTTAGTTTTAGACAGAGTCTCACTAGGTTGCTTACAGTCTTGCTAAGTTGCTGAGGCTCACTTTAAACCTGTGGTCCTCCTGTCTCAGCCTCCTGGGCCACTGGGATTACAAGCTTGCCTGGCTGGTTTGGGTATTCATGATGATAGCCATTCTGACTGGGGCGAGATGAACTGTCAATGAAGTTTTGATTGCATTTCCCTGATAAGCCAAGTTTGTTCCCATCTACTCTGCCACTCCTGGGCAGAGGGGGATGAAAGTCTGAATCCATTGGGAAGCAACTGCTCCCCAGTCAGAAATAAAAAATAAAATAATGACTAAAATGTAGTAAAAAACATTTTAGTTATCAAAAGAGCAGTGGGTCTCTCTTTTTAGTGGGATGAATACACAAACAAGGGGAAAAAAAACAATTTTCAAACTTTTATTGAGAAACTATCAATTACAAAACCCAGCCATAGAAATGGGCTGGGGATGTGGTGCAGTGGTTAAGCACTAGTGGTTAAGTGGTTAGGGATTTTTCTAAGTAATTTGACCATACACCCTATTTTTCAGATAGGAAAAGAAAATGAGCTGCAAAATGAACTGACTTATCAGAGAACCAAAACTTTTTTTTTTTTTTAATCAAAGAAACCATAAATTTTAAAATTTTTAGTGTTTTAGATGTACATAAATAAAATAATAAGTTTATTTTATTTATTTATTTTTTATGTGGTGCTGAGGATCAAACCCAGGGCCTCACACATGCTAGACAAGTGCTCTGCCACTGAGCCACAGCCCCTGCCCAGGGAACCAAGACTCTTTAACACTTAGTCCAAGATTTTTTTTTTCCACTGTGCCACACATACAAAATTAAGAAACTGATCCCAAACTAGGTGCTGTGGGAAATGCCTGTATTTAGAGCTTCTCAGGGAGTTGAGACAGAAGGGTCACAAATTCAAGACCAACCTCAGCAACTTAGTGAGACCCTGTCTCAAAATGAAATAAAAAGGGCTGGAGTTGTGGCTCAGTGGAAGAGTGTTTGCCTAGCATGTGCAAGACCAGGGTTTGATCCTCAGTACCAAAAAAAAGGAAGGAAGAAAGAAAGAAATTGGCCCCAGGATTAATCTTTCATGAAATAAGTTGCAAATTCTCCACCCTTCATCTTAGCAAACAATTGGTACTCTAACAACTCTTAGTATAATGACCCACATACTGGTTGACATTCTCAGTGAGTTTTCTAGTCTGTTCATCATATATTTTATCAAAAAATCTATAAAGAAGAGAGATAATCACAAGCTATAAATCTGGGAAGGAGTAATTTTCAATGCTTTTTTCCAGCCCTCTACCATGGAGCTGCGTCCCTAGTCTCTGAACTTAGTTTTAATATCCACCAGGCCTTGGAAAGATGAAACCAGAAATGAACTGAGAACAAGGAGGAAGGAGAGACTTGGAAAACATGGACAAGAATGTCTCCAAGGAAACACAGCCACGTGAGGCTAGAACTCTCTAGCAAAGCTGTTCCATTCATCCCTGGGCCCTGTTTCTTTCCTGACCGTCACAGCCGTTGGTCTGTTGCTCTTATTAAACATAAGACTCAAAATAATTACAGGGGCAGGGATGTATTCTTTTAAAAGATGAGGAGATGACATCACTACTTTTTGAATTTCAAACCATTAGATTATATAATTCAGAAAATTGCTATCTGCCCTTTGAGGATGCTCATCATCCAATTAAAATTTTACCCTCGATTCAAAACAACTGCCTCTTAGTCAGCCCACTCTTGGCGACCTGAAGCTTCCATTACCCATAGGTGGAGGTCTGCCCCTCCCCTCCAAGAGCGGAAGCCCCAGTTGACTGGCTAGTCCAACATCTTGTGGAGCACTCATTGTCAAGTCCAACACACAATTTCTCCGCTGAAGGGGAAACATCATTGTCTACTGACATATATTTTTTAAGGAGATATGCACAGAAACTATATTCTTATATCAAGAGACCATGTCATAATATGCTTAATGGGACTGAGCAGAGGCACAACAGAGGCCCTCTGGATGAATGAATGGTCAGACGCCTTAAGTCTTCTCTGATGATCCCAGAAACTACAAACTTCTAAGTTTAAATTATATTTATATAATTTTTGCAGAGCTAGGGATTAAACCCAATTCCTCATGCTGCTAGGCAAGTGCTTTGCCACTGAGCTACAGCCATAGCCACATATTTTTAAATTCTTTCTTTTCCTTTGACTCACTGATTCGTTTGGAGCTGGGGATTGAACCCATGCCCTCATATATGCTAAGCACAGCTTTACCACTTTGACCGGCATCCCCTTTCTTTTTCAAGAAATAAAAGGATGCTATCTTAGTCCATTAGGGCTACTATGACAAAATACTATAAACTTCATGGCTTATAAACTTGATTTTTTACAGTTCTGGAGCTGGAAATCCAAGGTCAAGGAACTGCCAGATTCCATGACTGGTGAGGGCTTCCTTATCAATTAACAACTGTCATTTTGCTGTGTCCTCCCATGGAGGAAGGGGCAAAAGGTTCTTAGGTGTCCTTTATAAGAACACTAGTCCTGGGGGTTGGGGAAATAGCTCAGTTGGTAGAGTGCTTGCCTAGCATGCACAGAGCCCTGGGTTCAATCCCCAGAATCACCATAAAACAAAAACCACGAATCCCATCCATTTTATATCAATGGAATCATATCTTGTCCAGTCTTGGAAATCCAAAGCTTTAGTCACCCACTGGTAGTGATCCCCCAACCATCTGAAAAAGAAACTGCTTTTTCATATGGCTTCTTGCATTCCATGTAACTATTTTGAGATTGATCTGCTTGTTCAGTAGATTAATAGTTCACTATTTTTTATTCCTGAGTGATGTTCCATTATGTAAATATGTCACAATTTGTTTATTCACTTGCTTATTTAACTTTATTTATTTATTTTTTCAAAGTTGGCCCTGAATTCCCGGGCTCAAGCAATCCTTTTTTTATACCAGGGATGGAGTCCAGGGGCGCTTAACCACTGAGCCACATCCCTAGTCCTTTTTTACATTTTATTAGCGATATGGCCTCCTTGAGTTGCTTAGGGCCTTTATAAGTTGCTAAGGCAGGGTTTGAACTCGCGATCCTCCTGCCTCAGCCTCCGGAGTGGCTGGGATTACAGGCACGTGCCACTTCATCGGACTCACTTCTTAAAGGAGTTTTAATCAATGAAATTACTTGATACTCTAAATTGGACAGGGGAGAGAACTTGAACTCTAGATTCTGAGAATGGGTTTCCCCTAGCTTTCCTTCTTTGCTCTTTGCCCTTCTCCCCTCCAAATTACCCTCATCTGTGCAGGCCCTACCCAGGCTGCTTCCTCTAGGCCTTGTTTGTCTGATGCTGGCTACAGAATTCCAGGCTGCAGGGCGGGGTCTCTGTGGCCACCTCCCTCTGTGTCCTGATTCCCCCATCCCTGCTCCCACTTGTACACCCCTCTTTTATTTATTTATTTTTTATTTTTTTTAGTTGTCATTGGTTCAATATCCTTATTTATTTATTTTTATGTGGTGCTGAGGAACGAACCCAGTTCCTCACACGTGCAAGGAAAGTGCTCTGCCACTGAGCCCCACCCCAGCCCCAGCCCCTCTTTTATTTCTGTTGCTACTTTCAAGTCTCTCACTTTCTCTCTCCTACACTTGACTGTGATCCACGGACTCCTCTTCAACATCTGTGCTCAATTTACCTTGCCCAGAAAGCTCTCCAAGGCTGGTCCCAGCCAAAATCTGTCTGATCTTGTGTTTCTGCCAAATATATTTCAGTTATATAATTGACGGGAGGTGGCATGGTAGTGTTTGAAAGGACAGACTCAGAACAGGCTGCCCCATATCAACTGTGATTTGGCCCTGTCCCTCTGTTTCCTCATCCATAAATTGAGGACAAGATTAGTCCTACCTCATGTGATTGTCATGAGGATTAAATGAGATATATTTGTCCATCATAAGAAAGTGGTGAGTGTATAGTGGGCATTGTCTGTGCTTTTCATAAAATAAACGTTTCTATGTTTTTCCTTATTAAAAGAATTCTATCTGCATTCATCAATTTATTCACTTAAAATTTTTATTTATTGAGTGCCTCTCTTCTAAGAACTGGGGAATAACACAAATTACGCTGGGGACACAGTCAGTAACAAATAGACAACTAAAAATAGACCATCTCTGGTAAAGGCCATGGAGAAAAAATAAAATAGCCTAAAGAGAGGATTAGGAATTATTGAGTGTTAAATTAGCTTTCCGTTACTGTAACAAATACCTGATATAATCAACTTAAAAAGAGGAAAGGTGTACTTGGGTTCACAGTTTTGCAGGTTTCAGTCCATGGTCAGTTGGCCCCATTGCTGTTGGATCTCTGGCAAAGCGGTACATCATGGCGGGAACGTGTGGCAAAGAAAGCTGCCCACATCATAGTGGCCAGGAAAAAAAGTAAAAGAAGACAGCCCCCTTTGTGGGCATCTCCCCAAACCCTGAAACTTCCCATGAGGCCTCGCTCCCAAGGATTCTACCATTTCTCAGTAAGGTCAAGCTGAGGACCAAGACTTAAATACGTGGGCCCTTGGGGGACATTCCAGATCCAAGCTCAGTACCAAGGTGGGCTTGGGTAGGCTGAGCTGAACCAGGAGGCTGCAGTTTTAAATAGCACAGTTAGCAAAGCCCTTGTCGAGGAGGTGCCCTCGGAAAGAAGAACTGAATGGGCTCAGGGAGAGTGCATTGGGGCTGTCTGGGCGAAGAGCATCCTTGGTATCAGGGACAGGGAGAGCAAAGGCCCAGGGGCTCCTGGCATCTTGTGCTCAGTGGCTGTTCCAGGTGACTGGGAGTGGCCATACTGTATTCACGTATCATCAATTCCACTCGTTCTACTTGCAGTTAGAACCCCTTAACCCTGATGTACATGTATATTCTTCAAAATGTTAGAGAGATACCTTGTGCGTTTAGGATCTCAAACTTTTTAGAAAGGAGGTATGATGCCGGTTATAGTGGAATCCAAATGCCATGATCCAGCCACACAGCTCGTGAGCTCGACCACTGTGACCCTGGATCCTGGGGAGAGCGTGGCACTAGGAACTACCTTCACTGACCTGGGGCTTCCCCACCAGAATGACCATTAGATCCGCGCCTCGCACGGACGAGGGGATGTGGGGAATAAATGAGGTAATAAAACCACTAACCCCTCACTTGGGACTGCACGAGGGTCCAATGGGAGGCCTTTGATATCAGACCGAGCTAATGTCACCATTTTCCGTACATTGGTCTTCGGCCGCGCATGCGAGACCATGCAGTCAGCAGATCCCCTGCCTTCAAACGCCTTTCCAGTGCCTGAGCCTACCCTTCTCTTCATCACATAGAGACCCCTAAACCCTGTTCTTGGGCAGGTGGATTTAAGTCCTTGGGCTTCCCCTCCTCACCTTTGGCTGCCTCATGAATGAAAACCCTGTCGCTTTGCTTTGGGGTTGGCGTTAGGGGTGGCAAAGTGGAGTGGCCAAGGCCAATCTCAGGTTCAGGAAGGGCTGTTTCTCCCTTCTTACCCATTTCTCTGGGAACAGACTGAAAGTGAACAGCTGAATTACAGCCTGATGATGCTAACCGTGTTTATACAATAGGCTTCCACCCGGGAAGACTTGTTAAACGCTGCAGACTGTATGACTCCCAGTCCCTGAGGTTATTGAAATCAAGTATATGGGGGTGGGGCTGGGGGTGGGGGACCCATCTGTCATTTTCACCTTGTTATCAGGCTGACTGCCTCATCATGATGCAAATCGATTGTTTGAAAAATGAAAAAGCATTACAACCCAAAAAAAAAAGAAAAAAGGAAGAAAGTTTAGCTGATGTCTCTCCAGAATTACATCTAAGAGCAGAAAATCTGGGTACATATTCTCAAACCATTGCTTATTTGATTTCCACCAAAATACCCATACATTCCAGCTGAACAAATATTAATTTTTTATTTAAATATTTTAAATTTAAAGTAATCTGTGCTTCTTGTTATTGTGTTTTTTATGCGGTTGTGTGTGTGTGTGTGTGTGTGTGTGTGTGGTTTGCAGGGATTGAACCCAGGGCCTTGTATATACTAAGCAAACGCTCTATCACTCACTGAGCTACATCCCCAGGCCTTTTTGTTTTAGAAATGGTCTTGCTAAGCCGTTCAAGTTGGCACCAAATTTATGATCCTCCTGCCTCAGTCTCGCACATCAATATTGTGTTTTGAAGCATCCATTAGTGGTGGCTGTCAAATTTACAGTGTTTTCTTTTTCCCAGAGCCATGTTTGTGCTGGGTGAACCTGCTCGTGGTTAATCCAGGCTGAGCCAATAACTTTCTCCAGTCCTTTAGTCATAGATAATTTGGTCTGGAGATAGGGGAGAAAGGGAGGGTCCTGCCCAAGCTAAGCCAGTCACTAGACTTTTTGAACTAAAACTAAAAGGAAAGAAAGAATTCTTCTCAGAGGCTTGAGTCTACAGGGTATGAGGCCACCAGCTTCAGTCATCCTTATTCCTGCCAAAGGAAAGCAGCTAATCTTCAGGAGAAGCTGATAAGGCCAAAATGGATAGAGAAGCTGAAATAAGAGAGAGAAGAAGAGCACGCCAGTCCCTGGTTCCAGTCATCCCTAATGTCCAGCTGTATCTCCATGTTTTGTAAGATGCCCTAGCATTCCCTCCCATAATGTCCATCCTTTCTTTGAGTTTTGTTTCCATTCTCTGGAAATCAAAAATGGATAATAGCAAAAGCTGGATTAGACTGTTTAATTTATAAACTGTGTCACTTTGAGCCACTTAAAATATTTTTTAGTAGCTGGATGCAATGACATGCACCTGTAATCCCAGCAGCTCAGGAGGCCGAAGCAGGAGGATTGCAATTTCAAAGCCAGCCTCAGCAACTTATTGAGGTCCTAAGCAACTCAATGAGACCCTGTTTCTAAATAAAAAATAAAAAAAGGCTGCGGATGTGGCTCAGTGGTGAAGCACCCCTGGGTTTAATCCCTGGTATTAAAAAAATATATTGTGGTAAAATATATATAACTTCTCAATCCCCTCAATCACTGGTAACCTCAATTCTTCTGTGTCTATGAATTCGTCTATTCTTGGTGTGATATTGTGAAATACGTATTTGCTTATTATTCAGATTTCCTGGCATGTGACTCCTAAAATCCTTGTAATTTCTGAAATGATAAGTATCTTTTGTATGCTAATGAGTTGACTTGTGACTGGCAGCCACTAGGTGGGGGCTGGTTACCCAAAAGACCAAGGTAGGATTGGAGGGTGGGGACTTTAGGTTCTACCCACCAACCTCTGGTGGTGGTGGTGGGGAGGAACTAAAGGTTGAACGGATCACCTTGACCAAGAATTTAACTAATCACATATATATGTATATACTGTAATCTCCACATAAACCCCCAAAGGACAGGGTTCAAAGAGCTTCCCGAGAGCTGGACAAGTGGAGGTTCCTTGAGCGGACATGGAAGCTCTGAGCCCCTTCCCCCATACCTCTTCATTTCTATCCTTTGTCATCAACTGTAGACTATACCAGTCAATATAAGTGCTTCCCTGAATTCTGTGAGCTTCTTGGACAAATTAATGGAACCTGAGGAGGGGGCTGGGGGGAACTGTGTGTATAGCCAGTGGGTTAGAAGCAAAAATAAAAAGAACCTGAAGCCTTTGACTGGCATCTAGCTGGGGGTACAGAAGTCTTGGGACCCAGCCTCATACTGTGGGATCTAATATCATCTCTATGTGGACACTGTCAGAACTGAATTGGATTAGAGGACACCAACTGGTATTTGCTACTTGCTTGTGGGGAGAAATCTGCACTCCTTTGGGGGCTCACAGAAGTGTTCTGTGTTAACTGTTCCAGTGTGGGAGCAGGGGATAGACAGCTGGTTTTTCCAAGCACGCATTGATAATGTATATAAATGGAATCATACAATGGGCTTCCTTTCAGATCTGGCTTATTTCACTTAGCAAATGTTTTCACATTTCAACCAGGTTGTAGCATTTTCCAGAATTTCATTCCTTTTTATAGTTGAATAATAGTCCATTGTATGATGCACTACATTTTGTTTATCCATTCACTCTTGAAAAATCTTCAGGCCTCAGTTTCCTCATGTGCAACTCGGTGATTAGATCTTCCCAGAGGAATATGGTGACCGATCATGTAATGCAGTTAGCAATGCTGGGCATAAAGTAGGTGCTCAGCAAATGTCAACTGTTGTTATCATGCATGACACTAAAAGTCAAGTCATACCTGCTACTACCTGCTAGTCTGCTTGTTTCCATTCGGCTATTGTCTAAGGTAGAGTTTCTCCTACTCTCATTCCCATGTCTCTTCTTTCATATCTCCCTACTCTACTTTTTTTCTAGCAGAAAACTACCCTTCATTCTGGATCAATAGCTAAAAATCATCCTGAAAAACTAACTGTAATTCACTAACTGCAATACGTTTTCCAAACCCTACTGGCAAGCAGAAATGAATTTGCCAAGAGCCTCAAATGTTTATCTTATTTATTCCAGGATTAAATCAAATACCTGTATTTTATGAATTTGATTGAAACTACATCTACCTGTTTTTTTTTTTTTTTTTGGCAGTACTAGAGGTCAAATCTAGGGCCTCAAGCACGTTAGGCAAACACTTTCCTACTCAGCTACCCCTGAACCCTTCATAAATATTTATTTGACTTACTAGTCAGGAGGAGTTATTTTTTTTTCTCCCAGGATATTCATATTGCCTCATACAATCAATTCTTTATACCCTGTTATGGTTTAGATGTGGTGTCCCCCAAAAGCTCACACGTGAGGCAATGCAAGAAGGTTTGGAGGAGAAATGATTCAGTCATAGTCTTAACCTACTCAGTGTTTTAACCCCTTGATAGGGATTAACTCAGTGGTAACTGAGTGGTAGGGTGTGGCCGGAGGAGGTGGGAATTGGGACGTGGCCTTGGGTATATATTTATATCTGTGGAGTGGAGTTTTTCTCTCTGCTTCTTGATCACCCTGATGAGAGCTGCTTCCCGCCACCACACTCTTCTGCCATGATGTTCTGCCTCACCTCGAGCCCTGAGGAATGGAGGCCGCTGTCTGCAGATCGAGACCTCTGAAATCGCGAGCCCCCTCCTAACTTTTCCTCCTCTACAGTTTTTCTGGTCAGGTCTTTGGCAGCCAAAAATCTGACTAAAACATACCCCATTTCAACTCAAAACTAAATTTGATGTTTGTTTGTTTGTTTTTAAATCAGATTTTCTTTTTTACTGATACACAAAAACACACACTTGGTACATCTTAACGAGGGACCATGCGATGTTTCCGTATTTGCATGCATTATGTAATCAAGTGAGACATATCTATCTCCATGGCAAAGCATTAAAAATTCTTTTCTTCTAGCTTTTCGAGACATACAGTATGGAATCTCTAACTGTAGTCATCTTTGATTCATGAAAGGTCACTTTGAAGGACAGGCTTGTTGTGTACACCTTAGAGAAACAACAGAAATAACAAAGTTTGCTGTGTTTGGTTTGCATAGGTGACTGCTCCTGGTGCTTCAGGCGCTGTGCTGGGTGGTGCGTGGACAAGGACAATAAGCCAGGGTGCTTGTGAGGGCCACCAAAGGGTCTTCAGTCAGCTCGGGTGTGGGGTAGAGGGGCAGACACCGGACATCAGGCAGAGAACTCCCTGACACTCGGGCACCTCACAGACAAGCCCAGATAATAGTCATCAGTCAGAATATTCCAGACTGTGGTCTTTTACCATGAGATGAAGATGCTCAATACCAATCGGCTTTTACAGACCTACCCCATCCCCGCGCCCTTGACTCTCACCCAGCAGAGACACTGGGCCATGAAGTGTCCGATGCCCTGCTTGGCAGGGAGACCTTTCCACTCTGCTCTCCTCCATTGATATCTTGGTCTTCATTTTTTTCTCTACCAAGGTTCAAGTGAAACTGGGCCATAGAATAGCAGCCTCTCTGTCCCTAGAAACAGAGCCCCAGGACCTGACCTCAGATGACCTTGGGAGCGAGTAGAACCAAACCCTGAGGAATGGGAACAGAGCCCCATAGAACTAGACCAGAGGTGAGTCAACAGTGGGGTCAGCGGTGGAAGGGAGACTGGGCGCAATGGCGCGCACCTGTCATCCCAGCAGCTGGGGAGGCTGAGGCAGGAGGATGGCGAGTTCAAAGTCAGCCTCAGCAATTTAGTGAGGCCCTGAGCAACTCAGTGAGACCCTGTCTCTCAATAAAATACAAAAAAACAGGGCTGGGGATGTGGCTCAGTGACTAAGCACCCCTGGATTCAATCCCCAGGACCAAACAAAAGGAAAATCCAAAAACAAACAAAAAGACAAGGGCAGGATGGACCAGGATTCCTCATAAGTTCTGGTTGGGCGGATGCCCCAGTGCAGACTAGTCCACTAAGACTAGTTAGCTCTCTATTTACCCTTACCCCAGCCCTTGAATTCCTTTGCTGCCAGCCACCTGGGGAAGGATTTGAGCGTGCTTCCTGTCCCTCTGTCAGTGGACCTTGAATAAAGGTCGTTTTTTGCAAAACCCTGGTGCTATAGTTTTGGCTTCTACGCACACATGGGACCATGAGCCCTTGCTTGGTGTCACAAAGAGCAAAGTGCCTTCTAGTCAGAAAGAATGACCGTGCAAAGACATGAGACCATGAAGGAATAACTGCCAATAGCTGATGGGAAGATGGCAGGTGACGGCATGTAGGTGGGGGCCAGCTCACAAAACTGTTTGGATTTTCTGATTACAAAACTTGGTGTTTGAGAAATAAAATTAAACCCTTTCTGTAGGTAAAATACCCTAATAAAAAACAGGGTTCCTTGCATGATTGTAGGAAACAGAAAATAATTCAAATAAGTGTTTTCTCTGCTTTTCCAAGGATGATCCTAGAGCCCCTTTTAAAGCAAAGGAGAGAAGTAAATTCATGGCTTGCAGTCTGCTGTAGGGCAGGGGACGGAACTCTCCTGCAGTCCAGTGGAGACCAAGGCTGATGGACTGGGAGCTGCTGGATGTGTTGAAATATGTCATCTTACTGAATGTAATGAGTTCCGTCAGTCAGCTGGGCAGCAAGTTTAGTTCTTTCCTGCTTCTTCAAACACACTTTCCTCATCCTTGCATGGACCCTCTGGCAGATCCCCCAATAATATTTTCAGTCAATTTTAGGATTCTTTTCCTTTCTTTCTTCCCAGGACTAGGGATTGAACCCGTGGGCAACTTACCACTCAGCTAAATCTCCAGTCTTTATTTACTTATTTATGGAGACAGGGTCTCACAAAACTGCTTAGGTTGGCCTCAAACTTGCAATCCCCCTGCCTCAGCCTCCTGAGTCAGTGGGATTACAGGTGAGTGCCACCACACCCAGCTCAATTTTAGGTTTCTAAAAGTCTTCTGAGCTCCTTCCTCCCATACCCCACCTCTTTTAATCTTCATAATTCCTCTAGAAAAAGATCTTTGCATCAGCAGTTGTATCTTTTAGAATAGTATTATTAGAATTTAGTAGTAAACCAACACTGTAGGCTTCAGATTTACTTCTGAGTCCAAAACAATCTGTGTTGTCTTGGAAAGTTGCTGTGGGTTAAATAAATACAGGGTATAGATTCCATCTTCAAGTCTAAACAGGACTTTTTACTCTAGGGGAAAGTGGGAAGAGCTCAAAAGTAGTTAATAAAGAAGGTCATTTGTTTTTCTTTTTACCCAGAAAAGAAAATTCCTTCTGTGGCTACCAGTCTCTGAGAAATTATCTTTCAAAAGAGATTTCATTATTTATCAGAGTGTTGTGACCTATTGATAAAAACAATTTTGTTCACTTTCTTATCTTGAAGAAATCGGCCTCAGCTTTCTGCAATACTCAAAGTGTGTGCTTGCAAAAGAATTTCTGGAGCAGAGCATAAAAGACCATAATTTTTCTGCAAGAAATTTAAACTTACATCTTTCTTTTACTTCCTTGAGAATACTGCTGAATAAAACATTAGTCCAGACGGCAAATGACAGAAATTACAATGATGTTGAATGTAAATTGTAGGAATTTCCATGTTTACAAATCATCTTAAGCTGGATTCAACAAAATACCTTTGTATTATAAAATGTGAAAAAAAGTAGAGTGTTGTGAAGGAGACACATGCCGTGTTGATTAATCTACACTTAATAGCTTTTCCTTCCAGACTTTGAAAAAATGTCTTTCTTTCTTTCTTTTTTTGGTACTAGGGATTGAATCCAGGGACACCTAACCACTGAGACACATCCCCAGCTTTAAAAAAAATTTTTTTTTTTTTTTAAATTTAGAAACTGGGTCTCATTGAGTTGCTTAGGGCCTTGCTAAATTGCTGAGGCTGGCTTTGAACTCACAATCCTCCTGCCTCAGCCTCCCAAGCAGCTGGGATTATAGGCATGCTCCACTGCACCCAGCTTAGCATTTTAAATGCTTTATTTTTTTCTTTTTCTTTTTTACAATAAAAAGCACAAACCATAAAAGAAAAAAATGATAAAAATGCTTATTAAAAGGTATTATTAAGAAAATGAAAAGGCAGTTCACAGACTAGGAGAACATATTAGCCACATCTGGAGGTCATGTTCTTCACTAAGAAAAGCAACTCAAAACATTGGGCAAAATTTTTGAACAGACACTTCACAAAAGAAAATATATGAACTGGGTGAGGTGACGCATGCCTACAATCCCAGCAACTTGGCTGAGGCAGAAGGATCTCAAGTTCAAGGACATTCTGGGCAACTTAGCAAGACCTTGTCTCAAAATAAAAAGGACAAGGGGTGTAGTTCAGTGGAGGAGCACTTGCCTAGCATGTGTGAAGCCCTGGGTTTAATACCCAGTACTGGAAAAAATAGGCTAAGTGTTCATGATAAGATGTTCATATGTCATGATAAAAATGCAAATTAAAACTACAATGAGATACTGCTACACAATAATTAGAGTGGCTGAAATATAAAAACCTGACATTACCAAATGTTGTCAAGGATGTCAACCACCTGGAATTGGTATATAAAATGGTATATCCACTAAGGAACAATAGTTTGACAATTTTTGTAAAGGTAAACATGCATCTGGGCATGAAACCTAGCAATTTTGCTTCTAATTATGAGACATGGGGAAAAAATGTCTAGAATGTTCTAAGCCATGTTAATGATAGCCAAGATGTGAAAACAACTCAACAGGTGAATGCAGAATAACTGTGGTATATCCATTTAATATAGCACAACTCAGCAATAAAAACAAACTGTTGATACACTCAACAACATAAGAGACATTTCAAAAACAGTACACTGGGTGAAGGAAGTTAGGCAAAAGAAAGTATATACTTTATCTTTCTATTTATAGAAAATGCAAACTGGCTATGGGTGTAGCTCAGTGTATAGCACTTGCCTATCACGTGCAAACTCCATTTTCCATCCCAAGCAGCACAAAAAAATAAAAATAAGTAAATAAATAAAAGGTGCTAGCACAGAACATATACCTGCAGTCCCAGCTCCTAAGGAGGCTGAAGAAAGAGAATCACTTGAGCCTAGGAGTTCAAAGCCAGCCTGGGAAACATAGTGAGCCTCCATCACAACAACAACAACAAAAAACAAACAAACAAACAAACTAATGTACGGTAGCAAAAGGTACAGGACAGTGACAGTAGTTACATAGGGAACAAAGAGTCAAGGGTGGCGTGAGGCGATGGGAATATTGTGTGTGGTACACATTTGTCAAAACTGTTTACTGAAATACATATGTAGTTCATTTATGTTAGTTCCGCCTCAATAAAGGTGTTATTAGTGTCTTGATTGCATCCCAGGGAATAATAACAATTCCAACATCTTCTCTGATTCACAGCTTCTCTCCCCACAATTCCCTTAGACTTGTAAGAGGGGAAGGGAAAGCCTGGCTTTTTCTTTTTTTTCCTCTGGAGATGACCCCAGGAGGGGGAAATATGGAAAAACGGTCACGGTCTTCGGGTACAGATATTATGATAAGAGTGTCTGTCCCCTCAGGATTTGGTGGATATGTCTGTGAACTAGCCCTTGGTTTCTGCGAAGCTTCTATGGGGCCTTGGAGATGGCTCTCCTGGGAACTTCTCATTGAAATACTGTGACGTGGCCTCTGTTTCTTTGGCTGACATTGAACCCCAGTGTCCAGGGTACATCACAGAGGCTCTCCCTTTGTCAGGACCCAACCCCATCTCCATGCAGCCCCCTTGGGTGAGGTCCTTGAAATGGCTCTCCCCTGGACTTGGCCACTGGATGACTAACTGCATTCCTGCCCCACAGGAACAGGGTCCTCAACCCAGCCTTCTCCTGCCTCACTCCCTGCTCTCCTCCCAGTTGTACACTCTGCCAACCTGCAGGATGAGCATCAAGCTCTCTCAGTGGTCCTCTTGATTTCTCCCTTGTCATTTGGTGAGGAGGAAGCAGCCCTCACTCTGCCATGGCTGTGGTGGGACAGAGACACTCATGCATTGACGTCCTTTCCAAAGAGCCAAAGAAACCTTCAAGGTGAGTGCTAGGCTTAGGGTCACAGAAGAGCTGCTAGCAACCCCCCAATCTGTTCTTCAGGGAGGACTTATCTTGCTTTGCAATATGAGGGTACATGGCATCTACTCCTTTGTTTCACCACCTCGGGACCTCAGTTTACATTGATACAGAAAGTATTGTGTTAGCCAACTTTCTGTTACTGTGACAAAATATCCAAGATAATTGTCTTACAAGGAAAGGTTTATTTTGGCTCCTGTTTTGAGAATTTCAGCTCATGGTCAGTTGGTCCAATTGCTTTTGGACCTATGGCAAGCAGGACATCATGGTGAGGAATGCATTGGTGGAGCAAAGCTGCTCACTTCCTGCCCTGGAAGTGAAAAAGAGAGAGGAGGGTCCAGGGTCCCAATATCCCTTCTAGGGCACACCCCCAATGACCTAACTTCCTCCCACTAGGCCATGCCTCCTAAAGGTTCCACCTTCTCCCAACAGGATCACACTGGGGAATAAGCATTTAACTTATGGGCTTCTAGGGGATAAGAGTTTAATATTCAAAATATAGCAGCTTGGGCTGGGGCTGTAGCTCAGTGGCAGAGCACCTGCCTTGCACCTGTGAGGCACTGGGTTCAATCCTCAGCACCACATAAAAACAAATAAAATAAAGACATGCTGTCTATTTACAACTATTAAATTTTTTTTAAAAAAAAATATAGCAGCTAATGGCACATATATGATTTGTGATTTAAATATTGATAAATAAATTTCTGACACTTTCTTGAAAATATTGTCCAACACTCTGAAATTTTAAATTATATGACATGGTGACAGGGCATTAGAGTTCTGTTCATGTAGAATTTTCTCTTCATAAACAGCATGCTTTATGAGCATGATATACATATTTAATATTAAATGTTTTTTATAGTACAAAAAACAAAACAAAACAGCCTTTACTATTTTGTGGCAAGGGGATTGCTTTTTCTAGAAAGTACCAATACATGGAAAATCATTATTCTTTTGCCAACTCTGACCATTTGTGCTCTTTAGGTCAGCTTCTCCATGCAGGCAAAGCTTATTATTATTATTTTTTTAATATTTTTGATTCTTTTCCTTTTGGTCATTTCTTTGGGTCTGGAGCAGCAGGCTTTTTGGATATAAAGAGATAAGCAGCAGATCAGGGTGTGGCTAGAAGGTAGTCAAAGGATGCAGAATAATGGCCCAGGCTTGGGAAAGAGCTGCTCCTTTCAGGGACTTGGCAATAGGGACAGTACCTGGAAAGCCGTCCCCAGGTGCGTTGGCTGGCATCTGAGGCCCCACGTAACTCTAGGAGAAGGTTCTGTTCCAGGCTGTCCCTGGAGCCCCAAGAAGAATTCCTTCCTTAGTGACAAAGCCTGAAAATGAGGTCCTTCCAGCTCCTTTTACAAGTTTTACGAGGATGAAATGGTTCTGAGCTTTAAGGGTTCCCTGAGGTTTAAGCACCCTTTCCCAAAAGTCTCAGAAAACCCTCTGTATTTCTTCTGATTTCTTTTAAAACATGAAATTCTAAAGCCACATACTCCACCTTTGCTCTCTAGTTGCTGAATCACAGAATGTTAGGGCCAAATGTAACCTAAGAAATGATTATGTCACAGATAAGTAAACTGATACCCGAGGAGGTGAAGGGACCCAGTTCCTACCACACAGCCACACCTCGGAGACTCCCTCAGGCTGCGGTTAGGTTGCTCCATCAGGCACTGCTGATATCTTGTGGGGCCTGTCCTGTGAAATGGATGATGCTAACGGCTTGCCTGGCTTTTGCCCACTAGGTCCCAGGGCACCTCCCTCTCCTCTGCTCCTGCAATTGTGACAACCCAAAATATCTCCAGATCTTGCCAAATGTCCTGGGCTAGGGCGAGGCGGCGTCACTGCTGGTTTAGAACTGCCAGCCTAGAATTTCCTCAGACTCCATCCACAAGAACTGATAGATTTAATAACAATAGCTGTCTCAGCTGGGCTCGGTGACACAGGCCTGTAATCCCAACGGCTCAGGAGGCTGATGCAGGAGGATCACAAATTCAAAGCCAGCCTCGGCAAAAGTGAAACACTAAGCAACTCAGTGAGACTCTGTCTCTAAATAAAATACAAAATAGGGCTGGGGATCTGGCTCAGTGGTCAAGTGGCCCTGAGTTCAATCCCCAGTACCCGGCCCCCAAAATAGTCACCAACAGCTGTCTCCACAAGTGTGTTCACTGACCCCAATCATCTGCTGATTGAACTCAGTCTTTCTTAGCAAACTCTCCCTGGGAGAAATAAACCTTAGACATGGTTAACTGGCTTCGGGTTCAGCAATTCTCCTGATAGAATTTTCTGTGTGTATGCCTCATCCTGCCAAATCCTTTCTGAGTGGCCAGAGAGTGGAGGCATATCCTCCTTGATTGACATAATTCATCCCAGGATCAGGCCAGTAAGGCCTGGCTCTATCCTTTGTTTTTCTTTTTTGTGGTGCTGGGGATTGAATCCAGCTCTTGCATGAGCTAGGCACGTGTTCTGCCATGGAGCTACACACCCAGCCCCGGCCTGATTCTTTAAACACAGGAAGGCAGAGGTGCACAGAACACAGGTGTAAACATTGGAGCAAATTCAGAAGGAAGATAGCCCAGAAATGGCACAGTGGCAGTCCCCTCTAGGACTGAAGAGTCACTTGGTGGGGCTGGGGATGTGGCTCAAGCGGTAGCGTGCTCGCCTGGCATGGGCAGGGTGCTGGGTTCAATCCTCAGCACCACATACAGAAAAAGATGTTGTGTCAGCCAAAAACTAAAACATAAATATTAAAAAAATCTCTCTCTCTCTCTCTTTAAAAAAAAGAAAAAAGAATTAAGTTATGAATGCTTATATCTAAAAAAAAAAATAGATACCCTGAGGTAACATCATGAATGCCTTCTAGAGCTGGGCACAGTAAGGCCTGCCTGTAATCCCGGTGGCTCAGGAGGCTAAGGCAGGAGGACCCTGAGTTCAAAGCCAGCTTCAACAACTTAGCAAGGCCCTAACCAACTTAATGAGACTCTGTCTCAAGATAAAAAATAAAAAGGCTGGGGATGTGGCTCAGTGGTTAAGCTCCCCTGAATTCAATCTCTGGTACAATAAATAAATTATTTAAAAAAAAAAAACCTGTCTAGGAAACAAATTAGAAAATAAATTTTAAAATGGCATAGGACACAGTTTAACTCCAAAAAGAAGGAAAGGCATTCCCAGTTGGGAAAAATAACAGGGGCAGATGAATGCTTGGGATGGAAGTGCATCCCCGGGCATAAGAGATGGCAGTGGGGTGTATGCTTTCCTTCCAAGGAGATGTCTCATATTCCAGAGATGCCACTCTACTTCCTAAGGGCCAGCTGAAAGGACCAGTATTGACCATGATATCCTGATGACTTCTGAAGAGGGCTTTTTCTGACACACAAAACGGAAATACCACCTTAAGGCTGATCACAGGTGAGTAATGCAGAAGTCATTCATTAGAACACCTGGGGTCAAAAGCCCAGCAGCTGGAAAAACAAGACTCTCTTTACAGTGCTCAGAGGACTTCTTGTCCTTGAACTACCTCTTATCCACCTTGTGTGGACTGAATGTTTGTGTCCCCCTCCCCCAAATCCATATATTAAAGCCTTAATCCCCAGTGAGGCTGTATTTGGGGATTCTAAAGAGGTTATTAAGTTAAAAGAGGTCATAATGGTTGGATCTGATTCAATAGGATTACTGTTCTTAGTGATATCACAGAGCTTGTCCCCCCCTCCTCTCTGTCCCCTTCTCCCCCAACCCCACTCCCTGGCCATGTGCATGATGCTTTGAGGAAAGAGCACACAGATAGAAGGTGGCCATCCGCAAGCCAGGCAGACAGCCCTCCCCAAGGATCAACCACACTAGCCCCTGACCTCAGACTCCCACCCACCAGAACTGTGAGAAGATAAATGTCAGTTAAGTCATCTCACCTGTGACTTTCTGTTATGGCAGCTTTTGGCAGACTTAGACACTGGTCTTTCCCATGGGCTAGTGTCCCTGCCCAAGGAGAAGGCCCGAAGGTCATAAAGTCCACACCTGCCCTTCTGGAAGCCCATTACCACGCAGCTTAGCCTTCCCCAACACATTCTTGGGTAGTGTTATGTGCTTTACCCTAACTCTCCCATTTATCCCTGTGAGGTAGAAATATTATCTTCATTTCACAGATGAGAAAGGCCGAAATAAGAAATCAAAAAATTCAAAGAAACTTGCCCAATTTAAGGCTGGCTTACGTGGTGGAGTGGGAACTAGAACTCAGGTTTGCAAAGGCTCCTGTGATCCTCTGACCTAACATCTGGAATGAATCTGTTTTAGTCACATTTCCCATCACAGTGAACAAAAGACCTAGGAGAACACCTAGAGGAGGAAAGGTTTTACTGTGGCTCAGGGTTTCAGAGATTCAGTGCATGGTAGGTTGACTCCACAGCTCGGGCCTCAGGTGAGGCAGAACATCATGGCAGAAGGATGTTGTGCAGGAGAGCAGCTTAGGACATGGCAACGAGAAAGAATGGAGAGGGCTCTGCTCCCCAGGGACAAAAGATGAAACCCAAAGGCACTCCCCCAGTGACCCACTTCTAGCCACACCCTATGTGCCCAGTTAACCCATATCAGAGGATTACTGTGCTGATTAGGTTAAGGCTCTCACAACCAGTCATTTCACCCTGAACTGTCTTGTGTTGTCTCACACATGCACTTTTGGGGGACACCTCATATCTAAACCATAACAGGATCCTAATGTCAGGGTCTTTTTCTTGTCCTTAATCACTGACCTTCGTTGGGTACCTGTTATGGTTTGGATACAAAGTGTCCCCCAAAGATTCATGTGTCGAAGGCTTGGTCCCAATGCAGCAATGTCTGAGGTGGGGCTTTTGGAAAGTGATTAAGTCGTGAGGCTCTGACCTCATCAGTGGATTAATCCATGGAAAGCTGAAGGGATACTGGGAGGTGGTGGAAGCAATAGGAGGTGGGCTTGACGTGGGGAAGCAGACCTCCGGAGCCATGCCCCAGAAGGGTATTTCTTCCCTCCACCCCCTCTGCTTCCTGGTTTTCATGAGCCGAGCACTTTCCTCCACTCCACCCTTCTGCCATGATGTTCTTCCTCACCTCTGGCTCAGAGTCATGGAGCCAGATAACCATGGACCGAACCTCTGAAACCATGAGCCCCAAATAAATCTTTTCTGGTCTACATTGTTTTCTCAGGTTATTTATCACAGCAACAAACAATGAACTATCACAGTGCCCTTGACTCTTCCTCACTCCTGCCACCCCAGGTCCTCTCTTGGCGGGGCTTCCTACACATTGGTGCAAACTCAGATGCACTGGTCTGGCCTCTTCAGTCCCAGCCCACCCTTGACCCGTCCCTGCAGAGTAATGCTTTGGGGTATTCTACTTATTTCTTGGGATCAGCTTTGGTCTGAACCTGATCCCACATCAGCCTTATCCCTTCTCTGTAGCCTCCCCGGAAAGCAAGCCCTACCCACCTTGGGTTCAGCTCAGGTTTCTGCACCTCTGCTCAGAGCTGGGACCTCAGATACCTTCCACACTACTGGTCCACACTTCATCGCTCCCTTAAAGCAGCCCTTCTCCACCCTCAGCAGGTGGCTTTTTCTTCCACTTCATGCCACATCTCCTCGAGGAACATTTATCACCCAGGGCACTGTGGCTTTGTCCTGGTGAATCTGAGGGCAATTGTGGAATCACAACTGTAAGCCCAGGAGCAAGAAGCAGGCCAGGTCTCATCGCCCAGTGATGGCCCAGACCACGAAGGCTGTGTGTTCAACACAGAGAGCAGTGGCTGCACACTGGCAGGGCAGGAAAGGCCCTGGAGGAAGAGGGTCATGCAGAGAGGCATCCCCTGCAAGGCAGACACAGAGGGCCATCACTTGCCATCCACCCACCCATGCGTTCGTTCATTAATTTGTCAAATCTTGAATGTTATGTTCCAGGCACTGTGCTAGGTGTTGAGGACACAACAGAGAACTCAATCCCTGCAGAAATCAGACAATGAACAAGTAAGACCAGAGCCTGGGACTGAATGAATCCCCGTGGTGATGGGGTGCAGGGTACCAGGGCAGGCTAGTTTAAGTGGCACACATGGGAAAGGTATTTGAGGAGGAGGGGAAGAGCATCCTAGGCAGAAAGAAAGAAGAACCATTCCATTAGCTCCCAGAAAGATCTTTTTGAGACCCGGGATCAAAAAGGAAGCCAATGAGGCTAAAAGAATATAAATAACTTAAAAACAAAACAAAAACAAAAACAAAAAACTCTGCACTGATTTTACTTGAAATTCCCAGAAAATAGAAATATTTTTTAAAATAATTTAACTCAAGAATTAAATTGTTCTGAAATATCTAATAGGTATAAGGAGAAATATACAAAATCATGAAATCAACCATTTTATATTTGTATTACCCTAAATACTGAAAATGAACTCTTGTTCCATGATGCCAAGTCTGAGTGGTTACCTTTTGTACAGCAGTATTTTGGTTTTTTATTGCCCTCCCAGGGCTGAGGATAGAACCCAGGGTCTCTCCTGTACCCAGCAGGTAAGAGCCATCCAGCTGTCCCCCCAGCCTGGGTATTGCTGTTGTATTTATGTGATCAGCTCTCTTAATCCTGATAACTATGAAGTCCGTACTGTTGATAAATGAGAAAATCGAGTCAAAACCAACATGTCACCCAAGGTCACAGAGCTGAGGAGCAGGGAGGTGGGCTTAAGACAGTGCTTAAGCCAGACCCTTAATCCAGGGTCCCTCAGCCACACACCATACACCTCTCATGACTTCTTTTCTCTGACAGTCACATCAGCGAGCCTGGCTTGGGCCTCAGACTCTTCACTTGTCATTTCAAAGTTCCATAATCTTCAGGCACTCCTACTACGGCAGACTCAGTAGTGACAGGCTGCAGCTTTGGGGGCGCCCCTCAGCACCTCCACCCTGATAATTCACATCTGTTTCTGAACCAGAATCTCCCTCACCTCCTCCTGTCACTTATAATCCCTCTGAGGACCTCAGTTTCTTCACCTATAAGCAGGCTGCTGCGAGTCCTTGGCAAGCGGAGGCAGGTAGGGCCCTCCTGCGCTCTTCTTCAAAGATGCAGAAAGTATCCAGGGTGAGAATCTAACAAAGCTGTTAATTAGGATTCAGTCACACCATTTTCCAGAACTCTGCTATTTCTAAAAGCAAAGCGCTCCACCGCCAGGCCCTCAGGGAAGGACCCGGTGTCCTCTGACTTCAGTGAGCGCTCTTCCCAGCACAGGGCCTTCTCCAGAGCCACCTGGTGGTGGTGGTATTGGGGTGGGCCAGGAAAGGGGCAGGGTGGGACCAGGCACCCAAGGACCCCAAGTACAGAGGACTACCTGCATGCGTCCCCTCCTGCCTGGTGTACAGGGGCTGCAGGATGAGTCCACACAGCCCTCCCGATGTGCTGCAAGGGTCTGACCCTGAACTCCATGCTTGTCCTTGGTGCACGATAGAAGGTCAAAAGCCAGAGCTGTCTACAGAGCAGGAGGTGGCAGCGTGCAGAGCCATGAGTCTCTCATGATCTAGAAAGTCTCTGGAGTGCATCTATCTGATCTGTCCCCCGTGACCAGGAGGGCAAGGGAAGCTTCCTTCAAGTGGCCGTTGTGACCTGACCCACTAGCTGGCCAGCACACAGCTGCTATTCCTCAGTCACTGGAACCATTTTCCTGACCTGACACTGCCATCAGAGCCCGTAGGGCCTCTAGAGCTGTTGGCCTCCCCTGGCCTGCCTTTGAGAGGCTTCCTGGAGAGGGAGGTATGGGGTAGTGGTTAATGCTAAATGCCTGCCCTGAATCCCACTTGTCCTAATGGCCCAATGGCCCATGGAAGTCACCGGACCACTGTGCACCTGTTTCCTCATCTGTAAGGTGGACTTACAATGGTATCCACCTCAAAGAGTTTATGACACTGAGCTGGGGTTGTGGCTCAGTAGTAGAGCGCTTGCCTAGCATGTGTGAGGCACCGGGTTCAATTCTCAGCACCACTTATAAATAAATAAAAAAATAAAGGTCCATCCACATCTGAAAAAAAAAAATCAAGAGAAAAGGAGTTTATGGCACATTAAGACCAGTGTGCAGGTGCGTCTCTTGGAGGACAGGACCTTCTCCGGCAAGTTCATGCCTGGCATGAACAGGCACTTAATAAACACAATCACATGATGTACAGCAAAGCTCTGGTCAGCAGTGGACCAAGTACATGACAGCATCAGCAACTGAGTCAGGCCCTAACAACATGACATGGAACTGAAAAACTCCTATCACCTAGTGACATGGCAGCCATTATAACATCACAAAGGAGTACTCTCTGTTGGTGTGGATGCTGGCGTCAACAAGCTGCTACACAGCCAGTCACATAGAGGCACAGCACATACAATTATGCAGCTTGATAACAAACGATGTCTGTATTTAGTAAACTATAACTTTTACCATTATTTTACAGTGTACTTCTACCTATAAAAAAGAAGAGAGCTGGGTGTGGTGTTGCACACCTGTAATCCCAGTAATTCAAGAGGCTGAGGCAGGAGGATTGCAGGTTTGAGGGCAGCAACTTTTCTGAGAACCTCAGCAACTCAGAGAGACTCTGTCTCAAAATAAATAATAAAAAGGGCTGAGAATGTGGCTCAGTGATTATGAGCCCCTAGTTTGAATCCCCAGTACCAAAAACAAACAAACACACAAAAAACACTACAAAAGTTTGCTGGAAGACAGGATACTGTATTACCCCAGCAATGGCCTCGTGCATCTTCTAAGTTTACTCCGTCTCTTGGTTGCATTGAGAAGCTGCGTGGAGTGATTGGCCTAGACCATCTAGGTTTGTGCAAGTGCCCTGTATGAGTTCCAACCAGGACAGATGCTCCTAAGGAGGCATTTCTCAGAATGTATCCCTAACATAAGCCACAAGTGACGGTATTTATGGGACGAATGAGTGAATGAATGGAGTGTTCTCTGAGGTGCCCGAAGGAGCTGTCAGAGGTACGGTTGGTTAGTATTTCTCCCAGGGGACTAATTTTTTATCTTCCTGGGTAGGATTGCAACACCAAAAATTTGCCTTTCAAAGGCTGTGCGTTCTGACAGCTAAGACAAAGCATCAGGGAGCCCTGGGCTCTGCTTCTGGCCATGTCCCAATTAGCTGTGTGACCTGAGGCTGTCTAGAAACTCCAGTCTCCTGACGAGAATAATAACAATCCTCATCCTAGGGGTAAGGTAAAACTAATAAGATGGCTGTGAAATGTGCCACATGCTTCACAAAAGAAAGCCGCCCTTTACTGTAAAGCAAAATTATTAAAAATGTACCCCCACATGCTGGAGTTAATGGGGCTGTTAATTCATGGAAGTCAAATCTGTCTGCTTGTTTAGTGAGCACCACAGGAGGCAAAATCACCGTGTTATCTCTTAACTCTCTGAAGACAAAGCAAATCCATTTGATTCACTGCAGGTTTCAACTGGAAAATGAAAGTATCCATCTTCATCTCCTCACCAGCTTAAATCAAACTATGGAGTGAACTAAGAATTTGACCTGCTTTAGAAGAAAACTCAGAGGCTGTGATGATCGCCCAGTTCAACCCTTGGTTTCAGCAGAACAACAATCTCACACACAAAGGTTGTCCTCTTAATAGGCATCCTCGCCCTGGCGCAGCTGGGACTCTGTAGTGAGGTCCCTGCTCTGGGTGCCACCGGAGGGCTGGGATGGCCTGAGGCCCACACTCACCGAAACTGCAGTGCAGCCTAGCCACAGAGTTGATTTTCTAAACATTCCTTTTTTTAAAAAAATGTTCTCGGGTGCCAATTCTCCTTCCCCCAAAAGACTGCAGCTTCTGTGTGCTTCTGAATTCAGGATATGAGAAAAGTCTCATGATTATGCTTAAATAGTAACTTAAAACCTATTTGCTAGAAAGACACATGAGCAGAGATCAGAAGCACTAATACAGAATGAACCTAATGGCCCATGGAAGTCTCCGAACCACTGTGCACCTGTAAGGTGGACTTATAATGGTATTCACCTCAAAGAGTTTATGACACTGGGCTGGGGTTGTGGCTCAGTGGTGGAGCGCTTGCCTAGCATGTGTGAGGCACTGGGTTCGATTCTGTGGGCTCCATGACCTCAAAGACATCTTTTATATATTTTTTTTTCTCCCAAAGATGTCTTGATGCTATGTTGTCCAAGCCAGACGCCATGGGAGAGTAGTGAACAGCTGACGCTAGAGGGCAAAACAGTTGGGGAAATAAGTCTGGGACACTCTGAATTAAGCAGACTTTTTAATCATGGGGCTTCTCAGAGCCTTTAATGTATTAATATGTACTGTGAATCCCCAAGAGAAGTTTATGGTATGCATGATTCTAAAAATTTCTTCGACCAGGAATCTCTTTTTATTACCCTAAAAATGATACCCTTTGAGACAAGCATAATCTTGTTTTTTATTTTCCAGTGCCAGGAATCAAACCCAGGGTCTCAAGCATGCTAGGCACATACTCCACCACTGGGCTCCACCCCCAGCCCTCAGAGAACACCTTTTTTTTTTTCCCCAAGTGCTGGGGATGAAATCTAAGGCCTCAAGCATGCTAGGTAAGCACTCTACCTCTGAGCTACACTACATCGCCACCCCACAGATAACAATTTACAAAAAAGTGTTTTATTAAACACAGAAAACTCCAAATTCAAAAGACATCATACTTTTTTTGTATAGACAGCCTATTACCTTTTTAAAAATAAAATGTTTTGATTGACACATATGTGTTCATATTTTCAAGGTCACATGAAGCTCTGATTCATGTGTACACTGGGTAGTGATCAATAGAGTCTAATGAGCATATCCATCAGTGTCAACTGTTACCATTCCTTTCTGATCTGAATGTGCTCCTTACTCTTTAAAATTCAAAATTTAAAATCTGCCTTTCTCCTGCTGTCAAGCTCAGTTCTGGGATCCCGTACAGCTTCCTCATGTGCTTTCCTAGATCAGCCATGCAACCCCCCACCATCTCCCTCTTCCCAGCCCAGCTTCCAGGCACCCTGAAGGCCACTGTGAGCACAGCATTAGACATTCTCACCGATGCCACAGTCAAGAGCTGGGAACTTGGATCATTTGAGCCTCCTCCTGAACACAAGTGGCTATTAAATAGTTGTTTGAGTTTTGTTCAGATACAGTGGCAATCAATATCTTGCCATGTGTTTGATAAAGGTGACTTAGGACATACAATCTATTTGTGCCCTGGAGAGTTTATCTGTCTTATGGCAAGAGCAAGGCTTGCTGAGAGCTTATTTACTCACGCACTACAGAGCTGTCTGTGGTTTTGTTGAGCTTACGTTTTAGGCAGTAGTTAATTGCTTGCATTTTATGATATAAAGATACTTTTAAAAAAATTAATGAGATTATAAGGAATAATCGAGAACATTGCTAAAGAAAAAATAAAAACACAGAGGTCAGGCACAGTGGCACACGCCTGTAATCCCTACATCTCGGGAGGCTGAGGCAGGAGGATGGCAAGTTCGAATGCAGCTTCAGCAACTTAGTGAGGTGCCAAGCAACTCAGCGAGATCCTGTCTCTAAATAAAATATTTTTTAAAAGGGCTGGGGATGTGGCTCAGTGGATAAGTAACCCTGAGTCCAAACTCCCGTACCAAAACAAACCAAAACCATGCTGCTGTCAGTAAACAGTGAGAAATCAGGGTATTGTGGGCTGGCTGCCATCTGCCTGGTCTCTGGCGCACCCTCAGGGGGCCCACGGATGGACAGTGATGCTCCACACCTAACCCCACTCGCCCTAGGAACCTTTTCCATCCCTTTCCTCTGTTCATGTTGAGACTTAGGACTGACTCCAGGGTGTCACTGTCACCTGAGGAGTTGAAAAGAGGGAATAGGAAAGTCAAAGTTTCCTGGCAACCGAAACGGATTGACTGCACCTCAGGAAGGCCACCCTCGGTGCATAATGGCTGCATCTTCAAACTGCGGTGCCATTGATTGTCAGCAGAAGGGCCAAGAGAAAGGGAAAGCAAACCAGAGGCTGGGTGAGGGCTGCTCCGGAGGACAGCGCTGTCATTCACAAGCAGCTGTTGGACGCCCTCACTTCTGGGCTGAGCTCTGGTCAGGCCCCTCGGGTACCCTTAGGGGGTCTCTGAGATTGAGAAGCAGATGCTTCAGGGGAGGAACAGATTTCCAGCTGAGCGTGTTCAGGCCTGAAGGTCAAGAAGAGTGTGTGGAGCGCAAGCCCTTTCTTGTTGCTCCCTCTTGGGGACCTGGGACTTCTGGTTTCTTCCCTCCTGCGGCCATTTTAAGATGTCCCCTGCATTTCTTTTGCAGGGTTTTGATCTTGAACGTGGAACTCTGCCTTTCACGCTCCCGCAGTAGTCCTTGCTCAACCCCTCAGCCTGCTCTGTAGTGCACATGTCGGGAGGGAGGTGAGACGTGCTAAACCCAGACCCAAGGGTCACTCCAAGCTCCAGCCACATCTCCACCCGTTCGACTGGTAAGGAACTTTTTAAACATCTGCTTAAAATCTGGGGCCACTTGCCAGGCGTGGTGGTGCTCACCTGAAATCCAGTGGCTCGTGAGGCTGAGGCAGGAGGATCACGAGTTCAAAGTGAGCCTCAACAACCTGGTAAGGTCCTAAGCAACTTAGTGAAACCCTGTCACAAAACAAAACATAAAAAGGGCTGGGGATGTGGCTCAGTGGTGAAGTGGCCCTGGGTTCAATCCCTGGTTTTAAAACAAAATTGGGTCTACAATATGACAAAAACCATTTTGTACTGTGTCCAGGTTAACATCCATTCTTCTTTGGAGCCTGTGGGGATAACAAGTCCCACAGGTCCTGGGACCTCCCTGCATTGTGTCACTGTGCTCAGCTCTTGAACTCTGACTCGCCAAACACCCCTCCAGCCTGGCCGGGTGTCCCTGTCCCTCCTTTCCAGATCTTCATTACTGAGATCTCAAAATGTCACTTCCTCAGTCCTCACACTGTCCCATCTAAAGAACACTGCCTCTCTCACCTCCTACCCTGTTTTGTGGCCACGCATCACTCTCCTGCAGGCTGGGCACTGGGACACCATTGTGTCTCCTCCATTGGACACAGGTGAGCACACAGTGAGCATTCACTCAGTACACATCTGTGCTGAATGAGCAATAATAATATAAACCAGAATCCTCAAATCTCCTGAAAATCAGGCATCATCAGGAAATCTTTGTCATCATCAGAGTTTGAAATCGCTTTAATGAGCCAGGCAGCAAACAGTGGTGCTGACCTTTAATCTCAGCTCCTAGGGAGGCTGAGGGAGGAGGATGGCAAGTTTGATGTTAAGTCTCTGTCTCAAAATAAAATAAAATAAAATAAAAAGAACATAGTAGAATAAAATAAGGAGCCGAGGAGGTATCTCAGAGGCAAAAACTTCCGAGTTCAATCCCCAGTACCTCCACCACACACACACACACACACACACACACACACGTGCAGACACATATGCACACACACAAACACTGTAATGCACAAATGCTCTGGTTTCTTTTAAAAAAGAAAAAGTCATTAAAAAAGAGAAAGTGAAACTATGTGTTGGCAACAGGTCCACCTTGGCCCCTGGAGCCCTACCTCCACTAGTTTGTTCTGCATGCCAGTGTGGCCAGCTCACAAGGCCATGGCGAACTTGCGGTTTTTCTGTTCCTGCTTGTCCGTCTGAGACATATGTATCCCACGGGAATGCCTTGACCTTTTCTGGTCTGATGGACTTATTGTTAAGGGAGGTTTCGGTACCTGACAATAATAGATGTTGAAACTAAATTTCTCCCCCCTCCCTCCTGCTTTTGGGTAGTTTTCCACTTCTGCTGCTTGGGGTATAAAAAAAGGTGTGTTAGCAATAAAGATTATTATTGACTCCTGGATGAAGAACCTTGGTGTCCTGTGTGTCTTTTAACCTCGCCGTCCCTCGCCGGACTCGGCTCCCTTGGCCGGACGCGGCAATTGGAGGTCCTACCGAGATCCGGAAAGCAGGGGTAAGCGGACGGGGCTCACCTTCTAAGAAAGAAGGGGGAGGATTGGTTTAAAGATAATTTAAAGAGACAGGGTACGTACCATGGGTAACTCAACAGCGAAGGTTCGTCTGGCCAACGAACTGAAAGAGCTGTTAAATACACAAGGAACAGGAATAAAAACTAAGACTGCAACCGAATTCGTTGAAATTATTGCCCAGGCTTGTCCTTGGTTTCTGACAGGAGGATTTCTTAATAATAGTGACTGGGACCTGGTGAGGCATGACCTTCAGAAATTATTGAGGGACCGGGGCTCGGACAGTGTCCCAGTTGCCACCTTTTCCTTATGGAGGTTGGTAAAGGATGCTTTATTAACAGATAAAGTAAAAATCAAGGATCAGCTTGCTGAATGTGAACAGGCCCTTAATCAGGTGCAGGAGGAGCAAATGGCAGAATCCTTAAAGGATAAGGGTCCTCTTGAGGACTGGGGCTCAGGGGGTAAGAAACACCTCCAGATTTCTAAGCCCAAAAATGATCCTGAGGACCTCAGTTCTCTCTCTGAGGAAGAGGAGGGATTAGAAAGGGAGATAGAGGAATTAGAACATCGCCTTAAAAGGGCAAATGTGAGGGTGCCTAGGGCCCCCTCAGTTGCCGCACCTCCTCCCTATAATCCTGATTGGAATGAGGACACCCCTACTAGATGGGCGGGGGTCCACTGGGGTTCTAGAGTGGCTCAGGTTTTTCCAATGATTGAAAACGCCAATGCTGATGGACAGCCGGCCAGAGCCCATGTCCCCCTAGACTTCAAGGACATAAAACAGCTTAAGGAGGCGGTCATTAATTATGGACCTCATGCCCCTTTCACATTGACCCTCTTCGAGTCTTTCTCAGCCAGTCAACTGATACCCAATGATTGGCAGCAACTTTGCAGGGCTGTGTTATCTGGAGGGGATTTCTTATTGTGGAAAAGTGAATATCATGAAAGGTGCCGCGAGCTGGCTCAGATTAACCTGAATGCGGGCCATCAACGGCGAAATGCTGAAATGTTGACAGGTACTGGGCAGTATGCCACAATAGGCCAACAAATTAATTACGACCCAGGTGTTTATGCTCAAATAGCCTCAGCTGCAGTCCATGCCTGGAAAGCCCTGCCCGTTTCTAAGACTGAAGCAAAAATTTCCAAGATCTCTCAAGGACCCTCTGAACCTTATTCAGACTTTATAGCCCGCCTAATGCAGGCTGCAGGAAAAATATTCCCTAATCTAGAACAGGCTATGCCACTTATTAGACAACTGGCATATGAAAACGCTAACACTTACTGCCAAAATGCTATTAAGTCCTCCCGGGCCAAAAGTACAGATGACATGATTCGAGCATGCAAAGATATAGATGGGCCTCATATTACTGGTCAGGTTTTGGCTGCTGCCCTTAAGACTGGAATGCAAAAAGCTGATAACAGGGGAACCCGCTCTAAGGGGTGTTTTAAGTGTGGGAAAGAGGGACATATAAAGAGAAACTGCCCGGAAAGGAGCGAGGGTGCTGGCAGAGGGATGCCTAGAATTTGTCCTAGATGTCATAAAGGAAATCATTGGAGCAGTGAGTGCAGGTCAAAATTTGACATCCAGGGTAACCCAATACCGTCGGGAAACGGGAGCAGGGGCCCGCCCCGGGCCCCGGAAGCCAAAGTGTACGGGGCAGTGCAGGGACAGAACAGTGCCCCAGGGAGTGGGCGTCTCCGCCGCCTCCCACTGACCAACCCCTTTCTATCTGGGAACTCCCCAGGGGAACACCAGGAAGCGCAGGACTGGACCTCAGTTCCACCTCCCGAGCGGTATTAACTCCCCAAATGGGACCTCAGACGCTGCCTACTGGGGTTTTTGGACCCCTGCCAGAGAGGACGGTGGGACTAGTGTTGGGACGAGGTAGCGCAACTCAGTGGGGCTTGAAGATTCTTACGGGGGTTGTTGATGCTGATTATCAGGGAGAAATAAAAATAGTAGTAGAAGCTACCCAAGGAATTGTTATTCTTCCCCCCGGGGAGCGTATAGCTCAATTGCTGCTGCTACCTTTAGCTTCCATTCCTGGGCACGCCCTCCGTGGGTCCCGGGGCGATGGCAGCTTTAGCTCCATTGGAACTCCCCAGGCCTTTTGGGTAGCTCATTTGGATTCGCGTCCCAACCTGACCATTGAGATACAGGACAAGGCTTTCAAGGGAATACTAGATACGGGGGCGGATGTCTCTGTCATTTCTGAAAAACAATGGCCACCTGCCTGGCCCCTCCAGAGTCCCTCGGCCATATTACAGGGGATAGGACAGACCCGACCAAAAAGAAGTGCCTCCTTTTTAAAATGGAGAGATGGCGAAGGACATAGTGGCCATTTCCAGCCCTATGTGGTGACTGGACTCCCCACGAACCTTTGGGGGAGGGACTTGCTTCATCAAATGGGGGCTATTCTCACTACCCAGACTTTAAAAGGAAATAATGACTTTGTTAATGATGCAATGCTAGACATGGGATGGATCCCTGGAAGGGGACTAGGAAAGAGACATGAGGGCAGAATATCACCCGTGGATCCAGCAGAACAGGTTACCCGGCGGGGAAGAGACCGGAGAGGACTGGGAAATTTATCCTAGGGGCCACTGAAGTGCGGCCACCTCCACTGTCCATTACTTGGTTATCAGATGACCCTGTGTGGGTAGAACAGTGGCCCCTAACTAAGGACAGATTACAGGCCGCTTCCCTATTAGTTCAAGACCAGCTTAAGTTAGGACACGTGGTGCTCTCTACCTCCCCTTGGAATACCCCTATTTTTGTTATACAAAAGGGGTCTGGGAAGTGGAGACTTCTTCAGGACCTACAAGACCAGATAGACTCTCTAGCAGAAGTAGTTCTTCAGAACAGGCGGGGTTTAGACTTGCTTACTGCCAATCAAGGGGGAATTTGTTTAGCCCTTGGGGAGAGGTGCTGTTTTTATGCTAACAAATCTGGCATAGTTCGCACAAAAATTAAACAACTCCAAGAAGACCTAAAAAAAGGAGGAGGGAATTATTTGAGAACCCTCTCTGGACTGGACTTAATGGATTTTTGCCTTATCTTCTTCCCTTATTGGGGCCATTGTTAGGCCTCCTTCTAGTAGTGGCAATAGGACCCTGCATTGTAAATAAGATAGTACAATTCATTAAGGATCAAATTAATATCTTAGCCTCTAAGCCAATACAGGTTCACTATCAACGCTTGAAGATGGATGATCGCCTCTCTGAGATATACTTCAGACCGATCCGAAGATGAGTGTCCTCCTTAAAAGAAGAACTCCTGCCATATCTTTTCTCTATGCATACCTCTCCCTCTTGCCTTCCTGTATTAGGATCTTTGCTGTCTAATCTCTCGGTCCAATCACATCTGCCATTCGGCGGTGACGGTCATGGGTCCCGTGGGTGGAGACGGTTAAGCGTTTACCGCAATAATGTCTTGATAGGTCATAACACCTTGAGCTGATCTTGTAGTACCCAGTGACGGGCAACTTTCACGCTTGCTGTGCGACCTAAGCCAGGGAATCGGGGCCTTCCCAGAGACGGGTAAGCATCGCAAGGGCTGTGAACGACCTAAGACAGGGGCTACTTGATTCCCACTGGCATGCAAAAAACAAAAGAGGGGGACTTGTTGGCAACAGGTCCACCTTGGCCCCTGGAGCCCTACCTCCACTAGTTTGTTCTGCATGCCAGTGTGGCCAGCTCACAAGGCCATGGCGAACTTGCGGTTTTTCTGTTCCTGCTTGTCCGTCTGAGACATATGTATCCCACGGGAATGCCTTGACCTTTTCTGGTCTGATGGACTTATTGTTAAGGGAGGTTTCGGTACCTGACAATAATAGATGTTGAAACTAAATTTCTCCCCCCTCCCTCCTGCTTTTGGGTAGTTTTCCACTTCTGCTGCTTGGGGTATAAAAAAAGGTGTGTTAGCAATAAAGATTATTATTGACTCCTGGATGAAGAACCTTGGTGTCCTGTGTGTCTTTTAACCTCGCCGTCCCTCGCCGGACTCGGCTCCCTTGGCCGGACGCGGCACTATGAGAGAAAATAGTACTAGAGACCTAACAACCAAATGCAATGTGCACATGATTTCTATTCTGATTGCACAAAGTAACTGTAAAAGGATGCTTTGACTTTATCGATTTGACTGTGGGCTGGATATTAGAAGATGATTGTAAACTTAGTGTTAGTGTAGCTAGGTATAATAATTGCACAGAGGGGCTTCCCTTGTTGTTTGCTCACGTTCTTTATTTCGAGACAGGGCCTTGCTAAGTTGCTCAGGCTGGCCTTGAACTCCTGGCCTCAAGTGATCCTCCTGGCCCAGTCTCCCAAGTAGCTGGGGCTACAGGCGTGTGTCACTGTGCCTGGTCTTTATCTGTTAGTTTTCCATACTGAAGTACTCATGGGCAAACGAACATCTTTGGGACTTACTTTAAAATATATCAGTAAAACAAAACAAACAAGACCAAAACAGCAGAAAAGCAGCAGGGGTAGGGTTGGGAAAACGTGGATTATTATTGACCCAGAGTTTGGGCTCATGAGGGTTATTATACTGTTCTTTCTGTTTTTGCACAATTTTGGAATTTACCTAAGGAAAAATAGTTTAGGAGACACTGAAGCCATATCCCTAACCCTTGAACCAAGATGTGCCATTCTTTTTTCCCATTAACCAGTCTGATCTGTGTTTATTCAAATTCTTCTGTTCTAAAAGCATTATGGTAGGAACTGTGAGTGGTACAGGGCCATAGGAGACATGATCAGATGTCAAATATGTATAGGATAAATATTGATGGTGGTTTATTTTTTGGCCACTTGGGCAAGGAAAACCCTGATCCTTCCCCGACTGAATGAAGTGATTGATAAACTCCTGGATCTGCCCTTCCACAGCTGGTTGTCTGTCCCCTACCTTATTCACCAGGCAATCTCAAGTAAGCCACTTAGGTTTTCTAGACCTGTGTTTCCTCATGTAGAAAAAGCAGCTAGTGGTGATTGTGTAAGTCAGACTTCTATTTCTGTAACAAGTATCTGAGATAATCAGCTTATAAAGTGGAAAGGTTTTGGTCCATGGTTGCTTGGCCTCATTGCTTTTGCCTGTAGTGAGACAGCGCACTACGGAGGGGAGAATGTAGTGGAGCAAGGCTAGCTACTCATTCATGGCAGCAGGAAAGTGAAGGAGATGGAGGGACAGAGAAAGGGAAGGGGTCCCATTGTCCCAATCAAAGACACGCCCCCAGTGACCTAACTTCCTCCCACTAGGCCCCACCTCTTAAAGGTTCTACCACCTCCCAATAGCACTGGGAACTGGGAACCAAGCCTTCAACACGTGGTCCTTTGGGGACACTTCTCCAAACCACATTACTATGACTCACTTAGTTATAAATATTAAATAAGATAGAAACAGGCCTGGTCTAGTCCTGCCTAGGTGATTGACCAGGAGCCTAGAGGTACAGCTAACATTACTGTCTAGTTGGGCGATCCACCAGTGGCCCTTTGTGTGATTAGAAAAAGGTGCCCCAGGGCTGGGGTGTAGCTCAGGGGTAGAGCATGTGCTTAACATGTGTGAGGCCCTGGGTTTGATCCCCAGCACCACAAAAGAGAAAAAGAAAGAAAAAGAAATGGTTAAAAGGTGTCTCATTCTCAAGCCTGACCTTGCTCTGAATAAAGGCGAAAAGGCTTGGTGAGCAGAGGGACAGCTGTCCTCACCCCCACCCTGCCCTGGACTGGGATCCCTTGTGTGAGGGGCTCACTCTGCACATCATCCGTGGGGCCTCTGAGCTGGTTTCTCAGCCCACTCGGATCCCTTCCCACCAGGAGTAAAAGCTCTAAGCTGCCTATAGTTCACGGAGCGCATGAGCGAGCTCACATGCAGAACGCAGCTGCTGCTTGGTGCTCACCAGCTGGGGTTGGAGGGTCCCTGCAGCAGGATGGAATGAGGAAAAAGGAAATAAAACATCGATGTGGCAGATGCTTTGCAAGTGGCCGTGCCAGCACCGCAGCTCTGAGGCCCATGCAGCGCCTCCATCACCAGCCCAGGCTCAGGCAGGGGCCCACTGAACTGGCATGCCTCGTGCTCACGGAATCCCAGACAGTTCCACCAAGTTATTTTAAAACTGTGTTATAGTTTGGTTCTGGAATGTCCCCCAAAGGCTCATGTGTTGAAGCCTTTGTCCCCAGGGCAGTTGCGTTCACAGGAGGGGCTTTTTGGAAGTGATCGGATTGTGAGGACTGTAACCTATCAAAAGATCAATTAATTCATAGCCAGACGCATTGGGAGGTGGTGGAAACTGTCGGAGATAGGACCTACTTGAAAGGAGTGAGTTCTTGGGGGCATGACCTTGGGGACTAGATCTTGTCCCTAGCCTCATCCCTCTTTCTCTCCTTCTCAGCCACCATGAGATGAACAGCTTAGTCCTGCCACACCGTGCCACCATGATATTCTGCCTCACCTCAAGCCCGGGAACCATGGAGCTGGTCAACCACACACTGAAATCTCTGAAGCCGTGAGCCAAGATAAATGTCTTCTCCTTCAAGTTATTTTTCTCAGGTATTTTGTCACAGTGACTATAGGGTCTTGATTTAATATCTGAGCATCATCTTAAATGTTAACTGCCATCTTATAAGTTTTGCTTTCCTGTACTTCCTCTGAACTCCCCCACCCCCATTAGTAACCTGCCCCATGGTGCCATCGACCTAAGCCAATCCCATGCTAATCCCCACTGACACAAGCACCCGAGTCTCTCCCATAGCACCACAACTACTACTCCAAACCCTGCCCCACAAAGCTGAACACCTGAACACCTTGGGCCTCTCTCCTCTCCACAGAGAGATGGCCTTGATTTGTCAGCTTTGACAGCTAAACTTTCCTGTGGACCCTGCTTGGTCTCCTTCCTTCATTTCCTGCTTGCTGTCTCTTGCTTTCTCACTTTCCTTTCAGTGACAAAAGACTAACACAAAATGTATTCTCATTTCTCCTAAAAATCGAGAAGCAGGACCCTGACTCATGTATTAGTGTAGATTAATTTGCTTGTTTCACTAGGAACGAAAATTACCGCTGGGTTGATTAAACCTTGTCTCATTTTGTATCTCCCTTCGGCTCCCCGTACTCTTCCTCCCCTCCCTTCCCTCTTCTCTTTTTCCTCCTCCTTTCCCTTTTCCTTCTAAAACAGTCTTAGCCCCATGCAAGTCAGCTGTATTGTGCTAGGCAGTGAGCTGGAGTGTCGCATCCACCCCCCAGCTGCGGACAGCAGGCATCCTCCCTGGACCCACCAGCACACATCTGTGGAGTAGATGCAGATGAGGTCAGAATGTGCCTGATTGTGTCGATGGCCGCTGCAGAGAGACACAGGCCTCACTGACACAAAGCACCGTGCCAGCCCGTGAAAGGCACGAGGTTCCCGTGCACCATATTTAGACATGGACTGATGCCACTTGGAAACATCCGAACACCACTGACAATTCAAACACACTCCAGGTTAGACTACCTGGGAGGCTTGAAAATTATTTCACAAAGTCGGGGTTCTTTTCATCCCTATGATGAAGGATTACAGGGAACTTCACCAGCATTAAAATTAAACACTACGGTTTAGGAATCGTTTTCTCATACAACAACATAGAAATGCATACATACTGGTGCATACATTATATACACAGGCACACATACAATTGTATACATTTATAAAAGTTAAATCTCATCAGAAATGATAGGTCAAAAAAAAAAAAAGAAATGATAGGTCAAAAACTAATACCTCAAAGAGGCATGTGAAATTAAATAAAAATTTATATTCCAAGGGAAATTGTAATAAGCAGGGCCTACTACACAGTTTGTCTTTGAAGACTCGGTTAAGGCTGTCATCTCCCCAATAAAATGTGTAGGTGTCACTAAATAATGCAAACAGATATGTTAAGTCTATACATTAAATCACAGTGGGTAAGTCTACATTTTCCAAGACAGTGTGGTCACAGTGATAGATTTCTTTTAAGAATCTGCCTGAAACATTGGTCCCAACTTTGTCACGAGTAATAATCTCTCTGCTTTTCAAAACATATTGATTTCTTAAAAAGAACAAGATACCTCCACTGCTATAGGATTTGCAGCAAGTAAAATTCTTTTAAAGAATTTTGAATAAGTGCTAGATCAGAGCTGGGAAAAAAAATCAATATATTTTAAAAACCTCTTAACGAAGCAATTAAGTCAGCCACTGTCTATCATTATACATGCTAATTGACGTAATGCTATTTTATATCTCTAAGCCTATTCAATTGGTTTCAAGAAAATGGAAAAATTAACACTGATTTATTTCAAAGTCTCTAGAGTGTTAATCTCAATCAATTATGATTATCCAATGTGCATTTATTAAGATTACTTTCTTCTGTTTTTATGCTTTTCATTGTCTGCCTTTGTTTACCGTATGGATATATAGTTTTTTTTCAAGTTTCAAAAAAATGTTCTTTTATAAAAATTCAATTATCACCTATCATCTTACTGTACAGAAATGACTGTTCAACAAATTAGCATATTGCTGGTGGTTTTCTAGATAAACACATTTTTTATAACAACAGTCCCTAGAGTGTTTGTCTAGCACATTTGTGGCCTTGGGTTGGATCCCAGCACCACAAAAAACAAACACAAAATAGTGCATATGATTTATCATTTCTTTTTGCTTTCTTATAAATAATATATCATGGATAACTTTTCTTATAAAGAGATTTAGTTCTATAATCCCATTCTGCATGTGTGCATATGGTTCCATAACATGCTACTTTATGGATGTAGCATCATTTATTTAACCACTTCTCTAATTAATATTACAAAGAAATGCTGCAAAAATCCTTGTATATATGCTTTTGCAAATTTTCTCTATTTAAAATGTTTACTTATGAGTAGCTGGGTATATTTTCCCTATTTTATTAAATCAGTATAGATATTACTCAGCAATAAAAGAGAATAAAATCATGGCATTTGCAGGTAAATAGATGCAGTTGGAGAAGATAATGCTAAGTGAAGTTAGCCAATCCCCAAAAGACAAATGCCAAATGTTTTCTCTGATATAAGGTGACTGATTCATAGTGGGATAGGGAGAGGAGCATGGGAGGAATAATGAACTTAGATAGGGCAGAGGGGTAGGAGGGGAAGGAAGGAGGCAGGGGGTTAGCAATGATGGTGGAATGGGATGATCATTGTTATCCAAAGTACATGTATGAAGACATGAATTGGTGTGAATATATTTTATATACAGAGATATGAAAAACTGTGTTCTATATGTGTAATAAGAATTGTGATGCATTCTGCTGTCATGTATTTAAAAATAAAAGCAATTTTTTAAAAAAGGAAATGATAAGGAAATCGGCAAATGAGCTTTGGAAAGTACATGCTTTGATATTTCATGTATCCCAACACCTGTATATTTTGTCACTTTCCATGCTTTTGAGCCAGAAAGTCCGCAGAAGAGACATTCTGGGTGGAAGGCTTTAGGACCACCCTAAACATCTCCACAAGGCTAGACCCAGTGGGGATGGGATCCCACGTCTGTCTCCTTCTCTCTAAGCTGGCGCAAGTTTGCTCAAACTCTCACTGTCCTTCTTTGTGTTCCTCTTCTCCATCCAGTTACTGGGGGGATGTAGGATTCACTGCACCCCCATAGTTGTGTACTTATTCCAGAGGCCATCAGGAGCTGAGAAGGACACCTTAGAACCTTAGAAGGTTCTAACTACAGCAGTGAACTGAGCAGGAGCCACTTGTTCAAGACTCCACGGGCAGAGTCACACCTGAAGGCCCAGAAGACCTTAAAACATTGTTTCCTGGCCATTTCTTCAATAGCTTTTGATGTGTTTGTAACACAAAATTTTCACTTGGGACTTCTTTCTGTGTTACAGTTTGCTATTGCATCATCATCCGTCATGGCATAAGTTTTCAATAGGCCATTTGTTTCGAGACTCCACCCCCATCTTCTTGCCCAATTCTGTGAACAATGAATTCCTTCAGTGGGAAACTCCATACCATCACCGCAGCAAGATCATGTGTGCATTGCACTCCTTTGTGCTTTCATTGGTTTGGTTGTGTGTTATGAAAGAAAGCCAACTGAAAGCACAGAAATTGAGAGAGCGCAGGGTAAAAAGAAAAAAACAACAACAACAGTGCTCTGCTCCTCTCTGAACATGGTGCTGTTCACCTTGAGCAAGCCGTCACCAACTGCAAGGGTGAGGGAACTTGACCAAGGTGGTAACGCTAGTAACCAACAGAACCCAAACTTGAAACCAAACTTGAACCCAAACTTGAACCCAAACATTCCGGCTGAGAGTCCTTCTGTTTTTTGGTACTGTGGATTGAACCCAGGGGTGCTTAACTACTGAGCCACATCCCCAGCCCCTTTTTATATTTTATTTAGAGACAGGGTCTTGCTGAGTTACCCAGGGCCCCAGTGAGTTGCTGAGGCTGGCTTTGAACTTGCGATCCTCCTGCCTCAGGCTCCGGGGTCACTGAGATTGTAGGCATGTGCCATGCCATTGCATCCGGCCAGGGTCCATATTCTTGATATCACAACATGACTGGTTTTACTATACATAGCCCCAGGATAAAGTAAAATGTTAAAAAATGAACAGACTCCCCTGCAGAGAAGAAATTTAATGTGATGTCTCCAGACAGACCCGAGGGGTGGCTGCACATCAAACTTCAAGCTGGAAATCAGAGTGGAGCTCAGTGGTAGAGCACTTGCTTAGCGTGTGTGACACCCTGGGTTTGGTCCCCAGCACCAAAATAATAGACAAATGAAATAAAAAAAGAATAAACTAAAGTGAATTCTGTACACTGTGCACGGTGGGCATTCCAGATCCTGTTCCCTTTCATTCTCCCAAAGTGGTGGAAATCAATTTATCTACCCCCAGCACAAATATCCTTAGGAGGCTTCTTAAGGGCGAAACTTGTTTTCTTTCAGTGCTAGCAAGCAACCCAGGCCATCTTGCATGTTAAACAACTGTTCTATTACTGAGCTACACTCCACAATTAGGAAGTTTCTTAGACTTGGAAGAAATTAGATGGACCCAACACTGCCTTTTGGGGTCACCCAAAGAAAACCTGGCTCACTGCCAAATCACCCTACGAAGGTCTACCAGTTGCCAATCAAAAGTCTACCAGACTTCAGTCAAATGCTTGAGCATTTGCAAGGGTGAGGGAACTTGACCAAGGGGTACCGCTAGTAAGTGTGAGTGGATAGTCAAGATCTCCAGACATTTGTGAAAAGAAAACATGTTGAATAAAACACAAATAAACAGCATAAAGGAACTCAGAGGATACAGAAGCAACAAAAGGACTAGAAGAAAAGTTTTTCTTTTTTGTAAATTCACTATATTTAATATCTTCAGAGCAAAAAGAGATATTGTCCATGAATTAAGAACAGCAATGCCCTGGCTTCAATTCCCAGTCCTTAGGGAAAAAGAAAAGAAAAAAAGAAGGAAGGAAGGAAAAAACTATTAGAGTAGATATTTCAGGAAAAAAAAACACAATTAAAATGGGAAAGGGAAAGATATGGGGTTCAGGAAAAAAAAATCTAACACAGGAGAATGATGGAAAGAAAGCTCGCTCCCCCCATTAACATCCTGAGGCTGACAGGGGAAATAAAGTCCATGTTGAAGTCGGACAGAGGACTAAGAAGAAAGGCTCCGGAGGCTGTGGAGAAGTCGAACAAATAAAATATTTGGAACTTTCTGAATGAAAAAAAATATTAGTAATATATCATATCTGTTGGAGCATTTGATAGGAACATTCACAGGAAGCCTTAGAAAATCTAGTGAAAAAAAAATGAAGTAGTTATTACCTCTGGGTACAACAAATGCAGTCCATAAAAGGAAACGTGATTATAGCACACTACTTGACTCAACAGTGACAATATTTACATAGTCCTAGGAATATAAATAGTGATGTATTCAAGACTTGTACCATGACTAAGTTATGGAGAAGGGAAAAGAGGACAGAGTACTGGAAAGAAAACCAAGTTGACGTGGGCTGTAACTCAGGGTCTACTAGCAGTCCATAAATATGCAAGAACATTTCAGGGAGGGTACACGTGGGTGGAAATTTGGTCACCTTCAGGAAGAGAATTATGGAGGCTAGGAACCAGGGTAGCAAGAAGATTTCTGAATGTTTTTATCTCTTTTTCAAAAGGGCAGAAGTCCTGATATCCGTGTCAAGGACATGCCCTCCACTGATCTTTAAGCCCCACCTCTTACCTCTCAATCGTGCACCTGAGTCTTTCAGAAGCACACTATAGCACATATCTGTATCATCTCCATCTGTATAAATCTTTGGTTCTATTTCTCTGGAACTCTCGTTCAAACCAATATTTACTGAACACATACTATATGCCAAGCAATGAGCTAAGTGACTAAGTGCCAGAATAAAGAGATAAAACTAGAGTCCTTGCCTTCGCAGGTTTAGGAATTCGGCAATAATGTAGACAGCAAACAGCTTCCCCTAGGAATAACTTGGCTGAGCTTTTCCCACCCAGAAAGAATGTGCCCAGGAATTGCATTTAAGACCTTTCAGCTTCCTAAGATTTATTCACGGTCAGACTCTGACCAAGTTCGCTTAAGCACTTGGATTTTCCAGCCTTGCCTTCTGTTTTTTTTCCAATTTCATTCCCTTACAATAAGTCGACTATAAAGGACAATGGTACACTTTTTGCTGGTGGCCCATGAAACCACCCTTACTGATGCTCTCACGTGAAACCAGGAAATATGTTAGTTGATCTCTGAGAGTTCTCAGAAGTCCCCTAAGCAGGGAACCCTAATAAAAGCCCACGTGGGGGACAAAATATCCCCATTCTGCTGTGCATCCCATCGTGTGTAGAGTACGCGGGAAAAGCAATGGCTTTATGTCAGGAGCCGCTCTGGAAATACACGTCCTTAAGTCCTGAGCAAGAGGTACTGAGCGATCACTGCGCCCCACAAAAACTTGGGCTTTACCCCGACTTGGATAATGAGGCGTGGCTCCAGGAGCAGGCATCACCCTGTGGGGTTGAGTCACACTCACCTTTTCCTTTGTAATCCTACCCCTTTGCCCTTTTGGGGATAGAATGTTCTGTGGAACCTCCCCTTGTGTGTCCCCTATATAAGAATAAAGAATTCCAGGGGCTCTCTCTCTTTCCACAGACCCTAAGGTCTGAGAGTCATCCCGGATTTTGAACAGGTACCTCTGTGTGTGTCTGCATGCTTTCTTAGTTGTTTTCTTAAGTTATTGGAATAGTCAGATTTGTGAACCCATACTAGGTTGCCAGCTAGGATAGACAGCAAAAGCTCCAAAGTCAGGCAGGTGGGAGTCAAGCCCGGGTGCCCACTTCTTATTAGCTGGTGACCTTGGAGAATGTATTCAACCTCCCTGGGCCTCTTTTCTACTGTAAAATAAGGAGACTTTGTAGTGGGACTCCTTTTTGGACTGCATGGGAGTGTGCATGCACAGAGATGAGGCTCATCCCTGCCATATACTGTGCTGGTTCAAATCCATGTCAGTTCCCGTTTGGCACAAAGCCTCGGTGTATCTCTGAGCCATCTCTAGGCTTGTGAAAGCTGTAGGGGTTTGGTTATAAACATTTGTTTGCAAAGTGCTTCTGTATAAAGGGAGGAATACAATCCCCATTTCAAAATTTCATATTGAGTTTTGAGAACAAAGCAGCTATTTTAGTTCAAAGGACAACCAAATCTTTGTTACTCAGAATACTAAACAGTGGGCGGTAAAGGGGTGTCCAAAGAGCTCGACCCATGAAGAGTTAATTTGCAGAGGCCAGGGGTCTCCCCAGGCTCCTCTCCCTCCTAGGGAGACTAGTGTGAATGCAAGAACAACAACAATGAAGTCCTTATGGTTTATGAGCCTTAGAGCTAGCACCCAACCCTTCCCTCCCCTTTTTACAAATGAAGCTTAGAAAATAATTATCTTCTCAGGCTGGGAATATAGCTCAGTTGGTAGAGTGCTTGCCTAGTATGCACAAGGCCCTGGGTTCAATCCCCACAAAAAAACAAACAAACAGAAAATAATTATATTCTTAAAGCCCTAAGGGTAATTCATAAGACTCATTTGTTTCCTTTGGGGAAATTAAAGAGATGAGTGAGTTTTGCCATGACTATTCTCAGAAATGTGATATTATTCTGTGAATCAGCTTACCCTTTCTGATGGTGTTTAGTAAAGACTAACTCCAAGGAATTAAGAAGGGGAGAGGGGAGCGTGGGGAGAAAAATTTCAGAGGAGTAGTTCACGCTGAAGGTTTATGAAGAGATGTTTCAAAACCAGAGTGTGTAGACTGCAGCTGACTCATCTTCTAAAAACTGCACAAAGCAGTTGGTGAAAGTTGTAAAATAAGAGCTATAACAATGGAAATGCTACTCATCGCCAAGCTAAAAAGCATAGTGAAGTGGTAACTTTTTACTTAAAGTAGCTGAAAGTAACGTGGGAAAATGTGCAAGGAGAATAATAGAGGAGTGGGAAGTGATGCAGAGAGTGCTGAATCTCACAAAGCTCATCTCTCGTAGAAATAATGAGTAGTCCGGGGTAACTTATTACACTATGATCTTCACAGCTGCTACTAGTTCTCCAGACAGACTGGCCGACGATGCGATGTGGACAGCAGACCACTCGGCATGTTGACAAGTCATCTTGGAAGCTGCTATACTCACAGATTAAGACAAGTGATTTTTAATTCCTTTTTTTTAAACTCTGATAAAACTTTCATTTCATATTAGAGATGGGAAAACATCTCAATCAACTATTCGTTACATTTTTAAATGGCAGGGCTGAGGATGTGGGTCAGTGGGTACAGTGCTTGCTGGGCATGCATGAGGTTCTGGGTTCGATTTTCAGCACCCTCCCTCTCTCTCTGACACACACACACACACACAGAGAGAGAGAGAGAGAGAGAGAGAGAGAGAGAGAGAGAGAGAGAAGGGCAGCAACAGCCCATTAGTGGTTCTGGGTCCACAGGGTAGACTGAAAACTTAAGCATCTCTTCTCTTCTCTGTCTCCTCAAACCACATAGTGATGGAATTTTTAAAAATGCCTGCTGCCATACCAGGAATGGCAGGGTATTGTCAGAGAAGTTTCCTCAAACAGGAGGAAGGCAGAAAGTGGGCTGAAGATGCCAACAGAGAGTCGGCTGTACAAGTCTGACAGGAAATGAAAAAGAGAGACAGGATGTATAAGAAAATGTCAATTAAATTTGTTTTAAGGGGATACATAAAATTGAACATATTAACAGGGTACGGAGTGATGTTTTGCTACATGAGGCTGCTCTGCAGACTGAAGTGGGGCCCTGTAGAGCACCTGCTAGTCACATAGTCCCTAGTTTTGGTCCCAGCTGGTGGTGGAAATTGACAGGGTAGACCCATGCAATTCCAGGAAAAGAGTCCACCACTGGGACAGGGTTGTAGCTCAGTGGTGGAACACCTGCCTGGCATGGGTGAGGCACTAGGCATCTTGACCCCGTCCTACAGCCTTGGCAGCTCAGCATCAGGGCTTCTGTCCTGCAAGCAACATTTCCCTTCATTTTGGCAAGTAGAATCCAAACACCTGGATCCTATTTCCTTCCCTTCCTGGGCCATTTCTGTAGTCTAACTTCAAAACTCTCACTTATTTCTCAATGAGAGTGAAATCCTTGAATCATACACTTGCATTTCTACTTGCAAAAGGGCTTCGACAGCCTGACCATGGCTTTGGGAAGGTTTTCCCGGCCTCTGGAGGGAAGGCAGGCACCTGTTCACCCTCACTTTGGTTCTGCTTGCCCCAGAGCCTGTGGAGGGGGATGCCAACTCCACGTAGGTTGGTGCAGCCTTGCCGAACAGAGCTGTCTCCCACAAAGCCAGCTTTTGTGCGTCAGCCTGGGTAAGGGCTCCTTTGCTCTGCACTGAGCTCTGACACTGCACACACAGGTCTCTGTGTCACCCTAGAAGGCTCTCAGTGCATTGTCATTGGGAAGGGAGGGAGGTACCACCCTGGTCTTAGTACTCCAGGGGGTGCCACAGTCAGAGAGAGGCAGGTGTTTTGCCTTCCAACATCCAAAGCATCCCCAACACTGTCTCAGCACTTTTTTCCAATATCCAAACAAAATATGACAACCCTTTTCAACAAAGATGCCAAGACACACACTGGGAAAAGGATGGTCCCTTCAATAAATGGTGCTAAGACCACTGCATATCGACATGCAGCAGATACAGATGTTAGAACTCTGCATCTCGCCAGTTACAAAATCAACTCAAAGGGGACTAAAGAATGGGGATGTAGCTCAGTGGTAGAGCACTGTGAGGCCCTGGGTTTGATCCCCAGCAACACACACACACACACACACACACACACACAGAGAGAGAGAGAGACAGAGAGAGACAGAGAGAGACAAAAAACTTAATTGTAAGGTAAAAAAACTATGAAAATACTAGAAGAAAACATGGAAAATGTTTCATGACATTAATCTGGGAAAGGATTTTGTGGGGGGGATGAGACTGCAGAGGTATTGAGAACAAAATCAAAAACAGACAATATGGACTTACATCAAACTAAAAAGCTATACATCAAAGGAGCCAATCAACAGAGTGGAAGCAACCTACAGAAAGGAAGAAAATATTTGCAAACTATACATCTGACAAGGGATTGATACCCAGAATACATAAGGAACTCAAATATCCCACCAGGAAAGAAAAACACAAAGAATCTGATTTAAAAATGACAAAAGAGCTGGGCACAGTAGTGTATACCTCAAACCCAGTGACTCAGGAGGCTCAGGCAGGAGGATGGTAAGTTCAAGGTCAGCCTCAGCAACCAAGTGAGACCCTAAGCAATTTAGTGAGACCCTGTCTCAAAATAAAAAATAAAAAGGGCTGGGGATGTGGCTTAGTGATTTAGCACCCCTGGGTACAATCCCTGGCACCAAAAAAAGAAAATCAAATAAATCATAAATATGTACAGTTATTATGTTTCAAAACAAACAATATAAAACCAAACCAAAAATAAAAGAACCCTAACACAGAGGGCAGACCCAGGGAGAATCTAGCCAAGTCCCATTGATAGACCCAATCTGATCTTTTCTTAAAATTGGGAGCCATCTTGCCACAAAGCCATGAAAAGATAATTTCGGCTTTACTATAAATTACTGCAAATTCTGAACCTGCTTGGGATGCCTGCCCGTGCCTTGAACTCACCCATGCCTGGCTCTCTGACCAGATAGCAGCCCTCTCTGAAACTTTAGTGACGCCTCACAAATCTTGGCCTTCCCTGGCTAGACAGCGACCCTCTCTGAGGCTCTCTAATAGTCCTCATAAATTCTGATGTCGGGCCAGCAAAAAATGTAAACTACCATCAGTGTTATGCTCGTCATAGTTCTGTTATCTGTAACCCCCCCTTTGTGTAACTTTCTGGGCTATAAAGCTGGGCTGCAGGAAAGATGGGGTTGCTGTCTTGTTCCCACCGTTTTGGGAGGGAGAGGCAGCCCGGCCGGTCGAAATAATAAGCTTGCTTTAATTTGATTTTAATTGGAGTCAGTGGTCTTTTCTTGCGTCCTGGTCTAACACCGTTTCTAGGCCCCCTAAATTGTTCCTCTGTTTGGCAGAGATGCTCTTGTCTGTAAGGAGTGATATCAAATGCTTCCTCTTTGCTACCAAAGACATGCTGTTGCTTCTGTGGCTTAGCAAAGGCTGGAAGGAAATTTAAGGGATGTGTGAAGTGGAAATTCTGGAATCTCATTTGTAAGGCTCACACTTCACCACCAGCGTTGCTTATATGCATGGATAATCCATGCCATAGTGCCCCCACCTCTCAATCCAAGTGGAACGAGCAGAGATAGCTGTAGGACAGTCCTCAGGCCTCCCAATTCCCATCCGCCCCATCTCTACCACTGGTGTAAGCAGCAAGGGGCTCTGAGGGGTAGAGATGGGGGAGGAAGCAGGTGTGGTGTCTCCAGGGAGAAACCTCCTTATTTACAGCCAGGCAAAAAGAGATCATTCCTCTATTCAATAGCCCAGAGAGTCCCACAGGGAGCTGGAACTCAGGCATGAAGACATGGTCTTCAGAAACACTGTGGCCCCAAAGACTCCTCATGTTAAAAACAGGATAGAAACTTGTACCATAGAAGGTAGAAGAGGTCCTGGGGGACAGCCAGTCCAGCCTCTATTGTGCCTCTTCCCTGTCCCCCAAAAGGCAAACGTCTGGCTGCAGCTGCCCAGTCTGGGCTGTGGACTGGCCTTGGCAGAGGCATTTTGTCTGGCAAGCACGATGCACTTTTAAATGTTTTACTTTTAATTAGTTGCCAACCTTTAACGATCTGGAGATTTCATATTAATAAATAAAAATCTAGACTCCCAGATTCCCCCAAGAAATCAGAAAAGCTGGCAAAGCTGGCTGACAGGAATGTGGACAACAGCCCTCCCTACCCAACCCTCACCAGGCCCCAGCTCTTCTTGGCCCTGCGGTGACACACTTTGCCACCGAAGGCAGAGACCAACGTCTCCCACCCTAGCATTTTGCCCCTGAGAAAACACCATTCCCTGGCTCCGGCCAGTTAATTCAGAGTCTGAGCCTGGTTCCCAGGTGAACTAGTGTGCAGCCAGGGTAAAGAACAGCGAGGTTAAGGCCATGAACGGCAGGTAACAAACTGTTTTCTTCTTGTTGCTCCTTAGTGGTCCATTTCACCATTTTAGAAGTTCCTCATTATAGAAAATCAAAATCTTACTCTATGTTCAATTAGCATCGCACACATTGGATACTAGATCACCCCCTCCTCTTCTCTTTCTAAAATAGCCTGTTGTTTTTTTTTTAGTTTCTCCTCTTTCTGCTTTATTATTGTGGTTGCCCCATTCTGAACCCCAAATTACTCTAATTGTTATTTTAGTAGAGGATTCAATAGAAGTAATTATTTCTGGTCCCCTAATGTCATGCTTAATATCTCACAATCACATTAATTTCTGTTTCACAACATTTTTACTCAATCATAGTCTATTTTTTATTTTTAACAAAGAACTCATTTGCAAAAATCTGAGAAGTCACACTCCAGGATGGGGGCAAATTTAAGCACAAACTTATCAAGCTTCATTTTGGGGCCAGGGGTATAATCCGATATGTAAAATTAAAAGGGCTATATGTATGTTCATAGTAGTTTTAGTCTTTTATCCATAAATCAAGTCATTTACAATCAATTGAGTCACCTGATTTTAGGAAATTTCTAAGCTACATGTGATTACTATTTTTCTGAGGTTTTAAAAAAAATATCCATTTTGTAATTTTTCCCCCAAAACTCTCATTTAAACCAATTCTCAAATGTCAGGTTAACAGAAAGGCAGCTTAGTGACACACTGAACTGGAAGACCAGCACAAATCTTAGCCTTTTAGGCTAGTTAGAAACTGCTTTGGTAGATATAGTTCGTTGTGCCCATTTGATGGGGAAGGAAACTGAGACCTGGAAAGTTTAAGAAGTTTGTCCATAGTTCCTTGACCACATTCCCCACACTGGATGAATTCTGGCTTTTCCAAGCCCTCTAGGGAAGTTGAGTCTTCCCCAACCCTTAGAACTTAAGGTCCCGATAGACCAGACACCAGAAACCAACATCAAGAGTTAGGCTGTGAATCAGGAGAGCGGATTCTTTCATACATTTGGACCTGCATCAGATCGACACAGAAAGGCTCACCAAACACTGAACATGACATTTTAGAGTCATGTTCTGTTAACTGTCTAAGGAAAAGCCACAGTTCTTTAAGAACTGTGCGGACCACAGAGAGACCCTGTATGATGCCAGGAATCCTGACCTGAATTAAATAGAAAAATCAATCGGAACTTCGAAATTCCCAATAACCACCAATAGTAAAGATAATAAAGGAAAAAAAAAACACACCCCTTCACACTCATACTTTGGGGAGAAAGAAGAAAATTAAGATTTTTCCTTTTAATGCCTGGTTTCCAAATTAGAAGGACGAGAAGGCTCTCTGCACGCCTTCCAGGCAGCCAGAAATGACAATGTGAAAACAAACACAATGTGCCACGGAGCGGAGGGAAGGAGCCTGAAGCCCGCGGGGCTCTGAAATCCCAGAGGCGCTGAGATCCGCAGCAACCCCGGACCGCGCGCTGCTCACCCCGGGGGCCGCCATCCCGGGTCGCTGTAGGAGGGGGTCGCAGCAGTCACGGCGCAGCGCGCAGTGTCGCTCCATTCTGGACCCAAAATCACTCTAACCATTATTTTACTAAAAGACTCAACAGAGGTCCTTATTTGTGGCCCCACAGTGGGCGGGGAAACACTAGCCTCATCTCATTGTTTGGAGCCAGCGGGGAGATGCAACTGGGGGCTGGACGGGGCTTCTCCACCGGCTGCCCGGGCTCCAGGTTCTTTTCTTTGTGTGTTCGTCCACAAAACCCAAGACCCATTCCCAAGCGACGAGCGAAACACCCGGCTTTCAATCCCCCTCTTGCCGCCGCCACGATTGTCGCCAACTCGCCGCGCCAGCACGCGCCACCTCCAGACAAGGCGTGGCGACGCGCGTCGCGGACCCTCCCGCAGCCCAGTCCCCGGCGCGCCTGCTCTCTGGCGGCTGCCTCTGAGATCCGACAGCTGAACTGGGAGCGTCGGGAGCCGAGCGGTCTGCAAGCCGCACGGAGGTCACAGATACTCACGTTTCCAAAGGCTTCCGAAGCGCGCGCACTCCCCTGGCCACTGCAATTAGAAGGACGAGAAGGCTCTCGGCACGCCTTGCAGGCGGCCAGAAATGGCAAGCAGGAAGCCAGCTGGAAGCCCCTTATTTTCTGCGAGCACACTCAAAATGCTCCTCAGTGCCGCCAACGCAGCTGCCAGGTTTAATAACTGTGTCAGACAGTCCGCCCCTCCCCCATCAAGAGACACAAAGATGACAGGCGGGGGACTGAGCCCGAGTTCCACCGCAGTCACCCTGCCTCGGCCTCAGCGATGCCGCAGTTAGGACTGTGCAGGGACCGATCAGGAAAGGATTCAAATGCCAGCTTTGACCTAAGAAATTTCCAGAAATCTCTGTTCGTTCCTCTGAGCAAAAATCCTTTTCGCAATAGGATTTCTGAAACAAAACAAGAGGCCGGTACCTTTTTAGTTAACCCGCATCTCAAAAGGAAAAGAAATTTACGCAACAACGCTCAGCCCCGTTCTGTTTGATCTCTGCAGCATCTGGGAGATGCAAAGCGCCAAAGGCTTAGCCCTCGTGTTTTAGTCGCGCCTATCAATCACCGCTTGCGTCTGTCCCTAGGACAGAACCTTACTGTTTTGGGGGGCTCCGTTGCAGTTCCTCATTGACCTGGACCATATCCAAAGCTCGGGCAGCTCCTCGAGGGAGACTGGATATTATCAAGCTGGAAGGAATTAGTGGTTCTCTTTGGAAAGTAGACGATCAAAGCAAAATATTCCACTGAAAGTAATGTTTTATAACAAGTATATATTTAACAGACTCATCCGTGTGCGCTGCAACCCAGAGGCCACGCCCGGCGGTCAGGCAGGGTCCCCACCCCAGCCCGCCCCGCCCCCTGGGCTCTTGGTAGAGGCGCCGCTGGCTGCACCTGCTTCTGCCGGGAGCGGTTTCCGTGGAAACTCTGGAGAGAAGACTCTCCCTGCAGACACGCTGTTACCCTGACAACTGCGACCCAGCGGCAGGAGTGCCAAGCAGAATGTCAATGGATGCCTGCTTTAAATCACAGATTAGGGAGTTCACAAGGATGGTTGGGCAAACTAGGAATGCAGCGATATTTGGGAAAGCAAACCGAAAACCGCTCAAACCTGGGTGGGGTCGGTGGGCATCTCAGAATTGGGGGACTGCATCGCTCGCCCCCTCCCCTCGAGTTTGTAGTTGGCTTTAGCATGAATCTCATCGTTCTCTCCAGAATATTTCCTTTATTCTGCTTAAGATACTATTTTAAAGTTATTTTGCCCAGATTGAGCACCAGCTGGCCCCAGTTTAGAGCAAGAAAAGGCTTGTACATGTGTGAAACAGAGGGGAGATGCCGTGGGAACAATATTCAACTGTGGACAGTGTTGTGTACAGAAGTGCAAAACTGGTTCTGACTACAACCTTGCACCATCAGCCTTGGCGGAACACATTAGTGGGGAAAAGGGAGAAGGGTGAATGAGTCTATCCATATTTATTAAAAACTTAAATGTCCGTATGCCATCCTATTACTTTTAGGTAAGGACAGTTTATACTCATCAAACCAAAAATAGGTCTAAAAGATAAAATTAAATAAGTTAATGAACTGTCAGTCAAGGCACAAGATTGGGAACAAAAACACATGTGCCCCTTACTGGTTTCTCTTTATGATTAATTGTATATTCCCTACCTATTAAAAGTTAAAGTCAGTACCTGGCTTGGATGAATGAGATTTTGCTATACACATTACAGTGATATGATGATATTAATCAATCTCTGGGTTGGAACTGAAATATCTACGTACACAAGCATCTTTTAAAAAGCCATAAATGCACTTCTGAAAAGGTTCGTATGCATTTGATTTTCATAAAGCAAGTGATATTTCCATATTCTAGGGATTCAGTTTATGCAAAAGAGAACATACAGGAAATTTTTTGCATAAAGCAAGAAGAGTTTCAGTCAAGAACCATCTAATTTATGTTTTGAAAAATCCCACTTTGTATCCCAAATCTGCTTTGAAGGCATACTTTTGTAAAGATGGTGACACAGATATTTATTTGCAAATGAAGATCTCTCAAACAAAAATGAGTATAGCCCGCAATCAAACAGACATCCAGTTCCTTTTCTGAATACATTTCAAGTTTGAGAAAATGGAAAAAATATTAAATAGATCATCTTTGCTTCTAACAAAAATGAACAGTGAGTAATGTAGAAGGCAGAAGAATGAGAGTAAGAAAGTTAAAAAAATACTAACCAAATCATTAAAAAATATTTCCAGAGAATAATTAAGAGCAAAATGATTATATTCTGAATATTCTATCATTGGTAATGTTAAGTGAGATTCAAATAAGTAGGCAGTCATAATTCCATTTTAAAAATTGTGTTTAGCGCCTGGGGTTCTAGCTCTGTGGTAGAGCGCTTGCCTACCATGTGTGAGGCATGGGGTTTGATCCTCAGCACCACATAAAAGTAATAAATAAATAAAGGTATTGTGTCCACCTGCAATTAAAAAAATATTTTTAAAAGTTGCTTGTTTATTTATACCCATGACCGTGATGGCTTGGAAGAGTTTTGCTTCATGCTTGCCTAGACTATCTTTACACTTGCCTGACCCCCACCCCCCATGCTGGAGATTGAACCTGGGGCCTCTGGCATGCTAAGCACATGCCCAGCCCCTCACTTGCCTATTATTTTCCATGATAAATAGCACAAGTGATAGTAGATAGATGTGTCTTTTTTTAAAGTTTCAGTTGCTACTTCCTGGCTATTTTCTCATTTCAAAACATGGGAAAAATAACAGCACTTTGGTTTTTTTCCTTCAGTCCTGGTAATTGAAATCAGGGGCACTCTACTACTGATCTATATTCACAGCCCTTTCTATTTTCACTAACTTGCTGAAGCTGGCTTTGAACTCATTATCCTCCTGCCTCAGCCTCCCGAGCCACTGGGATTACAGGGATGCACCACCACACCCAGGAACAGTACCTTCTTAAAGGTACTTAAGTAAGCTGGTGCTGGATGAATTTCAGCACAGAACCCAGCACATACATGTATGCATTTTATAATCATAGCAAATGTTAATCCCAATTTTTAGGCTATTTTTTTCCCAGAATTTTAATTACAATTCTACCTTAGATAGGTTTGTGGCTTTGATCAGACTTTAGTTTACACCTGGGGATCAAATCCAGGCCTTTGCATGGGCCAAGCACACTGTGCCCCTGAGTGACAACCCAGAGCCACGGTTCTACTTGGGTTTCTCACCATTTCTGTTTTGCATTTCAGAACTTCCTTCTGGAATCATCCACCTTTTCCTTAAGTAGTTCCCTAAAGAGGTTTATAGTGACTTTTTGTTTTATTTTGTTACTGTAATTTCTCTGTTTCAGCTTGATGATGTCTTTATTCGGATTTTGTTCTTGAAATACAATTTCACTTGGCATAATTTGGGGTTCATGGTTATTTTCAATCAGTGTTTTGAAAATATTTTCTACGGATGTTTTTGGCTTTACTTTGCTAGTGAGGAATTAGCTGTCATTGAATTTTCACTTTTTCCTGGGTAATCTGTCAACTTAGCTTTGTTCCACGCTGTGCAGCGGCCCCAGCAACATCTAGCTGATTGGCTCCTCGGCCCCAGCAACATCTAGCTGATTGGCTCCTCTGCGGTGATGCTCATTGGGCTGTTTCCCTGCCCTTTCAGACCACGGAGCTGCTCATTGGGGGACTTTTTTGGCTCCGCCCACGTGACCCTGCCAATCGGCCTCAAGAGCAGGAGGATAGAAAGGCTATAATGACTTTTTGTTGTTCCCTTTTTATTTCATTCTGTCTCGGTTTTGTTTGGCGTCATCTTGTTGGGTTGTATTATAGTAGAAATATGGGATCAGAAATTAGTAAAAAACAAACTGAAAGAGTGTTAAGTAAATTGTTAGAGGAAGGAGGCATCTCAGTAAAATCAAGAACAATCAGGGCATACGTTGATACAATACAAAAATGTAGCCCATGGCTTTTTAAGGAGGAGTTGTTAAATATATCACAATGGAACCATCATGGTGAAGATTTAAAAAGAATAGAAAAGAAAAGCCCAGGGACTCTGCCAGTTGGCACATTGCCATTGTGGACGTTCATATCTTGTTTGCTTAGTCCAAAGCCTTCAGTTCAGACAATGGTAGAGGAAGGAGAAGACATAATGATTCAAGTAAAAGAGAAGGTCTCTCAAGTTAGTCAGACAGAGAAAGAAAGTGTAAAACAGAAAAAGCCATCAGGGGGAAAGGTACAACAGGAGACTGCTACTAACACCTTTCTATCACCAGAGGGTGTAAGTGTCCAACCAACAGCACCACCTCTACAGGAGACTGCTACTAACACCTTTCTATCACCAGAGGGCGAAAGTGTCCAACCAACAGAGGGCGAAAGTGTCCAACCTCCATATGCTGGGAGGCCCCCAACCCCCACAGTTGATAGTTGGGATCCTGAGACAAGATCTCAAATATTAACATGCCCTGTATTTGAGGCAGGAGGGCAGCGATTTTACCAAGTTTTAAATTTCAAAACAGTGAAGCAGCTAAAAGAGGCTGTAACAACCTATGGTCCTCAAGCACCCTTCACTGTAAGCTTGGTCGAATCCATTAACAACTTGAACATGACGCCAGCAGATTGGGCTAATATGTGTAAAGCTGTGCTAAATGGAGGACAATACCTGTTATGGAAGGTTGCCAATGAGGAATTTTGCAAGGAGACGGCTAGGCGAAATGCAGCAGCTGGTTATCCTCAGAGAAATCTAGATATGTTGTTAGGAAAGGGACCTTATGAGGATCAGCAGCAACAAATTGCATATGATCCTGGCGTATATGCACAAATTGCTGCAGATGCAATTAAGGCATGGAAGACTTTACAAGGACATGGAGGTTTACAAGGTCAATTATCTAAGGTAATACAAGGAGCTAATGAACCTTATGCTGAATTTGTAGATAGGCTTATTCAAACAGCTACCAGAGTTTTTGGGAATACAGAACAAGCAATGCCATTACTAAAACACCTGGCTTATGAGCAAGCGAATCGTTGGTGCAGAGATATCATTAGACCATGGAAACATGAAGATTTAAACACATATATTAAATTATGTAGAGACATTAATGAACAAGAGCAAGTCGTGGCAGCTGCAGTAAAACAGGCTTTAGATGCCAGAGACATTAATGAACAAGGGCAAATTGTGGCAGCTGCAGTAAAACAGGCTTTAGATGCCAGGCCAAGAACATGCTACAATTGTGAACAAACAGGACATTTTAAAAGGAATTGCCCCATTGGAGGAGGGTTTAACAAAACTAGGTATCAAAGGAGTAGAATACCAGGTATTTGCCCACGATGCCGTAGAGGGAGACATTGGGCTAATGAATGCCGTTCTCAAACCACCATAGAGGGTACTCCATTATCAAAAAACGAACAAGGACCAGGTGTTTATCCACAATATCGTGGAGAAAGGCATCGGGCTCCATTGCCAAAAAACGGACAGGGGGGCCCAATGCTCCGGGGCCCAAAACCACAAATATACGGAGCACTGGAGGAACCCAGCAACCCCATCAGGGTAGTGCCCAGGACACATTGTCCATCAGATCCCTCATCAGACAAACCAGAGGGAGCGCAGGGTTGGACATCTGCGCCTCCGCCAGAGCAGTACTAACTCCAGAGATGGGAGTTCAAATCATTCCCACAGGGGTGAAAGGACCTCTTCCCAAAGGAACAGTAGGCTTATTATTGGGACGCAGCTCTTCTACTCTAAAAGGACTTATGATAAGTCCTGGGGTAATTGATCCCGATTATGAAGGTGAAATAAAAATTATAGCCAGTTCTCCAAAGGGTATATCAGTAATTTCACCAGGAGATAGAATAGCACAGTTACTAATAATACCCAGCCTACATGATAAATTTTCCAGTCGTACTGTAGAAAGAGGTTCCAAGGGATTAGGCTCCACAGGTGTAGATTGGGCTATGCTTTCTTTAAATTTAGATTCTCGCCCCATGCTAAAACTAAATATTCAAGGACATGAATTTAATGGGCTACTGGATACAGGTGCAGACCTTAGCATCATCTCTCGTCAAGAATGGCCAAAACATTGGCCATTACAACAAGCCACTCAAACGCTTCGAGGCCTAGGAGTGGCAACTAATCCCCATAGAAGTGCAATGGTATTAGATTGGAAGGATCCTGAAGGATGTGAAGGAACTATACAGCCATATGTATTGGATCATCTTCCCGTAAATTTATGGGGACGAGATGTCCTAGATCAATTAGGTTTGACATTAACAAATAACATCAACCAAAATGCACCCACTATTATGACTAGACAAGGTTTTAGGAAAGGAAAAAGATTAGAAAAACAAGAACAAGGTATAGCAGCACCAATACAAATAGATCAAGGAACAGACAGACATGGGTTGGATTTTCAGAAAGGGCCACTGAGACAATAAAAATTACTTGGAAATCAGAAAGACCAGTATGGGTTCCTCAGTGGCCCCTGACTAAAGAAAAGATACAAGCAGCCCATGACCTGGTCAAACAACAATTAGCAGAAGGACATATACAACCTTCTGTATCTCCCCATAATACTCCCATTTTTGTCATCAAAAAGAAATCTGGTAAATGGAGATTACTGCAAGATTTAAGAGCCATTAATAATGAGATGGTTATTATGGGACCTGCTCAATCAGGGATTCCTCAGTTGTCTGCTTTGCCAAAAACCTGGTATGTTTTAGTTATAGATATTAAAGATTGTTTTTTTTCAATTCCAATTCATCCTGAGGATAGTCCACGTTTTGCATTTACTATCCCTGCACTGAATCATGAAGGTCCTGATCAGAGATATGAATGGAAAGTACTCCCTCAAGGGATGGCTAACAGCCCAACTATGTGTCAAATTTATGTTAACAAAGTAATCCAGCCACTTAGAAATCAAAATCCTGAACTACAAATATTTCACTATATGGATGATGTATTATTAGCACACAAAGATAAAAACACATTGCTAGAATGTTATGCCACACTTACAAACTTATTAAAAAATTATAATCTAGAGATAGCAATAGATAAAGTACAATTAAATTTTCCAATTAATTATTTAGGAGTTCTATTATCCTCAACCATGGTCCGTCCACCAAAAATTCAAATACGAGTAGATCAACTCAAATCACTTAATGACTTTCAAAAGTTATTAGGAGACATAAATTGGATAAGGCCTTATTTAGGTATACCAACAGGAGGGTTGGGACCTTTATTTGATATCCTAAAAGGTCCATCAGATCCAAATTCACCCCGAATGTTAACGCCTGAAGCAAGAAAGGCATTAAAAATCATTGAAACATATATGGAAAATATGCATTTGGATAGAATTGATATAAGTTTGCCTTTATTATTTATTGTACTACCAACAAAAAATATTCCTACAGGAGTATTTTGGCAAGAAGGTCCATTATTATGGATACATTTATCTTATTCTCCTAACACTATTCTTACTAGGTATCCTGAGGCTGTAGGACAATTAATACTCAAAGGAATAAAAGCAGCAAAGGGAGTGTTTGGAATTTCTCCCAATAAAATTATTACTCCATATACTATGAATCAAATTGATGAGTTAGCTAATGAGTTAAATACTTGGGCAATAATCATGTGTAAATCTAATGTTTCATTTGATAACCACTTACCATCTAATCCTTTATTGTCTTTTTGGTCATTGCATCCTGTAATTTTTCCAAAAATGACAAGAAAAACACCTATCATAAATGCTCCAAATATATTCACTGATGGGTCAAATAATGGTACAGCAGCAGTAGTTACCCCTGATCAAACTTTTACATTTTTAGTACCCAAACAATCAGCTCAAAAGGTAGAGCTTAATGCAGTTTTACAAGCTTTTGTGATGTTTAAAGATTCTGTATTTAATTTATTTTCTGATAGTCAGTATGTAGTTAATGCTATAGTATCTCTTGAAGATGCTGGTAGGATTTCCCCTTCTTCTACTGTTTTCTCTTTGCTTTCCACTATACAAAGTCTAATCTGGGACAGAAAAGATCCATTCTTTATAGGACATATCAGGGCACATACAGGATTGCCTGGAGCCCTTAGTTTGGGCAATGATTTAGCAGATAAAACTACACATGACATACATATTTTCTCTACACTAGAAGAAGCTATAAATTTTCATAAAAAGTTCCATGTCAATGCTAATACTTTACAAAAGCGTTTTAAAATAACTAAGGAACAAGCTAGACAAATAATAAAACAATGTCAAAATTGTGTGACCTTTTTACCACAAGTTAATCTTGGAGTCAATCCTAGAGGATTGATACCTAACCATATTTGGCAGATGGACGTCACACACTTGCCAGAATTTGGAAAATTAAAATATTTGCATGTTACAGTTGATACTTCTTCTGGATTTTTGATGGGCTCCCTTCATACCGGAGAAAAAACTAAAGATGTTATAGCTCATTGCTTACAAAATTTTGCCACTGTGGGTGTTCCAAAACAGTTAAAAACAGATAATGCCCCTGGTTATACTTCTACCTCTTTTAAACAATTTTGCTCAACATTTGGCATTACTCATATAACAGGAATCCCATACAATCCACAGGGACAAGGCATAGTTGAAAGAGCTCATCAAACTATTAAAATGTACTTATTAAAGCAAAAAGAAGGAATTGGGAAGGGGTATATATTCCCCAAAGATAAACTTAAAATAACCCTTTTTACTCTAAACTTTTTAAATTTGGATTCATCAGGACTTAGTGCTGCGGAAAGGCATATGTGTCCAAAAAATGTACATAAGCCCAAGGTACTTTGGAAGGATATTCTAACAGGACAATGGAAAGGTCCTGACCCAGTAATTGTCTGGAGTCGAGGGTCTGTTTGTGTGTTTCCACAGGGAGAACAGCAGCCGATTTGGATTCCAGAGAGATTAACCAAGGTCCTGACCCAGTGATTGTCTGGAGTCGGGGGTCTGTTTATGTGTTTCCACAGGGAGAACAGCAGCCGATTTGGATTCCAGAAAGATTAACTAAAGCGATTTCTACAGACCAAAAAGAAGATGATTTGGCTCAAATCCATAACAACTGATATCCAAAACTCCAGTTTGGCTATTCTTACATCTGCAACAGAACCAGGATGCTTTTTTCAATATCTATTTTATTATTGCCCTTTGCCATATCATGAAGTTCTATTTTGTTTTTTGAGCTCATACAGACCTAGGTTAATGTTTTGCTGATCAGTTCTATTTTTTGACTATAGAGTTTTTAAACATTGCAATGGAGATTTCACCTGTAAAAAGTTATAAGGCCTTTACTATAATGTTATGTGTTGTATGTATTATATTATGTGTGCACACTTGTGTTTTGTGTTATATGTTTGAATGTACGTATGTCCATATATCATATATGATGAGCGCTCATGATAAAATGGATCCAAATTTTTTTTTTCACGTGATTTATATGGTTTAATTTAAATTGGGTAAACAACTGTTGAGGATTGTTTTAATATGTAAACAAAAAAGAAGGTTAACAGATCTGTTTGTTTACTTTCACCTTTCCTTTTCATTATATTTAATAATTCTCTTAAAGACAATGTAAATTGTTAAGAAAATTGTTTTCTTTTAGTGCCTTCTGTAATGTTACATAATTTTTTCTTTAGCCATTATTGCCAGAATTCCTATCTTCATCCCAGTGCTGGTGAAGACAATGTAAATTGTTAAGAAAATTGTTTTCTTTTAGTGCCTTCTGTAGTGTTACATAATTTTTTCTTTAGCCATTATTGCCAGAATTCCTATCTTCATCCCAGTGCCGGTGAAGACAATGTAAATTGTTAAGAAAATTGTTTTCTTTTAGTGCCTTCTGGAATGTTACATAATTTTTTCTTTAGCCATTATTGCCAGAATTCCTATTTTCATCCCAGTGCTGGTGAAGTCAAAGATAAAACCAATCTACAGCTTCTACAATAGCCATCACTGAACTGCTTGCAGAACTTGCCTGGACACATTGTGAGCTCACCTGTATGCATTGTGAACTATCTGTTGGTGCAGCGACTTATGGTAGTGTTGGGGTATTTTTGCTGATGATGTCACCGGTGGTACAATTTTTCAAAGGAGCCCTCAATTGGCTTAATGTCATGGCATTTTGCATCCTCCTCTACTAGTGATGGTCTAAAATTTGGGGGCCAACAGAGGTGAGGCAAAGAACCTCACCCCCCCACAGGTGCAAAGGCCTATCCACAAGTATGGCTGTATGCTGGACCGGTAGTCAGTGACGGGTATGATCCAATTGCAGTGGTACCAACCTAAGACAGGAGGCTGACGCCTAGAGGTCAGTTCATCCGATGACGGGTAAGGACCATATGTTGAATTGGACTGCCTAACAGGCACGGTCCCTAAGCCACATGCTTGTTGTTTAAACAGAGAGGGGGAGATGTTGAGAGCCACAGCCAAAGGGGCCCCAGCAAACTTCCAGCTGCCAGCAAACTTCCAGCTGCTGGCTGATGATTGGCTCACAGCGGCCCCAGCAACATCTAGCTGATTGGCTCCTCTGCGGTGATGCTCATTGGGCTGTTTCCCTGCCCTTTCAGACCACGGAGCTGCTCATTGGGGGACTTTTTTGGCTCCGCCCACGTGACCCAGCCAATCGGCCTCAAGAGCAGGAGGATTGTGGGAGGTGGGGAGAAGCTTGTGTGGGGGAGAGAGGCTTGGGGAAAGCCGGTGGTGGCAGTTGAGGCTCTGAGGGTTTTTCCTGAGAGACTATTTTCTTTGTCGTGTGTGGTTCTAAAAATAAAGTTAGTTTCTTTTGACAAGTGGCTCCTGATTGTGCCCAGCCAGACTGCGGCATTCTTTTATTCCACTATTGTATTTTTAACACAATATTAAACTCACTTATTTAATACTCTGAGCCCAAATGTTCCAGGGTTCACAATCTTTGTAGGTGTAGCTCAGCAGTCGCTGTTTCGGCTCACTTTCACTCATTCCTTTATTTGGTGATTTTTGTTATGGTGGATTCATGTACTTTGTGGGAATTCTCTGTGATAAAAGTACAATGTCCAGATAGGTGGAGCGGAGGATGGGGGAAGTGACACAAGGCCACTTTAAAACCCATTTTCATGCCAGCTACAGTGGTGCACACCTGTAATCCCAGCTGCTGGGGAGGCTGAGGCAGGGGGATGAGGAGTTCAAAGCCAGCCTCAGCAAAAGCCAGGTCTCAGTGAGACCCTGTCTCTAAATAAAGTACAAAATAGGGCTGGGTAATGGTGTCCATCTCATTCCACCATCTTTCCTACCCCCTTACGCCCTCCTTTCCCTTCCCTCTTCTATGCCCTATCCAAAGTTCCTCCATTCCTCCCATGCTCCCCGGCCCACCACCCCCATTATGGGTCAGCATCCACTTATCAGAGAGAACCTTCGGCCTTTGTTTTTTTGGGGGATTGGCTAACTTCACTTAGTGTGATATTCTCCAACTTCAGCCATTTACCTGCAAATGCCATGATTTTATTCTCTTTTAATGTGAGTAATACTCCATTGTGTATATGTACCACAGTTTCTTTATCCATTCATCTATTGAAAGACATCTAGGTTGGTTCCACAGTTTAGCTATTGTGAATTGAGCTGCTATATACATTGATGTGGCTGTGTCCCTGTAGTATGCTGTTTTTAAGTCCTTTGGGCATAGACCGAAGAGTGGGATAGCTGGGTCAAATGGTGGTTCCTTTCCCAGTTTTCTAAGGAATCTCCATACTGCTTCCCAGATTGATTGCACCAATTTGCAGTCCCACCAGCAGTGTATGAACGTGCCTTTTTCCCCACATGTTCACCAACACTTATTGTTGCTTGTATTCTTTGTGCTCCACTTGTGTACTATGAACTGAAATGCATTCTGCTGTCATGTATAACAAATTACAACAAGTACATAAATAAATAAATTTTTAAAAATAGGACTGGGGATGTGTTTCAGTGGACAAGTGCCCCTGAGTTCAATCCCCAGTACCCCCTCCCCGCAAAAAAAAAAAAAAAAAAAATCCATTTTCATGTCTAAAGTTTTCGGTCCATGTAGGGGTCATAAATTTTAAGCTCATACATTTGCAAGTGGCTGAGAATCTTGGGGAGCCTTTCTCTGTTCTTCACCCACAGCTGGTCTTGAGGTAGGTAACGTCTTACTGAGGTGCTGTTTTCTCTTTGTAAAACCATTATGCTGTCTTTCAGGGGTTCGGGCTTCATATGGGGTATTTTTCCCCCAGTGCTGGGGATCAAATCCCGAGTGCCACACAGGCTAGGCAAATACTCTACCTCTAAGCTACACCAAAGGGCATTTTTTTAAAAATCTGGTTTCCTGTCCCACTGAAGCCCCACACTTTTAATCTCCTGTCCCTGGATGTGGCTCATTCAAACTTAGCCCCCAGGGACGGCAGACATTCCCACCTATTCTCTCAGCAAAGAACTCTTCTACCCTCGTACCACGTAGTTGAGCTGTCTTATAGTTCTGCCTTCTGCTACCTTCACTTTACCACCAGCCCTGAAAGTGCTTTGAAAAAATAAGACAAATAATCCAACTTTTTAAGCACAAGCTAACGATTCAGACAGATGCGTGACTCAAGAAGAAAGGGGCATGTGAAAAATGCTTCACATCATGAGTCGTAAGGAAAACACAAATCAAGACCACAATGGAATGCCACTGAAGGGCTGAAAATTATAAAGGACCCGCAGCAGCAAAAACTGCTGAGAACGTGGAACAACTGAACCTTGTATATTGCACATAGGGGTATAAAGTGGTGCAGCCACTTTGGAGACAATGTAGTAGTTTCTCATGAAGCTGTTGTATTTGTTTTCTGTTGCTCTAGCAAATCACCACGCACTCAGAGGCTGAGCACTGTGTTGGTTGGTTACCGGGAGGCCTATATGTCAGGGTCTTGAACATTGTGACTGGATTTTCTGTTCATGGCGTCATGAGGCTGAAATGACGTTGTTGACCTCTGAGTCCTCTTTGGAGGCTCTGCGGTGAAATCTGCTTCCAGGCCCATACATGTTTGTTGGCAGAAGTCAGGTTCTTGGGTTGTAGGACTGAGGTCCCCATTTCCTGCTGGCTGTCAGCTGGGGCTGCTATCTTCTCTTAAACTCATCTGCAGTTCTACTTAAGGGCCCCTTTCATCTTCAAGCCAGAAAGGACACGTTACATTTCTCCTGCTATGGTTTAGATATGGCTTGTCCCCCAAGGGTTCATGTGCTAGAGCTTTGTCCCCAGTGTGGCAATGTTGATAAGTCATGGGACCTTTAAGAGGTGGGGCCTAGTGGAAGGTAATGAGGTCATGGAAGTCCCACTTTCATAAAAAATGTTTGTCTTGTGGAATTTTAGTTGCTCTGCTCCTGATCATTTCTTTTTCCATTCTCTGCCATGTTTGATGCAGCCAAGGGGGTCCTTACCAGATGCCAGCCCTGTGGTGTTTGGAAACTTCTACCACCACAATGATGAGCCAGCAAACCTCTTTCCTTTAAAAGCACTCAACCTCAGGTGCTTTGTAATAGCAACAGAAAATGGGCTAATATACACACTGTGCTTCACATGTTTTAGACTTCCTTTTATGTTTACCAGCTTTTAAAGGGATCACATGGTTACATTAGGCCCACTCAGATAATCTCCTTTTGCCTTCTAAGATAACATGATAGTGGAAGTGAATCTCATCATATTCATATGTCTCATCCACACTCAAAGGGCAGGAAGTCATATGAGGCCCAGGGTCTTTAAGAGTTGTTCTGAGGATTCTGCTTACCATATCATATGACCCAGCCCTTCCATTCCTAGGCATTTTTCTAAGAGAAATGGAAGTATAGATCGGTAGGTATCTGTTTATATCAACTTTATTTGTGACAACTAAAAACCAGAAAGAACTCAAATGTCCATCAGTGGTGAATTAATAAAAGAAATCATGAAAAGTCCATCCAAAGAAATGCCATTCAGCAATAGAAAGGAACATACCCATCAATGTGGAGAAATTTCAAAAACATTATATTAAGTGAAACAATTCAGACACAGAAGGCTACTTACTATGGGACTTAATTTATATGAAATTCTAGAAAAGGCAAAAACCCTAATAATGGGAAGCAGATCAGTGGTTGCTGGGGTAGGAGGTTGGGTTCAAGGATGGCCTGGGGAGGGAACTTATCGGGTGAGGGAAATGCGCTCTATCACAGTTGTGGTGGTCAGCAGGCCGGGGGAGGGAGGAGTGGGGGCTCACTGATTCGTGAGGGGAGTGGGGAAGGAATGGGGAGACAGGAGAATGAACCAGATATCACTTTCCTGTGTTCACCTATGAATTACACGACCAGTGTAACTCCAATCACGTTCACCCCCAGGAATGGGAACTTATACTCCAAGTGCCTAGGCTGTGTCAAAAAACACTCTACTGTCACGTATGACTAAGAAGAACATACAAAATGAAAAATAATTCTTGTGGTGGTGCCGTGACTGTAGATTTGTCAGTAATCATGAAATTTAAATCAATGATTTTCATTATATGTGAATTATACTTGTTGGGAGCTGCTCTGGACAGGAGCTATGTGCACACCTTTAAGTAAAGAGGTACTGAACAGGAATTGCACCTCACAATACAATTTGGACTTTACCTCCACTAGGATGAAGAGGCGCAGCTCTAGGAGTGGGCGTCACCTGATGGGGTTGGATTACACCCACTTGTTTGTTGTAACCCTACCCCTTGTCTCATTTGAATGGCTTCTCCCTAATAAAACCCGGGGTTCAAGGCATGCTCCTCCTCTTTCTTGCCTACCTTGACCCCCTTGTGGGAGCTGTGGCTAAGGAGCGGTCACTGAACCCCAAAAAGATACTTTCTGTGTCTGTGTCTTATTTAATCAGCCAAAATTCACTCGGAGTGACCCTGTCGGGTTTAGTCATGTGTTGTGACATATATCTTGTCCTAGTCTGTTTTTAGTTACTGTAACTGAGTGCCAGAGACTGAGTAATGTATAAAGAATAAATGTTTACTCAGCTCATGGTTCTGAAGGCTGGAAGGTCCAAGGCTGAAGGATTACATCTGGTGAGGTCATTCTTGCTGCTGGGGATTCTCCATAGAGTCCTAGGGTAGTCACATGGTGAGAAAGGGGACATATAAGAAATAGAGACAAAGTGGTATCATAATAGACCCACCACTCTCGAGATCCGTTTACCCCATTATCACATTAATTTGTGAATGTGTTCATCTACTCATGAGGCCAAAATCCTCATGAGCAATCACATTTAAAAGGCCCTAGCTAGTCCCACCTCTTCATACTTTAATGAGGATTAAATTTCAACAGGAGTATTGGTGGGGACAGACCATAGCATACCTTAACAAGACTCCCCCACCCCCCCAAAAAAAAGATGTTTTGATGTTGTACCCAGCAATTTAATGTGTGGGAGTGTCTCTCACATGTAATCCCAGGCAACTCCCGACAGATTCCTGCTTTCCTTCCTTTCTGTGCTGGGATCAAACCCAGGGCCTTGCACCTGTAAGTGAGTGTCCTACCACTGACCTACACCTCCAGCCTCATCTTGGACATTTTATTTTTTTAGTTGTAGGTGGACACAGTACCTTTATTTTATTTATTTCTATGTGGTGCTGAGGCTCAAACCCAGAATCTTTTCTAAACTACAATTGAAAGTTGGGCAGTGAGGAACCTTTCATCTATGTGCTAGGCAAGAGCTCTACCACTGAGCCACAAGCCCGCCCCTGGGACTTTCTTAACAGGGTCCCCATGTGCCCGTAATTCCCATCACTTATCATAAGTGGAGTGGGATAGTCGTCTGACTCTCATCTGTCTCCTCTGTGCCAGACCATGAACTCAAGTGGCCAGGTCATGCGTGCCCCTGATGGCCACGGGATCCCAGGACCTGGTATATTCTGGGCCTTGATAAATGTTGTGGAAGACATGAACAACCCTCCCCCAGGGCAATTCTGAACACTGTGAACCTGACTGTGCCTCCTCCCTCCCAGGACCTCTGGTCACCTTCAACTCCACCACCAGGATCTTTTCTAAACTACAATTGAAAGTTGGGCAGTGAGGAACCTTTCATCTACCCCTGCTACACACAGGGCCACTTACACCGACTGCCATTATCTGGGATGGATGCCCAGCACACACTCAGGGTGTCACCGTACAGGCGGAGAAGGGGACACGCAGCAACTGAGCTCAGTCCAGGAGCTGACCCCACGGAGTCCCTTCCACTGCAGCCTTCTCTTGTCACTAAGTACCCTATTTCATTTCAAGGCTTAAATTCAAGGTTTTCCTTTTAAATCATGCATGTGATTCATCTAAATGTTTAAAGAATATACTCTGGTCCTTTGGGATAGGTGGGACAATAACAAAAAGAATGCAGAGTCCTCTGACTCGAGTCCACGGTGTCCCCCAGAGAGGAGGGAGGTCAAGAAAGCACCAGAGCCGGCGGCGCGGTGGCCCACACCTGTAATCCCAGTGGCTAGGGAGGCTGAGGCAGGAGGACTGCAAGTTTAAAGCCAGCCTCAGCAACTCAGCGAGGCCCTAAGCAACTTAGCAAGATCCTGTCTCTAAATAAAGTACTGTAAAAAGGGCTGGGGACGTGGCTCAGTGATAAAGACCCCCTGAGTTTAATCCCAGTCCCTCCACCAAAAAAAAAGGCACCAGATAATCTTCTGTTTAGGGAACTAATTAGACCTTTCATGCATTTGACCCTGGCCTTCAGTTACTTATCTGTAAATGTCACATGTCACACCCACTTCCCTTCCAGGTCAGAGCCAATGTGCAAAAATACCAACTGCCAAAATCCTCCTTGGTTCTCCTGCTCCACCAACGGGAAACCAACCCAAAGGCAGGCGCCTCTCTGTTGCTCTTCACAGATGGATCTGTAGGTACCGAATGTATACAGTTGGAACTACTTGTAGGAAGTGATACAGTTAGTGCACATTGATTATTTGCTGCTCAGTATCTACATACTACTTAGCAACAGGACCTGGCATTTCCAGGAATCCTTTGACTTGGGTGACATTGAACCTACCCTCGATTCTGGAATGTCCCCAGGAGGTTCCAACCACTGTGCTCTTAGGCCATCTGTGTGTGGGGGGGGTGTTTGTTCGTTCTCCCCCCCCCATCCCTTTCTCTCTCTCCCCGGTGTTGGGGTGGAACCCAGGGCCTTCCAGGGCTCAACAAGTGCCCTACCACTGACCCACACCCTAAGGCCCGCTGAGCCATAAGGACTGGAGACTGACACTCATTCAATCAGAGACGACAAGCCAGGAGAGAGGTGTGCTGAGGCTTCGGGGAAATGAGCCTCTGTATCTCGTAGTACTGCCAGAGAATGGCCGTCCCTTCTGCCTAGATGGCGTGGTGTGACGCTGTCTTGGCTTTGCCTCAGGCTCCGCAAAGCCACCCCATAGGCAGCCTTGGGTTCTCCATGAATGGAAAATGACCCTGACCGCTTCCCGAGTCCCTTGTAATCACAGGCATGAACCACCCTGCCTGGCTGACTCCTTGGTACCTTAAACTCTAGAGACACTGACTTCAGGCAAGGTTGGATCCAGGAACTCAAAAAGAAAGGAGAGATGCCAGGCTGTTGGTGACATCTTTTTGAGTTCCTGGATCAACCCTCACCTGAGGCGAGAGAATTCCAAGTTCAAGGCCAGCCTCAGTAACCATAAAACCCTGTCTCAAAATTTAAATAAGTAAGTAAAAAGGGCTGGGGATGTAACTCCATAATAGAGTGCTCCTGGGTTCAAACCCCAGTAAACCACCCACCACCACAAAAAAAGGAAAAAAAAAAAGAAAGAAAGAAAAGAAAAAGAAAAAAGATCTAAAGGGAAAAAAAGTTACCAATGAGTAACTTTATCTTGAAAGTAACTTTATCTTAGAAACCAGCCTGGTTTCCGTTTCCTGACATTTATAAAAGAAAAAAAAAAAGTGGAAAACAGTGACATTTAATCCCATTCAATCCGTAGATTAAAACTGGAGTCATTTTGCCTGAAGGTCCCACTGTTCTCATATACAAAGTTCATCTCCGTGAACTTTCACAGCTGGGCCTCGAGCTCTCAGGCCTCCAACATCCGGACATCTACAGACAGCTGCCCAGATTCCCGATACTCGGTGATTCCCGTTTGTCTGGTCCTAGTCGGTTTTCTCTACTGCTCTGCAACACAGGGGACATGTGCAGGTTCTTGCAGCAGCTTCCCCCCCCACCACCTTAAAAGATCAAAAACAAAAACCAGGGAAAGAGAACAAGGTTTCTACTAGGCCTGACCCACTTGAGAGGATCAGGTCCTCAGAATGCAAATCTGCAAAAGTATGCAAATACTTTTTTCTTTTTTCTATTTCAAAAAGTATTACTGACTGGATCTATTGGATCCACCCTAGGCATTTGGGGGGCTACAGTGAGGAGAAAGGCAATGTTTTGGTTGAAAGCATGAGAAAAGTACACACACAAAACACAACAGGTCTGGGAGACGTGGGCACGGTGACACTGGCTTGTAGTCCCAGCTGCTCGGGAGCTGGGAAAGTCACTTGAGCCCTGAAACCCTGAAGCCATGAACCAAAATAAACCCTTTTTCCTTTCAAATTGTTTATCTCAGGTGTTTTGTCACAGTGATAGAAATCTGAAGAACATCAGCAGCCCCCACAAAACTATCGTGTTTATGATCCAACTTCACAGACTCTTGTTTTTCTACCTTGACCTTCATTTTTTCATGAGTTATTTGAACATGAAGGAAGTCAGTATCAGTAAAGTAAGTTTATTTTTTTCCTCCTCGTATATCTCAAATGATAATCACTGCCATCTATTGAAAGCTTCCGATAAGTTAGGCATGGAGGTGAGCATTTCCTCATTTCATCTTCAAATAATGCTATAAAGTTGCAACTCCATTTTATCCTCAGATGAAGAGACTGAGGTTCAGAGAGGCCAAACAGAAGTTACTCAAGTAATCTCACAGAGCTGTGATCCAGATCCAGGTTTGAAGCTGAGGTCTGTTCTCAACAAGTTCTCCGTATCCTTCTCAAGTTCAGCCTGCCCACTGCTGTTGAAATTCCTCCAGTACTTCATCCAAATACCAACCACGATTCCCTTTTCCTGATCCTACCTGAGGCCGTGGAAGCTCTTTCTTTTCTGTAAGTGAACAGCCTCCACCTTTCCTGAAATTCCTGCCAGTCTTCATCTCAGGGGGCTGGAGGCAGGAGGGCAGGGGATACCTCGTAGAGGTGGGAAGGTTGGGGTTTGGAGATTCACACTTGGCTCTTCCTACTGAGGGTTAAGATCCTATGCATCCCCAGCCTGAAATCTCCCTTCCTCAGACCAAAAGGAAAGGTCCCTCTGCAGAAGCCCAGAGGCCTTCCCTTCTACCTGTTCTTCACGTGAGTGCTCACGGGAGAGCAGCAGACTGTACCTGTGGGTAGTTGTTATGGCTGGACTTTAAATGTCACCCCAGGACCCATGCTTGGTCCCCAGCTGGTGGTACTGCTGGCACAGGGTGGAACTTTTAGAGGGTGGGGCCTAATGGAAGAAAGTTAGGTCATTGGGGGCGGGCCCTTGAAGGGACTGCTGGGACCCCATGCCCTCCTTTCTCTTTCTCTCTTGTTGCTAGGCTGTCGTGAGGTAAACAGTCTTTCTCTGCCACATGTTCCTGCCACCACAGGCACAAAGCCTCTAGGCCAAGTGAACGTGGACTGAAACCTCTGAAGCCATAAGACAAAATAAACCTTTTTTCCTTTCAAATTGTTTGTCTCAGGTGTTTTGTCATAGTGATGGAAAGCTGGCCGACACACAGTAGTTTTGTTTCTCTTTTATTTATTTATTTGGTTATGCGGTCTTGCTATGTTGCTTAAGATGTCATCAAACTCCTGGGCTCAAGTGACTTTCCCAGCTCCTGAGCAGCTGGGACTACAAGTCAGTGCCACCATGCCCACGTCTCCCAGACCCTGTTGTGTTTTTGTGTGTGTACTTTTCTCATGCTTTTAATCAAAACATTGCCTTTCTCCTCACTGTAGTCCCCCAAATGCCTAGGGTGGATCCAATAGATTCACTCACTAATACTTTTTGAAATAGAAAAAAAGAAAGAAAGAGAAAAGTAATTGCATAGCAATGTGCTTGCAGCTGACTGGCTGGCTCAGCAAGGGGACCTGGAGTTTTGCTAGAACCTACTGCAGATACATGCATGGCTTTGCTTTAGCATGTGGGTCTCTTGTCCCATTTCATAGATGGGGACACAGGCAGGACTTGCCTAAGGTCTCATGGCAGTGATGGGTTGGGCTTTGCACCAGCCTGGGTAGCTCTGAAGTTCAGGAGCTTATAAGGCACCACTCCAGGGCAGAAGCAGGGTTCTGGGTGGAATCTGGGAGTTCACTTTGAGAATGAGAAGAACTTCAGGTGCTCAGAGCCACCAGACAGCAAACTGAAGCAAGAATTAATTCCACATGACCCAATACTTAGTAAAAAATTGAGCCAGGTGCAGTGGTGCACACCGATAATCCCCATGACTCAGGAGGCTGAGGCAGGAGGATCACACATTTGAGGCCAGCCTCAGCAACTTATCAAGGTTCTTGGCAACTCAGTGAGACCTCTTCTCAAAATAAAAAGTAAAAAAGGGTGGGGATGTAGCTCAGAGGTAAAGGGCCTGTGGGATCAATCCCCAGTAGAGGGGTGGGCTGAACTGAGCAGAGAGGATCAACCCTGGCAGAGAAGGAAAGTGTCCTTAGGGTCAGGAACAAGAGGGAAGGGGGAGGAGACAAGTCTGATGCAAAAGCCTCTTTTTAATTTAATTTTTTTGGTGTGTGTGTTCCTGGGGCTGGAACCCAAGAGTGCTAGGGAAGTGTTCTCTCTCTGGGCCACATCTGCAGCCCCAACCCCAACTTTCTGACCCTTCGTCCTGCCCAAGGTGACCAAAGCTCTGCCAAAGAATCAGGTTGGCAGGAACCTGGTGGGTGAAGACTGCAGGACCCCAAGGACGGAAATCACCAGTCACCATTCCTAGCGCTGTGCTGGGGGGGTTGCTCTCTGCTGAGCGGACCTTCCCTGGACTTCTCCTGGTCACAGGGACATTCATTACATGGCTTTGGGACATTTTTAAAGAACTGAACTTCACCTTGATCCCTGTCTCCAACAACCCCGGTCACAGTGTGCCTTTCTGGAGGTGACTCACTGACCTTGCACAAGGATGCAAGCTGACTTAGTGCCACTTAGGTCCGCTTAAAGGGTGTGCTTAAAAGTGGTTAAAATGCTAAGCTTCATATGATGCACATTTTACTACAATTTTTTTTGGGGGGGTGTACCAGGGATTGAACTCAGGGTGACTTGACCATTGAGCCACATCCCAGCCCTATTCTGTATTTTATTTAGAGCTGGGGTCTCACTGAGTTGCTTAGGCCTCGCTGTTGCTGAGGCTGGCTTTGAACTCGCCATCCTCCTTTCTCAGCCTCCTAAGCTGCTGGGATTATAGGATTTAACACAATTTTAAAAATGTGATTAAAAATCTGCTTTTCAAAATCCTTCACTTGACTTTCAGGTCATACTCTCCCCAAAGGTCCCTGCCTACCCCATCCCCCACCTCAGACCTCTGCGAGCCAGAGCCAGTCTGGAGTGGGTGAGATGGGGTCGTGGTTAGTGTGGGAGGAGGAGGCGGCACTGCCATCAGGACAGAGCTCTGACTTCTGCCCCTCTCTGTGCCCGTGTCTGTGATTTTACACATAATATACATTAAGGTATGGCTAACGTTCTTTGTCCTGAGAATCTGCAGTGCTTATAAGGAGTTACTAGCAATACTAGGGCACAGACTGGGCACTAAATCCTTTTCCCTGGAGGAACTAGGAGCACAGGATTTTCTGTGTTCCATTGACATATGGCAGGAAGTGCCCCTGGGAGTGGAGATGGGGGATGGGGACGGAGGCCCTGCTAGATGCTTCCTGGCCTCTGGTTTCTTCCTGTTGTCCGGGATCCTGGGTCGGCTCCCCTGCATGCAGCCTGTTTGCACTCACTGCCTGAGAACCTCAGAGGACCAGCCCGGGCAGAGAAGGAGAGGGCATTAGACATGATTTTGTGCTGTGGCTATTTTCCAAAAGCGTAAGGACAGGACCATTTGATAAACCACGATGACATCCGCTGACATCTCCCGTCAGCAGGCACTGAGCTCATTGTTTCTGGTGCTTTGTCACATGTCATTGTCACGACTCCATGGGCGGGCTGGTGGCACAGATGAGGAAATTGTGGCACAAAGCAATGATTTAGCTAACTGCACATCCCGGCCGATGGTGCACGGCTAAGTCCTGAGCTCAGGTGGCCTCCTATCAGAGGCCCTTGGAACCCACTGCAAATGAGGTCCATGGTGAATTCCCCAAAGAGGAAGAGAAAGGTTGGGCAGGCCGGTAACTGCACCCAGTCCTTTCCAGTCTGTAGGCTCAGACTTCTATTTATCAGATTTTAAGTGTAACCCACTTTCATATAGTCCACCCAAGACCTTTGGTGGCAAATTTAATACTTCATTGTCCAAACAAGGATCACAGTATGGTGACTGTCGGAACCCGATGAAGTGCCTATCTGTCCTGAAAATTCCTACCAGCAACGGCTTCTGTTTAAAGAAAAGAGGTACTTGACTCTCGGAGGCTTTGATGCCTTCTGTCATTTTAGATAAGACATCAGCCACCCATCAGAACCCAGGGCCCCGGGGGTTGGGGGTCTGTTCAGATGAAAGATTGCACAGGACCACAGCAGGGAGTAAGTTCAACCACAGAGCAGTTCAGAGCGGGCAGTCAGGATGCTAATACTGAGGAGACTGGCTGTCACACTCGCCCTGCTGCTTCCTGGGAGCTCATGACCCCACCAAGTTTGTGGTCAGTGATTCTCAGCTGGGATGGGATTATGGATTTTTCCAGAGCCAATGCTGTGGGATCCAGAGCCCGATCCTGGGAACCTGGGGAGTAGCCCTCTCCCAGGGGAACCCTCGGGTCTGCTTTGGCAATGAAGCAGTCTGGGGATTCCCTCGCTTCTGGTCTTGCTCTTACTCTATCACTGCGTCCTCCCACCTTTGCTCAAAGTGTTCCTCCCCAAGAACTCAGACTGAAGAAGCTTTGACACTAAACACCAGCCATGCGTCTGTCGCTACTCTGTCCCCAATCCATGGCGGGTGGGGGGGAACACTTTTGGAAGGTTTAATACGATAGCCCAGTGTGGTGTTGCACACCTGTGTAAACCCAGCCACTTGGGAGGCTGAGACAGGAGGATCGCAAGCTTGAGGCCAGCCTGGGCAACAAAAAATTTAAAAATGGGAGGCTAGTGATGTAGCTCAGTGGTAGAGTCCTTGCAAGTTTATGAAGCCCTGGGTTTAATCCCCAGTACTATGGGGTGGGGTAAAAAAGAGAAAGGAAGGAAGGAAAAAAGAAAGGAACCAAATATCATAAAATAATGGAGGAAATGAGATTTCCCTTCCCTCTTTCTCCTGTTGAAACAATTTAAAAAAAAAATACAATTCCCTTAAGAAATATTAAATAGAACTGGATTTAGGAAGATTCCACTTTTCAAATATGCAGCAATGCGGCAAGTTCAATGTTGAGTTAACTTCACCCTGTGTCTAGCGCCTGCTGAGGACAATGGGTCACCTGCAGTTCCCTGGGCATGCAGGGAGGGGCTGGGGGACATGAGTCAGGAGAAGCAGTACTTGGAGTGTGTCAGACCTACCCACCTCCCTCCCTACCCCTTATCTACCCATCATCTGTTTATTAATGCACTTATTAAGAGGCCAGTGGATCACTAGGCTGCCCAGGCTGGCCCCCAACTTCTGGGCTCAAGTCATCCTCCTGCCTCAGCCTCCTGAGGAGCGGGGTCCACAGGTGCAGACCTTCCTTCGTGGTTCTGAGCAGGACGGGGAGTGACCAGCTCCAGGACTCGCTGCTGCTCTGTTGGAGGATTACCTGCCTCCACACAGCCGAACATGGCCCCGGGTACTAGCAAGGGGAAGGGGCTGGCTCTGGGGAACTTGTGGACGGCCACTGCAGAAGTATCTTCTGGTGCCCTGGCTGACAATCACCCAAGATTCATGGTGTCCTGTCTGCACAAAGAATTCAAGGAGACATTTTTCCTCCAGGACACAACTCTCTTTCCACCTGTGTTAAAATCCTCACGCGCACTCATGCCACGTGTGCTGGCAGGGATCCGGGGGCCTGGGGTAAGATTGCACCCGTGGTGAGGTGCCACTGTCACACTGTCACCACTGTGCTTCACACATGAGCCAGTCCTGGGTGTCTCTCAGTCAGCAAAGATGCCAACATGCCTGGGGAAAGCCACACTGAGATTCTGGAAGCATCTGTTTGGCATTCTGTCTGGGCTTGTGCCATGTCCATTTCCTAGTTAGCTCTTTTCTAACTTCTTTTTATTCTGGAAAAGTCACAACGATGGTGACACATTTGAAATCCTACAGTGTTTTCAACTAGGACATCTGGCGAGGGAGAGAGGACGGAAGCCCTCACGGGTGTCTGCCTCATCACCAGAAGCTTTGCTTTGTTGATTCATGTGAAAGAGCTTCAAGAAGGGCGTGGGGTGCAGCTTCACAGGCACCAGGCCCTGCAGCCCATCCCCAGACCAAAAGAGAGAGGGAAAAAGTGCATCAAGAAAATATCTAGGGATCATATTTTTGTGTGTATGCACATTGACATAAAACAATATTATTAAGAAGAACCACCGTTTGACCCAGTTATCCCACTCCTTGGTCTATATCCAAAGGACTTAAAGTCAGCATACTACAGTGACGAAGCCACATCAATGTTTATAGCAGCAAAATTCACCCTAGATAAACTATGGAGCCAACCTAGGTGCCCTTCAACAGATGAATGGATAAATAAAATGTGGTACATATACGCAATGGAATATTACTCAGCATTAAAGAAGAATGAAATTATGGCATTTGCCGGTAAATGGATGGAGCTGGAGAATATCATGCTAAGCGCAATAAGCCAGTCTCAAAAAACCAAAGGCTGAATGTTTTCTCTGATATACAGATGCTAATTCACAATAATGGGGGGCGGGTTAGGGAAGAACAGAGGTACTTTGTATTTGACAGAGGGGAGTGAAGGAAGGGGAAGGGGCCTGGGGGTAGGAATGACAGTGCATATATGATTACATGATCTGCATAACACTACATCATGTACAACCAGAAGAATAAGAAGTTACACTCCATTTATGTATGAAGGGTCAAAATACATTCTACTGTCATGTATAACTAGTTAGAACAAATAAAAAATTATGTAAAAAAAGAAGTGATCACAATGAAATAAATTTTAGAGTAGGTACACAGATTTCAGCAAGGGAGGGGAAGGGAGTATAGGGCTTACTCCCTCTTGAGTGAGAAAATATCACTCCACTTCGTGTGATGAAAACTCTGTTCATAAACTGCCTCCTTCTCCGCCAGGTATTATTCTCTTAAAACTAAATTGAGCACACATCTCCTGAGAATATGGAGGCTCAGGCAGGAGGACTGCAAGTTCAAGCCAGCATCAACAATGTAATGAGACCCTATCTCAAAATAAAAATAAAAAGGGCTGAGGACATGGCTCAGTGGTGGGGCACTCCATGGGAGGCCACAGTAACCTCACCCAATGAATAATTTATAGATTTGGAAGATCCTGATCAGACTATAAAACCCCACAATGCGGAAGACAAGAATCTGCTTCCTGTCTTAGAATCACCTGCTCCATGTTCTCCGTGGAGTGTACTTTAATTTCACTAAATAAATCCTTTGCACCTTTTCTAAAAAGAAAGAAAGAAGAAGAGAAAAAAAAAAAGAAAAGAAAAACAAAAACATTCCTGAAATAAGATTTAAGGCCACACATTGGAAGAGCACAATACACATCTCACATAGTGACTCAGAACAACCAACAATGAGATATATTCTAGTAAAATTGCTGAACTTTAAAAAGAAAAGAAAATCCTCTGGTTATCTTTTCAAAACCACTAAGAGGAAAAAAGAAAAGGAAAGGAAGACACTTTATTTTCCTTTTTTATGAAAAAAAATGATATTGCATTTTCTTACTAAAGCAATGCCACCTCCCATAACTTTCACTGTCTTAATATACATTAAGATACTCAAGGAAGGAAGATGCAAGGACAAATTTTATACCCAGCAAAATGGACTTTCGGGTAAAGGGTTCAAACAAACTCATCCCCTTGGCAGAACCCTGGGAGTGTTGTTTCTACGAGCCTTTACTGAGGAATTCACTAGAGACCAGAGTCTTAGAAGATCAAAATGATCAGAGGTTCACTGATATAAGGACCTGTGGGAAACATGAGCCATGTACTACGAAAACTAAAACTCACAGCCATAGGTACAATGAGATACAGAACAACTATAGAATACAAAAGGGAAACAGGAAAGAGCACAGACAAAAAGTGTTCAAGCTATTTCCAATAATTGCCTTGGTGACAGTAGCCAGTGTTATTCTGAAACTGATATATATGTAAGATGTCACGGCCCACGTGACATTTACTCAGTTTCCCCGAGCGAGGGCATGAGTCAGATTAGAAATATTAGAGGTATGAGAAATTGAAGAAATAAGACACAAAAATAAGTGTAACAGTGGGATCCAAAGGGGATCAGCTCTGATGAAGACTGGGTCTAACTCCCCAAATGGGGTCTGCGGGCTTAATTTAAAATGGTGGGGACACCAATGGGATTCAGCGTGAAGAACTTCCTGAGGAAACAGGAAGAAGGTGGCAGATTTTACTATTTAACAGTGAAGATGTTGAGCTGGGAAGGGGTGGTGCCTGCCTGTAGTCCCAGCTACTTGGAAGGACGATGTTGGAGTTTGTGGCCAGCCTGGGAGTTAGTGAAATCTCCATCACACACACACACACACACACACACACACACACACATACACAAAAAGGAATTTTAAATAAAATAAATTTAGGTTTCTTTCTGATGCTGGGGATCAAATTTATGGATTTTTTCATACATCTCCATCCATTTATATTTTTTAAAAAATTAAATTGTGGCTGTAAAAGGAGGTCACCTTTTTTTTTAAAAAAAAAAAACATTATTAAAGCAATAGATTCTGTGATCTCTTCAAATCACTTTGAAAATTTCCAAGCAAGATATTTTATCTTCTAACATAAAATTAGGGCTTTTGAATTCAGGGAACTATTATAACTTCTTTTGTATTTTCTGCCAAGAGCATTCAAATACAGAGACTTGTTTTGAGATTCCCAGAGCTTCCTGAATTTGCAATTAATGATCTTCCCACCAGAGGGCACTGTTTCTCCAGGCTGCTCAAGGGAGCCACCTGCCTGAGACTGGAACTGACAAAAGTACCTTCCTCCCAGACGGCTGAGAACAAAGGGGTAAATTCTCAAAAAGTAAAGGAAACCCAACATCCAATGCCACCTCCCATAACTTTCACTGTCTCAGCCCCATCTTGTCATGGACAGGCTGAATATTACATTGTAAAAAATGAACTATTCAATCCCCAGCCCCCACCCCTCCCCCAAAAAGTAGAAAGCATCTCCTTGTTGGTTGGTTTTAAGATCTTATTTGCCTGGTGTAACGATTCCCTTTTGCCTTAGCCATGTTTTCCAGAACAAGGTGCACACAGGCACTGATGTATCCAAAATCAGTACATCTGAACACGAAGCAGGGGTTGTTCCAAGGCAAAAGTACAGATACTCCACGTGAGACCCTGGCGCTCCCCCAGTCTTACCCCTCACTTTGCTCATTCTTGTTTCTTCATGAAAACACATCCTCATGAACAGCTCTACGCAAACAATAATGCTTTTAAAGACTTAGTTAGAGCCACTTGCATCCAAAAAAACAAAACGAAACAAAACAAAAACCCTGCAAATATTCCTTAGCAAACACAAAGACAGCAAAATCTCAGGGTGATCTCAAAGCAAACACAGAAAAGGAAAACTCAGCACTTTTGTTTACTTACAGGTCTTTACGCTCCTCCCATTGACATGGGTTTCTTAGTTCTCCTTTGCATTTTCTTACTAAAGCAAACACCTGAATCTCTGCAGAGGCAAGTTTGACGGCTCCAGAAAGAGGGATGGATGGCCGAGTGGACGGTGCGGAAGAGCAACAGGAAGGAATCTTGGTTAGCAAATAAACTGCTCTGCATAGCTAGAGTGATGCTTTACGGAATCCAGGACAAACACCCAGAAGAGAAAACAAACACGGAAGATCAGGGTTTGAGAAGGTTTCTCTGCCCTCTTTGTTCTTAGGGTTGTTTGATAGTGTTACCCTTAACTTAATAGCTGTGCCTTTCCAAAAGGTATTTTTAGAACCAATTATGTTGAGAGCATGGAGTTCCAGCAGTTTTATCTGTACCTATATCTCTTGGCCTAAGGGACCTTAAGGTATTGAATTGATTGAGTCTCCTTTGAAGAAGCAAGAGTGTCTCTGTATATAAAGAAAGCAACCAGCCTGGGACGCAGGAGCTTGGAGGCCCCTGGAAAGGTCAGGGGAGCCCCATTTTTGCTGACTGGGTGGGTTTTGGAAGGGGACCCAGCTGTTTCTGCCTCCCTGCTCCCAGGAGGGTCCCCGAAAAGAATTAGGAGGGAGGCAGACAAGTGAGCTCTCCCCGGACCCCGTTCCCCTTCCCGGCCAGCAGAGCTGCCTTGACTTCCCATCTTTGGACTAGTGAAGCAGGAGGAGGCCCAGAGACCCCATAGCACCCCCTGCAGACCCCAAACCTATTCAGCCAAAGTCCACCCTTCCTGGGATCATAGCTTCCCTTGGGGCTCTTTTTAATTAGGACTCTGGTCACTTTAATTAGGACTCTGGTCATTTTCAAGTGCAAGAATTTCCATCCTGGATCCTGGGCTCTTAAGAATGGACAGCCTTCGGGATCCGAGAGGTCCTGAGGTCATGTGCAAAAGGTGTGGCTATAAAAATGTGCATATATTTTTTTTTTCTTAAGAGATGACCCTTCACTTTTATTGGAGTCTCAAAGAGATTTTCAGCAACCAAAGGATTGTAGAAAATACTCCAGAGGGATTGCAGATGAACCAAGGGGGTGGGGATAAATCAGTTACCCCAGGACACACAGGCAGAGCCCCCCAGGGCATGGAGGTGACCGAGTGTAGAGACCATCTAGTCCTGTCCTCTTATTTTATAAAAAGGAAACTGAGTCTCAAAGTCACCCAGGGCAGGGATTAGACCCAGCACCCGAGTCTCCTAACTCTTTCTAGAATATTAAGGACTGGAGGCTCAGTCCTTGTAGTTCTAATCCTGGGCACAGTGAGAGGATGCAGCAGGAGCCGGATGTCGAGTCCTCAGAGACCTCATAGTCTGTGGGCTTGCTGGGTCTGGAACATGAATTTGAACCTCGTCTCTAAACCTTTAGGAAAATAGATCTGTGTACCCCAGTTTCCTCATCTGTAGAGTAGGAATCAGAGTGGCACATACCACGTAAGATGGCTGAGGATTCAGTGAAGGTGTGTGTCCACAGTCATTTAATGCACATGCGTCTTAGAATACAGCCTGACAGCGGGCGTGGTAGTGCACACCTGCAATCCCAGCAGCTCAGGAGGCTGAGGCCGGAGGATCTCGAGTTCAAAGCCAGCCTCAGCAATTTAGTGAAGCCCTAAGCAACTTAGTGAGAACATGTCTCTAAATAAAATATAAGAAAGGGCTGGGATTGTGGCTCAGTGGTAGAGCGCTCGCCTCGCATGTGTGAGGCCCTGGGTTCCATCCTCAGCACCACATAAAAATAAATAAATAAAATAAAGATTTTTGCATCCAACTACAATTAAAAAATAAATATTAAAAATAAAAAAAGAAAGAAAGGGCTGGGGATATGTGTGTCTGGGTTCAATCCCTGGTACAAAAAAAAAAAAAAAAAAAAAAGAATAGGACCCGACAGCATGCAGCCCTCGTCTTGCCTTCCTCGTCTCAGGGATTGCTGGTATACAATTAACCATCACCAACCAACACTCACCAAACCTGTGTGAGCCCCATCAAGTCAGGAGGGAAGGGAGCAACTTTCAAGTTTAAAATTTGAGCAAATCGGAACCTTTTCTTCCAACTCCTAGTTCACCTGTCACATGTTCTAGAAGGTTCTAGACCCCTGCTATGAGTTATGTGCCCCTCCTCTGTGGAACCAGGGCTCCCCCGGCCTGCCCCTCCACCCATCAGTTCTCTGCTGTAGCCGAGTGCTGCTTCTCCCAACTTCTGCATCCTTGCAACCCAGGGATGAACTCACTTCATTACACCTACTGCATGCAGCAGGCACTCAATTCATGCTTATTCAGTGATGAAGATCCAGGGCTGGACGCCAAGGCAGCCAGCCTCGGGATGGCAGTGGGCCCTGTGTTTGTGTTTGACATTGCACTTGTCAAAACACACATCTTCCCGGTGGGGGGCTCTGCTGTGCCACGTGAGGTGCTAATGGAAACACATATTTTTCTCATCACCAGCAGATAGCAACTATGAGTCACTTCCTCAGGAATGGGACTTCAATGCATGCTCTCCATGTGGATGGCTCCAAGCCAGTCCTGGGCCTATCGTTTTTGATTTCTTCCTTCACCCTATAAGTATTTATTGGGTGCTGACCGTGTACTAGGGGTGGGGTCCCAGCCACAAGGAACCCACAGCCTAGGGTTCCAGATTTCACTTGTGTCTTTGTAAAGAAATGCCGGATGCACTTGATATTTTGCTCTATGGAAGTGCATCTCAGGCCAAAAATATTGTGCTTTTCCATGACTTCATCTTTACATTGGACACCACGTTGAATCTTTGGGTATTGTGAAAGGTACTGGGCCATTTCAAATTTTGTGCCATTTCTTCTCTGGCTGAATGTGATACGTAAGAATGCCGAAAGCTTTTCTTTGTAATTATCATAAAATTAGCATTCTGTAGAATTTTAGATTAGAAGCTAGAAATTTGTCCAGGGCGAAACTTTGTAAAAACCAGTAGATACAGAAGTCCAAAAGAAGATCACCAAATGCTTCTTAGGTTAGTACGCTGGTCTCTACAAAGGCACCTCCAAGGTCTCACCTTCTGGCTATGTGCCAAAGGGGTACCAGAAGTGTTTCTTGGCATTGGTTCTATTCCTATGGTGACATGAGGACATTTATTGGGAAGTCTGTCTTCTGTCTGCTGTTTTCATCTCTATGGATGGTTCCGGATAGCACAGTCCACATGTGCATACAGTACACACTAAAAAGGAAAGAAACTATAGAAGTTTTATTAGATAATATACAATATTGGAATATCGAGGTATTTCAAGTACATTTTAACTGTAGGCATTATTATGATGATGATGATCAATTATTATTATTATTATTATTATTATTATTATTAGGTACTGAGGATTGATGCTTTACCACTAAACCACATCTCCAGTCCTTTTTATTTTTTATTTTTAGACAGGGTCTCTCTAAGTTGCTGAGGCTGGACTCCAACCTGCGATCCTCCTGTCTCAGTCCCCTGAGTAGCTGCAGTTACAGGTGTGCACTACCACGCCCAGTTGGTATTAGATTTACCTGAAAGTCAAGTCCATAGAATCTGGAGAGCAGTTCTCACAACACGGCACAGTGACCTGAGAGGCCTGGTCCTCAGTGGTGTACCGTTAAATGTCCATCAACCCATTTCTCCAAAAAAGAAACGTCGCTCACATTCTTATTACACACTTTAGTGTGATATGTATGCATATAGATTTTATTTAGACATATACACTGTTGACATATATGCTTATCATACGTTTTATTGAGCTAAAGGACATGTATAACATACACCTTCCAGGTAATAATTATGTCATACTCTTTATGCAAATTCCCATATAGACAAGTGATCCTCACAGAATGTTGAATTTGTAGAACATTTCTATCCCTAGCTGACCCGTGGCTGAAGTTCAGCTGTGACTTGACAAATAGAGCTATGTGTTAATTTTAATGTGCTAATTCTTTCCCCAATAAATTTATTATCACAAAGTCTGAAATGTGATCTGCATAAAATTGTTTCTCATGCTTATATAAATTACATAAATTAAGTCAAAACTTCCTTAAGCTTTAGCAGTAGACCTGACATACTTCTAAATTTAATCTGCATTATTACCCCCCTTCCCTCCCCCCTTCCCTCCCCCTTCCCTCCCTCCCTCCTTTTTTCTTCCTTCCTCTCTCTCTCTCTCTCTCTCTCTCTCTCTCTTTCATGGATTTGCAGAGCTGGGGATGGACCCTAGGCTCCACACATGCCAGGTAAGTGACCGACCCCTGAGCCACAGCCTCAGACTCCCCACCTTCTTCATTCTGCTCCAGGGTTTGGCCTATAAACCAAGTCTGGCTCACAGTCTGTTTGGGAAATAAAGTTTTATTGACACTCAGCCACACCCATTTGTTTACAGTTGTCCCTGGCTGCTTTAACACTACAAGGGTAGAGTTAGGTAGTTACAGCAGAAACTGTGGGGACCACAAGGCCTGGAATATTTCTGGCCTTTTACGGAGCAAGTCTGTCAACCCTGGATCTAACTCATGAACCGACAATAAATCAGCCCTGGTTTGTAGTGTGAGCACCGTGGCCAGTGTCAAGCCCCTGGGCGCTGCTCGGCAAGTACTTCTGGGACAGTCACATATGCTCACTCAAGGGGAGTGGGTTAGGGGGCTGTGTCACCCCATGAAATGACTGTTAGCATTCCTACAGGTCATTGTCGGGTTTTGTTTGTTTCCTGTAAGGCCCTCCTGAGAAACTTACAAGGAACCATCCAAAAATCACCCTGGCTCACTCTTTTCAGGTGAATTAAAGTAAAGTTAATACACAATACATTATAATACACAACCCTTCACCCAGGAAGCACCTCATCTGCCATTTTTGAACAGGAGAATCAGGGCCTCACACTGAGCCTGCTCAGGAGTGTGCACATGTGACGAATCTTTCCCCAATCAAAGCCCCTCGCTTTCTTCGTTCAGGGAGTCCTTGCTTCGGGGATTTCCCCCAGTGCGCTCTTTCCTGGCTCCAAGTAATAAACCTCTCTTCACCCTCTTATCCCCGACTGTGTTTATGGGCCCTGGACTCTCCAGGGCAGACTCATCGTGTTTGGTCACACTGCCAGGGGACTGTCCCTGGAGTTGGAAGAAGTGCTCAGCAGAACCCCATTATACATACACATACCAAATAAGGGTGAATGCGCTGCAGTTATCTGGAAGTGGTCAATTCTGAGTCCTGTCCTTTGTTTTTATTAGACTTTATTTGATTATGACCTTATACAATTTATTTTATTTTTGGCAGTGCTGGAGATTGAACCCTGGGCAGGTGCTCGGCCACTGAGTCCCTGCCTAGTGCAATTTATTTATTTAATTATTAAGAATTGAGAGAGAGAGAATTTTTTAATATTTATTTTTTAGTTTTAGGCAGACACAACATCTTTGTTTGTATGTGGTGCTGAGGATCGAACCCGGGCCGCACGCATGCCAGGTGAGCGCGCTACCGCTTGAGCCACATCCCCAGCCCCGCAATTTGATTTTTAATAATGGCTGTGTTCAGCAAATGGCCCACAGACTTCCTCAAGGATTTAACAATTGGCTCTTGTGAACTGATACTTGCCAACTCCAGGACAGCATTGCTACTCCCACCCTCCCCTCCTGCAAAAAAAACAAAAAAAGAAAAACTACAGCAATGCAAGCTAAATGATAAAATGAATTCATAATATCTGTATCTGATCTCAAAGGGAGCAACAGGTGTGTCATCACGCTATAATAAGAAATATAAGCTGGGTGCCGTGCCACACACCTGTAATCTTGGCTACTCCAGAGGCTGAGGCAGGAGGATCACAAGTCCTAGGCCAGTCTCGGTAATTTAGTGAGGCTCTGTATCAAAGTAAAATAAAAAGCGCTGGGGATGTAGCTCAGTGGCAGAGTGCTCCTGGGTTCAATCCCCAGTCCTGGGAGTTGGGGGCAAGAAAAAGAAATATGTATTTGATCTTCATCCCTCATTTCTGACTCAGAGCTCAACCCTGGGAGTTTGTGAGTGACTTTTGTTCCTTATACTATACTCCTTTCAACTATTCCTGAACTTGTGTGATAAGGTGACTCTTAATGGTGGCCAGAGATGGGAATTCCAACCCTAACTTCGGACTTCCTAGGAGGGGAGGAGTGGGGATTGAGTGAATGATGATGGCCCATGATCTAATCAGCTGTGCCTCTAATCAAAACCTGAACAATGGGGCTCAGAGGGTTCCTGGCTAGTGGACGCTTCAAGGTGCTGGGAGCGGGCATGTCCAGAGGGCGTGGGAGCCCGTGCCCGCCCACCTGGCCGGTCTGACTGTGGCCTGGGCAGTGGCACGTCAATAAAAACCCTTACGTAGGGGTACTCAGAGAGGTCTTGGGGGGTGATCACATCCAGGCTCCTAGAGGGTGGTGCTCCCCAACACCATGGGACCTGTCACAGGCTGGGAGAAGGTATTTGCAACAAGCTGTAACTAAAGAAGCATTTGTGTGACTTCAGAAAAAATAAAGAATCCTACGATACAAGAAGAAAAAGATAATGCAAGACAGTATTTATACAGAATTTGTGGAGTTAATAATTCTCTGAACAATAATTGTGTATGATTATTTAAAAAAAAAATACATCCTACCTCATTAGTGATCCTGGAAATGGAGACCAGCATAACAAGGAGTTGGCATTGGATGCCTCTGAAGTTGGCGAGGATGTGAAAACCAAGAATGGATGTACGAGGCCCTGGATTGGATCCCCAGCACCACAAAAATAAATGAATAAGTTCATTAATTAATAAATGAATAAAGTGTTGGCGAAGGACGTGGGGAGATGGGAGGCCTCATTCCACGCTGGAGAGAATGCAAAGGCGTTACCACCTGGGGAGCAACCACCCCCACCCACCAAATCTGAATTTGCTGTTGAAAGATTAAATGCAGGCCGTCTTGGTTCCCCGTCTGATGACCCCAGGGTCCTGATCAAAGGAGGCAGCCGCAGTCTGGGGAGCAAACAATGGGGCCAGTCACGATCACCTGACCCTGTGACTCAGGAGCCTCACCAGAGCAGGGCAGGCCTGACTCAGTCTTGGTCTGAGGTGCCTCCCACACTCTGAGGTCACCACGGGCAGCGTGGGCCTGTTGTTGGGGCCGTGGGAACATCTCCTGCCTTCTCTTCACTGAAAGTTCACCCGTGGTGGTTCCAAACGCTAGGCGCTTTCCATCCAGCCAATCACACTGGCGCTGCTGAAGAACCGTCACGGTCTGCATCTTAAATGTCCTCCAAAGGCCCACGGGTCACCAGCCTATGGCACCACTGGGAGGTGATAGAACCAGCAGGGCCTAGTGGAAGGAAGCTGGGTCCTGGGAGGCTTGCCCTTGAAGGGCTATCAGGACACTGGCCCCTTCCTCTGTCTCTTTTTGCTTCCTGGCCACCCTGAGATGAGCAGTCCTTCTCTGCCACAGGCTTCCACCACCATGATGTGGTGTGTTGCCACAGGCCCAAAGAAACAGGGCCAAATAACCATGGACTGAAATCTCTAAATGTATGAGCCACACTGAACCTTTCCTTCTTTTAAGTTGATTATCTCAGGTATTTTGTCACAGTGACAGAAAGCTGACTAACACAAACCAATAGCCATTTATACCAGGACCGCTGCTAACCATGGGAAGTCATCCTAGAGCTAAGTTTCTAAGTGTAAGACTTTCATCTGCAAATGGACCCCAGTAAATACTGGTGACCCCAGTATCATTTCTGTTAAGAAAATCTCCATTCTGAATCATGAAATCCTTTAGACCTTGTGTAAGATGCTCCCAATTGCATCTTATTGGAATCATGTCTTTTTGAAATTCTTCAGTGTAGAACCATCTAAAGTGCTCAACCGTCTCAGGCAATGTCTATGAACAGGTCCATCTTCATGCAGCCCACTTCCTGGCTGACAATGCTGACCTCAAAGAGCACTACCTGGAAGTAAAAACCTATTGGTTCTCACCCAAAGAGCATAAATGGAAATGGAAAGCATTAATCAATTGGGAAGTGGCAAAGTAAATCATAGTAATATCTATGCATTGGAATATCATATATCAGAGAAAATGAACAAAGCAGATGTACATGTGTTCACAGAAAGAGATATTTAGAAATAGTACAAAACAGTATAAAAGGCATGTGGTGATGGCATTGGAACTCCAGTGTATGTACAAAGATTCTGTTCTTTTAAAAAGCATAAAGAAATGCTAAAATGTGTTCACTGTTGGTGGTTGGTGTATAGTTCTGTTAAATTATTTTTGTGCTTTTTTGGTATTTTTTTAAGAGTATCTAAGAAGTAGTCATGGTGAGATCCCACCATTCCATATTGTAGGAAATTGGATGGAAAGACCCTCCAGCTCCATTTATTCAGCTTTCTTATTTTAGAAGACAAAAAAGTAGGGCTAACTCTCTCTCTCTCTCTCATCTATCAACTACCTGTCAATCCATCTGTCATCTAATGCAACTGTTAGATGGAGAATGCTCTGAACATTCTCTGTGATGGATTTTGCATGTAACGGAGTCAGTCGAAGCTTTGTGAAATGGAGGGGAAATACCCCCAAAGCGGGCATTCTCTCCCCATTGTACCTTTCCCCCATCCCTTCCTGGGTGTGTCCAGTGGGACCTGTGACTTCACATCACCTTACTCGGATTCCTATGGCCACTCTGGGCCAGTGGTTTTCATGTTAGAGAGTCACCTGGGGACTTAACAAAAAATGCAGTTTTTTAGCTGGGCCCAGTGGCGCACGCTTATAATCCCAGCGACTCGGGAGGCTGAGGCAGGAGGATTGCGAGTTCAAAGCCAGCCTCAGCAACAGCAAGGCACTAAGCAACTCAGTGAGACCCTGTCTCTAAATAAAATAGAAAATAGGGCTGGGGATATGGCTCTGTGGTCAGGTGACCCTGAGTTCAATCCCTGGTACTAAAAAAGAAGCAATTTCTTTGACTTTGGTGCCGAAGACACAGCTTTGGTGGATGGGGTGGGTGGAGGGCGGTGGGGGCTGGTGGGGATTTGGTGATAGAGTCGTTTTTTTATTTGTTCTTTTTAGACATACATGAAGTAGAGTGTATTTTGACATATTACACCTACAAGGAGTATAACATCCCCTTCTTGAGGTGGAACGTGATGTGGAGTTTCGCTGGTGGTATCCACACATGGACACAGGAAAGCCATGTCTGATTCATTCCACTGACGGTCCCATTCCCATCCTCTCCCTTCCCTTCCTTCTCTTTGTCTAATCCAATGAACGTTTACCCCCCAGTCGTGAGTCAGCATCCACATATCAGAGAGAACATCGCGGGCCTTTGGCTTTGGGGTTGGCTTATTTCACTTGGCATGAGAGTCCCCAGCCCTGGTGGCGCTGTTTCTAACAGGTACTTTCACACCCAGGATCTTGCGGGTTCAGATGGCTGTAGCCAACACTCAGAGCAGCCTCGCATCTTGGTGGCCTTGGCTAAACACCAGTCTCGGTTTCTTCTTTCCCCAGGGAAAAGGAGGCCTGGTTGAGCAGGTGAACATGAGACCTCAGAAACCAGGGCGACGCGCATCACCCAACCCCCTGGAAACAAGAGACTGGACTAGTGGCCAGAAGGAAAGTGGACCTGAGTGGTCAGAAAGGCAAGAGCAGGTTTCCACGGCAGGGGCCAGGGTGGCACCGGAACAGTCGGCTAATGCTTGAGGGAGAGGGGACCCAGGGTGGGCAGAGGGAGAGGGCCAGGCAGAGCCCGCCGAGCACGTCCCTGGTGGGTCCCAGCTCTGCAGGGACGCCTTCTCCCCCACTGACGTTTGCAGCGCGTCTCAGCCTCTGAGATCCAACTGGGTCACGGGGTGGCAGCATATTCGTCTTCAGGGCAGGAAAGGGGAGGCCCAGCGTGGCCTGTGGACAGCCACTGACACTCAAAGGCAGACTTGTAGCAGGACGGACGAGGACAGAAGGTCTGGCTGGTGGCCGGGACTTTAGAATCACACAAGTAAGGATCAGGCCATGTGCTGCCCTCCAGCGCCCACGCCACTTCCCTGTCCCAAGCCCCAGACAAACACGGGGCTGTAACTGACCCGCGGGTCCAGAGCCGTCTCTGTGGAAGGGCAGTATGAGCCCGAGGCCCTCTGTAGGTGCACCACGGGTGTTGGTCACCTTTGAGGCTGCCCAGAGGTGACACCTGAGGAGTCTTTGGGGAGGCAATGCCTGTCTGCCCTTTCCCAGCTCTTGGCACGGTACCAGCCTCACCCAGTAGAACCACCCACCCAGGGTTTGCTATAGTGCCAACGTGTCCCCCAAATGCCTGTGTGTCAGAGCCTGGTCCTCAGCCCGCAGCATGCTGGGAGGCAGTGGGGCGTTTGAGAGGTGGGACTTAATGGGAAGAAGCTAGATCCCTGAGTTGTACCCTTCAGGGGGCTATTGGGACCCCGGCCTCTTCTTTTTCTGGCTTCTTGGTGGGCATGAGGTGAGCAGCATCCTCTGTCACATGCTCCTCACCCTGCTCTTCGGTCTCATGAAGGCGATGGGGCCAAATGACTATGGACTGAAACTGATTCGATATACCTTCCCTTCCTTTTAAGTTGTTTTTCTCCAGGCATTTTGTCACAGTTATGGAAAGTTGACTAACACAAGCTTTAAACCTTGAATTAATGAAGTGAAGCCAGGGATGAGGAGATTGATTTCAGGCAGTGACAATGACAGCAGAACATGACCCTGTTCAGAGTCGGGTGTGGACAGAATCTTCATGGGCAGGATCTGGAATGAGTTCATGCCTCAGCATCTCCTTTCTTCCCCAGTCCCTCCAGCTTCCCAGTGGCTCTGGGAGCCCCCTGTGGCTTCAGTACACAGCTTCTACTTGAATAGCCGGAGTGTGGTGTCCCTTGATTGTATCCCAGAACACTGGCCGACTCCCCGGTGCCTCAGAGGAGGGAAAGGCTGCAGATAAAGGAAAGTACCTCCTCAAAAGAAATCCCCCCTAACTCTGGAGCTGATAGGATTTTCAAAGGCTCCTTTGTTGTTCATAATGAGCAGACATCAAAGATGGTCCCACGGGCAGCCTTCGAATCCGAGTTTCCACATCCGCAGAAGTCAACCAACCACAGGTGGAAAATATCTGAAAAAAAATATTGCATCTGAACTAAACACGTACAGACTTTTTTCCTGTTGTTATTCTCTAAACAACACAGTATTGCAACTATTTATGCAGCAATTGCATGGTATTAGGGGTCATAGGTCGTCCAGAGGTGATTTTAAGTATCTGGGAGGATGTATAGAGGTTCTATGAAAACACTGTGCCATTTCATATAAGGGACTTGGGCGTCCACGGATTTGGGTGTCGAGGGGGCACCTGCCAGTCCTCCAGGAATGCCGAGGGATGCCTGTTACTGTTAAGAGGTGGCACAAGCTTTTAGACTTAGCAGTTCCCCTTCTAGAACGTCATCGCCAAAAACACTCCCCCAAGGTCAAGGTTGATTGACAGACTTGAGCTGAATGACATGATGGCCTTACTTTCTGAGGACCGATGGAAGGAACTCACGGGGTGGAAGGAGTGGGCATAAAGCGTGACATTTAGGAAATGTTAGGTTTGAGATGTCGCTGACATATCCCACCAAACTACCAAGATGGTGTTTAGATGGTTTAAAAGTCTGGAGGCTAGAGATGCTTAAATGAAGGAATAAATTAGGATGATATTTCACCCAAGCTGGGCGAGGAGGGCGTGACGGAGGAGGAGGTGATGGATAAGGCAAAGGTAGGGCTTCCATGCATCGGAGCTCTTGGGTTGGGGTCCTAGGGCCCAGGAGAGTTAGAGATGGTGGTGGAGGTGCCTTATCACGCCAGGGTCTATGGTGGGACCGTGAGGCTGGAATAGTTTCTACTGAAGAGGGTTCGAGGGTGGCCTCCAAAACCATGTCTGTGCCCTGGAACCACGACTGTGACCTAGTTGTAAAAAAGTTTTTGCAGATATGACAAAGTTAAAGCCCTACAGGTGGTTCCTCCTGGATTATCCAGCTGGGGCTTGCTATAGTTTAGCTCTTACGTGATCCCAAAGGAGCTTGTGTTCAAGGCTCCGCACCAGCTGAAGTGCCATCAGGAGGCAGCAGAACAGGGAGGAGGGGACCTAGCAGAAGGAGGGTGGGTCGTTAGGGGCAAAGAGGATATTGGAACCCCGTCCTTCCTCTTGTTTTTACATTATTACTTGTAGATGGACACAAGACCTTTCCTTATTTAGTTTTATGTAGTGCTAAGGAGTGAACCCTGTGCCCCACTGTGCTAGGCAGGTGCTCTACCACTAAGCTACAGCCCGGCCCCAGATCCTTCCTCTTGGTCTTTGTTCCCCAGCTGCCAGGGGGTGGATGGGCTTCCTCTGCCATGTGCTGTGTCCACAGGCCCAAAGTGACAGGACCAGGTGACCATGGACAGAAACCTCTGAACTGTGAGCCCAAATCAGCCCTCTCTCCTTTTTAAGTTGAATATCTCAGGTAATTTGTCATAGCAACCAAAAGCTAGCGCAGCTCTCTGTCCAGTAAATGTCCTTATGACGGAAGAGGAGAGGACACGGACACACACAAAGTCACAGGGAAAGACCAGAGTTATCATCCACGCGCCCAGCGATGCCCGGGGCCACGGGAGGCTGGAGCAGGCAGGGAAGCATCCTCCCCTAGAGCCTCCAGAGGCCCCAAGCCAACAGGGCCCACAGATCCCTGGAGGAATAGACGGCCATGGTCTTAAGCCACCAGATTGAAGCCATTAGTTACCGCAGCCCCGAGAAACGGAGGCAGGACCTCAGAAGCGATGGTGTTGGTTGGCTCCTCCCCACGGATGTAAAAGTCACCGAAAATATTGAGAAGAAATAATTGATTGAGCCAGGATTTCATGGACAGGGGAAAGGTCAGAGGTTGGCAAAGGTGGCCACAAAGAAAGGTCGGACTGCAAAGAGGGAGCTAGATGGCACCGCTTCAAATAGGCTTAGTGAGGAAAGGGGCTGGGGGTAGCTCAGCGGCAGGACGTGTGCTTAGCATGTGCAAGGCCCTGGGGTCTATTCCCCACACGCATGTGCATACGTACACACACATAAAATAATCATGATGATGATGACCTTGATATAAAGAAGAAAGGAAGAGAAGTGACTTAGCCCCGGCAGTGGGGGAGGGCCCCCAGGCCACTTCGCCGCAGTGTCCAGGGGGACAGTGTTTCTGTCAAGGCAGACATGAAGGGGACACGCAGAGAAGGTACCAAAGTCACAGGATCCCGCTGAGGGCTGCAGAGCGGGGCGGGGCTGAGCGGCAGCAGTGCCCCAGGTAAGGGCTAGGCAGGGCGCTGGGGACACCTGCCAGAGGCCTGGCCAGAGTTCACAGGCTCCAAGGCCTGCAGAGTCCAGGGGCCGCTGCTCCACCCACCCACGGCTGGACTGGTGGCCTCGGGGGACCCCGCCCCCTGGCAGCTGGGAGGCTCTGTCATGAGGCACACCTGAGTGCCGCTGCCGGGGGACTCTGGCCCACAGCTGGCTTTGCAGATTCTGCCAGTCATTTCCCGAGGGCAGGTCAAGCTCGGAGCTTGTTTGTCTAGATCCATGCACACATTGCACCTCAGGATTTATATGAATGTCTGTTCAGGGATGAGGGGTCCGTGAAATGAATTATGATGCAGTCGCAGGACAGAGTGTCCCGCCGCCACTGTAGATGATGAGGTGGAAGAAATCACCTACACGCTCACAAGGGACAATGCCGGGGTCCCCTCCAGAGCCTGCAATGAAGTACCCTTGACCCGTGGCTTATGAACAACTGAAGTTTATTTCCCACAGTTTTGGAGACTGGGAAGTTCAAGATCAAGGGTCCAGGACATCTGGCAGCTCTTCTGACGGCCTCTGCCTCCTGGCTCATAGGAGCCGTCTTCCCCCCTGTGTTCATGAGGATGCGTCCCTCAAGCCCTGATTACCTCCCAAGGGGCCGTCTTCTGACGCCACCACCTTAGGAGTGAGATTTCAACCCTCATTTAGGGGGGACCTAAAGGCCAGGCCACAGCAGGTAGTTCAGAGCCCCAGAGCTTCAAACAGGATTCTCATCTGGAAAAACAGAAGGTCACCGTTGCAGCGGGTGGAGGTGGGGAGACCCACTTTCTTCCTACTGGATTGTGGTTTCTGAACGTGATGGTGAACATCTATCACTTTTATGATCTGAAGTTAAAAAAAGAAAGAAAATTAGTCCTGACACGCTGCTCAGAAACTCCCCTCTCCTCCCTGCGAGGAGTGTCTGGGGGAGTTCATGGCTCACAGTCCAGCTCACAGTCCACCTGGGCCCTTCCCCTTGCAGATGGGTCTTTGCCCTGCAGTCCACCTCCCACAGGGGCAGGGGCCTCAGACAGAAGCCTTCACTATCCCTCTGACACCCAAGGGAAGGGACGGGGCTGACGACCGTGGTGTCCAGCTGGCCCCACCTGGACCCACGCCAGAGGGCTGGACAGGGCTTGTCCTGATTTGGATGTGGCAGAGGTGCCTTGGGTGGCCTTTCGCCCCCTCACCTGGCACCTGGTCCCTCCGGGGGCCTCCAGGCTGTTCTTCCTTTGGTGCTTCTAGGTGGTGGGGTGGGGGTGAGCCCAGCCCCTCCCCTTCTGCACTGGCCCCCGCTTCTCTCCAACCCCTCCATCTCCCCCTGGCCTTGGCCCCAGGTGCCCCTCCTGGCCCTGCACCACACCTGCCCTTGGGATCGGCCAGTACTAACTCTGCCGGCTTCCTTGGACTTAGTGTGGCCTCTGCCTCCTTCCACCCCAGCAAGCCCCAGCCTCTCCTGGACGCTTTGGGACTATCCTTCTTGTTTTTTTTTAAATTATTATTATTTGGTACCAGGGATTGAACTCAGGGGCACTTAACCACTGAGCCACATCCCCAGCTCTATTCTGTATTTTATTTAGAGACAGGGTCTCACTGAGTTGCTTAGTGCCTCACTTTTGCTGAGGCTGGCTTTGAACTTGTGATCCTCCTGCCTCAGCCTCCTGAGCCGCTGGGATTACAGGTGTGCACCACGGCACCCAGCACAGGACTATCCTTCTTGTATCCTCTCTGGTTGGGTCTTTGGGGTGGGGGAAGGGAAGGTGGAGGGCGATTTAGACTCTTTTTCATGTGTCTCCAGGGATTTACATTTGGTTCCTTGGTCCACCTGTTAGAATTTTTTTTTTTTAATTCTAATTCAGTTTCAAGCTATTTGCAAATACGATTTGCATGTTGCCTCTGCCCTATTTTAAAGACATTGATGAGCCAGGAACCATCTCAGCTACTAAGAAGGCTGAAGCAGGAGGATCACAGGTTCAAGACCAGCCTGGGCAACATAGGGAGGCCCTAAGCAACTCAGCAAAACCCGGGCTCAAAATAAAAATAAAAAGGACTGGGCATGTGGGTCAGGGGTAGAGCAACCCTGAGTTCAATCCCCAGTACCAGTGAACAAAAATTAACTGATTAATCAATAGACATCGACGAGCTGGGTGAATGGGTGAGGACAGAGCCAGGTCAGGTGCTGATCTCCAGAAAATTCCAGGGACTAATAGTCATGGGACACAGTTAAGGGACCTCTCTAAGGACATGGGTTCAGCCCGCGGGTCTCCTGTGTGGACCAGGCCAGGTCAGAAGCCCTTGGCACTCCATCTGCAGAACCTTGGCACACCCTGTGTGACCGGCCCGGGGGCTTCCTCGGTCACCAAGCCTCACTTTCCTGTCTGAACACGAGGACAATGACCACATGGGTCTCACCGGCTGTTGCGAGATGACGCGTGGGAAGCACTTGGTGGCTCGTAATTCACAAATGTCACCCAGATGGCAATGGTGTTTGGCCATCAAAACCCTTCCAGGACGAGCCTAGGAGTCTGGCACGACGGGGTTTTGGTAATCTGGGTCCTTCCCAATGAGCACGACTCCCTATTGTCACGCGCCACAAATCATCCACTTGAACCTCTGTCCAAGGATTTTGTAGATATTTATATGAAACTCAGTGGCCTGTCACGCAGGATGGCCCTCCTCCTCCGTCTTTTGAAAACTGAAGTGAAGCAGCCTACCCTGAGGTGTGCCTGACAGGACTCCTATAAGTCAATGAAAAAAAGAAACGACCTAACGTAAAACTGTCAAAGGACAGGGATAAGCCACCTGTGGAGGAGGAAGCCGAAGAGCACATCAAATATAGAGAGGACGCTCCACCTCCTTTGTCATCAGGGAAATGCAAATTAAAATTGAGAAGAAGTGAATGAAGCCCCCCCCCCCCCGTAATCCCAGCTACTCAGAAGGCTGAGGCAGGAGGATCGCAAGTTCGAGGTCAGCCTCATCAACTCAGCAAGACCCTGACTCCCAATTAAAATAAAAAGAGCTGGGATGTAGTTCAGTGGTAGAGCACCCCTGGGCTCAATCCCTGTATCAGAGAGAAGAAAAATTGTGATGAGGAACCATTTTATACCATGGAGGTTACAAAACAAAAGTCTGACAAATTCCAAGTGCTGAGAGGTGGGGGAGGAGGCAAGGCCTGCAGCCTGCTTTGGAGGGAGGACAGGATGCTCTGGTAAACAACTGTGCAAGGTCTGGTGCAGCGGGGACCCGCAGACCCCACCCTCAGCAGAGGACACGGAGGTGTGCACCTGGGCTCAGCCCTGAGGTGCCGTGGAGTGTTACTGGGAGAGAAACTGCAAGGTTCGCCAACAGGGAAGTGGGTTAAAACTGTCACGTATCGACACAACGGAGCTCTATTTAGGGACTAAATGACTGCTCACAGGAGAAGGCGGGAGGAAGACTTCTAAATCCAGGGGCACTCACTGTCACATATTTCTCCTAAGCCAGGTGGGGGTTCCCCAGGTGTAACCACGTCCTAAAAAAATTCCTCCAGTCGTCACTTGCAGATCTATGAGCCTCACTGATGGGACATACTTCAATAGAGAGGTGTGCAGAAGCCAAGTGTCAGAGGCCCCTTGCAATCCCACTACGCAGGAGGCTGAGGCGGGAGGATCCCTTTAGCCTGGGTTTGAGACCAGCCCGGGCAACGTAGGGAAACGGTCTCAAAACAAACACCCAAAATAATCAACAAAAAACAAACAGACAAAACCAAAAAGTATACTGGAAATGAATGAGCATGGACTAGACACTTCAGCACAGATCCATCTCAGAAACACAGGGTTGAAGAAACGGATGTTGCTGCTGGTTTACATGAAGGGGCACACAAAGTTGTAAAGTCTGCCCATCTCCGTGACATGGGGTGCGCGGAGACACCTACATGTGGCAAAAGTACATAGAATACGCAGGTGACGGGTGGTGAGGAGGAGGCAGAGGGTCTGGCAGGGCCACAGGCAACAAACACCCGAGACTTCTTATTTCACTTCTTAAGGTGAGGGGTGGGCATGCAGGTGTATCATTGTCTTTATTTTTATGAACATGTTTATTTGAAACTTTTTATTTAAAAAAATCAGGACTTACAACTCTCTTCAGTTGGCTGGTTCCCTCTCTTTCTGAGATTCTCACAATTTCCGAGGCTGAGAGTCCTGTCTGCACGGTTTTCTGATGCCACAAGGCAGCAGAGGTTAAGAACATGGGCTCTGAAATGCAGATTAAAACCCTGAGAGTCCATCTCACTCATTCCAGTCAGAACAGCAGGTATCAAGAACACAAGTAACAATAAGTGTTGGCGAGGACGTGGGGAAAAGGCACACTCATACGTTGCTGGTGGGACTGTAAATTGGTGCAGCCACTCTGGAAGGCAGCATGGAGATTCCTCAGAAAACTTGGAATGGAACCACCATTTGACCCAGTTATGCCACTCCTTGGTTTATACCAAAAGGACTTAAAATCAGCATACCACAGGGACACATCGACATCTAATAGCAGCTCAATTCACAATAGCTAAGCTCTGGAACCAACCTAGTGCCTTTCAACAGGAATAAACAAAATGTGGTACATATACAGAATGGAATATTACTCAGCCATAAAGAAGAATGAAATGATGACACTTGTTAGTAAATATATGGATCTGGAGAATGTCATGGTAAGCAAAATAAGCCAGTCCCATGGAGCCGAGGTTGTGGCTCAGTGGTAGAGCACTTGCCTCGAATATGTGAGGCACTGAGTTCGATCCTCAGCACCACATAAAAATAAATAAATAAAGATATTGAGTCCATCTACAACTAAAAAAAAATTTAAAAGCCAGTCTCAAAAAATCAAAGGCTGAAAGTTCTCTCTGATATGCAGATGCTGACTCACAATTAAGGAGGTGGGAAGGGAGAATAGAAATTCCTTTGGGTGAGACAAAGGGGAATGAAGGGAAGAGAGGGGGAGGGAATGGGAAAGACAGTGGAATGAGTCAGACATCACTTGCCTGTGTCCATATATGAGTGCACAACTAGTTGTGGTCATGCACAACCACAGGAATGGGGAGCTCTGCTCCCTGTATGTAGGATGTGTCAAAATACCTTCTACTGTCATGTATATGTAAAAAGAACAAATAAAATATGCAAAAAAAGTAAAAGAAAAAAGAAATAGCCCCCCAAAACAAAACAAACAACAACAACAACAAAAACCACGGGCCAGAATGCCTGGACACAAATTCTAGCTCTGCCATTTGCTGTGTGAGCGTGGGCAAGTGATTTAACCTCTCTGTGCCTCAAATTTACTCATATGTAGAATGAGGATAATAACAAGGCTCAGCAAACAGAGTTGTTGATAGGATGAAACGAGGTCAAAGGCCAGGCGCTGTGCAGGCCCTATATCCTCGGCCTGTGCTAGTGCTTGTAGCCAACTTGCCCGTTGTGCACTGGCCTTGGTTTCACCCTAGGCCGGCTCTGTCCTCTCAGCCTTCCTCCAGTGGAGGCCCGGAGACCAGATGAAAGCAGGACTTTCCCACATTCCGACCGTGTGACCCCACACCAGGCCTGTCCCTCCGGGTTTGCCTTCCTGATCAGCCTGACGTCCTAAGACCCCACGGCTGTCACCTTCAGCACCCTTCTCAGGCCCCACGACCTTGGGGACTGGGCTCCCTGACCTCTGCTCCCGAGGTCCTCGTGGTGTCTGGATGTCGGCAGCGGGGGCCTGCGTTTGTCATCAGGAGAGATCCTCAGCTCCTCTTGAAAAAGGTGAAGGTCTGGCAAGGCCGGGTCCCACGTGGCCTGGGGACAGCCCCAGGTGCTGCAGAGAGCCGAGTCAGCGCCCTCCTTTCCTGTCTGCTCTGGCCGTGAGTTAGGCCCAGCAGAGGCCGCCGCTGTCCTTTACAGGACTATTCCGACCGGCTCCTCTCCCTCCACCCCCATGAGCTCTGCAAATGCATCTGTGCTTTAAGGTCACCTGGAGGTGACTGTCCCTGATGGAGAAGACATTTTCCTGACGCTAAGCCATTTCTTGGAAATCCCTGAGATGTGGGTTATCATCGGTGACCAAAACAAGCTGCCACCCTGATGGCACCTTGGCTGTCACTCAGATGGCCCACACCTGGCAGCTGCCACCATCATTCTGAGGTGAGTCCTGTAGATGCCTGGAGGCAGGGAGGGGGGTCTTGGAGGACGCAGGAGGGGCCGTGCGGGAGGGCAGCTGGCCGGCTGGTCCCTCCTCGGCAGGGCTGCCCTGAAGGCCCTGAGGTGTTTGGGGCCTCATAACCCTTGTCTGTTCCCGGTGATCGGCCAATAAAAAGGCTTAATTTGAGGAGCTTAAATGCAGATTGTGGGAGGGTCTGCAAAAGCCGAGTCCCTGGGCGCAGTGAGTGGCACCTTCTTGTGGTCCCCGGTACATCGGGTCGGAGGCAGGAGCATCGCTTGAGCCCAGGAGTTTGGGGCCAGCCTGGGTCACACAGCACGACCCCATCTCTTAAAAAAAAAAAAAAAGTTGCCGGTCGCTGTGGCCTGTGATCCGGGCCGCTCAGGAGGGTCACCAGCCCAGAGCCAGCCTCAGCGACCAGGAGAGGCCGAGCAGCTCAGCGAGACCCTGAGTGACTAAGTAAAATACAAAAACGGGCTGGGGACGCGGCTCAGTGGGCAGGCGCCCCTGGGTTCAGTCCCTGGTACCAAAACAAACAAATGAAACACCGGGAATTTTTTAAAAAGTTGAGCTTCAAGACTGTCCGACTCAGCAAGGGACTTGGGGGGACAGAGAGCCGAGGGATGTGGGGTGTCTGGCAAGGAGGGGAGGTGGCAGGACCAGGCCTCCAGGACACCTCGAGGCAGCAGGCCTGGGCAGGGGAGGCCAGACCCCAGAGCAGGCCAGCGGGGCAGTAGGTGGCGTCCAGGGGCCAGCTCCCTCCTCAGCCACGGGCCCTCGTCTTTCTCTGCTTAGAGTGGGACTTCGACGGTCCCCTTTGTTGGACTGTGTTCTTCCTTTCCAAGGGCAGCTCTGAAGGTCAGCGATCTCGATCCCTAATGTCCTGCCGTCCCTCAGAGCCCCACTGGAGGGCTGTGCCGTCATTTAGTTAGTCCAGGGCCCAGCTGGGGGTTTGTTGATCGAGCCATTGTTCTTTGGCGCTGGGGATGAACCCGGGGCCTTGTGCGTCCGACGCCACCCCTGCTCCAGCGTTGGGGTCTCTGTGGAATCAAACACCCCAAACACCCGACCAAATAACTCCACGCTCCACCCCAACCCTGGCAGGGTCACCCTGGCTTGTCTCCTGTGGCCCGAATTAGAAAGAGGCCAGACCTCTGCACTGCCTCTGGGGTCACTTTACCAGGCCCTTGATGTCCTGATGAGCAGGATAACAACAGGGACTCTGTCAGCTGGAGGGGACGAGGACACGGAGAGGCCATTCCAAGCCATCTGGGCTGCGGGCACACTTACGTCTCCTTCACTTCTCAGGTTCATGGTTAGCTTTTTTTTTTTTTTTTTTTTTAACCTTCCTTTCAAAGGAAGAACTGCAAATGGAGTCATCCAGTTTCCACCCTGGACTGAATACACACTAATGGGCAGCGAGAGAGAGCAAGGCGCAGGCGGGGCGAGGAGGGGAAGGTGGATGGGCCGGGGAGGACGGGCTGACGGACCCCCAGTCCGTTCTCGGAGGGGACTAGGAGGGAATGCTTTTAGACGTTCACATCTTGTTTGCCCTGATAAAGTCGCCAGCACAGGTCATTGCCTCTTGTTTCAGGAAAAATTAAGAAGAAAGAGTTTTTCTTGCTTAAAAAAAAACAAACAGTCTGCTGGGCCTGGTGGTGCACACCTGTAATCCCAGTGGCTCAGAGGCTGAGGCAGGAGGATCATGAGTTCAAAGCCAGCCTCAGCAACTTAGTGGGCCCCTGTCTCTAAATAAAATATAAAACAGGGCTGTGGATGTGGCTCAGAGGTTAAGTCCCCTGAGTTCAGTCCTCAGTACCAAAAATAGATAGATAGATAGATAGATGACAAATCTGTCTGAATATAGGGGAAGTAGTTAAGGGAGAAGTACAAAGGACAACGAAGTCCTAATGACACCACTCCACTTGGGGATGGACTCAAGTTCAAACAGAAGCAGTCAATCAGGTTTCTGCAGATCTAGATTCCTACAGCCCAGGCTGTTCTAGAACGGCTTCTAGAAAGGAGCATGTTTTCATTCTCTGTGTAACTGCAGGAGAGAGGTCATTGGTCATGGAAACAGAGACAGTGTGCTGTCCCCCATTGCTAAGTCCCCTTGCAGATAGGCATGGGCGGTGGGCTGTGAACTCGGTGACGTGTGTGACTTCTGGGTGAATCCATCAGCCAGGGGCCTGGGTGACCACGTGGTGCAGACGTCTCCACCCTCAGTTGGGGCATGAATGAGAAGGAAAGCTGTTGTAATAAGCCACTGGGATTTGGGGTCAACTTGGATCCACACAACCTTGGGTGATTTTACCTTGGCATAGTCCAGCCTATTCTGATTAATACTGGGAATGATGCTCATCCATAAAGATGCCGTCCTGTATAAAACACACACAAATGCACACACACATTTCCTAAGTGTAAAAAAAATTGCACATCTTTGGACAGGGCCTCGCTGTCTCACAATACTCTATTGTAACGTGTGTCGTTACGTTTGCAGAGAATAAAGAAATACCAGTGCAGGGGTTGGGGTTGTAGTGCAGTGGGAGAGCACTTGCCTAAAATGTGTAAGGCCCTGGGCTCTGTCCTTAATGCTAAAAGAAGAAAAAAAAGAAAAGAGAAAACACAAACGTCCATGCAGACTGAGGAAAAAAGGTGGAAAGGAAATAAGTCGAGAGATAAAAAGAAATCACGGAAAAGAGCAGATGTTTTGAAAGGATGCCCGAGCATTTGGGGACTACTGAGTAGCACATGCCCATAATCTTGCTTTGTGGTGCAATCTGGAGCTCAGAAGGAGGTTTACAGAGGGACTGGGGGGTTGAGTGGAAAGTCTCTGAACCAAGTTCCCCAGCTGTGTGTTAGCTTTCTGTTGCTGTGACAAAATACCTGAGAAAAATCAAGTTAAAGAGGAAAGGTTTATTTTGGATCAAGAGGTTTTCGTCCATGGTCCGCTGGCTGCGTTGTTTCTGGGCCTGGTGAGGCAGAGCACCATGGCCGTGGGGCAGGCCGCTCATCTCACGGTGATGAGAAAGCAGAGAGAAAGGGAGGGAGAGGATGGGGATAAGATAGTGCCTTCAACGACGTGCCCCAGTGACCTACTTCTTCCAACGCATCCCACCTCCCAACAGCACTGCCCGCTGGAACCAGGCCTTCAGCGCAGGAACCACGGGGCAACAGGCCCAAACTATAACCCCCGTCGTTGTCCATCTGTCAATTTACCCGTCAAGAGACAAAAGAGTGGCCCCGTGGCGCACACCTGTGATCCCAGTGGCTCGGAGGCCGAGGCAGGCAGGTGTGAGTTCAAAGCCACCTCAGCCATTTAGCAAGGCCCTGAGTGACTCCGTGAGACCCTGTCTCCAAAAAAAAAAAAGATTAACGAGGGGCTGGGGACGTGGCTCAGTGATCAAGTGCCCCCGGGTTCACCCCCGGCGCCCCACCCCGCAAAGGAGATAACTCAACCAACAGCTTCAGAGCGTGAAACTGTCCCTAGCCTGGTTCCAAGCGATTTCTGTATATTGACCCATTAGATATGCCCATGGCCCTTGGAAACTGATACTGTCCTCACCCCTCGTGGTAGACTTGATAACAGTCCCTGAGCAGTCAGGTGCTGCCCCCTGCCCCTGTAAGGGTCACTGTCTGTGGAATAGGGTCTCGTCCTTGGGATGAGGTTAAGGCCTTGAGGCGGGGGATTATCCTGAGTTTCCAGGAAGGTCCCAAGTGTCATCTCAGGGGTCCTTCTAAGAGAAAGGCCTGGGGTGGGGTCGCAGGCACTTGGAAGAGGAGACCCAGTGTCGTGGCAGAGGCAGAGGCCCCGGGGCCGTAGCCGTGAGCCAAGGGCCTGGCAGACCCCGGAGGCTGGGCAAGACCAGCAGCCCCCCGAGTTCCTGGATGACACTTTGGTTTCAGTGACATTGATGTCAGACTGCTGGCCTCCAGGTTTGGGAGAGAATGAGTTTCTGTTGTTTTACGCCATTCATTTGTGGTCCTTTGTGACACTGGTGGGAAGTCACAGGAACTAGTGTCCCCTGTTCTACATATGGAAACGGAGGCCCTGGAGACCTGTAACCCGCGCAGCCTCCCCAGCTGAGCAGAGCCAGAGGGAACAGGGCTCTGGGATCCAGGCTCTGAGGCCTCTGCCTGCCCTGGGAGCACCTAGTGACCCAGGGGACGCCAGGACCCCGCTGTCTACATGAAGAGACAGAGAAGAAGTCGCCTCTTGAATGAAGACTCCAGACCCGCAGAGCAGCAGAGGCTGAAGGGAGCTCGTCTCCTGCACCTGTCGGTCGGGGCCTGGTGCTGGTTTGGGTCTGTGACCTCTGATGATTCAGGATCGATGTCCGTTCCTAGACTAGCAGAATGACACCTGGCTCCTTCAGGCCTAGATACATGTGTTCTCCCCGCTTTTGACTCACAATAGAGCCCCGGTGTGTAACACAGCACATAGCCCAGAATGATAACCACATTTCCTAGCCTCCCTGGCAACTGGATAGGACAGGGTGACTAGGTTCTGGCAGATGGGATGGGGTGGAATGTGGGATGAGACTTTTTTAAGAAGGGATTTTAACAGGTAGTGCACGCTCAGCTTCTTCCCACCCTCTTTCCTGCTGGTTAAAATCCATAATGGCTGGAATCCATGCAGCCATCTTGAAGTAATGAGGTAGAAGCCTTCTGTTGAGGGTAGTGAAGCAACAAAAGAGAAGGCTGAGGCATCCTGGTGGGCATCCACTGTCTACCTCTGGTCTTCTTTTATAAGAGCATTATTTTGGATTTAGCCTAAGCTGATGTACCCCTCTTTCCTCAGTTATAATCACTCATATATATCTGAGTCATCATGGTGAATTTGCTTGACCAGAGATTCTTTGCCTGCAAACACACCTAAGTCAGTCAGCCTCACTGATTCTACTTGGAGGAAGAGAAGGCGAAGAGGAGATCCATGCAGGGGGAACATTCTTGTTCTCCCTTCAATGAGAAATGGAGCAGAAATTTGAAACCTTTTTTTTTTTTGTACCGGGATTGAACCCAGGGGCACTTACCCACTGAGCCACATTTCCAACCCTTTTTAATACTTTATTTAGAGACAGGGTCTTGCTGAGTTGCTTAGGGCCTCTCTAAGTTGCAGAGGCTGGCTTTGAATTCTCAATCCTCCTGCCTCAGCCTCCTGAGCCACTGGTATTACAGGCGTGTGCCACTGTGCCCAGCTACACACTCTTAATTTGCTCCAAGCAGAGAATTCTAGACTCTTCTGTCTTTCTGTATGATTCCTTTAAGAAAATAAATGCATTCTTTTCAAAATGCAAAAATCCTCACTTCAAAATTACTAGTTGCTCTTACCATTATCCCATACAACCCTCTCTGAAATTGCTGTAAAATGTTTCCCTTCAATTATTTCATGTTTTCTATTTTCTGCAAAGAGATCAACCATGGCATTAAGCTATTTCATGGTCAGACGGATTTTAAAATATGTTCTGGCAGAATTCTCAGGTATATGCTTTGATCGATCCTAACTGGGCTAGAAATGGAGTGCTTTCAAAACAAGGCCAGCCAGTCTTAAGCAAGCTTCATTCACCATCTACAGCTGGGGCCAGCACCCCAAAACTGTCCACCTGAGGCTTCTCCTAATATTTGGAAAGCAATCCCCAAAGGAAGTGACCAGCCACCGCAGCCCTCTCTGCAAAACGCAAAGCAGCTCCTCTCTAGGAATGGAGCCACGTCCACTCCCGATGAGCGGAGTCGGGCGGTTAATGATGAACCAGGGGCTGGCTGAGTCGGTCGGGGGGACGTGTTTTTTTCTGGCTGTTCCACATGGACTCACAGGAAGAATTTAAAAAGAACGAGTCTCATTAAAGATGAAAGGGATTAAAGACAGAAGGAGCCCAGTCCCCTTCAGGCCCTGCAGGCCACGGTCTGCATTGGTGCCCACTCTAAAAGCACCTGGGTGTGGGGGGCACACGGAAGACCCTAGACCTGCGATCTGGGGCTGCTTTTCCATTTTGTTCCAGCGAGTTCTCTGGGCATTAGTGTTGCTGAGAACAAGCCCTGAGCGGTCACCGTCAGAGCTGTCTGACGTCAGATAGAAGTTGGCAAGTGAGGCCCACGTCCTGTAAGGGAGGTCTTTGTCGAGGAACAGTTCTCCCCCTGACTGATCTGGAATGGAACTCAGTGCCCCCAGACAAGCCACGTCACTGAAGCAGACACTGACGCTGACGCTCCTGGGTGCCACCTCTGCTTGGCCTCCCTATACAGACGGTGACAGCCCGCGTTGCTCATCTCTTACTGCCGCTGGGTGAGGTCAGGGCTGTCATCCAGGCTCACTTTTACTGCAGGAATCACTAACTCCCGCTCCTCGGTCACCTTACCCTGTCACCACGGCTGTTGTAAACATGGTTCACTAGGTCACTTCCTCATGGAAACTCGGACACTGCAGTACTCGGTCACTATGAATCCCTCCCTTAGCCCCCAGGCCCTGCCTGCTCAGGGACCTGCCCACTTCTCGGATCCTCCTCTCCAGGGCCTCCAAAATCAGCCCCAAATCATTCTGCTGTTTTAAGCTTTTGCCAAGATCCTCCTTCTGCCAAATATCTCACCTTCTTAATTTCCTTAAGAGGTGACTTTAACAGGTAGTGCATGCTCTTCTTCTTCCCACCCTCTTTCCCCGCTGGTTAAAATCCATAATGGCTGGAGCCCATGCCGCCATCTTGAAGTAATGAGGTAGAAGCCTTCTGTTGAGGGTAGTGAGGCAACAAAAGAGAAGGCTGAGGCATCCTGGTGGGCATCCACTGTCTACCTCTGGTCTTCTTTTATAAGAGCACAATTTTGGATTTAGCCTAGGCTCATGCACCCCTCTTTCCTCAGTTATAATCTCTCATATGTTCCTAAAGGTCAGTAACCCGGGAAGCCTTCCCTAACTTTTCAGGATCCTCCTCGGGGCTCTCTGTGGCTTGGGTGTGCCTCTGTTGACGGTTCATGTCACTGGGGTAAATGTGAGCTGTGGTAGGTCGTAAACTCCAGTGTGACGTAGGCTGTACAGGGCTGGGTGTCCCTCCTCAGTGCTCAGCATGGGGCTGCCCAATGCATACACTCCAGTGAGCAGACCCGAGGTCAGGAAGAAAAGGAGAGAAGGAGTCCAACTCAGGGTGCCCTCCAAGGGGTCTGGATATCAGGTGCCCTGTTCCTTCCCTGTCTGCGAAGCCCCTTCGGCGGAGAGCCATCCGTGGACCCTGGTGGACCAAGTCGGCAGGGAAGCCCAGTGAATAGGGACATCTGGCACCCGGGAACTTCCAGGGGCAGTACTGCTGGTCAGACCACCCAGATCCATGTGAATTTCTATTGAGCTCTGCCAGGTCCCTCACAGCACCTGAGGTGGGGTGACCTGATGTAGCCACACCGCCTCTCAGGGGTGGGAGTAGCCTGCCAAGATGCCAATCAACCTGCTGACTGCAAGACACCGTGAAGCAAGACTCCACCCTGGAACCTACACCTGCCTTTGAGGTACCCCCTTAAGCAAGCCACCAGAGCCACCAGAGTTCTAGTTGCTCACCTCCAGCTCCTGTGTGGGCCGGGCCTATCGGACGTCCATGGATCTGTAAACTGTAATTCTGACTTTGTCTTATTTCTTCACTAATGATTTCAGACTGGGCTTTCCCAGGTGGCTTGTCCCCTCTAGGCAGGAAAATCACCCTGGGGAGGTGCAGGCAGCCTCAAAATACCTCACTTTACCCCCGCTTCCTACCCTCCCTCTTCAGATGGCTGCAGACGCCAACATGGAAGGATTTTGGCTGAAGAATCTGGGGGCGTGGGGTAAAATGAAGAATGTTCTAGAAAGGTGCATTCGTCTGTTTCCCCACCCATTTCCAGCTAAGTTTCCAATAACCCCAATCATATTGGATATTGGGTGAGAGTCATGGCAAGAATGGGAAGAAGGGTGGAGAAGGGGGAAAGGAAGGGGGAGATCACATTTTGGGGGGGATGGGATCAGTAGAAACACAAGTGTCATAAATGAGGTGGTGACGGTCTTCTTCCAAAGGAGAGACGCACAGTAGGGTTATAAATAATCCAAACGCTTTTTAACACCCTACTCGGACCGGCAGGCCACTGGCTGTGTGTGGTCCTCCCCACGGCCCCTCAGATCTGTCCTCTGCCCTCTCTGTGCCCTGGGAGGCTGCCGTCTGTGGGCCCAAGGCCCAGAGTCCTCCCTGGGTCAGACCTGTGGGAGCCATGGTCAGTGGATTAGAGGGCGGAGGAAGAGAAAATCAAGGTCTCCCTTCTCTTTTCTCCTTCCTTATCTCCCTGGCGTCCGGCAGGGCTCACCAGTCCAGCTGCCATCAGAAGAGTCCCAAGCAGGAGGACGGGTTCACACTTAGCACAGAACATGGTCTGTAGCGCGGAGGGAGCGGCTTTCTGAGTGTCATGGGTAGAGTGACAGAGGAAGCCAAGAAATTTCTATGGCCATGGCTTCCAGCAAGACTTGTGGGTCACAAAGGGACAATGCAAAGTGACACCATCTCTGAGTTCCCCTTCCAACTCCTCTCCCACCCACAAGCCCTGTGTCCAGACCCCTTTGCCTTCCTGCCCCTAACAAATATTTATAAAGTACCCAAGACCTCTCATGGCAATGAATTGGAGGCGTGGTGGCTTCTGACGGCCAGGTCACTCTTCTTTGACTCAACATCCGAGATCAAATGTCCTGGCCAGGAGTCATATGCCTGTGGATGCCTTCTTCAGTGATGGAGGACACTCCTCCTGTGTTCAGATCTGCATGAGACAATGAAGGGTGCAGCCATCGTAGGAAAATCACAGCACGGACCAGCGACGGTGGCATGAAGAATGTTCCGGAGGTGTGTCTCCTACTGGGGTCAAGTACAGTGCTAAGCATGTCCACATGCATCGCCTAATTGAATCTTCTTAAAAGCCCTTGAGGTAGTGAGCGTGGTGTCTCTCACTTGGTAGATAACAAAACTGATTACTGAAAAATTACGGAATTTGCCCAGGGTTACATTCACTGTCGCTGCCAAGGCGGGATTCAGACACAAAGACGCCAGAACGCTGGCTCTTAACTGCCAGACCCTGCCACTGTGAGAACTCACACAGGCCTGTCACCCTCTTATGGCTGAATTTCTTCCACTGGGGTGGGGGGTGGGGTGGGGGGCAAGATTAAATCCCTTTAAAAATCCCTCTCCCCGGGGCTTTGCAGTCCGCTTCAGGAGGCTGCCTTTCTCTCTATCGGCCACCAGGTGGCGCGCAGCCAGCTGCACCATCAGGTTGCTGGGCTCCAGGGCAAAAAACCCCATTTCCCCCTCAACCCTGTCTGGCTGTGGCGTGGGAATGAAATGGAAACTCCTTCCCAGGAGTAATTGGTGCAGAACCACACAGCTTCCACGTGGCAGAGTCAAGAGTTTAACCAGTTAGTCTGACTCCTCAGGGCATGGTATTTCCATCAGCCGCTGCTGCTACTGCTGCTGCAAATGGTTAGAATTGACACTCACACTTAGTAAGAAGTAGGTGCATGCCACACCAGGATGGACGTTCTTAATCAGTCAGAGAGGACTGCTGTCGATCCCACACCCACGCCCTTTCTTATTAATTAATTAATTTATTTTTTGGTGCTGGGGGAGGGGGATGTGCAACCACTGAGCCACATCCCCAGCCCTATTTTGTATTTTATTTACAGACAGGTTCTCACTGAGTTGCTTAGCATCTCGTCGTTGCTGAGGCTGGCTTTGAACTCATGATTTTCCTGTGAAACTCCTGCCTCAGCCTCCCCAGCCTCCGGGATTATAGGCATATGCTACACACCCAGCCCCATGAGACCTCTGATGGAGAGCCCCCATTTGTACGTGTGAAAACAAAATTAACTGAACTTGGCTTGCCAAGATGGACTTATGATTGTGACAGAAGCACAGACGGGGCAACTCCCCACCCCCAGCCTCTGAGACCACAGGGAGAGCAAGTCAGGGAGGCACGGATGGATGGTCTGACCCTGCCCACTCTGAACATCTTGGACTAGGAGAAAGTACCACAAAGCTTGACTCACTGTCCTCAGTGAGTTGACTCATCCCTCCTGGTACAGTAAGGGACATGCTGGTCACCTAGCCATGGACTGCTTCCTCTCCATCTTTTGAGACAAATCCTAGGAAGTGGAAATGGGGCATGATACCCAGGGACTTGGGAAGTGAAAGGGAAAACATGGAGATAAGGTCTCTTCCACCTTAATATTCTATCTCGGGCTGGGGGTGAGGCTCATGGGGTTGAGCGTTGGCCTGTCATGTAGGAGGATGGGTCCCCAGCATCACAATAAATACATAATAAACAAACAAACTCTGTCTAGGTTGTGCACGTGTGTGCATGCACACGCGTGTACACACATGCTAAATAACAAAGCCGGCAGTGAGTTCCAGACATCAGGCATTTCCACGGAGAGAAAGCGAAGTTCAAGGTGAACAGAACGATTTCATGAAAGTACAGGATGCCAGATTCCAAAGACCTCCTTCCAGGTTCTGTGGGAAGATCTGGTCCCTCCACTTTCCTTCTTGAAACCCCCCCACAGCGTGGCTAACTTCAGTCTTTGGAAAAGCAGTAAAAACATTTTTAAAAGAGAAGACAATGATGCAGGTGACCACACTGGTTAACAACTGAGTTTTCCAACTTTAAATTCCTGTTTTAATAGTGAAAGAAAAAAAAATCATTTCAGACTCTTAAAGATTTTTTTTTAATTAAAAGGAAATGACTTATCTAGAATGCTGGTGAGATTTGTAAAGGTTTTATGAAAGGAAAGGTTTACATCCCTGCAGCCAGCTTGCCTGAGTGCTGTGCATGGGGCATCCACATGCTTGTGGGGGCTAATAGCACCGAGTCAGGCTCACGCAACTTTAATGTGTGTCCCACTGTGTGAAGAAATCTGCCTTCTATTAGCTCTAGGCCAGTGACTTTGGCTCCCCCATGTTCATGAGCTTGGAATCTTGTCAGGCTGAACAAATACAATAATACCCGTGGCTCCTCCTTGGGTCCCACTGTCTTCTGTGGGATGGACTATTCTTCCCATGACTGTCTGCTCTCATCAGCCAGAGAACAAAGCGGCCGGCTTATTAGCTAAGACACCATCTGGTGGCCATTTACTATAAATCTTTGCTTCTGATGCAAATGCCTTGCACAAAAGAACCTGCCTTTTGATTTGTAGGCTGCAGGGAAGCCGTCTGTGTGAGCTAGAAAAAAATTTTCCTAAGGCCTGGGGGGGGGGGGGTTGAACCCAAGGCCTCCTGCATGCTGAGCACACACTCCACCCCTGAGCTAGGCCCCCAGCCCCAAGTTTTATACCAGCATCCTAACCACAAAGCCCAGAGAGGGAAAGCCCCTCTGAGATCTTTCACAGCAGGAGAGAAGAAAAAAATAAAAAGAGTCCTTTGGACCGTAATGTTTCACTTTTTGGTTGTGAGAATTCCTGATTTTCTTTTCCTCAAGAAAGTTCTGTAGTAAAATAGAAACGATATCAAGAGCCCGTCTATCAGTCTCCCCTTGTCTTTTAAAACCTGCTTCACTGACGGAAGACCATTTTTACGAGATGAATGTATTGCAGGCCAACCCTTCCCCTTGTCCAGCCTCTCTCGCCCTGGGCTCCCTGACCACAAACTGGCCTTTGTCCTCTTTGGCAGATGGCAATGACTAAAGTGACCTCAACTTGACATTTTGTGATGGGTAGCCACAGAGCAAGCCACTATCCCTGAGCAAAGTCCCCAAGCAAGTCAAAGGCTTCTGCGCAGTCCCTCCTTCCCACCGGGCTGGAGGGCCCTCCCCCCTGCCCACTTCTCGCCCTCGCCCCACAAGGGCCCATCCTGACTCAGGTGTGGAGTCTGTGTTCCAACCCTGAGAAGCCTTGTCTGCTAACAGCAAATGCTGTCACTTTGACAGCTCTGCTGCAGAACCTGCGTGGGCCACAGGATAGAATTTCCAGTCGTGTAATCTGGGAGGGGGTGACAAGTTGGGACAAGTTGGGTACGCTCTTCAAGATGCATCTCCACCTTAGGGAGCCCCTATATTGCACCCTGGTGAAGCTGGTCCCACAGAGAGGTGGGCCAAGCCCCGAGCCCTGCTCTCTACCCACGAGACCCCCTTCTTGCTGATCTGGAGCCGGGTGTCCATGAGCCACCCACGTCCCTTTCTGGCTGCTTTCTCCTCCCTGGTTGGTAGACTGTGTTTAGACTTGCCTGCTCTGAAATAAATAGCCAGGCACTTCTCAGAAACGGGTACTTCATGTTAATTAACAGGAAGAAGATGAAACGGAACCGGTTCAGAGGGAGCCATTCACTTAGGGATCCCGAGTAATGAGTGGGGGAGGGGCAGAGGCCGGGGGTGGGGGTGCAGAGGAAGGAGTGGGGTCCGTGGAGCAGGGAAAAGCTTTCTTGGCACGAATCAGTTTGTTTTTCCTTATTTGAGACTAAGGAGAAAGAAGCGCCACTCCTGATTATTCACCTGGCTGGACATGCATCATAGTAAGGGGTGGAGGGGAGTCCCCAAGCCACCCCCCACCTGCTAAGACCAGAGGCTGGGACGACCTGTCAGTCCGCTGCTTAAAGAGGTCAAAGGGACCTGGATTCCAAATAGCTTCGGAGAAAGAGAGGACTAACAAAAAGGGTATCACAGGGCGATTTTCAGCTAGAAGAACCCCTAAGCATCAAGGAGATGCATCCTCATGGCCATTTGGTGTCCTGTAGCCCTGTTTGGACCTGAAGTGTCCCCTGAAGGCCCATGTGTTAAAGGCATATTCCCCAGAATGGTGCTATTGGGAGGTGGCAGAACCTGTAGGAGGTGGGGCCTAGTGGGAGGAAGTTAGGTCATTGGGGGTGTGTCTTCAAAGGAGATATTGATACTCCTTCCCCTTCCTGTCTCTGTCCTTGTTTCCTGGCCACCAAAGGCAAGCTGCTTCCTCCACCATGTGGGCGGCCATGATGTACTACCTCACCACAGGCCTGAAGACAACAGGGCCAGGAGACCATGGTCTGAAACCTCTGAAACCATGTGCCAAATAAACCTTTCCTCCTTAAAAGTTTGTTATCTCAAGTATTTTGTCACAGTGAAGGAAGCTAACATGGATCCTCTTGGAATACAGAGGTTACAGTCACAGACTGGCTCAGTGTTGGGCTGATGGGACCTGAAGAGGAAGATGCCCCCCCACCCTGAAATACTCCACGACCATGAGGTGGCTCAGGACTCCCTCCCACCTTCTGTGGCCAGTGGCCCTGAGGTCTTGGGGGAGAGAAAAACCCAGGTCTCTTGTCTCATAACTTTTCCAATTTCAAGAATTCCCCATGAGTCATGGGTGTGAGAGTTTGTCCAATATATACAGACACTGAAAAGGTTCGAGAAAAACAAACAAACAAAAAAACTAGGAGAGCAGGGATGAAACTGAAGGACAGGTCAAGGAGAAAGCAGAGCATTATGGGTTCAATTGTGTCTCCCCCAAAATATATGCTGGCTTCCCAGTAGCTCCGCACCTCAGAGTGCGGCTTTATTTGACTGTAGGGTGTTTACAGACGCAATCAAGCTAAAATGAGTTATTAGGGCAGGCCCTAATCAGATATGACTGATGTCTTTGCTAAAGGGGGAACTGGGGCTCAGACACACACAGAGGGACACCATGGGAACATGAAGATTTCCATCTCTGAGCCCAGGAGAGAGGCCTGGGGTAGGCCTTGCCTCATGGCCCTCAGAAAGAACCAGACCTGCCCACACCTTCATTTCTGACTTCCGCCTCCAGAATGGGGAGGCAGAGCACTTCTGTGCTGAAGCCACCCCGTCTGTAATTTTGTCACATCAGCCCTCGACAACAGCACACAGGTGTTCGTCTTTGCGTCCACTGCCTGGGGGGTTAGAAGCCAGGCCCGGCACGCTCCAGAAACACCCCCAGCTCCACACGCTCTGACTTTCTGGCCTCTGGGTCCATCCGAACACGGGAACACCTGGCCACTCCTTCAGGCCAGTGGACTGTGACGTGGTCCTTGTGTAACACGCTGCTTTTCACCAGGTTCCAAAGACACCATTTCCTGGAGCAGCTGCGCCCACAGATGGGGTGGGGACTTTTGCCGCTGGGTTCTGAAGCACTGTCTCAGGATGGAGCCAGACTCTGAAACACACTTGAGAATCGATCAGTAGGTGGCTTAGAGAGCCCTTCTCCCTTCCTCAGGAGCCTGGATCTCCCTCTGCTGACCTTCAAGTTCCAGTTTGCTGTCTCAGGTGTGATGGTCGATGGGGATGGTAATGAAGAGGCCCTCGCCTCTGAACCCACCCTGGGGACCACCCTCCCTATCCCTGCCTCCTTCCCACAGCTCCGGCCGTCAATTTCGTTGGGTTTTGCAGGGAAACGCGGCAAGTGCCGGGGAACTGGAGTGTGTGTGTGCGCAGGTGTGGGCTTGTTGAGAAGGTGCAGGAGGGGTGTGGCCAGGGAGGAGGCCGAGGCTGGCTGTGGGAGCAAGCCAGGCAACACTGTGGAGGGTCTGCGGATTCTTGAAGGTGATGTTTCCTATAAATACTTGTTTTTGTTTTTGTTTTTGTTTTTTTTCTCTTTGTAAGGCATGCATGAAGCAGACAAGAGCTATGGAAACCACGTCTGAAATTTAACAGGTCAATTGGAGAGCTTGTTGTGACATTTGAATTCCAATGTTGGCAGGACCATTCCAGAAAAGGGTCTAATTGGAAGCACCCTAAGCTCCCTCCTCTTCCTCCTCCTGCTCCTCCTCCTCCCTTCTCAGAAAAGGCCTTCCCTAAGTCTGGCCTAATGTGACTTTTACTGTTGGTGGGTCGATAGGGGAGGGGTGGCCTCTCCTGTGTCAGGAAGAGGGAGGGAAACGGGGAGGGGGTGAGGGCAGGTTCCTTTGAGGTTCCATCTGTGCTGAGTGCCCAAAATGAGGGTGATGTAATGAATAATCTGCAGACTTCCAACTGCTATAATTTGGTGTGAATAATTCTGATAATGACCCTTTAGTCAGCAAGGGTGGCATCCAGATAAGCAGATTGCTAGAGTTTTCCTGTCAGCTAATATCAACAGCGCCTTTGATTGCCATCTGACATGACGTAACACACCTCGGTGACTGACACGTCCCCGTTGGGCCTGCCAGGCCATGGCAGAAGGGATGGAACAGGAACCCGTCTCGATGGGGAAAGAGCCGGCCTGTGAGGTGCCTGGGGCCTGTTCACTTCCGCTGTGTTCCTAAGGCGGTTCCCTCGTCTCCTGCCTTTGGTGGGCACTTCTTAGCCAGAAGCGAGGTCAGCTGGACCGAGGCCTCACACTCCAGGGGGAAGAGTTCAAACTTTTCTTTCTTATAAGGGGACTTGTGTGCAAGGGAGAAAGTTTGCCATGAGAAAATGGCTGAGCCGTGGTTTATTTGTGCATTTCAAAGTCAAAATTCTGACATCATCAAGTACCCTGTGTCCCGCACATGGTAAAGTTTTACATTGACTTTTCAAGAATGTCTCTCTCCCCTCTGGTAAGAGTACTTCCGAGTTGTCTTTGGAGAATCATCTCTTCCTGTGGCCCCCCATGTGTTTTGGAGGACACCTCCATACTCTGGCTCTTGGGGGGACTCAGGGCCCAGACCTGGTCAGTGAGGGCACTCTCTCTCCAGGCACAGCCCTTGGCTCAGGCCTTTTGTCAGAGTCATTGAGAAAGAGGAATTTCTTTCTGCTAAACGATGAGGATTATTCTAGAATGGCCAGGGAGGGGAACTTCTGTCAACTGGGTAGAGAAGGCTGGTGGAGAAGAGGTTGCCCAACAGAACGGAGGCAAGCAGAGCTGGGAGACAGAGGGGGAGGTGTTGACTGACCTCTGGAGTCCACTCAAGCATCTGGACCCAGCTTTTCTTGAAGCTGGTCCCGAGTTTTCCAGTCTCAAACACATTCTTTCCCACTCTCTCTTCCCATTCTGTGTCGTGTTTCCAAAACATTTGCAACTAACAAATGTTGACCCATTTATCAAGCCCACTGGTTTCAAGGCCCAGGAGAGAGTCCCCGCCCTGGCCCTTCATAGACACCGCCCTGCTCCAGGGCAGGGGGAGCCTTGCCACCTCTAATAGAGGGGTCACTGGATCTGCATCAGTGCTGGCCATGTCCTCACAAGGCATCTCCTCATTTGTATTTCTCTCCCACTCTTTTCTCTCCTTCTCTTTCCACTTCTCTCTTTTTCTCATTCCTCTTAATTTCAGCCAAATGCGAAACATTTTGTTTCACCAGAAAGTAAGCAAGTGCTCAACGTATGATTGGGCACAAGGACAAGGAGCAGTGGGAAGGGCCCCCACTGGTCAATTCAGGAAGAAATCTAGCTCTGAAATAATGAGGGAATGAGAAGCTATTAAAAATAGGCATCTGTCAGTCCATACCAATAACAAATAGAGTAGAGGGCTGGATGGAGGAACTAAGGAAGCAACGAATAAGCTGATGAATAGGAGGAAAGGCTTTTACTAAGAGCAGAATGTTGAGCATCAGCTAATCCACGTGTGGAAAATCATTGCTGAAAATGACATTTTTCATGTTGAAAAATCACTATTTATAAGTCATCATAGTAACCATTTTGACAGCAATGACATTGAATCTTGATCATTTTGGACAAGACATTGTAACGATTTTAGTTCTTTCAATCCATGAACATGGGATGTCTTTCCACTTACTTGTTCTTCTTTAATTTCTTTAAGCAATGGTTTGTGTCTTTCAGTGAATAAGTCTTTCATCTCCTTGGTTAAGTTTATTCCTAAGTGTATTCCTCTTTTTGATTTTTATCATAAATAGGATTGTTTTCTTAATTTCATTTTTGGATTATTCATTGTTAGGCTACAGAAATGAAACTGATTTTTATGTGTTTATTTTATTTCCAGAAACTTTACTGAATTAATTTATTCATACTCTGCGTATGTGTAATCCTTAGGGTTTAATTTTTTTTTAATTGTATTATTTACAATGTTGATGTAAATGTTGATGTATTTTTCATAAAAAATAAATTATGAAATATTTTCAGAATAAAGGAAACTGAAGGAACACAATGACTAAATGTGACACCTGATCCTAGACTGCATCCTGTATTGGAGAAGGAAATGTTATAAAGAGCAGTGTTTAGACAATTAACAAAATTAGAGAACAGATGGTAGGGTAGGTAAAAGAATGACATCATTGTTTAATTTACTAAAACTGATATCTCTACTGTGATTATGCAAGGGAATAACATTATTCCTAGGAAATATACATTGAAATATTTAAGGGTAAACAGTTTTGATATTCAGATGCTTCTTAAGTTATGATGGGGTTACATCGTGATAAAACCATTGTAAGTTGAAAATATTATAATTTGAGTATGCAATGACTACGCTCAACCTACTGAACTTCCCAGCTTAGCAACACAGTACACCGTAGGGTATTGGTTGTTCTCCCTTTTGATTTTCTTTGGGGGTGGGGGTAGGGAATTGAACTCAGGGGCACTCAACCACTGAGCCACATCCCCAGCCCTATTTTTTTTGCTTTTGTACTTTATTTAAAGACAAGGTGTCACTGAGTTGCTTAGTGCCTTGCCTTTGCTGAGGCTGGTTTTGAACTCACGATCGATCCTCCTGCCTCAGCCTCCTGAACTGCTGGGGTTACAGGTGTGTGCCACCGTGCCCAGCCTCCCTTGTGATCTATGGCTGATGGGAAGCTGCAGCTCATTGCTGCTGTCCACTGTCTCGAGAGACGATCATAAGGTATATCACTAGCCTGGGAAAAGATAAAAATCGCAGATTCCAAGAACAATTTCTCCTGAATGCATGAATTGCTTTGACACCACGGTAAAGTCAAAAAGTGGTAATTCGAATGATCATAAATTGGGGACCATCTATATATACTTCATCTCAAGTGGCTCAGAAAAACAAAACAAAAGGAAGTGGGAGAGGGAGAGCAAGATTCTACCTATGGAAGGAGGGAGATGAAGACAATGAAACAAATAATAAAATTGTGCAAAGAGGTAGATCCAGTAAAGGTGTTTTAGGAATGTATCATGTACTTTTCCTGTTTTACATCTCCTCAGTATGGTTGAAATTATCTCCAAGTTGTTGTTGGTTGTTTTAAGAGGTCAGTTCCTGGCTCAGGACTGTTTTCGGTTGTCTGGGGACATCGGCTCTCACCAGCTGTGTGCTTTACCTGCCAATATGCCCAGCCACCACCCCCAATCCCACCAGGCCCTGCTGTAGGTACAAGAGAGCAGCACATAGACTTCCTTCCACATGAATTGGTAGTTTTGTCAAGTGGAATTTAATCCTTCCAAATCAAGAGGATTATTTTGGATAAGCCATTAAAATTGTTAATTGAAATGCTAGTGTCCGATTGCCATTATTTTCTGCTTATAAGAATTCTCCCATAGCCCTGTGTGTAGTGCCCCCTACCCCACCCCACTCTGCCCTCCTGTCTAACTCAGGAGAAGTCCAGAGTTTGAATTTCACCTCCATTTCCATCTGAGGCTAAGAAACCCTCCAAAGGTAAGCACAAGACTTAAGAATAGAAATGCACCTTAAAGACACCCTCCAATTTAAAGGGCTATTCAATATTTTGGACTGAATATTTCTGGACCCCTAGAGTGTGCAAAGTGACTTTGGCAAAGAAGAATGTAATAAGGACCTTGTCTATAAGCAGTTTACCATCTAAAATGAGAAAACACATGAAAAAGTAGTTAATCCCAGAAGGTGTATTTTCATGATTTCCCACAGCATCAGGTCATGGAAACTCATTGCCCATCAGTGGAAAGACCATGAGGACTCCAGTTGTTCATAAAGAGGAAAGGACCCCTTAGACAGTGCAGGCTGAGAGGACTTTATTGAAGGAAGACACGGGCTGAGACTGAACCAGGGATGGTGCTTCGCAGTGTGGATCTGGACTGTCCCCAATGCCCACGTGTTGAAGGCTTGGTTGCCAACCTGTGGTGCTATTGGGAGCTGGCGGAAGCCCTGAGAGGCGGGACCCAGTGGAAGAAAGTTAGGCACCTGGGGGCATGGCCTTAAAGGAGATGTTGAAACCCTGGCCTCTTTCTGTCTCCCCTGCGGCTTCACAACTGCCAAGAAGTACACAGACCTTCTCCACCACGTGCTTTTGCCACCCCAGGCCCAAAGAAACTGCTCCTACTGTAGTCAGTGACCAGCTTGGCAAGAGTTGAAAAATCGAGATGAAGAATTAGAGGTAAGTTTCTCTGGGTAAGTTGGTAATGTGTATTCCAGAGCCTGAATTCTGGTAGCTTGGGCTTTATGAATGATGGAGAATCAGAGAAAGGGGTTTGAAGCAGACTGGGGTAGAAGGAGCCCTTCAGACATTGTGCTTTGTCTTTTTTTGATGTTGTTTTGTTTTGTCTTGAAGTTGGGGATGGAACTGAGGGCCGAGGGATAAATGTATGCCAATATGTGTAATATAGGAGAGATAAGGGCTATCAAGGCAATACACACAGAGCCAGAGAAGACGAGGAGAGAAAATCTAGGTGGTAAAATCAAGCATTCATTGAGGAGAAAATATTTGATCAAGACTTTAAGAAATGGATACAGCTTTGAATGGCAAAGGGGAGAAGCCAGAATCTGGCGTTAACCTGCAGGGCAAGACCAGGGTCTCTAACCTCGGCACTCCTGACACTTCGGCTAGATAATTCTTGGTTGTGGGAGACTGTCTCGTGCTTCATATAATGTTCAGCCTCAGCTCTGGCTTTGACCCATTAGATAGTGCTCCCAGGAATGACAGTCAAGATGGCCCCAGGCATGGCTGAATTTCCACCAGTGGGCCATCTTGGTTGAGAAGCATTCATTATTTCAGCCTGAGAGGATGATGTGAGAAAAAGAGAAAGGGAATGTGTTTGGGGAATAAAGAGGCATCTGTACCTGTCTGTTTGAAAACGTGTTTCTTGAAATGTTGGTATCTTATGAGATAAGTGATAGTCCCCTAAACAGGATTCATGGTCAAACAGTGTGAGAAATGTCACATTCTTTCCTCTCAATGGAAGGTTCACAATGTTTATTAGAATAATAAAGTCTTTGAGAGATTGTACAAGAAAGTTCTTTGACTTTGGTGAAATTTAATTACCACAAAACTTTTTTTTAAAATTAAGAAACAGTATTGAATTCCTGAAGGACACTATTGTATTGCAAGACACAAATTAGAAAATGATGGAGAATGTGACTGAGACATGGGAAAAGTGAAAGACTTGAAGCTAGGAAAATAGAGATTCTAGAACCAGGTTCAAAAGGCCTGGAACTAAGCTACCAAGTCTGAATTTCACTTAGTCTACAGTCAGCTGGTAACCAGAAGGAACGAAGGCCAACATCTGAGAGTGTGGTAAACAGCACTGGTGAAGAACATAGAGGAGGCTGGGTGCAATGGTCTACGCCTGCAATCCCAGACACCTGGGGGCTGGGACAGGAGCATCGTGAGTTCAAGGCTAGCCTGGGCAGAATAGATGTTGAATCAAAACAATAAATAAATAAATTTTAAAAAGAGATGGAAAGAAAGAAAAGAAGAAAGGAAAAGGAAAAAGACTGGGGACGTAGGTCAGTAGTGGAACACTTGCCTAACATGTACAAGGTCCTGATCTTTGATCTCAGCAGCACAAAAATAAATATATAAATAAGTGAACTAAAAGTTTGTCCAGGATAGAATAAGGCCTAAAATTTGCTGTGAATCTGTAGCTGACCCAATCTGTATCATTTAGTGTCCATCATTAAGTGTATTCAGAATCAAGGAAAAGTGAGTGTGTGTGTGTGTGTGTGTGTGTGTGAGAGAGAGAGAGAGAGAGAGAGACAGAGACAGAGACAGAGAAAGGGAGAGGAGGGAGAGAGAGAGAGGGAAGTTAGAATTACTCAGGACAGGAACGGGCAGCCAGACATTGGATAAGTCATGGCATCACTGGAACAGGGGTCTACCGAGGTGCAGAACAGTCAGGGCCAGAAGAGAACAAAAGCAAAGTTTGAAAATGGAAGGTGGGGGGCCGGGGTTGTGGCTCAGTGGTAGTTCGCTTGCCTAGCATATGTGAGGCCCTGGGTTCAATCCCCAGCACCACATAAAAAAATTTTTTTAAATAAAATAAAATAAAGTATCGTGGCCATCTACAACTAAAAAATAATAATAATAAAAAGAAAATGGAAGTTGAATTCCCATTTGAGGGCCTCAGAGAGCTATGAAGAGAGACAGAACAAGATGAACTGAGATCCAGAAACGAGATGCCCTCAGATCCTCCCAATTCCCCCCTCAGCACATTGGCCCACCGTAAGTAGCACAAACAGGAAGACAGAGAAGCTGAGCAGTCCCCTGCAGTCTCGTGGGACTTGGGAACAGAAATTGGAGTTCACATCTTCCAAGGCAGCCAGAGCTTGAGGCCTTGTCAGAAAAGAAAAGAAAGAAGAGAATTCAGCCCAACAGTCTGGGCCGCTCTCTCCTTGAAGGCATTGTGTGTTTGGATAGCAAAGACCTTAAAGGTGAGAAACAAAGCAGAAAGTAACTGCTAAAAGCTAAAAATATAAGCAGAACTACTGACAGTCTTTCAGAATTAGAGGTCATGGTCTACTAAAAAGCATAGGCCAATGGAAACACCCTAGTTGTCCAACTGGGACTTCTAAAGGAGTACATTTTAGAGCTAAGCAAACCAGAAATAGAAAAAAAAAATTATAAAGAATAACACTCAGCTTGAAATAAGATCAAACCCTGGTTGGGTTAAGGTGGTCTGTTCTTAACCTAAAGGAAGATAAAGAAATCATTGCTGGAAAAAGATATTATCTAGAGCATCTGCCGTTTTCCATACACAATGTCTGACATGAGGTCAAACATTAACAGGCGTAGAGCCAAGAAACAGAACTGAGAGAAAAAACTCTGGGCAGCCAAAACAGATATTCAGGTGTTCTGAACCCAGGTGTTATCAGACAGGGTCTTCAAAATAACTGCAATCAATATGATCAACAAAATGATCACAAAAAGGAGGATTTCACTGGAAAATTGTACTCCATAAAATATCCCCAAGTGAATATAGTAGAACTGAGAAAATATAATAACTGAAATTAATGATTTACTTGATGGGTTTAACAGAAAATTACATAAAGCTGGAGAGTAGAAGTGAGTTCAGAAGAAGATATTAAAACCAAAGGGAAAATATTTTTTAAAAAGACTGAAAAATAAAGGAGAAAATAGGAGAGACATAGAGATCACAGTGTATAAACATCTCCAGAAGGCATAACCAGAGTGTCAGAGGTTCAATGAGAAAGTATGGAGTTAAAGCAATGCAGTTATTATGAGTTAATAATGGGAATATATTCTAAAAAGAATTCTCATTAGCAGCTTGGATGGCTGAGGCAGGAGGATTTCGAGTTCAAAGCCAGCCTCAGCAACTTAACAAGACCCTCTCTGCATGAAAATACATAAAAATCTATTATTATTAACAAATTGACAAGGGAGGGGGAAGAATATGGAATATTAAAATATAAAAAAGGGCTAAGGATGTGGCTCAGTGGTTAAGTGCCCCTGGGTTCAATCCCTGGTACCGAAAAAAAAAAAAAAATCATCAAGTGATTTTGTCATTGTGTGAATATCCCAGAGGATACTAATACAAACTAAGATGGCTCTGATGCCACAAGATGATTTTATTGAACCATGATACATGCAATCTGCTGTTGGCCAAAGCATTATGTGGTATATGGCTATATTTGAAGATAACTGTTGAGAATTTTCCAAACTTGACAAAGGATATCAATCTATAGTGTCACACTCTGCACACTCAAGCCGAATTGCCTATTGCTGAAAAGAAAACATCTTAAAAGTTACATAAAGAGCTCAAAGAAGCTATAAAAAAGGGACACAAAAGAATCCAATAGTTTTAAATACTAAAAAAAAATATGTAATTCTATATGAAGCAAAATTATGTTTCAAAATTTAAGGGAAAACAAAGACATTTTTAGACACAGAAAACAAGAGTAGGTGTTTCCAACAGAATTGCATTAAAATTAGTACTGGAGGGAGTGTTTGAGATTGAAGGGAAATAATTTCAGATGGAAGCATCATAACCCAGGAGAGAAAGGTGTTGGAACAATGGAAGGAGTAAATATATGGGTGAAATTTTAGTATTTAAAACAACAATAATATCTTGTGGGTTTTCACTTTAAGATTTTATCTCACTCCAGTCAGAATGGCAGCTCTTGTGAAGACAAACAATACTAAGTTTTGGCGAGGATGTGGGGAAAAAGGCACACTCCTACACTGCTGGTGGGATTGCAAATTGGTGCAGCCAATATGGAAATTCCTTGGAAAATTGGGAATGGAACCACCATTTTACCCAGCTATCCCTCTCCTTGGTCTATACCCAAAGGACTTAAAAACAACATACTACAGGGACACAGCCACATCAATGTTTATAGCAGCACAACTGTGGAAACTACCCTGATGCCCTTCAATAGATGAATAGATAAAAAAATGTGGCATATATACACAATGGAATATTACTCAGCAATAAAAGAGAATAAAATCATGGCATTTGCAGGTAAATGGATGGAGTTAGAGAAGATAATGCTAAGTGAAGTTAGCGAATCCCCAAAAAACAAATGCTGAATGTTTTCTTTGATATAAGGAGGCTGATTCATAGTGGGATAGGGAGAGGGAGCATGGGAGGAATAGAAGAACTCTAGATAGGGCAGAGGGGTTGGAGGGGAAGGGAGGGGCCCTGCATGTGGTTAGAAATGATGGTGGAATGTAATAGTCATCATTATCCAAAGTACATGAATGAAGACATGAATTGGTATGAATATACTTTGTATAGAACCAGAGATATGAAAAATTGTGCTCTATATGTGTAATAAGAATTATAATGCATTCTGCTTTCATATATAAATAAAAAAGAAAAAGAAATCTTGTGGGTTTAAAATCTATGTAGAAATAAAAATATTGTACCATAGCATAAAAAACTGAAAGAGAGAAATGAAGCTAAAGTACTGTAAGATCTTTGCACTGTCTAAGAAGTGGAAAAGGACTATTTTTGTGTGTGTTTGTGTGGTGCTGGGGAATGAACCCAGGGGCTCACACATGCTAGGAAAGCACTCCACCAGTGAGCTACACTCCAATGATTTTTACTTTTCATTTTGAGAGAGAATCTTGCTAAGTTGCCTAGATTTTTGGCTTCTTGCTTTAGCTTCCCAAGTTGCTGGAATTACAGACATGCCCCACGATGCCTGGCAGGAAAACGGTGTTTTACTACTTTGTTGAATAGAGTTTAATAAGACAGAATTGCATGCTGCAATCTCTAGGGTAACCACTGAAAAATTAGTAAAAAGAATCTGTTATTATTAACAAGTTGACAAGGGGGGTGGAGAATATGGAATATTAAAAATTAAAAATATTTGCTCAATCCAAAATAAGACAAAGAAAAAAATATAGAATAGATAAGAATAAAAAATTGGCAAGATGGTAAGATTAAATCAAAATATATATGAAATTACATTAAACATAAGTGGATTAAATATTTCAGTTAAAAGGCAAAAACAGACTGAGTAAAAATATCTATTTACATTTATAAAAGACAAACCAGTAAAAAGGTAGGAAAAGATATACCATGTAAATACTTAAATAGTTGGTGAAGCAGTACTAACCCTCACACAAAGTACGACTGAGTGTAAGAAGTATTATTAGGGATAAAGAGGGGCATTTATAATGACACTTGGGTGTCCACCAGAGGATATAACAATTCTCTCTCTCTCTCTCTTCTGTGTTGGAAATTGAACCCCAGGCTTCATGTGTGCTAGGCACTAAGCTATACCCCCAACCCACAGTTCTCATTGTTATGATCCTAATAATGTAGATTCAAAAATAAATAATGCAAAAATTGGCATAATCCAAAGAAGAAATAAGCAAATCTTCAATCAGGATGAAATACTTTAATAAAGTTCTCTCATAAACTGATGACAAATGTAGACAAAAGCAAAATAAAACAACAACAACAAACTACCCTGTGAGGATATGGAAATTGAAACACCAAATTCACAAACCTTATCTAGGTGGAATTTTTTAAATTCTGCAGAATAGTCATTTATTTAATTTCACATGAATCTTTTATTAAAACTGACCATAAAACTAAGCCATAAAACAAATTTGAAAACTTTAAAATCTTGAAGTAATAAAGATTATATCTAGGATCACAATGGAATTAGTCAAGGAGTTAATAAGAAAAAACAAGTAGATAATTTCCCACTATTAATATATTAAGCAATGCATTGGTAGATAATTTACTGGTCAAAGATGCAATCTCGGTGGAATTATGTATTTTAACTGAATAATGAAAACATAACAGAACAGAACATGTGGGAAGCAGCTAACATTATAAAGAGAAATGGGTAATCTGATCTGGAAAAGAAGAAAGAGTGAAAGTTAATGACCTATCCAGCTCAAGAATTGGGAGGAAAAGTCAAATAAACACAAACAAGGTACAAGGAAAAAAACAACAACAAAGAGCCTAGATGAAGAAATTACAAAATATCTCAAAAATAAGAAAAATCAACAAAGCCAAGGTTGCTCAAAAAAAAAAAAAGAGATGATATCACTGTATCAGAAATCCAAACAGGGAGCCAGGCACAGTGGTACATGCCTGTAATCCTAGCAGCTCAAGAGGCTGAGGCAGGAGGATCTCAGGTTTGAAGCCAGCCTCAGCAACTTAGCGAGGCCACAAGCAACCTAGAGAGACCCTGTCAAAAACAAAAAAAATAAAAAGGGCTAGTGATGTGGCTCAGTGGTTAGACACCCTTGGGTTTAATCCCCAGTACCAAAAAAAAGAGAAACGAAATCCAAATGGGAACATTACTACAGATTTTAGAGATATGGAAAGAGAATAAAAGGATATTATGAATATCTTCCTGCCATTACTTTTTAAAATGTGGATAAAAATTTCCTAGAGAAACACAATGTAAATCAAAAAAAGAATAAAAAAAAATCTTAAAAATCCATTTCTATTAAAAAGATTGATGTGTTATAAATCTTTCTACAAGGAGAATTTGTTTCTATGTGTTTTTAAAAAATATTTCTTTTTAGTTGTTGATAGACCTTTATGAGAATTGAACCCAATTCCTCACACATGCCAGGCAAGTGCGCTACCACTGAGCCCCAGCCCCAGCCCCTCTATGTGTTTTATAACTACATACTTCCAAACATTTGGGGGAAAATAACCCATATTGTAGCACAAAAAGTTTTCTAGTGAATAGAAAAAGAGGAAATACTTTCTAACCTGCTTTGTGACTCGAGAATAACCTCAGTAAAAAAAATCTGACGAGAGTAAAAGAAAGTGTCATTATAAGGTGGTTTCCCTTATGAATATTGATTTAAAAAATCCTAAACAAAATATTAGCTAATTAAATGCAGTGATGTGTAAAGAATTAACAATAGCTAAATTGGTTTTATTCCAGAATTTCAAGGTCTTCTTAGTACTCTAAAAGCAGTCAGTCTAAATTTCCATATTAATGCAACAATAGAGAATATTTTATAATCATCTCAATTGGTAGAAAAAATTTTGATGAAATTCAATACACAGGGCTGGGGCTATAGCTCAGTTGGTAGAGTGCTTGCCTCACATGCACAAGGCCCTCGGCTCAATACCCAGCACGGGGAAAATAAAAATCAATACACATTGATGATAAAACAGAAGAGAATTTCCTTAATGTGAAAAAAAACCCAAAACTATAGCACATGTCATCTTTAATCTTTTAATATTGAAATCCTTCCCCTGAGGCTGGTAATGAGACAAGGGAGACCCAGTGCCACTTTTATTCAACCTCGTACCAGGCACCTTAGCCAGTGCAAGATGGCAAGAGGAAAAGTGGGTACGGGTTGGGAAAGAAGTAATAAAACTGCCATTTTCACTATCATAAATCAAATAGCATGGGCTGGGGGCCTAGATCAGTGGTAAGTTTAGCAGGTGCTTAGCATGTGCAGAGGCCTGGGTTCAATCCTCAGCAACGACGCAAACCAAATAGAATCTTCAGGCAAATGATAGAATTCAGAAATAGAATCAACAAGCTTGCAGGCTACAAGGTCAAAACATGAAAATCACTTCACGTAACTCCACATCATGTCCACCCACAAGAATGGGATCAGAATCGGAATGGGTTGCACTCCATGTGGGTATAATATGTCAAAACATACCCTACGGTCACGTGCACCTAAAAACAACAAATTAGAAAAATCACTTATATCGATAAATAGTCACAACGAATAATTAGGAAACCAAGCTTTAAACTTGATTCCATTTACAATAACATTTAAAATAAAACATTTAGGAATAAATCTAACAAAAGAAAGGTCTCCATACAGAAACTATAATCATTATTTAACGATGTTAGATAAGATCGAAGTAAATCGGAGGATATGCCAGGAGTGGTGGACTGGAAGACAGACTGTTTTTAAAAATATCAACCTCCCCCAGTGGATGGACCCTCTGAGGGGTTTGTACTGAGTGCACTGTGCAAGCCTGGCAGATAGCCTGGCAGAGCGGTTGGGTTTTGCTGAGCTCTGTTTGCCTGTGGGAATTGACGGGCTGAGGTTGAGTTTAAGTTATGGGTGGAAATGCAAAGAGCCTGGAGTAGCTCGCTAAGGCTAAGAAGAATGCTGGATCACTTGCAGGAGATATCACAACTTATTATAACGCTGGGCAACTGAGTCAGCGTGGAATTGACGCAAGGAGAGACAGTAGGTAGGTGTGACAGAAAGGAGAGGAAGAGAACTCCAACAGCTTTGATTGATAACAAAGATGATGATGTCGTGCTGTGGGGGAGGACTGATGTTCTAGGTCAGCAGATATCCACATGGAGAAACTCTTCATCTCTGCCTCAAAACCATTTTTAAGTCTCCAGCTGGAGAGACTCGGGAGGCTGAGGCAGGAGGATTGCAAGTTCAAGGCCAGCCTCAGCAACTTAGTGAGGCCCTAAACAACTTTGTGAGACCCTGTTTCAAAATAAAATATAAAAAGGGCTGGGGATGTGGTTCAGTGGCTCAGCACCCCTGGGTTTAATCCCTGGTGCCAAAAAACAAAACAAAAAAGCAAACTCCAGATGGATTGTATATCTAAAATAAGAAAAATAAAACAACTACACTTTTAAATGCTAACACACGAAAATGTCTTTTTGATAGTAAGGTATACAAAGATTTCTTAAATAGGAGATAAAAATGTTCAACCATAAGAAAAAACATTTATAAATTAGAATATATTACCCAGGTGTGGCTATGCATGCCTGTAATCCCAACGTCTCAGGAGGCTGAGGATCACAAGTTCAAAGCCAGCCTCAGCAATGTAGTGAGGCCCTGAATAACTTAGTGTGAACCTGTCTCAAAATAAAAAGGGCTGGTGATGTGGCTCAGTGGTTAAGTGCCCCTGGGTTAAATCCCTGGTACCAAACAATAAACAAACCACCAAACTTATTAATTAAAATATATTAAAATGAATAATTTCTCATTCATCCAAAGAGACCATTTTATATGAGTGAAAAGTCAAGACATAGACTGCAGGAAAAGATATACAGTCTGTATTTCTAACAAAGGATTCATTCAGAGTGAATAAAGAAGTCCTTTAAGTTACTAAGGTTGAAAAATGCGGGGGTGGGGAGGGATCTATAAAAAAAAATCAGACATAAGACTTAGCATGCACATGAACAAAGACTATCTATACAGTCAATGTACATCTGAAAGAGCAGTCAACCTCAGGATTCAATAGGAAAATGCAAATGTCAATCGCAACTACATGCCAATTTTTAATCCCCCAGAATTGCTAATAGTAAAACAATTAACTGTTGGTGAGGATGTAGAAGTCTCATTCACTGTTAGTAGGTATGCAAATCTGCACAACTTTGGAAAGCTGTTTGGCAATCTATCTAACTATCTATCTATCTATCTATCTATCTATCTATCATCTACCTACCTACCTATGACTCAGCCAGTCCACTTTAAGCATAGATTCAACAGAAAGGCATTCCTGTGTACTGAAAAGACATGTTCAACACATTCATAGGAGTATTATTCATAATAACCAAAAACTAAAAACAATCCAAGTGTCCCACAACATTTACAGTTTCTAAGTTGTATAAAATTTACCTAATAAATTTGAAACATTATAAAGCCATGAACATTAATTTTAAAAAGTTCTATGCAATAACATGGATGATTCTCAAAAAAAAAAAAAAAAAATTAAACCAAAGAGCTCAGACACAGAATGGTATGTATTTAATGGTTCAATGTATACCAAGTTCAAAAACAAAGGGAACCACCTCACATGCACTAGATGGCTGCTATTTAAAACCCAAACAAAACAATAGATTCGTGGAGATGTCGGAACCCCGTGCACTATGATGAGAAGGAAAAAAAAAATGGAACAGTTGCTATGGAAACAGTATAGCCAACCTTCCAAAAGTTGAAAAGGGACTTACATGTAATCCAGCACTTCCACTCTGAATATATACCCCAAAGAATTGAAAGTGGGGTCTGGAAGAGATAACTGTGCGCCCACGGTCTTAGCTGCATTATTCACAGTGGTCAAAGATGACTGGCCTCTGTCATCCCAGCGGCTTGGGAGGCTGAGGCAGGAGGATGGCGAGTTCAAAGCCAGCCTCAGCAAAAGAGAGACGCTAAGCAACCCAGTGAGACTCTGTCTCTAAGTAAAATACAAAAAACAAAAAAAGGGGGGACTGGGGAGGTGCTTCAGTGGTCAAGTGCCCCTGAGTTTAAGTCCCAGTACCCACCACCCTGCAAAAAAAAAAAAAAGTGATGTGCCCAACTGCCCAGTAGCAGATGAATGGATGAAGGAAGCCTGGTGTATACACACGGTGGAATATTATTCAGTCTAAAAGAGAGGAAGGACCTTCTGATTCATGCCACAGCATAAGGAACTTGGGGACATTATGCAAAGTGAGCTAATGTAGTTACAAAAAACACAAATGCTATGGGAATCTATCTAGATGGACATACAGCAGGTGGTCAAACTCAGAGCTGGAAACTAGAAAAGCCGCTGCCAGAGGCCTGGAGACGGGGAGATTGGAAGTCGTGGTTTAATGAGTAAGTAGTTGTAGTTTTATAAGATGCAGAGAGTTCGGGAGATCAGTTGCACAACAACATGAACACATACGTTTTATGTTGTATATTTTGCACGACTTTTTTTTTTTTTTTTCAGTGCTGGGGATTGAACCCAGGACCTTGTGCATGCGAGGCAAGCCCTCTACCAATATCCCCAGCTCCTTGCCATAATTTTTTTTTAAATTAAATATATAAACCAAAGGGATTGATATCAGTACAGTGGTGACCTTGGGAGAGGCAGAAGAGGGGTTTGGGATGTTCGGGAATATCTGTCCCTGGGGGCTGGGAACAGGAGTGTTCTCACTTTTGAAAATCCACCAAGCCGGTTTGACATGTGTGCTGTTCTGGATGCTCCAGCTAAACTAACAACAAAAAATTACTTTTAAAATCAGTCAGAGTGGAACAGATAAGAATTTTCAGGGATTGTTTGGGGAATGAGTGCATGCTTATCTTACCTGATATCAAAATATATTACAAAACTATTAAAAGAGTGTGGCACAGATAAAGAAAATAAATTGATAGAAGAAAACAGTCTAAAAACAATGAGAAATCAATGAGTACGCCATATGTGATCAAGGAGGCACTTAAAATCAAAGGGGGAAAGATGAATTATCCAAATATGATTTTGAGACAACTGGTGAATCATTTGCGTGTCAAAAGCTTTACACGCAGAGAAATTATAGTAGAGCAAAAACTCATGTGTGTGTGTATTTACAGGGTATTAGACCCAGGATGCTTGACCATAGAGCTACATCTCAAACCTTTTTTTATTTTTTATTTTGCAACCACCTCACTAAGTTGCTGAGGCTGGTCTCAAACTTGTGATCCTCCTGCCTCAGCCTGCCAAGTCCCTGGGATTACAGGTGTGTGCCACCGTGTCCAGCAAAATGTTAAAATTTTAAAAGTACTATAAATATACTGAATTAATAATCATGGCATGATTATGATATTTTTATTCACAGCCCTGCAAAATACTAATAAATTTGACCTTATTAAAAATTAATATCTCCTATATTTTCAAAACAGAAAGACAAACTATAGATTCTAAAAAATTCATGAGAGCAAAGGGCTAATTTTTCTACATGTGAAAAATAAAAGTACGAACACCCTTTTGGAAAAATGAACAAACGACATGAAAAGCTAATTCATAAAAAGAGATAAGAAATGTGTTCAAATATCACAAGCATTTAAAAAATGCAAATAAAATCTATTATGTATGTGGGCTCATCAGATTGGTAAAGTTTAAAAAGAATCTTAGAGCCAGATGTTGGCATCTGTGGCAACGGACCCTATCACACCCCGATGTAGAATTATGCATCTCAGGGCAGGACAATACTCTGTATTATTTAAAGTTTAAAATAAACTTTCCCTTTGATCCAGCAATTTAATTTCTAGAAATGTGCCTTTAAGTAAATATTCAGCCAAACATCCAAAAAATGTCCACTGGAATTTAGTTTATCCCAGGGAAATATCAGAAAACTGAATTTTGTATCGAATCAAGAGTTATTTAAAAAATATGACACTCAAGCATTCACAAATAATGGTTACATTTATTGTCCTAGAAAGATGTTGATAAATGAAAAAGATAGTTAACAAACGAACCCAAGGGTCATCACCATTCCCTGGAGGTCAGTCTATTTATAGTTACACACACACAGATCTGGGTGAATGGGGTCCCCCAGGATTCAATGTTGGAGTCTCCTCCCTGGCTGCCTCAGAACGTGACTGCAGTAGAGACAGAATCCTTAGGAGATGGTTAAAGTGAATCGTTGGGCTGGGCCCTAATCCAACATGGCGGTGTCCACCGGAAGAGGAGATCAGGCCCCAGACAAGGGCAGAGAGAGGACGAGGGGAAGACAGGGAGAAGAAGGGTCAGGTACCAGCTGAGGAGTCACTAAAATATTCACTAAAATCTAACAGCTGTTATCTCAGGGTGGTAGTGAGATAGGAATTCGGAGATACAGAGTGAAGACTGGATCCCAACGGAAAAGCCCCACGGACTATTGGAATGTGGAAGGAACAACCCAGGAGAACCCTCAGCATGTCCGGTGCCCGCCCAGCAGCTTGCCTTGGCTTGATAAAAAAATAACAAATTGCAAGATAACCACAGAGCCCCTGGAGGGACACTCCATGAATGAGCCTGCCTATTAGACTTTGGTGCCTGAGAAGTGACCCTAGCCTTATTGTAATAGTAAAAGGCGCAACTCCAGGTGGAGAGTGAAGATGCTAATGAGACAGAGGATGTGCCAGCAGCACAGTTAGAACATGTGAAGACAAGGCACAAGTGCAAAGACGGCTGGCACAAAATGGCTTGACCCTTCCCTAACCAGCTGCTGTCCCTCTGTAAATGTTAGAACTCCAGACCAAGGTGGGCGACTCACTCTCGAAGATCTACCTGAGCTCCTTTTTTTCTTGAGTGAGTATGTTTCCCTTTCCAACAACGCTGTCCCTTCTTGCTCTACAATCTGACTTGTCCTTAAATTCTTTTCTGCAAAGGAGTTAAGGACACGAAAGGTCCTCAGGCCTCTGCACCGTGACAGTAGAGTTCACCTTTCATTTTAAAGCTTTTCCTAATGTTTGTTTTTTTCCAATAACTGATTCATTATGAAAAAAAAAAAAACAGCATTAGCCTCTTTTGAGAGATAAATGGTCAGGGAACAGTGCTCCAGTCCCAGTCATAGACAGCACTTGCCACTGCTGGGGACTTGCCATCCTAATTTGTCCTTTCAATCCCCCAATCCAATAGCAAATCAGACACTAAAGGACAGCAGCAGCCTTGGGGATCCAAGGGACTTGTTCCCGCTGAGCGGACAGTGAGTGGTGGCTTAGTCAGCCCTGGGCGGGTGGGGAGGACGAGGAGGGCAGAGACACAGCAAACAGCCAACACAGCTTACGAAAAATCCTGAGCCACAAAACAGAGACCTCGGGGAGCCCCGGAAGAAGGGGGCCAAAATGTCCGACCTTCCCCAACCCAGAGATGGTCATCACCCTAAGGGACCCCTGCTGGGGGTCCTGGGGAACCTTCAGGAGAATGGAGCCTGGTGTGTCAGAGCCTCCTCGGGCCACAGTTAATTCCAGTAAGGGAACTGCTGGGTCCAGACGATGCCACCACTGTCTCTTGTGACCAGGTCACCAGGAACCTCGACTACCACCAAACAATGTCACGACCACCCCTGGGACGGCCTTGTCAGGACCCTCCCAGAAAATGCACTGAAGAATAACTAACCACGCAGGGGGGCCTAAGAGACTAGAACAAGGACACAGAACCCCGAACCCCTAAAAGCCCCCTGTGTAAGGCCAGGCATCTCTTCTCATTTTCCCTCCTCTTGCCTGTGACCATGGGCACCGCACCTTCCTCAGGACCTCAGCCCGGGTGGCCGCCGATTCCCACGGTCACTCTGGCTCCACGGGCCTCCTCTGCCCATGAGTCTCCCCACCACAGTGGCCCATTCCACAGACAGAACCAACATCTTCACTGTGATGAGCAGCTGGAAAATGGCAACTGAGGGAGGAGAAGGAGTCAAGCGAGAAGAGAAAGAAGGGCACAGTTAGGGTTGGGCCCTGAGAACCTGCTCCCAAGGGTCACGTGGTTCCAGTGCAGGGAGGTGGACGACCCACTTAAATAAGAACGTGAGTAGCTGGGAATTTTGATTCTCATTCAAGTGCCAGCAGAGCCACCTCGACGTGGTGGCCCGTCTTTACAAGGAGACGGTGTGAGTTAAACTTCTGACTTTTAGTGGTGATGGTTCTGAGACCTGGAGATGCTGAGACTGTTGGCCCCCAAGCCTCAAAGCCGGGTGCCAGGCTGGACCCACCAGCAGCCCCTTCTTGACCCACAGACCCACGGGTCAGGTCGAGCACAGCCCCCGCAGGAAGCAGCGGTGGTCACGTGGCTGTCCCCCTGCCAGCTCGCGACCTGCGCAGGGCACCTCAGCTAATCTGGAGGTCTGGTGACGAGCCAAGGGGACAGTTACGTAACTCTGAAGGCTGAGGCCCGGGAAAGCACAGCGCAGACGGCAGGAGCCCTGGGCCCGTTCCCTGTTTAAGGCCCTGGAGAGCATGAGGCCTCCTCGTCACCACATCTCCCTCTCCTCCTCACTGTCCAAATGACAGGTCACCCAGCTGATTAAAGAGTGCCTCGGGCCTCCAGGGCCCTTCCAGTGCCCTCCTTCCCTGAACGCAAAGAAAAGCAAACCTCCTCCTAACTGCTGTGTCTCCTCTGAGCCTTTCCTCCTCAGACAGCCCTGCAGCATTCTTGTCCACACTCCTGTGCGTCTGTGGGGACCAGGGGCCTGGGCTCTGGGTGACCACGTCCGAAGGCTGGACGGGAGCCTGAAAGCAGCTCCGACACCAGAGACAGACAGAGGGAAGGACCCAGGGCCCAGCGACAGGGCCCAGCCTCCAAAGCCAGTCCTCAGCCCTGTCCTCCTATCTCCCCAGTCTCTTTGCTCCAGAAAGCTCCACTGCAGATCTGCAGGCCCCGGGGAAGGTGGGCAGGAGGCAGGCGGGTAGCCCGAGGTGGGTGGCTCTTCCAGGTGGGCCCAAAGGACAGACAGAGGACGCAAGGCAGTTTCCAGATGAGAGGAAGGGAGACCGGGCCTCAGACTAATCCCTGTGAGAACGGTTCTCTAGGGGAGAGCCAGGGCAGGAGTCCAGGAGCCAGGCCCCGCCACTGCCCACGGGAGAGCCAAGGCCGCCCCCTGCTCGGTGGGAGGGGCCGTGGGTGGGCCAGGAGGCGGCCAAGAACCAGGTGGCCACTCTCCTCGGTCACATTTGCACAACTGACCCCAGGCCTTCCTGCCTGGGATTCTGTTTACCAGACTTCTTGGAGGGAGGCGGGTGGGTTAGCTCAGTGCTGATTAGTATATTTTGCTTTGACAGAATAAGAAAAATAAGAACAGTGTAATGAGATTTTCTAAAAGCTAAATGTACAGCGTCCTCCTTGATTCTTGGGATATAGGCCAAGGCCCCTAGTGAATGCCCAAAACTGTGGATGATACCAAACCTGTTTTTCCCTATATGCATATATTGGTGATAAATTTCAATTTATAGATTCTTCACAATAAGAGATTAACAGCAATAACTGACAAAAAAACAGAACAATTATGACAATATACTGTAAAAAAAAGTTATGTGAAAGTGCTCTCCTTTTCCTTCTCTGTCTCAAAACATCTTAACTTTCACTTAAAGGAAGCAGTTTATGGCTTCTCTTTGGCATATCTAAATTATCAGCACCACTTGCATTTAGGAGCCATTGCAAAATAAAATAAGTTACTTGAACACCAACACCAAGATGCGGTGACAATTCATCTGATAAACTGAAGTGGCAACTAAATGACTAATGAGTGGGGTAGCATATACAGCATGGATACACTGGACAAAGGGGTGACCCACTTCCTGGGTGGGATACAGCAGGACAGCAGGAAAGTTCACCACCCCACTTAGAGCAGTGCAAAATTTAAAACTTATGAAACTACTTATTTCTGGAACTTTAAATTTTTTGGACCACCGTTGCCCCCATAGGTTACTGAAACCACAGAAAGTAAATCCAGGGATTAGGGTCAATGACTGTATTCACTATAAAGATTGCTCTTGTAATTCACGTTCAGCCTAATGTTTTGGTTTCCTTTATTGATAGTGTTAGTAGGTGACAATTGTCACCATGGTTGTTGTTGTTTTTAACATCCTCACCGGCAAATTTGTCCATTTTTCCCTTCAATTTTACTGGCCCATGAAAACTTAAACTTCAGAGGAGAAAAGCAGCCCAGGGAATGTTTTGAACCTGTTTTTTCTATAATCATCCTTCCCATATCTGATTTCATACTCTGAATTCCAAACATTCATTTCATTTTGCCATTCAACAGACACCGAGTAAGCATCTGCCAAATGCCGGGTAAAGCCTTTGTCAACAGGTAATGTTTACTGATGGGGGAGAAAAGCTTTGAATGTTTCAGAAATGAATGACGTAAAACAAAAATATTTAATGGGTCTCATATTTATCTCCAAAACATCTAATCAGTGATAAATTTAACCACCCCTTAGCCATCTGCATTAACCATCAAGAAACTTTCTCTTTGATCATGATGCATAACTGTTTTTTCCTCTCAGCAACACTAATAAAAAAAGATTCATGAATCTAAAATGTTTTCAAATTAGTTCAGACTGGCCACAGCTGATCTCTTTGTTCTTCCTTTTAGTTGCTGTCTGAGTTTGTCACTCCACTTACTTTACCTAGTAAACAGGCAAGGTAGAGATTTGCAGAGACTGGATTTCGAGGCTCATTTGCTACTTCAGCATAATCCAGGCCCATCCTGACTCACCATGCCTTATTAGTTGTATTAGTCAGCTTTCCATCACTGTAACAAATACCTTTATAAGTTGAGACCATCAACTTATAAAGAAAAAAGGTTTATTTTGGTTTAGTTTTAGAGATTTCCATCCATGTTTGATTGACTCTGTTGCTAGAGCTTGTGGAGTGGTTGCAAATTATGGTGGAGGTGTGTGCTGGAGCAAAATTGCTCTCCTCATGGCTAGGGAGCAAAAAGAGAGGAAAGGGAGGGGCTAAGATCCCATTATCTCCTTTAAGGGCACATCTTCCAATGGCCTCCACTCTCCCACTAGGCCCCACCTCACAAAGCTTCCATAACCTCCAGCAGCACCACGTGGGGAACAAAGCCTTTAACACATGGGCCCTTGGGGGACATTTAAGGTCCGAACCACAGCTCTCGTCTAAACTAAGTCAGCATTGGTTACCGCTTCCAAAGTGCAATTGGAAGTTTCTTTTCCTTTGCTGTTCACATTTCTACCTGGTGTTGCCATCTCTGGGTCTTGCCCAGTGCTAAGTGTGACTCATGTGCCAGGGGAAGAACCCAGGCTTCCATCTTAGACATTTTGTGGGACTGAGCCTTGGCTGTGCAACCTCAGGCCTTTCTAAGATAACCTGATCTCAGCTTGATGTGGAGATAATGATAGTCCCTTTCTCATAGGACTACAGAGAGGAATGAGTGCTGTAATTTGTATAAACCATTTAGCACAGTACTTACCACATAGTCATGATTCAAAGGGTATTGCACTAGTCAGCTTACCATGACTATGACAAAATACCTGAGATAAATCAATTGAAAAAAAGGTTTGATTTGGCTCACAGTTTCAGAGGTTTCAGTCCATGATTGATTGGCTCATGGCTTTTGAGCCTGTGGCAGAACAGTACATCATGGTGCAGCACGTGCCAAAGGAAACTGCTTGCCTCATGGCAACCAGGAAGCAAAAGGGAGAAGAAAGAGCTGGGGACCTAATATCACCTGTAAGAGCGTGCTCCAGCGACTAATTTCCACCCACTAAGCCCCACCTCCTAAAAACTCTACCACTTCTCAATAGCACTACAGCCTGGGGACCAAATCTTCAACACACCAGCACTTGGGGGACATTCACGATTCAAACTAGAGCAGGTGTATTGTTATCACAGTGTGTATTAGTTTGCTAGGGCTGCAATAACAAAGTGCCTCCAACTGGGTGACTTAAACAACAGAAATTCATTTTCTTACAATTCTGGAGGGTATAAGTCTGAGATCAAAGGTGTTAGGAAGGTTGGTTTCTTTGAGGCCTGTTCTGGGCCCTGTTTCTGGTAGTTTGATGGTAATTTTATTGTTTGTTTGCTTATTGGTACCAGGGATTGAACCCAGGGACATTTAACCACTGAGCCATATCCCCAGGCTTTTAAAAATATCTTATTTAGAGACAGGGTCTCACTGAGTTGCTTAGGGCCTCACTGTTGCTGGGGCTGACTTTGAACTCATGATCCTCCTGCTTCAGCCTCCCAAGCCACTGGGATCCCAGACGTGAGCCACCGTGCCCAGCTAATGGCAATGTTGGTGCTCCTTGATTCATAGGTTCCTTTATTGGACGGCACCATTCTCTCTGTGTCTGTCTTCAGAGGCCATTTTACTGGGAGGAAGTCATTATGGTGGGGGTGTGCGCTGGAGCAAAAGTGCTCTGCTCATGGCTGGGAAGCAAACAGAGGGAAGGGAGGGGCTCTTCTGGTACGATCCCCCGTCCCTATTCTAGTGATCTCATTATGCCTAATTCCATCTACAGTGATCTTGTTCCCATGTAAGGTCACTTTCTGAGATTCGGGGCTTAAGATCTCAACAAATCTTTTTTTTGGAGGGACCCAATTCAACCTACAACATGGAGGACAGGATTTTATCTATTGTTATTATTGTTACTATTCTTTTCATTATTTTTCTACTGTCAACAAACTTCGCGTGATGCATCAAGCATACCGTGACCAAATGTTGGCTGAATGGCAGTTTCATGAGGCAGCTGCTCCGCTGTCCTCTGTTGGCTGCTCTCCCCCATCTGTCAGATGCACCCCCTCCACCAGCAGGGAAAATTACTACCCTACACTACCACTTCCTCCACCGAGAGCTCCCCTCACCCTCCCTACTCTTAGCCATGTCTTCACAATTCTCCCACTTTGCCCACCCTAAACTGGGGTAAAGAGAAGTGGCACAAATGGAAGTTGTCTTAGTCTGTTGTGTGTTGCTATAACAAAACACCAGGAACTGGGTACTTTCTAAAGAAAAGAGATTTTTTAAAATACCTTTTTTTTGGGGGGGGGGGGATTAAACTCAGGGGCACTCAACCACTGAGCCCAATCCCCGGCCCTATTTTGTATTTTATTTAGAGACAGGGTCTCATTGAGCTGCTTAGTACCTTGCTTTTGCTGAGGCTGACTTTGAACTCGCCATCCTCCTGCCTCAGCCTCCAAAGCCACTGGGATTATAGGCATGTGACACCATGCTCGGCTCTATTTACTTTTTTATGTGGTGCTGAGAATCACACCCAGGGCCTTGCGTGTGTTAGGCAAGTGCTCTACCACTGAGCCACAACCCTAACCCCAAGAAAAAAGGTCTCAATGGTTTCTGATTCTGATTGCTGGAAGGTCCAAAAGACACGGAATCAGTGTCCTAGCAAGGGCTGCCCTGGAGTCATCGCAACATGGTGGAGAGATAGAAAAGGACTGACCTTGTTCAGAAGGGTCAAGCCTGTGAGGTGACCTCATTTTATAACAACCCATTGCTCTGAGAAATAATCCACTCCTGTGAGGCCCAACCTACTCCAAGGGGCCCGCATTAATCCATTAGTGAAGACGGAGCCCCCATGACCTGATCATCGTCTAAGCCCCTCCTCTCGGAGGCTCCAGCCCTCAATACTTTCCACGGGGGACCAAGCTTCCAACCCAGGCACATGCCACATCGAGACCTTGGCAGAACTACAAATAGCACTTGATCTCACACTCTTGCAGCATGACGGCAGGACAGCAAGACCGGCTCTGTGAACCTCCCGGGAAAGCGTGTGGTTGCTGTGTAGCCGCACTCCTGCTGTCTGGCTACCTGAGTGGGCCTCCAGCGGCCCACAGCTCAGACAGGAGCAGCTGGCTGTGCAGCACCTGGCCTTCCCCAGGTGCTGTGCCAGGCTTCCTTTTATTACCTCCTTTCCAAGTAGAATCCTGTCCGAAATGCATGAAGGAGATTTGCCAACTAGAGAAAGCCGGTCTCTCCTCCGGCCGACAGGACATAATAATCACTCACGATGTAGTTTTGGTAAGTGCAGGTCTTTGCCCGTGGCATGGGGTTGGCTTGGAGTGGAGGTGCATCCGGGCATGGCTTTCAGCTGAGGGACTGGGTGTGACCGCCAGCAGGAGACAAAGTGATGACAGGCGTATCCAGGCCACTGGTTTCTGCCTTCTGTCGGGGCCTGTCCTGCAGGATCTTCGGAACCTGGGTTTCAGTCCCTTCCCTCCCTGCAGGCAGCCGCGGTGTGTCCGCGAAACCTGGGATTCGGCCCCCTCCCCAGAGTCTGTGGAGTCCCAGGCTCTAGATGGAGCGGCCCGTCCTTCACCCCAGGCTGTGCGGGCCTCATCCTCCCTCAGGAGAAGTCAGAGTCGAATCTCCAAGCCCAGAAGGATCCTAATGACTGCACCTATAACCCCGGCTTGAAGCGAAGGGAGAAGAGGAAAGGAAGCTCTTGCCTCCATGTTAGAGTTGCCAGATTTTTCAAATAAAAATACAAGTCACCCCCTTTAAATGAGTCTCCAGAAAACAACGAATAATTTTAAAAAAAATTTTTTTAAATCTTAAACCATTGTTAGTGTATGGTTCATTAGTATCTTCATGTAACAAGCACAGTGATCTTTAATATCAGTATATTTTAGCCAGTATTTGAAACAAACTAACAATTCTTGGGCTGGGGTGAGTCTCAATGGTAGCGTGCCTGCCCGGCATGTTCCACCTCCCCAGATAAAAGTAATAAATAAACAAATATAAAACAGCTCGTCACCTGAAATTCAAATCCAACTGATGTCCCCTGTGTTGTTGTTGCTGGTTCCCTCCCCACTCGCCCTAGATGACTGCATTTATTTGTCATCTGTGTTATCAGTTCCTTTGTTCATTCGAAGAGAAAGAATGTTGGAGGATCCCCAACCTAGGAGAGAGGTTGGCACTTTGGGGCACCCACACTCAAAGCTTAGGAGTTGACGTTGAGCAGTCAAAACGCTCAGCAAGATCATAAAGTAGGACCGATGTCCCTCTGGCATTTATCTGTGGTGTCTCCCTGTCCCTCCATCCCTCCCCCTCCTGGACAGCCCCTTGCAGCTCAGCCTAGCTTGCACTGACCTGTAAGTGTAAGGCTCCCGATAAGTTTGACATGTGACCTCTCCTCAGCCACCCTCACCCCCACCATGATAAGAAACAGGGGGGTGACCAGAGAGTGTGGCAGCTGATGCTTCTGTTGGGTGCACCTGCCCACCACCTGGGGCCCAGGGGACCACAATGCCTGCTCAGCTCTGCCAGCACCCCTCACCTTGCAGATCTGTGAGGAAGAGGGTATAGGGGGTGCTGAACAGGAGCTGAGCATGCCCCCTTAGCCTTGAGTCATGGGGGTGTGGAAGTGGCATCACAGGGGAAGGAAGTGGGCTTTACCTTGGCTCAGTGAGGAAGTGCAGCTCTGGGACGGGGCCGTCACCCAGTGGGATTGGGCTACGCCCCCTGTTTGCTGTGATACAATCTTATTATTAGGGTGGAATATTCCATCGAATATCTCTCTCCTAATAAATACAGGGGTTCGGGGTGCGCTTGCTCTCTTGCCTCTTGCCTCGCTTGCTCCCCTTGCCCCCAGTGGGGAAGCTGACACCTGATGTCGCAGAGCCATCCCTGACCCCCCCAAAAGGTATTTTTGTTTGTGTGGTCTTTTCATCACCAGCCCAATTCACGGGCACAGTGACCCTGGTGCAGGACGGGGCAAAAAGCTCTTAAAGAACTTCCTGTTCCTGTCTCTAAATAAAATATAAAAAAAGGGATAGGGATGGGCTCAGTGGTAAAGCACCTCTGGTTTAAGAAAAAAATACTTGGTGTTACATGGCAAATCTGAATCCTTTTGTTTTTTGGTACCAAGGATTGAACTCAGGGCACTCGACCACTGAGCTCCATCCCAGCCCTATTTTGTGTTTTATTTAGAGACAGGGCCTCACTGAGTTGCTTAGGCTGACTTTGAACTCACAATCCTCCTGTCTTGGCTTCCAAGCTGCTGAGATTACAGATGTGCACCATCGAGCCCAGCAGCATATTTTTTTTAAAAAAGTTTCACACCCCACTTCTTGCAAAAAAAAAAAAAAATTGGTCTAACAATCATGATGATTATTCTGTGAACTACCCTGTATGAAACACCTTTATATCAAGTGAAGGGATTTGAACATGCACAACCAATTCCTACCTAGAGAGACTTTTCTGTCCACTAGTTACAGCACTACTAGTAAAACATCTAAACCTCTTGTTATAGTTTGGATATGATGTGCCCCCTCCCCCCCAAAAAAATCCCCTCCTTTGTTAAGGCAGGAATATTCAGAGGTGAGATGCTTAGACTGAGAGCTGTAAACTGATCAGTCCATCCTACTTTGGACTGGGTGGTACCTGTAGGCAGGTGGGGTTTGGATGGGTCACTGGGGGGATGCCCTGGGAGAGGACATAGTCCCTGTAGCCCCTTCCCTGTAAGACAAGGAAGAAAGCTATTGAGGGACAAGAATCTAAGTCTTTTAAATCCCAGGGATTTGAAGAAATTAAAATATATTTAATCATAATTATGGCACATATTATTTCTAAAATGCCAAAACATAATTTCATGGCAAGAGCACATAATCAGCCTCAATCCTGTACATTGTATTGTAGGACTGGTTACAGCACTACTAGTAAACCATCTAAACCTCCCTCCAATGTGCCTGCCCCACCTCCACCCACCAGAGACTGCACCTCTGGAACCATGACCCAAATAAATTTTTCCTTTTGCACTGTTCTTACTGGGTATTTTGGTCACAGAGACAAAAGGCTAATACACATCTCCATCGGTTGGTTTGCTGTCATTTGTGTTGGGAGTACCGGGCTCCAAAGACTAACTTCCCTATCCCCCCCCCCCCCCCCCCCCCCCCCCCCCCGAGAAGAGCTGTCCAATGGAGAGCCCTGCTGGCTCACATGATCCTTACCCACCAATCAGACTAGCCCTGCTGGCTCACATGGTCCTTACCCACCAATCAGACTAGCCCTGCTGGCTCACATGATATTTACCCACCAATCAGATAGCCCTGCTGACTCACTTGATCCTTACCCACCGATCAGAAAGCACCCTATGCCAACTGTCAGACCATTCTGTCATAACTGTCAAACCACTCCCGGCTCTATAGATATGCAGAGCTGTTCCTCAATAAATGGGCATTTTCTCCAATGATGAGCCTTGTTCGTTCTTTCATTGGTGCTGAAACCCGGGAGGGGGAATGCCTCACTGCTCAAGGGGCCCCTCTCTCAAGGCTGCGTCCTCGGCTATTCTTTCAAGCACTGTGACTACTCACACAACACCGGCTCTTCAGTAGGTGAGTTCCCCTATCGGGATCCAACTTCAGATGGGCTTCAAGGGGCTTTGACCGTGATCGTCCAGCAAACCTCTGATGCCCAATCTGGAGGAGAGAACGCACCCCACCACAACCTTCATGGTCATGGTGGACTCTCTGGAACCCGGTTCATGAGTGGGAGGTCCTGAGGGTGGAAGAACAGGCACTCCCCTCCACCCCCCTCTCTCTACCACCCTTGTCCCTCTCCTGACCTATGGGGGCCTCTTCTTCCCTCCCTGCAGACTCCCCCTTATTAAATTCTGCACACAAGATTGGCCTTACTATCAATTAAACAATCAAAGTCAATGGCCCCCAGGAGGATCCCTAGATCCCGCAATTCTCAGAGATGTGTTTGACTTCTGCGAGCACTCGAAAAAGTGGAAGGAGTTCCCCTATGTTGAGGCTTTTTCTCGTCTTTGTTCTCACCCTTACCTATCCGGCAGATGAACCCCCTCCCTACCGACCTCCCCCGTCGGCTCCGTCCAGCCGCTCAGGTGTTCCCCCTGACTCGGCCGACACCTTTAGTTCCCCCCAAACTAGGTTCCGAGAGTTTCAGTGGAAACTATAAGTGAGGCTATAAGTGAGGCTTATAGCCTCACTTATATGTTGTTGGCTAATACTCTCCTTCCTGAGGAACATACCAGAGTCTGGGAACTTGCCAGAGCCCATGCGGATGAAACTCACCGAGTGAATCCCAATCACCCTCTGGGGACACTTGTTGCCCCAGATCAAACTCCCGACTGGGATTATAATACACAAACTGGCATACAGAGTAGGGACCGATACTCCGCATGTATTATTGCTGGGCTCAAAAAAGCGGCACGTTGTTGTTCTAGTATGGCAACATGTAAATCAATGGATGTGTAACTGATGTGATTCTGCAATCTGTATACGGGGTAAAAATGGGAGTTTATAACCCACTTGAATCAAAGTGTGAAATATGATATATCAAGAACTATGTAATGTTTTGAACAGCCAACAATAAAAAATTAAAAAAAAAAAAGCAGTACGTAAGGCCGTCAATTTCCAAAAATTACAAGAGACCCCATTGGAATTTCTGGATCGGCTTACAAAGCCCTTCAGCAGTAACCTAGATCCCGAAACCCCAGATGGCTGTCATGTCCTTATGTCCTCTCTCAGAGCTACCCCAACATCTGGGCCAAACTAAAAAAGCTCAAACAAGGCCCTGCCACCCCCCAGACTGAGAAATTTCAGATGCTAGCCCAGGCCCTACAAGGTGCTTCCTTGGGTCACCATCCATCACCGAACCCCCCCCCCCCAGGCACCTGCTACAAGTGTGGCAAGGAGGGACATTGGGCCAGGGCATGCCCTGCACCACGCACTCCACGTACCCCATGCCCTAAATGTCAACAACAAGGTCATTGGGGCTCTGATTGTCCTAGATCCCATAGGAGGCCTATGGCCAGGGAACCCTCCGACCTTCTGGGCATGGCAATCAATTGACGGAACCTTGGGTCCTTGTCCCCGGCTGTAACGATCAATAGACAGGAACCCAGGGTGCGGATTCAGGTGGATAGGCACAAGGTTGACTTTTTCCTTGACACCAGAGCTACCTTCTCAGTCCTGACAGAATTCTGGGGGCAAACAGTGCCGTCCACTTCTCCTATTGTCGGGGGAGGAGGAAAGACCATCTATCCAAGAAAGACTCCCCTGTTACTCTGTCCATAGACAACTTCCCATTCTCTCAGACGTTCCTAGTTATGCCCCAATGCTCGGCCGAGATATTCTCTCTAAATTCAATACAACATCCGGGCTCTTGGCATCAGTCAGGCCCCAGAATCAGCCTGTTCATCTTTTCTGGCTCTTTTGGCAGAAGACTGGCCATTCTGCTCCACTTGAGAGGCTGACATGAAACACCATACTAAAAAAGACCTCTTACCTACGAACCTGGTTGACCCGATTGTATGGGATACCCACACCCCCTCCACCGTTTCCTGCCCACCAGTTAACATTCATCTCAAAGATCCCAACACCTTCCCAAATCAGGACCAATACCCCCTGTCCACAAAAGCTCTTCTGGGCCTACAACCTATTATTCAGGACCTTCTTAGCAAGGGTTACCTCCATCCTGCTCATTCCCCTTACAATACTCCCATACTAGCAGTAAAAAAGCCCAACGGGTCCACCTACGACTCATCAACACCTCCGTTAGGCCCATACATCCTTTGGTTGCCAACCCATACACCCTGCTGTCTCAGATCCCCCACACTGCCACCCGCTTCTTGGTCATAGATTTAAAGGATATCTTTTTGCCTTTAACCTGGACTGCCTTCCTCAGGGATCTCGAGATAGTCCACACCTTTTTGGACAAACCTTAGCCTCCGACCTCCAATCTTTTCACCCCCAGTGCCCCGAATCCACCCTCTTGCAATATGCTGATTCTCTTTGCCCACCTGCGGGGAGGAAAGCACCCTACCACAGCCTTTAAGGCTACGGTGGCCCTCAGGGACTGCTCCCTTGGGAAGATTCCTAAAGTCCTAGTCCTCTCACCTTTAAGACTCGGCTGCTAGAGAGACGCTTACCCTCCCTTCCTCTCTCTTGCCCTGCCTCTCCCCTCTTTCCAGCCCTGGGAGTATCCGGCCTCTCCAGGAGGGGTCCCGAAAAGCCTTGGCCAAGGTCTCCCACAGCTCCGACTCCGTCCAGGACGAGAGCTTCAACTGTGAGGATTCAGTGACGACCAATCTCTGTAGTCGAACCTGCAACTTAGGCACTCCTGATTTTTGGCTGTAGCGGGGACGCCCTTTTGCCAATAAATCAGTTTCCTCCTTCTATCTTCTCCTTCCCTCTCCCTTATACCATGTTTGTGTCCTCTTCCCTCCTCCTTACCTGGGTAATGTGTCCTCTCTGCCGGTCGACTCTCCCCTACAATGCCTCTTGGATCAAATATAGCACCCAGGTCTGGCCCACTTATCCCTTAGACAACCAAAGCAGATGGCCCCTTTTTGGGTCCCTGGATCCCTCCATTCTAAGGGATCTCTACAATTACTGTGAGCGTTCAAAAAATGGGTAGAGATCGCTTATGTCCAGGCTTTCTTCTTGCTCTGATCCAATCCTGCTCTCTGCACCTCTTGCAGACCTCTACAGCCCATCCAAAGGGTGCTCAACAGATGAATTTCTTGGCCTAAAAGGGATATTGGGCCTCTCCACAAAAGGCCCAAATAGCATGTAAAGAGGTCACACATCTAGGGTTCTCTATCTCTCAAGGGGAAAAGGCCATTACAGCAGACAGAAGACAGCTTATTGTGTCTATACCTACACCAAAGACCAAAGATGACATACTCTCCTTCTTGAGTTTGGTTGGGTACTTCAGGGCCTGGATTCCTAATTTCTCCCTCCTTTACAGGCCGCTATATAACCTGGCCAAGGGCCCCCAAGATGAACCCCTACCCTCAGCGGCAGGGAAGCCCTTTGCCCTTCTCCGGGCACCCGCCCTGCATCTCCTAACCTCTCCTGACCCTTCACCCTCTATGTACATGAAAAGCAGGGACAAAGTCTGGGCGTTCTGGGTCAAGAATATGGCCCCACATTTGCACCAGTGGCCTACCTATCCAAACAGCTCGACCCCACCGTCAGGGGCTGGCCCCCATGCCTCAGAGCCCTAGCAGCGGCCCATGACCTCCAGAAAGAAGCACACAAGCTTACCTTTGGCTCCCCGCTAACCATCTCATCTCCTCACCATCTAAGGATTTTCTCACTTACAAGGAGCTACAGTCACTTCCTCCTTCCAGGGTTCTATCCCTCCTTGTCTCTCCTTGAAAATCCCTCCATGTCTTTTCAGCCCTGCTCTCCATTAAACCCTGCCTCCCTCCTCCCATCTTCTCACTCCCAAGATCCCATCCACAAATGCCTGGAGGTATTAGAGACGATTTTACCCTGCCCTACCACTATTTCTGAGGGACCCCTGCCCTCTTCAGACCTGGTCTGGTTCTCAGATGGTAGCTCCTTTATACATGAAGGGGTTAAAGTGGTGGGGTGTGCTGTCGTTTCCCTCCCATCCATCATAGAGGCAAAACGTCTCCCACCCTATACCACCAACCAATAAGCTGAACTCATAGCTGCCACAAGGGCATGCGAGCTAGCGGAGGGAAAAACCCTCTCCCTATATACAGATTCCAAATATGTCTCCCATATCCTGATCCCCCACGCAGCCATTTGGAAAGAAAGGGGGCTATTGACCAGCAGAGGGAAGGCAGTCATTAATTCCACACTTATTTCTGGCCTACTATGAGCCTCCGGGCTGCCTTCCCAACTGGGAATAATCCATTGCAAGGCCCACCAAACTGACTCCTCCCTTACTACTATCAGGAATTCCAAGGCCGATCAAACGGCTCCATCAGCCGCCCTACAGAACTTTACCTCCTCTCTGCTACTCTTCGTTACCACTGGGGATCAGCCCAAAGATCCCCAACAACTCTTCCAGTTTCTTCACTCTATTCCATTCTAGTCCACAGAGTCTCACTACTTTCCTTCACTCCTTCTTTACACTTTCCCCATGCAATAAGACCCTCCTACAACAGATCACTTCCGCTTGTCCTATCTGCCAGAGAACCAATACCAATACTCCATTAAAACCTAAACCTTTCCCTTCTCATCAGGCCCGCGGTCATACCCCAGCTGCAGACTGGCAGATTGATTTCACCAACGTGCTCCGAGTAAAAAACAAGCCTTTCCCACTTCTAACAAGCAGGCCTCCACGGTAGTTGACCCACATAATCCCCCGATTTGGGATGCCCACTTCTATCCAATCAGACAATGGCCCAGAATTCACCTCGCAGGTAACTCAGGGACTGGCTCCCACGCGCTATCACTCCCTTGGCATTTCCATTGCCCTTACTGCCCCAGGCTTCCGGAAAGGTTGAAAGGACCAATCCCTTAAAGAGACCCCCACCAAGCTCACCATGGAATTAAGCCTGGACTGGGTAAAGGTGCTCCCTTTGGCTTTACTGCACATTAGAGCCTTGCCAAAGAAGCCTTCTAATCTCTCACCTTTAGAAGTCATGTATGGCCGTCCCCTCGTTCCTCCCGGACTGCCTACAGAACCCCTACCCATCTCTGAAACCTGTGCCCTGCCCCTCCTCTTCCATCTACGCTGTGAACTCTGGTGCTATCAAGCCTGGTTCCTTCCTGACCCTAGTCTCTCTCAAAACCCTACCTCCTTAACACCTGGTCAACTTGTTTACTATTGCCTACAGGGGGAAAAGCCCCCTCTAAAACCAAAATGGGAGGGTCCTGCTCAGGTCATGTGCACTCCCTTGGTGGCCAAACTCAAGCTGTCTAATAACCAACTTACCCCATGGTTTCACATTTCTAGGCTTAAGCCCGGCACCCCTACACCTTCATCAGTAGAGCCAACGATTGTCACCTGTCATTACCCTCCCCAAGAGATCCCCTCAAGCTCCACCTCTCCCGTGTCTCCGTTCTTAGCCCAATGTTCCATAAATGGGTTCTCCTAATGCTCCCCCTCATTTTTAGCCCCTCTTGGGTCCTCTCTTTGCCCTGTATTCAAGGCAAGTGACCCTAAGGGCCCCCTCCAGCCAGACCCCCTTCTCCTCCTTACAGACCCCCCCACTTGCTTGGATCTGGCCGGTAGAGGGACCGTTGTATTGTCCTTCTGACAAACCACTTAGGTGTCCGGAGCATGGTGACCCCTGAATAAGTGTGAGCTACCTTTATCATAAGAGAGCACTTTACCAGTTGCCTTCTGGGCCTAAGGAGGAACATGTGGGTTTTGTTTACCCTCCCAGTTTCGTAAGAATTTCAAGTATCAGTATTTAAGGTTGAGGTGTTTCACATAAGACCTGGAGAGATCTGACTGCTCTCAAAGGGAAATATGGTAACAACGGGCTACCATCCTCCCTTGGCTGCCTTCGTTCAGAGCTTGGGAGAAGCTGCCTTCTTTATTACAAAGCCCGTGCTTTCTTGGTGTGACTAGGGAAAGCTGGGAACAGTGATAAGTGAGAGAAGCAAGCTGGTTTGAAAAGCTGGGATATTTCGAAAAAGGTAAAGAGAGAAGCAAGCTGGTTTCAGAGACACCCAGGTAGGAGAGAGTTTGAAGAGCAGCCTTAATAGAGAGGGGAGGGAGCTAGATTGGACTAGGAATGAAGAGTGGAATTGAGGGTGTTAGGTGCAGGTCAGGCTGGTCTGCAGGACATGCCAAACAAAGTTAGCTGCAGGATGACCTGGCATCTCAATCACTCTGTCTGGTTCTTTATCACATGTTTGCTTCAAGCCCAAATGCCCAAGCCCCTGCTCAAGGCTGAACACTTAACCCCCCTTGGGCCAACAAGGCAGCTTGCAGACCCAGAGACCCCATTAGATTTGGGCTATAAAAACTCCCTGTGCCTGTTCCTTCCCTTTATCATAAAGTTCATTCAGACTCAGGGGGGTAAAAAATTTCTAATCAAGCTTTTAACCAGCTTCTCCTCAGGAATTACCAACTTCTGGCTACTGATGATACCTCCAGTGGAGACCTATGCCGAATGGACTGACATCATCATGGATCTGTGGTGGCGAGGAACCTTCATTGATCTGGTTCCTGAAGTTATACCGGTCCTCTCTGCCCTCCTGTGGGGGCTCCCTATTTCCCTCCTCTCTGATTCTCCCACAGACACCCCATCTCAGCAGGAAGCAGCCAGAATGAGTTGACGCCCACTCTCATTTAAAAACAAAGAGGGGGAAATGTTGGGAGTCAACCCAGCTCTAAAGACTAATTTCCCCATCCCTTGAGAAGAGCCGTCCAATGGTGAGCCCTGCTTGCTCACATGATCCTTACCCACCAATCAGACTAGCCCTGCTGGCTCACATGATCCTTACCCACCAATCAGACTAGCCCTGCTGACTCACACGATCCTTACCCACCAATCAGAAAGCACCCCATGCCAACTGTCAAACCATTCTGTCATAACTGTCAAACCACTCCCGGCTCTATAGATACGCAGAGCTGTTCCTCAATAAACGGGCATTTTCTCCGACGACGAGCCTTGTTCGTGCTTTCAGTTTGGTTTTGCAGTGCTGGGGATGGAGCCCAGGTCCTCCGACATGTTAGGTCGGCTCTCTGCTACTGAGCCCCAGCCCTGGCCCCTCAGTTTGTAATATCAACTCAGTTCAAAACATATTGACCACGACCACATGTTGGAAAAGGTGATAGAAATTGTAGTGGCATTGGCTGGGGATATGGCTCAGGCGGTAGCACGCTCGCCTGGTATGCGCAGGGCGCTGGGTTCAATTCTCAGTACCACATTAAAAAAAATAAAATAAAGATGTTGTGTCCATTAAAACTGAAAAATAAATATTAAAAAAAATTCTCTCTCTCTCTCTGTCTTTAAAAAAAAAAAGAAAGAAATTGTAGTGGCACAACTAACATGGCCCTGCCTGGGGACACTTATGGTCACTAAGCAAAGACTGGCAACAGAACCGCTAATCACAGCACTGAGTGGCTTCTGCCATGATAGAGGTGGGCACAGGATGCGTGGGAAGCCAGAGGATGGCTGTAAGCCAACTCGTGCAGGGTGGGATGGGGGGGGTACTCAGGGGACCTAGGAGGCTTCCTGGAGGGGACTCCTAGAAGTGTCCAGAATATGATAAGGAATCCTTTTGGCCAAGAGGGCTCTGTAATGAAAGTTCAGTCAAATGAATGCTAATATTGGGCATTAAGGAGTCTGGCTCAGTTCATGTACTGCACCATTCTGGCCTCATAGTCCCTACTAAATATACTTCAAAGAGCCAGGTACAGTGGCACATGCCTGTAATCCTAGCATCTGAGGAGGCTGAGGCAGGAGGATCGTAAGTTCAAAGGCAGCCTCAGCAACTTAGTGAGGACCTAAACAACTTAGCAAGATGCTGTCTCAAAGAAAGAAAGAAAGAAAGAGGCCTAGGGCTGGGGCTCAGGGGTAGAGTGCTCGCCTGGCATGTGCAAGGTCCTGGGTTCAATCCTCAGCACCACATAAAAATAAAGAAATGAAATAAAGGTATTATGTCCAACTACAACTAAAAAAAATTTTTTTTAAAGGAAGAAAGAGAGAAAGAAAGAAAGGTCTGGGGATGTGGCTCAGTGATCAAGCACCCCTGGGTTCAATCCCTGGTACAAAAAAAAAAAAAAAGTCTACTAGGAGGAATAGATAAAGAGATGGAATTCCCTTTCTCAAGCCTTCTATTTATTCGTTTCAGTCAAGCAGTTTATTAATCTTGGGAGATTCTCTGAGTGATTCTAGCACTTCCATCGTAACTTTGATTGGAACGAAAGGTTCACTGAGGTTGTTCTCCAGAGCACTCGGACTTATTCGCTCTTGCTCAACACTGAACGGGCTGCCTCTGAGGCCAGAGGCTCAAGAGGGCAGCTCAGTTGTTCGCTGGTTTGCACTTTCATGGCTCAGCTGTAACTAAGGATTTTGACCACCAGCTCGGCTTTCAGCTTCTGCTCAAGGACCTGGTCATAAAGGCTGTTGTCGGCTTAAAGAATCCTTGTCCCTCCTCTGCTCCTGCAGCCACGTTTCCCTGACATTATTATGTTCACCCTGCTCAACATACCTTGGAGGGCTTTGCAAGCAGCTAAAATGTAAGCAACCGACTCAGTTGTAATATGCGTGGCTCTGTGTCAGGGAGGAGACGTGAGCCTCGGGGTTCTCAGTCCAGGAAGAGAAGATAAGAGAAATTCCTACATTTGGGACCTGAGGATGAGAGGACCCTACCGTCATTTCACTGGCCCAAACCACACCAGATACATTTAGATTGAGGAGATTTGCTTGAAGGATACAGAAACTGGATACATCCAAGTTCAGGGAGAATGACCAATGGTGCCTTGGAGTGCAATCTTAAGGAAAGTGACAAACTGTAGCTAGGAGGGCAGGGACTGAGCAAACCTGCCAGGCTTGGGCATGACAGAGTCAGCAGTCCCTCAGAGGTTCAACGTGATGGCTTCTGCAATCGCAGAATGAATCCATCAACACCTCCATCTTGCGACTCTCCTCTTCCTGCCCCTCCTCCCTTTCTCCACCTCGTTCTTTACTACTTTCCTGTTACTCCACCACAGCCCCCACCCCTCTCTCCCCAGCCCACTCCTATTCTTTTTTTTTTTTTAATATTTATTTTTTAGCATTTGGCAGTCACAACATCTTTGTATGTGGTGCTGAGGATCGAACCCGGGCCGCATGCATGCCAGGCGAGCGCGCTACCACTTGAGCCACATCCCCAGCCCCCCAATCCTATTCTTTATGGTGTCATTTTACTGTGGCACTTGGCTGGTTTCGATGTGATTTCATTTGCCTTTATCATGTAGATCACATCCTTGTCTACTTCACCAAGAAGGGACGAGCCAGACCCCCAAATCACGACTCTCAGGTCGATTGAGGCCAAATTCAAAGGCTCGGGGAAATTCTGAGAAAAGTTAAGATCACCCTGAACTAGAAGAACTTCTCAAATAAAAAACAAATGTTGCTTTTTTTTTTTTTAAATAGAGAAAGCAAACAAAAATTGGGTAACTAGGAGGATAGGAGTCTCAGAACTAGAAGGACAGGACTAACTAGAAGGAAGGACTAGAGATGAGTGAGTGACTCTAGGCTGCACCCTCCCTTATTCTGCAAAGTACATCTTTACACAACCCGATGTGTTTCAGTAAGTGATCGTCATCCGTCTTTCCTTCATGTCACTGTCAAAGTTTTCAACCAGGAATTGTAGGTTCCAGGGCCTCCATTTCCCCACTGCAACCTGAGAAATGGTACCCTCAGGAGTCACTCATTACCGAAGCTTATGTTCACATTTAGCCTAGTTCATATTTGTTTTTCTTTTCTTCTCTTTAATAGCAAATAATGACCACCAGCTCCTCAAAGTCGTCTCTTCCCTTCGCTAGTGTTATTTTCACACCTACACCTCCACACGCACACTTCAGTCCACATGGTGGATGAAATGACAGAGAAATACCCACCCTCCCATTTCAAATACAGGTCAGTTCTGAACCATTACCAGCTTCACTACATATCTAACCATGGAAGCTTCCAGATGAAATGGGAACTTGAAGCCAGAGCAGAAGCTAAAACACAGAGGGCTCGTGGGGAATCAGGATTGGAGGTCAAGCGTGACCACTGGGAGCTGAGGTTCTAACTCTTGCCTGGAGAGGAGAATCTAAGTCATGCACCCAATATGCAAGGAGAGTTGGGATGGATCCACCTGAATAAGAATCAAGATTCACAATTTCATCCATGAAAGAGCACACAAAAACTCCACCATAGGACAGTGTCAAAAGAAATTTACTTTCTACCTAGTCCTGTGGAGAGAAAAGTAATCATTCACAAAACTTAGAAAACAGACGGCTCCCATAGAGGATGCAATACAGGCAGCCCAAACCAAGAAAGTAACATCGAAAATTGCTCCTGAACCAGGCACAGTGGAGCACACTTGTAATCCCAGTGGCGCTGTGACAATTGGATATTTCCAGCCCTGCCCCAAAAACTTACCCTGTAGGCGGAACATACAGTGTTAGTTTTTTAGACCTCCAGCATTGAACCCTCTACCACCCACTTCCTGATTATACCTTTTTCACCCTTTGGGGAGATTTTTCGTTCTGCATAGTCTGAGTAAGGAGAATTCCTGCCTGCCCCTGCCCTGATCTCCCACTGCAGAAACCGCTGGGAGACTCCTGCACAATTTACACTTGAGCCAGAAGATGTTTTCTTCTAGAACATTCATCCTTGATTTCTTCTAGAACTTTCTTCCCAGAGCAAGGAAAGAGGCACAGTTGGTGGTTAGTCATCCTGTGCAGCAGGACCGGCTGAAACCTGTGCTGGGTACCCTTAGTATCCTCGGTATCTGGGTGTCTACGCCTAGTCCTCCAGCCTCCGTGATTCCGTGAGGCCTCCCTGTGTTACTTGAATAAAGTATATTTATACTTAAGCTAGTTTGAGAATGAACACCCAGGCTAACACACCACTGTTGGTAAATAACAAATGAGATCATTACTGGGGACAAGGAAGTGGTACAACACCAATGAAGGACCGTTCCAGTGGAGAGCCGGCGAGGCCACGGCAGGGAGCCTTTGAGGCCGTTTGGGGCGGCCAGACCAGAGCAGCCTGAGGCCTCTGTCCTGACCCAAAGTCTATAATTAACAGACTGAAGATGGGATTTGATTTTTTTTTCTTTTTTTAATTGTTTATTGTGGGTTGTTCAAAACATTACAAATTTCTTGACATATCATATTCCACACTTTGATTCAAGTGGGTTATGAACTCCCACCTTCACCCCATACACAGATTGCAGACTCACATCAGTTACACATCCATAGATTTACATATTGCCATACTAGTGTCTGTTGTGCTCCGCTGCCTTTCCCATCGGGATTTGATTTTTGATAGCTTTTATATTGCTACTCCTCCCCAGTAAGAAAGAAAAGAACTATGCTAGTAAAAAGATAACTTCTACTTCATTTATCTTTACTACTCTGAAAATGACAAAATATTGCTGAGAAAAAGTAATGAAGACCTGAACCGTGGAGTCATAGAGCAAGTCTCAGCACTGTCAAAGTCAGCTCTTTCCCCTTGTGATTCATGGGCTTAATGCAACCCCAATCAAGTGGCGCAGGGTATGTGTGCTCCCATAAAAACATTTTTTTTTGGCCTAGTGTAGCCAGAATGATCTTGAAGAACATTGGAAAATTTATACTAGCAAATATCAAGATTAATTATAAATTTACAATAATAGAGAGGGTGTAGGATTATCACAAGAATATCCAAATGGAAAACAGGAGAGAGATCAGTGGAGTAGAAGAAGATTGAGGAAGAGGGAGGAGGGATGAGAAAAAGGGAGGAGAGATGGAATGAATCTGACCCAACGTTTCCTGCGTACACACGTGAGTATACCACAGTAAGTCCATCTTCATGTATATCCACAAAGTACTAAAAAAAAATAAAATAAAATGAATAAATAGCAGAAAAAGCAGTCAGAGGGAAGAGAAGGGGGGGGAGGAGGAGAAGCCAAGGGAAGCACTGGGGACCGACGTGGAGTAGATTATACTCCATGCTTGTAGAATTATGCCAAGATGAACTGTAACATTATGTCTAACTATAGCGAAGCTGATCAAAATGCAAAACAAGAGAGAATATTCAAATAAAACCATACAACAGAATTGAGAGCCAAGGAATGAACCTACACATATATGCTGACTTGATTCAGGACAACGTCGCCTGGGCAACACAGTGACGAAGAGAAGAGTCCTTTGAATAAATAGTCCTGGATCAATGGTGAGTCTACACAGAGAAAGGAACCCTGACACCTACTTATCACTTCACACAGATCCATCCTCAGTGGACTAGAGATCTTAATGAAAAAAGTAAAACAAAAAAGCTTCCAGAAAAAATAAGAGGAGAATATTTTCATGACCAGAGAGTAGTCAAAGATTTCTAAGTAGGGCACAAAAGCCACCAGCCATTAAGAATAAGTCTGCCTCAGCACCACATAAAATTATTATTATTATTATTATTTAATATTTTTTTAAAGAGAGAGGGAGAGAGAGAGAGAGAGAATTTTTTTTTAATATTTATTTTTTAGTTTTCAGCGGACACAACATCTTTGTTTGTATGTGGTGCTGAGGATCGAACCCGGGCCGCACGCATGCCAGGCGAGCGCGCTACCGCTTGAGCCACATTCCCAGCCCAGATATAAAATTAAATAAATAAGATAAAGATAAAAAAAAAGAATTAGTTTGGGGGCTGGGGTTGTGGCTCAGGGGTAGAGTGCTCACTTAGCACGTATGAGGCACTGGGTTCAATCTTCAGCACCACATAAAAATAAATAAAATAAAGATATTGTGTCCATCTACGACTAAAAAAATTTTAAAAAAATAAGTTTGGTACAGAAAAGGGAGGAATGAATTTTTAAAAATCATGCCATGTGCCAGGTGTGGTGGTGCACACCTGTAATCCCAGTAGCTGGGGAGGCTGAGACAGGAGGACCACAAGTTCAAAGCCAGCCTCAGCCACTTAGGGAGGCTATAGGCAACTTATCAAGACTCTGTCTTAAAATAAAAAGTTAAAGGGGGGATGGGTGTTGCTGGGGATGTGGCTCAGCGGTAAAGCACCCCTGAGTTCAATTCCTGATACCAAAAAAAAAAAAAAAAGTCAAGTTATGTGCTTATATAAATACACCACAGGGAATAAGTAAATAATAAATAGATGAGCAAAGGAAAATCAGTAAAGGAAGGAGAACTGAACGTGGGGAGGGAAGAGGGAAGGGAAAGGCAGGAGCATGACTGAAGTCCAATTCCATGCATGTATGATTTTGTCAGATGAACCCAAATGCTATGTACAATTATAAAGCTTTAAAAAAAGAATAATTTGATCAAATAGACCACATGAAAATTAAAACTGTCTTTTCACCAGAAGATATCATCCAGAAAGGGAAGAGGAACACCATCAACTGAAAGATGCTCACCGTCCATACACCTGGCAAAGTCTTCATGTGGAGAATATGATGAGCTGCTACAAACAACAAAGGCATAAACAATCCAAATTTTTCAATGAGCCAAATATTTAAAGAGGTACTTTACTGAAGAGCTCCACATTGCAAATAGCATGTAAAAGTCACTTAACATCAGCAAGCTCCAGGAGATGCAAATTAAAATCACAACGAGATACTATTCCACACCCACCAGAATGACTAAAAGAGTAACAAGTCACAGTGTTGACAAGGATATCGAGTGACTAACTTGCCCATTCCCCCGGGCTGGTGGGAGTGTAGGGTAATTAGTACAACCATTTGGAAAACTGTTTGGCAACATCTACTATAACTAAACCATGTCTACCCTGGAACCTCACAATCCTACCGCGCTGGGTATACGGCCAAGAGACCTGAGCTTGTGCCACAAAAAACATGTAGAAGATTGTCCACAACAACTTACTGCAAAATTACCCCAAACTGGAAACAAGTGAAACATTTATCAGTAATGGGATGAGAAAAAATGAGATCTTTATACAATAGGGAAACACGGCAATCAGCAATAACTACTGTTGCTTACAATATCTCACAGACACGTGAAATAAGAAAAAGAAGCCCAAAAAGAAAGGGTATGTGTTAGATGATGTCACTCACATGAGTTTCAACAACAGATAAAACTAATCCATGTCAATAGACGTCATTTTAGGGTGAGAGTTGGTGAGAGAAGGAGTGATAGGGAGCTTCAGGGATGCTGGACATGTTTGTGTCTTTATCTGGGAGGTCAGATGTGTTCATATCTATATGTATGTGTGTGCAAGATGTGGACCAAAACTCACTGAGTTATACCCTTGAAATTGGTGCTTCTTACATAGAAATTATATATGTATATATAATTGCATATATATATGTATATGTATATGAAACCCCAATAAAAATTTTAAAAATAAATTTGAGATAGGAATCTGTCTCGCCACAGTGGGTCCACAGGAGGAAGTGTAATTCTACCCGAGCTCTAGGTAAACAGGAAGGAAAAATGGAAAATTTTCTGGGGGAAATGAGATGAGTTCAGTAAGTACAAATTTTTTTAGCTTCATTTATGCAGCTTGGCTCAGGCAGACGGCCACACGAGCACAGCTCCAGAGTTTGCAGAGAACTCGGATAAGCTAGCACTGGTGGGTGCAAGTAGTGACATTTCTACAGTGACGGTCCAGCTAAGTGACTCTAAACTTGCATCCGAAAATAATCCCGGCAGGGAGACACCTGCCGGGAAAGAGGTGAAATGGTCAGATCCTAATGGGGTGGGTGGGGCACACTGTGGGCCCCAGGGAAGTGTTCCAGCTTCCTCTTACCTTTCTAAAACCCAAGTTCCACTTCGTCCACTGCCAGAGCCAAGATGGCGACTGGAGTTCTTCTGAGGGAGCCCAGTGGGAGACCCCTACATCTTGTGGTGACAAATCATGTGAACTGTAGAAACAAGGACATCAGTGTTTATAGCAGCACAATTCACAATAGCTAAACTGTGGAGCCAACCTAGAAGCCCTTCAGTGGATGAATGGATTTAAAAACGTGGCATATATACACAAAGGAATATTACTCAGCAATAAAAGAGAATAAAATCATGGCATTTGCAGGTAAATGAGTGGAGTTAGAGAAGATAATGCTAAGTGAAGTTAGCCAATCCCAGAAAACCAAATGCTGAATGTTTTCTTTGATATAAGGAGGCTGACTCATAGTGGGGTAGGGAGGGGGAGCATGGGAGGAATAGATGAACTCTAGATAGGGCAGAGGGGTGGGAGGGGAAGAGAGTGGGCAGGAGGGTAAAAATGATGGTGGAATGTGATGGACATTATTATCCAAGGTACATGAATGAAGACACGAATTGGTGTGAACATACTGTGTGTACAACCAGAGATATGAAAAATTGTGCTCCATATATGTAATAAGAATTGTAATGCATTCTGCTGTCATATATAAATAAAAAAAAATTAAAAAGAAATAAGGAGAATAAATATAGTAAGCAAATACATGCAAAGGTGAATCAGTTGGAGAAACTGAGTGCTCTCTGCAATAAGCGTGTCAGCAAGGACACCAGAATGTGCTCTTGGAGTATGCTCCAGTGTGAGCAAAGGTGCCAGGAAAAGAAAGACAGCATCTAGTGTCAAGATGAGAATTCCCCAGGCCACCATTGACCAAAGTCCTCAAAATACACTGACTGGTTGATGGGGAATAATCATCACCACCGTCAATAGCTACCTGTATTGCTTAACATACATTTCTCATTTAACTGCAAACATCCTACACATAAGAAGTAGTGCTATTTATTATCCCTGTCTTACATATGAGGAAACCAAAAGAAGTAAAATACATAACTTACTCCAGGTCCATAAAGCTAGGTAGCACCAGAACCACCTCCTAGTTATCAGCCTCCTAGTTATCAGTTTGTTGTCCAAACCTATTTGCAGGAGATGGTCCAGCCCACTGCAGATATAGATATTGGGGCTGAGGCAGGAAAGTAACAAGGGCTAAGGGTGAGGGCAAGTTCATGGGCTGTACTTTAGGTGGTGTGTTAGTCAGCTCTCTGTTACTGTAAGAAAATACCTGAGATAATAAAGTTAAAACAAGGAAAGGTTTATTTTGGCTCACAGTTTAGAAAGTGTCATGGTCTACTGGCCCCACTGTTTCTGGGCCTGTGTTGATAGCACAGGGCAGAGGAAGCAGCTCACCTCATAGTGACTGGAAATAAAGAGAGAGAGACACAGGAAGGGGCTGGGGTTCTCAAAATCCCCTTAAAGAGCGTGCTGCCAATGACCAAAATCCTCCCACTTTTTAAAGACCACTTTTTAAAGGTTCCTCCCAGTAGTGCTGTGGGCTAGGCTGTCAGTGTCTTGGTACATGAACCTATGGGGACACTTACTCAGGGGGCACAGACGTGTGCAGTCCTGGCTCTGCAGGGTCCTTCCGCTGGTTGGTGGCCCACCTTGACCAGAACTGCTGCATTGCCGAGCCCTGGGCTTTGATAGGCATGAAGACAGACGGAAGCCTGGCATTGGGAGGGTGACTTCAGGGACCCAGGGGTGCCCGGGCCCAGGGCACTCAGGGTGCTGTGGGAGGAAGACCTCAAGGTGGAAGGTGACCCTCCTAGGAGGGGAAACGGCCAACTGCTCTCCTTCAGGCCAACCGTTTCCTCCTGAAGCACTGAACAGGCCTCGGGAGTCGTCTTCACAGGTACGATAAAGGGAAGCCACGCTCGGGCAGGTTCTGCAGCACGTGTGGCTCTGTGAGACCGGCCAGGGGAGGGGACGGAGGGCACGCAGCTTCCCCCTAGGAAATGAACAGGTCCCCCATTGCTGGGAACCACAGAAGCCTGCTTTGTGGCCCTCAGGGTGACCTCCAAACCCACCCTCCAAACTCCAGATGTGCCATTGCAGAACTCAGCTCAGGGGAGTCAAGGGAAGGAAACAAAAATGGACTCCTCGGGGTCACCAAGACAACTAGAGCTGTTCCCAAATATTTGCCAGTTGCCTTCTATCATTAACCCACTCCTCAGTTTATACCCAAATGACTTAAAATCAGCACACTACAGTGCCACAGCCACTTCAGTGTTTAGAAAGTATCATTCACAGCTCCATTCACAATAGCTAAGCTCTGGAACCAACCTAGCTGCCCTTCAACAGATGAACGGAGAAAGAAAATGTGTTAAAATGGAATATTACTCAGCCATAAAGAAGAATAAAATATGGCATTCGCTGGTAAACGGATGGAACTGGAGACTAACATGCTAAGTGAAATAAGCCAGACCCAAAGCCAAAGGCCGAATATTCTCTCTGATATGTGGATGCTAACCCACACCAAGGAGGGCAAGATGAGAAGTTCATTATACTAGACAAAGGGAATGAAGGGAGGAGAGAGGGGATGGGAATAGATAAGACAGTGGGATGAATCAGACATATCTTTCTACATATGAATATACAACCAACGTAACTCCCCATCATATACCACCACAGTAATGGGATCCTAATTGGAGCAAATGATACTTATTCTATGTACGCACATATGTCAAAACATACTCTACTGTCACGTATAACTAGAAAGAACAAATTTTTAAAAATCATTCCATTCCTAGATGAATCCAAAGCAGAACCACCTTCATTTTCCACTATCAGGAGTGGAAAGTCTGACTCCGGTACAGAAACAGCTTAATTTTTAAAATGGACTTTTAACTTTATCTGATATTTTATTTTATTTGCAATACTGGGTTTGAACCCAGGGCCTTTGGATGCTAGACAAGGGCTTACCACTGAGCTACATTCCTGAGCCCTGTAAATTTGGGTTTTTTTTTTTACAGCAGTTTTACATTCATAGAAGAATTGAGCAGAAGGCACAAAATTTTCCATTTACTCCTTTGCCCCCACAAATATACTCCTTCCCAATTTTCAATGTCCCCCTTCAGAATTGTCGCGACCCCTTGCCCGCAAGGAAGACGCAACTCAGGAATCTTCTTTCAGCAGTTTATTCAGGCCCTTGATATTTCTTCTTCTCCCTCTCTGATGCCCCTCCCAGCCTTAATAAAGCATCCCAAGCCCCAATGCAAAGCTGCCGCGTGGAGCTTTCTCACAGGGTGGTGAAAAATCATGTGCCAACTCTCCCAGATAAGGAGTTGTTTGTCACAGACCACAGCGGAGCCAGCGTCATCCTGTAATGGAGACCATAATCTGCAGAAACGGCAGAAGCGGCTCACCACAGTTCCCCCTTTTCTGTTTTCTTAAAACAATACAGGCGAGAGTAGAGGTCCTATCCCACTGTGCAGAAGTGGCTGCATAGTATGACTCAGTCCCAAGGAGGGCCCTTCCCCAGATCTGAGGCCATATCAGCCGACGCCTTTTTTCGTGGGGCGGGGCGTGAACGCGTCTAACCCGCATGCAATAGGACATGCTCTCCTTGAGGTCCTCTTCAAGGATCACTCAAGTGCAGTGCCTTGCCTCGCATCCTGTATCGTGACGATGGTGGACGAAGGGGGATAGCTGAGGCTGAACTGTGGCTGTTTATAATGACAAACAAGTTGACAGCACCCTGAAAGAAAGGCACGGACTTCAAGGCGATAGAAAAGCACTAGTGTGGAAACCCATCTGCGTGCAATGGCAGTAAGACCGGCAGAGTGCAAGGGCTTTCCAACACTAAGAGAATAACAAGGAAAGTCATGTCGATCCCAGTGCAATGTTATAATAACTTGGGGTGTAACGACCATGACAAAGGTTTACTGCTTAAGATGCGCAAGCCAGACTTGAGGTGAGTTGCCATTTTCTAAAGCTGCAAGAGCTTGTATGATCATAGCCTTATCGTGAGCACTGCGGGCCTTAAGGCGACAGAGAAGCCACAGAGTACAACACTGAAGCAACACATTGCACCAAAAATGTCTACTCCCACCCACTCTTTGAAGAAGGAAAAAGCAGAAGATATCCAATCGGTGAATTGACCCAAAGTCACAGGATCGACACGGGTACTGTTCAAGACAGCTATCTGGGTTAGTTGAGACTGGATCATGTTTTCTGCTTCCATGGACCAGGTTCCGGATAGATACTCTCCGATGATGCGGGAGGCATTTCTGGAATCATTAAATCTGACAGAGGTTATACATAAATGTGCACGTTGATCAATACAACCCAAATGTACTAGGTCAGACAATTCCTCAACTTGAGCTTGAAGCAGATCTATCCTTTGATTAGCAGCCAGAATCCCAGATAAAATGTGTTGATTAATTCTACTTTGAGATTCAAGTATGGTGGATGTTTGTTGAATAACCTGATTAATAGTGGCAGCAGTTTGAACCTGGCTGGCCATGGCTACTCCAGCTGTAACTGCTGCAGCAGCAGACACTGCCACAGCTGTCACTATAGCTGCCGTAATTCCAAAATCTCTACGGGCTCTAATCAGTTCAACAATAGGAAATGACTCTGGATCTGCAGTAACCGGGATCGGGACAAAAGTTGGAATTTTCATAACCACTGCCGTAGTCCAGGAGCCATTCCAACACTCAGACAAATAACAGGTAATATTAGAACAATTAAGCATCCCCTGTAATGTAACATTAGCCAAAAGAAACAGGAACGGAGATTGGAGACAGACTGCTGCGGAGGGTAATGTAGCATTAGATAATTGTGAATTATTTGCAGAAATTTTAAGCCTCCTACCTCGCTCCGAGTCTTGGGTACTTCCAGAAACATTAAACAGCCAACTTTGGACTCCTAATATTTCCCTGGGGAAACACAAGCGCGGACTAGACTAGCCCAATCTGAGGGAGTCATGCAAAATCTAGTAAGTCCCTCCACCTGAGTGAGAGTGAAAGCGGCATCTATGCCATAAGTGCGGACAGATTCTGCCAAGGTTTTAATTATCTTAAAGTCTAAAGGCTCATGATATCTTCCCCTGTTATTGTCCTGAAATACAGGGTATGCAAGTCCCATATCTGTATTAACTGTCCTCCAAACTTGTGCATGAAAAGATCTCCCGGAACCTTGGCTCCCCCCACATACGGAGGTGGGGCAATCGGCACCATATCTTCTTCTAGATATTCTACCTCCTCCTCCTCAGAGTTTTGTTGACCGATGTTAACTCCCTTCCCCTTCTTACAGTAGGCCTGCGTGCCCTGTGTCTCCTTTTTCTTCTTTTTCATTTTTATCTTATGTAGTTGTTGTAACAATATATCAAGGTCCTCAGAACTCTCTGAGTCGCTTGTGTTCTCAGGCGTTTTTAATTCGGTCAAGTCTGGGTAGAGCCCTCTCCTATTTTTATCTTCAGGCTCTTTTGCCTTCTCACTACTGTTACTTTTAATACTCTCTGCCACTTCACTACATGATCCTTCAGATTTTTCCTCATGCAGTTGCTCAAGAATAGCTTGACCCTCACTCACAGCTTCCTGGCATTTACCATCTGTAAGGCAACCACGGACCATTTTCCAAAGGGGTATCACCCCACCCTCTAATATGCCCTGCTCAGAAGCAAAGTCAAGATCTTTGCCTAATTTATCCCAACTAGGCACAGTAAGGCTGCCCGAAAATGCAAACCACGGTGCAGCGATATCTATCTTCTGTAAAAATCTCTGTAAAGTACTATGTTTCACTTCCAGTCCCTTGGAACGTAACAGGCCATCTAGGGCCAGGAGAAGCGGACTTGAAGATGCGGCACCCATGACACAACAACAAAGGAAGCACAAAAAAAAGAAAGCGAAAGTAGAAGCGAAAGTACACAGTGCAGCTGCAATAAAATGTAAGGCTCTCTCTTTCATTACAGAGGAGCTGTCCCGCTTTGGTCGCGGATCCCACTTACTAGGGACTAACCCCGCTTTGATCGCGGATCCCACTTACCTGGGACTAACCGGTGCACCACCCCTGACTGCTGAAAGTTCTGGTTCCCGGGTCTCGGCACCACTTGTCGCGACCCCTTGCCCGCAAGGAAGACGCAACTCAGGAATCTTCTTTCAGCAGTTTATTCAGGCCCTTGATATTTCTTCTTCTCCCTCTCTGATGCCCCTCCCAGCCTTAATAAAGCATCCCAAGCCCCAATGCAAAGCTGCCGCGTGGAGCTTTCTCACAGGGTGGTGAAAAATCATGTGCCAACTCTCCCAGATAAGGAGTTGTTTGTCACAGACCACAGCGGAGCCAGCGTCATCCTGTAATGGAGACCATAATCTGCAGAAACGGCAGAAGCGGCTCACCACAAGAATGGTACATTTATTACAATCGATGGCCCTTCCTTGACCGGTCATTATCACTCAGAATCCGTAGTTGACTTAGGGTCCATCTGGGGTTGCACATCCCATGGTTTTGGACAAGCGTCCGATGACACGTGTCCATCATCAGCGTGTCGTGCAGGGGAGCTTCACTGCCCAGGGGTTCTCTGTCTCTGTTGATCCTTCCTCCCTTGCCAACCCCTGGCAACCAGCGTTCCTTCTGCCGTTCCCATAGTTCTGTCTTCCAGAATGTCAGGTCGTGGCGATCCCATGCTTTGCAGCCCCTGCAGGCCAGCTTCTGCCATTTAGTATGCAAGCCAGGTCCTTCCGTGCCTTTCCAAGACACTTATTTGTGGCACCAAATAATATTTCCCTGTGCGGATGTGCCAGAGCTGATGTATCCACTCACCTGTTGAAGGACGTCTTCTGAGTTTTAACTATTATGAATAAAACTGTTGTAAACAAGTATGCGCAGGTTTCTGTGGGGACATAAAATCTTCAATTCCTTTGGGTAAAAACCATTCCTGGATCATATGATTAAAATGTTTGATTTTATAAGAAACCATCCTTCAGAGTGGCTGGACCATTTTGCATTCCCAACAGCAATGAATGGGAGTTGCTGTTGCTGGATTTGGGCCATTCTAGTGGCATGTAGTCGTGCTTTGTTTTAATTTGTATTTCCCCGTTGACTTATGATATGAGGCACCTTTTCATATACTTGCTTGTCAACTTACTTACATATCTTCTTGGTATGGTGTCTATTCAGGTCTTTGGCCCATATTTTAACTGGGTCGTTTTCCTGATTGTTGAGTTTTAAAAGCTCTTTGTATATTTTGGATACCAGTGCTTCAGAAGAGATGTCATTTGCAAATGTTTTTTTTTTTTTCCCAGTTTGTGGTTTGACTTTTTGTTTCCCTGAAGTTTAATTTGTTAATGTGCATGTTACCGCCAAGTTGAAGGTAATGGAAGGTTTGACTCTTACTGATACGCACAGATGAAGGAACTACATCAACTGTGAGACTATGCCCACCCAAAGGCTCCACCCCTGGGGTTAGTCAGAGCCTGGAAGAGAAGGGAGCAGACTCTGAGATCATTCCAGTCCTGCTTTCCCCCAGGCTTCTCCTCCCCATCCAAGTCCCATCCATTTTGGAGCACAGTTCAATCTTCAGCATGGACGTGGAAATGAAAGATGGACGAGCACGTGGGACCAAAGGCAACTGGTGGACTTGGAGAAAACTATCCTTTGCTCTATGGATGTTCCTTCAGTTTTTATAAAAATTAAGAGGAAAAAAAAAGTGAATCACTCTCACTTTTATTGATCACTTGGTGACCTTGTGATTATAGACACACAAGCAAATACAGATAGGACAATCCCACAGCACTTCTATCCTAAGTCGCATTAGAGACCCAGAATTTACAAAATCCTGGAATTTATGGACCCCTAGAAATGTATTTGCAGACTGTAGAGACCTGCCTCCTACAATTTGAAAAACACTGCACGGGATCACATTTTTAAAATTCCACTAGGATTAGGGATTACAGTCCAACTGTAGTGTTTCAAGTGCCATTTTGTCTATACAGAGGATTGACATGGTTCAGATGTGAGGTGTCCCCCAAGAGCTCATGTGTGAGACAACACAAGAAGGTTTGGAGGAGAAATGATTGGGTGATAGCCTTACCCTAATCAGTGAGTTAATCTCTGATAGGATTAACTGAGTGGTGACTGGATTGGGTGGGGTGTAGACAGAGGAAGCGGTTCATTGGGGGCGTGGCTGTGGCTTATATATTTTTGTATCTGGAGAGTGGAGCCTCTCTCTGCTTTCAGACTGTAGAGACCTGCCTCCTACAGTTCACCATCCTCAGGGATCACCAGGTGAGCTGCTTCCCTCTGCCACACTCTTCCGCCATGATGTCCCGCCTCACCTCGAGCCCCGAGGAATGGAGCCTAGCGACAATGGGTGGAGATCTCTGAAACCGTGAGCCCCTAAATAAACTTTTCCTCCTCTGCAGTTGTTCTGGTCAGGAAGCATAAACAAGCCAAGCCTACATTGTTGGGTGGGCACGATTGGAGCCTAGTTGGTCTGGTCTCATCTTAAGCTTCAGATGCTCCCTCATGCAAGTTAGAGCCATTTTAGTGCTTGCTTGGCGTGCACAAGGCCCTGGGTTTGATTTCCAGCCCCTGGTGCGGGAAAGCCATTTTATCTCCTCCTGCATATGGGATTTCTCAACAATTTTATGTCTCCCTAGAGAAAAAACAAAATCAAAAGCATTTCTCCCTATTTATTTATTTAGTACCAGGGATTGAACCCTGGGGCAGTTAACCACTGAGCCACATCCCGAGCCACTTTTGTTTTTTATTTGGAGACAGAGTTTCACTGAGTTGCTTAGGGTCTCGCTGAGGCTGGCTTTGAACATGCGATCCTCCTGCCTCAGCCTCTCTAGCTGCTGGGATTACAGGCCTGCACCACCACGCCTGATACTTCTCCCAGTTCCTTTTCAGGGCTTCTGTGTCCAGCTACCACCTTTTGCATCTAGTTTTAACTGCCCTCTCAGCAGAGGGCTCATGGGATTGCAGGCGATAGTTCACCAGCCCATCACCCCACAAGGCCAAGAGTGAGCACTTTCAGGGATTCACCATCCTGCAGCCACTACACTCCATTATTGGACAGGGAAGGAAAGCACGTCCGGGAAAATGTATTGATTCCAGAAAAGCCTGGGTCAGGCCCCGAACCCATGGCTATCTGTCCATCAATGACAATACACCCAGGTTGACTCTTCTGTGCAGTCGTGCACACGTACACACGCACCCACAAACACACATGCACACACATTCACACCCAGACACTCACAGACTTTCTAAGTCTCACTTGAGAAGATAAGACCCAAACACTCTTTCAAAATCCTTTCTCAATGACCTAGATGATTGAGGTACTTGAGAGAATCATCCTTACAGAGAACTAAATAGTGTTTTGGGTGCTATTAACCAAAAGTCTTTGATCCTCTCTATAGTTATAAAGACTTGGGGGCTGAGGTGCAGTTCAGTGGTGTGGGCTTGGCATGCTGCAGGCTCTGGGTAGATCCCCAGCACCAAAAAGAAAAAAGAAAGACCTCTGTCTAAAAGGAGTTGTAGGCGCCCATTACCCTTAACGAGAAAGAGCAAGTAAGCTCCCTGGAATTTCCCGATCCTCCAACATCAGTGCACAAACACACCAAGATGGCGAGCTCAGAGAGTGGTGTCTCCCCCTGATATCTGGGGCAGCCATCATAGGGCCCCAGGAGGCAAGAACTACCGGAAACCCAGCTCCTTGGGAGAAAGGGAGCAAATCCAAGCAGGTGCCTTTAGGCCCAACTCAGGGACACAGGAAGCCAGATAGTCTCTCTGGGAATCTGCCTCAGGCCAAAGGGGTGGCAGGTCCCGGCCTGGAGCAGGAGATGCTGGTGTGAACAAGCAGCACAGCTGCTCTGTGGCCATTGCAGCGAACGCCTGCCTCGCATGAGGCTCCGCCAGTGGTTTAAATTCCAGCGATGGAAAGTAGAAAGAAAGATGCTCTCAAGTCAGAAGTGATTAAAGGAATGGACAATCTGGGCTCAGAGAGAAAGCAGTCAGTTTTCCATTGTTTATATGTCCCAACTGTATTAAAAAATTGAATGTAAATTAGTTGATCTAATGACCTACATGTTAATAAATAAATAGCCTTAGGCTCTGTAGGTTTGAATTTTTCCTCTCTCTCTCTCTCTCTCTCTCTCTCTCTCTCTCCCTCTCTTTGCCATGCTGGGGATTAAACCAGGGCCTCAGACATGCTAAGCAAGTGCTCTACCACTAAGCTATATCCTATAGTTTTGATCTGTAAACTAGATTCTCAATCTATAATAAGTGTCTTTGGAGAGATTATAAGTTCAAGAGCTGCTGAGTGTGTGCCATCACACCTGTAATCCCAGTGGCTCAGGAGGCTGAGGCAGGAGGAGCCCAGTTCAAAGCCAGCCTCAGCAATTTAGCAAGGCACTTAGCAACTCAGTGAGATCCTGTCTCTAAATTAATTATCTAAAAAAAAATAGAGCTGAGTATGTGGCTCAGTGACTAAGTGCCCCTGGTTTCAATCCCTGGTGCAAAAAAAAAAAAAAAAAAAGAATCAATAGCAACAGATAGTGGAATGGGTATTTATAAAATAGTCAATATTTTCAGTATTTATTTTTCTCATCATGAAACCAACATATGAGGGCTTTACTCTAATCCCCAGCATGAAAAGAAAGAAAGAAAGAAAGAAAGACCAATGCATGAGAAAATGGATCATTAAAAAAATTAAAACCACATCACCAGATCCTTAGCCTTCTCGGCTGCTGAGCCAGCTGGGCCCGGCAGAGCTGGCCAGGGTCTCCAGCACTCTGGAGCAGGCTGGCCCATCCCAGAGACACAGAGGAGGGTTGGGGGAGGCTGCTCATCTCTCATTAGCCTGAGTCAGAGTCCTGCTCGGGCCTGACTCACCCACAGCGGATGGGCCCAGATGGTAGCCGTGACTGTGGCTCCTCTGAGCTCTGCAAAGAAAGACTTCATTGTAGGAGAGCTTGGGATCCCCAAATTCAAAGTGGACAACTCCCTCCTCTCCCCCCACTCCCTTGCATTCTCGTGAGGCTTCCTTATTCATGTTTTAAATCTTGTTAACCTGCTACGCTGAATGAAAGGGCTCTCTCAATCTCTAAACCCTCCTTGATTTTCCTCCAAACAAGAGGTTCCCTGGGGCAGCAAGAGCCCAGCAAGGTAGTCAGAAGCACCAGAATTGAAAGCAGAGCTTTTCTGTGTAACCTTGAGTAAGTCCCTTAACCTCTCTGAGCCTTTGTTTTCTTCCCCTTACCCCAGAGTTGATCATATGGACCCAGTGTGTGTTCCCAGCTCAGCACCTTATCTGGCACACAGTGGGCATCAATGAACCCTAGTAAGAGGAGCAAAGTGAACACAACAGATGGTCTCCTGAGGTCCTTGAGTGCTTCAAATTTGACTTTAGGCAGCTTCTCAGCTTTGGCCACGTTAGTACCATCTGGAAAGCTTTCAAACACCCAGATGCCCAGGCCCCGTTAGAGCAGAGCCTCTGGGCGTGGGACCCAGGTAGCAGTCTTTTAAAAAACGTTTTCCAGTTGACTCCAGGGTGGGGCTAAGTAAAAACAGGCAAATGAGGCCCAGGATCAACCCCCCGGGCACCTTCCCCGTCTGTGGCAGGACAGCTAGAGAGGCACCCTGTCCCCTGGACCTCCAGAAGTCCTCGAGGCCCACTACAGAGGCCACCAGGAGGAACCACATGGAGCCTGGAGTCAAGATGCCCAAGTGCCAGGTGCCTGGGGCCCGGCAGAGCACTTCCAGCCACAGAGGGGACCAGCCCCTCTCGGGGCCATGCGACCTGTGCGAGGCCTCCTGTCCCCTGTGGAAGTGGCAGGCAGGGCTGGAGCTCCGGGGGCCCTTTCTGTCAAGGCCTTAGCTGTTTATTTCCAGGCCTGCTCTGCTCCCCTCGGGCCACCTGCCTGGCCCAGCAGCCCCAGGGAATCCTGAGTAGGTCCCAGGGCCACTTACCTGTCCGCTCAGGAAACAGGGAGTTCAACAGACCCAACATCCCCGGGTCCCCAAAGGCCAACTAAACAGGTGACACATATTAAAGAGAAAAAGGGGGAAAAAAACACAAAACAGGGCAAAGTTGGACAAGGAGCCCAAGGGTGGGGTCTTCCCGAGGCCTCCGAGTCCCTGGCCTCTCCTTATCTGATGTTGGGAATCTTGCTCCAGCCGTGAATCCACAGGGAATTTCTGTTTTGTTTGTTGTTTCTGTTTTTTGAAACCAGGGATTGAACCCAAGGGTGCTCAACCACTGAGCCACACCCCCAGCCCCCTTTATTTTCTATTTTGAGACAGGGTCTCACTAAGTTGCTCAGGGACTCCCTAACTTGCTCAGGCTGGCCTCGAACCTACAATCCTCCTGCCTCAGCCTCCTGAGTGGCTGAGATCACAGGCGTGTGCCGCCATGCCCAGCTCCACGGGGGATTTCTAGATAAGGAATTGGGGCCGCCCTTTCTCAAGGCAGAGAGTGGGGTTGGGGGAGATGAGTAAAAGAGAGAGAGAAAGAACAGGGCCTAAAGACGTAGAAAGAAGAGCACTTTGACCTTAGGATGAATCCGTGAGAGGAAAGATGTAACACAAATCAAAAGGGGGAAGAATGGCAGATTGACTGAGTCAAAATGAACATAAAGAGGGGCCAGGGCTGGGGCTCAGGGGTAGGGCCCTGGCCTAGCACACGTGGGCACTGGGTTCCATCCTCAGCATGACATAAAAAATAAATATATAAAATGAAGGTCGTGAGTCCATCTATAACTAAAAAATATTTTTTTAAAAAATGAGCATAAAGAAAAGATACTGAAGATGTTCCCGGGGGTCTCTGAATAACACGACAGCAGGTTGGGCCGAGGCTGTGGCTCAGGGGTAGGGCACTCTCCCAGCACACCCAGGGCCCCGGGTTCAACCCCCAGCACTGTGAAAAAAGATACACTGGGCAAAACTATTTTTTCCATTTCAACATTTATTTACTGAATATTGATTTCAGGTGGGATTATAAATTGGCACACCCACCTGGCTGCCCATAGCACAGACCAATCAACAATTCTAATTTTAGGAGTATCCTTAGGTGCAGATATTTCCCCCAAACACATGGACAGGAATGTTCTGGAAGATACTATTCATTATAGATAGAACCCAGACAGACCCCAGAGGACCCTTGATAGGAGCACTGATAAACTGTGGCACACTGAAACCAAAACACCGTGAAAAGATGAACTAAAGTTGCCCGTTATCAGCAGAAGGAATCTTAAAAGCAAAACATTAAAAGACCTGACATTAAAGAAGACACACAGTTTCATGCTATTTATACAATGATCCTGAGAGAGCCAAAAAAAAAAAAAAATCCCCACAAAATTCAGAATAGTGATTATTGCCCCCAGAAGGAAGGAAGAATAGAAGGGGAGCTGTGGAGTGGGAAGAGGAGTTTGGAATGTTCTATTTATTTTTATTTATTTATTTATTCATGTATTTATTTATTATTTATTTTGATACTTTAACCTATATTTTATTTGTTTATTTTTACATGGTGCTGAGGATCAAACCCAGTGCCTCACACATGCCAGGCAAGTGCTCTACCACTGAGCCATAACCTCAGCCCTCCCATCCCTTTTTATATGTTATTTAGATCACTGAGATGCTTAGGGCCTCTCTAAGTGGCTGAGGCTGGCTTTGAGTTCGCAGTCCTCCTGCGTCAGCCTCCTGAGAGCCACTGGGATTATAGAGGTGCACCACCGCACCACCGGGCCCAGCTCTTTACCCCTCTTGATTCAAATTTTATACTCCGACCACACAAAACCACACACAAATCCCCCTTTTACCATCCATGTTGAGAATCCCTACATTCATCCTTTCTACACCAACATGCCACATCCCCAGGAGGCAGCCACTTCAGAGGGACAGCAGATTGTGGCCCAGTCAAAATACTGGCCATGGCCACCAGATAGTCCATTTTTTCCTAAGAGAAATCAGAAATTTCAGGGGTTCTGGGGGGGAGGGGGGAGGGGTGGTACTGGGGATTGAACTCAGGGGCACTCGGCCACTGAGCCACATCCCCAGCCCTATTTTGTATTTTATTTAGAGACAGGGTCTCACTGAGCTGCTAAGTGCCTCGCTGTTGCTGAGGCTGGCTTTGAACTCATGATCCTCCTGCCTCAGCCTCCTGAGCCTCTGGGATTACAGGTGTGCGCCACCGTGCCCAGCTAGAAAATTCAGTTTTAATGAGAATTCTACCGGTTTTTATGTGAAATTTCCCAATTTCTCATCAGTGCCTCCTGTATGTTTGCAAACACTGTGGAGAATCCATTAAAGCACATTTGGAATCTGAATTCAGGCGCTGAGCCGCCATGTTGCAGTTTTGGTGAGAGCCTTCCACCCTAAGTAATGCTGGTAGTTTAATAATTCAACTAATTATCACATAGTCTTATTTCTCCAAGAGTAAAGTTCATGGCTCTCCATTCAGATTTAACCAAAACAGATTGCTCAAAACATCACAAGTGAGATTTAGTCCACATTTTTAGAAAAAGTTGATGTATTTTAAAGCTTAATGTATTTCCTTAATATTTAGAAATATAATGAAATGCTGTAGTGAACGTTGGATGATTTGCTATAAAACGTTAAATAATGTTTTCAAAACCATGAAATGTTAAGTAATTGTACATGAGAGAAGCAGGAGTGACTTGGTTCAAGTATCCCTCACTGTCCCCTCAGGCCAGGTATTGGGGAAAGTTGAGTCACATGTCTCTTGTGTGCCCATTACAACCTTGGAATGTCTTTACCACTACGTCCACCATGTTGTTCTATGTTTATCTTTTCAATTGTCTCCTTCAAAACACTATCAGCTCTTAGGGGGAGCTAACAAAATACGTAAAGTATGGGGCTGTTAGGTGACTAATTGATGCAAAATAGATAGAAGGACATAGAACAGCACTGAGCATTTCAGAAGCAATAGACAAGTGCCTGTTTATAAATACATTTGTCCTCAACACTGCAAAATAAATGGAAAAAAGTATCTTTGTAGCCTAGCATAGTGTCTCTTTCTTAGTAATTGTAATGACTGAATGAGTAAAAAAAAAAAAATAGATGCGTGAATGAAGTGAACTTGAGCTTGAAGTCTAGTTGCTATGATTTATATGTCTCTTGGTAACAGCCATAACCCATAGTCAGAGTAAAATCTCGTATTCATATATTCCTCAGGGATTCCCAAACACAAATCAAATCCCATTACAGCGAACCCGAGGACTGTGTAATTGCTTAAGTAGGCACCAGCTGGGGCTTGGAAGTGTTTTATTACACAAGGTTTTTATTGTTGTTGACGCTGCTGTAACTTAGATGAATGGTAATTGGATTTAACTGAGAACTCGTCTAAGGCACGCAGACAAAACCCGTGAGAACGAAAAGAAGATGTGCGGGACCGTGATCGTATGTCCATATTTTTCTCTTAATAGAACTACAACCCAAATGGTCACTTCCAAGATGCCCCAAGGGTCTGAAGCCTTTGGTTCTGACCTGGCATAAGGTCCTGAAGATAGTTTCTGGATTTGAAGACTTTCTTCCAGAATAGTCTGACTCCCTGCCACACCAGCCTCCTGCTTGTGCCTAAAGGAAGATCCTGGGGAAGAGGGAGGAGAGGCATTTTCAGATCTGATTTGGATCCCAGAATCCTTTGGGTTGACAAATTAAACCAACTAAAAACCACTTAGGAAACCCAGGAAAAAAAAAACCACCTTATGCACAACTGAATTTCCCCTTCTACGGAACAGGACGTCTCCTGTGGAGTTCTAGAACAGCCTGGAGTGATAAGCTGTTATCTACCTGCTTAACCAGACCTCAGCATCTAACCAACTCAATGTGATTCACTAACTCAACAAGTAACCAAGCATGAATTCCGTGTGACTCACTGTGCGAGCCGTAGAGAGCCACAGTGACCAGGGCAGTCCCTGCCTGCAAGGACAGCTCTGAGGGAAGAGCCCACAGGTCAACAGCCCATTAGAATTCCCTGTACCCAGGTTCCCTCGGGGGACAACCAGAGAAAACAAAGTCACAGCTATTGGGTGGAGTGACAATGAAAACCCTATCTGGGCTTCATGGGAGTGTTGCACAAATCCTTGCTCCAATTTGCCTGGAATCTTCCAGAATAAGATGCAAGCCTCTCCTAAAAACAAAACAAAACAAAAACAGCATGAAGCAAAAAAGAAAAAAAAGAAACCCACACCTAATCACCTCTTACTGAGATGTCATCTCAGATTTGAGCGAGTGACCACCGACTGCATCAGAGCAAAGGGATTTCAAAGCTGCCATGGTTTCCCCTATGGGGAAAGTGTCTGGTCTTGTTTCTATCCGGCCTCAGTTATTGGCTATGATAATGACTGTGGCAGTGAGCTCTCCCGGGTTACTATTCACTGAGAAAAGGAAAGAATTCTTTGTTTCCTTGCCTCAGATTCACAGGGGAACCATTATACCTCTGTTAAGAGAGAAGCTAGAGGCTCGTTAACAGCCGCTAACGGGCCATTCACGGCTGTGCGGGGAGGTGGGTGGCGAAGAGGGTCAGGAATTCTGGCACCTGGTTCCCACTCTGCGCCCTGCACAAGCCATTGGAAGCATTCAAGACCTCCATCTATAAAAACAGAAGAAAGCTTCTTTTCAAAGTGCTTGAACTGTCACTTAAGAGGCCTGTGTGCTGGCAGAATGGTCCCTTCTCTTGGAGGATACACACACAGTGGCACAGCCCCCAGATCAACATGGCCACCTTGGGGAGCACCAGAGCCGCGGGGGCTGGATTCTGCCCTAAACATTTGTTATCTCCTCCTGAGGAGGACTTTCCTTTACTTCCAATCATTTTATTTGCCCAGCCTCTGAACAGTGTTCTGAACAAAAGATTTTGATATTCTATCACCAAATCAATGCCTTTTGATCAGGTCTTAGATGAAGAACTTTGGGGCAATTGTTCTCAAAGAGTGGTCCAGGAACCCCTAGCTGTTTCGGCAGTTCCACAGGCCAAAGGTCAACTGGTAAATGGATTTTAATGTAGCAGAATATAAAAAGTTCATTCATATGGCTTCAACTAATCTTTTTAAAAAGTTATCCTTTCCAGCCAGTCTTGGTGGTACAGGCCTATAATCCCAGCAGCTTAGGAGGCTGAGGCAGGAGGATAACAAATTCAAAGCCAGCCTCAGCAATTTAGCAAGGCCTTAAACAACTTAGCCTGACCTTCTCAACGTAAGAAATAAAAAGAGCTAGGGATGTGGCTCAGTGGTTTAGCACCCCTGGGCTCAATCAAGTATTCCAAAATAAACAGATAGACAATAGATAGATACAAATAAATAATCATTTCCACACTGCAACTAATCTTCAAGAAACTATCACTTTCCAAGATTTTTGCACTAAATAAAAATTAGTATATGCAAGTATGTGAAAAGACTAATAAAACATTCTTCAATTTTCCAAACTTCACCTCCAAGTGGGGCTGGATTGTCTCACATATTTCAATGAGAACACATCACTACACATGGATGCAGAAGCAGATATGAGCATCCAATTGTCTTCTACTAAGTCAGACATTGCAGAGATCCCAAAGATGCAAAACAATGTCACAATTCTCACTAATTGTTTTTGGTTATGGAAAAATATAGTGTTCGTAAAAACAAGCTATTTTCATTCATATGTGTTGGGTTTATTTTCAAAGAAATTAAGTAAACATTTTCAAAAGTCTCTGGTTTCGTTTTCAATATACCACATATCAATAGATCATAAGCAAGCTGTCTGCTGTCTTCAGTAATCTTTTAAATTTATTTTTTTATTATGAGATGATTATGGATTCATATGCAGCTGTAAGAAGTAATACAGAGAGCTCTATGATGACTTTCACTCAGTTCCCGAGGAACAGTGGGAACCTCTGGTCCCAGGCTGTAGTTCAGTGGCGGTAACCAGCCCTAAGTTCCATCCCCAGCACTGAAAAGAAAAAGGAGGAAAAGAAAAGAAAAAAGAAAGTAACATCTTGCAAAACTGTAGTACAATATCACCAACAAAATTCTGAACGTGATACAGCCAAGATACAGAACATTTCCATCAATCACAGGTCGCTTCTGTTGTTCTTTTACAGCTATGACCACTCTCCTTCCTCCTTCCCCAACCCCTTCTTCTATTTGTTAGTTTTATAATTTTATCGCTTCAAAATGTTATATAAATAGGGCTGGGGTTGTGGCTCAGTGGTAGAACACTTGCCTAGGATGCACGAGGCCCTGGGTTCCAGCTCCAGTACCACGTAAAAATAAACAAATAAATAAAGGTATCCTGTCCATTTACAACTGAAAACTATTAAAAAAGAAATATTGCATAAATAAAATCATACAGTATGCAACCTTTTGGAATTAGCTTTTATTACTCAGCATAATTACCTTGAGATTCATCCAGCTTTTTGTATATATCAATAACTCATTCTTCTTATCGCCGTACAATATTCCCCGGGGGGATACGCCATAGACTCTTCAGCCATTCACTCACTGAAGGACGTCTGGGTTGTTTCCAGATTTGGACAAAGAAAGCAGCCATATCTGTTCTTTTTTTTTTTTTTTTAACAGAAATTCATTTTCTCGTGGTTCTGGAGACTTGGAAGTTCAAGATCAAGGTGCCAGTAGGGTCAGTTCCTGGCTGTGGACAGCCACCTTCTCACTGTGTCCTCATGGTGAGGACAGAAAGAGCCAAGTTCACTGGTGTCTCTTCTTATAAGGACATTAATCCCCTCACGAGGCTTCCGCCTTCATCTAAGCCTAGTTATCACTTGAAGATCCCCATCTCTGAAGACTTATCGCATGGGGGTTACGATTTCAACATCTGAATTTGGGGGAGTGTGTTCCACAGCATTCCACCCCAGCACCTGGCCAATTCCAATCCTCCCTGTGGGCAAAACACATTCATGGCATCCTAACAGCCCCCAAAGCCTAACTCATCCCAGCACCCTCTCTAAGGCCTGCAGTCTAAAGCCTTATCCCGGTACCATCTAAATCAGACCATCTAAATCAGATATGGCGAGGCTCAAAGCACAGTTCATCCTCAGGTAAAATTCCTCTGCGGCTGTGAACCTATAAAACCTGAAAAATTATGTGCTACCAACACCAAACAGTGGGATAGATGGAAGCTAGACATTCCCACTCCAAAAGGGAAAAATCAGAAGGGAGAAAGGGGTGACCTGTCCCTCAGTGAGGAATGTTCGATTAGATCTTGAGGCTCTAGAATAACCCTCGGGCTTGGTGTCCCACCTCCCAGGCCACGGCTCTCCAGGGGGGCCCCCATCCTTTGGTTCTACAGTAGGGCACTGCCCCCTGGCCGCAGGCAGGGATCTCATGACTGTTGGGCCCTCGTCCTAGCCCCAGGGCTCCAGGTGTAGGCCCAGATGGCCCATGGAAGCTGAGCTGGTGGCCCTAATGGTCTCCGAATCCCCCTTCAAGATCATTTTTCCCTCTCCTTACAAAGAGTAGCACATGTTCATCATCAAATAGCTCAACTGTCCTGTAGTGTCAAACCTAAAACGTCTGACGGTCTTCCTTTATTTTATCCCTGTCTCTGTCTCTTTAGTTCAAACAGACAGTGCTCTGCTACCGCGGTCCTACCCACTGGTCATCAGATAGTTCAGCCGTTGGGTGTGTGTGGGTTTTTTGTTTGTTTGTTTTGTTTGTTTGTTTTTTAGAGCAAGCATTCTCAATTTTTCAGTATAGGTAGGCTGAGAATTTTCCCAAACTTCAGATCTCTAGTTCCTCTTTGCCTAACGACTCCTTCTTTGTGCATCTCTCTTTTCACATTTTACTATAAGACATCAGGATAAACCAAGCCGTACCTTCAATCCTCTGCTTAGAAATATCCTCTGGCAAATATTCAATTTTACCACTCTCAAGTTTTACCCTTCACACACGCTACACAGAGTTCAGCCAAGTTCTTTACCACTTCGTAAAAAAGATTCGTTTTTCCCCACTGTCCAAACGTGTTCCTTATTTCCACCCGGGACCTCATCAGAATGGTATTCAAGTGTCCATATTTCTAGCAGGCACCTGGAAACTCTTCCCGTGACTGCCCATTATTCAGTCCAAAGTGGCTTCCGCGTGTTTAGGTACTTGTCACAGCAACACCTCATTGTCACTACTAAAAGCCATCTTAGCTCAGCCCACCACAATACCACACTATGCACTGGTCACCTGAATAACAGACATTGAGGCTAGAAATTCAAGATGGCCAGGAGAGAGACAGGGCAAACTCTCTGGGGACTCTTATAAGGGCACTAATATATCAGGGGGAGCAGATCCTCCTGATATCATCTCCCAAATGACTCATCTCCAGAAACTGTCACACAGTTAGGACTTCAGCCTATGAACATGGAAGGGACTGCCATCCATTACCTAGCATAGCGATTCAGTCTCTGATCACCTGTGTAGTAGAACACACCTCCTTTCCCCTGGTGGGAGCCAGAAGCACCAGAACAGGGCGGCCGCAGAAGAGGACAGCCTCTGTTGTGGCCCCAACAGACTAGCGGGTGCCTGGTGGCGCAACACAGATCAGTTTGGTAGGAAGAGGCTCCGGGTCCCATCTCTGCACTGCCTCTAAGACAGGGCCAGATCACCGGCATTGTATGAACAGGTGTTTGTATGAATGTAATTCTATATTTTTCTCAGTTTAATATCCAGGAATACAGTTGCCGGGTCGTCTGGTAGTCACATGGGTTTTTTTTTTTTTGTTGTTGTTGTTGTTGTTGTTTGGTTTGGTTTGGTTTTTTCATACTAGGGGTTGAACACAGGTGCTCCACCACTAAGCCACATCCCCAGTCCTTTGTATTTTTTTTTTTTTTTAAACACTAAATTGCAGAGGCTGGCCTTGAATTTGTGATCCTCCTGCCTTGGCCTCCTGAGCTGCTGAGATTACAAGCAGGGCCACCGCACCCAACACTGCATGTTATTTTTAAAAGAAATTGCCCAACTATTTTACAGGGGGGCAAAGCCATCTTACATTCCCACCAGCAGTGCACTGGTGATCCAGTTTGTCCACATTGTATCTCCACCAGTATATGTTGTAAAGACTTTTTTTTTTTTTTTTTTTGCTATAAGGAATTGAGCCCAAGGGCGTTTAACCACTGAGCCACATCCCTAGCCCTTTTTATGTTTTGTTTTGAACAGGGTCTCACTAGGTTGCTTACAGCCTTGCTAGATTGCTGAGACTGGCATTGTACCTGCGTTATTTAGCCTGTCCCATGTTTTTGTAGTAAGGGACCATCGTGGTCTCCCTTTGCATTTCCCTGGTGGATAATGAGGTTGAACATCTTTTGATCCTTGGTGAAATGTCTCTTCATGTCTCTTCTAATTGGACTCTTTGCTCTTTTACGGTTGAGTTTTGAGAGTTCTTTATGTATTCTGGATAATAGTACTTTGATGTATGTGTAGTTTGCAAATATCTCCTCCTGCTCTGCAGCTGGTCTCTTAATCCTCTTTATGGGATCTTGCTCACCAGGCATGATGGCACACGCCTGCAATCCCAGGGACTCCAGAGGCTGAGGCAGGAGAATCACAAGTTCAAGGCCAGTCTGGGCAACTTACAGAGACCCTGTCTCAAAGTAAAAAATAAGGAAGGGCTGAGGATATACCTTAGAGGTAAAGCTTCCCTAGGTTAATGTCCCAGTACCAGGAAAAGAAAATAGAAAATAGTATCTTTCTCAGAGAAAAGTGTTTCGTGTTTTTTGTTTTTTTGTTTTTGTTTTTGTTTTGTGGGGGGATGTACTGGGGTTTGAACTCAGGGTCACTCAGCCACTGAGCCACATCCCCAGCCCTATTGCGTATTTTATTTAGAGATAGAGTCTCACTGAGTTGCTCAGCGTCTCGCTAAATTGCTAAGGCTGGCTTTGAACTCACGATCCTCATGCCTCTGCCTCCCAGTCACTGGGATTATAGGATGTGCCTCTGCGCCTGGCTAGAGAAAAGTTTTTCATGTGGATTAAGTCCAATTGATCAATTTTTCTTCTTTTTATAGATTGTGCTTTTGGTATAAAATTGAACAAATCCTACTTGGCCCTAAATCCTCAAGATTGTCCTTTAAATCTCTCTCTAAGTTTTATGGTTTTACATTTATGTCCATGATCTATTTTGAGTTATTTTTATATAAGGTGAGACTCAAGTTCAAGATTCATCATCCATCATGAAATTCATATGGAAAAATAAAAGACCCAGAATAGCAAAAACAATGCTAAGCAAGAAGTGTGAATCAGGCGGTATAGCGATACCAGACTTCAAACTATACTACAGAGCAATAGTAACAAAAACAGCATGGTACTGGTACCAAAACAGGCGTGTGGACCAATGGTACAGAATAGAGGACACAGAAACCAATCCACAAAACTACAACTATCTTATATTTGATAAAGGGGCTAAAAGCATGCAATGGAGGAAGGATAGCATCTTCAACAAATGGTGCTGGGAAAACTGGAAATCCATATGCAACAAAATGAAACTGAATCCCTTTCTCTCGCCATGCACAAAAGTGAATTCAAAATGGATCAAGGAACTTGATATCAAATCAGAGACGCGCCGTCTGATAGAAGAAAAAGTTGGCTACGATCTACATACTGTGGGGTCGGGCTCCAAATTCCTCAATAGGACACCCATAGCACAAAAGTTAATAACTAGAATCAACAAATGGGACTTACTCAAACTAAGAAGTTTTTTCTCAGCAAAAGAAACAATAAGAGAGGTAAATAGGGAGCCTACATCCTGGGAACAAATCTTTACTCCTCACACTTCAGATAGAGCCCTAATATCCAGAGTATACAAAGAACTCAAAAAATTAGACAATAAGAGAACAAACAACCCAATCAACAAATGGGCCAAGGACCTGAACAGACACTTCACAGAGGAGGACATACAGTCAATCAACAAGTACATGAAAAAATGCTCAACATCTCTAGCTGTCAGAGAAATGCAAATCAAAACCACCCTAAGATACCATCTCACTCCAGTAAGATTGGCAGCCATTATGAAGTCAAACAACAACAAGTGCTGGCGAGGATGTGGGGAAAAGGGTACACTTGTACATTGCTGGTGGGACTACAGATTGGTGCAGCCAATTTGGAAAGCAGTATGGAGATTTCTTGGAAAGCTGGGAATGGAGCCACCATTTGACCCAGCTATTCCCCTTCTTGGTCTATTCCCTAAAGACCTAAAAAGAGCATGCTACAGGGACACTGCTACATCGATGTTCATAGCAGCACAGTTCACAATAGCAAGACTGTGGAACCAACCTAGATGCCCTTCAATAGACGAATGGATAAAAAAAATGTGGCATTTATACACAATGGAGTATAACTCTGCATTAAAAAATGACAAAATCATAGAATTTACAGGGAAATGGATGGCATTAGAGCAGATTATGCTAAGTGAAGCTAGCCAATCCCTAAAAAACAAATGCCAAATGTCTTCTTTGATATAAGGAAAGTAACTAAGAACAGAGTAGGGACGAAGAACAGGAGAAGAAGATTAACATTTAACAGGGATGAGAGGTGGGAGGGAAAGGGAGAGAGAAGGTAAATTGCACGGTAATGGAAGGAGACCCTCAGGGTTATACAGTGGAGGGGGTAGAGAGAGAGGAGGGGAGGGGAGGGGAGAGGTGGGGAGGGGGGAGGGTGGATGATGGGAAAGGCAGCGGAGCACAAAAAAAAAAAAAAAGATTCATCATCCACTGAATTTCTTTTGCATCCTTTGTCAAAAATCAGTTGGGCGAAGGTAAGGGTTGAGGGGATGGGAATAGGAAAGACAGTAGAATGAATCAGACATCACTTTCCTATGTTCACATATGAACACATGACCAGTGTAACTCCACATCATGTACAACCACAAGAATGGAATCTTAACTGGAATAAGTTATACTCCATGCATGTATGATATGTCCAAATACACTCTACTGTCATGTATATCTAAACAGAACAAATTTTAAAAATCAACTGGACATATTTGTGTGGGTTATTTCTGGGTTCTCTGTTCTGTTCCACTGATCTATGTATGTATTCCTCCACCAACAATGTGCAAGTTTTTTGGTTTTTTAATTTTTCATTTATTTATTTTTAGGGACCAGGGATTGAACCCAGGGGTATTTAACCACTGAACCACATCACCGCCCCTTTTTACATTTTATTTAGAGACAGGGTCTCACTGAGTTGCTTACGGCCTTGCTTAGTTGCTGAGGTTGGCTTTGAACTTGTGATCCTCCTGCCTCAGCCTCCCGAGCTGCTGGGATTACAGGCGTGCACCACTGTGTCCAGTGATGCACAGTTTTGATTACTGTATCTAGATAAAAAGTCTTGAAAGTGGAAAAATGAGTACCAATTTATTATTCTTTTATAAATTTGTAACTACTCTGTTTTCTTTGTCTTTCCAAATTTGTAGAATTATCTATATAATGAAAAAATTGCTGTTTTTTTTTCTTTTTTTGCTTTTTTTATTTGTTCTTTTTGGTTACACCTGACAGCAGAATATATTTTGACATATTTTATACACAAGGAGTACAACTTCCTTTTCTTCTGGTTGTACAAGATATGGAGTTACGTTGGTCATATTCATATATGACATAGGAAAGTTATGTCCAATTTATTCTACTATCTTTCCTATTCCCATTCCCCCTCCCTTCCCTTCATTCTCCTTCATCTAATCCAAAATACTTTTTTTTCTTTCCTAGCCACCCCACTTTTATGAGTTAGCATCTGCTAACATTTGGTTTTTGGTTGGGGGGATTGGCTTATTTCACTTAGTATGATAGTCTTCAGTTCCATTTACCGGCAGATATCATAATTTCATTTCTCTTTATGGCTGAGTAACATACCACATTTTAATTATCCATTCATCTGTTGAAGGGCACCTAGTTGGTTCCATAGCTTAGCTACTATGAATTGAGCTGCTATGAACATTGAAGTGGCTACATCACTATAGTATTGCTGGGGTTTTGATAGGAATTGTGATAATCTGTGAATAAATTCAAAGAGAATTTATATCCTTACTATATTGGATCTTCCAATTCATAACCATAGTTATGTCTCTTTATTTATTTAGATCACTGATTTTTCATCAGCATAGTGCACACTAAGCATACAAGGCCTGAGCATTTTTTTGAGCTATTACAAATGGTATTATATCTTTAATTTGGTGTTTATATATTTATTAATAAGTCTAGTATTGATTATCTGAAATGCTTGGGATCTGAAGCATTTTGTATTTCAGATTTAAGAATGTTTGTATATATAGAAGGGATCTTGGGGATAGAACCCAAATCCAAATATGAAATTCACTCCTGTTTCGTATACACCTATACACACAGCCTGAAAGTAACTTTGTACAATATTTTTAGTAATTTTGTGCATGAAACTAAGTATCATGGTGTAGAATTTTCCATTTGTAGCATCACATCAATGCTCAAAAAGTTTTGGATATTGGAGCATTTGGGGTTTTGGATTTGGGGATCAAAGATGCTCAATTTGTACAATTGGTTTTTGTACGTTGATCTTATGTCCTGTAGCCTTGCAGGATAAATTTTTGGGAAGTTTTAGGTAGATTACTTGGAAATTTTTATGTAGAAAATTATGTCATCACAAATAGGGACAGTTTTATTCCTTCCCAACCTGCTGTTAATTTTTTTTTTCCGTGACTTGTCACACTGCCTAGAAATTCCAGAGCTGTGAATAAGAATTGTGACAGGGCACATTCCTGCCTTGTTCCTGATCTTAGGAAGAAAAAATTTGGTTGTTCTCTATTAAGGATAGATCAATAGATCTTTTATTTATTTTATTTGTCAATAGATAGTTTATTTATTTATTTATTTATATCAGTGCTGAGGACCGAACCCAGGGCCTCACACATGCCACCAAGCACTCTACCACTGAGCCACAACCCCAGCCCTATCCTTTTATTTTCAGTCTGCTATTATTATTATATTTGAAGTAAGTTTCTTGGGGACAATTTGTAATTGGGCTGTTTCTTTGATCCACTCTAACAATTCTTTTAATTGGAATATTTAGGCCATTTACATTTAATGTGATTATTGATATGTTAGGACTGAAGTCTGACCTTTTGTTTTGTTTTGTTTTCTGTTTATTCTCTCTGACTTTTATTTCCCTTTCTTGGCTTCCTATGGGTTACTTGAACATTTATGAGATTACTATTTTGATTTCTTTCTACTGTTTTTTGTGTATTTCTCTGTTGCTTTTTAACAAATTGGTCTAGGCATTAAATTATATATACATAATTTACCATGGATTACTAGTGCCATCATTTTACCAGTTCAAATAAATATAAAAATCTTACTTTCTTTCAGGTCTGCTTATAAAATAATTGTTTTAAATACTTCCTTTAGCCAGATGCAGTAGCACATACCTATAATCCCAGAAGCTAGGGAGGCTGAGGCAGGAGGATCATGAGTTCAAAACCAGCCTCAGCAACAGCAAGGCCCTAAGCAACTCAGTGAGAGCCTGTCTCTAAATAAAATACAAAATAAGGCTGGGGATATGGCTCAGTGGTCAAGTGTCCCTGAGTTCAATCCACAGTATTCTCTCCACACACAAAAAATAAATACTTCCTCTACCTATATTTAGAACCACATTGCACAGTGTTATAAGGTTCTGTTTCAATGCTTAAACATTGTTCATAAACCTCAAGAGATTAAGAAAAGTCTATTATATTTTGCCATATTTTTGTTTACTGTGATCTTTTTCCTTCTGAATGTCCCACATTTCCTTCTTTTGTCATTTCCTTTTATTTAGAGACTTTCTTTAGCCATTCTTTTAGGATTGCTCTATTGGTGACAAACTCAACTTAGTTTTCCTTCATCTGAGAATGCCTTGATTTCCCTTCATTCATGAAGCATCTTTTTTTTTTTAAGAGTATAGGATTCTTAGGCATTTCTTTTAGTACATGAAAAATATCATGCCACTTCCTTGTGATGAGAAGTCTCCTGTGACTCAAACTGTAGATAAATTGTCATTTTCCACCAGCTGTTCTCAAGATTCTTTTTTTCCTTTAGTTTTCAGAAGTTTAATCATGATATAAGCCGGCATGAATTTATTGGAGTTATCTTGCCAGGGGTTTGCTCATCTTCTGAAATATTTATATTTATGTATCTTGACAAACCAGGAAGCTTTCAGCCTTTATGTCTTCAAGTTCTTTTCCAGCCTCCTTTTCTTCCTCCTTTTCTTCCTCCTTTTCTTCAGAACTTTAATCACGTGACACTAAGATATTTTGTTATAGTCTCATAGGTCTCTGAGGCTCTGATCATTTGTTTTCCAGTCTATTTTCCCTCATTGTTCAGACTGAGCAATTATTATCGTTCTGTCTTCAAGTTCATTAATTCTTTCCATTCTGCTGTTGAACCCATCCAATGAGATTTTTATTTCTATTATTGTATTTTCCATTTCTATTTGAATCTTCTTGATATCTTCTTTTTTTGTGCTAAGTTTTTCCATTTGTTTTAAGCATGTTTTTAGTTGTTTGTTAAAACATTTTTATCATAATTGCCTTAAAATCTTGGTTAGATAAGTCTACCTTCTTTGTCATCTTGGCATTGGCATCTATTAATGATCTTTGTTTCATTCAGTTTGAACTCTTCCTAGTTTGGGGTATGACAAGTGATTTTTTTTAAAAAAAAATTGTTTTGGAAAACTCTAGGCATGGTATATACAAACCAGCCACCAAGAGCAGTGGGGGCCATGAGCTTAAAGGAAGAGTCAGACAAATTCAGGACTTCATGACGTGCAATTGAGTATTTGGTGACTTATGCAGAGAAGCTCTTATGTCTTGGGTGGCAGCAAGAAAAGTGAATCCCCACACCCCAAGGCAGGAGAAAGGGCTTATATGCCAAGCCTGACATATTGGACTGCAGCCTGTCAGAGTATATCTGGGTTTTCTCAAAAACATTTAACATCAGTCAAGAAACAGTACAGGCATCTGTGGCCAGCACATGCCAGGCTGGCTGTCTTAACAACTTTGCTTCCTATAGGTCTTGGGATGTGTTAAGGGTCACCTAGCTGGCCAAATGGCAGGTACAACCAAGATATCTGTAGGGTGATCAGAACAAGCTCTATCCCTATAGATTGAGCCTGGACATTTTTGTATTGCATTACAAGACTCTGAATCTTACTCAAATCACCTCTTTTAACTGGAATTCTCTGGCATGACTCTGACAGAGAATAGGAGAGTCCCACCTTGTGACTGGTAGGTGGAGGTAGAGACCCTCCAGCTAAAGAGGGGATCTTCATTTCTGCTGGGCAGAGGTAGGAGTTCTAGCTCCTTGGGGGTTTCCCCGGGGATGCTAAGGGTGGTATCATTACCCTGAGCAACAGTGAATACCATGATGGTCCACAAATGAAACAAGCTTTCTCCAATTATAAATGGTCCAGAAAATATCTTTCTGCTTCTATTATTATTTTAGAACTTGCTTTTCTGTTTTCCACCCCAGTGTACCACACGACTCCAGAGCATGCTGTAATGATAGGAACAGCAGCAATTTGTACTTGCTCAGCCTGTGACAGTTTATAAAAAGCTCTCATGTACATTTTGACATTTGATCTTTGCAACGCTATGTAAGGTTGGCTAAACTGGTATTATCATGACCACAGCTGACATTCAGCTGGCACACAAGGGTACAATTATACTGGTTGCTAAAGTAACAAAATGCTTCTGAAAAGCTGCTAAGTGAGTCCCCAAGTTCCCCCCACTGCCATCCTGTCCCCACCACCTCCTATGAAAGGTTTATGCTAAGTCCAAATGGGGACCGTCGCCAGTATCAGATTTGCTGATTGAATGTTTATTTATTCCCTCCTGGTCTTGTACTCACGGGACACTGAGGCTTCAAGAACAAGTGTCCTGCTCACAGGGAACCAAAATCACAGATGTCGCCGGAGCCAGAGTGGACGTACACTCAGCAGGGCGGCAACCCCTGCAAGGCCTCACGGAATACCCTGGCCTTTCTCCTGCCTTGTGCCCCTGCCATTCCCCCAAATGACCACCAGTGCCCACCCGTGAATCCTTCTTGTAGAACCTGAGCCCGTGCCACTCTCGCCCTCGAAACTCCCTCTCTACCCTGGTGTAGATGAGAAGGTTGCTCATTTCTGAGGCCTCACACTGTGCACTCCAGCTTTTGCTGGGTGGAGTGGGGTGGGCAGGGTCTCCATAATGAATCATATGTGCAAGTTTTATATTTTCCCCAATGATCATCAAGAGAAAGACCATGTCTTAAAAATCCCAAATCATCTGGCAATGGGGTGCACATTTGTTCTCTAAAATCCTAGCTGATGCTGCCTGGAGTGGTAGGGTAGGGTAGCAGACCCAGGGCACAGGTACCATAGACAGGAAGGTACAGTCACTAAGGCTTTTGCTCTGACCTTGCCCTGCCTGGCTTTCCACCCACATGAAGTTCTTCATACACCTGCACATGCCTGCGGAACAAGATCTGAATGACTCCAAATTTATCACTCGGGTGCCCTTGAACATCTCAGGAAAGGTTTTCATTTGACAGTCACATGATTAGTGTGTATTCATGCCCTATACAATTTCTTAGTGCCTATATATTTTTTAAGAATTAATTTTTAAAAAGCAACCTAGGGGCTGGGGTTGTAGCTCAGGGGTAGAGCTCTTGCCTAGCATGTATGAGGCACTGGGTTTGATTCTCAGTACCACATACAAATAAATAAAGGTCCATCAATAACTAAGAAAAAAAAAAGAATAACCTAGGCCAGGTATGGTGGGGCACGTGCCTGTAATCCTAGGAGCTCTCAAGGCTGAGGCAGGAAGATCGTGAGTTCAAAGCCAACCTCAGCAACTTAGCAAGGCCCTCAGCAACTTAGCAAGACCCTGTCTCTAAATAAAAAAATAAAAGGGCTGGGGGTGTGGCTCAGTGGTTAAGCACCCTGGGTTCAATCTCTGGTATAATAATAATAATAATAAAAAGAATAACCTGCTCATGGAAGGGAGGCTTCTGAGCAGAGCTCTTTCTTCTGACTGAGAGTACCTGAGGTGGCAGGTTGCTGGGAGAAGAAACAGACCAGCGGCACCGTTACCAAAGACTCTGATGGGTGCTACACATGTCTCTCATTTGGCCCTCCAGGGATAACATAACGTTTTCAGAAAACACTGCAGGGAATCCTCTTAGTTTTCTGAGGGTATGAGCGTGCCCATGTGAGCTGGGTATGGGATGACCCTGGAGTAGATGAGAAGGTTGATCATTTCTGGGGCCTGGAAGTCTGGACTAACCCTGACCCTAGCAGTGGCTGGGCAGCTCTGCAAGCTGGAATCCATCTTCGCTGGCAGGGGCTGTGTGCAGGGCTGGGGGTTTCTACCCTGCTCCCTGTGATCCTCCTCCTCCTCTGCCTTGAGGCTATTCTTAAGGAGCTTAGAGGGAATAAACATTTTCACCCACCTGACATTCAGGCACGTCCTGCGAGTGGCCCGGAGAGGCCCTGTAGCCAGCAGTCTCCTTCTCTCTTGACAAGGACACTGCGAGAAGGTGGAGAGGAAAGTGAAGGATCAGAAATGACAGGGAAGAGGAAGTGAAAAGGAGGATCCAGGGCCTGTCAGTGTCAGCGGAGGCGCCGGCTGTGGACAGACAGACGGATCTGCTGGCACTGCGTGAGCCCAGCGCCTGCGCTTTGCTTTTCTAGGACTTCAAGGCAAGAAAACAACCCGAGGCACAGAACTTGCTGGCCCTTTGCTGCTGTCAGAGTGGAAATATCGCAGGGGACTGAAGACTGTACTGTGGCGTGCCAGGGTTCCGACAGCCAGGGCCACTGACAGGGGCCCCCAGGACCCAGGTCCCATCAACTGTACCTTGTGGCTCTCTTTGCATTTCTCTCAGACACACACTGCAAGACCCTTTTCCTTCTTCCTTCAGTAGCTCAGCTAAGTTTATAAACCCGCCCCAGCTCCTGGGTGCAGCTGATCCGCCGCTGCAGGCTCTTTGAAGCCAGGAGCTGCTCCCGGCAGCCCCTGCGCGGCCGTGTCCCCAGTGTCACCCCAGGCCGCGGCTGCACCGCGCAGCCCAGGAGCCTCACGTGGGCTCTTTTCTGTGGACTCTGCGGACAAGGACTTTGTTTTCCATAACTGTCATTGTGGGTGGCTCAAATATCTCAATAAAGGGGGAAAAAGACGCAGACATTTTTTCCTGTTGTAAACATTGTATCCCCCAAGGGTCGACGCGCTCTGGAGTCCTTTTCCCGAAGATAATTACATCTTTAAGGAAACTGCCGCCACTTGGCAATGCCCAGGGAGGGGGTTATTTTATGGGCCACTCCCGCTGTTTCATTGCCCGCATCCCAAGATCCTGGTCCAGGAGGCACCCCAAGATCCCGGTCCAGGAGGCACCCCAAGATCCCGGTCCAGGAGGCACCCCAAGATCCCGGTCCAGGAAGCACCCCAAGATCCCGGTCCAGGAGGCACCCCCACCTCCCTCCCCACGAGCACCTGAGCTGCTCCCAGGTGAGGCCCGGTGGGAGAGTGTCCTGGCATGGGGACCCGCTGCTGTCCCCACCCAGGCGTAGGAGGCTCAGGTGGAAAGACAATACCCTCTTTCATGGCAGGCAGGTGGTTTCATTGCAACACAGAGTGAGAAGAAGCAGATGGCACTGAGAGAGGCTGTTCTGGAAAGGAAGGAAGAGCTTTTCCAGAGAGAAGGAGCCAATGGCGAGCTGCACATGTGCCCAGCCCTCCACTCTGCAGGGCTGACCTCCGTGGGCGAGGTCAGGTGGCAAGATGCTCTGCTTCCAAGTGGCCTGAGCCCTCCCAGATCGCCAGCCACCTGGGCCTCCCCTGCAGGTCCCAGGCCTCCCTTCAGCCCAGCTGAAGGGCCCTCCAGGGACGGGCTTCCTGAGCGCTGTAGGCCCTCAATTCTATTAAATAGGTTCGATTCTACTAAGTCAACACCCAAATAGGAATGAATTGTTCCTCTTGCCAGGCATGGTGGCCCAGGCCTATAAGCCCAGTGGCTCAGGAGGCTGAGGCAGGAGGATCAAACCCAGCCTCAGCAACTTATTGAGACCCCAAGCAACTCAGTGAGGACCTAAGCAACTCAATGAGACCCTGTCTCTAAATAAAATATAAAAAGAGGCTGGGGTGTGGCTCAGTGGTTAAGCACCCCTGGGTTCATTTCCTGGTGCCAATAATAATAATAATTGTCACTCTTAAGCCACTAGAACGCACACTGTTTACTCAAGGAACATCCACCTCAATCTCTAGCTATTCTTGGCCAGGGTGGTTATTATGTGCAGGTCAGCTGCCCCCTCCATGGTGACTTTCTCAGGACCCACCTACCACAGGTCAAGGGATCCCCATCACCTCCCACAGACTAGATGCCGCCTGTTTGTCGCAGTGGTGTGAACTCGGAGGGGCCTGGAGGTGGGGAGATGGGATAAAGAGACCTCCCATGGAGACAGGGGTGTGTCTTGGGTGCATGGCAGGGCATTTCTGTAGTCTTTGCTGATCTGATTGTAGAGAATGAGGACGGGTTGGGTGGAGGTGGGGAAGCCACGAAGCAGGACAGGCGGGAACGAGAGCAGCCAGACTGGAAGCACCAGGCCTGTCCCTGTCCCTGGGCATGGCCTGTCCCTGGGCATGGCCTGTCCCAGGGCACTGCCTGCACGGCAAGTCAGCCACTCGCGCTGTGGCTGCCTGTGGGAAATTTTAACTCATGCCCACTGAGGTGTGGGAGAAAGGTGACTGTAATGGAGCCTTGGCCAGGACAATCCCCAGGAAGTCCTCTAACTCAGGCTTCTGCCTGACAAAAGCCTAAACCACCTCTCTTTCCAACGCCCTAGGGACATGGATGCCAGCTACAGAGCAAACCTTAGAGGGAATGGGGTCCCGCCCTGCTGAGGCCCTGGGACTCTTCCCTAGGCAGAGGTGGGCCTGGGCAGGGCACCAACAGGGTGATAACTGGGGACCCTTCCCAGACCTAGGTTTTGTGGCATCTGAATCTATTTGATAGGGGTGGGGAGTACTCTTATAAAAAGAAAGAATACAAAATTGCAAACACAAAATGAAGTACAGAGCCAAGGAAGGGGTCTGTTACCCTTTCTGAGCTTCACAATGAATGAACCTTCGCTGCCACCTAATAAAAACCGGGAGGGAGTGTGTATGAGACTCCTGGAGATGCTGTAACAAAGTAGTACCACAGAATTTTTTTCTCTCACACAGTTCCAGGCCCAGAAGTCTGAAATAAAGGCATCTGCAGGGCCATGCTGCCTCTTTAATTTGCAGAGGAATCTCTGCCGCCTTCAGGGTTTTTTGGTTTGCCACCACAGAAAGTGTCCCTCCACTTTCTGCTTTTGTCATTGCATGTCACATGGTGTTCTTCTCCCAGTGTGTCTGTCTTCACATGCCATGTATTCATGACGACACAAGTCATTTTGGACTCAGGCCTATCCTACTTCAATATGGCCTCATCTTAAGTCACATCTGTGACTACCCTATTTCTAATAAGATCACATTCCGAGGTCCTGGGGTAAGAACTTTAACAGGTGGGAGAGGGCGCAGGTGGTAGGAGAGGAGGGGCCAACAGCAGCAGCAGTAGAAGTAGCTGCCACTCTGGAACCTCAGGTTTGGGATAGGCCCAGCAGCTGCTCCTCTGGGCTCTCAGGCTAGGAACTTATTCCTCCCCACACCCGCAGCCCCCAGGGCAGGACCCAAGGGCAGCCTGTCCACCCCCACAGTGGTGCCATTTAGGACCCTTCTATGGCTCTTAGACTGGCCTTTGACCCACCACCCTGCAGTGGGCTCATGGACTTGCATTGAAAGAGTCCAAACTTCCGTCCCTCTGCCTCTGAGTCGCCCAGACCCAAGTCTTGCCTCTTCTTAATTTTTTATTTTGAGACCAGGTCTCTCTAAGTTGCTTAGGGCCTCCCTAAGTTGCTGAGGCTGGCCTCAAAATCATGATCCTCTTGCCTCAGCCTTCTGAGCTGCTGGATTTCAGGGGTGCACTACTGTGCTTGAAAAGGGAAGTTTTTTCTTTGCAACTGTCACCGTGCTTGTCTTGGGATGAGTACTTGCAACCTGGTGATGGAACACTGCTTTGTGTGTGTTACCTAACCTTGGGACTTGCATTCATCCTGTTTGGCTGGCCAAAGTTCACCAAGCAGGAACATCTGTTAAATAAGTAATATGTTATCCATAGGGAACAGTCTATTTTTGTTCGAGTTGTACCCAGTGACTGGAAGAGTGACCTCCCCAGAGGAGGCCCTAAACAGGAGTTATTCGTTGACTGAGCAAGTGAATAAATAAATAAATGACACATCAAAATGAAAAAGAAGTGGCTTCAGTGGTGCATGCCTAAAATTCCCTGGGGCTCCAGATGCTGAGGCAGGAGGATCACATGTTCAAAGCCAGCCTCAGCAACTTAGCGAGGCCCTAAGCAACTTAGTGAGACCCTGTCTCTAAATAAAATACAAACAAGGGCTGGGGATGTGGCTCAATAGACATGGGCATGGGGTCGGACCCTGGGTGTTCAATCCCTGGTACCAATACATATATTTATATGTTTCTCAAGTATTAAAAGTTGGTTATTTCATTTTGGTTAAGTAGTTTTTGTGGGGTTTTTTTTGTGTGTGTGTGTATGTGTGTATATGTGTGTGTGTGTGTGTGTGTGTGTGTGTGTGGTGCTGGGTATGGAACTCAGCAGGCTGGGCAAGTTCTCCACCACTGAGCTATATCCCCAGCTCTCAAGTATTCTATATTGAAGATTTATATGTCTCTTTTATAAAAAATTTTTCAGTGATAATAATCGAACCTAGGGCCTTGTGCCTGCTAGGCAAATCCCAAGCCCCAAAGATTTATATATTTTATATAATTTTTATGTCTCACATAACTTTATCATTATAAAAATGGAATATACACAAATGAAAAGCTATATGGAGATTTTCTTGAGTTTTTATGGGATTGAAAATTTTTTCATTAAATCATTTTAATAAACAATTCTTTGGAAAGAGCAAAATTAAGAGAATTCTTCAAAAGCTTTCTTTCTTTTTCTTTTTCTTTTTTTTTGCTTTAGTTTTCTTTTTTGGTACTGGGATTGAACTCAGGATCACTCCACCACTGAGTTGCACCCCCAGCCCTTTTTATTTTATTTTTTTCTGAGAGTCTTGCTAAGTTGCTGAGGCTGCCCTTGAACTTGTGATCCTCCTGCTAAGCCTTCCAAGACCTTAGAATTACAGGTGTGCCTACTCTTCTGGTTGGAAATAGGTTTATTTCTCCCTCCCTCCCTCCCTTTGTGCTGGAGATAGACCCCAAGGCCTCACACCTCCTAGGCACATGCCCTACCATGGAGCTACACCCCAGCCCCTGGAATTAAGAATTCTTTGAGTGTTTTCAAAAGCATCCTCTAGCATCCCCCTGGTGGCAATGGGTCAATCAGCCAGTTGTGCTGTGGCCCTTGTGAGGCTGGCTGGGGCTTCACTCCATCCCTGGGGTAGGTGCCAGTAGAGATGGCCACCCACAATGCCTGCCCTTAAGTCGGACCTGACCCTGTTACTGGCTTTGGCCATAGCATGGGATGTAGGTGACACTGTACCTTTTGGTCCTGGGATCTAAGAGCCTTCCTCAGCTCATTGGCCCATTGACACCCTCATAGAAGCCAAATGCCTGTTAAATGAATCAAACTGTCCTGCTAAAAGGGTGTGGGGGCAGTGGGGGAGGGTTGAACTTAGCCAGCCCCAAGCTATTCCACCCACTCAGCTGAGATCCCAGATACATGACAAGGCTCTACTGGATCCTTGGGGTCCAGTGGCAGCACCCCAGCCAAGCCCAGGTGGAGCAGAGATAAGCCATCTGCACTGAACCCTGCTCCAACTGCAGAATGTCAAGCAAATAAATGCTTGTTGCTAGTTTAAGTCACTAAGTTTGGGGGCGTTTTATTACACAGCAATAGCTAACTATAATGACTAATTGTCAACAGACCGAAGGACTCCAGGACCAGGCAGAGAATCCTCTGGGTTTGGATCCCCTCCCCTGCACAGAGGTAGCCTGGCACTTTATAAATTTTGGAGGGATGGATTCAGAAGAGAGAGAGAGAAGAGAAGCAAAACAGTGAAGACACAATGATCCAGCTAACCTACGCACAGCATGTTCTAAATCCTCTCTGTATGCTGTTCAGCTCATTGTTACTGCGGCACAGTTGAAGAAACATGGTGCAGAGAAGATTGCAAGTCCAACCGAGGTCACGCACAGGGAGAAGAGAATCAGACCCAGGCAGTCTGAGCCCACACACAGGGCTATTCCACTGTTAAATAACTTAAGGACTCTCAATGCTGGCTCTTGACAGGCCCCTTTCTGAGAAGGTACAGGGAGAACCAGGAAAGGATAATTACCAGGTTAAGGCCTGTGGCTGGGTGTGCTGCTGGAACTCCAGGGGAATTCTGCATACACAGTCCACAGAGCAGGCTGGGCACTGGTGTGCACCTGCAGCCTCCGGGTTGCTGGAACCTAGGGTTAGCTGGTGGGATTTAGAGGAAATCCATACCTTTAAGGTAATCCATACCTCACCAACACAGTCCTGGAGAGAGGGTGAATGTCGACAGGTCAGGAGCGTCTAGCCCAAGGGTTGGCAAATGCAGCCCAGGTGCCCAATCCTGTCTGACACCTATTTGTATGTGGCCTGTGGGCTAAGAGTGTTTTTCACATTCTTTGATGTTGAAAGAACAATGCTATTTCTTGACATGTAAAAATTATATGAAATTCAAATGTTAATGCTCATAAATTGAATTTTATTGGAACACAGCCCCACCCAATTGTCCATTTATTCATATGGGTGCTAAAGTGACAGAGTGACAGAGACCAGGTGGTCCACAAACCTGAAAGCGTTTACAAGGCAGGCTTGCTTTCTTTCTTCTTCTTCTTCTTCTTCTTCTTCTTCTTCTTCTTCTTCTTCTTCTTCTTTTTTTTGTACTTTTGTACAAAGTTGCTTAGGGCCTCACCAAGTTGGAGGCTGGCTTTGAACTTGCAATCCTCGGCCTCAGCCTCCCAATCCTCTGCTGGGATCACAGGCATGCGCCACTGTGCCCAGATACAAGGTGACTTTTTATAAAAAATATTTACCAAGATCTGCACACACCTGCCTGCATGGGGACCCAGGCTCACAGTAGGCCCAGTTCATCCAGCCACCTGCAGACACCCGCCGGAGCTCAGCCTCTGGCACAGGACCACCCCTTTGGACCAGCAGACAACTGTGGGAGCTCAGGCCCAGACCCTGAACTGCTCTCACCAACTTGCACGGGACCTAGGCCCAAGATCCACACTGCAAGAAAGGAAGACGCATAGACAATATGAAAAACACAAGGGAGGAAAGTGCCCCAAACAAACCAGGTTACTACAATAACAGAACCTGTGGACAGCACAGTTGATGAAACGTCCGAGAAGGAGTTCAGAATGTTCATAATTAAAATGCTCCATGAATAAAGAATGACCTAAATGAGCAAATACAGGCAAAAACTGATCACTCCAACAATGAGATAAGAGAGCAAATGCAGGTAGCAAAAGATTACTTCAAGAAAGAGATAGAGACTCTGAAAAAAAAAATCAGAAAACTTTGAAATGAAGGATACAATAAACCAAATAGAAACCTCAATAGAAAGCATAACCAACAGCCCAGATCACTTGGAAGAAAGAACGTCAGATAATGAAGACAAAGAATACAATCTGGAAAATAAAGTTGATCACACAGTGAAGATAGTAAGAAACTATGAAAAGAACATCCAAGAATTATGGGACAGCTTCAAAAGACATCTAAGATTTATTGGGATAGAGGAAGGAACAGAGTTTCAAATGCACAATCTCTTCAATGAGATAACATCAGAAAATTTCCCAAACATGAAGAATGAATTGAAAACCAAATACAAGAGGGTTACAGGACACCAAATGTACAAAGTTACAGCAGATCTACACCAAGGCACATTATAATGAAAATGCCTTAGCAAACAGAATAAGGATAGAATCTTAAAAACCTCAAGAGAGAGGAATCAGATCACATATAGGGGAGACCAATTCATATCTCAGCAGATCTTTCAATCCAGACCCTCAAAGCCAGGAGATCATGAAACAACGTATACCAAGCTCTGAAAGAAAATAGATGCCAACCAAGAATCTTATATCCAGCAAAACTAAGCTTTAGATTTGATGATGAAATAAAAACCTTCCACCATAAACAAAAGTTAAAAGAATGTACAACTAGAAAGCCTACACTACAGAACATCCTCAGCAAAATATTCCACGAAGAGGAAATAAAAAACAAGGATGAAGATCAGCAGAGGGAGGGATTACAATAAAGGAAAACCTAATCAGAGGAGAAACCAAGTCACGTTAAATACCAAAGATAAACAAAAATGGCTGCGAATACAAATAACCCTGAATGTTAATGGCCTAAACTCATCAATCAAAAGACATAGACTAGCAGATTGGATTTAAAAAAAAAAAAAGGGGGGGCTGGGGATGTGGCTCAAGTGGTAGCGCGCTCGCCTGGCATGCGTGCGGCCCGGGTTCGATCCTCAGCACCACATACAAAGTGTCTGCCGAAAACTAAAAAATAAATATTAAAGACTTAAAAAAAAAAAAAAAGATCCAACAATATGCTGCCTCCAAGAGACTCATCTCATAGGAAAAGACATCCACAGACTGAAGGTGAAAGTTTGGGAAAAAATCATATCACTCACATGGACTGTGGAAGTAAGCAGAGGTTTCCATCCTCACATCAAATAAAATAGACTTCAAGCTAAAGTCAATCAAAAAGGATAAAGAAGGACACTACATACTGCTCAAGGGAACCATACACCAACAAGACTTAACAATTATAAATATATATGACCCAAACAATGGAGCAGCTATGTTCATCAAACAAACACTTCTCAGTTTCAAGAGTCCAATAGGCCACAACACAATAATTTTGGATGACTTTAACATACCCCTTTCAACACTGGATAGATCTTCTAAACAAAAGCTGAACAAACAAACTATAACTTAATATACAATCAATAACTTAGACTTAACTGCCATATATAGAATATTTCATCCTTCAACAATCAAGTACACTTTTTTCTCAACAGAACATGGGTCCTTCTCTAAAATAGACCATGTATTATGCCACAAAACAACTCCTAGCAAGTATTAGAATAGAGATACTACCCTCCATTCTATCAGATCATAATGGAATGAAATTAGAAATCAATTATAAAATAAGAAATAAAAGCTACTCCAATACTTGGAGACTAAATAATACGAAACAATTGAAAAAATTGACAGAACAAAAAGTTGTTTCTTTGAAAAAATAAATAAAATTGACAGACCCTTAGCCATGCTAACAAAGAGAAGGAGAGAGAATTACTAACATACGTCATGAAAAAGGAAGTATCACAACATACACTTTAGAAATATGGAAGATAATTTGAAATTATTTTGAAAACTTGTACTCCAATAAAATAGAAAATATTGAAGGCATCAAAAAATATCTAGAGACATATGATTTGCCCAAATTGAATCAGGATGATATATACAATTTAAACAGATCAATTTCAAGCAACGAATAGAAGACGCCATCAGAAGCCTTCCAACAAAGAAAAGCCCAGGACCGAATGAATACACAGCTGAGTTCTACCAGACCTTTAAAGAAGAACTAATACCAATACTCTTCAATTTGTTTCAGGAAATAGAAAAAAGAGGCAGCACTTCTAAACTCATCCTATGAGGCCAATATCACCCTGATTCCAAAACCAGGCAAAGACACACCAAAGAAAGAAAACTTCAGACCGATATCTCTAATAAACATAGATGCAAAAATTCTCAATAAAATTCTGGCAAATCGAATACAAAAACATATTAAAAAGATAGTGCACCATGACCAAGTGGGATTCATCCCAGGGATGCAAGTTCGGTTCAACATATGGAAATCAATAAATGTAATTCATCACATCAATAGACTTAAAGATAAGAATCATATGATGATCTCAATAGATGCAGAAAAATCATTTGACAAAATACAGTACCCCTTCATGTTCAAAACATTAGAAAATCTAGGGATAACAGAAACATATCTCAACATCATAAAAGCTATCTATGCTAAGCCCCAGGCCAGCATCATTCTAAATGGAGAAAAATTGAAAACATTCCCTCTAAACATTGAAACAAGACAGAGATGCCCTCTTTCACCACTTCTGTTTAACATAGTTTTGAAACACTGGCCAAAGCAATTAGACAGACAAAAGAAATTAAAGGGATACAGATAGGAAAAGAAGAACTCAAATTAGCACATTTGATGACGATAGGATTCTATACCTAGAAGACCCCAAAGATTCCAGCAGAAAACTTCTAGATCTAGTAAATGAATTCAGCAAAGTAGCAGCATATAAAAATCAATACCCATAAATCAAAGGCATTTCTGTATGGCAATGACAAATCCCCTGAATGGGAAACAAGGGAAACTACCCCATTTACAATAGCCTCAAAAATAAATAAATAAAAAACTTGGGACTCAACAAAAGAGGTGAAAGACTCTACAACAAAAACTACAGAGCACTAAAGAAAGAAAATCTTAGAAGATGGAAAGATCTACCTTGTTCTTGTTCTTCTTCAATTTATTTCAGGAAATAGAAAAAGAGGCAGCACTTCTAAACTCATTCTATGAGGCTAGTATCACCTTGATTCCAAAACCAGGCAAAGACACATCAAAGAAAGAAAACTTCAGACCAATATCTCTAATAAACATAAATGCAAAAATTAATATTGTCAAAATGACCATACTACCAAAAGCACTGTACATGTTTAATGCAATTCCAATCAAAATCCCAATGGCATTCCTCATAGAAATAGAAAAAGTAACCATGAAATTCATCTGGAAAAATAAGAGACCCAGCTAAAGCAATCCTTAGCTGAAAGAATGAAGCAGAGGCATCACTATACCAGACATTAAACTGTACTGCAGAGCAATGGTAACAAAAACAGCATGGTAGGGCTGGGATTGTGGCTCAGAGGTAGAGCGATCGCCTAGCACGGGCGGGACCCGGGTTCGATCCTCAGCACCACATAAAGAATAAAGGCATTGTGTTGTGTCCATCTAAAACTAAAAAATAAATATTAAAAAAAAAAAAGAAAAACAGCATGGTATTGGCACCAAAACAGACTGGGAGACCAGTGGTACAATTTAGAGGACACAGAGACTAACCCACAAAATTACAATTATCTTATATTAGACAAAGGTGCCAAAAACACACATTGGAGAAAAGATAGCTTCTTTAACAAATGGTGCTGGGAAAACTGGAAATCCATATGCAACAAAATGAAATTAAACCCCTGTCTCTCACCATGCACAAAATTCAACTCAAAATGGATCAAGGACCTAGGAATTAAACCAGAGACCTTGCATCTAATAGAAGAAAAAGTAGGCCCTAATCTCTATCATGTGGTATTAGGCCCCAACTTCCTTAATAAGACTCCTATAGTGCAAAAATTAAAATCAAGAATCAATAAATGGATGGATTCAAACTAAAAAGTTTCTTCTTGGGGCTGGGGATGTGGCTCAAGCGGTAGCACGCTCGTCTGGCATGCGTGCGGCCTGGGTTCGATCCTCCGAACCACATACAAACAGAGATGTTATGTCCGCCGAAAACTAAAAAATAAATATTAAAATTCTCTCTCTCTCTCTCTCTTTAAAAAAAAATAAAAAGTTTCTTCTCAGCAAAAGAAACAATCTGTGAGGTGAACAGAGAGCCTACATCTTGGGAGCAATTTTACCCCTCCCACATCAGATAGAGCACTAATCTCTAGGGTATATAAAGAGCTCAAAAAGCTAAGCACCAAAAAAACCCAAATAACCCAGTCAATAAATGGGCCAAGGAACTGAACATATACTTCTCAGAAGATGATAAATAATCAATCAACAAATATATGAAAAAATGTTCATCATCACTAGCAATTAGAGAAATGCAAATCAAAACTACTCTAAGATTTCATCTCACTCTAGCAGAATGGCAGCCATTAAGAATACAAACAACAATAAGTATTGGTGAGGATGTGGGGGAAAAGGCACACTCATACACTGCTGGTGGGATTGCAAATTGTTGCAGCCAATATGGAAAGCAGCATGGAGATTCCTTGGAAAATTGGGAAAGGAACCACCATTTGACCCAGCTATCCTTCTCCTATACCCAAAGGACTTAAAAACAGCACACTACAGGGACACAGCCACATCAATGTTTATAGCAGCACAATTCACAATAGCTAAACTGTGGAGCCAACCTAGATGCCCTTCAGTGGATGAATGGAATAAAAAAAAAAAAAAAAAAAAGTGGCATGTATGCACAGGGGAATATTACTCAGCAATAAAAGAGAATAAAATCATAGCATTTGCAGGTAAATGAATAAAATGGAGTTGGAGGAAATAATGCTAAGTGAAGTTAGCCAATCCCAAAAAACCAAATGCGGAATGTTTTCTCTGATATAAGGAGGATGATTCACAATGGGGTAGGGAGAGGGTACATGGGAGGAATAGATGAATTCTAGATAGGGCAGAAGGGTGGGAGGGTAAAGGAGGGGACATGGGGTTAAAAATGATGGTGGAATGTGATGGTCATCATTATCCAAAGTACATGTATGAAGACACAAATTGGTGTGAACATACTTTGTATACAACCAGAGATATGAAAAATCGTGCTTTATATGTGTAATATGAATTACAATGCATTTCGCTGTCATATATAATTTTTTTAAAAATCAATTAAAAAATGTTTGCTAATGCCTAGTTAATACTTCACATATTGACAGGTCTTAGCCTGCTTTTATACAATTATCAATTAACTCTGAATGTGATGGATCTGGCAAGGCCTGTGGGTAGATAAGCTAAATACAAAATAGCATCATCTCAGAGAGAGGGTTCTCCTGGTTCCTAGATTGAGGATCTGAAGACAAGAGTCTGAACCTGCTGTGTGACCTTGGCTGGCTCTTTCAACCCCTTCACTGAGCTAGTTCCTCATTTGCACATGGCTAGCTGCAGGGCTAGTATTCACCATCTGCACAGGGAGAACAAAGTGGTCGTCAAACTGGTCATGAGACATGAAATGCTTTGCCTGGCGTGCTTCTTGTGTTGGTTGGGGCCTGTGCCGGGTGGGCCGTTCTGTGTTTCAGTATCAAGTGCTCCACGCAGCGCTCCATGAGAAGGATGCGGTTATCAAAAAAAGAGAAAAAAAATCATGATTTCAGTCCTTTCCCTTAGTCTGACTCCTAAACTAGTCATCAACATGCTGTTCTGGTCTTTTGTCCACACTCAGTCCCCAGGAGAGCAACTGAAATGAAAAGTCCTAAATCGAGTTACAGGAAGGAGGACAGGAGGGCAGGAATGCGGCTCTTCCCGGCTTCTGGCCCATCAGATCAGATTCTGGACATGCTGGCAGGCACCTGCCACTGGGCCACACCCTCAGACCATGCATAACGTTAGTGCACAAGGTGCTGGCCTCCACCGAAAGCATCCCCCTGTGGAAAGGGGTTGAGAGAGGAAAGTGGTGCTCAGCATGTGGAGCTCCGCCAGCTGCTGGCTGCTCAGGCCTTCCAGGACTGGGCATACCCTTCCCAGGTCACCACATTGGGCCCTAGGGAACTGGACACAGGCAGTAAGCCCTCCCTCTGACCAGGAGAAGGTGCCCTGGGTGCCTCTCTCAGGAACCATTTGTTTGCATGCAAATGACCCCTTTCTCTGCTGGTGTTGAGAGAGTATTTTGGGGAGCTGAGACCAACTGCTTCCACTGCTATAGCAACCCTCCTGAGTGAAAGGGATCTAAGGAGCCAGGAGACCTGGGTGCAAGCCCAGCTTCTCACACTTGGAGCTGGGCCACCCACCCACCTGCACACTGGGGGTAGAGCTTATGCTGCAGCCACTAGGTCTGATTTGAGGACTCAACGCGATGAAGCGGGCAAACAGCCCTGTGCTGGGTGCCTTTCTCTTCCTCTCTGTTAGGTTGCTCATTCGGTTCTTCTGGATACAAATTAGATGATTAGGCTCCCTCCTTGGAAAGAAAAGATCCACACATATCCAGCTCCTCCAAGAAATGTGTACTCTGTGCTGTGAGGCCCAGTAACACTGAAAACTAAAGGCCTCAAGGACCTACAGCCAAGCTGGCTTCATTGTTCACCCAACTGTTCTTGATTAAGAAGGATTCTACAGTGCATCAGACCCCGAGCAGAGGGACTATTCTGGGTGTAAAGATGAAAATGGAAGCGTGGAGGAGTTAAATGACTTGTGGGTCAGCACCCACACCATGAGGCCCCATATTCTCTTCTATCAGATGGGCAGGTTCAGGAAACCTAGAACAGCTGGTTGTTGTGGTGCACACCTGTAATTCCCAGTGGCTCAGGAGGCTGAGGTAGGACTCAGCAAGGTGAGGCACTAAGCAACTCAGTGAGACCCTGTCTCTAAATAAAATACAAAATAGGGCTGGGATGTGGCTCAGTTGTTAAGGTTAAGCAGCCCTGGGTTCAATCCCTGGTTAGAAAGAAAGAAAGAGAGAAAGAGAGAAAGCTAGACCAGACCCATAGGAAAGAATCTGAACACTTCCTCATCATGTGTCCCTATAAACACTATCCTTGCCCAATGCCAAATGGAAAAGAAAAAAAAAAAGGAATCTATGGTATAAATGTTACCCAAATAGAAAATGGAGGAATTCCATTATCTCAGTGAGATCTTTCCTGTCCTTTTCCAATCAAATCCTCACCCTCCGAGGCCATCGCTACCCCAATTTCTATCATAGATTAGTTTCAAGAACAGGAGTTCTTTTTTTTTAATTTATTTTTTTGGCCTTTATTTTATTTTTTTAATTATTATTAGTTGTTCAAAACATTACAAAGCTCTTGACATATCATATTTCATACATTTGATTCAAGCAGATTATGAACTCCCATTTTTGCCCCGTATACATATTGCAGATTCACATCGGTTACACATCCACTTTTTTACATACTGCCATACTAGTGTCTATTGTATTCTGCTACCTTTCCTATCCTCTACTATCCCCCCTCCCCTCCCCTCCCATCTTCTCTCTCTACCCCATCTACTGTAATTCATTTCTCTCTCTTGTTTTTTTTTCCCGTTTCCCCTCACTTCCTAAGAACAGGAGTTCTTGAACTTCACAGAAATAGGATCATATAGTAAGGACTCACTTAGGTCCTGTGAGATTTATCCATATTGTTGATGTATCCACAGCTGGTTCCTTTCGACTGATAAGCATATGATTCCATTGTATGAATAGTGTCAGTGTGTTTATCCATTCTCCTGTTGATGGAGATTTTGAATTGTGTTTCATTTCTGGCTGCTGTGACTACAGCTATGGTGAACACTGTCAGGAAAGTCTATTTGAAGACATATGCTTTCATTTTTCCTGATAAGGACCTGGCAGTGGGATTGCTGTGTATGTGGGTGTAGGTGTTAGTCAGCTGTTATTGTAACAAAATGCCTAAGATCATCAACTTAGAAAGAGGAAAGGTTGATTTTGACTTGCAGTTTTGGACCTGTGGCAAGGGAGTACATATATCAAGATGAGAGCACTGGTGGAGCAAAGCTGCTTACCTCATGGTGGCCAGAGAGAGAGAGAGAGAGAGAGAGAGAGAGAGAGAGAGGGCTGGGGTCCCAATATCCCCATCAAGGGCACACTTCCAATAACCTATCTTCCTCCCATTAGGCCACGCCTCTTAAAGGCCCCCTCACCTCCTAAGAGCAACACCCTGGGGACCAAGCCTTTAGAGTATGGGCCTTTTGAGGACATTTAAGATCCAAACTATAGCAATAGATATCAAATTATATTTTTAAAAATGGAAGTATTTTCACAGTGGTTCTATAACCACTTTGCAGAGTGGCAAGACCACTTTGAAAAAGCGCTTGGCAGTTGTCTACAATGACCTTTAGAAGCAGGCAGGAGGTAGGTTGCCTGCCCCTTTCTCTATGTCCTCTTTCAGCAAAGGGCACCCACCAGCAGTGCATGGGTGTTCTGCCTGCCTGTTATTCCACAAGGCTGGGCACGTGAGTTCTTCGGAGCCCAGCTCTTCTAGCAGGTGTGAGGAGGGGCAAGAAGAATATTTTGCCACTTGCCAGACTCTCTAGCTTTGGGCTCTTGTAGTGACTTTTGTACCACCTTGGCCACTTCTCAGTGAGACACCTCAGAGCCTCCCCACACCATGTGTGTGTGTGTGTGTGTGTGTGTGCATGCACAGGTGCACGCGCTGGGCATGAAACCCAGGGTGCTTTACCACTGAGCTACATCCCCAGACCTTTTTATTTTTTATTTTGAGGCAGAGTCTTGCTAAGTTGCTGAGGTTGGTCTCCTGCCTCAGCCTCCCTAGTGACGGATTATAGAGTTATGCCACCGCACCCAGCAGAACCGCTTGTCTTGATCACTTTCTGGCCCCTCCAAGTCACCAAAGCCCTGCTCTGATATGTCATTCAGGTGTGAAAAAAATCTTTCCCTTTCCCACAACTCTCAGAAGAGATCCTTCGCTGGATTTTTAAGCACCCCTCCTGGCCCACTTCTTGGGCCTCATCTCCTGTAGGCTACACACACACACACACACACACGCCTGTTGCTGCCACATGAAAGTGCAGCTTCTTCCTGTGCCACCAGGGACCTTCAAGAGGATTTAGACAGTGGAGATCAGATCACAACTGCTGTGAGGTGAAGCCAGCCCCCCCCCCACTCACACACACACACACACTCACACACTTACACACTCACACTCACACACACACACTCACACACACACACTCTCACACTCACACACACACTCCATGCAGCTGGGTGCTCTTGGAGGCGGGGTCTTTGCAGCATAACAATTACTGTCCCTCACCCCTGGCCCCTGGTCCGCCTCCTCCCACTTATCTGATGGACCCATCCTGAGGTAGGAGTTAGGAAGTGACACTCCCGGCTCTGCCTGTGCTATTTTGAGCTCAGGCCCGTCTTCCATGCTGGCAGCCCCCGCTCTTCCTAGAGGCCACCCTGGCTGAGGTTTCTGTCTGGAAGCCAGGAACAGTCTGGATCATGGAGAGCCCTGGTGCCGTGTGCAGAGTTGCTGTGACAGAGGCCGGCCTGTGGGCTCAGAGCTGTGTGAGTCCACGTTCTGGAAACCCCCGTCTCGCGCTGTCCCCGAGGCCCCTGGACAGGCGCCCTGGCTGCTGCAGATGTTCCTGGGTTCAAGCCAGAAAGACAAAGGCTGCCTGTGCCACCCAGGGCCCCTGCCACATGGGTTCCTGGCTCAGCAGCAGCTCTGACCGGGGACCCCCATTCCTTCACACCCCACCCTGGCATCATGAGCGGTATCTCCCGACGCCTGCAGAGCACCTATGCAGCGTCAGGCCCTGGCTGGGCAGATATGGGACCTGAGGCAGAGAGCAACTACGTGATTTGGGTTCCAGGACCCGTGTCGTAAGTCTCGGGCCGTGCTGGGGATCAAATTCAGGACTGGCCACGGAGATACCACTGAGTCACACCCCCAGCCCCGGAGGTGGTTTCCAACGCGTGGGTCTGTCAAGCCTGGACGGCGTCTCCCAGAATGCACTCCTATGAATACTACCCCTGCCCAAGGCCCGTGGAAGGATGTGTCCTAAGATCAAATTTGAAAATTGTCACACACACATTTAATTACTAGTAAAGCCTCTGAGAAGTTCTCAAGTCAAGAAAATGGTTTAGCCCAGGGACAGTTGTTTGCTAGGGCTCCATGAACTGTGTGGCTTAAAGGACAAAAATGCAGAGCTGGGAGTATAGCTCAGGGGTAGAAAACTTGTCTACCATTAGTGGGGCCCTGGGTTCCATCCCTGGCACAAGTTACTAGGGAGGCTGAGGCAGGAGGTTCACTTGAGCCCAGAAGTTGAGGCTAGCCTAGGCAACCTAGCGAGACCCTGCCTCAAAAAAGGAAAAAAAGAACAGAATAGAAATACAGAAATCACTTCCCCACCCTGGAGGCTAGAAGGTGCCAGAAGGATTGGGTGCTTCTGAGGGCTGTCGGGGAGTCTGATCCTGACCCGGGTCTTCCCCAAGATTCTGGAGGCTCGCTGTCAATTTCTGGCCAGCCTTGACTTATAGAATCGTCCCAGTCTCTGCCTCCACAAGATATTGTGTCTGGACGTGGGTCTGTGTCCAGATTTCTTTTTATAAGGACACCAGTCATATTGGATGAGGAGCCACCCTATTCCAGAGTGACCTCATCTTAACTAATTGCATGTGTGATGACCTTATTTCCAAATATGGTTCCACCCTGAGACACTGGGATAAGGACTGGAACCACAGAGGAATTTGGAGGAGGATACAATTTAACCCATGGCACCAGGATTTCTCAACCTTAATTTTGACTTTTTGGGATTCAAAAGAATTTGATGAAGTAGCACAGGGGAAACCAGAACACACAGAGTCCAGAAAGCATCCCCCTGCCTTCCCCAGAGTCACCGGAGAGTCCTTCACTCATCCTAGGCATCAGGCTGCTGCAGTCATCCACAGGGCTGAGAGGGGGTCAGCTCAGGAGAAGGCAGCCCAAGCCCCTGCCCAGAGGAGGATAAAGTTAGACATTACTTGCTTGTTCTTCATCCCAGCGCCAGGCATTAGAAGAGGGTACATCCCTGGGTATGTTTCCTATCAGTCAAAAGAAAAATCAAATACCAATGCAGCCAGCCCGGCGGCACACACCTGTAATCCCAACAGCTCTGGAGGCTGAGGCAGGAGGATCTCAAGCTCAAAGCCAGCCTCAGCAACTTAGAGACGCAATAAGCAACCCAGTGAGACCTTGACTCTAAAATATAAAAAAGAGCTGGGGATGTAGCTCAGTGGTTAAGCACCCTTGGCTTCAATCCTCAGTACCAGAGCAAAAGAAAAAGAAAACAGATACCAGTGCTGTCTTGATATTCATGTTGCTGAGCTCCAGGGGAACTTGAACTCTGGGCAGGTAGGAATTCATCGTGCATCAGAGGGCAAGAGCCAGACACCAACTGCCAGAGCAATGGGACCAGTGAAGTCACTGAGCAGCGAACAGGTGAGCCCCTGCAGCAGCTGGAAGTGACTCCCCTCCTCCACCCTGTGCACACTGGGCAGTGGCCGTGGCTTGCTTGGGGAAGAGGGGCCCTGCTAGAGCTCTCTTCTGATTACCCCAAGAAACAAGGGGCCAAGAGAGGTTTTTTATTAAAACCGTTTGTCCAGCTGGCCCTCCACAAATCACTGCATTTGACACGAACATCTTATTAACCAGAGGCTCACTCAAATGCCACAGTAGGGTGGCTGTCCTGAGATATTACTGGCACAAAGAGTCACATTGAAGGGGACCTGAAGGGTGGCATTTAGATGAGCTCCCAGAATCAGCCAGACCAGACGAGAAGGGAGGAGGGGGGAGTTGGGGGGATACCCAGGGTCTAGAAGACCAAGATCCAAGAGGCCATTATGCTGCCAACTTAAGAGATAGGCGCGGTGCAGAGAACTTCCTGTGACCTTGTGGGACCCACACCCAGTGAGAGGAATGTAAGTCAGCATGGCCTGGTGAGAAGCTGTCTTTCCCTTAAAGGGTTAGGAATTCTGGGGCAAGGAAGAGGCCTGGGGCTAGGGACCTGGGACCTGCTAAGGCCTTCCTTGCCTCCTCTGGACACTGTGGTGGAAAGACAGGGAAGGGGAAAGGGAAGAAGAAAGGAATGGGGCTGGGGTCGAGCTGGGTGATAGGGCACTGGTAGGGTGCGCCCCACCCCACCCGCCCGACTGCAGAAAGAAACAAACTTACAAAAAAACCCAAGACGGGGTAAGAAGTGGGAGAGAAAAAGATTTAAGAAGACAAAAGTCAGAGGCTCTACCTCTGAGCTCCACCCCAGCCCAGCCCTTTCCCTGTCTCCTCTTTGTGCCTGGCCACAGGCCTGCCCAGCTCCAGTTCCAAAGGACTCACATCTGGCTGGAGGCAGGTCAAGGGCAAGGCAGGAGAGGGCCAGGCACTCAGATCGGAGCCCTCCTGGGAGTCAGCCAGGTCCGCCCACCCGCCCCTAGCAGGGAATTGAGTTTGCAGTTTAATTTTTTTTTTTTTTTAATGTGGTGGGATTGGCTCCACCACTACACCCCCCAGCCCAAATATATTTTCCTCTTGGTACCAGGGATTGAACCCAGGGGTGCTTAACCACTGGGGATCAGTCCCCTACTCTTTTGTTAATTGCTTAGAGCCTAAGCTGCTGAGGCCTGGCTCAAAATACTCTTTTTTTTTTTTTTTTTGTGGTGCTGGGGGTTGAACCCAGGGCCTTGTGCATGGGAGGCAAGCACTCTTCCAACTGAGCAATATCCCCAGCCCTCCAAGTACATTTTTAAAAAGCTCTCTAGGTGGTGTAGACACACTGCCCACCCCCACCACCCAGGTGAGGCTTTAAAGTCAGAGGAGGGCTGGGGGCGCAGCTCAGTGGCAAGAGGAGCCGGCAAGCACCCACCTCGGCATTTGGTCCCCAGTATCACAAATGTACACACAAAAGTAAAGGCCTTAGTCCTCCCAAGTGAAGAAAAAATTTGAAAATTTTCCCTCATTCTCCTTGTGAACGTATCAATGCTTGTCTAACTTAGAAAAATGACGCACACGTGAGGAAGCAAACCTTGGGTCAGCAAGCTTTTTTTAAAAATTCAGGACTCAGCAGTGGAGTGGAGGGTCCAGCACCAGGCTAGGCTCATTTGGGGGGTAGAAAATGGTGGTGGCTAAAGCCAGGGCCTGGGTTACATAGGCTTTGATTAGGGTGGGACAGGAGGGTAGTTCCTGGGTTCATTGTATTGGGGTCCACTGACCCATTAGGGTGGGGCAGGAATGTGAATAGGGAATTTTCTGGGGCTTTCTGGGGTCAGCTGACCCCTTGGGGGGGGGGGTGGTCAGGGGCCAGGCTGCTGAGAGTTTCTTTTGTGTTCCTGGGATTTGAAATGACAAAAGCTTAGGGAACGTGTCCTTGGACTTATTCTCCATATTCTTGGGTGGGTGGGGGACTGGGACTCAATTGCCACCAGGGAAGGCCTAGGGTGTCCCCGATGGTTCCTTACGTAGGCCAGAATTTCCCAAGAATCTTTCTTAATCTCTTTTAGCTGCAAAATGAAACCATCACTAGTTCTCTTAAGTCCAGAGACATTTTAATCTTTAATATTGCTTAAATTGTTTGAGTTGTAAAATGGAGAAATCTCGAGTCCTTTCTATAATTCCAATAAAGTATTTCCCTGGGAGGAGAGAAAGGAGCCAAGCTCTTGCTGGCTTGCTGGGCCGTTTGGACGGTACCATGAACACTCTCCAGCTCTTAATTCCCACTGGAACCCTGGGTAGGCTTTGTCCTGGGGACCCCGAGCCTTCAACTCACATTTATGGATCACTGTCCTGCCCCAAGTGCTAGCCCGGGCCTCACCATGCCAACGGGCTCTCTCGAGGTCCATCCCGACCTGTGGTTTCCCGGGTCTGTTACTTGCTTCCTCAGGCTGGACACGGTGCCTATCACATGCTGAGCTCTCACTCCCTGTGTGGTTGAGTTTTGAACTTCGCATTACTTCACCCACCTCTCATTAAAAACCTGAAATGGGCCACTCCCTCAGGATGGCTCTGTTGCTTGCAACCTTGGCTTTCTGACAAGGTACAGGACCCCAGAACCCCAGTCCCTGTGTCAAAAAAGCAGTGACCTATGGCCTGGTTTCTGGCACTCATGAATTACTCATATCCCTCAGCCTGATGAATTATGAATGAGTGTGAATCAGACAGGAGGCCTTTGGGAGCACGGGCTCCTTTTCCCCCTAAAGTGAAAGCACACTTTTACCAGCCCTCTGCCCAGCAGTGTGTCCCTCCAAGCAGGCCGAGGTGGGCAAACCTCAGCACTGACTGAACTACACAATCCTACACCTGTTGAAGTCTGAAAAATCTGCAGTCCCGGGGCATTTGAGACCCCACATCTAAGTGACATGGGACCCTCCGAATTATAAAAGAGAAAGAAGTCTTCTGAGTCATTAGGGAGGGGGACGTGGGGATTCTCTCCACTCCTTCCTCCTGCCTCTGGTTCCCCAGAGCTAAACTGGTCCTCTCTGCAGAGCAGGATTTTCTTGGTGGTGTCTGAACTCAGGTCCCCTTGGGGGCTGGTCCTGAGAGCGATTAGCAAACCAGATCTGCTAGCCCTGTTTGCGGTGGAGACCAGCCCAGGGGGATTAACTCGGAGGAGCTGGGAGATGAAGACACTGCAGCTGAGGACTCTTGTTCCCAGGGGCCTGAGAAGCTCCTGCCACCCTCTGCTCCCCTCCCACCGCCTGCCTCCCCAGGTCCCCAGGCTCTGCCTGTCCCTGTGGCTTCCGGCCCAGCACTCAGTTTTGGAGCGCTACCTGCCCTTCTTCCTACCTGGGATTCCGGCAAAGACCCAGAGGGCACAAAGCCACTTGGAACATATTGCCGGGCTCCTCCTCCTGCTGTTCTGTGTGCTTCAGCCATGATTCCTTGAAGGTTTTTTAATAAAGATCTCTCCTCCTAGAGGCTGTGACCCCAGAAAAGGACTCTGGGAAGAAATAGCCACAGATCCCTGTGTTTGAACTTCCTGAGTGCTTTACAGATAGAAGGAGGCAGAGGTGACCTGGTCCAACATGCTCACTGTGCAGAGGAAGGTGACTTCCAGGCCAGGGGGACATTCTATTCTATTCCATGTCCCACCGCTGGTTCTTGACTAGACCAGAGCTGGCCCTCAAGTCTGCAGATTCCCAGTCACCCCTTCAAGGTAGCATCAGCTCAACAACTGATTTTCTACCGAGCGGTGAGCAGGGTCTCAGGGTACTTATATATTAACCTGATCGTTTTCTGTCTTTTCTCCACCCACACATCCTCAGCATGAAAGCTCCCTGGGACTCTGTCTCTCTCATCACCACTACATTCCAGTGCCTGGACAGTGTCTGACACATAGTAGGACCTCAATAAATTTGGCTGTTGATTGGCTGATGGACTGTCCAATGTCTTACCATGACTCTGACCTGCCAAACCAGAGACTCACTTGGGTAAACAGCAGAGCTTAGCCATGCTGGACTCTTCCTTCAGTGGACCAGGCTCGTCACAAAGTAGGCAAACAAGGAGACCAGCACTGTGAATCATCCTCTGCTCCTGCCTTTGGCACACAGAGAAGTTACCTCACCCACCTCCGGGCAGGAAAGATTACTCACCTGCTGGGGCGCTCAGCACTGGCTGAGCATCTTCCCACGTGTCCATGAGGCAGTATTGAGAAACCAAAGGCTGTGGAAGAGTGACATGGGGTGCTCAATCCCATGGTGTAGAATGGCCCTGTGGTCTATGCACACGTGAGCAAAAGGGCAAAGGGCCCAAGAGATACCCCACTCAGTAAAAATCACTAGCAGTGGCGCCCCAGCCAGACACGGTGGTGCCCACCTGTAATCCCACCAACTCAGGAGGCTGAGGGAAGAGGATCCCAAGTTCGAGGCCAGCCTCAGCAACCTAGTGAGAAACCTAGTGAGAAAGTAAAAAATAAAAAATGTGGGGGTGTGGCTCAGTGATAAAACACCCCTGGGTTCAATCCCAGTGCAAACAAACAAACAAACAACAACAACAAAAAAAAACAAACAGTGGGTGCCCCAAGGGAAGGACTGCCTTTGGGGTGTGGTATTCAGGGACCATGACTCTTACTTGACTCTTACTTATGTATAGTATGAAGTCTTGATAGTATACATGTTTGAAACTAAAATAGAGATGGGGGATGGGAATAGGGAAGACGTAGAATGAATCAGACGTCACTTTCCCATGTTAGTATGTGAATTCAGGATGCGTAACTCCACATCATGTTCAACCACAAGAATGGGAAGTTGCACTCCACGTATGTAGGATGTGTCAAAATACATTCTACTGTCATGGGCAACTAAAAAGAACAAATTAAAAAAATTTAAACTACAACAAATAATTAAAAAGAAATAAGTTCTGAGAATCCAAAACAGCTGTGTTGCCCACCTCCACCACCCCTTTCTGACTTCTCCATGTTCTCTCTCTTTCTTCCTAACCTTCTTGGGCTGGACGTAGACCCAGGAGCTCAAAAGTTTGAACCATACAAAATGGTCAGATTCAAAGTCACAGAGGAAGGTCAGGGCTTCACAGGCTTAGCTGGACCCCCGAGGAACGAGGTCAAAGGATTCACTGACCAAGGGGCCAGATAGCTCGCTCGGTTCCATGGACACAAATTGCTCCTGCAACCCCAGACAAACACTCCTTTTCAGGATGCTCTTTCCCAGGGCCTAGATTTAGCCTCTAAATGACACAGTCCTCTCCTGGCAGTAAACAGGACCAAGAGCATGCCCTGGGCAGCTGCCCAAACTTCAGGTGGCCTCTGAGTTCCCTGGGGAATTTGCACCCCACCCAGGCTCCTCGGGGCCTATCTGTAACCCAGGTAGGGTGGGAGGGAGAGCAGAGGGGAGAGGGGGAAGTGAGGTCAGCAGAATGTTTCAGGGTGAACTTGTTTTTGAAGAAGCCAACTGAATGGATTGCATTTCTATTTAAAATAATAATCTCCTCACTGTTGACATTTCCCTAAGCAGAGATCCTCAGCTCCATGTCACTTTCATCCAGAAAAATTTCCCCGATTCCTGTTCCCACAGGCAGCTAGGACTTCAGGAAGGCCGGGGTGGGGGCGGGAGGGCTGTAAGTCACCAGCGGGTGAAGTGACATTACTGGCCAATTTTTCTGGCAAGATTTCTAAACAGAGAGAGCTGGCTGCTGCCAGGAAGCTGGCTGTAGCCTGGGGTTTTCCTGGTTGGACAGGGCCTCGCAGACCACAGATCTCAAGGCCTTTGGCTGCTCTTGGGGGGCAGGGAGGGCCCTGGGGAAGCAGGACAGAGCCACCTGGCAGTGGATCTGAAGTCAGGAGACAAAGGAGAGATTCAGAGAAACAAACAAACAAACAGAGCTGGGGAGGGGGAGGGGGAGGGGAGGAGGAGCCTAAAGACCTGAGGCGCTGGTAACCCCCAAACACTTTCCCCAGAGCCGCGGAGCCTGAAAGGCTGGTTTGGCAAATGGGTGGAGAGGAAAGAAATTTCTCCTCAGCAAAGTGAGCGTTGAAGCAAGCACCAAGATCATTGTTTGTCCCTCTGGAACCAGGCTGCCTCAATATGGGGGAGGCAAGAGGGTCCTCACGCCACAGGCTGTTTGTGGTTTCAGCCCTGGAGAGGGGAAAGAGGAAGGGCCCCACTGGGGACAGGTGCAGAGACATGCCCTCCGGGAGGGGCCCCCAGACAGCTGCCCCTGTCCTGTGGCTGGGCGGAGCAGCAGTGCCAGCCTCCATCCCTCTGTCCTGAGGATGAGGACACAGCCGGGGAGCCTGGAGGACCTTCCCAGGGTCGAGGTGGGATGCAGACAGGTCCTCCATCTTCCTTGAAGCAAGGCTGACCGTTGCCCAGCGGCCTTCTCTTATTCTGGAAAACAACTTTGCCCACAGTAGTTTGCTTTAAGAGGATGACCGCTGTTCTAACAGGCCAGAGGATACTGTCACTGTTTGCAACCCCAGGGAGACCCTACTCACAGGTACCTCAGGTGGCTTGGTCCTCAGGGTGCCCAGGGCCACACATTTCCACATCATGCTAAGAAGGGAAGTGCTGATCCTGAGGGTCAAGGCCCAGCCCTGTCCTGTGTCCACTCAGATGGCCTAGAGGCCCCTCGCCCCACTGCCCAAATCTGATCTCACCCTCAGGGTCTCCGCCTTGCCTCAACGGTTTGCTCAGAGCCTCAGCGGCCATCTTGGCCTGCCCTGAGTCTCTTCCCTCTTAACACCCCCAGGCCATCTTCTAAAGCACAGATGTGTTCCACCTCTTCTCCTGTCCTCTGCAGACTTCCTGGTGGATTCCTGCCCCCAGGTTGTCGTCCCCACCTGCCCCTCACCCCCTCCTCCCTCCCTCCCACTGCCTCCCCTTCCTTGGACAGCTGCTCCCTGCTCCCAGCTCCCCACCCTGCCTCCTGGTGGTGAACCTCGTGCTCCACAGACACAGAGCACTAGCCAAGTCCTGGACACACATTTGTTCTCTTTTGGGCCTTTGCACAGTTTGCCCCACTCAGGTCCCCCCACCCCCCTGGACCTGCTGCCTCCTGACAGACCCAACCCCACGCATCATCTGCTCGATGCCACCAGCATGAACCACCCTCCTTCTGCCCACAGGGTCTCCAGCGCTGACTTTTTCCCCTTAACTCTTCCCTCTGCATATGATTTATGTCACATTTCCCTCCTCTGTTGCACAAGGAATCCCTCCCTTTTTTTTTTGTACCCAGGATTGAGCCCAGGGGTACTTAACCACTGAGCCACCTCCCCAGTCCCTATTTTATACTTTATTTAGAGACAGGGTCTCACTGAGTTGCTTAGGGCCTCAATTTTGCTGAGGCTGGCTTTAAACTCGCGATCCTCCTGCCTCAGCCTCTCAAGCCCCTGGGATTTCAGGATGCGCCATCGCACCGGCTTACACAAGGAACTCGTGAGAGCCACCCATGCCAGCATCGGCCTGGCACACCGTCAATGCCAAGTGAAAGAGAGCAGAAGGCAGAGGGAGGGCAGGCACCAGGTGAGATGCTGAACCTGAGGTCAAAAGCTTTTTGAAAGGAAGAGTTGCCTGGGAAGCTGGCCGAGAGGCCCCTCCCCTCACAGCCACTTAGTGAGGTCTCAAAACAAGCCGCTGGGTCTGGGATTAGGCCAGGGGCGGGGAGGAGGGGTAGGTCCCCCCTCAGCACGGACTCCTTAGATATTGTGCCCTGGTACCTCTCTTTTCTCGTCCTATCCCAGCCGAGGCTTCTTGCTTGGCCCTCAGGGCTCACTCAGTTTCTGAATCCAGGGGCCCTTGGCTGGGCATTGACTACATGAGCTCTGTCTCAGGGGTTGGGTGTGACCCAACTGTGGATGAGAAGAGCACCTGCCTGCCTCAGAGGACTTGCAGGCTAGGGGGAGAGATAGGCGATCAAATAGTAATTCAAATCACACTCACTTAGAAGCCATTCTGTCAGCTCTACGGGGATCCTGGCTCTTAAAGTAAAAGGTCATCAATGAAGAACTGTGCCTTCCACAGAGATGGAGAGTCTAGAGGCAGCACCGGCAACTCCACCAGCCCTGGCTCTCGTTTGGCAGGCCCTTCTCCTGCCCCTGCACCCCCAGCACGGTGCAGCTACGTCCTCTGCCTTCCGCCCTACAGCAGTCTGGGACGACCTAGTGACACTGGCTGAGGCAGGAGGACCACAAGTTCAAGGCCAGCCTCAGCAACTTAGTGAGATCTTGTCTCAAAATAAAAGATAAAAAGGGCGGGCTGGGGATGTGGCTCAGTGGGGAAGTGTCCCCAGCACAAAAAAAGGAAAAAAAAAAGGAAAAAATATCAATCTAGTTGTATACACAGCAACACAGAGATCATAAAAATGGAGTGCAGAATGAGGAAACAGCCTGGGCTCAGCACTGCGCCCGGGAGGCTGAGGCAGGAGGACCAGGAGTTCAAATCCAGCCTCAGCAAGCACAAGGTGCTAAGCATCTCAGTGAGACCTGTCTCTAAATAACATACAAAATAGATCTGGGGATGTGGCTCAGGGGTCAAATGCCCCTGAGTTCAATCCCTGATACCAAAAAAGAAACAGGCTGGAGTTCAGAGCACACTACCAACTATGTGAATTAGAAACCTACACCTGAAGCTGCTGTTTTTCATGTTTTTCAAGGACACATCTGTACAGACATATAGACACACACACACATACCTATGAACAGACATTAAATACTTCAGTGATGCCTGCTGGGGAGAGAATAGGGGTGGAGATTAGAGTCGGGGGTGGGGGTACAACAATACCTGGTGTGAAAGGGCTTTGCTCAGACTGAAATAGTCTAGTGCCAGGAACTGAGGCGTCTGCTTGGTTTCGTTCTCAGCTAGTGTGACACACAAAACCAGCCAACCAACCAACCAACCTGTGAGAAGCCTGATTTTGCAGGGCCATGATGATATTATTGTCTCTTTTTCAGGGGCCTTAGGAATTATTCCAAGGCAATTCCCCACATTAAGGTTAAGGGACTCAAGGTTCAGAGAGGGCATGTGATTTACCCCAGATGCACAGCTCCTTGGTGGCAAGAGGAGGTGGTTCTAGCTCTAGTCCCCAACTGGTACTTTGTGTCCTGCTCTCTGCCCAAACACTCAAGCTGTGTTTCTAGTGTTTGTTTAAAGGGCTTGGCCATGTTTATCTGAGCATGTGGGCACCCGGTCTGAAGTCACACATTGGTGCTAACTGGCCTTTCCTGGGGAAGGTCAAGGTGAAGACCTCCTGGGGAGTGGGGAGGCTCAGGCACAATTTTATCTTCATTGTTGAGTGTTTTGGGTCTTTCCAGGACAACCACCTCAAAGCTCAGATGAGCTCATTGACTCATGGGCAGGTAAAAGCAGAACCTGGACAGGGCTTTACTGGGAGTGAACCTGGTTGGAGGAAATGACATCATGGTGGTGAGGAGAGACTTAAAGGACCGTCTTTCCCACAGCTCGCTCAGTACACGCCTGACCGTGACACGTCCAGGATCCCTGCACGGTGTGGGTAGAACAAGTTGATGTCAACAGATTTGCTGGGACCTGCAGATCCATAAACTGCTGACAAGAAAGCTGAGCAGGGGATTCGTGTGGGCAGCTGGTCAAGGTTTATGGCCTGAAAAGGGGGTATGAACAGTCAGAGAGTCTCTTAAAGGAGCAGCTTTCTAAATGGGTTCCTATCACGAATGCCCCCCACATACTGCACAACCCGTTTTTTTTTATTATTCAAGTGCAGAATACATATGTAGGAAACATTGCACACACGCATAAAATCAGCACAGAACACCCCCACACCCCAGAACCCCCCACTCCTCACGGTGTCCCTTTCAGGTCACTAAGGAGCCCCCTCCTGACTTCTGACATCTGTAATTCTATCCCCAGCTTTATCTACCTGCATCAGCATCAGGGTCAGTAAAGGTCAGGAGCCAGAAGCTTGAAATTTGCTCTAGTTTGTATCTTAACTGTCCCCCAGAGACCCGTGGGTTAGAGGCCTGGTTCTCAGCCTGGCACTGTTGGGAGGTGCTGGAACCTTTAAGAGGTGGAGCCTAATGAGAGGCCTTCAGGTTGGGGGGTGGGGGGGATGCCCTTTAAGGGGATTGTGGGACCCCAGCCCCTTCCTCTTCCTCTCTCTTTCACTTCTAGTCACAAGGTGAGTAATTTGGCTTCACCAAGTGGCTCCACCATGATGTGCTGCCATAGTACAAAGCAACGGGGTCAACCAGTCATGGACTGGAAACTCTTGTGAGTGAAAAGAAACCTTTTCTCTCTATAAGTTGATTTGTCTCTGGTTATAGTGATAGTCAGCTGACTAACGCAGGGTTCAGTTCACCTGGAGTGTGGAGATTTTACTAATCCCTTCCTAACCAGGTTGTGTTGTGCTGGTAGTTCTGTTATTAGACTGAGGGATAACTGAGTGTCTGGAAAAAGTCTCTCAAGGCGGTCAATGTAGCAACCAGTAAGATGAAAAAGGACTTAGGTAGGCAACATGGTTTTCCAATAGTTGTGTCTGTCTTCGGGTTGAATCTATGGCAAAATATCATTCCCAGTTACCACCTGGAAAGAATATTATGTGATTAAAACCGCAACTCCCTTTTAATATACCCCCTACCACCCACTCAAGTTTAAAGATCTTTAAAAATAAGATCCCTTGACCCTACTGGGCGCTATGAGATGAGCAAGTGATGAGCCATGGTCCCATCCTGGGGGCTGCAAAGAGAAATGAAGTGACTCACTTATTCACTAAGTATAATGGGGAGTCAGCAGGCACCTAGATGACCAGCCAGGAGCCCAGCACCTGGATGACCAGTCAGGCTGACCCCGGCTTGCCCTGCACCTTCTCGTGTCCATAGGTGTCATCCAATGGCTGCGGCTCTTTGCTGAGCAGCCTGGGCCACAGGAGGGGCCACGGGTTTAGATGTGAAGGACTGAGTTTCTGGCACTTTCCTCCAAGAGGCCTCAGGGTGTCAAGATGGTTGTTGGAAACAGCCAAACATGGTGGCTACATGTAAGACACAGTGGCCTGGGGTGTTCACATGTCTCTTAGAACTTTTCCTTTGGAATTCCTCTGGAGCCCGATGACAAGCCACAGTTCTTTCATCTGACAGTTGTATCTCAGCTGGGATGAGAGAGGGGCAGGAGCCTGTTACACTACACAGCATCTTCCCACGAGTCCCCATCAGAGAATAGAACCCCCGACCAACCCCCACGAAGCATAGAGGAATACACATAGAACAGACTTCCCGTTTATAAGCACTTTCCACACACCAGGAAATATATATATTTTTTATTTTAATAACCACTTCAAAAGTAGGCATGGTGTTTTCCCATTGTACAGATGAGAAACTGAGACTCCCCAGGGTGGTCCAGTTAGTAATAGCCAAGGTGGAATTTGAGCCTTGCCCGTTGATCTTTGCAGGGCCTCCAAAAGGCTGCGAGGGGGGCCACCAGAAGCTCAGGTTTAGGAGGGTCCTTTGAGCTCCCAAGATAAGACTGAGCACACGGAGCAGAGGGAGTGGGCTATGGTGTGGGCCCCAAGTCCCATACGAAGCACCATTAGGGCCAAAGAACCTTGACCCTGGTAGGAACTTGGTGGTCACTGAACCCCACATCCTTTGAGGAATGAGGAAACTGATGTTCAGAGAGGACGTGCCATTGACCAGGGTCCACCTGGGACAGACAAGGTCTTGTGAATTCCAGGCAGGCCTCTGCTCCTTCCCCACATCCTGTGGCCCCCTCTTTGCCAGGGTTCTGCAGTCACGGGGACCCTGACTTGCTCCCTGCTTTCTCTCTTGCCTTCCTTGCAGCTGGGGAGGTGGGTCTGTGTGGGTGGAGGACACGCTGGGGCAGGTGGCCGTGGGGAAGTAGGCCACCCGGTGGAGCCAGGAAGGAGCGTGCGGGGGCCTGGAGACAGAGCCTGGCTGTTGTTCCTGGTGCTTCTGCTGGGTTTTGTTGACCCTGAGGGGGAGAGACCTGGGCATGGCCGTCCCCTGGCCTTTCCCTACACCGACACGGTGCCCGCTGCTAAGTAGAAAACACCTTCCTCCCTGTAAACATTCAGCAAATATTGTCCAAAGGAGAGGGACGCCAGGAGTCCTGGGTGGGAGGTAATCCCCTGAAGACTTTGGCCTGAGGATGAGATCATGGGCCTTGGAAGCAAACGTATTTTATAGCTCCAATAAATCAGACACAGCTGGCTATTACATACTGTCAGGTGTCATGGAACCCTGCCTCCAGTGCTCCCTTGGAGGAGGAAGCAGGAATAGAGGCAGAGCTGGGTTTGGTGACCTGCCCAAGGTCACTAACCAGGTAGGGACAGTGTCAGGTGAGGACCCGCCACACTGAGTCATCGGGAGCCTCCCTCTCTGACACACGTGGACCTCTCAAGACTTCTCTCTCTTGCAGGCAGAGCTGGGGAGAGGGGGGACCTGTCTCCCTCAGTCTCCTCAGGGGGTGTTGTTCCACCAGAGAGGTCGCCATGTCTGAGCTCTGATTGCGTTATAATGACGGGCTCTTACAATGTCTCAACATATTTAGTGACAAAATCCTCTCAGCTGCTCTGAAGCTACACACAGCTAGGTTCCCAAGCAGAGATGGTCAGCCATTCATTGCCCAAGTCATGCAACTAATGAACGCCCAGGCTGGCGGGAGCCACAGCTGGTGGAGGGGCGGTGCCCAGCCTGTCCCTATTTCCAGTGCGGGAATGTGCAGGGCTCTTTGCAGATCACCGCACAGGGGTCGTGTGTGGCATGCGCAGTGGCGGCTCTTTCTTGCTTTCGGTCCCTGGGGTATGGCTTAGAGCTGTCTAGGACAGGTGAGGGCAGTCCCAGAGTGGGACTGTCACCACCCTGCAGCTGTATCTCAATGAGCCTGAGGGTTGGTGGTGACTGCTATGAGGCTCCCGTCCCTCTCCAGGTAAGGCACCGGCCAGGTGCCCCGGGCATTCAACACTTTTTTTTTTTTTAATCTTGGCTCTTGTTCCTTTTCTGGTCTCCAAGGTCCCTCCTCTTCTGGAAGCCTTGGCTCCTTCCATGTGGCCCTAGGTGGGAGCCCTAGGAGCTGCCACTTTACCTACCAGGGCTAAGCCCAGACAGAGACACAGACCCCACAGTGCCAGGGCCAGGGCCGGGGGTCCCTGATCTGTCTTCCTCTAGGATGCAGGTGATTCCAGAATCTTCCCTTGACCCATCCGCTTCCGTCAGCCCACTTGTGCTGATGCCCACGTGGTACTGGCCCTCACTGGGTCCTGGAGGATTCCACACGTGAAGAATCACTGCCCAGGATACACCCTGAAGGCCACAGCACACTCCAGCTGTTGGGCAAGTCCAGCTGGGATCCGTGTGATGACCCTGGTGCTTCAAGAGCTCAGGGGAGGGCAAGATCAATTCCCAAGCTGGAGGTCAGAGGGGAGGAGACGGAGGGAACGCGGTATTTGAGCTGGGCCCACAGTGTGGTTGGGATTCTGAGGAGCCCCTGGACAACACAGGCCTCACTACCCCATGTTAGAATCCCTCCAAACCCAGCTTCCCTGAGTCCCAAAGTTTTCTTAACTCCCACTGAGAGTCCATTGTAGGGTGACCGCCCTTGTGCTCTAGAGTCCTGCTGTATGGACAAATCCAAGAGGAACAGACACTGCAGACACCATTTAAGAAGTGTTTTTTTGCTAGATATGGTGGCACATACCTGTGATGCCAGCCATGTGGGAGCCTGAGGCAGGAAGATCATAAGTTCGAGGCCAGCCTCAGCAACATAGCAAGGTCATCTTGCAATTTAGCAAGACCCTGTCTCAAAAAGAAATTTTAAAAAAGACTGGGGGTGTGGCCAGTGGGTAAGCACCCCTGGGTTCAAACTCTGGTACCAAAAAAAAGAAAAAAAAAAGTGCTTGTGGTGATAAGGATGATGGCCATGAGGCTTCTTCTCAGGACACATTAAGGAGCAGCTGACCCTCCCATGTTACCTGCATGGGAAAAATGACTCAACAACTGACTCTGGGTCAGTCACCACAGGGCCAGAGTCTTCCAGTAGAAGGGACGTGGGTGTGCGGCTGGTGTCCGCTCCTCCTGTGCCCGAGGACTAATCTCCCTTGTGCTTTGGTTTGGTTTTGGTGTATTTTGTTGTTGTTGTTATTGTTGCTGTTGTCGGTTGGTTGGATAAGATAAGATCAACCCCACCACCAGGCTTTTCTGAGCCCTGGGTTTAAACCATCATGGCGGCCCCAGCTGCTCATCTGTAGCAGGTAGCCAGACCCTTGGCTTTTCCGGCCATTCTCTTCTGTCACAGTGCAGCTCATCAAGGTCCCTCCTGGAAAGTGGGTCCCGGGCCTGAGGACCCTGGACTGACCCACTGGGCCTCATTCCAGTACCACGGCTCCAAGAAGGTGGCCAAAGATGGCGTTTTAGTAGTCATCTTTCTGGAATGAATTCCTCCATTGACAAGTGGGAATGACTTTTCGTTTCACCTCTCCCTTGGTGGCTGGGACAACATGAGTGTGGTGAGTAACTGTCTCCAAAACCTTATCTTAGGAGACAAGCTGTAGCCAGAGCTTAGCCCATCGTGAGCTGGGAGAACTGGCAAGGGTCTGGGAAGGGCTGTGAGCAGCAGGCACCTTCTGCAGCTGCTGACCCAGCCCCTGGCTTCTATTGTACTGGGATCCGTCTTGAATGGGTGTGGGGGAGGCTTCTTGGCTGTCTCTCAGCGTGGCAAAGCAGCAGCCCTGCAGGCAGCCCACCCCTTCCCTCTCCTCCCTGAGGATGAATCAGCTGCTGGGAACCGCAGGTGCCTTAGGAACAGGAGGTGCAGGTGACCAGAAAGCCACAGCTGAATGGAGGCACTGTTCTTTCTCTTGGGGCAGCTTCCAAAGCTGAACCATCACATTTTTATCCCAACGTACTCAGACCCACATTTGCACTTGCCCAAACTGGCAAAACGGTTGTCTCTGAAAGTATCAAGACCGTCCGGATTCTTTGGGCAATCTTCTCAGACCGAGGGGAAGCCATGTAGGGCATGGAGGTGATAAAAACGTAAGTGACTCTACGCCAACAGCTTGGGAAAGAAGTGGGCCCCGTCCTCCTACCAAGGAGGCCTTCCTTGTCCTAAAACAGGATGGGAGCTCTTTTCCCGTGGTTGTCCACACCCTGAATGCCAGGGTGACCGGGCACTCAGCTCCATTTCTGCACAGTCAGCACCCTGGAGAGCTGCACCCACCCCCTTCCTAACCAGGGAGGGCCAGTACAGAGGCCATGTTGGGGCTGCCTGGCCCTGTACACAGCAAGAGAGAAGGCACAGGGTGGGACCAGGAAGCATCAACTCCAGGTGGTTCTGCTGGACACAGGAGCACTCCACACAGTGACTGCCACTCCTTATACTGAGTGCCACCGGGTGCCCTGATGCTGCCAGTTTGGGAGGCTTCACAGAGAGCACATTGCAACCAGCATGCCCAGTCCTTCCTGAGGTGGCCACTTGCCCAGCCGCCTGCTGGCCTTGGCTCATGAGGCCCTGGCCCTATCACGCCACCTTCTCACCTCTGCCACCTTCTCAATGGTGGCCCAGAGGCTGGGGAAATGGAAGGCAGAGCAGGTCCATCTTCTGTTGGGCCCGTGTGCTCTCTATCAGAAAGAACAGACAAAAGGAAGTTGCAGACAGGAATCGCCCATATTTCCTGGGGTTGGCCTAGGACCTCCTCATGTCTGCTCCTGCATTTGGCTTGAGGAACCAACCTCTGGAGTGCAGAGGCTGGTTTACTGTGCCTTCAACCTAACAGAAACTGTTGCCAATACCCCTGGCTTTCCCCCTAGAAACAGTAGTGTAACTGAGGTTCTCTTCTGTAGAAATGCCAGACCCACAGTTTACCTACAGATGGTGTAGGTACGGCAGCCATTCAGGCTGTTGTAACAAAATACCATCAACAAGAATATCTCACTGTTCCTAAGTTTGGAGTTTGGAAAGCCCAAGCTGGAGGCACCAGGAGATTTGGTGTCTGGTGAGGGCTGCTTCTTGGTTCATAGAGGTACCTCTAGCTGTGTCCTTGCTTGGTGCAGCAGGCAGAAGAGCCCCCTCAGGGCTCTGCCTCACACTAGCCACTTCCCCAAGGCCCCAGCTCCTAGTATCAGCACCTTGGGGTGAGGGTTCCAACGTAGGAATTTTGGAGGAACAAATATTTAGACCATATCAGAAAGGTCACATGGGGCTGTAGTGGACTGTCTTGGAGACCTACCTATCAGACCTGATACGGTTGCTGGGGGAAAGTGCACTTTGAACTTCTCAAATCTAATTTCAAATAAATTTGGGGAACATCGTCAGCGTGAGAGTTAGGGGCCTTCTGTGGGACTCAGCCCTTGAGTTCCTGAGGAGGCCAGGGGCAAAGCCCAGGACCTCGTTCCAAGCGTCTGGCATGAATCCATCAACGGGGACTCTGAGCAGGGTCCTCGCTGACGGGCTTTGATGCCTTGATGCCGCAGGCTTGTGGCAGGGTGTGCCAAGCTCCTGGTGGCCCTGGTGAAGGGTCCCTGAATGAGCAGACTATGAAGGCTGCCTGGGGCCATGACCCCTTTCGCAATGGAGTCCACTTGTGCCACCCACCGACCAGGAAGCCAAAAGCCCCATTTCAAAGCTCTGGCCCAGAAGGCAGAACATCCATTTTCTCCAATAGCAAGAATATTATTTTTGTTTTCACTTAGGTGACCCAGTGAGGCTTAGAGCAATTTTAACTGGGAGACATTTGTGGATGAAAAAGGCCTAGGGAGAGGTCAACCCTGCCAACACCAAGTATGAGCTCAAGGTTATTGCCCCACAGATGCTGAGTAGGGGGACTGCAGACCCACTGTGCTCGCAGCCTAGTTTTAGACAGCACTTACTAAGTAACCAGGTGCATGTCAATTAATCACATTGGGTTATATATTTGATGCTAGTAGGTGTTTGGGGACATACACGCACACAAAGCTCTGGTATTTTTTGGAAGGTCTGAAGCATCAAATCAAAGTTTAATGAGAAACTAAGAATGAGTTGAAATTTAATGGAAAAGTCTATCAACTTACCAAATGTCATCATTGTCAGAAGAAAGGTGGTGGGTGGAGGATACCAATGTTTGGAGGCAGACATTCATGAATTCGTGCACCTCAGAACATGAATTAAAAGTTCCATTGAAGCTGGGTGCAGTGGTACACGCCTATATTCCTAGTGGCTTTGGAGGCTGAGGCAGGAGGATCACAAGTTCAAAGCCAGCCTCAGCAACTTAGCAAGAGCTTATGTCTAAATAAAAGATTAAAAAATGGGCTGGGGATATGGCTCAGTGATTTAGTGCTCCTTGTTTCAATCCTTGGTACCAAAAAAAAAAAAATTTCTATTGAAGTATTCCAGAAGCTCTCCCCCAACCCCCCATAATACATGGATATGCAGAATCTCAAATGAATGGTTGGGAAACCAGCCATTTTTAATTGAATCTTTGGGAGGACAGCTGGAACTCAGGTTCCTTGCAAAGGCCAAGAAAAGGGCTGTGGGGCTGCAGGGATGGATTGTCAATCACTCTTGGCACAGCAGTGGTACAGAAAGGAGTTTGGCCTCCCAATCTGCTTATAACCCAAGCCAAACCAGGTTCTAAGTGTCCAGGGATTACGCAGCAACTCACAAACGCATCGTCTGCGGATGTCTGAGCAGGGGTGTTCATTCCTCCAACCCACTTTCCAACCTAGAGCAGGAGGTCCTCTAGAACTAAAAGGTGGCATAAAACCCGAGTATGAGGAATATCTTCACCGTGATCCCCTCCTTTTAAAATATGCACCAACGCTGCATTTCCAATGAAGCAACACCTCCCTCCCTCTCTGCTCATTCCTGAGCTAGCCACAGAGGTGAGCTGCGATTTCCCAATGGCTGTCCTGAGCCAACTTGCAGGAGGACACAGGAGCAGATCCAGACTTGTCGGCCCCACGGAGATTACACAAATCCTGGCGCAACGTGGACTAACGCAAGCCCGCAGGAGGCACAGAACATTCCATCGCTGATCTTTGGGTCAGACGCATGCAGCATCCCTACAGTCTGGCACAAAGCCCTCTTCCGGAGCCCTCCACTGCAGGCGTGATGCTTGCTACCTATACCAAGAAGACACGCTGCCAATGGCTTCATTTTGGCTCTCAAGACTTTGGAGGAAAAGGACTGCCCTCACCTCCGGCATCCCATCCCGCAAGGAAACTAAACATCTTCCTGGCGGGATTGTTGAGGACGTATGCATAGAAGAAGCTGAGATAAAACAACTCCCATAAACAGGAACTTTATTAAATTACCTATACGTTAAAGCACATGTAAACGGACCTTTAAATATATCCAAGTTCATCTTAAACAAATTTCTGTAGAAACGTATTTACATGTCTCCATTGTATAAATCATCTTTCCAAGCTTACTGCTGACAAAAGTTAATCCGGTATCACCTGCTCACACAGATGCGCAGACGGCTGTCCTCAAGGCTGAGGAGAACACCCCTTCTCAGGAAGCTCAGCCTGTCCCATCTGACAGCACCTAAACATTCTGTGCAACTTTCTTCTCGGCAGCCCTTGAGTGAGGCCTGTTTTAGGGAGGCTGGGGGTGGTTGTTTCTGAGAGCTGATCCTGGGGCAGAGATGGGTCCTTGCTTGTTCATGTGACTCAGACCCTTGAAGCTGGAAGGACCCCTAGAAACCATCAGGGAGGCCATGTCCCCACGTATATGGAGACATGCATGACAGATGCTCAGGAAGAAGCAGTGTCTTGCCACAGACACAGCATCAGGACAGAGCAGGGACAGGGACCCTGGGGGTTCCTCTAAAGGGTCCTGATACCCATCAGTTCACACGCTTATGACTTCCTTCATTCGTTTCCCACCCACACATGGACCCCATGTTTTGGATGTTTTGACTCTACCTGGTTAAAATGTGACATCTGAGTCTTTCTGAAACAGTGAAAAGCTGCTCTTGGCTCCCATCCGCCTCTCCAGGAGCCCAGGACAATCTACTCAGGGCTACCTTTACCAGAGGTCTGTGGGTGCAGCCCTAATTCTCCAACCATGACTTTCACCTTTGCAAATCCGTTTCCAATTAATTTGGGTAAAAGGCAACATTCCCCAGGAGGGACCTGTAACATTAACCACCGGGATTCAGCACAGATGCCTCCATGTCCCCAAGTCCATCCGGCTGCCAATGCTGCATCTAAAAGATTTCACCAAGCCACCCAAAGTGAAAGGAAGCAACTTTTAAAAAACAAAAATGTTCCAAGAATTCCCCTAGTTCCCAAATCTCAGAGAGTAGTGAGATAGACATTGGGTAGGAATGGAGCTTTCTTCAAAAGAAAGGAAGCCTGAGGTTTTTTTTAACCCCCCCAAGACCTGAATCAATTTCATTTTCTTTTCTTCTTCTTCTTCTTCTTTTTTTTTTAAACTTTGGTCTGTTTGATTTGGGTTTCTCAGGATTTAAATACCACTGTGGGAAGGAAGAGACGTCAACATTAGAAAGTATTAGAAGGAATCAAGAGGAGGAGCTGGGGAGGGTGGGGGGCCCAGGCTCCAGGTGACCTTAGAAATGACCCGAGGGCTGTGAGCAGAAGCTGGGTGGGGGAGCCCCGGGGGACACAGGGTTGGTTCTTCCCGGTAACCAGAGCAAACACATGTGACAAGCAGGGGAATCAGGATGGGAAGGACGAGCTGGCAGAGCGGCCCTGCACGGCCCTGCACGATTCTGCACAAGCCAGGATTCTATCAGGGGCTGCACCGTCCGCAGCCGCGAGTCCCCTCCCCAGCAGCTCCCCACCACAGTGCCCCCCAACACACAAGAGCACCCCATTCCATCCACCTAACGTTCCCACACAAACCACCAAGGTCACACAAGAAGGCAGAGGCCAGAAGGCCTTCCAGGAGACAGAGCCAATGGACAGCCAGGCCTGCGAGGCTAGCTGCCAGGGAGGGAGCCGTGCGTCCAGATGGAACCTGAGGGGACCCAGGAAGAGACAAATATTTTCATGTTAAAGATAAATTTTTACCCCCAGGAGGTATTTCACTCTGCAAAGGGAACCAACAAAAACATCATTTTATTTTTATATTAAAAAATAAGTCTTACACATATAAAAACTGGCCAGAAAAAAAAATTTCACTTGTTACATAAGAACGTCATCTTATAGGTGGAGTCCATCCATCAAGGAACCTCTGTCCTAGGGAAGGAGTCAGGAATAGGGTCCGGGGGTGAGAGGGGGCACTGGGGTCCTGGCGGTGGGGACCTGCCTCTGAGCCCTGGAGTTGACAGCAGGAGTCGGCAGGCAGGCGAGCCCACGGCCTCCCACGCTGTACCTTTAGAGATTGGATCGTGCACCAGTGGATTGCTCAACGTGTAACAAAGACATTCAGTGTTGGCCTCTTCCCAGAAGTCAGTCCTCACCATCTGAGTCCCAGAGGCGACAGAGACAGAGAGGTACCCGTCACTTGTGCAATGGATTCAGGACCCTCCCCAGTGTGGTCCGACCTGAATCCTTCAGTCTAAGGGAGGCCCTTTCCCCGAGCCCTCTGCCCTTCAGAGGGGCCTCGGCGTCGGCAGCGGGACCCTCGGCAGATTCCGGGCCCCTCTTGGGAACCCGGGCGCTGCTGGCCCGCCTCAGGCTGCTGCTGTCCTTGGAGGCCGCATCCTCAGGGCTGCCCTTCACCCTCAGCTGCCGCTGGGAGACCGTCCGAGTGATGCCGGGGCCTTTGGCCCCGGCAGGGGGATCCGTCCTCTGGCACCGAGAGGAGGAGGCCACTGTGTTTCGGGCAAAGCTTGGGACAGGGGGTGGGACGCGGGGGACGCTGGGGGCGGGCGGGGCCTTGGGCTCTTCTTCGGGGCCCTCGGGCTTCTGCCTGGGGATGTTCCTGAGGGGTTTGGCGCTGGGCTTCTTGAGGGAGCCCCTGTGCTGCAACGGGGGCTCCTTCCCCAGCCGGGTGCTGCTCCCCCGGGACAGTCTCTGCTCCTCGGCCACTGTGGCCCCGGCCCCCGTGGAGGCCCTCCTGGGCGACGTCTCTGAGGTCCCCTTCACGGAGCTGCGGCGCGACAGTGTGTCTGTGCTGCTGGGGGCGTCCCGAGGGGAACCCCGGGACGGCAGCTCCGGCCGCTTCCAGCCCCCGGGGGCCCGGCTGGCCCTGGATATGGGCACCACCTTGCGCATGCTCTCGCTCTCCGAGGCCGTCAGGGTCCGCACGGGCTTGGGCGCGGCCCCCGGGCTCCGCCGGGCAGCTCCAGGCTTGGCGGCCCCCAGAGATGCCTCTTTGAGGGAGTTTCTCTTTGGTCCTGTAGCGTCCTTCCCTTTGCTAGGTCTGTCCCTGGGAAGGTCACCCTTGGAGCCCGGCTCGCTCTTCAAGGAGATGGGAGAAGGCGCCTCCCCCGGAGTGCTGGAAGCCGGGTTGGAGGACACCTGGCTGCCCCCCATGTCCCCAACTCCAGAGGACACAGAGCCGTCCCCTTCCCTCTCCTCCTCGGGCTCCCCCTGCCCGTGTCTGGAGTCGGCTCCCTCGGAGCAGTCCAGGGTCAGCGAGCAGTCGGTGGTGTCGGAGACACACAATGGCGGCCCGGGGTCCTTGCTCTCGGGGTCACTGCTACCCACAGACGCCACAGCTGCGCCGCTGGGCTCCTCGGGAGCAGCCCGGTAATCCTCCGGGGCGGGGCTGGGTCCTTCCTGGGGACCTCTGCCCACAGGTGTCAAACTGTCACTGCCAGCACTGAGGGACGGCGGGTTCCCATCACCCAAGGACGCGAGCTCCACGGGGCTGAAGTCACTCAGGGTCAAAGGGGATGTCTCCTCCAGGACCTTGGGACCCTGAAGGCTGAACTGGGCCAGCCCTGTCACCAGCTCATGCTCCTTAATGCCCAGAGCCAGTGGCGAGAGGGGAGGGGCCCAGGCCGGACCCAAGCCCAGGGGCTCGCTGTTCCTCTTCCGGAGGAGGCCGGCCCCTGCGCGTGGGGCTCGGGGGAGAGCAGAGGCGGGTTCCTCGGGCTGCGGGGCTGCAGGCTGGCTCTGCCAAGCGGAGGGCAGCTCGGTGGCTTTCTCTTGGCCCTCTGGGGCCTGAGGTTCTTGTGCCCCACTCGGGCCTCCATCCCGTGGTTCCCCAGGCTCCATCCAGGCTGCCAGGGGCCGGGCCTGCCGGGGGCTCCTCCGGGGCAAGCTGTTGAACTTGTTGAGCGCCTCGGGGCTGTCGGTGCCGCTCTCCAGGAAGGTCAGCAGCTCGCGGTCAGCAGAGGTGCCCAGGGAGAGGCGGGAGCGGCGCGTGTTGGGGGGCCGGTAGGAGGGACTGATGGGCCTGGGGTGCAGGAAAGGGCTCAGGTCCTCCGCACCCTTCTTGGTCAGCAGCTCCACGTCGTTCTCACTGCTGCTCCGGGCAAACCCGAGCTCCCCGCTGGCCCAGGAACGCCTTTTCTGTTCCTGCTCCTTCAGCCGCTGCAGCTGCCTCAGCTCCTGCACCTCCCGGTCCTGGTTGTCCTGAAGGGAGGGAGGAGAAGGCAGCGTGAGACGCGGGGCCTCCTGCAATCGCAAAGCCACCTACCCTAAGAGAGGGACTTGCGTGGAGGACAGCCCTGGGTCACATCCCACGCTGAGAAAGACTGTGCACTGCTTTGTGCACATGCAGGGGTGCAGGCGGGTGGACGAGGCCCTCCCCAAGAAACGCAGGGATCTGGCCCAGGGACTCGCCACCCTGCTCCAGCCATCTGTCTACAGGTCTCCCACCAGCTCTCCAGCCAATACACTGTCCCTTAAGCACAGGCTCTGATTCCACATATGGACGCCACCTCAACTCCAAAAAAAGCCAACTTGTTCCCACAATCAGGGAAGAGGAAGAGGAGTGCATAGGCTTCCACCCGGCTGCAGGCCGCCCAGTCCCTTTCAGAGAAACTGAGTCAGAACCAAACACACCTCGTCCGCCTGGGCAGCTCATCTCCAGCGGTCCCTCGGCATCCGCAGGGGACTGATTCCAGATCCCCATGTGGACACCCAAATCTTAGTTGTAGGGTTTGCACATAACCCATGCACATCCTCACATATACTTTAAGTCACCTCTAGACTAATTATAATGCCCAGTGCAACGGGGCATTACGTAGGCAGTGGTTATGCTGGGCTGTTTAGGGAGAAATGACGACAAAAGGGCCTGCACTCGTTTGGCACAGATGTGCACTTTACAGAAAAATACTTCCAACTTGTGGTTGGCTGAATTTGCAGCGGGAGAACTGTGCAGTGGAGGGCTGGCTGCATCCGTGTCACAAATCATGGATCTCTTTTGGGTTGGGAAGCCATGTAATCATGTAATTACACGGATCTCATAACCCAAATCTGTTATTGTTAGCAGTTTTTATTTGAAAATCAATTTCCTCTTACAGTGGACTTTCCAAATTTCTGTGAGGTTCTGGCTGGAGACTCTTGGCTCCTCCTTCAGCTCTGGCCTAAGCCTCCCCCAGGGTCCCTAAGCCTCTCCAGCCTTCTCCAAGGCGGTGCATGGTGAGGTGGGGCCAGGTCCTGGCTTTCAGGACAGCTGGGCGACAGCACCACGCAGGTGGTCTCACAGGCCTGTACAACTTGGATGGGAAGTGAGGGCCTCAGAATGTCAGAAAGAGTCAATCTGGCCTCTGCTACCCTGTCCCCCACCCCATGACCTCCCACAACTGAGCTCACTGCTTGGACAGAGGACAGAGGACAGTAAACGTGGCTACCGGCTGAGACTCCTTCTAGCTGGATAGAGGAAGGAGCTAAAGTGAAGCTGGGCTTGAGAGAAATGTGACCAGTTCCCCCCAGGAAGCTGGCTGGGGACAGGTCTGCATGCAGGGTAGGAGCACCAGGCTCTGGGTTCCATCCCCAGTGCCAACTAAGTTAATCAAAATAAAATACAGGGCAAGAGATGACTCAGAAGTACCTGGCTCTCCATCGCCACCTAATAAGAAGGAATGTGGGATTCTGTTTTAATCAACATTTTGTTAAAAGCCTGACTTGCAGCCAGGCATGGTATTGCACGCCTGTAATCCCAGTGGCTTTGGAGGCTGAGGCAGGAGGATGGCAAATTCAAAGCCAGCCTCAGCAACTTATCGAGGCCCTAAGCAACTTGGCCAGACCCTGTTTCAATATAAAAAATAAAAGCGATGGGGCGTGGCTTAGTGGTTAAGCATCCATGGGTTCAATCCCTGGTATCAAAAAAGAAAGTCTGATTTGCACAGTCAAGCTACCCTGAGCATTTCCCGGCTTTCTATTTCACTGGAGATCACTGGAGTGGGTGGTTGAAGGGCACCAAGTGTGGCCCCTGTGCTCAGGGCAGCAGCAGCTCCTTATGGATCTGGGAGTGACCGTAGGCTTTGCTGGCCTTCGTCATGACACCACATATCTTCCAATCATCCCACTGCAACAAAAGTGTCCCTGAGAGTGGAAATTCTCTTCTGGGAAGGGGCTGAGTAGGACCTTAGGATCTTTGGTAGGAGTGTAAACATGTGACCTCCATCATGAAGTTTGCTAACGAGATGCTTTTACTGCGGGTGTTGGTTAGGGGCCAGACACTTGGTGATATGGACCCTGCAGGTCTGGAAAGGCAGAGCCCGGCCCCAGCCAGCCCAGCCCGGGCCTGTCCATGCCACCTGGCCAGATGCTCCTGAAACCATGGAGATGCTGAACTCTCTTTTCACCACGGGCAGAGGACCAGGTCGGCAAGAAGAAAAATAAACATCCAAACCACTCTGGAAAGTGTGCAGACGTCACCAGCCAGCCGTACCTTAACTGCTTTGTTGAATCTGGTACAGAAGTCTCTGAATATCTGGAAGCACTCATCCAGTTTCATGGTTTCTTTGTCTTCACAGAAGAAATCTATAAGTGTGTGAGCCTCGCCCTGAAGCTCCTGTTTCCAGTGCTCCAGCTGGGTCAGCTTTTCCAGCGCAAACTGCAGAAAACAAACAGGAATGCACTGAAATAGACAGGGTCAGCCGAAGAGGCGGGGCACTGTCTGCTGCCCGGGGAAGACCGGCTCCCAGGGCTCGATTTCAGGTCTTGGAGAAGGGAAGGCTTATTGTCAGGCCACTGCACTCAGAGCCAAAAGGAAAATAAAGTCAACCCAAACAAAGCAAGCAAGGTGACCTGCTGCCTGAGACCTAGGGGCACAGAGCAGACTGAAGCTAGGGGTGCGTGGGGTGCGCCTCTGGTCCCAGCTACCCAGGAGGCGGAGATGGGATCGCCTGACCCCAGAGTCTGAGGTCAGCCTGGGCAAGACAGTGAGATGCTGAAAAAAAAAAAAGAGGAAAAGAAAAAAAGACTGATTTAAGACCTTTACTCTGTAGAATGCCACTAACAAGTTTTCACTTTCAACATTACTGAATAAATTCCTCAGGTGTACGGGCGGTTGTATTAGAGAAACTCGCAGTGATGTACATGTCTACAATCCTAGCAAATGGGGAGGCTGAGGCGGCAGGATCTCAAGTTCAAGGCTAGCCTAAGCAACTCAGTGAGACCTGTCTCAAAATTAAAAATAAAAAGGACTGGGGGGTGTAGCCCAATGGTAAATCGTCCCTGGGTTCAATCCCCAGTACAAAAAGCAAAGGGAAACTCATTCTACACCAGTTCTTCCTTCTATGGAAACTGACTCGTGCTAGCCAAAGGTTTAAAGTGAATTTGTACTGACAAGGTGTCCCTTTTGCCCTGTCGAGAGGGAGTCTAAACTTAATTCCAAATAAGATCTCTGGGGTCTGTGTTGCAGGACTGAAGCCCTCGTGCCAAAACTAGGGGTGCCACCTGAGTCAGCTGGGAAGCTCTGCCAATCATCCAGGCTTGCACCCCATATGTGGTTAATAGGTTTGGGGAGCACCTTGCACTGATGTTTTAGCAACAGTCGCCAGGAGATTCTGGAGGGTCTCAGGGCTAGGATTTAGTGACCCATACAAACCCCTTCTCGCTGCTTTAGTTTTCCTTGTGTATGCTTCTACAATACCCAGGCTCCAAGGCCTGATTCCTGTGTGGCAGCAATGAAGGAAGCTTGCTTTTCCCAGGGAGGTCCCAAGCCTTTTAGGACAGGATCTGCCACATCAAAGGGTCACAGGGTGCAACTCAGGGACCTCAGGTTGCACTGTCATGAGAAGGCAGGGTGGTAAAGGGGAGACTGAGTACTTGGAATCCCACTGAAGCCTTGTGATCCTTTCTTATTTACTGGGTGTATGTAAAAAAGGGATGTAGGAAACATGTTACTCCATGAAATCCCATGTACTATGCTTTGAAGACAGAGTCACATTTGGGCAACATGTTTTGGAGTGTGGGGGCCACAGGCCTCGAGGAAGGCGGTCACTGTCTGAGCACGCCTGGTGAGCTACAGACCCAAGAGAAATTCCTTTACGGCTTGCCACTTCCCACCCATTCTAACCACTTTATCTGCTCGAAGGCCCTTTTCTTAAACCAAACACATTCTAGAGGTAGTAGGAAACCAAAACTATTTAAGAAACCAAATACCAGAGAGAACAACCGTCTGAGTCAGTAGCTCAAGGCAGTGTGTCCCTTGTGCTGTGTTTTCCTTCATGGAGAGGAGGGTATTCACGCAGGGATATAAATCTCCGCCTGTCATTCTTATGCAGGGGGGTAAAAGGGAGTCCGGCCAAGAACAGCTCAGCTGCAGAAGACAGGCTTCCCAACAGCAATGTACCCAGGGGCTCAGCTCCACCTCGTAAGACTCATCTGCAGAGCCTGTGGGGATCCATGGACACTGGAAAGGGAAGGCCTCAACGTGCCCACGTCACCCCAGCCCTGGGCAAATGGACCACACAGAATGTGGACCTGAAAAATCACCATGGCTGAGTTGCACACCATGAGTTCAACATGCTTGGGGCACAGTTCAAAGTTGTGCTGGCAGAGGACAATGACAAAGAGATCAGCAGTTGGAGTGTCAACCAACTTTCCATCCCTAACTTGCCTGCTATGGACCAGAGTCCCACACCAGCCTGTCTCACCCAAGGGTCAAAATGCTGATGGGATCTGCAAAAAGATGCATCCCTGTCACCTTTCCACTCAGAAACCTTGATTGGTCCCTCTGCTTAGCCTCGCAAGAAGCCCAAGGTTCTCAGACTGGTGCTCAGAACCCTGCACAGTCCGACCCTGACCTACTTAAGAATTTTCATCTCATCTAAGAAGTTGAGTTTAAGAAACAAAAAGCCATGGCTATGTGGCATTTTTTATTTAGAGATAAATACGGCTACCAGGCCGGGCGTGGTGGCCTATACCTGTAATCCCATAGCCTTGGGAGGCTGAGACAGGAGGATCGTGAGTTCAAAGCCAGCCTTAGCAATGGCAAGGCACTAGCAACTCAGTGAGGCCCTGTCTTTAAATAAAATACAAAAATAGGGCTGGGGATGTGCTCAGTGGTCAAGTGCTCCAAGTTTAATCCCTGGTACAAAAAAAAAAAAAAAAACCCAACTAAACAAACCAACTAAAAAAATGGCTACCAGGACTGGGGATGTAGCTCTGTGGTAAACACTCTACCTGGTGTGTGTGAGGCCCTGGGTTCAATCCCTAGAACTACAAATCAACACCACAAAAACTAAAACTAAAAACCCCCACCACCAGGAAGAAGAGTTTAACTAGTTAAAACAAGGTTGCCAGGAGGTGACGAGAAGGAAGAGCCATACTTCCGTCTAGACCTTTCTACATCAGGATTTCGTGTTAGACAGAAGGTAGGGATACAGTTCAAGGGAAAGCCTTGCTCTAGCATGCTCAAGGTCTTTTTTTTTTTTTTAAGAGAGTGAGAGAGGAGAGAGAGAGAGAGAGAATTTTAATATTTATTTTTTAGTTTTCAGCGGATACAACATCTTTGTTTGTATGTGGTGCTGAGGATCGAACCCGGGCCGCACGCATGCCAGGCGAGCACGCTACCGCTTGAGCCACATCCCCAGCCCCTGCTCAAGGTCTTTGGTTTCACTCTCAGCATCACAAAAAATAGAAAAAATTTGGTATATGATATTAATATTTAAGATAAGAACTTGGGGGAACAACCACACTTTTTATTTTGTTTATTTTTTGTGGTGCTGGGGATCAGACCCAGAGCATGCCAGGGGAGGGTTAATCTACTAGACCACAACCTCAGCCCAACAACAGCCCACACCAGCACGTCTCACACAAGGGTCAAATCTTTCCTTCCTTCCTTTTTTTTTTGGGGGGGGGGGGTGGTAGGTAGCAGAGATTGAACCCAGAGGTGCTTTATCACTTAGCCATGTCCCCAGCCCTTTTTAATTTTGAGGCAGGGTCTCCTAAGTTGCGATCCTCCTGCCTCAGCCTCCTGAATCACTGGGATTACAGGTGTGCACCACCAGGTCTGGCCCAACAACCAGAATCTTGATGGGTGAGGGTCTCATTCTTGGATTCCTGAGCTTGTTCTATGCAGCTGACAGCACTTACTACTGCTCTGTGTCTCTGTGGTCCTGCTGCTGCTGCTGGTACTCATTTTGTTTTTGTACTTTGAGAAAAATGTGAAGTAAGGGAAAATTAGCATTTGGTTATATTTGAAAGCAAATAGAGAGCACAGGTTGAGTGATTAAAAAATAAGCTTGTAGGCCAGTGTTCGCCGACAGGAGCTTCAGCTCAGATCACTCTGACATAACCCAATCAACGAGTGCAGGCCCTGGTGTCTGGCCTCCGAGGGCGCTGCTCCTGTCTGCTGCGGAGGCAGCCCAGCCACAGGGATTCTGCCTTGTGCAGCTCACAGCACCAACAACCTTTAAGGCAGCACCCCGGTTCAGAGGATGCAAAAGCGTGAGATGGTGCCACTTTTTTTTTTTTAAATGAGGAAGATAAAAGAAGTATGTCAGACTATGTGATTAGTGAGTCACAATGAGCTGTCACAAACATGTCCACTCGGCTGTTTTCTGTTGATGTTATTCGGAACAGCTCCCGACACACCCGATGGGGTTGTTGTATTTGGGTGTTGATAGGCACGGGGACGGGCGCGCGCATATGTATGCTGCTCTCATTAGAAATCATGCCAATATGCAGTTTGTCTCTTCCATATAAACAAGGGAAGGAAGAAGAGCCTGAGTCCTAAGTGTCTGGTTGAGTTCTGCAGAACTCTGTGCTGTTGTCCAAAAGCTGATTGGTTTCGAACCCAGACTCGAGTTGCCAGGCACATTCCAAATATAAGTGCCCTAAGCTGATGCCCACTCACTACAGTCAGGAGCAAGGGGGTCACACACAATGAGCAGCCATAAGCAGAAGCCGCTTTCCTAAACTAATACCGAGCTTTAGACCACAGCCAACATCTTCTGTAAGAAACAGGCATCGAGAGATGCCGAGTTCCTGCACTAACTTGGGGGGAAACATGAACCTGCTGTTTCCACAAATACGCCACACAAACGTCAGCAGCCCTGGGGGGGGAGATGAGATCTGAGGGACTGGGGACTGCCTGCAGTCACCTACGAACCTGGAGGAAGTCTTCCATCTGCTGACGGAGCTCCCCGTCCCGCTGGATGTTTTCCTTCAGCGATCGCGTCCTGACAAAGAGCGAGTGCAGTTCTGCCTCCGTGTTATCCAGAGATAATCTAAAGAAGAGAGGGGAGAGTGGGCAGCGGGCACGAGGAAGCCCTGGGTCACGTGGGAACATCAAACAGGACCCACAGCCGGCCAGCCCTGGAAGCAGGAGGGGAGAGCCGCCCTGGGTGTAGGTCTGGGAGTCCCCACGTGTTGTTTCAGGAGGCAAGTCCTTCCCAAGAACACACCCCGGCTCGGAGGAGGCTGTCACTCTGCGCTTACAGGGAAGACAACCAAAACCACAGGCCTCTGAAGATGCTCACAAGCTGATGTGAGCACGTTCATGCAACAAACGTGAAAAACTAAAAGCCACCAGGGCTCTGGAGACACGCGCTCTCCTGGGGTTGGAAAGCTCTAACCCAAGAGGCCCAGCCATGGATGCTGACAGCCCCATCATAACTCAGGGTCCCGTGAAGACACTAAGCCCACCTCTCCCTGCTTCACACAGCCAGGCAGCCCGAGCTCTGCTTCACAGAGAACTCAAACACAGCCAACAGCCCTGCAAGTAAGAGGTTACGTGGACTGCAATGCTTCGAATCCCTAGAGCAAATGAAGATTAGTGAAAGATGAAACATGAAAGAGGGTCTTGCAACCTGGCAAAGTGAACAGGTGAAATTTATAAATGAGGCTGCGTTCATGCTTCCGTCGTCGACACTAACTTAACTTTGTGCAATGAAATTTTCCACCTTAATTGGTCCTGGGTGCCCATCTGAGATACAGTTGTACTTCACCTGTGTATTCACCTTCCTTTTCATATAAACAAATCTCACTGAAAAGGAGTCTTCTACGACCAGATCTAGCTAAACTTCTGATCCAACTCAGACCAGAAATCCCCTTTCAGGAAAGGTGGCGCACACCTGTAATTCCAGTGATTCAGGAGGCTGAGGCAGGAGGATGGCAAGTTTGAGGACAGACTGGGTAACTCTGTGAGACCCTATCTCAAAATAAAAAAAGAAAAAGAACTGGGATATGGTGTAGTGGTGCAGAATACCCCTGAGTTCAGTCCCCAGTACTGTAAAAAAAAAAATAATGATGATTTCTCCTTGTATTATCTTTTAGAAGGTCTCTATAGTCAGAGTAAAAATATTCCCACGGATTTCTTCTAGTAATTAAAAAGCAAGACAGTTTGTGACTTCTAAGCTATCCATTCTTCTTGGAGAATAATCAGGTGATCTGTAAACATGAATTATGAACTGTTTACACCTTTGCACTGATAATCCCCCTTTGGGAAAGACATGTAATCTGTGGTTAGATGTTCACAGAGTCAATAACAATGAGATACTGGCCAATGACAGGCTGTGAACTATGGTTCACTTGTTTATATGCATATGGCCCGGCTCTGTCACAGCTGGCTCTAGTCACTCACATAATAAGCACACAGTATGAACGGGGCTGATGCAAGGAGCGGTGCACTGAGCCAGCTCCCGAGAGCCAGTGAGGGTGTCTCTCCCCAGCTCTGCATTCAGTGACTCGTGTCAGCAGCCTGATATCAGCCAGGTCCCAGTATTCATGGCATGGAAACAAGCAAGTGCTACAAACCAGGGCTTTTTTTTTTTTTTTTTCCCCTTAGAGAACTAGTTATCAGAAGCATTTACCTTGGAATGACTATGTCCTATATGTTGAAAAACTCAGGACTCAAGATGGTACACACACAGAGATTAAGCCTACACTAAAGAAAGCATGCTTCCATATTAGGGTTAGAAGCAAATTAGAGTGATGTAATTAGAGCTTTGTTTGGGAGATACTTTCTCTGTAAAGTTGAGTGACTAGTTTAAAATCAAATCCTTTCAGAGTTCTTGGTATGGTTCCAAGCCCTTTTAATGCAATAGAAAATAAATGTACCATGTTAGATTCTACAAGGAAACAGTGATGTATGGCCCTGAAAGTTTGACTGATACAAACCAACTCCCAGGGTAATAAGCTGTGTTGTTTGAACCCTATCTTTTGGGTGTGGAAGGATTTGAAGTTCTTAATCCATATATATTTTTTAAACTGATGACATTTCATTAGAATAGACTAAAAAACTTTTAAAAGATAAAGGTTAATTACTCAAAACCCCCAAATTCCAAGGCACACACACATCTCTGTTAAGCAAATAAAAAGAAGGCCTACAAGTTTAACAAGGGAAAACTTTTTAAAGTTCAAATTTGAATCCCCAAAGTTTAACGACTCAGTAGTTTCCCCAGAAGGGAGCTAAGCCAAGCAGTTCTCCCAGCACACCGCCTGCTTCCCCACTTACCTAGCAGTCTCCTGAACATGATGCAGCTTTCCAGAAAAGTTTAGAAGGTTGGCATCTTTCTTCTGGGCTTCCTGAAACAAGAACAGATTTTTTTTTTCTTTCCCTCATTGGATGGATAAAACTGGAAGGAAATCATCTTCTGAAGGCTTAAAGGAACTGTGAAATCACTGCTCATTTTCAGCTTGCAATGTTTAAAGCAATTCACTAACATATGAACTCCAATCCTCTTAGTAAGATTTTCCAGAAGTCTCAAGATACATTTAACTTCCCAGAGCAATCGATCGTGACATGAAATGCAATTCATGTGCACGGGGACTCAATGGAAGGAGGTGGCAGCTTAGCAGGGCCCTTTGTTTTTCAGAGAACCCAATACCTCCTGCCTAAATACCACCATACCTAGGAGTAGCCTTTCCATGACTGGGATGCCTCGGCTGCTAAACCAGTTTGCAAACTGAGTTTAGTCAGAAGGTACACAGTCCTGGAGGCATGTGGATTCTTCAACTGGGGGGAGGGTGAGCAGAAGGCAGGTGGGAAGGAACCCATTACTGATCCAGGAGACTTGCCCTCATGGGCAGCGACCTAAGTTAGTCAGAGCCACTGGACGCGTGGATCTGACAGAGCTTGGGTAAAGCACCGTCTGCAATCCGTGCCAGAGAAGGAATAGTTTCTTCTTCTTTTTTAAAATAATATGAGATGAAATGCAGAGAATTTTTTTTTAATATTTATTTTTTAGTTTTAGGGGGACACGATATCTTTATTTTATTTTTATGTGGTGCTGAGGATGGAACCCAGTGCCTCATGCACACTAGGCAAGTGCTCTACCACTGAGCCACAACCCCAGCCCCCAGTTTCTTCTCTTAATGCCCTGAACTTCTGAATCACGTACTCAGGAGTAGGGGAGTCGCTCAGGGATATAGTGCTTGCCTAGCATGCACGATGCCCTGGGTTTCCTCCCCAGTGCTGCAAAAATAAAAAAATTAGTATTGAGTTAAACATGGCCCTTTGTCCTCAGAAGAACATAGTAACAGTATTGTATGTTATTTACAGTACTCGTGTTATTTATGGAGTGCTTACTATCTGCCAGATAGTCAGCCAGGCCCTCTATGAACCTAACCTCCTTTGGTCCTCTCAATTACATGCTTTTTTTTTTTTAAATTTATCTTTTAGTTATAGGTGGACGTAATACCTTTATTTTATTCTTACATGGTGCTGAGGATCAAACCCAGTGCCTCATGCTTGCTAGGCGAGTGCTCTCTCTCTGAGCCACAACCCTAGCCCTCAACTGCCTGATTTTGCGGGCACTGTCACTAACCTCATCATAAGATTGAGGGTCTAAAGATTTAAGTAGCTTGTCTAAGGAGGTTTAAATAGCTTGTCCGAGGCTATTAAAGGACAGTCAGAATCCCCCATCCTATCTGTCCTGGGGCTCACACTGCAAACATGCACAGGGCTTCCTTCCCCAGATTAAAATTGTGTCCGAACAAGGGAATCAATGGAGGAAAACCAAATCATTACAGTTAGTTGAGATATCTAACCAAAAAGAGAGAACTGTCCATGGCATGTGCTTAACGATTCTAACATCACAAAGACCCTGTCCAAACAAGAAGCCATGCACCGGGGTGTAGCTCGGTGCCACAACATGTGCTTAGCATGCAGGAGGTGCTGCGGGTTCAGTCCTCAGCCCCCAGAGAAGCCACGGATGGGGTCAGTCCCCATACTCTGCATAGCAGGAAGGCACTCTAACACACAGCTCACAGAAGAAAGGAAAAGGCAATCTCTTTAAACACAACTGGCGACAAATCTGGTCTAGTGCACATTGGGAGTGTGTGCATCTTCAGTCCTCTATTATCTATTCCTATGTCCACCATTCTCCCCAAATAACCAATTTCCACAAAGATGTACCCCTATTTCTAGTTCTCTCTCCTCTCCAACCCAGCCTTCACAATACCTTTTGTCCTGAAAAACAAAAATCTGATCATGCCATTATGGTGTGCACAAACCTCTGTTGGCTTCCCACTGCCAAAGCATGAAACCCAAATTCCCCATCTCTCACACCTGACACCCGACACCTTCACAGCTCCTGGCCTCACCTGTTCCTCTTCCCTCCAGCCCTATAATCCTCAGCTGAGGAATCCGCACATAAGCAAATAAGCCTCCTGCAAATAGAACCCCCTCGGACTTCACCATGCCCTTCCTTAACTCGGACACCATCTCACTGCCTGGGAAGACCTCCCAGCCTCCAGGGGGGGCTTCATACCTGGTCCCTCTCCATATCTGTCATTTCCACATACCTGTGCGACAAAGTGCAGAAGATTCATCCCAGGTTTGTTTGATTTTGTGTCTGCCAATTTGAGCAAAGAAGATAGTTTAAATCCTACTGCATTGCCGGCATACCTTCCCTAAAGAAGGTGAAGCAAGAGAGAGAAACCAATTATGCCTTGAAACCAACCTGAAAACTGAGAACATCTTAACTTTTTCTGGATCTTACTTACTGCATTCATGATGTTCCCAGCCTGGAGCACCAAGTGTAATATTGAGTGTAGCTCCTCACAGGACATCAGCTCTGTCAAAAAGAACACATCAGAGTGTCTCAGAGGAGCCTTCCTCCTCACCAGCACAAGACAGTGGCCAGGTCCAAGTTCAAGTGTGCCTGAAGCAAGTGCTGACCTGCAACTGCATACAAGGACTGAACAAACAAACCAAGTAGCACATTCCACTCCAAACCAAAGGCACACTTGCTACTGGCAACCCATGTCATCGTGTTTGACTAGGGATCAGATATGCACGACAGTTAAACATCACAAAAGGGCTCACTAAGGAAAAACTTCAAGACAGAAGCCTAATGAAAGGCCGTCCTCGGTGTTATAGGAACTAACTTTCTTCTCCTCTGTAGTTAGTTAATTTTCTTTCCTTCATGTCAACTAGTTTTTGAGACTGTGTTTATGGAACATGAAAATAAACAGCAAGCAGCGTTTTGCTTACCAATGAGGTAAGAAGAGATAAAAAAATAAACAAGCTGGGATGACATGTAAATGACTTGCAAAGCACCAGCCCCTGGGCCCCTGGCACTCAGGGCATCTTTCCATTTTATTCAAAGCTGTGCATTTAATTTGGATTGAATGAAGATTTTAAGAAGGAAGCTACCTCTGTAATATCCTGGCTAGAGAGCTCCCTATTACCACCAAATCTCTTGTATACTTATGGACAGAAACTCAACAACTAAATTTCTAAAATATATTTGAAAAGTTAAAGAGAAAACTTGATCCTCAAAATTATAGTATATATAGTCAGTCAAACGTTACCTATGATATTTTAAAGTTAATATTCTCCTGTACAAGCTACTTTTGGATCACTGCCTATATTTCGTTATCTAGGAAGGCCAGTTTGGGAAGGTCACCCAGATAAGAAGCATTTCTGCCGTGCCCACAAGTTTGCAACGCTTAATATGAAAACATGCTTTTCCATCACTATTTGAACAGAAAGAACAAGTTCCTGCAACAACTTTGGTATAGGGAGAAATTTTAAAAGTCCTCTGAACTGGAGGAAGAAGAATTCTTTTTTTTTTTTTTTTTTCATTTTTAGCATCCTCTCTGAAATGAAGAAAATACTGTGGGCTGAAGAAAAACCTTTATCTTAACACAGGAAAACCAAATAGGAATAGGCAGCCCTACATCATCAACTAGTAACTCAGAAAACGAGCTGGAGGAAATCAGGCTGGTGCTGAGGACACCAGGAAGCGGAGAGCCAGGGAGGGCTGGAGGGTGTGCCTGGAACTGAGCAGGGGACAGCTAGAGTGCTGTTCTGGGCTGTGTCCCCAGGGCCACACACACCAGAAATGAAGGCCCCAGTGCCCTGTGAGACATCAGAACAACTCTGAAAGGAGTCTGGACAGGCAATGATTTAGAGTTGTTCAAGAAGTGAAAATGACCAACTTGCCCCTCTCAGACTTAAGTGGCCCGCCAGATGCTGGGTCTGGAGAGGGTGCAAGTGGGAAGAGACACCACAGACCAGCAACGTCACGAACCCAAGGCCCAGAGAGAAAGTCTGCTTCTGGAAAAGCTAGGGACAGACACCTACAGAGACCAGAGAAGGGAGGAGACACAGCTGGGCCGGGGTGCAGCCCTCGTGTGTGCCCAGAGACGCTGACCAAGGAGAGGGGCAAGAGCCAGTGGCAATCAGCAAGGCTTATTCTGAAGCCGAAGATGGAACACATGTTCTTTAATAGGAAGATAATAGGCAAATTATTATTCATTAGCAGAAAAAAGGTAAATGGAAATGAACTTTAAATGTATCCCTAGTTAACAGCTCATTTCCCTTTTTAGGGTGTACCAGAAATGGACTTTCCATTTCTAATTTCAAGTATAGTTTTCTAAAAAATAAACTACCAACAAAATTAATAAAAACAGGTTGTATGCAGGTTCATGTATTTACTTACCTTTTGTAGCAGTTCTTAAAATTGTTATATCTGTGTACAAGGAAGAACAGGAGGGTAAAAATTCCTTCTTTAGCACCATGGCTTCAATCCGAAGTGAATAGCTGAAAAACATAAAAGGTTAAACCGCTGAATTCAACATCGGTTTAAAAACCTTACTCTGCACTAAACAACCATCAGTGATTTCATCCTTACTTTGGCACCTGAATTAAGCAGTGCAGAAAGGAATCTGCCAGGGAGAGCTTGGACACGTCACCACTGAACGTTTTCAGCTTCTTCACCTAAATGACAAATGGAAAGGGATCGAGGAAAAAATCAGTTATAACTAAAAGTCAAGATTATTTTAAATTTCATCTTAGAATACTCCTCTAAGAAAACAGGATTTCACTGCTAAATTCAAATTAATAAAAATGTAGACCTTAGGAAAGGCAGAAAAGGGAATCATCTTGACTACCACTTTGTTCTTTCTTTCTTTCATTTATTTATTTTTTATTTTTATTTTTGCATGCTGGGGATCCCAGGTTTGTGCCTGCTAGGTGAGTCCTGCCCTACTTCTTTGGTTTTTAAAAGAAAAAAAAAATGAACTCACAAACTTGAAGGACATGAACTAGTGTTGCTCGTATAGATGCAGATAACCAGTGCCAAACGAAACAGAGCTGAAGGCGCTAGAGTCCTCAGGTAGGTTACTACAGGGACGCACTGGGAAGGGGTCTGTTCTGAGGATGAACATTCCCTGGGAGTAATCATCTGGACATGAGATCATTGTTTGGAGGAAGAAAGAAATGACTGGAGAGTCATTACAACACTTTAAATACTAAGTGGAAAAAAAATCGTATCATCTTAAGTATTTTGGATAGAATACACTTGGCTGGTTGGGTAAAGTCTAACACAGATTGCTCCACGGGCCATTTCCACTTCACGTCTAACAGCGTATAGGAAGGGACGACTGCGTCTTTTTGTTTTGTTTTTGTTTTGTGGTCCTGGGGCTGGAAGCTGGAGCCCGGAACAGGCTTGGCAAGGGCTCTACCACAGAGAGCCCAGCCTGGATTATGGTATCCTGAGGCGAGTAGGTGCCAGCTCTGCAGCAGGCAAGTAAAAAGGAAAACCGCTCCAACAGCTAAAAGATCAAGGTGAAGACTCCCCGCTATGATGGCCCTACTCACAACAGCTAGGACACAGAATCAGCCTAGGTGCCATGGAGATGGAGGGATAAAGAAAATCTGGTTGACATACACCATGGAGAACTATACTGCCTTAAAGAACAAAATCCTGTCCTTTGTAGCAAAATGGGTGGAATTGGAAGACATTATGTGAAACAGGCCAGAGAGTATGTCCGATATCACGTGTGGAGGCTAAAATGGGAACCTGAATATATAACACTGATTAGCAGAGATTGGAAATTGAAGCTTGGAAGGGGGGATAAAGGGAGCCTGGATTTGATTAGCTCATGCTGTATACACGTATCATACCGAACACCACTAATATGTATAACTAACACATCTTAGTCAAAAATAAAACAAAATATTTAAAAAAGATTTCCCCCTATGAAAAGTCCAGTATGCACCGTAGCATTTCCATTTCAATAAATTTTAAAAAGGGTATCCATGACCCCCAACTTCCCATGCACACACCTACTACCCACACAGGAAAAAGATGAAAGCCCCTCATACACTAGGCAGCAGCCCCCAGGTGAATGCCACTTTCTTCTGCTACTCATTTTTATTACCCAAAATATATATGCATTGCTCTTATAAAAAATCATGCTAAATGAAAATTTTAAACACACAAATATTCCTTCCACCATAATAAAACAAAGAAGAGGAGTTCTGACAGGTATACAGCCCAACAGCTAGCAGGAGGAGGTGTAAGCAAAGAGAAAGTTCTCCAAATACATCACAGAGAAAAATCATGCCTTCCCCAAACAGAAAACTGATTGAGCCAACAGTAAAACCACTTCTAAGGCCACTGTTAATAGAGCCTTCCAACAAAATTCTTTATGGTAAGTAGTACCTTAGTACTCTTACTTGGTGAAGTATACAGTCTGTCTTTGTAGGTACCTGTTGCCTGTAAGTACCTACTACTTTAAAATTCTTTTTTTTTTTTTTTTTTTGGTGCTGGATTGAACCCAGGACCTTGTGCACACTAATCACACTTTCTTACCAAGAAACTACACCCTCAGCCCTATTATTCCTTATAAAGCTTACTCTCTTCCATTCCCTGAATTATGATTAATAATATGATTTTAAGTCCTTTCAAAAAATAGAAAAATACGACATTCAAAAACAAACAAGTATTTTTCAAACCAGGCACAGTGGTGCATACATATAATCCTAGAGACGCAGGAGGATTGCAAGTTCAAGGCTAGACTTTGTAACTTAGTGAGACCCTGTCTCAAAATAAAAAAAACAAAAAGGGCTGGGGATATAGCTCAGTGGTTGAGCATCCCTGGGTTCAACCCTCGGTATCAAAAAAAAAAAAAAAAGTATTTTCAAAGATCTACAAACTGAAACATCTACTTTAATCATTTGAAAATATAAAATGTAACAGTGCAAAGTCACATCCTAGTGTTATGTCTGATTCTTAAGACTTCTTTTTCTTTTCTTTTTTTTCTTTCTTTTTTTTTTTTTGTGGTACAGGGGATCCCAAGGCCTCACGAATGCTATGCAAATGCTTTTTCACTGAGCTGCACCCTCCACCTTGATTTATTTTTATTATTTATGTATTTTTGTAGTACTAGGGACTGAACCCAGGAGCACTTTACTACTGAGCTACATCCCCAGCTCTTTTTATTTCACTTTGAGAATAGGTTTCCCCAAGTTGCCCAGGCTGGCCTTGGACCTGAGGTCCTCCTGCCTCAAGTTCCTAAACTGCTGGGATTACAGGCATGTACCACCCACTACACCTTGCTTTTTTTTTTTTTTTTCCAATGAGTAGAAAATACCCATTTGTAAAACTGCATCTGCCTTACCAACAGAGCTACAAAGTGAATTTACCATTTTTAGCCTTCACGAATGTCAGGGCACAGGCACTTCTGGTTTAGCTAAACCAAATCTGTGGCTGGTTTCTGAACTAAGAAATCCCTAGGATGAATTCTGATCCCTTCTGAAACAGAGTCTAACAAATTGCTATATATGGCCAGGGGCAGAAGGAGGCTGTGCCTTTTGCAAAGATCCTATATGCAGCACGTACGAAGCTTCTGGAAATAATGGCAGATTTTAGTCTGAAGTGTAAGAATAGGTCATGCTAAGTAAACTTGGTAAATACTTCCATTAAACATGTGCTAAACTGTATCTGAGCAATGAGGAATCCCCATTACTCATGTCAAAGGCTAAAATGTTTATAGATTTCAAGAGAATGGTGATGGAAAGACAGTCTTATTTGTGCCAGGTGTACAGTCCCTCGTTCTATTTCAAAAAGAGATTTATGTTCATTAAAGGGATTACTGCACCTTCCCAACGGTAGGGAAGTAAGAGAGGTGAACAAACCCTATAATTATTATGCATTCTCATCATTATCAAAAAGCATTTATTAAACACTGTTAGGCATAATTTTGTTGGCTGGGCCAAGAGACTCTCATTAGGACCCAGTTTCTGTCCTATTAGCAAGAGCACGCTCCTTATGGTCTCAAGCTTGAAGTGGCAGGACTCCCCACAAACGCACCCACCTGACAGAAGACCCTCCACTTCCTCCCTGCCATCCCCTCCTAACAGCAGCAAAGTAATAAAGAAAGAGCAAATGAACACGTCCAGGCGCTGGGGTGTAGCTCAGTGGGAAAGCTCGTGCTTGGCAAGAGCAAGGCCCTGGGTTCTATCCCTGGCACTGGGAGGGGGGGCCGGGTGGGGGAGACCAGAGGAGGCAACTCAGCATCTCCCAGAGAACACAGAAAGTTTCCAGCACCTTCCAGCCCTGGACCCTGACACTGAGTTGGCGGATGGGGCATTAGCCCCTTGGCAGAGGAAGGGCTGGCCAGGCCCAGTAGGGGTGCCCCATGCCTCCTCCCACCCCCTCTGGGGCACGGGCACAGCTGGAGCAGAGCCCGAGGGTGCGTTCACTCCTGGACCCACCTTGCTCTGCAAGTGTTAACCACACACTGGAGGAAAGATGAACAAACACGTCAGAGAAAAGATTTGTGAAGGGCAGAGAAATTCCTGACAACAAATTAACCTTGGCTTGGCTGGCTGGCTCCTCCGCTGAGAAGGCAGGAGAGAAAAGGGCTGTTTCCGCTCATAATTTCCAGTCTGCTGATAAGATTATAGCATTATTAGAATGACACTCACACCAGGGCTCTGTGACAGCAGGTGATGAAGAGGCTGGGAGGCCACAGGGTGCAAGGCACAGCTTTGACAACCTTTGCCCTTCCTTCCTCAAGGGAGGTGGTGGAGGGCCGCAGAAAGAACTGCTGCAGGGCCAGAGGGATCAGGGTTTAAGTGCACCCCTCCTCTAGGGCCCAGCAGTCATGGGACACCGGCTAGCCTGTGAGAGCCCTGGCTTGTAAAATGAGGAAGGAGTCTGTTAAAATGTCACTGTAAGATTTAAATGAAAAGATATATAAAATAATCACAACTATAATTGATTGACCTCCTGTGTGTGCCAGGTACCGGGCTGAGCTGAGCACTTTAAATACACTGCCACTTCATTTCATTTTGCTATGTCTGAGCCGGGCGTGGTGATACATGGGGGGTTGGGAGGCTGAGGCAGGAGGATCAAAGCCAGCCTCAGTAACTTAGCGAGGCTCTAAGCAACTTAGTGAGACTCTGTCTCTAATAATTTTGCTGTGCCTGTGCCTGGCACACAGGACATTCACTAAAGGTTCAGTCCTATTAGTGCTGAAAATGAGCCCAGAATGACACACTGCAGCCTTACTAAATGTGGTTACACACACACTTATGCATTTATAAGCATATTTCTGCCACATTCCTAAACCTCCTTTGCTCAGCCTTGCCTCTTCCCTGGCCTCGTCCTCATCCTCCAACATCCAGGGGACCAAAGACTTGGCTCTGAGTCTGGGTGGTGCCAGGGCCACAGAGTGTTTGTACCAAGGCAATTTGTCCTTGGTGGGGGCATCAGTCACAGGGTGGCTTCAGCTTTCTCTGACAGCACAGATCCCAGAGTGTTTAGGGAGGGGCGTCCTGGGGACTGTCAGGGTGGGGAGGAAGCTCCCAGCTGAGTGTGGAGGGTGTGGTGAGCCAAGCCAAGAGTCAGTGATATAAACAAGAAGTGGGACTGAGGGTGGCCCTGCAGCAGGAGGGTGGGGGGAGCCAGCTGAGGTCTGGTCCCTTGGCTGCAAAGATGGCTGGGGAGCCCAGGCCAGCGTCCTACTTCAGTTGGCCAAGTGTCAGGGCAAGAGGGCCTGGGGGACTCTGGCAGACCTGGGGTGGGTTTTCCTCATCTGGCCCTTAACATCCTTCCTTTCTAATTAGATCCCACATTCAACTAAAAAATGATTTTCTCAAAGTTTTAAAAAGAGTTCTTTAAAAATGCGAGGGGTTTGACAGCTCATCTGCTTCTTTGAAAAACCCCTTTGCATTTTCTAATCACTTTTTGAATTTTAAAAGAGAGATGAAGATGTTAACTAAAATCAGGTTCCACCTCCCACCTCTTTGTGGCACGAAGGCGGCACCCTCCCTCACGCCCAACTTAATCATTTAGTTAGACATTTAGAGCGTTTCACAGGCACTGTCAAATTTGATTTTTGCTTAAAAAAAACAAAACCAAAAACCGATGAGGTCAGTTAGGAGGGGGTATAGAAAGCAGTCCTAAGGAGGAGTCAGGGAAAAAGCCCAAGCAGGAATAATATTTCGAAAGCAAATAAATCTCTTTTTGTTTTGCTTTTTTTTTTTTTTTTTGGCAGTACTTGGGATCAAATTCAGGGCCTTCTGCATGCTAAGCAAGTGCTCTACCCCTGAGCTGCATCTCTGGCTGGAAAGCAAATAGATCATCTTAAAATTCACATTAATTAAGTTCTATTTTTCATCAAAAATAAAGGAAAATATCATCACGGATTTGGAAGGTTTTATAAAATTATTCTGTTTCTTCCTATCAAACACCTAACAAAGAATTACCAAAAAAAAAGAAAGAGAGCGAGAGATTAAGGACTGTTGAGTGTGCCATGAATTAATCTGGAGTTAGGTTAATTATACTTAATTTGCAAACAAAAAACTTGAGGTAAAGAGTGAGCCTCAGATTATTAGAGATACCCAGATAAAACTAGAATCTGGTTACCCACTAATCTACACTTGGCATTAACTGAACATCAACCAATGTAAAAGAAAAAGCACAGTTTTATCTCTTTTCTTGTTATTAATGACATTAAAAGTCAAGCTCCATAAATTATGTCTGGGAAAAGGAGTTGGGGTGAGGAAGGGGGACCCAGCAGTCTGGGTGAAAAGAATAATTTATACAAAAGTCATCTCTTTTCCTTATAAAAAACATCACCCTTTATTTTTACTTACATAGAAAATATATTTGTCAGATTCTATGCTGTTTTATTTAAATGTTTATGAGCTCATGTGCAATTTCCTATTGAATTTTTCATCAAAAATAAAAGAAAATGTCATCACAATTTTGGAAGGTTTTATATATAAAATTATTCTGTTTCTTCCTATCAAGCACCTACCCACTCAATAATTAAGTTAATTTGATCCAAACAAAATAAATTACCTTTACATTATGGTACTTTTAGCTACCACAGCAATTTCTACTTTTCACTAAATTAGGTAGACATGATGTACTAACAGTTCACACAGCTCTCCTAATTACAGAGCATCTTCCAAAAATGATTGTTTCCTTTTCTCTTTTTAAAAAGTCTATGTATTATAAAATAACCCAGATTCACCCTAGGCAAAGGCCATCTTTAGACGATGGAAAAGAAAACTCAAAAATTTACTGAGCTCCCAGGTGCCAAGTACCAAGCTGGGTTTAGTCATCTCGGCAGCCCAATGAGGTAAGGGTCATTATCCTCGTTTTACAGGAGTTATGGACCTTGCCCAAGGTTCTCCATAAGGTATGGCTTGATCTGAACCAAGAGACTCTGTCTCTGTAAGTCTGGCTGTTTCTATTGGGTCACCTTTTATATTTATGGGGGAAAACTCTGGCTCTGGGCAGAAGAGTGCCCTTCCCACGTGAGTTCTGACACACGCAGAAATGCCAAGATTTTCTCGTCATTCTTCACACCCAAAACACACGCTAAATTCCTTACCTCTTCCAACTCTGGCAAAAGCTTCAGAAATTCTCGCAACGTCTCTGATCCGTAATGCTCACTCTTTCCTTGATGAATATCTTCCACAATGGACTGAGGAGACCTTGAAAAGATAATGAATCACATTCCATGTCACGTGCTTGGAGTGTCAAGAGGGAACAGGCCTGTGGAAATTAAAACACATCGCCTCCACCCTCCTTCCCATCCCAGCTCCCTCCCAGGTTCCTGGAGTTGTCTTTGGGGGAAGTAAAACAATCCCCTTTGGCTTCCCCAGAATTCCTACAGAGTCCCCTCCTTGGGAGTGCAACAGCAATTTGCCTCCTCAGTCCAGTCTCCACTGAAGGAGCAACACTACAGATGAATCTAGAACTTCCATGACACAACTGGCCTGAACGGTCAGTCCTGGCAATTCTCCTTACTTCAAGCAACTAGATTACGCTTTGACAGACACTAGCGGGCTCATCAAGCATTGCGTCTAAAAAGGACCAGAAGGTGTGAGGAATGTCTTTCACTCATATTAGAAGTTGAACTTCAGCTGGGTCACACCCACAGACTTTGATGTGACAGCCTGGATACAGATGACTAAAGCTTGAATGTGTGCAAAGAAATCTTACTTCTTAAATTGCTTAAGAAATATCCCAATGTTCATGTTCCGTTTTGCATCTAAGATGGTAATCTGGAAAAAAGATAGAGACACAGAAGATTATTAAAGTACAAATAAAAAGAGGAAAGAAGAGAATCAAACCCTGTCAAGATACAATACTAATAAAAGAATAATTACCAACTCATCAATCTAGTGATTAATAAACTTAATAATTTTATGAATATATTATTGATATTATCATCTCTCCAAACTTTCTACCATATATTTTTAAAATATAATAATGATTTTAATATTACATAGTTTTTAATATATGACATATCTCACAAGGTAGGGTACCTTTTGATATAAATAAAATACGATAAAGCTATTCTAATGTATCAGATTTAGGCTGCAATATTTAAACTGTTCAAAATTAATAATATGGTAGGATGTTATCAGACTAGAAATTAGAATCTTTTTTTTTCTTCTTTTTGGTTGCTGAATACTGAACCTATTTCTATCTCTGGAGGTAAATGCATGGAGGAAAGATAATCTACAATGATGACAATTTTTTCCATTTGTTTTTTGGTAGAGGGAGACTAGTTAAAATAGGAATGTTGTTATAATCCTCTTCCTTTCCAAATGTATGTGATTCATTGTGAACAAAAGAGAATCAGGTTTCAGACTAAATCTCTGGGTCTGCTTCTAAGTTTATAAGCAACAGCGAGACTGGAGACTGTTAACCTACGTTAATGTCACTTCCTGGCTATAAGGTTAAATTTTTACATGAGTATGGGTGCCTTCTTTTGAAGACTAATCTTAAACAATCACATTATTTACCAACCTAGGAGTTTATTTCGTGTTAACATGATCACCTGCCAGCCATAAAATAAACTCCTAAGTTAAAAGGACAGACTGCCTGGAATCCTACCCAGGGATCGCAGTCCAAGTTCAGTGTGAAGGGAGAGGACGGAAAGGGGGAGAATTTTTCCTGTCAGACTTAACAAGCTTTAAGGAGGAAAGTTGGTACCAAAGAGAGGAATTTCAATTTACAAAAACAGAAAATTATGCTTTTACTGTAGGTCATAAATTGAAAGATCACAAGTATGAGCATGCATATTGATATAATTATACACACATCTGAAAAACTTCTATGCATTCACTTCTACCTACAATGGAGAGAAACTCGTTTTATATTTCTCTAATGAAATCAATGCCTCCTGCTATATTTAACCCTTGCCTTAAGCATCCTCCCACCCCCACGGCTCCAAGCCCCACCCTCATCCTGTCCGCCCCTCAACACTCTGGGCTCTGTACAGTTGGCTTAGGTCCATAACCATTGTTGCTGGAAAAGCGATGGAGAAAATTACTCGTATTATCCCTATTTGACAGATAAGGAAACTGAGCCTCAGAGATAACATTTTATAACTTCCCTAAAGCAGTACTGGCATAGAAGTGCTAGCCTGGGTCTCTCCGATTCCTTTTCACTGTAGTTTCTGTTTTAGTACCAGTAGGCTTCCTACATAGTCCCAGTCCCAATGGGAAGGTTTCCACAGAAATGGGGGCAAATTTGTAGAAATCTGCCATCCACAGTGCCTGGAGAAGTCCCCTGGTGACCCCAGAGTTGTATCTGTGGGAATGCTGAGATACACATTCTCGGCAGGTAAGACAGCCTCCAGGGGCGCAGCCCACCATGCTCCACCCAGGGTAGCCACGGCTTGGAGGAGCAGTTGACTCCACAGAGCTGGCTGTGTTTCAGGAACCGGTCACCAGTTCCTAAGGAAAAACCCAGGCTGGCCTTGACCGAGTACCTTACAGAGAAAACAAAGCCTTGTGTGAAAATGAGACAACTGATAACATCCCGGGACAGTCCTGCTCTCTCCAGGCATCCTCAGGTTTGCCTAGTGCCTGAGAAGTCTCTTTCTCCTACCTTATCACTCCAGCCTTCTAAGCACTGTTGTAAAAGTGTTTGTTAAAAGTCCTTAAAGACAGTTATCACGCCACACCACGTGTAAATCAGCTTATCTCACTCCCCAAACACTGGCTGTTTCAGAGCTGGGCCATTCAGCAATGAATCCATTTGGGATTGGGTGATGACGTTTTGGAATCGTTCAGAGAGTGGAATCTGTACCTGGGATCCCACCTTGCTGGCTGTACAAATTGCCCCCAAATAGGGATGAGGCAACTCAGCCAAGGGCACTGTTGCCCATCCCTCCCACCAGCTCCAACTGACTCATAATCTACTCTTCTGGACACACCAGGGCGTGTAGACGGGGCTGATGGCCCCAGAAGTCAATGCTGCACCAGCAGGTTCAGGAGATGCACAACAGAGTCCATCAGCTCTCCCTGCAGAAGAGTGAGAACCCGGCAAGTGCCCCCTGCTCACTTCAAGGATCTCCCACTAGACTGTGAAGGGGACCTGGCTTTCAGTAACAGTGCCCCTGAAACTACCAGATGGCCCGGGTTGTGGGACGTCCTCTGAGGCACTGAGTGAGCAGCGCATGCTGTGCAGGGCAGGGTGTATGCTGTCTGTGAGTGGCTTCATTCCACCTCTTGCTAAAACTTTGGAATGAGATCACCTGGTTTCTTCTGCTGCCATTCTTGCAGCTTCACCTGCCATCAATCCATTGCAAAATCTGTCTCCCAGATCCTCCACAGGAAGAGGAACGTGTTTAAGTTGAAGTAAACGACAAATAACATTCTCTATTGAGAACTTTTTTTTTGTACTGGGTATTGAACCCAGGGGCACTTGACCACTGATCCACATCCCAGCCTGCCCACCCTCCCTCTCCCCCCGACTCTTTTTCTTTCCTTTCTTTCTATAGAAACAGGTTCTTGTTAACTTGCTTAGGGCTTTGCAAAGTTGTTGGGGCTGGCCTCAAATTTGTGCTTCTCCTGCCTCAGCTTCCTGAATTGCTGGGATTACAGGGTGCACCACTGCACCCAGCTATTGCAACCAATTAAGTGTTCAATTTTAAGTGCTATTAAGTACCCCCACCTCGTGCAACCATGACCAACATCCATATCCAGAAATTTCTCATCTTGCAAAACTGAAGCTCTGTGCCCATTAAAAATTTACTCCCCATTCCCCGCCCCAGCCCCTCTCTTTTCAATCTGAGTCTGAGTACTCTAGGTGCCTCTTATATGCAGAATCATACTTTGCCTTTTTTTTTTTTTTTTTTTTTTTGGTACCGGGATTGAACTCAAGGGAACTCGACCACCACTGAGCCACATCCCCAGCCCTAGTTTGTATTTTATTTAGAGATGGGGTCTCACTGAGTTATTTAGTGCTTCACTTTTGCTGAGGCTGGCTTTGAACTCATCATCCTCCTGCCTCAGCCTCTCGAGCCGCTGGGATTACAGGTGTGTGCCACAGCGCCCAGCTATACTTTGTCCTTTTATGACTAACTTATTTCACTCAGCATAATGCCCTCAAGGTAGAAAAAGAAACTTATAAAATTACTTCTGTTTCAATAATTCAAAGGTGGCTCCCTTATCCTAACACTAAATAGTGGCCACTTCAAATTCTGTAAGGCAAAAACTTTTAAAAAAAGTTTTCCTCTATCCAGATATAGAACTAGCATTTGGTCTTTGATGGTTTTTTCTTTTCTTTCTTATTTTTATACCAGGAATTGAACTTAGGGGCACTCAACCACTGAGCCACATCCCCAGCCCAATTCTGTATTTTATTAGTAAAAGGGTCTCACTGAGATGCTTAGCGCCTCGCCATTGCTGAGGCTGGCTTTGAACTCATAATCCTCCTGCCTCAGCCTCCTGAGCCGCTGGGATTACAGGCGTATACCACTGCTCCCGGCAGTTTTTTATTTTCTTTGTGGATGGCTGTCAACTAGAAACAGTTGCTCATCCTACTTTAGGAGACAAATTGAAACCCCCGTTGAAGCACATTAAAAAATAATAAAAATTTTGAATAGTCTATGTCATTCTCCAGTTCTGGTTGAGAGCAGATCCCAGAACTTCAGAACACAGAGGGATCATCACAGCAGTTGAGGAGGAATGACGGATCCCTGAATCGCAGTGTAGGAGAATAAAACGTCACTGCTTGTAAATTTACAGAAAGCAATCATCCTTCTATCCTTCCCTCCTCCTCTTCTCTTTTTCCAGCTGGAGATTTTATTATTTTCTATATGGTCCTCGTACGTTCAGTGTCATGCTCCTGACATCACAAGTGAATGACAGCAGGTTTCTCAATATTTGCTTTTTCTTGGGGAATCCTCATTTTCATCTGCTGTCACCTCAGAAGTGTGTCTGCTCCCTTGGTCCAGCTGACTATTCCACTACCTTTTGTTTCCTTTGGAGGATACTAACTGGCCAAGACATATATCCTTAAGAGGTGGTCAACTTGCAGAGGGAGACACAATGCTATTAAGGGGACCAACCAAGGGACATCTGTGACAGATGGACAGGAATCTGGCAACTTCTCATGGGATAAGATCAGCAAACTCTGAAAAAAAGGTGAGTCTGAGACCTTTTATTATGATCCCCAGTAATATATCTGTGTTATCTTCAATTACTTTATTACAGTTTAATTACCATTGTACCATCACATCTGTAATCGGTCTCAGGTTAATTTTTAGGTAACAAAGATACAAGGATGGAACTATTTCATAACCTTCTTCCCCCTATTAAATGTTCTAATTTGCTACTGTATGTGTAGTTCTATGTTCAGCCATTCCCACACCCAAATCTTCCCTGTCTTCCAGCAAAATCTCCTTCTGGGATGGAATGGAACTTATTTGTAATGCTTTAGAAACCCTTTAAAGTATAAGCCAATTGCATAATGTCAGCTGTTTCTGTGGGAGGTCATTACCCTGCGAGGGGACATAATCTGATCCTCTGCACGTCTGAACCTCGAGAATTACGGCCTGTGTTGAAACGTGTTGATGCCTTGATCCTAAGCTCGGGACCCGTCCTCTGCTGAACATGCTGTTCAATGTTCTCCTGTTTGCCCGGACGGAGGGTGAGGACTGTTACTTTTGACCCTGGACTCCACTCACTGCAGGGTGAGTTGGAAGGTTTATTGCTGATCTGATGTCAGATTACAACTCTGTTGAGTTATAACTTCTCTAGAAGAAAATCTAATGAGAAAAATAACATGCATCCTGTTCTTTCACTGTAAAAAGTATCTCTAATACTTCTGGCTGTATTGGAGAAAACACGAAAAATAGAAAATCATGCTGGATATCCTTCAAGTGCCAATGTTACCTAGCATGAACTTAAATAGGTCAATCTAAACTACTTATACCTGCACACTAAAGAGCTGAGGAGTTAAGATTATCTTGTGATACTCAGTCATGCTGATTTAATTTTCCTTTATGGTCTGCTGCCGCTCAGAGTAAGACCAACAAGTGTTGCAAGTACAGATCTTGCTGGGTGCAGTGGCACACGCCTGTAGTCCCAGCAGCTCAGGTGGCTCAGGCAGGAGGATCATGAGTTCTAAGTCAGTCTCAGCAATCTAGCAAGGCCCTAAGCAACTCAGCGAGACCCTGTCTCTAATAAAATATATATTTTTTAAAGGGCTGAGGATGTGGCTCAGCCTGGTTAAGCACCCCTGGGTTCAATCCCCCAACCAAAAAAAAAAAAAAAAAAAATACAGATCACATACCTGTATGTACTTCAGTGTTATTCACACAAGGCAGAAGCAACCCAATTACCCGCCAATGGATGAATGGATCAAGAAAGGTACAGGCGTACAATGAAATGTTATTTGGCCTTAAAATTCTGAAAAATGTGACAACATGGATGAAACTTGAGGACATCGTGCTAAGTGAAAGAAGGCAATTACAAAAAGATGACACTAAATGAGGTCCTGAGGGGAGTCAAACTCAGAGACAGCGGAGTGGAGTTGCCAAGAGGGAGCGCAAGGCGGACCTGGGAAGCTGCTGTCTGACAGGTCAGAGTTTCAGCTTTGCAAGTTGAAATAACACCGGAGACGGATGATGGTGAGGGACACACAATAGTGTGGATGTCCTTAAGGCCACTTAACTATAGGCTTACAATGGTTAAGGCGGCAAAGCTTGGATGTGTTTTGCAATTAAAAATATTTTAGGGCTGGTGCTGTAGCTCAGCGGCAGGGCACTTGCCTAGCATGTGTAAGGAAGGCCCTGGGTTTGAACTGCAGGACCACCAAAATAGATAAATAAAATTAAATTAAAATTAAACTATTTATAAAACCATTTTTAAAAACAGAAGGTCAAGAAAGAAATGGGGCTTAAAAAAAAAGAAAAGTAAAAACGTACACAGGGTCCAGGTGTGGAGGTAAGCAAAGAGAAAAATGTTTTTGCCTGAATTTTAGGATCTGGCCTGGAAATGGCCGATTCTGCTCCTGCCACAGCTGGGGAAGGATCCACACCTGTGTCTCTTTCCTCCCCCTCTCAGCGGTTCTCAATCTCTCTTCAATTCACAAACATAAAGCAGCACGTTCCCCTCCCTGGAGGGCCTTGAAATGCTGCAGTCCACAAAGGGCCAGCTGCCCTGGGGTGGCTCCTCCCCAGGGACCTGGCGCTAAACCCTGGCGTCCAGGCTCTTAACTGAGACACATCCCATCTCCACACGCAGCCCTCCAGTGGCTACTTCATGATCGTGGATCTCAGCAAGGACAGCCAGGACCACTTACAATAAAGAACCTCTGTTGGGGCTGGGGCAAAGGCCAGGGTACTAAGGAAGTGACTTCTTGCTCCTTTCAATGCTGAAAGGATACTTTAACAAATAAAGGGACTTTGCATAAGAGGAAGAGGCAGGAAGCACTGCTGGCACCGGGGTTCTCCTGATGAGTTCCTTCTCCAGTTTATTTTACACCTAAAGCTCCTAATCCCAGCGTTCCCAGCCTTCCATAATAAACCAACTCTTGGAGACCTCAACAGGGGATCATGCAACCAGCTTTCAGGGCCCCCCAGTGAGCCAAAAGGAGGAGTTATGCTCCTGAGCCAGAAAGAGAAAAGAGGCCAATAGTGTTGGCTCAAGAATTCAATAATGCATAGAGGGAATGCTTCATGGGGCCCTGCCCACTCTCTTATCTAGTCACCTCCATCGCTGACCTATTTTTCTCTGCTCCTTTACAACAGATTAAACAATGAAGGATTTATGTTATGTTGCCTCTCTCTCCCCTCTTTCCTTTTCTCCCTCTCCCTCTACTCGCTCCTTCCTTCCTTCAAAGCCTTCTTTCCTTTTAATCTCTGACTTTCTAATTTCTCCTAGCAAAGAAAGGGATTGGCTTTCTTGTTTCTAAACTGAGAGTACTGACAAATATAATTTTTGGTTGAGTTTCTATACTGAATGGCGGTGAGTTAATATCTTATAATTTAATAGCTTTTATTTCCTCTCAAAGTAAGGCATTGAGTGTGAACTGGAAATACACTTTTTTACAAAATCTACCCAAAAAGAGCTTTATGCTTTGGCTCTCTGGAAATCTCTCTTCCACAATGGTCAGAATTTAATTCCGATATTTGAGGAATAATGGCCATCCCAAACCACGTGTTGAGGGAAACTGCAGAGGAAAATCAGGGTAAAATGCTAGCAGTTGATGTCATTTAACAAAAGGCTCTTGATCCAGTTCATCCCAGATAACCAAGTTCAGGAGCCCATTTTTTTTGTTTCAATGAAGACTAACAATCCTGGACTCCGGCAGAACTTCTCCACCCAGGAAACCATCCCAGATGTGCTAGAGACAGGGCAGTGCTCAGAGGCCAGAGACCAAGGCCCCTAACTAGCATGCTCTCTGCATGAGGTCACAGTCCCCAGGGATGTCTGGGAGGACGCAGCATGCACGCTCTCAATACTTTTCCACTACTGGCTCTGAGTCCTCATATGAGGCTCTCTCCATCATCTCCAGGCCACATCCCCTTGCCTTCTCTTACTTCTTAGTGACATTTGGCAACTGTCTGAAACACGCAGGAATCATATCTTGAATGCAAACCAACTGGGCATGTGGAGGACTTCCCCCTCCCATTCTTACCTCTTCCCGAGCGTCCCTGAAGGATGAATTTAAAGGTCCTCCTCTCCTGGGGAGGCAAGACTTGGTGGTGTCTTCCTGCTGCCCAAAGAGCTCCTCGATCGTCCTGGCATCAATCTGGTAGTGGTGCTGCTGCCTGGCGGCCAAGGTCCAGATGTTGGTCTTGCCACGAACTTGCTCCTCTGGAATGGTTTTCCAAAAAAAGCTTCTCATCCTCTTCTTACCCAGGGAACTGTAGCCATTCATGTGAGAAGTGGGGGGTGGTCCTGGAGGGGGAGGGGGGCCAGGAGGGCCCCCAGGGAGCGGAGGCGGTGGGGGAGGAGTCGGTGAGGGGGAAAGTCCTTCCCCTGAGTACAGACATGGTGGAGGCGGAGGGGGTGGAGGAGGAGGTGGAGGAGATGCTGGGGATGACTCCTGCCCAATCATGAATCCAGCTGCCGTGGCAATATTCCCATTTTCCTTATCACTGGCCAGGGAGACACAATTCATAACATGCATAGTACTGTTGCCTTCTAAGGAGATAATTCCTTGACCTTGGAGAAGCAGACACAAACATCAACCTTGTGTCATGCTTTTTTGCCAGCAAGTTGGCGGCCAGGAAAAGAGGCAAGTGTGCGGCGTGTCATCTTCCAAACCTGCCAAGATAAAGCAAGTTTAAAATCTGCGCTGGCAAATGCTTTCATACCAGTTATCCCCCGCAGAGGCCAGAACCAGTCCTCCTACATGGGTGGGCATTCACGTCAAGGAAGATATCCCAAGGGGCATTAAGAGGAACTAATACTTCTCTGAATGTGAACCAAATTGAACCAGGAAACACTGCCAAAGTAGCATCAGTGAGTCCAATTTGGAAACCTTCCATTAATCAATACAGCGTATGTTTATTGAGAGCCTCCTATAGGTTCAGCAAGTACTGCTTGCTCTGTGAATCACTACTTGTTCACCAACTAGTTCATTCTCTTTTGGGCAATGGATACCCAACCCCTAGGGAAACTGCCCAAATTGCTGAAGCATTAGGTGTGCAGTGACCCTGCCTTTTTCCAGTCTGGACCTGTCTCCTACCAATCAGTGGCCAAAAGGCATCTTCCACCTTGAACACAACAGGTGGGGCAGTTGGTGATGATGAAATAATGGCCTAGCTCATTTCCCCGGAGTCAGGGTCACTATGTTCCTGCTCCACTGGGTGATGTGGCCTTCCCTCAGATAGAGAAAAGAAGGCCAGGCGTGAGCATTGCACATTCTGGGTCTAAAGCAAGCCTGACTGCTTACATTACCAGACAGGTCCCTCCACCTGGCCAGAGTTCAGTGTTCTTGTTTGTGAAATCAGGGGGATATGTCAAATGACCTCTAGCATCCCCTTCAACGCTGTCATCTTGCATTTGTTAAGCCACTCTGTGGAAACCATTAGAATGTGTCATCTACCTGTTCTGCTTCATGACACTAGCAAAGAAGAGATACACACAAGGGCATACTGTCCATATCCCATCTGCCAAATGTGTGTCCCTTATCCACATAACTCACTCTACTGGGTTCTTATGGACCTTTAAATGTTTGCTCTGGGGTTGCTATTGACCGGAAACTGGGTCAAAACAACTACGGTTCTTCTGATACAAGGATGCGCGTGATGGAGTAGGGGGTGGGTGAAGGGAATAAGTGCAAGGTGTCAAGAGAGCACCCCAACTATGGGGAGTGTGAGAAAGGGACTGCCTCCTCCAGATCACAAAGGGCCAAACTTACACACAGGGCTCCTGGGTGCAATTATCCTTTTATAGCATCGGTTGTTGGAGCCCAGACTTGATGAACACAAGTTAGTCAAACAATGCTGGATTACCCGGGGGTAAACTGTGTGATAACACTAATCAAAGAGATGTTTTACGTACAGCCACATATATGTCAGGATTGGCTTGGAAGTGAGAGAGGAGACTCTAGAACCCAGGTCTGCTACTTCCTACATACTCAACCAGAGCAGAGATAGGTTACTTAACCTACATTTTAGCACTTTTATCTACAAAATGAGGATGTACCTGTTTCACTGGCTTGTATAAGAAATGAGCTACTACATGCACAGTTCTTACCAAGATGCCTGGCACACAGCCAGCTATTATTAAAAACAATCACAAGCTGCTCATATGTATATATGATTTTCCTTTATTTTCACAGGCATTCCATTGGCTTTGAAATAAGTTTGGGGTTTACAGATAAAATGCCAAGTTATCTCTGGCTGCTAAAAAATATATTTTTAATATTCCCATTTTCGTCTATCAAAGTTTGTGGTTTATGAGATTTGTTCTTTTTCAATACTTAGTGATTGCATATTAAATTATTTCTTCATTACAAGAACAAATATTTTTATGAAACATTTGAGTATTTAAGGATGCTGGGAATTGAACTCAGGTATGCTGAGTATGGGCTCTAACACAAGCTACCCCCAGGGCCCCTCAAAATTTAAGTTTTGAAAATTTCTTATAATGTAAGTAGGAAATGTGATTTCCAACTATTCATAGGATACTCTAAAAAAGCTATTTTAGTCATTTTAATAAAATTTGGTGGCATTAAGTACATTCACAGTATAATGCAGCTATCAGCCCTGGATAACTTCTAAATAAGAAAAGTATGTATCCAAGTTGACTTACAGTTCACTTGAGAAGCAACTGGCTTTTAGAAGGAGTTTTCATAATTATCATTAGGAGCATAACTAGGCTGTTTTCATAGCTGGCATCCCTAAAGCAATGACTCATTGTCAATTACAGTTTATAGTTATATTTGAACTCTTCTTTTTTCAAGACTGCACAGGTAATTTTGGCAGTTTATCCTTATGCATTTTAAAATACTTCTGTACATAAAATATTTCATGTATAGAAAAACTGCAAATCCTCCAGTTCACCTCCAATTCCAGATATGCTGACATATTTATATATTATTCCTCTAAGAATGGTAATAGCTGTGGAGCAATTCAGTAGTAGAGTGCTTGCCTAGCACCCTTCAGGCCCTAGGTTCCAGCCCCAGGTGACAAGTTAAAAAAATCTCCAACCTAGAAAGTAATAAGTCATTCAGTGCTGTACACATATGTCATTAACACCTCCCCCATGCAAATGTAGAAATACTGATAGTGAGAAACACTATACACTCAAAGTTTGTACAACATCACTTTTAACACCAAAGTGCAAAAAGGTGCACATCTTTTGAGTATTGTGTTTTGCACAGAGGAAGTACCAAATTAAAAAAAAAAATGTTGTTAGCTAAGAGTTGTCACCCTTCACACTACTGCCCCATCTCTGGAAAGAATGCTGTTTTTAAAAGTTAAAGGAAGATGTATCACATTGTTTCTGATAAGTTGTCTGGTTAATTTTTTCCCAGAGTAACACACAAGGGTCCTAGCCCCCCAACAGCTTCTCATGAATCAGTTCACCAGTAATGATCAGCTCTGATGCTAACGCTTTTGATGCTAATGCTTTTACTACCCGTTAACTTCAATAATGCTTTCCCCTCAGGCAGTATTTCCAATGTCAAAGAGGTGGTAGGCAAAGAGAGTGCAGACAGAATTCTCTTTTTGCAGTCACATGAGTTAGGAGAAAGGATACACAAAGAACAATACAGATGCAGTGTACACTCTCAGGTACACCTGGAAAATGCAGGTGAAGCCACAGCCCTGACAGATGACACTCGCCACCTGTTTCTCACATCTTGCAACTGCCAGTAGGGACAATGGGATTAGACCTGGTTCTCTCTGGGACATGCCAAGTATCCCATCAATCTCCCTAGGATAGGCAGAGACAGGCTAGTATTTAACATCTCACCTACAGTATGGGGACCTCAGCAGCAGGGAGGATGGTTGCTGATGCTGACAAAGACTCTGCCCTGAGTCAAATGCAGAGCTGTCATGATTAGGCTCTGAAGCTGATAACTTGCTTTCAAGTCCTATAGAATGCTAACCATGACCCAACAGAGGTGGGCTTAAGTGATGGATGCTCCAGGGGTGGAGGGCTGTAGTTCAGCTGAGCATCTTTTAACCATGTAAAATTTCAATAAGGCAATACTATGATCATGCATTTAATCAGAAGCATTTAATCAGCAAGCAAAGGCTTAGAATGAGAATGTTGCTAGGGGTCTTCAGAGAAGCTCTCCGTGGCCTCATAACTGCTTTTTAGCACAAGCCTGCACTGCTCTGTCCTTAAGAAACATCCTGAGGTTCCATTCTCTTGAAGGGAGTGAGCAGGAGAGAAGAAAGTAGAGTATGGAGGCTTCCTCTCACTGTGCCTTTCCTGAAAGAGGGTCAGGCCAGCACTGTTGTTCAGCTTGACACTCACCCCCTTGGCCAACAATAATCAAAAGGAAAACCAGTGCCAGAAAAATCTTTCTCCTCCACTCCTGTGTCACAGATGATGTGGGGGCAGGAAGGACTGGCCCACATGCTTCTGAAGATGAACCTGGGCAGAGAGAGCCAGGTTTGGTGAGAACAATGCACACCTATTTTAGCTGGGAGAGAAGAAAGGATGGGGAAAGTTCAGATAATTCTAAAATGCAGAATTTTTGTTCTCACTGCACTTCGTCCTTAAGAAGTCTCCTTCACCAGGACATGTCTTTCAAACCCTTTCTTAATTACTAAGCAGGCAATGTCAGTCTGAGCAACCACACAGCCGATCCCACTTAGAAAGTCCAATTTAGCACTCAGGCCAGCAGTGAAAGAAATAAAGAGAAGGCATTTCCAAGACAGCGTGTGTAATCCCTCGCATCACATAAACATTCACAGCTGCCCTGACAGCAACACCCCAGAGCACAAGAACGCCTTTTCTGAATGTGCACTTTCAGTTTCTTCTCTTACAGTCCCAAAACCCGAGGTGGAGGGGGGGAGCACTTGAGTGCCAAAGGATGCTCTTGAGAGAGGGAAGGAAGCGTTAGCTACTGATTCCAGGAAGACAACTTTAGGTCAGCAAAGGGGGTCACAGACGGCCGAACTCAAGGAGTCATTTCTGTGCAAACAGATGTTTGAACATTGACACGACTTCTCGACTTCTCAAAGTCAATCTGGACACACGTTTCCTAGGTCTTTGCTTGGAGAGAGGTTCACCACTTCCTCAGTCTCCAACCCGGCGCCCCCTCCCCTGCCCGAATCACTCACCAAAATGCCAATGGCTCGGTCACCTCCCTGCACACCCCCGGTTGGCAGGGGACACCTAGCCGCGCTCGTCGGGATCCCGGGGGAGCAGGGCTCCGGGGCAGCGGAGGAAACGCGAGTGGGCGGTCCCGGGCCTCGCAAGCCCCAGCGACGTCCTTATCTGGGCCTGGCGGGAGCGCGTCTCGGCACTGATAACCGCCCACCAGGGCCGCCCGGGCTCTGCCGCCGCTGCCAGGGGCCCCGGAGCCCAGGAGAGGGGCGCGCTGGCAGTGCGGGGACAGGGGGCCGGGAAGGGCTCGACCCTCGCCTCCCCGGGGCGCGAGCGGTCGTCTCCCCTCCTCCCGCAGAAGCCACTGCGACGGCCGCCCCGCCGGCTCGCTCCTCCCCAGGTCCCTCCGGTCGGGGCGGGCCGAGGGGTCGCTCCGCCTGGCCCGGCGCCCCCCACCCACGCGGACCCGAGTGCCCGCCCCTCTGCGGGGGCCGCGGCCCAAAGGTCCCAGAGATGGGGGAGGGGGTCAACGGGGGAGGTGTCGGGGGCTTAAAGAGAAAGAGGGGTCTTCCGGTCTCGGCCACCGCTCCGGGCTACGCCCCCTCCTCGGACCTTGGCGAGTACTCTTCCCGGGGTCCCCGGTCGGGGAGAAAAACCTCGCGGTCGCGCTCCGCTCGGCCCAAAGGGAGCGGCGAAGAACCGGCGAGGAAAACGCCTAAGGGAGGCTCCTGGCGATTCCAGCCGGGGAGGGGGTCGGGGGTTAAACCCGGAGCCCGCGTCCCAGACCTGGCGACCTCCCGCGTCTGGAGGGTGGCGACCCGCCAGCCCACCGGTCTCCTCCTCTCACTTGCCCAAGCAAGGGGCGCCACTTGGGACGTGAACTTCCAGGGCCAGCAAGCCGGAGCCAGAACCGCCGCTCCTCGGCCCGCGGCGCCGGACTCGGTCCCGCCAACCCCGCACCCACGGTCGCAGGGGCCGCTCGCTGCTGCGGGCGCATCGGGTGCCGGGCTTCGCTCTCCCCGACGAGCAGGGACACCCTACAGTCGTGGGGAAGCTCCCTCGGCCGGCCCGGATCCGACCCGCAGGCAGCCCGCAGGCGAGCCGGTTCTCCCGCTGCAGGTCCAGACCCGCGCGTCTACGCCTCAAGCAAAGGGTCGCCGCCCTCTGCGGCCAGGAACGGGTGGCCACCAAAGTCACCCGGGGTCGGGGACGGAAGGAGCTCGAGCCTCCCCCGTCCCCTTCAGCCTTCGCGGGGAGGCTGGAGAAAGGCAGTCCCGCGCCCCCCGCCGCCCCCCGCCGCCCGTCGCGGCTCCGAGTCCCCGCGGCCCCACCCCGCCCCCTGGGCCGGTGGGCTCGGCGCTCACTCACCGCGCCCGGCTCCGGCCGCAGCCTGCAGCCGCGGTCTCCCGACGCCGCCGACTCCCGCGGGTCACTGCAGGCCCCGCCGCCCCAGGACCGCGAGGGGGCAGGGCGAGGCGGAGCGGGGCGGGGCGGAGCCGCTGCCTCAGGTAACAATGCTGCGGACCGGGCTGCTCCCCGCGCCGGCCGCGAAGGGCAGCACGCCCTTTCCTGCTCGGCGGCCTCCCCCGCTCCCCTCCACCCTCTGGGCGCCGCCGACGCCGCCACCGCGCTCGCCTTCACCTGCCCCGGGCTCTCGGGTCTTGGAAGCCGCGCTCGCAAGCTGTTCCCGGCACGCGAAGACGGATGCGGGCTGTGGAGGGAGGTCGGGGAGAGGGAGACGGAGATGGCGCGGCTTGGAGTGGAGCCGGGTGTCCTAGTGGAACGGGCGAGGGAGGCGCCACGCTGGCTTCGGAGCGGGCAAGCGGCTTCCACAAAGGAGCCTCTGCCGCAGCCTCCCGGACACCCTCCCCTGCGCACACGCGCGCGCACACACCGCACACACTTCAGCAAGCACGCACACCCTCCAGCACACTCACGCATCCCCGCGCGCCGCAGAGCCTGTTTCTCCCTGGAGCACTGGGCAGCACTCGGAGGACTGTCCCAGCCCGGTGGCCGAACTTTGGCGGGCCCGAGCTTCCCCAGCGGTCCGCCCCTTCTTGGGGCCTGCCAACCTGTAAGTTTGTAGGGTTTTTTTTGTTTATTTGTTTGTTTGTTTTAAATCTCAATGATGGTAACAGAGGAAACTTCGCGTTTTATTAAAAACAGAGCAGAAAGCAAAAGTCTCTTCCATGCCTGGGTGAACGGACTGACGCGGTCTGGGGAGCGCTCCTCCTGCTCTTCACGGGGGGAAACAGAGAAATCAGTCTAATCTTTTTTTTTTTTTTTTTCCCCTCCAGTGACTTGTGACGCCAGGCAGTGAGAAGCGAGTCGTCAAAGAAAACTCACCGGGCAGATCGGCCGGCGGAAGTCAGCTGCCGAGTGGGGAGGCGCCCTCTGCGGGGATGAGGTCATCGCCACCTTTGACTCGGTGATCCCAGATAACCGACCAGGCTTTTCCAGGCTCAGGTGCCTGGGGACTTCCTCCTTCTCCACCTGGTCCCCGGTGCCTGAACCCAAAGGACAGAATTCCTCGCATGCTCCTTGGATAGAAAAAGAGGAACTAGTAATGTAGACCAAGCGACCAACCAACTAGACCCCAAACCTGCTCACCAGTAGCCCGTTTCTTGGTCATGGGTCAGGTGTACACTCCGAAAAAGAAACGGATGCTAGTAAGATCATGGAAAGGCTCGAGAGTCGGAAAAGGTGATTAACGACAGTCCTGTGTTTTATACTGATATTAATCCCAAATGAATATTGACTCGAGTGGCAAAAGTTGACTGACAGGGTGCCACAAGTGAGGAACGGTTGGCATCCTCTACCTTTCTTTCCCGGCTGCGAGGGGGGCCCACACCTGCTGCCTCTTCCCACTCCTCCAGCCCTGGGAACATGGCCGCCCAGCATGCGCTCTGAATCAGTCACCTTAGCCCTGTGTAGAGAGGCTCACCTGTGATCCCAGCTGCTGCGAGGCAGGGGCAGGAGGATCACTTGAGCCGGGAGGTTAGGCCAACCTGGGCAACAGCCAGACCCCTGTCTCAAAAAAAAAAAAAAAAAAAAAAGATATCACTAAGTGGTCAAGTTGGGCGACCCACCCCTGCCTCTCCTCCCTCTGATCTCTGCAGGGTCCTGCCATCTGCTTTTCTGGCCTTCCCTGAGGACCCTTCTTTTCCTTTGAGGGTGGTCATAAGCCTCTTCCAAGTCTTGATCTCCCATCATCCATTATTATCGCAAGCCAATTGCCTTTCACTCCAACCTGGATGGTCCTGCTTTGGTGGGGCTTGAAGCCTACAACTTGTGAGGGAGGTTTTTAAAGCACAACAATAAAAACTTACAAACAAATGCTAGGTATCTGTCCTTGGAAGGGCCCAGGGAAAATGAGGGACATGGAAACGGAAAGGTCAAAGCAAATTCACTCCTTATTTTCCCACTGCCAGGGACTCTTGCTTCATATTCTTTTAGTTCTAAAGTCCGAATTCAGTCTATAAAGTGTACTCATCTTTCTGTCAGAACTGATCCTCTTCCCTCCCTCCTTTACCTAAGTGTTCCTTTGAGGTTTTATGTCTTGTTTTATTTCTGCGATTTGAACTCTGGGCCTTACTCTCTACTACTGAGCTATGCCAACCTAAAAGCTGGTTTTTAAAGGTCAAATGCCAGCTTTTCGTTTGGGGGTCTCTTTCTCTCTCTCAATTCCTTATATCCATGCAGTTGCCAAGTTTGCTGTTCTTTCCCAAGTGATATCTGTTAGTCTAAGCTTTATATCCACTGTCACCACACTCCCCCAATTAGAGGAAGGGGGACCTGAGGTGTTTTGGCTGTTGGCCATGTTTCAGGCATCTTGATTGTTATAATCCTGGAAACCCCACTTCCTGTATTTTTTTAGCTTAGGGAAGTTAAATTGGATGTCTGCACCCACTACCTCAGTAGTGTTCTTTCCCCTTCCCCTCTCTCCTCCCTAAATCCATCTTGAAATTGCTCTCAGATTACTCTTTTGTAATTTCATCACATGACCTATGTGTTCACATCACAACATGTTCTATAGTTCACATGGCACCTTCAGGAAAAAGGTGGCGTTCTTCAGGCTGATGGTAGTGTTCTGCCTTCATCCCCCACAATCTGGTGGGTCCCCTTTTACACAAGCAGCATGGCATGCTGCCCCAGAATGTGTCCTGCTTGATTGGACTCCTTTTTTGTATTATACACATTCGGAGGACAAAAGGTACTTGAATGAAGCAAACAAAGCACAACTCTCAGAAGTTCTTTTTTAAAATTATTTTTTAATTTTTAAAAAATTGAGACAGATTCCTTGCCATGTTGCAGAGACTGGTCTCCAATTTACAATCCTCCTGCCTCAGCCACCAGAGCTGTTGGGATCACAGGTGTGCACCACCACACCAGGCTAGAGTTCATATCTTGATGCATTGGTTCTAAGGCTGCAAATCTAGAAAACAATTTATTCTTCATCTACTCGTCTGCTGATTGTTAACTGTACCCTCATCTCACCTAAGTTTGCACCTGCCAGGAAAGAGCTTCTGTCCATTCACATCACAAAAATGTGCCAACCTGCCACGCGTGGTGGTGCCCACCTGTGATCCCAGCAGCTCGAGAGGTTGAGACAGGCAGACTGTGAATTCAAAACCAGCCTCAGCAATGCTGAGGCGCTAAGCAACTCAGTGAGACCCTGTCTCTAAATGAAATTCAGAAATAGGGCTGGGGATGTGGCTCAGTGGTCAAGTGCCCCTGAGTTCAATCCCTGGTACCAATAATAATAATAATAATAATAAAGTGCTAACCAGCCTGAAAGCCAGAAGGCTCCTGAACCTGCGCCTGCCCAAAGCTGAGTGGGGTCATGGGATCTACTTCCTGGCTTGGTGGTGGCTGCTGTTGCCAGTGCTCTTGAGCAGAGGGCCGTGTGGCAGCCCTCACTTTCCCAAGCAGGTCAAGCCTCTCCAAGTGTGTGTACTAGTTATGAGCGTGGCCCAGGCAACGCGGGCCTGCAGCACGTCTGTTCCCCTCCTCCCTGTGCGCTGCTCTCCCCTCCCCTGGCTCTCCTTTCCAAAGCCTGTCTCCTTTCCCCAGTTCATTTTCTTTCTTCTTGCTTCCCTCAGTCCCGAGGAGCTCTGGGTTTCTGTTGCATCAAGTATTTTGGTGTTTCTTTTCCTTTTTTAATTTGATTTTATTTTTTCTTTTTAGTTATACATGACAGTATAATGTATTTTGACATATTGTACACACATGGAATATAACTTCCCATTCTTTTAAAAAATATTTATTTTTTAGTTTTAGGTGGACACAATATCTTTGTTTTAAATTTATGTGGTGCTGAGGATCAAACCCAGTGCCTCACGCATGCTAGGTGAGCACTCTGCCACTGAGCCCCAGCCCCAGGCCCTAACTTCCCATTCTTGTGGTTGTACATGATGTGAAGTCACACTGGTCGTGTATTCATATATGAACATAGGGAAGTTATGTCCATTCATTCTACTGTCTTTCCTATTCCCATCCTTCCTCCCTTCCTTCCCTCCCCTCAATCCAATGAACCTCTACTCCTCCCTCCCCCTCCCTTCACCTATTGTGAGTCAGCATCCACATATCAGAGAGAACATTCGGCCTTTCATATTTTGAGATTGCCTTATTTATTTTACTTAACATGATAGCCTACTCATTTACCGGCAAATGCCATCATTTCATTCTTTATGGCTGAGTAATAGTCCATTGTGTATATATATATATATATATATATATATATACCACATTTCCTTTATCCATTCATTTGTTGAAGGACACCCAAGTTGATTTCATAGCTTAGCTATTGTGAATTGAGCTGCTATAAACAGTGATGTAGCTGCTTCACTATAGTATGCTGATTTTAAGTCTTCTGTGTGTATACCGAGGAGAGGGATAATTGGGTCCATGGTGGTTCCATTCCAAGTTTTCTGAGGAATCTCCATACTGCTTTCCAGAGTGGTTGCACCAATGTGTAGTCCCACAAGTATTTTGTATTTGAAACTGTCATTAGGAGCCACTAAACAAATCCTAAGCAGAAGAAATAGCTTTAACATACAACACAACAGCATATCACTTCTTTAGTTTAGCTATCATCAAAAACAATTGTGCAAAATGCATCAAATTTCAGGATCTATTCTAAAGAATCCCTTGGAGTTTTTCAACAGACTTACTTGCTGAAGGAATAACTCTATGAGTTGACTCCAATGTGTCCACACACTGAAACCAGTTCCTTGACTATAGGAGTGAAGCAACCAATTCGTTTTAAATCTTTCTCCTTCCCTGACTCCTTTCCCTCCCTACTTCTTTCCTCCTTTGGCCTCTTTTTATGATACAGACTGGGATTTGCTTCACCTCATCTTTTCATGTTTATTCTTCTTAAAACATACATCTGATGAGGTCAGTTTATCCAGTATTTAGATTATAGGTTGCATCATTATCTCTTAAAATTGGAAACTGCAGAAAGAAACAAACTGCCAACTCTACAGTTAACAGACTCTCGGACAAACGCAAAGACTCATCAATTCACCTTCCAGCAACAGCCACTGCCTAGAGAAACTTCTAGACTCTGATTCCTTCAGAGTGTGGAAAGCATACAATCAATAAATCAGAAAAACTGTTACTGTCACTAGAATTGGTGTGACTTATTGGCAGAATGCAAATGTCATATTCCTGTAGTTTTCCAAACCACTTTTGAACTGACAAAATGATATTTTATTTTTGCAGGCTAAGAAATTTAAATAATAAGTGGCCTTTAAATATAGTACACAATGACTAGGCTCTGATCACTAAGAGGGTAAGCTTTTTTTTTTCCCCCTGAATGCTAAGTAGTGGTTTCAGAAAGTTTTAAATAGAAAATGCTTTCACCCCAGATGGTAATATCCATGGCAGCAGCAATAGCATCTCTCTTGCCCTAAGTTCAAGTTCTTCTCAATAACAGGACCTGAAATCCAAGGCGAACCTCGGCAACTTAGTCACAAATTAAAAAATGAAAAGGGCTGGGGATATAGCTCAGTGGTGGAGTGCCCCCAAGTTCCATTCCCAATACAAAAAAAAAAAAAAATGGTGCCTGGTTTGTTTGAGAGTGGGAGAGACTGGAATGGGACAGTGAGATCCCTGATGACCCTTTTTCCCACCTGTCTAAATTTATTTGGAACAAATTGTCCATTTTCTCTTTTAGGATATGGGTATTGGGTGTTGGAAGCTGGGGGTGGAAAAAGAGACCAAGGAAAGAAACCCTATTTATAGCAGGGAGTCTTCATCCAGAAAACCTTCAGTTAGACCTCTTTAGTTTACCATCAGTTCAGCGCTTAGAAAACCACTGATTCAGTATTAGTCACCAATGTAGGGTCTGGCTGTCACACCACTGAGCAGAAGAATAGCTTTAACATGCAACACAACAGCTTACCGCTTCTTTTGTTTAGTCATCATCAAAAACAACTGTGCAAGTCTGAGGAAGAAGAATGAAGCTAACTGAGTAGGTCAGAAGCCAGTTTCTTTTGCTACTGGTTTTAACTGTTTTCAAGTTGTTTACCCTTCTAAGAAGTTAAAAGAGCAAATAGTAATTTGAAACCCTAACCCACACAGTATAAGCAGTCCCCAAACAAACCCAATGAATCAACAATATTGGTGTGTGTGCGCGTCTCTCTCTCCCTCCCTGGAGGAAGGTACAGGGCATATGGAGGCAGGCGAAAGGACCTGTTGTGATTTTGCAACTTGGAAGTCCTTTTTGTGCCCTTGGGAATTGAGTGTGTACTTAGATCAGTGGAAAAGCTCCTGACAATTTGGTTGCACAAAGTTTCTATTTTTATTAAGCAGGTAAATACTTCAGGTATAATAGCAAAAAGTGAGGCCAGCCCATAATAATCAGAGTTTTGATTTTTTTTTTTTTTCTGGTGCTGGGGATTGAACCCAGGGCCTTGTGCTTGCTGGGCAGCAATGAGAATCATAATATTTTTCAAGCAGATTTATAGAAATAATGAAAATGGACCATTTTTGGAGAAAGTAAAAGGGGTAAGCTGTTTGCTGGAAATACTGTTCGTCAAGTTATGACTGGTCTTGGACATGAAGAGAATCCCTATTAAACACGGTGTTGCAATTAGCTCATGTTGCACCCTTTCGTGGGCCTGGCCAGACTAAAATTAAAGGCGATTCCATTGAGGTTAAACCTAGGACTTCTTTCATCTTCACTCCTAACTTTCTGACCTCCTGCTGACAAAAAGAGGGTCCTGCATTTCATCTGAGAGGTTTGGTATTAAAAACTTGACTATTCAAATTTTAACCTGGATGAAAAATAACACCCTCATATTTCTAGATCCCTTTTATGTAGTGCTTTTGCGCATATGATCAACTTTGGCCTGTTAGAAATTAAATTCTGGTTCAGTAATAAAGTAGCCTAAAATTTCTGTACAAAATATTAGATTGGTGGTGATTTCTCAGGACTAAGCTAGAAAAAAAGAACAGTTTTACATTTAATTTTTTTGAAGTGTAGCTGGTTTTCTAAGCAATCTACTAGGTTCCTACTCACTCCACCCAGCTGTTGAAGACAAAAGATAAACAAATTTCTGAATTTTGGTTTTGAATATGCCAGGCTTCCTGTGAGATGCCTGATAGTGTCACTGAAGGGTAAATGGCATCTGTTACATGGCTGGGGAGAGCAAGGGCTGCAGGGGAACCACGGAAACACGGGACATTTCACTGACACTGTAAATGGAATTATTTTTATGCTGGAAATAGCTCCCTCCCTCTGACACACACACACACACACACACACACACACACACACACTGCAGTTTCTCTTCCCAGGAGAATTGAAAACTCTCTTGTCATAGATCATTATTTACCCCAAATTAGGGGTCACAAAGACCCATTCTGTTTGTAATTTTGAAAGGAGTCTGAGGAAAGAAAAGCAGAGAAAATTCTAAGTGCTCACACACACATCTTCCTTCCCACCCCCACGCTCTCCATCATGAGGATTTGCATGTACCTTCCAGCTCCACATTCTATCTTTTGCAAGTGTGCAGTCTTCACGGTTTGTCTCAATAAGAGACTGATTTCCAAGGGTGGCTACTTGCCCGCTGGGCATAATCAGGTTCACCGTATCTCTGGTTGGAGGGGAAGGCAGAGAAATGAATTCCTGCAGCTGATCCCCTCCACTGACCACAATCACGAAACAGGGGGAGGCCTGTGATCCCATACTCATGGTACAGAGGCTGCGGAAGTCACCAGACGTCCTAGGCCCTTCTTTTTGTGAGGAGGATGGGTAGAGAGGTGCATCCTCAAGAAATCAGAGGGGCTAAATGAGGAGGCCTGGAGGGAAAAGGAACCAGGGAGAGGGAGCTCATGACTCTTCCCCATTTTATCAACATCCAGATTTTTAACAAAAGTCACCCATTATTCTACATTTAGTCAAACCTTTGGAGAAAACCAATAAATGCACTTTGTGTGTGTGTGTGTGTGTGTGTGTTTTCTGCACAACAAGCCAATTTCTTCTGCATTAGGCTGCAAAATCGATGCTGCAATAAAGGATTGACCTGCCAGAATTGTTTTCAAGTTCCAGAAAGCCATTCCTCCAGATTCTAAGGCTACTCTGGGTGGTCCTGACACACCCACACACCCCGGTCCTCACGTGCCTCTAGTTATAATCCACACTCTGGGTAACTAGTGATTACTTTCTTTTCCTTCTAGAATATAACAGTGCTTACTTAGGCTGACTTCCAGATCAAAATGAAGGTCATCTGTTAGACAGCAAAATCTTCTAACCAAGAGTTCTCCCCAGGGAACCTAGAAGGTTCTGAATCATTCTGCCACTTCGATTGTCCACTAGGTAAAAAGGAGTGAAGCTTTCTACGTTGGATGGACTGGTGGAGGGCGGGAATGTGGATTGAAAGTCTATGAAGAGATAACATTGTGCTATATTGTAAGATTTGATTTTTGAAAGGTTTAGTTTGGCAGCATGGATAGGACCATTGTGACAGATCAAGCTGCTATAGCAGGATGGTAAAATGAACCCCTTTGGCCATACACACACACACACACACACACACACACACAGAAGCACACACATCTGTATAGAATCAAGACTTCCTATCTGGAGTCAAAGCTTCCATATTCAACCACAGAGTATGTTCTCCAGTGAGGCGCAGTGGCACATGCCAGTAATTCCAGCAGCTCGGGAGGCTGAGGCAGGAGGATTGTGAGTTCAAAGCCAGCCTCAGAAAAAGCCAGGTGCTAAGCAGCTCGGTGAGACGCTGTCTCTAATTAAAGTACAAAATAGGGCTGGGAATGTGGCTCAGTGGTCAAGTGTCCCTGAGTTCATTCCCTGGGAACCCCCTCCCCCAAACAAAAAAACGAGAGTATGTTCTTCATACTGCTACCTCTCTCCCCCATACCATTCATTCCTATGATTTGTGTCGACTTTCTCTCCAATAAACCAAAATGTGTGAGGGTGAGGCTGTCTTCTTCATCTTCAGATCTCAGCAGCCAGGACTCTAAAAGTGGCCGAGAGTCAGTGTATCTGACACCTAATCCTGAGATCCTCATCACTAGCAAAGGACACCAATGGACCCCAGAGTCAGTCCCGGCCGGAGGCCCCAGCAGTGCGAATCATTACTGAAAGCATCGAGTGCCTTTGACATGCCGGCCACAAAAATGTTCCAAATGGTTCTTGCCCTCCATGAGCTTTTATGGTCCTGAAGGGACCAAAGACTCAAGCTCTTTGAAGCAGCAGGCAAGTGGTGAAGACAACAGCAGGCGTGATCACATTTTATGGTGAATGAAGCAGCATCGACCTGCACAGGCCGATTGAGTGAAGCCTTTCATAAGAAGAGCTGATGCCTGACCCAAAGCAGCGCAGCCAGTGTCGCGCTGGAAACCAACTCCAGCCTGACACGGTTTGGGAAGAAGAGTGGCGGGAAGTGAGCTTCTTCTGTTGAAACTTGATAAAAATGGAGAAGCACTTCAGAACCAAAGCATGTAGCTCGAACCTTCCACTTTTTTTTTAGGGCTACATAAGAGTTGGAGACCTGATTTTTAAACCAGGTGAGTCTACGTATGCCCTTGATAAGACAGCTGTCCAGCTCTCTCACCCCTTGGGCTAAGCAGATTCCATAAGCCAAGTTTACAAATTCCAAATCCTAATGAAAAGACAGCAGACTCAAAATTAGTCATGAATGCAGTTTTGCTTATTAACTGGGAGATCCCACTTCAATGCTAGTGAACACGAATTCACATAAAAATGAACCACAGGGCCAAACGGGCAGAGTTCTTCCTAGAATAAGTCAAGGTCAATGCTGAGGTCAGTGGCAAGGAAGTCTGGAGTGGCCCAGACTGAGGCCGCTTGTTTTAGGGGGAAAAAAGGACTTGTTTTCACGACTCCAGTCATGAGCACAAATAGTGACTCCAAAAGCTCGAAAACCTCAACACAGCACAACAGCCTATTATGTCATTGTATTTTTTTTTTTAAAGGACAAAGGGGCAAGTTGGAACCAAAGCCTGCTATGAAGTTTTAATGTGTTACTTTTCCTTCCCCTATCTTGTGAGTTTAGGCAATATTTCCAAGACACACAAAAAAGGTTTTTTTTTTTTTTTAAAGACTACTAGCTCTTCATTTGCAATCTCTAACTAATTTCTCTTACTTTATGACTGGCTTAATTGGAGAATGCTAACTAAGTGTCACAAAGAAAATATGGTCTTTATAGAGAAATAAAATTTTGAAAAAATAGACATTCAGATTGTATTTTTATTATTATTAGTGGCGATGGGTGATGGGACCCAGGGCCTTGCGTGTGTCAGGTAAGTGCTCTGCCACTGAGGAAAAACCCTGGCACCTTACATGATTTTTTGAGACTCACACCCAGGACACCTAAATGATTTTTTCAGACTCACACCCAGGACATCTAAATGATGAATTAAGGGTCTATCCTCAGGTGGCCAACACCAGTTCAAGGAGAAACTGTTGATGCCCACTTGAGGAATCATCTGGACCTCTCTGGGGCGTTAGTGGCATCAGGTGATGAGAATCAACACGGGGAAGCTGACCAGTCACTCAGCAAATACTCATGACCGTTTAAATTTACATTCTTAAAGAAAAACACCTCACCTGATAAGCAGTGGTTATATAGTAACCATTGCCATGGTTAAAACTCAATTCTCAAAACACTGCCTGGGCTTTTGCTGCTTCTATTATGGATATAAACTCCTTAGGAAGTTTGAATTCATTGTACGTTCCTTGTTCTTATCTGAGATAGGGGTAGGGAATAGGAAACAAGAACAACATAAACACCTGTTATTCATTTGGGGGCACTTTAAAGATCAAAGCTATTTTATTAATTTAAAAAGTACAAATTAGGCCAGGTGTGGTGGCTCATGCCGGTAACTCCAGCAGCTCAGGAGGCAGAGACAGGAGGATGGCAAGTTCAAAGCCAGCTTCAGCAATGGCAAGACGCTAAGCAACTCAGTGAGACCCTGTCTCTTAACTAAAATACAAAATAAGGCTGGGAACCAAAAAAAAAAAAAAAAAGTGAAAATTAGGAAAAACTTAGCTGTCTCATATATATATATATATATATATATATATATATATATATATATATATATATATATTTTGTATTGGGGTTTGAATCCAGGGGTGCTTTACTACTGAGCTACATCCACAGTTCTATTTTTTTTTTGAGGCAGGGTCTCATTAAATTGCTGATGCTGGCCTTTAACTTGCAATGCTCCTGCCTCAGCCTCCCAAACTGCTGAGATTACAGGCATGTGCCACTCACTGAGCCTGGCCTAAAATCTTTTTATATTAAAAATGGTATTAAAATGACCAGTGTGCAAATGAAATTTATTTTAAGCAGGCTTTAACTGTAATATGAAGCTACAATTATTTCCAAGAAAAGGGTAAAAAAATGAGACACAAGAAATCTTAAACTAAAATACAGTGTTTTATTTTGGAGCTTAACTTCTTTGGTACTTTCTCACAGCTGCTGAGAAAACATCAATTTGGAAATGAGCCGAGGAGAGAAATGAAAAGGAAAAAACCCTTAGTTTGGTGAGCTCACCTATTCCTACGTGGAATGTGCTCTTCAGTCTCATATCCTGAACTCCTTCTGCTGTGTCAATTGCTGTTCCTGAAGTCTTTAGCGACAAGCAGAAAATTGCCTAACTTCCTTGAGTCTGTTTCCAAACACAAACTGATGTCTTTCCCATGCCACAGGGGGATCCTGGTATGTGCAGGAGTGGAGCAGAGAGGCACAGGTTCTACCCCAAGAAGCTGACTGCCACTCTGGGGAAGATGGAGGAAATCCTTTTGCCTCTCTGAACCAAAGAGCCTTTTTTAAAAAAATTAAAAAATGTATAAACATTTTTTTAAAAAGGTAAGACTATTATTCTGAAACACCACTTTATCTACCCACCTACTTCAACAACTGCTAACATTTTGCCATATTAAGGCATCTTTCTCTTTCCTTTTCTCCGGCTTTCTCTCCACATACAGCAGTGTGTATGTATGAATTGCGTATTTTGACTCAATCATTTAAAAGTAGATTGCAGACACCAGGACACTTTGCCTTTAAATTCTTCAGGAACACATCTAATGCAGTTTTTTCCTTTTATTACTATAATATTCCGTCATAGCTTAAAAAATTAATGAGCTGGGTGCGGTGGCTCAGGACGCTGAGGCAGGAAGGTTGAGAGTTCAAAACCAGCCTCAGCAACTAGTGAGGCACTAAGCAACTCAGTGAGACCCTGTCTCTAAATAAATACAAAAAGGGCTGGGGATGTGGCTCAGTGGTTAAGTGTCCCTGAGTTCAATCCCTGCTACCAAAAAAAAAAAAGTTAAAGTTCCTAGTAGTATCAAACATAGACTCAAAATTTTCAGTTGATCTTCAAATGTTTTATATAGCTATCTTTCAGAACATAAGCTGAAGAGCAGTTCTCATTATTTTTCTTTTGTGACAGACTTATTGAAAAGACCCAGTCAAATATCTTGTAGCATGTGCCAGATTCTGCATTTGTCCAGATGGTTTCACATGGTGTAATTTAACTTGTTCCCTAGTCCCCTGTATTCTGTACCCCGGAATTTAAAGAAAAAGGTTCAGTTTGATCAAGATTAAGCAGTTCCATCAGTGTAACTCCAAAGTGATGTTGCATAATTTATATTGAATTGTATCTGGAGACACAAATCTCTTAGTATTTTCCTCTTCCATGATTAGTACTATGGAGAACAATTCTTTGGTATTATGGAAATATGGTTTTCCTTCAATCTTTCTCCTAGTGAGTTTAGTACTTACTGGTGATGTCAGTGTGAATCAGTTATTTTAGTGGGGGTGGCAAAATAATGATTCTTCCAATTATTCCTTTTATTTATTTATTTTTGGTTCTGGGGATGAGGCCCAGAGCCTGTACGTGCTAAGCTGAGCTCTACCATGAGCTATGCCACGCCCCCTCTTTTATAAAATATATTTTTAAACTGGCCACTCTCCTGTAAACATTCTAGTGTCTTGGGTAACACCTGATGTTAATTTAGAATAAGTGCCCTGCCTTTGTTGTAATGCATTGAAATGAGCTAGTGATGCAACTGAGTACTCGTCTGCATTTGGATTTTGAGCTAAAAAAATTGAGTATTTCTAAACTTTGTACTTGGCTCCTTTAAGAACTGTGCAAGAAGCTGGGGATACAGGGTGAATAAAACAGCATCCAACACTATGCCTTTCTCAGAGCTTAGCGTCTAGCCATAGTAAGTATATACTGCTCAAAGGAAAGAATTGTAATTATCTGCTCAAAACTCTAGGTACTTTTTTCATAAAAAGCTTCCTTGGGAAGAACCAGAAATCATGTAGAGGGAGAACAGAAGCAAAACAGCATATATAAATAATTTATCAGGAATACTTTATTCCTTATGCTAAAAACTTTCTCAGGAAGACTAACAGGATTGAAAAGTTACTTTCCCTTTCTCTACTCCATGCTCTCCACCCACTTGAAAACAAAACCAAAAAACGTTTGTTTTGCTTGGGGCGGGGGTACGGGAATTGAACTCGGGGGCACTTGACCGCTGAGCCACCACCTCAGCCCTATTTTGTATTTTATTTAGAGCAACTCTCACTGAGTTGCTTAGCTGAGGCTGGCTTTGAACTCGCCATCCTCCTGTCTCAGCCTCCTGAGCCGCTGGGATTACAGGCTTGTGCCACTGGGCCCTGTGAGTTTGCTTTTCTTAGTGGAACTTCAGACACTAAACTCTAAGACACGATGAAGAATTATATGGCTTACATTTCTCTTCCTTTGTGCCCTCATGCTGCCTAGGGGTACACTTCTCTCCTAAGTAATTTATATAAATGACACACACATGAACCAAAAGCAAAGCAATATGAAAGTCTAAGCCAAGGAAAGTTCAAGGCCAACAGAATGGTAGCCTGTTCCTTTTAAAAACTTTTAAAAATCAACAAACAATTCATTGGATCACAGGTGCAGAAAGCTCAGTCTTTTGACTTCATGGCAAACCTTTACTTGGGTCCAAACAAAACAAACTGTTTTGGGATTTTGTGGCACATTTCATTTGTAAAAATATCACTGAAATTCCCAGCTCTGGCAGCATATTAATGAATTAATTGCACAGAAGGAATTACGGTTCTCAGTCTGGGTCTAATTTCCGTTCCTCAAATGAACAGTCTCCTTTTTCCCTATCAGGGTTAACACAGGAATAACAAGTAGTTATCAATATACATAAACTCTATGAATCAACCTTTATTTTACACAAAGATGAACTTCAGTTTCCTGTACATTAGGAGGACCACTTAGCAATTTATTATAAAGAACCATTTGTGGTAGGAAACCTGTTGAACAGGAAATGTTCAAGTGGGAACACAGAATTTAATAAAAGTCCTCAAAAGAGAAAAGTTGTTTCTATCGTAGTTCTATTTTAATAAGTTTTTAAAAAATATTTTCTTAGTTGTTGATAGACCTTTATTTTATGTATTTATTTATATGTGGGGCTGAGAATCAAACCCAGTGCCTCATACTTGCCAGGCAAGTGCGTTACCACTGAGCCCCAGCCCCAGCCCTGTTTTTTTTTGGTATTGGGGACTTAACCCAGGGGCACTTAACCACTGAGCCACATCCTCAGCCCTTTTTAATTCTTTCATTGTGAGATAGGGTCTTGCTAAACTGCTTAGGGCCTCACTAAGATGCTGAGGCTGGCCTTGAATTTTTTATTCTCCTGCCTTAGCCTCCAGAGTTGCTGGGATTACAGGAGTGCACCACCACACCACACTTAATAGGTTTTGTTGCATTGTAAAAAAAATAGTTAAAGACCTGTGGCCTAATGCAAAATATTACTGGCCTTTAAATCAGAATATTGCCCACTTACCATGGGACAGCCTCAACCGACAAAAAAAAAATTGTGATCTTAAAGGGGAATCAGGTTTTCTTAATGCCTACATTTGGTTAAAACAGTAAAGCAGGATTTCAGGTGGTCTCAACTTTTCCAGGCAACTGAACAAGTCAAGGAAAGAGCTACTGGCAAAACGTATTTAGGACTATTACAAAATACAGGCATTCTAAGTAGTACTTCACAAATATTAGGAAAAAGTACACACACATGTTGTACTGAACTAGCACCTTGGATAATTTGCTTTTATTTTCCACACCTATGGTCATCTCCAGCGAAAACTAAACAAGACGGCACATTTTGAGGTAGATAAATTATTCTTCAAATTAACAATTTCAGGATGAAAAGAAACTTCAGAATTTACATAATTTTACTTTATATAACACTTTTCAGGTTCACGTGATTTCTTTGAATGGTCAGAAAGGACAAATGTCTTATATACTTTATACTGTATCTAATATGAACCCGTGTAGAGGTGGATGGGTTACCTTTTTCAACAGGAAAGACATTTAACACATATATTGTACTTTCCTTTAGAAGGAACTTGATACAATGCTTTGGTTTAATTATGCAGGTGAAATAGCAGGACTTAAAGAAGCATTCATGTTTAGTTGCAAGCACTCATCTGATATTAGACTTGAGGATGGTGGGCTGGCTAATTTTATATATTCTGAGGCCTTTATCTGTAAAAAAAAGTGTTAGACAATCTCTGAGAAACATTTTCATTTCACACTCTATGGTATAACGTCATCAGTGTACTATGGATGTTAAAAAAATGCTTAATAAAGTTTCTATTTCAGATAAGTTGTTTCTGCAAATCCAGGTCCTTCCTAGACCCAATATTTAAAAGCATTTGAATGGACAGTTCAATTTCAAGTTCAATGGACTAGTTTTCTTGAATGTTTTCGTTTTTTCTTGACTATTTTCTATTTTTATGAGAAAAGTCAGCTACTTCCATCCATCTTCTGCTCCTACACCTCACATCTGAAAACTCCCCAAATCTTGATTGTTCAGGTCTTATCTGACTGACGGTTTTTTCTTTCCACCTAAAACATTTATAAAGTGATGCCCTGTTGATTCTATGGATTTTTTGCATACTGGCTTTAAATAAAAGCTAACCAGGCACATGTGGTATGCTCTGGGAGATGTAAACTGGCAAAATACAACACAGTCTTAGGAGTGTGCATATACTCTGAGGGTCGGTCCATCTTTACGTCCAGGAGTATTACTTAAGGGAATAATTAGAAGAGTGCAAAGATGAACATATGCCTGTTAAAAGTTATCCAAACCTAAGATTATGATATAAAAAATTGGTAATTAAAACATCCAACTTTAGGAAGGTTAGGTGGTTCCATGCAGTACTTATTCACTTAAGAAAGTGGTTGTTATCTTTCATTTTATGAAACTTTTCTTATTTCTTTCTACAACAAATATGAATTACTTTTCTAACAAAGCAAATGTACCTCTGGCTAGTATGTTACTATTCTTATTTCTTTTGCACACGTACCCACTACTCAGAGTCACTGACATTTTCAGTTTATTCTGAAAAATTATTAATTCATACGGATGAAACTAGTTAGCTGTTTTGCTAGTACATTGTTTACTGAGATGTGGTGAGACTGGACAGGTTCAGTTTCCAAAAGAGATTCAAATTGAAGGAAAAGAAAACCGAGCAAAACAATTATAAGTAACAGAAGCATTATTTCTTGTTGCTGTTTTTTTTTTTTTCTTTTTTAAAGTTCAGGGGGAAAATGCTATGTTCTCAGAATTTCTAAATAGTTATTTCTTATTTAAAACTCTGAGGGCAAGAGAAACAAGATACTGCAGCAAACACTTTTAATAAGAATACAAAATTCACACCAGAGGCACGTTCTGGGGAATGTAAATGAACTATCACAAGTAAGTTATTCTGCTGGAAGAATAAAATAAGGCTCTCAAGAGTACAAATATACAGGAGGGAATGACTGAAAATAAGCTGATGATTTACAATCACATTACACTGTATTAAGCACTCAAAACAGGCATATTAATTAAAAAGCCAGCTAAAAGGCATTGAACGTATATAACAAATTTACAGTCCACAAAGTTCATGGATGACAATAATTTTAAGTACTTCATTTCAACACAATAGAAATGAATAAGTGAGACACCTCTCAAAATATTACTTTATGTCTATGACAAAAATCAAAAGAACTTTACATTTAAAGAGGATTACATTATTGAGGAACCATACAGTTGGACATGGGCCAACCACGAAGAACACAAAACCAAATGTGCTGCACAGCTGAGACAGTACTGGCCTTCCCAATCATCATCCTCTCCTCTTACAGCCACACTGTTCCATGTGACCTTTTCATTACTCAAATGAAAAAGTCCTTCTGCTGCTCATTCCTTAAAAGGACTCAAGAAAAACCAAACAGCAAACTCAAATGTTGATTCCACTGTAAACCTCAAATGTGGTTTAATGAGGCCAAAGAAACTCAATCTTTATACATGTGCTCCTTCCCAAGGAACAGACACATCAAACATTATCTGAAAGGGGTTTCTTCATGGATTATGTACATTGGTTGAACAAGAATTACTGTATCTGAGAAGGCACATATCTGTGATTTAAGGCTTAATTGGTATTGTTACATATGGAAGTCAATGAAAGCTCTCTAGGAATTTACGACTATAAAAATGAAATTTACCCCCAAACTAGTGTTCTAAGTACAGATTTCTACTCTAGAAACCATCATGAATTTCCATTCTCAAGTCCACCTGTAAAAAAAAATCTCTTTTAACCAGGTTTTGTTATAAATCAAAAGAAATTGCTAACATAACTGCCCAGTGACTCTGGGTGATACAAATTCATAAACTTAAGGACCCACCATAGAAATGACAAGTGTTATTCCTGTGTCTTTAAAATAAAGATGCTGAAGAAAATTATAATGGTAAAGATTCATTTTAAAAAAGGTGTTTACCACAACTCCATGAGCCAATCAATCATTCATTAGAACTGCCACCTCTGTGTGGATGCTGCAGAAACGCCATATAATTTACTTTGCAAAATAGTTTCTCTTCTCTTTAAGACAATACATGAAAATGAATCTCTTAAAGATGTTTAATATATTCATATATAAAATATCTGATGTTGATACAAATCATGTAAACCTCCCTCTGGAAAAGTTACAACTGGTCCTCGATTCCAGGACCAAAAACCTCAAATTTTTATCTTGTCAGTGCAAATCTATATTAGATGTTTTCAAACTACAGAAATAGCCATCAACCCTCACAATACAAAAGGATTTCTCAAAAAGGAAAATTACTGTGTTTGGATTAGAGAATTTATGTTTACATTAAAACTACCAACCTTCCCATCAAATTTAACAGTTCAATTGTTAAGGTATGAAAAGGGAAAAATTAAAGCTTTGTGCAAGAATCACTACAATGGTTGTTAACCCTCATCACGTCCCCCAACTCTGCTTAATTCTTATCAGATTAGGTTGGTTTAGAAATTCCTTTTTTTTTTTTTTCTCCTCTCCAGTTGAGATTTTACTGTTCTTCAAGCCAAGATGGGGCATCCACTCCAGGGGTTTTCAATTTGATATGGAACTGTTTCAGTGTCTGTTCAAGCTGCTTCTGATTCCCAGCAAAGTAGGCGGCAATGGCATTGTGGAAAAGGACCAGCTGATTGTGCAATACTTTAACCTGTGGACACGGCAGAAGGACAAGACCAAGCATTAACACCAAGGACACGAGATAGAAGGTGACATACTACATCCCTAATGAATCACCGTCTCTCTCCTCAAGAAAAGCCACTTTAATAGAGACAGCATTTCACATATACCAAGTATTATGGGTCACTGAGCCTTTGACAACTTTTTAATTACCCTGAAGGAAAAAAGTCAGTTTTCAGATGCTAAATATATACCGTGTAAATCTTCAATATACCTTCTATGCAAGTGCTCTACCGTTGAGCTAAGTCCCAGCTCTGTTAATAATTTTCAAACATTATTGAGAGCAGTAATTTAAATATCACTAAATTTACCCTCAAACTAAGTATATTCAAAATCATGTGAGATACCTAAAAGGGAAATTATATATAATTACTTACAATAAATGCTATATACCAGGTATGGACACACTGAAAGCTACGGTTTACATAAAACTGTGTAGGCTGGATACTTTAAAACACTGCATTTCTTTGTAAAGAATCAAGCAATGGGAGCAAACATTGTCCAGAAAGTCAATTTATTCAAAGTTCTTATGACTTGGTTATTTCCAATTGCTTTTTATTTTAGTGATATCAAGAGTAAGTTTTACCAAGTTAGATAAGTTTTAACTACTTCTATCTTAAAGAAATAAGCAAACCACCAGTCGCAGTGGTGTATGCGTGTAATCCCAGCAGCTGGGGAGGCCGAGACAAAAGGATCGAGAGTTCAAAGCCAGCTTCAGCAAAAAGTGAGGTGCTAAACAACTCGGTGAGACCCTGTCTCTAAATAAAATGCAAAAAATAGGGCTGTGAATGTGGTTCAGTGGTTGACTGCCCCTGAGTTCAATCCCCGGTACCCCTCCCCTCCCCAATCCCCCCAAAAAAGAAATGAGCAAACCATCAAAAAGATTTATGAATTACGGGCTGGGGTTGTGGCTCAGTGATAGAGTGCTTGCCTACATTGTAAAATAAAGTCCAATGACAACTAAAAAATATATATATTAAAAAAAGAATATATTAAAAAAATTTATGAATCGTTTCCTGAGGTCTTATTTATAATAACTGCAAAATAAAATTATTACTATTATAATTTTTTTGGTATTGGGATTTGAACCCAGGACTACTCTGCCATTGAGCCACATCCCTAGCCCTTTTTATTTTTGAGTCAGCACCTCAATAAGATGTTGAGGCTGGCCTCAAACTTGAGATCCTTCTGCCTTACCCTCCTGAGATGCTGGGATTACAGGTATGCACCACTGTGCAACTGCTAGGCAAGTGCTCTGCCATTGAGCTAGAGTCCCAGCCCATAAAACTGAGCTTTAATAATTTTAATGATATAAAAAGTCTAAATGAAAAAAATATATAAAATTTTATACATGGTATGATATCTGAATTCACTATCTTTCTTTCTCAATTTCCAAAAATGTTTTCTAAAACCAAGCTGCTCTCAGTTGCTCTGCCACTGTGACTGGTTGCCAGGGAGGCTCAAAGGAAAGCACCAAGAGTAAAATGCTTCATCCAAGGGTGGAAAAACTCCTGTTATGTCCTTGGAGGCTAAAGCATTCCTTTTTTTGGTACCAGGGATTGAACCCAGAGGCACTTAACCACTGAGTCATACCTCTTGCCTTTTATTTTTTTATTTTGAGACAGGGTTTTGCTAAGATGCTTAGGCCCTCACTAAATTGCTGAGGTTGGATTTGAACTTGCGATCCTCTTGCATCAGCCTCCCAAGCCGCTGGGATTACAGGTGTGCACCACAGTGCCTGGGCTAGATGCTAAAGCATTTCTTGAATGAGAATTTTTAAAAATCCTACATCATGAAGAAAAAGATCGATAAATTAAATTACATTAAAACTGAGTTTCTGTTCATCAAAAGGGAGTGAAAAGACAAGCTACAAACTGGGTAAAGATATCTGCGTTATATGTAACTGACGAAGGATATGTATCTAGAAAATGCGAAGAGCTCCCATAAACCAAAAATAGCCCCATTAAGAAAGATTAGGGTTTGGGATGTAGCTCAGTGGTAGAGCATTTGTTTAGTATATGTGAAGCTTTGGGTTCTACCCTCAGCTCTGTGAAAGAAAAGAAGGAAGGAAGGAAGAGATAGAGAAAGAGAGGGAGAGAGGGAGGGAGAAAGAGGTAGGTAGGTGGTGAAGAGGGAGATGGGGAGAGGGAGAGAAGGAAGGAAGGAAGGAGAGCATAACATTGTACAAAGGAGGAAATGGGAATGACCAACTGCATCTGAAAAGACATCAGCTTCATTAGGAAACAGGAAGATGCAAAACTAAAACTAACATGCGGTACTATTTTACACCCTCACCTCAGGAAAATGTAAAACAATAAAAACTCATATAAATATATTGCTGATCAGTGGTATTAATGATATATAATTACTTTTGAAAACAATTATTAACAGTAAAGTAAAAGAAACATGCTGCAGAACACAATTTAATTCCTAAAACTCTGCCCTAGAAAAACGTGCACAGGTACCCCATGACATATGCTAGGCATGAGTTCTCCCACTGGACCACATCTCCAGCCTTGTTTATTTTGACAGAGGGTCCCACTAGGTTGCTGAGGCTGGACTTGAACTTGTGATCCACCTGCCTCAGCCTCCTGAGTAGCTGAGATCACAGGTGTATGCCACCGTGTCTGGCTGAATTTAACATTTTTTTTAATCATTAAAAGGAAAAGATTATAAAAGATAAAGTATGTCTATATCATAACTTTTCTGAGGACCTGGAGTGTTCACTACAGACAGCCCCACTAAAATATTACTTAAATTCATTCATCCAATAAATATTACTGAGGTTCTATTAAACATCAGACGCTATTCCAGGGGCTGGACATGCAAGCAATCAACAAAAGGCAAACATCTCCACTTGCAATAAGTTTATACTCTTTTAAGGGAAGAAAGAGAAACAAGATAGGTCAAATGTACAGTATGTTTCAGAGAAAAGTAAAGCAGCAACAGGAAATATGAGATGCATATGTCAGTGAGCATTTCGCCATTTAAAAAGGCAGGCGCTAGGAGACTTCATGTGAGTGGCAGCTGAGAAGACCTGAGAAGAGAAGGGTTGCTTCAGGATATCTGGAACAAAAAAATCTAGACAGAAAAAATATTATATACAAAGGCACTGGGGCGGGCAGTGTGCTTAGTATGCTTAAGAAAAGGCACTGAGGCCAGCTGGGCAGAGCTGAATAAGGTCTGGTAAGAGATGTGGTTAGATAAGGAGTGGGACTAGATGGTGGAAGATCTTAGAATCCTTCTCTGAATGAGAGGAAAAGCCACTGGGAGATTCTGGGGGGGTGGGGGAGAAATGACAATATCTAACTTAATAAATATGCAAGGGTGGAAGTAGAGAGGCCTGTTATTGCCACTGGGTGACGGATAAGGTTGGCAGAGGTGTGATTCCAACACGACAGGAAGGTGGAACCAGTGGGATTTGTTGCCAAAGATGTGGGGTGTGGGAGCAAGAGAACAGCCAAAAATGATGCCAAGACTTGGGCCCTAAGCAACTGAAAGGATGACGCTGCCATATATTGAAATGGGAAGATGGAGGGGGCAGGTGTGGCAGAGGGGAAGGGGACTATTGAGAGAGCTGGGTTCTAGATGAGCAGGGCGGGCTGGAGGTAACTCGAGAGTCACAACATACAGATGATATTTTAAGCCATGTGACTAGATAAGCTTATCAGAGAGTGCATAGATTGAAAAGGGACCGGAGGACTAAGTCATCAGCAGTAAACCCGTACACTTACACCTCAACTCAAAATGGAGCACGGGTCTAAATGTCAGAACTAAAGCAACAAACTTACAGAAAAAAACATAGGAGAAAAATCTTAATAGTCTTGAGTTTGAGAAGGAATTTTAAATAGTACACACAAAGCATAAATTATAAAAAACAATAAACTAGACTTCATAAAAATATTTTTTTCTCTTCAGAAGAGTCTATTATAAAAATGAAAAGGTAAGCCATAAACTGGGAGAAAATATGTATCAAAGAACTTGATTGTAGGATATATAAAGAATTCTTAGGGGCTGGGGATATAGCTTAGTGACAGAATGCATGTTTATCATGTCCAAGGCCTTGAACTAGATCCCCAGTACTTTAAAATGAAAGAATTCTTAGAACTGAATAAGATGACAACCCAATAAAAAATGAGCAAAAGATTTGAACAGGTAGTTCACCAAGGAAATATTCAGATGGCAAGCAAACACATGAAAACATGCTCAAAATCTTTAGTTATTACAAAAATCCAAATTAAACCCACCATGAGATGCTACTGCACAACCACAGAATGACTAAAATTAAGAAGACTGACCATAACCTATTGGCAAGGACACAGAACATAAAATGTACAACCATCTTGAAAGTTTGTCAGTTTCTTACAAAGCTAAGCATATACCTATGATCTAATGCAACCATTCCACTTCTTGGGATCTGAAGTGAGGGAAGGAAGCCTATCCACACAGACTGTACATCAATGGTCATAGTAGCTTTACTTGTGACAGCTGAAAACTGGAAAAAACTCAATGTCAACCAAGAGTGAAGAGATGAACAAATCGGGGTTTTCCCATATAATGGTACACTACTCAGCAACGAATACACCGATACATGCAACACAGATGAGTGATAAGAACACTGTTCAGTGAAAGGAGGAAAAGAGAGAGTGTGAACTGTTTGGTTTCATTTATATGAAATTTAGAAAGATGCAACATTTCCCCCTCTGTGAAGGCTTTCACACTAGTAACCTATTTAGGTCAAAAAGTCATTTTCCACCTGTTCTAACAGTATTATTTGGCCAATTTTTGTTTTGCTATTTTGGATGATTCCTGGCTCATCCAAGAATTGTTCACTGTTTTCACATTTCACACGCTAATTGTTTTCACATAGTAACTAAAGGACTTCCTTATTTTTAGTGTGAAAGTTCAATTTTCATAAACAGACTCTGATCAGTTACTTTAATACTGAGTCACAAAAGATTTTTGTTTCAAATTTCAATTCCCAGTGCTTTATAATTACAGAACAAAAGCAGAGCATGTGATCACGTCACATATTAGACATGTAGACAATTACAGAGAAAGAAAGAAAGAGGAAAAGGCATCAGAAAATTTAACTCTGCAAATGTCTACACAAGTCAGTTTCTTTCCTCACCCACTGAGGTCTGTGAGGGCTGAACACAGAGGGCTGGGCCAGCTCCTCTGGTAGCTAAGGAAGACTTGGAGCTTGGTAATGAAGCCTCACACTGAGTGTGTTACCTACCCCCCCTCCCCCCCAAGGAAACTTAATCCATGGGACATCAAAGACAGGGTGCTTTTTAGGTCTGAGTTCTAGTTTTCACAACAAAATGATACGATACTCATATTCACCAAAACATCCTCCCAATAACTGTGAGAAGGTTGGTGAGTAGAGCCTTTTGAAATACACACACACTCTAGAGCAGTCCTTGGTATTTAGACAGAACAACTAGTGATTCACAGCTTGCATTTAAAATGTAAAAACACAAGGAAAAAACTCTAACTGTAAAGTATAAAATTTCATTCCCATTTTAATATCAGAAACTGTTTTCCTTTTAATATGCTAATAGTTTTCACTCTAACACTAAAACAGATAAATCAATTCATTTTTCTATTAGTACTGATTTTGTGAATACTCATATTTGGTTTTGATGGTAATGTTTTCAAAATCAGATACAAACTTAAATAAGAATGTTGACTCTTGTCCAGTCCAAATATTACTAAATAAAAAATAAAGGGAAATTAAAGTAAGTTAATAAGCCAATTTTCAGTATGAAAATACCTTTCAAACTTCATGAGTTACAAATTAGAATACTTTGATTTTCTATTTAAAAAAAATTTTAGTTGCACATGGACAAAGTACCTTTATTTTATTTATTATTTTATGCAGTACTGGGGATTGAACCCAGTGCCTCGCACATGTTAGGCAAGTGCTCTACCACTGAGCCACAACCCCAGCCCTTCTGCCTGGTTTTGATTTACTAATTTGCACTATGATGTACATTCATACAATGTCCTCAATGCAGTTCTGCCAGATATGTTACAGATAATTCTCAGGATGTTTTTGGTTATTAAGTAAGTAGAAATCATTGCCACTTAAAAAGAGTAATTAAGTAATATTAGAAAAGCAGTTGCAAGACTCTTTTTAAAGCAATTAATTTTTGCAATCTTGGTACAGGTCGAGCATCCCTAATCTGAAAATCCCAAACCCAAAATGCTCCAAAATCCAAAGCTTTTTGAGTGCTAACATACTTAAAAAGTGTCAAATTCGAAATGAAAATTTCTACATCTGTCCTCATGTGATGGGTGACAGTCAAATGCAGGCACACTAAGACTACTTATGAAATTACCTCCAGACTATGTGTATAAGGTTATGTGAAACAAATGAATTCTGTGTTTAGATATGGTGCCATCCTCCAAATATCTGGTTTATGCATATGCATATATTTCAAATCTGAGAAAATCTGAAATCTAAAAGGGTCAATCTAGGAAAGATTCTGAATTCTCAGTAGAATTGGTGTAGGGAGAGAGATGAAGAAAGTGAGGTGGGAAAGGTCAGATCCTACTTTAAGGAAAAAGGACAAAAGCCAAGAATGCTCCAGGAAATATTTAAGTTTTCAGACTATGAGAACTAAGGAGAGCACATAATCAAGAAAAGAGCCACATATTTTTAGTAAACTATGCTTTAATAGGGTGGAGCAACACTAACTTTTGAGAAGCACTTTCTGTATCACAGATAAAATATTATTCTTGCTGGATGCAGTAGTGCACGCCTGTAATACAGCAGCTTGGGAGGCTGAGGCAGGAAGATCACGAGTTCAAAGCCAGTCTCTGCAACTCAGAGGTGCTAAGCAACTCAGTGAGACCTTGTCTCTAAATAAAATACAAAAAAGGGATGGGGATGTGGTTCAGTGGCCAAGAGCCCCTGAGTTCTATCCTTGGTACTCTCTCCCTCAAAAAAAACCCCAAACATTATTCTTGAAGTCAGGGCTGGACTGCAATAGTTTAAACAGGAGTCTCCATTGCTCAGAACCCAGGGAAGGACCTTGTAAGAAAGGGAAGACTAGACACACTCTCTTGGCTTGGTTTTTATTGTGTAGATACCACTACTATAAATATGGTCAATGTACCTAAAACTTGAAGGACTTTGTAAAAAGTGTGGCAAACACCAGCCTCACAAAGTGACCCAGTATGAGAAAGGCAAGGATTCCCTTTATACCCCAGGAAAGAGGCTCTACGATGGGAAGCAGAGCGGCTATGGTGGGCAGACAAGGCCAATCTTCTGCAAGAGGCTAAAACCATGAAGAAGATTGTGCTAAGACTTGAATGTGATGAGCCAAACTGTAGATCCAAGAGGATGCTGGCCATCAAGAGACACAAGCATTTAGAACCGGGAGGAGACAAGAAGAGAAAGGGTCAAGTGATACAGTTTTAAACTTTTTGATTTTTTTTTTTCATTTAATTTTGAGGGTAAAATATTAAAACTAGAAAAATTACCTGGGAATTAGTCACCTACTATCACCTATAGTAATATAATCATAAAAAAACATTATTCTTACATATACTTGGTATATAGTATATTATCTCCACAGTAGAGGGAGAGAGGGCAGAGTGAGAGAGAGAAAGGGAGGGAGGGAAGGAGGGAAAGAGAAGGAGGGCAGCAGATACGGAAGGAGGGACGAACCAGACTCAGCTGAATAACCTGTCCAAGGTTAGACTGCTAAGGAGGTAGACAGGATTTAGGGAATTTGGAAGTGTCTCATCCCAAGATGGGTTCACGCTCTTTCATCTACTCGTGACTTGCTGCTATTCATAGGGCAGTAAGCATTTTTAAAAACTTAAAAAAAAAAAAATGAACAAGGGCAGCAGAGCACTTACAGGAAGGGTAGTGATGTAGAGACAGACTCACTTTAACCTCATTCTTAATTTTGTCTAGCCTTAACGTTGCAACTTAACATCCTTGGAACAAGGATCTAACAAAGGGATGGGGTAGATGAAAGGAAAGTGAATTCTTTGTATATTTATGAAGAATAGTACAATACTAGGCTTTCATATACTCTTCCATATATACAGAGTAGGGAAAAAACTTGACTAAACTATTAATATCCTAACTGGGAAAATTTAAAGTGGTTAAAAGTACAGATAAAACACAATAGCAAAGCAGATATTTCAAACAGGAGCAAGAAAAGAGGTAACAATTACAGGCAAAAATGAGATGACAACAAATTTGACAAATTTTCAAAAGCTAACATCAGAAACAATTACAGTAATTTAGAAATACACTAAATCATTGTGAGCTCAATCACAAAGAACTTTCATAAAGATCTGCCAAACAATGAGCAATCCAGATCAGATATAAGCAAAACCACTATAGCAACATCTGTGGAGTGACCTAAACATACTATACAATACCTTAATTGTTAAAGGGCAAAACAAACTCCAACACTGACTCCTAAGACAGAAAGACAAAACAGGTTTTAAACAGAAACTGGGTAAGAAGTTTAAAAGGAGGACTGACATACAGTGTCAAGTGGAAGACACTGAAAGCTTCATTCTGCCTGCATGGCACCTATCATTAGAAGACAAACACCTTTTACAAAGTCACCAACTGAAAAACTTCAGAGATAAGCAGTACTCTGTTGACATAAAAAACATACGAAAGGTCCATTATTTTTCCAAACCAAATTTAGATTACATACATTCTTATTCAGAGAATTAAAAAACACACACACATTTCCCAGTTAAAGTTATTAGTTTTAATATATTCACAACTGTTAAGTTCTTCAAAGTAATTACTGCCTCTCCCAATAATTCTATGAAATAGGGGTTTTTATTAAGTATAGCAAAATATTGGGGCAACAGGTTGGTAAGCATGTCGGTAAGCATGTGAGGAAAATGTAAAACAAACGGTTCTTTGGTAAGAAGTCCCCCACCACCAACAGGTAAAGCTCAACTCCGTTCTTTACACCTATTTCAAAATTGACAGTTATGTGCTTCCCTGGCCCCTGCTGATTCTTTTCCCAGGAAGCAAGAGGCTGGAGAATAATAAGCAGAAAAGATACTCGCCTTGGCCTTTATTACATTTGTGGAGTATCATTTTATTAGTTCAAAATAGCTTTGGAAATGCTTGTCATGTCAAAGCAGCTACTGGTTGAGAAAGAGAAACACTATCAAAAATATGGGTGTGGGCATTGGAAAGGCAACAAGAGAAGGAAAGACAAATAGGAACTGAAAGTGGAGGTGGAAGAATAGACTATTTTTCTGACTCACTGGGATAGGTTTCAGCAAATCACTGACAGGTAGAAAAAAAAAAAAAAAAAAAAAAGTCCTGTTCCAGTCAAACCACCTAGCAGGTATTTTGGGACCACAGTAACATATTTCTTCATTAAATTCTATATTTTTTCTTTTCATGCTTAACTTAGCATTTTATAATGATAGACAGGATTAGGCATAATGATATCCCTAAAACAAGTACCTTACACAATGAAATGAATAAAAAAAAAAGTCTTGAAAATTTAAAGGAATAAGGATAGAAAATCAGAATACTACAAGTTTAAGAGGAACAAAGAAACCTTGTTATCAAATTTTAAACTTTTAATCAAATAAAGTATAGATGACTCATGGAAGATATGGGGGTCAACATGAAAGTGCTGAGTCACTACTGAGAGAATTTCCAGGAAAGGTTAAAAGGAATACTGCAAAGTCAAATTTTTCAACACTGTTATTGTCTTTGGAGGTTTTACTCAGAAATACTAATTAATGGTTTTACTTTTAGCAAGTAGAAGCGACTGTAGCCTTAACTAAAAAAAGTGCAGTAACAACACAGCCACAAGCTATGGCACTTCTGCAACAAACTCAACAAATATGCATGACAAGTGATCTGTTCAAATCTCATGCTGATGACTTAAAAACAAACCCACATCACAAAACATGTTCTGTTGTGGAACAGACATAGCACAGCAATTGTGGTTAGGAAGTAAAATTTTGTTAAGTGAATTCTTTTCAAAGTGAAAGGCACACACAATCTCCTCCCTACTAACACACAACAGGAACTACAACCCTACCATGCATACAAGCCGTCCACTTCTGACCAAGGATCAGAAAACATTTAAGTACTTAATGATTGTAAAAAGCCCAGTCAAATGTAAGAACCACCAATTCATAATTATAAAGATATCATTCTGGAAGGCTTTTAAATCTTGCGTACAAAATAACTTCTTCAAAAGCACCTTGACAGAAATCTGAACACAACGGACAAGAAAACACTCTGAAGAGTCAGCAAGGCTCGCTCCTCCCCAGCACCCTCTCTGACTTTCGTTCCTGCTCATCCTCAGATGACTGCAAAGTACCCTGGTTTGGGATGGTATGGCTTGGAGGAGTCTAATTTCAAAATCACAACCTGAAATTCTCCCCCCTTCTCACCGTTCTTTTTGGTTTATATACAGTTAATTTCTTCTTCCGTGTAGGTTTAGAAAAAAAGATTAAAAGTGGTAGAATAAGTAGAAGACAAACCAGCAGCACAGTAAACACTGTCCAAATGTGAAAACACTTTCTCATATAAATGAAGAGCACTATCTCATGTTATTTGTTATTTAAGAGTGTCATTTAATAATGATGTAGGTAGCTCATGTCCTAGCAAGTTAGCTATTTTTCTATTTTCTCCAGCACAGAATTGATCATTGGATTTTAAAGCAAAGAGGAAAATTATAGACTCTGACAATGTTTGAAAACTGGAAATTAATTCTGAGCCTCATTTTGGAAAAACGAATAGGCACGCTATTTAAAAAACAAACACTTTTCAGCTGTAGTTTCCCTTCTTTATAAAAAACTTATTTTTTAATAGGTGGAACATCACATGATCCCTGATTTTCCCTTTACAACATATACCATAGCCTGTATGTATGTAATTGTTTGGTTTTATGTACTGTGTGTAATGCCTACTTGTATGTATGTAAAGTCTATTTTCCCTACTTGATTTTAGGCTCCATGAAGACAAGACTATTATACCTCTATTCCCTAACCTATGGCTGGCACATAAAAAGCAATAGATGAATATTTACAGAATAAAAAAAGAAAATGTCAAAGGTGCCCATTACACACCAATCTGCTCCTACTACTTCACATATATTTTATTTTACCTGTTATCTATTTCTCTTGAAACCTTCAGTTCATTCCATTTCTACTATTATCACCTTAATCCGCTCTAAGCTCTTTTCTAAACTACTATATTCATTCTTAGGTCCTACTATAATCTGTCTTCTGTATTTTAGAGCTAGCATATGCGAAGAATTCTTTCAAGGGCTTTCCACTGATAATAAACCTCTTAGTGTATGTGGTTTTAAGTCCTGCATGGTCTGCCCTCACTTACTCCTCCAGCCTTGTCCCTGTGAACCAGACACATTCACTTTTGGAACCTAACAACGCCCCTGCTACCACAGGACTGCTACACAGGCTATTCTTTCTATCTGGAATATTTTCTGCTTCTCATTTATCTAGTTAAGATGTTAATGTTCAACATCACTTCCTCATGGAAGACTTCTCTACTACTCTGAACTGACCACCAGTCATGGCTAAAATTTTATACAATTTTTTTTTTATGTGATTTAACTAAGACTGTTTCTCTTAGTAGGCTATCAGCTCTTCCAGGGTAGAATTTGTGTTTACTTTTGTTCACCAGGTATCATCAATATCCAGAATACTTCCTAGCACAAGATATAAGTAGATACTTTGTAAATGTTTGTTGAATGGATTAAAAGAGAGAACAATAATAACATAAAATAACATCAAATTACATGATGAAATAAATATACTCAGGAAGTAAAATTGCATGAATAAGGGAATATTTCCCAGGATCCAAACATGGATGATTATATTTGACACAGTGTTGACAGAAGGTATTGCTGGACACAAAAGAAACTATCTCCATAGTTACCTATTGCACTTAGAAATTTCAATCCATTTATTTTTTTATTTAAAACTAAATAGAGTCCTTTTACTACCTCTATAACTTAATTTCACTTGACCTATACAAGCATCTATACCAAGTACCACTGTTTGTGCCTCCAGTTATGGATATAAACATGACATTAAATCATTAATATGAATATTTTGAAAGCAATCAAAGTTAGTTAGGCTTGTTTTCTTTTGACAATGGGGAAAATATTTTAAGAATGTATCTGCTTGTTCATATTAGGTAATGATTAACATGCTCCTTAAACTTTAGCATCAATTACCATTTTTTAAATTTTAGAGGTTTGGGCTGGGGATATGGCTTTAGTGGTATAGTGGTTGCCTAGCAGGCTTGAGGCCCAAGCCCCCCATCACTGCAAAAATAAATAAATAAGATAAAAGTAAACAAATTCAGAGGCTTATATTTTTTCTTCTCAAAGACAACTATTAGTAAGAAAAGAATATCTCTGTCTTTCCTTCAAACTTTTCCAAACTTTTATAGTGTATTTTTCAAAAAAAAATACTAGGCTTTACACCATACTTCCTATTATGGTACTTATCTGAATAAAATTTTATACAACTGTACATAGCTAATTCACATTACATCAGTATGTTTACCCTTCTTGATTTTCTATTCTTTTTTCTCCTGTCTAACTACTATATTTAATTCACTGGAGTTTTCTCTGAAAAATTAAACTTATAATAAAATACGTTAGAAAGAAATATGTATTTTAAAAAGGAAATGATGTATAAAATGTTAGAAAAGAAATTACAGTATTCAGGAATATTATGGTACTATGATTACATACAGGATATTGTGAGTGTAAACCACTCTTTCCATATCAACTTAAGATTCAAAATGACTTGAATTTTTAAGGAAAAAAATGTTTTAAATTAAGTAACTATACTAATACAGAATAGATCCTGTCTGTTCATGACAAAAGCAGATCCTAAGTCTGTTTTTGCCATCCATTAAGTTACTAAAATATCAAATAATGAAATAAGCCTCAACTTAATGGTTATAGCTAATTAAGAAAGATTACATTAGAGTATATTTTATCAATAAAAATACAAAAAAAATCATCACTTTTTTTATTTATACCCCAAACTACTTTATTGGCTCTTTTGAGGCACAGGTCCCCACTTTCCCAAGATACTTATAACCCTAAAAAGAGATTTATCATCCCCAATTAAAAGGCAGTAATCTTGAGGGGAACATTATTATTTTTTCCCACATTCTAAGTAGTTTCAAACCATATAAAAATTGTTTTTACAAAAATCAATACCAGGCTGGGCAAGGTGACACACACCTGTAATCCCAGGGGCTCGGGGGGCTGAGGCAGGAGGATTGCGAGTTCAAAGTCAGCCTTAACAAAAGGGAGGTGAGAAGCAACTCAGTGAGACCCTGACTCTAAATAAAATACAAAATAGGGCTGGAGATGTGGCTCAGTGGTCGAGTGCCCCTGAGTTCAATCCCTGGTACTGCCCCCACGGCCCCAAAATGAACACATTGCTTCCATTTTCTATGCAAACAGTAAACTGCTCCAGACAAAAGAAGCATTTCTGAGACACCAGTGAGGTAATCAGGATTCCCCCCACCACCACCTCCTGAAGTTGACTCCCACTCACTTCCCCCATCCCTCAGGTTCTTGCAGCGCACTTCTAATCTGGGGAAGAACACAAATGTGCACCTGCTTGAATGACTACGATATACTTAGCACCACTGCCAGGCATCACGAGGGCTGAAAAAGAAGGCATGATACCTATTCTCACAAAGTCTACAGAGCACCAGTAATGTCGGTCTTCGTCCTTACTAAAACAGACTTGAAAGGACAATAACAAGTAAACAAAGTGCCTTTACTCACAAAATAGCTCAAGTTACATTATTTAAAAGTCTCCAAAAGGAGAAAACTGATGAAAGGAGAAACATTAGATGAATGTAATTAACCATTTCTTTATTGCTATACAACTCAATGTTGTGTAGTAACCAACAAGAGAATTTCGGAGATTAATAAGGATTGTTTAGGGTAAAAGCAAACAACTATATAATGGGGTGAAGAGACAGAAAATACAGATTATAAATAGAACTCAAGTTTTTATTAAGGGTAAAGACAAATACAGATAAGTATATCACTCAGTATTAATACATGTACACTGACAGACACTTGTGTATCTTATATTCTATCCCTCTTTGTTTTGCCAGAGGGAAGGAAAGCCAGACTAAGTACATAATATAAACACCTCAATTTCTAAAACATAGCTCAGAAGTTACCTTGGAAAGAGCTCCAGGAACCATGCTGGGAGAACCAACAGAGTACCCCTCCCCCTAACAAAGGCTATGAAAAACTGCAAAACTAGGTCTTTAGAACAACATCAAACATAAAACAGCACTCTCAATGATGTTCCAGTTTGTTTTTTAAAAAAATCAATATATAATACATAAGAAATAGGAAGAAAATATTGTTGAAGAAGTTCTGAGAAGGAAGATGGCGGCGAGGGGAGTGCATTGCCCCCGTGTGCTGCTTCACTGTGTGGGAGTATGACAAGTCAGGACGGCTAAAGGATATCTTGTTAGGAATTTCCAGCAATAGTGGGGTGCGCCGGAACCTGGAGGAAGGATTTCCATCGCACGAGGATCGGCTACGGGGACTCAAACGCGAGAGGTTTGTCGCACGGAGGGTAACACTGCTTATTCAGCAAATCGCCCCGCGGCTAGAGTCTGTAGCGCGCGCTGGGATAGAGACGCAGGGTTACAGTGCTGCAGTTTCTGCCAGCCGCGCAAGCACCGCACTCAGGGCTGAATTCTGGGTTCGAGACGGGGGAAGGAAGCGGTCCATCTTGGTTCTCCACACCGGTCAGACCACAGAGGAGGCCAGCAGCCACCATGTTGGTAAACTGACGTCACCTTCCCTGTTTTCGACTGACCGCAGCTCATTCAGCCATAGAACAGGTAATTTCAGGCTGCAATTCGCCTGCGGCTTGCAGACAGATTGCTGGGGTTCAGCGCCTGGGTGCTTCTTAGAATCTGATCTTATCGGAGCGAACACCGAGCGCGGGGCGGCCGAGTTCAGGCTCCCGGAACCGTCCCGGAACCGCCCTGGCTCAGGGCTGCGGAGCCTGCGGAGGCTGCTTCTTGGACCCTGCTACTATCAGAGCATACACCAAGCACTAAGCAGCCGAATTCCGGCTCCCGGAACTGAGCCCGCGGGGACTGCTTCTTGGAGCTTACACTTATAGGAGCTTACACCGAGCACGGAGCGGCCGAGTTCCGGCTCCCGGAACTTCCCTGGACCGGGGCTAGGAACCCGCGGAAACTGCGTCTCGGTCCGGGTCCTGCTGAGGGCCGGTCAGGACTCACTCATTGCTTTGGTTGCCCGGCAAGGGGAACGAAATGCTGCCATTCGCATAGGATACCAACATGGCAGAGATCTGATGTCAGCAGAAAGCGGCGGAGGAGAGATCTTCATCAACACCAGCGGTGACATAAGCAGTTGGTCTCCTGGTAGGGGGGGTGAGGCACAGTCACCCGAGTCTCCTCAATTTGTCCTCGAGCCAGAGGGGAAGAGCCCGGCCGCCGCCAGCGCCCGGAGCAGGCCCAGCGGCTCGCCAGCGTGGTGACCACGTGACCCCAATTGGAGAGGGGGCGGAGCAGAGCCGCCACCCACACCCGCCAGGTGGGCAGACCCGCGACCCAGTGGTACATGGGCGTGGTAGGAGGGGCAGGGCAGAGCCGCCCTTCGCGCTTGCAAGGTAAACAGACCTGTGACAGCCTGGCGGGTCAGGCCCAGTGGCCTGCCAGTGTGGTACACACGTCACCTCAACTGGAGTAGGGGCAGAGCACATCCTTCTCCCACGCCCGGATCAGGCCCTGCCGGTGTGGTGGTCACATGACCCCAATTAGAGTGGGGGTGGAGCGGAACCGCCACTCACCGCAGGGTGAGCAGACCAGTGATCAACCTGCAGATCAGGCCCAGGGGTCCGCAGGCGTGGTAGGAGGGGCAGGGCAGATCCGCCGCCCGCGCCTCCAAGGTAGGCAGACCGACAACAGACCGGCAGATCAGGCCCAGGAGCCTGCCGGCATGGTACAAACACCACCCTAATTGGAGTAGTGACAGAGCAGAGTCGCCTCATGTGCCAGGAACAGGCCCAGCGTCCTGCAGGCGGGGTAGTCACGACACCCCAATTGGAGTAGGGGCAGAGCAGAGCCTCCACCCGTGCCCGAAAGGTGGGCAGATCTGCGACCGACCAGCGGGACAGGCCCAGTGGCCTGCCGGTACGACAGACACGTCATCCCATTTGGAGTAGGGGCAGAGTAGAGCTGCCGCCCGCGCCTGCAGGGTAGGCAAACCTGCAACCGACCGGCGGATCAGGCCCGGTGGCCTGCCGGCGTGGTACACTCGTCACCCCAATTGGAGTAGGGGCAGAACAGAGCCGCCGCCAGCGCCCAGAACAGGCCCAGTGACCTGCCGGCGTGGTAGCCACGACACCCCAATTGGAATAAGGAGAGAGCAGAGCCACCGCCCGCACCTGCAGGAAAGATACGCAAGCAGTATGAAAAGACAAGGAAAGAAAGGACCACAAGCAATGCAGGTCAACGCAACTTTAGAAGAGGTAACAGCTGCAGCAGATGGAATGTCAGATAAAGAATTCAGGATATACATGCTTCAGATGATCTGGAGTATCAAGGAAGACATTAAACAGCAAAATCAGACAATGAAAGATCACTTCGACAACAAATTACGCAAATAAATCCAGGAAGCAAAGGATCAACTATACAGGGAGATAGAGGTTATAAAAAACAAGCAATCAGAAATCCTAGAAATGCAGGAAGCAATAAACCAACTTAAAAACTCAATGGAGAATACTACCAGCAGAGTAGAACACTTAGAAGATAGAACATCAGACAATGAAGACAAAGTATTTCAACTTGAAAAGAACATAGACAGCTCAGCAAGACTGTTAAGAAACCATGAGCAGAACATCCAAGAAATATGGGATAACATTAAGAGACCAAACTTAAGAGTCATTGGGATACAGGAAGGTACAGAGCTCCAAACCAAAGGAATGAGCAGTCTATTCAATGAAATAATACAAGAAAACTTCCCAGACTTGAAGAATGAGACAGAATCCCAAATCCTAGAAGCCTACAGGACGCCGAATGTGCAAAATCATAAGAGATCCACACCTAGACACATTATAATGAAGATGCCCAACATACAGAATAAGGAGAGAATTTTAAAAGCTACAAGAGAAAGGAAGCAGATTACATTTAGGGGTAAGCCAATCAGGATAACAGCTGATCTTTCAACACAGACTCTGAAAGCTAGAAGATCCTGGAATAACATATTTCAAACACTGAAAGAAAATGGGTTCCAACCAAGAATTGTGTATCCAGCGAAATTAAGCTTCAGGATGGACGATGAAATTAAAACCTTCCACGATAAACAAAAGTTTAAAGAATTCGCAGCTAGAAAACCATCTCTTCAAAACATCCTCGCCAAAGCATTACAGGAAGAGGAAATGGAAAATAACAATGAAAACCAACAGTGGGAGGTAGGACAGTAAAGGGGGGGGAAATAATCAAAGAGGAAAACAAACCATGTTTAGTAACATAAATAAACAAATATGGCTGGAAGAACAACCCATATCTCAATAATAACCCTAAATGTTAATGGCTTAAACTCACCAATTAAGAGACACAGGCTAGTAGAATGGATCACAAAACAAGACCCAACAATATGCTGCCTACAGGAGACACATTTGATAGGAAAAGACATACATAGGCTGAAGGTGAAAGGTTGGGAAAAATCATATCACTCATATGGACTTCGGAAACAAGCAGGCGTGTCCATACTCATATCAAATAAAATAGATTTCAAGCCAAAGTTAATCAAAAGAGATAAAGAGGGACACTACATACTGCTTAAGGGAACCATACACCAACAAGACATAACAATCATAAATATTTATGCCCCAAACAATGGTGCAGCTATGTTCCTCAAACAAACTCTTCTCAAGTTCAAGAGTCTAATAGACCACCACACCATAATCATGGGAGACTTCAACACACCTCTCTCGCCACTGGACAGATCTTCCAAACAAAAGTTGAATAAGGAAACTATAGAACTCAATAACACTATTAATAACCTAGACCTAATTGACATATATAGAGTATACCACCCAACATCAAGCAGTTACACTTTTTTCTCAGCAGCACATGGATCCTTCTCAAAAATAGATCATATATTATGTCACAGGGCAACTCTTAGACAATATAAAGGAGTAGAGATAATACCATGCATCTTATCTGATCATAATGGAATGAAACTGAAAATCAACGATAAAAGAAGGAAGGAAAAAGCATACATCACTTGGAGAATGAACAATAGGTTACTGAATGATCAATGGGTTATAGAAGACATCAAGGAGGAAATTAAAAAATTCTTAGAGATAAATGAAAACACAGACACAACATATCGGAATCTATGGGACACATTGAAAGCAGTTCTAAGAGGAAAATTCATTGCTTGGAGTTCATTCCTTAAAAAAAGAAAAAACCAACAAATAAATGATCTCATACTTCATCTCAAAATCCTTGAAAAAGAAGAGCAAAACAACAGCAAAAGAAGTAGAAGGCAAGAAATAATGAAAATCAGAGCTGAAATTAATGAAATCGAAACAAAAGAAACAACTGAAAAAATTGACAAAACTAAAAGTTGGTTCTTTGAAAAAATAAACAAAATCGACAGACCCTTAGCGATGCTAGCGAAGAGAAGAAGAGAGAGAACTCAAATTACTAGCATACGGGATGAAAAAGGCAATATCACAACAGACACTTCAGAAATACAGAAGTTAATCAAAAACTATTTTGAATCCTTATACTCCAATAAATTAGAAGATAGTGAAGGCATAGATAAATTTCTTAAGTCATATGATCTGCCCAGATTGAGTCAGGAGGATATAGAAAACCTAAACAGACCAATATCAATTGAGGAAATACAAGAAACCATAAAAAGACTACCAACTAAGAAAAGCCCAGGTCCGGATGGGTATACAGCAGAATTTTACAAAACCTTTAAAGAAGAACTAATACCAATACTTTTCAAGCTACTTCAGGAAATAGAAAAGGAGGGAGAACTTCCAAATTCATTCTATGAGGCCAACATCACCCTGATACCTAAACCAGACAAAGACACTTCAAAGAAAGAAAACTACAGACCAATATCTCTAATGAACCTAGATGCAAAAATCCTCAATAAAATTCTGGCGAATCGGATACAAAAACATATCAAAAAAATTGTACACCATGATCAAGTAGGATTCATCCCTGGGATGCAAGGCTGGTTCAATATACGGAAATCAATAAATGTTATTCACCACATCAATAGACTTAAAAATAAGAACCATATGATCATCTCGATAGATGCGGAAAAAGCATTCGACAAAGTACAGCATCCCTTTATGTTCAAAACTCTAGAAAAACTAGGGATAACAGGAACATACCTCAATATTGTAAAAGCAATCTATGCTAAGCCTCAGGCTAGCATCATTCTGAATGGAGAAAAACTGAAGGCATTCCCTCTAAAATCGGGAACAAGACAGGGATGCCCTCTCTCTCCACTTCTGTTCAACATAGTTCTCGAAACACTGGCCAGAGCAATTAGACAGACGAAAGAAATTAAAGGCATAAAAATAGGAAAAGAAGAACTTAAATTATCACTATTTGCAGATGACATGATTCTATACCTAGCAGACCCAAAAGGCTCTACAAAGAAACTATTAGAGCTAATAAATGAATTCAGCAAAGTGGCAGGATATAAAATCAACACGCATAAATCAAAGGCATTCCTGTATATCAGCGACAAATCCTCTGAAATGGAAATGAGGACAACCACTCCATTCAAAATATCTTCAAAAAGAATAAAATACTTGGGAATCAACCTAACAAAAGAGGTGAAAGACTTATACAATGAAAACTACAGAACCCTAAAGAGAGAAATAGAAGAAGATCTTAGAAGATGGAAAAATATACCCTGTTCATGGATAGGCAGAACTAACATCATCAAAATGGCGATATTACCAAAAGTTCTCTATAGGTTTAATGCAATGCCAATCAAAATCCCAACGGCATTTCTTGTAGAAATAGAGAAAGCAATCAATCATGAAATTCATATGGAAAAATAAAAGACCCAGAATAGCAAAAACAATGCTAAGCAGGAAGTGTGAATCAGGCGGTATAGCGATACCAGACTTCAAACTATACTACAGAGCAATAGTAACAAAAACAGCATGGTACTGGTACCAAAACAGGCGGGTGGACCAATGGTACAGAATAGAGGACACAGAAACCAATCCACAAAACTACAACTATCTTATATTTGATAAAGGGGCTAAAAGCATGCAATGGAGGAAGGATAGCATCTTCAACAAATGGTGCTGGGAAAACTGGAAATCCATATGCAACAAAATGAAACTGAATCCCTTTCTCTCGCCATGCACAAAAGTGAATTCAAAATGGATCAAGGAGCTTGATATCAAATCAGAGACGCGCCGTCTGATAGAAGAAAAAGTTGGCTACGATCTACAGTCGGTGGGGTCGGGCTCCAAATTCCTCAATAGGACACCCATAGCACAAAAGTTAATAACTAGAATCAACAAATGGGACTTACTCAAACTAAAAAGTTTTTTCTCAGCAAAAGAAACAATAAGAGAGGTAAATAGGGAGCCTATACCCTGGGAACAAATCTTTACTCCTCACACTTCAGATAGAGCCCTAATATCCAGAGTATACAAAGAACTCAAAAAATTAGACAATAAGAGAACAAACAACCCAATCAACAAATGGGCCAAGGACCTGAACAGACACTTCTCAGAGGAGGACATACAGTCAATCAACAAGTACATGAAAAAATGCTCAACATCTCTAGCTGTCAGAGAAATGCAAATCAAAACCACCCTAAGATACCATCTCACTCCAGTAAGATTGGCAGCCATTAGGAAGTCAAACAACAACAAGTGCTGGCGAGGATGTGGGGAAAAGGGTACACTTGTACATTGCTGGTGGGACTGCAGATTGGTGCAGCCAATTTGGAAAGCAGTATGGAGATTTCTTGGAAAGCTGGGAATGGAGCCACCATTTGACCCAGCTATTCCCCTTCTTGGTCTATTCCCTAAAGACCTAAAAAGAGCATGCTACAGGGACACTGCTACATCGATGTTCATAGCAGCACAGTTCACAATAGCAAGACTGTGGAACCAACCCAGATGCCCTTCAATAGATGAATGGATAAAAAAAATGTGGCATTTATACACAATGGAGTATTACTCTGCATTAAAAAATGACAAAATCATAGAATTTACAGGGAAATGGATGGCATTAGAGCAGATTATGCTAAGTGAAGCTAGCCAATCCCTAAAAAACAAATGCCAAATGTCTTCTTTGATATAAGGAGAGTAACTAAGAACAGAGTAAGGACGAAGAGCAGGAGAAGAAGATTAACATTTAACAGGGATGAGAGGTGGGAGGGAAAGGGAGAGAGAAGGGAAATTGCATGGTAATGGAAGGAGACCCTCAGGGTTATACAGTGGAGGGGGTAGAGAGAGAGGAGGGGAGGGGAGGGGAGAGGTGGGGAGGGGGGTGGATGGGAAAGGCAGCGGAGCACAACAGACACTAGTATGGAAATTTGTAAATCAATGGATGTGTAACTGATGTGATTCTGCAATCTGTGTATGGGGTGAAGGTGGGAGTTCATAACCCACTTGAATCAAAGTGTGGAATATGATATGTCAAGAAATTTGTAATGTTTTGAACAACCCACAATAAAAAATTAAAAAAAAAAAAAGAAAATATTGTTAAAATTCAAGTACTAAGTAGATTATCTGACATCTATGCAGAAAAGACATTAAGGTACACATTCAGCTATAGTTTAACAAAAGAAACCAAACCAGATTTGAGGTATTCCAAGCTTCCAAAGAAAGCAAATAGGGGCAATAGACAGTTCCTAAGCCTTTCTTTAAACTATTAAAAATAAAAGGGTAAAAATTGCTCAATAACAATAGCCAAAACAAAAGTTCTCTTACAGTCTTCTACAAAGTTCTCTAAGTCTTCACCCAAATTATAGTTATTGCTTAAAACAACAGATTGACAATATCTCTTTATAGTTTTGAAGAGTTAGATAAAAAATATAAAAGACCAAAGTTTCTCTACCGATTTTATTTTAGACATAGCTGATTACCGAGTTCAAACTGAAATGACAACTTGATGACAGCTGTGGAAAGCCAAAACAAAAGATATCTCTGGATATTTCCTGCTATGATCTGAGTGCTGTGTACACCTTCTAAATTCCCATGTTGAAATCTTCACCTTCAAGGCGATGGCATTAGCAGGCGGGGCCTTTGGGAGGTGATCAGGTCCCACAGGACAGCCTCCTCATGAGTGAGAGTAGAGGCCTGAGAGAGACTGCTTCCTCCTTCCAACATGTAAGGGCACAGCAGGAATAAGCCATCCATGAGCCGGAAGGCAGCCCTCACTAACGCTAGATCTGCGATGCCTTGGTCTCAGCCTTCTGTCTCCGTATAAGCTATGCAATTTATAGTGCTTTTATACAGCAGAACAATTGGATTACAGAAGCAATTTTCTATTTTATAGTCAAAAAGAAAATGTGATAATGACATTATTTTCAAAGCAATGACTCCCAAACCTTTATCTCCGAGACTCTGACCCTACTTATCCAAACTCCCAAACACACATTGTCAACTTCTTACCAACTGTTTCCACTTGAATATTTTGTCACCATCCCAAATTAAACACTGGGTCCAAAAAAAAAAAAAAAAAAAAAAAAAAATCCCTATCCTTTGTCCTTACTCCCTGCAAGCTGAACCAGCTTCCTATTTTGATTTTCCAATCCTGTCATTCTGCCTCAACTTCATATTCTTTCCATTCTGTTGTTATTGCAATGACCCATGCTAGGGATGTCACTGTCTGACAGAGCACCCAGAGTTAAAACAAAGGCAGACTACAGTAATGAGATGAGCCAGGCTTTACCTGTTGTCTTTTGATGTGTTCATGTTATATGAACACAATGTGGCAAATTCATTTCCTGTTTTATTCCTTCTAGTTTATGCTAACTAAAGCCCTACACTGAACCTTTTAGCTATTCCTCATTCATCAGTTACTGGGGAGGATGCTGTAATTTCTCCTTGAAATCCATACCTAACATTAATGAAAAAGTTTCAAATTATTCAGAGGAGCATCTCTCATTATTTATTTAAATCACATGCTACTAACATCAATCTTAAAATTAAGGGTTGAACACCAAGTATTTTTTTTTGCCAACTGTTATATATGAAAGACTGGACAATATAGTTGATGACTCTTCTGACAGAAAAGTAATATTTTGTGTTCTTAAAACTCAAAACAGGGCAGATGGCACATGCCTGTAATCCCAGTGGTTTGGGAGGCTGAGATAGGATTGCGAGTTCAAAGCCAGCCTCAGCAACAGCAAGGCACTAAGCAACTCAGTGAGACCCTGTCTCTAAATAAAATACAAAATAAGGCTGGGGATGTGGCTCAGTGGCTGAGTGCCCCTAAGCTCAATGCCCAGTACCCCCAAAACAAAAAAACCCTCAAACACTGATTTATATGGAATTCCTTCTTGTAATTGTTACAATACAGAATTAATACAAACAAAAATCTATATATCTCTCTTCAGGGTAACTTTATTTTAAACTCCACAGAAAGAAGTTGAAAGTAAAGAATAAATTTACCTTATTTTCTTCTAGAAATTTCAATTTGATGGAAACATCATTGCGCATTTTATCATATTTTTCCTTATGTGCTTGGAACAGATGTTGTGACTGCTCAATTTTTGGGAGGGTGTTTGCATCGCGTGGTCCAAGATTCAGTTCTTCCAAATCAGTGCGATAAGCATCATATTCGATCCTAGAAAGAAGAGAGTATGTGATGTATACAACAAAACAAAAATATGTTCAGGAGACGGGCTAGAAAACATAATATTTGGTCTCATTATGTGATGATATATAAAGTACTCATAAAGGTTCCATACCTTATGCTTTTGAAATTGTTACTCCTTAAAAACAAAGAGCTATTAAAGTAAGAATGTGGAGGCCTAGAGATATGGCTTAGTGGTAGAGTGCTTGCCTACTATGTCAGAGGTCCTGGGGTCCACTCCAGCACCACACACACAAACAAAAAAGGAAAAAAGGAAGAAAAGGGAGGGGGAGAAAAAATACCTACAATGTGGGGAAAAGGCTGCTTCCTTCTTTTTTTGTACCAGGGATTAGACCCAGGATTGCTTAACCACTGAGCCGCATCCCTAGTCCTTTTTATATTTTATTTAGGGACAGGGTCTCACTGAGTTGCTTAGATCCTGGCTAAGTTGCTGAGGCTAGCTTTGAACTTGTGATCCTTCTGCCTCAGCCTCCTGAGCCATGGCTTCCACCATGCCTAGCAGAAAAGCTGCTTAAACTCAAAAACACATTCCTCACAGATTACACTATTAGCCAAACAAGTAATTTCCAAACCTTAAAAACCAGTTTAAAAATATAGATGTCAAAATCTAACAGATGTGGGGGGCTGGGGTTGTGGCTTAGTGGTAGAGCGCTTGCCTGGCACATGCAAGGCCCGGGGTTCAATTTTCAGCACCACAAAAAAATAAATAAATAAAAATAAAGGCATTGTGTACAACAAAAATAAATAAATATTTTTTAAAAATCTAACAGATGTGAATACAAGATCAAGAGTAGAGATGGAATCCCTATGTTAATTAATATTGATGAGGCATAGTAGGTGAGGAAAGTAGACACTAGAATGCTAAACTGAAACCAACAGACAAAAGAAAGTTACACTGAGAGTCAGCAGACCTCAAAATGTGGTTTAGGTCAGCAATGCAAAATAGCAATATAATGGGAGCCATAACTGTAATTTAAACTTCTAGTAGCTAGCTACATTAAAATGATAAATTAATTACACCTGCTTTTAAACAATATATTTTATCCAATATATTTAAATTATTATCATGGGAAAATGTAATCAATTCAAGAAATTGTTAGTAAACTACTTCACATTTCAGAACTGGGAACTAAGTCTTTGAAATCCATTATGTATCTTATACTTCCATAACATCAAAATTTAGCTATGTGTTTTGAGCTCTCAACAGACACATTGGGTACTATATATGACAACACAGCTCTAGCTAGATTTCTATAGTATTTCTATAGTATTCAGAATGTGACAATGCCATCTTACAGAGTACTTACCACCTGCATTCTGTGAAATGCCTTACAGAATATTCTACCACCATTAACTAAACTAGACCTACTACCACTACTCTGTGATCCCACGCCAAGCACCTTATAATACCTCTATCACAGAACTCTTTTAAATAATGATTCATCTATCAGCATTGACTATTCAGTACTCAGCCAAGAAGTAGCAGAGAGACCTCTAGTTTAATCAAAATCAGAATCACAAAGCACATGCCCCCAAACTAAAGCTTTTTATTCAGATAGTATGAGTCACATCTCCAGTTTGGGAATTAGGAATACTTTAAAGATCACAAACTATATTGTATGCATCACTTGAGAAAGAGTACTTCAGTCTTTCTCACTAAGCCTAATTTATTCTGAACTCATACTGAACTTAAGAAACTTGATTTTTCAGGAATAAAGGAGGATCATTTATTCATTAGCTGATATGTTGATTCATTCAACAATTACCAGGTGAGCACCTTCTGTTTCACTCACTATGCTTTAATGTAGAGCTGAAAATTTGAGCAGTGAGTTTATCCCCAAGAAGCCTGCAGTCTAGAAAAGGACAAGATTGCACATGATTACAAAAAATACTACCATGAGGGAGTAAGGAGTAATGGAGGTCAAGAGGAAGAATTAAGTAAGTAGGTATCTGGAAAGGCATGTCAGAGTAGAATTAAAATGCTATAATTAAAATCTGAAGGATGGTAAAAGCTTACTTGCTTGATTAGGACAGGGAAACTGGTAGAGTATTCCAGGAAGAGAACAGCCATGTGCAAAGGCACAGACACCATTACACATTTAGGAATTAATTCAGCATGTTACAACCTGAAGTCAGAACATGATGAGAGGACTAAAGTCAGTCAGGTAAGTAGGACTGAGATGAAGCAGCCCTATGACCCTGCTAAACAGTTCAGATTTAACCCAGTAGGACAGCTGATGGGAGGTCACTGAAGGATTTTGATCTGACGTGAAAGGAACATGATTCTATTTGTTCAGCATAGAAAAATCACTCTAGTGGTAGTCTAAGGAATTCAGGATGGACTAGAATAGACGATTAAGAACAGAAGCAAGGAAACCAATTAGATGATCATGGACACGCAGTGGAGCTAAGAAGACAGCTACAATAGATTTAATTTAATTTGTTAAATCAATGGATTCAGCAGCCAAACTCTGCCCTTTAATAGCTCTAATGTCTTTAGCTAGTACTGCATGTCTTTGGGTTCGAATTTTTCATCTATGAATGGGAATAAAAATCTCCACAAAACCATACATATACATGATTTTACATATATGTATACGTGTGTGTGTGTGTGTGTATAAAGGACACTTGGTAATAACGAAAACCTTCAGAATGTTTATTATTATGGCAAATTAGAAGCAAGATAGCTATGGTATAGTCATTTAGTGACATGGGAAGGAAAATGTTTATAATTTTATAAATTTTATAAAATGTTTATAATATTTATAATAAATAAGAAGTGAGAATATAAATCTATAAACCTGAAATTAAAAAGAGGGGTTATGACCAGGAGCAAACATACTAAAGACTAAGAAATAAAAGGAAAAGATGGAACTAAAATAAATGGTATTATGCGGTAATTTAATCTAAGAAGAAACATCCTTCAATAGCCTTGGAGCATATATCTAAACAGCAGTGATTAATTCAAACATAATCAAAGTTAAATACTGACCTTATATTTCTTAATTTTTACATTCAGAGTTTGTAGAAGGTATCAAAGTAAAAGTTCCCATAAGAGCTTCTCTAATGGTATGCATTACCACCAAGAAGGGAAGGGCACTAAGTTTTCAAAAAGCAACTCTTCAAGGCTGCCAGTCTGTACTGGGTCTGTATTGGCACAGTTAGTGATGGTTACTCTATGGCTTATATAAAACTTCTAGAGAACAGGTGTCCGCATCTGAAAAGTCTTGACTACAATTGACTCCCTTGTTGGTGCTGCTGTGGAGAAGGGTTGAATGGGCTGTTATAAGATTTTCTAACACGAAGCACCAGAGGGCTAGGAAATACTTGTACACAATACATAATAGGGAGCATTAAAAAGCCACCGGGGCATTCGCCTAAATTACCATTTTTTGTGCTGATCAAATAGATGACCTTTGCCCTAGAAGTCAGTAAATTCTGATTTTGACAGAGAAGAAAATTCAGATACTGAAAACTTTTAATCTTGAATTCTTTTTGAATATTATTCTTTGGTAACCAATGTTTCAGTGTTAAAAATAGCCAATTCCTTGGTACTTCATAAAAAGTCAAATCCCAAGCTAAGCTTAATGAATAAGATCATATATTGTAATTTGAATTAAAAAAGGATAAATTATGAAGTGAGATTGCTGTTAGTTTGTAAAGTACAGAGAGGTTGTCGGAAGGCTTCCTTTAAGTAAACAGCTATCAAGTACATAGAACTTGATTTATAATTTTGTTTAGAAGTTTCAAACAAACCTAAATATTATATATGCTCAGATCTTATACCATATTATACTTTAAGTTGGGCTTTTCATTATAAAATGTGAAAATCATTTTTCCTAATTATACGCAGAATTTTATTTTATTTTTTATTACTATCTTTTTGTTGCTGCTGTTTTTTCTTTTTGCTATGTTGGGTATTAAAGCCAGGGCCTTGTGAATGCCAGGCAAGTGCTCTACCACTGAACTACACTCTCAGTCTAAAATTTTAGATTAATCTAGTTCAAGCTTAACATCTACTGATCAAACGTTAAAGGGTAAAATGGATTCCTGTCTTGGCTTTGAAATTGACTACTGAGAGCAAAGCATGTAACCTTTAGCTCCTTACTTCTCTTCTGTAATAAAATATAAATTGTTTTATGTATAAACAGTGGCTTTTTAAAATAGGGGCTAATATTTTTAAAGTCATACTAGAAATAAAGCTTGAAGAAAAAGTTAAAAATATATTTAAGGTTTGCAAAAAAAAAAAAAAAAGGCTAAAGAGAAAAACACTATATGTTAAGTGACATATTTCAGTTACTATTTCAGAATAGGTAGACAGATATAAAATTATGAAATTGAAAAACAAATCAGATTCATATAATTCCTAAATGGGAGATGGTGGAGGTTACTTTTAGAATATTACAAAATAATTTTTTACCTTCAAAACTCATAAATATAAGAATAATCAAAAAGACTTTCTAGAAAATAAGAAGCTTAAAATGATGAAAGCAATAAAAAATATTTTTATGAACAAATTAAGGAAAAGATAAACTTAGAATAACAAACAGAATTTATAGAACTGAAATGTTTCATTCATGTACACAATGTTTCCTTTGAAAAATAAAAAGTGCATGAAAGGATTTAAATGGAGACTGGAAAACCAATTACTAGGAATGTTACTAAAGGGTTTCCATTAAAGGTATCTTCTTGATAAATTCCTTCAGGGTTAATGAAGAATAATAAATTCCTTCTTTTTCTTTTTTCCCACCTTTTAATTTTAATACCATGTTAGTAAATAATTCAAACAATAAAGAAAAGCAAAAACCCAAGACCTAAACCTAAATAAGCCACAAAGTTCTAACCAATCACATCTGTTTTTCTTCACTTTTGTCTAAGTCAATAAGAACTTCCTATGTTAATGTTAAACTGAAAGTTACAGATACAGCATGGGACAGAAGAATTTCTTCTTGTGAAATGATCAAAAAGCAATATTAAAGTTTGCACCCTTCTTTAATTAGGCTATGAAAAGTATAACAGAAAATAATAATTTTAAGTGTTCAGGAAGCGGGGGAACTCAAAGGCGACTAGACTGATACTTAACATAAAAGTGACAAGGCATGTAGGGAAAAAACTGAGCATGGAATTGAAAGCTGAAAAATACTATTACAAGTTTGCTACTTTTTAGACATTAATAAATACTTATTAATATGCATGCACATAAATGAAATGGAATGTATAAAAATGCTCATTATAAACAGTTATCAAAATATAAAATAAAACATGAAAAGGGTTTGAAGGTTGGTTAACCTGGATAAATGAAAATCAGGAGTAGGTATTCACACATGATATTCACAAAATCCTGGTGACAGAAATGAGATTGTATATTCAGGAGGAACTGACAGTGCAGGTCTAGCTGCTGTGGAGCAGTGGGACTGCTTACCCACTGGGAAGCACAGGTAATGCAGGTGAAAGTGGTAATGAGGATAAAAGGTAATCTTAGGCCATGCTTTAAGGGGTCCTGGAAGGACACAGGGCCTGTCCTCTTCTAAGGAAGGTGGAGCTGGGAGATCCTCCATTTCCCTATTCCCTAGCAAGCAAGTTTAAAGTTTAGGCACACTACCAAGACTCCACTGGACATTCCCAAGGCAATGAATCAAGTATTCAGAGGTCTATTGGAAAGTACTTCTGGTAGCTGTGGTACCATCAAGTAGCAGGGGCATAAAAACCAGGGTACTGAACAGATACTCGTAGGCATTATTTGGCTGTGGTTCTTGCCTATTTCCAGAATCTTGTTTTCCTCCCTTTATGAGAGCTCTGTGTGTTATCTTATAATCTTCCAGTATATTCTTTTTTTACCCTTATTAGACAGAGTTGGTTTCTGTTCTTTGCAACCAAAATTTTAACAGCATTATGTGCCATCTGTAAAATAGACGATATGGAGAAACTTTATACCTACCTGGCACTTTCATATTGTTTCACAGTCATTAATGTATCTTCAATTGTTTTATTCACCAATGTGTTCACACTAGCAATGAAAAAATTAATGGCCCCAAGAAGAGTCTCTCCATTTTTAGCCAGCAGCTTCTGGGTATCTGCATTATAGCCAAATTCTTCCTAAAATAAAGAAGTCATCTTAACTTACCCAGTGGTAAAATAGTAGACATGACTTTGAAAATCACAAACATATCACTAATGAGAAAATATTTTCTTTAGAAATCTAGCAATGTAAGTTTTTCTTTCAGTCTTAAAATATATAAGAATTTACATCACAGTTAGCTATTTCATTATCAAAAAAGTTTAATAAGCCAAAATTGTCATCAGCTTAGATGCACAGCTAAACATAAATGATTTTTAAAAGTTAAACTACTTTGTACTAATATAAGCACAGCTGTTAGGAAGAAAAATATAGCAGATTATTAATCAAAGAAACTATAACTTTTACAACCAAATTAGGTAAAAATTGGTTAAAACTTTCAGACATAAAATATATTGTAATTTTTTATGTTTTGACTGAATCTCCTCAAAGTACAAATATTAACAAGACACATTTCTGTGTAAACTTAGCGACCAGTTGACTCCCAAGCTCAAGCCTATCTATGCATACAGCTGAGGAAGGATCACTCAACACCAGATTTAGTTCATTCTCTGAATAAACCACATCAGCTCAGCAAACATTACACACGACTCCTTCAGACACGGCAAAAACTAATCCTAAATATTTAGCAGAGGAAGCTTCCCAGTCCACGTTTCATTAAAACAGATTACTGAGGAACACACATCTGACCAAATTAAAAGACTGATCATATACACATGTATATACACATATACATTTATATGTGTACGCGTACGTATTTTGTGATGCTGGGGCTCAAACCCAAGCCTCATACGTGCTAGGCAAGCACTCTACCACTGAACTACACCCCCCAACTCCAAAAGATCATGTTTTATTGTATGATAAATCTTCATCTTGAGAATTCTCCAGTTAATTATAAAACATTTCTCAATTTCACCTGAAAAAAAAAACTAACTAAAATTATTTTTCTTATGCGAAAAGTATTTTCTATTTAAACTAGATCTATGCAACTCTTTACACTGGATTTGGTTTTCAAAACTGTATAGACTTTGATTGCAAATATTGGTAGATATAGGATTACATTAAAAGAATGTCAATTAGTACATGTAAAAACTAAAATGAAAGGCAGTACAGCTGAAGATTTGTGACAAGTTTCTATAAGCTAGATTATACACAAAGTCTAAATAAATGTTACTGGAAATAGAAGAGTACAGGACAAAACACTTTTACAACTTTTAGAAAATATTAACATGCCAGAGACAGTGGCAGATATCAGTAATCCAAGCAACTCCTAGCAACTTGGGAAGCTGGGGCAGGAGAATGGTAAATTCAAGGCCAGCCTGGGCCACTCAGAGAGGCCCTGAATCAAAAAATAAAAAGGACTGGGAATTCAGAGATAAGTGCCCCTAATCTAATCCCTAGTACTGCCCTCCACAAAAAAGAAAATGTTAATAGAACATATTACAACTCTATTTCCTTTGATATTCATTAAAAAGGGCAAAATTCAAAAATCAACAAATAAAAGGATGAAAAATATGGAAGTTAGATTTACATAAATTCAATAGTGGATAAAAGGACCCTTTCTACTCACTGTACAACAAACTATGTATCATTACACGATACCCCTCCCTGTAGTACTGTGTTCATTTCTAAAAGTTTTCAGTACCCACAATTATACATTAAACCTTCAAAATGTCACAACCCCAATTTAACCACAGAAGATGTATATAACCTAGAGAGCTACTCTTTTATAAACAAACAAACAAAATCATAGGAAGACGAAATTTCAGCAGATTGAAAAATTATATAATAGAATTTCGAATCCTAAATTTACACATGAGAACAATGGGCCTAAATACAAAGCAGGGAGAAAGAGTAAAGTGACACTATTTTATTTCATGAATATAAATCCCACCTGTAATTCTGGGAAATGTGTTTGTAACTTAAGATTTTAAGATTACAGATGTAGCTAGTGGGAGAGCTCTTGCCTAGAGCATACAAGGCCTTGGGATGAATCCCCACTGCTATGAACAACAAAAACAAATACTTAAGATTTTAATGTATAATTTGAAACTTCAACCAGCTAAAATAAAAAGCTAATTTTTTATAATAAGGCACATAAGCTATAGTAGTAAATGATATAAAATAATTAGAACACAATAATTAGAAAGAAATGAATATACTTATGTATATACATTATAAGTAAATAAACTTTTGGCACTGAAAATAAGATAGAGTATGACTCAAACTTGAGTTGCTGACAATTCTTAGTATTCTCAGTTAGATAGGGATATTTTATATATTATTATAAGTTGTTTTAGCAATTACAAATAAACATAAAACAATCAAGCATATTTACATCAGGAGTAGGGCTGCAGTTCTAATCTGCTACTTAAGATAGAAGGTTAATGCAATTCCTAGAATTAAAAATTTAATTTCAAAATACCATGTACCAGTATACAAACTGACACACAGACCAAAAGAACAGAAGAACTAGAAATAAATCCATATATCTAAGCCAAATGATCATTGACAAAGGCCTCAAAAACATATATTGGGAAAACATCAGTCTCCTCAATAAGTGGTACTGGAAAAACTGGATATCCATATGCAGAAGAATGAACCTAGACCTCTATCTCTTATCATATACAAAAATAAACTCAAAATGTATCAAAGACCTCCTGAAACTAAGAAACTACTAGCAGAAACCATAGGAGAAACACTTTTAAGACACCAGTATAGACAATATTTTGAATAAGATCTGAAAAGCAAAACGAGACAAATGGCATTATATCAAATTAAAACACTAAGAAAAGGAAACCATCAACAAAAAGACAACCTATAGAATAAGAGAAATTCTATATTTGCCAAGGGATTAAAATTCAGAATACACGAGGAACGTAAAACAATAACACCATCACCCAACTAATCCAATTAAAAAAAATGGCCAAACGATATGAATAGACATTTCTCAAAAGACAACATACAAATGGCCAAGGAGTACATGGAAAAATAGGCAACATCACTATCAGGGAGATGTAAATCAAAACCACGAGTTATCATCTCACCCCAGTTAGAAATACTATAAGCAAAAAACAAAACAAACAACCCCACACAGAAATGCTGGTCAGGATGTGGACAAAAGAGAGCTCTTATACACCACTGGTGGGAAGATAAATTACTATATCAATTATGGTACGTAGCATGGAGGTTCCTAGAAAAATGTAAAAAAAGAACTACTACATAACCCAGCAATTCCACTCAGGGGTGAAAATAAAGGAAATAAAGTTAGAATGTCAGACTCAAAAGGTTACATATTATATAATCCCATTTATATCAAATGTCCATAATATGTCATTCCACAGAGACATAAAATAGATTAATGCTTGTCAGGAACCAAAGGAAGTAAAGAATAGATGTGCATTTTCATTCTGGGATGAGAAAATGTTCTGGAATTTGATAGTGGTGATCGATGTACATCTTTTTGAATGTACTGAGCAGAAAAAACAAAAATCTCTTAAAGGAGATAAAAATGATTTTTATAAATGCCTACTTTCTGAATGCAACTTTGTAAGGATAAATTATGGTACATGAATTATATCTAAATATATTATATTATAAAATTCTGGAACATATCTGTGGAACAGATATACTACATACAAATTTGCCTTCTCTGCATGCAATGTCTGTGCCAAAATTACTTCCATGTAGCTAAATTACATAATGTTCAAAACGTTTTTGATTTTGGGGAAGGGGATGTAGCTCTTTAAGTTCAGTGGTAAAGTGTTTGCTTAGCATGCATGAAGTCCTGGGTTTGATCCCTAGCACTTTGAAAAAACAAAAAAAGAGTTGTAGATCTGGCAGCATTTTGTATTTTACATTTTCAGATTAGGGATACTCAACTGGTACAGTATGCATGTATTCCAAAATCTGAAAAATTCCCAAATCTCAAATACTTCTGGTCCCATTTATTTCAGATACATGTAATAAACATAAAGTACCTAGTCTGTTCCATTTAAATTGTGTACTCAGTAATTGCAGCTGTTATTACATTCAGTTTCCCAAATACTATTTCTGTCTGTTTAATGGCTTAGTCAAAAGTGAGTTTCAGTATTTTTCATTATTGTGATCTGAAGCCAAATTTTGTTGTCCAAGGTTTTAGGACAAAGGGATTTAATGTTTTAACTTATTGAATTCTTCAAGTTAGAAGTTTGTAGCTAAGGGATGTCTGTACCAGTAAGCCTCAAGTAAGAAACAAAAAAACAAAAACACCTAGACATAAAAGAGATCACAAGATATGTCCACACCAAAAAACAAAACAAAAACAACTACAACAAAACCAAAACACACATGACTTCTTTCTAGGCTGCTTGAATATCTTTCCTTCTCTCTTACCAAAGTTCCATTTTCCGAAAACCTCCAGCTGACATATAGTCTAGGGTACAAATGGATTACTATGTTGACTAAAGTTAGTTGGACTGTCTTAAAAAATTACATGAAATACCTTAAAAGAATGTCTCAAAATTTCAATTATATAAAGCCAGGGCTGTAGACCAGTGGTAGAGCATGCACAAGGCCCTAAGTTCAATCCCCAAAACCCAAACAAACTCCTACTATATTAAGAATTCAGCAAATCATAAATGTAACAAATCACCTCTTGGACTATTCCCATTACCATTTTCTTCCATCTCTAATAGCTATTTTAAATAATCTTACATGGAGTTCTAGAGACTTCAAACTCAGGTCAGCAAAAGCATCTCCAAGTTGCCTTTGGGTGTGCACCATCTGGAAAAGCTGGGTTGACAATGTCTGAGCCAGTCTTAGAATGTTTTCATATTTTTTCTTGTTATCTCTTAATATATCAATCTGAGCTTCAAGTTCAAGATCCACAGTTCTTGAGCCACGGCCTAGCTTCTCAGAGATAATTTGTCGAGTACACTAAAAATGGAAAGATGTACTTTGTTTAGGAGAGGGAGAGAAAAGGAAAAACAAATATAGCAATCCAAAATACAAATGCTAAACATGTAGCAAAAGTCTTTTTTTTTTTCTTTTTTTTTTTGTAGTTGTAGATGTACAGCATGACTTTATTTTATCTGTTTATTTTTATGTGGTGCTGAGGATTGAACCCACATGCTGGGCAAACACTCTGCCACTGAGCTACAGCCCCACCCGTCTTTTGTATTTTTAATTTCAAGTAAACTAACCTAACAAACCGAAAGTTGCCAGCCCTTTAGCAATTTATGAGGACACAGAGTAAATTTACCAGACATGTCTAAAAACTATTACTAATCAGAAGAAGTTTTAAGATTCATTTAATTTATATACTGTCAGATGAATTCTCACATTTAAGTTTGGATAAATTATTGGACACAATAGAGATAGTTGGCATTGTTTTAAGAATAATATTAAAACTGTTAATATAGGAATAACAAAGAATACCAAAATTCTATGCTCTTATTGGGTTTCAAAGGCTTTGTTTTAGTCTGTCTTCCCTCTATGTAGTTCTTGTGTATGAGTGTATAAAGTAGGAATGAAGGGAAAGAAGGAAGAATGAAAAGCGAAGGAAGCAGGAGGAGGGGAAAGAGAAAACGAGGGAAATTACAGATTACTGAGTTCTCCTTTTACTTAGCATGATGTTTAATTATGTTATTCTATTCTACACCTGAAATAATAATACAGAAGATATAGAAACTTAAAATGTTTTAAAATGTATTTAATTTCAAAACACATGAAAATAAGTTTCCAAGTAACAATTTTTTAAAAAATATTTTTTAGTTGTTGATGGACCTTTATTTTATTTATTTGTACGTGGTGCTGAGAATCGAACCCAGTACCTCACACATGCTAGGCAAGCGCTCTACCACTGGGCCACAACTCCAGCCCCTCCAAGTAACAATTTTTGATGGAAATAGAAAATTATAATAAGGCTTTCATCATTCAATAATACATTTTAAAGGTAGCTGTGTAGCGAATCAACATATTCACCATTAAAACTTACCAAAAATATTCTAAAAATATAGTATCATAATTTAAAAATTTGCTCTTTATTATGTTTTTCAAAGGTTTGATTATAGAATTAATGTTTGTTATAGAAATTAAAACAATGCATGAATAAAAGGTAAATTCCCTTTTCCTTTAATCCCATTAAATAGGCATCTATCAATAGTTTTGAGTATTCTAAATTCTAAACTCAACTTTAAACATACAATCAAACATAAAATGTTTGGAATAAATATGAGATTATTCTGTTACATATAAAATACTCTGAATGTTTCTTTTCTATTAAAATATCTTAAGCCCTTTTGTCAGTATACATAAACCTGCTAATCATATATTTTTCCATTTAAAATTAAAACTAATTTCCTGACACATTCTCTTTTTTCATCAACTAAGGATCTTTAGGAACAAACTTTTTTTTTTTTTTAAAGGAATTCTCTTCTTAAAAAGTAGAAAAATTCTTAACTACATAGAAAAATTATAATAAAAAAGTATAATAACCAGGTATGGGGGAACATGCCTATAATCCCAGCTACCTCAGAGGCTGAGGAAGGAGAATCCCAAGATGAAGGCCAGTCTGAGCAACTTAGCAATACTGTATCTCAAAATGAAAAATCAAAAGGTCTAGGGATGTAGCTCAGTGGTAGAGTGCCCCAGAACTGAAGGGAAGAAAAAAAGAAAAAGAGAAAAAAAGTACAGGTTAAGAATAGAAGAGAAATAACACTATTACTGGGAAAACATATAAAACTGTCCTAGGAGAGGAAAATCACATAAAGAGAAAAGTTTAACTGGAGGAGATATGATGATTTTAAGGAGGAAAAAAAAAATCAGCAAGAAATAATTGCTTGAAATGGTAATAACATAAAAGAGCTAGGTCACTCATTCTCACACTTTTCTTCTAGACCAGGATATTCCCTATCAGAGACACTGAATTTATTCCCAAACCAAAGCATGTGGTTCCTTCCATACCCAGATTAGTATCTGTTGAAAGTTAAGAAGCCAAAGTCCATTAAAGTAGATTCATAAACTGGGCAAAACCAAAGAAATGTCACCTGTTATTTTGAGTGGCCATTTTTTTCCCCCAGAAATAACAGTTACAGAAAGGCAGGAGGGCCAAAGGTTTAATGAGGAAATGTTTTTGTTTACTTGTTTCCAGGAAGCTAGGGCAGTGAGATACTGATATGAGGCAAATTAAGGTAAATCTGGGCACCTGAAACAAGTTTTGAAACTGACCTTACAGAACCTATATTCCAATAAAGGTAATCATATACTCTTTAAAAAATTAAATAATCTGGAAATAAGAATACTATACTGGCCTACAGGCAGCTTTGTGAAGAAAGTTGTAGTGAGAAGATATAAAGCTGTTAGGCATTTTGCCACTCATTAGGGTCTCAAAAGGAGTTTTTTACATAATCCCTAAAGAGTGAATTTTTATTTAAATCAATTTATAATGTATACTGATATTAAAATGAAAATTTGTAGACTACTATATACTATGGAGGAAGTTTAAAATAAAACAAAATTAAGAATCTAAGTTCTCTATCCTTTGTTAAAGTCCTTGAAAATGGAGATTATTTGTAATGAGCTGGTAGTCCCATATAAATTAAGAATTCATTTTGAAGATAATAGCTTCCAAATGAAGCTAAGTTAAAGGGGTAGAAGAAAGGCAAAGTCAGTTACTGACCCATATAGATTTCCCAGTTGGAGCAGGACAGATGAAATAAAGTGACACATGGTGTGAAAATTACCCTGCATGTCACTGCATGAACTTACAAGACAGTGACTGTGCAAGAGTATTTAAATAGCACCAAGAGCTTTTTTTAATGCTAAAAAATAAAGACATTTAAGTGCAAGCAAAAGAAAAAATACAGAGCAACAACAGACAGATTTTAAGAAGGTTATTACAATGAAATATAGAGAAGGGAGCATCAAAGGAACTTGAACAGGGAAAATAGGCCAACCAATAAATGAACGAGGCAATATGACAAGAAAAACAGGCAGTTTACAAGGGAGTTTAATAAAAGATACTGCCTTAAAGACAACAAGAGTATGAATAAAAAGACAATAAGAGTATGAATAAAATGGAAAATTCTTAAATATCTTAAAAAATTTTTAATATTTAGGAAAGAATCAAACAGCTCTAAACGCTGAAACTGAGATTAATGTTAAAAAAAGACTTCAAAAAGTACTCTATTGTAGACGAGGAAAAAACAAAAAACATAAAACAACATAAAATAGCTTATTATTTACAATTGTTTCTACAGATGAGAAGAATAAAATAAATTCTGGATTTGAATTTTATGAATAAAATCAGGTAGATTAAAATAATGCTTCAAAAGATGGGTTCAAGAGCTGAACTCAAAATTACTCCTATTACATTAGCTGGCTTTTAATTACCAGCCTGGTCTTGGGGCTGAAATTAACAATGAACAAATGAAGAACTAGATCTTCTTTTTGAGAAAAGCCTTGAAGTATTTCTAAAGGACAGAAGAAATTAAAGACAGAAATCATGAAAGCTGGAAGATCAAAGTCATAAACAGAATCATGTTATTCAAGAATAATATACAGAGGCTGAGGTGGAGGCTCAGTGGTAGAGAGCTTACCTAGCATGTGTGAGGCACTGGGTTTGATTCTCAGCACCGCATATAAATAAATAAAATAAAGATCCATTGACAACTAAAAAATATTTTAAAAAAGAAATAATATGGATAACAATCATTGTCCTAAATCAACCCAATCAGAACAAGTTCCTAAAGCATTATCCATAACAATGAATACCCAATAACAGGTACAATTTAGATCAAAAAGGTGTAAAAGAGAACAAAGAGAATCATATAGACCCAACAGATCATTTTACTCTGAGCTTCCTTTGGTTGAGAGCTGTTTGTCAGCCTAGACACATGGGGCATTTTAAGAAGATTTTAAGAAGTTTATTACAATGAAATATAGAGAAGGGAGCTCCAAAAAGTCATTTGAGTTAGAACCCTCTTTTTCTCTTGTGACCAAATTGGAATATCCAAATTAAGTTCTGATGAGAATATTTTTCATATAAAAAAACACAACACCTCCTTCCCATAGTATACCATATGCACCACATTTTAAAGACTGGTCATTTTCATTTACATAAATTTCAGGAAAGGATAAATGTAGAATCTACATAATATTAATATTATGAGACAAATGTAGAATCTTAATAACGATTCAACTCAGATTAGTGTAGAAGTAAGAAATGGAAGAAAAGGAACATATAACATTCACAAATAGGAACAATTAGATAAGGAACAAGAAAAAAACTAAATGAAATGAAAAGAGGGTTCAAAGGTTCTACATTTAATAAATAAATGAATAAATAAATGGAGTTTGGTATGAAAGAAACAAGTGAAATAAAGGGGAATTCCATGCAGTCGGCAGATAACAGCATCATAAACAAAGTTACCCAAGTATTAGAAAGCATAGATTGCTTAAGGAAATCTTTGGGTAATTTGGTATGGATAGGATCCATAGACAGAAAAGAGGAGTAGAAAAAGTTGGAAAAGCAGGCAGGGTCAGATTCATGCCATTCTGAAGACAACTGGGGATTGGCTGAAGGATGTTAAAGCAACAGTGACCACATTACGCAGATGTAGTCCAAGAGAATTTGTTGAGAAGTTATTACAGGAGGGATGGGGTGGGGGGATAGTTTGTGTAACAAAGACAAAACAATGGCTGTGAAGGCTGGGATGCAGAAAAGAGGAAAACATGATGGAAAACTAAGGAGGCAGAATCCATAGGATTTAATGGCTGACTGAGTATGTGGGATCAGTAAGAAGATGGAGGAGACGTCTGTGAATATTGGGTAAGCAGTTGTGATATGAAGGAATAGGGTAATTCCAATCCTTGAAAACAGAGCAATGACTTAAGAGAATGCCCTGCATAAGCAGGCATCGCTGGCATTTCTCAGCTTCTACACTGTCCCAAGCTAAGTAACTTCTGGAAGTTACATGTTAAACATAGCATGTTTCAGGGCACGTTTACCAACATATTTAAAAAATAATTAACTGAAAAAATAAATTCACTGTTTTAAGAAGACACAGAGGAGGGGATCTACTCTGTATAAAGAAACACATGATTCCTGAACTGCCAACCAACAGATCGACAACCAATTCACAACTCAGAGTGTGGCTCATGCTCCAACCTAAGCTGCTGGGGCTTTCAGCCACTTAACTGTTCCATGAATTTACTACCCTATCCATGTTGAGTTTTCAAAATTACTAAGTGAATTTAGGGATTGGGCTATTTATAATACATGAAATATACTACAGATTAAGTAATTTGCTTATTTATTTTATGGAGAACATAAGGAAAATAACCAAATACTCAAGCTATGCAATAACAATGTGGCTAAAATTTTAAAACCTAATTAATTTACTGTGCTACCTATGGCTAACACTTAGTAATTATAAGAAGATACAAGAATTTCAAACCTTAGAGAATTAATATGCTTTCCCAACCTTTGGTTACTATAAAGTATTAAAAAAAAAAAAAAAAAAAGGCCTGGCACATGCCTATAGTCAGCTACTCAGGAGGTTGAGGAAGGAGGAACACTTGATCTAGGAGCTGGGGGCCACCCTGGGCAGCACTGTCTCTTAAAATTAAAAATAAATAAAGTATCCAAAAAAGCGGGGTGGGGGGAGGGCAGAGGGGGCAAATATATCTGTAATAGCTCTATGGCTAACATAATCCCAAGGCAGTAAGTATATTTCTTCAAATATGTACTATTTGGCAGTTAAGAATTTTAATAGTTTTTCACTATTTTTACTGACATTTTAAATTATATGTAAAGATCGATAATAAAACAAATATTTAATTTTCTAATTGTACTTTCAAATTTAGATGGTTAAATTCTTTTCTATATATTCATATTTATAACATTGCAATATAATAATCTGAATAAACATAAATGAAGATTCTTAGACCCATTTAAGAAAAATTTAAAAATTACAAACCTTATAGGTGTTTAGACTCCATTTTCTAACAAGTTCTAACTTTTCCATTGCAGGATTTTTAATTTCATCTGCTAGAATTACTGGTCCACTTTTTGTCTGTGTTCGTTGGCCACCTGTATGATCATAACAAAAAGACAAAAGCACCATCCAGATAAAGACAAGTAGGGAAAGAAAGAAAACAAAATATTCATGCCATTCAACTAAAACTACTTTACAATTAAAAAATAAAAAGGTTCTCACAAATTGATGAACTAGAAATTCCTAATCACTTAAAAATACTTCTGTCCATGAAACTTAAATGTATGTCATGTAGTCTGTCTGTCTGGGGTGTTTTTTGTTTGTTTGTTTGTGTTTTTGTTGTTGTTGTTGTTGTTTTGGGTACTAGGGATTGAAACCAGGGCACTTTACCACTGAGCCACATCCCTAGCCCTTTTTTATATTTAATTTAGAGACAGGGTCTCGCTGAGTTGCTTAGGGCCTGGCTAAGTTGCTGGGGCTGGCTTTGAACTTGTGATCCGATCAGCCTTGGGAGCTGCTGGGATTACAGGCATGCACTACCATGCCTGGCTGTTATCTTTTAAAAAAAAACTCTGCTGCAATCAACCTTCTTTTCTATATTGTTGCTATTTTCCTCACATAAAATAAAATTTTCACAACTTATCTTATAACCTGCTGACCCTATAAAGAAACTATTTTTGTCAATGAAAATCCTTACAGTGACCTCCTTCCACTGCATATACTATTTAGACCAGTTGCTATGATTTTGGATAAAATTTAAAAAATGATTCAAAAAGTCATTAAAAAATTAATGTTTTCACCATGAAGAACGATAAATGTTTAAGAACATATGTTTAATATGACTTAAACATTACACAATGAATACATATATCAAATCCATCACGTGGTACCACCTTAAAATGTACAATTTTTATATCATCAGTTAAAAAAACACATTTCATTTAAATAATAATAAAAAAATCTCACCACCAGTGTAATATGCTGGGTTGAAAAAAGACCTACACTGTACCTTTTCCTCAAGAGCCTCTCCCACAAAAATCTTTAAAAAACAAGGCATAATTAATAAAGGCATTGGAAAGTCCTGATGATATATTGTCCCAGCAATTGAGATTTCATGACAAAAAAGCAACTCTACCACTATACAATTTCTAATCACAAAATGTTTTATAAACATTTACAATATCAATGACTTGGGATAGAAACTTTTAAATAATTTTTAAAAGCACAATGAAACACTAAGGAAAAAATTAAAACAAAAATGGTTTTAAAAAATTAGGATTAAGGCTGGGAGGTGGTGGGTATATTAGTGGTAGAACACCTGCCTGACCTGTGCAAGGTCTGGCGTTGGATCCCTCTCTGAGAAATAAAACAATTTTCTTCTCTCACTTCTTCCTATAGCCAGCCCACCTTTAACCCAGCTTTATCACAGGCTAAGACTGAGAAAAGTATATAAAATCAAGCACATTTAGGAATTTGCAAAATTCTCATAGAAACAAAATATTGTCAACATTCCATACCAAAAGAAACATGGAATTCATTTTTCCTGTTTCTATAGTCCAGCAACATTAAAGTGCGGAGCAAATTTAAAATGCAAAGATGTTAATCCTTCCCAAGGATTTTTTTTTAATTGGACATAACTGGCAAATTGTATAGTACTTTATTGCAATCTGAAAACTATTTGTAAGTTGAGGAAAAAAATAAGACAAAATCTTTTCCACTTCCAATATTCTGTTCCCAATAATAACTACCCAACTGTTGAAACTTCCTTTTTTGTTTAACTGAAAATAGGACAGAGCTGCAAAGCTGGAAGGTTAGGATCCAGTCAGTGAACCTATATTGCCCAGAGCAAAGAAAGAATGATTTAAAGCAAATCACATTTTACTATGATTTTAACCTTTAAAAGGATTAAATTTCAGTGAGATGCAGCTTAATTACTTTGAAAAGCCAGAAAGATAGGCTATGGCTAGAAAGATTATTTCCCTATTGTTTTTTAAAAAAAGCAGCAGCCACCAAAAAAGCCAGAATAACACACACCTAAGAACACAAAGCAAGTGATTATGAAACTGAGTGAGTTTTAGCTTCAGCAGTAGCAAGGAGGCTTTATCCAATCAGTGCAGTGAATACCTGCAGGAACAATTAAATCACTTCCTTGTTGAGCCAGTCGACTAGCTGCAACCCTGCTAGGAGACAGAACAGATGGCAAAGGTGGTGCTGGGGAACCTGAAAAGGGCAGGGCAGACATTTAACCGTGAATATCCTTTTCCTCCTCCTCATACTATACATTTTGAAATTAGGTTTATTGCTATTTCCTTTAAAATACGAAAACACTGAGATTAATGACTGGAATTAATATATTTGCTTTCTTACAGAAAAGAACTAATATTAAATGGAGTTCTTATATAAATTTTTCATCAAACTATCAAAAGCAAACAAAACACATACCTATATGAAGAAATTTGGCAAGATCATATCTAAACAAAACTATTTCACCTGGACTCTGCTATTTTCAAAACCAATTAATAGAAAGTGATCAAAGTTCCACAGTTGAATGATTTAAAGCTGAAGTAAATACTTCATAATGTAGGAAAAACTTTTCAAGTAAATATCCGAAGGCACACAGGGATATGAAAGCATGCTTTAATATCTCTTACAGAAATGTGAATGAACTATGTCCTTCACTCGAGTCATGCAGGGCACCCACAGCAATTAAGTCACCTGGAAGCCTATCTAGAAACACAAAATCTCATGCCCTGTCCCATATCTGCTGAACCAGAATCCCTATTATCACAAGATCCTCAGTACCTAGTTCCTTTGTAGGACTTGGCAGTTTCAGAAGTACTGATGTATTTTCTGACTGATCACCACTTCCATAGTTTTTAAAACACCTTGGGATACTTTATAGATCTAGTGATCATTATCATTAGTGAAACAGGCATATGTTGTTTTTTAAAAGCCAGTTGATTTTTAAACACAATCAAGTTTGATAACCAGAGGAAACAATGAAACTTCTGAATGAAACACAGTTTTAAATTCTGACCCTGGGCATGAAATTCTGGCTGTTTACCACATAGTGCCAGGAACACATTAGTAGCAAATTATGTAATATCTATGAGCCTTGTCATCACAGCATAATAAATACTGACTACTTAATATTATTGCTAATGCTAAGTAGCAAACCAAAGAAAAGGGAGTAATCATTTAATAGATGTTAAAAAAAAAGCTGAGAATATTTAATGTCTGTAATGTTCTTCCCTAGTTCTCTGGAAAATACATAATATATCAAATTCATAACTAAATTTTCTTAAGAAAGAATCAATAACCACTTTCCTTACTTAAAATAGTAGTAACTACATATTTCAGACACAGTAAGTTCTCTTTCTTTGTTTTGGTACTGGGGCACCTAATCACTGAGCCATATCCCCACACCACCATCACTCCCTTTTTTTTGGAGAAAAGGACTAAGTTGATTAGGGCCTCACCAAGTTGCTGAGGCTGTCTTTGAACTTGCAGTCTTCCTGTTTCAGCCTCCAAGCTGCTGGGATTACAAACATGCACTATTGTGCCTTGCAACAGAAACAGTTATCAATTCTAGTACCATTCTGAATTTGGACTAGATCTCACATTTTTGCAATAGGCCTACATATTGTCACTACATTTCAAAATGAGAGATACGTGTGCCCTAAAGTCTGTTGTACTATAACATTTAAAACTAGAAAGGGAGATGAAAATCAACTAGGCCAAACTGTCAAATTAAACTGTAAGAGAAATGGGGCTCAGAGAGATTAAAACAGTTTCTTATTAGAGACTGAGATGTTCTGAATCCACACTATGATATCTCCATTATTAGATTCAATGCAGAAAACATTAATTATAAGTTACTTGCTGAGTTGGAGGACATTTTAATAGGTTATCAAATCTGACCACCATTTTAAACAAAGACTATATATCACTACTATCCAAGGCACAAGGGTTCCTATTATAAGGAAGCATTAAATAAAAGAAGACTACCATAGTTCCATGTCTTGATGACCCCAGGAACAGAGCTGTAGTTCTAGTTATTACAGTTTATTAATCTTGCACAAGAAATAATATCATGACACAACATGATAAGTGTAATATATATATATATATATATATATATATATATATATATATATATATATATATGTAACTTTCCAAACTAAAATGGCAAACCATGGCGTTGTGCTAAGGTAATTGGGATTTCCGCTGTTTGCTTTACCTTCAAAGGTAATTATCACCTCTTTGCATCTTCAGTATTCAGTATTCTAATCCTTTAAACTAGTTCAAACTAACCCAGAGTTACCAAACGGGTTACCAAAAGCATTCAGCAATACCCATTAAAAATAACAGCCAGCATGGTAGTGCATGCCTGTAATCCCAGCGGCTTAGAAGTCTGAGGCAGGAGGATTGCAAGTTAAAAGCCAGCCTCGGCAACTTATCGAGGCCCTAAGCAACTTAGTGAGATCCTGTCTCTAAGTAAAATATAAAAAGGAGTGGGGATGTGGCTCACTGGTTAAGTGCCCCTAAGTTTAATTCCCAATATCAACAAAACAAAAGAAACCTCTTAAAAATCTAGGATCTTGCTAACTGACTAAATTTGGGGAATTAGCTCCATTTCATCTCAACAACAGAAATCTAAGAAAGGAATAAATGGATTCAATGATTGAAACCCCTATTAAAACAAAACCCAGAAACGAAGCACAAGTCACTCTTAGGAGCTTTGATTTATTCATGAGTTCCACTATTACTAATTCTGCCACATCTTTGTTGCTAGGAAAATTTCAATAATAATTGTTGATTTTAGACTGAATTTAAGTATAATTTCTTCTAAACTTGCTAAAGATAGAGATAAATGGAAAAGTACATTGTTAATATTCTTCTCTTTTAAAAATATTTTTATAGTAGATGGACACAATACCTTTATTTTATTTTTATATGGTGCTGAGGATCAAACCCAGTGCCTCACACACGCTAAGCAAACACTCTACCAGTTGAGCTACAGCCCCAGCCCCATTAACATTATTCTTATAGTAACTGTTCTGCGTAATAGCGTCACTAAGTTATCTTTCATTCTTCCAGAGCTAAGGCACTAAAATATCTAATATTTTTCATAAGACTTATTTTCTAAATTATAAGCATTATGTTGCTCTTTATCATATTCATATATATAGAGAGTGTGTGAGACAGATATGTCTGTCTCTGTGTGTGTGTGTGTGTGTGTGTGTGGTGGAAGAGAGAGAGAGAGAGAGAGAGAGAGAGAGGGAGGGAGGCAGGCAAAGAGGCCCTCAAAACAACTACCACTTTCCAGTAAACACTCAACTGATCCACTTATCCCAGTATGGCAGCATGATATTCTCTCTCTCTCTCACTTTTTTTTTTTTTTTTTTTTGAGACAGAATCTTGATATGTTGCCCAGGCTGGCCTTCAAATTGCAATCCTCCTATTTAGTCTCCCTAGTAGCTGGGATTATAGGTATGTGCCACCACACCTTGCTCTGATTCTCTTTTTAATACTGATCAACAATGCAGTTTAGGTTAAGAAATGTTTTGTAAACACAGTTCAAAGAGACAAATTACTGCCTTTATATGAAACACATTCTTTTTTTAAACTGGGGATTGAACTTAGGGACTCATTAGCACCGAGCCACATTCCCAGTCCTTTTCATTTTTATTCTGAGACAGGGACCTGTTAAATTGCTTATGTCCTCATTAAGGTGCTGAGGCTGGCCTCAAACCTGCAATTCTCCTGCCTCAGTCTCACAAGCCACTGGGATTACAGGCATGTGCCACCACGCTCAGTGTGAAGCACGTTTTCAATTCCAATTTGAAGGATTGGGTATATCTATAAGCAAGTGAAACTGACTAGCATTTTAATGTTCATGCACTGCCAATTAGAATGGCCGGTTGATTTCAATTATTCAATAAACTTGTTTCACTTGAGGGGAAAAAGGTTAAATCAAATGTCAGCTACATAATTTCATTGAAAACACTTAAAATATCTGAATATTAAATTAATTTTTATTCTATGCTGACACTTAAGTTTTGAAACTGGGGCTGCAGGTGGTAGAGCACTTGAATAGTGTGCTAAAGGCCCTGAGTTCAATCCCCAATAGCACAAAGAAACAATAATTAATGTAAAGTAAGCCTTGTACCTCTAAAGAGATAACAATGCCATTATGCTTAAAAATGAAGCAGAAATTATATATATATTTTTTAAGACCGTGTCTACATATAGTATGCAGGGCTTATGTGTACACTGTTAAAATACTGATATGCTTGTTCCCTTTTATAGCTTTATTTTTATAAACATTAAAAACAGAGGGGGGGGAGAGAGGGGGGAGGGGGGGAGAGAGAGAGGGAGGGAGGGAGGGAGGGAGAGGGAGAGGGAGAGGGGGAGAGAGAGAGAGAGAGAAAGTGAAATCATGAGAAAGTCTATTCACTTCACTAATCTAGGACAGGGGATATTATACTGGATTATCCGAAATGCCTATTTCTAGGACCCAGTAGCAAAGAATATATTTTAAAATCTAAACTGTTCTTGAATAAAGAATTGGCCAGTAATACACTAAAAATATAGCACATTATTATGTGCAAGAGGGCTAAGTATTGCAAAAGCATGGAGATGTTTTTATCTCATGAAATTACAAAGTAGTATTAAAATTAGTGTACTTCATGAACATTGATTACTTTAACTACAGCTCTGTCAAGAAAACAATGTATTTTTCCACATTCAAATTGTGTGCATGGTTTTTCTTTTACTTATGTGATAATTATTTTAGGTGAGAACTTTAAAAAAGGATGTAATTTTTTCCTATTAAAAACAGATATATATGTGTGAGACAGATTTTATATATATATATATAAATGATGTATGCAAAAAGGAGCTAACACAGCAGGTCCTTAAAAAGGTTTGCTTATAATACGGCCCTTGACTGGTGTCTGAGGATTGGGAGGATTCCCTCCATGCCCAGAAGGATAGATCACTGTACATAACTATACAAACAACGTGAGCGCCTTCATTCTTTCTGGAAATCCAGGATTTTGACACTACTAGACAGAAGATACCTATATGAACAGTCTCAATAAAAACCCTGGGCACTGAGCCTCTAAATGAGCATCCCTCATTAGCAACATTTATATATATGTTGTCACAACTCATTACTGGACAAATTAAGAAATTCCTCTATGGGTGCACTGGGAGAAGACCTCTGAAAGTGTAAGCCTAGTTTCACTCAGACTTCATCTCAGTGCCTCTTTGCCTTCTCTGCTTGGTATTCTTCCACTGTAATAACCCACAGCCACGAGTCCTCCCAGCAAATTATCAAACTTATGCTTTGGAAACCTCCAGTATAGTAGGAAAAGTAAAAATTCACTTTCTTATTTGTTTTGATATAGGAAATATGTACTCCTACAAACCAATATTTATAGTTATAAATTTTATGGTTACAAACTAAAGTAATCTAAATCTGCATTTTGATATAATTTTGAGTTTTTCAGTATTTAAAAAACAATATTTAAGTAACAGTGAAAATATGCACATTGACCAATTTATATAAGATTATTAAGACACAGCCTAAAATACTTCAGTTGAAGAGACAAAGGATTGTGTTTATTAGTGTTTTATTACAGAATTAAAGGTCTCAACTCTTGTTCTTTATTAATGGAAGTGCAGTCAGTAAACTTCTCCCCTCCTCCATCCCAGCCATTTTTACAAATATATGGGCTCTTACCTTGATATGCTCCTGCTTCAATAACCCCCTCTTTGGTACTGTCAAAGCCATGAGATGTAATTTGAGTTTCTGAGAGACCAAGTCCAGATGGTAATGAACGCTTCAAATCCTTAGTAACATTTGAATAAAAGAAAAAAATATCTTTGTAAAAAATCCCATACCACACAACACTTCAGAATTGTGTCCTTTTAATCACATCTTGACTATTTTTCTCTCTTTTATGTATTCCCTTATGCTGTCATGACATTCTATAATGATATATAATCAGCAGCAAATATAGCAAGATTTGCTATTAATTGGTACAGTGGACATCAAACATAACATACTTTCTTTATTCTGGAAGTAAGCAGAAGGCAGATATTAAAATTCAGCTTAAAATTTTAAAACTACCAATCTACCATGAATATTATTTTAAGGAACAGAATTAAGATCACTAACTAGGTGTGGTGGCACATTCCTATAATCCCAGCAGCTAGAAAGGCTGAGGCAGGAGGATTGCAAGTTTTAGGTCAGCCTCAGCAACTCAGCCAGGCTCTCAGCAACTTAGTGAGACCCTATCTCAAAATAAAAAAATAATTTTTTAAAAAAGGACTGGAGACATAGCTCGATGTAGAGCACCACTGGGTTCAATCCCCAGTACACCCCCCTCCCCCAAATCACTAAAATATGATGTCTAATTTTAGACACCCACCAGTGTATATATAATAATATATCATTATTATAAGCTTAGTCAATGTCCAATATAAATAAATCATTCATGTGCAATGTTAATTTCCCCTCAATTCCAAGGTGAGCTAGGTAAATGGGGGTTTCTCTGATTTTAATCATGGCTAGGTAAAGGAAATTTCCTTTAATTTAGATATATATTATAAAAACTAATATCAGTCAACCTAAATATAAACTAGTTTAACTGTAATAAAAATGATATTCCACAGTGAGTCTTACAATTTAAAAAGAATAGAAAGCCAAGGAGCACAATGTTATTTAAAAGGCACAAACCAGGGGCTAGGAGTAGCTCAGTTGTAGAATGCTTACTTAGCACTTATGAGGCACTGAGTTTGATCCTTAGCATTACATAAAAAACAAAGATATCTTTTAAAAAAGGTACAAAGCAAGTTAGCTAGAAAAAATGTTGTCCAGACCTTGTAAACCAAATCTCAGGGCTTAGTAAATGTTAGACAAACAGGTCAAGATAAAAGTGCCTAAAATCACCAAAAACTAAAATTGAAGCTACAGTTTGCTAGCTCTATGGGAAGGAAATATATTAATAATGCAGATTAAAACCTAGCCAATCTACATGATTAGCACTTCAAAGCTATTAAACTGAAGTAAGGCATTAAATCTAAAAGAAAAAAATCACTTTTCTATTTACTTTTGTTAAAATTTCACAGGAATTTGAAGACCATGACAAATTAAAATTAAATCTACCTAACGACTAACCTAAATTTTTATACAGATTTTAGATCCATCACATCTCTTTTAATGTAATAGTAAAGCACTGAGCCTACAGCAGGGTTGAGGATATTTCTCAAAGGGAGGAGTCACACTTTTTAATTAGAATGAGATATATTTGTGGAGGATTTGGAGTGTTGGAGAGAGGGAGGGGGCAAGAGAGAGGAAGAATACATTCTCACCCTATTCTAAAAACTATTCCAGGAGAAGGCAGGAAGCTCAGGGCAATCACTGCCACGTTACTGGCATAGCATGGAGGCCAGCAACCAGGCTCCCATGGTCAATGGGGGTAAAAGAATTAGGAGACCAGATAAAATACTAAGGTAGAAATTTTGACCCTGATTGAATTAGTAAATTCTAAATTTTGAGCAGCAATTTGCTGGACTTGGTGAAAGAACTGCTTTAAGAATACTAATTTGGAGCTGGGTATGGTGGCAAAACCTGTAATCAATCCCACCTACTTGGTAGGCTGAGGAGGATCACAAACTTTGGCCAGCCTTGGCAACTTAGTGTGGCCATGTCTCAACCTTAAAGCACACACAAAAAACCAAAACACTAGGAATGTAGGTCAGTGGAAGAACACTTGTAGTGCCCTGGGTTTAATTTCCACTGCAGAAAAGGAAAGGAAAACAAAAAAAGTTAATTTGGGACACATATAAGAATAACTTAAAGAGAAACTTTTGTTACCATTTGGTTTGCTGCTATATGCCAACACCTGAATAGCAGGTATGTACTAAATGTGCTGAATGAATGAACAAACTGGATTTATTGAATGAACTAAAGGATTTATGACAACACCAAGTAGACTAAGAAGCTGCAATAGCAACTGGTTTATTTTTAAATTTAATAAGTATTTGTTTACTCTTAATATGTCAGATTTTCTGGGCAAAGAAAAAGATACAGTCATTGGCACCTTACTGGAGAAATGAGATATATATTAACATAAAAGCTGAACTTGGTGTCAAAGTAAAGACAATAAGGAATTCAGAATCCACCATAAGAATGACATAGGAAAGGCAAAAGCACTGTTTGAGCTCTGAAACATAAAAGATTTATTTACTGAATCAGCATCTACTTAGAACTAACTTTAAGCCAGTCACTGCTGCAAATACCACAGATACAGCAGTGAAGAAAACAGATCAAGTCTCTGCCCACACAGACTCACATCCTAGATGACAGGAGGGCAGAGGAAGGAGACTGACAGTAAAACATATGTAAGGCAGTAATAAGTGCTGCAGATAAGTAATAAGTAATAGATAAACAAGTAATAGGTTCTTTTGTTTTTTTTTATTTCAAGGCAGTATAAAATGGCTAGGGAGTGACAGGCCAAGGTTACAACTCTACATGTGAAGGAGGTAGCATGTGATCAGAGGACTAAACAGAGTGAGAAAGAGAGCTGTGCTGTTGGAGGACTGTGCTATTTATCTAAACTGTGCTATATGAAACTGATGTATATTGAAACTATACAAAGCAAAAACTATATGTATACAACCTCATTTAATCATGACAGCAATATTTTGTAGACTGTTATTGCTTCCATTTCACTGGGACGAAGAAGTATGTCATTTTATTACTAGCAATATGGTTAAGGCCAAGCTTCAAGAAACAACATTAACTATAAGGTATAGGAAATGTAAAGAGCTATAAGCAATTTATTAGCGATTTATAATTCATTTTAACAGTATGTTTTCTGAAATATTTGTTTAAAAGATACGTCTCAAATATTTCAGAACCTGTTCAACAGAACTAAGTTCTCAACTTGTAACTTCCTATTAGAAAACAAATGAGCAGCCTTTATTCCATTCACTTGTTTCCTAATGTCACTGAAAACCTCTTGTCATAGCGCATCCTTTTCAGCTATTGTTTTGAAGAGCACTTAGAATAAAAAAGAAGACATTCTTTACACTCAGTTTTATTTACTCCCTATTTTTAAATCAAGTCTCTGAGTCTGCTCACTTGGCTGAATAAGACCTTGAATTTTGCCACTTTGTATTTTAATACCTAAGTCAATGTTTTTTAGCTTTAAATGTTAGTATTCCTTTTGTTCATATTTACATTTTAACTAGACAATCTCCTCTCACCAAAAGACAAACATTTATTACAAAATAAAATCCTGTCAAACTACTGAAGTATTTTTTAAACTTTCTAAGTTTGCTCACTGAGGTCAACTATTTTTGGACTGGCTGTTTCCATGGTTGTTACCTTGCTAATTCCTAACAGCTTCTCAGAAACTTATTGTCCAGTAAACACAATAGTTCTCCCTAAGAAAAAAGTATCAGAGACACCTCTCAAAATAGAAGGAATTAAAATAATAAACATTATCTAAACACACTCAAACTATGTACAAATAGTATCTTCGATAGTTGGGCTTGCTTTTTCTTGGAGCTTATTTGAAAGCACATTAGTCAGCCTGCACGTCTGTAATCCCAGTGGCTCGGGAGGCTCAGGAAGGAGCGAGCCTCAGCAACTTAGTGAGACCCTGTCTCTAAATAAAATACAAAAAAGGGCTGTGGATGGCTCAGTGGTTAAGCACCCCTAAGTTCAATCGCTGGTACCAAAAAACATATATATATTTAGTCATCTGAATCATTTTCCTGTCACAGAACATTGTGTAAATTGTTGGAAAGAGAACTATTGGGGAGGAGAGTAGCTAATAACGGGTTAAATAATAGATAAAACAGATATCTCTGGTTACATAAGTTCTAAGGAAGTTATGGGGACACCTTCCACCTCGTCACGCATGGCTCCTAGAGGAGACAACTGGAGTGTTAAGGATATTATACCTCACTCAAAACCCTCCCACAGTCACCAGAGTATAGTATTTTGCTATATTTTAAACACACTGTATAAGACTTAAAATAAAATCTATTGCATAAGCCTACCTATCTATGCTGAAGCAGAATGATGGGAATATAATAATAAAATTAAGTATAGGTGTATAATTTTTTTTTCTCAGAATATTTGTAGGAATGCCTAAAATTGGCAATGTGAATTGTAGTTGCTCAGAGCCAAAAAAGGATAAGGGTAGATTAAAAAAAAAAAAAAAAGTTATACTGGTCTAAATATAATATAACCCAAACTATACTTAGTCTCAGATTTGATTAACTCCTCATCTCCAATGCCATTCATCTTTCAAACACCATTCCACTTAAGTATCCCAAACATCAATGGCCACTCTTTGGACTTTGTCATTTGACTCAGAAGCAACACTTCTTGAATCTTATTTTAAGTGAATAAGTATAATAACATTACTTTATGACCACACTTCTTATATACACTATTCTACCTGATCAAGATAATAAATTTGATTTCTCTATTTTGTCACTATGCACATATGCTGATAACACAGATGTATGATTTCAATATCTCTCCCTATCTCATTCATTCATTCATTCAATGAATTCAAAAACATATTAGCACTACCTTTTGGAGGTTCTATGCCAACCCTCTTGGCATCACCCACTCCTGCCCTCTTAGCTACATTCTAAATAGTACAAAACTTCAATAGGCATGAAATAACATAAAATCACATACCAATTTTGCACCAAACAAATGCTGAATTCATTCAAAGAGATAAAAATATCAGTATGTATCTACATTCAAAAAAATTTCCCCTAGAGGTCAAAAACTTATTCATGATAGCTTTTGCTTATATAAGTAAGGGCATAAATCTATAGATTATAAAGATAGGGCTTTAGTCTTCCATTACAAATTATATATTTCTTCACAGTTTTCAACAGGAATCTCAATCCAGAATTAATTTAATGTATGTGCATATAATAAACACAGATTTAAAATTTTCACTGTGTTTTAGCTTAAAAGTAAATATTAAAATTAACCTAAAGATTGGTCAACTGGGTAGTTAGATAGGAGGAACAAGGTCTGTCGTGCTACCACCACAGTAAGGTGACTATAATGATAATGTATTGGACATTTTGAAAGCTAGAAAAAAGGAATTTGAATGTTTTTACCACAAATGAAAGATAATTGTTGGAGATGGATATGTGTGCCTTGTTGTGAACATTAGACTATACACACATATTGAAACATTATGATATCCCATGAATACGTACAATTTTTATGTGTCAATTTTCAAAAGTGAATATAGATTTGAATAGGGTTAATGAACCTTTGAAAGACATTCTCCATACCTCTTAAAAGTGTCCTAGATATATATTTGATCAGAACTGGTTTTCTGAAAAAGCTAATGTCAAATCAATGTTGCCACTGACTGAGCTACTGAATGTTTTAGGTATAGTATGGACACATAGTACTATATTTCTGTATGATATGGAGACAAAAACATCATTGCATACTACTCAAACTCTAGTATAGGATGACAGAAATAGAACAGATGTCAAATTTTAAGTCCACACAATTGAAATCATCATTTTTTTAAGCAACTGCAGCGAACCATAAACTATGTTGTGTGCACACAGTCTATGCTTTAATAGTGATTCCAACTTCTTAGGAAAAGTAGATAAATAAATGATAAATGAATGAATGAATAATAAATGAATAAAAAGCAGATAAATAAATTATAACATTGGGTTGGTGAGGATTGGAGATGAAAGTATATCCAAACTGTTTCTTATCTGTATCCTTTTTCTTTCCCCAATCTCCAGGTTGGGAATGGAGAAACTGCTTAGGTACACAGAGGCCTTAAAAGATTAAAACAATAACATTAAGAGTGCAAACACACCAAAGCAACAACTAATGCAGAGAAATCAAGGACACAACGTATACCACATCTCTCTTCCCCCTTTTCCCACAGAATCCTAGAAACTTTATTTTTAATCCTAGCCCTAGCATGAATAAACATTTATTCACTCATTCATTCACCAAACATTTACTAAAAGCTGGTACTATATGCCAAGCACTGTTGGCCAGGCTCTGGAAATTAGGCAATGAATGATAAAGGCATTGCCCTCACCACAATTATAGTCAAATCACATAAGCTTTTGGTGTAGCTATGTAATGGTGGGTAATTCAATCATAACCTCCAGGGCCCTTTTCCTCTCTTGTAAAATAAAGCAGTGAGAGCCAGGGTACTCCTACTGAACCAGTATCCTGTGATTTAACTCAAAACTTACAGACCAAGGGTTCTTAAGCCCCAGAAAATCTAAGAACCCAATGGTAGGTTCAGTTAAGTCCTAAGCTCCCTCAATTTAAATGCAAATTTTAGTAGTTCTGTTGTTGGGGGGGGAGGGGAGGGAGTACTGTTTTTTTTTTTTTTTTTTTCCTAGAGAAAATGTTCACAAATGGAAAAACACTAAAATTATGAATTTTTGTTTTGGGCTTCCCACAGGAAAAGTTCCATTTCAGCTATGTCTAATGAGGTAATTTCTCTAAATCTGACAACTATACCTTAATTATAAGAAGTCTCAACCATGTGGAGCTAATACTTGCTTCTTCTTTTTAACTCATGGTGCAAATGGTAAATTTCTAATTTAATATTTTAACATATACTATAACAGCATCCATTATAAATAGAATGCAGTTTATAAGTCAAAGAGAAATTTGAAGTTTTTGATGAAACTTTACTAATCTTTAAAATACAGAATTATTTTTTATTTAGAAATATCTTTGCTACAAAAACAAAACAAAACCCATCAATAAGAACAACAATAAAACCCCAAAGAAACCCTGAAACACTGGGCTGGGGTTGTGGCTCAGTGGTTGAGTGCTCACCTGGCACGAGTGAGGCACTGAGTTTGATCCTCAGCACTACATCAAAATAAATAAATAAATAGAATAAAGGTATTGTGTCCGCTTACAACTAAAAGAAATATATTTAAAAAACAAAACACCACCTCATGTCCTCTCTTCATCTAGCTGTTGCCCCTATCTTAATAAGAGAAACAAATCTAGAAATATTCATAGATGAGGCAATGGTCTGACTAAACTGCCGACAAGGCCATTTCTAGCACGAGCACTTTCATTATAATTTCTATAAATATGAGTGTTGAGTATAAGTCTAACCAGTGCCTTGACTAAGAAAGGAAGTCAAACGAGAATCAAACATCTGCAATGAAAAACAAAAACAAAAACAAATTGTTTTTTAATAATTTCATTGCCTATGCCACAGTGACACCAGCTGGCCAACCAAGTTATGGCAACTTAATAAGTACCAATTTGATTCTGTGACTCTAGTTTCAAAGTTCATTATACAGTATGCATTAAATAAGTCATCTTCAGATTTTAAATCAAAATACATATAAAAGACATGCCAGTACATTTATAATGTATATAAGGTAGTACATAATTTATGATCCACTTTTACATATAAGATCACTTTACCAGTCTATAGTCTACTGCTGAGCCATATATTTAATACTTATTTTCGTCAATGATTTTTTATTTCTATTAAAATTCTAAAAACTGGATTTGAGGGTAAATACAATTTCCTGTTCATTGCTCAGAAAATTTCCTGTTTACTGCTCAGAAGTCAATGTCTAGGTAAACATGGCCAATGAATCTTAATGTATACAAAACACTTGTAAATTTGATTTTAATTAAAGAGTATTTCTAAGAGACTCTCATGATATGCATATTTCTAATAAAAAAGGTACAACAAACAATTTTTTTATACTGTTGAATTTCTATAGGGAGAAGAGTTGGGACATACTGGTTGAAGTGGATCATTGCTTCTTTGGGGGTTTCTCCCACTGATGAATTTCATATCCAACAAGAAGAGACCTCCAAGATAACATCCTTTTCTCCTTCTCTACTTCCCAACAGAAAGTGAAATAATATTGAGGTATAATTTTTAAAAGGAGAATTTGATATGAACTAGTGAGTAAATTCTCAGGGCAGCAAATATTGGCTGCACATAAGTAAATAACTTTTCCAGTGACACTTAAATGCAAAGATTCTTTAAAAAAAAAAAAAAAGACTCATGAATAGGCTTAAGGTACAAGGTAAACTTGAAGAAGAAAAACGCTGAAGAAATTAGTTACCAGGTATCAACATTGGGGCCGATACCTATTCCAATCTTAATTATTATAGTACGAAAAATACTGTGTGGTATTATTTCAAGGATACATAAAAAGACCAAGAAATAAAGCAGAGTTCAGAAATAGGCCCAGACACATCTAATTATTATAGAGCAAAAGCCCCCAATGAAGGAAGGATGGACTTTTCTCTCCATTTTTTAAAAAATATCTTTGTGTGTGTGTACACACACACACACACACACACACACACACATATTTTTTTAATTTAGAGGCAGGGTCTCACTGAGTTGTTTAGGGCTTTGCTAAATTGCTGAGGCTGGCTTTGAACTTGCAATCCTTCTGCCTGAGCTGCTAGGATTATAGGCATGCCTCATGGCACCCAGACTTTTTTTTTTTTAAATCCCAGATTTACTGACATATAATTGACAAATTAACTGTAATGTGCACATTGTGATGTTTTAATTTGTGTATATACTGTTGAATAATTACCACAATCAAGCTTATTAAGATATTCATCACCTCACATAGTTACCATTTTTGTGTGTGGTGAGGATATCTAAGATGTACTTTCCTAGCAAATTTCAAGTACATAATACATTATTATTGACTATATCTACCCTGCTGTACATTAGGTCTTCAGAACTACTTCATCCTATAACTAACTGCAGTCTTGATCAACATCTCCCTAACCCTTACCTCTACCTACTGTTCTACTTTGTTTCGATGAGCTAGACTTCTAGATTCCATATCTAAATGAGAACACACAATATTTGTCCTCCTGTGCCTGGCTTATTTCACGTTACATAATGTCCTCCAGCCCCATCTAAATTGTCAGAAATGGTAGAATTTTCTTCCTTTTTTTTAAGGCTGAATAATAGTCTCATCAGTGTGTCTATATAATCACTCTTTTATCCATTCATCTGACAATGGACATATATCTTGGCCATTGTGAAGAGTATTGCAATAAACTTGGGAGTGCAGATGTCTCTTTGAGATAATGACTTTATTTCCTTTGAATATATACCCATAAGTGGGATTGATGTTTCTCTATCTTTACTATCTTATGGTAGTTCTATTTTTAATTGTTTGAGGAATCTCCAAACTATTTTCTATAAAGGTTATTTACATTCCCACCAACAGTGTATAAGGGTTCCCTTTTTTCCACATCCCCACCTAAGCTATTGACTTTTTGATAATAGGTATCCCTAACAGATGTGAAGTAATATTTCACTCTGGTTTTGATTTGCATTTTTCCTGAGGATAAATTATATTGAGCACCTATTCACAACTGTTGACTATTTGTATTTCTTCTTTAGAAAAAAGTCTACTCAGTTTCCTTTACTTCCCCCACCTGCAACTACTAGGGGATTGAATCCAGGGCCTGGTGCATGCTAATCAAGTGCTCTGCCACTGCTATATCCCCAACCCTTTTTATTTTGAAACAGGATCTAGCCAAGTTGCTTAGGCTGGCCTCAAACTTGTAATTGTCCTGCCTCAGCCTCCTGAGTAAACGAGATATATGTGCCACTGTAGCCAGTTTTTGCTCATTTTTTAATTGGGTTGATTATCTGCTACTGAGTTGTATGAATCTTTTATATATTTTGGATACTAATACCTTATCATTATATGATTTGTAAATACTTTTTTTCATTCTGTAGACTTTTCATTTTGTTGACTGTTTCCTTTGCTTTGCAGAAATTTTTAGTTTGATGTAGTCCCAATTATTTGTGCATCTGATGTCATATTCAAAAAAATCATATATGAAACTAATGTCATGGAGTTTTTCTTCTAGAAGTTTTTATAGTTTTAGATCTTACATTTGGGTCTTTAACCCATTTTAAATTAACTAGATAGATATTTATGCAAGGGAGAAAAAACCCTACAACCCCTACACTTCATACCATACACAAAAATTAACTTAGGATGAATCATAGACCTAAGTAAGAGAAGCAAAACAACAAAACTTTGAGAAGAAACAGAATCAAAAACAACAAAACTTTGAGAAGAAACAGGCAAAGATTTTTTTAAAAAACAGGACACAAAAATCACCAACTGGAGAAGGGAAGATTGATAAACTGGAATTCATTAAAATTAACAATTTCTGGCCAGGTATGGTGATGCACAACTGTAATCCCAGCAACTCAGTAGAAATCAGCCTCAGTAACTTAGACCTTGTCTCAAAATAAAAAACAAAAAGGGTTGAAGATATAGTGTGATGGTAAAGCACCCCTAGGTTTAACCCCCAGTAGCACACATACACACAAAACTAATAATTTCTGTTCACCAGATAGTATTAATAATAGAGTAAGTACAAAAGAAAGTCACAGGCTGGAAGATAATATAGTAATATATCCATTCAAATGACTTAAACCCAGAATATACAAAAAAATACAAAAGAATTTTTAAAAAGCACACACCCAGTAGAAAAATGAGCAAAAAACTTGGAAAGCTACTTCACAGAAGACAGTATCCAAATGGCCATTAAAAATATGAAAACATGCCCAACATCATCAGTCATCAGGAAAATGCTTAGTAAAACCACAACAGGATACCAATATGCCTCCATCAGAATGACTAAAATTGAAATGTAAACAACCAGAACTGCCATTGAATGCTGGTAAAATTGTCAACTGGTTCAACCACTTGCTAAATAGTTCAAGCACTTGCTAAACTCATGACCTGGCCAGTTTCACTCTTGGGTATGCACCCAAAAGAAACAGGTAATTGTGTACACCCAAGGCCTGTGAAGGTAGTAACAGAAGCTTTATTCATAATGGTCATGGACTGGAAACAGCCCATCAACCAAAAAATAGATACAAAAATGGAAAACTAAAAAACAATTAAAGGAATAAAATATTGCCATAAGCAGCAATATGAATGAATCTCACAGATTCAGTGAAAGCCTGTCAAAAAAGTACAGACTAGTTGGGTGCAGTGGCACACACCTGAAATCCCAGTGGCTCAGGAGGTTGAGACGGGACAATTGCCAGCCAATTCAAAGCCAGCTTTAGCAACAGCGAGGCACTAATCAACTCAGTGAGACCCTGTCTCTAAAAGAAATAAAAAACAGGGCCTGGAATGTGGCTCAGTGGTTGAGTGCCCCTGAGTTCAATCCCTGGTTTCCCCCAACCCTGCCAAAAAAAGTATAGACTGCATGATTCTAGTGATACACAGTGGAAGAACAGTCAAAAGCAATCTATTGATGATAGTTAAGATCATTGGTGGTTACCCTGGGAAGAATTAGATTTACTGCCCAGTAGAGGGCATCAGGGAGTCTTCAGAGGACCTGGAAATGTTCTTCATCTTGATCTGGATGGTGTATACTTCACATCTGTGCTTTTACTGTGTATAAGCCATACTCCAACAACAAAGAGCAACAAGAAAAAATATAGGCTGAAGGTGGCAGGTGCCTTTCCCAACACTGACTACTACAATTTGTGGGGTGGGGAGGAGGTGGGGGTGATGGGGATTGAATCCAGGACCTGATGCATACACACGCTCTTAATACTGAGCTACAACCCCAACCCTTGCAACATTTTGTATAAATTGCATTTTTCTTGGATAAAGGTCCTTAGCTTTCACCAGACTGTCTTTTGGGATATCAGCTCCCTGATGGCAGGAATTTCTGTCCATTGTTATATCTCTATTGCCTTGCCTGGTACATAGCAATACTAGAAACATTTGCCAAATACATTTGTAAAAGAGCAGTTACCAAAAATTAAATGAAGAAACCACTAACAAAAAGCTTGGTATAATGAGTATTTGAACAGAATTTTATAAAGTAATAGGTAAAGGTAATGATGATAACTTGAGTTTCCTTATTATACATGTGTGTCTTAGACTAACACCTCAAGTGTTTGTACACTCAGAATTTAAGTCTCTTTCTTCTATGAATCACTGTTGTTGTTTTTTTTTTTGAGGGGGGGGGATCCACAGATGTTTGCAAGTAAAATAAACCACTACGGTTTGGAAGTGGTCTGTCCTTGCCAAAACTCATGGAAATGTGGTTGCCAAGGTAGTCATGCTAGAAAGTAGGGCCTATGATAGGGACTAAGGTCTTTCTCAAGAAACTGGATTAGTTCACTCAAGAGGAGGTTACTGCGAAGCATGTGGCTCCCTTTTTCCCATCCCTCTTCCATATGTGTTCACTTGCCACTCATGCATGTACTCCTGCCTTAGCCATCATCCATCATATTATGACATAACATGAGTTCCTTGACAGATGCAGCACCTTATCTTGAATTTCCCTGCCTTCAGGACTATGAATAAGCCTCTTTTCTTTCTAAATTATCAAAGTCCTGGGTATTTTGTTATAGCAATAGAAAACAGACTAAAGCAAAAGCCTCAAGCTTGAAGACATAACTGATCTTTTCAGAAGACTGCTGAGGAAAAACAAAAGAAATTAAATGGAACTTTCTAATATCAATTAAACTAATCTAAAACAGAGATAAGTTTCTTCCCATCCTTGGGGACATTTAGCAATACCTGAAAACATTTTTGCTTACCAACAGAAGAGTGCTACTACAATTCAGTAGGAAGAAGATAGAGATGTACTAAACAGCCTATAATGCACAGAACAACCTCTCAAACAGAGAATTGTCTGACTCAAGCTGTCAATGGTGCTGACATTGAGAAATCCTGAACTAAAGTATCACTTCCTGTTAAACTAAAGGATTTTATTCTTAAATATATAAAGCAGAGTCCTATCTAAACTATAAATTAAGGACCTTTCAACTACTACTTTAAGTATCTGAATATTATTATTTTTAAAGTTGTACACATGTATCAAATGTCATTAAAAAGAATGTTTAGTGTAAATACCTACAGAAATAATAACTATCACTATCATTTCTAAGAGTGTATTATCATTATCTCATGTAATATTAATATCCTCATGAAAATAAATTAAGATTTTAATTGTAGAAAAAAAAGTAGAACAGATTAAATAAATACTAGCTCAAGATGACAGTGCTTGAAATGATAAAGCTGAAGTTTGAACCCAAATTATCTCCAAAGCCATGGTATTCCCATTAAGATATATTAAATTTAAATTTCAACTTAGAGGGAGATCAAAATAAAAAGCACTGGGCTAGGGAAGGGGGTACACAACTCAGGGGTAGAGTGTGTGCTTAGCATGCATACGGCCCTGCATTCAGTACCTAATATCCCACCTCCAAAACAGACGGATAAACAAACAAACAAAAAATATCCAAAGTTTTAATTTGTCTGAGTCAAGGAAACCACTTTAGAAAGTGAACAGCAAAATCAGGAGCAGCTACTTAGGAATTAATGTATTAATGACATACAGAAAATAAATTAAACAATGTCAAATTTTAAAAGGATAATATATATTTAATATTTTTCTTATAACAAATAAAATTAAGTAGTTTATATTATAAAGTTATATGTTAATCAAGCACACGCTTTCATCCTGGTCAATTACTGAAATAAACATCAAAGCTTATGGCCCTCAAGCTTAACCATGACAAATCACATCATGGCCAACCTAGACACCCCTAAAATAAAATAAATTATTGATGGAAACCAATTTAAGAAAAATGCCTCTAATAGTTTTTTGGGGTTTTGTTTTGGTTTGGTTTGGCGGGGGAGCTGGATATAGGGGACTGAACCCTGGAGCATTCTACCAAGGAGTTGCACTGCCAGCCCTTTTATTTTTTGTTTTGAGAAATGGCCTTGCTAATTGCTGAGGCTAGCCTGGAGGTTATGATCCCCTGGCCTCTGCCTCCCAAATTGCTGGGATTATAGGCATGTGCCACCACCTGGCTTAAATTCTGTTACTTTCATCACAACATTTAAAGACTTATCATGATTCTTTGCATTAACAGAAAGAAAAGTATTCTTACCCTATTAAAGCCATGTTCATGAGAGTCATCAACTTCTCCATTACTGGTCACTGGAATTTCTGCTGCTGAATTTTTCGGAGACTCTTGAGCCATGGTAGACTCCTTTATTTAAAAAAAAAAAAAAAAAAAAGACATACTAATACCAAATCATAAAAGGTAAATATTCAAAAGACAATATTCATGTTTATAGCATTTACTAGTCACAAGTTTATTAATTCCTTTTTATAACTACAACAATAAACATGACAGTAATACAATTAAAAATGCATGGGGCTGTTTTCATCCCAACCTAAATTTCTTGATTAAAAATAAGTTATGGGCTGGGGCTGTAGCTTAGTGGCAGAACACTTGCCTAGCATGTATGAGGCAGTAGGTTCAATCCTTAGCACCATATAAAAATAAATAAAATAAATGCATTCTGTCTGCCTACAACTACGAAAAAAATTATTAAAAAAAAGAATGAGTTAATTGCCACACGCAGTGGCACACACTTATAATCCCACTGGCTTGGGAGTTCAAAACCAGCCTCAGCAACTCAAGTGACTTGGCAAGACTCTGTCTTTAAATTTAAAAATATTGAAAAAAGGGCTGGAGGTGTGGCTCAGTGTTAAGGCCCCTGGGTTCAATCCCCAGTATCAAAAGAAAAAAAAAAAAAAAGAATTACTTGTTACAGTTACCAGGGGGGCAGACACTATCTGTGTCATAGACTACCACTTATAAGCTGATAAAATATTATACAAAGTTAAGTTTGATTGTTAACTTACCACAGTGGCTCTATTTTTTCTGTTGTTATCTAGAGGGCTTCTAAGTGAACTTTTGTCAAAAGAAAATAATCTTCCTGACATAACAAAAAAATTTTAAATCTCTGTATGAGGAGAATTAAGTTTTATACCAACTTTAAGTCACAAAATCAAAATATTCCTTAATTTTATAATTGCAGGAAATAAAAACTTCTTTCAGAGATTAACCAATAACAGAATATCAATTACAGTTGGTAAATTCTTTTGACCCAATTGTGATTTTTTTAAAAAATTGTATGACTACAAATTAAAGGGACAATTTCAGGTTTTTAAAGATCTTGAAAATTATTTTCTCCCACTAAAATTTTTAAAACTGAGTAAATAAACTAAGTCATTTATTCAATTTCTCACAGAGAAAAGGCACCTCCTTCTCTCCCAACCCTGACCTTTTTTAAAAATCATAATGACTTTATACGCATATACCCCAAATTTTAATCATAGTACTCACTAGAATAAAGGCCTTGATAGAAACATCTGTTAAGGAGAGAATCAATAACTACCAGCATACGTTTGTTCTAATGCTCACCTCTAAATCTAGCTGCTATCCCAACTGCACTACACAGAACTGCCAAAACCAGGCTCAATAACTAAAATAAACGTGTGTGTGTGTGTGTGTGTATTTACCCTACAGACTAGAATCTATTGCCCAAAATATTAAGAGATTCTTCAAGTATTCTCTGTAAGATTTTTTTTTTTTAAGAGATTAACTGTTGGGACCTCAGTGAAAAAGTCTGACTTCCCATGGTCTCCCCAGTCTAAAAAATCCCATCCCCTCTATTTCCAGAAGCTTGGGCAGGTGGAGACCTAACAGGACTTCAGTGTGAGACTCCCTGAAAAGACAGGTCCTGTGAGGTGGCTGTCCCTTCCGCTCAGAACCAGCCAACCTCTTGCCAAGAGGGAGACTGTGGCTCCTTCCAAATACCTCCTACTGCTCAACCACCCCGCCACTGTACACTGCAGTCTGTCACCCTCAGTAGGTCATGACCTGATATGACATTAACAGACAGCAGCTTCCTAGTCCTGAGCACTGATAGACAGTCCAAGAACACACCTCAGAATACCTCGGGCAGCAACACCACAAGCTGTGACAGCCTCCCTTAATCCGCAGGAAAAGAATCCCTATGTCCTCACTACACAGCACCTCTACAGGGACACAACATTCACAAGTACCTTCCAAAGGCCTCCCAACTTATGGGAGTCCTATCCTCACATGACAAGGACTGCCCAAGGGAATAAATGGCCCTTACATCTCCAAACCTGTGCATCTCAAAATTAGACTGGCACGACCATAGAAGAGCAGGTTCTCAGGCCTGGAGGGCCAGCTTATCACCACAGCTCCCAGAAAAAGGGTTCAGCTTTTCTGCCAGTGCATGGTGCTTCATCCAGAAACAGGACAGATCTATGTCTCTCTCTCCATTTGTGTGTGTTGGGGAGTGTGTGTGTGTGTGTGTGTGTGTGTGTATACACATAAAATGTTATACAAAACAAAAATAATCCCATAGAATCTTCAACACACATTTGGACATTTCACTCTCAACTGGCTGCCAGGGGACAAGAATCACCACGGGAGACCATTGCCACTTCCCAAACCCCTTGGTGGAATGCCACAACATTGGCAGCTCTCCTTTTTTGCCACCAGGGGGGCTGGTGGAGCTGGTCTCTTCACCTTAACTTATGCACACAGGATCCTCTTTTTTGTAAAATTTAAGTGGGGGTACACAGGGCAAGTAGGTTATGTGTGGTGGGCTGGGGACTTCCCCCCTGCAAAAGTATACGAGATATATGAGAGACCTGCTATATAACGGCAGAAATAGTAAAGGCAGGGTAACAAGAAAAAAGAAGATTAAAATAACAAAGATACAGCTGTTATATCCAGCTGAAGCATGATATGTAGCACACTACGAAAAGATGCTGTCAAGTGTCAGAAGTTTTGACGGAAAATAATCTCAGCACTACATAGAAATAGCAATTCTCAAACTTTGGTCTCAAAATCTTCTTACATTCTTAAAAATCATTAAAGACCTCAAAAAACTTCTGTTTATATAGATTATATCTATCAATATTTACTATCTAGCATTAATGCTGAAGACTTTATAAATATTTATTAGTCCATTTAAAGAAACAATTATCAAACTATTATATGTTAATAAATCCTTTAATAAAAAATAACTGCTCTCCAAAACTACAAAAATTTAGTGAGAGAAATAGCACTCTTTTATACTTTTGCCAATTAATGTCTGCCTTTATAAGGAGACAATTGGATTTTCATATCTACTTTTTCATTAAATTTGTTGCAGTATGTGTTTTGACAAAATTATGTGAATAAAAATCTGGTTCATGACTATGTCTCCTCAAAATAACTGGATATTCTTCTTTAATATTATACCAAAACTTGATAAGTGGTACTTTCTTAAACCTAAGCATAATATGAAATATAAAAGCATATCAAAGGACTTTTTATATTCTGCTACATTAAAATCCATTGGTCTTCTTTGTCTTCTGAATGAATCTTCCACATGTGCATAATTTGGTATCATCATACAATGGTCATTTTGGAAAATTCTGGTTCTGAGTTGTGCAGATCTTTCAAATACTGATACATTCCTTATATTAAAAAGTCCTATTTGTTATATATGCTCTCAAAAAAAATCTTTAAGTAGAGGGAAACCATACAAATTGCCCAAATTTTTGCTTGAAATCTTGAATTTGATCACTGTTAACACTGTCCATGATTTAACTTGAAGTAACAGGTTTTCCAAAATATGTCTCTCAAACATTCAAATCTAAATATAGTCATAGTTTGCCTTTATGTTATTTTTCCAAGTAAAAAGATGATATTTCATTAAAAACAAAAACCCAGCTAGCTCAGAACATAATCACACATGTCCTCTAGGCAACTGCTGAGCTTTTGGCATGCAGCAGGAATGCTGTAAGCATATTTCTCATTTTGTCAAACAGAATATAAAAGACTTAATAAAAAGTTTTCTGCTCCATCCAAGCCATTCTTAAAGGGGACTGGTATTTTTCTTTACTGAAAGTTTATAATGGTGAAAAGAATACGACTAGTAATTCATCTTGGTCCAAATGCCTTGATTCCTGCTAAGACATGAGCAGTTTTACCTACCAATTCTTGGGCACAGGGCAAGTGTGACAACAATGACAATGAAATAACGCTTTAATGTTATTAAAAAGTGTTGAAGAGACTGCTATGGCTTGGATTTGAGATGTCCCCCCAAAGCTCCTGTGTTAATGCAGGAATGGCTGAAGGTAAAATGACTGAATGGTGACAGCTGAAACCTCATCAGTCAGTCCTAGTTTAAACGGACGGGGTGGTAACTGTAGGCAGGTGGGGTGTGGCTAGAGGTGGTGGGTCACTTGGGGTATGCCTTGGAAGGGTGTATCTTCCTTCAGGCCTCTTCCCCCCTTCTCCCTCTTCCTGCTTCTGGCTGCCACATTCTGAGCAACTTCCCTCTGGATGCCTTTCCAAAATTATCAACCTATTATATGTTAAATCCTATATGTTAATAAAGCCTATTATATTTTAATAAATCTCACCCTGGGCCCAGAGGAAGAGGGTCAGCGCACCATGCACCAAATCTTTGAAATCATGAGCCAAAATAAACTTTCCCTCCTCTTCAGTTGTTCTTGTCAGCTATACTGTCCCAGCAACCCAGAGCTGACTATCACTCTAACCTGCCTCACTTAAAAGTCTTGGTTTTTTAGATTATTTTGATATTCTCGACTTTCTTACTGCTACTCCATTCAGATTTTGTTGTTGGGCAAACATATAACGGCAGCAGCACCCCAGAGAAAACCCCCAACATGGCGCCTAACGACCCTCTTTCTCCTCTTTTTTCTTTCACTGGCGCCAAATGTTCCCGCCGGTGCCAATGTTCAAATCCTGCGGTGGGAAACCTTAGCCCCAATAGAATTAACTTCTTGGGCTCCGGAACTGACATATGGAAGAGCTTGCCAATAAACGGGTGACCCATTATCTACCTCAACCCTGCCACCTCTCTTTAGGTCTATATAAACCCACAGCCTTTTGTAATAAAGCGGAACCTCTCCGGTGATTTGTGTCTAGTGGTGTCTTCCATTCGTAGTTCGGTGCAGCATCTTACAGTGGTGCCAAAACCCGGGAGACGGTGTGCTCGACAAACCGAGCCCCATCTCTGCCACCGCTGTCACCAACGACACATTTCGCCCTTGTCTGTCTTTTTGGGCGCTGGCTCCCTGCACTCACCACTGATCGGGTTTAGGTAAGTTCCCCCTCCCTGGCTCGCCAACTCCCTTCGGGCTAGCAGCAGGAAATGCGACCGTGATCATCCAGCTTGCTCCTGACGCCCAGTAGGGAGGAGGGAATGCACCCCACTAAGACCTTCACTGGTCGCAGTGGATCCTCTGGCGACCCGCTTCCCTTTGGGGCGTGAGGCTTCTGGGTTTACACGAGAGGCTCCCTGGTCTCTTCCTCTTCTGCGGAAGCCGCGTCCCGCTGGAACTCGCCCCGCCAGAGCTGTGTTCAGCCCGGAGCTGAACTTCCGGCCCGGAGCTGCGTTTTGCAGGAGCTCTGTCCCTTCCTTCCTTGACTCTCTCTCGTTCCGGTCGAAAAACTTTCCTAACGTCAGGTTGCCCATGGCCTCGACCCTACAGGGTCACACAGACTGCACTTCATCGGTGACGACCGAGCTGTGCCCTCTGTGCCTACTCACAGTGGACTGGTCACTTTGGGGATGCCCACGTGACCCTCCATCTGCTCTACGCTTCCAGGAAGCCCCTACGGCCTGGGTTAATTCTTTTTCTCCCTTTGCTGTCCCTTCCTCCACTCTTTAACTATGGGCGCCTCCTCATCTATACCCGAAACCTCACCACTCAAGTGTCTCCTTAAGAATTTGGCTACTCTCTCTCTTTCCCTGGATCTCAAGCCCAAAATTCTTATCAGATTCTGTACCCAAGATTGGCCCACATATCCGTTAGATAATGACAATCATTGGCCTCCAGAAGGCTCGTTAGATCCAAACCTTCTTTGGGATCTTCTTAACTACTGCCTGCACCTAAAAAAATGGAGAGAGGTCCCATACGTTGAAGGTTTTAGCCTTCTTGCCCAACACCCTGCCCTCTGCACTTCCTGCTCTCCCTCTCAGGTCCTCCTTGCTGTAAACCCTTCCCTTCCCCTACTTCTTCCCCTGACTCCGCAGATTCTTCCTCATTTGACCCAGCAGATGAACCTCCACCTTATCCCCCAGCCCCATCTGCCCCTCCTCTTCCGCTACACCCTCCGCTTCTTCCGCCTGATTCCACCGATCCTCAGCCTTCCATTTCATCCCCCTCCCCCCCACTCTCTTCTGCCGGGTCCCACCTCCTCCTCCACTGAGACATCCCCTTCCCCTCCCTCTCCTTCCTGTCCGCCGCCGACTGCCTCTTTCAGTCCTCCTGCCACCAGGTCTAAGGGACCCCCTCCTACTCCCATGATGATTGCACCCCTTCATGAGGTAGCTGGTCCTGAGGGTGTTATTAGAGTACATGTGCCCTTCTCCATGTCGGACATTACTCAGTTAGAGAGGAAGTTAGGCTCATTCACCACTGATCCCACCACTTACATTCGGGAGTTCCAATGGGTCCTGCAGGCATACAGTCTTACCCATCATGACATCTACATGCTCCTGGCCAATACACTTCTCCCTGAGGAAAGGCGACGGGTCTGGGAACTAGCCCAAGCCCATGCTGATGAAAATCATAGGACCAATCCCAACCACCCCACGGGCCCTCATGCTGTCCCAGAGCAGGATCCTCTATGGGATTACAATACCCCTGGAGGCTTACAGTCTCGTGACCTTTTTGCGCCCTGCCTCTTGGCGGGCCTAAAAAAGGCCACCCACAAGGCCGTTAATTTTCAAAAGGTGCAGGAGGTCATTCAAAAGAAGGAAGAAACACCTTCAGAATTCCTGGATAGACTAACCAAGGCCCTCCAGCAGCACACAAACCTCGACCCAGAAAGCTCTGATGGCCATCATGTCTTAATGACATATTTCCTGGCCCAAAGCTACCCTGACATTAAAGCCAAGCTTAAGAAGCTTGAACAGGGCCCTGCTACTCCTCAGACCGAAATCCTCGCGGTCGCTTTCAAGGTGTTCCATAGTAGAGAGGATGAAAGCGAACATCGTAGGCAGAGGGCTGAAAATGCCAAATTCCAAATGTTGGCCCAGGTCATGCAGAGAAGGTCATCACCACGCCGTCCCAATAAGACACCCCCTGGAGCTTGCTTCAAATGTGGTAAGGAGGGACACTGGGCCAGGGATTGTCCTTCACCGAGGATACCCTCCACCCCCTGGGATCTTCTTAACTACTGCCTGCACCTAAAAATACCCTCCACCCCCTGCCCAAATTGCCACCAAAGGGGACACTGGGGGGTAGACTGCCCAACAACCTGGAGGGGAGGTTGGTCAGCTGCCCCACAACCTCAGCCTCTCCTGGGCTTGGCAGAGGAAGATTGACAGAGCCCTGGGCCTTCCCTCCCGACTATTACCATCAAGAAGCAAGAGCCTAGGGTCACATTTCTAGTGGATGGACGCTTCATTACCTTCCTCTTAGACACTGGCGCCACATTTTTTGTCTTGAGGGAGTATTGGGGTTCTACCACACCCTCAAACTCCTATTGTTGGGGTAGGAGGTAAACAGATTTTCCCTCGAAAAACACCCCCCTTATCATGTTATATGCAGGGATCCCTTTTGTCCTTCACACACTCCTTTCTCGTTATGAGCCATTGCCCCATTCCCCTTCTGGGAAGGGACATACTCTCATTATTGAAGGTCATCATCCACATATCGCCCTCCATCTCCCCCGCCTCTCATTTCCTCATGATGATCCTAGGGGCAGATACACCTCCATCATGCACTCTCCCACGACTATCTAAACCAGTTAATCCTGAGGTTTAGGACACAACTACACCCTCTATGGCTAAAAGCAGTCCTATTCATATTGTCTTACGGGACCCTTCAAGATATATTAGTCAACCACGATATCCACTCACAACCACAGCCCTCCTCGGATTAGAACCCATCATCCAGAATTTATTACGGAAGGGGTATCTTAGGCCTACACACTCTCCTTTCAACACCCCCATTCTGGCAGTTAAGAAACCTAACGGGTCCTACAGGCTGGTTCAAGACCTTCGCCTCGTCAACTCCTCTGTGGTCCCCATCCACCCGCTAGTGCCCAACCCCTACACCCTCCTCTCTCAGATCCCTGCTACTACCACCCACTTCTCGGTCCTAGATTTAAAAGATGCCTTCTTTTCTATTCCCTTGTCCTCAGAATCTCAGGATATCTTTGCTTTTACGTGGACTGACCCTCACACCCGCCATTCTTGTCAGCTTACCTGGACCGTCCTCCCGCAGGGATTCAGGGACAGTCCCCATCTCTTTGGCCAGGTTCTTGCCCAGGACCTCACATCTTTTCACCTCACCTGCCCTGACTCTACTCTCCTTCAATATGTAGATGACCTTCTTCTATGTAGTCCCTCTTGGGAACACTCTCAATCCCACACTGCCTAGCTTCTCAATTTCCTAGCAGATTAGGGATATAGGGTGTCTCCCCACAAGGCCCAGGTTTCCCAGTCTTCTGTCACCTACCTTGGTTTTCGCCTTGCACCAGGAAAAAAGGAAATAACACTGGATAGGAGGCAACTCCTCTCTAATCTTCCGGTGCCTCATACAAAAGCCGAAATGCTATCATTCCTAGGACTAGCAGGTTATTTTAGGGCCTGGATCCCAAATTACTCTCTTCTAGTCAATCCCCTGTATGACCTAGCAAAGGGACCCCCTGGTGAATCTCTTGCCTCCTCCCCCGCTACCATTTTCGCAGACTTCAGCAACTCCTCTTAAAGGCACCCGCCCTTCACCTTCCCGATCTTTCAAGACCGTTTCATCTATATGTCCATGAAAAAGGGGGGCAAGCACTTGGGGTCTTGGGTCAAAATTATGGGCCTACATTTGCACCTGTGGCATATTTGTCCAAACAATTAGACCCTACCATCTGTGGGTGGGCCCCTTGCTTAAGAGCTCTGGCTGCTGGACAAATTTTACACAAAGAAGCCTCTAAGCTGACTTTCGGGGGCCCCTTTAACTATCCACTCCCCACATCACTTGAAGGATATTTTAGCTTATAAGGGCCTTCAAACCCTTCCTCCATCCAGAGTCCTGTCGCTCCTCACTTCCTTTCTGGAAAACCCTAAAATTACGTTCCTCCCCTGCTCTGCATGAACCCTGCCTCACTGCTCCCAACGACCCCCACATCTGACACACCAGCTCATAATTGCTTGGAAACCTTGGATGATTTCCTCCCCTGTCATTCTTCCATTTCTGAGGGACCACTCACCAAGCCTGACCTTATCTGGTTCACTGACGGCAGTTCCTTTAGGCAGAATGGCACTCATTACTCTGGATACGCCGTAGTTTCGGCCACTGAGATTATAGAGGCCAAAGCTCTGCCTTCAGGAACTACCAACCAGCAGGCCGAATTTGTAGCGGCCACTCGTGCCTGCCTCCTAGCACGGGGCAAATCCCTCACCCTTTATACTGACTCAAAATATGTCTTCCATATTCTATTATCCCATGCTGCAATATGGAAGGAGCGAGGCCTACTTACCATTAAAGGTAATGTGATCACTAATTCGGCTCTTATAACCAATTTGATAGAGGCCTTCCACTTACCCACCCAGTTGGGAGTTGTCCATTGTAGGTCCCATCAGAAGGACGGCTCTCTTATCACTGAGGGCAACGCCAAAGCTGACCAGGCGGCACGAATGGCTGCTACCACTTCCAATTATGACCCCCCTGGGGGACATATAATGGCCGCTTTAGACTGTCCATCTGCAGCCCCTACTTCTTCCAGTAAGAACAAGGATCTTTTTGAGTTCCTCCATACTCTATTCCATTCCAATTCTCAGTCTTTGACCCTCTTTTTACAGAGTTTCTTCTCCCTCACCCCCTCTGACAAAGCCATGCTACAGAATATAGCCTCTAATTGTCAGATCTGTCAGCAGACCAACCCTGATACTCCTTTAAGGCCTAAACCGTTTCCCTCCCACCAAGCCCAGGGATATATTCCTGCTGCTGACTGGCAGGTAGACTTCACCAACATGCCTGCAGTACGGCGCACTAAATACCTCCTTGTCTTTGTGGACACTTTCTCTGGTTGGGTTGAGGCATTTCTCACTTCTAATAAAAAGGCTTCCACTGTAGCTTCAATCTTACTGACAGACATCATCCCCAGGTTTGGTATGCCCACTTCCCTACAATCCGACAATGGCCCTGAGTTTATTTCTAGGATCACACAAAAGGTCTCTCAAGCCCTCTCCTTCAAGTGGCATTTTCACTGTCCATATCATCCCCAGGCTTCAGGGAAAGTGGAAAGGGTAAATCAGACTCTGAAGGAAGTCCTTACCAAATTAACAATGGAATTAAACTTAGACTGGGTCAAACTCCTTCCCTTGGCTTTGCTTCGGATCAGAGCTCTCCCTAAGAAACCATCTTTACTGTCTCCCTTTGAGATAATGTATGGAAGACCTCTTATACCCCCTGGGTTGGTCATTTCCCAAGGACCTCTCACACGAGATTTGTCTTTACCTCTCTTGTTTCATCTCCGTTCGGAACTCTGGAAATATCAAGACTGGCTTCTTCTGGACCCAGTCTCCTCTCCAAACACTCCTCCCTTAACACCTGGGAGTTAGCCTATTATTACACCCCAGAGGAGAAAGGGCCTCTTGCCCCAAAATGGGAAGACCCCTATCCTATCATTCTCTGTACCCCTACCGCCGCCAAACTTTCCTTACCAGGCAACCATCTCAGCCCCTGGATTCACATTTCTAGGTTGAAGCCATTTTACCAGGAGGCCCCATCTGCTGATGACAAGACTACCCCAGAGGAGCCTCAAGAATCACCTCCTAGACCTCCCCTTTACTCCTGCTCTCCACATCCTAACTATCCTCTAAAGCTTTGCCTGTCTCGCGTAACCGCCCATACTCCACCATGACTCCCACTCTTCTAATTGGTATTTTCACAGTCATCACCCTTCTCCCGGGGACATCATTGTCCTCCTCTTATACTTGGAGATTCAAAGTCAGAGAAACATATGTCCAAGGCAGCACTCGTTACACTCACCTAGTTTCTTTGGTTTATTGTGCCCCTACGGGATGTAATGCATCTATCTTCCTTCCCCTCTCCTCCCAGAATTCTAAACTTTTAAAAACAGCCACTAGGCCTTACCTTTGCTTCTTATATGATCAGACAGATGATTACTGCAAATGGTGGCCCAAAACCTATGGGGGGTGCCCCTACTGGTCATGCAACATTCATAACCCACGTGCATGCATCGGGGATTCCTGCGTTGGAAATTTCAGATTGATCTCGGGGGGCTATCAATTGGCTATCACTGACCCTAACCATCCACGCTGGACCTCTAGGGTAAATGCTTCCTTCTACTGTGACATATCCTCTTCCACCCCCTGTGGCTCCATCTCCATCTCCCGAGAGCTTCAACTCTCCCAGCCCTCAGTAGCTATAATCTCTACTGACATAAAGCATTCCGAACAGCAGTTGTTAGACTCCATACAGGATCCATATGAGCCTAATGTCGGGAGTTCACCACAGTATTCAGGGCTACGACTACTTACTGAAACTGTAACCTTCTTAAAGCTAACCCTCCCCGCCATTACACCAACTGATTGCTACTTATGCGCCTCTCTGACTCTACCTTTGCTTGCAGCGGTTCCCTTGAACTTCTCGGCTTCTGACCTCTCAATTTTCCCACTCCATCTGCTTGCCGTTCTCTCCGAACCCTTTCACCCGACGCTCCATTATGGGAGCCCGAGAAGTCTAACCATACTGTGATTCCCCAGCACTACCTCCTGGGCTTGGGTGTCTCCCAGTCAAAGTTTTGCCACTCTAACATCACCTTTAACTTCACCCTCTATGCACCACTTGGCTCATTCTTCTGGTGTAATGGTTCTATCATCACTATCTTATTCACCAACACCTCTACTCCATGTATACTGGTGACGCTTGTCCCGCAATTGACTCTCTATACCCCAGCTGAAGTGCAGGCCCTCTTGTCTCCCCCAGTGCAGAATAAGCGGGCTGCTTCCCTTCCAATACTGGTGGGTCTCTCACTGGCTGCATCTACGGCAGGAGCAGGAATTTCTGGTGGAGCTCTAGGACACTCCTTATGGGCTGTACAGGACTTAAGTTCTAAACTTGAATAAGCACTCACTTCTATGGCAGAATCTCTAGCATCTTTACAAAGGCAGGTCACATCCTTGGCTCAAGTTACTCTTCAAATCGACGAGCTATAGACTTACTCACAGCAGAAAAAGGTGGAACCTGTCTCTTCTTGAGGGAAGAATGCTGTTACTACATCAATGAATCAGGCCTTGTGGAAACTAATGTAGTCAAGCTCACTGACTTGGCTACGTCTTTGAAAAATCCACCAAACCAAAACCCATTTGCCACCTTCTTTTTAGCCCACTTCCAATCGTGGCTGTTGCCTCTTTTAGGGCCCATATGTCTCCTTTTCCTGATGTGTCTCTTCCTGCCCTGTCTGCTTCGCTTCCTACAGGGCCAATTACGGAAGATTTCTAACCAAACTTTCAACCAGCTTCTGCTTAGGTCCTACCAGCCTCTGATGACCGATGAACCCCCAACATCTTCAAGAGAACAGCTCACTCATTCCTGAAGCTCACTACCAGGCGCGATGGAATGCAATGGACAACGGACAGTGGGAGACAATGAGCCCGGAGAACCTCTTAATCTGCCATCCTGGATTCTTGAATCTTTATGTCCTTTTAAGCCTCCTCATGGCCCTTGGTCTCTTCTCTGTCAGTCCCCCAACATGGAACTTCTGCCAAAAACTGACCTTTGCTTTAATTTTTATCTTCATCCTGTTTTTGTTCGCTCTGATCTTCTTCAGGTGCTGGTGACGCCATGTCAAGGCAACACTTCCAGTATTTCCTAGAGTCTCTGCTACAGGACCAGTGGCTGATATCAACTATCTCCTCCATCCAGGACTGGTTCGATGTCATCGACGACTTGTGGTTTCAGGGAACTTTCATAGACTTCACCCCTACGGAGGTAGCTGTCTATAGCCACTGGGTTTTATTTCTGGTTGCCATGATATCCCCAGACCTGCCCCCCGAAACATTCCTCCACTTCCCCTTCTAGGCCCTACGCCGCCCCCGCACAGCCGGAAGCAGCCAGATCTGACCAATGACGCCCCAATTCCTAAGAAAACAAAAACGGAGGAATGTTGGGAAAACATATAACTGTAGCAGCACCCCAGAGAAAAACCCCAACATGGTGCCTAACGACCCTCTTTCTCCTCTTTTTTCTTTCACTGGCACCAAACGTTCCCGGCAGTGCCACTGTTCAAATCCTGCGGGTGGGAAACCTTAGCGCCAATAAGAATTAACTTCTTGGGCTCCAGAACTGACATATGGAAGAGCTTGCCAATAAACGGGTGACCCGTTATCTACCTCAACCCTGCCACCTCTCCTTAGGTCTATATAAACCCACAGCCTTTTGTAATAAAGAGGAACCTCTCCGGTGATTTGTGTCGTGTGGTGTCTTCCATTCGTAGTGCAGTGTGGCGTCTTACACTTGTGGTTACTGGAATTAAGTTTCTGTGCCTTGAAAATAAGAGATGTACATTTGGTGTCTTCCCTCTCAAGCAGTGGCTTTTACAACATATGAACTTATGAAGCAGTTTTTTTCACCTCAACTAAAAAAAAAAAAAAAAAATTGTTTTTTTATAATTTCTTTTCCTTAATAAACTCTGAGGGAAAAATAAAAATATTACTTTAATTGTGAAGCAAACATTACTCGAAGGGGAATATTTACCCTGTCACAGGAACCACTGGCGCTAGTTCTAGATTTTTTATTTTTAATTCACAAATCAAAAGTGATTCCAACACATTTTTTTGATGCCAATATCCTTTCTGATGCCAAACATTATAACTTTGAACACTGAAAAAACATCCCTAAGCTGATGACAGCTAATCATAATCTGGTTATATGAGAACATTTTAAAGTGTTATTTGAAAGGAGAGATAACTTAAAATGGAGTTTAAGAGGTTGCCATTAGATTTATCATACTGTTCCAGTTCCAAACTTTTTTTTTTTTTTTTTTTTTTGCAGTGCTAGAGTCAAAACCAGCACCTCACACATGGTAGGCAAGTGTTCCACCCCTAAGCTAAATTCCCAGCCTCCTGGTTCAAAGCTTTTAATTGTAATCATAATTTTTTTGGGAGGGTGCTGAGGATTTAATCCAAGGCTTTGCACATGCTGATCATGTACTTGACCACTGAATGATACTCCAAGCCAAAGTCATCATCTTGTAAGACTCTCAACATTTTGTTTATATTATTAAATAAAAAGCTATAGTTATTTTGGTGATCTATTTCGCTGCTGCGACTAAAAGACCTGACCAGAACAATTGTAGAGGAGGATAAGTTTATTCAAAGGCTCACGATTTCAGAGGTTTTAGTCCATGGAAGGTTGGCTCCATTCCTTGGGGCTCAAAGTGAGGCAGGACATCATGGTGGAAGAGTGTGGCAGAGAGAACCAGTTCACATGATGATCAGAAAGCCGAGGGAGACTCCACTGGCCAGATACAAAATATATACCCCAAAGCCATGCCCCCAATTCCCACCCCCTCCAGCCACACCCCACCACTTCAGTTACCACTGAATTAATCCCTACTAGGGGATTAATTCCCTGATTGGGTTAAGACTCTAACAACCCAATCATTTCTTCTCTGAACTTTCTTGCATGGTCTCACATGTGAGCTTTTGGGGGACACCTCACATACAAACATAACAACAGCAGAACAATAAAAACTGAATTTTTAAGTTCTATAAAATATAACCAGCATTGAAGTGGTATTATTTCTCTTCTCATAATTCTTCTTCACTGGATAAAAGAACATTTTTTATTTTTTCTTCATTTTGTAGTAAAATAAATGTTGTATTTAAAAGTAGAGACTCACCAGGTGCGGTGACTCACGACTGTAATCCTAGTAGCTCCTGAGGCTGAGATGGGAGGATCACAAATTCAAAGCCAGCCTCAGCAATTTAGTAAGGCCCTAAGCAACTTAGCAAGACCCTGTCTCAAAATAAAAAATTAAAAGGTCTAGAGATGTGGCTCAGTCATTAAGCACCATTGGGTAGGTAGAGACTCAAGTTGGGTGTGTTGGCACATGTCTATAATCCCAGTGGCTCCAGAGCCTGAGGCAGGAGGATGGCAAGTTTGAGGCCAGCCCTTGTAACTTAGGGAGAACCTATCTCTAAATAGCAAAAACAAGTCTGGGGATATGGCTCAGTGATAGAGCATCCCTGGGGTCAATTTCCAATACATCCAAAGGCAGGGGGGAGGAGGGACTCTCAAAAAAAAAAAATGAAGAATCAACGTCAGGTACCATGAGTGATTTACTTGTTTTTAAAATTCAGTGTATTTCCCAAAGGCAGTCATAATAAAACCTCAATATTTGCTCTTAAAAAGAGTAGTGCTACGGTATTAGATCATTTGATATCTACTAGAAAATTTATTTAAGCAGACTGTGACATATACATTAAGGTAGATGTGAATATCAAAGAATGTGCCTAAGGTATTATGTCACGATGATACATCAAGTAGTTCTTTAATGTAAAGTAATTTTAGTACAATATAAAGTAGAAAATTAATATATGATCTGATTGTTATCTTTTATATGAAGAAAAAGTTTTAAATGTAATAATTCCATTAATTATACTTAGAGCACTTTTTATTGTAAGCATGACAGAAATGGGCAAGGAACAATTAAAATTCTATATTTAGAAATAGTCTATTATAGAATTAATGTGATTTTTAAGATATTAGAAAAGTTGGGGGTTATTTCTGCATCAATTTTTATTTTTTGCATAAAAGATTTCTTGTCATACTTTGATAAAAATTTGATGAATTGATTTCATGTATCTTTGTGTGATTTGTAAGTGTACCAGCCAGTAGAAATACATGTGTTTCTTTATAAAAAGAGAGAGAGGGAGAAGGAGAAGGAAATGACACCAGTATTTGGTCTCTATTCCAATCAGAAAGAGATCAAGCTATCAAGTTATCATCACTTTTTCAAACTGCAAAATTATTTTCTTTCATCCTTCTAAAAACAGTTGGTATTTCACTATGTGCTTACTACCTTCTAGACAATGTGCAGAGGATATAATAGAAATATAAATCAGTTCTCTCCCTTCAGGGAACTTAAAGTTTGGGCAGGTAAAAAATAATTATAATACAGTATGGTGAGCACTGAGAGGAAAGCATTTATATTAACAATGTGTTAATCAGTAAGAGGGAAACTAATCAGAGGTGACATTCAAGCTGAAAGTGATAGGCTGACAGTACTGCAGTGAAGGAGAGACTCAACAGAAGGAATGAAGAGAGGGAGCAGAGTGGAAACAGTCCAGTGTACTCTGGAATTTTATTTTTTCTTTTTAAAAAAATTTTGAAACTGTGTATCCTGGAAATTTTTAAGTAACTTGATTAGAACGGTGAATTAGCATTCATAAATCTATTCAACTAATTTCTTGTGCTCTATAATGTGCTAGGCAGAATTCAGACTCACAGGACAATGATGATCAAAATGAACAAAACCCCCCCTATACTCATAAAGCTTAAATCCTATTTGGGACTGGGCATGGTGATGCACACCTGTAATCCCAGCAACCTGGGAGGCTGAAGCAGGAGGATCACAAGTTTGAGGCCAGCCTCAGCAACTCAGAGAGGCCCTAAGCAACTTAATAAAATTGTGTCTGAAACATAAAAAATAAAAACGGCTGGGATGTGGCTCAGTGGTAAAGTGCCCCAGGGTTCAATCCCCAGTACCACCCTTCCACCCAATAAAAATTGTATTTGGGGAAACAAACAAGCATATACATCAGTCAAAAATGTTAATGGATGTGTGTGCATACAGATATGTGTACATACATATACACAGATAGAAGCACATATACACACGCTCATACTTGCTCTTGATAGGGTGATCAAGGAAAATCTCAGAAGTGGTATTATACTTTGTGAGACCTGAATAAAGTGGCAGAGTGAGTCATAAAGGCATGTAGGAATACAGCACTCCATGCAGAGGGAATAGTGGGTACAAATACCAAGAGATGGGATCATGCTCAGCCTTTCATGGAAAGACAAGAAAGCTGTTTGGTTTGAGGGGAAGAATAGTATCAAATGTCAGAGACAGTCAGTAGGAAGAATACTGTGGGTTTAGAGACCATCAGAAGAACTGTGGATTTTATTCTGAGTGAAATGAGAAGCCATCTAAGTGTTCTGAATAGTAGAATAAAACAATCTGATTTGTGTTTCAAAAGGACTGTACTTTTGCTCCTGTGTTAAACAACAGTTGAACAAAGGCAGAAGGAAGGACAGCAATTAGGAAGCTATTGGAGTAATCTAGGTAAATGATTCTACTGGAGTAGAGTGACAGTGGCTGGAGATACACAGACTGATCTGATTCCAGATGCATGCGGAGCCTAGAGCCAATAGGAACTCCTTAAAAGAGATGTGAAATCTCTCTCTTAAAAACAAAACAAAATAAGGCCAAGAATAACTCTAGGGGTCTGAGCTGAAAAAGACGGAATTGCCATCAACAGACCCAGGTAAGACTGATGGAGGAGCACAATATAGGGAAAATATCAAGGATTTAGTTCAGAACTTACTAAGGTTTATAAGCCTACTGTACATTAAAGTGGAAAAGGTAAGTAAGCTATTGCACATAAAATCCCAGGCGGGGGGAGAAAAAAAAAGCTTGAAGCTGGGAAAAAGAAATGTAAAAGACAACAGTGTATAAATGGCATTTAAATCTCTGACTGGACGAGATCACCTAGACCAAGAAGAAGTCAACATGCTTTCTCTATGAAAGATCAAGGAGTAAATATCGTAGGCTCTATGTACCAAAGATTCTCTGTTGCAAAATTCTACTCGATTTTGCTGTTGTAGTCCAAAAGCAACTGTAGACAATATGTAAATGGACTAGCATGTCTTTGGCCTGACCCTTGCCTTGAAGAATTGATATAGGTAGAAAGGGGATCTGAAGACTGAGCTCTGGGATACTTCAAGCCCTAAGAAATGGGGAAATGAGGAGGATTTAGCAAAGGAATCTTAGGAGGAAACCCTCCAAAGTTAGGAGAAAAACCTTAACAGGAAGTTTCTGAGGACAGATTTTAAAAAAAGGTTTCTGTTGCACACTAATGGACCAAGATACTACTAAATCTCCCCACCCTGCAAAAAAACAAAACCCAAACCAAAAAAAAAATACAAACTTCACATACTTTTAAAAACAATTGCTTTAAGGTACTAAAAGGTAAAGGAAAGCAGCAACTCTGGTGGGAAGTGCATGCTCACTTGGAGGAGGGAGGCAGGGAGCTATGAGAGTCAGTTTCAATCCTCTTGGCTTTTAGTCTAAAGCTAAATACTCTATGCTGTACACCCAGCAACAGGGAGTAAAAAGAATTAGCAGAAGTCTTCCTACTGGGGAATCTGAGGAAAAGTTAAAGTCAAGGAAAAGTGAAGGGAAAAGAGAATTCTGAGGATCCCAAACTGCCTACCCACATCTCTTGACAACCCTTGAACTTGACTGGGTAGAACAGACTAAAATGACCTCAGCTAATGAGAAAAGATCTGAACTAAGACTAGATGTGCCATCAAGAAACAGTTTGTAATGTAAGCCCAGGCAAGAAAATTACCACTAAATCAAAGGAAACAATGTCATTTGGGAAAAACAACCAATCTACAATCTCCACACATTAATGTTCACAATGTTCAGAATACAATTAAAAAATGCTAGACATGTAATGAGACAAGAAAATAAAACACATAGAAAAACAAAATCAATCTAGGCTGATTTTGAGATGAACCAGACATTTAAAGCAACAAAGATTTTAAAGAAGCTATTTTAACTACTTTCAACAAATAAAATGAAGTAGTTTCAATGAACAAAAATATCAGTGGAAAAAATATCTCAGGGCTGGGATATAGCTCAGTGGTAAAACACTTGCCTACCATGTGTGAGGCTTTGAGTTCAAACCCAAGCACTGAAGGAAAAAAAAATTCAAGTACAGAAATATAACCAATAGAAATGAACCAAATAAAAATTCCAGGCCATGTGCAGTGGTACATGCCTATAATCCCAGCAGCTTGGGAGGCTGAGGCAGGAGGATGCAAGATCAAAGCCAGCTTCAGCAACTTAGAGAAGTCCTAAGCAACTTCTCATGAACTGGTCTCAAAAGATAAATAAATTTTTAAAAAGGGATGGGGATATGGCTGTGTGGCAAAATGTCCTTGAATTCAATTTCTAGTACCCCCTCCCCCAAAAAATGAAATTCTAGAACTGAAAAATACAATTAAAAAAAAAATTACTAGGGCTGGGGTTGTGGCTAATTGGTAGAATGCTCGTCTAGCATGAGGCACTGGGTTCAATCCTTAGCACCACACAAATGTAAAATAACGATATTGTGTCCACCTAAGACTTAAGAATATTTAAAAAAAAAATAACTAGACTTAACATCCAAATGGAAATGACAGAGGAAAGGGTAAAGACAAATCAAAACAAATTATCCAACATGAAGAACAAAGAGTAAAGTAGATTGAAGAAAAAAAGAGATTGAGAGACTTATTAGATGACATTAAATGGACCAACATATGTGTAACTGAAATATAAGAGGAGTAGGGAGTATATGGCACAGAAAAATATCTGAAGAACTAATGACTAAAAATTTCCCAAAATTAGATGACAAAAGTTGGGGTCTGGGGTTGTGGCTCAGCAGTAGAGTGCTCACCTAGCATGTGCGAAGCGCTGGATTCGATCCTCAGCACCACATAAAGACAAATAAAATAAAGCTATTGTGTTCGACTACAACTAAAAAACAAAAAAAAAGTTGGAAAAAAAAAAGTTGGAAGATACAAGATGCTAAAAAAACACAATGCAAAATAAAAACAAAGCAGTCTGTGCCAAGGCACATCAGAATCAAAGACAGTCACATGCTGCTTATAATGGGGATACATTCTGAGAAATGAATCAGGCAATTCTGTCCTACCAACATTGTTAAGAGTGTACTTACACAAACTAAGCTACATTTTCACTAACAATATAATCTTATGGGACCACTGTTGTTGACTAAAATATGTAATATTGTGGGGTATTCATACATTTAAAGCCAAAAAAGGGAAAAAGCTAACTTTAAAAGCAGCAAGAGAAAAACATTATTATCTGGGAACAATGAATGGCTGACTTTTCACCAGAATTTACAAAAGCCAGAAGAGAACAGAACATTTTCTAAAGTGATGAAAAACAAAAAACTGTCCACCCAGAATACTATATCCAATAAAAATACCCTTCAAGAATAAAGGAGAAGCAGGTGTAATGGCCCAGCCTGCAATCTGAAGTAGAGTGTCCCTTTTTTCAATTCTCAGAACTGGGAAAAAATGAAAATGAAAAAAAAAAAAAATCAAACAAGGAAGAAAGGGAAATTAAAAATGTTTTCAGATAAAACTTAGATAATTCAGCAGCAGATCTGCATTGTAAGAAATGCTAAAGGAAGTTCTTCAGTCTGAAGGGAAATAAAATCAGACAGAAACATGGATCTTCAGAAAAGAATAAGACAGAACCAAAAGGGCAAGACATGAGTTAACACAAAAGACTATTTTTTAATTTTTTCCTCTTTTTTGCCTTTTTCTCTCAATTTCTTTATAAACCATATAACTGCTTGAAACAGATATTGTAACATCTTCTGGGGCTCATAATTTACCTAGATTTATTATATATAACAACTATATTGAGAAACAAGGAGGGAAGAGACAAGGGAAAAATGGACATTAAAAACCTGCAAGACTTTCATATTGTAAATTAAGCAACACACTATTAATTATAAGTGGAATATGAAGAGTTTAGAATATATACCACAATCTTTATAGCAACCACTAAAACTATAATGTAAAGAAGTACAGCCAAGTGGCCAGAAAAATGAAAATGGAATTCTAAAATATTTTCAAATAATAAATAAAAAGGTAAGAAAAGAGAATGGGGGGGGGGGAGGAGAGGAATTTTTTTTAAAAAAAGAAACAAAACCTAAAAGGGATATAAAGACAAAGCAGTAGAAATGTCTAGAAAACAAACAGTCTAGTGGAAGGTTAGATTAAATTAAAAGGAGAAAAAACTGGTGGTAGAACACCTGTTTAGAAGAATATGTTGTAGTTCAAGGTAAGTTCGACCCCGTCCCACACAGGCGGTTGGAATGGGGTTCCCCATGGTGAAATGGGCTGGCTGAGAAATAAAAGCTATGAAAAATATAACAGTGAAAAAACCACAGAACACAGAAAGTAATTCCAAAAGTCAAGACAGAACCAGCAAGCTGATCTGATGGATGGAGCTTCTAGACTTTGGCAAAATGGAGCCCGTGTCTGCTTTATTTATATAGGGAAACATCAAAGGCCTTCCATAGAATGATCTTTACCAAAAAAGGTTCAAGATGGGCTGTTCAGTTCCTAATAGGTTACACCCATCTCCAGAGCTACTAAGGGATTTTCCTAGCAGAGATAAAGGTCATGTGCACTAGTCAATCTACTGCAGTGGGAGAGTCATGGATAGTTCCCAAAGCCAAACCTAAATCTACCTGGCTTCATGTAAGAGAAGATCGTCACGTATTTCACAGATGGCTTCCCGCAGGTAAGTAATTAAAATCTGAACTAAGGGTGTAGGGATAGAAAAATACATATATTCAAGTGATACCAAGAAGGTAGAAGAGACAGAGATAACTAGACTGTGGGAGATAAAAAGGAATCTAAGATGACCTACTCCTTCTCACCCCCAAATTTGTGGCTTGGGCACCTGGAAAGATGAACATGTCAATCACCAAAGTAGGAAAAGTAAAAGGTTCATTTGGCTTGAGAAGGACAGACAATGTGTTCAGTTGTAAATAACATGAATTTGAGAATGTCTGTGGAGTATCCAAGTCCATGAGAACACAAGGAATTCCAAAATGCAGGTCTAGTACCCAGGCTAAGAGGTACCTGAGAGTTATCACTGTAAGGGATGGAGATGGCATGAAATAGAAGGCAAGAGGAGAACCCAAGAAAAGCATCCTATGGAACATTAAAAGCAGAGGACACTGCAAAAAAGTTGCAGGGGCAAGGGGATAAACAGCTTCATGATGCAAACACAGCAGAGAAAACCACAGCAGTGGAATTATTACATATTGTTCTAATTTGTGACTTTAAATAGGAAACAAATGTTCTGAAAATGAAAAATAAAATGATAAACCAATACTATTTTATGCCATAGAGCAGGTAATAGGAATACTCAGTTGCCAAAAGATGTACAAACATTCTTATATTACCTATTTGTTATCTTAGATTCCCTACAACGAATGACCCATTTCAGGAAACACTACTTAATGACCATTACAGTACTGAATAAATTAACAGCCAATATAAAAATTAGCAGGATGGGGCTTAAAACCAAAAACTCCATGTCATCTGATAAAAATAGAAGCTCTTTTGTTCCCAGGTTCATGTTATTTGAGGTCCTTCATAATAGGGTCTAATCAACTATTCAGGCTTTATTTTCCCACAGATCCTTTACTCCTGAATATTGTTATTTTTGGAATATGAAATACATTCTTCTACCTCCAAACATTTGCCTAAACTGTTCCCAGTGTTTTAAATATTCTTCCTTCTTAAGGATTTAATAAAATCTATCCTCCCTATAACTTAAGGCTCAGCATATATGTTCTCTCTTCCGAGAGACTACAGTATAACAGGAAGGGTAAAGTCTTTGGAATATGAAAGATGGGTTAAAATCTCAGCTCAACAACATAGCAGCTGCAATGTGATCTTTTTAATCTGATTTTTCTCATCTATAAGTATGTTAAAATATATACATCTCGAATAACACTTGAGGAAATTAAGTGAACGTGTATCCAAAGCATTTATAAAGAGCAGCTAGCACACACACAGTAGGCATCCACTGAATAAAGAATGATCCTTCCAGGGCAGTGGCTAGTAAGTGGTTAACAACTGATTCTCCAAATTAAGAAAAGAAAGAAAGAAAGAAAAGAAAAGTCCTGATCTTAGTTTTCACATATTCTGTGTTGTCAATACTGAGGCCAATTTCAAGCTTCCAACATGACCTCACTGAATCCAGAGGCAGAGAGAGATGTACTGTCACACAACATGTAGTAGTTTACCACAGAGCTATCATTAGACACAAATAACCTCAGGAACACAGGAAGATACCACAAAATATTAAGAAGCTAGTACACTTTGAGTATGTCTTACTTTTATTTTAATATATATATTTAATCTAAGTTTATAAAATTTTTGTAAAAGAAGTAATGGCTGTGTTCAAAAGCTGGCTCACAAATTCCTGAAAATTAACAATCAGTGTTTGTAAGTCACTACAAGCCAGTTCTAGCCACAACTGAATTCTTCCAAGTTAGAAAATAAGTGTTAGAAATTCTATACAGATGAATCTTTGGAAATTATCTTTTAAAATCCAATACACAGATCTTACATTCTAGATTATATTACTTGTTTGGAAATTAATTAAAAAACTACACATGTTCACTTTTCATTTTATAAAGCAACAACCAAATTATGTCCTTCTTTCATGCCCTGTTAATTCCAAGTACATTCTAAATCCAGTCATGTGTAAGGAAAAGATCAAAATTGATCAACTACTCTATGTGACTGAATGCTGCTGTATGCCCTAATAGAAAAAAATGCACTTATTTTTATAGACAGCAAATTGTATTTATATGTAGTTGAGTGCACTTTAAAAGCAGACTTAACCTTGTAACATGAAGAGTGATGCAAAATCAAAAATATGAGCACAGAACTGACTTGGAAACAATACTGTATATTGGAGAACCAAAAATGTGAAAGCGGGGGAACCTTTCAACAAGCCAAAGCTGGGGATAAATTAACAGTGCACAAACTTTATAATAGTGATTTTATGGTGGTATTTCATTCCTAAAGTGTATGTCAAGTTCTCAAGAGGCAATGGAATGTTTCACTCAGATATGCCAATGATTCTCAAGCTTCTGCATCTCAGAACTACCTGGGGAGCTTTTAACCACTCCACAGAGATCATGATTTAATGATGGCCTCCATTCATCCCTTGTGTGAGTGGCCAGCAAGCTTTAAACTATTTTAAAAACCTCACCACGTGATTATAAAGTGCAGCTGAGTGAAAAGCACTGCTATAAGCATACCCTAGACAGCAGAGGAAGGTGAACACAGCCAGATCAGCCATACAAATATCTATTACTGAAAAGTGCAGCATGTTACACGGGTCCTTAACCATAACCTTTGCCACTCTTTAAAACAAACAGAAAATTTTAGTATTGGGAAGTATCTGCAAAGCCATTTAGTTCAACATGGCATGCTGAGTAAAACCACAAATAATACACCACTATATGCCCTTTAGAATAGCCAAAATTAAGTTAGCTGTAGTGACAAATGCTTGTCCAGTGACTCAGGAGGCTGAGGCAGAAAGATCACAAGTTCAAGGCCAGCCTGAACAATACAGTGAGACCCTGTCTTAAAATAGAAAAATAAAATGAAAAGGGCTGAGGATGTAGCTCAGTGGTAGAGTACTTGCCTAGCAGGCATGGAGCCCTGGGTTCAATTCCCAGCACTGCAAAAGAAAAACAAAAAATGGGGAAAAGAAAAAAAAAAAAAAAGAAGAAGAATGGCCAAATTAAAAGAACTGACAAACCCAGTATCACCAAGTACGTGGAACAACTAGACTAATACATTGCTGATACTGATAAAATCACTTTAGAAAACGACTGAGCAATATTATTAAATATATGAGTAGCCAATATCCCAGCAATTTTGCTCCTAGGAATACACCTAACAAAAATAAGTGCATCTGTCCATCAAAAGGTATGTATGCAGAGCAGCTTTATTTATAATAGCCAAAAATTGGTGACAATCCAAATGTTCACTGAGTAAACTGTGGCATAGTCATACAATAGAACAATCTAAGGATGAACAGTGAGAAAAAACTTAATTCTCTGCATATGAAACCAGAACAAAAGAGTAATGTATGATTCAATTCAAAAAGAAAACAGGGCTGGGGATATAGCTCAGCTGGTAGAGTGCTTGACTTGCATGCACAAGGCCTTGGGTTCTATCCTCGGCACCACACCAAAAAAGAAGGAAAACCAGTAATTAATTATAATAGTAGGCAGAATAGTGGTTATCACAGAATGGGCAAGTACTGAGTCATGTCTTTGGAGCAGGGAAACATTTCTTAGACACAAAAGCAAAAACAATAAAAGAAAAACACTGATAACCTGGACTGCATGAAAACTAAAACTTTCCAGCTGGGTACTGGAAAGAGAATCCAGAGGCTGAGGATCCAAGTACAGCTCAGCCTGGGCAACTTAGCAAGACCCTTTTTAAAGTAAAATAAAAAGGGATAGGGATGTAGCTCAGCAGTAGCATGCCCCTGGGTTCAACTCCCGACTGCCAAAAACAAAGCAAAGCAAAAAAAACCCCACTAAACTAAAAACTTTCAAATGACACCATTAAAAAAAACTGAAAAGGAAATTCACAGACTTGAATAAAACAGTTCACACCTACACACACACAAACACACACACACTTACTCTACACCTAAGACAACTCAAATATAAAATGGTCAAAACTTTTTTCAGAAGAAAACATAAATGGCAAATAAGTACATCAAGAAAACCCAAATAGTGCAGGGCCCAAGCTAGGTCTAAGTCCGCCACACACATGCCCTTCACCCCACCTGGGAGCCCAGGCCTATCCCACTTCCATCTTGGAACACTGCAGACATTACCATAACCTTCCCCATGCAAAATAGCCTCCACCTTTAGACAAAAACAGGGCCTAGAAGCAGCTGCATCTCCGGAGCAGGCATCCCAAAGTCAGTGTAAGGCCCACCCTTTCAGCCCCATCTCTGAAAGACATTGTATCCATCCTGGTGCACCTCCACTGCTATCTCGAGATACCTCCCCTATTGTCACCACCACCTTTAGTTGCAGTAGCATATATCAAGGGACACCTGCAAGGTCTGGAAGCCCAACATCAAGTGAGGTACAGATAAACTGCACAGATACTACAAGATTATAGGGCAGAAAATGTAATATCTCAGATCCATACTGCAAGAAAGCAAGACACATAGACAACATGAAAAACAAAGGAGGAAAGTGCCCCAAACCAACCAGGACACTATAATAACAGAACCTATGGACAACACAGTTGATGAAATGTCAGAGAAGGAGTTCAGAATGTTCATAATTAAAATGCTCCGTGAATAAAGAATAACCTAAATAAGCAAATACAGGCAAAAACTGATCACTCCAACAACAAGATAAGAGAGCAAATACAGGTAGCAAAAGATTACTTCAAGAAAGAGAGACTCTGAAGATAGAAAGAAACCATGAACAGAACATCCAAGAATTATGGGATAGCATCAAAAGACAAAATCTAAGAGTTATTAGGACAGAGGAAGGCACAGAGAGTCAAACTAAAGGAATTCACAATCTCTTCAACGAGATAATATCAGAAAATTTTCCAAGCATGAAGAATGAATTGGAAAATCAAATATAAGAGTCTTCCAGGACACCAAATGTACAAAATTACAACAGATCTACACTAAGGCACATTATAATGAAAATGCCTTAGCATACAGAATAAGGATAGAATCTTAAAAGACACAAGCGAGGAATCAGATCACATATGGGGAGACCAATTCATATCTCAGCAGATCTTTCAACCCAAGCTCTCAAAGCCAGGAGATCATGGAACAACGTATACTAAGCTCTGAAAGAAAATGGATGCCAAGCAAGAATCTTATATCTAGCAAAATTAAGTTTTAGATTTGATGATGAAATAAAAACCTTCCATGATAAACAAAAGTTAAAAGAATTTACAACTACAAAGCTTGAACTACAGAACATCATTGGCAAAATATTCCATGAAGAGGAAATGAAAAACAATGATGAAAATCAGCAGGGGGAGTTATTACACTAAGGGAAAAAATAATCAAAGGAGAAACCAAGTAAAGTTAAATACCAAAAATAAACAAAAATGGCTGGGAATACAAATCATGTCTCAATAATAACATCCCTGAATGTTAATGGCCTAAATCACCAATCAAAAAACATAAGCTAGCAGAATGAATTAAAAAAAAAAAAAAAAGACCCAACAATATGCTGCCTCCAAGAGACTCATCTCATAGGAAAAGACATCCTCAGACTGAAGGTGAAAGGTTGGGAAAAATCATATCACTCACATGGACTGTGGAAGTAAGCAGGGGTTTCCATCCTCATACCAAATAAAGTAGACTTCAAGCCAAAGTTAATCAAAAGGGATGAAGAAGGACACTACATACTGCTAAAGGAACCCACACACCAACAAGACATAACAATTATAAACATATATGTCCCAAACAATGGAGCATCTATGTTCATCAAACTCTTCTCAAGTTCAAGAGTCAAACAGACCACAACATAATAATTCTCGGTGACTTTAACACACCTTTTTCACCACTGGATAGATCTTCCAAACAAAAGCTGAACAAACAAATTATAGAACTCAATAATACAATCAATAACTTAGACTTAACTGACCTTCAACAAGTGAAGAACAACACATTCTTCTCAGCAGCACATGGATCCTTCTCTAAAATAGACCATATATTATGCCACAAAGCAACTCTTAGCAAATATTAAATACTAGAGATTCTACCCTGCATTCTATCAGATCATAATGGAATGAAACTAGAAAACAATGATAAAATAAAAAATAAAAGCTACTCCAACAACTAGAGTCTAAATAATATGCTACTAAATGAACAATGGGTTGCAAAAGTCATCAAGGAGGTGGTTAAAAAATTCTTAGAGATAAATGAGAACATTGATACAACATATCAAAATCTCTGGGACACTATAAAGACAGTACTCACAGGAAAGTTCATTGCATGGAGTTCATTCCTTAAAAGAAGAAAAAGTCAACAAATAAATGACATAACATTATATCTTAAAGCCCTAGAAAAAGAACAAACCAACCCCCATATTAGTAGGAGACAGGAAATAATTAAAATCAAAGATGAAATTGAAACAAAAGAAACAACTGAAAAAATTGACGAAACAAAAAGTTGGTTCTTAGAGAAAATAAATAAAATTGACAAACCCTTAGCTGTGCTAACAAAGAGAAGGAGAGAGAAAACTAAACTCACTAACATACGTGATTAAAAAGGAAATATCACAACAGACACGACAGAAACGCAGAAGATAATTAGAAATTATTTTGAAAACTTGTACTCAAATAAGATAGAAAATATCGAGGGCATCAAAAAATTTCTAGAGTCAAATGATTTGCCCAAATTGAATCAGGATAATATACACAATTTAAACAGATCAATTTCAAGGAATGAAATAGAAGATGCCATTAGAAGTCTACCAACCAAGAAAAGTCCAGGACTGGATGGATACACAGCTGAGTTCTACAAGACCTTTAGAGAAGAACTAATACCAATACTCCTCAAATTATTTCGTGAAAGAGAAAAACAGGGAGCACTTTCAAACTCATTCTATGAGGCCAGTATCACCTTGATTCCAAAGATAGGCAGAGACACATTAAAGAAAGAAAACTTCAGACCAATATCTCTAATGAACATAGATGCAAAATTCTCAATAAAATTCTGGCAAATTGAATACAAAAACATATCAAAAAGATAGCGCACCATGATCAAGTAGGGTTCAACCAGGGATGCAAGGTTGGTTTAACATATGGAAATCAATAAATGTAACTCATCACATCAATAGATTTAAAGATAAGTACCATATGATCATCTCAATAGATACAGAAAAAGCATTCAACAAAATACAGCACCCCTTCATGTTCAAAACATTAGAAAATTTAGGGAAAACAGGAACATATCTCAACATGGTAAAAGCTATCTATGCTAAACCCCAGGCTAACATCATTCTAAATGGAGAAAAATTGAAAGAATTCCCTCCAAAATCTGAAACAAGACAGAGATGCCCTATTTCACCACTTTTATTTAACACAGTTCTTGAAACACTGGGCAGAGCAATTAGACAGACAAAAAAAATTAAAGGGATACGGGTAGGGAAAGAAGAACTCATATTAGCACTGTTTGATGATGATATGATTCTATACCTAGAAGACCCCCAAAATTCCACCAGGTATCTTCTAGAACCAATAAATGAATTCAGCAAAGTAGCAGGATATAAAATTAACACCCATAAATCAAATGCATTTTTGTATATCAATGACAAATCATCTGAAAGGGAAATGAGGAAAACTACCCCATTTACAATAGCCTCAAATAAAATAAAACAAAATAAAATAAATAAAATAAAATAATTAAATAATTAAATAAAATAAAATACCTGGGAATCAACTTAATGAATGAGCTGAAGGATCTATATAATCAAAATTACAAAACCCTAAAGAAAGAAATTAAAGAAGACCTTAGAAGATGGAAAGATCTACCTTGTTCTTGGATAGGCAGAATTAATATTTTCAAAATGACCATATTACCAAAAGTACTATACAGATTTAATGCAATTCCAATCAAAATCCCAATGACATTCCTCATAGAAATAGAAAAGGCAGTCATGAAATTCATCTGGAAAAACAAGAGACATAGAATAGCTAAAGCAATCCTTAGCAGAAAGAATGAAGCAGGTGGCATCACTATATCAGACTTTAAATTATACTACAGAGCAATAGAAACAAAAACAGCATGATATTGGCACCAAAACCGACTGGTAGACCAATAGTACAGAATAGAGGACACAGAGACAAACCCACATAACTACAGTTATCTTATATTAGACAAAGGTGCAAAAAACATACTGGAGTAAAAGATAGCCTCTTCAACAAAGGGTGCTGGGAAAACTGGAAATCCATATGCAACAAAATGAAATCAAACCCTTCTCTCTCACCATGCTCAAAGTGGATCAAGGACTTAGGAATTAAACCAGAGACACTGCACTTAACAGAAGAAAACTTGGGCCCAAATCTCCATCGTCAGGTTAGGCCCGACTTCCTTAATAAGATTCCTATAGTGCAAGAATTAAAATCAAGAATCAATAAATGGGATGGATTCAAACTAAAAAGCTTCTTCTCAGCGAAAGAAACAATCAATGGATGAATAGAGAACCTACATTGGGGAGCAAAAATCTCTAGGATATATAAAGAACTCAAAAATCTTAACACCAAAAAAACAAATAACCCAATCAATCAATGGGCCAAGGAACTGAACAGACACTTCTCAGAAGATGATGTACAATCAACAAATACATGAAAAAAATGTTCAATACCTCTAGTAATTAGAGAAATGCAAATCAAAACTACTCTGGATTTCCTCTCACTCACTCCAGTCAGAATGGCAGCTATTATGAAGACAAACAACAAAAGTGTTGGTGAGAATGTGGGGGAGAAAGGTACACTCATACATTGCTGGTGGGACTGCAAATTGGTGCAGCCAATACAGAAAGCAGTATGGAGATTCCTTGGAAAACTGGGAATGAAACCACCATTTGACCCAGCTATCCCACTCCTCGGTCTATACCTAAAGGACTTAAAAATAGCATACTACAGGGACAATGTTTATAGAAGCATAATTCACAATAGCTAAACTGTGGAACCAACCTAGATGCCCTTCAGTTGATGAATGGATAATGAAAATATGGTATATATACACAATGGAATACTATTCAGCATTAAAAGAGAATAAAATCATGGCATTTGCAAGTAAATGGATGGAATTGGAGAAGATAATGCTAAGTGAAGTTAGCCAATCCCAAAAAAAACAAATGCCGAATGTTTTCTCTGATATAAGGTGACTGACTCATACTTGCTGAGAGCCATAGCCAAGTAGGATTGATGCATGGCATTTTTGGTTGAAAGGTGACGCCAGCAAGCCATTGAGATGATAATGATTATGTTAAGATGTGCATTCAATTGGAGATTAGACTCCTGCTGTCTGCCTAGGCCTGCTACTTTGGAGTTCTTGCAGGAGCTCCATTGGTTGGGGAAGTGCGGTAGGAGGGAATTCTGGAGGAGGGATTTTCCTGTTGGTGTAGTCTGTCCCGGGAGAACACAGCGTGTGTAGTTCGGCATATTTCCTGGAAGCGTGCATGGCATTGGCGGGAATTTCATTAATAAAGTTTGTTCCTGCTTGAGTAGCTCGTGATTTTGTGCCCAGCCAGACTGCGGCACATACTGAGGTAGGGAGGGGGAGCATAGGAGGATTAGATGAACTCTAGATAGAGCAAAGGGGAGGGAGGGAGACGAAAGGAGAGGGCAAGGGGCAGGAAAGACAGTAAAATGAGATGGACATCATTACCCTAAATACATGTATGAAGACACGAATGGTGTGATTCTACTTTGTGTACAACCAGAGATATGAAAAATTGTGCTCTACATGTGTAATATGAATTGTAATGCATTCTGCTGTCACGCATAACAAATTAGAATAAGATAATAAAAACTACAATAAGATACCACTATAGTGGCTCAAGATAAAATAACTGGTAATAACAAGTGTTAGTGAAGAGCAACTGGAACTTACATACATTGCTGGAGGGGATGTAAAAATGTATTTCACTTTGAAGAATTGTTTAGCAATTTCCTATACAAGTAAATACACATTTGACCATATAACTTATTCTACACCTAAGCACTGATCAAAAAGAAATTAAAACTAATGTTCTGACTTGTATGAATGACAATGATTTTGAATCTCAGAAATACTTGGAACCCCAAACTAGAAAATAAAATATCCACTAAAAGTTTAATAAACAAACTGCAGCATATCCACAATAATGGAATACTCCTCAGCCATAAAAAGGAAAGACTTATTGACACACCATAGGACTCTGCTTAATCTCACAACATATTGCAGGCACAAAAGGATACAGACTATTTGATTCCATTTATATAGAATATTAGAACATATTAAGCTAACCTGTCATAACAGATCAGTGGTTGCCTGGGACAGGAGTGATAGGGGAGGGGCACAAGAAACTTAAAGATGATAGAAACAATCTCTATCTATCTATCTATTTTTGGGTACTGGGGATTGAACTCAGGGGCAATCAATCACTAAGCCACACCCCAGCCCTATTTTGTATTTTATTTAGAGACAGGGTCTCTCTGAGTTGCTTAGCATCTCGCTTTTCCTGAGGCCAGCTTTGAACTGGCGATCTTCCTGTCTCAAACAATCTGTATCCTCTTGATGATTATGGTTTCCAAGTTTATACATTTGTAAAAATGCATTGGGCTATACATATAAAATGCGTACGCTTTTATTCTACATAAATTTTATATCAATTAACTGTTTATTTTGAAAAAAAAGGTAAAATTCCATTATATCACCTCAAACAGGAAAGGATTTTTCCTGCAAGCCCCAAATCCACCCACAGAACAACCACACCAGTCTGGTGGGGCGCGGTGATTCAGATCACAGTGCCAATCTACAAGGAGGGTCTGCCTTGCAGCTCTACAACTCAGAAGCAAAAGAAGTTCTATCATTTGCCAAAATACATCCAGCTACAAAAAATAAATTATGACAATACTCATTGCAAAAATGATTGCATCAACCTGTCATTTACAAACAATATTGCCTGACCCAGAATCTTAAAAATGTAAGTACTGCCTCCAAAAGAATATCTAAGCAATGGCAAATATCTAAAGAACAGCAGAGCATGAAATGCAACCACGAAGAAAAAAATCCCTCTGTACTCATCTTAGATCTTTTAAAACAGCAATAGAGGCACAACTGGTTTGCCAAGTCAGACTTCAGCCAAGTACTAAGTTTATGTTGTTCTTTTTGGCTACCCAGTCCCAGCCCTCTCTCAATGTTGGGAAAAGTCTCCATATTTTGAGCTCTGGAAAAAGGCAGAGCCTGCTTCATATAATATAAAACTGAAAATACCAGATTATCAAGACAAATATCTGGAAAACTGCAAAGACCCTTGCTTGGGGTTCCATTCATGGCTCCTCTGTTTTGTAGCTATGAATCTTACTTAAGCAAGATTCGTAGAACTCTTTTTCCTTAGATAAATAATAATAGTATCTTCCTCATAGCATTGTTGTAGCATAAAATAAATGTTTAATTTAGAACTAAGTGCTGAACATATATGATGATGATGATGATGTTGATGATGATGATAATGTTTCCCAAGCTCTAGGGCGCTGCCCTATTATCTACGCTTTGCCAATCAGAGGCACTTGCACCATCAAAATGCTAATGGTAATAACAAGGATAGATATGAGGTTGGGTACAGTGACGAACACCTGTAATCCCAATGTAAGCAACTAGGGAGGCTGAAATAGGAGGAATACCAAGTTCAAAGCCAGCCTTGGCAACTTTGGCCCTAAGAAACTTAGTGAGAATCGTCTCAAAATAAAAAATAGAAAGAGCTGGGGATGCCAGGTGCAGTGGCGCAGGCCTGTAATCCCAGTGGCTCAGGAGGCTGAGACAGGAGGATCAAGAGTTCAAAGCCAGCCTTAGCAACTGCAAGGCACAAAGCAACTCAAGGAGACCCTGTCTCTATAAAATACAAATTAGGGCTGGGGATATTGCTCAGTGGTTAAGTGCCCCTGAATTCAATCCCCAATGCCACCCCTGCCCCCCAAAAAACAGAGCTGGAGATATAGCTCAGTGGTAAAGCAGCCCTGGGTTAAAGCCCCAGTAAAAAAAAAAAAAAGAAGAAGAAGAAGAAGAAGAAGAAGAGAGACAGCAAAGAATTTGGGGAAAGCAATAACTGCAGCAAGACCTCATTCAGCCATTGCAACATCCAGCTACCAGAGACAGAGGTACAAACAATACAAACTGCTACACCTGGAGCTAATGGTAGCAATGGTGTCCTGAATGGACCAGTACTCAATATTCCTAGTGTATAGCCAGGATTCTAGTTTCTCAAGCCTCATGACACTTCTATCCTCTTAGTAATCCTTTTTCTCAGTGGATGAGCTAAAGCTGATTTCATTTGCTGTCAACATAAGACTGGGACACCAATCTTACAAACAAGAAGTAGATAAATTTTAAAATGTTCTTCTAATATCTTTGTGAATAGTTTTGATTATTAGATAATTCTGAAACAGTGTGGCAATTTTTCAGAATATCAGAATACTATGAAACTTGTTTGATAGCTTTATGGTTCCTTTCTCTAATACTAACAGTAATGATTAAAAGGTTGACCTTTCCTGAATGTTTATTATAGGCTAAACAATGTGCTAAACATATTATATGAATCATTTCATTTAGCCCTCACACCTGCTCTGTGGGATAAATATAATTTTCCCAATTTTACAGATGAGGTGACTAAGGCCTAGAAAAGTTAAGAAATTTAAACAAATTAAAATATTGCACCTTCTTACAAAAGAAGTCCTACATGAATAATAAGAGGTAACATTTAGTGAGTACTTACATGTGACACACACACACACACACACATTCAGGCATTTATATGAATCAAACCCACTGCTTTCTTGACTCCTAACAAAGATCCCCACTGAAGAAAGAGAAAGAAGAAAGAAGCCACAAATTTTCAACTCTAATTGTTCTAGTTATGGCTTCAGACAATGAAAGCCACAATACTTAGTGAACTGATTATGCATCTCAACTGAGACCATATTTTGTTTCAATATCAAAAAGCACAAATGCCATCTGTGATGGATGAAATTATTCAGATTTTTGTTTGCCTACAAAAAGAGAAAGCAATTCTATTAAATTCAAAATTCAAAGTCTTTGAAATTTCCTTCAGTATTAGCAAAAATACAGCCTTTTGGAATGGAGGAACTTTAGATAGGACAAAAGGAAGGGAGGAGAAATGAGGGGTAGCAAGAGGATAGAAATGATGGTGAAATGAGTTAGACATCATCACCCTAAGTACATGTATAAGACACGAATGGTGTGAAAGCAGTGTCTTGAAAAATTGTGCTCTATATGTGCATTCTGCCATCATGCATAACAAATCAGAATAAATTTTTAAAAGTAAATAAATAAATTGTGCAAAAAAAAAAAAAACAAACAAACAGCTAATCTACTAAAAAGTCAACATAGTTCAAAAGTATTAGGTAAATAAGCCTATGCACAAAGTTACAGGAACTAGCCAAGGAGTTATTACAAGTAATGATTTAAGGTCCAGCTCTGCCCCTTTATATACTTTACATAAGTCACATTACTTCTGTAACTTTCGCTTTCCTCATTATAAAATAATATTATACTAATCTCGCTTATATATTATATAGCTATTGTCAAACAAATGTGTAACTACTGTATAACATGAAAATACCATGTAAAGAAGCTACAACTTACTATACGTAAGTTCAACAGGACAAATACTGGAATAAGTTCCACCAACACTGGTACAGGCTGAGCATTCCCAATCCAAAATGCTCCAATCTGCAATCTTTTGAGTTCTGACATGATACCACAAATGGAAAGTTCTACACTTGACCTCACGTGACGGTCACAGTCATGTGTAAAATATTGAACCAAACTAACTTCAGATTATGCATGTAAGATGTATATGAAACATGAATGAATTCTGTGTTTAGATTTGGGTCCTATCCCCAAGATACTCATTTATGTACATGCAAATATTCCAAAATCTGAAGGAAAAAAAAGAGCCCAAATCCAAAACACGTCTGGGTACTAAGCATTTCAGAAAAAGGGGATACTTGACATGCATTCCTTTCTTAACCAGCATAGCTGTTCCTCATAACCATCACCATGGGTACTCTGTACTTTTCTAAAACAAATTACAATCAGGACGGAGTTGGAATATGATTATAAATGTACTTGTTGTATCCCAATTTCCCCTTTATGTCGTCCTGACAATTTCATAGTTTTAAGAGGCAAATGACTCTCAAACCTATTAATAAAGGAATAAAGCAAATGTGATAAAATCCAAATAATTTTTGAACCTGGATCATAAGTATATGGAAATTCATTAAATTTAAATTTTTTCATTTTTCTTGCATGTCTCCATCCCTCCCTCCCTCCTTCTACCAGGATTGAACCCAGGGGCACACCCCAGCCCCCTTTTTAATTTTTTTTGTTGCGGGTGGGATACTGGGGATTGAACTCAGGGGCACTCAACCACTAAGCCTCATCCCCAGCACAATTTTGTATTTTATTTAGAGACAGGGTTTCACTGAGGTGCTTAGCACCTCGCTTTTGCTGAGGCTGGTTTTTGAACTCACGATCCTCCTGCCTTTAGCCTCCTGAGCCTCTGGGATTACAGGCATGCGCCACTGTGCCCAGCCACCCCCCTCCTTTTTTTTTTTTTTACTTTTTATTTTTTATTTTGAGACAGGTCTCACTAGGTTATCCAGGCTGGCTTTGAACTTACAATCCTCCTGCTTCAGCCTCCTGAATATCTGGGAGTACAAGAGTGTGCTGGTTGTCACACATATTTCTTTCTTTTCTTTTTTTTTAGTGTCAACCCAGAACTTGTGTTTATTTTTCAATTACTGCTAACTGCAAACTGCAATTCAAATCTTCTTTCAACTTTCTCAACTTCTGCCAGTTGTTCTCATTTCTATGCCACACACAACAATCTTAGCTGCTAGTTGCCTCTTGAACCACATTCCTCATACCTTTTCCTGACTCTTGGTTCCAAGCCAGCGTCCTCTTCACCGTTGCTCTAACACACCAAACTTTTTTTCGCCCTTGCTATTTCCTCTGTCTGGGAGATGACATTCATCTCATTCAAATATCTGTTCAAACATCATCTCAAAAGGGCCAGCTATGAACACCTATGTAAATTAGCACTCTTCATTACTCTTTAGCTCCCCAACATGTTTTACAGCAGGAAATATTACTTTGCATTATAAAATAACATGCAGCTGGGCATGGTGGTGCACATCTGTAATCCCAGCAGCTTGGGAGGCTGAGGCAGGAGGATCATGAGTTCAAAGCCAGCCTCAGCAATTTTGTGAAGCTCTAAGCAACTCAGTGAGACTCTGTCTCTAAATAAATCCAGAAAACAGCTGGGGATGTGGCTCAGTGGTAAGGCGCCCGTGGGTTCAATCCCTGGTACCAAAAATAAAAATAACACATCTGTTTTCAAAATGTCTCCCACGCATATGTCTACAACATAAAAGCTAACTCCTCAGCATGAAAAATTCTCCCTGAGACCAGAACTATCTTCTTTCCGATTATACTTCATCAGATAAATCAAACTTACTCACTCTTCCCAAACATGTTTCTAAATTTTCCTTCCCTCAGCCTTGGCTCAAGCAATAAGCATTATCACTCACATGCTCAAATTCTACCTGAGCTCTACGACAGCATAATGCCACCACTGCTGATATTCCTGGTTGATATTCCTGTGAATAATCTGTATCACTCAAATGGCATTATTATTCTGCGTTTTATTTATTTATAAATTTCCTCTATTGATCAACATAAGCCTTGAATGCAGAATCTGTACCCAATTTATTTTTTCAATCTCTGAGTTACACAAAAGAATGCAAATATTTGCCTACATTTTTCCTCAGTATTAGAAATTGCTATATATACTAGTGTTACTATACTGAGGGACAGATAAAATAAGTCTATAATCCCAAGCCACACTGTCTTTGCTTTCTTTTGTTGTTGTTATTAAAAATATACTTACCTGCTTGTTTTCCCAATTTCTTGCTTCTACCTTTAAATAACTTTTTTCTACTTAGTTTCTTAAATTTATTCATCTTTTTCACTTTCATTTGGGTTCAAGTCATAACTCTGGTTCCTTAATAGCTATGTTAACCTTTCCAGTCTCAACTAATCTGTAAAATGGGAAGAAAAACCTCAACTGCCAAAAGTGTTATAGAGGCACTGAGATTACAAATGTAAAACCTACTACAATGCCTGGCAACCAATAGGCTCTCAGTGAATGGCTCAATTAACCTACCTTCTGTTTCTATTTGTAAGCAATCTGATCCAGAGATTTGGAAAAGCAGATTCAAATCAGCAGACTAATAAGAGGGGAGTTTATTTTTTATTTTTTAAGTGATAAAAATAAGAAGTTGTACACATTAATAGAGTACCACCTGATGTTTCAATACATGTATACATTGTAAGCTCAGTTTAAACATATCTATTTCCTCATTTGTTATTTTATGGCAAAAAAATTGAAAATCCTTTCTCCTAGATTCTTTAGATATATAGTACATAATTATTACCCACAATGAACCCACTATGCAATAATAGCACACTAGAACTTCTAACTCCTACCTCCCTGTGTCTTAGTACTCACTGAGCAACCTCTCCATCCCTCCCTCTCCCTTATTCCCTCTAGTCTCTGGTAACTAACATTGTACTCTCAACTTCTATGAGATCAACTTTTATATATTTTACATATGAGTGAGATTATCCAGTACTTGTTGTTCTGTGCTTGGTTTATTTCACTTAATAATCTACATGTTGTCTAAAATGACAATATTTCATTACAAATAGGAAAAAAATCACAAAGCATTCTTAAATCTTACTTTGGTTAATTATACACTCCTATAATGCTTTAAATTGGGGCACAGATTCAGCTTATACTTACATACCTGGTCTGCTATTATTACTATTATTATTATTATTATAGCATTCCCTTTGGACATGACATATTTGGGTATAGTTAAAAACACAGGGAATGGGCTGGGGTTGTAGCTCAGTGGTAGAGCACTTGCCTAGCATGAATGAGGTACTAGGTTCGATCCTCAGCACCACATAAAATTAAACATAAATAAATAAATAAAAGTATTGTGTCCATCTATAAGTTAAAAAAATTAAAACACATACACACACAGAGGGAATGCCTAACATGGATTTTATGTTAACTTATAGACAAATTTGAACAATTCATTAATTTGCAGTGGTTTCCTTCAGACCACTGTTACCCAAACCTCACTCTCTGCCAAGCAGGGAATTTCTAGTTTAACATTTATCAGAGGAACATTCACACAAACAAAAGTCACATAAACAGAATACTTGCACTTATTATTATTTATTATAAATTATGAGTCCTGTCACTGGCTGTGCTGCCACTCTTTCCTGTAGCTCACAAACAAACTTTCCCCCTGATCATCTCTCAAGAGTACAGATTCAGAGATTGGGTCACTGAAAATGAAATCTGTGAAGTAAGACAAATAAGTACACATAATTCTCTACTTTCTCAGGATTACATACATCTAACAACACTGCTTTTCCAAATGATAAACAGCCAAGTCGTCATAAATTACAAAGAATTCTGAATTGTCTACAAATAATACATACTTGCCAAAAAGAACTTATCTTTGATTTTCAGACTAAAAGTAAATTACTTGGTGCTAAATTCCTCACTGAGGTTTGTCACATAGGCAGTATCTTGCTCAAATAAAGCAATAATGCGCCTAGTACATCACTAGCTATATAAGTTACAAATTGGTAAGAAACACAGCTGAAGTCAGAAGGCCCCATGTTGAAAGCTACCCTCATCCATTCCTTTAGATCAGTCACCACTGCTCTGAAAGTTAAATTTGTTCAACAACAACAAAAAAAAAAGAAAGAAAAAATAACAGCTGTTCTACTTACCTAAATGAATTACAGTGAGTTATTCTAAGAGTCAATGTGGGACACCATGAAAGTGCTACATGGTAAAATATTTAAGCACTACAAATATAATAGGCAATTATGACTATGTTTCACATTCTATTTGACTTGAATTCAATATAAAATTAATATTTCATAATATTTCTCCTTTGTCTAATGAATTAGAACAGTGGTTCTTAGTTCTACAGGTGATTCTATCAGAAGAAAAAAACTACATAAGGTCTACTGTCTACCACTCAGGTTCAACAAATCTGAAATTTGGTTTAAAAACACTATACCTGGATTCTGACACATAGCAAACCAAAGTGCTCTTGGGAATAGATGAGCAAAATATGAACCTACTACAACTATTATTTCAAGAGTAACTTATAGCAATTGTTACATTTCCTTTTTAAATAAGAACTTATACAGCTTTTATGTTTATTATTATGTGACAAGCTGTGGTCTAAAAATTTCAGATGCCTGAAGGCAAGTGTGACTTACTTGCCATTATGAAGAAACCTCTCCCTCCTCTTACCCTTTGTGTAAAAGAGTTTATTTATAGAGTGGCACAAGTTTGAACAAATTAAGTTAGTCTGAAACCTTGATTGAGATGGACTGACTTTACAAAACAATATAACACCATCCAGTCACCTCAGAATTAGACTTGACTTCTTCTGTGGCTGGTTTAGATGCACCAAGAGTAGTTGTATCATTGCTGCAGTCAGACATACCTAAAAGTAAAATGTGTTAAGCACATATTAAATCATTTAGTTAAAAGAGCTTTATTAGCCCACTGATATTCTTTCAAATATTCCACAGCATAACTAATTTATTGGTAGTGAGAATTTGCTTTTCAAAATTATCTACAATAATAAAAGTATCTATGGATTACAAGAAATAAATAATTCTAAAAACAAAAATTCAGGAAAAAGCACTTATACAGAATGATTACAAATAATTTCATAAAATCACTTAGATATGAAACAATTCAAAAGATAAGAGTGCCAACCTGATTTGACAGATGGAAAAACTGAGATCCAAAGATGTCTAAAGTTAAAATATTACCTGTAGCCTACACAAAACAAAATTCCAAACCAGAACTCAGACCTTCCCTACCCTGGTGGAGAGTGGTCTTTAATATTAATAACAGTGGTGACTGTTCATTGTCTAAGTGTAACACAAAACTCAGATTTTATTCAGTAAAAGTTTAATGAGCTATTTCTGCTTCTAATTTACTCAATAGGGAGAAAATCAACTACATATGAAGAACTCTGCTAGGCACTAAGGGAAAAGAAGAGTAAATCTATTGCAGGTTCTAAAAGCAATCTCACTCTAATCAGGGAGTCATACATAAAAAATTATAAGGCAAAGTTATGTACTATAATGCAAAGAAACAAATTTTTACTCCTGAAATACACTAGAGGGAACAATTTACTGTTTTCAAACAAAATTCAAGACATTAAGAAAATAATACAACATGACCAAGTGGGATTTATCTCAGGAGTATAGAACTGGTTCAATTAGGGAATCTATTATAGATACTATATTCATAAACCTAAAGGGGGACATTGCTTTCTCCAAACACTGAGATGGAGTAAATTTGACAAAATAAAACACCTATTCAAAATAAAATACTCAAGAAAATATGAATTTAAGAAATACTTTCTCAACATAAAATATTTATCCACTTTAGTTCTACAACCATTATCTCAATTAATAAATAAAACAGGCATTTCCACTAATATCAGGAATAAGACAAAAACGCCCACCATCTCCACTGCTATTCACATTGTATTAGAGGTATTAACCAATCTGACTAGTTAAGAGAAATCCCAAAGGAAATAGATAAAGGTAAAATTATCTCTCTTTGCAGAGGATATGATAGTATGCTTGAAAGACCCCAAGGAATCAATGATAAAACTAAAAAATAATTCATTGAAATAGCAAAATACAAAATTAACACATAAAAATCAAAAGCCTTCATACAAAAACTATATTCAGGGGACATAATGGCAGGGAAAATTTCACTTACAATAACAACCAAGATGATGAAATACTGGGGCTGGGGATATAGCTCAGTTGGTAGAGTGCTTGCCTCACATGCACAAGGCCATGGGTTCAATCCCCAGCACCACACACACACACACAAAAAAAAAAAAAAAAAAAAAGAAGATGAAATACTTAGGAACAAAGTAAGCAATGTATAAAACTTATATGAGGAAAAAATGTTTAAGCATGGCTGAAAAACACTGAAGACTTGAGCAAAGGGAAAGACATTCCCTATTCTTGAACAAGATGACCACATCCAATGATACAAAAATACATATATATTGCAGCATTCTTTGTAATTGTAAATTATTAGAAATGGCCTAAGGCGTCAACACATAGGAAAGTGATTGAAAATTATGGTACATCTAAACTGTGTAACTGTAAAAGGGAAAAAAAAAAAAAGAAAAGAAAAAGAAGACAATCTTCATATGATATGGAGTGATTACCAGGACATGTCCCCTCTTATCCAGTTTCATTTTCTATAGTCATCTGTGGTCTGAAAACTTAAATGAAATTTTCCAGAAAATAAATAATTCCTAAGTTTTAAATTGCTGATATCATAAAGAACGTAATGACATATCATACCATCCTGCTCCATCCTACTCAGGATGAATCATCCCTTTGTGTAGCATAGCCACACTACATACAGTATCTGTCCTGTGTATGCTGCCTATCATTCAGTCACTCAGTACATGTCTGTTATCAGATTGCCTGTTGTGGTACCACAGTGTTGGTGTTCAAATAACCCTTATTTTATTTAAAAAGGACTCCATACACAAGTCTTGCTACCAATTCAAATATGCCAAAGAGATGCCATAAAGTGCTTCCTTTAAGTGAAAATAATATATTTTGAAAGATAAAGGCACCATATTCATATATCATTTATTATAGTACATTTTATTAGTCTATTTTATTACAATAGTCTATAAAATAGACTATTGTATAATAAGAGATTATTGCTATTAATCTCTTACTGTGCCTCATTTACAAATTAAATTTTATCTCTCTCTCTCTCTCTCTCTCTCACACACACACACACACACACACAGGAAAAAATTTAGTACATATAAGGTTCAGTACTATCCAAGGCTCTGGGTAGGGCAGGTAAGAAAGGGGTAGAAAGATGTAGGAAAATGAAGAGAATAGGAACAGGGTAACTGAGGAAAAGGAAAAGTGACATTTCTGGACACATATTTTTTTCTTTTTAAAAATTAATTCTGCCAGGTACAGTGGTGCAAACCTATGATCCCAGTGGCTTGGGAGGCTGAGGCAGGAGGATCATGAGTTTAAAGCCAGCTTCAGTAAAAGTGAGGTGCTAAGCAACTCAGTGAGACCCTGTCTCTAAATAAAATACAAAATAGGTCTGGGGATGTGGCTCAGTGGTTGAGTGCCCCAAGTTTCAATCCCTGGTACCACCCTCCCGCCCCAAATTAATTCTGACTGTTAGAGCCATAGCAATTTTCAAATATACTATAAAAAAGTTTTTAACTAAAAAACAAACAACTAAAACCAGCCAGCATGGGGTGGGAACTCAAAATAGTACAGAGACACCAACAAATTAACTAAATGTATTATAATGAATAACCAAAAGAAGAGAGGGAAGAAAAATAAGGAAAATTAGAAATGGGTTTCTTGGGGTTAAAGAAGTTATAAATAGGGCTGGGACTGTGGCTCAGAGGTAGAGTGCTTGTCTCACACTTGTGAGGCACTGGATTCGATCCTTAGCACCACATAAAAATAAATCAATAAAATAAAGGTATAAAAAAAAAGATATGTTTGTTTAAAAAAAAGAAGTTATAAATAAAGAAAGAAGAAATGCTAAAATTAATTCTGTGGTGTTGGACTGGAATCAGAGACATCAGTATAAATTCGTATTTATTATATTTGTAATATATGCACATAAATATTTATGTGCATTTGTTTACTTTCCTAGCTCTGTTCACTAAGGAGCCTAGAAGCAAAGACTGTATAGTGACAATAAGTGTATCTGGTGCCCAGATTTTGGTTTCTAAATATTTCAATAAAAAGAATCAAGGCTCTTAGACAAAGTAGCTGATTCTAAGACTGAGGCAGGAAAATACAAGATGGGCTGGAACATCATCTTATGTCAGAAACTAAGAAAACTCTAAAAGAAAACAAAAAGGATGAGGGGTTGTCCAAAGAACACAGGAGCCATTAGTTCTTAAGAAACTGAACAACAAAATTTGAGGCTGGAGTTGTGGCTTAGTGATACAGCACTTGCCCAGCATGCATGAGGCACTGGGTTCAATCCTCAGCACTACATAAAAATAAAAGTATGGTGTTCATCCACAACTAAAAATATACTTAAAAAAAAAAAAGAAACTGAGCAATAAAGGATAGCACTGAATTTAAAAACACAGAACAAGCATTAAGGAGTCCATAATGACATAAACAAGTAAACAGGAGAAAAAGTGACTCTTCCTTACAAAGGAACCTCAATTAAAATATAGAAAGGAAATAAGAGCAAACAGAATCATTATCAGATCACAAATGTTGCTGACAAGATCCACTCAGTAAATGCTAAAATGTTTTCATATGAAAACACTGTACAAACACAAATTAAGAGACATGCTTAAAAATTAACTGATCTATTCTCTTCAAAAGTATCATGTTCGTGTAAGACAAAGACAGAATAAGAAACTTACAAATTAAAGAAGACAATGGAGAAATTACTAAATTCAATATGAGTTCCTGGATAAAATCCTGGAACAGAAAAAGGGAGTAGTTGAAAATTTGGTTTAATTCTAATAAGGTCTGCAGTTTAATGAATAATATTATACCAATGTTACTTCCTACTCTTGATAATTACAGTTATGTAAGATATCAGCATCAGGGGAAATGGGGTGAGGAAACTTTCAATGAGTGAGAATTCTATACCCTACAACTCTAAATGCACTTAGTTGTCTAAGGCCCCTGGGAAGAATTATCTGTACTTTCTGTAAATGTTCTATTTAAAATTAGATTAATATTTTTTAAATAACAAAAAATTTTGAGCAAAGGTAAAGGAATTACCCTTAGATAAAAGGTGGCAATCTCTTTGACTGTGGTATCTTGCCTCAAAAGAGGAAGGAATCTGTAGAGATAGTGAAGAGTAGAATGTCAAAAAAAAGAACATTAAGGCAGTTCATTTTTGCAATCTTCTACTTTCTTTTAAAATAGAATTTATCATCCGCTCCCTAATTTGAAAGTAATACCAATTAGGAAAATAGCTCTAGGAAAAACCAAATAACTTGAGGCAGACAGGGAAACAGCACAAAACTGAAAACTGGCTTGGGATGTGGCTTATTAGTAGAGCGCTTACCAGAGTATATGCAAAGCTTGGGTTGGATCCCTAGCATTTAAATAAATAAATGGAAAAGAAAAGGAGGAGGGAAAAAAATTTCCAAGAATTGCAAGGAAATATACTAGATCTTACATTATTAATATTTTAAATGCTCTGAATTACTTTACAATTATTTTGTAAAGATATGTTTGTTTATAAGTTTGATGACTAACAGAAATAAGAGTGAAAAGATTTAAAAGTTAATGACTTGTAATTTGTGCTGTTTAAGGTATACATTTTAGGGTTATAGCTCAGTGGCTGAGCACTTGCTTAGTAAAAGCAGGGACCAGGGTTCAATCTCCAGCAATGTCCCTTCTCAAAGATATATATTTTCTGATATTTATATGAGTTCAGTTATCTTTAAAACAAAAAAAAATTAATTACTACTATAAAACTACCACTTATATTTAAGCCCCACAGGCAGTTATATTGGAAGCCAAAAATGTCATTAAGTCATTTCCAGGGTTCATCTTCTATAATTAGCAGAGGTATTGGTGAAACAATGAGCATAAGGAGAAAAGCCTAGAAAGAAAATTACTAATTAGCATCTGTAAAGATGTATACATAGTATCACCTGAAGTTTACAAGTCATCAAACTGGGGCTGTTTTGATTTTACTATGAAAAATCATCTTTCAATTTTGTAAGCTGAATAGAGTAGGTCTATCCAGAGGGAAAACATATAAGAACTTTTAATGAGGGAGAATTCTATACCCTATAACTCTTAAATGCATTTAGGGCCTTAGAACCCTGGGAAGAAAGCAGGAGGCATGAATTCTGCCAGATCCCCAGAGATAAGAGCATAAGATGAAACAAAAGACAAAAACAAAAACCCACTCCATGTACAGTCAATGATGCCGCTGAGTTCAAAGACTCAGCAGTCTGATACTAAAATATCTATGGGATGAGAGTTGTTGAACAGAAATCATAATTTAAGTACTCACATACCATTAGGTCTAAAATAGTATGCCCAAGACACAGGGAGGCAGATATAAACAGGAAAAACATGGCAGATCACACTGGAATATGAGTTTAGTAAAATAAGTATGTTAAGGAAGCTAAAGCAAAATTCACTTGGACAAAACAATACACATAAGTCTTCAGAGAAATTTACTGATTTTTTTTTTTTGTAATAAATCTTCACAGAAATGTCTTGAGTTATTCTTTGAATAGTTAAAAAAAAAAAAAAAGTTTGAGAAGTACTATAAATAACAACAACATATGGAATGAAGGAGTTCCAATTGGTGAGTCAAGGTTAAATACAGAACACTGAGCTGAAAGTAGCAAGACAGGCTTGCTTTGATCTAATCTTGCTGAGCTTCTTTGACTGTTCTGTGACATTCCAGAGTCTGGTTACCATGCTAAAGATTAAAGAAAGTGGCTCTATCTCTCTCATTCTCAATAGAATCTATTAGAATATGTCTACCCTTTCTCATTCATGAATAAATGGTAAGAGAATAGTAAGGTTTGTTTTGATTTCATAATTCAATATTAATTTTCAAGTTGAACTTACTTTTACAGCAAAAAAATTAGAATTAAAATATATAATGACTCAAATTTAAAAAACACGTTTAGAGTTGAAAACAATATCCAAAATACAGAAGTCTTCCGTTTCATCAAAACAACTTAAAATAATTTTGTTTTCTATAATGACAGCTCTCCTAAAAGAAAACAATACTTTCCCTACTGTCCAATTCAAATGATAGTGGACTGAAAATGGCTTACCATGTAGTACGTTCAAAGCATATTACATTTCCTTTCATAAACAGAATAACCAAATAAAAAGAAATAAGATAATACAGAATCACCTCATGTTTCTGTGTTTATATTAATTACTATAACTGTGGTAACTACAAAAGCTGTTTTGACAGACATCTACAAGTCCTATAGTTCAAGTTGCTTATTAAGATTAACACAAAACGGCTGGGATATAGCTCATGATAAAGTGCTTGCAAACACAAATCCCTGGGTTCAATCCCCATCTCCAAAAAATAAAAGAAAGCGGGGAAAACCCAAAAAAGATAAACACATAAGATAAATTCAGATACTTGGACCAAATACAGTTAATTCTTAATTACATTTAGTAAAGAGAAATAATTTAGCAGTCAATCTAACATATTCAATTATGCCCATCTCCACCATCATAATCAATTTCTAACCAAGTAACAAAATTAACTCTTTGGAGAAGACTTTTTCTTTTCCTCCTTCAGACTGTGTTACAGAGAAACTATTAAGAAGTAAAACGATAAGACTCTCCACGCCTGTAATCCCAACTAAGAGAGGCACTTAGCAACTCAGGGAGACCCTGTCTCAAAATAATATTAAAAAAGGGCTGGGAATGTGGCTTAGCAGTTACACACCCCTGGGTTCAATCCCCAGGACCACAACAAAACTAAATTGCTCTCTGAAAGGAAAACTGGCTGTAAATAAACTAAATTATACAGTGAATGGTGGCTGCATTCTTCACACATGGCCAGCTGAGTTCCAGAATATAAGCAGTGAAGCCAACCCAAAGAGTTCCACTGTTTTTAGTGTTTGTTATAACTGAATTCACTCAAAGACCAAATAGGTTACCCATTATTGGGTATTATAAGTATGAATTGTTTTTCTCCCTTAGCAATGAATAATTGGAGAGTTACTTTGTTAGAAAATTATCAAAACCATACCAAATAAATTCATTCAAAATTCATAGATAATTTTTTTAAATATTTATTTCTCAGTTGTAGTTGGACACAATACCTTTATTTTATTTATTTATTTTTATGTGGTGCTGAGGATTGAACCCAGGCCCTCGCACATGCTAGGCAAATGCTCTACCGCTGAGCCACAATCCCAGCCCCACAGATAATTTTTTTTCCAATGGAAAAAATTCATAGTAAATACCCTGAATATCACTTAATAGATACAGATTATTACATACAATGTGCATATACATCAATTAGTATACAGCCATATATTTCCTTGTTCTATCTGATGTGAGGGCCTAGAAACAATGACATCTCAGTAGTAATAAGCATACACAGAGCTCAGGTATTGGTTTCTAATCATTCTCTAAGAAAAGGAACCAGGGCTCCTTGGAGAAATGGCTGATTCTAGGACTGGGGCAGATAATATACATCAAGATGAGCCTGGGGCATGTTGTAGTGTAGGAAAATTAAAAAAAAAAAAATTGTTCAAAAGTCAAAAAGAAAATCACCATAAACCTCACAATGATGGGGGTATGTCACAGGAATGTAGCATTAACTAAAAGCACTCCAAATGGCCAAAGCTAGAACAATATGAGCAAAAAAATAAAGTACTACCAGATTATAACTCAGAGTACAAAATAAATATCCTTGAGTCAATACTGATTCAAATGAATAAATTAATAAATGGGAAGAAGAGATAAGTTTCCCTTATGGAATATTTCCCAAAAGTTTACATAAATATTTGACCCTAAGGAAACAGAACATAATTCCCATTCTCCAATTGTGTACTTCACTAAGAGATTCTCTTCCAAGAAGTACAATATACAAAGGAGAGGGAAAAACAGTAATTTCATAGTGGATAAACGTGACAAGCCAAGTGTTCAAGGTTTGACATCAGCAGTGCTGAAGAGTACTGACAGTAGGATACTCTCAATACATGATGGAAATGGCACTGTGGTCTTTTTCCCCCAAACACATTCATCAGTCTCATCATGAGAAAAACATCAAATAAATCGCAGTTGAGGGAAAGTATACAAATATCTGACTCATAATCTTCAAACCTGTCTAAAACAAGGACACAAGATAAACTGTCAAACCAAAAGAACACATGACAACTAAATAGATTATACTACCCTAGACGGGATCTTGGAACAGAAAAAGGATATGAGGGAAAAACTAAGGCAATGTGAATAAAATACAGATTTAGTTAACAATAATGTGTTAATATTGGTTCATTAATTATAACAAATATATCATAATAATGAAATGTGTTAATAATGTTAAAATAGGAAACATAATTATATGTCAATAATATAATATTATTTAGTAAGTATATTTATTAACAAATTTATTAATGAATATGTTCATAAAAGCTATGGGATACATACAACCTCTATACTATATTCACAATAAATCTGTTAAATTTAAAACCATCTAAAAATAAAAACTTACTATAAATAATCAAAGAACATGTTATATTTTATGTAACTATTAATAATCTGGTTCCGCATATTTGAAAAGCTAGTTGGCAATTTAACTCTTTTATTTTTTGGTACTGGGGGTTTCAACCCCAACCCCTTTCCTCACACCTTTTTTTTTTTTTTTTTTTGTATTGGGGATTGAACCCAGTGGCATTTAACCACTGAATCACATTTTTTGAGACAGTCTTGCTCAGTTGCTCAGGGCCTCACTAAATTGCTGAGGCTGGCTCTGAATTTTTGATCCTCCTGCCTCAGCCTCCAGAGCCACTGGGATTACAGGCATGCGCCACCATGCCCGGCCCAACCCTTTTTATTTTGCATTTTGAGGCAGGGTCCCACTAAGTTGCCCATGCTGGTCTCGACCTTTCAATCTTCCTGCATCAGCCTCCCAAGTTGCTGGGATTACAGGCATGTGCCACAGTATCCAGCTAGCTTCTACTATTTTAATGACTATGTTTATAAAAATTCATATTCAAAATCTTATATTACCGGGCTGGGGATGTGTGGCTCAAGTGGTAGCGCACTAGCCTGGCATGCGCGGGGTGCTGGGTTCGATCCTCAACACCACACAAAAAAATAAAATAAAGATATTGTGTCCACCTAAAACTAAAAAATAAATATTTTTTTTAAATCTTATATTACAAAACTCCATTTGCTGAAATCTTTACAACATCAACTTAGAAAATTAATGAATTGATATTTAGGGGTCAGGTCCTGACCTAGGTCTTAGGAATCCAAAAACGGGTGAAAAAAAGACAACTAGATATTTAGATATTGTTCCTACCTTCATAGGGTTTATAGGCCACTGAAGAGAAAGGCAACCTTATAATCAAATAAATAAATGTCATTTGTAGCTTTGGAAATGTATGATGTTATTACCTTATCTAGGAGGTTAGAATATTCCCTAAAGAAGCAAAACTTTAGCTAAGATGTGAAACTGGCATGACCAGGAGTTAACAAGTGAAGTGAAAGAAAAAAAGGAATGGTCCAGACAAAGAGAAAAGCATGTGCAAAAACAGGAGGGAGCTAACAAAATACAAAGGACTAACCTAGGCCAGCATGGGTGAAGTGGGGAGTTAGGCAGAACATGGCACTCGTGAGGCTGGGGAACTATGCACTGTTAAGGAGTTTCATTTTTACTCTAGAAGCAATGGAAAGCCGTAGAACAATTGAGGAAGAGAATGAAAATCAGACATATTTCAAAGTTAATTATTGTGCCTTCAGGATGGATAACAGATTAAAGAAGAGCCAGAAGTAGCCAAGAGGCTACTGAAATTTCAGTCAAGATAATGGTAACAAGCTAAAGTGGTGTTAGTGGGAATAGGAATAGATTCAAATGACACTTAGAAAGTAAGATTAATAAAACCTGTAGACTCATTTGATGTCTCAGGGAAAGGGATATAAGCATCACTCCTAATTTTCTTGATTATAAAATGAAAATATAATGGCATCTTTCACTTAAAAAAAGGAATAAAAAAAGAGGACAAGTGTTTGGGGGGTTGGAGAAGAAGGAAGGGAAATCAATTTAGTTTGATACATACTAGATTTGAGATACCTTTAAGATATTTAAGAAGTTGTCAATCAGACAACAAGATATATAGATCTAGAGCTCAAGAGAGAAAACACTCAAGTCCTGAGAAAAGCTGACATCTTTATCCTAGAAAAGCAGCTAACTATAATCCCCATGTATCCAAGAAAAACATTAGACTTAGACTTTGGCCATCTGGATTTAGTTAAAAAGCTGAGAGAGAACATGGCAATAATATTTCATCAGCTAAAACAAAAACTGCTAGGCACCATGGAGAACACAGGGATTTTCAAAATCTTACTTCAATAATATAATAATTATGTCAGGAACATATAGCATTTTAAAGTTTTAGCAGGCTGGCAAATGTTTTTGGTAATGTTCCAAACCTGCATTGTCCAATAAAGCAGCCACGAGGCAGCTACTGAGCACTGAAATGTGGCTGGTGCAACTAAGGAACTGAATTTTTAATTTTATTTTATTTCAACTAATTTAAACAGCCACATGTGGCTAGTTACTATCATATTAGAGCAGGTTTAGGGCTTCCTCATATATTTCATCTTCTTCTCAAATTAATTGGGAAGAGACATGAGGGTTAGAGGGACTGGGGAGTAGAGGAAACTTTTATTCTATCTGTGATTAGAATTTTTCTTTCAAGAACATACAGTATAGGGGCGGGGGATGAAGTTCAGCAGTAGAGTGTTGCCTAGCATGCACAAGGTCCTGGGTTTGATCCCCAGCACCAAAAGAACACAGAGTATATAGTACTTTCATTTTTATTTTTAATTTTAAAAGTAATCAAATGCTGTATATAAAAGTAGAAAGTAAGAAAGAGAAAAATAAAAATCATCTATAAGCCCATCTTTAAGAAATAATCTAGTGCTGGAGATGTAGCTCAGTGGTGGAACATATGCTTAGCACACAGAAAGCACTGGTTCCAGTTACCACCAATAAAAAAAAGAGAAAAGAAAAAGAAAAAAACAACAGGAGAAATAGTCTACAATTAACATTTAGCCATATATTAAGATGATCTACATTTTTAATCCTTTTGTTAGAATTACCTAAACACTAATGGCCCAATGGCCCAAGTTACTTTCTTTGAATTTTACTACATTTCTCTTTTAATCCACTTTTACTCAAAAAACTTGGAAATCCTGCTAAACTGCCATCATCTCAAAACTGTGAAGATAAGCCCTTGACAGTCCACTTGACCATTTCCTTTACCAGCACCACCACCATCCCCTGCCATCAATGACACACACTTTAACTGGAACTTGATCACCACTCTCAATGTCTTGGAATTATTTAATCACTATAGGATTTAGAAAGCCAGAGTAGCACTCAATAAATGATAACTATTATGGAGCTCTAGGTGCCTGGAAACTGACTCAGAAAATGGAAATAACAATCAAAGCAGATAGGGTCCTGGCCATCTTAGAGATTAAAGGTCCCTTCCTGAACCCCTAAGGATTCTTTCTACCTAGCACGTGAATTCTTGATCCATTGATCTTATACAAAGCACTTTACCTAAATCTCAATTTCTTCATTTCTAACGTGGCTATGGTATTTGTTCCACTAAATGACATGGCTGGAATAAAAATAGAACATATATGAAAGTGTTTTATAAATTATTACATGCTAAACAAACAAAGGTATTAAACATGGAGTAACATTTTCTTCTCTAGTGCAAACTTTCCAAGCAACATGCCAAGAATGTATTACAGATGTGCTAAAATACTGTCCCACTGTTTTATCCCCCAAAACTTTCAGAAAGCTAGGGAGGGCCTTGCTACAGACATCACAAATGTAAATAATTTTGTATGTGTGCTATGATGCAGAAAAGTTTGGAAACCTTTGCTCTAGAATTCTATCTCATGCTAGCAGAAATGGGGCTTGACCAACCGACTTTCCACTCTGAATGATTTTAGGCCTCACTCACAACTCTGTTGCTCTTACAGTACCGCTCCAAAATCTGTTATTGCTCCCCAAAGGATTAAAGAAAATCAATCATGAACATCTATTGCTGCTAGTTCAAAGCAATAGAAGATAAAAATGAAACCAAACAAAAACTCTTAGTTCAGAAAATAGCAATGCTAAAACTGTATTTTCACAAAAGAATTGAGCAATTACTAGTTTTACAACTACCTTCAAAGCCTGAAACATTCTAAAAATTTCGTGTTGGTAACAAATCTTTGTCTTTTGAGAAGAGATATGATTTCTTCCAAATACTGAATCACTGCGGGCTAGGGATGTAGTTCAGTGGTAAAGAATTTCCCCAACATGCACAAGATTCTGGATTCTATTCCCAGTACCACCAAAACAAATAAACAAAGCCCAATACCCAGTTATTCAGACTCTGGTGACTAAGGTGAAGTGACAAAGGTAGAAAAGAACTTTACCATATGTCTCAATATGAGTTAACAGTAGTATCAGAAGTGGATTTCAAAGCAGATTGCTTCTCAGAAGAACAGTATTCACTTAAATAGTATGTTTGTATCAGTGACCTGAAAAATTGTGCTCTATATGTGTAATATGAAATGATTGGCATTCTGCCATCATGTATAATAAATTAGAATAATTTTTTTTTTAAAAAAAAAGTATGTTTGTTAGGGGGAAAATAGTTTATAAAAAGATCATATGTTCCTTTTTAGGAGTCAACTGCTAACAGAACTAAGCAACACTTGCCTATGACCATCTTAAGACAAAGGTTTAGAAGAGATAGAGGAGAGGGGAATGAGAGGTAGGAGAAAGAACAGAAAATAAAGAGGAAAAAATACATACATATACTTTTGTCTCACAGAAAATAGTTGAGAATCTCATAGAGATATTAAGTGGCTTCTATGACTATGTAAATGTAGTAGAAACCATGTTAGATCCTTTGTTTTATAAAGCCTTTTTCATACATCCCAGAAGTAATGTTGGCATATATCTTTTAGATTATCATGGACCTTAAGTCATTATCTTCCAAAGTATGTGGAAATAACTCACTTTTTTAGTCTGTTCATCTATAGGTATATTACCTTAGGTTCCCTGCTTAATATATACCTTTTTCTACCCCAAGAGAAAGGTATATATTAAGCAGGGAACTATCCTGAAATTTGTTTATGCTTAAAGATGGGTTTTGATGTAAAAAGGTTATTATTTATAACTTATTTTCACATTTCCCACCCCTGTATGTCATTAAGGAACACAACGCACCCATAGATTTATATCCATCTTCATGGGAAAACCCTATAGATGACCACTCTATAAGCCCTGTTCAAGTTCACTTCTTTTTGTCACACTTTTCAGTAGGACATTCAAGTAATTGTTCATCCACTAAAGAGCAATAAAAGAAAAGACCTTTTCTTAATGTCTGACAGAAAATCAGGTGACATATCCCCAATTCATTCCTGAAAGAATGTAATGGAAACATAGTAGCTGTCTAAAGTAGTGTGCTGCCAGACACCTAGGATCAAATGCTGGCTCTATCAGTGTAATTCAGAACAGATTATTTTAGCTCCAGTTAGCCATTTGTATCAGTCTCTTCATCTATAAAAACAGGAGGGTTAGTCCCCTTACAAAGTTGCTAAGAGGATTAGATGAAATAACCATGTAAAGCACTTAGCATAAATTCTGGCACACAGGAGGCAAAACAAATGTAACTGTCACTATGGTGTTGGATATAATTTACCTTCTGAATTTGTCATTACCTTAGAAAGAAACTAATTTTAACATAACATTCTTTACAAAGTTAATGTTAACTGCTCCTCCAAGTTAGGATGCTATATAAAAGGAAGATTATTTTGTGAGCAAAATAAAACCAGAAACTGGTTAGACAGATTCTGATAAGCTGTATAAGTCCTCAAGTTCTAAAATTATATGAAATAAGGTTCAAACTTTTAGAACTTTAACCTTCAATCAAAAAACACTTCATGGGTTGGGGAATATAGCTCAGTTGTAGAATACTTGCCTTGCATGCATAAGGTAAGCAACATACACACATACACACACACACACACACACACACATACACACTTACTTGACAATCAATCAGAAAGTATGCACTCTAAAACTTGAGTTTGGAAAGATTCTAACTTACTCAAAAGAAAGAAACAATCATTAAAATATCTAACATAGTATGGAGGGAGAGAGTTTGTCAAGTTAAGCAGCAACATAACAAAGGCTTAGGATCCACACCACTGAAATATCTTATTTTTTCTTCCTTGCAAAGCTAGAGCCCAAGGTAAATACGAAGTGGAAAAACAAGAAATGAAAGAAAAGTACAACCAAAATTTAAATCTTTTACTCAGGTGTACCTAAGCACATCAATTTATTCATCCCTTGGATCACCAAAGCATTGGCTATAGTGTGCTTAGAAACCTCAAACCACAAAGCAGGAACTAAATAAATAGACAGTGTCACTTCCTTCTGTAAGTCTAGGAAGGAATGTAGACACACTGAAGTTATGAAGTACTTGGAGATTTCAATATCAAGTTGGAATCCCTGCATTCTACTCACCTTGGCCCCAAACAAGCCACTTACTGTTTGGGAAAATAACAGCTCCACCAAAAGCTGTGTTTTCACTGACTTCAGCAAGTCACTAAGTAGTGGTTTTAATCTATTTAGACATATATCTCTTTTGAGAATTTGAGAAAAGGAATGGACATTCACTCCAGAGGGGGATTGGAAAAAGTCACTCAAACAAAACCTGCCATATGATTTCAAGGACAGGGACCAAGAAGACCCCTGAAAATCCACAGACCTCAATTCATAGCTCAGAATCAAGTCAAATCATAAACTAAGGAAAACTAATATACTGATTTAAAAAGGAACCAAAGTAACTGAGGAAGCGATCTTAACCCAGAAAACAAATTTAGAATAGAAATATTGTCCATTTTCCCAGATAATGGTGTTGGACTTTATGGCTGGGAAAGGGCGTTGGTTACCTTGAACAAGGAAAACAAAAACGGAAGAAAAGTATGATTAAAACAGTACTAAAATATAGTTGACTGTACTCACTCTGAAAGAGCAGTAATGAAACGACCAATCCCTGCAGCTGGCTAAACGTAACCCATAAAGGGCTGGAAGAACATAACCAATCTGGTGCACCTTTCTGTCAACGAAGTTAATTAAATGGCAAACGTGAACACACCCTTCCAGGTGAAAGCACACGTTGAAAAGTCCTGCAGACCTTCCATTGTTTCCTTATCCATTAAGAACTGAGGAAGCATACTCTGGGAGAAAATAGAGACAAGAAACAGAAATCCTAAAAGGGTGGTTAAAGGATCTGCTGGAAGTGTAAAGCACAAACTTTTTTGAGATCAAAGAGCTCAAGGGGAAGATAACAACAAAGCCAAGGAAGCAATAATAAAGAGAGGAAAAAGTCTAGAGTTTAAAAACTGTTCAAAAGAAAAACTTCCTTTCCTAGACAAGTAAGCAGCAATAACTGGGCAAAGAGGGACGGACCAGAAGACAGAGCCACAAGTCCCTTTCTCAAACTCCAGCAATCTTTGGACGTCCTCACAAGCTCTTGGAACTTCCACGGGCAGGGCTCCTCCCTGCACTACTACCAGGCGAACCTCTCCAAGGGACTATCACTATCTCCCTTCCTCTCAACTGGAGAGAGGAAGTGGGGAAATGCAGACAGGGGAGGAGAGAAATGAAAGTTGGACACCAAGCCCGCAGGTGGCCCACTCCGACACTTCATCACGATCTGGACCCTGCAGCCCTCTTCCACTCATTGCATGCAAACCGAGGGTGCCGACCCAAAGGGCCGTCCTGCTCCCTCAAGCGACTGTTTCTGGGATACACTCGGCAGGACTGCAGGAACCACGGGGCCGAAACTGAAGGCAGAATACTGGCCAGATAGTGTACAGACTAAGGATAGAAGTGCTCGGGGAAAAGTCCGGAGAAGTGAAGCCCGAGGCAACGTGTCCGCCCTCAAAGCATCTTTCCCCCGCCTTCCCCCCGCCCCTTCCCCGGCGGGCCCGCACCGCCCTCACCTGTCTGCTGGGAACCCGGCACCTCTCAAGTAGAAGATTATCCTGCGGCTGCTCTCTGGAATCGCCTCAACCCCAGCAAGAAGTGAGCGGAAACGCGACCTGGACCTTTTCCTTCTTCCCCTCCCCCACGCACCTCGGATCCTCGGGGGCGGGGAGCAACTGCAGCTGTCACAGGCTCACACTGACCAACCGCCGAGGACACTCGGACCAGCGACCTCTCAACCCAGCCTCCAGAACCAGCACCAAGAGCAGCGAAGCCGGAAGTGAGAGGACCGGAAGTGGTGTTGTCCTTAGCTCTGGACGGCCTCTCTCTCCCTAAATCGGGCACGGCGCCTCCACGTCTCGATGGTGCCAGCGCGCCTCTCACGAATTTCCCTCCGCCCCTCTCCAGAGGCTGGCCCCGCCTCTCCGGCTGCGGCCCTAGCAACCACATCCGGGACTCCACTGGTGCCGTTGCCCGGGTAATTTTCTGGCGGCGGCTGAATGGTCGTGGATTCTGCGCTCGGCTCCTGAGGCGTCAGCCAGCGCTGGGAGCTAGCGGAAGGGCGCGCCGGCCTGCCTTGAATGGTCTCTGGGCTCCAGGAGCCCTCAGCGTCCCCTCTTTCTCACTCACAGGCCCTGGCCTCACGCGTTAGGCGTCCCCCCAACAGACGGTGCGCCGGGAGGGTGGAGGTGGAAGTAGCTTACCGCCACGCTACCACCGAAGAGCCAAAGCTGCTCAGCCACCGAAGAGCACGAAGGTTATACCAGTTCCGCGGGCGGGATGGGGGAGGGATGGAGAGAATGTGGGGACAAGGGAGCCGACGGGGTGCAGGCGCCCCCCCCCCCCTCGCTCTCCCCGTTCCCGGACAGGCCCCCTCCTGCCGCGCCCTCGCGCCCACTCCCTTTGGAAAACCCAGATCCCCGACTCCCGTCGTCTCTGAGCTCTTGCTACCTGCTCCGTCTTCGTGATCTGTAGCTACTCTGCTCGCGCCCTGAGAGTGGATCCCCAATAACCTTTCTTGGCTGCTCCTTTCTTTTGCCACATGACCGAGGTCTCCTTTCTTTGCTCGCCCCATTAAAGTAGATCGCTATCGCTGTCCTGTCTACAGAAACCGCGGAGCAATTCCTTCTCTCAGCCCTTCGTGGTTTCTTAAGTTGAAGCTCTAACCTGCAAAGGCACTCTCCCCAACGCCCAGCACTGAATGGAGGGAAACTGTGACTCCTCCTCGGTGGTGCTAGACCTACCTGAAACTCATTTACACATTGTAGCTACCTTTGTCCTAGGCGCTCATTTTTATTCTCATTTCGCTTGTAGAAATGCAAAGGGTAACTTTGCTCATGATGAAACTAAGCCTTTTTTAGACCACACTTCTCACTTTCCTTGTCACATTTGCTAACCGAGACTTTTTTAAACACTAAGTGACCAGAAGCATAACTCCCCCTCTACAGATTTCCAGAGAGCGTCAGAATAGTGAAATATTGCCGTACAGATATCTTCTCTAGATTCGTGTAAAATAAATACTTGTGACACCACCTCTTATCTCCACAAGTATCTCCACCTCTTAAAAAAACACTACTGAAATCCTAAAACAAATCTAGTATCAAGGGACTTTCTGTATCTTAAATGATTCTCTTTTCAAGAAAACAGCAAATATAAATGCCAACTCACACAAACCATAACTTAAGTTCTTTGGCTTATTGTGGATTTTTTATACTCAAAGCCATCCTCTTCTCAACCATAAGAAAAGGATTCCAATCTAGAATAGTGACTACTCTTATTGTGTAGGAAAAAAGTAACCTCAGAACTTGAAGCTAAGTTCAAGTGTTATTCCCAAAGTATCCCAAGGATGACTTGGAAGAAGTGCATGGTAGTGCCCAGCTGGGCTTGAACAGTTTTGGCAATGAGTGCATTAGTATTTGAGCTGGCTGTATCCTTAAGCATTTCTGCTTTCTGTCTCTTTAGTTTGGAGGTACTTAACTTTGCTAAAATCTCTTAGTCTGTTAGAGGTTTTTCTTATGCTAGGAAGGTGAACAGTTGCCTGGGTAATTTGCTGTTAGCAGAATAGTTTCCTTGGAAGCTGCTGATGGTTTTGATAGAGATTCTCAAGAACTGGAACTGCTCAGAACTAATGCTAATTTATCCTTGTAGAAGATGCTATTTATTATGTCGGACACCCTTCAATACAGTGAGATTCTGGTACTGAGCATGAGTAATCCACATCCATGGTATTACAGTTCTACAGGGCTATACACAGGTTTAATCTTTCCATGATTTCTTCTACCCCTAGGAAATTAGAATGCAGGTGGCTCTAAGAAAACACAGAAAGGTACTTCACTTGATGATGGAAAATTATGAAAGTGTGTGTGTCCTTTGTAGTAAAGGAAGCAGCAGCTAGTGCTTTTGGGGTCTGGGGAAGTTTTTTTATTTCGTTTTGTTGTTTTTGTTTGTTGATACTGAAAGACTTATTTTAGCCTAGTCCTGCTTAGATAGAGACATATTTTCTCTTTCCTCCTTAATTTCCCTCCCTCCTTACCTTCCCTACTCCCTTCCTACCTTTCTTCCTTCTTGCTGTCTTTTGCTCTAGATTGGGAAATTCTGCCTATCTATTCTATTTAAAAAGAAAAGATTACTAGTTTTCTCTCAGTTGACCTGTTCAGAGAAGTAAGAAAAGGGGGAATAGCTACCTTCACTTATGACATGGAGATTGCCCCCCATGAATATAGATACTGATATGAAGGTTTAGTTACATAGCATTTTATTCAGCTTTTGAAAAATTAGATCTTATATATTCAGTAGGCTTGTGGAGAACTCCGGTAGACTGTCTTTCATTAGTGACCAGTAGCCTATCTTTCATTTAGGAAAAGAGGCAGCAAGTTAAATATTTTTGGGGTGGGGTGGGGAGATACCAGGGATTAAACCCAGGGGCACTTAACCACTGAGCCATGTCTCCAGCCCTTTTTTATATTTTATTTAGAGACAGAGTCTCACTGAATTGCCCAGTGTCTAGCTAATCTGCTGAGGCTGGCATTGAACTCATGATCCTCCTGAGTTGCTGGAATTACAGATGTGAAGAATATTATTTTTAATCTATTCTACATAAATGAAACATGCAAGTGACTTTTAACTCTAATTTAGATATTGAATACTGTATATTGCTTATCAATATTATTTACTGAAATTGCTACTTCAGATCTTTTATATAGGAATTCTGGGGATGTCTCAAAAGTTTCATTGTTCATCAGAGGCTCTTTCAAATTTAGTTGATCACACAGTGTAATCCTCTGGAATGAAACCCGTGAAGATGCTGAATAATGGAACTATTTAAGAAGCCCTAAAATAAGTAAGGTACAAAGTAAAGGTGTATGGTGTGAGTTACTAGGACTTATTACATTTTTTAAAAGTTTTGGGGCTGGGGATGTGGCTCAAGCGGTAGCGCGCTCTCCTGGCATGCGTGCAGCCCGGGTTCGATCCTCAGCACCACATACAAAGATGTTGTGTCTGCCGAAAACTAAAAATAAATATTGAAATTCTCTTTAAAAAAAAAAATGTTTTATAGTAGGTATATGTACAACTTCATTCAATTATAAAAAGACTATACTTGTATACCTGATGAATTTATTGATGTTAAGGCTCTCAGTATCACTTTTTTCTAAAAGTAGGAGAGTTCTCTTATGCACTTATAACAACAGAGGAAAGTTTCTCAGGTGATCCTGTCACATGCTTCTACTCAAAAACCTTGAGTGACATTTGTGGCATGCTGAATAAATTCCTTATCCTAGCATTCAGTTCTTACCAAGGTCTGACCCCAATCTTACTTTCCAGTATATAAGTAGAGTATAGTTCAGAGTCAACCAAATGAATATTCCTTTTTATACATCTAGAGGGAGAGTGTTTATTTAGCCAACTAATAGATACAGATATTAACATAGATATGAAGGTTTAGTTACATATAAAACTTCTATTTATTTATTGGCACTGGAATTCAACCCAGGTCCTCATGCATGCTAGACAGGCACTCTAACTTGAGCTACATGCCCAGCCCACATAAAACTGTTTGATATGCTTCAAACTGCCCTATAATTTCCTTCTTCCATGTTTCACTCTCTAGTCTTACCAACAAAAATGTTTTCTTATCTCTTCTTACCTGCCACATACTTTTTATTTGAACTCAGATGCTACTTTATGTCTTTTATCATGGCCACATCTCCAGCCCTATTTTGTATTTTATTTAGAGACAGGGTCTTTCTGAGTTGCTTAGCACCTCACTGTTGCTGAGGCTGGCTTTGAACTTGCGATCCTTCTGCCTCAGTCTACAGAGTTGCTGGGGTTACAGGTGCGCACCACCGTGTCCAGCTTATAAATCCATTTTTTTTTTATCCTGCTTGTAAGAGTTAATTTTCCCACTTTTTTTCTCCCACAGCCCTCAGTTTGGCCCGTTTTAGTCTTTCTTATACTAGTGTCTCTGCATATCTGTTTCCCATGATCCTTCTTGGGAGACTGAACTTTAGATTCATTTTGTTCTCTCACAGCACCAGGAATCTAACTCTGTTAAGTTCTAGAATACCAGCAATTGCTGGTATTTAGAATAATGCTATGGGCAGGATTAAGTGGACATAGTTGCTGTCTATTTGTGGAAGACAAAGAATGAGTGTTTTCTTCAGTTTGGAAAGTAGTTGATTTTCCTGCAGAGGGCTATAAACTACTGATAAAAGGAGAGTAACTGGACAGTCATGGTGGCACATCACCATAATCCCAGTGACTTGGGAGGCTAGCCTCAGCAATTTAGTGAGACCCTATCTCAATAAAAAATAAAAAGGACTGAGAATGTAGCTCAGTGATTAGCTTCCCTGGGTTTAATCCCCAGTACAAAAAAACTGAGTAATTTACTACACCTAGAAATTCTGAATGAAAAGAATGACAGGTTTATGTTTCTTCATACTGTTTTTTTTTTTTTTTTTTAATGATAACCTGGTACAAAAAGAACATTAGAATTGTAAAAAAATTAACATAAAGAGAAAAAAACTGAATTTAGGTACAATTCAATTATATTTAGGTATAAATTCAATTATCCAGGAACATTTGATATTTTGGTCAGTGTCTTTTTTTTTCATATATATATATTTTTTTTCCTTAATAATTTATTATTAAGAACCTGTGTTTTCTGGCATTGAACACTGTGGGACTAGCTATGAGCCTTTGTCCTTATGTAATTTTTAGTAGTTGGTGATATATAGTTTTGTATTTTTATTTTTTTAATTTATTTATTTTAATTAGGAATATATGATAGCAGAATGCATTTTGATTCATTGTACACAACTACAGCACAATTTTTCATTTCTCTGGTTATACGTGATGTAGCGGTGCCCCATATGTAAAGTCATACATGTACCTGGGTTAATAATAATGTCCATCTCATTCCACCATCTTTCCTTCCCCCATACCTGCTCCCCTCCCCTTTGCCCAATCAAAGTTCCTCCATTTTTCCCATGACGCCACCCCCCCATTGTGGATCAGTATCCATTTATCAGAGAGAACATTTGGCCTTTGGTTTTGGAGGGATTGACTTACTTTGCTTAGCATGATATTCTCCAGCTCCATCCATTGACCTGCAAATGCCATAATTTTTATTCTCTTTTAAGGCTGAGTACTATTCCATTGTGTATATGTACCACAGTTTCTTTATCCATTCATCTATTGAAGGGCATCTAGGTTGGTTCCACAGTTTAGCTATTGTGAATTGAGCTGCTATAAACATTGATGTGGCTGTGTTACTATAGTAAACTGATTTTAAGTCCTTTGGATATAGACCAAGGAGTGGGATAGCTGGGTCAAATGATGGTTCAATTCCAAGTTTTCTAAGGAATCTCCATTCTGCTTTCCAGAGTAGTTGCACTAATTTGCAGTCCCACCAGCAATGTATAAGTGTGCCATTTCCCCCACATCCTCACCAACACTTATTGTTGCTTGTGTTCTTGATACCTGCCATTCTGACTGGCATGAGATGAAATCTTAGAGTAGTTTTGATTTGCATTTCTCTAATTACTAGAGATGTTGAACATTTTTCATATATTTGTTGATCGATTGTATATCTTCTTCTGAGAAGTGTCTGTTCAGCTCCTTAGCCCATTTATTGATTGAGGTGTTTGATTTTTTTTAATTTGTTTAAAATTTTTGAGTTCTTTATATGTCCTGGAGATTAGTGTTCTATATGACGTGTGTGTGTGGCAAAAATTTGCTCCCCAAATGTAGGCTCTCTCTTCACCTCATTGATTGTTTCTTTTGCTGAGAAGCTTTTTAGTTTGAATCCATCCTATTTATTCTTGCACTTTAGGAGTCTCGTCAAGGAAGTCAGGGTCTAATTTAATGTGATGAAGATTTGGGCCTACTTTTTCCTCTATTAGGCACAGCGTCTCTGGTCTAATTCCTAGGTCCTTGATCCACTTTGAGTTGAGTTTTGTGGTGGTGAGAGATAGGGGTTTAGTTTCATTTTGTTGCATATGGTTTTCCAGTTCTCCCAGCACCATTTGTTGAAGAGGCTATCTTTTCTCCAATATATGTTTTTGGCACCTTTGTCTAGTATTAGACAACTGTATTTATGTACCATTGGTCTACATGTCTATTTTGGTGCCAACACCATGCTGTTTTTGTTACTATAGATTTGTAGTACAATTTAAGGTCAGATATTGTGATGCCTCCTGCTTCACTCTTCTTGCTGAGGATTGCTTTGGCTATTCTGGGTCTCTTATTTTTCCAAATGAATTTCATGATTGCTTTTTCTATTTCTATAAGGAATGACATTGGTATTTTAATTGAATCTGTATAGCGCTTTGGGTAGTATGGCCATTTTGACAATATTAATTTTGCCTGTCCAAGAGCATGGAAGCTCTTTCTATCTTTTAAGGTCTTCTTCAATTTCTTTCTTTAGTGTTCTGTAGTTTTCATTGTAGTCTTTCACCTCTTTTGTTGATTCCTAAGTATTTTATTTTTGCATTTTATAGTTTTGAATTTTTTATTTTTAAAATATTTTTTAGTTGTTGATAGACCTTTATTTGATTAATTTGTTTATTTATATGTGGTGCTGATAATCGAACCCAGTGCATCACACATGCTAGGCAAGAGCTCTACCACTGAGCTACAACCCCAGCTCTGTATTTTGATTTTTTAACTTAATGTATCGTGGAATTTTCCTTAAATTATTAAATAATCATTGTCCTTTAGAGATTCATCATATGACAACATATAGATAGATATTCTTTATATTATATATTCTGTTGTACATTTAGGTCATTTCCAATTTTGTCTATGATTATATACCAACAATGTGAGGAATGTTTTTGTTTGATCTGGGAAACTCTAAGATGACCTTCAGTAACCCTTATCTTGTATTATGTAAACATGATAGGATAACACTCCCATGATTATGTTACACACAAGGGGATTTTGCAGATGGAATTAAGGTTACTAGTCAATTGACTGAGTTCTTAGAAAGGGAGATAATCTGAGTGGACCTAACCTAATCACAGGAGCCCTTTAGAAGCAGATAAGTATGTCTCACTGACAATAAAAGAAGTCAGATTCAAAGTGTACAAAAGATGGGACAGGAAGACTGTTCTCCTATGTGAAATGAAGAGGGCCATGGACAAGGAACTGACAGGGTCCTAGGAGCTGAGAGTGCTGCCAACAGCCGACAAGAGCAACAATAAAAAAAGCAGTGGCCTCAGTTCTACAGTAAAGCAGATCAATTCTGCAAACAATCCTGATGAGCTTGGAAGCAGGTTCTTTCCCAGAGCCTAGCTGACTGACATCATGATTTCTACTTTTTGAGACCCTAAATAGAGGACCTAGTTGAGCCCACCTGGACTTCTGACCTACAGAAGTGTAAGATAATAAATGGTTGTTGTTTTAAGTCACTAAGTGTATGGTAATTTGTTACATAACAATAGAAAATTTAATACATTTGTAAGAAATTATTTCTATAGCTATAATTTCTTTAGGGATAAAATCCTAGATAGAGATATTCTGAATAAAAAGTTATGCATGTTTTGTAAGGTTTTTGAATCATATTACTAATTTGCCCTTCATAATCCTTATACCAATTTATGTGCCTCCTGACAACCAATTACTAGACTGTAGCAAACACCAGCCACTGCTATTCTGAGAAGCCAAAACAAAAAGTGTCTCCTTTTTTTAAAAGAAGATTTATATTTGTCTATTTCTAGTAGGGTTGGCCATTGTTTTCTTTACTGGAGTTCATTTGCTAAGTCTTTTGGTGAATTTCTTATTCTTCTTCTGTGGTTATCTTTATTAATATTGAGAAAATATTCCCTAACTTGTAGTACAGCATTTCTCTGCTGTTTTTTTTTTTTTTTCCCCAAGGGGACAATGATTAATGAGCTTGACAGAATGTGTACTTCTGAGAAGTATTAGTCACTGCCATTAACCCCTAGAGGAGAAATATATATACATATATTTATACATAAATATATATACACATATAAACATTTACATATATAGATATATAGAGATAGATAAGACATATTACTGAGGGAGATCAGAGAATACCCATTTTGTTGATTAGGCAGTACTTTCCTAGGGAAAAAGTCTAGCTTGTCTGGATTGGCATTAGATTGTTTTAGGAATATATTGTGTTTCACCATGTATTTGCTATTTTTTAAAATATTTGTAGATGGACACAATATCTTTATTTATTTATTTATTTATTTATTTGTTTATTTATTTATGTATGTATCTGGTGGTGAGGATCAAACCACCTGCCTCACAGTCGCTAGGCAAGCGCTCTACCACTGAGCCACAAACTCATCCCCACAGCTTTGCTATTTTTGAAGGAAGTAACACTGTTAATTGGCCAGGGGAACTAATATCTTCCTAAAGATGTCATTCTTTTTGATATGATCAAAATAACCCATAATCTCTGATTATATATACAGGTTGAGTATTCTTTACCCAAAATTTTTTGGACCAGAAGTATTTCAAATTTTGGAGTTTTTCAAATTTGGAATATTTGCATGGACTCTATTGGTTCAACATCCCCAATCCATAAACCCACTGAATTTCAGATTCTTGGATTAGAGATAGTCAAGCTGTATTATATTGCTCTAAGCAGGATGGGGTAAGAAGAAATTCAGGTTACTTTTTCTGTAATCCTTCTTGTTTGAATGATAGGATTTATTTCTGGCAAAATAAGGTGGAAGGGAAGGAGAGAGGAGTTGGGAGATGTCCTTTTTTCTCTTAGTAATTTTTGTCTTTTTTTAAAATACTGGTTATTGCTATCAGTTTCTGAACTTTGGTATCTTCCTAATAGGGGCAAAACATTGTTTTTATTTTGAAATATTTGCAGATTTACAGGAAAATATATCGTGAGAACCTATACTCAAGCAAGATTTTTCTTTTCTAGCCAAATGGTCAAGTCTTACTTAGAAAGGTTAGCTCCCCTGTCAGTTGGATTGGGTTGCTATTTGTGTTTACAGAATTCATAATGGCCTATATTTCCATGGAGGCCTGATGTTGATACATACACACACACACACACACACACACACACACTCCTATATATCTCATATATATATGATCGTATTTCATAAATATGATATATATAGATGTGTGTGTGTGTGTGTGTGTGTGTGTGTGTATGACCAGTTTTGTCTTTCTCATTGATTATCTGGAATAATATAGATACTGAATCAATTTGGAATCCAAAACCCTAGGCTACCATTATTTTGAAGACCTTGTAGCAATTTAAAAAATAAAATAAAAGAGCTCCTTTGTTGTAATTCCTATGATAAAATTACTTCTTTGTGTTGGACAACAAAGGCAGAAGAACTTTGACAAAAATCAAAAAATAAAAAAAGGTAGACATGTCATCTGGGAAACCCAGAAGCCCAAGCAAGAAGAATGGGCTGCTCACTCTCTCCCACAACACAATACCCAGGAGTTGGCTTCTTGTTATCTGGGCCACAGAAGGCGCAGAGCTGGTAGATTCTGGTGAGGGAGCTATTGACTGGGAAGAGAGAAGTGAGCCCTGTGACTGTTCTCTCAGGACAACTGGGCTTAAGAAGTGCCCTGCTTTTGCTGGATATTCAATTTGGGATTTTTGCTTCCATTTACAAGTAGGATTTTATAAAATCCCTGAACCGTCACACAGCTGAAAGGACATAAGAAAGAAGATGATGATGAAATCATCACTCTACATTTGTTGGACTGGGCCCTTCCTTAAAGATCAAAAACTATATTAAGTGCAACCCTATGAGGTAGGTCTTGTGGTCATCGCCACATGACTTGATAAAGGAAGTTGAGACTCAATGGTTAAGTAAATGACCTAGGATTCTGTACTAAACAGTGGAATCACTTCTCAATTCACATCTGTCTGGTGCCAAATCCCATGTCCTTATATTATGAGAAATCCCTTTTTTTTACACTTAGGAAGTAGAGCTAGTAAGACCCCTAGTCATACTACTTCCTTCTCTTAGTCTAGGACTTTTTCTGCATTATGTCCTCTTAATAATTTGTTTATTCCTATGCCTTTTCTTCAGTATCTCTGGCCTACATACTTTCAACTCATGTGTCAAATTGATTCAAAAGTTACTGGATTTTTAAGCTTTTAGATAGAGCAAAGTCTAGATCTTTAAAAATGGAATTATCAATCCCTTAATTTTATTTTATTTTTTTTTTTTAGTGAAGTGTTTCTACCAGACTCCTATAAAGGGGACACTGTCTCCCATGTGCTATTAAAAGTTGAGCCTTGTGACTACTGTCTGTTTTTTTTCTTTTAGAGAAGTCAGAGAGTGCAGTCTGTGACCTCATGTAAAAAATAGCCACCAAAGATCTATCCAGAATCATTTTTAGTTCTTTAATTTTGGTAAGCCCACATTTTCAAAACAGATTAAATTTGTCTGATTTCTTTCAGAAGTATATATTACAAAGGATTCAACGGCAAGTGAGAATTCAAATGCACGAAGCAGAGCCAGAGAGCTTTCTAAGGAGAAACTATTCAGGAGGTAAGCACTTCTCCTGGAAGCTTTGGTTATTGTATTTCAGAAACATCTTTCTATTCATTTCATTGTTATTAAGAGCATAATAATTTTTTTTTTAAAGAGAGAGTGAGAGAGGAGAGAGAGAGAGAGAGAATTTTAATATTTATTTTTTTAGTTATCGGCGGATACAACATCTTTGTTTTGTATGTGGTGCTGAGGATCGAACCCGGGCCGCACGCATGCCAGGCGAGCGCGCTACCACTTGAGCCACATCCCCAGCCCCAAGAGCATAATAATTTATATGAACATTCTTTTTGATATTCAATTGACATTGCTAAAATTTCTGCTTTTTTTTTTTTTTTTCACCTTCACTTTCCAGAGAGAGAAGATACACAGGCAAGTTCTGGAAGGATTTTCATTGCTACCCTTGAAGAGACTTGGAAATTAATGGGCAACATTTTACATGAAAATTTTTGAGCATTTTTTTCTTCTTATCTGGCGGGCCTTCTGCAGAGAATTAATAGGAGGTTGAATGCGCACATGGATAAAATGGATCATCTTAAAGGATTGCAGTTCCAAAAATATATCAGCAGGACTGGACAGGTTTGACATAATGAGATTTCTATTCTAGCTTGACTTCTGGAACTCTGAATAAACTATAAACTGAGCTACACAAGGTCTTGCAAAGGGAGTTTCTCTTCTAAAACATTCTAGTTGAGCATAATATTTTTCTTCTTCAGATCTTTTGAAAAGGGATTTTTAGTCACCAGTTTCCTAAGGGGCAAGACTATCAGACATTTACCATGTTTTAATATATGAAGTGGGATAGAAAACAGCAATCTTTATACTACTGAAAGACAATAATTGAAAGAAATGGACAGCAGGAAGTAGAGGAGAGCTTTCTGTGTACACACTGACTGAGATGGCAGAAGCTCCTGTGGAAGCCTCAACTCTGCCTGTAACAGTAAAGAAAAAGAAGAGTCTATCCATCGAGGAAAAGATCGACATCATAAATGCAGTGGAAAGTGGCAAGAAAAAAGCAGAGATTGCAGCTGAATATGGAATAAAGAAAAATTCACTGTCTTCTATTATGAAGAATAAAGACAAAGTTCTAGAAGCCTTTGAATCTTTGAGATTTGATCCAAAGAGAAAAAGACTGAGAACTGCTTTTTATACAGACCTAGAAGAGGCATTAATGAGATGGTATCGAATTGCTCAGTGTCTAAATGTACCAGTTAATGGTCCAATGTTGCGTCTAAAAGCTAATGATTTTGCCCAGAAACTGGGACATAATGACTTTAAGTGCAGTAATGGCTGGCTGGATCGTTTTAAATCCAGGTATGGTTTAGTATTCAGAGCTCAACCTGCAGAAGCTTCAGGTGTATCAGTAGACCCTTCAACTGTGTGGTACCAAAATATACTTCCTTATTATTTAAGTGATTATCATCCTAAAAATGTTTTTAATGTAAAAGAGACTGGACTGCTTTATCGAATGTTACCTACAAATACATTTGCATTTAAAGGAGAAACATGTTCAGTTGGAAAGTTGTGCAAAGACAGGATAACTCTGGTGGTTGGTGCAAACATGGATGGCTCAGAAAAACTTCCTTTGCTTGTCATTGGAAAAAACAAAAATCCACATTGTTTCAAAGGTATAAAATCATTGCCTGTACATTATGAAGCTAACAGAATGGCCTGGATGACTTCAGACATATTTGAACAATGGATGCAAAAGCTTGATGAGAAATTTCAAGCCCAGCAACGAAGAGTGGTGATTTTTGTGGATTCTTCCCCTGCACATCCAGAGGTAAAGAACCTAAAGTCCATTGAGTTAGCATTCTTTCCATCATGTTTATCTTCCAAATTTGTAGCTATGAAACAAGGTGTTATTAAAAGTCTTAAAATCAAATATCGACATTGTCTCATCAAGAAATTTTTAAGCTCTGTTGAAGATAGTAGGGAATTTACATTTTCATTACTAGATGCAGTTGATACATTGCATCTATGTTGGAGTACAGTAACCTCAGAGACTATTATTAAAAGCTACGAAGAAGCAGGATTCAAATCTCAAAAGGAAGAAAATGACCCAGCCAATGCAGAGAGAGACCCTGGTCTTGATTTGGTCACCCATGCTCTGGGAGCAGGAGTGGAATTTCCTGAAGGTTTGTCTATAGAGGAGTATGCTGCCCTGGATGATGACTTAGAGACGTGTGAAGCAGTACCAAACGATGAGTCAGAATGCACTGAAGAAAGTCAGCCAGATGAAACTGGATTTTATACTTCAGATGAAGAAGATGATGGTGGATCTTTAGAAACTGAACTTCCTTTACCATCAAAAAATGAAGCACTAACCGCTTTAGATACTCTTAAAAAATTTCTTAGAAGTCAAGACATGAATGATGGACTTCATAATTCTTTAGCAGAACTTGAAAATTTTATTAACCCTTTACCACCTAAGTAATTATTTGTTATATAACATCTGAAGACTAAAAGCTTTTCCTGATGTAATTTAATATATAAGGTATGTAAAGGAGAAATACCATTTAAAGATAAAATATGAAAACCTAGTGATCTTTGGTTTAATTGCAAAACCCTTGGTGTGAATAGCAAAGCTCCCTAGTAAATAATGATTAATTAAATAAAAATACTGAATTATATTCAGTAAGGTTTTAGGGAGTAGAAAATATTTCAGAGTTATATATGTCAAACATGAAAAGAATGCTTTAGCTCTAATTCACACACATGGAGCATCATTGCTATTTTTTTTTAAATTCAGATCATGTTCTAGAACATTTTAATTTATCTACCTAGTCTAAGAAACAAAATAGCTTAGATATTTATTTTTATAGACATATGCCATATGTATTCTAACTACATTTTTAAGAATCAAATATTACAGTAGTTTTAATTTATTTTTCTTATATCTAGCTAACCTTTCTAAAAAGAAATTATGAAGAACTACTGAAAATAAATTCTGACATACCTATACACCAAAATGATTAAAAATATATCTTATTATTTTCAAGCTATAATAAGGGCAAATGAAATGACCATATTAGGTTTTGTCATCTATAATCAGAAGATATGGGTCTTTCTTAAATGTGTGTGTGTGTGTGTGTGTGTGTGTGTGTTTAATAGAAAAATCTTTGTTGAAACATTTATTAAACTCATGATTTTATATTTTAATAAGAATACTCTTAAAAAGTAAATGAGAAGATACATATGCACTACTAGAAAAAAATGTGGTGCTTAGATATTTTTCTAATGCTAATAGCTCAAGCTTTTAATTTATAATATTGAATTATTTTCTTGATTTTACTGAATCTTGTTGTCAGAAAAAATGAAATATTCTTTCAGCATATTTGATGTAATCAGTCCTTTTTTTTTCCTTCAAATTTAATGGATAACATTTTGGATTAAAATTTTGTTTGAAGAAGTTTTATCTACCAAATGTTTTCAAATACTGTGTAAAATTGTTTAATCTCTATAAAATAGTCTTGTAACAGTCAATAATTATAACAGTGTATCAGACTTTTTCTGTTATTAAATATAAACACTATGCTTACTTATTACAGATAATTTAGTGTCCCTTTGGAAAGTATTTTGTAAAGATAAAACATACAGATTATATTTGTTATGAATTATTAATCTGCCAACAGATGACACATTTGGAAGAAATTGTTGTAGAAAGCATTTTTATTTTTCACTGTTGATTTACTCTGCTTTTGAGATTTACTAATAAGACTGACAAATGTTTTCGTATGTTTTAGAGTGAAATATCAATTGTTTAAATTAAAAAGATTTTATTTATGATTTACTTTAAAATTTTAATTTAGTAAAATTGTGGACTTAAAGGTGTTCTTAAGCCCCACTCATAACTATAATATCTCACATATTATGAGCCCTCAATCATTTTTTTTCCTTCTCCACTTGATGCCTTTTGATATTTGATTATTTCAGATATTCTGTGATATAAGAATTACTCCCATATTTACAGATGAGGAAGTTAAAACTTGGAAAGATTAAATGATTTGTTTAAGATTTCAGAGCCCAAACTAAAATCCAGCAGTTCCTCATCACCCGGTCCTACATTCCCCTAACTATATACCACAATGTTCCTAACCTGTTCTCTTTAAAAGAAAATTCCATTATTTTACCCTTAATTTAGGAGATTAAAAGACAAAGTATTCCAGAGAATACACTAGATTCATGCTAATAGCACTATTCACAAGATCTTATCCAAGTACACATAATAATGAAATACTGAGAGATATTCTGATTTGGTCATTCTATACCACTCTGTGTGGTTCTATTTAAATAAATAACAATTTCCAAGGTGCTGAAAGCACCCACTCTTTCTTTCCTATATGATATTATACATTTCTTATTGTAAATACTTCTGAGATGTAATAAATCTAAAGATAGTAAAGTTAGAAGTTACATAAAATTTGATTAAGAAAAAATGCCTGTGGGTTTAAATTCAAAGATAAGCTTGTTAAGTTGTTAACGTTGTTCACGCCTGTGTGGTTTATAAGATGTATACATTTAAACAATTTTTGGAACAAAAATTTTAGAAATTAACTTTTCCTAGGATGTAATCACTGCTACATACCTCACTCCTAATTTTTCTTCTCTATACATAGTCAGTACAAAGTAAGAATTAAATTAAATGTTTTTTCCCAAAAAAAAACAACTCAATTTACAATTTGCCTGGTTTTAAAATGTGGTATTATTTTCATTGTTCTTGCATTATATTTTTACTATTTAACAATGTGTTTTTGATTCTACTTCATCAAGAACAAGTCTCTTGTTGAATTTGGGACATTATTTCACTACCTGTGGCTAATGAACTTCTAGTGAAAGGCTTAGTTCAGAATGAAGTAGGACAATGAGTAAATCAAAGCTTGTGGGTTTCCTGTTGCCTGCTTACCTTCTCACCTGGACCTGATCTCAAATTTCAAACCTTCCTTTCGCTGTGTACAAGGCAGATTAATTGGGGGGGGAGGGGGAAGGAGGGAGCATTAAAACCAACACTTCAGATGTTAAGAGACGCCCTGGGGCTCCAGCCCTGTAGGACTGGTAGAGAGGTTTGCCTGTAGGAGAGGCAGCACCACATCTGCTGCAGGTTCCCACTCCAGGGTTGGGCCTGATCTCTGGAGCTACCCGAGCTCAGCACAGCATGGCAAAAGTCAGCCCGGAAGCTGCAACAGTTGCTAAGGAAGATCCCACTACTTTTAAGACAGAAAGGCCTAGGTTGGAGGCCCCAGTGTGCACAAGAGGTCTCAGAAAAGGTTTCTTTCGGTGAAATAAATCAAGCTTTAGCTCTACTTCCTTGTGAAAGACACCCATTTGTCTGAATCTTAATTTTATCACCCATAAAATAAGAGTCACAATACTTCATTTGTATTTATTTTGAGAATGAAAATTTTGTATGTGAATGTATTTAGGAAACTCTAAAGGAATCAAGTATTCCACAATTCTAAGCAATAACCAGAAAAATGCTTCTATGCTACTACTTCCAAATATGCCCAGATATTACACAGTGGTGCTAAATTATTGATGACCGTGTTTTCTTTCTTTTTTTTTTTTTCTTTCTTTCTTTGGTGCTGTAGGCCTGGCACATGCTAAGCACATACTCTACCATTGAACTATGCTCCCCAAAACCCCAAAACCCTAGTGACAGTTTTATTGACGTTGTGAAATGAAATAAGGAAGCCAGCATTTTTAGAAATGTTCAGTTTATTGAGAGTTCAGAAACTTCGTTTTGGATGAGGAACAAAGATGACTTAGAAACCTTAATTTTTCCCGAATTGATCCTTCTGCAAAGCAATACAATAAGTGCTCATCACAGAGTAGCCCTTTCTGTTGCCACATTAGCTAATTCAATTGTCCTGTTTGGGGGCTGTAACAAACTTGTGAAACCTAGGGTAACCTAGAGTCTGGAGACACACTAAATAATAAATACACCACTAAATCAGTCTGCTCATTCTTCCATGATGGTACTGGAGACAGAATTAAACAACCTAAATTTATTTTCTCACAGTCTGGAGACTGGAGATCAGGGTGCCACGGTGGTCCATATCTGATGAGGGCTATCCCCTTGGGTCTTGGGCCTTTTGACACTATGCTCACATGACCTCTTTGTGTGAGTATGGAGAGAGACCAAGCTCTTTGATGTTCCTGTTGTCATTTCTTGAGAACCACAAATAATCCTAATTACCTCCCCATCTCCAAATATTACACTGGGGTTTAGGGCTTCAACATATGAATTTGGGGGGCGGGGCACAAACATTCAGTTTATAACAACCACCTAGTATAAGTAAATGTTTTCACATATTTAATTCCCATTTGCTAAAAGCTAAAAGGGCATGCATATTTTCAGAACTCATTAATCAGCTTTAGGAAACTCTAAAGGAATCAAGGTATTAGCAAGAACTTTAAGATTTATGAAACATACCTTAAAGAAATAGAAACATTTTATGGCTTTGAATAAATGAGAAGACTCAATATGAAAATGTCAGTTTCCCCTAAATTAATCCCAATCAAAATCCCAATAGTTTTGCTGAAAACTTTACAATTCAAATTTTCATTTGTAAGAATAAGTGTGCATCAATATCTTAAAAAAATTTGAAAAATAGAAGTAATGAGTAGTTGACTACCAGAAGCCAAAACAAACAGATGGATTATTTAGTAACTATTATTGGGGGAATTGGCTAACTCTACAGAATTTTTTGGAAGTTATACACCAAAATGAGTCCTGAAAGGATAAGATTCTTATTAAAGGAATAAAGGAAAGAAACAAACTTGTAAATACTAGAAAAAAAATCAATGTAAATATTTTAATAATCTTGTAATAAGGAAGATCTTTTGAAAAGTATACACTCAAGGAAAATACTAATAAAAATAAAAATGTAAAAATACTAATGGAGCCATACACAATGGTTCTCATCTGTAACCCCAGGGACTGGGGAAACTGAGGGAGGAGGATTGCAAATTCAACATCAGCTTCAGCAAGACCCTGTGTCAAATAAAAAGGATCCAGGCATGTAGCTCAGTAGTTGAGTGCCCCTGGGTTCAATCCGCAGTTCCAAAAAACAAACAAATGGGCTAAGTGGGTGATATGTACCTGTAATCCCAGCTATTTGGGAGGCTGAGGCAGGAGGGTAGCAAGTTGAGGTCAGCAGGTACAACTTAGCTAGACCTTGTCTAAAAATTTTTTTAAGGGGCTGAAGGTCTAGCTCAGTGGTAGAGTGCTTGTCTAACATTTTCAAGGCCCTGGGTTCAATCCCCAGCAACAACTCCCCCCTTCCCCAAAAATCCTCTAATGATTAATCAAAGTATGAAAATATTTTCAACATCACTAGAAATCAAAGATGTTGCAAGCAAAACAATGGAATATCTTTGTCTTCTTTTAGTTTTTTGAGAAAAATTTGGCCTGTCAGACAAAAATTTAGAATAACAAATGAAGATAAGAGCATAGGAAAATGGGTGCACTGTTGTAAAGATAAATCTATTATGAATAGATGCATTCTTCTGTTATTATAGCTGACATATGTTAACTGTTTACCAATTGCCAGATATTGTTCCAAGTGTTTTGCATGTTACCTTATTTAATCCTCAGAATCTAACTCCAACAGTTATCATCACTATTTAATTGATAAGAAAATGTAAATATGTATAGCTACAGCTAATATGTAACAGAACTAGGATTCAAACCTAGGATATAAATTTATACTAACCAAACAAAAGCATTAAAGACATTTGTTGCAATGCATACAGTTCCATAGTCCCATATCCAAAATTTTGGCAGCATATGTGTGCCAGAATTACTCAGACCTGGATGGGTGCGGCTCAGTGGTAGAGTGGCTGCCTAGCAAGGGTGGGGCCCTGGGTCCCACCTCAGCACTAAAGGAAGAAAAAAGGAATTTCTCAGATTTGAAAAAAATCTGTCTATTCTATATAACACCCCCAGTGGGTATCAGGGCATGCCACAATACAAATGAATAATTTTGTAGTGAATCATATAAAGACACATTAAGTCAAATATTTAAAGGTCATAAATAGCTTACTAGCTTCATAGATTTTATTGCCAAATAAGTTCACATCAGGTCATCTTTTACCATCAAATGGAGTATAAAAAATTTTTTTGCAGCTTTTTGTATTTCAGAGCTGCAGATAAAAAATTGTGGTCCTTTAATAGCACAAAACAAAACCAAAATACTGAAGACTATATTTCTTTCCAACAGCAGGTTGGTTAAATATATTTTATTGTGAATTTATTTATTGAATTTATATTGAATGAAACATCTGGGCTCAAACTTTTTGTTTGTTGTTTGGTTCTGGGGATTGAACCCCACACCTGGCATATGTTAAGCACACACTCTGTCCCTTGGCTGCATCCCCAGTTCCTAAGGTCAAACTTTTTAAAAAATTTCTCTTGCATGGGTATATATTCTAAGTTGAAGTTGCTGGCCTGAACTGAAGTGGATATTTTCTAAATTTGGCTTGCAAAGTGTGGAACTAAAATCTCCTCTTCCTATGATACTCTGTGACGAATATCTTAAGTCACCACAAAGCTAGAAAATTCCTTGCCCGGTAATACAGGAATATAATATCAAATTTGTGAAAAACTATACCTGCTGGTTTAATGTACTATGAATTACAAGTTTATCTTCATTCATTAGCATAATTTAAGTCCTAAGGAATCATTTTCTTAATTAGAACAAACCTTACCGAATGTGTCAAGGAGAAAAATCAAAGGAAAATTTCCCCACTTCATTCCATATTTACTTTTTTTTTTTCTATTTGGTTGTGTGGCTTTTTAAGAGTTGGACTATTGTAGAATCCTTTTATATATCTCCCCACAAATACCTATGAAACACATGGCCAGCTGCTGGTATGATTAGACATTTACCCAATGGAAGAACTAAATAAAAAGTTACAGATAGTCTTATTTCTGTATTAGGAATAAAGGCCAACTTTTGTTTTGTTTTCTCCTCATTTCCTCTTTGTAAGCTTCTGAACTCTCCTTTGTTAATGCAGTCACTGCTGTGTTCTTGGCTGCCACCACACCTTATTTTCTAAATTGCAAAATAACTAGCTCAGCACAGAGATAAGAACCATTTTCATGTTACCACCTGTCCAAATGAGGAAACCATTGCCCAAAGAAGACCCAGAATTGAATTTCTCAATTCTCGGAATGCTTTGCAGAGAGAGATCTGCCCCACACTGTATATTGATTACTATTTCATTATGCCTTTTCTATTAAAAACCAAGTCCTCGGCCTATGCCCAAAGGTGATACTGGAAAAGACTTTAAATCCTATAATGTCTGAATAGTTACCAAGAAAAAAGGTTTGAACCAAAAGAAAATTTAGTGGAAAGATTGTTGTTTGTTTTTCTTCTATTGAATGAAAATGAGGGTTTGGGAGCAAGTAAAGTTTGTTTTAGTGGGCAAAGTGTAGAGCCAGCTTGAGGCAGGAGGATCAGGATTTCAAGGCAAGCCTCAGTAACTTAGCAAGACCCTGACTCAAAAGGTAATAAAATAAAAAAAAAATGTGAAAGGGGCTGGGGATATAGTTAAGTGGCAGAGCATCTCTAGGCTCAATCCTAGTACCAAAAAAAAAAAAATTTTGTTTTAAAAAAGTATACTTCTTCATTCCTGAATTGTGGTCTGTGCATTTTAGATCTACCATAGGGCGAATAATTTCTACGACATCTGCTTATACTCAGGCTTTGGAATTTCAGCTTTGAGCCTTTTTCTCCCCCCAAATTTGATCACTGTCCTCCAGATTCAATTATTCTGTCAGAGAAATCATACTAAATCCTTAAGAAGTCCAGTTTGATCTTATTTAATTTATTTAGCTGTTCAGGGGGATTTTACAAATAGAATTGGTTCAAGCCTAATGACTCTAATGACTAGAGTGACCAGAGGTGGGGGTGGGGTGGTCTGATTATTCATCAAGGCCTTATCATGTTAATTATGCTAGGCTCTAAGAATTTCAAGAGTGAGGGAGGAAAAAAAAAAAATCCCTAGTGGCATCAGCAGTGTAGGAGGAAAGCAGACAGGATTCAACACAACAAACACAACCTGCAATAAATTCACTGAAGGAGCATGCCTCCTCCTATCAAATTGTATAAAATGGGAATTTGACCTTGTCTCGGGTCAGCAAAGGATTCATGGAACTGAGACCTGAGATTTGGTTGATAAACAGGAGTTTACTAGGCAACAGAGACCAGGGGAAGGAGACTGTTCTGGGACAGGCTGTAGGAGGGAGGGCCTCTGAGTCAGGTGCAAACCCTTAGGAAAGCAGCCAGAGGAGGGGCAAGTGTGGCGAGGGAGGCAGAGGCTAGCTCATAGTTAGACTGCATGAACATCAGCTGTCTTATTTATAGGAAAAGATTATAAGAAGAAAAGTCGTCCAGATTTCTTGGACTCCTGTTTGTTGTTTTTTTTTTTAATATTTATTTTTTAGTTATGGGTGTACACGATATCTTTTTTATTTTATTTTTTTTTTAATTTTTAATATTTATTTTTTAGTTATTGGCGGACACAACATCTTTGTTTGTATGTGGTGCTGAGGATCGAACCCGGGCCGCACGCATGGCAGGCGAGCGCGCTACCACTTGAGCCACATCCCCAGCCCCTTTATTTTATTCTTATGTGGTGCTAGGTGAGCTCTCTACCTCTGAGCCACAACCCCATCCTCCCCATTTTTGTTTTTGAAAGCAGAATAGTGGTACTCAGAGACAGAATATTAGAGAAAAGGGGAAGTCTGAAGAAAGTGGAGTTTCCTCCTGGCATTAAAAAAAACATTCCCTCCAGGTGTGAGAAGAAAAATGGATGCAGGGAAAAGCATGCTGGGAGCAGAGAACCCAAGGGCCTGGCTGCACACTGGAGATTACTGTCCGCCAGAAGGCTCGCTCGCTCCACTAGGCCTTAGCCCACAAGTCAAGGTGCTCATGTCAAGGAGCGTGTATAGACACTTCATATATTTAGGAAGACTGCAGTCAAGGTCACTGAGAGGGACATTATCTGAAGGTCAAGGGGCTTCAGGAGCTGAGTGTCTCTGAGATGGCCAAGCCCCCTCTGCGGTGAGCAGGGTCCATTGCCTGCGCCTGGGGCTGGCATGAAAGCTCCACCTCCAGCCACTTCCCCGGGGAGGACTTTCTTGACCGCAGCTTGTACTTTGCTTGTACATTTTAACTGCCCCAATAAAGGCAGTAGAGCCTCCTTAAATACATTCTTATTTATTTAAAGAATAAATGATTATCTAACATCATTTACACTCCTCGCCCCCACCCCACCATTAGTATGGTACTGATGATTAGTGGAAATCCTTGCATACCTAATCTGGGAACTGAACTGTAACTGAGCCCATGTAAGATCACTCTAACTGCCCAGCACCCAGAACTCATCCCCACAGCGTGAAACCACTTCCTTGATGCTAATAATGTGAATTATAACCTGGTAGGAATTTGTCTATATGGAACAAATATATAGTCATACTGTAAAAGCCATACATCTTTATAAAAATAATAAAATTAATTTTAATAGTGACATATTAATCTCTTTCTGCCCCTTCTTTATAAACTAATATGAATTTCGTATACAATAAGGAAGCACAAGCTAAATAATAACCGTGGTTCTCCTAATGGTTGAGGTATTTTTTGTGAGGCAGCCTGAATTAGGTTAGGCCAATGCTCCCAAATGACCTGCCTGGAAATCATCCTTCTTGAGGATAAAACATCTCCGAGGCTGGGCTGGGATGTATCTCACTGGCACAGTGCTTATGGCCCTGGGTTTGACCCCCTGCACCACATTAAAAAAAAAGACCTCCAGCTGATTCATGGTGGGATAGGAAGGGGGAGCATGGGAGGAATAGAGGAACTCTAGATGGGGCAGAGGGGTGGGAGGGGAAGGGGGAGGGGGCAGGGGGTTAGAAATGATGGTGGAATGTGATGATCTTTATTTTCCAAAGCACATGTATGAAGACAGGAATTGGTGTGAATATACTTTGTATACAACTAGAGATATGAAAAATTGTGCTCTGTATGTGTAATAAGAATTGTAATGCGTTCCGCTGTCATATATAAATTTAAAAAATAAAGTTAAAAAAAAATCTCCAACAATTTGATAATCTACCTGAAAAAAATACACACACACACACACACACACACACACACCAGGGTACTGGGGATTTAACCCAGGGGTACTCAACCACTGAGCCACATCTCCAGCCCCTTTTTATATTTATTCAGAGACAGAGACAGGGTCTTGCTGAGATTCTTAGGGCCTTGCTACTAAGGCTGGCTTTGAGCTCTGGATCCTCCTGCCTTATCCTCTAGAGCCTCTGGGGTTAGAGGCATGTGCCACTGCGCCCAGCTCAAAGTATATATTTTAAGGTTCAAGCCTTAAAAAAAAAAAATTGAAAACACTTAAGGAGGCAAAAAGTGACAAAAGGCAAATCAACAAAACGAATTTTTCTTTAGAGAATAAATTATTCTTTAATAAATCATTTCCCTCCTCCCCCCATTAGTATAATAATGATGTGTTGTTCTAGAGGACAGTCTGGAACTCAGGTATTAAGAAAGAAGAGTGAACTGGGCGTGATGAGTATGCCTGTAATACCAGTGGCTCAGGAGGCTGAGGCAGGAGGATCACAAATTCAAGGCCAGCCTCATCAATTTAAAGGTGCTAACCAACTTAGTAAGACCCCATCTTAAAATAAAAAATAAAAAAGGCTGAAGATGTAGCTAGTGATAAAGTACCCCCTCCACCTCCAAAAGAAAAGTAAAATAAAAGTCTATTTTTTAGGGCATATGAAGCATAAAAGATAAGTTTCTGTGATTTCTCTTTTTGGATATTTTCTTTATCATTTAAACCATATTCTGCAGATATCCTTAGCATACAAATGACCTCTTCAAATTCTGTTATCCTGGGGGTGACCCCTGTTTTTGATTGGGGTGTCATTCAGTGCTTTATGATGGGTACATTCAACAGGGACAGTAGTCTTTAAAATTACTGTCACTGAAAGCTTGTTTTTCTTCTCATCCCACTCACTCTATTCTCACCCTATTTAATTAACGAGAAACCAGATTTCTTGAAAATTGTCTACTCCACATGATACCCCAAGTTAGAAGTAGTTCTTTTAATTTTTATTTTCTATAAGAACTTTTACCACAAGCTTGGGCTACTTTTTTTTTTTCTTTCTATAATGTGTGTGACAGACACACACTCTGCTGAGCAGTTTGAAAACGTCTTTGAGTCTGGGAAAGGCCTGGTTCCTAATTAACTGCCCAGAGAATGGTTTTCACTGTGTGGGAACCGGTTAAGTGCTTCCGGTAGTTTTTGTGGGAGCTAAGGGAGATGATGCTACGTGTTTAATCAGGCAAACTAAAAAGCTAACACTTTTTAATGACTTGGCAGCTCTACTCCTATGAGGATTCCAGATGCTCAAAGCTCTCAAGAGCAATTTTGGAAATCATTGTCAAGTTCCACAGGCCCAAGAGATCATTGTATAACTTGAGCCTTTGAATACCACCTATGTGATTTCTTTGCTCTGTTTTTGTTTTTAGCTTTGAGATTGTTGAAGGTAGAGGGTTTTTGTTTTGTTTTGTTTTGCTGACTTTGAAATAAATTTAAAAATGCATTGTAACGTGAGACATTTTTAGAATCGAATTTGGGAATATCTCCATCTCTTTTATTAAACTCAAAAAAGCATGTGGGAAGAATGTAGTGTTTTAAATTTTTCTTTTAACAGTTCCCTTTGAGAATACAAATAAGCTTTGGGTTTCCCCCCACAAAGTGTCCTGCATATAAAGTTAAATTTTCAAGTTTTTTTGTTTTTGTTTTTGTTGTTTGTTTGTTTTTGCGTTCTATAAATCAAACCCGGGGCCTTGCTTGTGCACTTGACTACTGAGCTATACCCCTGGCCAAAGAGACTTACTATTAAGCAACTCTACTTCACTTTTTCACCATTTATACAATCTTCATTATTAAAAGCTATACAAAATATTTTAAAAAATAAAAAACCTAGGTGCAGAGACGTTTGAGATAATATCCTGCCTCTAACCTCTTTAAAAAAAAAATTCAGTGTTACTAGTAAATACTTAAGAAATTTTTAGAATCATTTTTCTAAACTTGTATATTAACTAAGCAATTTGATCTTCTTTTGCACATTATTTTTGTCTTTCTCCTTTGAATGCTATTTTTGATAACATTATTTTTAATAACTTGTTTGTTTATTTTTACAAAGAATTAACTCCTGTTGCCAGATCAAATTAATAGAACTATCTGAGGTCTGTGCCTCCTAGAAGCTGAACACAGAGTCTGGAATTAGTACCAGCTGAATCTCCATAATAAGAACTTGTTCATTGCAGCATTCTCTGATATTGCCATGCTGTTCACTGAAGCATAAGAAATATAGCATTCAAAAGCTGCAGATTGCAGATCCCCGGCTAACCTCCTAGGAATGACGTGTTTTCTGTTTTCAGTGCAAAAGAAAAAAATTGTATTAGTATAGTAGCTATTTCAGAACTGGGAAGTGGACTGTCACATGAGTGTAAAATATTACTCTGAGGACCTTCTCTGTCAATGCATGGGTCAGGTAGTGAGCCAGCATACAGAGGAGATGCAATCTGGTGTCTACCTTGGACCTTACCGTATAATTGGGAAGACAGACAGAATAAGTGTTCTCAAGGATAGTTCACTACATGGTAAGTTTCAAATCAATGTGACAAAAGATTCTAAGAGCGGCTGTCAGGAAGCTCCATGCAGAGATCCCCAGGCCTGCACAGGAAAAACGCAGGGTAGTAAATTCAGGTAAGAAAAACTGGGTAAAAGACCTTAGGCAGGAACGAATAAGGCACTGTGGGAGAATTCCAAAAGTTTTTGATTTTTTATTTTCTGTGTTGTATATGAAAATAGTTCACATTTGTAATATTTCCAAATAGGTTAGAGAAGGTAAATCTGTGGTTTCACCTAGTGCTTGTGAGTACTGCAGATAAATCTGCGAAACTCCATCTTTCATCATGTGAAGCTCCAAAGAAAAAACTTCCAAGTGTGCATATAATCTTCACAGAGGAACTTTAAAATGATTAAATTAACAATTGCCACTATAAATATGAAATGAAAAGTGAGTCCTGAGCTCATGCTTTTTAAAATATATCTGGGGTGGGGTTGGATAAAAGGATTAAGTGGGAAATACTAGAGCTCCAAAGAGTACTGAGGTCAAGAAAATTATTTTGGGAGCTAGAAGTTTATATTAAGCATTTTAAGAAGTAGCTGCAAAGTACTACGGTTCATGTTACTCTTGTTCCTTGTCCCAGCAGCAGGTTGACTTAGAAGGAGCAAACCTGTATCTGTATGAAAGGGCCTAGGAGCAAGCAAATCACCTCTCCACTAAACTGGTTTGCTTTTCAGTAATTCAGTTTTACAGTAACTTGAATGTTAACCAACTTAAATATAAATATAAAAGTTAGTCTAGAGCTGGGCATGGTGGCTCATGCCTATAATCCCAGCAGTTTGGGAGGCTGAGACAGGAGGATCGTGAGTTCAAAACCAGCCCCAGCAATGGCAAGGCTCTAAGCAATAGGTTTGGGGATGTGTCTCAGTTCTCCAAGCTGTATTTCCAAAACTTACTCCCACTCCCTATCCCTAAACCCAACCCATTAGAACTTAAGCTCCACTTAAAACAGATTTCTGTTGTTAATAAGGTCTCATGTAAGTGAAAAATCAGTGAGTCCCTGATACTCAAGACCTAGCTTGATTCCTGGATGGGATGAACTAGTTTTCTCATTATCCCCCAAACTTCTATTTCTGCCCTTAAACCAGGTGCTTATAATGTGCCTGGCATTTTATGCTCATTATTTCACATAACAGCCTAAGAGCAATAACCCTGTGAGGCGGATTTTTAAAATTTATAGTGGACGTATAATTGTACATGTTTATGTGGTACAGTGCAATGTTTCAATATATGTACACATTGTATAAGGATCATTCCAGAAAAATTCACTCCTAGCTTTGAGACTGGCCCCAAGTTCCTATGAGACCAAAGAAAAAGAGTCAGACAGATGTAGGATCTCAAACAGTGCAGTTTATTGAGAGAAGCCTGGTCCTGGATGGCAGCAAGACCAGTTGGGTCCCTGAATTTGGGTCAGAAAGAGGGGTGTACTTTATGGGTTAGGACCAAAGTGACTTCGTTCTGGCTGGAACGTACTTAGCTTATCTTCAGGTAATATCAAGGAGTCAGGCACATTCCTGGAGCCAGAGTCTGGCTCCACTTAGGACTAATGGTTTTATCTATTCTAGTTTTCTGGGAACTATACAGAAAACCCCAACAAGGGTTACTCAGGGCCATCGTGTGGTTAGGACTCAAAATGGCTGCAGTCATGTCAAGCTGTATCCATATGAAGATCAAGGCAGATTATTTTGATTTCACATGTGGGAAAATTATTAAATGGTGAAGCCAGAATCCAACCTTTTAGAAGATGTGTCAAAGGCCATCCATACCTATATATTGTCCCACTCTTCTCTGCCCATCCAAATTTAGTGAAAGCCCAGCTTAAATCTTATATTCTCTAGAAAACTCCAATTGCCTATACTGATCTCTCTCACCCTGGAATTCTGACAGCATTTGTTTATTGAGCTCAGAAGAACATCACATTAGCAAAACATGGGTTGGTGGTAGTTTCACAACCTAATCAGGGTTACTTTGTACATGGAATTGTTCCTAGAATTATATATAGATTAACTAATTTGATTCTCATAACCAAACTATGAAGTCAGTACTATTATTATTTCTATTTTGCAAGTGAGCAAACTGAGAGAGAGGCTAAATCACTTTCCCAGGGTAAAGATTAGGTAGCTTTCTCAAGTTAGTCAACACTCTAGAACTTGAGGATTAAAGGACTTAATATATGTGAAGCATATAGAATGGTAAAATACATAGAATATTTCAGTGTTAATTATTATTACTATTTTACTTTATTCCCTCTTTGGAAACATTCTCTATCCCCATCCAGTTGATGCCTAGGAAAAAAAATGAATCATTAAAATTCACCTGATTCTGGGTTTGACAGTTCTGTAGTTATTTCATTCATTCACTCAACAAATATTCATTGAGTACCAACCATGTGCTGGTACTGTTCTAAGCATTGGGGATACAGCAATAAAACAAAACAAATAATCCTCAAAGAGGGGTTCCTTAGTTCCATTATTACAAACGATAAGACTGAGGCTCACACAGCTAGCCAGTTAAAGTATTAGGATTTAAATATAATTCTCTCAAACATTCCAGGTCTTTTCTGCCTGTGATCCACCTAATATAAACTTTCTCCCCAATGGGATATAATGCATTTGGAAATTAGGAATCTGTTGTTTCCCCTTCTTCTTAGGTTACAGTTTCTCAATAGTGTCACAATCCTCACAGGATAGTATTTATAGAATATATGTATGTTATGTCATTGGCAAGGCTGCTCTCCCCACCCTGCCCAAAGCTCTCCAGCAAATGACCTATTCAGGAAAAAGTGGAGCTGCTCTGATTAGGGATGGGGATTGGGGAGGGTGGACAGCTCTTGAGCTCTACCTTCTTCTAGTCTCCAAAGTGACCCCCAAGGAACCCCTGTGTTAGTCAGATTTTTGTTGCTGTGAACAAAATACCTGACAAGAACAACTTAGAAGAGGATGGTTTTAGAGGTTTAGGTCATGGTACCCTGAGTCTATTGCTGTGGGCCCAAGGAAAGGCAGAACATCGTGGCAGAAAGAGTGCAAATCCACCCATGTAGCCAGGATTCAGAGAGAGGAAAGGGCCACAGGGAAGACAACCCCTTCCAGGGCATGCTCCCAGGGACCCATCTCTTCCGGCCACACCCTGCCTGCCTATAATTGCCATCCATTAGCCCATTAAAGCTAGAGTGCATAGGTTAGGTTACAGTTCTCATAATCCAATCATTCATCTCTAAATGTTTCTGTAATAGCACAGAAATTTGGGTGTGTGGGGGAGGATATCTCATATCCAAACCATAACAATTCCCAAAGAACTCTACTGTTCCACGGGACACAGGGAAGCCATTGTGGACGAGAGAAGTTGTTTTTGGAATTAGCCTTTTTAAGTAACATTTTGATTACTTATTTAACCAATACCCATATATCACTGTATGCCAGACATTGATGAAAGCATTTCACAAATACTAACCACTCTTAACTTTCAATTTGAGTCTCAATTTGCTACTTAAAAGCTATATGATAATTGTCAAATCTGTTTACTTCTCTGAGCCTTCATTTCTTTACTAGTTATCTGTTATGATGAAGTGGCACCCCCTTTCTCCACAGAAAAGCCCTCTTCACCATGGCTGATTTTAGGACTGTCAGCAAAAGAGTCCATTGTAGATAAACTTTCTATTTTCATGTCACCCTATTTACTTGGCCACTGGCCGAGAAGATACCAGCACTCCAGGTGCTGGACACCCCCTTACTAGTTTTTCACAAATGTAATCAGTATAGTACTTTGAAAAAATGTGCAAACAAGGCCTCTGGCCTTGAGCTGGGGCTTCACAGAGATGTCTACATCTTTAAGATAAGTTACAATGGGCTCCATGGTAACAGCTGGCAGGGGGAGGAAAGAAAGGGGAGAAGAGGCTCACCTCTTCTCAGGTGTTGTCCTTGAAGAGTTAACTTGCCCAAAACAGTGAAAGAAAAAGCTGTTTTTATGTGAACTTCTGCAGACTGTGAACTTCTGAGCTCCTCCCCTTACATGCCGGGTATAAAACTCTGAAACTCCCTGAACTCGGGGTTCAGGGGATTGATTGATTACAGCAAAGGCTGTACCCTCTGAGCCTGGCTGCAGCCAAATAAAACTGTTTCCTGCTATCTTCGGTGCCTTGCCTCGTTTGTCCCTACAACAATGAGAATAATAAAATCTACAAATTTCTTTTAGTTATTGGCGGACACAACATCTTTGTTTGTATGTGGTGCTGAGGATCGAACCCGGGCCGCACGCACGCCAGGTGAGCGCGCTACCACTTGAGCCACATCCCCAGCCCTAAAATCTACAAATTTCAAGAATCAAATAAAATGAGCCACATACCCAGTACTTTAGAAATAACAAATATTAGTTATCATTTTGGACATTGTTGAGCTACCAAAGAGTTGGATATTTCTCCACTGAGGAGTTGCCAATCTTTGGTGACTGGTGTAGACAAACCTGAGCTGGAAGGCCTTGGGCTGAAGAGTCAGAAACTACATCTCAAGTTTTGGAAGAGCATGAAATATTAAGACTTCACTATAGTTAGTTTAGAATGGCTTGTGTGTGTGTCCATATGGACCAAAGAGGTGGGAAGAACTTGGAGCTAGTATATTTTTAGAGGGCTTCCAAGAAGTTGGAATATGTATATCTTTTTCTTTTTCTTTATTTTATCTTTATTTTAATTTATTTACTTTTTTATGTGGTGCTGAGGATCAAACACATGCTAGGCAAGTGCTCTACCACTGAATCACAACCCCCCCCCACCTCACCCCCAATATGTATATCTTGTCAGAAAATCCTCCTCTACTATAATGAATTAGTGCTCCTAAGGTGTCCTTGAGACCACTCCAGCATCCAAGGTCATACTGCAAGTCTCAGAAAATGTCTGGGATTCCTGATTCCTAGATGACTTTTGCCCAATATCCCCCTTAAGGGTCATTCATGCGACTGATTATCCTCAATAGCATGTTCACAATGAGACCTAAGTCCAGTTTGGGGATTCAATCATTGGGGAGATAGATGATACTCCCTTTAAAAAACTCACCCTCTGAAGCACAGTCTAACTTGGGAGATACCAGAAAGGAAGCCAAGTGGAGTTGTATTTTTGAACTTGTTTGCGGCACACAAATATCTTTGTCAGTTTCCAAAGGGTCAGTGAGTATCCTGTTCCCTGAAAAATTTCATACATTGCAAGGAGATGAAATGGCACTGAGAATAAAATGAAATGTCATCGCAGTGAAATGAAATGCCTGGGAAACGGGAAAGGAGACAGTCAAGGATGATAGAGGTGACAGTCACAGGCCGACGCCGTTTAGCATAAGTTAATTTACCAGTCGGCTCAGACCAAAGGGATGCTTATATAGGCTTACACTATGAAATATTAGACTCTGGTGCGGTGGTAGGAGGGCAGCGGGTTAAAAGGGCCATTTTCAAGGATGTAATATATCTTCTATGTGAATTGCAGACAAGACAGACCAAGAAGAAATTGACAAGTGTTTTTCATCTTTTTCAGGCGCCTGCCACCTTCCTGTCCATCGCAGCTCCTTCTCTGAAAAGCAGGACCCACGCAGTTTTGTTGCATCAAGTTCAACTCTGCATCTCTGCAAGAGCTTTCATTGGAACCAGTGAGAGATACGCATATAGCTGCATTCACACAGTATGTGGTTAAGGTCAGCTATCTTAGGAACGTATCTCTTTAAATACGATCATATTGGATATTAGTAAATAAGGCCTCTGGTTGTAATTCAAAGAACATCTGAAATGCAAAGATGGAACCAAAAGACCTTGTTTTTTAAAACTTGAAATATTCAGAATGACTAAGGGGCAACTGAAGTGCTTTTCTAATCATAAGCAGATGACATCATAATTCCTATTAAATAGGTGTCTGAAATTTTCACCATCCCTCCCTAAACATACAAGGAGGGAAGCCCAAAAGCACTTGCACAAAAGAAACATAAAGGAGTGTTTTAGTCAGCTTCTTTGCTACTGTCACTAAAAGGAGCCAACCAGAACAACTGTAGAGGAGGAAGAGTTTATTTGAGGGCTCATGGCCTCAGAGGTCTCAATCCACAGACAGCTGGCTCCATTCCTCAGGTCTGCAGGTGAGGCAGAACAACAGGGCAGAGGAACGTGGCAGAGGGAAGCAGCTCCCAAGATGATCAGGAAGCAGAGAGGGTGACTCCAGATACAAAATCCATACCCCCAAGCCACGCCCCAATGCCCACCTCCTCCAGCTGCGCCCCACCTCCTCCAGATGCGCCCCACCTGCCTCCAGTTACCACTCAGTTAATCCCATTAGGGATTAATCCATGGACTAGTTTAAGGCTCTCACCACTTAACCATTCCCCTCTGAACCCTCCCACATAGACTCACACGTGAGCTTTTGGGAAACACCTCACATACAAACCATCACCAGGAGATAAACTTCAAGGAGACACAACAGTTGGACTATAAGCCATTCCCCGTGGAGCACCTTGAAGAGAGCAGATACTTAATTGCTTTAAAAGAGGAGTGGGATCTTCCATCTGAGGGAAGACAAGGACTTTTGACACTTGCCAGTGACTGTAATAATCGTCACTGGTAGTGACTGTGCTTTTGCTACCAGTTTTTGTCAGGTGGTGGTCAAGCAGGGTTAAGGCCCAGAGAAAAGAAAAAAACAGTGTCCTGGGCAGAACGGCTGTGTCCAGTTTGGGTCCAGCTTTCACTGGCACAATTATCTGTTGGCCCAGCTGCAGTCTGTGTACCTGCTTGATTCAAAGTGCCTGGTGGAAAGACAGGCGGGTAAGAGAGGCGAGGGCTGCAGTGGGAATATCTTGCCTGTTGACAGCTGCCTCTGGCAAAAATAGAAAAAGGAGGTGTAACTTGATTTCTGTAGTCTTGAAATTTTGGATTTAAATATAATAAAATGGAATTGTATCATATATACACTGCATTTTATGAGGGAAATCCATGGTGTACCTTTGCTTCAGTGCAAAACTTATTACTTTAAAGCAAAACAATACAATCACATTTTAGCCGATATACCCTTTAAGCTTGACTTTTAAATGGCAGATTTTCTTATGGTGAAATACCTTCACATTCTGAAATTTATTTCCATAATCAGTTTATACTTGAAAGCTAAAAGAAAAACAAATCACTGAAATATGAGACATATTCAGTAAAAATTTTTAGAAGGCACAGGGCCAACCAAAAGTTGCTCTCTATATTTTGTAAGGTAAGAATCTATTTTTACTATTACTTCAGGTAAGAAGTAATACTTTGACATTCATAAAAAGGACACAGCACAAAGAAGGACAGTTGGAACTCTAACAACAAACATAAAAGATAATTTTTAAACATATACATAATTATTGAATTTAGAAGAATTACTGTAAGAATTTTTTAAAAATTTTACAAATTTTGTAAAAAATTCTGTTTATAATTGTCAGTTTGTTATATACTTATCAGATTGTGGTTAGATAGGCAATAGGACACCATAATGTAAAGCAGAAATGTTTAATTTATTCTCATATGTTATCTATATCATTCACTATTAAATCCAGCTTCTCATACGTTGGTTAATCAAAATGGAAGCAGACACTACTGTGCTAGAGCATATGTTTAGCCTGTGAGAGGAACTGGGTTTGATCCCCCCCCAGCACCAAAAAAGAAAGTAATATTCAAAATGGCATCTCTCTGGGTTTGGAAATGTTTTGTGTCCCCTGACAGCTCTGATGCCACCTTTCATTCCTCTCTAGGCCCTGGGGAGTCCCATCCGTGATCCCTCATAGCTGAGGCCAGGCAACGGGAGGCTCTGGGCTTCAACTGAGAACACACTTGGTTTATGGGGGAAGATAACTTGGCTGACAAAAACTCCCCTTTGGACCAGAGCTGTTCTGCTGCCCAGCGTTTAGGAACCTCTATCCCCACAGGATATAGATAAAGGTCTAGTTCAGTTTTGATTGCTACTGTTCATTAGATAGTTGGCCCTTAAAGAGTAAATCAATTTGCTTTCTTCTAAATGCACAATCTTCTCCTTTTGTCCATCTTTTGTGACACATTTTGTTTTACACACATTGAAGTGAGTCAAATAAGGTCCTCTCAAAACATATGTCCACCCAGAACTCCAGAATGTGACCTTATCTGAAAATTGTGTCTGTAAAGAGGTAATTAGTTGTAATTACTTAAGAATCTCAAGATAAAGTCACCTCAGATGGAGAGTTAGTCCTAAATCCAATGGACTGGGGTCCTTATAAAGGAAGAAAGGACATAAAAAACAACTCAGGGAGCAGCGAGTAAAGACAGAGACAGAAAAAAATTAAAAATAAAGAAAAAAAAAGGAAAAAGGGTGTAGGGTATAACTTAGTGGTAGAGCATGCCTAGTGTGTGCAAGGCCCTGGGTTCTGTCCTCAGCACTGAAGAAAAACGTTTTAAAAAGTGACGGACAAAGGCAGAGATCCGTAGCTGTGCTGTCTCAAGTCAAGAACTCCAGGAGCTACAAGACGCTGGAAGAGGCCAGAAGGATCCTCCCCAAGAGCCTTCAGTAGTGCAGCCCTGCAGACACCCCGATTTCAAACTTGTGGCCTCCAGAATTCTGTGAGAATGAACTCCTGTGATTTTAAGTCACATGTTACAGCTGCCCTAGGAAATGAATACAAACATCGTTTGCTAATTATGATTCAGTTCTCTTTCTTCTATATCCTTTGCAAGAATGAAATTTTTAAACTGAGCAATAGATTTTTTTTTTTAATGGAATCTCTGCTGACTCAGCAGCACTCCTCATTGCACAAACTCCTTGCTTATTTACAGGCTCCATCGGTTGGTCATAGTTAATCATCTTGACTTCTCACACTGTGCCATTTATCTTGTTTTGTGCCTGTGTTTGTCCTCTTCCTAGTGCCCTCAGAAGTCGCGGAGTGTGCTTGTGCGGAAGGCTGGGTATCTCGTCTCTTGTCTCTTTTCTACTTAATGCCTGAGTAGACTCAGGACTAATTCAGTGGATTTACATTTAGAAAAATCTGTTCTGCTGGGGTCTTTTCTAAGCTGGTCTTATCTTACTTTTTGTTTTCTTACATCAGAACCCAGGCATTTGCCTTTGGTATTTATAACGGCTGTCCCATTTCAGAGATTCTTTTTTATCAAAACAATGTCCCCTTATTTGGTAACTGTCCCTGGTCCCTGAATGTCTGCTCTTGTGCTGTAGTAATCCCCTGCTAAATTCAAGGCTGACAGCAACTCCCACTGCTCTTTTGTAAACAGTTCACTTCAGAACTTAATCCAACAAGAAAAGCACACATTTATTGAGTAGTAGGTAAGGGCCTGACCCTGGATGACAGGATTTCATGTGCATGTGTTTTCATGTACACAACAAATAGAACAGAGAAAAATCCCTTAGTCTTCATTTCTGGCTCTCTAATTCTCTCTCCTCGAATGCTAGCCCTCTGTCCCCTCAGTCCCCCCAACCCCGGGGCACCATTGCACCAAAGAGACGGTTGTTTCTTTGCTCAGGCACCAAGAGTTTCTCTAGCTAGTGTGAAAACAAAGGAGAAGATGTTTTCTGTGCTCTTCCTGAGTTTTATTGCTGTTGGGGTAATAATGCAGAGAGGAAGGGTGAAACCAACTGTGCAGCAAATACCTCTGGGCTGCCCTCTCTCCTCTTACCTCCTGCCCCCCTCCTATATCCTTCTCCCTCTATGTCCCCCACCCAGTTCCCAAAGGTAGCCTGCCAGAGCTGAGTGCAAACATCACTGGAGCAGAAAACCCAAGAGTTATCAGTCTATGGGGTGATCCAGGGGGCTCACAGTGGTAGTGGGGGGTGCTGGAGGACTTAGGGTGGCAGTTCTCACTAACCTGTACAGAAATATTGAACACTGTATCAACTGATATGGCCATGGTGATGGATACCTATTAGTAACAAACCTGCCTCACTGTGTGACCGGCATTGAATAACTCAGCCCCATGAGACCCAATTTCCCTAGGCCTTCAAGGAATCATACTTGTCCAGTCCAGCTTATAGTATTATAATGAGTCATCATGATTAATACCTACTACTTAATAATCCAGATGCAAAATGTAGAGGGCCTTTTAATTAAGCTTTATGTTTATTAGGACTAACTGTATGACTTTGGGCAATTTAGTTAATGTACCTGTGCCTGTTTCCTCATCTGTAAAATGAGAGATCACAGTAACACCTACCTCATAGAATTGTTGGAAAGAAGTGAGTTAATACATAAGCAGTGGTGGGAGCAGTGCCTGGCACCAAATAATAATTTGGTGGCACAGACTGGGCAGCTACCTAAGCCTTCCTAGTTGAAGTAAAGTTTCTGTGCTCTGTTATGAAAAACGAAAGCCCGAAGGTTACGAGAAAGGTTGGTTCTGCTTTCATTTGCTAGGTACTTACATTTCTAGATATTGACAGCCACCAAAAACATGCAGAAAAGCAAAAATGATTACTTATTAACCCTTACGTGCCCTTCAAAAACTTCTGATTTTTGAGAGTCATCACATTCCTTGACAAGGAAAGAGGGTGTTTTGTTTTGTTGTTTGTTTTTTAGTACTGAGTTACCTGCATTCCCAGCCCTTTTATTTATTTATTTTTATTTTGAGACAAGGTCTTGCTAAGTTGCTTAGGGCCTTGCTAAATTTCTGAGGTTGACCTCAAACTTGCAATCCTCCTGCCACAGCCTCCTGAGTCACTGGTATAACATGCGTCACCACCAAGCCCAATGACAATCTTTTTTTTTATACTATTCCCTTATGTCACCTTTGACAAATCATTTAATTTCTTTGAGCCCGATTTTCTCTTCAGTTAAACAGGGTCAAACATAGGAGAATCAAGAAAGATAATGCATAGGAAAGCACTTTACAGGCCAGAAACAAACTATTATTGGAAGAAGGCATTTTTCTGATTTATTAATTACAAAAGCACAAATTTTCTTTAGGATTGGAAAAACTTCCATAAGGTGTGTTAATGTCACAAACAAACAAACAAACAAAAACTTATGGAGATATTTGAAAAGATGAAAAACTATGTAGCTTTAAGGTAGGTAGACCAGATGCCTGGAAAGATTTAATGGTGCTTACATGTAGAAAAGGTTGGAGAGGATTATGTCCAACTGTTTTCCATCTTCATTGATGACAGGATAAACGAAAATAGGCATCAATAGAAGAAATTTAGTAGAACATAAAGAGATTCTGTTATTGAAGATTTTTATATATTCATTTATTTTTGGTGCTGGGCATAGAACCTAGGGATCTTGAGCCTCTAGTAAGGGGGTTCCATTTTTTTAAATTGAAATGCACTGCTCTAAAGGTCCATAGATTTGATATGTAATAAGGACATGTGAATGAGCATATGGGGTCAGGTAGGGGAATTAACCTGAAAACATCCCAGACATTCTCAAACTGCCACTTTTCTTGAGAAACTTTATATATATATATATTTAGCCATTGTCAATTTAATGACTCATGTGTATTCTTCATCTAAATTAGTATCCGCATGTGTTAAAGGGCTGTTGTATTGAGATCAGAAGCACTTAGGAGCCAAAAAACCTCAGTTGCCATCCTGAATTTGCCCCCTGGGTCACCTTGATTGCTATACCTTGGTTTCCTTCTATGTAAAATGGAGATTAATAATGGTCCTTACATCAGGAGTGGTTGTAAGCATGTCTCCATGGAACAAATGCTCAAAAATCATAGCCAGTGTTAGGCTAAAGCAACCTCTTCATAGTTTCAAAGAGGTACTTCTTAGTTCTAGTACTTAGAGATTTGTTAGTTCTCTTATCTCATGTTTTATGTGTCTGGCTTGTAATTTCTTCTCATCTCTCCTCTTTCTCTCCCTCTTCCTCTTCAGTACGTTCTCATAGGAAAGTACATCTCCCTCCTTGGTCATGCTCGTTGCCATTCTCCGAGCTCTCTCCAGCTCCATTACATCTTCCTTGAAGGGAAGTGACCTGGAGTTGTTCAAGTGTGATCTCCCTAAAGGAGAGAGATGGACTGAATAATGTATGAGCCTATCTTTGGCCAATATGAATCTCTGCAATGACTCAGGTGAAGGGAATTTTCTTTTTCAGACTGCCTCATCAGTTAGCAGAGACCTCTTTATAACACTAGAGGTCACTGTTAAAGCAATATTTCAAAAGAAGACGACTAACCAGCAATAAAATTGAGAAAGAGTCCTTCAGAGCACGATCTGTGCAGAGATATTATGCGGGTAGTTTGAGGGCAACAGCTAGGATCTTATCAGGTTCCTGAATTGAAATTCACTTCTAATCTCTTCTTGTTTCTCACCTCTGGAAAACAATTCCACTTTCCCTGAGGTGGCAAGATCCACCTGGGAAGATTCGGAGCTCATAGGCCTGCTCTGTCTTGATCTGCTGACTTCCAAATCAACTTCTCTAGATCTGACACCTAAGTCAAGCCTGTTTCTTAATTTTTGACCATCTTCAACCAATTTCAATTCGGTGACCGCCCCCCCCCCCCCCCCCCCCCCGCCTGTACCTTCCATTCAAAACATGTTAAACCAGAATCCACCTCCCAGTTCCTTCTTCCCCTCTTTCATACCCAGACCCGCTCTGCTTAGGGCTTCATTCACCAAGTCCTATTGATTTTTCTTCCTAATTGTTTTCTGAATACATCTTCTTTTGCAAAACTGGAATAACAATAGTTTTGGGGAATAAAATAGACTATGAAATCCTGCCTCCTCCTTAAAAACTCAGCTTTGATCATCTCATTATGCGACTGTATCAGGTACTCTCCAGTCTTTTTTAAAAAAATCAGTTTTGGATTATTTTATTACTTGTCTCACCTCACTCTAATATTAACCCTGTCATGATTGTTAGCAATTTCATGTTACACCCAGGTGATCTTCCCAACCCCGCTGTCTCTCCCCTAATGATCCTGTCCTCCACCTGACCTCAGCTATTTACTCCCATTGTTATTCATAGCACAGGCTATCACAGCCCAAAAGAACTTTATAGCTGGGCACTGTGGCCATGCATACCTATAATCGCAGCCACTCAGGAGGTTGAGGAAGTCAGGATAGCAAATCTGAGACCAGCCTCAGCAATTTAGGGAGATCCTGTCTCAAAATAAAAATAAAAAGACTCATGGTACAGCACTTGCCTAGCATATTCAAGGCCGTGGGTTCAATCAATCCCCAGTTTTGCAAAATACAAACAAACAGAATCTTTCTGTGATGATGCTTTTAACTTTTTAATGTTAATTTTTAAACTTTTGGTGCCAGGGATTGAACCCAGGGGTGCTTAACCACTAAGCCACATCCCCAGCCCTTTTTATTTTTCATCTTGAGACAGGGTCTCTCTAAGTTGCTTAAGGCCTTGCTAAATTGCTGAGGCTGGCTTTGAACTTGCGATCCTCCTGCCTCAACTTCTCAAGTCCCTGGGATTACAGGTGGGTGCCATCCCCCCGCCAGATTGGTGATGATTTTATGTCTGTTCTAATAGGTAGCCTGGGTCATATGGTGCTACCAAGCACATGAAATGTCACTAACGTGAACAAGGAATTGAATTTTAAATTCTATTTAATGTTTATTTAATTTAAATGTAAAGCTTCTATCTTGCTTACACTCTTTCTTCTTGTTCTCCCTCCTTGTTTCTTTTTCTTTCTATCTTTTTGTACAAGGGATTGAACCCACTCGAACCACTTACTTTTTTGGTACCAAAAAATGAAACAAACAAAAACACCAGTGACCTCCATAGTTCCAAACCTCTGAGTGTTGGAATGCCAGGGACTTTGTCCTTGTGCTCTTTCTTTTTTCTATTTACTCACTCCCTGGTTGATTTCTCTTAGACTTAGAGCTTTACACATCATTTATTTGTGGACCATTCCTACATTATTAGATACCTCAGTAGTTCCAAAAGTTGTCTTCCAGCCACCAGTTTTGCTTCCTTTAGACTTACCTTCTACTTCCTGAATTATGTTTCATTTTATTAATTTATTTTTCCCTCCATCCATCCATCCTGGGGATTGAACCCAGGGGTACTGAATTACATCCACAGATCTTTTCTTTTTTAGGGGGGGGGAGGTTCTGGGGACTTAACCCTGGGCAATTTACCACTGAGCCACATCCCCAGCATTTTTTGTTTTTTATTTTGAGTCAGGGTCTTACTAAGTTGCTCAGGCTGGTCTTGCAATGCTGCTGCCTCAGCCTCCTGAGTAACTGGGATTACAGGTATGTAACATCATGCCTGGCAAATTCTAGTGTTTCTTAAAATCTAATCTATGATCTGCCCCAACCATATTCTCCAATTCTATTTGTTCACAGCTGATTCTGTTCCTCTAGGGGAACCAACCTTGACTAATACAAGTAGGAAAATTGTTGAATAACGAATGGGCACAGGACCTGTGGATGCAGGTGTAGCCTCTGGAAGTGCCTACTATATGGGCAAGAAAAATGGTTTACGTTCTGTAGTATAGACAATCACTCCATGAGGGAAGGGACTAAGTGGGTTACTACTCACTTTCATATACCTAGCATCTGGCTCATAGTAAGAGTCTAACTGATGTTTGTTGAGTGGATGCTTGAAAGTTTACCTATCCTCTCAGACAATGCAAGGCCAGTTTGGGTGAATGTATCTGAACATCATTCCTAGACACACCCTCACTGGAACACCCAGAAGCTTCTTAATCATCTGCATCTCTTAATCCAATCAAGTTGACAATTCAAATTAACCATTACATTACTGTTGTCCCTTGCCATCAGACTCAGGGTCCCTAGCATCTAACTCCCCTAAAATTTAACACCTGCCATAGAAGACATTTGCTAATGTAGAACCTACCCAGTGCCTGAAACCCCGTCCTCCCTGTGCTTCCCCATGTGTAAGTCTCTGTGGAAGGCAAGACCCTGCTTGTGACTACGTTTTTGGCTACAGTGTCTGTTATCTACTTGCCTATTATTTTTTTTAAGTTGTAGATGGGCAATGCCTTTATTTTGTTTATTCTTTAGTTTTATGTGGTGCTGAGGATTGAACCCAGTGCCTCACCCGTGCTAGGCAAGGGCTTTACCACTGAGCCCCATCCCCAGCCCTGGGCCTGGTTTCTTGATCCAGGTTACCCTGCCTTGAATCAATTCTGTGAGCTACCTTCCGTCTTCCATTAAAATTATTTCCTGCTTAATTAACTCAATTTCTTTTGCTTTCAGTTAAAAAGCTCTATTGACACAGCACATGTATACACATGCCCCTGTGGATTTTTTAAAGCTAATGTTGTGAGCTTTTACTATAGGACGAGGATCATACTAAGATTTTGCATGCATTATCTTATCTAATTCTCAGAACCACCCAGTGAAAAATGTACAGTCATCAGCATTCCACAGATGAGGAAATAAACACAAAAGAGTTAAGTGCTTTGCCCAAGTCGCACTACTTAGGAGCTAAAGATAGGATTTAAACCCAGGGAACCTGATTCTAGAGCACCTACACTCAGCACAATAATGTGTTGTCTAACCCTCCTGAACTAAATCTGCCTTCAAACCCATGCCTGCTGAAAGCGCAACTCTCTCTTCCTCCGTGGAGCACATTGTCTGTTGAAGGGAGCCCTTCTCAACTCCATAGCACTCCCTGTCAATGCCAAGTAATTCAACTCTTACCAATACACTGTGCTCCAATATATGGTACTATTACTTAGTTACTTCCTACAGATTTGATTTTTCTCATTTCTATCCTCCTAGAACCACCTTGCCGCCCCTGACCCACTGGGGCAGCTGAACTTAAGGTCACTCGTGTGAATTTCCAGGGACACCAAATAAAACACAGACACACACTTTACCTTTAAACATGCTTCAGGATGGCTCCTCCACTCTCTCGGCTTCAAGTTCCCCTAATGGGAAAGCGAGGGATAGGAGAGAGAGAGAGAGAGAGAGAGAGAGAGAGAGAGAGAGAGAGAGAGAGAGAGAGAGAGAGAACATTTGGAAGTGGGCTTTTATTGGGAGAACCCTCATTCTTAGAAAATTCCATCCAAAAAAGGTAAGAAGGGGTGGAGTTACAAGGGACATATAAGTGTAATTCAACCCAAGGGCTGTAGGTCCCTACCTATGTCTGAAGATGCATCCTCAAATGTCCTCAGACAGGGGATAGGGCAATATCCAAGTCACTACAAGATGTAGAGACATCAAAGCCTCTTCGCTCCAAGACGGAATATGTGAATCATTCAGAGTGGCTCTCCACACCACCTAATACTTTTATTTGCCATTTAGCACCAAAGAGCTAGGTTAGGTATCCATGGCATGGTAAGGCTTAATAAAGATGAGAGCTACTGTTTTAGGGGTTCTGTTACTCTGTAACTGATATTTTTTAGTACCTATAGCACAGATTAACAGTGCATAAGCTTTAGGACCAGACTGATCCAGATTCTATTTAGTTCTGTGCTTAATGATCAGACTGAATGACGTAAGTTTATGGAGCCTGTTTCTTGACTTGGGCTAATGAAGAAAATACCTAAAACGTGGTTGTGTGAGCATTAGCAGTATTAATAGGTAAAGCCCAAGGTTCTCAGTATGATTTTACATTCTTCATCCTTTGCCTAAGGTGGCTCTCAAGAGATATCTGAGAATCATTTTCTTTTAACAAAATCAGATAAAGAGGGTTTCACCATCTCCCTATTGACACTTTGGGTCCAATAACTTCTTTTTATGGGAGACTGTCCTCTGCATGCTAGGGTGTTTAGCAGCATCCCTAGCACTGGCCTTTTTAAGCTAGATACCAGTAGCAATCCCCATTCTGAAATCCTTACTCCCACCCATTCTCAACAAACAAAAATGCCTCTAGACACTGCCAAATGTCCCTTAGGGAACAAGAGGGCCCTAGTTGAAAGCCATCAAGGTAAGGGATATGAAAACATTCTGTTAGACATACAGCTTATGAAAATGACACACAATTTACCAGTCTATGTACATTTTTTTTTCAACTGAAAATGACCTATTTATAGTTTAGATAAGTAGACAAAAGCATCCAGGTCAGGAAGAAGAAACAGCGTGGATAAAGAAAGCTTTATTTCTCCTGGAGTCAGTGTTATGGTTTGAATCTTAAATGTTCCCAAAGGTCTTGTGTTTCCAGTTTGTGGTGCTTTGGGAGGTGGTGGAACCTTTAAGAGGTGGGGTCTAGTGGGAGGAAGTTAGGACATTGTGGGCGTGTCCTTGAAAGGAACATTGGGAGGGCTGGGTTGTAGCTCAGTGGTAAAGTGCTTGCCCAGCATGCATGAGGCACTGGGTTTGATCCTCAGAATGACATAAAAAAATAAAATAGAGGTATTAAAGAAAGGTAGATAAAGAAAGGAATATTGGGAACCTGGCCTTTTCTGTTTCTTTCTTTTTGTTTCCTGGTCACCATGAAGTGAGCATTTCCCTCCACCATATGCTCCCACCATGAGGTGTTGCAGGCCCATAGGCAACAGGGTCAACTGACCATGAAGTAAAACCTCTGGAACCAGGAGCCAAAATAAACTTTCCCTCCTTTAGTTAATTTTCTTGGGTGTTTTGTCACAGTAATGGAAAGTGGACTAACATAGGAAGGAAATCCTTTCAATTTTTGCCTATAACTATCAGGTGCCTCCCACAGCAGGGCCAGTTGGAGAGGGCAGGGGTAGGCAGGATCAAACACACTCAGTTCTTACGAGATAGTGTCAGAGCAGATAAACTGCCCTAAAAGTTGAATATATTTTTCTCTTCCTATGTGAATTTTTAATTTTTATTTTTTTTAAAGAGAGATAATTTTTTAATATTTATTTTTTAGTTTTCAGTGGACACAACATCTTTATTTTACTTTTATGTGGTGTTGAGGATCGAAGCCAGAGCCCTGGGCATGGCCAGGCGAGCGTGCTACTGCTTGAGCCACATCCCCAGCCCTCCTATGTGAATTTGAGTCAAGATATTTTTTTAAATGGAGGGAAATCTTTTCTACTTTTTTTTTTTAAACTGCAAAACAACACAGAAATTCTTGTTCGTAACTTGCTATATCTTGGTAAATGTTAAAAACAAAACAAAAAACAACCACCTGGTTTGATTAGTTTTAATCAGCTATTAGAATCATTCATAGAGACCCTGACCAGATTTCTAAGATGAGCATTTTGAAGAAAAGGACAGCAGAAAGCTTTGATTACTAGTGTTATTTCTTGAGATGTCAAAGGATATTTTCTTTTCTTTTTTTTAATTGATTAAAAAACTGACAGTGGAATGCATTAAAATTCTTATTACACATATATACCACAATTTTTCATATCTCTGTTTGTATATAAAATATTTTGACACCCAATTTGTGTCTTCATATATGTACTTTGGATAATAATGTCCATCACATTTCCCCATCCTTGCTAGTCCCCTGCCCCTTCCCTTTCCCTCCCACCCCTCTTCCCTATCTAGAATTCATCAAAGGATATTTTCAATATTTCTGAATTCTGTTTAAAATTTCTTATTACAAGAAAAGGATGTGAATTTATACTTGAAAGTTTGTTCCTACACATAGCTGCATTCATCCATTTACAAACATTTGTTTTTCTCTTGATCCCTTTTCTTTTTTTTAAATATGATTTTTTAAGTATCCTTATTTTATTTACTTATTTTTATGTGGTGCTGAGGAACTGAACCCAGGGCCTCGAACGTGCTAGGCAAGCGCTCTACCACTGAGCCACAACCCCAGGCCCTCTCTTGCTTACTTTTCTATTTCAGTGCATTTGAGCATTTCAGAACTAAAAAACACTTTTGAGACTTTTAAAGGGTTTCTAAATCTTTATATCCCATGGACCCCTTTGACATTCTGCTGAAGTCTGCAAACCCTTTTCAGAAGGATTTTTTCAATGCATAAAATTCCAAAAATGTCAATCATGTTGAAATACTGTTTTCATATATATTTTTATTATTAGTTTAAGTCATGATAAAATACACATAAGATAAAGTTTGCCTCCTTGACTATCTTTAAGTGCACCATTCAGTGGCATTAAATACAGCCTTAGTATCATTCGACTGTAATATAGAAGTTTTTTATTAACATGTTAAATTCTGATGGTAGGTCTGATAACTACCATAATTTCAAAGTAATGAATTAAAATATATTTCAAGGTACCTGCATCAACTGCCCTCAATATGAAGACACCTGTGATTACTCTTAGTGATGTGGGACAGCTAACCCAGCGTACTACAGCTGTGGTTTATGGCCTACATTTGCAATGGAAGGAAGTACGTATTTTTCAGTTAGAGATTAGTGAAAATAAAGTGCAATTTTTTCTCATACAAGTCAAGGCCCTGAATATCTTCCTCGGATAATTTGGGGTGTATGGATCCCAGGTTAAGAACTACTGATCTAGTTCCTCCCTCATTTTGTTGGTGGGAAAAGTGAGATCTCCAGGGTTTAAGTGTTTTCCCAAGAATCACATAGCTGGTGTCAGAGCCAGAACTAGAACTCAATCTTCCAATCCTAATCTTTTTTATTTTTTAATTTTTTGTACTAGAATTGAACCCAGGTGCACTTAACCACTGAGCCACATCCCCAACCCATTTTTGTATTTTATTTAGAGACAGGGCCTCACTGAGTTGCTTAGGGCCTTGCTACATTGCTGAAGCTGGCTTTGAACTCATGATCCTCCTGCTTCAACCTCCCCAGCTGCTGGGATTATAGATGTATGCCACTGTACCCAGCTCCAATTCTAATCTTGTGTGCAAGATCATTCACATTTGAGCCATCTCTGTGTGCACCAAAGCCCTTGCTCATTCCCCTACACATATTAAGTCTCAGTAAATATAGAGAATGAATAGGATCATGGGGGGGAAAGACCAAAGCTATATATGAGATCAGCTCCCTTTGCTGTGAATCTTAGTGTGGAGGTATTTTTTTTTCCTATGAGGCCATAACAAGATAGAAATTGTTATTTTGTCACATGAATAAAGAAAAAGGGATTAAAAATTAAAGATGTTGTTTTAATCCCAACATACATGTAATAAGTGTATGTTGAACTGAATTCATGAAAACCTGGTCTTCTAGGAAGTCATCTGACTAGATAATATTTAGACATAGGTCTTAGTAAAGTGTTTCATATTTGGAACTGTTTTTTATAATATTCTGTAAGTTTTGTGTTTTGGAAGACATCTCAACATTTCACATGTACTCCCATATCTGTTCTTACCCATTCTTTACAGCCTAAGACTTTAGCTGAGCACTCTTAAGAAAGGAATTGCTTCAGCCAGGAAGCAAAAGACACTGAAGTAAACACCCAAAGAAAAAGGGCCGGAGGTGGAGTTTAGTGGGAGAGAGAACGCCTAGCACACGTGAGGCCCTGGGTCCCCTGCCCCGCACCAAACCCCCAAAACCAAAGCCCAAACACCAAAACCCAAAGCAACCAACCAACAAAAAAACCCAAAGGAGAAGAACCCAAACCTAAAGAGAAGACAACAGACTCAAACTTTATGTTTCCTTGGGATCTTTAGACCCTTAAAAAAAAATACATATATATATATATATATATATGTTGTAGTTGGTACAATACCTCTATTTTGTTTATTTATTTTTATGTGGTGCTGAGGATCAAACCCAGTGCCTCACATGTGCCAGGCAAGCACTCTACCACTGAGCCACAACCCAGCCCCTCTTTAGACCCTTTTGAACCAACTAAAATAATTTATTTTTAAATTTGGTTCTAAAACATATGATGAATTATGCTGAAATTGAAAAGTTATCAGTTCTCTAAAGCAGATGCCTTTTAATAGGCCTATTAATTGATACATTTAGGTGTGTTAGATTTATCATTTGTATGATACAAACTCTGCTACAGTTGAACACTTACTGCCAGTTTTTCTCTTGCACATTGGGCTGGTATATCCACCCTTCTCTTTCTTGCATTGTGAGGGAAACTACAGAAACTTTATGGTTTGTTTGATTGTGTGTTGGTTTTGTCAGTACTGGGAATGGAACCAGTAGGCAAGTGCTCTACCACTGAGCTACGCCCCAAGTCCTCCGGAAACTTTTACTCTGTTTACCTCGATTTATGTCTCTGCCAACACGGAGATGCTTCCCCATTTGTTTGCCAAATGTGTAGACTGATATTTGGTTCTAGAAATGAATTACCACTATTTTTGGTAAGTCTGTAGCTTTGGTGTGGCTAGTTTTTCTCTGAGGTAAAAGGCCACATCTCTTAAGAATTTTTACCCAAGTCAAGGCCAAGGAACTGGAGTTCTTTTGCCTGAACAGATAGACTGTTCCATAGAAAGATTTTAAACTCACTGGCAGGGAGAAATCTTGGAATAATTTGGCATCATTTTTATCTTGTTTCCTTGGCTTTGGGGAATAATAATCCTGTAAATTTTGAGGCTTTAAGCTCCTTGGATACTTCTATGGTTTGCTGCCTGGTCTCCAAGTCACATCTAATTCACAAATTCTATTTATCTGGCATGACAAGTCCTATTTCTACTTTTTAATATTTGACCATCTCAAGGTGTTTTAAGATGAATAAATGCACACGTTTTCACCAGGCGGAGAAGTGACCTCCTGGGTTTGCCCAAGCCACATATGGCAAGGTGCTTAAGCAACCTGCGGTCCCTGCAACATGTTCCACAAGAGCACTGAGCCCTCGGGCATGTACTCAGCTCTGATTTTTACGGTCTGGAATTATCATTTTATTTGATCTCCCTCCTCATTGTTTTCTTTTTCTTTCTTGGCAGCAGAAGAGGCCTGCCTGCTAAAAATGATAAAATATATATATGGCCCCGAACTCCTCTATGTTCTGCCAGATCATCATTATTCTGAGCAGGTGAATGTAAATCTCCCTTTTAAATCAGGCCTGCTGCTCTGTATTTCCAGATTGAAAAACAATAATCATAAAATCAGTAGGTGGGTTATGTCTAAACGTTAGGAAATTGATTCCAACAGGTTGTGAAGCCTGCTGGGGAGCCTGGGGAGAGGTCGTAGTGGAATTTTAACCCTTGCAGCTTTGAGTTTCTGTTTCTGATGAGAGAGCGTTGCTGACCAAAGAGCAAATACCCAGCTGCATCTCCCCGACCCTCTGTGCCTCCACCTGTAGACAGGACCACAAATGGGAAGAGAGTGAATCACCGAAACCCTATTTATGCAGAATGATTTGAAAAGTGGAGAAGTTTTATCCTCCTTCACCCCCACAATCATCTCTTCCACAGATGTTTGCCATCCTAGTGTGATAGGACTGTCCTCCACCTTTGTCTTTGAAATGACCCCTGTTCCTGAGATCTGATCCATCAGTGTGATCCGTGTCCTCTCCTCCCCTCAAGCCAGCCCCGTGCAAGGGAACAAGGGAAACAGACCCTACAGATGATCTTGGGTGCAGTCATTCATCCATCCAGTGCCAGCCAGTCAACAGATACTCATTGAGCACCTCAAACTACGGCATGTTCCAGGTGCCAGGCTGCATGGTGTGGGTGAAGACAAGAAGGCTCATTCTCTAAAGGAGTTCACTTACTAGTGAGCAGAAAACATCAACTTCAGAGTGCGTATAGTGATGAACACCATAAGGAAAGAAAATGGCATCTGGGAGGGATTCCCATCTGGGGTAGGCTCTGCCACTCTGGCTAGAGCACTGTGGTCAAGACCTTGCTCCCCTGGTTCTCTTTTTTCCCCATGGTTTCCAAAGTGGCTCACTCCTGGAGAGGCCTTCCTTGACTGCCCTATTTAAGAATGCAGTTTTGACTTCTTATTTTGATTTATTTTTCTGTCCTTTTTAACAGATATTGTGTCACCTTTTTATTTTTTATTTTTTAGTACCAGGGATTGAACCCAGGTGCACCTAACCACTGAGCCACATCCCCAGCCCTTTGAGGCTGGCTTTGAACTTGGGATCCCCTCTCTCAGCCTCCCAAGCTGTTGGGATTATAGGCATGCTCCACTGCACCTGGCTCCCAGCCCTTTTTATATTTTATTTAGAGACAGGGTCTCACTGAGTTGCTCAGGACCTCACCAAGTTGTTGAGGCTGGCTCTGAACTCGAGATCCTCCTGCCTCAGCCTTCCTGAGCTACTGGGATTGCAGGCATGTGCCATTGTGCCCTGCCTATTATATAACCTTCTAACATGCACTATGGGCTGCATGCTTGTGTCCCCTGAACATTCATAAGTTGGGACCCAATCCCCAAGGTGATGGTATTCAGAGACGGGACTTTGGAGGTGAGATTTGTTTTTATGGTTTTAGCTGTGATCATTTCTTTAAGTCTGTTTTTAAAAGCTATATATAAAATTATAAAGATACATACAGAAATGATATGCTTGTAGCAGAATTGCCTGTGGCATAAATGTTATTGGCACTAGGTGGTTGGCACTTGAGGGTTTATTACATCATTTTAACTACTTTTGTATATGTTCAAAATTGTTCATCATAAAAAAGTTTATTAAACTATTGGCTAAGGTTGTATTGGATTATAACCTAAAGTATAAGATAAATATCCATGAGTCAATAGTGATACAAATAATAAAGTAGGAGACACAAATCTCCCATGTGGAACTCCAAATAATTAATGTTAGGTGGTCACCCTTAGGGAAGTAGAGCATAAATCTCATTTCAGTGCGAGCTGCACAGAATGACTTCCTTCTAAGGAGGATAATGAAAAGGGTGAGAAAAAAGGAGTAACTCTGCAGTGGAGAAACCTGACAAATATTACCTGAGCCAGGTGATCAAGGTCAATGTCAACAGTGTGTCATATTAACAGCATGTATCCTTGACACAAAGGGATGAGAATGGCTCTGTGATTTTCCTCCTAAAAACATACCAACCCAGTTTAATCTCAAGAAAAATATTAGACAAACCCAAACTGAAGAACATTCTACAAAATGCCTAACCTATACACCTCAAAACTGTCAAGGTCATAAGAAACAAGTGAAGCCTGAGAAATTGTCACAGCCATGGGGAAGCAAAGGAGACATGACAAATAAATGAAATGTACCCTGGAGGAGATCTTGAAAGAGGACATTACATAAAAGCTGAGAGAATGTGAATCATACATGGAGGTCAGTTAATAATAATGCGTAAGTATGAATATTGACTCTCCAATTGTGAAAAGATAATAATAGAAGTTAAGACTGGTGGCGGGGCAGATAGCTTAGTGGTGGAGCACTTGCCTAGCCTGTGTGACGCCCTGGGTTCTATCCCTAGCATCACAAATATAAATAAATAAATAAGTAAAACCAATAATAAGAGAAACAATCTTCACAGTAGTTCTGTAAATCTAAAATTGTCCTAAAATAGTCTATGTTAAAAAAAATCCAACCAGCTACTTGGTATATATACTATGATGTATTGAAGTTCTGAGAATCCTTCAATTCATCTTTTGATGTTATTTCTGCCCACCCCATCCCCAGTAATTCTTCACACCTTAGACAAAGGCTTTTTTATTTTGTTCATTTTATTTTTTTATGTGGTGCCGAGGATTGAACCTGGTGCCTCACACATGTAAGGCAAGCGCTCTGCCACTGAGCTACAACCTCCGCCCCCAAAGACTTTTTAAAAGTATGATTGTGTGAGAGAGATTAAAAGAGGAAGTGCCACAGTCACCAGGGGGTGACGAGCAACTTGTGTAGATTGATACAGCAGGAGTGGGAGCCGTTTATTGTAGGACAACAGAGGTATTTATACATTCCACACAGCTTATCTTAATTAACATAAACTAGATACAGCAGTCAACCAATAAGGAATCTCCACACTTAATGGCTCACTGGTGTTACTTCACAAACCACTCCCTCTGGCAAAATGCCAGGCGCCATCCGGACTTGTTTATAGACTCTAACAAGGAAGGTAGTGGAAAGGGTCGAAAGTAGGTATTTGGTAGTGATTCCTGTCTTCCTCAGTTTGAAGCCCCTCTGTTTCTGGAGAAGGAGGAGGTTGGTGGCTACAAGCCTCAGCTTCTCTTGATTTCTACCGCAGGGTTGCAGATAGGCCTAGGGGGCCTGCTCCCTCCTCACAGAGCAAGTCCACAGGGAACCCACTGTGTTACTGATACAATAACATCTCTTTCTAAGAATCCAAGCCTTGTCCCTTCTCCCCTGTCTCAGAAGCTCCTTCCACTTAAAACTGTGTCACTGTGAAAAGAAAACACTCTCTTGGAGCTTCTCTTGAAGGACCTTGGCAGTAATTTTAATAGGGGGAGAAAAAAAAAGATAGTAACAGATAAAACTATGTTGTGTGAAGAAAACATTTTTTTCTTTACTTTTCCTCACAATAGGGAAGGAGAAGCATCACAAGACTGGAGAACTCACAGCTCTTCAGTTACACATGGCTCCGCATGCTTGAAGGTCAGCTTCTTGCTCAGGCATTTGGGATTACCCAACTTGGTAAAGTTTGTTCAGAAAGAAACTCTGTGCTAGCGGCGTGTGACTCTCACACACTGACACTACCTTTTTCTCCCTTCTGTGGCAATGGGAGAATGCAGCTCAACATCTTGAGTCTTCCTGTCACTCAGCAAGAAGCCTGGTGGGGCTTCAAAAATAACTTGATTGCCTTAGGATCACAGCCAGGTAGAGTGTGGTCCCTGGGGGAGGGTTGTTCCTGAAGGGGTCAGCAAACTTATACAAAGCTAATGGTCTTTTTTTTTTTTTTTAAGAAAGGAAATGTAGAAGTTGTTGAATCAACTTTTCAATGTGTTTGAAAGTTCCAAGTGTTAGTTTTCCCTGAATATATATATTTTTGGAGAAGCATGGAGAGTCAAGAGAAGCAATCCAAGTGCACACAGATTGAAAACTCCCAGCTCCCATTAATGGAAGCAAAGAAATCATCTCGCCTCAAGTAGGCAACCTCAGAGATAGGAAAAGGAGCCCTGGGTGTCCCTGAGTCACAATGATCTGCCACTCCTAGGAGACCTGCAAAATGGAACTGTGTCCTGTCTTCTCAAGGCGACATTTCTCAAATGGCATCAGAGTAGACATTGGGCTGGGCAATACATCAAGTCATCGCTAAGTTTTTTTTTTTTTCTTTTTAGTTATACATGACAGTAAAATACATGAAGTAGTTATACATGAAGTATAACTCCCCATTCTTGTGGTTGTACATGATGTGGAGTTACACTGGTCGTGTATTCATATATGAAAACACAGGAAAGTTAAGTTGTTTTGATTTTCTGCAATTTCCCTCATTTGATCAGAAAGTCATTAAGTGACATTGTTTGGAAGAACTACAAGCAAATGACTGAATATTTACCTCTGTTGAGGTAGGAAATGTCTTCCTAAGCATGACATTGGAAATAAGAAAATATCAATGAATTTGACAAAGGAAAAAACAAAAATGTCTGTAGATTTTTAAAAACTACTATAAACAATACTAAAAGGCAAATAAATGACAGCCTTCAATAATGTTTCCAATATACACAACAGACAAAAAATTTAAAATATTGAGAACTCTTATAAATAAAAGAGAATACCTAATAGAAAAATATGTAAACAAATGAACCATTTATAAACAAAAATTCAAAAAGCCAATGATTTTTATGAAAAAATTGTACAAAACTAGTAAATAAGGAAATGTATATGAAAACAATAATGAGGAACTATTTTCACCAAATAAGTCACAAAGAAAAAAAATAACCAGCATTGGTAAAGTTAAACAGTGGTGCTTCCACATATGCAGAACATAATTTGGTATTTCTGAGATTTGGTAATGCTATCAAAAGCCTTAAAAGCAAGTTTTCCCTTTGGCCTAGGAAGCATCATAAGGAAATCATTAAATAGGTGGACCAAAGTGTATTCAGGGATGTTCCACTCAGTATTGTTTATGATAGCAAAAAACCCTGAGTCAGTATGATATCCAATAATAGGGAGTTAAATTAAGTAAATTATATCATAGCATGGATTAAGGGTTGAGACATGGACACCGAGACTGCTTGGTTTCAAATAGCGTGTGACTCCTCTATGCTTCGGTTTTCTCATTTGTAAAGTGAAGATAATCACATTATTGTGAGAAGTGGGTTACTCAGTATAAAGTGCCTCGTATATTCTGTTAACTCTTAATATTTTTATTCTTTCTGTGGATCTGCCTTTACCATTAACTATGTTGTAACAGAACATCTAGAAACATGGGGAAATGGATGTGATATATTAAGTGAAATAAAAAATAGATTACAAAGAGTATCTGTAATATGATTAAAAATTTTAAATGCATAAAAATTATAGGTAAATTAAAAAGGCTGGCAAGGGGCTGGGGTTGTAGCTCAGTGGTAGAGCGCTCGCCTCACACGTGGGAGACACTGGGTTCAATCCTCAGCACCACATAAAAATAAAATAAAGGTATTATGTCCATCTACAACTAAAATATATTTTTTTTTTAAAAAAAAGCTTTGCAAAACTAATTGTTAACAGTGTTTATATCTGGCTAATAGAGTTTGGGAAGATTTTTATTTTTTCTTAATCCTTTTCAGTATTTTATAAATTTCTGCCATTACAATATTTTTTATTTTAATCAGAAATGTTAAGTAAACAAATAGAAAGAAAGAAAGAAAGAAAGAAGGAAGGGAAGAAAGAAAGAAAGAAAGAAAGAAAGGGAGAAAGAAAGAAAGAAAGAAAAAGCTGGATGTGGTGGTGTATGGCTGTACATGGCTGTAATCCCAGCAGCTCAGGAGGCTGAGGCAGGAGGATCGAGAGTTCAAAGCCAACCTCAGCAACTTAGTGAGGCTCCAAGCAACTCAGTGAGACCCTGTCTCCAAATAAAATATAAAATAGGGCTGGGGATGTGGCTCAGTGGCTAAGTGCCCCTGAGTTCAATCCTCAAAGAGAGAAAAAACCTTTTTTCTTTTCAGCAGTAGGGATTGAACTCAGGCGTGCTTTACCACTGAGCTACATTCCCAGTACTATTTTTTTTTTTTTTTTAAATTTTGAGACAGGGTCTCACCAAGTGATTGAGGCTGGCCTTGAACTTTCAATCCTCCTGCTTCAGGCTCCCAAGTCACTGGGATTCCAGGCATGTGCCATTGCTCAGCACAAATCCATTTTTAAATAGGCATGACTTAGTGGTCGGCCTGTTGCTCATTCCCTTGTCTCACAGTGTTAGAATGAGATGGGACCTTTCTTCTACCCATTCTTTAAAGTCTTTCATTTCACTGCATCTTTTAGTTGATAGCCCTGCCTCTTCCTTTCCCTGGACAAAGGTTGGGCTCTGCTTTGTCCTGAAGCAGTTGATGAAGGTAATGGGATTCTGGGTCTTGCTACAAGCACATACAAGGAAATGGCATCAGGGACAACCGTCTCCAGGGTGGAACTGGAACCAGTGGGGGCCACTGCTGGGTATGCAACTGCTGAGCAATAGAAGGTTGCAATGCCTTGCTGGAGCAGGGCCTGATGTATGATTCAGGTTAGAATGTTCTGGAACCCTCGTTTTCCTCTTGTTATGTATAGTGAGAATATTTACAGGTGGCACACATCTTTAATCCCAGCTACTCCAGAGGCTGAGGATGAAGGATTGCAAGTTTGATGTCAGCCTAGCCAATTTAGTAAGACCCTGTCTCAAAATAAAATAAAAAAAGGTCTGCGGGTATAGGTGAGTGGTAGAGTGTGTGCCTACTAAGCACCTGGCTCTGGGTTCAATCCCCAGTATTAAAAAAATAAATAAATAAATAAAAGGACAAGTATACAGGTACATCCATGTTCACCTCTGCATTTGGCAACCTTGGGTAAAGTCTTTAAATGACTTGGTGTCCTGTACTTATTGCCCAGAATTGCTAAATGAGGATTTTACTCATATCTCCGAGGGGGAGAATAGGAGGGGAGAGAGGCCCGAGATTTCACTTGGTTAAAGGAAGCCCTGACAGTGAGTTGTGCAAATAAAACAAGTTTTTCCGTCTCTTTGGCTGAAAGCAAGAGAGCACTTAGGCGTGTCTGAGTCTCTGAGTCACAGATGGGTTAGTTTCAGCCTTTCCTGAAGCTCTCTCGGTGTCTTTGTTTCTGGAGGCTGGCTGGCATGCTGTGGGTACTCCACAAATTCTGTTGTGACTGGATGAACAGATCGATGATCAATTGAGAGGGGGAATTCATGAGTGGATAGATGGATGTATGCTTGGAGAATGAGGAGCTAGAGGTTGATTGGATGAATTCCCTCATCTTTCCCCTCTTTTAAACTTGCCAGGGGAAAGGGGTGTGCAACCCACCACCCACTTGCACACGCCGCTGGTCACAATCTCTCCTGCTCTCTGTGCTGAAGCTGAGGCAGCCACCGACTAAACCAAACTGGAGAAGGTCATTTGGTGCAAATAAGGCAGAGGTTGTTTGTTTGATTGATTTTTAAATAGTTGTGAGTTTAAAACAAGTTTTCCATGTCAAGTCTCTGAGAAGCCGGATAACTAGCAAAATTTCCCAATCAAATCTCAAATCCTGGGTGTGGATGTAAACCAAGCTGGAGTGCAGCAGAAATCTAGGCAGACAAGGGGTCAGCAATCGGAGGGATCAGGGCTATCAGGGGTTCTGGTGTTCAGGACTAGGGCAACCAGTTTCTTGAGATCTCGGGTTCTGCCTGAGAATTTATTTACAAGCCAGAACACAGAAATATGCCACTGAGAAATTGGGCGTAGGCCACTGATTCACTCTTGGGAAATGGAGCTTACAGAGAAAACCCTGATCACAGCTCCAGGAAAACTAGGGTTCACCAGAGAGCCAACTGAGAGCCAAGGGCTTGCTGCATGGAGAGCAGGTGGGCAGCGTTGGGTGCCCGTGTCCTGTCCCCCTGCGCCCCTCCCCCATCCCCTGCCGTCACTGGAAGATAGATTCCAGAGTCCCCTGTGAACGCACTCTACCCCAGAGCTGCACCCACATTGCCTCCCAGCGATCTTTGACCATTCCCATTCCAAAGGTCCTAAACACCAACTTCTCCAGTTTCTCTCCCCTGTGTGTGTGGAATGTAAACATTTCTGAGCCATACAGTACAGCATGTGGGCCCTAATCTCTGCCTCCAATTGCTCATTACAGTGACTGGCACGTTATAAGCATTTTTAAAAACTCTGCTTATTTGAAAAGTGCCTTATTAAAAAGGCACCCCTCCACTCCCTGTTCTTCTCACTCCTCTCATCCACTCCAAGAATGCCCCCGCTATTAAATAAAATTTGTGGGAGGCCGTGAATTTGAACTGGGCACCTGTGCTAACTGGGTCTAACAAACCAAACCAATATAAAATTTAACCTTGGTAACTGAGCTCTGGTTGCTTGCGTGAGGCCCTGTAGCCAGTTAGCTAAGTTGTGACCAGCTAACTGGTTGCTTGACTCAGCTGTAGTCATTAGTTTTCTATGCCTTACGTCCCTTTTTCAATAAATGATCATATTGTTGGTTGGAGTTCTCAGAACCTTTCTGGTTCTGAGAGCTGTTTGTTTCATGAATCAGTTTCCTTTCTTTGCTCAAATAAACTCTACTTGACATGATTGGCCTAAGAGATTTTCCACTTTAACACTAGCACCACCGCCTGCGGACACCCCCAGTACAGCCCTGGGATTGGCACAGTGACGGTCCACTTTGAATATAACCCTTGCTCCCCTGCCACTGTGACCTCGTTTTAAAAGAACATGTTTCTTTCTCTTCCTCCCTATTATCTGTCCCCTTCCTAATCTTGGGGAAAATAGGATTACCTTTCTTCCCCATCCTAGGCAGGGTATCTGTCCTTGAGCCCTTGTGTACCCACCGCTGGGACAAACTAATCCAGACTTTGGAGATGGCATCAGACCTCAGAAATGACTATCTCCCAAGTTAACAAGAGAATTACAACTCCAACAGGGAACACGTGGAATGGAGTCTTGAATCACTTCTTTAAAAGTCTCTTGCTTCCCAGGGTGGGCAGAATCATAGCCTCTGGGGCAAGAGTCCCCTGTGTTTCTCCTTTGCTAGTAAAGCAATAAAACTTCTTTTTCATTTTCTCAAAACTGCATCCTTGTTATTTGATTAGCACTGGGGACAAGGACCAAACTTTTGGTAACAGAATCTGCTCAAGCAGGAGGGGCCTGCGTTTCAGTCAGCTTTTTTTGCAGTTGTGACTAAAAGAACAACCAGAACAATTTTAGAGGAGGAAAAGTTCATTTGGGGGCTCATGGTTTCAGAGATCTCGGTCCAGCAGGCTCCATTCCTGGGACCTTGAGGTAAAGCAGAACATCACGGAGGGAGCGTGTGGCAGAGGGAAGCAGCTCACATGATGATCAGGAAGCAGAGACTGGGACTCCAGATACAAAATACACACCCCAAAGTCACACCCCCAACGCCCACCTCCTCCAGCTACCCCCCACCTCATCAGGTGGTCAATTCACTGACTGGTTAAGGCTCTCATAACCCAATCATGTCTCCTCTGAACCTTCTTGCACATGAGCTTTTGGGGGACACCTCACATCCAAACCACAACAGCCTGTTTCCTCCAGAATTCTGAGAATTTAGTAGAAGGGGACAGGAAGGGACAGTGTCCCTCCCACTCTTGTAACCCCAGAGAGTGGTACAGGGTGGAGTACGACAGTCTACAGTCTCAGGTTTCTCTTTGCAGGACAAACGAAGAAATCTGCTGTGGGTGACCTGGACTGTGTCCTTCTCCATGAAGAACGGCTGCCGGATATTTTCACCGAAGTGGCTCAGCTTAACTAAAGCCAAACTCCTGGCTGGGAACTGTCATTCATTCTTCCAGGAAGTCTCCAGATGGAAGCACAGCCTCTGCTGTCTCCCTATCACCCCTTAGGTACAGTCACCCTGTCCTGGGAGTCTTCCTTCCCTGCTCCCTCACCTAGCTCCCTTTCCTGTTCCTGGAACTCTACCTTGGCTCTGGCTGTCACACCCAGATTGACACAGTGGCCTCCTAGCGGCTGTTCTCCTGACCTTGGAACTTGCCCTTTCTGTTCCTTCAAAGCACATTGTAACTGAATCAGCCTTAAAATACCATCTTATAGATCTTTCTTTCTTTCTTTGGTGATACTGGGGATTGAACCCAGGGGTTCTCTGCCACCAAGCTACATCCCCAGCCCTTTTTATTTTTTATTGTTTTTAATTTTGAGACAGGTTCTCGCCAAGTGGCTGAAGGTAGCCTTGAACTTGTGATCCTCCAATTCAGCTTCTTGAGTTGATGGGGTTATAGGCGTGAGCCACTGTGCCTAGCTCTATCTTGATTCTGTCACTTCAGAGCCCTCAATTAACTACAAACGTAGTTCAAGTAGTACTAGGGTCAAGGCAGGCCTCTGGCACCACCCCACCCCACCTACCACGCCTTTACCTCTCCTGTTCATTCCTCCAGTCAGGGTCACTGAGTAACTTCCTTTTTCAAAGACACATTGGGTACTCCCTCCCTTGTGTCTGTCCCGGTCATCTCTTTCACTGGGATTACCTTCTCCCCCGCAGCTGCCACTCAGATGTCATTAGCACCACCTGCTGCAGGCCACCTTCTGTGGTGGTTAGCAGTGACCCTTCTCTTCTCTGATCTCCTAAAACAGTTCGTTTGTAGTTCCCAATGTGAATGAGGGGACATATCAGCTTATGTCTGTCCTCCCTCAAGGGAAGGGACTGTGTCGCAGTACCTGACAGATGATAAGAGATAAACTTTCATTTGCATGATCAAATGAATGACGTTATCAAAACTTTACAGCCAGAAATCTGTGATTTCCACAGAAGCCATGGCCAGCTCAGGTCCACCCTTGACAGATCTGTGACAGTGGGTCCCTATGGGAAAAAGATGGCACTGGAGTTAGGCTCCAGGTGAACGGTGCACACAGCGTCAAGAATGAGCCCAGTGAGCGCCGCCTTTCCTCCATCACAGGAGTTATCATGGGTGATTGACACCAGTTCTTGAAAATCAGGATTGGCTCCTGTTCCCCTGGTGTTGAAGACTGAACACCTGAGAAACACGGAGGCAAGAGCAAAATATTTTATTTAAAGGATAGAACAGAGATAGAGATAGAGATAGATTCGAGATGAGAGAGAGAGAGAGAGAGAGAGAGAGAGAGAGAGAGAGAGAAAGAGAGAGTGCTTCAGAGAGGAGGAGGTCCAAAGCTGGTGCCTGAGGGAGTGGGGGTGTCCTGGTCCTTTTATAGATTTCAAATTTCCTTTCTTCTCCTGCCTTCTCCTCCTCTTGTCTTTCCTATGTGACCAAAAGTGACTAAAGGGCAAGAAGAGAGTTGTCCAGGGGGCTCTTTAACAACTCCTGGTTGAGAGGAAAAATTCCCTGGAGGCAGGTAACCTTGGCAACTGGATGGAGGAGGGGGAAGTGCCCTGGAGGTATTTGCATTTTATTTCCTTTGAATCAGCCCCATCTTCCTGACCCAATCATTAGTCATCTGCGGCTGACTGTTCTTTTGTCTTGTCTCATAATGAAAGGAAGGATGAGGGAGGGCATTGAGTGAGGACAGTGAACCAAGTGAGGCTTCTTTGGAAGTATTTTCTTCTTTAGCATCTAACTTGTAAACTATAGCCCACCTCAGATTTGCCATCCACTCCTTGGGCCCCTGGTCGCACCGACCTTGGTCATACAATCAGGAATTCCCTGCCCTTTCTTACAGTACTCATGTTTCCCTTCCCTTCTATCTGGTGTCCAGCTGACTGGTTGCTTTACACGGCTGCTTTGGTTTTCTATGCTTTATGTCCATTTTTCAGTTAAATGATCATATTGCTGGTTGGAGTTCTCAGAACCATGGAGTCTCCAGCTCTGAAGTCTTAGTTCCAGAGCACAATATTCCTGGAACCAAAGTATAAGGTAGAAAACAAGAGAAGCAGGAGACATTTCACCTGGGGGAGGTGGTGTTCTTGACACACCAAAATCTGACACCATGCAGCTCTAGTGCCAGCTCTGGGCTTCGGAGGAGCACTGTGGTATCCCTGGCTGGTTTGGAATAGCTGCAGGGGCTCTCCAGGAGAGAGGAGGCTTGCCTTAGTCTGTACTTGGTAGAATTTTATAGGTAGTGGTTAAACACTTGTTAAAAAGCAGTTATGAGCCAGAAGCAGTGGCACACGCCTGTAATCCCAGGAGCTCAGGAGGCTGAGGCAGGAGGATTGCGAGAGCCAGCCTCAGCAGTTTAGTGAGGTCTTAAGTAACTCAGGGCCTGTCTTTAAATAAAGTACAAAAACGGGTTGGGGATGTGGCTTAGTGTTTAAGTGCTCCAGATACAAAAAAAAAAAAAAAAACCAATTATGAAATGATTGACACATGTGATGGGCCCCTTGAAGAGTGTTATAGAGGACCAACAGCATCAGATCATCTGGGAGTTTGCTAGGAATTCAGACTCTCAGGCCTCCTGCCTCTTCTATTGAATCAGAATCTGCATTTTACATGACCCTCTCATGATTTGAATCCACATCAAAGTTTAAGAAGCACTGCCCAAGAATTCTACTTCTGCCTCCTTCCTTCCTTCCTTCCTTCCTTCCTTCCTTCCTTCCTTCCTTCCTTCCTTCCTTCCTTCCTTCCTTCCCTCCCTCCCTCCCTCCCTCCCTTCCTTCCTTCCCCGCTACTGGGGATTAAATCTAACAGTGCTTAACCACTGATCATATCCCCAGCCCTTTTCTATATTCTTCTAGAGACAGGTTCTCTCTGAGTTGCTTAGGGCCTCGCTAAATTGCTGAGGCTGGTTTTAAACTCTCAATCCTCCTGCCTCAGCCTCCTGAGCCGCCGGGATTACAGACGTGCACCACTGCTCTCTGCTCTAAATTCGCCTCTTAAAAACATATTCCAAGGACAGTTTATAAATACTGTCAGTGAGCTACCTCTGCAGGGACATGGCTTCTTCTCAAAGGGTGAATAGCACAAGATGCAAAGAAAATGGTATCACCACTGAATGGTCCCATTCCTCCCGTGCTGCGTCCGGCTAACGGAGCCGAGTCCAGCGAGGGACGGCGGGGTTAAAAATACACAGGACACCAAGGTTCTTCATCCAGGAGGGAGCGTGTGCGTGCTTTATTGCCAAATTTGTTCCCCTTATATATCTTTTTAACAGCTGCGGGAAATTACTCAAAAGTGAGGAGGGGAGAGTAATAACTGCGTCCTTGGGTTACCATCACGTCACCGTCCCCTATCAGGAGGCTGGAACAGGTCAAAATGTTCCCGAGAGACACATATGCTCCAGGCAGATAAATAGGGAACCGCAAGCCCGCGTCATGGCCTTGTGAGCTGGCCACATTGACATGCATAACAAAGAACTGGGGGTTGAGTCCCCAGGGGCCAGGGCGGGCCTACTATCAGCACTCCCGTCCTTGTCTGGTCCCCTCTCTTCCTAGCTCTTGTCAAGAGATGATCATTATCTGAGAGACCACTGGGGTGGAGGTGGTGGGGAAGAAGGGCCAGGAAGTGGGTGGGCCTTATGGAGATGCAATGCCAGTTCTCCCCCAACCCTTCCCTAACTCTGCAAATGACTTCCTGCTGCTCTCCCTGCAGCAGAACAGGGGCCATCAGAGCCATAAGCCTTGGCAGCAAGAAACTCTGGGTGTTTTCTGAAGGAGTGCCAGCCTGTGTGCTTTAAGTGAAAGTCTTCCCCAAGCTTGGGCAATTTAATTATTAACCAACAGATGAAAGGATAAAAAAAAAATTGTGGCACATGATGGAATAGTACTCAGCAATAAAAAGAAATGGAATTGCCAGGTACAATAGCACACGCTTATCATCCTAGTGACTGGTGAGCCTGAGGCAGGAGGATCATGAATTCAAAGCCAGCCTCAGCAACTTAGAAAGGACCTAAGCAACTTAGTTGCTATCTCTAAACTTAAAAAAACATGAAGAGGGCTGGGTATGTGGCTCAGTGAGCACCCCTGGGTTCAATCCCTGGGACCCAAAACATTTGGACCCAAAACATTTATAAATAAATAAATAAACATTCTATAAGACTGCATTCATATAAAATTCTAGAAAACACAAACGAACCTATATAGTGATAGACAACTAGCAGTGATTCTTAGGAACTGGGGACAGATAAGGGTTGGAGGGCTGGATTGCCAAGGGGCACGGGAGACTTTGAGATGCTGGATATATTCTCTACCTTGATTCTGGAGCTGATGGTTTCCTGAATGTATATGCACGCCAAAATTTATAAAACTGTATAGTTTAAAATGTGCAGTTTATAGCAATTAGAGAAATGCAAATTAAAACTACACTGAGATTCCATCTCACTTCAGCCAGAATGGCAATTATCAAGAATACAAGTAACAATAAACATTGGTGACAATGTAGCAGAAAAGTTTCACTTATACATATCTGGTGGGACTGCAAATTGGTGCAACTACTCTGGAAAACAGTATGGAGATTCTGTGGAGTACTTAGAATGGAACCACCATTTGACCCAGTTATCGCACTCCTTGATATGTACCCAAAGGACTTAAAATCAGCATACTATAGTGGCACTGTCACATCAATGTTTATAGCAACTCAATTCACAATAGCTAAGCTATGGAACCAACCCAGGTGCCCTTCAACAGATGAATGGATAAAGAAAATGTGGTATATATACACAATGGAGTGAATATTACTCAGCCTTAAAGAAGAATGAAATGATTGGCATTTTCAAATAAATGGATGGAACTGCAGACTGTCACGATTCATGCTAAGTGAAATAAGCCAATCCCCCAAAACCAAAGGCTAAATATTCTCTCTGATATGCTGATGCTGACTCACAATGGCGGGGAGGGAAGTGGAGGTTCACCAGATTGCACAGTGGGTAGTGGGAGGCAGGAAGCGGGTATGGGAATGAAAGACAGAAGAATGAATCAGACACAACTTTCTTATGTTCATTATGAATACATGACCAGGGGAACTCCCCATCATATTCAACCACAAGAATGGGAAGTTATACTCCGTGTGTGCATGATATGTCAAAATACACTCTACTGTCATGTATAACTAAAAAGAACAACAACAACAAAATCTATACTCATAATACCTCCCAAAATAAAACGTGCAGTTTATTTTATTTTTCTTATACTTTAATAAAGCTGTTTACAAAAACAGAGAGTGTGCTTAAATTGGAATGATACAGAAAAGATTAGCATGGCCCCTGCACCAAAGATGACATGCAAATTCATGAAGCATTCTATTAAAACAAAACCAAAAACAACCCAGGGGAGAGGTGGGGGTGGGATGGGGAGAAAGCTGTTGGTCCAAATAACCAAGAGCCAGAAAAGAACAATAAGAGAAGAATAATGGGCAGAAGCCTGAAGCTAAAGCAAGGAGAAACCAAAAGCAAGAGGACTATCCTTGCACCGTCTGGCCTCTGTGCTGGGGGCAGGCAGCTGCCTTGGCAGGGGCAGACCAGAGAGAGGCACCCAGACTCTAGTCCTCCCTGGCCCCAGGATTCTTTCCACACCGAAGGCAGGCTGGCTCCCGGGACCTTCTGGGCTGGAGAGAAGCCACGTTCCCAGGCTGGCTCTGATAGGAGCCTCACTTATCAGAGAAACAAGGGCCGCTGGGGCCGGTGCATTCTGAGCCTCGTCCAGCTCTCTCTTTCCTAAGCCAAAGTCAGATGGCTTTGAATGACATCTGAAGCATTGCTCGCAAGAACGGTCACCCCATGGCACTCTGAAATTTCTTTAGGCGGGGACATAGGAGGAATGGTGGATAACCTGAGTATTGGGACTTGCTTAAACTTGTGCATTGAACCACAAGAAAGGCAGGTCTGCCTCCAATTATTTCACCATGGTGTAAAATGGTTTATGGTGACCAGTGACTACCATGTTCTATGTGACACAGATTATATGACATTGTTTTCAAAGGGCATCCCTGGCAGAGTCTCTTCTACTTGGATTTAACCAGCCACATGAGCTGACTTTTTTTTTTTTTTTACACTAATGACATCTCTGCTAATTAAGCAGTAATAGCAGTTTCCTCCAGAGCTAGAGGCCACAGGAAAACTGTATTTATCTTCAGTGGCTTTGAGATGACCTTGCTCCTATAGAAAGGGAGAGAAGCAGTGACATTCCCCATCAGGGAAGGATGAATAGAGAGACGGCCTCATGGGAATTTAGGCAGCATGCCTGAAGACAGGCTCTTAACTCTGGCACCATAGTTTTATGGTTAAGATATAATTTTTGTGTGATAAAATTCAACCTTAGTATAGTTCAATGAGTCTTTTTAAAAATTTTAATTCAGTAAGCTTGACGAATGTGTTGCGTAACCATCATCACAACTAAAATACAGAACAGCTACCAGGATTTCTCTACAGCTCTCACCTTGCTGTAGTCAACCTTCTCCACCCTGAGACCCAGGCAACCATTGATCTGTCTCCTGTCCCTAAAGGTCCGCCTTTGCTGGAGCATCATATGAATGTCAACACTAGGTAGACTTGAGCCTGGCTGCATTCATTTAGCAAGTGTTTCCAAGGTTCATGAATGTTGTAGCATGTGGCAGTCATTCTTTTATTTTTATTTTTTTAATTGCTGGATAAAATTTCATTGTATAGACAAATGTACCACAGTTGGTTTGTCCATTCCCAAGTGAAGAACACTTGTGTTGTTTCTGACTTTGGGCTCTTTTGAATAAAGCCACTGCTATAGTTTGGAGCTAGAATGTTCCCCAAAGACCCATGTGCTAAAGGCTTGGCCCTCAGCTTGGAGCTCTTATAAGATGGTGGATTTTTTTTGGAGGGGGCATGTTTGTTGCTGGAGATTGAACTCAAGGGCACTCAACCACTGGCCACACTCCCAAAAATAAATAAAATATTTTGTATTTTATTTGGAGACAGGGTCTCACTGAGTTGCTTAGCGCCTCACTTTTGCTGAGGCTGGCTTTGAACTCTCGATCATCCTGCCTCAGCCTCCTGAGCTGCTGGGATTACAGGCACACCACCGCACCCAGCTAGATGATGGAAATTTTAAGAGGTGGAGACTAGTGGGAGGTCTTTAGGACTTTGGGGGTGTGTTTGAAGGGGACTGTGGGACCCTAGTCTCTTCTCTCTTTTGTCTCTCTGTCAGCAGGAGGGAGTGTTGCTCCATCATGGACTCCAGCCACGATGGGCTGCCTTACCCAAAGGCCCACCTGACCGTGGATTGGGACTTCTAAAACTTTGAGCCAAAATTAACCTTTCTCTTTTCATAAGCTGATTATCTCCGGTTTTTTATTATGTTGGTAGAGAGCTGACTGCCACAGCCACCATTAGCATTATGTACAGGTTGTTCTGTTCAGAATTATCTAGATTTTGATTCTAACTGGGAGTGGGGTTCTTGGTCACATGGTCAGTGTTTGCTTACCTGTGGAGGGGACAGCCAAACTATTTTTCAAAATGATTGGACCATTTCACGTTCCCATCTGTCATATAAGAGAGTTCCAGTTGCTTTGCATCTTGGCCAGCAGTTGGTATTTATTGTTAGTTAGGCTTTTTTTTTTTTTCTTTAAGCCATTCTAATAGACATGGGGTGGCTTCTCATTGTGGTGGTTTATTTTGCAGAACTCTAATGGCAAAATTGTTGCACGTTTTTTTAAAAAATATTTATTTTTTAGTTGTAGTTGGACACAATACATTTATTTATTTATTTGGTGTTGAGGATCGAACCCAGGGCCTTGAACATGCCACAACCCCAGCCCCTGTTGAAGTCTTTTTGTGTGCTTGATTGCTTGTTCGGGGAGAGGTTTGTTCGGACTCTTGCTGCAGTGGCTGAGGTTGAGGTTCTCCACACAGTAGGGCTGTTTCTCTGGTACCTGCCTGAACAAGCGGTCTTAGAAACTCAAAGTAAGACAGTGTATACTGAGAAATCAGGGAGGAGGAGGAGGGCAGATAACAGAGACCCGTGTAAGGCTACTAAAGGAGAGAGGGTCCAAATACAGTGTGGGTAGTCAGCTTGACCGTGTTCTTAGATGAATCTACAAGACCCAGGAGCACAAGGAAGCCCTGACTGAATCCCCAGAGAAGCAAAGGTGTGCTCCGCTTGACACCCAGGGGAGAAACACATTCTGCTACTCCAGAAGACAGCTCAGAAAGGGAGGAAGCGAAGGCAGGAACAGCCTGGTTAGGAGTCATGGAACGTGTCAAATAGGGAACTGTGGCCAGAAGACGACACCATGCCTCCCTGTGTCTAGCTCCTGTCCAGGGCCTGAAGACTAGGCACCCTCCATCTTCCTGAGCCCATTTCCCCAGTGGGCGGGATCTGATGGTTTTGCTCCTCTCTGCTCACACAGATTATCTCTGGTTTTTATTGTGTTGACAGAGAGCTGACTGACACTTCTAAAGACAGCTGTGCATTCACTTTTTTTTTTAAAAAATATTTTTAGTTGTAGATGGACGTGATACCTTTTTTATTTTATGTGGTTCTGAGAATTGAACCCAGTGCCTCACACGTGCTGGGCAAGCCCTCCACCACCCAGCCACAGCCCGGTGTTTGTTCCACAGACATTGACAGAACTGTTAGTAGACACAGGAGCCATGCCAAGGGCTTGGTGTGTGACTGCTGACCAGAGACACCTTTCCAATCAGGCCGTCTCTCCGCCATCCTGCCTGCCCTCCTTCCTGTGGCTTCAGTCCACACAGACCCTCTGAGGAAGAAAGGAAGGAGCAAGCCCCGTGTTTGGTGTCTTCTAGGTACAGTAAGATGCGACTACCACAGGAGACCAGGGGAGGCACTAGAAAGCTGTTGATTCTATTCACGGTGCTGGACACAGGAGGTACAGTCGCTGTGCAGGCCACATGGGAAGGTCACTGTGGTGGCCAAGGAGGCAGCAGACAGGAGCCAGGGGAAGCATTAGGCCAGTGGTTTCTGGGGAAGGGCAGGGCAGGGCAGTGTAACCCTTTTAGGGTGGTCAACTTTGAATGGTTTTAGTGGGCTTTAAGGTATAGGGAGGTCCCTAGCTGCCTGCTACCTGACCCTGGGTTGACTAAAGCCAAGGACTGTGGCCTCCTGGGAGGCAAGGGCCGGTGAAGGAGTCTGGCTCTGGATTGGTTAGTTGCATTTGAAAGGCATGCTCCCAACTGGTTCCTTCCTACCTCCAAGAAAAGGCTCGCCCCTAGAGGGGCGTCTCTCCCCAGGCAGAAAGATTAAGATGTCTAAACCTCATAATATACAGAAATAGTTTTAAATATTTACAACACACCATGGAAAACCCGCTTCACTGCCAAAGACTTGAAACTGAATATGAATTTAATTCCCACTAAGAAGGGAGGCTGGCAGGAGGGCGGGCGCCTTCCACACACAGAGGAAGGGCATCTGAGAAGAACAGCTCACACAGGGCCAGGAGACAGTGCGGGATAAATATCTTGGACAAGCATCCGAGGGGAAGGCAGCATCCCGGGCCATGCTCTTGGCCACCAGGTGCCCTGTGACAATAGATGCAGTGCTCCTGAACCTGCAGGGCAGGTGCTTAAATCATCCTTCTTTGTCAACTCCGCTCCCACAAGACAGTCTAATGGTGACAGATCTGGCTCTGGAGAAGAGCTCAGAGCGCCAGGGGCTGACTCTCCCAGAGAAAGAACATGAACCAGTTTCATTCCTTTTACTCTGGCTGAGAGCTCTTTGGAAAACAATCATCCATTTAAGCCACCAGCTCCAGGCTGACCCAGCAGGCCTGGACAAAGGGCCACTCCTTTGTTCCCCTCAGGACGGTTGTCTGGGTGAAGCACTTAAGGGTTGGGACCTGGGCCAGAAACAGCTTTCAATCTCATGGGCCTATTCTGAAGATTCATAGAATTTTATTTGCAGGCTTAGAGATGTTCTAGTTTCAAATAGTTCTCGTTGCCAGCAAATGACTCCCTTCCCCGCTGCTCTCCATATATTTGCAGAGAAGAAGATATATTCCTTCTCTTTCTGGTTCCAGTGGCATTAGAGGTCACAGGTGGGTCTGTTCTTGGGGATACCTGAAAAACCACTTGCTCCCTTGAATTGGGTGCAGGGTTTGGCAAAGAACACTGGGTGTGACAGAGTTCAGGCTGACCCTGGGCCTCACCTGATGAGGAAATTTCACTGGACAAAGATCTCTAATGGAAGAGCCTGGATCTGAGTCTTGTTTCTAGAGAAATCCTGGCTTGACATTGCAGAATCTTTCTCCTTTGAACCTGCACAGCTTTGAGCCTCCACCACACAGGGTCTCAGGCAGACTTTCCTGGGTAGAGAATTGCTAGAGAATTTACTACTCTCTTGAGGGCTTCCAACTCCAGCTATTAATTTGTGAATGTTGTTTCTGCACTGCTGCAACATAGGAGTTTTGTTCATTGATTTCTTTAAGTTTTTATTATGCAATGCATGCTGTTGTCACCAATCATTTAGATTTATGAGTTGGCGTATTCCATTCTGCAATGCTGCAGAGCCCCAGAATCTTGAAGAAATCATTATTATATATGTTTCGTTCTCAGATGTCCTTGAATAGGGTTCTCACTAGGCATACAAAATGTGAGCCCCAGTGGGGGGCTTGGAGCCAATTTTGTTTTCTCCTTGAAATGGACGTAGGTAGGAAGCTGGGTTTCCCCCACTCCCTTTCTTTCTGCTCCCAAAGAACTCTTATTTTCTGGCATAGAGAAGAATATAGAACTAAATATTTGATTAGGAGAATAAACACCAGGGCCATGTAAAGAACTTGGTGTGAAAAGGAGAAAAAAATTGAGGATGGGTGAAGAAAGCTTTTTTATATAAGGTAATACACTCTCATGAAGAACACATCATACAATTTAGAAAAGCAAAATGGAAAAAAATAGTTACCCGTCATGCCACCACCACTGTATAAATCACAGTTAACATTTCAACGTATGTTTTTCCCAGAGCAGGTATGTTACATAGGTAATCACATGTGTGTTTACATGTAATTTTTAAATGAAAAATGATATACTATGCATATTCATAATTTTCTTTTTAAAATTCAAATATATTACCTTTTTTGGAGGGGGACCTGGAACTTGAACCCAGGGTACTTTACTGCAGAAAAAAAGTCCTTTTTAAAAAATTACTATTTTTATTTATATATGACGGGGAATGCATTACAATTCTTATTACACATATAGAGCACAATTTTTCATATCTCTGGTTGTATACATAGTATATTCATACCAATTTGTGTCTTTATACATGTACTTTGGATAATAATGATCATCACAGTCCATCATCATTTATAACCCCCTGCCTCCTCCCTTCTGCTCCCACTCCTCTGCCCTATCTAGAGTTTGTCTAATCTTCCCACGCTCCCCCTTCCTACCCCACTTACATCAGAGAAAACATTTGGTCTTTGTTTTTTTGAGATTGGCTAACTTCACTTAGCATTATCTTCTCTAACTCCATCCATTTATCTGCAAATGCCATGATTTTATTCTCTTTTAGTGCTGAGTGATATTCCATTGTGTATATATGCCACATTTTTTTTTATCCATTCATCTACTGGAGGGCATCTAGATTGGCTCCACAGTTTAGCTATTGTGAATTGTGCTGCTATAAACATTGATGTGGCTATGTCCCTGTAGTGTGCTGTTTTTAAGTACTTTGGATATAGACCAAGGAGAGGGAGGCTGGGTCAAATGGTGATTCCATTCTCAATTTTCCAAGAAATCTCCATACTGCTTTCCATATTGGCTGCACCAATTTGCAGTGCCACCAACAATGTTTGAGTGTCCCTTTTTCCCCACATCCTTGCCAACACTTATTGTTGTTGTTTGTCTTCATAATAGCTGCCATTCTGACTAGAGTGAGATGAAATCTTAGAGCAGTTTTGATTTGCATTTCTCTAATTGCTAGAGATGATGAACATTTTTTTCATATATTTGTTGACTGATTTTTTTATCCTCTTCTGAGAAGTGTCTGTTCAGTTCCTTGGCCCATTTATTGATTGGGTTATTTGTTTTTTTTGGGTTATTTGTTTTTTTTTTGGTGTTTAGCTTTTTGAGTTCTTTATATACCCTAGAGATTAGTGCTCTGATGTGGGAGGGGTAAAGATTTGCTCCCAAGATGTAGGCTTTCTATTCAACTCACAGATTGTTTCCTTTGCTAAGAAGAAACTTTTTAGTTTGAGTCCATGTTTATTAGAGATACTGGTCTGAAGTTTTCTTTTTTTGATGTGTCTTGGCCTTGGTTTGGAATCAGGGTGATATTAGCCTCATAGAATGAGTTTGGAAGTGCTCCCTCTTTTTCTATTTTATTTCCTGAAATAAATTGCAGATTATTGGTATTAGTTCTTCTTTAAAGGTCTTGTAGAACTCAGCTGTGTATCCATCCATTCCTGGACTTTTCTTTTTAATTTTTATTTTATTATTATTATTATTATTATTATTATTATTATTAGTAGTAGTAGTAGTAGTAGTAGTACCAGGGATTGAACCCAGGGATGCTTAAGCACTGAGCCACATCCCAGCCCGTTTTATTTTTTATTTTGAGTGGGGGTTTCAATAAGTTGCTTAGAGCCTCACTAAGTTGCTGAGGCTGGCTTTGATCTTGCGCTCCTCCTGCCTCAGCCTCTCCAGCTGCTAGAATTTAATGTTGGTGTCACCATAAACCTTTAATTCCAGCAGTTGTTTTTTTTTTTTTTAATTTTATTTTGAGACAGGGTCTCACTAAGATGCCCAGGCTGACCTTGAATTTGTGAACCTCCTGCCTCAGCCTCCGGAGTTGCTGGAATTACAGGCTATGACAGCATGCTCAGCTTCAGACAATTTTTTGTGTCAATATATACCTCAGCATGTGCATGTATCACAATCTACCCAGTGAATTTCCTTCTAGTTGAGTCTTTGTACCAATTTAACCAGCTAACTAATAAGTCCTAAGTACTTCTGGTATCAAGGTTCAGAAAAGATCATAATGAATTAAAAGAAATTAAATATGATATCATAGACTACACGAGTGGCGGGGTGGGAAAACTAATTAGGAAGAATGGAGAAGAAACATTCATTAGTGTGTCAAGGGCTCAGCAAAAATTTGGGTGAGTTTAATGAAAATCATTTAATGGATCTACAATAGTTGAATCTATAATGTCAACAAATAATATAATTTTGAATCTGGCTATTCTATTTTTTTTTTTTTTTTTTGGTTGTGGTGGGGATTGAACCCAGGGCCTTGTGCATGTGAGGCAAGCACTCTACCAACTGAGCTATATCCCCAGCCCTAAAGCTGGCTATTCTAATTCTTTTCTTTGGCAAGTTGTGGAATTTTTGAGCCTCAGTTTCTTAGTCTATAAAATGGGAACCATTGTTTCTATATTAGAGTGACTACAACATTTTAAAAAAATTACTAAAGTCTCTGAATTGTGCTTGTCATGGAATAGATGGTCAGTATTTCTTGGTACCCCTGCTCCATTTCTACCTCTTTGGGTTGCATTATTCTGGAGAAGTGTTTGGAAGGGGAAATGAATCTTCGTCAAGTTACTTTCCTTCTCAAAAATCTCCTTTTTCTCATCTGGAAAATGGAAACAATGTCTTCCTGAGACCTCAAATGATTGTTTCGAAAACCAGATACATTTAGGAAGGTGAAAGATATTTAAATAACAAATTATGTAAATGCAAGGCAAGGGCCTAACAGAAGTTAGGGTGAGAATAATGGAAACTGGGTATTGGATCTAATGATTGAATCTATGATGTCAAAGAAAGATAAAAATTAGAAGCTGAATAATTTTATTTAGAAAATTATTTTTTGTTTTTGTTTTTGGTACTAAGAATTAAACCCATGGATGCTTAACCATTGAGCCACATCCCCAGCACTTTTTATATTTTATTTTGAGACAGGTTCTCACTAAATTGCTCTGGACCTCACTAAACTGCTGAGGCTGGATTTAAATTTGCAATCCTTCTGTTTTAGCCTCCTAAGCTGCTGGGATTACACACATACACCACTGCACCTGTTCCTAATTCAGAATATTCTAGCAGGTAGTAGGGTGATGTATAAAGAATCCCTGTTAAATAAAAATGAGGATTGTTTTTATTGATCCTTGAAAAGAGTCTCCCTTTGGGTGTTGTAAATCTAAAATCCCCAAGCAAGTACCATCAGTGTCTTAAAGATGTAAAGACAGAATCAGCCAATGGAAGAGAAAAAATTCTGGTGAAGTGAGAAGCACTTATGAATGTGGGGTGCTAACAGTTTTGGTCTGGAGTGTCCTCCAAAGACCCATATGTTAAAGGCTTGGTCATCAAAAGGTGGCACTATTTGGATGTTGTGTAACTTGTAGGAGGTGGGGCCTAGGGAGAGGAAGTTAGATCATTAGGGGCGTACCCTTGAAAGGGATATTGGGACCCTGGTTCCTTCCTCTCTGTTTTTCAGACACTTTGAGGTGAAGACCCCGTCTGCCACATGCTCCTGTCATAATGTACACAGGCCCAGGCAACAGGGCCAAGTGACTGTGGACAGAATCTCTGAAACCATGAGTCAAAATGAACTCTTTAGAAGTTTATTATCTCAGGTATTTTGTCACAGTGACAGAAAGCTAACACTATTATTTGTTCTCCTTTTTTGGTCCTTAGTCCAAATGAAGAGCTGTTCACCCACCCTATGCGTGCACACTCCTCATCTACAGGAGGACTATTATTAAGTTGTCTCAGCCTTCTAGGCTGAATAACTCTGCTTTCTTTCCCCTCCACTCAAAGGCCTCATTGTACTGCCCTTTAGTCATCTTTGTTTCTCTTCTCTGAACCTTTTCCAGATTCTTCAGGCACAGCCTCTTGTGACATCCAGTCCTCTTGGTTCTGCACTACCGTATTGAACTCGGAACCCGAGTCACCATCAGAGAGCTCAGAGAGGATACTGGGAGAGGGACCTCATGGCTCCTATGCCCCTCACTGTATACTTCACCAACAAAGCACTGCCCTGGCAAAGCTCAGATGTTTTCCCATTTTACACCAATTTCCCTGGTTATTTGTGTGTGTGTGTGTGTGTGTGTGTGTGTGTTTCATTTCCCTCGTTATACCATTCTTTATTTGTGCCTAATAATATTTTCTATTCATTCAACTTCTTCAGTTTCTCTAATAGAAAGTAAATTTAACATAGTTATATAGGCCACAGAAATTTAGAATATACATGCATAAAGAGATTGGAAGGAGAAACACCCGAATCACATTAATAATTTTCTCTGGGAAGTGAGATTAGAAGTGATTTCATTTATTTTCTCTGTGCTTCTCTGAATAGTTCAGTTTTGCTTTGATTGACACATCTATTGTTTTTTTTTTCAAAAGCAAAAAGTAAAATTGAAAAATTAACTCTCTGCATGCTCACAGGTCAACACAGGAAAAATGAAATGCTGGTGTGAATAAGGTCTCCCTGCCCCGTGAGATTTTCCATTCTGGAAGGATCCAAAGCTGTGCTTGGCTGTGGGGTTTATCCAGGGTTGTCCCACTCTGAGCACTGAAACGAGTCCATTCAGAACAGTTGGTCACCCTGCCTCCCGGCCCTCCCTGTTCTCTTCTTCTATGAGCCACCAAGTCTGTTCTTGGTGTCTGTTATGGTGTTTTGCTTGGTCATTTCTCAGGAAATTCAGCTCAGTTGACCTTGGCGATAAGAAGACACCTAGGAACATCCTTTGTGTCATTTGTTTCAAACGAGGCCTAGGGCTCGTCAAAAGGCAATTGTGGAGGCACAACTGAACAGGTCTGCCTCCCGGGGAGAGGGAAGGAGAGCAAAGCCTTGGGGAGACCATGAAAAGAGGGCTGACATGGGAAAGCTGGTGTTGCTCAGGGAGCGACCAACAGTGCTGGGTGGGGGTGCTTCTCAGGAGGGGCAGGGAGAGGGAGGGAAACACAGTCCTGGGGACTTTTGTTTACTGTATCTCTCCCTTTTCTTAATTACTTATTAATTCCATCTGTAAATCAAGGTTGGTACCACCTAAATGGGCTTCTGCTGCAAGGCATTTGAGGACATTCTCCTCCTTCCTTAGCAGGACATCAAGGGCTCCAGACATCATGAAAGTTTCTCTTTTAATTTTACCACAGGAATCCAGAGCAATGCCATATGGAAACCCCTCTGGGTAGCACAGAAAGTAATATCTGATGGAGACATGATGTCCTCACCTTATCCTGGATCTGTCCTCCACCGAGGGGGCAATCTCAATTTTAAATATAAATATACATAAACACACAGTGTAATTATAACATATATATTATTTTATGTATAAATTACATATAATATGCAGTTATTATATAGGTGTGTGCATATGTATAAATTCTTCTTACACACACAGAAGAGAATTCTCTCTAGACATCTTGTTTAAGCAGTAGGGCTTTAGCATCTTTATTTTATTTATTTTAAATATTTATTTATTTATTTATTTTGGTACTGGGGATTGAATCCAGGGGTACTTATCTTCTGAGTCACATCCTCAGCCTTTTTAAGATATTTTATTTAGAGACAGGGTCTCACTGAGTTCCTTAGGGCTTTACTAAGTTGCAGAAGCTGGCTTTGAACTTGTGATCCTCCTGCCTCAGCCTCCTAAGCCCCTGGGATTATAGGAATGTGCCACTGCACCAGCTCCCTTTTACTTCAAATGATATATTTGTCTTATCTGGAGATTTGATTTAATGGATGTTTCATTCTAAATCAGTGATTTCTCAACCTAATGTGGTGGTGCACATCTGTAGTCCCGGTGACTCCAAAAGCTGCAGCGGGAGGATTGCTTGAGTCCATGAGTTCCAGGTCAGTTTGGGCAATGTAGCGAGATCCTACTTCACACACACACACACACACACACACACACACACAGAGAGCTAAGGCCTAAATCAATGATTCTCTACTGTGGCTCTTCAGGAAAATCACCTAAGGAACTTCTAAAATGTTTGAGCCTTCCCACTTCAATCAGATGTCTAGAGAGAAACCTCCTATGTGGGTGTGTATATATAAGAAGAATTTATGCACATACTCATATGTATACATATGCACATACCTATGTAATAACTACATATTATATGTGGTTTATATATAAAATAATATATATGTTATACTTACACTGTGTGTTTATGTATTATTTAAAATTGGGATTGCCCCCTGGGTGGAGGACAGAGCCAGGAGAAGGTGAGGACATCATGTTTCCATCAGGCATTCAGAAAGCCCAAGAGACGTTAATCAAGGGTGTCAACCCCGGCCTGTGCTGGCCCACATGAGGCAATTTGGCATCCAAGTGGAGATACTCAAGGGTTACATGCTGCAAGGTGGGGCAGGTGTGTGACCTGCTGGAGAAAAGAAAGGAGCTGTACAGGTGTTTTCTCCATCATTTCTCAAAGACTCAGAGCCACGTCACTGGGGAAATGAGCCACAAGTGTAAGGCCACAAAGAGCCAGAGGCCTCTCTGACCTCAGCTGTCAGCCCACAGGCGCCAGGTTAATGGTCCAATCAGAGGCCAGTTCCCTTCCTCCTGGGATTCTGATGTAATTGGTTTGTGGTAGGGTCTAACGTTTCCACATTACTTAAATGTTTTCTGGGTGATTCTAAAGTGCAACCACCAATTTTTAGCTCTGATGGGACAACCGAACTGCTGGGGAGTAGAGAGTGGTAAAGGTGTTACCGTCCAGGGGTGCGGTGTTCACTGTGTCCATTCAGCAAAGAAGTGAAGAACAGCACACAGAGATGGCGAGCAAGAAGCAGGTTTACTGCAAGAGCAGCAGAGATACAGAGGAGACTTCTCTGAAGAGAAGGGGCCCTGGAGCTGGGAATCCAGTTGGGAGTTGGGCTTGTTCTTTTTGTGGTCTCTGGAATTTCCTCCTTCCCTCCTCTCCTCCCCGTCCATGTCTCCTCACTATTGCTGATTGGTGCCCCCTTTGTCCATGGGTCTGTCTTAGCTTTTCCTATTGGCTCACATGTTTAGAAGCATGAGTACAGAGTGTCTGTCTGACTGGGTCCCCAGCTTGTATCCAGGAGCACTTTTGCCAAGCAGGAAGTTGACCTCCTCAGAAGACCCTCCCCATGCTCCTTGTCCTGGCCCTGCCCCGACCTCCTCAGCCACCTTGCCCTGGCTGCCTCGGCCCTTCTACGTCTCCCTCAAAGGGACTCAGGGGGACCTGTGTTTTGTCCAGCAAAAGGGAATGGAATGCTCCAGGTGCCATTTTTGTTGTTTGTCCTTTTTGCTTATGGATTTTTCTCAGTTTTACATTTTTTCATGTTTTGAAATGCATACATATTTTTTCCCCAATTCTTAAGTTTTAGCTACACCAAAATTGCCAGGAGAACTTATTAAAACAGGTTGTTGGGCCCATCCCCAAGTATTCTGATTCGGTAGCCCTGGCATGAGGTCAACTATTTGCATTTCTAGCAAGTACCCAGGTTATGGTGGTGGACTCTTTGGGAAATACTGGCCTGGGCTTATTTTTTCCTTTCATCTTCTCAGGATTTGTTTCCTGGATTTAATGTTTCAGTGAGATTTCAGTTTTCCTCAGAGTTTGGTTTCCTCTCCTTATTAATCTAGATTTTTCTTATCACCTTTAGCTCTGATTCTTATTCCATTTTGTTTTACCAGTCCCCCCTCTCCCCCACCCAACTTTTTAAAGCGGTTCTCAAGAATACAGTGCATTGTTATTAACTGTAGCCACCATGGTGTACAATAGCTCTCAGACTTATTCCTTCCAGCTAACTGAAATTTGGTAGACTTTGACCAAATATCTTGCCAATAAAAAACCCACCAGTAGTTTTTTAAAAATTTGCCCTTTTTGCCCTTTTTAAAAAAGTTGCCCTTTTGGACCAAGGTAGACATTCTTGGTTGTCCACTCAAAAAGAAAATGACAGAACAGGAATCCACATCCCTGATGATATTGTTCTGCTGCTAGACCAGTTCTGCTGCTCAGAACTGCCTCATCTCTAGGCTTTTTGTTATGTGAGTTTTGCTTCATTGTTTATGCATTTAAAGTCAGGTCTTTTATTACTTCAAGGCCAAAACATCCTAAATGATATTGTGGTGCTGGGGATTGAACCCAGGGCCTTGTACATGCAAGGCAAGCACTCTACCAACTGGGCTATATCTCCAGCCCTATTTTTGACCTTCTTGAAACTTCTTTTTACTTGTAGATATTTGTGGGCATATCTCCCAATAGATTCCTTGAGATCAGGAATCTTGAAATCTTGTCTGAAATTTTCCTAAGATCTTAAATATCCTGTTGTTTGAGAGAATAAGTGAATTAATTCATTTCCTTAAAGACTTGTTTGGGTTGTTTTTTGCTAATGACTGAAAGGAAATAGATCATGTAGCACTTCTGATTGTCCTAAGCAAAACAGAGTGTCCGACTATCTTAAGTGGAGTGGCTTCATTGTAAGGATTCATGTGGATGGAACTTGTACCCTCACAGCCCTGGGACATGTTCCCTCCTTATCAGCCTCTCATTCAACCCAGGTGTCCTCTCTCATGGACCTCTCCCCCTTTCTCTATGCTTTTAATTTCTTTTTTTTTTTCCTACCAACTGGTCAAATGGCTGCAAATCCTTTAGCTCAGATTTCAGAGGGCAAGTCAAAAAGTTCATTATTAGCTTCAGGTTCACTCAGGTTCACTCAAAGCCCTCAGGTTCACTCCTTGTGGGTCACTAGACAGCTTTAGGACAAGTGCCACCTTTGGTCCAACCAAGGGTCACTTCAGGACAACAAAATATCCTGAAATATCTTCCCTGAAACTATCAGAAGTTAGGAATAAAAGGCACCATGCAAGCATGTTGACAAGAATTATTTAGAAAAAACTCCAAAAGGAAATACATCATGGTGAGATAGGAGATGGTGCTTTTATTTTCTGCCCTTTACTTTCTTTGCATTTTCTATTTTTTTTTGTACCAGGGATTGAACCCAGGGGTGCTTAACCACTGAGCCACATCCCTAGCCCTTTTTTATACTTGATTTAGAGACAGGGTCTCGCTAAGTTGCTTCAGGGCCTCACTAAGTTGCTGAGGGCTGGATTTGATCTCACTATCCTCCTGCCTTTGTCTTTCCAGCTTCTGGGATTATAGTTGTGTGCCACTGCACCTGGCTTTCTATTTTTTTTTTTCTGGGAACATGTAGTACCCGAAAAATATTAAAATGTCATATTAAAACAAGAATTGGGCTGGGAGTAAAGATCAAGGGTAGAGTGCTTGTCTAGCACATGTGAGGCCCTGGGTTCCATACCAGCACTGAAAAAAAAAGTATAAATAAAATAAAATATGAATTGCAAGTAATTAGAAGGGAAGGACAGCCACTTATTTGGGTGTAGCACCCAGCGTTGTGCGTGTGTAATTGGATGCCTTCCTTTCTTGTCCATGCCTTTTAGGGCCATGATCTCCATTCCAGAGTTGGCAGATATAAATGGCGCCAGATAGCCTGTGTACACACTGTAGCCTATTTTGGTCCATTCAAATGTGGAACTGTAGTAATAAACCTATTTGGGTTAGTGTCAGGTGACAACTACTCATATGAGTATTTGTGCTATGACTTCACTTACTATGTACTGAAATAGGAGCCCACAGGACAGCCTGTGCGAGATGCTATTTTCATCTGCTTCTATTTCCTCAGTAGGTCGCATCATCCAAATTGTAGCCAAGCACTCAATCCTCAATGAAGATCCACCAGCTTTAAAGGCACTGCTTTTAAAAGCAATGCGTTTCATAACCTGGGCAGGGGGAATAGATGGTATTTGAAAGAGAATGTCCTTCATGGAGTAGACTTCCTAAAGTACTGATCAGGTCAGGTTGCTACTGCCCTTAAAAATGTCCAGAGCTGCTCATTTCTCCCTCCACCTCCAGGACCTTGCCCCCAACTTCCTTTTCAGCCTTCTTGTCCACCTCATCTCGTTCCACAGCCCACTTTCTAGCCACCTGGGGATGAACTTCCCTCGGCAAACTAAGCACTTCCATATCTTTGTATATCAAAAATTCCTCAGTGAGTGTGTGACTAAATGTGACCAAGAGCTACACCAAAAAGAAAACACTGTAGTTGTTTACTGATAATTGGATAATTTCCCATCAGTTTCTTCCAGTTGCTACACCCTGGAGCTGTGACTTTTCTACTTTAGCTTCAGTGTACCTTCTGCAGTAGATCCCATATTCACCCAACCATCTAGTTCCAACATGGCGTCCAACATGGCAGCCATGTGCCACGTGGGGATTCTGCAGGATTGTTGGCAGAACACAGAGCTAGGGCCTATGATCTGGATTTCACACTGAACCCTTGGGCTAGACTGGCCTCTTCTTCCTCAGCAGTCTCTGGGAAATAAAGATATCTGCCCACCAACCTCAACCTCACCTTGGCATCATTGAGGAGCAGGTGGGTGTGGAAACATCTTGTCTCCTGTAAAGTACACACAGTGGGAAGTGTTAGCCTCTCAGTAACTGTCATTATTTGCTTGTGCTTAGCACAGAGATTCTTCTGTTGACACTTCAGGCTGAGATTACAGTTGTGTGCCACTGCACACAGGCTGGATAGTTCTTTGTCCTGAGGAGCTGGTCTGTGTGGGAAAGGATGTCTACCCTCTGAATGGTAGAGCACTGTCAAGTCCTGAAAACTGAAAATGTGCCCAGGCCTTACCAGACGTCCCCTGGAGGTCAAATGCCCTGCTGAGAACCATGGCCTACTGTAGCTTTTAGAGTTTTTCTCTGGTCACCCTTCCATCTCTTTCCTCCAACTATTCCCTGTAACCCAATCCACTGTCTCTTCTGGTCCTTAAATAAGCAAGGCTTCTTTTGATTCCATATTAGGCATACCTTCCTCTGCCCCCACCAACATTTTATAGAGGTGGGTTTGCAGTTGATGCATGGATTTAGGAGCTTCTCTGGACTCTGTGCACAAAATCTCCTGCAACAGTGCTTCATGTCCTAACACTGAACTCAAAAAAATATTTCCTCTTTTCTAAAGCCTCTCTTCCATCTCTGCTCATTCGATAACCCTACTTTTGACATGCGATTTGGAAATATAGTTTTTCTTAAAAATCCAAGCTCTTTGTAGCCAGGTGTGGTGGCACACACCTGTAATCTCAGTGGCTCAGGGGGCTGAGGCAGGAGGATTGAGTTCAAAGCCAGCCTCAGCAATTTAGTGAGGTCCTAAGCAACCCAGGAAGACCCTAAATAAAATATGAAAAAAGGGCTGGAAATGTGGTTCAGTGGAAAAGCACTCCTGAGTTCAATCTCTAGTACAAAAAAAAAAAGAAAAAAAGAAAAGAAAAAGAAAAAGAAAAAAAAATCCAAGCTTTTTCATTGAGTTACCTTCTCTCTTCATTGCTGGTACCACCAACTACCTGTAGGCCTGAAAAATCATTCCATAATTGAAAGTTTCCTTTTCTCCTCATATATTTTTGTTTGATTTTGTTTCTTTTTTTTTTCTTTTCTTTCTTTTTTTTTTTTTTGTGCCTGGCCCTTTTGTTTGATTTTTAACATTAAGAAGATAGGGGTTGGGATGTAGCTCAGTGGTAGAGCGCTTGCATGCATGAGGCCCTGGGTTCACTCCCCAGTACCCCACCACAAAAACAAAACAAACTAACAAACAAAAAAGAAGAAGGTAATACATAGTTTTTGTTGTTGTTGTTGTTTTCCCCCAAATAGTACAGAAATACATTAAGGACAACACTGTTGTTGTTTTTTTTTAATTCCTCTCCTTGGCCTCCCTCCCCCTTTCCCACCCAACTTTCAATCTCTCTCCAGAGATGCACCTTCACTCCTGGTGAATGTCATTCCTCAGTTTTCTATGCATTGGCAAGCATAATTTTTCTCATTGCTTTTTCAACATGCTAATGTTTGTATGGGAAGACGAAGCTTTGCTTACTTTGTCCCTAGCCAGAATAACACTCAGTCCCTAAAGATGGTGGAAGAGGAGGTTTAATTGGTTGCCAAAGCCCTGCAGGAGCGTGGTGCATGCTGGAAAGGAAGACAGCCTGCTCAGTCTTCAGACACCTCCAGACAAACCCCTTCAGGTGTTCACACACAAACCCCACATTCAAGCCTCAATCCTATTGTGTCTGATTTTTTTTTTCTTTCTTTCTTTTCTTTTTTTTTTTTTTTTTTAAAGGAGTAAGTGTTTTGCAAAGAACCCTGAGGAGAGAAGACAGACAGGTTTATGCAGTGGAAAGAAACGACTCTACACCAGGGGAGGAGAATTAGGGAGTGTGTGTATTGGGCTCATTCTACTGAATGTTTCCCCTTGGCCAGGTTCTGAATTAAATTTTTGACAGGGAGATCGTAAGAATTATTTTATTTGTGATTGATTCAGGAACTTATGACCATTTACAAATGCATGTGCCCAGGTAGAAACAAGATAAGTTTTAAAAAATTTCATTTGAATAAAGGTCATTATTTCTTTCTTTTCTTTCTTATTTTGGTACTAGGGATTGAACTCAGGGGTGTTCCACCACTTAACCACATCCCCAGCCCTATTTTGCATTTCATTTAGAGACAGGGTCTCACTGAGTCGCTTAGTGCCTCACTAAATTGCTGAGGCTGGCTTTGAACTCGTGATCCTCCTGTCTCAGTCTCCCAGGCCACTGGGATTACCCGCATGTGCCACTGTACCAGGCTTCTTTCCTTAATTCTTTTGTTCACTAGTTCTAGGCTGTCCTGCAGGCAGTGCTTCTAGGAGAAGAAGTCATAAAGTGAACTTGGACACACACTCTGCTTTGTAGAAGCATATAGCCAGTTAGTGCAGAAAGAGCTTGTCCAATTTATGTCATTAGAATATAAAGCACTAAAGGTCATGAGTACAAGATAGCACTTAAATTGTCCAAGTGCTATCTTTATTTTTCCCCTCCAGTGGACACCTCTGTGAACACAGGCTCTCACACACCCACGCACTGACTCGGGAATCCTCAACTGTCATGACGTTGGCCTAGCATGACCAGGCCGTATGTAACTGCTGGCTTGGACTGAGTGGTCGTCCCTGCAGGAGGGACAATGTTAAGTGACTTCTTCCCTGGGCTTCAGGATGACCTTCCCCAGGGCTTCAGAGATGGCAATGTTTATTTCCCTGTCTTACTGATGTGGGGCCAAGCCACATAACACTTGCTCTGACCAAAGATACATGGATGGAAGGACAGCGTGACCCGTGTGGGCAAAGCCTCTGAGAATCGTCACAGACCTTGGCTTGCCTCTGTCGTGCTCCTGAGATCTTCGCCTTCTGTGCTCTGCCAACATGGACCCCATGATGTGAAGCCAATTCCAATAAGATCAGAGGACTGGGATCCAGCTGAGTACAGCCTAGATCAGCCAAACCTCAGCAGACCTGTGACCCACCCTCAAGATGGGTCTTTTTCTAGACCTCTTGGTCTATGATTGTCTGCCATGGAGGTGTTCAGGATTATTCGTTGTATAGCATTAGTGCAGCAATAGCAGATTGATGTGTCTCTTAGGGTTATTCATTCAGGAGTGGCAAACCTGAATGGAGAAAATCAGAGAAGAAAAGAAGAACTGTTTTTGATCTCAGTGGGGACAGGAAGGCTCAAGAACCTGGCTGGGTTGTCTGTAGCAGGTCTGTGTTTCTAGAAGCTGAGGTTTGCCTCTCTGAAAATCGTTATATGAACCTACTCCCAAAGGAAGAGGCCTAGAATATGAGTGCTGTGCCTAAGAGATCATCTAGCCGGCCTCACTGCTTTACAGATGGGGCAAATGAGGCCAAGAGATTCGATAGTGGACTCACTAAGACTGGGGCTGCCTTAGTCAGCTTTTTGCCACTATAAAATACCTAACAAGAACAAATTAAAGGAGGACATTTTATTTTGGACTCACGGTTTCAGAGGTCTCAGTCCATGGTTGGCCAACTCCATTGCTCCGGGCAGAGGTGAACCAGAACATCATGGTGGAAGGGTAGCCATGGAGGAAAGCTGCTTTGAAAGTGGGGGGAGAGGAAAGATGCACCCTTCCAGGGCACACCCCAGTGACCCACCTTCCCCAGCCATGTCCCACCTACCCACAGTTACCATCTAGTCAGTCCATTCAAATTAGGATGGACTGATATCCCTACAGCTCTCGCAACTCAATCATTTCACCTCTTAATATTCCTGCATAAACACAGGAGCTTCAGATCCAAACCATAACAGGGACTTTTACTTTTGATTCTCAGTCCAGTGAACCCACAGTCTCTCACCATATCTGTCCTTTCCTGGGAGAAGTCTATATATCGTTACTGAAGCTATTGTGACCATAAGTGGCAAGATAGTAGAAGAAATTCAATAAATATCATACGTATTTAGGGGCCCTGGACTTATTTTGAAGTACCTAAGCCCACCATCAAATTAGACCATTTGGTCTAGAAAAAGGAAGACACCACTAAAATGCAAAAATACCGTCAAGAGTTAATACTTAACTTTTGATCTAAGGGCCAGAGCTGCCTTTTAGAGACAACACTTCCTGCCAATTCTTTGGCATTCCCAAGGCCAATCCTAGAGGAAAACTGTAGAACATACAGGGGTGGGGAGGGGGCGTGAAAAGACTGAGGTTCATCTGAGTAAGTGGGAGTTACTCAACTGTGGTGTGTATAAGTGACTGCATTCGGTCTGCTAACCCAGGACCTTCTGCATGCTAGGCCAATGCTCTACTACTGAGTTACACCCCCAATCCTACCTTAATAAAAACTAATCACCTTTAACAGACAATAAGCACTGGAATTCGAAATTGATGCCATAATAGAAAAATAGAGTAAGTTATCATTTCTCCATACCTGACTTTGTGACCTGTGAACTTTTTAATTAGAATGTGTTAGCAGGATTGTAATACCAGCTCTAGTACTGGGAAGAAAACAGGAATAATACTGCTAGCCATTATATAGAGAAAAAAATCTAGAAGGACTAAGCATATAAAGGTCTTGGTTTGCTTTCTTTTTCTTTTTTTCAGTATTCAGTCCAGGGCCCCATGCTTATCAGGCAAGTTCTCTTACCACTGAGCTACATCTCCAGTCCTTTTTATTTTGTTTTCAAACAAGGTTTCCTGAAGTTGGCTAACCTGGCCTCCAACTTGTGATCCTCCCACCTCAGTCTCTCAAGTAGTGGGGATTACAGATATGTACCACTCACCCAGATTGCTTTTGGTGCATTTTGAATATTTGTGTTATAAATGTCGTGTGTTTATAATATGAAAAAAAATATGTATTTCTGTGTGTGTGGTGCTGGGGATTAAACGCAGGACCTTTTATGCAAATGTCCTACCACTGAGCTACACCCTCAACCCTACTTTAATAAAAAAATAATCACCTCTCACTCTCTATTGTCCTCTCTCACCTGATACAAAGTCCTTTCAAGTTTCTCTTATTTGTCGTACTACCCATATGTATACCCTGGCACTGGAATTGTTACTCCTACCATTTTTCCTAATTCTTTTTTTTTTTTTATGATTCAAGAATTTATTAAGTCATTCATGCAAAACATACTGATAATTACATTAGCAAAAGATCAATATAAAAGCAACCCCACAATTCTGCACCTGTCCATTTAAAAAATTTTGTTCTACTGGTTTAAAGGTCATTTTTTCCCCTAATTCTTTTATAATTTGCTGTATCCTCCAAGCCCCTGTACCTTTGTATTTTCTAGTATTGTTGTTTGAGAGTTAAGGTGGCCAGGACGCCACCAACTGTGATCCTGGAAAGTGTTAATTAAACAGAAAACAACAGAGAAACCATTGAGATCACTAGTCTGCATTCATGATTCTGGAGGGGACTTTGGTATAGATACTATGTATTTACTAATGATGGATGTCTTACTTGCAAAAGTATTTTTTTTTTTAATTTGAAGTTGTAGATGGACAGTATGCCTTTATTTTATTTGTTTATTTTTATGCAGTAACTAGGATAAAACCCACATGTGCTAGGCCAATGCTCTGCCACGTGAACTATAGCCCCAGCCCCTTGTGAAAGTATTTGAAAGCATTATGGGGGAAGAGGCAGTGTGATATGATCAAAACCGAAACAGCTGTACAAGGAAGTTTAGTTCCTTTTAACAGGTGTGGAAGGCCACAGATGAGTAAGGCTGGGCAGTCAGGTGGGGAGTCAGAGATGCAGCCAGATCTTGGTATGTACTGATGGGTGCTGTGTGGGACCCCAGTGGAGGAAGGGTACTCACCCCAGCCTGTGGGTGGAGCAAAGGAACTTCTTAGAAGGTGTCCTGAGCTAAGTCCTGAAGACCAGTCAGAGTCAGTCAAGGGAAGAAATGTTCCTAGAAGTGATGAAGAAACATGGGCAAGTGAAAATTACACAGCCAGGCTTTATTTTTCGTTCCAAGCTCCCTGGAAGCCAAGGCAAAAAGTGAAAATGTGACATGCTATGTATTTCTTACTGTTTTAGTCAGCTTCTGAGTTGCTGGGACCGAAACACCCAACAAGAACAACTTCAAGGGGGAAAAGTTTATTTGGGGCTCATGGTTTCAGAGGTTTCAGTACAGATTCCATTGCTTTGAGCCCAAGGTGAGGCAGTAAGTCATGGGGATAGCGTCCAGCAGAGGAAAGCTACTCAGCTCCTGGCAGGGTCAGGAGAGGGTAGGAGGAGGAAGGGTCTGCAGGAAAGGCACACCCTTTCAGGGCGCGCCCCCAGTGACCCACCTCCTCCAGCCATGCCCCACCTGCCTGTAGTTACCACCCAGGATGGACCAATCAGGTTACAGCTCTCATAATCTAATCACTATTTCTGAACAGTCTTACCTTAACAGGAGCTTTTGAGAGACACCTCATATCCAAACCATAACACTTACTTTTTGAGAAAAGGAACATACTATTCCAGGAGCGAAAAGTACAACTCTTGAACGGTGATTTTTCAGGTTTAATTGTGTATAAAAATCTACTTGAGTATTATTAAAAATGCAGAGTTCTGGGCCTCAGCTTCAGGGGTTCTGACCCAATAGTTCTGGGGTAGAGTCCAGGACTCCGCATTTTAATAAGGTCTCCCAAATAACTCTGATGCAGGTGCCCCTCCTAAAGTCCACTTTAAAAAAATACTGCCATAGGGCTGGGTAGCTCAATGGTAGAGCATTTGGTTAGCATGAGTGAGGCCCCGGGTTCAATCCCTAGTACCACACACACACAGCAAAACAAAAATTGCCCTTAAATGAATTTTATTCACTTATTCATTTGTTTCTTAAGCACTATCTTAAATGCTGAGGGTAGACTAGAGAACAAGTCACAGAAGCCACCTGCTTCAGGGAGACCCGTCAACCAGAGGAGGCCCAAGAGCCAGGAGCTGACACTGGGCTTCTTCCCAGGTCCCACCCAAAGGGCCTTGTAGACCAGGCCTTCTGCACTTCCACCTCATGCCTAGTGCCACCTTAGCTCCCAGTGACAATGCTTTCCATTCTGTGGTGGGGCAGGCCACCTGCAGATACCTCGGAGGCCCCAGGATGGAGGAGGTGCAGGCTGGGGCCTGTGGAGGATTCTCCCAACTTGGTAGCAGTTTCTCTGAATGACGAGCTAAAGAATATGTGAGGGTGGCGGGCAGCCAGGAGGTGGGGACAGACTCCAGGGGCGCAGATGAGCTGAATTTGGATGTGGAGGCTCAGCTGCTCAGCTTGAAAGGCAGTGAAATGTCTGTCCACCCCTCTCCCAGATGCAGCTTCCTGTACTCTGTGGGGTTCATTCTCACCCTGCCATGCCAGTGCTCCCTCTGGGCAGTCCTTCGGTCCCTGGGACCTTTGTCTGCCCCTCCTTTCCTTCCTATGACTTCAGAATGATTTTCAGGTGCTACCTGAAGTTCTCATTACCTTGTCAGAGGGGACTCCTTCCTGTTAATCAAATCCCAAGGGGCTGTCGGTCACCACCAGCTGCCATTTAGTCAGTGAATGAAGCCCTAGAGTGTGTGTGGGTGGTGGGGGGGAGGATGTGTGCCCATTTTATGAGTGAGTGTGCATGAGGGTGGATGTGGAGTGACTGCATTACACATGGCCAGTGGACAGCTCATACCTAAAAAGTCCAGCATGGACCCGTGATCTGCAGTAGCCAGCCCAGGAAGCCAATCCTGGAAGGCAGGAATCGGCTCACTATCCGACAGCTTCCCTCGTTTCCATCTCCACTTCTAATTTCAGATAAGCCAAATACAGTTACTGGAACCCACAGGCAAACTTGCTGCCAGTCCCCCGCTGATGGGTGACTGTCACGGCCCAGCTGAAGCCTCCTCGTGGATCCACTGTGAGTCCTGCCTGCCTTTGTGTCTCTGCAAAATGCAAGTGATGGCAGCTGTGTCCCACCCTGGAGCAAGCCCTGAATTAAACAGCCTTTGCTCATCCTCATTTATTCCCACAGTGTGCATGAAAGAGAGAGGAAGCTGCGTGTGCGCATGTGCGGGAGTGGGCACCCACGGCTCAGCGCTGGCGATGGGAAGTGGAATGGAGGGAAGGGAGTTCGCATCCACTGTGAGATCCTATGACTTCCGAGTGTGCTCTTCTAGGGTCCGAGGAGCCGGGGGAGCAGAGGGGACAAGAGCGAAGGGAGAAGGAATCAGATGACAGAGTCATGGATTAAAACTAAGCCATACCACTTCTGCTTATTTTATCTGCCTCTCAATGCTACCTCAGGTGCTGGAGGCTCCCCTGGGAGTAATATTTAACCCTGCCTGAGTATTTTCTTTTATTATTTACTTATTTATTTATGTACCAGGAATTGAACCCAGGCGTGCTCAACCCTGAGCCAGTATGGACAGTGATGGTAAAAACATTCTCCTCCTGATAAAGTGATAAATACCCCTAGAACTGGTTTCTCTCCCTGTCCTCCCTCCTGAGCACGATGAGGCCTCAGAGCATTTCCATACTCCTTTCCTGCTGTCAGGAAGCCACTGGCAAGCACCAAGGAGATCTTACCCTGGCTCTGTGCAGGTCCCTGGCTCCGAGGCTCCTGGTGCCTCCCTGTGGCACCAAGGCTCTGACTTCCTGCCACAAGTGTTTCAGGATTTCATCTGAAGTTGAGCAGCCACTTGCCAAAATTGATGGTTGGTAAAATTAGAACAAACAGAGGTAAATAGCCCTTTCCCTGCCATACAGTCTCCCTGTGATTTTAACTGCAGCAGATAGATCGCTGGGGTGTTACCGTTTTCTGATCAATGATGGTAATTTTCTTTCCCTTAAGATCAGCTTTATCAAGCTAAGGGTCTTAGCAAACACTGGGGTCAAAAGAAAATTACATGCCTGTGCAGGATTTCTCTGTGGCTTCAGTTTATTTTGTACACCATTCTAACTGATTTAGGGTTGTGCTGCTTAGAAGCAACACAAAGCACACTTGTTGAAACTCCAACGAGCTGTTTGGCCATTCCCTGGGGCTCAGAGGGAGGACTGCACAATAAGATAGTCTGAGGTCCAGCCCCAGATACCCAACTGCAAAAACTTCCCCAGCAATCTGTAGTTTTAACAAGGAAGAACCCAAAGCTGGCAACCTCCTTTTGCCAAATACATGTCTCAAGCCTTGAAGCAACAATGCTTTAATAGTTTGGAAATAGTCAAAGGAAAGAACTCCCAGGCCCTGGGCCTTCTCTCTTGCACGCGTGTGTCTCAACTGGAGAAATGCTGCTGCAGGAGTAACTGCTTCCTGAGCTCAGTGCTAGAGGGTCTGGAAGCCAGTGGTGTATTCACATGCTCTGCAAGAGTTCAGTGAATAGTTCTTTCCCTGTTGTTTTCAAGTCAGTGATCCAGTTTTGAACATGTCTATTTTCTTCTGCTGTTCTGTGTTATCTTCTAAAGTGAAAAAAGCATAGTTTATCAAGAGTTCACTTAATTGCCAATTTAAAACATTAAATGCATACTGTAAATCCATGAACAAACTGTTTATTACATGAATCACCAATCTATTTCCTGTAGATAAGAACTAAGATAAACATGACTATGACATTGAAAAACAGCCATACACTAAAGAAAAAGTTCCTGGCTGTGACCCTGGCTGAGGAATTCCAGTTATCTTCTGTGTTTACACCAATCGGATCACCAAAGATAAAGTGACTCTCTGGGTGTGCCTCTCCAGGTGTGGTGGTACACGCCTATAATCCTAGTGGCTCTGGAGGCTGAGGCAAGAGGATCACAAATGCAAGGCCAGATTCATCAATTTAGCAAGGCCCTAAGCAACTTAGGGAGACCCTGTCTCAAAATAAAAAATAAAAAGGGTTGGAGATGTGGCTCAGTGGGTAAGCACTAGGGTTCAATTCCAGTGCGAGAGAAAGAAGGAAGGAAGGAAGGAAAGGAGGGCGGGAGGGAGGGGAGGAGGGAGGAAGGGAGGGAAAAGAAAAGAAAAAGAAAGAGGAAAGAAGGAAGGAAGGAAGGAAGAAAGGAAGGAAAAAAGGAAGGAAGGAAGGAAGGAGTAACCCAGATAGTAATCTGCATGGTGCATGGAAGGGTTTAGACATGAGATGAGTCCCAGGCCTTGACCCTACTCCTTTCTCTCTGCACAGCAGCAAACATGATTAGGAGACTGCAGTTAGTGATGCTTAGGCCCTAAACCTGAACCATGAGAAAGACTTCAGATAGCATACAAAAACCTAGTACATGCTGGGCACCCTGGTGCACGTCTGTAATCCCAGGTACTTGAGAGGCTGAAGCAGGAGGATTGCAAGTTTGAGGCCAGCCTCAGCAACTTAGTGAGACCCTGTCTCAAAAAAAAAAAAAAAAAAAAAGGCTGGGGATGTAGCACAGTAGTAGAGCACATTGGGTTCAGTCTCCACTACCACAAAACAACAACTACAACAACAAAACAACAAAAACTTGAACAAACTTGAACATACTCTGATCTCTACAGTGTATGTAACAGACATTCCTTCCTGCTTCGTTTCCGTGGGGGGGATTTCCATTCTCATTCTAATCTGATCCAGTCCCATTTTGCTTGATGTGAACAACTTCTGAGAAATTTATAGTGAATGCAAGAAGGAAGAAGGGTGATATGCACTCCCTTTCCTGCCTGACATTATTTTGGCCTCTGGAAGTAGATCCTCTGAATGATGTGTTGGCCCCAGCGAGCAGAGTACTACCTTGAACCAGCAGAGTACTACCTTGAGCCAGCAGAGTACTACCTTGAACCAGCAGAGTACTACCTTGAGCCAGCAGAGTACTACCTTGAGCGTGACTGTAGCCTCATCTCTTGCCTCCAGATGGGCCTGAGAACAGAGGAGGGAGATGAGCTGGGTAGAGAATCTGTGTGGCAGTTTTCTAATGGTGAAATGGTCCCTGTCCTCTGGGCCTATGCTCTCCAACATGGAAACCATTGAGTTGTTTAAATTAATTTAAAAATAAGTAAAATAGTGCTGGGGCTGTAGCTCAGTGGTAGAGCACTTGCCTAGCATGTGTGAGGCACTGGGTTCGACCCTCAGCACCACATACAAATAAACAAAATAAAGCCATGCCGTCCATCTATAACTAGAAAAAGTTAAATAAATTAAATAAAAAAATTCAGTTTGCACTAGGCTCATTTCAAGCACTCAGTAGCCAGCGCAGTGCGGCTGGTGACTACTGACCTGGACAGCTCCGGGTTTGCATTTCCACCAGCACAGTTTCACTGGACAGAGCTGTCCTAGGTTCTAGGCAGTCCCAAAGACTCCCAGGCGGGATATGGAAAAATCACAAACCCAGAACGCATGTGGTCCAGGTCCCCCAGTCCCAGATCCTGAAGGACATCTAAGCCACAGGACACTGTTTCCAAGGGGGCATTTTCAAAAGTTGAAAACTGGGACTCGAAGGGCCCGGGAGGGGTGCTCACTGAATCAGTGCTGGGTGAGCAACTTCTCTTTTGCAATCCTTGCTGGTCGGACAGGCTCCTGCAGTTACATCACTTCCTAAAAAACAGGCAAACACCTCTCCTTCAAGTGAGCACCGACCCAAACAAGCAGGAAACAGGAAATGTGCGCGCTGGAGGGAGGTCGGGGCGCAGCGCCGCATCCTGACCGCACCGAGGCTCGCTGACATGACCGCTCCCCGCGCTGCCCTGGTCTTCGCTCTGGGACTCGTCCCCGTCCTCCCGGGTAAGCGACCTCCAGCGGGGAAGGAGGATCGGAAGGGCTTGTGGGTGCCGGCAGCTACTGGACTCTGCAGGGGTGGGTCACGCCCAGAAAATCTAATCCTTTCTGTTACCAAAGTGGAGAAAATTAACTGTCCCGCGCGGGGCTGGGGGTGGAGGGTGGACTTCGCTGTCACTGCAGCCGTCAAACCGCGCCCCAGTCCTCACTGGATCCAAGCCTCTTGCGAGATGGGTGGGTCCCTATAATTGACCGACTTTAATGGGCATATTAAGAAAACCATAAACTTTTTGGCAGTTCGTGGAAAAGAACGTTTCAGTCGGCTGCAACCCAGGAAAAGTGAATTCGCTTTTAGTAGCGTGGGCTGAGAGGTCTGCAGGTTCCAAACGCTCTTGGAAAAACTGGGCTATGGAAATTTATTACTGGAAAGCATACCAAAAGTTGGAAAAAAAATGTAAACAGGAAATTATCTGAGGACTTATCATGTACCCACTCTCTAACACATGGAGAAAGTTCTTTCATCTGCTTTTCTTTGATCTTGTTACTTCCGGGGATATTTTCTTGCATTGATGGTTACTAATGATGGTTTGTTTGAAAAAGTAATGATCGCAGCCAAGTAAAAGAATTGGAAAAGATAAAATATTAAATCTCAATATGTTATGCTAAAAGTAGCTATTGATGTACTCTTGACAGTTGCTACAACAGGCAAGCAAGATCAGTCTCCATTGCTTCTTAAGGTTCTGTTGACCCGCCCTTGGTACATAAGCTGGCTGCCCCAGGGTTTCTGTCAATGGATACCGACTGCTGCTAGAGTACAGCAGTGTTTGAAGCAGAAGGGAAGTTCTCAAGCTATAGTTCTTTAAATAGGACCAGACATCAGCCACTGACTTTGAGGCTAGCTGTCAGCACCCCTCCTTCCCAGCCCCACAACTGGGTGCTCTCCAGGTGTGTCCCCAGACATTTGAGGCGAAAGGCTGCAAGCAAAGGCTCAGTGTGTCCACTGGAAGGATGTTTGGTTGGGACTGGCTTAAGTGGCTCGAAATGAGTTTGGGATTAAGGTGTTGTTTTACACACGAGATTTTGAGGCTGCAGGGGAACATGAAGGAGCTCTGGGCACCTCTAGGAGTGAACTAAAGGGGAAACCCTCTTTAGTTCATCTTTGACTTCCCCAAACTCTGTAAGGGTTCAGCCTAAATAAGGAACTCAATAATTGTTGCTGAACACTAAATCATCCCTCGAAAGGGTATGAGGCTGATCACTAGTAGCAAGATCAAGCCATACTGGGGGGATAGAGAGCAACCAAGTGACAGAAGGTGAGATGACTAAGTCCCGCTACCAGTCAATGCTTCTGACTTCTACCCCAGCGTTCTTTTCACTTCCTCCAGAGACCAATCACTCTCTCTGCTGCTGAGACCTCTGGACCAGTTCCTAGGAGGCTGTTGCTCAGTGCTTAGAGGAGCAGAACTTAGCCATGCCACCTCTGCATATTTATGTGCCTCTCAATGCTCCCCTGAGAGTAATATTTAGCCTTGCCTGAGTATTTTCCATTATTATTATTATTATTATTATTAGTAGTAGTAGTAGTAGTAGTACCAGAAATTGAACCCAGGGGTGCTCAATCACTGAGCCACATCACATCCCCAGCCCTTTTTATTTTGAGACAGGGTCTCAATGAGTTGTTTAGCACTTCACTTTTTGCTGAGGCTAGCTTTGAACTCGTGATCTTCCTGCCTCAGCTTCCCAAGCCTCTGAGATTACAGGCATGAGCCACTGTGCTTGGCTATGCCTGAGTATTTTCTTGAGCTCTTAAAAATGATTGAATGGAGGTGTCTGTAGTTCAGGAGATGCTAAAAGAGGAGCACAATTACTCTATAACTTTAAAAGGCTCAGATTAAATATGACTTTTTTTTTTTTTGTACCAGGAATTGAACCCAGGGGCTCCTAACTACTGAGCCCCATCCCCAGCCCTTTTTATTTTGAGACATTGAGATGGGGCCTCCCTTAGTTGCTGAGGCTGGCTTTGAACTTGGGATCCTCCTGCCCCAGCCTCCAGAGCCTTCAGGATTACAGGTCCGGCTATGACTTCCTTCTCGATGTCTCTGTTCAGAGTCCCTGCCCTGGAACTCTGGTTTATCCCCTGTCACATTTCCATGGTCCTGAACTTTTGTTAATACAGATAGTTGCTTGGAACCCTAATTGTATACATATCCATATCTCCTTCCACCAGATGGGGAGCACCTTCAAGGAAAATCCTCTTTAGTTCATGTTTTTAAAAATTATTATTATTGTTATTGTTATAACTTGGTGCTGGGCATCAAATCCAAGGCCTCTCCTGTGCTAAGCTTGTGCCCCACCACTGAGCTGTTCCTTCAGACCCTTTAATTTATTTTTGGCTGTCCTAAGTCCTACAAGAGCTTGGCATAAATTAGGAACTCAATAATCGCTGATAAATGCTAGCATCATCTGTAGACTGGATATGAAGCAGATCACTGAAAACTGATGAGTTCTTGAAAACAGGTAGTGTTGGAATAGAAGAAGTCTGCATTTCAGTAGACCGCAGGGATCGGCCACATAATTGAATATGCTAACTGGCCCTGCCCGGATGCCTCGTGTGTGAAAAATGCAAAAAACGCCTACTTGAAAAAGCTGCTTAATAAAAGCTTATTATTTTGACATTAATCAAAGGAAAGGCTATTCCAAACTAAGGCTTAATTTTAAAATTAATTAGTGTATATGCTTGAGAGCTAATGGTGCCTGAGACTTCAGGATATGAGTCAGTTTATAAGTGTCACAAGAAGTCATCTGGGGATGTTTGGTAGAAGAATCCAATCTGCTGACCAGCCAGAGTCTCACCTTGCATCTGTATTTTGAGATATATCCCAAGTTCAGCATTTGTTAACAACAAACAGGCCACATTATATGACACTGCAGTTGCATGAGACCAGCATGAGACCTTTGAGTCAATATCTCTTCTCTTTGAGTGGACAGACAGCCCGATGCAGGAATTGAGTGCTATCCCAAGTGAAATAATCTACTTGGAACTCACCAGAAGACAAATAAGGAAACAGCTTTTCTGGGATTTTGACCAAATGGATGATCATGGTTTAAAAAGCTCTGGGCCATCACGTCTTGGCCAGTGAAGGATCCTCAGGAAGTTCAAGCTCAGAGCCACACTCTGCCGTGCAGTGGGGGGAGGCACTCCTATCTCTGTTCTTTATGCTGTGCCCTGTCCATGTCAGCTTCACATGGTCAGCAAACTAAAGGAACTTCCCAGACACCAAACACATGGGACTTATTAGCTGCCACAAGCAGAGGCGGTTACAGAAAGGAGAGCTAAAGAGCACGAGGCAGAAACAAGGTGTCGGTGACTGTTCTGATGGCCAGAGGCAAACACGGGAAGGACTGGAAGATTCTCTGTTCTGTTTCAGAAGAGTAAGATCCATACAATTACTGCATGAACCTTGAGAAGGAGAGAAAAGTAGAAGAACATACCAGCCGCATAACTGAAGCTGCACTTTCTTTCACTGTAGAATCTGATATCTCATGTCAATGATTAGGACTGCCATCTGCTATTTCCTGAGACAGTCCCAATTTCAAGAGTTAATAAGACTGATAGGTAACATTACAGTGCTTGTTATATGTCAGATGCTGTTCTAAACGCTACATAAACTAACTCATTTAATTCTCAAACAACCTTGTAAGGTGGACTCTGTTATCCCTGTTTTACATAGGAGAAAGTAGAAGCACGGAGAGGCTAAGTGACTTGCCCAAGATCACACAGCTAAGTAGTGGACCTAAGTAAAATTTTTCCTCAGAAATCCCTGCTCTAGCCACATACCATACTACCTTGGGGTTTTCCTGTTCTGCCAGGCTTGATGTCTAGTGGATTTGGGAAACCATGGCTCTGGTACCTCCCTTGCTATAGATGTATCACCTAGCTGTTGGCCCAGTTTCACAGTTACGGCATTTTAATAATAGGGTTCCGTTTGTTTGCATTGGGTTGGGGACTGATTGACAGGGAAAAGGATGGTGAACGCTGGGTTAAACCTTGAGCAGCCAACCGGGAAGGGAGGAGCCCAAATAGTGCAGAGTGAGCAATCAGAGAATCTGGGGATTAGTTTAGGGAAGACCAGAAGCAGGAAAAGCAGATTGCCAAAGCCACTAGGTAAGAGGCTTCAGGGGGTGGGGACCTGGGAGAGAGAGAGTGGCTATGTCAAGCAGAGCTACTGTGGGAACTGACCCCAAGGACCAAGTGCACTCAGGGACAAAGACGAAAGAAACCACACAGAACGTTGAAACAACCTGTCAAAAACCAAGACAGAATAATACGAATAATAACAATAAAAATCACAGGAAAAACACAGAGACAGAGAGGGAGTGAGGTTTAAAGTCCTCCTGTGTCTACAATTCTGAATCCCAGGAACAGAGAAGAGGTGCCCTGTTGGATGGATGAGCTCAGTTCTGTACGCAACCTGCAACTCGCCTGCCTGTGTATCATTTGCATCACCCTCAAATGTTGGCAAAGGTGTGGAGAAACAGGAACTGCGGGCCGGGGTGGAGGGGGTGGGGGGTGATTCAGTGCAATCCTGCTGCTTAACCCATCCATTGGCCTTTGGATGTTGATGATCCTATTTTGCATTTCTAGAAAGTCTATCCTTTTAAAAAATAAAGTTCAGCTTTGTTTTTTAACCTTGGTTATTTATTCCTTTTTTAAAAAAATATTTGTATTTTAAGCTCTTGTCATCTCATTGATGACTTTCTTTTTTTTTTTTTTATACTAAGGATTGAACCCAGGGGGTGCTTGACCACTGAGCCACATCCCAGCCCTATTTGGTATTTTATTTAGAGACAGGGTCTCACTGAGTTGTTTAATACCTCGCTTTTGCTGAGGCTGGCTTTGAATTCGTGATCCTCCTCTCTCAGCCTCCCGAGCTTCTGGGATTAAAGTGTGCACCACCGCGCCTGGCACTTTGATGACTTTCCTCTGCAGTGTGTGTAGACCTAACCTTGCTCCTTGTTGTCTCTGTTCACATGCACTCATGGAATCTTTGGGAGCACCGAGGGTAAAACCTGGCTCACAGAAGATGGCTCATCTTATCTCCTTGAACCCCAAGCCCTCTGATCCCACCACTGAGCTATTGTCAAGTGCTCTCAGCTCCAATTCTTATCTAGTAGAACTCCTGTCTTGCCATCGTGAACGAGGATTTGGGAGAAGTGGTGACAGGGACGTGCCAGGCTTGAGGAGAGCTCATGACTGAAGCTTAGGCTTAACCGCAGCCAAGAGCGGGACTGGGAAGGGGGAAGTTCATCAGGGATCAGCCTCCAAGGGTTGCATGAGGAGGTACCAGAGCCTCAGCATGAGTGTGAGCAGAACTAGACCCGGCAATAGAGCCAACCCAGCAACCAGAGGTGGGACCAAGGAGACTGGAGCCATTGCCAATGACAAGGAGCCAGCAGAATAGGGAAAATCAGAGTGGGTCAAGGTCATAGCTCAGTGGGAGAGAGCTGGCCCAGCAGGCATGAGGCCCTGGGTTCCATCCCAGCTCTGAGAAGGGAAGGAGAAAGAAAATAAAAGAAATGGTCACAGAGGGCCCAGGGTGGTTTCCACAGGTGGCAAGATCACCTCCCCTAACTTTGACCTTTGCCAAGGCCATTGTAGCAGCTTTAAAAATAAGACACATGACCTGGGATTTTAACTTTAGCTTTTCACCTGGTGGATGAATAGGAACTTCCCAAAAGCATTATGTGATCTCTTAGGCCCCTGGCGGCCCAAATCTTTATTTTGGGAAATCCCCACTAGGCGATATGGCTTTTCATTTCCTCTACAAACTTCTTCTTATTTCTTTCTCCATCCACCCCCCATTTTCTGGGCCATTTCCTGGCTTTCTTGTGATTTCTTTATGCATTTAAAAGGTCACTTCTTATATTTCAAGTAATGTTTCTAGGTGTAGCACACTGGGAGAAGTTTCAGGGTCTCAAGTATATCAGATTACTGAAAAAGGAAATCTTTCTATACAACTATTTTGGAGCATAATTTAGAAATATCTAGTGACCCCAAAACAGTTTTACTCCACAATTCCAAGAATTGACTCCTGGATCACTCAAAAATGTACAGCAAAGAGACATGGCCAAGAACGTTGATTATAGCATCATTTGTAAAAACTGGGGGCAGGGAGAGAAAGCAACCTAAATGTCCATTCACAGAAGGAGGAAAAATAAGACTTTGTACACTTATAGAATGAGACACCAAAGCAGGTAAAAAAGATTTTTTTTTTTTTTTTTGGCAGTTGAGATATATATTTTCACAAAACAGCACGTAGCACATGCACACCACTGTGCAATATGCTCATCCATATGTCATGATTTGGGGTATTATATAAAAATCATGCATGTATTTATGGTTAAAAAAGACTTCTAGATACATTGAACAAAATGAAAAAATAGCACCCTGAGTGTTATTGATGTGATCTTCTCTCTTCTTTCTGGAAAAGATTCAACATGGGATCAGGAACACATCAGTGACCCTGGGCATAATTTCAACTATTTCAAATCCAAGTTTTCCCATCTGTAAAATGGAAACAAAAATCAAATTTTGGAATTTATATAGTCTATGCAATTACTCTTATAAGAGTTTTTTTATTCATTTAAAAAGTCATAGGTAGCATCAGCACTCATTTACATAATTATACAAGCAGGGAATACAATTTGCTCTAAGTCAGGCCCCTGTACTTTCCCTTTTCCATCCCTCCTTCCTTCCCTGTTCCCTTCCCTCTGTTCTACTGATCTTCTATTTTTTTTAAAGAGAGAGAGAGAGAGAACTTTTAATATTTATTTTTTAGTTTTCGGCGGACACAACATCTTTGTTTGTATGTGGTGCTGAGGATCGAACCCGGGCCGCACGCATGCCAAGTGAGCGCGCTACCACTTGAGCCACATCCCCAGCCCTGATCTTCTATTTATTTAGCGTTTTTTAGTTGTTGTTTTCTATCAGTGCCTTGTGGATATACATGAGGTGAGATTCCCTGTGGTATATTCATATATGTAACAGGAAATTTTGGTGAGATTTTCATGCCACTATTCTTCCCTTTTCCCATCCCTCCTCCATCCCCCTTTTATCCCCCCGCCCTGCCCCACTTTGGTCTAAGAGCAGGTAAAATTGATGAACTAGAGCCACATGTATCAAGATGGATCAGTCTCAAAAACAATGTTGACAAAAAAGTCGATGGAAAATAATTATACACAAGCAGGAAATGACAGCACACACCTGTGGTCCCAGATGCTTAGGAGGCTGAGGCTGGAGGATCACTTAAAGCCCAGGAGTGTGAGACCAGCTTGGGCAATATAGCAAGACCCTTACCTCAAAAAATACCTTTTAAAGAGATTATTATGCACAGAATAGTTATATTTATTTTAAAAGGATTTTTGTTTTGTTTTGTTTTGCTTTGTACCAGGGATTGAACCCAGTGTGCTTAACCACTGAGCCACATCCCCAGGCCTTTTTATATATTTTTAAATTTTGAGACAAGGTCTTGCTAATTTCCTTAGGGCCTCACTAAGTTGCTGAGGCTGGCTTTGAACTTGAAATCCTTTCAGAAAAAAAGGTTGTAGTCCAAGCTTTAGCCATCTAAGACCCAGTAGCCAAACCCAGCCAGCTTCTGTTTTTTTCTTGTTCTACCTAAAGTCATGCATATTCTTTACATTTGTAAATGGTTATAATTTTATAGTTCTATAAATAAATACTTGCATCCTGGCTTGTATTTTGCTTTTTGACCCACAAAATCTGAAATGTTTACTCTCTGGCCCTTTAAGAAAAAGTTTGCCATTGCTACTCTAATCAATATGGAAAACTTATGATATTTAGGTGGTGGGTCCCCTGCTAATTGTTGTGTGTGTGTGTGTGTGTGTGTGTGTTATTTTGTACTGGGGACTCAATCCAGGGGTGCTTAATCACTGAGCCATATGCCTAGTCCTTTCTACTTGTTTGTATTTAGAGACAGAGTCTCACTGAATTGCTTAGGGCCTCACTAAATTGTCAAGGCTGACTTTGAACTTGCAATCCTCTTGCCTCAGCCTCTAGAGCTACTGGGATTACAGGAGTGCACCTCCATGCCTGGCTCTATCCATCTCTAAATCCATTGCAATGTGGTTCCTGCCTCAGGTGCAGCACCCAGATTGCTCCATCTGGGGCATGATGCCTCCTGACAGCTACACCGGAAGGAGCCATTTCTGTCCTTTTCTGTGTTTCCCTGTGCATTGACCAGATTATTGCCATATCAATTATTGTCATTCTCCTCTTCCTTGGACCCGATGTGTCATTTTCTCCTAGGTCTCCTCTGAGGACTCTGGTTGCTCCTTTTCAGCTTGGGGCTGTGAAGGATTTTCTTCAGCTGCTCATTTCATGTTCCTCTTTTCTTTCTCATTCCTTCTGCTATTCCTGGGCCCTTCTATCCACTTTCATGGCTTTAATCTCACACTTGGGCTGACAGGTCCCAAATCATCACCTCCAGTCCCCAGCTCTCCTTGGCTCTATCACAGGACTCTGAAGCCGAGCGTGTCCAACACAGAGTTCATTCTCTGCTCCCCCTCCTTTAGACCCTCCTTACCTTCACCTAGGCTGACTTCTTAACCCACGTCTTTGCCGCCAATCTCACCTCCATTTCACAAACTTCCAGGGCGATCTTGCTGTAGGACCAATGACATCCTTTTCCTCCTGTACTTATCCCTTTAGGGTTTTTTATTTTCTTAGGACAGATTCCAAACCCCTTGGCATCATGACCACCCTCTGAGTTCCTGTCTCTCTTAACCATGGCCACGTCCCATTATGTGCCCTACGATGTGACAGCTTGAACATACCAGGCCGTCAGGCCCCTGGGCCTTTTTATGTGCTGGGTCCCCAGCTGCAGCACTCGTCTCTGTCATCTTTGCTTGATGCACCCCTGAGATCCAGTTCAGTGGTCCACACCTCTGTGATGACTTCCTGAATCCCAGCCCCAGATGCAGCAGGTTCTCTTCCACACCCTCATGATGCTCCGTGCACATAAATATTATGGCGTTTATTAGTCTGTGTTATATTTATTGATTTACATGCCATCGTCCTGACTTAGTCATTTCCCTGGGAGCTAGGGGCCTGGTCCCATTCACCCCTCTGTCTCAGGATTTAGAATAATGCTGGTATGCCATTGGTCCCCACACAAGTGTGGTGACTGACTGGCACAATAAACAAATGACATGAAATTCATCTGATCTTCAAGACAAGATTATATTTGTTGAAATAATGAAATCAAATTATAGTAATACCTGAATCAATGTGATATTTACTTAATCCACTTTTATAATTTCATTTCGAGATGTGAACTAATTCCAGATTTTTTTATTTTTTAAATATTTTTTAGTTGCAGATGGACACATACCTTTATTTATTTATTTTTATGTGGTACTGAGGGTCAAACCCGGTACCTCACACCGGCAAGGCAAGTGCTCTACCACTGACTGAGCCACAATCCCAGCCCCCAAATATTTCAATGTCTGAATTAAAGGTGGTTCACTTCTGTCTCTTTAAATGAAAACAATTATCCTTCCCTCCACTTTTCTGTAGAAAAATACTATGTAGCTTCAGAGAAAGCGTCCTTACACACCTTCTTCTCAAAATATGGAAGACCCAGAAATATGCATTCAACGGCAGGATAACTTGCAGAAGGGACAGAAATTTACGTGCATTTGGGGAGAATTGTTGAAGGGAAACAAAGGGACTCCAAGTTCCATAGACACTAGTTTTCAAGCCAGTCAAAGTTGATTTAAAAGCTTGAAAAAGAAATAAAATGTATGTAACAGAAAACAAATGAGACAATCTTCCTTCGTTGGTGAGTTCAGCACAGAAACGTTTCCTGAGCTAATGGAAGAAGTTGAATATAAACAAGAGTTCGCTCCTAGAATGGGGGCCTGACTGTTATCTTTGTTCTGTTTCTTTTCCTTAAAGTAAAACCAATTCATCTGGTCATTTTGAAATTTTTCTACATTTCATAGAATTTGAATTTCCTACTTCCCCACTCCATTGTCATTTCCAGAAAAAGGAATCCAGTGACTGCTAAGGTTGGCTGACATGATGTTGTCTTTGTCACCAACAACACTAAGTTCGTTAATTTAAAAATGAATTTATTCCTTTCTGAAGATCAAGCTTGTTTATTGAGTTGTTTTCTGAGTAAGATTACCAGATGTAGCAAGTAAGATACAGGGTAACTAGATACGTGTTCCGTGAGTTACAGATAAACAATGCTTTTCTGTAGTATAAGTATATCCCATGCAAGTCAGTACACCTCTGGGACCCACACAGGTAATGCATGAGACATACTTACACTAAAAATCACTCATTGCTTGTCTGATATTCAAATTTAACTGAACATCTTGTATTTAATTTAGTAACTCCATTTAGGATTATGATTATCTTTTCTCAAGCAAAGATCATCTCTCTATTTATCCATGAATAAGATCATAGACCTACTGACTATAGACATATTGATCATGTAGCTGGGTATATATGAATTAGACAAATATTTAGATTGAGTTCTAGATCAACAATTCAAAATAACAAGCAAAGAAACTATCACTGAAAAAAATAGGTTAAAGTAGATTAAAGAAAAATAAATAAAAGTAGATTAAAGAATCTATTAGCGTAAGAATCACAATAAAAACTCAATGAGCAGAATCGTTAGAGGGAATTCATAAATACAAAGAAGAGGTTGACAGAGTGAGAACAGCGCAAGGGCAGTAGCTCAAGCAGCAGCAGTGAACTTCAGAGCACTGGAGGCCTGTTCTCCTGTCCAGGTGGAAGGGCAGGACTGATTCTCCTTAAAGGTTAAGCAGGATCAGAAGCCAGCCAACCTAAGGGACCTGGGCAGGTCTTTGCTGACTGATCTAATATTCTCTTTATCTCCTCTTAGGCTACTTTTTTTTTTCTTTCTTTTTTTGGTACCAGGGATTGAACCCAGGGATGTTTAAATACTAAGCCACATCCCCAGACCTTTTTGTATTTTATTTAGCCTCACTAAGTTGCTGAGGCTGGCTTTGAACTCCTGATCCTCCTGCCTCAGCCTCCTGAGCACTGGGATGACAGACATGTGCCACTGTGCAAGGCCAGAACATGTGAATTGCAATTATAGGGAGCTTTTCAACACATGGAGATAAAAAATATGTAATATAAAGCATCACAGGTAAATCCCCAGAACCCACTGCTGCATGAAGGTGCTTTTCCAGAGAACCCTCCTCAAAATGAGCAAAAAAGAAACCTTTTTAAATGTTCTTTTGTCATAAGGCAATGTCACCTGTAGGTGTCTGATGGCTATAGAGAAAGGGCCTAAGCTCCCTCTCGGTGCCTGACGTTGGCTATTAACCTTCACTGCTTTCCTCTGGCCATTTTTCTGACCATTTCTTCTTCAAGGAAATATGTCAGGACAAACAAATTAGGTCATTATTTTCCCTTATCAAAACCTGTCACATACATAGAGCACTGGGCTTCCAGTGAAAACAGCAGCCCCTTCACTTCCAAGTCCTGCTCCCAGGGGGGATCAAGTGGCCTGAGCTTCACGTGTGGGCAGGCCTGTGAAATGCCCCGTTCCCCCCACTAAGGAACTCTAAACATGACATCTCATCACTAGGGACTCATAATTTTGCATTAAGCAATTTCTTTAATTCCCCAGGATTTTTTTTTTTTTTTTTTTTTTGTGGCGGGGAGGGCCTGTATTTCCTGGAAGGAAGTTATCAGGTGAGGAGGGTATCGGATTCTTTTATTTATTTACTTAGGTACCAGAAATTGAACCCAGGGACACTAAACACTGAGCCACATCACCGGCCCTTTTTTTTAAAATTTATTTTATTTAGAGACAAGGTCTTGCTGAGTTGCTTAGGGCCTCCCTAAGTTGCTGAGGGTGGCTTTGAACTCAAGATCCTTCCACCTCAGCCTCCTGAGCCCCTGGGATTACAGGTGTGCGCCACAGCACCTGGCTCAGATTCTTGATTATAGGGTGAGAGGAGTGATAACAATGTTACCTGACCCGCCTCCCCCTTCCACATTTCCTTCAGTCATTCACTCCACAAACAGCTGTGACCTGAAGGACTACTGAAATGAAAGATGGGGATCTGATTGAACTCGGTAGGCTGGGTTCCAGATGCTCGGGACAGAGTCCAGGATAGTGGAGGAGACGAACAGAGAGAAGTCCATGATGGAGGTGACTTCAAACAGCAAATGATAGGTTAGTGCTGTTTTGAAGCCAGGTGGTCTAGAGAAAGAGCAGAGCACTTCTGCGTGCCATCTGTGGTCCATGAGCAAGGGTGTCCCAGAGGTGTCACCCTTCTACCTTGTCTGTCAAACAATGCTCCCTCGACAGGCGGGTGCCTGGTGAGTCTGGTAAGGCCATTTGTTCCTGTTTTGTCCTGACCACATCAAAGCCAGTTTCCAAAATGTTACTGGGGAGAAGGAAGAGTAGGCAGACTTCTTGGATTTGGTTCCTGAGCCTCCTGAAATACATATATGGTCCGTTGTTCCACAGAGCAGGAGAGAACAATTAACACCTGCCATAATCTGTTTCATTTCACCATCTAAATTATACGTGTTTCCATAATTTGTGTACAGAGTCCATATAATTAACAAATGAAAGATGGGGTATCTGATTGAGGTTCGACATTCATCCTGACATCCTGTTTAGTAATATTCTCTCACCTTGGCTTAATTTCATGTTGCATTAGCAGCCTGACAGTCCGGCCATTAGTATATAACACTCTGTCTAATTTTAAAAATTAGAATAACTGGGGGTGTAGCTCTGTGGTAGCATGTGTGAGGCCCTGGGTTTCATCCCCAGCACCCCCCCAAACAAACAAATAGTTTTCATTTCTAGGTTTCGGCACCAAAAAGTACAAGCCCAAAAATGAAACATAAAACCAGATGTCAAAAAACGAAACAAAACAAAATAACGACCTTGGTTACACATTTCCACTTAAAAAAAAAAAAAAAAAGAGAGACGTGAGCCTGTTTGCGTCACAAAGAAGCAAAGTCATTTCCACGCAGTGGTGATGCTCAGATCAGTGATAAGGGGGCTCTGTGTGGCTGGGCTGCTGGAGCCCCTGGGCCTCAGGGGTCCTCACCAGATGTATGAGACCCAGATGTGTTTGCATGAATATTGTAAATAAGCATTTGTAAATGCCTTGCACACCATGCAGTCTTTATTATCGGGGACTTTAGGATTTACAGTCTGGGGAGGTATTGAAGGTTGCATGCAAGGCCACATGACCATTTCCATTACCTCTTAGTAATGCTAATAATAATCCTGGGAGAGTTTGTGTTGAGGTCACTTGAGATAACCAGGAGTGGGCCACCCAAAAGAGAGACAATGTGTTGTACTTGCACCTTTAGGGCCACCAGCCTTGAGCCCTCACACCTGACTTGGTAGGTGGGTCACATGCAGGGTTCAGGGGCACGAATGCCAAGCTTTGCAAGGTCTTTCTGCTTTTCAAGGGCTGTGTTTGGGTTTCTTCTTCTCTCCTGCACTTGTGTTTGCTAAAGTCCCTCCCTTCACCCTCAGTCTCTCTCTTTCTCTCTCTCTCTCTCTCTCTCTCTCTCTCTCTCTCTCTCTCTCTCTCTAGCAGTGTCACCAGTTTCACCCCAGGCCCCACCCCTTGTGCCCTGAAATACATCCAAATTTAGATAAGAAGATTCAAACATAAAATAAGGAAGTAGTACCAGGCAGATGAACCTTCCGGGGAACAACTGAAATAGACACGTACAGAGATGGGGAAAGAAAAAGAGTAAGACACAAAAATAACAAATTGACCAGCACCTGGCCTGTGCGTGCCCCTTTAAGACTTTGGAAGCATCTTCACATTCATTATTACATGGTCTGGGATGTAGTTCAACGGAGAATTCTTGCTTAACATTTATTATTTCTTTTGCTTTTACGCTAACATTGTGGGAGAGGCAGATCAGAAGGCTTACTTTTGGGTCTTTTAAGGAATGGAAGGTTCTAGAAGGGAAAGGATTCTTCCCTGGTCTCCCAGCTAGAGATTGACAGCAGGTCTCAAGCCCAGCTCTTCTGAATTCAGATCTTATCTCCCTTCAGTGATAACATGGCTGTGTCCAAGGGGCCCTGGATCAACACAAGAAATCTCCCTGCAACTCCCACAGGACGCATCACTAGAGGAATCCTGCTTTCCTCCACAGGGCTGGAAGAAGCCTTGTACCCAGGAAGCAGAAGGAGCCTCCCACAGGAAGTCACCATGGACTAAATGGGCCTTGGCAAATGTTTATTAGAAAAGGCTGGAGCCCCAAGGGCTATGGGAGGCTGCATGGTGGTTTCAGGGTTAAAAGTTGCTGTGACCCTGCTGGTCACGGGAGAACAGCTACAATACTTCAGGAGAAAGTCTCCTGAGCTGCTGTCTGTTTGTTCCACTCATGTTCACTGGTGTGACCCCTGGCTCTTTCATCTACTTCTGATTTCTTTCCTAAATCTCACCTCTGGCGCTTTGCTGACCCACCCACTCCTGGTTACTAATTTCATTCTGCGACACTCCCCCTGACCCTTTTCCGACTCCCCTGTCTATGACTCTTAGGGCTGATCCCTAGTGGTTTCCACTTTCCTCTGACCTCATAGATCCTTGGACATCTGGCCTTTCCCTGGCTGAATCCTGCCAGTTCCCTGAGTGAGCACTGGGGGAGAGTTGTCTTGGAGAAGCCTTGAGGTCAGACTATAGAGGGTAGTGTGATGCTGTGCCCAGCCTGCCTCCCCCTTCTGAGGTACCCTGTACTTGCCCTTGTGCAAACGGAAGGAACCACAGTGATATTGTAGCAGGTTTGGAAATACAAAAAGAACAATCTAGATTTCCATCAAAAAATAATTCCAAACAGTGGGGAGGGGGCAAAGAAAGCTCTCTGTATACGCTCATGAAATAATTTCAAGATGAAATTGGAAGAGAAAAAAGTAAGATTCAGGACAGTATATAAATTTTGCTACCATTTGTGTTAAAAAAAAAAAAAGAAAAGAAAAGAAAACAGGAAATACATACTTACTAGTGTGATAGGGTTTCTCTGGAAGGCAGCAGAAAGAGCAATTATCTCTGGGGAAGGAAACCAAGGGACTTGGGGAAAAAGGATGATAGAGAAACTTACTTTTTGATCTTAGTACCATGGGTATATTACATGTCCAAAATTTTGGATTAAAAACAAGGTTGGGCTGGGGATGTGGCTCAAGCGGTAGCGCGCTCGCCTGGCATGTGCGCGGCCTGGGTTCGATCCTCAGCACCACGTACAAACAAAGATGTTGTGTCTGCGAAAACTGAAAAATAAATATTAAAAAATTCTCTCTCTCTCTCACTTTAAAAAAAAAACAACAAAAAACAAGATAAATGTTTTGGAATCAACAGAGATATAGGACTAGAAGGAAACTGGGGACCCAAGAGGTGATATTTTTGTTGTTGTTGTTGTACCGAACAGAGCATTAAGTCATTAAGGGATTAAAGAATTTTTCCAAATTCCTACAACTAAGTGACAGAGCTATGACCAGAGCCCTCATTTGACTCTTGGCACCACATTCGAGGTGGACAATAAAGTTGTGAAGATCAAATCAACCAACACACCTTTATCCTAAGTACCTATCACGAAGTAAGCAATCAATCAATGCCAGGTACTGTTATTCATTATTTTGAGACTATCACAGAGTTCAGGTTGATGGGGCAGGGAGAACTGTGAAGGAGGTTGTTATAGGAATTCCTGGAAATTAACACTTGTAAGAAAAATAAAAATAAAATTAGGGTATGGGAGAGATTGGTATGAACCACTGATTCTTATTTATTTAAATAGACACTAGAAGTGGGGCGTGTAGCTCTAGCTGCTCAGGAGGTGTTTGATGGCCTGGGCAACATAGTGAGACCCCATCTCAAAAAGAAAAGAAAAGGAAAAATTCACTAGAAAATAATCTCAGAGCGCAAGGGGTGCTTCATGTAGAAAACATACGTGAGGATGTGCATTATGGAGAGGACCTCTGGCTCCCTTACACAATTCCATGAAGGGCCACCTGTGACCACCATGGTCCCATGCTGGAAAACACATGTACCCAACCCAGGACCATCAGGGGCACTTCTTTCCATTTCTCTTTCATTTCCAATTGTTGAAATGTCCTCATTATTCCTGCTAACTTATTTTCTTCCCTATTTTCTCTTTTCCTGTGGCTATAGGTCAAGTGGGGACTCAAAGAGGGCTGAGTGTTCCACTGGGAGCGTCATGTGTCTCCCTTGGAGAGGTACAGAAAAGATCTTATCATTCTGGGAAGCTTTGTTTGCAGTGCATCTGGGGTGAGAGCCTCAGCAAGAGCCCTGGCAAAGCTGAGGTTCTGGAAATCTTGTGCTCATGTTGCCCTAGTGCCAGAAAGCTACCTCCTAGGCTCCCTCTCTCGCTCTCCACCTTATTGCCAAACTTCATGATTTGCAAGCATTCCTTTCCTCCCCGATTCAAGGAAAAATATAGTGTGAAGGGAATCAACCAGATGCCTGTCAATAGATGAAAGCATTAAGAAATGGTGTGTGTGTGTGTGTGTGTGTGCAAAATGGAGTTTTACTCAGCCCCCAAAAAGAATAAAATTATGGCATTTGCTGGTAAATGGATAGAAATGGAGAACATCATGCTAAGGGAAATAAGCCAGACACAGAAAATCAAGGGTTGAATGTTTTCTCTCATATGTGGAAGCTAGAGCAAACTGAAGGAAAGGAGGAGAAGATTGGATATCATAAAGATATAGGGGACATCAGTAGAGTAGAAGCAGGAGGAGATTGAGAGGCAGAGTGGAGACATGGGAAAGGGAAGGAAACACTGAAAGAATTCTTTAAAAATCATGCTATGTGCATATATAAATATGCCACAGGGAATTCCGTTTCCCACAGGATCAGGGAATCCATTTGATAATCACTTTGGTAAATGCCACCCAAAACTCTCAATCAGAATCAAGTTATATTCTGCAGTTTGTCACTGAATGATACATACTGGGACCAAAAGATTACGAAAGTTGCCCAAGATCACACTTGGAGGGGTAAAGATTGGATCTCAGAGGACCCAGAACAGAACTGAAGCTTTTAACTTCACACTCTATTTTTCTTTTTCTTTGTTTTATTACCTTGACAGTAGGGAAAGCTAACAGTTTATTTGTTTTTTGATTGGTTCTTCCTACTGGGACATGAAAGTGGGAGACTGAAATGTTTATCTATAAATCCAAAATAATTAACTGTGACTGTCTTAGTTCACCTGCCATAACAAAATACCACAGCCTGGGTGGCTTAAACAGTTCTGGAAACTGAGAAGTTAAAAATCAAGGTACTGGCAGATTCAGGGTCTGGTGAGAACCCTCTTCCTGCCTGCCCTGTTGCTGAATCCTCATAGGGCAAAGGGAGAACAGGCAGAATGAGGGCTAAGGTCTCTTCTTCCTCTTCTATAAGGGCACTAATCCCATTTGGGGAGCCTCACCCTCATGACCTCATTAAACTTAACTACTTCCTAAATGCCCCCACTTGACACCATCATATTGGGGACATCATCATATTGGGGATTAAGCCTTAAGGCTAATATATGAATGGGGTGGGGGTGCACACAAACACTCCTTTCATAATAGTTATCAAACAAATATTGTTATTGTTTTAACCTGAATCACAAGGCTAACATATTGAATTGTCTCTGCTGTGTCTGGGTCCGTCATTCAGTGGAGTCATGGTCTAACTTGTACTGTAGAGTGTGACTTAAAGCAGCCAACTTCTCCATTTGCATCTCACCTTTCACCTTGCAGAGAAATTCCACGTACACTATCTTTGTGACCTGCCACAGGCTGGGCTAGCAGTACTACCCAGGGTTCAAACAGAATAAACTTGCTTGTACCTTGTCAGTAAGGAAAGCTACACAGATGCACTTTATTGAATAACTTTAAGTATTGGTGGAGTTTTCTTATTCTCCAAGGGAACTTCCCCTGGAGAATCTTACTTTACAAATGAGATATGCAGCATACTTTTTATTTAGAGTCCAGAAGGATTTGTCACGGGCAGACTTGGTACTTTGCAGAATGGAAGGCCTAATGTTGAAACCTAAGTCATCACTCCAAAGACCAACATCCTTTCCTATTGATAAGTACCTTTTATTAAAAATTAGGACACAGAGTGAATTCCTTTACACCTGTTTACATTTAATTATTTTTGGCGGTACTGGAGATCTAACCCAGGGCCTTAGAGTTTGCTAGGCAAATGCTTTATGGCTGAGCCGTGTCCCCAGCCCCATTTCTTGACATCTAAATGGGTTAGATGGCGTGCACTGAATTTTTGGTATGTATACATTTAGATTTGTTCAGAAATTTTATTAAAATATCATGATACCCTATAGGCGATCACCTGGAATGTCACACCACTTGGCTTGGGAAATTATCCTTGACAGGACAAACCTTCCAACACCCTTGGCTGAAGTGTATCCAAAGTGTCTGGTCAAAGCTAAACTGCCTGCATTTATGGAAGGTGTATCTCTGGGCACTGATTCCATGTTCAATATACTCACAGCTCAAGCTCCATTTATGTTAAATCAATACACGGTATCACCATGAACTGGAAGGCCAAGTGCAGTGGATCAAGTTTATCACCAAATGTATCTAGGATAAATTTAAAAATCATTGAAACCATAACATACCAGCTTTGTCTCCATGGCAATCTCAGTTTTGTGCATGTCCCCACAGGTAATGGTGACGAATCAGAAGATACATCTACATTCCCAGAAAACGAAGCCACAGCTGAAGAGACCACCTCAAGTGTGTTGATTACAACAGCCACAGAAATAGTATCTGAAAATACGAATTCTACCCACATCGATGAGGACACAGATCAGTTAGAGTTTATATTAATGGTGTTGATCCCATTGATTTCCTCGGTCCTCCTACTTTTATTAGTGGCACTCCTTGTGAGGTACTGTAGAAGAAAGAGAACTAAACAAGGTAAATATTTGGTGTATCCTTATTTTCAGGAAATTGCTTTACAGGTTAATGAGGACTCAATAAAACAGTCTCATTTTTTCTTTTACTCAGAGCCTTCTAGCCAAGGATCTCAAAGTGCTTTACAGACATGTGAGTATTCTCCTGACATCCATTTAGGGTTTGGGATGGGGTAGAAGGAAGTGAGATGTTTCAAAATTAAGCAACAAAAGCACCTGTAATCCCAGCGGCTGGGGAGGCTGAGGCAGGAGGGTTGCGAGTTCAAAGCCAGCTTCAACAACAGTGAGGCACTAAGTAACTCAGTGAGACCCTAAGTAAAATACAAAATAGGGCTGGGGATATGGCTCAGTGGTCGAGTGCCCCTGAGTTCAATCCCTGGTACCCCCAACCAAAAAAAGAACAAACCACTATGTGATAAGTGATACATTTCAATGGCATTTTTAAGCAGTTAATAATGCCATGTCCTTTTTGTTTTTCTTTTAAGGACATGTTTTCAGTCTACCTTGAAATTTAAAACATAGCACTGCCATTTTGGTATCCAGTGCAGATGGTGTATAGTCTTGGCCAAGAGGCCAGTGTGATGTTTCCCACCAGGTGGGAAGAGGGTCAGGAGGTGAGGCAGTGGGTCAATTTAGGGCTAGGGATGGAGGCTGGAGACCTTGGGGTCTTTACCACAAAAGGACCGGGGAAGCAGTGTTCTTGTTCCCACTGAAACTTTTGCAAGGAGATTGGGGTACTTTTGTCTTGTGCTGGTAAAAATGATGCTGACTCATTTTTTTAAATTGAAGCTTTTTTCTTCTCCTTTTTTCTTTTTCTGATTCTGGGAAACATATCTACAAGTGCTTTACCACGAGCTACTTTCCCAGATCTTAAGTTAAGCTTTTAAAAGTCATTCTGGAAATTACTCAAGGAATAAGAGGTTTCCTGATAACATACAGAGTCATATGCAAAACTTGTTCTGTGTCCCTCTGGCCCAGTAACAGGGCACCTGGGGCTTTGAGGTCATGACCTTGGCCTGAATGCTTCCCCCACGGTCCCTGCACGGGGGCAGCTCTTAGCTCTCAGCAGAAACTATAACAGCTATTTCCAAAGCTAGCAGATGAGGCAATGTGAGCTGGGGGAGAAGCCCCAAAGTGCATTTCCCTTCATGGCTCATAAAATAGACACCTAGAAGCAGGAAATACAAGTTTCTTCACCCCTTGAAATTACAGGGTGGCCTAATAACAGTGGTCAAGTGGGATTTCTGCAGAAGCTAAAGATAAGGCAAGAGGCAGCAGAGCTGGCTGGACCCCACTTCTTTTTTTGAGATAGGCCTCCCGTTATCCAGGTTGGCCTCAAACTTGCAGGCTTAAGCCATCCCCCTGCCTCTCAGCCTCCAGGAGTAGAATAACAGGGACTACGTGGACACAGACCTGGATCCCATTGTTTAACCTCAGGCAAAGTAAGAACTTCCTGCCCCAAACCATAGCCCCACAGCCCGCTAAATTAATGGACTCCGAGGAGGGGCACAGGGTAGGTGTCTAGTCAAAGGGTCACGTTTGTAGGCTTTAGATTCAGAAAGTGATTTTCACTGAACTGCACTGTGCAAGTCTGTCCGTTCAAGGGCTATTTACACACAAGAACTGGCCTCATCCTCCGTCAGGGCCCAGGCCTCCCACCCTGTAGCCATACTTGAAGTTTTTGCTGTTGCCAGATCACAGCTTGACTTCCGGGGACCACGGATAGACGGCCCTCTGCCTTCTGTCTGGAATTTCCTTCTTGTCTGCTTGGCAAACGGCCACCCCATTCTGCAGTACCCAGGGCTAAAGCTCTTACAGAGACATTCCCCAGGCAAAATGCATCACCACTTCTGGGTTGTCATAGCACTTTGTTCACACTTACTGTCCACAATACTCATGTTGTCATCATAAGCAAGTGACCTTTTTTTGTGTGTTTTTATCTTTCTTTCCTGCTACATTGTGTTCTATTTAAAGTCCAAAAGAGCCAAGAAGTTGTCTTATTCCTGTTTGACAGTGTGGCACTGCGGTTGAGAGCACAGATTGTAGAACCACACTCCTTGGTTGGCTTTTGCAAGACCAGCTCTGTAATCTCTCTCAGTGTCCTCATCCATAAAATGGGCAAATTCAATACTTACCACATAGAATTGTAATTAAATGAAGGGATGCAACTATTTCCCTCTATCATCTATCTATCTGCGTATCTATGTAGTACTTAGGTAAAAGTGCCTGACGTAAGTTCTAAGTAAATGTTCACATGTTATTATTATCACTTATTATATGGTACCCACACATATTATCTGCTCAGTATATGTTGAATGAATGAGTTGATGACAGGATGTCAGAATATTTTTTGAAAAATACCTACACTCAGAGGCAAAAGCAAATTGGCACATTATCCCTACTACAAATCAGCACCACGTTTTTAGTTGAAATATTCTCACTGTAGGAAAACACAATATAGAAAACTTAGAAATTCAGACCAACTGCTTCTCATAAAATTTTTTGATAAAGGTAACTTTTTGATTTTTTTTCTTTCACTCACTAGCCACACCTTTAATATAAACATAAATATCTCTTCTGAACAGAATGATAAATGGTTAGCAACCACTTCCTCCACCCATTTCTATTTAACATTATAATACAAGTCTAAGACAAAAGAATATTTAAATAACTAATTTTTTTTTTCAGGAAAAACAAAACTGTCTAACTCAATCAAAGAGACCAGCATTTTGCTTGGTTAGTTCCAAAGGAGTGCTCAGTTGCAGGCCTGGGCACCTGGACACTTGATGTCCCTTCAGAAAGTAGGCAGAGGCACACTGGTTCTTTCCTCACATGATAGACCCTGGTCTGGTGACACCTGGGGAGGACGTGACCAACCCTTTCAGAATGGATACTTCATCTGATTGGAAATACCCTTGGTTTTGTTTCAGTGCTGACTTTGAGCAGGCTAAGCACACGCTCTGTCACTGAGCTAGTCCAAGATTACTGTTTAAAATTTTCTTGTGGCCTTTTTTTTAATACCTTTATTTTATTTATTTATTTTTACATGATGCTGAGGATGGAATCCAGTGCCTCACCCGTGCTAGACAAGTGCTCTATCACTGAGCCACAACACCCTCCTCTGTTCTTTATTTTTTATGTGGTGCTGGGGATTGAACCCAGGGCCTCAGCATGCTAGACAAATGCTTTACCACTGAGCTAAACCCCCTAAATTACCTTTTTTTCCCTTTGAGCCTGTCTTTTCATGTCCGGGGGGAAAAAGGAAATATTGCATAGTAACCTGTTGTTTTGCGACCCCTCTTCCTAGGCTTCCAGGCATTACATTTGCAGTTGTTACCACTTAACATTTATTAAGTACTTTGCTGTGAGTGTGTGTTTGGGGCAGGGGGAGGGGGTAGATGTCTTGAAAGAGATGCAGCTGGCAGGAAACTGTCACTTTGAACCCACAGCAGCTACATGATGTTCTGCCCTGCTCAGTAAATCTCTCAGGAAAGAGACTTGCTTACTGCTCAGCTTGGAAATAAGACAAGGAAGCCAGAGTCTCTTGCAGCTCCTGTGTCCCCAGCCCACACCCAAATTATCCCACCATCCCATTCACAGAGGAGGAGAGCTAGGAGTGGGGTATTGTCAGGCCAAGTGGTTGTGATGCAGGAAGTGAGGGAGGAGGACAAGGTGGGGAGGAGGATATGAAATGGAAGGACTCTAAGGGGAAAATGGAATCCAGGGGGGAGAGGAAGGGGGGCTGCTAAAAGCTGCATTTGCCTCTGGGTTGCAAAGGGAATAGGTGGCTATTAATAAAGAGCTGTAGGCCAGGTGGAGTGGAGCGGGCAGGGCCTGATTGCTGAGGACAAGTAATTGGTCTCCCTCCTGGTTTAATGTTTTACTCTCCCAGATGTTTTTCTGTTGCCATGGCGGCTGGGGCAGGGGTAATGGCCATGGAGCAGGGAAGACGAGGCCACAAAAGGCTTTTTGCTCTCTTTTAATACTGATTATAGGAGCTTCGCATTTGGTGCATCTGGAGCACTTTGGTAATGGGTTTTTTAACTTTTCCATCATCTGCATGCAAGCTAGCTTTTGCTCACCTCCAAGCCTGCAGGGAACCCGGATTACAAAGATAAATCCATTGCCCACAACAGTGGGGCTGTAGAGACACATGCTCTCTGAGAAATTATTGGGGGGGGGGCAGTTATTAAGCAGGTAGGCAAAGAGGGAGAGGAGGAGAGAAGGAGGGACAAAATAGGGTGATTTTTAAGGGTTCCCCATCAGGAGAATCAATCGCCTAGGGGCTTTATTTATAGTAAAATCCCTTAAGGAACAAGCCGGTAAATTTTAGAATAGAGATGAATATATAAAAACATGTAAGATGCAGATAGTTTCCTTTCCCCAGTTTCAAGTTATTTTTTGAGGAGTCAGGTACCTGCAGGAAGCTTCAGATTCCTACTGGGGAGCAGGAGGATATAACAGCCCCTCCAAAGCAGGCAGTCATGGCATGAAACTTAAATGTGCATCCGGCTTTCCTGGATTGGCAGTGCCGTTCATGCTTGCCAACTGCAGGAAACCACCCCAGTGCATGGCTGCCAGGAGGTCTGTTCCAGGTGCCTGCTGGTTGTGTTGCCTCGCTGGGACCTGCACTTCTGTAGGCCAGATAAAAGCAGGCCTCTGACTGCCAAGATCAGGAACATCTGACTATTGGGTGGACCTCTACAGAGTGGCTTTCTTTCTGATCGTTCTCACTTCATAAAAACACGGTGGTGCTATCCACTATCCATCCATTTGACATTGTTGCTTCATTTCTCTGGTCTCCCTGCCAAACAAAACAGAGCCTGGGCCCAGACATCAGGCTGTGGTTCTTGCCACATGTTCATCTGGAATCTGATGTTCATTATAGACGTTTTGTAAACTGTTTCCCTGACTTTTATCCCAATCAGCAGCAGCAAAAGCAGGTGGGCTGGATGTCTATCATGATAATGCCATCCAACAGATTGGATGTGAATTTAACCTCAGGGATGAACAATCAAGATTAAGACTATTCATTGATTCAATAAATATTTACTAGGCATTTGCCAGGTACTGTGTTAGCAGGACAGGAGCTGGGGATGATGTGAACAGGACAGACATGATCTCTGTCCTGGGGGAGCTGTGGGCTAGTGAGAGAGACAGGCAAAACAGAGCCAAGCAGATGGGTGGATGAGAAATTGTGACCAACTCGATGGAGGAAGCAAGCAGGGTGCTGAGCCTCAGGAAGATGTGTCCTTCTCAAATAGAGGTGGAGCAGCCTCCCTGAGGGCAGGTTACTGAAGCTCAGAACTTAGATCCAGTCATTGAAAGAGCTGGGGTAAAAGCGCAGTTTCAGGAGGAGCCTTTGATGGAGTGACCCACATCCTGCTTCAGGACAGAGGACAGTGGCGCAGTGTTCAGCATGTGTGCCATGGGAGATAAAGCCCTGGAGTTTTGAACTGGGACATTTTATTGAGGGTGGTCAAGGAGCAAGCTCTGGAGCTGAACCCTATCTTTCTTTCCTTTACCACTGTTTTCCTCTTCATGTGGATATAAAAAAGATACAAGATACCTCTGATCTGAAGTGAGCTCGGGGAGCATCCTTACCCAAAAGAAAACAGATTTCATACCCATTAGGCTTCATGTCAATATGGCAATCTGCACTTGTTCAACCTGGAAGTTAATTATTGCTCCTTTAAAAATGGAATTTACTGGAGTTAGGTTTGGGCTCAGTGGTAGAGCGCTTGCCTAGCATGTGTCAGGCACTGGGTTCGATTCTCAGCACCGCATTTATATATGAATAAAATAAGGGTCCACAACATCGAAGAAATATTTTTTTAAAAACGTAATTTACTTAAAAATTTTTTTGGATTGCTTTGTAAAGGAGACTTCAGCTGTTGATGCTGGTGGACAAAACTAACTTGACCTTTATATTTATTCCCTTTTAGATGAACTGGGAAGTGAAAACTTGAAAGTGTGAGTCCTCCCCACCTCCTCCAACCAACTCGCTCCTGGATGAGAACAGCTAGGGAGGGGACATGAGAGCCCTCGGCCTTTTCCTGGGCTCCGATGCCCTTGCAGGGTTCTCCTACTTCCCGGGCCCCCGGGGACCGGGACGGCCCCTAGCGGCGCAAGGCGGGGTGCGCCCGCGTCCCCAGATCTTACCCTGAGCAGTCTCTGCGGAAGACCGGGTGGGAGCTGCTGTATTTCATTGTCATCTGCTCAGAAAAAGACTCTTTTTCTGACTTCTACCAATGTCGAATGCATAGTGGTTCAATATTCTGACCCTGGATGTATGTCAAGGACGTCGGTTAATCGATTCTGATTAACAAATTTATCACCCGGAAAGATACTAGAGCTGGTGTTGCGGAAGGAGGCCCTTAGAAGCAGAAAGTTGGCGCTGCGCAGGGACCAGCAAGGACAGGGCGGGAGAGGAGGGGAGAAGGAGGGGGAAGGGGAAGAGGATGGGGGGGAGGGGAGGGAGGGAGGGAGGGAGGGAGGCAGAGGTGACACTCTGACCCGAGTTCTAGGGCGACTCCCCCACCCCTCCAGTAGCTTCACTTCCTCTCCCCAGTTCCACGCCTCCGCGGTGGTTGGGGCGGTAGTCCTTCCTTCCGCTACTCCATCTGCACCCACTTGGGGTTTCTGCACCTTAGCCATGCGCTCTGGCCCCGGGGAGCCTGGACAGTTGGATTTCTGAAAGTAACAGCTCCATTTCTCCTAGTTAGGAAAGCCTGGGAATTGAAGGAAGAGGTGATAAAAGTTGCCCCTTGACCGTGGTCTCTTGATCTGGGGCACTGATCCAAGACCCCAAGGAAGGAGAAGTGAAATGAAGCAAGGTTGAAATACTAAACGCGGTCTGAGGAGGCCTGCAGACCTTCAGACCCCCGGGTTCCCTTTCTAGCCCACTCCCTGGGCCTGTGGGCCTTCCCGTTTGGGATCAGGGATAGAAGTGAGTTTGTTTCGCATTTCTTCCGGTTAGAGCTCAATACTCTTGAGCAGGGTCACCCCAGGCTAACCTGGAGTGGCAGACACTGAATCAAGTCCAATTTCATCAGAATTGTCGTTCTAGACTCTCAGAATGAAATGCAACACACGACCCTCCCCGCCACCCCACAATAATCCTTTTGCTGTCTCTCTCTCTAGTCCTATTTTTGAGGAAGACACACCATCTGTCATGGAAATAGAGATGGAAGAACTGGATAAATGGATGAACAACATGAATAGAAATGGTAGGTGGAAACCAAAAGCTTTGCTTTCTTTTCTAGTAATAGAAGGATGCAATAACTTTAAATAAATACTTGAATCAATTCTGGAGTGTGACAGAGCCCAAATACTACTATCTATCTAATGCATGTAGATAATAACTTAGGTCTGATAGATCCTTAAATATCCAGTATAATTATTACATGGATTATTGCAACTTGTTTTTATTTGCATACAAGTTGTTGAAATGACCTCTTTCAAGCAGAAAACCATCTCTTTTTTTTTTCCTTTTCTGTTTTGGGGTGCTGAGAATGGAACCAGGGCCTTGCACATGCTACACAAGTTCTCTACCACTGAGATACACCCCCAGGCTCCATGTCTTTTTTTCCAAGCAAGGAAATCTGAGACCAAATTATCCTGGAAAAGCATCTGGCATTTTCTTATGGATAATAGAATTTAGAAATCTATAATTTTGATTTGTATATGAGAGTAACTCTATCAAATGTACTTTACAGAGATCTATGCTGTCCAATACAATAAATGGTAGCCATGTATGACTATTCAAATTGATCAAATAAAATTAGTTTTAGTAATCACATTTTGAGTGATCAGTAACCAGGGGGCTACGTATTAGGCTGAATCTAGGATACTTCCATCACTGCAAAAATTTCTACATAGAGGGGCTGGGTTGTGGCTTAGCCGAAGAGCGCTCGCCTAGCACTTGCGAGGTGCTGGGTTTGACCCTCAGCACCACATAAAAATAAACAAATAAAAATAAAGGTATTGTGCCCAACTATAACTAAAAAATATTAATTTTTTTTACATAGGTAGTAATATAAAATATAACAACTTCCAATTGATATCTGGCAGTAAGAGTACTATATGTTCCTTACTTCCCATTAAGTCAATAATTGGTCTTAAAATGATGATCAATATTTTTTCTCTAAAAATCAATAAATTATTTTAATGCTCAGATGTAATTGCTCAGATGAAATTCACTATTTATGATATCATATAATTTGTATTTTTAACTTATCTTTAAGAAAAACGCCCTGGGTCTGTCAGATTTAATACCCTACAATGGAATTTTCTCAAATCCAGAAATTTGTTATTAAAATTAGATGAGCTTTCCAAAAGATTAGAAGCACTCGATAACTTGTATAATTTCCAACAATTTTTCATACTGAGGGACAAAGGGCCCCATAAAGCATTTGAAGATGGATGTAGGTCACTGACCTTGTCCTTAAAGTGGTTACATATTATTGTTCCTGTTTATAGTATGCACACATAGTAGAATTTGGAAAATGCAAAAAAAAAAAAAAAAAAACAAAGTGGAAAGGAGGATTCCAGTACCAATGACAATCTCTGTCAATATTTTGTTCTATTTCCTTTCGCACCTGAGACTTTGTGAAATACAAATAATAATTCTTTCACATTCATTAAAACCAGAAAACTGCCAAAAGACATCAATTTGCCAATGAAAGTGGAGAGTTATTTTGAGACATAAGGGGGTATATCCAGGGGAATTCTTTTTTTTTTTTTTTCTCTCTTAAAAACAAGGGTGGTGTAATAGAAGAGGATTTGGCTGATTCTAAGAAGGTGGCCATTCCTCACCTCACCTGCTCTTCTCGCTGTGAGGTCTGACTGAAATCATTCTGCATGCTCATCAGGACCTGGGTGCAGCCATTTTATCCCAGTGTCTAGCCTGAAGGATGCAGATTCTGGCTTTTAGAACAACACAGAGGTTCCACGGGGAATGAAAACCAAGCAGTGATGAATTACGCCCTTTCCAATAGGGGCAGAGGCAAGCTCAAGTCTCGAATCTGCGTTATTAGTGCTTTTTTCATTTCAGGAGCCTTGTCACCATTAATCTTTTAACCTCTAAACTCCCTAGAGTGAGATCATTTTTGCACAGGTAACCACACAGATCAAGGCAATTTCTGTGCTCAAGTGTGTCAGTTTTGGGGATAGAAAATAGAATTTCGATGACTAACAATGAGTTTGCTTTTGTTCTGTTCTAGCCGACTATGAATGTTTACCTACTTTAAAAGAAGAAAAGGAATCAAACCACAACCCAAGGTACTTCTAATTTCTACCACAGGTCATATGCTTATGGCAGGAAGGGGACTAGAAACCACAGAGGAGCACTTTTTCTTCACCTTGGCTGCACTTATCAATTTTTTAAAAAAATATTTGCTTTTTAGTTGTAGTGGGACACAACACCTTTATTTCATTTATTTATTTTTATGTGGTGCTGAGGATCGAACCCAGGGCCTCGCACATGCTAGGCAAGCACTCTACCGCTGAGCCACAACCCCAGCAGCACTTCTCAATTTTATTATGGCAATTTACATGGAGTCATATGTATATGGAGAAAAGAAGTGGATTTTGTTTTGGAAAAATACAAAATAAACATCCTAATGACTCTTTACCTTTAGAAATAAATTAATATTGATATTTTCTTCCAGAGAGGCTTCTGTTTTAGTCATAAAAATTTCTGATTATAACTCTAGGGTTGTTTACCTTGCATAGATAGCTGTTTGGTAAGGACAACAGATGGAGATGGCATTCTCAAAGCAGGTAACTGTAAATAAGAATGAATAAAAGGAGCACTTAAAAAAAATTAAAAAAATCCAATCCACCTGGACTGGCTTATGACAGGAGAGAAATTAAATGGAAAATTTTAAATATACATTCCGTTCTACCACTAGGTGGCTCTGCTTGATAGAAAATTTTAGTGCATTGGGGTTTGGGTGTAATTTATTAGCACTCTATGATCTTGTTGAAATTATATTATCCTCTACGAGGACAGAAATGACCCTGTTTGGGTGTTTTTGATTAGAGGATTGTCTGGTCAGGAAGTGGGGAGGACTCAAAAGGAAATAGGATTCATTATTTAGCAAGTTGGGGGCTTGGTGAGCGAGCTTTGCTGAGCTCTCCAGGGGCACCAGGTTGTTGGCAGGGATGATCTGTGGATGATCAGAAGGCAGAGAACTTGAGCCTGCAGTGGGAATGCTACATTTCTGTTGGAAGACACAGAGTAAAGCTTTCATGCTGGATAAATACCACCCTCCTCCTTGCCATCCATCATCATAAGCGGTCTTGTGCAGGTCGTGGTAAATGCTTCCAGAGCACAGTCACAGGTCCCTGGGCCATCCTGGAAGGCAGAGCATTGCGAACAAAGGCTGTTTACTAGACAGTCTAATGGGGCAGTCCGATGTTTGTCCTTGGGATCTTTTTTCTGAACGTTACCTAAAATTCACTATCCCACCTCTCTCTCTCCACATCACACCAACATAATCTTATTCTGGTAAACCTCAGCTTTGATACCAAAGTCTACCTCTTATTGTAGATTTAAGTCAGGGTTAGCTCTCTGGGTGTTTCTGTGTTAAGATTCATTGCTGGTTCAAAAAAAGATTCTATCTCATTTAAATGAAATTCCAGGCTAGGGACTAACAGATGAAAGAAAGGGGAAAAAAATAACGCCACAGGGAGTATGACAAAGGACATTACAAAGGGATATTTTTAGCTTATCTAAAAAACGAGCCACTACACATGCCTGGTATAGGGCTCAGATCAACACCCAAACTCCGTAAATATCTTATTATATATAGCATCACTGATGTGTACTCTCTAATGATGTGAAATGTCAGTGGTTTTTACATACCTGCCTCTTGTTCTTTCACATTATTGGCAGCATGGAAGCAGCTTAGCCTTACCGAATTCTGTGGTGCTGAAAGCTTCTTAAAAATCAGCTCTTTGGAATACTGAGAATTTTGTTCTCTGAAATGAACGGTTGTTCATTTCTGCCTGTAAGGCAAAAAGCCTTAACTTGTTTGGAGAACTGCTTTATGTGAAATTATTATTTTTCATGGGATGGACTACACAGGACAGCTGTGAGGCCTTCCCCTCTTTCCCTGTCTGTGAAACCGGTACCAGCATTTCTAGAACGAGGAGCAGCCAAGTCCCAGGGCTCTGGGCTGCAGTCACTTTCTGATTACTGAAAGGGGTCTATGATATCGTAAAGCAAAGTCTATCCATGTCTAGAGCTCTGGATAGGTATTAGCGCCATATAGTTTGGATAATCTTTCTTTTCTGTCATAATTTTACTTACATTTCTTTCTTCCAATGTCTTGCTTACATTGATAATCAATAAAACCTTTACTTTGACTATCCAATATGAAACAGGAATAAGATTTGAGTTTTTCCTCTAAAGCTCGTGGATCATCAGAGATCTGGGTGAAAAGCACGGTGGTCACTGGACTTTGAATGAGAGGCCTGGTTTTTAAGACCTGACTTTTATGTTCATTTGTTCTTTACACCAAGTCAAGTTTCATTAGCTCTTGAGCGTCCATCTCCTCATCTTGAAAAAATGGAAATATAGACACCTGTTCTTCTAGTTTCATAGCATCATGTGAGAGACTGAAACAATTATGTAAGGTGGTTTGTTTTTGGTTTTGGTACCGGGGATTGAACTCAGGGGCCTTAACTACTGAGCAACATCCCCAGCCCTTTTTAACATCTTGTTTAGAGACAGGGTCTCACTGAGTTGCTTAGGGCCTCACTAAATTGCTGAAGCTGGCTTTGAACTCACAATCCTCCTGCCTCTGCCTCTGCAGCCGCTGAGATTACAGATATGTGCCACCATACTTGGCCAACTATGTAAGTTTTAAAGAACCATGCAAATGAAACAAATTCTTTTTATGCCATAGCAGTAGTTCTCCTCCCCTGTTGGCTGTTTTTATTTAAATATTTTTAGAGCTGTTTTAGGTTCATAGCAAAATGGAGCAGAAAGTACAGAGAATTCCCATCCATCCTTTGCCCTCCCACATGCAAACGCCCTGTTAGCAACATTCCCCCACCAATGTGATGCGTGATGCATTTGTTATAATCAATAAGCCTACGCTGACACATCATCGTCACCCAAAGTCCCCTGCTGGCATTTACCTCTCTGAATCATCCTGCCTCTTCATTAAGCAGTGTACAGGTGAATTTAATGCTTCAGAAAGTGGGTAACAGTCAATAAAGATTGTATTTAGTGGAAATTTACCTAACAAATGAAGACCTCTGGAATCCATTTACAGGGTTCAGCCTTCCATGATGCTCCAAAGACCCCCCTGACCTAGGACCTCTGCTACACTTGCACTCCCCTGTGCTTCTGGGAAAAGGAATGGCTCTGATGGGCATCCAATACCTACTATGCCACACTGCGTACAGACTTTAACCCTTCTTTTTTGTTAGGACTCATAATCTCAGATCTTTCAGAACTTTCCCCATTATCCATTGGCCAGCCCTTGTTGTCATTGGATGAACTTTTTATTAAGCTATGGAATCCCAAATTAACATAGGATTTTTTTTCTTCCAGTCCTAGGGATGGAACCCAAGGCCTGATGCACACCAGGCAAGAGCTCTGTCACTCAGCTACACCCCCAGCCCTAACACAGGAGTTTTAATAAGGACCAGATATGTACACAATACTATGGGAAATTTATACTAAGGTTTTCATGTTTGTTTTTTTTTTTAAAGAAAAACACAATAAAGGAGTTGTAGGGTAGGGAGGAAATTCTGTATTCTCATTTACCACCTTAGCATTTTCCCCTGGTCTGTACCTTACATTGTACAAAGGACTAGTGTCAGTGGTGTTCATAGAGGTCAGAGGAGGTCAATGGCAGAGGTCAGCCCTACAATTGAAGAGGATTTCATTGCTGACTTTTTAAAGCACTGCTAACAATAACAAAAACCAGAACTATTCCATTGATATTATGATTGCTTGCTAGAATTCGTTATAGAAAACACACTCCCTCATTGGCTTACCCCACCCTCACAACACCTTCCCAAATGCTTCCAAATGGTGGTACAAACAGGAAAGGTAGAGTACCTTTTATCATGATCTTATGGCCTAGCCAGCCTCTTTTTTTCCTCTGAGGTATTTCTAGTTAGTTTTCTGAAAGTTTCGTTTTTTTCTGTCACTGCACCTTTAGATGAAAAACCACAGACAAAAAAAAAAATCACAAATATTATCCAAGAGCCCATTTTCTTTCCTTGCCTATCTCTTGATCATAGTGATGGTTTTTACTTGAGCAACAATGTTGAAGATTAGGGAAAGAATTAGATTTGGGTGCATTAAAGTGGGTTTATAATTTTGAAAGCACAGTAATAACAAAAAACAGTAAGACATTTACATAGCATTTAAAAATTTTTTTAGTTGTAGGTGGACACATACCTTTATTTTGTTTATTTATATTTTTTAATGTGGTGCTAAGGATCAAACCCTGGATGGAACCACATGCTAGGCAAGCACTCTACCACTGAGCCACAACCCCAGCCTCTTATATAGTGTTTTCTATAACCCAGGCCTACATCTTGTTACCTAAGAAATGAACTGAGTCAGAGAAAGGACCTAACAGTATTCCTGTTCTTATATAATAAAAATTCTGTTTATTCTGTTATTCATGTTTCTAAATTCAATGGCATTATAAAAATGGGTCACTTCAATATTTATTTATTTATTGGTATTGGGATTGAACCCAGGAGCATTTAACCACTGAGCCACATCCCAATCCCTTTTTATATTTTATTTAGAGACAGGGCCTTGCTATGTTGCTTAGGGCCTAAGTTGCTGAGGTTGGCTTTGAACTTGTGATGATCCTCCTTCCTCAGCCTCCAGAATAGCTGGGATTATAGCTGGGATTATAAGCGTGGACCACCATGCCCAGCTAACTTCAGTATTTCTCAGGGACAAAGGGGAATGAAGGGAAGGGAGAGGGAATGGAAATAGGAAAGACAGTAGAATGAATCAGACGTAACTTTCCTCTGTTCATATATGAATACACGACCAGTGTAACTCCACATCATGTACAACCACAAGAATGGGATCCTAAATTATATTTCACGTATGTAGAATATGTCAAAATACACTCTACCTTCATGTATATCTAAAAAGAACAAATAAAAAAATTAAAAAGCATCCAATGTTGAAGTTTAAACTAGAACAAAAATTTTTGTTCTCTTAAATTTCTTTCTTTTTTTAAAAGAGAGAGTGAGAGAGGGGAGAGAGAGAGAGAATTTTTTTTTTAATATTTATTTTTTTTTTAGTTATCGGCGGACACAACATCTTTGTTTGTATGTGGTGCTGAGGATCGAACCCGGGCCGCACGCATGCCAGGCAAGCGCGCTACCACTTGAGCCACATCCCCAGCCCCTCTCTTAAATTTCTATAGTCACAGTTTGACACCTAAAGTGTTTAGAAAAGAACATATTTCATTGTTTAAACTTCTAGAAGAAAACAAGGTTATAACCCCCTATTCCCAAAGCCAAAGCTCTCAACAATGAAATATTCATTAATAAAAAAAAATTGGAGGGCTATATATAGCTTAGTTGATAGAGTGCTTGCCTCACATGCATGAGGCCCTGGGTTCAATCCCCAGCGCCACACACACACACACACATACACACACACATTTTTAGAAAGAGTCCAGGTTAGTTGAATAGAGAATTTGTGAATTTCTTCTCTTTGTATATTTTTGAAACAGTACAATTGTATAGTTTTTCAAAAGATATTTGTTGATCAAGCCAGGTGTAGTAGTGCAAGTCTGTAACCTCTGCTGCTTTGGAGGCTGAGAAAAGAGGATCATTTGAGCCCATAAGTTCAAGGTTGGCCTGGGTAATACGTGCCTGACACTGTCTTCATTGTGCCAAGACAACCAGTTAAAAATGAAATCATCAGAAGCCAGGTGTGGTGGTGCACATCTATAATCCTGGTGGCTTGGGAGACTAAGACAAGAGGATCGAAAGTTCAAAGCCAATCTCAGCAACTTAGTGAGGCACTAAGCAACTCAGTGAGACCCTGTCTCTACATAAAATACAAAAAAGGGGTGGGGATGTGGTTGAGTGGTTAAGCACCCCTGAGTTCAATCCCCTACCAAAAAAAAAAAAAAAAAAAAAAAAGAAATCATCTGAGTAAATCTGGAACTCCAAGGGGTTGAGTTACTTGTTCATGTTCACATATAAGTTTGTCATAAAGCTGGATCTAAAGAAGAATTTCTTTTAAAACGGAATTTTCATTCTTTTCTTAATTAAAATTAAAGGGATTACATTAATCAAAAGATAAATTCTAGATTTAAAGAAAAAGAACACTTAGCAGCAATAAAGCCAGCCACCTTGAGAGGAACACATGACAGTATTTGGTGAGTGACATGTCCACCATGGGGTGTAGTCATTAACGAAACTTAGCCACTGATTGTGAGAAAACAGCAGTTTTGTGCAAAAAAAAAAAAAAAAAAAAATTGGCCTGTCTGTTCAAGTAAATCTTCTAGGGCACTTCCAGTTTTTTTGGTTTTGTTTTTTTGTTTTTTTATATTTTTTAATGAGTTTCTTTCCTCTTTCCTTCCTTAGTCCCTCAAAAATTATTTAAAAGTATATTTCAACAAGTATTAAGTGCCAACAAGTTTCCCTCATCAAATCTGAGCTTGGTGTTGTGAGAGATACAAAGTAACAGTTTATTATCCTGTGGGTTGAGGGGCGGGGCATATGTACAAATATGTGGGGTGGGGTGGGGTAGGTGGGGGGGTGAGGGAGGTTGTACTAAAGTTTGAAAACCACAGCATTGCTTGAATAGCAGCCCAGATTATGTCTATGCTGTGGACATGATCTCTGTGTCCTAGACTGATTCTAACCCTGGCTCCAAGGGTAGCCAGAAGCACAATCTCTAACTGCCCCTAGCCAGGCCTCTTGCGGGAAAGAGAAGGGACATTATAGTGATGATGAGAAAGGGAGCCTGATCTAATTGTTATGTGACTTTGTGCCAAAGTGAACTGTGCACTCTACAAAATCGGAGTTAGCCTCATAGCAGGAGAAAGGTTTAGTGGAGGCTTATTGGCGTCTTTGGAGATGGGGTACATTAGCTGTGGTCATAAAGAAGGACTGTTACAAGATAGACTGGTCAGGAGAAAAAAGATGACTTATCTGATCCTGACTGCCACAAAGGAGCAGTTATGACTCAAGGTATTTGAGTTGGATCTCGTTTAACTGGTAGCTTGCCAGTTTAATGTCTTCCTAAAGATAACACGGCAATACTTTCTAATCAACTCAATTTGTTATTACAGTTTGTCAGCCTATTACTGTATAGGCTTTTGGAAAAGGTGTTCCATGTTCCTAAAATATCTATATAACACTCTTACACAAATTACTCATTAATGTCACTGTCATAGATAAGTTGCTAAAACCATTCTGCATTAGCACTGAGGCAAATCCCATGGGTTTTAAGTAGGATGGCTTATTTTATTTGTTGCAATTGTGTGGCGGTTCGCCAAGATATTTTTAACAGGGAACTCTAGAATCTGCTGGCGTTAAAAATGACGATAAATAACCACAAAGACAGCAGGGGAACACCTCTAACTAAATAAAAGGGAGAGAGAGAGAGAGAGAGAGAGAGAGAGAGAGAGAATGAGAGAGAATGTCTCCAGGCTCAGGTGCTGGGCCAGATTCCAGGCTGATGCTCACTAGCAATCCTGATGATGGCCATTGTACCTACCACCAGAGAGAGTTGCTACACTCTGGGAGTGACCTGATGTCCCATGATGAAGCAACCTGTACCCATTTGGGGCAGTGTCCCTCTGATCATGGTCCACAGAGCTGCAGCAGTAAGCACCCTAGTAAACAGCAGTGTCACAGGAAGTGCTTCTCCTTAGATATTTAAAGCATGTTTTGGAAGATGGTTTCTTAAGGCCTTTGATAAGCTAATGCTTTACCCACAAACATTTACTAGTGTAAGACATGAAAAATAAGAATAACCAGCACAAGTTCATGTGGCTGGGTGTCAGGTCGGCATTTCCTCATTTATTCTCTGCGCATGTGTGTGTGGTGCCGAGGGTTGAACCCAGGGCCTTCGATTGTGCTGAACAAGTGCTGTACCACTCAGCCACGCCCCACCCCTCATTATTCATCCTAACAACACTATGGGGTGCATGGTATTATTAGGTTTTGTCTTGTTTTATTTTTCAGATGAGATGAAACAAGAAAACTAAGGGTAAGTCACACAGCACGATGTGACTGATCTCATGGCCATCTGACCCTGTGTTCTCATTATGCTAAAAAAAGCCACCTATTAGCACATTCCAACGTTAATACTATCACGAAAGCCACACACTTTATGAACCACTCAGAGATAACAACAACAGTAACAGAATGCATGGGGTAATATAAAAAAAAAATTAAGTATTTATTTATTTATTTATGCTGCTGATGGAACCCTGGGCCTTGTGCAAGCTAAGCACATGTTCTGCCCCTGAGCTTCACCCCCAGCCCTTAAATTTTTACTGGGGGAACATAAGAAATTTGAATGAATGGAGAGGCATACTGTGTTCCTGAATGAAAGACAACAATGTGAAAATTATCATTTTAAATTCAACTCATCTCTTAAAAATCCCAGTGCACCTATCTAGAAGAATACCTGCCCACAAGTAGCCAGATGATTCTAAAAAGAAGGAAAAAAGAACAATCGTGAGATGGAGTAGGAAGTGTCAGGGAGGTTCGTCAGGAGCATGGCAATAATTAAGACAGTGTCTACCTGGAACCAAATCAGAATTATTAATGAAATAGAATAGAAAATTCAGAAGCAGTATATGTAAACACTTAATATATCATAAAGATAACATTTCACGGTGAGTGGATTATACAATAAATAGTCTGGAGATGGCTAACCTTGGGGGAAAACTTAGAACTGTACCTTACATGTTATGCTAAAATTACAGATAAGTGTAAATGTTAAAAAGAGAAAAAAAATCCAGAAAAAAAATAGGTCAATTTTATATAACTTAAAGGATGGGATTAGTTTGAAAGAATGACAGGTAAGTCGAAAGCTATCTTAGGAAAGAATAGATTTATCTGCATTAAAGACTCAAAATTTCTGTACTTTGAAAACCACAGTAAATAAAATAAGAACAAAATATAAACTTTTTGCAGTCTGTAAGAACAAAAATTATTATTCTTAATACCCAAACCAATAAAAAGATAATCGTCCTATTTTAAATATGAGCAAAGACTATTAATAAGCAAGTGAGCAAAAGAAATTGAAATTACCAACTAATGGAAAACATATTTATTGTTCTTAGTAATAAAATAGTAAATGAAAGTAATGAAAAGGAAGATATAGTACCAATTTCACTTATTAGACTTAAAAAAAATGAAAATAATAATATCTAGGGTTGGAGAGGATGTGGGCAAAGGACATTTCCCTAAAAAGAAGTGCTGGGAGAGTATAAATTTTACACAATTTCTAGGGAAGGAAGATAACCTGACAAAGGCCATGAAAATCTTAAATACTGCACATACCTTGACCTGCAGTTCCTCTCCTAGAGATTTATGCAAAGACAATAATTAGAAGTGTATTTGGGGGGCTGGAGTTGTGGCTCAGAGGTAGAGCGCTTGCCTAGCATGCACGAGGCATTGGGTTTGATCCTCAGCACCACATAAAAATAAAATAAGGGTATTGTACAATTTTATTGTACCTACAATTTAAAAATAAATATTAAAAAAGGTGTGTTTGGGAGTGTAGTTTCAATAAAAATTGAAAATGGCCTAAAAATTTAACACTAAGGAAATGTCAAAAAAAGATTGGGGTGAGGGTGGATGTTGTAGGACTATGGAATGTGATGTTGGTGGTCAAGACCAGGGCTTTGCACATGCTAGATAAGCACTTTACCACTGAGCCATATACCCCTAGCCCCAGGTGTTGGATTAGCAAGCAAAGATATTTTATGTGAATGAGAGTAGGAAAAGCAGATTACAGAACAACATGAATAACATGATCCTAACTTTGTACCCGAAAGGACTATGTATATACGTATATACATATATCTGTTACATATATTATCACCGTTTGGAAGAATAAATACCAAGTATTAGCTATCATGACATGGTTGGTATTTTTATTTTGCTTCTTGTATTTTCTATTTTTCAACAATGAATATGGACTGGTTTTATAATAATTAAATTAAAAAATCACTTTGATCGTAACAGCTGGACAGAGATCAGAGATGTGGACAAAAGATGGCTTTACCAGTTGCTCTCCAGCTTTGTACTAAACTCTGCTTAGAGTGGCTGAAATGTCAAGATAAGGCCCCAGAATTCAGGAACTTCTGCTCTGCAGTGATGCACTCCTGAATCTTAGAAATACTATCCTGCTACCACCCAGTTTCCAAGAAATGAAACCTCCTTTCTCTATTGAAGAGTTGTTCAGAGTGACTTACTGTACTTTGAAAACCACAGTAAATAAAATAAGATGTAAAGAAAATAAGAAAGGGTTGGTCTTCAGATTAAAAAGAAAAACAACAATTTGTTTTCGGGTGGAGAAGGGTGCTGAGGATCAAATTCATCAATTGATCTGGTTGTTTTAAAGTCCTTTTTGGAAACTTTTTTTTTTTTTAAATTGGTGATGGGGTCTCTCATTATGTTGCCTAGACTGGCGTTGAACTCCTTGGCTCCAACGAGCATCCTGAGTACCTGAGACCACAGCTGTGTCACCATGCCTAGCTACCACTCTGTGTTTTACTGAGATCACTGAAGTGGGAGTCGGAACAATATCATCCATTGCAGGCCAAACACACCTGTGAGCTCGGGAGACACCAGCTCTGTTGATAATTATTTCTCAAGTACTTTCTTGGAGACAGAGTTGACTTCAAATAGAGACATGCTAGAATTTGAGTGAAGGGGTACAAAACTAAAAAAAAAAAAAAAGTGGGGAGGAAGCTACTGCAATTTGCTTTCTAGGAGACTTGTGTGGAGGTGCAGTCCCCCTGGGAACCCGCTGGGAAAAAGCTGAGAAGCCAGATATTTGGCAGAGATAGTCAAGTTCGAAACAAAAGCACAGATTAGCCAATAACACCGTCAGGTTCAAATACCAACTCTATAATTTATGTCTACTCACACCCTAAGATGCCCGATGACTGAATTCTAAATGATGCTGAATGGGCACCTCCAGATCCTCTGTGGGTGTGAACAAAACGGGCTATTGAAAACCTGCCAGGGCCACAAACTCTTGAGGGAAAACAACACATGGAATTTAAAGAGAAAAAAAAATGCTATTTTGGCATCTAGTCATAGAAAATAGGATTAGATTTAATTAAAGGGGGGAACCCCGACTCCATCTGGTTCTCTCTGCGTAAGTGCTGGGGAGGGATATTAGAACGAGAGCTGGGATTATTTCTTGGCATTCATGGATTTCCTCCTCAGGGATCAAATACAAAATTCAAACTGACCTTTGTTTCAGAAATTGTAAGCTGGACAATGTTGGCTACCTGAATGTCAGTGTTTTTTGTTTTGTTTTGTTTTGGTACTGGGGGTTTAACTCAAGGGTGCTTAACCACTGAGCCACGTCCCCAACCTTTTTTTGTATTTTATTTTGAAATAGGGTCTTAGTTGCTTAGGGCCTTGCTAAGTTGCTGAGGCTGGCTTTGAACTCACGATCCTCCTGCCTCTGCCTCCCAAGCCGCTGGGATTACAGGTGTGCACCACCATGCCTGGTGTTAATGCTCTCTAGTTACTTCTGCATCTTCGCATTGCTTCTTAAAAATATACTACAGTTCTGTTTTATTTTGTTTCATTTTAACAGTGACAATGAATCCTAAACCTGAAAGGTGCTGATGTTGTCCAAGAGGAGTGGCCACTGAGGGAGCCCGTCTGTCCTGCCCACCGAGGAGGAAGATGAACTTAAATAAATTTCACATCTATGTAGATGCAGAACCTTCTGCTGTTCCTTCTACCACCCACTCCTTTGACGATGGCAACACCTGGACTTGGAAGAAAGAACGATTGAGAGGCGCTGGGAAAGGCCTGGCTGCTGTCCAGCCCTGCTCCTAGGCTGGAGGAGTCCTGTGACACCTTGGCTTCTGATGGGTAGGCACCCCTCCTGGCAGCCGGCTTGCAGCTGCCCTCGCTCTGGCCACCCTCGCTAGGTCCTCCTCACCTGTCAGCTTCATCCCTCAGGGTTTTCATCAGGAAGCTGCTTTATCTCTAGTTTCCTTCTGAGTCACCTTATTACCTAACCACTTTGGATAGTGTCCTCTGTTATTCAAGTCCTCTGATAGGTCAATGGCGTTCAACAGGAACTGTCCTCAAGGACACTTATGTCATGGAAAAGACATCAAACAAAGCAAGCAAGCGCTTCAATGTCTCCACCGTCCCAAGGGTTGGAAAGCACATTTCTACCTGCCAAGAAGATGCAGTGAGAGAGTCCATGGTCCTGATGAGGTGTCGTCAGGTGACTTGTAGACTTGACTTGGCCACATCCAAATGACCCTTGGGAACTTCTCAGAATCTCCAGAGAAAGAACCAAACCCGCACTTTCCTTCTCAGCTAAAATCACCTCTACTAAAGCTCTCTCCCTTATCTGTGATCTATGGGCAGGGAATATGTGCAGGTGGGGACATCTGTCACCCTTCTTCTTCTCCAGGATCGTTGAGGTTATTTGAAACAAACAGATTAGGAACAGGAAATAGTTGTACCTGAGGCTGGTGTTACTCATCGCGCACAGCCTGCTTTCCTGCTGAGCTGGGACCAACCTCCTGTCCCCAACACAGTTCTCCACGAGGTCACTATCAGTCCATCAGAGATGACATTCTACGCGGTATTTATGGACAACCTGTTACTGAAAGCAATGGTGGAAAATGGAGAAGGGTTCATTGGCCATTCCCTCATCACATTAAAATCATCTCCATCTAATCCTTAGTGTTCTCATTCTGACCTCTGAAAAGCAATCTAGCAAATTGAGAGGCCTCAGCTCTCCTAGGACATTTGATATTTTATTCCAGGAAAGAAACCAAGAATGAAAACTTTATTTATTTTGCTAACAGCGTGTAAACTGAAAGGAGATTTGAGGGTAACCAAACTTTTGCTGCTTAATTTGGGGTCTGTGTTTGAAAGGCTGCCTTAATGCAAAGTGAAACTCCTCCACACCTGACTTTTAGGGTTCCTTTAACAAATTTCTTGCCTTTAGAGCTATGCAGATTTTTATTTTTACTTTTGGTACCAGGGATAGAACCCAGGGCGCTTAAACACTGAGCCACATCCCCAGCCCTTTTTTATATTTTATTTAGAGACAGGGTCTTGCTGAGTTGCTCAGGGCCTTGCTTAGTTGCTGAGGCTGGCTTTGAACTCATGATTCTCCTGCCTCAGCCTCCTGAACCCCTGGGAATACAGGTGTGCACCACTTGTCCAACCCTATGCAGATAATTTTAAAGGCAGGGTTCCAAGCCAGCGAGGTCTCTATACAATGAGGCACCAGTGTCTGGTTTGTTTGAGCACTGAAGTCATGTGTCCTGGGACCATGCAGTGCCTTGATAAAAGACAGTCTTTGTGGGTTATAACTTAATAGATTTGTCTGTCATCCTCTCATTAGCACATCCTATGTGACTTTTTGTTTTCGTTGCTGTTTTGCATACTCATAATCAACTTATGGTCCATGGTGATTCTCAGATATTTATGCCAACATTGCTGTTTTCCAGATCATCACACAACTTGTCTATTTTCTGCTTAGCGTTGTTACTTCAAGTTTGTTTCTCATGAACAGTTGGATTCTTAGAAGAGATTCAATTTGCTTTTTGCTCTCTTTAGGCATCTAAGATCTTTGCTGGGCACTCAGTCCTCTAACCTTGATTGAACCCTATCAAATAATGAACTGAGAAGTTCTGAGAAGTATAATGGATCCTGGAATCTCACTTGGATGAAGCAAAATCTTATGAGATGATAAAAACACTTCTCAAAATTTGGCATTTTAAATAACTTCAGATTCCAGAAGATACAAACTTCAGCAACATGTAATTGAGTGTATATCTGAGAAATGTACTGACCTCTATAATTGCACAGTGTGTGAGGCACTTTTTAAAAAGAGGTTCTTCTGGTAAAGTATTCAAGCCATTAATCCTAGCACCCTGCATCTCTTTATTACTATTCAATCAATGTATATCCTTAACAATTCCAAGAATTGCTCTTAACCCCAAACTTAATTTTATGTTTCAGATTATTGCTTGTTAAAAAAAAAAGTCATTAATTTGCTCTAATTGGATAGCCAATAAGAACAAAGTCTGACTTTAAAATATTTTAAAGATATGTAAGTTTTACAGCATTTTTGGGTCATTTTGTGCAAACTATGCTAACAACATTGCCTAATTGAACTCCTCAGGAAACTTGTTTTCATAAATATGTAAAAAATCTATATATGACTCCTGTCCCAATACTCTGATTCCTCCCCCTGGGAAGGACTTTGGTACCCATATGCACCCTTGATATAGCAGAGGTAGCAGAGGCCTCTTCCGACTTCCACAGCTCTAACAACGGAAATTATGTCAACATAAGTGGGTGCTTTAAGAAAATTGTGTCTGTTTATTCCTTTATTTTGATTGTATGAACCATCAATTTAGATCAGCTCTGAAAAAGGTCTATGTTGAATAGATGTTAATTTCATCTTTTGTGCATATTAGTGCATATTCTGAATTTACTGGAGTGATAAGACATGGTTTCCCACTGGAAAATCACTGCTGAAATTCTCTAATTTTTCCCTCCAGTGCTGGAGATTGAACCCAGGGCCTTGCACTTGATAATAGGCAGATGCTCTACAACTGAGCCGCACCCTCAGCCCTGAAATTCTCATTGTGGGGAAAACATCAAAATTTTGTACTGAATTCAGGGGGATGGGAATGGCAAAGACGGTGGAGTGAACTGGACCTAACTTTCCTAAGTTAGTATAGGATACACGACCAGTGAATTCCACATCATGTACAACCACAAAAATGAAGCATATTTTACAAATATGCTCCATGTGTGTATGATATGTCAAAATCTACCCTACTGTCATGTAGAATTAAAAAGAACAAATAAAAAATTTATACTGAATTCAGTTAATACTTGACTTTTTCATAATCAGAAGTCACTCACCATGAATTCTGGGGTTTCCTTTTAACAGCTACAACACATAGTCCAAAGCAGCTTCTCTTATGGCCACGTTTCTGTGACCTACAATGACCACAAGAGTTCCTGTGTATTAGTGAGGACCATCTAATTGGTTATTCGTAACTGCATAACCGAAACCACCAATTGCCTGCCTCGTTTTTGTTTTTGCATTTTGATGTACACTTTGGCATTGCCTTGATACCGTCTTGTCTGCTATCAAAATTAGGTTTTCCTTCTAGCCCTCTTGGGGATTGTTGTTTGTAGGCACCTGGTATTTCTTTTTGCTTTTTTTTTTTTTTTTTGTCTTATTTTCTTTTCTAAATACCATGTCGTGCTCCTGAGATAGCAATTCACATAATTAGGCTTTTTATGAACTCCAAACATGCTTTGAGCTCTTTTTGAAATGATATTTTAAGAAGGTCAATTCCTAAACCAAAGTGCTTAAGATAACATGATTTTAATGTCCGCGTTGTACAGTGTTGACCTGTTTAAGATGATCAAAGGCTTTTTGCTTATTTATGGATGGACTTCAGTTGGTGCAGAGGGCTCGGATAAGTGTATTTCTCAATTCACATGGCATCATCATCATTGTATTTTGGTCTTATCAATAAGTGACTTTTGCAAAAAGCATATTCTTCACAAAGGGAATTTCTTTTGTCTGTGTTGAAAGACTTAATGAATGAATGATATGCTTCTATTATGAACAGTAAGCAACATCTTTTCAGTGTAAAAATCAGTTAACAGTAATCGCTGTATTACTCTGACTTAGATGAAACCCCTAAAATTATAAATAGTAGCAGGAACATGTTTAATAATGACAGGTGTCAGAAGAACAGGATTTATAAATATTCAACAAGTTGAGAAAGATCCTGTAGATCAGTAAGAATTTAATACACATGGTGGCCCACACTTGACGGCTCCGGAGGCTGAGGCAGGAGGGTTTCAAGTTCAAAGCCAGCCTCCTCAATTTAGTGAGGCTGTAAGCAACTTAGTGAGATCCTGTCTCTAAATAAAAAATAAAAACTGGGCTGGGGATGTTGCTCAGTGGTGACCACTGCTGGGTTGAATCCCTGGTAGAGAGAGAGAGAGAAAAAAAGAATTTAATACACATATGTCTTGCATTTAAGATTAACAAAATAATGTTTAAAAATACTGTGCTTTTCTCTTTCATCTTATAAGCAATAAAGTATTTCTTCAGAGGGTCAGTTAGATCAACAGATGTAATATTAGCTCCTTAGCTTAATCCTAGCAATGTATAAATTCTAGCCTGTGAACCACATACAAGAATTGTCCCATGGTCACAATTGGAACTGATTTTTACAAATATCAAGACTGATTAAATCAAAATAAATAATCATATACACATTAATATGTTAAATTGTTCACTCAGCAATGGTAATTTAAAAGCCATTTCTAAATTTAATTGAAAAAGCTCTATAAGATAGGAGGAAAGAATATCTCCTACATTCATTTCATTGTAATTGATGAATACCAATATTCAGAACAAAAGTTTATTTGAAGGTAAGATACTTGCTGACTATTTGTTTACTAAGAAAAAAGGGGTGAATTATGCATCTTTCCAAAGGAAAAAATTTTTAATTTAATTTCTGTGATTATAAAAAGAATTGATACATTTATAATTGCACTGTTTTGATCCATATCCCTTTTTAAGTAAACGAAACAATACCAATTCAAAAAATTTGTATAGAATTGAACTTGCTTCATACAAAATTTTCTAGCCTAAAAATTAAGTGAATTTCCTGCATTTCTAGATATTCTTCTTCTTCTCTTTATTTTCCTTACAAAACATTTTATTAAATGGAAGATTGAAATTGTAATTGTTTATAGGAATGTGGTTTTAAAAAATATTTTCAGTAAGAATGACAAAATCAGCCGGGTGTGGTGGCGCACACCTATAATCCCAGCGGCTCTGGAGGCCAAGGTAGGAGGATTACAAATTGAAAGCCAGCTTCAGCAACTTAGTGAGGCCCTAAGCAACTCAGCGAGACCCTATCCCTAAATAAAATATTACAAAGGGCTGAGGATGTGACTCAGTGGTTAAGCACCCCTGGGTTCAATCTCCAATATCAAAAAATAAAATTAAATAAAAATAACAACCAAATCTTAGAGATGAAAGCTTCTCTTTTTCCTAACCACTAACTTTTCTTTGTGCTTTTCATTCTAACTTCATCTTCTACAACTCAGCATCATAACAGAGCAAGGCTGAGTGGCAGATTCATGGCATGTAGTTAAGGTGGAGATGTCCTTGAGTAGGACACATTCTCTCAGGTCACAGAGACCAGCCAGCCTACTGACAAATATTGGGCAAGAAGATTCCTTCTATAGTCCCCAACTAAAGAAAAGCCTTATCAGTTATGGCTTCAACATACCCCTAGAATCTACCGCGCAGCGTGTTTCCTTCTTATTTTAACCAGAACTAACTGGTGGGACACATCAGCCTGGAGATGGCTGGACCCCAAGAGCAGACAGTCCCCAAGAGAAAAGATGCCAAGAGAGAACAATCATCTTGACTAGCATTTATTTTTTATTTTTATTTATTTTTTAGTTATAGGTGGGCACAATATCTTTTTTTAAATTTTATTTTTATGTGGTGCTGAGGATCCAAGTGCTCACGCATGCTAGGCGAGCACTCTACCACTGAGCCACGGCCCCAGCCCTTGACTAGCATTTATCATATGTCTCAATTAGGAATTAAATTCAGCCTCCCATCCTAGAGACAAAAAATAAAGTTTTTTGAAGTAACATTTCTCAAACATGAAAAAGTACTAAGGTGAGCTGATCACAAGGTAGTTCTGTGGTCGTCTAGGACCTAGGATCCTTCTAATCATCCCCCACTTGCATTAGCATAGGGCTTCTGTCCTCAGGGTCACCGCATGATCCAAGTGGTAGTTGTCACTCCAGCATGATATTCACAGGAAGGGGAAGGAGGAGCCCAAGGAGGAGCCTCCCAACGAGGTCAGCTGCTTCGAGGGAGATTTTCTTCCAACCCAGTGAAACAATTCTGTCCACATGTCATTGGCCACCGTATCTGCAAGGCAACAGGGAACAGAGGGTCTCTAGGTTGGTGCATTATCATGTCCAACGATGGGGGTTCTGCTTGTTTCACAAAGCAGGTGTCTGATGAGATAGCAATCCTGGCCAACGGAGACCATCTCATCTGAATCCTAATTATATTTATAAGGTAGGTTTAGAGAACGCATGAACTTGTTCCTTGCTTCTCCAACTGGGAGGCGCCTGCTGCTTACCATTGGGCTGCACTGCCTCCTCAACAATCAGCTGTAGGAAACCGTTTAAGGGTTGGTCTTGTCAAGAAGGCCTGGGAACAGGCACAGCCTGAGATAAGAAGTAACAGAGGCTGCAAGATGGCAGTGAGGGTAGAACCCCAAGCCCAGAAGAAATGGTAGATCACACTATGAAAAAAGCCAGGGCTTGCCAGATGTGGCGGTGCAGGCCTGCAATCCCAGCAGCTCAGGAGGCTGAGGCAGGAGAATCACGAGTTCAAAGCCAGCCTCAGCACTTTAGGGAGACTCTAAGCAACTCAGTGAGACCCTGTCTCTAAGTAAAATACACAAAAGGGCTGGGGATGTGGCTCAGTGGTTAAGTGCCCCTGCGTTCATTCCCTGGTCAAAAAACCCCAGGATTTGGAGTCACAGTAATAAGGGGGGGGGGGAAAACAATCATCTTAGTTTATGGATCTAGGTACAGGGAGGGTTTTGGGGATTGGAGGAAAAAAATAAAATCCGGGGCTGGGGTTATAGCTCAGCGGTAGAGTGCTTGCCTTGCACATGTGAGGCACTGAGTTTGATCCTCAGCACCACATAAAATAAAATAAATAAAGATATGGTGTCCATCTTAAAAATAAATATTTAAAAAATAAAATAAAATCCCCTATTTCTAGAGCAGAGAAAAGAGGATATGAGTTGTCCTCTTTAAGAGTGCAACAGCAAGGCACGCCAAGATGCTCTCAGGAGCAGGTGTTCAGCGCTAGAATTTTCAAGCATTTAAAGTAGTATGAAATAGCACCTCTTTCATAGCCGCAGTCATTTTGGCTCTCAGAATTCCCGAGCCTGGGATGAACATAGGACTTGTGGAGACAAGGAGAAGCTGAGGTTTGGCCTGAGCTCAGGTGGCCCATTTCTGGATGAACCCAACCTTTTTTTTTTTTTTTTTTGGTACCAAGGATTGAACTCAGGGGCACTTAACCACTGAGCCACATCCCCAGCCCCACCCCCTGCTTTTTTTTTATAGAGAGACAGCACCTAAGTTTCTTACAGCCTCACTAAATTGCTGAGGCTGGCTTTGAACCTGCCATCCTCCTGCCTCAGCCTTCCTAACCTCTGAGATTATAGGCGTGCACCACAGCATCCAGTTTGCACTGGCATTTGTACTTCCCAAGACGAAAGATGCCACGGGATTGACGTGTCAGCCATCTGTTGCCGTCTAACAAACCACCTCAAAACTTTGAAGCTGAAAACCACGAAAGTCAGTTATTTTGCTCATGAATCTGCGGTTTGGGTGGGGTTGAGTGGGAATGGGGTATTCTCCTCCACATTCCTTCAGCCTGCAGCTCCACTCAGGCTGGGGTTGCACTATCAGATGGCTGCGTCATGTGCTGGTTGTCAGATAGGAGCCCAGCCAGGTCTGTGGGCCAGAGGCTTTGGTTCCTACCATATGATCCTCTCCCCACGGAGTCTGGGGCATCTTCAGAGTATTGGAGCCCGTTTCCAAGAGCTTGTACTTCCAAGTACAAGGAAGAAGACTTAGAAGTCCTATAACACTGCTCTGCCATACTTTGTTGTTTGAGGGAGTTACCAAGTCCTACCCAGGTTCAAAGGGAAGAGGGCATACAGCCCTCCAGTCAATGGGAGGAATGTGAAGGTCCACAGGGAGTTGTTGCAGGCAACTTTAGAAAAGATGATCTGACAAAATTGGTGTATCTTCATGAAGATGAAGGAAACATATTAGGCAATCTCTTATCAAGTAACCTGAGATGTCCACTGGGTTCCTGAGTCCAATGCCTGTGTGGCTGTCTTTGGCTTGGACATACTTCCCTGGTCCAATAATACATGCTAAGCAGTAGAACTAGTTTTACCAAATACATGAGCCATGAACTTTGGCACAGAATGAGGTGGATCAAACACACAGGAATTTATGAGCACTCTTTGTACATGAGGTTCAAATGGGAGCAGGGGACTTCGTGAGCACCGAAAGGGTAGGGTCTTCACTCCTCTCTGTTCCTTGAAATGTTTCACATTAGTGGGTGCTCAATCACAGTGGAAATATGGACCATTTAAAGTGCAAAGAGTCGGGGCTGGAGATGTGGCTCAAGCGGTAGCGCGCTCGCCTGGCATGCGTGCGGCCAGGGTTCGATCCTCAGCACCACATACAAACAAAAATGTTGTGTCCATCAAAAACTAAAAATAAATATTAAAAAATTCTCTCTCTCTCTAAAAAAAAAAAAGTGCAAAGAGTCACTGTTACCTAAATACTTAATCAGTTATTACTGTTGTTGACTGCAGAAACCAAACATTTTCTATCACAACTTTCTTCCAAGTGTCCTGGTTTAATTGCATTTTCCTCATCTTCTATCTAAGGGATCTAGATACCATTCTTTATCTCATTGTGTGTGTGTTTTATTTTTAGCCACCTCAAATACAATTTGGAAGGAGGCAGAGAATGATCGTAATTGAACTAACAAGCAAGAGAAGGTGGATATACAGCGGCCCCGCTTTGGAAAGTAAAGGAGTGTTAGGGAAGGAGCCTGAAGGTCATTAAAAGTCTGGAAGCAGCTCTTTCTATCTCAGGTCTGGGCTCCTCTTTTTTTGCCCTATGAAGGGTCCACAGAGAAAATAAATACAGGTGTATTTTTAAAAAAGAGAATCTTAGCAGCCTGGGAGGCTGAGACAGGAGGATCACGAATTCAAAGTTAGCCTCAGCAATTTAGCGAGGCCCTAGGCAACTCAGTGAGACCCTGTCTCTAATTTAAATATGTATACTGTTTTAGTCAGCTCTTTCATTGCTGTTGACCAAAAGACCCGACCAGTACAACTATAGAGGGGGAGAAGTTTATTTAGGGGCTCACGGTTTCAGGGTCTCAATCCATAGACTGTAAGCTCTGTTCCTTGAGGCTTGAGGTGAGGCAGAACATCATGGCGTAAGAATGTGGCAGAGAGAAGCAGCTCATATGGTGATCAGTAAGCAGAGAGAGACTCCACTCTCCTCCTATACAGAATATATACCTGATAGCCATTCCCCACTGAACCACTCCTCCAGCCACACCCCACCTGCCTGCAGCCAGCACTGTTAATCCCATCAAGGGTTGATTCACTGATTAGGTTAGTGCTAGAGCCCAGTCATGTCTCTCCCAAGTCTTCTTACATTGTCTCACTCATGAGCTTTTGGGGGACACCATATATAAACCATAACATTGAAAAAAAAGGCTGGGGATGTGGCTCAGTGGTTAAGTGCCCCTGGGTTCAATCCCCAGTATAAAGAAGAGAAAAGAAAAGAAAAGAATCCATTTAAAGTGATGATACAAGCACAAGACAAGGATTGTTTCTTGTCTGGGGAAGAAGAAAGATGAGTAAAATTTAAAAAACACCATAAATCGTCCCTCAGATGTTCCCCAGCCATCACTGAATGTAAGATGAAGGCCACCAAGCCAGCTGGTGGGGTGGGGTAGTAACCAGGAGCCCACATCTTACCTCTGTGGAACCTACACAGAAATACCTCCAGAGTGTTATAAGTGACAACTGACTGCTTTTTACCCTCATAACTTGGTTCTTGACTGCCCCTAAGGGCCCATGTATTAAAGATCTGGTCCCCTGGGAGATGCTATTGGGAGGTGGCAGGACCTCTAGGAGGCGGGGCCAGGCAGGAAGGTCTTGGGACATTGAGGATGTCCACTAGATCTGAATGATGGGACCCCGGCCTCTCCTTACCTGCTTTTGCCTCCTGGGCGTGAGATGAACAGTTCCACTCGGCCAAGTGCTCCCACCATGACCTACTGCCTCGCCACAGGCCCAAAGCAGCGGGGCCAATAGGTCAGGCCCTAAAAGTTCCAAAACAGTGAGACAAAGTAAGTCTTTTCTCTAAGTTGATTTCTCAGGTATGTTTTTATGGTGACGGGAAGATACAATCTGCACAAATTGGGAAGGTGACTATCACAATAACTCACCACGGCTCCATTCCAAACGGACCTCTGTCCCCCGTCTTTGCTGGCACTGTCCAAACCTCTGCCTTCAGGCAGCTGGAGTGGAGTATTGTGGAGAAGCAGCTAAATGAATAAGGGTCAGGATTTATGTTCTAAGTGGAGCAGGGAGAGCCAGGGTGGAAGGATGAGAGTTCTTAGGAGGTTCTCTGACAAAAGAGGAAAAAGTAAGATTCGTTGTTAAAGCCAAGAGGGCAGGAGAGGGGTTAAGCTGTGGGACAGAAATTAAAGGCAAGAGTTAGACAGAGGCAGACTGGAAAGGGGGGTTTCCCTGGAGCTGAGCTATCTGGAGTCGCCTTAGCTGGTGGCTGGATGCACTGGGAACAGTGGTCAGCCCCGCCTAAGAGTGGAAAGGTGGAAGACACTTTATCTAGTGTCTTCTCCTTGCCAAAGTAGGCCACCCTCCATGTTTGTTGGGCCACCCAGTTCCAGAAAGACAGGTAGATAACAGACCCTTTGTTGGGACCAATGCTTCCACAGCAGCAAGGCACCCTCCTGACTCCTACCAGGGCTTTGCAAGGGATGGGAGATAACTGGGTCCCCTGAGGTAAGGGGGGTTGCCTCCTATACCTTTGGCCATATCCAAAGGCCCAACACTTTCCTTTGAGAAAATTTATTTCCTAAAAAATACACTTCCTAACTTTCTCTTCCTTCCATGTAAGCTGGGTGCTTGGTTTAAATAAAACTTTGGGGGGTGGAGCTGGGGTTGTGGCTCAGTGGTGGAGTGCTCACCTAGCATGTGCAAGGCCCTGGGTTCAATCCTCAGCACCACATAAATATAAAATAAAGATATTTTAAAAAAAACAAAACAACTTTTGGTTTCAGTGAGAAAATGTCCAACTCAAACTAGTACTGATCAAAAGGAAACTTATGTGTTCATGTAACCAAATTGGGAAAGGCTAAAAGTGGCTGGTTCCAGCCAGAACCCAGCACAACTGCAACAAGGAACAACCAGACCAGAGACTCAAACACAGTAAGGGATTCTCCAGTTTTTTTTGTTTGTTTGTTTGTTTTGTTTTTTCTTCATAATGTGAGACTGACTTTCTCTACATGGCTGTAACTACGGCAGCATCTAGCAGATGCAGGGAGCTTTCCATCTTTATCACTAGAGTAGAAGGGACCTGCCTTCTCCCTGGATCCATTGGATAAAAGTTCCCTGGGAGGAAATCGATTAGACTACCTGGGTTTCATGCCTGCTATGGTTTGTCCCCACCAAAACTCATACTGGGGCTTAATTCTTCAATGCAGCAATGTTAGGAGGTGTGTGCGTCTTGGGGGTGGAGCCCTCATGAATGGATTAATGCCTTTCTCACATGAGTGAGTTTCTGTTCAAGCGGGACTAGATCTAACTCTAACCTGAGAGTGAGGTGTTGGAAAGCAAACCTGTCACTCATGTTTCACTTCTTTTGCATGTGCTCACATTTCTACCATGCTGCAAGTAGCATGAGGCTATCACCAGAAGCCAAGCAGATGTTGGCACCATGTTTTTGGACTACCTGACCTCCAGAACTGTGAAGAGAATAAAGCCTTTTTCTTTATAAATTACCCAGTTTCAGGTAGTTTATTTTAGCAACAGAAAATGCACTAAGACAATGCCTAGCCCTGGGAAATGACTATTCAACTGACTATGAGGGACATTTTCCTCATGAAGTGTGGGTGGCTGAGTGGGTAGCTAGAAGGCTAGGTGGTTGGGTGGTTGGTTGTGGGGGGAATTGTCTCTAAAGGGAATCAGAATGTCATGACCAGATGTCTGGCATTGGGGACCAGCCAAGCACAGAGGTCCCCATCACTACAAATGTTTCTCCTTTCCTTCCCATTCATCCACATCCAGAGAGTGAGAATTTGAGAATGGGCCAGGTACTCTGCATGGTAGATTTACTGATGCTTTTCATTTCCTTCTCTTTGTTTTTTTTTTTTTTTTTGGTACAGGAACTTGTGATCCTATTGCCTCAGCTTCCTGAGCCACTGGGACTACAGGCGTGTGCCACAGTGCCTGGTTCTCTGTATATTTTTAATATTTTCCAAATGTTCTACAGTATATATCTATTGCATTTGTAATTTTTTTTTTAAGGAAGAGAGTACATACACTTTAATTAACCCAGACAGAAATATTAAGAACCAAAACAGAAAAATCCTGATTTTAGGTCTAATGCTCTTCTGGCATACATGCTTTTGAAATTTATTTGCAAAACCAAATAAATATATTTACATGTATGTGACCAGGACTTTTTTTTTTTTTTTTTAGGAAAAAGAAATGATTCTGAAAGGGAGTATAGGAAACCTTTGAAGATTTGCTTCATAGTATGGAATGTGTGTTTTTTTCTTCCTGCATTCTTGTAACCCAGGCTGCGTTGGATGTAGTAGGCTCTTTTTCTTTCAGGAACTATGGGAGAATCGGGGAAGCTTCTGTGCCTCTGTATTTAACTGAGGCCCAATTCCACATTTTGAACAGGAGAGAAGGTGGTTAAGGCAGTCGTCAACACTCTGAGAAGGTGGATGGAGGCAAGGGAGAATTGGAAATATTTTCTCTCCCCATAACACATAATGTCTAATCCTTTGATTTCCTTTCATTTTTTTTTAATTGTAAGGTTCATTTAACACGAAAGAATATTTTAAATAGGGAGCAAAAATATGCTTTACATTTAGTTCTTTTCCTGGTGCACTTCTACAGTTGCCAAATCTCTACAATTAACATGTATGTACATCTTTCAGAGTAAAAAAGTTTTGGAAAATAAAGTCCCGTTAAAATTTTTTAAATCAATTTTTAATTCCACCAGCCAAGTGCGCCGGTGTCTCTGACTATCTCTTTCTAAGGAAGGGAAAGTAAGAAGAGAGCTGGCTGGGGGGCACAGCTGGGTGTAACAGGGGGTGTTTCCTAAAGGAGGGGTGGGGGCACACACACACAGCGTTTCCTGAAAAGACTGGAAACAGTTGACCAGTTGCTATTAGAGGGTGAGATGGATCAGTGGGCAAGGAAGCCAATCAGAGGTCCTGGACGGGGCTGGGATTGTAGCTCAGTGGGTAGAGCGCTTGCCTAGCGAGTGTGAGGCACTGGGTTCCATCCTCAGCACCACATAAAAATAAATGAATAAATAAAATAAAGATATTGTGTCAAAAAACACATTGTGGGGGGAAAAAAAGTTCTGGACAAAGGAAGTACTAGTAGGCCATCCTAAAGATGCCACTGGGATTCATCACTCAGCAAACATTAACCAAGTGCCTGATCTGTATCAGATGTCAGAGATATGGAGAGGAGGAGAAATAGCATAGAAAAAGAAAAAATGTTCATAGGGGCTGGAGCTGGATTTGAGTTCAAAGGTTGCTGTATACCTCTGGGCAGGTTGCCTCACCTCTCTGTGCTCTAGTTCCCTTGTAACATTTTTTTAAAAAAACTTCATGAGTCAATCTCTATGAATACTCTGAACAGTAAATGCCAAGCGTAAGGATTACATAGTGCCAGTTGTCATCATTATGGTCTCTGCACCTACAGAGTTCACAGTTCACTGGTTTACACAGCACACACAGGAAGCTGGTGGACTAAGAAGGACACAAGTTCATTTGTTAGAGCTGATGGGAAGCTCCTCCACTGAACACTGTGCAGAGATCATGCTGCCCAGAAGTCCAGCCCCAGGCACCGCCCAGTAAGAGACTGAGTCACAGTGGCATTCTTACACAGTGACAGGAACCCTGTGATGATGACGAAGACCTTTAGTCAGTACTCACTCTAGGACAGGCACTTTTCAACGTGCTTTCTGTAAACTAACTCAAGTTACACGCACCTTGTCATCTCCATTGTGCAGACAGAGAAACTGAGGCACAGAGAGATGAGGTAACTTGTTCACGGGCACTGGTAGAGCTGGGATTTGAACTGAAGTAGTTTATGTCCAAAATTAGCTTGTATGTTACCCAGGTCACCTTCAGTGTACCACTGACATCCATCGACTATGAAAGAATTATGTAAGTGGTTCAGGAGGCTGAGGGCAGGAGGACTGCAAGTTCAAGGCCAGCCTCAGCAATTTAGCCAGGCCCTGAGCAACTTAGTGAGATCCTGTCTCAAAATAAAAAATAAAATGGGCTGGGGATGTGGCTCAGTGGTTAAGCGTCCCTGGATTCAATCCTCAGTTCAAAAAACAAAAATTATACAATGTGACCAGGGGTGCTACTCACCAACTTATCTGAGTATCATTCATTTGCTTTAGTTGACCTTGATTGAGTCCCTGGTTCTAAGGAGAGGAATAGTTGGGTGCTGAAAGGAAGCCAGGATCTTTTTGTCAAGAAGCTATTTTGGGTGATCAGTCTTCTTTTTAAAAATATTTTTATTATTTATACGTGGGCATAATAACTTTATTTATTTTTTATATGGTGCTAAGAATCAAACCCAGGGCATCACGCATGCTAGGCAAGTGCTCCACCACTGAGCTACAGCCCCAGCCGGGGAGATCAGGAAGAGACAGGCTCCCCGCTGGGGAGCACAGAGACTGTTCAGTGACACACAGGAGGAAGAATGACTCTAGTGGGGGGAGGGCAATTTGGTTTGCAGAGGGGGTCTCCATGGACAAACGGTCAATTAAGAAAATGGTATTCCAGTCCTAGGAAGAGCACAAGGAAAGACCTAGGCCGGCATAGGTGGCACAGTTTGGCTGAAGCATGCAGGCGAGGGAGAGTGGCTGGGGTCTGGTGAGGGTCCCATGGGCTTCCAGGGCCACACTGTGGGGGCCTTGAACTCTGGCTCAGGAAGGTGGATTTCAATTAGGAGGAAATGGAGGTTCTTGAAAGCCTTTGGGAATGGGAACAAATTGATCAGCAGTGGGATTTGGAAGAAGGATCCTCAGTACTTGGAGAGTGAGTTTCAGAAAGAGAAGTCACCAACCAGGGACAGAGGCCACGGCAGAGGGAACCAAGAGAAGAGGGGAGGAGAAATAGGAAGGGCACCGCAGAGATGATCGGCCACCGCCCTCCTCTCTTTACCACTGAGCCCCCTTGGAATACCCCCCCACTGTCTGGCCAGCAACCCGCGCTGACGAGGTGAGCTGGGTTCAGAAGAGCTGGCTGCAGCATTAGGCTAAGAAGCAGGGGAAAACGCAGGCCACAGAAGTGATTTTCACATGGAGGACAGGACTGCTCTGTGACCTTGAAGGTCAGCTTCCACTGCTGGAAAAGAGAGCGCGCACCCGGAATCTCTTTATTTTTATAGGGGGACCAACGAAGGAGTTTGGATAGAATGTTCTTCACCAAATAAGGCAGGGGATAAGGTTTCAAGGGCGGAGTCTTGCTTGGTGATGTCCTGTGTCAGCGGATTGATCGACATCGTGACAAGTCACACCCATCTCAGGTGCTGTGTGGGATCACAGGCAGAGCCAGAGGAAAAGCACTCCTTTGTCCCACAGCCCAGTCAGAGCGCAGTGCCAGACCTGAGCCCTCATTTGGCTACGATGCGCATAGCTCACACACACAGCCGTGGATGCTCGCGACACCACTTCTCTTAAAATGAAACTCAAAATCATTGACATGATCTGGATCCTTCCTTTGCCTCCCGGATCTCTTGTGGCTCCTGGTGCTTCGGCCAAGAGCCTCCTTAACTCCTGGAAACATGCTGCCCCGTCCTTCTTTTTCCTTCTCACATGCTGTTTCCTAAAATGACAGCCGCCATCCCACACCCTGACTCTTGGTCACACTGGGTCTCATTCATCCTCCCTGTGACAGCTCAGTTGAAGTCCTCCTTGACCCCCCCTTATACGTTCTCAGCGCTCTCTTTGCAGTGCTTGGCACAGTTGCAATTTTATGTTGGTTTGTGTGATTACTTAATGAACGCCTGTCTTGATTGTAAGCTTCATGAGAACAGATAAATATCTACTTGGCTTACCCTTGAACCTCCAGCCGCAGTCCTCTCTGGAGATAATACACTCTCCAAATGCTAGATCGATGAATGGAGAACCCCTAGAGTTTGGGAACTGATTGAATAAGAGATAGAAAGATAATATGAGATTTCTGATCTCTAGTGACAAGAAAAGTGGTGTCGCCATTTACAGCAACAACAAACACAGGACACACCATTTTCCAGGGATGCTTATGAATGCAGCATTGCACATTTTGATTTGGAAGTGCCAGCAGGTCATCAATTTGTCAGGCAGACCATAGTATAATTAATACCATAATTTAAGGGAAATGGTACAGCCAAAGAAAGGGAAAGAGTTTGAAGGTACATCAGTAAGAATTAGTTTGTCTGCATATAGAGAAAAAAAAAAAAAAAGAAGCCCCAAAGAATAGACTTAAATATGAAAGTATTTATTTCTGTCTTATGGAAAAGAAAGTCAAGGGCTGGCAGGGTGGCTCCATGGTGATCTGAGAACCATCCTGTCTCTACACTATCATTCTCAGTATGTAGATTCTATCCTCAAAGTCTTATTTGGCCCAAGATGGCTGCCAGAGGTCTAGTCATCAAATCTATATTGCTGGCAGCAGGAAGGAAGACGGGAAATGTGAAATAGACTTGCCTAAAGGCCTGATAGTGCACTGACCAAAACTTAGAAAAGGGGTGCATCTTACTTCAAGGAAAACTGAAAAATGCATCCTTTAGGAGGGTCCATTGCTACCCTGAACAAACTCAGAGATTCTGCTGGTAAAAAATAATGGCTATCAGGTGCTGGGGTTGTGGCTCAGTGGTAGAGCCCTCGCCTAGCATGCATGAGGCACTGTGTTCCATCCTCAGCACCACATAAGAATCAAGTCCATCAACAACTAAAAAAATTTTTTTTTAAATAATGGCTATCACATGGGCAATGGTTTATTCTACTTCCCCCTGGGAGGGAAGAATAAAAGGTCACTGGATTAGACAAAGGAGAAAGGGAAGGGAGAGGGGAGGGGAATGGGAGAGAGAGAGGAGAATGGATTGGACATCACTTTCCCATGCTCATGTGTGAATACACAACCAGTGAAAGTCCATCACAAACACAAGAACGGGGTCCTGATTAGAGTAAGCTCTACTCCGGGTATGTATTATGTGTCAACAGACACTTTACTCTAGTGTATATCTAAAAACAACACATTTTAAAAAGAAAAAGAAACTTGTGGAATAGACAAAAAGTCAGCATGTTACCATGAAAAAATAAGTACATAAAGATTCCCCCAGGTAGGAAGAATGGTCAGATCCAGGGACAGGAGGCATTTCAGAGCAGCCAGCAATCCCAGCAATCACTTGCCTTTTTCCTGTTACAGAGACTTGACTCATAGAAACAAAGAGACTGGGCTGACGTCACCTCCCAAGCCAGACTCACATCACCTTGATGAAGTGATGGAAAAGACTGTGGGGAGGATTTGTAGCCTGTCCCCCTGAACATGCCTGAACACGGGCTGACTCTATGGAGCACTCCAGTGACTCAAAGGACAGTCTGGAATGGAGCAGGGTTTGAGTCCCAGCTATGTGTCCTTGGGCAGGGACACACAGCTTCTATGTGCCTCAGTCACTGAGTCATGGAGTAGTGGTGGAGTATGTTCACAGACCATAAATAGAGGTCATATGATTATCATTTTTAGAAAGCAACAGATAGTTCTGAAACAATTGAATCAGGGAACATACGAGACATGAATGAATGAAATTAGAACAGGAAACTGACCATCTTAGATGGTTTTGCTGTTTGCTTGTCTAGTTAGTTGACGTACTATCACTGTGATAAAATGCCTGAGAAAAATCAATGTAAAGGAGGAAAGGTTTATTTTGGCTCATGGTGTCAGAGATTTCAATCCACTGTCGCTTTGCCCAATTCTGACAGGCCTATGGTGAGGCAGAAGACTATGGAGAGCAGCACATACATAGCATGACATTTCTCATTGTGGCAGCTGGGGGGGGGGGAGGGAGGGAAGAGGGATCAGGGACACAGTATACCCTTCAAGGCCCACTCCCAATGACCCACCTCTTTCAACCAGGCCCTCCCTCCTTAAAGTTCCTCTACCTCCAAGAGGCATCACCATCTGGTGACCAATCTTTCAACCCATGAGCCTTTGGGAGACATTCCACATCCAAACACACTTGGTAGCAGCTACAAAACAGGATAGATAGGCACTAGTGTCCCTTTATAACCCATTACTCTAGCTCTCCACATTTACCCTCCAAGCAACTGCACTTCCTTGGACTCATCGTGGCCTTCCTGCCAAACCACACCACGCTCCTTCCAGACATTTGATCCTCTTCTAAGCACACCAGTCCCATGAAGGATAGCTAGACGCAGGCTTCCTCCTGGATTTCATTTCCTCCTCTCACCTTCACGTGTCCTCATACATCCCTTATCTCACTCTTCTACATTCTGGGCATCAAACTCCTCTCCCATTCATGGCAGGGAGCTTACCACTGAGGGACAGTCTAAAGTAGACAGTAGCCATAGGCTCTGGCCTTCGAGTACGGGCACCTTGGTGACTAATGCTGATGCCACTTTAAAAGACATCAAAATTTGAGGGAAAACACAGATAACTGTACTCTATCTGCATCTCCCCCCTTCCTCCTCTACGTCTGGCATGTTCCCATTTATCTATTATTGTCTAGTCTTTGCCTCTGTAACTGGTTTCATGTTGTAATTAGTCTTTTTTTGTGGAATTTTTAAAGCTAGGAAATAGTTATATTTATGGTCTTTTCCGTATTGTCTTAAAAAAATACTTCATTCCTTCAATACCAACACTCAAAGTAAAACAGTCTTAAATTACCAGATGAAACCTGCAAAACTCTGTAAACACTATAAGTGAGGTCCTCATTAAAATTAATTTATTTTCATTGGGTATAAACTGGATTCTGGTTTTATTTGGAAATGTGGGATTTATGCCTGTTGTAAAATATGGCAATAAGTCCCCAATTGGTGTAGCCTGGACTATCCGCCAGCTGGACAGGAAACGGAACCCAGTATTGGCCGGTGTGAAGGTTTCACATCCAGAAAGCCTGAAGTCCTCTGCGGTGAGAGCACTCCTGCAGGGTTAGGCTTCTGCCACGAACCAGCTGGGTGACTGGGGGAAAGCGGCTTCATTTCTCTGGGGCTTTAGCTTTCCCCTCTGTACAATAAGGAGACTGGATTAAATTCTTTCCAAGTCAATAATCCTCATGCTAAAAGTACACATGGAAAGTATTGGAGCAGCTTCTTAAAAAAGATGACTTTAAAAAAAAAGCAACTTCTTAAGAAGTCCAGGTCACCTTCTCAGAGGCTGATTTAGTCACCTGGGTTTCTGCTGAAGAATCAGCACTTTTGATGAGTAACCCCAGGTAATTCTCAACCGGGAGTCTGAGGATCCAGCTCCAATATTCTGTATCTTCTTGTAGAACATGTACATTCTAGAAAAAGGACAAGAATGAGGAGGACAAGGAGGAGAAGTTCAAGAAATAAGAAAGAACCCTATTATCCTCAAGAAAAGAGGTTCAAGGGCAAGTACCGTGGCGATTAGCAGAGTTGAACTGTTTGCATGACCTCTCTCCTTGAGCTCTATGCAATCCCTTCTCAGCCGCATACTAGGAACCTGATCAGAGGCTGCCTTGTGTATTATCTAACTGCTCCCTATGAGTGAGTGTCTTATCCATTTAAAGTGCGAGTCTTCTAGTGGTGGAGTCTGCTATGACCCACTGGGCTCTTGGAGCACCCCTGCACAATGCCAAGGAAATCCCCAAAGACTCGATGTGATACCACCATAAGTGGAGTCATGGTTAACTTTGAACCCTGGAAGAGGAGCCCTTTTCAGTTTCAAACAAAGTGTAGGGTGATGGGTACAGTCATGCATTTTTTTTTAGTGTTAATTGGGGACTGCTTGAGTACAGGACATTGAAATAATATCAGTAGGTAAAACTTAATTTGTGTCTTAAATGATACCTTCTTTCTTTCTCCTTGTATGGTGGAAGGAGACAACTAATTCTCAGGGGTCTCTTTTATAAGGGCACTGTGACAAAATACCTGTGGTAATCAACTTAAAAGGAGGAAAGGTTTATTTTGGCTCACAGTTTCAGTTCATGGTCACTTGGCTATTGTTTGGGCCTATAGGGGCACAATACATCATGGCAGGAATACATTATAGAAGAGACCTGTTTGTCTCATGTTAGCTGGGAAGCAAAGAGAGACAGGAAGGGACCAAAGTCTTGATAGTCCCTTTCAAGACTATAAACCTGTGACCTAACTTCCTCCCAGTAGGCCCCACCTCTTTTCCTTTTTTTTCTTTTTTTGGTAGTACCAGGAATCCCTCCCAGGGCCTCACACATATCAGGGAAGCACTTTTCCACTGAACCACATCCCCAGCCCCTAGGCCCCCCTTCTTTAAGGTTTTATCACCTCCCAGTAGCACAGCAGGTTGGGGACCAAGCCTTTCACACGCGGGCCTCTGGGAGACATTTCAGATCCAAACTGTAGCATTCTGCTCCTGCCCCAAAGGCCCATTTTCATCTCAAAAAGCAAAATGCATTCAGCCCATCTCCAGAAGTCCCCAAAGTCTCCACAGTCCCAGCTGTTGTTCAAACGTCCAAGTCCAACGTCTCCTCTGAGACTCAAGAGAAACTCAGCTCTAAGCCTCTGGAAAACGAATAGAACAAGTGACACACTTCCAAGAGACAATGGCCCCGGGTAAACATTCCCATTCCAAAAGCTTAGAATAGGAAAAGAGTAAGGAAGAATCGGATCAGAGTAAGATGGAAGCCCAGCAGAGCAAACACTCCATCCTGCAGCATCTGGGGCGCACGGTGGCTAGGGATGATCTCCAAAGGGCTGGGGAGCCCCAGGCCTACAGCCCTGCTGGCTGCAGTCTGCGGCTACTCTCTTGGGCTGGCTCTACTTGCTTCCAGCAGCTTCCCTGGGCCAGCGCTCCACATTCCTGGCATCTCCAGTGTCGGCTTCACTCTCAGTTTCACGCATGGCCCTGTCAGGAGCTGCCTGCAGCGACTCCAACCTCTGCCTGCTCTCCCAGGCTCTCCTCTGGAATCTCAGCACAAGCCTCCAAGACTCCGTAACCCTGGCACACCGCGTGCCCGCGAAACCAGCAACACGTGGCAAAACCAGGGTTTGCCACTGGCATGAGCAGAATCCCATTCCTAAGGGAGGGGCCCTCCTGAGGCCCCGCTGTCCTCCAATACCACCATCTTGGTGATTAGGTTTCAACATGAACTTTAGGGAGAAACAAACATTCAGACCACATAGCACCAGGCAATGCTCTAGGTGATTTCCCCACACGCACCCATTTCAACCTCATGATCAGACGACGAGGCGGGTATTTTTATTGGACTCATTTCCCCAAAACTGAAGCGTAAAGAAGTTAAGTAGCCCACGGAGGGCGGCACATCCAGCAGGCAGAAGACCCAGGGTCCCAGGCAGGGCAGTTCACCTCTGGAGCTGAAATTCCTTCCACTTTGCTCCTCTGCCTCTCATATGTTTGAAGGGCCTCAGACCTCCCTCAGCTGTGGCCTGTGACCCCAAAGATCTCCATGATCCCTTTCCCAGTTATCCCATTTGTATCTTCTTCTCAAGGAAGGCTGTGTGGAGGGGGAGATAGCCCTGGGGAAATAAGGGCACTGGGGATGAACAAGAGTGGGCTCCCGGCCATACTGCTCAGTAGACAGCCAGAAACCTTGGCCCGGTGGGCAGAGCAAATACAGGGACTGCTTAGCAGTGGCAGTCACACCCTTTGGGACCTGACTGCAAACATACATACCATGGCAAGAGGAATGAGCAATCCAGCCGTGGCCAGCTTCTCTCCACCCTTTGACAAGCTCTATAGCGCTGGGGTGTAGCACAGAGATAGAGTGTCACAGCACACTTAAAGCCCTGGATTCCATCACACACACACACACACACACACACACACAAAGTCTGGCATATTTTCCTGAAATGTAATTTTTTTTCCCTCAAGTGAATATGCTCTTATTCTTCAGCTGATTAGATGAAAGGGATAAAACGTCCCGTGCATACAAAGTTTCCTCCTGCAGGAGGTGAGCAGATAATTCACTGCCTGGATTTGAAACAAAGGCACCTAGGACAACACACAAGGTGTAGACTCAGTAAACAACCAGCTGACTGGCACCTCTGAAACTCATTTCTGCCCCTGAGTTGTTCCTTCTTCTCTATTTTTCACCTCTTTGGTGAGGTCCAAAGCAGCAGGCTTTTCCTTCTTTCCATTAAAATGCAAAACTATCCTTCGCTTTCCACCTTCGAGTCCTGGGACCCAGAGGCGAGAAATAAGGGCAGGGGTAAAGAGAAACATATAAAAAATAAATGAGCCATTCATAAAAATGAATATTATCACCAAAAGGAGCCGTCTGCCAACATCTCCATGTATGTATTAACTCAGATGGTTTCTCTGTAACAACACGGAATTAAGCCAATACATCATCTTTTTAGTGGCTGCTCAGCTGATTTACTATTAACTTTAAACAACCATTGTGAAATGAGCGCCTCACTTTGCCATAATGATGATGAGATTTCACCCAGGATTATTTTTTATAATGTAAGCCTCAAAATTGGCAAAATAAATTTCAGCTGTGCTTAGTACAGCCCTCTGAAGGAGCCAGATACTCAGGTGGGGGAAAACGGCTTCATTTAACCAGCTCCTTGAAGTCATTTCCACAAATCCTACAAATTGGCTTTGTTTTCCTTTAACTTAGCAGAGCTTTCCTGGAAAATCCCAGATGCAAAGATACCAGACCTTTTCAGCATCTCCGTGAGCAGCTGAAGTTATCTTTTTTTTTTGTACTGAATGACATACGTATTGGACACCTCTCTGTTCCTCTGAGGCCTGCAAGTCTCTCTAGGTGACAACATGAAAGAAGCCCACCAAGGGCTTTCCCGCTGACAGCTGGGTCCTGGGGACAGTCTGAGCACCTGGTTCTTATTTCTTACTTGGCGATTCTCTGGGTGGCACTCATCTTTTCCTTCTCTGCTTCTCGTGCCAGTTGTGACTGTAAAGAAGGGCGACTGATTTCCACGTGTGGCTTGCTGAGTGAGTGGCATTACTTTGTAAATCTCTACAGGCTACAAGCCCGCGTCTGTCCCCTGCAGTTCCGAGAACAATCTGCAGCGAGCACTGACAGGAAGGGCCATTATGGTCACTGATGTTCTCGCCATCTGGAATGGTTGCAGTTGTCAGGCGCTGAGATGACTCACTGTGCTGAGGAATCATTTCTCTAATGGCAGCACTAATCAGGAGGGATGGAGCCGTTGCTAAGAGCCGCTGCGAGAAGAAAATGCCCTGCCAGATGAAAAGGAAGGGCTGTTGATTTGTTTTTGCCCTTTTGAAAATGAAGTAGCTTGGAATGTCATCCTTGGTTGCCACAGGCCATCCTTCACAGCGGGAGCCTGGACCTCCGGCCAGCCTGCAGGAGCAGTGTGGGCCATCTGAATGGACAGAGGACCTGGGCTGGGTGTTCGGCCTTTCCTCTCTGTGGCCAGCTGTGCCCTGCAAAGACTGGGTCATTCTCCTTCAGAGGTTTAGCAGGTTGGGGAGGAAAGGGCAGCTCCAGCAGATGTGGACCCAGTGTTTTAAGCCTCCCGAGTCCTCGCTCTAGCCTTTGTCCCAGAGCTGTTCTGTGTAAGCTCTAATGTCACTGCAGGGACACCCCCACCCCCTTGTTAGTTAGAGTTGGACCCTGCAGAAATTAGCAGGTGGAGACAAGGACAGAGGTCAACAAGTACACACTGAACCTTCACTGAGGGCTGGGCATCTGGTGAGCCCCCGGGGAACAGCAAAGCACAGAGCAGGATTCCTGCCATCCAGGGGTCCCCCCAACTTCACTGCAGGGGCCCTCTCCTAATAATGGCCGACTTCCCAGCCTTCTCCAAATGTGGAGGTAAGCAGTTCCTCAGGTGTGAGGTAGCTAGGTAGGAGGGATGGGTGTTTGCTTAGAGCAGGATGATGAAGGACAATATGGCCCCAAGGGCAAGGCACTCCCTTTTCACAACACAGAATCTGCAAGTCATGCCTGGAGACCCATTTATACAGGAACTTTCCATTAATAGGGGCTTCCGGAAGTAGGAGGGAGTCAGCCAGGAACAATCCACTCACTAGGCAGCAGCCTGTCCTGTGGGCCCCTTGCCTGGCCTGCCCACAGTGCCCACAGGGTCAGTAAGAGACGCATGTTCGTTTTTTGTCACCGTGACTAAAATGTGGGATAAGAATCATTTAGAGGAGGAAGAGTTTATTTTGGGCTTATGATTTCATAGGTTCAGTCCATGGTTGACCAACTCCATGGCTTTGGGCCTGAGGTTAGACAGAACGTCGTGAGGGAAGGGAACGCAGGGGAAAGCCGCTCAGCTCATGGCTCCTGGGAAATTGAGAGAGAGAGAGAGAAGGCGAGAGCCAGAGAGGAGCCAGGGACAAGATATGGTCTGAAGTGACACATACCCTCCATCTACACCCCACCTGCCTACCTTTACCACTGGTAGTCCATTCAAATTATTAATCCACCAAATAGATTAACCCACTAATGAGGTTAGAGCCCTGATCATTTCCTAAAAGCCCCATCTCTGATCATGCTGCACTGGGGATAGTGCTTGCAACAAATTAGCTTTTGGGGGGAACATTCCAGATCTAAACCCTAATAGTATATCCAGCCATCCATACAGCTACATGCAACAGTATCCAGAAGGTTCTTTAACTCAGGACACCTTGATGGTATCATAGGAATGGATTCAAATAGACCGACTCTCCGTATGGATTGGGAACTTTCTATATTCACAGCAGTGACCAGTGACCTTCAGCACAGATTCTAAAGGACATGTGGTGTGACGACTCACAAATGAACTGCTCAAAACCCTCAGTCATAAGGGCCATCTGTTTTGCTGTCAGCTGGGCTCTTCTTATGACATATAAGGTCTGTGGTTTCCTCTGGTATTAGATTCCTGGAGGTGCACAAAACAGAAGAAATGGATTCTTTCCTAGTTCTGGAGGCTGGAAGCCCTAAATCAATGTGTACACAGAATTGGTTCCTTCTGGAAGTCCTGAGGGAGAAAATCTATTCCGTGCTTCTGTTAACTTCTAATGGGCGCTGGCAATCTTTGGCATTTTTTGGCTTGTGGATACATAACAGCAGTCGGTCCAATTTCGTCACGTGGCCTTCTCTCTGTGTCTTTTCTTCTTATAAGAACACTCGTCTTTGGATTTAGAACTCACCCAGTTGGTCAATTCAGAACAATCTTATGTCTGCACCATTAACTGAATTATATCATTTTTCCAAGTAAGGTCACCTCCACAGGTACCTCAGGCAGGTCCAGGACATATTTGGAGAGCCATAATTCAACCCGCTACACCCACCCTCTGGGTACTTTCCCCAAGCCAGCCTTTGCTGGGATGCCTCATGGATCTTAAAATTCTTTATATTACTAAAACGAGGTGTGTCCCTCCTATATCCTGCGCAACATTTCCTGCTACTTATTAATTGTTGTTAATGTAGGGATCGATTCTCAGCGCCCACAGGCTTGACCTGCTAACCTCGGGGCTTTGTGCTTGACCCTCTGGGTTTCTTTTGTGGCACAGTCTTTCCTCTATTAGTGGGAAGACTGTGGTCCAGCTGAAAGCCCACCCCCACTCTTTTTCCCACTGGGCAAAACAAGAACGTCATGACATTTCCCCTGGTGGTGGCAGTTGAGGGTGTCCTTTTTATCCATTTCATATCCATTGCTATGTGGTGGCTGCATCTTCCTTTTCTGTGATCTTCCCATCTGCTAGAGTTTGGATCTTAACTGTCCCTCAAAGGTCCGTGTGTCAAAGGCTTGGCCCCAGCCTGTGGCACTCTTGGGAGGTGGTGGAACACTTAGAAAGTGGGGCTTAGTAGAAAAAGCTAAGGCATTGAGAGTCTTGGGGGGATATTGGAACCTCAGTCCCTTCCTGTCTCTCTCATTCCCAGATGCCATGAGATGAACAGCCCTCCTTGGCCACCTGTGCCTGCCGTCGTCATACCCTGTGCCCCCCAGACCCCAAGCAACAACCAACCATGAACTGAACCTCTGAAGATGTGAGCCAAAATAGACCTTTTCCCATATAAATCGTTTATCTCAGTTATTTGCTACAGTAGTAGAAAACTGACTAACACACCATTGTTCCTCTTCTTTGGCCTGGCCTAATGCAGCTGCTACGTGGGGAAGGTGACAGTGTTCCTAAAAAAAAAAAAAAAAAAAACTGTTATAAAGGAATTTACCAGCATCCTTGATCCTAAGATAAAAGCTGATGATACCTTCATAGAATCTGCATGTTACCAAATAAATTCATTGTGTTAGCCAGATTTTCATAACTAGGACAAAATACCCAAGAAAAACAACTTAGAGGAGGAATGATTTATTTTGGCTCACCCTTTCAGAGGTTTCAGTTCATGGCTGGCTGTCTCCATTAATTTGGGCCTGAGGCAAGACAAAGCGTGATGTGGAAGGACTTAATGAAGAAAAGCAGCTCCTCACATTAGCCAGGAAGCAGAGAAAGAAAGGGAAGATGGGGCTGGGGATAAAGAATGTCCTTCCTGTCACCCCCCCACCCCAGTAACCAACCCACTTCCTCCAGGTAGGTCCCACCTCCTACTGTTTCCACACCTCCCAATACTGATATCAAATATGAATTCAGTACATTGATCTACCAATGAGGTCAAAGTTCTCATGATCCAATTACATCCCCAAATTACTGCATTGGGGATCAGGGCTTCAATACATGAGTTTTTAGGGGATGGATCTTATCCAAACCATAATACTCATTGAATCCTCTCAATTACCCTGTTACTATTTCTATCCATCTTTCACAATCAAATCGAGGCCTAGAGAGGCTGTGTACCTGACCCAAAAAATAATCAATAGGAGAAAAGATGGAGGCATAACCCCATCAAGTCTGACGTGAGAATCCCATGCATCTCTGCAAACTGCCTCCCAGGGGGACAACAGAGGGACAGGCACCAGGGCTGGCAGCCAGAGTCCTGTCCTGCGCTTCCCAATGTCCACCATCCCTTTGGAGCTCTCCCACTTGAGGTTGAAGCTCCCCATCATTCATCTGAACCAGGTGGGGCCACACGACTCTACCTTGAATTTCTCAGGGTACCATCACACCTGGGCTGAGGCTGTGAAAGCAAGCCTGGACAAAACTCAGGGAGGAACAACAGGCTGCAGCATCCTCTGGCTCTTGGGATGTGCTTGCCACCTTGCTCCTGGGCTGCTGCCACAATGGAGGCATTGTATTCCCTCCCCTGGAGGAAAGGGGCACAAAAATTGTCTTAATTCTAGTTTGAGGGCTGGGGAGGCCTGAGAAGAAGAGTTTGCCTGTGCTGAGCTCCCACTTCTGGCTGCTCCTGAAGACCAACCTCTTCTCTCACAGAATGCTGGGGAAATTCATCCTTTCACCCACAGGGAGTTGGTCTTACCCCAGGCTCACACCCAAAGCCCCACATGATAATACCTGGCATCACCCCAAGATCTGCAGGTCCAGGAGCAAACAAGAGTCTGTGGTGCTGAGAATCGGTGCTTCATCCCCACATAACTTGTCAAAATTTGCTTTTTTTTAAACATGCCAGTGATGGAACCCAAGTCCTTGTCCACACCAGGCAAGCACTCTACCACTGATCTACACCCCAAGATCAACAGAAGCTCACCTGTACCTCTTAGTCCTTTATTCACTGCTATGGTTAGAATAACAGTCCCTGGAAAAGGTGAAAAGAAAAAAAAAAAGGAACTGAATTTACAAAGGAATGTGGGATCCTGTTTCATGGATTCGTTGCCATGTGAAGGCATTTTGGCCTCAGTGGACTCGAGGTGTTTTCCAATTAGCGCAAAACACTTAGAGAGTGAGCCTGACGGTGACAGCGACAGGGAGAGCAAACACCTGGCTTCCAGGAAGCAGTCCTCAGCCCACTGGCTGTATTTGGTCTGGTCCAAGCTGTCCCAAACATTAGGGCTTTTGGAGGCACTAACCTCCAGTTTCTGCCGGTTCCAAAGCGGAACAGTGTGTGTGTCCAAAAATGTTTTCAAACTCAGTGACCTATCAGTCCTGGCCAAAGGCTGCACGCCCAGCAGAAGTGGAAGCAGGATCTTTGCTTTGGGGAAAACCTGCAGTTTGCTTTCTTAAACCACTATCTGATGAGCGGGAGAGGGCTATTTTGTTTTGTTTTGTTTTGTTTCTTCCCTGAGTAGAAACCTACTTCTGAGTGTTTAGTAAACACAAGTTGTGTGGTATGTACTGAAAATAAATTAATCTTCTTACCCATGCTGGTTTAAAATGGCAACTTACTACTGTGACAATGATAGTGTTTTAGGGTCAAGCTCTTCAAAAGGCAAATAAGAGATTCTCAAATGTTATTACATTGAAGTATTAAACACTAAAAGTTCAATTTGCCTACAGCTCGTAGGTTAGGCTGTTATGAAGGTAGTTTAGTCATTATATGGCATCTTCCTGCAGATTCAAGGAAGATGCGTAGAAGATGAAGGCGCATTGAAACTCATAGTCTGTATAATTGAAATGCACTAATAAAAATAAAATTTTAAAAATGAAGGCTACTGAGTTTTTGAGTTTCCAGGAAGGAAACTTAGTGATCCAATTTATCTCATAGATGAGGGGACAAAAGAGGTTTATTGATAAGTTGGGGAAAAACTCATCAACTTCCAAGAAGGTACAATTTTTGGCCTGTGACTAATTGACAACTGGCCTTAAGCAATCTGGGCTGTACACAGCCCCACGGCTTATTGCTGGCGGTTGATGGAACAGTATGGAACACTGAACCATACAGGGGCCTTTTGGTCATTTTTCTATCTCCTTAATCCCTGTCTAGCTCATATTGAGTTGGAGAGTTCTCACATTTTTTTTTGTAATTTTTAGGAAAATCTTGGTGTTGCTTCCTGATCACCATGTGAGCTGCATCCCTCAGCCACACTCTCCTGCCATGATGTTCAGCCTCACCTCAAGTCTGTGGACTGAGACCTCTGAAACCACAACAGAGCTGTGGAGAGAATAACTATCTTGATCTGGAAAAGGTTGGAGACAGGATTTGAATTCACAACTGACTCCCAGCTCCTACAAGAAAGAGGGACCCAGTTCTTGGAGAGGGGATTATCACCTAGGAATTCATGACCAGATTCTGGATCCTGGAGGACCAGCACCAGCCATGGAAGTTGCCACCACTGCTGAGATACGACAGGTCCTGCTGCTTTAATGCCATTTCCAGAAATATTGAGGTTCACTTGGCATTGGTCCTGTTAGTAAGTTAGTCGATTTAGCAAAACAACAACAAAAACCAGCATACCCAGGTAAATCTGAACCTCCAACAAACAGCAGTTTTTAAGTATCATATATAATGGATTTCCAAGTGGGGAGTTACTTTTTTCTCTATTTTCTGATTTGTAATCTAAAGAATGTCAGTATGTGTAGAACGGTTATGGGTGATCCACAAAAAGAAAAAAAAAGAAAAAGAAAAAAGTTCTGTGGACAAATCAGTTTGAGATTCCAAGTAAATAAAACCACCTGGTTTGGTGTGTGTGTGCTTCAACTGCAGGGTACTGCAGAGCCTTGTCCTGTTAGGATCCTGTCAATATGCATCAGACTCTTTGGGAAGAGAGCATCTAGTGTTTTCCAAGCTGATGAGACCATGACCCTATGAAGGAATCCATTTTGGGAAACAGTATAGGTGGATCTGTTTTCCTCATGGATGTTATTTTACAAAACAATTACTTGATCACAATTTTCTGCAACCTCGAACCTGTTTATACCTATAATATTACCAATGATTTTAATAAAATTAAGGAATTTATATAAAAGAAATCTCAGCTGGCTGGTTGCATTGAATGTGGTGACCATGCTCTTGCCGTGATGGACGAGGTCTAGTATTTAGATTCTTACTTGCTTACCAGCTCTCTCTTGCTGCTGTTTTGTTTTATTGCTAATTAAATTCCTCTTAACCTTCCGTCTGTCTTCATTTTGGACTTTTTACTAAGCTAAGAACCAGGAGGCCTGGATTTGAAGCTTAATTCTGTCATAATGGAGCGGTGTGAACTTGGAGTTGTCATTTAAACCCCTCTGCACCTCATTTTCTCTTTTGCAATATAGATCTCATGAAACAAGGAATTGTAAATTTGATGAGATCAGAGATGCTTTTTTAGTATAGCAAAAAAAAAATTGTCTGGCTGTCTCTTTCTCTCTTTTTCTGAAGATGAAAAAAATTGAAGATCAGAGAAATGAAAAGAATTGCCCCAAACCTTCCCCGCCCAGGGTTGATAATACAAATGGAGTTATAAGCAAAGGATATTGTAACAACTTATGTAATCCTCTGAATTCAGAGTTGCCTCTGGCAAAATATTCAGGTCGACAAAGCCTGTTTTCTTACCTTGCCTTTCAGCTTTCCACTCATCTCTAAATACCATTCAAATTTGCAGCTATTGTTTGCTAGGGATTGGAAAATGCAATCATAGCATGTCTAACGTGGCTTTTGACAATATACTTAAGGACAGCTGTATTTGTATCCCTCAGGAAATACACCACCAGAAGTTGTGTTTGCTAAGCAACTTTCAGAAGTCTGAATGTCGCATGCTGGTAGCTTCTCAGCCTCAGCCTTTTACTGCCGCAGTAGAATCTTAAACATTAAAGAAGATTAGTGCACCATACAACGGTGCCTGGAGAAAAATGGGCAAGATGTCAGCAGTTTAGATGGCAGTCTCTGGGTGTGATGATCATTCTCTGTTCTTCCTAAAAGCTTGGCGATTTCTCAGAACCTTAATTTAAAACAATATGAATTTAGAAAGCACATGTGAATGAACTGTGATTAGTTTTCAAATGCTTTCACTTCAATTGCAGCTCCAAAATATTGGCCTAAACTCTTAAAGTAGACCTATAGAATCACACCTTGGTTCAGGGTTGAAAAAGAAACTCTTAATACCAGGGAATCATGTTAGACTTTGGATCAAATGGACATTTTTCCAGTCCCTAGCACTCAATAGTTGGAGTCAATTAAAGTGGAATGGAGGCCTCGGCATCTGTATTGTTTTGAAGTTCCAGATGTTTGTCCATATCTACTTGTCAGGTGCATTGACCATTGAGAGGCCTTTAGTTGTTTCGGGTTTACAGTGGAAGAGTTGACAGAAAATTTTTGGTGAAAGTCAGATTGGGCAATCTGAAGAAATTAATAAAGAAAAAAGTTACAAAGTCATGGGTAGAGTGTAGGGAAACCCACAGGGGAGAGTGCAGTACCCTAAGTTAGCAAGAATCGAGACCCACTACCACTGAGGCCTGTAGGGTCCAGGAAAAGGAGTGGTCACTGGAAGGAATGGGGGTAGCTGTATGGAAAAATTGACCAGAGACGTAGGACCTTAGAAAAGGAGATAGCCATTAGGTACCAATGCATCACTCATGTCCATCAGCACATGAGGGGATTAACAAAATGTAGTGCACAAGAGAATATTATTCAGCCTTAAAATGAATGAAATTCTGCTACATGCTACAACATGGACGAACCCTGAAAACATTACGCTAAGTGAAATACCACAGGCACAAAAGAACTACCGTATGATTCTCTTCCTGTGAGGCACACAGAATGGGCAAATTCAGAGACAGGGAAAGTAGAATAAAGGTTGCTAGGAGACGGAGGGAGGGATAATGGGCCTTGATGGTTTATTGGATACAGACTTCTGTCTGGGATGACAAAAGTTTTGGAAAGTGATAGGAGTGATGGTTGTTCATGACATTGTTACTGTACTTATCACTGTAGTATGCACCTGAAAGTGGTTAAGATGGTAGATGGTGTGTATATTTTACCACCACCCCCCCCACACACAAATGCAGATAAGGGGGACAAAGGAAGAAGCCAACCTATAGCATATTCTTCAGGGAGTAATCTGAAGGATTACAACCCCAGTTCCTTCATCCTCACGTCTATTCCTCAACCAGAGTCTCTAATTGAATGACCCAATTAGAAAGCAAGAGAGTTTCCATATGTAGTTCTGAAGGTCAGCCATCCAGGATGCAACAATTCAGGGTGGACTGATTAGTCAAGGTTCTCCAGAGGAGCAGAACAAATAGAAGATACATAGATCAGATAGACAGATAGATAGCTAATAAGATATATAAAAATGAAGATATAGCTCTCTTGATATTTACATAAAAGGGGATTTATTAGATCCGGTTCACACAGAGGCTGAATAGTCCCACAATGGCCATCTGCAGGATAGAGAGCTGAGAAGCCAGTAGTTGCTCAACCTAAGTAGCTGGATGCCTCAGAACAGGAGGGACCAATGATGCAGCTCGAGTCCAAGGCTGAGGGCCTGGAAGCTTCCTGAATAATTGCCGGTGCAAATCTTCATTCAAAGGCCAAAGAATCTGGAGTCTGGTGTCTGAAGGTAACAGCACCAACAAAAACACAGCTGCTCAAGAAGAGACCAGTATGTCCACCTACTATCCTCCCACTTCCACTGTTTGGCTCCATCTGGGCCTCCAGCCTATTGGGTAGCGCTGCCTACAGTTAGGGCAGGTCTTCCCCACCCCGTTGGTTGACCCACACTCCAATTGTCTCTGGAAGCACCCTCACAGACTCACCTGGAAGTGTGCTTTATCAATTTTCCAGGCATCTCAAAATCTCGCCATGTTGCCCACCAAGATTAACCATCACGGTGGAGAAGACAAGAAGAGATCTGAAAGAGGCAAGGAACCTGGATGGTGTGAGTCTTATATTCCATCATCTGCTCTCTAGAGGAAGCCTTGAACCTACAATCTTCCTGTCAAAAATGCTGGTATATAGCCAGGCATAATGACGCATTCCTATAATCCCAGTGACTCAGGAGGCTGAGGCAGGAGGATTGCAGGTTCAAAGCCAGCCTCAGCAACTTAGCGAGAGAGAGATCGTGAGCAAATCAGTGAGACCCTGTCTCTAAATAAAATACAAAAAAAGCTGGGCATGTGGCTCAGTGGATAAGTGCCCTTGGCTTCAATGTCTGGTACAAAAAAAAAAAAAAAAAAAAAGTGCTGTTAAAAGAAAAGCTGATGGCAAGTGTTTTTTCCTTACCAAGAAACAGCAGCACACAACCAAAAACCACAGCAGTGTGTTTCCCAATTAACCCAGAAAGTCTTTTTTTTTAAGTGCCATGATGTTCATTTATTTACATCTTTACATCTAGAAATCTCACTTCCAGGAATCTGCCTTAGGATAATAATCAGAGATGTAGTCTAAAACTCGCGTACAAGGATATTCATTGGAACATCATTTCTATTCACAAAAAAGAAGTAACAAAATGTCCAGCATATACAATACGATATTCAGAAAGCAGAGTACGACGAACTGAATATATAGTATAATATCATTTGTGCAAAAGAAGGGCAAAAAGCACACAAATTAATAGAGCTGTTATCTTTGAATGATTAGAATAAGATTTTTTTCCTTCTGAGTTTTCAACATTTCTTTATTGAACATGATTTCCTTCGATGATCAAGAAAAACCAACAAATGTTATTTTTAAAAACTTCATGGCTACCTCCGGTGATAAATAGCCCCCGTGTAGAGATCTACAGAGTCTGCTCTCCATTCTGCACAAAGGCATTGATTTACCTGCTGGCTGCCTATTAATTTGAAGGGAAGCAAAGCACCTCCCCAGAAGTAGACGGCGTGTGTGGCTGAGGGTGCAGCTTCCTTTGATGGAATATTGCTAAACGACGAAATTCTATCTCCCACAAGAAATTATTTCTGCTGGCTGTGCAAACGTCAGGCTGGAGCCTGCCCTTGGAGAGGCGGCTGCATTACTAAGTATTTGTAAAATCAGCAGAGCCTATGCATGAACGGTCACAGTGGCTGATTTTACAAGCTACTCACGACGGGCGTCTGCACATAGAGAGCCATAGCTCAGAGCACATTTAACCTATTGTGATTCCTCCTCATTTCATGTTGTGCCATTTTGCAAGGGTGTCGTTTTACCCAAGGGAGAATGCTCTTTGTGTAAAATGGTTTCATAGACATATAAAAGTACAAGATGGTAGCCTGACTTTGGTATAATCTTGATTCTCTTTTCTGCCTCGTTTTTAACCACCTCTCATCCTGCACGCCTCACCCTCTGGGGCAGTGGCCTTTCTCATCAGCAATGCCAGGTGTGTGGGGGAATGTGTTTCTAGAAGGAACTGAGCCCTGGCTTGGAAGCTGTCCTTCCCACCCCACCACAGGTATTTAGTCCAGTTTTCCCCAAGGTTTCAGGGGTCCTCTCCAGGAAAGAGACTGCCTGCACAGGCCACAGGCCCGGCTAGGTCTGCTAGGTGCCGGACCTCTATAAGACTGCCTGTTAGTGACAATGGCCAAGCCAGTATCTGGTGGCACAGAGGCACTTGTCTCCTGCTGGCTTGACACCAGTCATTTCACACAATTTACAGATAGGAAGAGATTTTAAGTCACACTGACTGTAAATCCTTCAAACAGAATTCTTGAAGTCCCCAAACTTCATTCTCTTTTCCTTGAAGAATCCTTTGTTGTCCACTTCACCCTTCAGACTGTGTTCTCCAGTTGTGATGTTTTAACTGGGGAAATTAATGTTGGCATCAGAAAAGTCAACATATCATGACTAAAAGATACAAGAGTGCTTTTAGGTTTCTTTTAAATTATAGCGTAAAAGAATGAACCATTGAGAAGAGGCATTCTCAGCTGATTAGGCTAAGTACAGCAAACAAACAAACAAACAAACAAAAAACCCTGGAATTCTTTTCAAGATGCTGCTTGGGCCACATCCCTGAAGCTTCTAACCTCACAGGTCTTGGGTGGGAACAGGACATCTGTGTATTGAGAATGCCTCACTGCAGAGTAATTGCATTAGAAAAATTACCAGAAGAAACTGGGCAATTCTAACCACATTTATTGTTAGAATACTATAGAATACCTTCTAAAGGGTGGCGTATTTTTCTTGTTTTATACTTGGTCACTGCTATAGTTTGGTCTCCACCAAAGACCATGTGTAAAGGCTTGGTCCCTATCCTTTGCTATTTGCTTGGTGCTGTGAGGAGTTGATAGAACTTTTAAGAGGTGGGGCCTATTGGGAGGAAGTTAGGTGACCAGAGACATGCTCTCGAAGGGTATATATTTGGGCCTCTGGTACCATGAGGTAAAAGAGGTCTCCTCCACTATACAGTCCCTATCATGATGTGATGCTACCACAGGTCTGAGCACTGTGGACTGAAACCTCTGGAACCAGAAGCCAAAATGAACCTTTCCTCTTTTAAGTTGATTATCTCAGGTATCTCATCACAGTGACAGAAAGATGACTAACACAGTAGAATTTAAATAAAAAAGAGTTCTGCTCCAAACTACAGACACTATGATTTGGATGAGGGCTGCGAATCTAGCTTAGGGGAAGAGTGCTTGCCTAGGATGCATGTATGAGACCCTGCGTTCAATTCCTGGCACTGAGGGGGAAAAAAATGATTTGGGTGAGATCCAAGAAGATAACCACCTCAACATAGAGCAGAAGGATTTTCCTCCTTTGTTAATAGTGTTTTCATATATAAGCAGCTCATTTTCCCCAGGATTTTCCAAGTTGTGACTGAGAGCTTTCTGATTTCCAGCCAGAGTGAGAGAGAATTCATATTTCTTAATGACTGGCATGGCATTGTTTCTAGAGAGGAATTAAGTGTGAGCCTGAATAACTTGGTCAAGTGTACAAAAGACAAAGGCAAGACATATCTGAAGATGCCCAGAGAGGCCAAACTGTGGTTGCATTTGACTCTAAACATAATGCATCTATTCAGAGGAAGGTGAATTTTTTTTCAAATCAGTATTGGGCCAAAACTTAATTCTTTCATTTTTCTTCAGTCCTACATAGAAGTATCACTCCATCAAAGTTATCAAAACACCATCAGATAAGACCAGAGAGAGAGGCAAGACTGCCTCCATTTTTTTTTTTTTTTAAATGCATGTGACCAAAGTTAAGAAAAAAATTGTTAAGGTACCATGTCAGGTAGTAAAATTTCAGTTCACACAAAGGAAAGTGTTGCAATCGAAGAATAATTTCTTTATGAACTTAAAAATACAGAGCAGTAATTGTATGTTACTATACTTTATAACCACTTATTCCATCCGTCTGTTTTGAGCCCTTAAAAAAGGTCTTAATAGCGCCCACTGCGAAGGAGGGGACACAGATTGGTTTTCAAGCGGCAATGCTTTCAAAAAACAATGACGCTTTGTGAGCACTCTCCAAATACAAAGTGATCCATACAGAAGAAGTCAGGGATTTATATTCCCAGAAAGAGAGAGAGAGAGAGAGAGAGAGAGAGAGAGAGAGAGAGAGAGAGAGATTACCAACCCTTCAATATTTCTCAGGTGGTTTGGATTTTCGATTTTTGATCCCCTATCTTACCAGCCTGGGTTAGAAGGACAGGTTTTCAAATAATATCCCGGGAGATAATAATAACAGGTGGATAAGACATTTTCTTGAAGATGAGGCTCAGTGAGATTAATTCATGCACAGCTTGCCCTGTGGCTCAGATTCTGAGGGCTTCCCCCGAAAGCCTTCCACTGTCACCTGGAAGCCTGTAGAACCCTCTGCAGCGTCTGCCCCAGATCTTCCCAGAGGAAGGATTGCAGCCCGCGGCAGAATGATCACATCATTCACACTTGAACTCAATGCGATGAGCACATTTGTTTGTCCTCATTAAGCTCAGTGTTGCAGGCGCTAACTGACATGCGGAGGCAGCGTGCTGGGGCAAGGCCAGGGAGCCAGGAGCTGGTAGAGTGCCTGGCTCTATTCAGAATCCTCCCCCAGACAGGCGCACAGTCTTGGGAACCCAGCTGCCTTTCTGAGATCCTGGGTAACTCGTCCATAACAAGAGGCATTTAGGTACAGGTTTTCCAGCTGTGATTTCCAAAAGCCCCCTAGGACTCCAGGAAAAGCCCCCAGGCTACCTCAGGGGTCAGGAGAAAGGCCAATTAGGGTCAATGCCCACAGGCCCTTGTTCCCATTTCAAACAAGGCTTCTCCGATTAGATACTTTATATACACCCAGTCCTAAGTAAGACGGATTTTAAAGGTGTGAAAAGCACAGGACTAGCTAACTTGCACATTCTTTACTTAGAAAAGGGCAAAGGGAAGCTCTGATCATTTTTCTCCCTCAGGGTCAAGCACGGTAGAGGTTCCAAGGGTGGACTGTCATCTCTCCTGCCCTGAGCTATGTGACTTTGGGCCCATTTCTTAATTTGGTGCCTCGATTCCCTCATCTGTAACACAAGTAAGGAGTAACGATACCCATGTCAAAGGTTGTCACAGGGATTAGGCAAATTAAAAGATACGAAATGCTTAGAGTGTCATCAGCACATAAACAAGGGTTTCTTACTACTATTGATGCAAGTTAGCAGTGAGCTGTGGGGTTGAGCATCATCAATAAAACCAGCAAAAGAGACGCAGAAGAGTCCCTGGTTCTGTATAAAGGTGCTTGGAAGCATAAATGGATTTGCTGAAAGTGCCTTTTTAAACTGTGAGTTTCTGATTCACATTTGGGAAGAAAAGCAGAACAGAAGGTGATAAATTCCTTTATGGGAGAGCTTGGCAGGCAAGGCAGATGTAACTGTAAAGTTAATTGGTGACTGGGAGGAGGGACTCCCGGGCAAAGGAGATAGGAGCCTGTTCCCCTCTCCCACCTGGTTTATGGTGATGAATTCATCAGGGATTCTGAAAGACCATTCTTGGGTGGCTGCAGGTCTTCGCCCAGACAGGGATGATGTCAGCATAGAGTTTATGGAGCTCTGCAGTCCTCTGGAGGATTCCAGGAGCGTATAGAGCTGTCTCCAGGCTGCTTGCCAGAGCTCCCAAAGCTGAATCCCACTAGAATCTTGTGTATTCCAGCTGACTTGTCTCTGTCATAACTTTTTGTTGTTCTATGTATAAGAAATAACCCCTCAAATTCCTTGAGCAAGGCTAGTTTTTTTTTTTTTTCTAGCCCTCCTGGTGTGCATCTCTGAGAATTCAGCTCCATTTCTCCACCTTTTCTTGCAAGGGATATAGAATGAGATAACACACAGGGAATATGATGAGTTTAGGAGGCAGGACTTACGATTGTAAAAGATATCATTATTTTATGTATCACAAAGAACGAAAGAGATACCTGCTAATTAAACTAGAACACAAGCTTTTTTCTCTATAATCAGTTTGAAAATGCTCCTTCAGACCCAGACACAGATTTTTAAAAATTGTACATCACGCTTATGTATATATAAAAACGAGACTCTAAGGGTAGAGCATTCCTGAAACTTTTAAATATGAGTATGTCTTCTCAGTCACTTTTTAATCCAATCCATTTTTTTGAACCTAAATAATATCTGTGTCTTTTCACATGATGTCATCTTTGGTGTCCTCAGGAGAAATGGGTATGTAGAATATCAATGTCAAAGCTAGGGTAATAACAGTGGCCTCTCTTTTGGGGAGTGACTCCTCAGAGTCTAAATTCTTTTTTTTTTTTTAAAGAGAGAGTGAGAGAGAGAATTTTTTTAATATTTATTTTTTAGTTTTCGGCAGACACAACATCTTTGTTTGTATGTGGTGCCGAGGATCGAACCCAGGCCGCACGCATGCCAGGCAAGCGCGCTACCGCTTGAGCCACATCCCCAGCCCTCGTATTCTAAATTCTAAAGAGAAGCCTGCACCTAAATGACTGAGATGTTAACTGTGGACCCCTGTAATCTGGTAACCTTCAGATTATGCAATGCCCCTCCTTATTCTTTATTTCTGTGCATCAACTAACACAAAGCATGTAAATCATAACGGGGTTTAATTTATACTAAGAAATATGTCTGTTTAAAGAATTATAGTACCGGGCGTGGTGGTGCACTCCTGTGATCCCAGCGGCTTGGGAGGCTGAGGCAGGAGGATTAAAAGTTCAAAGCCAGCTTCAGCAATTTAGCAAGGCTTGAGCAATTTAGGGAGACCCTGTCTCAAAATAAAAAATAAAAAGGGCTGGGGATGTGGCTCAGAAGTTAAGTGCCCCTGGGTTCAATCCCTGGTACAAAAAATAAATAAATAAAATAAAAATAAAACAAAACTATCAGAACTGGTTCTATTTTGATGATTCAGCCAGAGAAGAAGAAAAGGAAACACAGGCTCTGGGTGAAAAAGACCCCCTCCGCATGGAGCCTTCTTACCCACTGTTTCCTGCTCCTCCTTCCCTCCTTGTAAGAGCCTGCTGCATGGCTGACTTTCTGAAGATGAAGCTTCGAGAACAATAGCCCCTTCATCTTCTCAGGTTGCTGGCCCTTGAATAAAACTGATCTCCCTCCTCCAATTCTTCTCTCCCAAGTATACTGGCTTTTAAGTGGTAAGTTGCCAGACCTGAGTCCAGAAACAGGTACACTTTCAGAAAACACTGTAAATGACCTGGGAACTCACATAATCGGTGCCAACCAGGCCCACATCTCAGTGAAATAGCCCCAACAGGTCTGGGCTTGTGCCAACAATGGCAACTTCTTTTCGACTGTCAGCAGGCCACCAGCAAGAGCAAGATCCACCCCAACTGGAGGACAGTTTAAGTATCAAACAATGTTCATCTTAGGCAAGGGCAGTAACTTGCACTTCTAATCCTAGTGACTTAGGAGGTGAGGCAGGAAGATGACAAGTTCAAGGCCAGCCTGGGCAACTTAGTCTCAAAATAAAAAAGGAAGAGAGCTGGGGATATAGCTCAGTGGTCGAGTGTTGTTGGGTTCAGTTTCCACTACTACACACAAAATCATGCTCACCTTTGAAATGTAATCAAGGTTTCTACTTGTTACTTGAAGAATTCTCAGAAACTGTTTTAACAGTTATTGAAAAACTCTCCCTCATTCTATGAATGACACGGTACACGGTTAATTTTGGCCTTTTCCAAGAACTCAATAATTCTTCCAAGCAGTGCATGTAGCAAAATCAAGAGTTCAGAGGCAAGAGTCAGCCTGTAGAGGGGACAGCTGTTCCCATGATGCGTTTTATATTCTCCCCAAGCTTCTTCCTCTTAAATGCGAGTTATTTATTTGTGTGGTGGTTGTGTTATTCTCTTTAAAATACAAATCCCCTTAAAAAGGTCACTCAATGTTCCTTCTGCCTGATTGATGACTTCTCCCTTCAAGAGTGGATTTTGCCAGAGATTTATTTAAAGGAGCTAAACTTTTAAAAAGAAAAATCTCAGGATGTTTCAACCACATAAAACCTAGATCACAAAAGACCATATATTATGTGATTCCATTTCTATGAAGTGTCCAGAATAGTCAAATTTGTAAAGACAGAAAGTAAATTAGTGGTTGCCAGAGGCTGCTGGGTTTGGGGTGGTGGTAAGTGGAAATGTAGACAATTGTTAATAGGCACAGGGTTTCTCTTGAAAAGACAAAACTATTCTAAATATGGTTATGGCGACGGTTGTGCAACCCTGTGAATATACTAAAAGCACTGAATTGTAGACTTTCAATGGTGAATTGTATAGCATGTGAATTACATTTCAAGAGGGACTTTAAAAATACTTAGAATGTGTTATTTATATATTAAACAACCTAAACAGAAATTCTTTGGCACTTATCCCAGCAATATGTGTTTAATCGAAACCTGGTGAGAATAATTTTGTTCAAGCGACTCAACAGATTCAACAAGCAAAATGCTAGGGGTTGTGACAGATTTGATCCCTCCTTTGAGGAACCTACCACCCAGGAGGAGCAGGGAAGAGAGACTTATGCACAGAAGACTCTCAGGGCAGAGGAAATGTTCTAAGAGGCTCTGATGATGCTTCTTGGTGGACTCAGGATTTGTTCTCAGCCTTGAAAGAATCGCGGACTTCATAGATACGGGAGGTGGGATCGGACACAGAAGAAGAGCAAGGTCTCAGATCGTTTGAAGCTGACAATGGCTTCCATGGAAAGAGGTCCCAGTTCTAGTGAGTTTATGGGTCTAGCCTCATAGAGCTGCTCCAGGCAGAGGGTAAGAGTGGATGAGCTGGAGAGAGTGGGAGCAGGTGGAACCAAGCCAGGGAAGGCGTGAGAATGAGCCGACTGTCAGCAGAACTAGGCTAGGAAGCGATGGGAACGGACAGGACCCTTGAGCAGGGTTACTCAGCCAGCTGCTGCTAGCAGTTATCATGAATTCAAATCTAGTTCCCTTAACTCTGGGCTCAGTTCTCACTCCTTTGGAATGAAGAGGCAAGTCCTCCCATGCAGTCCCCTGGGATTACAGGTGTGTGCCACCGTGCCAGGCAATTTTAGCTCCTTATAAAGAGCCCCTTCCCCCAAGTTAGTAGAGACTGACTGAGTTGGGTTGGCAACTAACAAACTAGTGAACCAAACAGTTAACTTAATCAAAATTTATATGTGCTACGCCTATAAAATAAACGAGGAGCTCTGGTATTAACCTTTGATCCCCCTCGCTGAGGGTTTAATGTGATTCTTAACTGAATTTCACGGAGGTCGCTGGGCTCGTGTGGGCCTCCCAGGATTTTCTTTGCTTTCCCTTGATGTTTCCATTAAGAATCCCCCACTAGGCCTCGTGCTGTTCTGCATCCGTGCTTGCTGTCATCAAAATGGTTATTTCCTTGCATGAAGGCTTTTCATTAATTTTCTTTCTCCATCTGCAGTTGCCCAAAGTGCTCTCTTGAAGAACAGAAGCTCCATCCACTGCCTTTCTGTCATGGGCCAGATCCGTATGAGTGGGTTCAGGAGGCCAGCAGGTCCTCTGTCCACACCCACGGTGCCCGTGCCTGCAGCCGCTACCTGTGACCCAGGAAATTTTCTCTCAGTTGATTCTCTGCTCTGTGCCCAGTGATCCTGGCAAGCTCTCAGACAGGGCAAGGGGAGGTTTATGATGTCTGTTTTTTGTACTCCTGCAAAACAAAAACAAAACACCTCCCATCCTTCCAAAAAAGTCATGGTTGATATCATCACTCTGGTTTTGCTATTTATTCAATTTTTTTTTTTTTTTAATATCTGCAGTGTCGGGCTGGGGTTGTGGCTTGGAGATAGAGCACTTGCCTAGCATTGGTGAGGCCCTGTGTTCGATCCTCAGCACCACATAAAAAACAACAGCAACCAAAATAAAGGTTAAATTTGGAATTGAATTGGAATTGAATTGAATCCAGAGCTTCATACATGGTCAATGCGCTCTACCCTTTTTTTTTTTTTTGGTACAGGGGTGGGGATTGAACCCAGGGGTACTGAACCACCCAGCCACATTCCCAGCACTTTTAAAATATTTTACTTAGAAATGGGGTATTGATGAGTTGCTTAGGGCTTCGCTGCCGAGGCTGGCTTTGAACTCTGATCCTCCTGCCTCAGCCTCCCAAGCTGCTGGGAGTACAGGCCACATAACCGGCCTGTTCAGTCCTTTTCTATGGAGGACTTATTCAGCTTCAAGTCTTACTTTGGGCATTTGTGCTCTCGTGGGTGGGTAACATTTCAATTTACCAAACCCAAAGCTGCTCTCTAGTGTGTGGGCTTGCACGTACACACACACACACACACACACACACACACACTCTACTTCTGCTATGAGAGTTTTTTTTTTTTTTTAAGAGAGAGAGACAGAGAATTTTTTAATATTTATTTCTTAGTTTTCGGCGGACACAACATCTTTGTATGTGGTGCTGAGGATCGAACCCGGGCCGCACGCATGCCAGGCGAGCGCGCTACCGCTTGAGCCACATCCCCCAGCCCTAAGAGAGTTATTTCATTTGAAAGAAAATCCAAGAGGCTCTGGGAGGACTTGCTGATCTGGCAAGCTCCCCTTTGCCCTGGTTATACATTTGAGCCATTTCTTCCTTGACCGATTGACACATGCTAATTAAATGCTGTGGGCAAAGACACATACAAACACTATGTATGAATGATAATTCAAACAATAAATACTCCCCTCTATCTCTGCCATCATGGTAAGTTGCACACTTTTTTTTTTTTACAGAAAATAAAGGAATATTATAATGTCACTTGCTGAACACTCTTCTTCTTTCAAAACATTTAAAACATTTAATAACTAATTTGTACTATATGATTTTAAAACTGACTAGCAAATTAACAAAATGGAAAAATGGAAGGAATTCAAACCATATCATCTTTTCATCTTTTTTTTTTTTTTTTTTTTTGGAGGTGGAGGCTGGTATCTGCCCAGGGCCTAGCATGTGCTGGGTGAGTGCTCTACCACTGAGCTACCCCCCCCCCCAGCCCTCAAGCTAGATGTGGTTTTTGAATGTGCTCTTCATAAACCAGGAATGATCCCAAACCCTGAGAATCCCAGATGTTTGAACATCTAATCTGAACCAGTTGCATGATGATGAAACCCTTTTGTCACTTACTGGATCACATCAAATGACTTCTTTACTGCTACTGCTAATTGACCAAGAGCAGCCTTGGCTAACATCACGATTGACATTTTCTTTTCCCATAAACAGCAGCAGAGGAGCACTCCTCTGAATTTTTAAGGATGTTCTTGCTCTAATGACTCTTCTGTGATAATTCCCACCAGCACCTTCACTTCTGAACAGGGGAAATTGCCAGGGAGGCCATTTGACAAGTAGGCGAGTAGCTGGTCTATGAGCTCCAAGGAGAGGTCTGGAGAAGGATTCAAACCCGCGAAAACAGGTGAAGGGCCGTAGGCAGAGGATAATGTGAAAGAAGAGATGAGAGCACTGGAGAAGTCCAGCACGTCAGAACTGTGCTGCGCAGGAGAGGCCAGCAAACAAGCCAGAGAGGAAACAGCTGAGAACAGGAAGGGAACTGGGAGAATAGGGGCCAGGAGGAGCCAGCTGACCAGTACCCGGGAGGTGGAGATGCTCCCTCCTTTCCAGAGGAGAAGCTTGAATGCAGTGCTAGAAGGGAAAGCCACATGGAAGCTTGGTTTTAAAGTTCTGTTTGGCCAGGCACAGTGGGGCATGCCTGTAATCCCAGCGGTTTGAGAGGCTGAGGCAGGAGGATCTTGAGTTCAAAGCCAGCCTCAGCAGTGAGGCCATAAGCCACTCAATGAGACCCTCTTTCTAAATAAAACATTTTTAAATGGGCTGAGGATGTGGCTTGTGATTAAGCACCTCTGGGTTCAATCCCCAGTAGTGAGAAAAAAATAAAAATAAAAGTTCTGTTTAGTCCAACTGTGTATAAAGTTTAGTTTACAAGTAAAATCCCCCTGACTGCCAGGCATGGTGGTATGTGCCTTTAATCCCAGTTACTCATGAGGCAAGCCTGAGCAATTCAGTATGACCCTGTCTCAAAATAAAACATGAGAGACGCTTTGGCTGTCGTTTGGTGGTAGAGCACTTGAAAAAGGCACTGACTGGGCTCAACCCCAACACCACAAAATAAATAAATAAATGAATCTCACTGAAAGCACAAGTCTCAAAGTCCCAAAGTTAAGCAAAATGTCTAATATCCTGTAAGATCCTTTATTTCTGGAAGAAAGAAAATAAGTCATGCAGAACTTGTAAGATAAAGGATTTGGCAACATATATAGTAAATTTCAGTAAACAGATCAAAGAACAGGTTTTTGTACTAGTGGGTGGATTTATTTACTGTTAAATATTTCTGCACAAAATCTATGTACACTATAAGTGCAATTATATTTGAACCGTGCATGTGGGAGGTAGCAAGCAAAATGAAGGAGTTTTTTTTTTTTTAGATTTATATTTGCATGGGTTTTTAAAAATCGTGATTTTTTATTATGGCACTATTATTTTTTTCTAAAATGAATTGTTATGCTTTGGATCTTAAACGTCCTCATGCTTAAAATGACCATGCTTGCTTGCCTATTGAGAGATTGTAGAACCTTTAGAGATGGGGCCTATTTGAAGGAAATTAAGTTACTGAGGTTTACTGGGACCCCAGTATCTTCTTTCTCTCTTTACTACCTAGCTGCTATAAGGTAGGTAACTTGCTATGTTGTTCTTCCTCTCTTTACTACCTAGCTGCTATAAGGTATGTTCCTTGCTATGTTGTTCTTCCTCACTACAGGACCAAAAGCAGCAGAGCCAATCACCCATGGACCAAAACCTCTGAAACCATGAGCCAAGGTCAGTCTTATAAGTTGTCAGATAGTTTGTCATAGTGATAGAAAACTAACACATGAATGAAAGGAAAAACTTTATTTCACGTGATAGGGAAAGAAAGGAACTCAAGTTTCTGTAGTTTCTGCTCAACAGGTGTACATTTTTTTTTGCAGATGAGAAATCCCCAGAGCAGATGGGCCATAAACATCCTCAGGTCACCTGATGAATCAGCAAGGGAAGAACAATAACAGGTCCCTCATTATCTTGTGTAATTCTTTTTTTTTTTTTTTGTAGTGGGGTACAGAGGATTGAACCCAGGGGTGCTTAACTACTGAACTGCATCCCCAGCCCTTTTTTAACATTTTTTATTTGGAAACAGGTCTTGCTAAGTTGCTTTGGGCCTCCCTAAGTTACTGAAGCTGGCCTTGAACTTGCAATCCTCCTGCCTCAGCTTCCCAAACTGCTGGGATTACAGGCTTGGACCCCCACACCTGGCTCTTGTATAATTCTTTTCCCACTGTTCCTTACTGTTGTAAAATAAGCATTCCTAGTAACTCTAAAATCTGTTCCTTACCTTGCTCCCTAACAGCTTCCTCACAGAAGTGTCAGAGTTGGCCATCCAAGGGCCACAGCATTATCTACTAATTTTCCTGTTGGACTTTACAGGAAACTTGATTCTGTGGGTTTGCTTCTCCAGGCAGCTGCCTAAGCCCCATCTGAACTAGCTGGGGAAAGACATTAAGGGGACAGCGAGTGACCTTAATATTATCAGCTAAGTCTTTGATATTGAATTACAGACAGTCCCTTATTTATGATTTTCAACTTTAGAATGGTGGGACAGTCATGTGCCCATTCAGTAGAAATCATATTTGAAATTTTGAATTTGATCTTTTTTGATGCTCTGTGCAGGTGCTGGGCAGAGGCAGAGAGCTAAAGCTACGTGATTGCCAGGGGAAGCGACCCATGTTCCACAGCACACTGTCGCTGAACAGCGATGCTTGGGGGCTCAGAGAGGCTAGGTTATTATGGGCAGTTTTTACATAAACCTTTTCCAAGTTAACGATAGGTTTACAGGAACATGGCCTCATTGCCAGTTGAAGAGCATCTGTATCGATGCCTCTGCCCACCCCCTATCCTGCCCACCAAATCCTTCTAGAGACCAGAGGTGGCCTGGATGAAGGAAGAGAAGGCGTAAATGGAAAGTGGACAGGCGACAGTGGACCCACACTGGCCTCTTGGTGTTGGCAAGAGCAGCCTTAGCCCGGTGCTCGTGGAGGAAGGGCTCTCTTAAGATCAGTTTCTACTTAATAAGCACTTATTAAATGCTTTAGGTGACCACTGTTCATTGCTGGGCAATCTTAAATGAGCTTACTACAATAATTAATTGGGAGAGAAAGAACAATATCGAGATGTGTCTTTTTTTTTTTTTTTTGTATCAGGGATTGAAACCAGGGTACTTAAACACTGTGCCACACCACCAGTTCTCCCCTTTTTAAAAATATTTTATTTTTATTTTATAGGTGGGCACAATATCTTTATTTTATTTTTATGTGGTGCTGAGGATTGAATCTAGTGCCTCATGCGTGCTATGTCATCTACCACTGAGCCACTGCTGTTTTAATATATATATTAAAATATGTATTTTATTTAGAAACAGAGTCTCACTGAGTTGCTCAGAGCCTCGCTAAATTGCTGAGGCTGGCTCTGAACTTGTGATTCTCCTGCCTCAGGCTCCCCAGTTGCTGGGATTACAGGCATGTGCCACCATGCCCAGCCCAGCCCTATTTTGATTTCTAATTTGAATTACAGGGTCTGTACTGCTCTGCTGTATGTCCTTTTGAAATGAAAATCACTCTGAGAGAAAATAATAAACATTGCCATGGCTCTTGCAGAATTTAGAAAACTCAGACCACCTCCTCTGAGCCCCTCTAACACCTCAGGCACAGTCTCCCCACTCAATGAGAGGATATTGACAAGAGGCACAGGGCTTTCAGATTCAAACGAATTTCAAGATCCCTTTCCATGCTCCAAGATAAAAACTATTCTTAGAATTGCAGATGAGCAAAATCTCCCTCTTTTCAACTTTAAAAAGCTGTTTAGGGCAAATCCTTTTTAAAATTTTTTTTTCTATAGTGAAATTATTATTTCTTATCCTTTCTCATTATTTGTTTTATTTTGGAACCAGCTACTTCTTAGTTACCGTGACATCCACTTATGTTTGAAAGAATATAATCTAACATCAGCCAGGAGTGATGTTATTTGAAAGGATGGTCATTTACTTGCATTAAAACAAGACATAGTTTTAAATGTCATGTTCAAAATGGGCATAAACATCTTTAAGGAACCTGTCCATTATGACATCCGCATTTCCTTTTAAAATAAGTCGATTTAAAAACTCATTCTCCTTTTCCACACCATTTCTCAATGCTGCTTTTGAACAAAAGATTCTCAGAAGGATGTAGAGAAGAAACATATTTTTGATTTAGACAAGATGTTCATGAAAGAGCTACTAGTATAAAGTAAAGGTGACATAGTCTAGCAAGACCTAGATCAAGTCTTTCCAATCCTGAATTTCCTCTCCCATAAAATGAAAGATAATAAGAGTTCTCACCTCCTGGAGTTATTATGCAGTGTCAATTGATGGCAGATATTATTATGAGAGTGCCACACTTGAAGTAGATGCTGATGTGTTTTGGGAGTTAATACCCCAACTGGGACCCTAGAGATAATCCAAACCTGTAGGGTCATGAGATTCAGTGTCAAATTCGCATTCAGTGTTCTAGCTTATAAAACATGAAAGAAAGTTCAAAGTTTGGTGGGAAAAAAATAAATCTTACAGAAAGTCTTTTTTTAAAAGAACACTCACTTAGTCATTCAGCAAATATTTATTGAAACCTAGTATGTACCAAGTATTGTCCTGCGTACTGGGATTGAGATAAACAGTGTTGATCTCCTTGAACTTAGAACCAGCAGAGGAGATCATGACTAATCAAATAGCCACAGATAAATAATACAACCTGGAATAAAAACTCTGACTTTTTCTTTATCTTAGAGAATAAAACAGATGTCAAAAAAGATTACAAAAATGTAATTTTGTCATTTCTCAATCTCAACCCATCTTGTAATGGATCGTTCTGACGTTAGTACTTGGAGTCACTTGTGTGTGGCATTAAGATAAACTGTACCAAAGACATCCTGAATTTTCAAAGTTGGATTGAAACTTGGAATCCTTAAAACAGCAATCTGATGAGGCTCTGAAGCTACACTTCCCGTGAGGGCACGCACTCATTTCAAGGGCTGGAATCCCTGCACGGGAAGCCTGGGGTGGAGTTTGGGGCTGGAGGCCTAATGACAACATCAAAGGACAAAGGCAGCTGTCCTTAGCCAGGGAAGTCTAGGTCAGAGTCATGACAAAAGGAGGGACTAGAGGACTAGGTCAGGGCACCCAGAAAGCAATTTTCCAAGGGAGCCACAAGTTGTCATTTGTAGACAAAGAATGTATCCAGAAGGCTTTGTCCTGCATCCTCACCACAAGGCTGTAATTTCCAAACTGTAGGTCATGACCCATTTGTGGGTCACAAAACAAATTGTGTGAGTACTTGCAGCATTTTTTTTAATGAAATAGAAAAGGTTCAAGTAGAATATGTAAGTTTGGAGAAAGGGTGAGGTGGTCTGCATTTGGGTAGAGGCACTAAGTGGCCCTGTGACACCCAGATCAGTTCAGTGGAAGGAATTCCCCCAGGGACATCCAATACCCTACTTTTCTCTCAGTATGGTCCTTCTAAATCTAAGACCTGCTCCCCAGCAGGCTGTGCAAGGACGGGGCCAAAATGCAGAACACCTGCCTAAGGTGAAGCTCCGGGATCAGTCTGGAATGTCCCCCAAAAGTTCATGTGTTAAAGGCCTATTCCCCATCCAAGGCACTGTGGGGAGGTGGTAGAATCTTTAAGAGGTGGGGCCTAGTAGGGGGAAATTAAGTCGTTGGGGGCATAGCCCTGGAAGGAATATCAGCCCCTTCCTTTGAATATCTCTTTGCATCCTGACCACCATGAAATGAGCAGCTCTGTTCCACCACCTGCTCTCCACCATGATATTCTGCCTTACCACAGGCCCAAAAGCAAGAACCAGCTGACCATGGACTGAAACCAGGAAGCAAAACAAACCTTTCCTCCTTTTAACTTTTCATCTCAGGTATTTTGTCACAGTAACAGAAAGCTGACCAGCACAGATAAAGCTACAAAGTCATAAATAACATATGTGTAGAGGTAGCTTCCTTCTCACCTTAGCATCCTCAGACTGGGACTGCTTTCCAAACACCATAAATGTCTTCAGTTTTACATTCTCACTTGATAAATACTTCTTTTACTCTGATTGGAAAAAAAAAAAAAGCCAATTTATCTAAAACTTTTCTCAGAGGGTTAATCATTATATTTGCAGATGTAATTTCTAGCTTCAGATCTTTCCACCTTGTTTCTGGATGGTAGAATTCTCGAGGAAAGGGAAATGGATAACTGGTCTTTTTGGGATTCCAAAGAAGACTCCTTGATGATTAAAGAGGAGTGCTGGAGTTCAGATCTGAGATGTTCCCCAAAGCTCATGTGTTAAAGGCCTGGTCACCAGCCTGTGGCACTATGGGGAGGTGGGGGACATTTAGGTGGTGGGACTAGATGACGGAGTTAGGTTACCGGGGTGTGCCCTTTCACTACTTAATGGATGCACGAGGTGAATGGCCTTCCTACATGCTCCCTCCATGATGTACTCTCCCACTTCAGGCCCAAAGCAACATCACCAAGCAACCATGGGTTAAAAACTCCAAAACTTTGAATAAAAATAAAATTTTCTCTATTTTTGAGTTGATTGTCTCAGGTATTTTGTCGTGGTGACAGAAAACTGACTAACACAGGGAGGAAAAGTCAAGAAGTGCTTTGCACATTGATAAATGGTGTGGTCACTTTCCTTTGAAGGCAACAGTTGGTGGAGAGGGCAGTGAGAAGAGACTCTTCCTGGGGAAGCAGAGAGAGAAGCTGTGGGAAGGAAGAGCTACTGCAGTCCTGAATGGTGCCGGCTCTCACCCTGGCAGGAGTGGTTATCTGCAGAGGCAGACAGATTCTCAATCCAGGGACGCTCGGATGCGGCATCCACTGTGAAGACGGATACAGAATTCTAGAATAACTGCTTATTTCTTTGAATTGACCCACCCTGGACCCACTATTTCAGCCTAAGTCTCTGACCTACCCTTTAAGAATTAAAGTTCTTCCAAAAGTTTTTTTGGTCAAGCCCAGTGGCCTCTTCTTTTCCTATAGAGATGGGGGCAGGGTGGGGGGATGTTTCTTTAAAACTCTTACATAAAACTTGTGTTACGGAAAATGCAAGTATAGCTGGGTGAGGTGGCGCTCACCTGTCATCCCAGTGGCTCAGAAGGCTGAGACAGGAGGATCGCGAGTTCCAAGCCAGCCTCAGCAATGGTGAGGTGCTAGGCAACTCAGTGACACCCTGTTTCTAATAAAGCACAAAATAGGGCTGGGGATGTGGCTCAGTGGTTGAGTGCCCCTGAGTTCAATCCCCAGGAACAAAAATAAAAAAGAAAGAAAGAAAGGGAAGGAATAAAGAAAGAAAATGCCAGTGCTTATAAATTAGACTCAACTGGGTAGCCATTTTTTTTTAAATGCTCATCACTGGGGCTGAGGTTGTGGCTCTTGGTAGAGCGCTTGCTTCACAGGTGTGAGCACTGGGTTCGATTCTCAGCACCGCATATAAATAAATGAATAAAATAAAGTCCATCAACAACTAAAACAAATATTTCAAAAAATTGCTCATCATTGACTACTGTGAGCCCTTGGGTTAGAGAATAAGTTAGGACCCTCCAAGGATTGCCGTTTCTTAACCTGGAAATAGAGGAAATGATATATCATTTGTTGGATTGTTGTGAGGATTATATAGTATAAAATTTATAAAGTGCAAAGCCATTGCTGGACACCCAGTTAATAAATTAATACGTATACTGTTGTCACTTTTGTGTCACCATTCCAACAAGCAGCTACAGGACAACCAGAACAGAATTTGCAACTTTTTAAAACACCAGCGTTGCCGGGCGCAGTGGTGCACGCCTGTAATCCCAGGGGCTTGGGAGGCTGAGGCAGGAGCATCACCAGTTTGAAGCCAGCCTCAGCAAAAGCGAGGCGCTAAGCAACTCAGTGAGACCCTGTCTCTAAATAAAGCACAAAATAGGGCTGGGGATGTGGCTCAGTGGCCAAGTGCTCCAGAGGTCAATCCCTAGTACCCCCCCTCCAAAAAAATCCCACCGGTGTTAGTCATAATACAAATATTTTGGAACATACAGAATTTATAATTCAAAATGAGGTTTTTAAAATCTTTTTAGTTGCTTAGACAAGTGTGTGAAAATTCTGTGTCAAAATCAAAAGACATACTTCAAACCCTGCTTTAATTCCTGAGTGATTATGGAGTCTAGGACGTATGCAAGCATTTTCCTTTTCCTCCTTTCCTCTTCTGCTGTTTAGCCCTCATCTGCTTTATTTAATTTTGGCTTCTCTACTGAGGTTAATGTGAGCGAAGTTTGGAAGAAAGGCTTAAAATATTATAAACATTTTAGATTTAGAGCTAGAACATTCCTTAGGGATTATCAGTCTAATGTTTTCTTTCTTTTCCTTTTTTCCAGTGCTGTGGATTGAACCTAGGACTTTGGCCTGTTAGGCAAGTGCTCTACCCCTGAGCTGCATCTCTAGCCTTCGTCTGATATTTCCTAAGTGTTATTCATTAAAACAATAACATCACTGTTTTGTTACATGCTTCTGTCATTTACTTGATTAAGAAAAAAAAAGCGGATTTGATTTAAAAAAAAAAACAACAACTAAATACCCAATTTTCTAAGCAGTGATAGTCTGTAGTATTCAGAAACATCACAGGTTTAATAGACTCAGTAAATATAGAACTTAATCATCACATACATGTAAAATAAAGATATTGTGTCCACCTAAAACTAAAAAATAGATATTAAAAAAAAACAATAACAAAAGACTTGATGTATTAAAGAGTTTTGTAATTTAAAGCCATCTATGTGGGCTGGGGCTACAGTCAGTGATACAATGTGTGCTTAGCATGCACAACTACCCATGAACCACCAAAAGTCATTTCATATACTACCAATGGCCTGGGTGACACACTTAGATAAACTCTAATTACATGTACCCTCATTTTTAATTTTTTTTTGTATTGAGGATTAAACTCAGAGGAACTCAATCACTGAGCCACATCCCTAACCACCCCCGCCCCCCATTTTTTTTTTTTTTTTTTGAGAAAGGGTCTTATTTAGTTGCTTAGCACCTCGCCATTGCTGAGGCTGGCTTTGAACTCACCATCCTCCTGTCTCAGCCTCCTGAACTGCTGGGATTATAGGTGTGCTCCATGCCTTCCAATGTACCCTCATATTGTTTTGTGAGGACACTAAAACCCAGGAAATTCAAGTCATTTGCCCTGAGTCTCTCTATGATTGAAACTCTAGTAAAAGACTTGATGGGGGCTGGGATTGTGCTTGCCTACCATGCATGAGGCACTGGGTTTGATCCTCAGCACCACATAAATGTAAAATAAAGATATTGTGCCCACCTAAAACTAAAAAAAATAAATATTAAAAAAAAGCAATAACAAAAGACTTGATATATTAAAGAGTTTTGTAATTTAAAGCCATCTATGTGGGCTGAGGATATAGTTCAGTGATACAATGTGTGCTTAGCATGCATAGACCCTAGGTCTAACCCTAAGAGCAAAAAAAAAAAAAAAAAAAAAATAGTAATGAGGAGCTGGGGGTGTGGCTCAGTGGTAGAGCACTTGCCTGGCAAGTGGGAGGCACTGGGTTTAATTCTCAGCACCACATATAAATAAATAAAATAAAGATCCATCAACCACTAAAAATTTTTTAAAAATAGTAACAAAAGAGAGAGGGAAAGTGAGAGAAATAAAAAGAAAAAAAAAACTAGGTATTTTAAGTATACCAACTTTTCATTTTCAGGTTTCCAAGTTTCCAGTATATGCCCCAAGATTCAAGAGAGTAGGCCAAATAAGAATTGGCCTTAGTGAAAGAGAAAACTACTTGCATGTAGTCCCTTCCAAAAATATATTGAGATGGGTCTAAGGACAAAGAACTAGCTTTGGCAATTTGTTTATCTCATGAAACAACTTGAATAATCACATGAGCTCATCCAAGAGTTGAAAGGCATTTACCTTGTGGCTTAGGTGTTTTAGGAGCGTGATCATACTGACCTGATTAAGGTCAGCAACACTGGCCTCTTCCTGACCCCGAATGCCTTGTGCATTGAAACCCGAGTGTTAGTTCCTGTTTGCACCATTGTACCTTGTTAGAGAAGGTATTTCTATTCTCTGGGGACTGAACAATAAGCTACTGTATGTTTGGTCTCTAGAGTTCATTTCTTCATGTTTTCATTAGTTTTATTCATAAGATTCTATTAGAGTCAATTGTTAAATAGCTGGAAACAACCCCAACAAAGGACAAAAAGTTTCTTCAATAAAACAAGAACGGCCCATCCCCTGCCCAGGCTTGAAGGACCATAAATTAGTGTAATAAATTGCAGAATATAAGCAAGTAACTTTTCTTCTTACTCTCCTAGGGACCTGGGGTTTGTTAATTCCATGTCTAAAACTAGGTCAGTAACATAGTAAAACAAAACAAAACGAAACCCTACTAAATATGAGTTGAAGTTCACTGTTTTGAAAAATTATAGCCCATCTAGTTAAATTATCATTATCATTCAATGTGTTCATTTTGATGGATTCAGTTTATCTTGCATTACCTGGAATAATTTTTGTTAAAATTGTTAATAATAAATATCTCCTTTGAGACTTGCCTAGTGAAAAAAATTCTCTTTCCACTTGTGGAGTTTATGGTTAAAACATTCTTCAGTTTGTCATTGGACACAATTTCATTGTGGAACCACATTTCCTTAGTGCTTAGAAAATCCTAGAATCCCTTTCCATGTATTTCAAAGAAAGCATTCAAATATAAATCTGTTTTAATTCATTATTACAAAAAGCTCATTAGCCCAAAAGTGCAAAATTTTAGAATATGTCCGGTCATATAATTTGTAGCCAAGAACACAAAAGCACATACACCACTTCATATTTACTAAGAATTAAGTATTTGGCACGGGGTAGTTACTAACAAAGACCAGAGCACATACAGTTCTCCAACCACACGAGGAATTTGGCCATATACATTGGAGCAAGCCCCAATCTTTTTGAATTTTACAACTTTTAAATAAGCAACACAAAGGAAAGCATGATAGGTTGAAGGAAAAGGGCATTTTGGGGTAATTAGAATGTATTGAAAACACATGCCAGTACTTTCTTTGGTACTGACAAATGGGATCAAACCATATTCTGAGTTTTTGCCTTGTTTCTTAATCCTACTTTCTAACAGTCTGAAAATGCATAGGTAAGGAGGAGGTAGGGAAGGGAATCTTGTTAAAGATATCTGTTTTACAGCACAATGGGTGGTTATCTTGTTTTGAATTAAATGCTCCGTGAAAGACAGCTGTTCATTGATTCTGATTCTGTTTTTTGGTTGTTTTGTGTATACACACACACACACACACACACACGCACACACCAGGGATTGAACCCAGGGGTGCTTAACAACTAAGCTATATACCCAGTCCATTTTTATTTTTTATTTTGAGACAGAATCTCACTGAGTTGCTTAGGGCATCGCTAAATTGCTGAGGCTGGCTTTGAACTCATGGTCCTCCTGCCTCAGCCTCCCAGCCACTGGGATTCCAAGTGTGTGTCTCTGGGCCCAGCTACTCATTGATTCTTTTTTAAAAAATTATTTACTTATTTTTAATTTATATATGACAGTGGAATACATTACAATTCTTGTTTCACATATAGAGCACAGTTTTTCATATCTCTGGTTGTATACACAGTATATTCACACCAATTTGTGTCTTCATACCTGTGCTTTGGATAATAATGATTATCACATTCCACCATCATTTCTAACCCCATGCCCCCTCCCTTCCCTTCCCACCCCTCTGCCCTATCTAGAGTTTGTCTATTCCTCCCAAGCTCCTACTCCCTATTCCAGTATGAATCAGCCTCCTTATATCAAAGAAAACATTTGGCATTTGTTTTTTTGGGATTGGCTAACTTCACTTAGCATTATCTTCCCTAACTCCATCCATTTACCTGCAAATGCCATGATTTTATTCTCTTTTATTGCTGAGTAATATTCCATTGTGTATATATGCCACATTTTTTTTTCATTGATTCTTATACACCTGCCCTCTCCCTGCCTTCTATAATGTTTGTCCACGGTGATTCTCCCAGAACTGCTAGAGTAGCTTTTGCTATTCTTTAAATTCTGTAAAACAAATGCCCAACCCTCCCTCCAAGGCATTGGAAGAACATTCCTCTAACAGTTGCAAGTCCCTCTATTACACATCAACGCCCGTTCATTCTGTAAATGTCAGGACAATTCTCCAACTACTCATTTGCTTTTCGCATTTCCTCTTGCAAACTCAGAAAGCAACTACCATTTCTTCTGTATCCTTAACACTAGATTGGAGTGTGTAAAACAATGAATGATATCAGGAAAGAACTTCTGTCCTCCTTTATGTCTGGAAGAACAGTTTTAGGAACTGTGGGACCCTCCAGGCAACACTGTCCCTGCCTGCGCTGCAGCCCCAGCCATGGCACCTGCAGAATGCAATTTTGCTGTGGATGAGTACACACCTACCAGGCCATGCCAGCCCTCAGAGCTTGTATTTAAAAACTAGACAGAAGGATGAGATCTCTGACTTACAACCAAGAGTCGTGTTCTGACAGTGCCTTTGTGAATTACACAATTTTAATTAAAGCAACATGAAGACACTGCAATGGAGTGAAGAAAAGGGAAATTTTTTGGCAATAGAATGTATTGAAAACACATGCCAAACACTTCCTCCAATGCTTGGAACCAAATACTTCTCTCAATATGGGATCAAACCTCTCTGCTTCTCCTTCTGTCCCTTGGGCTGGGCTGTTTCTCTCTGTTCCTTGGGCCCTCTTGGACCTCATGCTTACTTTGCCCATTCAGGACCTTGAGTTTCAGAAGCCAGTTTGCCTGCTCAGAGGCTACACTCTGTCATTTCTTCTAAGTGGATATTTCCAAGTTTTCTATTGGCTAATACCTTCCTCTCCCTCTTCCTTTTGTGTGGTCTTATTCCCGTGCCACTAACCTGTATCAACGGGGAAATTTAGTCCTTCCTCCACCCTCTGCCATCTTGCACTGACTCCTGTGCAGTTCCCAAAGGCATGAATTAAGGAATTCAAAGGTAGATTCAAATTCTGGATCTGAATGAGAAAGAACAGTGTAATTCTGTGAAGAAGAAGGGAAAAAAAGTATTTAGGTAATCAATATCCTTGAAAGAAATCTTTTAGTTAGAGGAGAGTTCATGCTAATGGGTATTTCTTAGTATTGTATTAGGGAAAGGAAGTATTTAGAACCTCAATCTAAGGAGGGAAATTAGAGAGGGTGGCAGAGGCCAGTAAAAACATTTAGAAGGGTTGGAAAATGGGATCCCTAAGAAAGATGAGGCTGTAGGGTATTTATTTGTGGCAAGAAATTAATTTGCAATTGCATAACCTCCGTTAAGAACGTGATAAATACTACGTGATGAGTGCTGGGTTGGCTAGTTCTCTCATTTTCTCTGTTCAATAAATATTAGGGAAGATCCAAAAAATATTAAAGAGAGCATATTCATTCTAGCACTTACTGAGGGTAGAGGAGGCGATGATGTAAAAAAAGCATATCGTGGCGATAAGGAAGAGCTCCTTGGGAGTTGCCAGACCGGTGTCTCCCAACGCCCTGTGTCCTCTTGTGTCCTCAGCAGGTCCTAGCCACTGTCAATCACACTTTTCATTGCTTACAACTGAGTCTTAACTAAGAAACAACAATCAACACACTGTCAGAGGAATAAATCATGAAACTGGTCCAACTCTGAGACCCATTAAGTCTACCTTGAAGAACCTACTATAAGAACAAATTTTAAAAGGTCACCTCTACACACTGGCTCACAGCAGCATTATCCAAATTGTAATAACCGGTTGCAGGGGTCAGCCGGGCCCAGGAGCCAGCCCCTCTCCTCCAGACCCCTCCCCCCTCCCATCCACTGGGGCGGGGCCCTGGCAGCCACACCTGTGTGGGACAGTCCCACCTCCCCGGTCTCAACTTGTAACCAGGAATAACTGCATCTGACAAAAGCTGGAGTATGGAAACTGTGAAGCCCCCTTTCCCTACAGGGAGAGGTAAGGAGGGTAAGAGAAAAAGAATGAAGGAGACTCACCAAAAGAAACACAGAAAATGAACGGGCTGACAGTTTTCTGGTTCTTTCTAGACTCTCACCTGCTTTTCTGCCCTTTGACTCCATGGAATACCCCTTTATCTTTAGAATTAATCACACTTTTGGGGGCTGGGGTTGTGGCTCAGCGGCAGAGCACTCGCCTAGCACGTGCGAGGCACTGGGTTGGATCCTCAGCACCACATAAAAATAAAACCAAATAAAAATGAAGGTATTGTGTCCAACTACAACTAAAAAAAAATAATAAAAAAAAAAAGAATCAATCACACTTTTCATTGCTTACAACTGAGTCTTAACTAAGAAACAACAATCAAAAATTGGGAAAAACTCAAATACCCCCAATAATAAAATGATTAGATAAATCATCACATGTCAGCATGATTTATTTATATGTTTATTTTTATTTATTCTTTTTTTTTTTTTGTACCAGGGTTTGAACCCAGGAGCACTCAACCACTGAGCTACATCCCCAGCACTCCTCCCTCTGCCTTTTTTAAAAAAAATTTTTAGATGTTGATGGAGCTTTATTTTATTCATTTATTTATATGCCATGCTCAGAATTGAACCCAGTGCCTCACACATGCTAAGCAAGCGCTCTACCCCTGAGTGGCAACTCCATAAATTGCTTAGAACCTAGCTAAGTTGCTGAGGCTGGCTTTGGCCTTGTGACTCTCCTGCTTCAGCCTCTGGAGACACTGGGATTACAGATTTATGCCACTGCTCCTGGCAATGATTGAATATTTTAAAGGCAAAGTTTCAAATTGTTTACATGGAAAAAATACAGAACATCAAGCTATTTGAACATATTGCTTGCAACTGTTAAATTGTAGATATAGTCAACAATGACTGGAGGAGTATACAGAATACATAGTTATAAGTTTATGAAGTTTTTGGAAACATTGTTTATACTTTTGGGGGACTTCCTTCATGCAAAACATCTTCTCTACCACTGAACTACATCCCCTGCTCCCCATCAGTATCTTTGAAATGAAATTTAGGCCCCTGGGGTTTTGAAGCAGGGATTTAATATGCCACTTTAAATCTTTTCCAGAATGTTCATTATTCTGATAATGATATTCCCTACCAGTCCTCCCACAAAATATAGACATTGTCCCTGAATCCTTCTTTCAATGTCCTTCCATTCTCCATGTGTAATCCAACAGCAAGTTCTTTGACTGCATTCTGAGAATCTATTTCAAATCAGCTCATCAGATCTTTGTCAATAACTAGGTCCAGATGCCACTTTCTCTCACCTGGACTGCTACATGTCTCTGAACCAGTTCCTCCGGTTTTCCTCAGCTTTCTTTTACTCCATTCTCTGTAGAACAACAAGAATGGTTTTAAAATAATGCCCAGAATTGTGACTTCTAAATAAAAGGAATCTGAGCTTCTTGGAGAATAAAGTGATTATGATTAGCCTGGAACATCTTGTCATATCAGATAACAGTGAAGGAGTTTATTATTACTGAGGTTATATCGAAAAGACTCAGGAGGCAACTTACAGAGACTCCTATTGGCCCAAGAAAGGGTCATTGAAGTGTTATTTAAAAATTGCATAAGATTGAAACCGATCAAAGTGTTTAAATCCATTCATTAATAATGGTGTCCTTTAAAATAAAAAGCTTTGAAAGGCATTATTCTTTGAAGGGTATTAATGCCAAAGAATCATATGTTTAAAAAACCTCATTAGTGATGGTAGCAAGGTTTCAGGATACAAGGTTAATGTACAAAGTTTGGTTAGCAATCAACTTGAACTTTAAACGCAGTGCCATCTATATTAGCACCAAGAAATGAAAACACGCAGACAAAAACCCTCGGGCATATATTTGACAGACATATTCAAGATCTATATGAAGAAAACTATAAAACTCTAATGAAAGAAATCAAAGATATAACTTAGGTCTGGTGGAAAGGGTCTGTAGTTCCATCTACTCAGGAGGTTGAGGTCAGAGGATCCCTTAAACTCACAAGTCAGAGACTAGCCTGGACATCAGAGCAAGATCCCTTCTCAAAAAAGAAGAAGGAGAAGAAAAGAAGAAATCAAAGATATTATTCGTAAGTGGAGAGTCCATATTCATAGATAGGAAGACTCACTGTCAAGCTGTCAATTTTTCCTAAATTGATCTATAGTTTCATCGTAATTCTAATCAAAATCCCACCTAGTTATTTTGTGGATATCAACAAACTGATCATAAAATTTACATATAAAGGATCCTAAGAAATCCACTCATTCCTTTGAAAATTGGTAAGTAAAGGGAGAGAGTAAAGCATAAATAAAAGTAAATCAAACATATCAATTTTCAGGTGAAAACTTTTCAATGGTTTCAAATTATACTTTGGAGTGAATACTGTGAATACTGTAGACTGAACCTAGGGACACAGTTCCTCTGAGCTACAGCCCCAGGTTTTAAAAAAATTTAAAATTTGTGTGATGGTCTGGTTAAATGGCCAAGCTGCCCTCAAATTTGCAATCTTCCTACCTCAGCGTCCCATGGCTGGGATTACAGGCATGTGCCAGAAACTCTGACTTAAATTACACCTTAAATAAAAGCCAGACCCCTTGCCAGGACCTGTAAGGCCATATTCCACCTGGCATCTTGCAACCACATTTATCTTATTTCATGCCATTTTAGCCTCCTGCTTATGATGCCCCAGCCATATAAGTTGTCCTGTTCCAAACTGGCCCTCTTCCTGCTTCAGATCTCTACTTAACTTTTCAAAGGGATCTTCTCTGACCATTCTAACAGGAAATCCTATTTGTTTCCTTCTGAAACTTGGCAAAATTGTATTTATTTTGCTTACTTGTTTTTGCTTGTTTCTCCTAGTACACTCTAAGTTCCAAGAGGAAAGACTGCTTTGTTTCTGCAGAGGATCTAGTACTCACAGGCACTCAGTAACTGTGGAAAAAGTTATCCATCAAGCAGAGACTAGAAGGTTGAATTGAAAAAGAGATGAAACTCAAACCAGCAAGGATGATTGTGAGACCTCTGAAAGGGCAGATGTACCAAGCTCTGTGTATATGATGGGGTCAGGAGACAACTCGAAAGGAAAAGAAATGTGATTTCCAGGAAGAAGGTCACTGTGGAATTGAAGACGTGATCACCTTAGGCTTTGGGAAATTTTCATGGAACATCTTGGTCCATTGTTGCTGCTATAACAAAATGCCATAAACTGGATGATTTATATATAACAGAAAGGGTTTTCTCATAGTTCTGGAGGACAAGGAGTCTAAGATCAAGACGTCAGATTCAGTGTCTCGTGAGGGCTCTCTGCTTCCAAGATGGTGCCTGTTACTTCTTCATCAGGAGGCATAAAAACTATATTCATAAAGCACTGAGTCCATCCAGAAAGATGCAGCCCTCATGGTCAAATCATCTCCTGAAGGTCTCACCCTTCAATCTCATTGCCTTGGTAATTAAATTTCAACAGGAATTTTGGAGGGACACAAACATCCAAACCACAGCATAGAAAGTCAAATTTTAAAAAAATCATAAATACCACTTAATAATGAAATTTGTAGAATTTCTGGACCGTAGACCTTTTTACTACCAGGAGGCAATGATTAAATCAGACAGTTTTCATAATGTGCTCAGCGATGGCATTGAGCCAAATAATCCTAACTTTTATTATTGTATCAGATATTGGATGTGTCTTGATGTGAACTTATGTTTATGTATAGAAGCTCACCTTGGTTATGTTTTATGCTTTGGCAGGTTTAACAAATGACCCAATGCACGTTGCCTCCTTCATCCTAGGACACTAGAATGGCCCATGATATTAAGTATTCCATTTTTCCCTTTTTCTTTCTTTCCTCATTCTCCTTTTCTTTTTAGATTTTCTGAGGGTGGCAGTTGTAGTTTCTGAAAATCAGGCTAACGGAAATTATTCACAAAGATGCCAGAAAGCTTAATGGATTCTGAAGAGCATATGACTTTTTTTTTCCCAGTCTGTATCTTAATTAATCAAACAGTATAAACATATTATAGAAAACTTGGAAAACCAAGAAAAGGCATAGGAAATTCAGACATAATGAATCTTCATCTCCCCAGTGTTATAAACCTATGCATTTTTCTTTTCATCTTTTCTCAGATGCTTTTGGTTTCCTGGTTGTAATTTCAGTGCACACACAAGTTTTTATTTTCAGTTTTTCTCTCATTCTACAACAGACAGCAGATAAGAAACAGCAGGTAAAATAATTTATGATAGACACAAATAATGGGAAGTCTATAAAACAGGGTAATGTAGAGTGAATATCAGGGAAGGTCTCATAGGGGGCTCATCTGAGATGTGAAGCAGCAGCCCTGGTGACGCTCTGGGCTAGAGCATTTGTCACACATCAGACAACAAGTACAAGGACCCAGGATGGAAATGAGCTTTGTTTGAGAAACAGAGAAGTAGCCAACCAGGGCGGGGTAGGGGAGGGAAAGAGAGTGGGAATCACCTCTTGATCTCAAGGCAACGTGAAGCTATTGTCTGACTTAGATTTTTAAGAGTACCCTGGTCACCAAAAACATAGGACAGAAATTATTTCTGCATGTAATAGACATACATTCTAAGGAGTTAATCGCCACTGAAATCTATTTAAGTATTCTTTACCATGTGTTCGAAATGCTCTTGTAAACAAGAAGTGTGTGGGGCTTTTAGTAGGACCATCTCCAAAAATTCTGGGAAAGAACTCTGGGTTAGACATAGAAAATGTATCCTTCCTTTGACCATTTAACATCCACAGGGTGATATTACAGTGACCCAAGTCCAACCTGGGCCACCTACTCACCTGTTGGTAGGGATGATTGTGGGCTATCATGACCTAAAGTCCCATCATCAGGGTCACACAAAATTGGGAAAAAAATCTTCAAAGGGAAGGGATACTATTACCAAAACAAGATATAAGCATGCTGTGCAGAGGAGGAAAACCACTTAAAATAACAGATTGAAGGTAGAACTTAATATTTAGCCTGGGTGTGCTGGTGTACACCTGTAATCCAGCTACTTGGGAGGCCTAGGTAGGAGGATTGCAAGTTCAAGGCCTGCCTAGGCAATTTAGCAAGATGATGTCTCAAAATAAAAAGGTCTTGGGATATAACTCAGTGGTAGATGGCCCCTGGATTCAATCTCCAGTACTACTCATAAAACATAACAAAACAACAACGATATATGTATATGTATGTACACATATGTGTGTATACATATGTGTATATATGTGTGTATATTTTATACTACATTCAATTTATGTCCTTTTTTAGGGGTTGATTTAGCTTAGGGTTTGGGGGGTATATGATATTCTATAATCATGTTTCCATGATTCAAAGTTTTTATGTTTGTTTGTTTGGGTTTTGTTGTTGTTGTTCCAAATGACCATTTAGTGAGTTTTATGCTTTACTGAACCAATTCCCAGTTGCTATATAATTTGGTTCTTTCCAATCTTTTATACTCATAAATTATTTTCTATGACTTCCCTGGTGCAAATGACTTTTCCCATATCCTTATTCTCTTCATCTCCAGAAAAGTGACCACTTGGGTAAAAGGGTATGAGATGTCTGTTTTTCTTCTTTATATATTTTGTTAAATTTATTGATTTCTAAAAGGCTGTTTACATGTGAAATGCCACTAGAAGTGCATAAGTGTATCCATTTCTCTGTGCTCTCTTTGTTATCATCATAAAAAAGGAAGTTTTAAAAAATTATTTCTAATTAGTTATACATGGCAGGATGCATTTCAATTCAGTGTACACAAATTGAGCACAACTTTTCATATCTCATCATAGCTTCTTAATTTTGCCATTTTAATATGTAAAGATTATGTATCTTTGTTTTATTTTTTGCTTTTTAAAACCACAACTGCAGGAAACAATTTTTGGTTAAAACTAATTGTAGTAGCTCTGGTGTGCATGCCGTGTGGACCTTTGCTCTTGCCTCTCTGAGGTCTTACTATGTTTTTCTATTTATTTGAACTTTGAAGGGTTATTAGTCCCTTCTCTTAAGTGACTGTTTCCTAGTTTACTCTTTGCTTTTTTAATTTTCAAAATTACATTGTTCCTATGTTGTTAAGTTTTTATTTCTTCTCTTGTTCCTAACCTTAGAAATTCATACTTTTCCAGAAGCTCTGAAAATATTTAATGCTGTTTTCATTTAGCTAAAGTAAATCTGGATTTTTGTCTTTTCTTCTTCTTTCTCCTCCTCCTCCTCCTCCTCCTCCTCCTCCTCCTCTTCTTCTTCTTCATATTCTAATTTTTTAATTTATACTGTGAAGTGACAATATGAGTTGATCCCCCCTCCACAGTTTCTGGCTATTCATTCTACTATAATTTATGGAATGACCTTTCCTTCCAAATTGATCTGTGATATGACTTATTTAGTTATTTATTTTTAGTGCTGGGGATGGAACCCAGGGCTTTATGCATGTTAAGAATCTATCTGGCTCTACAACCCAGCCTCTGGGCTATGACTTTTCTCATGTATTGTATACATACTAGAATCCACTCACAGGGTATTATGTTCTATTGAAAAGTCTGACAACTTGATTCACATACCAGTGCCACATGTTTCAATTAGTATTGCTTTAGAATATGTTTTAGTATCTGATCGAGCTAGCTCCCTACCTTATTTTTCTTTGGAACGTCTATGTTTATTTTCATTTGTTCCTTCTTCCAGAGGAAGATTGGGATAACCTCCAGGTTTTGAAAAATTCTTTTAAACTGAGGATTAGAACTGTATACACTTCATGCGAGGAAGCTTCTGGAAAATATTCAAGTGCTAGGATCAGAGGTCCTTGCTATCAAGTAGATCAGCCTCTGCTATCATGTTCTCCTATTTCCAGTTCACCGTTTCTCTTTTTATAATTATTTGCATGAGGAAAAAACTTTCTGTTCTCTTAGAGCTAATATTTAGAATTTGTATTTTAGGAGACATTTCTGTTGTGGCTCATCTCAGAAATGAAGGTAGAACTTAATATACTTTTAATACTGTCTTTGTAGCAAAATATGATTGTCATATTACAAAGTAAATATTTTTTTTTTTTGGCAGTGGGGTCACTGAAATTCCTATACTTTTTGTTGTTCACTTTTAGTATCAGTATCTGCATCTATGTTTTATCACTTGGAAAAAAAAAGATCAAGCCAAAACTTTGGAATGGAATTTCTTTTGTTTATGAGATGTTTATGAAATCTATTTGAAAATATGAGGACTATGTGCCACACAGTTGTTAGTTAACTCTCTGATTCACTTAACCATTTATTTATTATTATAAAAAGTGAAATCTTTACCTCCTAATCCTCAGTTTTTGGCTGTAGGTCCCAAGTTCCAAGAACAGTGACCCCTGGAGTTGTGTGGTATGTAACTAGCATGTCCATATGTTACGACCTGGCAATGACAGGCTGCTGAAATTGAAGAGAGACCTACATATTTCCAGTTTTTCAAGGTCACAGTGAAGCTTGGATTATACCCTGAAAATATCTAGGCACTTTCCTGGATACCTCTTGGACAGCCTGTGCTTTTCCTGGGAGGTAAGGAACAACCATGATGATAATGATGATACTTTACATTACTTTTGCTTTCATCTAATATTCACTATACCTGTCTGCTGTGAAGGACAGATAATCACAACCTTTATATTGTTATTAGAAAAAGTAAATAACACACTGTGTGACTTTACTGGCTGGTAAGTAGTAGAATTGAGCCTTTGGACCCTACAGCATAACCTCCATATTATCTCCTCCCCACCGCCCATTTCAGGGATTGAACCCAGGGCACTTACCCACTGAACCACATCTTCAGCCTTTTTGTTTTTTATTTTGAGGCAGGGTCTCCTGAAGTTGCCGAGGTTGGCTTTGAACTCCACCTGCCTCATCTTCCTGAGCTGTTCCTATTATAGGTGTGCACTACTGCACCCGGCACATTACCTCTTCTGTTGTAGACCAACTTTTTAAGAAGCTTTACCCAATGCTTGGAACCTTGTAAAGCGTGTGTGTATGTGTGTGGGTGGGCGAGTGTGCGTGTGCATGCATGTGTGTGTGTGTGTGTGTGTGTGTATCAATCTCCAGTAGGAATAGCTCCCAATCCCTTAAATCAAGTTTTGACTCTTCTTGTGTGAGGTGGGATTTAAGGAAAATCATATTACTTTTGTTTTGTCATCTTTCCTTACCACCTGATGCATTACAATTGATGAAGAGACAAAAACAGCTTAAAATATACACCAGATTAGAAGACTAAAGGAAGTCACAAAAGGTCAGCCAGAGGAGTAGGTGTGGAAGCAGGAAAGGGCAGAACTACCTCTCCGCCTTTTGGGTGATGAAAAAGATGTCCTGGTTGTGTAAACCTGTGTTTAGCTTTGTTTTACTTTAAGCACCAGATGAGACATCTCCTTCTTTCCTACCAGTTTCCTACCATGGCTGCATTTCAACTGTCTTTAACTAGAGGCCCTTAGAAAGAGTACAGTGTGTGCGTTTGCGTGTGTGGTGTGTGTGTGTGTGTGAGAGAGAGAGAGAGAGAGATTTGGAGGGGACCCAGGGTGCTGTCCTCTGTACAACTCCAGGGGCTGTTAGCATGTCTTGTATGACAAAATCAGACGTGCATAGCTTTCTGACTGCTTCAAGAGTTGGTAATTCTCATATCCATTTATATTAAACATGGACTATTTCACCTGCATTTTTATTGAGATGCTTTCCCAGTCTTCACACATTTAGCTAAGAATGGACCTTTGTTTTTGTCCCAATCAATGTTATTTAAATCCCTACTTAATTGTCATACTCTCTGAATTCTTTTTTCTTCTTTGGCTGGTATTTTCTTTCCTAAAGACTTTTGTGGTCAAAAGATAAAGTACCTCCTGCTTGACATTCTAGAATGTCTTTCTTTACTATACGTTGCCTACTAGGCCTTTAGTTGGCACTTAATAGCTTTTATTTGTTTGTTTATTTGATGGTGTGGTGCTGGGGATTGAACCCCATTTGCCAAGAAGGCACTGCACCGTTGAGCTACATCCTCAATCCAAAAATAAAACTGATGCGAAAAAAATATTTCCTTGGATATCACATTCATTTATTCACCTAGTTTCTAATAGGTCCTTTTATATTATCCTGAAATGGAAGGCAGAATCATAATAAAGACCTTTTTTTTTTTTAATGTTTTTAGAACAGTTTAGGTTTACAGAAGGATGATCAGAAAGTACAGAGAGTTCCCATATATATGCCCCTTCCCCTCCCAGTTTAGTGCAATACAGGGTACATGGGTTTCACTGATGAATAAATATTGATCCATTATTACTAATAAATCATCATAGTTATGATAGGGTTCAATCTTAGTGTTGTACTTTCCATGGATTTTGACAACATATTATGACACATATCCACTACTACAGTATCGTACAGAATAATTTCACTACCTTAAAAATCCTGCAGGAACCCTCCCTCTCTCCCGCTGAATGCATGGCAACCATTGATCTTTTCCTGTCTGTAGTTTTGTCTTTCCAGGATGTCATGTAGTTAGGCTCGTATATACTCTTTTTAAATTGGCTTCTTTCACTTAATGACATGATTTTTCTACAAGTATTTTTGTAACTATAGACTTATAAAATTCATCAACAATACATATTAAACACTACTATGTAGCAGGCATAGCACATAGTGATAGGTGCTGGGTAGATAATACAAGCAAGACTGCTAATTTTTTAAAGGTGAATCTTTACATTTTTTTAAGTTGTAGATGGACACAATATCTTTATTTATTTCTTTAATGTGGTGCTGAGGATTGAACCCGCCTCACACAGGCTAGGCAAGTACTCTATCACTGAGCCACAACCCCAGCCCCAAGATCTAAGCTTCAATATTCAGTATCCAGCAACAATGGATTTCCTAAGACAACAAACACTGTACCTCTTAAGTCGAAGGTCTTCCTTTTCCCTGAGGAAATCACCTCCTTACAAAATCAACTGTGAGGAGGCCAATGGTATCCACCACTGAGTTGTCACTTTCTAGACTAACCTGTTCTCTCAGTGTGACAGGAATGAGGCCTCCTGGTGTACAATGCACATCCTGTTCTAATTCTTGACTATAAGACTTAAAGAAGAAAGAGAAAGGCAACTGGCTATGGATGTATGTGTACCATGCCCAAGGCCCTGGGTTCCATCCCCAGCACACATGCACCTGCACACACACACACACACAAATGAGGAAGGCAACTGACCCAAATGTGGTCTCTGTTATACTTTTTAAATTTTTTTTGAGCCAAGAGCATATCTAGATCTTGCTTCCTACTAAATAACTAACACACCAATTCATTTTTGCCTATCTTCAACAATAAACACCTAAAATTATAGTTAAATTTTCAGAAGGCAATTTATGAAACACCAATAATGTTAATGCAAATAAATATAAAAGACATCCTTCAAGATGCTGGATGGCTTCTTCCCCTAAGAGAAGCATGACGTATCTCACATGCACCTGATTTCACAGGATTCACACAGCCAGAAATGTAGTCGTTTGTAGGCTCTAAAGACTTCTTATTTCATCTAAAAATGTTTCTTGTTTTATGCTTTCTTTTTCTTGTCCATTATTGTTCACTCTTAAGATAGAGCTAAAGAGATGATTCTCCACCACATTGTTAATGGCAATTTTAAGTTTCCAGTGAATGTGGGGCATAATTTACCCATATAAAGAGCAAGAATTTAAGCTTTTATACAGGGAGTTCTTAAACCATCTGAACTCTACTTGTGTTTATCTTCTGATAAGACTTAATAATATTAAAAAATAGAATATATTTCATTTAATTATACAAATAAAGCAGTACATAAATATATTTACAGTTAGAAACAATACTACTAAAACATGTAAATGTAAGCTATTCCAGGTTTGGTTGTTTTTTTCCCCTTAAAGAACTGAGGCCTTCTGTACTACACATGTATTTACAGTCATAAGAACAAAACTGGCTTAGAACATAGACTACATATGATGATATCATGATGCCCGAAGAAATAAAATGAATAATTAATTCTCTGATTAATACACGAACACAATGGAAATACTGAGGTCCCTACGCATTGCTGAATACTTTCATAGATTATATTTTAAAGTCTTAGGCCTACAAAAGAGGACTGTCAAAATGGTTATTAAATCACAAAGAATGTGAACGCCCACAAACAGACAATTCTTTTCATCCAAGCTACCAGAAAGAAATCTATAACTGAAAGATAAGAAAATGTGGAAAAGGGACTGTATATATTAAATTTTGTATCAAGAATATGCGTCTGTTTATGACAAAAGAATTCTACACCAAGGATAAAAAGGGGCATGATGATTTCAATTATTCAGGATGATTATTTTTTATATAAAAAGCACAGTTTTAGCATGAGAAATATTTAAGATACTAGTCCCCCGCTTTGTGGTCTGTTTTTACATGTAGGATGCAGCTGAAATTCTTTGTCTTGAAGACAATTCTTATTCTCTTTAAATACAACCTGTTAAATACTTTTTTTTCCTCCAAAGTCTTCTATCCTTAGATGTCTTATTAATCACAGCTGCTGTTTTCCTTGCAGCTTTTAGTGAGAGAAGTAATATGTAGAAGGAGCAGAAAATTGTGGTCAAATGAACAGACTTGCCTAGTCAAGGTGCTGCAGGAACATAGGATGAGTGAGTTCTTGCATTCAGGCAGTTCCTGGAGCCACATTGGAGCCTAGTCTCAGGAAAAAAGAAGGGGGAAAAATTCTGTCTTTATTTAAAATTTTGATATTTTGATCATCAATGTGTTTTCATTAATTTTGATTTTAAAAAAACATTGATTCAAATAAATGTTATAAAAAATTATAAAATGGAGTTATTCAAAAGGTACATTCTGCAAGATACATTTTTAGAAGGTGAGGAAATATCTAGATGAAAAGCAACTAGAGACATAACAACATTTAATGGGTGAGGGTCAGGTACTGCCCAGACTCCCACTTTCTTTTGTGACAGGGTCTCACTATGTTGCCCATGCTATCCTGAACTCCTGGGCTTAAGCAATCTTTCTGCTTCAACCGCCAGAGTAGCTCAGACTACAGGTACAAGCTTACTGTCACCACACCAAGATACCCCCTTAAAGTTTGCATCTTCCTCTGGTCCCGGTCCTAGAAAAAACAGGAATAGTATAAACCTCAGGCCAAGGTTCTGTTGGGTAAAGAGGAGGGGGGACCATGCATCTAACTGGGGGAAAGTAATGAACAAAGCTTCTAGAAGAAGCCTTAAAGAGTAAATGGGAATCTCTATCTGAGATAGTTGAAGGGAGCCCATGTGCAAAGGAGGCATCTCAACACCTCAAGCAGAGAGCACAGCTCTGGAAGGGCATTGGCAGTGCAGGATTGAAGTCTGCAAACAGTGAAGGCTCATCAACCTAGAAATGGGTTGTGCACAAGGTGGACCTGGAGAAGCACTGAGAAGAGATTTAGACCCTTTTGTGATCTCCCTTTGTGGTTAATTCAGGAGGCAAGGAGGTGGGGATCACTGAAAATCTTTTAATTTTTTCCTTTTCGTTTTTAAATTAAAGTGCATTTTATAATGCTTTCTTAAGTTCTTTTCAAGTACTTTCTTAGAAAGTAGTATAAAACTTAAAAGGTTCTGGGCATGGTTGAATTCCAGCAACTGGAGAGGCTGAGGCAGGAGGACTGCAAATTTGAGGCCAGTATTGGTCACTTAGTGAGACTGTGTCTCAAAATGGAAAATGAAAGGGGCTGGTGATGTGGCTATATATCTCAGCACCACCGGTTCAATCTCTAATATAAAAAAAAAAAAACAAACTTAAAAGGTATTGTTTTTAGTGTTTAAGATATAGGCTTCTTCTAAATCTAGTATGCAGATGTGAATGGCGGAGAAATATTCTAACATCATAGTTTGAAGCATTTAGGGATAAAGTATTATGGTTTCTGTAATTTATTTTCAAATGGTATAGGTATAGTTCAAATAAGTAAATAAAGCAATGTGGAAACACTTTAACAATAGTTGAATCTATATGAGGGAAGGTATATGGATGTTTATGAAAGTTATTTTTAACTCTTTATATGTTTGAGCTTTTATAGTATAAAATGGAAGGAAAATAGGACAGGAAATTAAAATTGGGACTGTCTTGGAAAGTCTGGGTTATAATCAATCACCAAGTCTTTTTCCTATTTGCTTTTTACCCCCCATTGAAATTCTCTTTATAGACAATCTTATTACTTTGCATCTGATTTAGAACAAGCATACATCTTAAATGTAAAAATTAATCTGGATCTTCACCTCATATCATAAAAAATTAATTAAAATTTGATCATAGGTCTATGCATAAAAGCCAAAAGTGTGTATGTGTGTGTGTGTGTGTGTGTGTACACACACACACGTGCGCACGATCAAACCCAGTGACTTGCATCTGCTAAGCAAGTGCTCTACCATGGAGCAACATCTCCAGCTCTGAAAGTATAAAATTTTTAGAGGAGAATATCTTAGACACTGGATTTGGCTAAGGTTTATCAAATACCCCTCCAGAAAACATGGATTATAACAAGAAAGAAAGTCAATTCATTCAACTTCATAAAATTCAAATTCAAATTAAAACTATAATGAGATATCACTATGCATCTGACAGAATGGATACTGTTAAAAAGGCATCCATAGCAAGCATTGGCGAGGATGTGGAGCAACTGGAACTCTCTTGTACTGCTAGTGAGAATGTAACATCATACTTTGAAAAACGTTGAACCAGTTTCTTAAAAAATTATAACTTACCAGATAACCCAGCCAATCAGCACTTAGGTATTTACCCAAGAGAAATGAAAGTAAATGTCCAAACAAAAACTTATCCACCAATGTTCACAGTAGCTTTATTTTAATAGTCCCAAACTGGAAACAACTCAAATATCTGTCAACAGATGAATAGATACACACATTGTGGTATGTCCACACAATAGAACTCAGCAATGAAAAAGAACAAATTATTGACATAGGAGGGGGGAAAACCTTCAAAATAATTATGCTATGAGAAAGAAGCTAGACCAAGATTTGTCTGATTTTTTTTTTCCTTATGGAAGTGTTTTACTTATATCTCTATGCTTTGGAGGTTAGTTCGAAGAGTTGATTTACTATTGGCAAGAAAATAAACTCTTCACAAGTCATGCTTTGTACTTCATATTGCATCACATAAAGAATAGACTGTTCACTGTGTGATGCTAAGTTTGATCATTTGGTTTAGATAGCAATTGCCAGATCTCTCCTCTTTGAATATACCTATTTTTTCTTTTACATTTAGCAAGGAATCTGTGGGTTACACATCAGCCATGAGTGAGTATCTCATTCCCATCTTGATCTTCATGGTTTTAGATGGCTACCATCCATTGATAATTCCTATCTAATTTATTATTTTGTGAGTTTTTTTTTTTTGAAGCATCTTTTTTTTTTTTTTTGGATGGGAGGTACCAGGGATTGAACCCAGGGGCGCTTAACCACTGAGCCACATCCTCAGTCCTTTTTTTGCACTCATTTAGGGACAGGATCTTACTGAATTGCTTAGGGCCTCAATAAGTTGCTGAGCTGGCTTTGGACTTGCAATCCTCCTGCCTCAGCCTCCCATGCCACTGGGATTATAGACAGATGCTACTATGTCCAGTGAAAGCATCTGTTTTTTTCAATTATATCATTTTTTCCTCAATGAATTAGCTGTTTTCTTCTTAGTCAACTGAGTCCAAACAGTTTTCTTTTTTTTCTGAAATTTTTTTGAATGGGACACATTTGATTCCCTTGACAAATTCATATTCATCCTTCTTGACTCTACTCAATGAACCTCTCTTCTTAAACTCTATTTCCTTCTACTTTGTAATCACAGATTTGTTTTGAATCATATTGCAAACATCCTATTTTTTTATTCATACATTCATTCAAAAATATTTATTGTCTCCATACCATGTTTTAGGCACTGTTCAAGGTGTGGGGATATGGTGGCAAATAAATTAGATGAAGTCACTGGCCTATATAGTGGTTTTTTGGGGGTACTATAAGTAAATCAATATAAATATAATAGCATTTCAAGTCAAAATATACTGTGAAGAAAAAGAAAGCAACTTAGGAGGAAATGGTGATGAAGGGTATGTGCTATTTTAGAAAGGGAGTCCGGGAACATGTGTAGCTGACAGCCATCAGTACCCTGCACACCTCCCCAAGTACTCTGGGATGGTTCTGCACAAGCCAGCCTTACTGGGAGCACTGTTTGTCTGTGGCTCAGGGCTCCTTTCTGTCTATTCATGGAACAGTCCCACGCTGGGGAAGCATCCCTCAGCCAAGGTCAAATGGAAGTTGAAGAACAACTATCCCAGCTTCCCTGCCTTCCTGGTTGGGACAACTTTCATGTGTGTTTCATAAGTCTCCCTGAAGTTCCCTGTGAGATTGAGCCCCTGATGTTTTCAGTGGTAACCAGGTCATGAAAGAAGTCTGTATTGGGTCCTTCCCTTTCTTGTCTTACCTCTCTACTCTTCTGCCCATTCTTCCTGGCATCACTTTTATAATGTGCAAATATACCACTTGTACTCAAAAGCTTAATTTTATAGGAATACAGTCTAAGTTAGTAGGTCCAAAGGAGACCTTCAGAATGAGATTCTAGAATTGGATCATCTGCTGATCAGCAAAGATGGGATGTCTACAAAATTCAGTTACTGTTGGTAGGTGGGGCAGTGCGTCTCAGGCTTGCTGGAACATCACTAATACTAAGAGTGAAGGGAGGGGTGGGGCTGTGGGGATGGGAAGGATGGTAGAATGATGAGACAGACATTATTACCCTATATACATATGAGATCACAATACTGGTGTGACTCTGCACCATGTACAGCCAGTGGAATGAGAAATTGTGCTCTATTTGTGTACAATGTATCAAAATGCATTCTACTGTCATGTGTAAATAATTAGAATAAATTAAAAAATTAAAAAAACAAGTCTCACCCCTGATGAATCAGAATAGTGTTCAGGTAGAAAAAAAAGACATTGGCCAAGAGTAGCTCTTGAACTGAAAGCTATGGGAAACAATGGCCATTATGAGACTCGTGGAGCTGGTTCGTTATTATTAACTGCTAGAGAAGCCATGAAAAAAGAAAATAACAGGCTCAGGGCAGGAAACCACTAACATAGAGGCTGGGTCAATGGCCAGAAATCTCCCATGACATCATTTAAAAGGAGTCTCATCTCCTTTTCACAGAGTAGACTCAGCTGCAAAATAAGACTAAATATGATGTAAGCACAACAGAACAAAAAGCAAGCTTGAATTCACAGCTCAGTGGGTTTTTGATGCTGAAGTCAGGGACCTGGTTAGGAAAAGAGTAGCCCTAAGGCCTCTGACAGGAATCTTTGGACAGATGGGCTTGAAAACGTTAAATCCTCATAATACTGAGTTAGAATATTCTGGAATCTTCCCCCTTGTTAGGGGAACCAGATTCCTATTGCTTAGAGATTGCAAAGGCCTCACCTAGGGCAGATGCCTTGCAAGATGATGCTTGTCTGTGTTTCTCTGCCTATCTCCATTGCTTCCAGACCAATAATTACAAGTCTTATTATGAGCCAAGCAGGGAAACACTGTTACATGAAGAAAGGAATTATTCACTAAAAGAACACTGCAGAACCTGGCAAGTATGTTCCAACAGGAACTGGGAAACGTGCCTGGAGGCAGATCTTAAAGGTGCTGGATCAGGGAGGGCAGAATATAAGGTTCAATAGGGGACAGTATATTTATACAGGTGTATTACTCAGTAACTCAGGACTTAATATCCTGGTAGAATTCTAGAACTGTACTTGATGTATGACAGGAAGGGTTCCTTGAAATCTGAAAATAATGAGACGGAGGTGCTAGATCTTGGAAGAGAGATTAAGAAGGGGTCAAAAAAATACAAAGATGCTAGATGTAGGAGGACACTTATTATATAAGAGAACCCACCAGTTAACAATGTTCCCTTGTAGGGCCCAGAGGACACTCCCTTTATTAAAGTCATAGGAATGTGCTAGGACATTCTGAGAACTTCACAGTCGTTTGTCCTCTAGATCAAGATTAAGGATGAAAGATGTCCCAGAGTCAATGGGAATAACAGGACTCTGGAGGCCAGTTGGTGCCACTAGACCACGAGAGGGGGCAATTATGATTATAGGTTTCAGCCTGAATAAATCTTAGGGACCTAATATTGGGGAGGGAAAAGGTGAGTCCCAGGAGAACTCATGAATCATTTAGGTTTGTAAAACATGCAAAATGAAATTATTATTCTCTGGGAACATAAATTACAGGTTTTTGAATGCACTTAATAGTTAACAAATAATTTAAAGAAATAGAACCTACCCATAACTCCTCACTGGTTGTGACTCAGCAGAGTAGCAGAAGGAACAAGGGTACTGGGTTTTGCATCAGGCAGATCCAAATTCAAGCCACTTATTGGTTGTACTAAGTTTAGGGATATCACTGAGTCTCTGAAATTTCTCACCAATAAAATGGTTTTGGTGACATATATCCAGTAGAGTAGTAGTATGGATTAAATGAGATAATTTATCTGAAACTTCTAGTCAGTGCTGGCCACATATCAGGTGTTTATGAAATAAAAGTTGCTTTTCTATAACTTTGTTCATACTTCTCCTTTTTTTCCCTTTTAGAAATTTTCCATTTTCCTTATTAGACTTTCAATTAAATTACTTCCTGTGGGCAAAGTATTATGTGGGTGGGCTATGTCTTAATTAAAAAAAAATTATTTAAGTGTGTTTTCAAAATGCCATTATCTCATTTGATCCTCAGTGTCAATCCTTCCTGGCACAGGTTGGAATATGGATGGAGACCAATCCATCTTAGTAAACGAATAATAGGTAAGTGTTATGGGTTGAGTTGTGTTCCCCTAAAATTCAATAAGTTGAAGTCCTAACTCCTAATAGATTAGAATCTACCCGTATTTGGAGATAAGGTCTTACAAGAGGTGATCAAGTTGAAAGGAGGCTGTTAGAGTGGAGCCCTAACCCAACAAGACTGATTGACGCCTTTGTAAGAAGAGGAGGTGACACCAGGGATACACATCTGCAAAGGAAAACAGACAGAAGGTGGGCAAGGAAAGAGACCTCAGGAGAAGCTAACTCGCCAGCCCCCAGACCTGTGAGAAAGTAAATTTCTGTATTGAAGCCATGCAGCGTGTGGAATTTGTCATGGCAAACCTAGCAAACTAATTCAGCAGGACAAGTGTAATTATTGCCAGCTTTAAAATGTGGAAACTGAGTCTCAGGGGTAAGACCTACGCAGTTACATTAATAGTAAATAGGCAGAAATGGCCCTCAAATCTACGTCCCAAATTTCTAGTTCTTTCCACTACTGTCTGCTTCTTAAGTTGTGCTATCTTAAGATATATCAATCTGTACAAACTTAATTTTTGCATTAGATTCTTATTTTCATCAAAATAATATAAGGGCTGGTAAAGAAAATCAAGAGCCACCTGCCCTTACCTTATCTGATATGGCTTCCTTAGAGACAACCACTTTCAATCTTCATGGTTTCTCTCCCTTTGTGTGTACATGCCTGTACATAATTTTTCACATCAGGACATCATCTATTAATTTCCCACTATTAAAGATGAGCCTTTAATTATCTTAAGACATATATCCCCTCTCTTTGTTTTAATATACTTATATCACGCACTTTTTTTCTTCCATAGTGTCTTAGTTTTCTCTAGGTTAAATGCCTTCTTTTTACTTTCTTATTAGATCTTCTTCAAGTGATTCTGGTGATCCTTGGCTGTACATTTGTATTTAAGAGAGGCCTGTTCTCTGCCTTACCCTGCACCAGCTGGAGTTTTCTGAACTTTTCTGGAGTTCCACAGCAGGAATTGGCTCCTTATTGCTTGGCATTGTACAGAGCATAGGTCATGGCTTCCTTTGCTCTAAGTTATTTTTTTCCATCTACTTTCTATCTCCTAGAATTTCCTGATCTCTTTTCTCTGCTCTCTTTGTCTTTTTTGTTCTCTTTGTACCTTTTAAATTCCTCTACAGTCATCTTAGGGGTTTTTAGGAGGAAGTGGCAACAAACACAGGTTTCTAATCAGGCATCTACAATTCTAATTTTGACTTCTCTTGAATTTTAGTTATTAGTCCAAAAATAATGGTTACTATCAGTTCAATGCAAATGAATAAAAAATATCCCCAGGTAACTATATTTTCAATTGCTTCTGACAACGTCTCTTTTTCTCTGAAAACCTCAGCTTGTACTATTAGCATTAGAGTAATATAACAGTTCAACCTCAAGTATCACTTATGTGATAACTCTTTTGTGCTTAGAGAAAGATGAGAAGGATGTTCATGGCATCAGTTTGGTGACATTCCTGTTAAATACAAACATACCGAAATCAAGGGATGTTCCATTGGGGAATGACAGGTGTGGAGTCAGATCCTGCACAGGATGAGGGGAATTTCTGTATGGACCATGGCCTGGTGAGTGGTGGCAGAGCCAGAGCAAGGAGAAGGGAGGGTCGTGCAGAGGAGCAGCCTGACATGGCATGGCAGACCCCAACCAAGGTGAAGAGGGCATCCACACTGGGGGGGGGGTGTCCCTTGGAGTGGGCCCTCAGAGCCCAGGTTGGGTAAAAGTGGTATGTGCAGGTGAGGATGGCCTGGTGCAAGGGCAGAAAACATGCAAGCTTGAGGAGGGCAGTGGAAGCAATGCAAGTTTGGTCATGTACTAAGGGACTGATCAAATAAATAAATATATTACAGATAATGGGAACCAGGTTTCATAACTATGGAACCAGGAGTCATAAATATGGAAAGATAAAAAACTAAAATAAACCCTGCAGTATTGGACTGGAGTTAGAAGTTATCGGTGAGAATTCATAGGTTGCAATGTGTTAGTATCTGTATGACGTCAATATCGATATTAAGAGAGAGTGTGTGTGTGTGTGTGTGTGTGTGTATACCCTAGCTCTGCTGAGAACCTGTGAGCTGTAAAATCAAAATACAATCAGGAGATCTACTCAGATCATGGCTTCTAAATACCATTAGCTACTTAAAGGAACCAGGACTTCTAGGGTGTCAGATTTAGCAAAAACCAAACCAAAACAAAACAAAAAACCAGTAAGTAAGAAATTATTGCGTGGGATACATCTATACTAAATATTTATTCATTATTCATCTGTAATTCAAATTTGAATGATTATCCTTGTTTTATTTGACAACTATTCCCTGGAGAAAAGACTGATTCCAACACTAGGGCAAGTATAAGATGAGCCTGAAACATTTTGCTGTGCTAGAAAGAAAGTAAATATTCAAATAGTTGGACAAAATGATACAGAAGCCAATTTAAGGGGGCTTGCTCTAGCCAAACAGGGGCCAAATTAAGCGTCAAAACAAATAATAACAGTAATAGATTATAACCCATTGAACAAAATAAGAAACTATGAGCTCATACAGATAAAAATATGAAAATGAAAGTTTTGTGAGGGGTAATAAATTTATCTACATCTAAAGTATCTCCTCACTAAATACCTATTAATTCCAAACAGAAAAAACAGTCACCGCATTTTGGAGTTACTTTATTATGGAGAAGCCTGACAGACACCATTTTAATGGAGGGGTTCAAGTGAACACCATCAGTAACAGGAGTCACTTGATGTGACACGGTGTCACTTTGGTATGTTCCTGCTAAAGACAAACACAATGAAAACTGAAGGATGATGCACAAGATAACTAGTTGTAGTCCTCCAAAGTATCAAGGTCATGAAAGCCAGAGACTAGGGATAAGTTTCAGATAGAAGGATGTTCAAGAGTTGTGACAATTAAATGTAACCATTCTGAAATGGATCCTTAATTTTTTGCTATAAGTGATAATACTGGATCAATTGATGAAATTTGATGGGGTTTCAGGACTAGATGGTATTAATTACTAATGTTAATCTCTTGACTTTGATAGTTGTGATTACATAGGGGAATTTCCTACTCACCTAACCCCTTGTGTTCTTGGAGATGATGGGGGTGATATTAGGTTGGCAACCTACTCTCAAACGGTTCATATAAAGCTATTTGTATTGGATTTGTGACTTTGTTGTAAGTTTCAGATTATTTAAAAATGAATAAAAATAATAATTATTTTTACTTTTAAAAGGAAAGGAATTTTCAATTACTCTTATAAATAGGTCTAAAAAAAAGAGCTTCAAATGTTACCAATGAAATGTGTTTTATGAGGATGATGATAAAAAAGATTAAAAGCCAATCATCTGAAGAGCACATATTCATTTATTAAAAATTGCTCCTGAAATTAAATTGCTCAAGTTTTTAAATTATAAAAAACTACAAGAAAAAGAGAGGATTTTACATATTTCTGATATTTATGTGCAAAGTATTGGAAGAAAACTGTTATTTGAAACAAAAACCAACAGTAGCTATTTCTGGGATTTAAACAATTGAGTTTCATTTCTGGGGGAGATGGGCCTTTTGTTTAAAGAAAACATTGTTAAGCATATGTCAGAAACTGGTAATTTTCTATCCCACATCTATTTTTTCCGGTTTTCCACATTAGCTGGGCAACAATGTCCAGCTAAAATAGTTCTCAGTTTCACTTAGGGCTGGGCCTGGCCTCAACACACCACTCTATCCGTGAGACCTCACCTCAACAGAAGTATTCTAGAGGTGTTGGGAAATAATCAATGTGGCTGTGACTCCAGAAGATCAGCAGCCTATTTGTGACTTCTACAGGTTTAACAATAAAAGTTAACATGATACAGATGGCAGTAAGGGTGGCAAAGGAAAAGCAATTGCCTGGGGACCTGATGGCATACCAATTTTGGGCTCCCTCCCAGCTCACTGTTTTTTGGAGTTGTAGATGGACGGCATGCCTTTATTTTATTTGTTTATTTTTATGTGGGGCTGAGGATCAAACCCAGTGTCTCATATGTGTAAGGCAAGTGCTCTGCCACTGAGCTACAGCCCTTGTCCCTAGCTGATTTTTTATTAGAGTGACTAGTTGGGTTTTCTGTTATTTGCAATTCTATACATTATTAACAAGTTTGATGGACTCATTTTGCAAAATGTGGGAGGCCCAGGAGAGTTGAATTGCTTGTTCAATAAAGTGAAAGGAATCTTATGTTTAAGAAGACTGCTTGAAGCCATGTGAGGAAGATGTGGGGTTTACAGTAGCAAATGCAGAGTGATCAGAAGGTGTAATGACAGACATAATCAGTGAGAAATTCCAAGGCTGTAACTTGTCAAGTTTTAGAAGTCTATAACACAACTTTATAATTTGCTCATATCATTGTCTGACTGAAGACAGCAACAAAGGAATCTGGATTCCTTTTATCATGTGATTCACTATCTTAACATCTTTTGCTTCTAGCATTGTAGGCAGGGGAGAAATGACAAACTGATTATTTCCTGGGAAGACTAAAGATTAAGCCTGCAAGCGACATACATTACTTCTGCCCATGTTCTATTGGCCAGACTTAGAACTAATAGCAAGGGCCCACTCTAACAGCAAGGGATGCTGGGAAATGTAGTCTTCCTTAGTGGCCGCAAAGTAGAAGAAGCAATAAGTCTTCTACCTATTTTGAATTTTTTTTTAAAGATTCAATAAAATAACATTGATAAATGTCATGTCCTTTCCTTCCTTTCAAATGAGCTAAACACAAGAATGGTTTAATGGTGGCAGGTGGTGGTGGTAGGTTATGGTGGCAATTGGCTCCTTGTAAAAGGTCTAATTGTGTGGCAGATTCTTGAATAGCTAAATAGAGGTTCTAGTGGCCCAAAAGGTAGGAAGGGAATAAGAGAACTAAGAAGATATGCAATGCTCTTGAAAGGATGCCTAGAAAGTTAAGAAAAATAAAAAAGAAAGAGGTAAGAAGGGTTTTGGCTGGAAGAAAGAGCAAGATCTTCCAGCAAGGGCATGTTGGGCAGATGAAGGAGGAAGCAGTGTTTTAAAAAAATACAGGCTTCAGAAAATAGGGGGCTGCTCAGTACATTAGTGCCTCATCTCAACTACTAGAGTACATTTAAGTTATATCAAAGGTGAGTTAAAAAAACTGCTTGGGATGCTGAGGCAGTAGGATTGCAAGTTTAAGGCCAGCCTCAGTAAAAAAAAAAAGGGATGGGGATGTGGCTCACTGATTAAGGGCCCCTCAATTCAATCCCTGGTACTAAAAAAAAAAAAAAAAAAAAAAAAAAAAAAAAAAAGTGACTTAAATTAACTAAACTACTGAAGTAGATAACCTTTCACTAACAGTATAAAATTCTTGGTAGACATAAAATACGTTAAAAAAGAAATGATAATATAAGACAACTACTAAACATTATTGGAGAGTCCAGTTTTAGTTTCTCCAAAATTATTTAATTTAAATATAATTGAAGAATGCTAAGTGACCCTTAATTGGATCCAGGTTTGGGGTGGGCACAACTCATTAAAAATATTTTGGTATGGGAATTTAAATATGAACCTAATTTAGATATAGATTTTGTTGCTTTTCTTAGAGATGAATAAAGGTTAGGGTTAGATACAGATGTATCATTTTTCTTAGTACTTCCTGCTGAAGTACCTGGAGACTTGAAGTATTGGGATGTCTGTAACTTAGTTTCAAATAGTCTAGAAAAGTATAAAAAACAAATACAGCAAAATAGTAACAGTGATTGAATCTATATGGTATGTGTATGAACACACATTGCACAGTCCTTTCAATATTTTTGTATTTAAAAAAAAATTGTCCTAGTTGGGCTGGGGTCGTGGCTCAGTGGTACAGTGCTTGCTCGGCATGTGTGAAGCCCTGGGTTCAATCCTTAGCACCACATATAAACAAATAAAAGATCCATTAACAACTAAAAAATAATATATATATTTTTAAAAAATTTCTCTAGTAAAAATATGAAAAATAAATAGGATTAAGGGTTTCTTGATACTAGTATAGTATTTGCATATCAAGAGAATAAAAGCAGAAACCCATTTATCTAAAGAACACATTATCAGATAACATAAATCAAATAATTTCACATAATGATGGCTGGGATCAACTCCTGGGCCAGGCGCATATTAAAATTAGACTGTGAGCTCAGAGAAGCAAGTGACAGGTCTGTGTGATTTCCTTTCACTACAGTATATCCACCTAAGTGCTCTAAGAAGTAGCTAACACGTGTCATTTTGTTGATTGAAGGGTGAGGTAAATGTAAATGTTCTATGCTTATGATGTTCTAACTTTATGCTTTCTATACATCACCGTCTTTTGGAAGTTATAATAAAAATATTTACATAACTGGTATACCTTTGACAATTCCTTACTGTTAATTCAATGACTTAGTCTTGAATTTCAAGCCAGACATTTTAAAGCCTTTGCTCCACAAAGTTATGTCTAAGCCTACTTTAATATTTTTATAAAGTGCTCAGTGTGGTGGTGCACATGCCTGTAAGTCCAACCACTCAGGAGGCTGAGGCAGGAAGACGGCAGGTATAAGACCAGTCTCAGCAAGTTGGCAAGACCCTGTCTAAAAAATAAAAAGGGTTAGGGATGTAGCATTGGGGTAGAGGCCTTTTGGCTTCCATTCCCCTGTACCTAAAAACAAAAACAAACACTGCCCACTCCCCCAACAAAAACCAAACCAAAAAAATTATTTTAAGCCTATTTTAGCAAATATTTTATTTTAAAAATAGCTGGATTTTATTATGTATATTATTTCATGACCATTTGTGACAAAAACCAAGTGGCTTGTATCCTTTAGGAGATTTCTTTGAAGCTTTAGGGTTAAATTAACAATTACAAGTGAGTCAAAGTTATGATTTTAATTTTCTATCAAAATCAGTAGTCATCTATCATTCATTTTCAGAATCTTTTTTTTTTTTTTTTTTGTGAACCCAGATGATGAGAAAGGCAACACAGGGCTGTAATTGTCTATATTGATTTGTTCTTTTATCTCAAAATGTCATTAAATGCTGACATTTTGGCCATGGTGGTGCACTTCTATAGTTTCAGCTATTTGGGAGACTGAGGCAAGAGGATTGCTTACGCCTTGGAGTTTGAGGCATGTCTGGGCAACATAGCAAGATTCCATTTCTTAACAACAACACCAACAACAAAAAACAAAAAACAACAAAAAAAAAGAAAAATCCTAATATCCACTAACATTTTTGATAGCATTATGAAATTATTAGGCACCTGATCACCACATTCAAGGGCTTTTCCTGCAGCATTTGCTATCTTCTTCTGGGAAGTATAGTGATTCTTTGAAGAGGTAATGAGGCCTAATGACAGAATGGCTAGAAGGGAAAAAGAAGAAGGTAGAAAAACTTTATTTTTTCAAAATTTTCTTCCATCTAATCCCTTTTTAGCACTATTATTTATATTAATCTTAAATGTTTTATTTTTTTATGCCAATCTCAATCTGATCCTAAAGCTGTTAGGCTTAAAATAAAGTTCAACTGAGAATAAGAGGTGTGGGGCTGGGGTTGTAGCTCAGTGGTAGAGACCTTGCCTAGTGTGAGTGAGGCACTGGATTTGATCCTCAGCACCACATGAAAAGAAATAAATAAAATAAAGGTATTGTGACCATCTACAACTAAAAAATATTAAAAAGAAAAAAAGAGGTGTGTTATGTGAACATGCACAATATTCTACAGACCTTGGGAATTCATTTACCTTACTGCTCTAGAGGACAGAGTCAGTGATATAATGGCAAATGTGCTGTACTTGAAGACTTAGGGTGGAGTCCAGGCTTCCTTTTTACTTGCTTTCCTGACTCTGGGTAAGTCACATAATTTCTCTGGTTCTCAGCTTCTCTAGTTTTAGAATATCATTGATTCTAAACAAAGAACTGGTAAGAAAATGATAACCAAATATAGCCTACGTTTGGAAATGTTGCCAGACAGTGACATAAATGGTATATATGTGATATTAATGAGTGAAATTTAAAAAAAATCCATGTATTGTAGCAGGAACTTTAGGAGGAAAGAAAAAGCCATTGTGACTTTTATGAAATCAATGTACCCGGGAAATGAAAAAAAATCTATGGTGGGGAAACAACTTCTTACTTGGTTGACTGTGAGAAAAATACAAAGCAACAAAGACAACAAAGTTCAGTTACTCAGCTTTCAAGAGAATAAAAATTATTTTTATATATTTGAAGGCAACTAAAATACAACAAAAATGAAAATTATCCTGAGGGATTCCAGTAATAGTTTAATAGTTGGGAGATAGCATTATTTTGAAAGGTAAAGAATAAAAAAAAAATAGTCCTAAAGACCTACTTTTAAGAAGTTTATAATCACACTCATAAAAAAATAATTAGGCAAACTATATTATTCTTATTTTGGAAAGAATTTGTCCCAAACTCATTTGGTGGTATTACTTTACCTGAATTTTATTATTTCATTATGGACTACAAAAGGATAATGGAAACTTGGGTATTTTGAAGACTGGGCACTAAAAAATAATAACAAATTTCACAAAAGAGGAATTCAAATGGCTAGTGATTTATGAAAATGTCCTCAACAGCATCAGTAATTGGGGAAATTCAAGTTAAAACCATAATGAGATACTACTCCACACCCACCAGGCTGACAAAACTGAAAAGGCCTGACAATACCAAGTGTTATGAGGTGTGAAGCAATGGGACTCATACATGGCTAGTGTGAGTGTATCACTTTGGAAGACAATGTGCCATTATTCATTCAAGTTTATGATACACACTCCCAATTATAGGCCAAACAGACACTGATACAGATTTGACAGAATACATATATATCTGAGCAAAGTTTAGTACAGCATTTCTAACAACCCTAAATTGAACAACTCAGATGTCCATCAATAATAGAATGGCTAAACAAACTGTCACATATTGCTATAACATAACACTGTGATATGTAGCAATTAAAATGACCAAATTACAATTGTATGAACAGCATATGGATTAGAACAATGTTGAACAAATATGGTGAGCACAACAGATTACATATTATATTGTTCTATTTACATAGAGTTCAAAAGAAAGGACAAAAATAAGCAATATATTGTTTAGAGATGTATGCCTGTGATAAAACAATAAAGAAAAGCAAGGAAATGATTATCACAAAAGTCAGAATAATGGCTACCTCTAGGAGGGAGGAAGACTTGTGTTCAAAGGATCATGGGGTACTGGGGTGCTGGCAATACTCCATTTCTTGACCCAGTTGATTGCTTACCCTGTGACTTCTTTTATAATTACTCATTATATTATACAATTGTCTTATACATTTAAAGTATATTTCAAAATAAAATGCTGAAAGTATTTCATATATTATAAATGGCATTTCTAGAAAGAAAAAGAAATAGATGATTTAGCTTATGCAGTCTTTGACAGTAGAAATCAATGATGTGGGATAATAAAACACTGATTAGTTTTTCATAAGAGCTCACTTTCAAGAGTAGGAGGTGTGAACCCTACACAAATATCCTTTTGTTATAATTTAACATAGTATGCAGATCTTTATCATAAATTGATGAACCAGGGAAAGAACTCTGTTACCTGAAACTTTGTATTTTTTTTTTTGTTTGTTTGAATTAGTTATCTGTTTTCTCCTCTGGCTTAACAGGCAATATAAGGAACTAAAGAGATGCAGAGCAAGTTGGAAATGGATGAACTTCCTCCTCTCCAGTGGCCAGTTCCAGCTGTTTCCTTCTCTTTTCAGGCTGGTGGTGGGGTGGGTGGTTCTTGTCCAGTAAGATTACTGCAGCTGCTACTTTATAAGTAGAAAGCTTAGGGTTCTCCTCAGTGCCAAATTCTCTACCTCAGTACTAAGGTTAGAAGGTAGAACCCCTGACAGTGCAAATAGACAAGGCCTTTGAAAAACCCACGTGGTGCACATTTTTCTGGAAGTGTCATCTATTGGGCTGCAAAGCTCTAATGTTTATACACTTTCCATTCAAAGCCCACAAAGCTTAAGCTATGAGGTATTCAGCTTTACAAAATTCCCTTAAATCTCTGTGTTTTACTCCTTTAATTTCTACCGTTCCACTGCTGCAAGAGAGGAAGAGGGGCAAAACCAAGAAATATTTATTTTGCAACCCTATGAGGCCATCATTTACTTATCTGATTCCCTGAGAGTCTTATTTGGAAAAGCATAGCAGGGAGACTAGGTTGTGCAAAGACAGTCAAATGCAGGGTAATTAAGGCGATATATTAAACCTAACTCTTGAGCAGTAGGGTCAGGTGCTACTTTGAGAGTCTTTCTCTGCGTTTGTGGCAACTTCTTCCTCCTCTCCTTTCCACCTTTTCTGGCAGAATTTTAATAAAAAATTAGCCCTTAGGCCCTGCAAGGTGGTGCACCTCTGTAATCCCTGCTGCTAGGAAGGCTGAGGCAGGAGGATCACAAGTTCAAAGTCAGCCTCAGCAATTTAGTGAGGCTATAAGCAACTTAGCAAGACTCTGTCTCCTGGGGATGTGGCTCAGTGGTTAAGAGGCTCTGGGTTCAATCCCCAGTACCAAAAACAAAACAAAGCAAAACAACAACAACAAAAAACAAAGATCTTGGATTTACCCATTTAGAAGTTTCCTTGGTCTACCGTTCGTATATGATGATGGCAGTAGTGGCAGAAACTCTGGGCTTCCCAAATTTGTCTATAATACACTTGCTCCTAGCCAGATGGAAAGACTTGTAATATATATCACCGCTGCTTCTAGTGGAGGTGAGGTGTGCCAGGGTTCAGCCAGAGCTGTGGAATCTTTCCTTTCATCATTGCTGATGCTTTAACTCCTTCTTACTACTCAGCAGGACAGGTTAGAGATAAGAGTTCTGAGGATTCTGGTTCTTTTATCTTAAATTTTCTTTTCCTTGGGAACTACACTTTAAATTTCCCAAGTTTTTAACCAAGTTTACTGATCAGCATAATATCTGCAGGATAAGTTGCATTATAGTAGTAATATTTGTTTCACAAAGGAAACACCGTTTGACTCCGATCTGAAACGCAGGGCAAAATTTCTTAATAACGGTAAGGACACTGATGAACAACCAAGACCAGCTCTCCAAAAGTTCCTAACCCGGAGCAAGAATGATTCTTAAAAGTGAGACACTATTAAATTCTCCCCTTGCAAAAGTACAAAATCCCTCAACAGTCTCCCGGACCTTTCAATCCTCCTCTCCCCCGCCCCGGCAATTTGCTTCCTTTTTCACTGAAGACTCAAGTGGCGACACTATACTCAAGCCGCGTCCCAGTTTCCTTTCCTGGCTGGAGCGGGAAGGGGAGGGGAAGGAAGGGATGGGGAAGAATGTGTTACAGTTCTCATCTCTACAAGGCACTGCAGTTTACAAAGCGCTTGCACTTCCATCATTTCCTCTGAGCTCCGCGAGTGCCACTCGAGAGAGGCATTCATTCATTCATCCCACTTTTGCTCGGCCTGACCACACGTTATCCGGTACTAGGTCTCACCCCATGCTACGGGAAAGGGTGGGGCGCTCGCTCGCTGGAGCAGGTGCTAGGATCGGGCTGCAGGACAACTTCTCTCGACCAGTTCGTTTTTTTCAGGGACCGTCTGGAAATGCCTCACCTTCGGATGCTGCGCGCCGGAGTCTGGCCGCGCGGCCTGGGCCTCCTCTTTGCTCCCAAAGGAGCAGTCCCCACCTGCCCTGCAGGAAACCGCTACAGAGCAGGCTCTCCCCGCCGCCCTCGGGTCAGGGGTAAGATCAGGCAGCAGCTTAGGCTCGACTGGGCTCCTCCCCTTCCTCTCCTCAGTTCTGACGCGGTCGTAGAGGCGGTGGCGGCCGCGGCGGCGGCAGCAGCGAGTCCCGCGGCCCGAGGCGCACCCACCCGCTCGCGGATCCTTGACTTCCTCTTCCCTCCAAGCGTCATCAGAGCGCGCCAGAGTCGCCCAGGGCGGGGTAGTAAGAGAAGGGGAAAAAAAGGCCAGCGGTGGAAGCCTCAGAGCGGAAAGAAAAGGGCGGGGGAAGGAGAGCTGTTGCTAGGTGACTTGCGTCATCAGTAGGCGCCGCTCTCCTCCCGCCCCTCTCTCTGGAGTGAGGCGAGAGCCCCGCACAGAGCGAGCGAGACAGCGAGCTGAGCTCCGGGCGCTACCGCCACCGCCGCCGAGAGAGTGAGAGCGAGGGAGCATCCAAGAGACCCAGCCCCCGTACACTGGCCGCCGCCGAGACCTCCGCCCCAACCTGGGCCAGCGGGAGCCGCGGCCACCCTTCTCTCCCCCCCTCACCTTCCCGGCCGGCAGCAGCGGCTGCACACGCCGGAGCGGGAGCCAGAGCCGGAGCCGGAGCCGGAGCCGGAGCCCGCGGCTAGGGGGCAGGGAGGTGGCTACCGCGGGCCGGGACTGACTGAGTAGCTGCTCCGCGGTGAGAGGACGCTGAGGAGGGGCTGGAATTTCTGCCTCGTCCCGGGGCGTGGGGAGAAGGACCCCCAAGGTGTAGGGAGGGGGGTCCCATCCGCAGCGACACATGCGGGAGCCGGGAGCGGGGGCGGCGCCGAGCGGAGCCGGCCGGGTCCCCTGCCTCGCCGCCGCCTCGGCCACCCTCCCGGGGCCGTAGCATCTCGCCCGGGTGTGCATGAGCCGGGGCCCCAAGCTCAGCAGCCACCCCCCGCCCGGGGGGGCGGGGACCCCAATGTGAAGCGGCGGCTGGGGTGGCGGGGAGAGCAGGACCAGCGCCGCCGTCCCTTTCTTACCGTCCCCTCCCCTCAGCCCCCTCGGGGGTCTTCTCCCTTGGCCAGTCGCCGGCCCCCCGGCTCCTCGGCAGGACTCCGGGAGTTCTAAGAGCCCCCTCCCCCGCCCCAGCCCCGAGGGCGGCGGGGCCGGGGGGGACCCGGGGGGCCGGCCGCAGCCTCCGCCCAGAGGAAACTTTACAAAAACAAAATTGTGACTGTCCCGGGACGAGTGGCCCTGGAAGGGCTGAAGCCACAGCCTGAAGAGACCCAGGAAGAGGAAAAGAGGAGGTGAGCGGGGCTGCCGCCTCCTGCTCTTCCCCGGGAGCGCGGAAGAGACCCGGGTGGCCGCCTGGTTGAGCGACACTAGCACCGCTTCTTCCTCAGTTGCGCGACGGAGCCTTCCGCAGCTGCTGCCTCAGTCCGAAGGAGGAAGGGAACCAACCCACTTTCTCAGCGCCACGGCTCCTCTCTAAAGCGTGAGTGGCCGGGGAGAGGGAAATGAGGGCTAGAAAGTGGGAGCCTGCCGGCGCTTGGTTCTGGAGTTTCGCTGATGTTTTGCAGGAGGGTTGGGAGTGTATAGATGACAAGGTTTATAGCCCTTTTTTTCTCAGCAGAGAGAAGGTGTATGTAGTTCTGGGTTTTGTAACCTTTTAACTTGCAGGAGTTGTGCAAGTATACAGGTTGCTCTTAGAGAAGTTCTTATCTCCAGAGTGGATACTTGCACCTTTCTAGCCAGTAATTGGCGAAAGGAAATAGAGGAAGCCCGAGCCTATGTGCACACAAAGGACATCTCTGTAATATACCTTTTCCTGGTACGATGGCTGTGATACAGCAGCTAGGGCAGCGCCGCAGTTTTTGTTTCTGGGAAACTCTCATGGATTTCCCAGTGGGAACCACTTACTCAGTGGAACCCTGAAAGGAAAATTTCTTGCCTTTCTTTGAGTCTTCGCGAAAGGAAGACTGATTATCATTTTAGTACCTGTTGGTACAGGAGGTTGTTTCCTTCTCATTTTCTGAGTTCAATTTCTGTGTGCAAAGAGGACACTAACAAATTTCACTTGCTAAGAAAATTCGGAGTTCTTATGAATCACCTTACTTGGGACGGACACCTATTGCATTAACCGTTTTCATAAAAGTTGTAACATTTTCCCCTTTACTCAAATGCTTTAAAAAAAAAAAAACTTGGGAGAATGGCTTTATCTTTAGTCTCCATCATTTTAGGAGAAGCTATGGACACTTCATTCTATCAAGAATGACTTTTTCCTTGTATTATTTTAAGTTGAAGTTCTAGAACCAGTGACTTGTATTTCAGGTATATTTTCAGAATGTCAAAAGGTGCATAAAATAATTAACATTTCATATATTTATGTGGACCTTAAAAATTAAACTTGTAGTGGAATTTTATCTTATATGGCGTAGACAGTACTAAACTAAGAATTCTGGTCCATCTGCTCAACAAACTGTGGGCTCGCTCTCTGAAGAGATGCTTTCTGTGTAGGAATGAATGAATGTAAATAGATAGGGGTTACCTATCTATACTAATTTCTTCATTCAGGATTGTGATTAAATTGATTTAAAACTTTCTCAAACTTAATATTTGATCCTGTATTTTTCCTCTTTTGAAGTAATGAGTTCTGCGAGTTTATTAGCTTCTATATTATGGAATTATTCATATACTTATCTCAAAATCAGTCCTCTATAAAATTCCAAGACACATTCAGAGTTTGTGTTTTGAGAAATGCTAGAACAAGTCTATCTTTTCCTGGTATTATAGATTTTAATTATTTCTCTTTACTGTCATCTTGCCCAACTCTTTCTGTTCTAGGCTAATTTCTTCCATTTCTTTGACCACTTTGCCCTCCTCTGGAACTTTACCAGTTTTTCCTTAACATGCCTTGTTCTTATGCTTTTTACAAGGAACTTTAAATTCTTTTATGTTAAATGGGAACTGACCTGAAAAAAATTGAACAGTGGATGTAAGGTTAGATTTAGAATCAAACAAATATTTTTGGGTCTGTTACTTTATTTTGTGACCTTGAGAAAGTTATGTATCCATTTTCCATAATGATGATGAAGAGTCATCTAGTTTTGCATAGGCTGCTTTTTGGTAAGGAGCGGAAAATGAACCCCAAACTGCTTACTAACAGTAGGACCTACTTTTTTATAAATTGGTTAAAAATTAAGATGAGGTTTTATTGCATATTTGTGTGAAACTGATAAAGTATTACAGTGTTCGTCTTTGAGGTGCTTTTACTTATGAGTGACAGAGGCAATCAAATACAAATGCACAAAACTTAGAAATATGAGAATGGACAATATAATTAAGGCCACTATATGCCAGATACCATGTTTAGTATCTTATATCTGTGAATGTATTTGTACAGTTTTCATGAAGAAAATGTTAGTTTTGTACTACACAAAACTAATTGGAGTGTCTGAGTCAAATCTGGGAAGGTCTCTTTCAGGAAGAAATGTATATGTGGAGACAAGATAAGGCTTTTGGACTTGGAAGGTATAAGGGACAGATGTAGATATAAAGACCTTAGCTTGCTGGTAATACCTCCAGAGGGAGATTGTTGATTAGGGTTAAGGTGAATTCATGTTTGTGTAGGTGCATGGTTACAATGCAAAGAAGCAGTTGAGGGCGGTGTTCCTGAGAGGGTAGTTTCAGATGGTTGAGGAGAAATTACATTTTAGGCCAAAGGCAGCGTAGCGTGCCTGGATTAAGATTTTGTTTTTCTAGGAAATGAACATTTTTATGCCATGGTTATGATGACGCTATGCAGAAGGAGTGAAAAAGATGTATCCAGTGTCGGTATGGTGCTAGTGGTTTGTTATAAGAAAAGAATTTGGAAACAGGGCAGTTGACTTTGTTTTGGATGTTAAATTTTGGGTTAAGAGTTAGATACTGATATAATTTCAAGACAGCGAAATAATTTAACAGGTCATAATGCTGATAGTGTGGAGATGGGAGTAATTTTCAAAGCATTTAGGTTTCTGAGAGTGCTAATGGAAAGTAAAGAGCTGAAAAATGGGTGTTTTAATTTGTGGGGTGGTGGTGGGGATCTGTGTCAGAGTAAGCAAAGACAATGAGAATTGAGAATGGATGAGTCTGTCTCTAAAAGAGATATTTTAAAAGTAGATAAGTTGTAGTTGAAAAGAGGACCAGTCTTTAAATACACGGCTATCAGTTTAGTCCCAAGGTATATGGTTCTGTATTTTTGAAGCAGCTACAAGTTTTTAGTAGATTATGTAGGTCCCTTGAGATTAAGTTCAGAATATATAGGATTTCATAGTTAAATAGAAAAAAAAGGACTGATTTGTTTCTTCAAAGTTTCCCCTGCATTATTATTAATCTTAACTTTGCTCTGACTACCATGAAGTGGGGCTAAAAATAGCTGACAGGGAAGGCTGCTTCCCTTGCTTGGAGTTGGTGTGCGTCTTTGTGTCCCATACAATGGAGGGGATATCCCTGTGTTGGCACAGCAGTGCTGAAAATTTTTTATAACCTTTTTATAAAAAAACAAACAACTTGGCACTTAAAAATATTCGGACTTCTTTGTGGTTAACATTTGGTGTTGACTTTACCAAAGATTAAGGATTGTGAGTAGAAATATATACTCAAACTTTCTTGTGTTCCTTAGTTTTGAATTCAGCACCTTCCTGGAGCCTCTTTGGCTTCTTTGAAGAGTATCAATTGGCAGAACCCTCTTGAGAAGAGATATTTATGCAGGGACCTATGGCTAAAATGATTCTAGGATAAGGGTCTAGGGGTTGGAATATATGCTACCTGTTCCTCTCTCCATTCTCTACTTTTCATAGCATTACATATGCAGATGAAGCTGTGCTGAGGTGGATTTTAAAAGGCTGTCTCTTTTCCCCATCCTTTCCTTTCCTTCCAGTCCTTCCTTTCCTTTCCTCCCTCTTTCCCTCCCTTCCTTTTTGGTGTTCTGGGGAGAGAGAGAGAGAGAGAGAGAGAGAGAGAGAGAGAGAGAGAGAGAGAGAGAGAGAGAGAGAGAAAGAGAATGAATGTGTGTGTGTGTGTGAAACCCAGGACCTTGCCACATGCGAGGCAAGTGCTGTGCCACTGAATTACCTCCCAGCCCTTTTAAAAAATTTTATTTGGAGACTGGGTCTTTTTTAGTTGCCCAGGCAATCAGTCTTCAAACCTGAGATTCTCCTGCTTTAGCCTCCCCATATACTTGGGTTATAGGTATGGGCCCTGAACGCTGCAAAAGATAGCCTTTCATGGTGAAGCTGATTTACTAATAAACACATTGGGAAAGGTAGGACTCTGATAGTAGAGTAACAGTTTCCATATACTTTGCCTTGGCAACTTTGGGATTAAAAGAGATGATTTAGAGAACCTCAAAGGCTTTGTCTTAGCACCAGATGACCTGATCCCAAAGTCTATGTGTAGGAGAGCATCAGCCTGTCTCATTGTACTTTTAGAGATGGTTCTTAGAGAAGTCTTGTGATTCTTCTGACATTGTGTAGAAGAAGGGTTGGCAGACTTTTTCTTTGCAAAGGACCAGTTAATATTTTAGGTTTTATGGGTCACTCTGTCACAATTTTCAGCTCTGTAGCGAAAAAGCAGCCACAGACAATATGGAAGTGAATGTGTGACTATGCTCCGATGAAATCTCATACATAAAAACAAGAAGTAGATTGGATTTGGCCTGTAGGTCTTACTTTACAGACCTTGGTATAGATGACTTCCAAATCTACCAACATAACGTATGAGCTATGATCTTTACACTACAGAGCTGGAACTGGCTATTTTAGGAGATCTCTATTTTCTAGATTAGATATCTTCCTGGTTGTCTTATTCTGCGTAAAGCATAGAGTCTACTGTTCAAAGTATGGTTGTCTTCCTAATGATGAAAACTATGAACTGAGGAACAGGGGTGATGCCATCTATAAAGGGATTCAGCTAAAAAAGTAAGGTCCTTCTGCATTGTATTCAAAGATGCTATAATTGGCCTATAATGATATACTGGTTTTGTATCATGGCCAAAGGTTATCTGTGAAGAAGCTTATGGGCATATCTTGAAAGGTTCTGAAAATAAATTGTAAAGCATTTACTTTGAATATAAAATTAAAAGCGTTTATGGTTGGGTTGAATCAGACAAAAATATTAGTCAAATTATAAGAACATTAACGTTTAAAACTTCTATCTCTTAGAGTCTTAATCTCTTGGCATGACTAATTCACTGTGTGAAATTATTGGCTCCACAGTTATTTTTGCTTTGTTAATTTCAAGTATTATTATGTCTTAAGTCACTTAAATCATTTAAACGTGTACTTTAAACAGCTTTGCTTATATTCTTAAGGATGAAGGTATCTTAAATGTATTGTATAGAAAGGACAATTCACTTTGTTTAATTTTTACATTATAGCTAATGTAAAAACATCTGTTTCATTTATCAACAAATACCCATATTGGGTGATGGTATATTTACTCTGGTTTCATAACTCTTAGGATTCCTCTATTTATTGCAAGGAAGGAGACTACTATTGCAATAGAGATTTATTTTTAGTTAGTTTAAAATCTTTTATTTTATAGTAGTGTAAAATATCCATCTGTATCTGTGGGGAATTAATCCCAAGATGCCTGTGGATACCAAAATCTGAGGATATTCAAGTTCCCTTATATAAAGAACTAGTATTTGTATATAACTGTTAATGTCCTTCTGCTTATTTTATTTTTTGGTACCAAGGATTGAACCCAGGGACACTTACCCACTGAGCCACATCCTCTGCCCTTTTTATTTTTTGAGACAGGGTCTCAAAAAAATTGCTTAGACCCTCACTAATTTGCTAAGGTTGACTTTGAATTTGCAGTCCTCCTGCCTCAACCTCCTGAGCTGCATTCTTCTGTATACTTGAAATAATTTCTGCATTACTCATAATACTCATTACAGTACAAATGCTATGTAAATAATTGTTTTACTGTATTATGTAGGGAATAAGAAGAAAAAGAAGATCTGTACACCTTCAGTACACATGCCGTTTTTTCCTTCAGATATTTTTCATCTGCATGTAGTCATATCAGCAGATGTGGAACTCACAGATAGGGAGGGCCAAGGTCTACTTGGTACTTCAATTTCCTTTCTTTCCTTTAAAAAGCAAAAGAGTCACTGTAAAGTTGGCTTCCTGTTCTTTTGGTGAAAATTATTATCTTGTTCTTTTAAAATTTTTAAAGTTTTGTTTTTTTTCAAGTGATTTTTATTATTTTCTCAAGCTGTGGATGGCTGGCAACTTAAAAGACACAAAATGTTCATCTCTTATCTGCACATATTCCAAATTGAAATACTTTATTTTGGTGATACTTTTAGTAGACCAGGGGAAAATGGATGGTGTATTAATTTTTTTCCCTGACAGCAGAATTGTTATTATATAATAGATGAGTAAAGTTGCTTTCAAATAATGAACTCTAGATATTAAATCCTATTGTGAGTCTTTTTTTCCCCATTAAGTAAAAACTAGTCTGTCTTATGCCTTAATGAACTTTTAGGTTTTTATTACTTTTTGATGATACTCATTGATACTTTGATATCTTTCACATCTTGTTTAAATGGAGTGTTATTTCCTAAATATATATGACATTTCCTGAATACTATTGGGTATATATATTACATTTTTACACACAAATATATTTAAAATTTCATCCTGTTACACCTTCAGAATTGTGAACTATTTGAAGGAACATCTATGGTTTTCACTGGCACTTAACCTGAATCTTGAAATGACAACCTAATGGTATAACAAATTTTTCTAAAATGTTTCCTTAAAAATTTTGAGTAACATATGATTTCTCTAAAACAGTAAGTTAATACAAGAATATATGAAAACCCATGCAGATAGTTGAAAAACAAAAATGTACAGGAGACTTTATTGCTTGAGTATCTTATCTTTTGCTCTTTCCCCATCAGACCTGAAGGACAGCTAGTGGATCAGTCAGATATTGTTCAGTTTCTGTTATTATGCTGTGTTGCCTCTGCCCTTTCTTTCTAACTGAAATACAGCTACTGGAAATCTGGGAGGCTCTCTAAAGGTGGTAGCATTTTTTTCCTCATTATTGTGTGTGTGTATGTATGTGTCTGTATCTAGTGTGTGTGCTAGATGCTTCTTTCTGTATGACTACTCTGGAATTTATGAATATTAAAACTGTGCAAAATATTTTTAATGTTACTTAGCCTTTCCTCAGAGAAGAGCACCATAGAATACAAGACGGTGTTTTCTTCTGGCTCTTTTATTACACAGTGTCTTGAATGAGTCCATTAATATATAATGACAGTTTCATACATGAAGTCTCAAGGCAACTTATGGGCTTCTTTTTGGAAGAATGCATGGAGTTTATCAGTCTTTTAAGATGGTATGTTTTTAGGGCAGTGTAAGGGATTATATACCTTTGCATGATGTATTAATCACAGCTTTGTGTTGCTGTGACCAAACTACCTGAGAAGAACAAATTAGAGGAAGAAAAGTTTATTTTGTCTCATTGTTTGGGAAATTTAGTCTGTGGTCAGCTGACTTCATTACTTTGGGCCTGAGGGGAGGCAGGGGTCGAAGGACATTGTGGAGAAAAGCTGCTCACCTCAGGCCACCAGGAAGCAGAAAGAGAGGGAAGTGGCTGCAGGGAAGATGCATCCTTCTAGAGCACCCTCCCTGTGACCCACCTCCTTCAGCCATGCCCTGCATGTCTACAGTTACTACTCAGCTCATTCAAACTAGGATGGACTCATTAGGTTACAACTCTCATAATCTGGTGATTTTACCTCTGCACATTCCTGTGTTAACACAGGAGCTTTTGGACAACGCCTCATATCCAAACTTTAACACATGGCATTCTCTAGGAGAGGCTTCATAAAAATTAGTGCTTATAACTACATGCATACCTGGAGCCACCAACAGGTTGCTAGTTCATGTCTCATTTATCTTTATAAAATACATTTATATTTTCGAGGCAGAAGACAAGCTACTGACCTTTCTGATACTGGTTTCAGCACTTGTTGATGGGGGAAAGCAAGTCCTTCACAAAATTGTTGCTAGGATTAAATCAGATAGTATAAAAACAATATGCAAAGTCCAATTCTTGGCATAAAGTATAAGAGTCATAAATGTTAATATATTAAAGTCTGATGTGAATTGAAGGATAAAGTCATACTTTATATTGCTCAACATTTAAATTTAGTACTTGAATTTGACAATGATATTGAAGTAATTCTGTAGTGTTTTCAAAAGTATCTAGAACAAGTATATAATTAATATTTTTGTTAAAAGTCTTAAAAACTAGAGAAATGACAGAATGGTTGTGTCTTCATAGAAAAGAAACACTGATTTGAACAAAACTGAACTTTGAGTTCATTTCCAAAGACCTCAGTTGTGCAGGGGCCAGGAAGGAGTAATTTTTAATAATTAGTGATTATTTTTGGTAGTGACTCTGATTTCAGTTGTCCATTTGGGAATATCCCTATATTTATTTGTCTTTCAGCTCTTTTAATTGTCCATCTCTTTAACCTTTGAAAATAAAAAGCTTTAAAAAATCGTGAAATAGAATAGGATTTTTATCTGTATCATTTGTTTTTCAAATTAGGATTGACAGTTTTATTTAGGTGATCATTGTTTATTTAATTGTAGTTTTCATTTTTCATAAAATTATTAGTATTTTATGTTTTTAAACATTCCCTGTCTTTGCTTAGTTTTTTCCTTCAAACCTGGTACAATCAATATTTTATAGGCCAAGATATAGGAATAAATGCTTCTTGATGGTTTCTGTACTTGGAAGGTATTTCTGTTTTGAGAACAGTGTGGATATGCCTTCATAGTCTGTTTTATTTAATAGAACTGTATATGTAAGATAAGTATTTAAAAATAAAGAAACGATTCAAATCTAGTTTTTAGCATTGATTATCTTTCTTCTTTAACTTCTCCTTTTAAAGCAGGTTGGTGTAAATGTAGAAACTAGGTTGGTTTATCTGGTAGTGAATCTCTGGTTAAGTGCTTAATTTAATGAATATTCTAGTTTTTCAAAAATTTTCATATTTTATGTATTTTTTTCATTTGTCACAATTACAGTTAGGTGTCTAGGGATCTTTCCATTTCAGAGATTTTTTTTTTAAAAGTATTTTATAATCATGAACAGATTATTGACTAGATGGAAGAGCTTATGCTTGATTTCTTGTTTATTTATTATGTATGTAATATCAGAAAGTTACATAGCTAAATATATGGGTCATCAGTTTTCTTTTGCATGTTTGGTGGTCTCTTAACTGACTACACTTGTGAATTTGGTAATACAAACTTTAGAATGCTGAGATAATAAGTGGGGGGCCTTTTTTAAAATCATGTATTACCTGGGTAGAATTTTTTCATTAGAGAAATATAAAATTATACTATATATAGAAATTTTGAGTAGGAAATATAAAATTTCAAATTTTTTATAAAGGCCATCCAATAGAAGAGGAGCGATGGAATGGTGCAAGGGAGGGGAGAGACTCTGAGGAAAGGAGGGAGGGATGAAGAGGCTGATAACCAGGGAGAGTGGCTCTGGAAGTTTTGAGGTCACTCTTAGTCAGAGGTCACACCCTGTTATTTCTTTGGGTTGTGGACATGGGGTGTTACTACTTGTTATCTACTACCCTTTGAAATGTTGATTATATGATTGATTCTTGTTCTTAGCTTTTCAACATCTGGATTCTTTGAAACATTGAACTTTTAATCTATATAGGATAATCGCTGTATTCTAGGGTGGGAAAATTTCCATTGTGCTGATCTGAGAAGGGGTGAACAAAGGGTTTTTGATTTACAGTGGAGTTTCTGTTTTGTTTTGTTTTCTTTATTTCTTGTTGGCCATATTTCCCTTCTCTGCCTAAAAGGGATGCTTCTAATTCTATTATGGGACATGGCAAGCTTTGGAGTTGATGGATTCAGGTTCTACCTCCACTGCTTTGTGACCTTGGACAAGTTATTTATTCTATGTGTGTTTCCTATAAAACTGGGAGGATAATAATAGTACCTACCTCCCTCATAGGGTAATTAAGAGGATTGAGTGAGATAATGCAGTAAGTCTTAAATGAAAAGATTGAATGAAAAGCACAATGACTGGCTTAGCGCTTTTTAAATGGTAGCTGCAGTAATAATAAGGAAATATTGTAGTATTAAGTTACTATTATTTCTGCAAGATTGTTGGTATTGTTTTCTTTTCTCTTCTTTTTTCTTTTTTTTTGTTTTTGTGATCTTTGCTCCTGAATGTGTCCCTATTTTGAATGCTGCCTTAATTCAGCAGAACATATTTACTAAACACTTACTCTACCAAGCATTGATCTGAGTGAACAGAACATAAAAATATCTGCTTGCTTGAAACTTACTCTCTGGTTAGAGGAAACAATACACAAAACAAGTCAAAATAGATGATCTGCTTTAGCTTATGAAATTTGGTTGTTGGATTTTGTATGTCAAAGTTGCCTTTAATCAACTCTACTAGTCTATATCTTTAACTCTTTTTCCTTTGTTTCTGTTGCTGTGCTTTAGTGTGGTTGGTGTGGGGAGTACCCTAAATGCATAGTGCATAGATAGGCCTCGTTGTCTAAATTGCAGTTCCATTTTAATTTTAAGGCAGCCTATGGTCCCCACTTCCTTGACTTACTACTTACATTGGCTGTCTCAAAACTTTCCTTTTAGTCCACAAAACTTGTCATTGTGTTCATTGTTCCTAGAAAGGTTCCCCAGCTTCTCACCTTCGGCTCATCTTTTTTTTTTTTTTTTTTTAAGTGTGTATTTGATTTAAAGAGGGGAGATTCTAAAAACTCTTGAAAGGTGTATTTCCTGATGAATCTAGTTGTATACTTTTCCCATTTTGTGTTTCCTTCCCTCTGAGTATTATTAACAGATATTTACCCTTCTTAATCTTCTTAAAATGCATTTAATTTAAATTGGGAACCTGTTTAGATTGGGGATCATTTTGCTCTTTTGAGGCTGAGTTTTCTCACTTGAAGAAAATAAAAAAAAGATAATACCTGTCTCCCAGGAATGTTGTGAGATTTCAAAGAGATAATGCATGAAAAAGGTTCTGCAGCCAGATCCTTAACAGATGGTAGTTTTCTTTTCTTTGAACCACTTTAGTGCTGTGCGGTCAGTGCTTAGAGAATGCTTGTTAATTTATCCTGAGTTGAGTTTTTTAATTTCACTTCCACTCTGAATAGTTTTAGTTTTTACTTTCAGATAAGATTTGAATATTACTTTTGGAGTATTACATGAAAAATGCTGAGATGTTAGTGAGAATTGGCAGAACAATGATTAGGACCAGGAACCCAAACCACCATTATGTGGATTAAAATACAGGTTACCACAGTTTACTTGTTGTATGATCTTTGGCAAGCTGTTTTCTCTGCCTCAGTTTATCTCTAAGATGGGCAAAATAAATAATATCTACCTCATGTATATTATGTTAAGTTTAAATGAAATAAAAAATGAGAAGCACAGAATGGTGCCTGGCACATAATAATCTATACCTATCTTGGCAATGTTTAGAGATGTTTCTGATTGTTTCCATTAGGGGAAGTGGAGGGAGAAAGGGAAGGATACTACTGGTAGTGAGTAGAGGTCAGTTATGAACAATGTATATAGGACAGTACCCCATAGAATTATCTCATCCAAACTGTCAGTAGTGCTAAGGTTGGGAAACCCTGTTCTGCAGTTAACTCTGTTTCTCATTTGGATGCCTTCTTATTGTAAAAGGTTTACCAATCAGATTCTGTATGAATGCTGATTACTGGTAAAGATAAGTCACAGACTTAGATGGGCCATATTTAACATTCATTCTTAAAGACAGCTATATAGGAAAATGACTATATGTCGTTTTTAAAGCATATAATGCAGTTACTTTAAAAGTAATTTTAAAAAGGTTAACCTTTTTTAGAAACTAGGAAAGAGTTCCACATGGATTTTACTAATTTGTGTGTGTGTGTGTGTGTGTGTGTGTGTTGGGGTGGTTCTGGGGATTGAACCCAGGGCTTATGCAAGCACCCTACCATTGAGCTATAGCCCTGTTCTTGATTTAATTTTTTAATGGCAAACTATTCTTATAAAAAGTATATCAAGAATAGAGGACTGTGAAATGTGAGTGTCAGAATGTGTATTTATAAAATTAAAGGTATATGGAAGGGAAAAGCAGATAGGAAGGTTAATGGGATGATGTATCTGGGGAACTTTGGATGATGTCTGATCTCTTTCTCTTCCCATGTGTTTTATTACTCACCCATTGAAGACTTTTTTACTTAGGAACTTGTTTTTTTTATCTGCTATTTCCTTTTTTTCTCCCTGTTAAATTGAACCTTGTTATTCCCTGTCCATTTCAGAAGTCTCTCAATTGATTTCCTTGCTTCTCTCCTTTCTCTGCATTTCCAAAAGTATTAACTCTTTGCTGGTATCCTTTCTAGTCCTTAGGCAATCTACTAGTCAAACCTCCTTCCACTAGTCCTTTGTTTCTGGGAGAAAGTTGAGCCCTAATGCCCTAAGGCTATAATTGGACCTACTAAAGTTTCTCCTATGCTGGTATTATGTGGAGAATTGGGGAAATAGTCATTCATAGGATTTTCTGATTTTGGTGATTCACATGACTTACTTCATTTGTATCTAAACACTATGTTTTCCATTTATATTAATACATATATACTTTATTTTATGTTAATTTGTATATATATCTATATATACTGTCATCCTTCAGTATCTGTGGGAGATTGGTTTCATTGGATACCAAAGTCTGTAGATGTTTAAGTCTTTCATGTAAAATGTAGCAATATTAGCATATAATCCATATATACCTTTCTGAATACTTTCAGATATCTCTGGATTACTTATAGCTAATACAATGTAAAAGTTAGATAAATAATTGTTATACCATATTCAGGAGTAGGGACAAGAAGAAAACTTTGTACATGTTCAGTAGAGAAGCAGCAGTTCTTTTATTTTGAACTTCTTGTTTTTTTGTTGGTAGTGGGAATTGAACCTAGGGGTGTGCTCTACCACTGAGCCACCGCCAGCCATTTTTGTTTTATTTTGAGAGGGTCCTGCTAAGTTACCCAGGATAACTTTGCACTTGTGATCCTTCTGACTGAACCTTGTGTTGCTGGGATTGCAAGCACTTGCCAAAATGCGTGGCCTTATTTAGAATATTTTGGATCGTAGTTGGTTTACAACTGAGGATTAGAACCTGAAGATGTGGAATCCACTGATTTGGAGGGCCAGATGTATTTATTGTTCATGTATGTTTCTCTGTGTGCCTTACTGTTTCTTCTGCTTAGAATTTTCCTTTCCTCTGGGAAGCATTTAACTCTTAATACCCTACTTAAATATCATCTCCTCAAGGAAGTGTGTTCTGATGATTAAGTAGGGTGTTATTTTTCCCCTAGTTACTCAGTGGTGTCTCTGATGTTTATAATGCCTAACATTGTTATTTGTATTTTCCTCTTTTACTGGTCTAGTTCTTTGAGGGAAAGGTCATGTCTTATTTATCCTTTCAGCAAATACCTCTTCCCCAAGATGGCTAACATTCCCACCCATAGAAGGCACATGCTCTGTGAACAAATAAATGGAAGAGAACAAAGCAGAAGCTTTTATAATAAACTCTACAGAGGGGACATTATCTTGTCATCTTGGCTTCCAGGTGCTTACAGTAGTGTCCATATGTGTTCCCAAATATTTATTGAATGAATTAGAAGCAGATTTCAGTAGTTGATCATTCTCATATGAATTCTTTTCCTCCTGCATTTGTAGAAAACATTCTAGGAGTATGACAGCCTAGATATTTTGGTACATCTGCTGCTTTAAGTTGACCTTCTTTTTCTTGTTTTAGTAGTGAGATTTGTGATCCAATAAATATGTCCTGAAAGATGATTTTGGCTGATTTCTTTTTCATGGGCACATGCTGGTATTTTCTTGGAAAGAAGAATGTGTAGTATCAGTCTTACATCATTAGGAGCTGTGTTAGTCAGCTTTTCATTGCTGTGACCAAAATACCTTACAAGAACAACTTAGAAGAAAAGTTTATTTTAGTTTCACTGTTTCAGAGATTTAGTCCAAAATTGACTGGCTCCATTGCTGTGGGCCAGAGATGGGGAAGCACGTTATGGCAGTAGTGTGTGGTGGAGTAAAGCTGCTCAGTTCATGGGAAACCATATAATCCCCAAGCAAACCTTCAGTGATCAGTGTATCCAGCAGGTCCCACATACCTATAGTTACAACCCAGTAATCTTAAAATTGTATTCCAACAAGTGGATTAATTCACTAATTAGGTTACCACTCTTGTGATAAAATCATTTCACCTTCTGCATCAACACAGGAGCTTTTGGGGAACAGCTCATATCCAAACCATAACTGGAGCTATCATTAAGTAAAAGTGTTTGCTGACTTGGTGTTTATTATGTTAAAAAAAAAAAAAGAAACAAAAAAGTTCTTTTTCTTCTTTCCCATATTTTGTATAGAACTGTTCTTGGTTTATTTGTAGATGTCTTACATTTAGTCAATGATTTGGACATCTGTGCACTATTATTTTTGAGGAGATTGATTGATTGGAACTAGGGAGTTAATCTAGGGATCCTCTACCACTAAGCAACGTCCACGCCCTCGCCCCTAATTTTTTGAGAGAGGTTCTCACTAAGTTGTAGAAGTTGGCCTTGAATTTGTAATCCTCCTTCCTTAGCCTCCTGAGTAGCTGGGATTACAGGTGTGTGTCACGACCCCTGGCTTATTAAGAGGTTTAAAATAATTTTCATCATTTTGTTACCTTAAAAAGATCTAAGCCTGGATATTCGCTTTGAAAAAATGTATCGTAAAAGTTTTTTCTTTTTTCTTGGTTGTATTTTTAATACTGTATTTGTAAACTATTGTATACTTTTGATCTTTGCCTGTAGGCTCTTTAGTGTCCTGTGACATTATCTACTACTGGTTACTTTTCTTACAAGTCATTGTTAATGATGCACCATTTTAGAAATAAATTGTATCAACATTTGAAAACTTAATATGTGGAAGACACTGTTCTGGGTCCTTTGTATGTATTAATTTATTCCCTCCTTACAATAGTTCTGTGAGGTAAATGTTAAATATCGTATTTTGTAGTTGAAGGTTTGGCAAAGGGAAGTTAAACATGCTCAAGGTTCCACCTTTAGTTTATAGTGGAACTGGGATTGTATCCTGGCAGTCTGGCTCTAGAGCCTGGACCTTAATCACTATTCCATACTATCTTTGTCAGTTTATTTTTTATATGTTATTTATAGAACAGTGCAGGCACACAATAGGAGCTATAGAAGTGCTGGGTATTTTCAGCAACATTTAATTATATATAAGGTTGGCAGAGCATGTAATAGTATTTTTAATTTATTCTTACTATTAATTAAGCTCCACATTTTATTTGTATTTCTACTTTAAAAAATAGCTGAGTTCATTGACATTATAGATTGTCCAATATTATATAGCCCTTCTAGCTTTCAAAATTAGCTTTTCTCACTATTTGTCTAACTTTATTTCCATTCCCTTAGAAATGTGGTTAAGAACTGAGGCAGGTAGTCTGTCTTTCCCTTCTTTGTCTCTGACATTGGTTTAGAAAGGCAGAAACAACATATCAAGTTTATAATATTGTTTGTGTATCTGGTGTGTGGAAGAAATACATTCTTATAAAATTATAAAGTCTTTTTATAAAGTGTAAATTTTTTTTTTTTTTTTTTTTTTTGGTACTAGGGATTGAACCTAGGGGCACTCGGCCACTGAGCCACATCCCCAGTCCTATTTTGTATTTTATTTAGAGACAGGGTCTCATTGAGTTGCTTAGCACCTTACTGTTGATGAGGCTCTGTTTGAATTTGTGATCCTCCTGTCTCAGCCTCCTGAGCCGCTGGGATTACAGATGTGCACCACTGTGCCTCGCATAAACTGTAATGTTTTGAGAGTAGTATTACTTTATTATACTGACTTGGGAAATTGAATTTATCATTTACAATAATGAGAAATATTGTAAATTGTTTTAATGATAAATATTAGTAGTGTTTAAAAGAAATAATGTAAGCCCTATTTGCTCAAATCTAAGAAGTCATCTGTATTAGTTTTCCATTGTTGCATAGAAAATGACAGCATCCACTAATCAGAGAAAACATTCGGCCTTTAGTTTTTCAATCCCAAAAAACTAGAGGCTGAATGTTTTCTCTGATTAGTGGATGCTGATCTATGATGGCGGGGACATGGAAGAATGGAGGATCTTTGGAAGGGCAAATGGGAGGGTAGGGAGAACTTATGAGGGTAGGAATGGAATGAGATGGACATTATTACCCTAGGTACATGCATGATTGTACAAATGATGCTTCTTTATACCGTGTACAACCAGAGAATTGGAATGTTGTGCTGTTTGTGTATGATGAATTGAAATGCAGTCTGCTGTCATGAACAACTAAGTAGAACAAATTAAAAAAATAATAAAAAATGAAGAAAATGAACTTGGTTAAAAAAAAAGAAGTTCTATGCAAAGGTAGCATATCCCAAGAGAACTGCTGTCAGCATTATTAAAGATCATTTTACTCTTAAAAAAAAAAATGACAGCAAATTTAGCTAAAGCTTATCTCGTAGTTTCTGTTAGGATTCTGGGCATGGTTTAGCTGGGTCCTTCCTCAGGGTCTTACCAGATTGAACTCAAGGTATCAGCTGGGCTGTTGTCTCTTCTGACGCTCTGGGTTCTCTTCCAGGCTCACTGGTCTTTGGTAGAATCCAGTTCCTTCTGGTCGTAATGTTTGTGTCCCTGTTTTCTTGGTAGGTGTCAGTTAGTGACCACTCTGAGCTCCTTATATTCTTGCCTTGTGGCCCTCAACGGTACAGAAATCAGTAAAAGTTAAGGTGATATAAACTTTCATGGCCAAATTTGTATGTGCACAGGGAATTGCATCTGGTTTGTGATTGCCATAGGGCAGACGGCAGTTGACAAGCACCATTGCCTTTTTGTTTGTTTGTTTGTTTATTTATTCCCTGCTTATTTTCAGTCAACTTTTTTGAGATATAATTTATATACAATAAACTTCATCTGTTTAAAGTGTATGATTTGATGAGTTTTGGCAGTTGTTTGTGCCTGTGAAACCACTACCATTTGAGACATTTTCATCATCCCCAAAGGACTCCCTTATGCCTCTTCCCAGTTCGTTCCTCCTTTTAGGATTGAACCCTTGGCAATCACTGATCTTCTTCTTTTTTTTTTTTTATAATAATAAATTAGTTTTTATTTTTCTAGTATTTAAACTGTGAGGAAAAAAAAAGAAGATGGAGATAGGCTAGTCTTTATTTTTGTGTGTTCCTCTGATCTCTTTCGTTCTTGGAGAAAGTTTATTAGGGCTTTCTTTCAGTGTTTGCGTAAATGCTTCTCCTTGAGGTTTTCTGAACACAATTCTTGGGTATTCTTGACTTCTGTTGGCTCTCCTGACCCATGTATTGCTTGTATGCCTACCTCATTCATTTTTATACTTTATATCAAGAACTGTAAACAGGTAATTTTCAGCTAGAAATTCTAAAATCAGAAAAATTTCAAAGTGTTAACTATTTGAGACTTTTCACCTGTCACTGAAAATCACCACACCCCCTGAAAATCTCAAATGTACTCATCTCAGTTTTGCTTGTTATGAATTTATATAGCAGTATAAATTTTAGGAAACATGAAAGATGTTACTCTTAGCCACTTCTTATTGTTGTTAATGCTTGTTTCATGCAGCTTAGTGTGTATATTGTTTTCCAGGGCATGAAATACTCTGGGAAATTTTCCTGGAGGATGATAAGAAGGGAACAAAGGTCTCAAGTATTAAGTTCTCAAAAGCTCTTTTAACTGACATCCCAAATAACATTGTTCAACAGGAATGGAATGCATGCCATATAGCTCAATTTAAATTTCCTAGTAGCTCATTAAAATAAAAAAGAAACAGGTGACATTGCTCTTAATATATTTTATTTAATATGGTATATCCAAATATCATTTCAATGTGAAATCAAATGTAAACTATTAAACTTATTTGAGATATTTAAAAATTTTATTTTAATACCAAATCTTTGAAATTGTGTATATTTTATACTTACAGAACATCTCAGTTTGAGTATAGTTGTATTTCAAGTACTCAACTACCAATAGCTATTATATTAGTGCAGATATAGATATGAACTATCTTTTGTTCTGTTAAAGACCAAGGCATGTTAATTCCACAAGAAAATTGACTTTAACAAATGTTTGACTCCGAGGTTCGGGCATGTCTCAGAATGTTTCTATGGTTGAGATACAATTTTTTTCTTTTCTTTTCTTTTTTTTTTTTGGTACCAGGGATTGAACTCGGGAGCTTAAGTACTGAACCACATCCCTAGACCTTTTAATATTTTATTTAGAGATAGGGTCTTGCTAAGTTGCTTAGGGACTCAGTAAATTGCTGAGTCTGGCTTTGAACTCACAATCCTCCTGCCTCAGCCTCCCGAGCCGCTGGGATTACAGGCTTGCACTACTGTGCCTGGCAAGGTTTTTAATTTTGTAAAGGTAAATTCATTTTTATATATTTTCATTATACAAGTAATGTCATTGTTGAAGAATTGGAAAAGTCTGCAAAAGAGACTACAAATTGTCTTTGCTTCCTCAATTCCAAGATAACCAATGGTAAACTTCGTTGAATTTTTTCTTTGTAAATGTTTCATCTAAATCAAAGAAAAAACGTTACTTTTTAGTCTTAATTCCTTCTTCTTCATTCACATTCAGACATTTATTAAGTGTCATTGGCAATTTTGAACTCTTTGCTTATTGAATTTATGCATTCTTTTTTCACAGGCTGTGTCATCCAATAAGGCTTTTTGCAAGTGAAGCACAGTAATCTGATGGTGTTCCCTAGCAATAGGAAACATGATAATATTTATGTACTCATTATTAAACCAGTATAGTTGATTTCTGTTTTTTCTGTCTGTAACTTTTTACATATGCCTCAACTATTTTTGTTACTGAGATCTACTTTGCATAACAGGAAATGTATCTTTCCGAAGTATACAATTTAATGGTTTTAGCGTATGCACAAAGTTGTACGATTTCACCACTAGTTTTAGAACATTTTATCATCCCAAAAAGAAACCCATTGTCCATCAGTGGGTCACTCCCTCCTTCTCCATCCCCACCAGCATCTGGAATCAATAAGTTACTTTATGTCTCTATAGACTTAACCTATTCTGGACATTTCATATAAATGGAATAATATAATATATGGCTTTTTGTGTTTGGTTTCTTTCATATATCATGTTTTAAAGGTTCTTTAGTATTAGTTTATTTCTTTTACTATAAAGAAATACCTACCTCAAGCTACTTTTTAAGGAAAAGAGGTTTATTTAGTTCATAGTTTTTGAGGCTCAAGAGTATGGCTCTGGCATCAGTGTGGCTGTGGTAAAGGCTTTAAGATGAATGGCATGATAGTGGAAGGAGCACATGTGAAGATCTCCCAGTCCCTACCTCTTAAAGGTTCTACACCACTTCCCAATCGTGCCATCTTGGTGCTAATCTTCCTAACCTTTGAATCTTTGGATGACAAACTCAAACCATAGCACAGCACCTCATTCTTTTTCAGGGCTGAATAGTATTCCATTGTATGGAGATATATCACATTTTCTTTCTATGTTCATCACTTGATGGATTTTTGTGTTGTTTCCTACACTTTTTGGCTATTCTGAATAATTCCCAGCTTTTGAAATCACCTTCATTCTCAAGAACATTACTTTATCATATCATCCTCTATTTTTGTCAAAACTTCACTATTTCCCTATTGTCAATATAACATAATAATTAGTTTATATTTGAAGTTTGAAAATAGCCTCCAGCTACTTTCATATCCACTCTTATTTTCTACTGCATTTTTCCTTATTATCTATAAACTATGTGCTATATATGAATTATAGATTATGTGGACAATATAGATAAATTTGTCAATTGATTTCATATGATCTAAATTTTTTAAAATGAAGTTTTACATTGACAAACCAAGGAATTTACATAGTCTGGAGAATTTGAGAAAGGCAGGTATGAGAACAGAGTAAAGAAGAAACATAGTAAAACAATTTTTTTTGCATTTGTTTATAATGTCAAATAGAGAAATAGTCATTTTCATATAATGTGAAAATTTACAAATAAATAAAAAATGAAATTATTTGAATCAGTTTTTAATATACAGAGGCATTCATTTAAATAGTTCATTTTCCTAGTAGTTTGTTTTTATTGAAGCTTCAGTTTTTTTCCCCTTTAACTAGATGGAATCAGTCTTTTTTTCCTTTTGACATGTCTAATATAGTAAAAGTGAAATATTTATAAATACTTCCAAAATATTTCCATAATGTCTCATATATATAAACACACACACACACACACACAAATACAAATAGAGTATGTAGCACCACAAAATGATAAGGACCCCCATCTCTTTTAAGTGACGTGCCATTATAGTGATATTTTCTTACATATTACAGAAAAGAGAGCATAGTATACTTTTTAGTTTCTTATTTCACTGTATGGCTTAGAGATCTTTTAATGTTAGTACATGTAAGACTTTCTCATTTTTTTCCACATTAATATTATCTATTCCATGGTGATGGACATGCCATTGATTTTGAAACTAGTCTCCTAACTAGTGTTTATTGACACTGAGGATTGAACCCAGGTATCTTAATCTCTGAGCCACATCCTCAGCCCTTTTTTTATATTTCATTTAGAGACATGGTCTATCTAAATTGCTTAGGGTCTTGCTAAGTTGCTGAGGCTGGACTAACAATCCTCCTGCCTCGGCCTCCTAAAATGCTGGGATTTTAGGCGTGCGCCACTGCACCCAGTGGAACTAGTTTCCTATTGATGGACATTTTAGGTTGTTTACAGTCCTGCTCTAATTTAGTACTGCAGTAAATATGTTTGCATATACATAATTTTTATGTATGCCAATATTCTGCAGGATAATTTCCCAAAAGGGAAATTGACATGTCAAAAGATCTACTGGGTTTATAGGGTGCACACCTGTAGTCTTAGCTACTTCAGTGGCCAACGCAAGAGGATTGCCTGAACTTAAAGAGTTTGAGACTAGCTTGGGCAACATAGTGAGAACCCCAAATCAAAAAAGGAAAAACAAAACAAAACAAAACAAAAAAACACATACTTTTGAAGCATAGAAAAAGAGATGAAGGAATGTGAGTGGGAAAGGGAAACCACGGGATCTTTTTTGACCCTGTTTATAGATGGAAGAAAATGAAGATAAATAATTGTCTGTTGGTTATACAGCCAGCACCAACAGCAGAATATGGGGTGGGGGTTGGGATGCTAACCTAGTATTCCTAATTTTTAAATAAGTGCCTGTCCTTTCTGTTATATCCATATTGCATCTGATAAGCAAAGGGGGTGAGAAGTCCTATGACCTTTTTGGAGAGAAGTTTAGAATTCTACACTTTATTTTCCAGTTGAATATTTTAAGAGGCTTTATATTCTGAAGCCTCTAAATGTGCTTTTCAGTTTTCAGAAGATCTGCTTCTGATACTAAAAAGTATCATGAAGTATCAGTAAATAAAACATTATAGGATGGATTTGAGTTAAGTACTTTGAGATCTCAGAATACCTAGATTTTTAATAAATTTATCAAAGGCAGTATTTCAAATTCGTGTGGAAAAAATGAATGATATTATATGTTGCAATAATTTTTTGACCATTTGGAAAAACTGCATGATTACTGTTTAAATAAAAAATTGAAAAATTAAAATTTATGTTTAATATAGAAGGGTTTTGTGAGGTGAGCCTTTCTACTAAATAGACTGAATTCAGTGTGTACAATTATGACGGTTTCATTTTTTTCTCCCTAGTCTCTGTCTTTTGAATTTTTCTTCATTATCCCATAACATCATCTTGGGTTAATTACGTAGTATGTTTTTAATTAAAGAACAATCTAATTCTGCCCCTTGACCTATTTTAGGCTTCACTTGTGGCTGGAGGAACCTTTTTACTTGTTATGAACACAGGTAAAAAAAATATTTTTCATAACATGAAAAAAATTGGTAATACCTTCCTTTTTTGAATGTGCGGGAATTGTTCTCAAATTATTGTTGGGAGTTAGTTTATGCAGCCATTTTAGAATGTAGTTTGATGGTATCTATTAAAATAAAGCGTATATGCCTTTGAAATGGAAGTTAAATCCCAGGAATTTAGTGCTATAGAAAGGCTCATGCATGGTACTTGAATGGTGAATCCTTTGGTAATGAAAGTTCTGTTCTGAGTGGAATTCAGCAGTAAAACTTTGTCCTGTTTGTAACTTAGTGTTTATTGACAATTGTTCTTAAGCTCATTTGTTATTCTAATTCTTCCACCAAAATGTTGACATATATTATAACTTATCTATACATGTTTAGATTGTTTCTAGTTTTTCTTTTGATAAATATAAAAAATGTTGTAGTGAACATCTTTGTATATATGTTAGCCATTCCTGAATGCTGAGGACCCCCCCCCCCCACCGCCCCATTTCTGTGTTTCTCTATGTCTCTCTTTCCCCTCCCTCCCTCCCTCTCTTCCTTCCTTATACCATGGATTGAACCCAAGGGCGCTTTCACTGAGCCACATCCCAGCCCTTTTTATTTTTTATTTAGAGACAGAGTCTCACTGAGTTTCTTAGGGCCTTGCTAAGTTGCTGAGGCTGGCTTTGAATTCATGATACTCCTGCCTCAGCGCCTGGCTGAGGAGGATGTTTCTTAATAACTGTATTTAGTAAAGTCATTTTTTCTTCCGTGTATTAAGCGACCCAGGATAACTCAAGTTTAGATCACAGCCCAGTTGCCTAAACTGGGGTGCAACTTATAAGTCCTTTGATCTACCTGAGGAAGAGGTTCTGCAGTTTGGGCCTCTGGGAGCTATTTTATAGCAGTAACCTCTATCACAATCTTCGCCATCCTATAGGATGGAATTGGTGTTTTTTTTTTTTAAGTTGTAGATGGACAAATATCTTTATTTTGTTTATTTATTTTATATGGTGCTGAGGATTGAACCCAGGGCCCCGCATGTGCTAGGCAAGCGCTCTACCACTGAGCTACAACCTCAGCCCGGGATTCGTGTTTTAAATGGGACAACCCAGCCGCGCAGTGTGGCACATGCTTGTAATCCCATGAGCTCGAGAGGCTGAGGTAGGCAGATCGTGAGATCAAAACCAACCTCAGCAAAAGCGAGGTGCTAATAAGCAACTCAGTGAGACCTGTCTCTAAATTAAATACAAAATAGGGCTGGGGATGTGAGTTCAATCCCCAGTACCAAAAAAAAAAAAAAAAGGACAACCCATTGAGTGATGGTCCTCGCATTCCTAATCTCCCTCTTCCATTGTGATGACATTGTGTCATAATTGTGTATATTTACTGATTTAAAAGGCAGCTTCAGTCATGTATATATGGCATAATTTGGCGTGAACATACTTTATATATAGAGTTATAAAAATTGTGCTGTGAATGGATAATTATGAATGTAATGCATTCCACTATTGTCATCTATGAAAGAAATAAATAAAAAAATAAAAATCTTCATGGTTTAATGCAAAAAAAAAGGCAACTTCAACATTCATTAAGGGAGTAGTACTACTTCCAGTTGTGAACTACTATTATAAAAATTTTGGCAGGAATTATATAAAAGATTATTTGTGATTTTTTCTTGACTTTCCTTAACCTTCATCCTTTTAGCAGGAAACAATGATAGTTTAATTCCACGTAACCTTAATATCTACTCTAAAACATGTAATTTTGGTTTTTATCACCACAAAGTCTGGTTCAGCAGTAGTTTTTCACAGATGCACTAATAATTTGATTTCATATAAAAAGAATACTATTTTAATGAGCCAGCCTTGTTTTATTTGATTGGTAGTTTTCCTTTTTTTTTTTTTTATAGACTCATAAAAATGGTAAAAGTAGTACAAAGAGTAAACTCCCATAAACCTGGCACCAAGCTCCCCAAATGTTAACATCTTGCACAATGACAGTACAATTATCAAAATCAAGAAATTAATATTGATGCAATACTGTTAACTCCAGGCTGTTTTTTTTTTTTTTCTTTTTTTTAAGATTTCTCCATCTGTCTTGCTAATGTCCTGTTCTCTGGTGCAGGACTGTATCACTTGCATCTTGCCTTTTAGGTATGACTCCTTAATTTTCCTTAATCAGAAACAATTCCACAGTCTTTCTTTGTTTTTCATGACTATTATACTTTTTTAAAAAAATATATTTTTAGCTGTTGATAGGCCTTTACTTTATTTGCATGTGGTGCTAGAATCGAACCCAGTGCCTCTCACATGCCAGGCAAGTGCCCTACTGCTGAGCCCCAGCCCTAGCCCCATCACTATTACACTTTTGAAGAGCATTGGTCAATAATTTTGTAGCATGTCCCTCATTAGGTTTGTATGGAGTTTCAAAGTTTGTGAATCTTGTTGGGAAGCACATGATTCTTATTTGTCCAACTCTCGGTGTTATTAACCTTATTCCTTTGGTTATGAGATTTGTCCACTGTAGTTGCTCTAGACTGTGTTATTAATACGCATCCTGTGAGAAGGCACTTTGACAAAGTTAATTATCTTCTTCTCATATTTTTTTTAAAAATTTTTTTTAGTTGTAGATGGACACAATATCTTATTTATTTTTATGTGATGCTGAGGATCGAACCTAGTACCTCATGCATGCGAGATGAGTGCTCTACCACTTAGCTACAGCCCCATCCCTTCTTCTCATATTTTTACCTCCTAATTTTAAATTTCATTGATAATTCTTAACTGAAATGAATATTATTTTGTTTTTTTGCCTGGTGATTTTTTATTTGATTGTTTTCTTTTTTTGTATTTATTGGTTGGCATTCTTCTGTAAGGAAGAATTTTCTATTAGTAGGTATGTATTTAATTTTTTATGGGTATCAAAATAGACTCACAAATTTTTTTTGCTTATATCGGATGCAGTTAGATTCATATTCTGTGGGTTTTATCTGTTAATATTTTTTTGGTGCCCTGTTTATCCCAAGTTTGGCCTTTAGAAGTCTCTTAAAGGAGGCTCCTGGTCATTTTGTCACAACTCCATTATTTCTTGAGGACTTACTTTCTAGCAACTCAAAGATGTTCCAAACTCCTTGCTGTAGCTTTGAAATCAGCCATTTCACTAAGAAATAGTGGTTCATTTTACTGGAGATTGGAGGCCCTCCCGTTGTGTTTGTATCTAACCTTCTCTTAAAAAATGTTCATCTTAGCTGGCAGTGGTGGCCTGTACCTGTCATCCCAGCAACTCTGGAGGCTGAAGTAGAAAGATATTCAAGGGCAACTTGGTGAGACCCTGTTTCAAAATAAAAAGGGATGGGGATGTAGCTCAGTCGTAGAGCACCTCTGGGTTTGAATCTCTAAAACTGAGGGGGAAAAAAAAAAGAAAACAAAAAAGAAAAAAAAGTTTGTCTTAAAACCACTTTAGATGATCTGGACACATAATCCTATGGAACAGAAATTAGTTTGTAGCCAATAATTCTTTTTGTAGTGGACTCTGTGTATTTCCCAGCATATTCATTTTGTACCAGTTAATCCTGGAGGATTTTTTCACAAGTTACATTGTGTCATATATGTTGATATTTTTCAATTTAAAAAGTTTTCCAAGAGCTTCCTTCTAATGTTACATGTATAAAAAATGTTTATATGGTTCACTCACATGTGGGAGGTGGGTTGGCCATCTGTCCAGAATTTTTTTGTTTAGACTTTACAATATTGACAAGATTTTAATCCTTTTCTGCTTATTTAATTTCTAAAACATGCAGTTGCTCTTAATATACCTTATATTCCATTATCCCAGTATAGTATAATATAATATAATAATATACCTTAGATCTCTGTCATAAACTGCAACTTCCAGTTTTCAGTTTCTCAGGGGTTGGAAAAGAGAAAAATCGTGGAGCACTGTTTCTGACCCATCAGTTCCTAGTTTGTCTTCACAAAGTTGATTCACACTGTCCATTGATTTATTTTGATTTTTACTGCAAAATACCCTTACTGGTGATTCTCAAAATATGATCCCCTACCATTAAGTAGCATTAACCTTCTCATCATGTTTCTTTTTTACAAAGCTCATCTAAAGCTAAAAGAAAGTACGAATTTTTCAAATTTTGGATCTAGTGATTTTTGATATTGTTAGAAAGGTTTTCCATATGAGAGGCAGTTGTTTGTTGGCTTAATTGAAGTTTCTTTCACTTTTTGCAAAGTATCTTTTGTAGTATTTCTTATAATTTTTAAACAAAATCTTTATACTTGAAATAATTTTATTGTTTACTATCTCTTTGGAAATATGGTTTCCCACTTCCATTCTTCTCTCCTTCGTTCCCTTCTCTTCCTAGAATCCTAGCTGTTTTGTAGCTAATCAGAGTTATAAGCCCACATTTGCTAAAAAATCATCTAAATATGTTTGTTGGACAGTGAACATTTAATTCTAACATCAGATAACTAATTTTGTTGTTTTTCTTTTGACAAGAGTATGAACTTATAAAATTATGTATTTTTGAATATACTGCTTAATGTTGCCCACTTTATTATTACAAATTTTTTTACACATAAGAAACAGCTTTTAATTTTGTTTTGCCACAGCTAATTGTAATTTTCATTCATTGTAAAATTTGTGACATCCCTCTTCCAGTCTCTCTGCTTTATTGTTCTAGCAGTGATGTTAGTTTCTATGTCTTTGCATGGATATAATACTCTCTTTTTAATTTTAAAAATGTATCAATTCTTCTTTATTTTTTGTCCATTCATTTTAAAAGTACAAAAAGCATTTCTAAATTATATACAAAAGATACTGAAATTAAAAGAAATTGAAAAATATTTCAATTTAGTTATCAACTATGATTTGAGTAGGTATCATTGCAACTTGTCATTTGTTAAAAAAAAAAAAACTTCTAGTAAATGCATTACACCATTACATTGAGTTGAAAACAATTCATTCCAACTGAGTGGGTTAATGGCTACTGACAAGATCAGTATTATTTTTGTGTAATACTAGAAATTACAGTAGCCTGACATAAACAATATAATATGTAGTGCAGTGGTTACAATGAAAAATATAGTACCATCAAAACAATAAAACATTTTTTGGGCTGGGGTTGTGGTTCGGTGGTGGAGTGCTTGCCTCGCACATGTTCGATCCTCAAGCACCACATAAAAATAAATAAATAAGGTTAATTAAAAAATTTTTTTTAATAGACATTTTATGCACTTTTTAAATTTAGATTGGTGATAAGTAAAGAAAAAGTTCAGTTCCTGAAAACCCAGGAATAATCTCACTAAATGGCTCTTGGTTCTTTCATGAATAAAAAAAAATGTTTTACCTAGACTTATACAGCCTCATCAGGTTTATAACAAATCTTTTTTTTTGAAATGTGATGCTGGGGATTGAACCCAATGCCTCACACGTGTTAGGCAAGCGCTCTGTCACTGAGCCACAACCCCAGCCCTGTAACAATTCTTTATAGATTAGCAAATTCATTTTCATTTGACATGGATTGTGGAAAGATTATCAATAGAATGCAAATGTTTAAAATTCTGAGTTAGATAAGAATATAGTCTTTTGTTGTCTATCTCAACTTTTCTGTGGTTTTAAAGCTAGACGTGTGTATATCTCAACTAGTTATAACACCAGCCCTTTTTTTCTTTATTGCTTTGCTGTTACTCTTTGAGTAAGCTAGGCAGTAAATGCTCCATGTTTTTAATTTGCACAGAAATATGCAAATGCAATTGCTAGAGTTTATTACATTCTCATTCATGACCTGTGAATATAAAGAAATAGATGTCTAAAGACTTGTTTTAAAAATCAGAAGAATAAACTGGGTATGGTGGTGCATGCCTATAATCCTAGAGATTTGGGAGGTTGAGACAGAAGAATTGCAAGTTTGAGACCAACCTCAGCAACTTAGCCAGGCCCTAAGCAACTTAATGAGACCCTGTCTCAAAATAATAAATGAGTCTGGGGATGTGGCTCAATGTTAAGTTTCCCTGGTTTTAATCCCATACCCCCCACCCCTAAAATCAGAAGAATAAGTCCATTAATAAAGAAGAAGAGAATATGTCTTGAGAGAATATGTCCACTAGTTTGTTTCCCAAGTGCATTTTGTGAAGTAGTCACTAGAGAAAGTTCTTTGAAGAAAGGTTCTGTGATTAAGTTGAAGAAACACTTTATATTTTAATACTGGCCTATGAAGATTCATGATGCACAAATGCACATTAATATGTTAAAATTTCTGAGACATTTTTCGAGAAAGAAATTTGGTAAAGCTTGTTTGTCTTGCATTTCACACATTTCTTGCACAATGGAATTGTTTTCAAACTTGTCTGTCATAAGAAATGCTGCCCTCTAGAGGCATAAATTTAATTGTTCTTAAATTTGAGTACCAAAATGCTGTCTCATTGTAGAGCGTAAAAGTTGTGAAGATTAATACTAAGTACATGGTAACAAGATAACCAAATAGAAAATTTTTTTACATTTATTTTATTTTTTATGTATTTATTTTTATGTGGTGCTAAGGATTGAACCCAGTGCCTCACATGTGCTAGGTGAGTGCTCTATCATTGAGCCACTACCCCAGCCCCCAAATAGGAAAATATTAATTGCCTAAAATTTAAGAAAATTTGGAAAAACAGAATAGCAGTGTGCAAATACCCACATTTTAAATTAGACTTGTTATATTTGTGGCTACCGATTATCTTTTGAATAAATTTTATGGAAATTATATGGAAAATTATGGACATGTAATACTGCATCTCTAAACTCCATTGGTGTCTCTTGTCAGCAGAGAAACAAACTTAAAAATCCAATTTCAGTGGAAGTATCTTCTCCCACCTACAGACAGCAGCAGTCCTACTGCTTTTCATAAGTGCTGGCTCTGTCCTTAAAGTATTTCTCACTATGTTGGCAACTGAAGTGTCTTCTGGACCCCTAGATAGAGAATACTGGAGAAGGAAAAGGGAAAGTGGGTAAATGGTCACAGGGATTAAGCACCCTTCTTTGAAGATTCATGACAATCTTGCTTAATACAGTTACTATTCAAGGAAAAAGTCAGTTTCATTATACCCCTTTCCTCAATCACTGTTTCCAGACCTATTTGAGCAGGATTATATCATGTTGTACCAACATATAGTCAAACTGGTAAGAAAAGGTTTATATTTAATTAAAAGATTTCTGCTGTCGTATCAGCAAAAACATCAGGAAAATGTGTAGAAGTTGTTTCTGACAATGAGTTGGGGGGAGGGAAGAGAGAGAGAGAGAGAGAGAGACAGAGAAAGAAAGTGATTTTCTTTTCGGGCTGCTGGAGTGGAACCCAGGACTGCACACGGTGCTAGGGAAGCACTCTATCGCTCAGCTACATCTCCAGCATGCTTTTGCATTTGGGTGAATATACTGATATGGTATGATTGCAAAAGAGTGAATTTGTGTTCTAGCTCAAGTAGCCAGGAGTGGTTCCAGTTGTTTGCTTCTTTTATCTCAGATTTGGCTTATACTAAATGAAGTTGAATACATAAAACCTCCTGGTGTAATCTAAAGGAATAAGTCAAAATATCAAGGGAAATGAGATTGATGGAGGGTATTTATCCACCTTCCCTTTTCCTTCTCCAGTATTCTCTACAAATGGTCCAGAAGACACTTCATTTGCCAAGGCACTATAAAAAGCAGTAGGAATGCTGTTGTCTGTGGGTAGGAAGAGATACTTCCATTAAAATTGTCTTGTTTGTTTCAGGAAGGGATGGTGGAATTCTAGGGTGGCGCTAAGTTCTCTAGGCAAAATGGGCATCATTTCCATAAGGTAATGTGATAGCCATGATGATCAGAGATGCATTAACCTGAGTCTTCCATTTGACTGTGGTTAAATGATTGGGGGATCCCTAAATTTAAAACAGTTAAGGTCCTACCTGATCTGTATAAATAAAAAAGAGTTTAGGTCTCCCAAGTGAAGGCTTCCACTCAACTACAGTAAGAATGAGTTGTAATCTTTCACACTGTTCTTAGATCTGAGTTAGATCTGTAGAATCTATTAAACACTATTTTATGTAGCCCCCAGCCCTCCATTTTTCATTCCCATTCCTCTTTGCAGTTCAGTATATAGGTTATAGAAAAAAACAGAAAGGGAACATCACTTGGAGATTTTGATAAGGAGCTGTGTGCAATAACTAATGAGACTGATTCTCATTTTCCTATGAGAAACACAGAAGGTTTTGTTTGTACAAGTCTTGGTTATTATTTGCCATGCCTGAAAATCTTATTTGGAGCTTGAAGTTTGGAATGAGTGTATATGTTCCTTGATAACCAAGACTTGGTCTGTATTTACGTCTGCTCATTTCAAATAACCTCTCAGTTTGGGGAAATATGTATGTTAGGGGTTCAGTAGAAGTCAGAACTCAGTTTCCTGGCATTACTTGGAGCTAGGACCCAGACATGTGTTCTGGGTGTTATTGGTTAGATACATCTATGTAAGACATGAATTCCGGAGAGAGAAATGAAAAGTAACACCTCTTGCCTGGAATTGCTTCCTAGTGTGGATGTGGGGTGGTGAGGCATTGAACTTTATAGAGGTACCAGTGAGACTTAACTGCCCTTGGCTCAGCTCTCAATTGATTTCAAAAGTGGGATCAATTTAGTGGAGACACTGAGGTATTTTTCCTGACTGCACACCCCTAAGTTGATTCTTTAGCTTTTTGAGGAGAGTTTCTTTTTAATTATCTAATATATTTTAATAAAATATTCATTTTTTACTGAAACCACCTGAAATAGGTTCTGTTGTTTGCAACTTTGAACCCTGATGAGTCTACTAATTTTGCAGATTTTTTATAGTCAAAGTATTTTAATTTTCTAATATGATCAAAAAAAATTTTTTCCTTCCCAGAGGTCTACATTTCTTTGTTGCCATTTTTTCCTTAGATAGAACTCCATTTTTTTTGTACCTTTTGAATTTCTTTCCTGTTCTTCACTGATCAGTTTGAGCACTCTGTTGTGAAATCTTTCTTGTACCATGTCTGCAGCCTGATGGGTTCTTTTCTTCCACTGGATTCCAATAGCACTTGTTGAGGTGTTAAGTGCTAGTTTTTTTCTTTCTGTGTGTATCTTAGCTTTCATACTAGATGATAAGCTCTCTGTGAACTGGTAATTTCACTTTCTCTGTCCTTTACATTATCCTGCAATATGTCTTGCACCTATTAGATTCAAGATTAAGCTGAGGCTCACAGTGATGCCAGGCTGAATCAGCTGAGATAATAAACTAGTTAGACTTGCTTTAGCTTGGTGTTACTGAAAAAATTAGTCTGTAAGACCCAATTTCCTCCTTCCTCAAGGAATCTGAAACTTGCCTCTTAGTTTTTATCAGTAGGTGGTAATATCTTCTGAATAACTGTCTTCATAATGTTTTTTTGTTTTTGTTTTTTGTTTTTTCCCTTTGACCAAAGCCTATTTCTCTCCTATTTCCTAGTTCCTTCCATTGTACCCTCTGGAATTGCTGATCATCTTCAGCAAGATTATTGTTTTTAGTGTCTCTTAAATTTTTGTATAAATAATGAATAATAATTTTTAAAAAAGTACAAAAACTAATGTAACAGACACCTTGGTATCCAACCACAAGGTCAAATAGATGTTAATCTTTGGCCTTATTTGCTTTTCGCTTTTCTCTTCTTTTGAAGTTCTCCCTTCCCTATACTTTCCTTCCTCCTTCAGAGGTATCCAGTGGTCATTTGTCTGTTATTTTATATGTATAAAAATATTTATGTAAAACATGACCTGAACATTTTTTTATTGCACCTTGTTTTCTAGATTATTCATTTTGACACATGTAGTATTTAGTTCATCCTTTATAACTGCTGTTTACTTTTCCATGTTGAGTAAAGATCAATTTCATGCTGAGAGATAATTAGGTTTTATCTTTTGGCAAATAATATTGTAATGCTTGTCCATGAGTCAATGTGTAGTTTGAACTAGGATAGATCCCTGAAGATAGAATTGCTGGATCACAGGATCTATATACTACTTTATGTATTTCAGGTATTGCTAAGTCTGGTCTATCATGGAGGATACTACTTGATTCCCACCAGCATGTTTACCTGCATCCTTATCAATATTTAATTTTATGTAGCTAATAATTTTTTCCTGTCTGGAAGATGAGAAATGGGATTTCATTGGTTTTGTTTTTGTTACTTTGATTTCTAATAAAGTTGTACATCTTTACATGGTTTTTGGTCAGTTTGGTTTTCTATTCTGAGCATGTTTCTTTGTGTTCTTTACTGTTTTTCTACTTGTAGAATATTTTGTACCATAGTTTTATTTAATTTGTCTGCTTTGATGTAATTACCAGTTATGTTTATTATAACAGTTTTAATATGTTTGCTATTTAATAAGGTGAATCCTCTCTTGTAATGAAACTGTTAGGTCAGCTTGTCAAATTTCACCTCTTTCCCCAAAGAAAATCCAGCACAAAACAAACCCAAGTCCTATTGGGGTTGTGATTGGAATGTTACTGAATTTAGGGGAGATAGATATCATCTTCATACTGGATAACTATCATCTCTCTTTCTATTTAGGTATGTCTTTCAATATAATTGTATAGTTTTCTTCATGGAGCTCTTTTTTATATTTACTTTTATTTTTATTACAAATAGTGAATTTTTATAAAAATGCAATTTGTGACTGGTGATTACAAACCAATTAGTGTGAGGAGAAATTGCTGTTCGTGTGTTGATTTTATATCCAGCAACCTTGCTAAACTTGAATTCTAATGATAGATTCTTTTGGGTGTCCTATGTAGATAATCATGTAATCAGTAAATAATGTTTTTTTTTTTTTTTTGCTCCCCAAGCCTGTGCCTTTTTTTCTCGTGTCATTGACCTGTCTAGGACTCCTTTAGTAAAATCAGTGTCTTCTTGGATCTTGGCTATATGAACATGGTAATGTGTGAAGGAGGGAGAATGATCTGAATTTCTGGCTAAAATTCCCATATTCAATCCTTGCGTGAGCTAAAGGCTAAATATGAAGGTTCTTACTAGCAACTCATTATAGGGCAGAAACATTACCAATGTGCAGTTTTATTAGTTTTTTTTTTTTTTTCTGTGTTACTGGCACTTAAAAGATTTCTCTTTCATGGTAGCTGAAAGATTCATTTAAAAGAATGATTTTGACATCTTTTCTGAATGAGGTTTCTGTGGGAATTCTTTTTAGGTCATCTAATCTGTTATATTGTTGATATATTGGAAATGTGGTCATTTATATGTTTTTTAAAATTGAAATCTTATTGTTTTTGGAGACCCTCCATATCCTGAACCCTTCTTGCCCTGGTTTTGATGTCTTAGAATTTTCTATAACGTACTGGTTTAGGAGAACAACCTTAGATGTCTTAAAACTTCAGTTTTTTTTTTTTTTTTTTTTTTAGTAGTATCATCATATCTTACCTTGTAGGTTATTTTAAGAATTAAATAAGTCTCCACCTCCTGTTATCTGTTATCTACTGGCTTTCTGGTAGATTTTGCTTTATTCTGGGAAGACAACCAGTATATTGGTCATAATATCCTTGTACATTCCAGATCCTACAATAATTCTCAATAATATCAGCATTTATAGGGCTGACTCCCCAACATCCCTAATCTTATTTCCCTGTTCTCTCCAAATCCAGTGATTTTTCTCCTTTAGTCTACCCTGTTAACTCTCATGGGAATTAGGGTGTTAATAACTGGTCTATATAGTAAATCATTAATAAATATAAATACCTTGTATCCTTCAAGGTTGCTTAATTAGCTATTCCCATTAGTCTTCTTCCAGTCATCAGCTTTCTCTATTTTTTTCATTTCTTGTTTACTAAGAGTCTTGACTATTTCTTATCCGTATACTCACCTCCCCTCACTTGTATGTATTTGTCCCACTTGACTGGCAAAGATTCCCTTTCTGAATTAACACAATTATCTGATTCCTTCAGTCCTGTACTACCTGAATGCTTCAGTAGAAAATCCCCAAACAGGGAGATATATAAACCACAGTTGGTTACTAATATTACTTGTTGGCTGGTTCCCTCATCTTCGCTGTGACTGTTTCAATCATTCACTTTCTTCGGACCTCTCTTTGTGCAGAAGACTTTTCCTATTTCTTCCCAGTGAAAATGGTGATAACCAGTGGGACTCCTTAGTTGCCCACTACCTGTCCTACCTTTTCTTCTTATTAAAAATAGAGGTAGTATTGCTTTCTATTAAAGTCTCTTTCCCTCCCTCTTGGGTATGTTACATTGTTGATTGTCTCCTCCTTTTTTTTTTTTTTTTTGTATATTCAGCATTTACACTCATCAGTATTTAAGCATTCTCCATTCCCACTATTTTAAAAACTAAAACAAAACAAAACAGTAAGGCTTTCATGGTATTACTATTTGTTCTTTTTACTAGCCAGATGGTTGGAAACATTGTTTGTTTCCTCTTTTCACCTTTGACTCACCTCTTCAATTATTTAATTCTACCAGAATATTATTTGCTAATGATACCAGTGACTTCTGTGTCAATAACATTAAATGGATATTTTTAGACTTGTTCTTATTTTGCCTCTCTACTAGTATGCTAGGGCTACCATAAAATACCACAGACCAGGTGGCTAAGAAAACAAACATTTATTTTCTCATAATTCTGGAGTTTGGAAGTCTAAGATCAAGGTGTTTTTTGTGAGGCCTCTCCTTGGTTTGCAGGAGGTGATATCTTTTCTTTGTCTCCTCACATGGTCTTTTCTGAGTGGGCCTTTTTTTGTGTCTGGATTTCCTTTTATAAGGACACATGTCAGATTGGATTATGGCCTAGGTGATGAATTTATTCACCTCTTTAAAAGCTCAGTTTTCAAATACAGTCATGTCCTAAGGTCCTGGGAATTAGGGCTTCATTGTGTGAATTTTGGGGGCACGCAGTCAGACACCTAACAACCTCCTAGCAGATTTTAGCATTATTGAAAACCTTTACTTCACACCTTTTGGTTTTTATTCTGCCTCTCTGACCTGTTACTCCTAAGCCTCTTTTTTTTTTTTAACCAGTTTCTCTTATGCTTAGTCATTAAAAATAGAAATTTCTTGAGTCATGGTCCTAGGCTGCTTGCGTTGATTTCTAGTTCTGAAGGAATTACATATTTGTTGTTCAGCACTGACTGATCCGAGATCTGGATCTATCTTATGACTCCACCGGCTATCCCAGAGGTAGCTCAAACAAAATTAATCCAAATCCCCATCCAGGCATTTGACCCTTAGTCTATATTCTCAGCCTTATCTCATGCTACACTCCTTTTTATTCTTTGCTATATAGTTAAGCTGGCCTGTTAGGCCAAACATAATGTGTTTTTTTTTTTTGCTCCAGAACATTTGCTTTTGTTGTTTTCTGTGTCATTGATAACTCCTTATACGTCATGTAAAAAACTACCAATTTTTAATATGTACCAAAGATACGAATATTAGTCATTAGGGAAATACAAATTGAAACTATAAGAATAATCACTAAAATAGCCAGAACAGCTAAAAATTAAAAAGAACAGCAACAACAAATTTTCCATGCCGATACCTAATACTCTCATAAATTGCTGGTATGAGTATAAAATGGTAAAGCCTCTCTGGAAAAACCTCTGGCAGTTTCTTAAGTATACATCTACCTTGGATCCAGACTTTCTATTCCTAGGTATTTTCCCAGGAGAAATGAAAACATGTTCTCAAAAAGCTTTTTAAAAGAATGTTTACAGTAGATTTCTTCATAATGGCTAACAACTGGAAGTGACCCAGATGTCTAATAGTAAGCTAATGGATAAAAATTTTTGGTGTAGTCATACTGTGGAATGCTACTCAGTAATAAAAAGGAGCTACTGATGTACACAAAATGACGTAGCAAATGCAGGAGAACACAGTGCTGTATGACTCCATTTATATTAAGCTGTAAAACAGGCAAAGATAGTCTATGATTAAAAAAATAAGAATAGTCAACAGTTATTGCCTTTTTGTTGTGGAGAATGCTGATGTTTAGCTGGGAAGGGGCATTAAAGAGTTTCCTGAAGTGATGGGAATGTTCAATATCTGACAGGTGTGGATTACTTTAACTTTGTTAAAATTGTACAGTTAAGAGGTATGTATTTCAGAGTATACAGATTTTATCTTAAAATTGTAAGAATAATTGAATTGTAGCAGAAAGTGGGTGAAATAAATTAAACAAAAATTGCAAAATGGTTGATGGTTGCTGAAGTTGTGTGATGGGTACAGAAGCATTTATTCTGTTATGTTTGAAATTTTCCACATGAAATGATTTTTTAAATCAGAAAGTTGTAAGGCACGTAAATAGCACCTGTGTTCTCACCATCAGAATAATAAAAAACCCTTCCCAGTGTAATTCTCTTTTCTTGTGGACCACACTCTGCCCTATTCACCACTATCCCAAATCTCTCTTCACTTTAAATCTCTATTGTGAGTCCAGAGGTCACTTCCATTGGGGAATGCCTTTCTTGTCTCCAAATACTCACTAGGTTTAGGTGCCCTTGGTATGACCTTTCATAATTTTCATCACAATCATTACTTATTTGTCGAGCCACTTAATATTAATTGCTTTGATTGAGTTTTCAGAGAGCAGAGTATGACTAGTGTTGCTGTCTTGGTGCCTAAAATAATGAACTTATTGAATGATTGTGTTAGTGTAGGTTTTCCAATTAAAGATATCAAAATTGAAGAGTGATTCCATTGTTGTTGACTTTTATTTTTGTGTCTGTATGTTAAAAAGGTTTTGGATTTCTGATTTTATCGATAACATACAATAAAAGAGCATTAATACTGTTTGTTAGATCTGGGAACTATGTCTGAAAGACCTGTCAAATTATTCCCAGTGCTCTTGAGCTTTCTTATATTATCTTCATTTTTAGAAGTCATTTGACTAAAAGACCCTTTTCTTATTTACAAAGATTACTTGAAATACTTCCTTTTCTCATGTATTTTCTCTTGTATTTCTCCTTTGCCTATTAGTTTTGGTGTTTATCAGGAAAATTATCTTTAAGGGCTTGTATTTTTAGTTTTTTGTACTAATGAACAAAAAAAAAATGTTGAAAATTTAAACCTAGTATTTGGAACCATTATTTTTATGTATTAATTGACTTTTCTTTTTGAATGGTACTAAGCTTAGAAAATGGTAAATTCAAGTTAGTAGTACAGAATGAATGTATAGTTATACTGAGATATGGAGTATGAATCACATTTGCAAATGTAGCATTCATGTACTTTTTTTTTTTTTATAGTATTGGGGTTTGAACCCAGGGTTCCTCTCATGCTAGGCAAATGCTTACTACCGAGTTACATCCCTTGCCCTCATTTACGTTTGAGGTACTTGAATTCCCAACAGCTGTAGATATTCTGAAGTTTTTGAAAATAGGAGTTTTTTTTTTTATTTATTTACTTCACACATGGTCTTTCTAAGAAACAGACCTGAACACTATATATCTCTTCTTATGACATTTTAATGACTGCCCATTGCCTAGAATGAAGCCCAAATTTAGAGCAACACAAACTTGGCCCTTCATGAACTGACAGACATTTCCTAATAATTCGTTATATGCATAATATATATTGTTCTTTATATGCATAATGTATATTGTTAGATTAGTTAACAGTCTGAATATACCATGTGTGGTGTTTGATCCATCTGCCTTTGTATATATGCCATTCAGTTCACCTAACCTTTATTTAGCTTCAAAAGTCTCTTCATGGAAGGTTTTATAAAAATCCTGTGTAAACTCAACTAATTATATCCTTCAGACTATTATATTTAGTAGTTAATGATGCAATAAACTATGTTACAGCAATTTTTCTTTTTTTTTATACCTTAATCTAATTTATTTATTTTTATGTGGTGCTGAGGATCGAACCCAGTGCTTCACACGTGCTAGGCAAGTGCTCTACCACTGAGCCATGGCCTGAGCCCCATACATTACAGCAATTTTTCAAGATGTCCATTTTACTTCCTAAATTGAGTTGCTTGGGGGCAGGAGTGGTATATTAAGGTTTGTAATATCTTTATGCCTTGCTCAATGTAGTTGATCAATTAGTGCTAATCAGGTAAATGAACATTCATGCTTTTCATTTTGAGAATATGAACTAAAGGGTTGTTTCTTTAGTTGCTTAATAGAAAATGGCACATTTCTACACAGATTGGCTCAATAGAAAAACAGAAGAGAATAATTAAATAAAAATAGCTTTATCTATGCATATTTTTCTGTAGTTGGAATATGTTATTAAATTAGAAAGTTGAATTTTTGAATGATAATGTTGTAGTTGTTAAAGTAAATGGCATGCAGGAAAACTTTTAAGTTCATATGGCAAAAACAGGGGAAAATTGCAAAGTTAGAGTCTATGAGGTTTCTGATGTTTCATAGGCTAACAAAAGGTTGCTTTATCAGCAACATTAATGAACGAATTGCTTTATTGGCTGAGGCATACTGGCAGCTTTGTCGGTCCAAAGAGCTAAGAGTTCTTATTTCAATTCATGATTATGTTAGAGTAGTGAAGTGAAAGCAGTTGACCTTCTCTTAAACAGAAAATAGAAAGTTTTCACAAATAGATTAAAGCATTTTTCGAGATGTAATGAAGATCTAAATTACTACCAAATCACTTAAAAATTTATGAGTTTCATATCTTTTTGTGTATCAATCTATTAATTGGTATTTAAAGTAATAACTTTAATAGGACAGTTTTGTAAAGTTAGGTCAGTGTGATTGATAAAACTGAATTAGGATTGGAAAGCTTTCAGTTCTCCAAATGTGTTAAACATTAAGAGGAGTACGAGATACAGAAATTATTAAACTAGAGAAGGTGTAATTTTCCAAATTATTTTATTTAAAAATGTTTTCTTTTTTAGTTGTAGATGGACATAATATTTTTTATTTTTATTTGTTTATTTTTTGTGTGATGTTCTACCACTGAGCTACAACACCAGCCCCCAACTTATTTTTTATTGAAGTAAATGAAATTCATTTTGCTTATTAGAATCATTTTGGAAATGCTGATTTGTGTCTATTAATTTACACCAGAGATTAAAGTAGAGGGAGTCACTGGGACCTGCATCTAAATTGATACTCTTCGAAATGATAGTTTTTAAACACCAGAACTTGTAGAGCTAGATACTTTATCCCTAAGAATTATATAGCAACAATATGTTTACAATAAAAAAAAAATTTTAGTTGTAGATGGATCCAATGCCTTTATCTTATTCATTTATTTTTATGTGGTGCTGAGGATCAAACCCAGTGCCTCACTTGTAGTAGGCAAGTGCTTTACTACTGAGCTACAATCGTAGTCCCTATATTTATAATTTTAAAGTGATGAAAATACTAAATGTTATAAAATATAAGGAAGATTATTTAATGTTTATGTATCCATACAGCCTAAATGAACAAATATTAACATTTTGCTGTCATTCTTTCAGAATACTTTTAATAAATATGAAAGAATGTGAGATTAATACTGATGTCTTCTTCTTTTTTTGGGGGGGGATATTAGGGATTGAATGGAGGGGCACTCACTGGACCACTGAGCCACATCCTGAGACATGTTTTGAATTTTTTTTTTTTTTTTTTTACTATTTCACTGAGTTGCTTAACACCTTGCTTTTGCTGAGGTTGGCTTTGAACTTGCAATCCTCCTATCTCAGCTTCCCATGCCGTGCTGGTGGGATTACAGGTGTGTGCCACCGCTCTTGATCTAATCTCATTCTTTTACCTCTCTTCCCAAAGGTATGCAGAAGGTATCCTAAGTTTTTCATACTTTAATGCACATGTTTGTATAGAAATCAATAGTATTGATTTGGCTTTAAATCAATAGTAAATTGTTTACATACTTCTGTAATTTGCTTTATTCATTCTATTCATTTCAAGATTTGATACTGATATTTGTATGTGCTTAAGGTTTGTTTATTTTAACTTCTGTATTATTATTCTGTATGATTAATTTGTTCCATTATTTATGATAAGTTTGATTACTTGGTTAAGGTGGTGCTACATGATTTTTCTTTTGTAAAAGTGTCTTTTTTTCCCTCATTGTAATTAATTATTAATCAGTGTAGAAGTGCCTTGAGAGTGAACAAATACTGTTTCTCAACAACCTTTCTTTTACCCAGTTATTTTAATATCTATTGTTGATTTTTGCCTGAATCGTTGATTACGTTGATGCTTGCAAAATGTTGATTTTTCAGTTCTGTTATTCTTTCCACATTTATTAGCTAGCATTCTTCTATAAGGGAGAGTTTCTACTATGCTTTCTTTATAACCACTGTGGACTCTTGGATTTTTCTTTTATTCATTGGGTCAGGCTCCATTTTTTAAATTTATTTTTTGGATGCTCAAATTGCTAAAATTTACCCAGTGGGAGCTCATTCAGTCTGGTTTCTATGTCTTTTTGAACATTTCCTATCAATTTTAGTACTTATTTGCTTTCTCGTACACAAAATGTTCTCTCCTGACTTTACGCTTTTCCTGCCACAGAGATGGTATTGGCTGTTTCATTCATCGAGGACCTCACTTCCTCTTAGTGTGGAACGGTATTTGTAAGCATCGTCATGGCATGGATGAGTTCTGTATTACTGTGTGTCCTGGCTTCTTAGTAGTTCTTTCCATTGGATAGAGCAAGGAAATACACTTGAAAAAGCTGATAATATTTGTAATTCTAATCTAGCATCACAGGGGTTCTTCTGTTGTTTTCCTGCTTATTATTTATGTCTTTTCCCATATTGAGGATTCTGGTTACCAATAACATTAATATACTATACTAAGTTTATTCATTTCCTCTGTCCTGTAATATACAGGATATAGTATAAGTGAATGACTACACCAACCCTGCTGCCAACAATAAATGCAATAAGTAAAAAAAGTTTGTTCCTAGAACTGACTATATACCTTTGCTAAGCATGCTATGCTCATAAGTTGTTTCAATTGTAATTTTTATGTTACCGTTTTGATAAACATGTATTTTTATTTGTATTCAGTTTTAGTCCTCCCATTAATGTATTTAAAATTTTTTGAGTGTAGTAAGACAGTGACACAGTTAAAAGTCAAAACTATATAAAAAGGCAAACTCAAGTCTCCCTCCCATTCTATCTCTTTCTCTTATTTCCACCCATTCTATAGATAACCAGTTCATTAGTTTCTGGTTTAGCCTTCTTATGTGTGTGTTCATTTGTTCATTTCTTCCTTTCACTGTGCTGGAGGTTGAACCCTTGGCTTTCTACATGCTAGGCAAGTGTTTCTACTACTGAGCTTCATCCCCAGCCCTAAGTTTTCTTTTTGCAAAAATAATCATATTTTGTATGTACATGCATTTATATTTGTACATATTATTCAACTCCACTTTTATACAGCTGGAACATACTACATGTACATATTCTTTGACACCTTTTATAATACATCTTGGGTATATTTATACCAGAGCATAATGGTTTCAGCATTCTAGTTTATAGCTCTGTAAGGAAGTGTTACAGTTCATCAGACTAGTATTTAAAAAATTATTTTTGGGGCTGGAGATGTGGCTCAAGCGGTAGCACGCTCGCCTGGCGTGCGTGCGGCCTGGGTTCGATCCTCAGCACCACATACAAATAAAGATGTGTGTCTGCCGAAAAAAAATTAAAAAAAAACAAAAAAAATTAAAATTCTCTCTCTCTCTCTCTTAAAAAAAATATTTTTGGATAGGTGAGTAGTTTCTGATTATTTTTATGTTACTAAAAAATGCCAAATAAATTTCTGTACATCTGTTCTCACATTGTTAGAGCTGTAACTTCAGAGCAAAGTACTAGGAGTGGGATTGCTGTGTTCAAGGTTAAGTGAACATATAGTTTCGCAGATAAGTAAGTATTGCTGATTTCCCTTCCATAGGCATTGTTTTGTTTTGCATTCCTGTCTGGAATTAAGCAAATGCCTGTTTCTTCATAGACTTTCCATTGAAGTGTGTGGTCAGTCTTTTGTATCTTTTTCAATGCAAGGGATAAATTCTTAGTGAAATTTAAAATTTGCATTTCTGAATGAACCTGAGCATCTACTTATTGAGTTCTAGAAAAACATTCTTTCCCCAAATTCCAAAAAGCTCCAAAAGCTTCTGAACTACACAGTTACAGAAATGACTCCACTTCTCAGTACCAATTTCTATTTTAGTCAGCTTTTTTCACTGTTGTGACTGAAAGACCTGATAAGAGCAATTTTAAGGAGGAAACATTTATTTGAGGGCTCACAGTTTAGGGATCTCAGTCTATAGACTGCCAGCTCCATTCCCTAGGGCTCTAGGTCAGGCAGACCATCATGAAGGAAGAGTGTGGCAGAAGGAAGCAGCTCACCTGATGGTCAGGAAGCAGAGTGCTTTTGCTTCCAAGTCTCTAAGGAATGGCTCATCCAAATCATTCCACTGTTTATCAGAAGTATTGCTGTCTCAGAACTGCCATCTTTAATTCTGCCATACTTCAGGGCCCCCTTTTGTCTTCTTCAGTAGCCAGTGATGTTATCTGCTGTCTCAAACATCTGATCCCAGTATTTTCCTACTGAATGTCAGACTGTCACTTTTTGGATATTATTTTATTTGCATTTCTTGTCAGGCTTCATTTTCCTTTTCTTTGCTGCTTAGTCTCTCTTTGATTCTTAAATACTTGATCTATGGAATTTTATCTCCTTCCCCACCTTATGATTAACTTGGATTTTGTAGTGACCTGCTAGTTACACTGTAGTTTATTGATGGTTTATTTGCTCTCTGTGTTGAAGCTGCCTGTTTTTGGCAAATGGGTTATATAGAAAGACTTGAATTTATATGGGCCTATTGTTGTCCAACAGAAACCCAGAATACAATCACTTGATTTTTCACTTTTTTTTATCCCTTTTTAAAAAATCTTTTAAAATTTGTAGTTGGACACAATACCTTTATTTTATTTACTTATTTATTTTATGTGATGCTGAGTATTGAACCCAGCGTCTCTACCGCTGAGCCACAACTTCAGCCCTGTTTTATCCTTTTTAATAGAGAAGCTTAAGGTTTTGATGACAATTACAACGACTTTTTCCTTATTTCTTTGTTGTTTAGAATAAAGTTTTCTTTATGTTTTATGAGGTTAACTATATTGTCTTTTAAAAAGTTTTAATTTTGATTTCCATGTTCAGAGTAAAAAAATTATACTTAGAATATCTTATCTGGAATATAATGACACATAATAAATAGTTCCTTTTTCATATATGAAAAAAGATCATGAGTGTCATATTGTAAAATAGATCTTTTTCAGATCTATAGGAGTGGTTTAATAAATGGGTTAAACAGTAAACCTCTTCAGATGGTTCTCTGATAATAAGCGGTTCAAGGCATCTAAATTGAGGTTGTGTTTTTATGTATCCTTGCTTATAGAGAAAGGGTCTTCATTCTAACTTTGCTCTGAAATTGTATGTGATGGACTGGTGTGAGGCAGGGAATTACCACTGATAACATAATATATCCTAATCCAGATCCCATTCCACTCTAAGGAAAAGAATAGAAGGATCAGAAAATGTTATACTTGAAGTGCATATACAAATGTCTCATTTACACCTGGGAACTTGGTTTAAATAATTTTAGTTGTTTGTTTTGATGTTATGCTTATTTTTAATATCTGTATTTTAGAAGGAGATTGGTAAAACTGAATGTTCATTGAATATTTTCCGTATGAAAATAGTTGATAGAGGAATTGTAGGAGTAGAGACTTTAAAAGACTACAGAACTGTCCAGTCAAGATTTTTTTCCCTGGCCATATTCTCAAATATTTACATTTGTACAACTTTCTAGTTATATAATAGGGTTATCTAATGGAAAAGTTTGGAATCTGCTGTATATTTCTCTTAAAGACATAAACTTACCATGACATGGATATATATATTGACGTGTGTTTTTTCTTCTTTAGGGCTAAAGTTTCAGTTCTGACACCTCAGGAAAATTTTCTCATGTATATGTAGAGTTTCGTCATTTGTAAAGCTATTCTTAAAGGTAGTAAAAAGGATCTTAATAATCAAAAATTGTAAAATGAACACTAAAAAGAATGAAACAGTAATTTAAAAAGATTATTTCTTTTAATTATGAAGGAAGACACCAGAATTATTTAGCAGTTATCATAAATGTCCACTGTTGTCATATTTAATATTTAAAAGATCACATACTATTTTCAGTTCCCAATATAAAAGCTGATATTTTGACAAAAATATTAGAACTTTGGTCTTCATGTTGGCTATTTTAGTTGTGTGCTCTTTGTTGTTGCAGGTTAAATGGAGGTGTGGGGGGACGGGTGCCATGTGGTGGGATAGAGTTATGTTTATAACTTATACCCCCCTCCTTTTTTTTTTTGGTAGTTGTGGTTTGTTTTGTTTTGCTATAAGTACTAAACTGGAATGTTGTGAGAAGTATCGTCCTAAGGTATGTTGGCTCTTCATATGCCTCTGTGAATACTTTCTCAGTTTCTCAGTGTCTAGGATACCTCCCAGAAGTTAGTCCAGAGTGTACTTATCAAGGGCAAGACTTATTTATACATCAGCTTGTAATGCCTAAAAAGCCTTCCTTATCATAACTAAGGTATATTATTAGCACAACTTTATCTTTCTTTTTCTAGATCTTTAGAATTTTGATTTTTTAAAATTGTTGTTACTATGCTTAATTTAACCAGAATCCATGGTTTCTTTTTTCCATTTGTTTAGTTGGGCTTTATGCTTTTTTTTCACATTAATCTGGTATCCGGAGGAATATTTGCATCTGAGCATTTTAATATTAAAAAAAAATTTGACGTTTGCCAGTAGATTTATTTTATGTGTATCTTTATTTTTCATTTTGTGTAATCTATTTTTATTATAAGAAAAAATCCTCTATAGAGCAGTAGTGATGCAAAATAGAGTCCAGAAAGAGTGCAGATAATTAGTGAAAAGGAAATTGTACACACACTCACACACACATACACACACACGTACACACACATACACATAGCAAGAGTTTATTTTGTTTTTTGACATAAAGAACCATATAGCTAATAAGAGAAACAGATTCAAATCCATTAAAATGTAACAAACTTCTGAGAGAAAAAACATGATAAAAAGCTTCCACAAATTAACAAAAATTAGAAAAATGGGTTATGAATAAAGACAACTCAAAGAATACATATGAATCCTATTATAGTATACAGGGATGCACAAAGAAGTATGTATGTTAATTGTAGCATTAATTTGCATAAAGAGAAAGTTAAAAGAAGTATGACTGTCCAAGAGTAGGGATATAGTTAAGTGGATTGTACATCCATAATTTAGAGAATGAACACACTGATTAAAAAGAATAAGGTTTTTGTGTTGTGTTTGTTTTGTGTTGGCAAATCTTCAAATCATATTATTAATGAAAACATAGGGTGATTGGTAAAATGTGGTCTCATTTACTCAACATAGTAGCTCTATTGTTTATGGTATTTCTGAAACCATTTCATATATTGTATAAGATAAGGAATTTAATTTAATCTTTTAATATTACTAGGAATCAAAGTTTTGTTTTAAGAGAATACAGACAAATATAGGATAAAAGGCACCAAGAAAAATCTTCAACTATCAAATTAATTGAAAATATGAATATCTGTATCCATCTATCCATCTTCCCTAATTCTGTCTACCAGAAAAGTTTCAAAGTGTGGACAATCTCCATAGTAACAGTTACACTCAGTATCCACATGTTGATCTTTAAGTACTATTCCCCAGTGAAAGGATCCAAGATTTACAGAAAAATAGATAATTGCAGTTCTTGGGGCCACACAGGAAGCAAGAAAACAAGGAATTGCTCAAAAATAGATGGATTACAGTGTAAGAACCAACCCAAAGGAATTCCCACTGGTCAAATCTGGAATAACCTGAGCATCAGTAAGGAATGAGTACAATTGATAACCGAATTGAAAAAACAATCCTTGATTCCAGAATAACAAAAAAGAAAACCCTTCTCTGTAGATTTGAGAAGCAATGTAAAACTAAAAAAGTATTAACTCCAAAGAAATAATCTAGTCAGAAACATCAAAGGATGCCAAAACCTTAGGGTGAAAAACTACTGGGAACAGGATATTTACACATAATGCTTAATTATCATCCCATTAATCTTTTGTTATTACAAAAGGGAAAAAAGTGCTTTTACAATAGAGTCTATAAGGTTCTTACTTGAAACAAGTCATCAACTCTTCCAGTGGCACAACCTGAGTACCACATTCTTATGATGTAATGTAGAATGAAGTAACCTTTGCAGTATTCTTGCCCAATATGTTAATCCTGAATCCATTTAGATTTCCAAACTTATCTGTTGTTTCTGGGAAACAAAGGGAATTGTCAGATCATACTCTGGGAAACAATGAGACAAGTCTAGGATGTGTGGGACATTCTGTTAAGAAAACTGGCTGTCTTGTCCTCAGTGTATCAATGTCTTAATAAAAACAAATCTTTGTATAGGACTATTTTAGGGTGGGAGAGACCAAAGAGATGTAAAATCCAAATGTAAGGCATACATTTTGATTTGCTCTTGGATTTACTTATTCTCAAAGCTCAAAGAAAAAAAGACATCTTAGGGGACAGTTGAGAAAACTTGAATACATTAAATATTCAAGTTTTCTCAACTGTCCCCTAAGATATCTTAAAATACAACTTAAAAATTATCTTTCTTTTCCTTCCTTCCCTCCTTTCTTCCTTCTTTCCTTTCTTTTGGTTAGTTGTCTTATCCAGCGGTTTATTACATTTGTTAATAAGCTGTTTTAAAAGATACATTTCACTCTTAAAGTAGTCTGTGATAAAATTAGTATATATAAAACATATATTTGTTATTTACATTTCTAAGCAGCACATTTCAGTTCATGAAAGATTATGCATAACTGTCTTCTAAAGTAGCTTGCTTAAAAGGACTCCCACCGTCACCAGTACCACATTCTAGTATATTTAATAGCTATATAACCAGATTTACTACTACTTTGTTTATTGTTTATTAGGTTACTGCTTTTAAGCCTTATTTTAGACCTTTAATTAGAGAATAGCAGTGACTAGGTTAACTACATTATTGTGAGGTTTTTATCTTGGAGAGCATTCTATTCCTTTAATTTTCTTTTTCAAACTTAAAGTACGTGTTCAACAGCAGCAACAACAAAATTAATCCAGTTGTGATGTCTTCAGAAAATGGCTAACAAACACATAATGAGGCACAGCAACATTAGCCATTAGGGAAGTAGAAATCAAAACCACCATGAGAGATCACTTGGCTATTATAAAATACATGGAAAATAACAAGTGTTGGTGAGTATGCAGAGAAAATTGGAACGTTCATGCCTTGCTGATGGGAACATAGAAAAATTATATCTGCTATGTAAAAAGGTTTGCCACTTTAATGACCAAATCATTTGAAATTCTACTTATAAATGTGTTCCTAAAATAATTGAAAGCAGAAATTCAGGCCAGTGTTCATAGCAGCATATTCACAATAATCAAAAGATGGAAATAACCCAAATATCTATGAACAAATGAAAAATAAATGTGGCATATAAAAACAGTGGAATATTATTCAGCCTTAAAAAGAAATGGAATTTTGTTAAAGCTGCAGCACAGAGGAACTTTGAAAACATTATGCTAAGTGAAATAAACTAGATAGAAAAGAACAAATGATGGTGGTATATAGTATTTATATCTAGAGTGTAAGTACTCTAGGTACTTATGTGAGGTACCTAGAGTAAGCACATTTATAAAGCCAGAGAATAGAGTTTACCAGGGACAGGAGAAGAATGGGAAGTAATTGCTTAATGGGATAGTTTCTAAAAGTACTGTTGTTGTTTTCTTTTTTTTTAATGTTACTTGTGAAAAATCTTTCCAGTGCACTAGAAAAACTTAACTTTGCTGATTTCTTGCTCTTTCTTTGAATCTGTATTAAAAGTCTTATGTGCCTCATGATGCATGTCTGTAATCCTAGTATTTCAGGAGGCTGAGAAAGGAGGACTGCAAATTCAAAATCAGCCTTGGCAACTTAGGGAGGCCCTAAGGACTTCATGAGACCCTATCTCAAAATTAAAAAAAAAAAAGGTCTGGGGATGTGGCTCAGTGGTTTAAGTACCGCTGGGTTCAATTTCTGGCATTCCTCCCATTCCCTGTCCAAAAGAAAAGTCTTAGGCGCTTGGAAATGTTATAGCTGTATAAATGAAAAACAATATTAGGAATGATTTTTAATCAAATACATTAGAGGAAAAAAATCTTGTAGTCATTCTTTCTATTTCATGTTATGTTACACAAAGTTAGATATTTGAATTTGTAGATTAAAAAGAAAAACTTTGTCCTTTTAGTCCTATAGAAACAAATCAAATTTGAAAAGGTTGTTTGTTTCTTAAGTTATAGACATAACACGAGATCAACAAGACAAGTAATATAACACAGTAGATTCTTACTGACCTGATCAACTTTAAGAACACCCTAAAGAAGTAAAAATATAAGCAAAACTGGGCAATGCTGTGATGACATTTCAGAAATTCGAAATATAAATATATAGTGGTTGAGCGTTGGGGGGCTTATTTTATTTTCTTATTTTCCTTTATTCTAGTTTAATATCTCTCCTTTCAAGTACTTTTATTGTATCTTTTTTCGATCATTAACTGCAGTTGCATTGAGGCATTTTCATTTGGTTCTGTAAGGTTTACAGTGTACATGATATTTATTTATTTATTTCGTTTTATTTATTTATTTTTATGTGGTGCTGAGGATCAAACCCAGGGCCTCACATGCGCTAGGCAAGCGCTACACTGCTGTACCTCAGCCCCCACCACCATATGATGTATTCAGAGAGGGTAAAGGGAAAAGGGAAACAGCGAGCATCACTGGTGACAGAGGTGATAATTCTGACTAATATTAGCAGAGGTGACTGCTAATATTCTTCCAAATAGCTTTTTTTTGGAATCTTTTTTCAATATTGATTGTATACTTTTTATTTGGAATTTAGAGTTCCATTGGTAAGAACTCTGAAGAGTCTTGAGATTTTTGCACTTTTTTTGCAAGCTTAATAAATGTTTCAGCCATTGTTAATGGATGCTGGTAGAAGACATGGGCCTCCTGAGTTGAAACTGAAGGATAATTTGTTATTTACAGCAAGTGATAGCAGTGGCTAAGAGTACATATTAGCTGTTTGGGGGCCAGTTTCCTGTGCCCCAGTTCCCATATAGCAGTGTGAGTAGAGCCATAGGACTCATTGTACATTGCGTAACAGGAGAGGAATCCTTGTCTTGAGAACCTGAATGGTTTATAAAAGGAGGTAAGAATGTTGTTCTTTGCTGTAGAGAGAGATGCTGTCTCTTCTTTCAAGGTTGTTTACTAGGAAAATATCCTAAGAGTGCAGAGCACAAGTCAGTGAGTTTCTTACTTCAAAGAGGTACAGAAACTTTGGAGTATCACAGAGAATTATTTCCTAATGGTATTTTCTACTCATTTCTATATTGTCTTCTGGCAATATTCCCCATGAGAACACAGTTCTAATTTGTCTGTCTTAGAGAGGACAGTGAAGTACCAATTTGTTTGCTTTATTATTGTTTAGAGTTCTTACTTGATTCTGGGTAAAGTATTTTGTCAGAAATGTGATTGCAAATATATTTTTTTCAGCCTGTGATCTGTCTTTTCACTTTAGGTCTCTTTAACAAAGCTAACATTTCTAATTTTAAAGAAGCTATTAATTTTTTTCTCTTATGAATTGTTTTACAAACTTTGCCTTACTGCATATTGTAGATTTTTCCTTTGTTTTCTTAGGCATTTTATTATTTTATGTTTCACATTTAGATTTGTGATCTACCTTACATTTCTATTTGTGTAACTCATGAGGTAGAGTTCAAATTCATTATTTTTGTTTATGGATATCCAGTTGTTTTAACACTCTTTCTTGAAAATACTATCATCCCTCATTGAATTACCTTTGTACTTTGGTCAAAAATCTTTGACCAATACTTTGGTCATAAATTTGTAAGTATTCCTGGATTAATTCTGTTTATTGAACTACTGTCTGTTGTTTCGCTTAATATATCATTGTCTTGAATAATTTAGCTTTCTGGTTATTACTGAAATTCGTGTTAATTTCCCTAATTTTTTCTTTTCGTACATTGTTTTGAATATTCTATTCCCTTTGTTTTTCCATGTAAATTTAAAAATCAGCTTGTTGATAATTAAAAAATAATTGGTCCTTTGTATCCACAGGCCCCCCCCCATCTGTGGATATAACCAATTTCATATCAAAAATATTTAGAAGAAAAATTAGTCTGTACTGAACCATATGCAAAATTTTTTCATGTCATTATTCCCTAAACAATACCGAATCACAACTTTTTATATTGTATTGGGCATTAAAAGTAATGGAAAGCTAATGGTGCTGCGAATACTGTACTATTTATGAGAGAGCCGAGCATCTGTGGATTTTGGTATCCATTGGGGTTGCACCTGGAACCAGACCCCTCTCTCTATTCCCCTTTTACAGAGGGTTGACTATGTTCCTCTTGCATTTTTATTGGGTTTTATTCTACATATCAATCTGAAGAGAACTGATATTGTAACAATAGATAGACTTTCAATCTCTGAATCTATTTCTCCATTTTTTTGGTCTTTGATTATTATCATTAGTTTAATAGTTTTTAGCCTACAAATTCTAAACATATTTTATAGATATATACATAAGTATTTCTTTATTTTTGATCTCCTGTAGCTGCTACTGCATTTAAATTTTTCCCCACATTTTTTATTATTGCAGTATAGTTGTATGTATCAATGGAATTTGTTGTTACATATTCATGCATGCATGCATACATAAAAATTTTTGATGTACCAACTCATTGCTAGTATATAAAAATACAATGAATTTTATTGTATCTCATGACCTGTCAAAACTATATATTAGTTCTACGACTTTTTTCTTTGGATTTTCTTTGTAGGTCATCATGACTTGGAATAAAGAAATTTTTAAATTTTATTCCTACTTTCCTGAGTATTTTTAATCAGGAATGGATGTTGGATTTTGTCTAATGTCTCTTCTGCAGCTTGAAATGTAGTTTTCTTATTTAGGTTGTTAATGCAATCTATTACGTTGTTTGATTTTCAAATGTTGAACCAGCTCTGTATTCCTTTGTTAAACCGTACTTGGCTATGAGATATTTATTATTCATTTTCTATATTGTTGAATTAGATTTGCTTATATTTTGTTGAGGGTTTTTGTATATGTTCATAAGGGATTATTTTCTGATGTTTACTTATAATATCATGTTTTTTTTTTTCTATTTTGAGTTGAGAACTATTCTATTTTTGGAGAGAGATTATGTTTAATTGATATTTTTTTCCTGAATGTTTTGTAGCATTTGCTGTGAAACCATTGGAGCATATTTCTTTTTTGAAATGTTTTTAACTACAAATTTGTTTTCATATATGTATATATGTGTCTAAAATAGGATAATTTATATATACACACATATATGACAATTCATATTATCTGACTTTTCTTAAGTGTTAGCAGTTTGTATCTTTCAGGATGAAATGATTTACTTCATATATTTGTAGTCATAAAGTATTCCTTAATTATTAATGTTTCTAAGGTCTTCAGTGATATTTCTGCTTTCAGTCCTCATGTTGACAATTTGTCTTATTTTACTCTCTTGTTTTATGAGTTGGTTAGGCTGCCTAGAAGGTTTTCTATCAAGTTTATTTAGATACAGTTTTAAGGTTTGTGGAAATGTCAGAGAAAACATGGGAGCATAACTCTATGAATGTAAAGAACTAGCTTTTGTATTTATTAATTTTTTCTTTTCTTTCTTTCTTCCTTCCTTTATTTTTCTCCCTTCCTCCCTCCCCCCTCTTTCTTTTTCCCTCCCTCCCTCCCTCCCTCCCCCCTCTCTTTCTTTCTTCTTGTAGTTCTGCCTTAATCCGTTGATTTCTACTCTTTATTATTGCCTTCCTACTGCTTGTTTTGAGTTTGCATTGGTCTTGTACACTTTCTTAAGGTGGGCACTTAACTGATTTGGTGCTATTTTTCTTTTCCTTTTTTAATATAGGCATTTAAGGCTATTAATTTCCCTCTAAGAACTGCTGAGACTGCATCTTATATATTTCCGTAATTTGTAATTGTTTTCTTCAGTTAGTTCAAAATATTTTCTAATTTCCCTTGAGACTTTTTTGATTTACAGGTTGTTTAGATGTGTTGTTGAATTCCCATATTTCATATTTTTCAGTTAATTTTCTGTCACTCATTTTTAGCTTAATTCCATTGTAAGCAGATAATATATTTTGTATTATTTCAATTCTTTTAAATGAGTTAAGGCTTATTTTATTTAGGTGAATGTTTTATGTGTACTTGGAGAGAATGTCTATTATATGGTAGGAATAATTTGTTTTTGAATGGAAAGAGAAAAATTTTTAATTTTCTTATAAGCTAGACCTTATATCCTAATTGCTTTGTAGCCAATGGGGTAATTTCTAAGGGTACTTGGATTTAGAATGCAGTAATCCATTGCTTAATGACGGATATGTTCTGAAATATCCAGCAGTAGCAGGTTTCATTATTGTGCGAATGTGATAGTGTGTACTTCACAAACCTAGATGTTAGAGGTCAGTCATTGAATTTGGCCTCTTGGTACAAACATAAAATACACAAGGCTGCTACTAGCATGGCAGCACAGTAAGGTTTGTTTACACCAACATTACCACAAACCTAAGTAATGTGTTGTGCTACACCACTAAGACTGCTACAGTGTTATTAGGCATTAGGAATTTCTTAGCTCTCTGATGACCTTGTGAGACCACCTTTATACATATGATCTCTTCTTGACCAAAACATTTTAATGCAGGGCATAATTATATTTGGTTCTGTGGTTGCCTTTTACTAACTATTATTTCAAATAAATTTCTATAGGCTCTTCATCCCTCTGCTGTGTTTGTTAAATAGTAAAGATGGATTTGATTTTGTAGAACTCTTCTGTTCTTTAGAACAGTATGTGTTGAATTTTGTAGTACAGGATTTAAGAGTTAATATGTTTACTCAGTTTTGTTTTTTGTTAATTTAATTTGAATAGTGTAATCTTAAGAGATTATGTGAGATATTAGGACTCCATAAAGATTTAATTTATTACAGAACCTGTTAATATCAAGGTGGACAGCAGTTTATGTTTCTAGATAAAGGTCATTTTTTGGGGAGGAAGGGGATTAGAACTCATCCAGTATTTTATTGTAGTAAATTAGTGATCAGCTGGGGCTTGAATTAATTTAAGGAATATGAATGTGGCAGAAGATGTAGATCACAGACTTTTGAAGTACTTTTGAAAATTTGCAATTGGTGAGAACTGTGAGGAATTTAGATACAGTTTTAAGGTTTGTGGAAGTGTCAGAGAAAACATGAGAGCAAAACTCTATGAATGTAATTATGTAGAAATGCAGATAACTTATGTTGATTTTGTTGTTGTTGTTGTTACTGTTCGGACAATTGGAACAAATCAGATATTTTTTAAAAGTACCATGAGTTTACTTTTTAATTTGCTGGAGTGTCTATGAGAAAGTTGAGGAATTCCTTTCAAATTGAGGTACTGTGTAAGCATTCCTTTGCGGTTTTATAGCAATCAAGCCAGATGCTTGGGGATAAACACCAAATGCTGTGCCTTCTTTGTTAAAGAAATAGAAATGCTGCATGTTTTTTTTTTTTTTTTAAGTGAAAATTTACATCTTTTACAAAAATTTGTTATGGCATGAGATTTTTAAAAGACATTTGAAGGATATAAAATAATGAAATTCAATTCTGTGTAAGGTAGAAGTAAAACATTGGTTTGTTTGTACTGGATTGATTTATGAAATATTGTAAGTAGACTAAATCAAATGGGTGATGGGTAATTTGAGAAGCAGTTTTTAATGTTTCTCCCAGGTAATTCAAGATCGGATCTCCATGTAACTGTAATATGTCCCTCTTATCCACAGGGAAAACATTCCAAGACCTCCAGTGGATATGTGAAAGCTCAGATAGTACTGAATTCTCTGTATTGTTTTTTTTCCCCTAAAAGTTAAGAATTTTCACCTTTTTACATAAAGGAAGCACTTTATGGCTTTACTATGGTATACCTGAATTGCCAGTACCACTACTTTAGGGTTTGCTTCCATTATTAAGTAAAATAAGGTGTTATTTGGAAATAAGCACGGGGATACCAGTTCTTTGGTCCATCTGATAACTGGAATGGCTGCTTAGTGATTAATGGGCAGAAGTGTACACAGGATGGATACTCTGAAAAGAGGGATGATTCACATTTCAGGAAGAATGGGGTTTGAGATTTCATCACCCATCTCAATGACTTGCAATTTAAAAATTATAAATTATTAGGGGCTGGGATTGTGGCTCAGCCGCATAGCGCTCGCCTAGCGCTGGTGGGGCCCGGGTTTGATCCTCAGCACCACATAAAAATTTTAAAAAATTATAAATTATTAATTTCTGGAGTTTTCCATTTAATATTTTTAGTGGCCAGAACTCTTGATGAGTTGGACTCCCTTCTTTTATATTTACCAGTGTAGCTTCAAAAAACTTAAAATTGAAAACAACAAAAAATAGCAGTCTCTTAAGAAAATAAATTATGAACACCATTCAAAGATGCTAGATTTAAATTCTTTTTATTATTAATTTAAAAAAAATTTAACACATAAAAAGTGTAAATATTTATGGGGTATCATGTAATATTTTGATACATGTATGTGTATATATTATATAATGTTCAAATCAGGTAAGCATATCTACCTTTTCAAACATTTACTGTTTCTTTGTGGTGGAAGCATTCAAAATATTTTTTTAACTTTTTTGAAAATAACAGTATATTCTATTGTTAACTTTACCTGCCTGTGCAATAGCACATCAAAATTTATTTCTGTAAACTGTAACATAATACCTGTTAAAGATGCTAGATTTTAAAATAGTATTTATGTGATCATAATTCATAAACAGTCTTCATTAGATTTATTGCTTGATGAACAGGGTGTAATCATTGAATTCATTGTGGTTCTTTTGTTTTAGGGGAAGATTGCTTTGCTTACATCCTTTTAGTCTTCTCTGGTATTTTTATTATTATTAGAAATCATAAAATTAGGTAATTTCTCTTAATAAACCCATATCTGATTCTGTGGACTATTTAAGTATGGGATGGGACCTGTTGTCTTGACTTCATTTAGTCACTCTTGGCTTCAAAGTGGACTTTAAATCATGAACCATGATCCTAGTCCTTCTAGTCTTTTTTTTTTTTTTAATTTTTAAAATTTTTTTATTTTAAAGAAATACGTTCTCTGGGGAAGTTTCCTTTACATTCAGTAAGTTGGTTCTTCTCTTTTAGGAAGATAAGACAAACTTCTCATAAAGAAGGGATTTCCCCCTTTTTGTTCTTGAGTACCTTTAATATTAGTACTTGTTCAAAGATTGCCCATGTTGGTTACTTTACTTTATTTGTGGTAAAAACAAATCTTTTAGAAAGTTAAGAACCTTAAAGAAGCATGTTTCATGCTTGGGTGGGATGTGGAGTTAGACTGATTAAAAAAAAAAATTAGTTTGACAGTGGTTTTTCTTTTGTTCACTGTGTCTCAGGACTAACTGGATTGCTGGCCTTTTTTTATTCAGGAACTTTACGATTTCTGGCTGTTGCATGTTAGGAAAGGAGCTCTCTATCAAGCTAGATTCATATAGATAACAAACCCCAAGACTCAGGAAAGTTCTTGTGAGGTTTTGATACCAAATGAGGTTTGACCCCATGAAGGGGTGCTAATCTGAGGGGAAACCAAATTTCTAGCCTCTGGGAATTATTAAGAGAACTGACCTTTCCGGCCTTTAGGCCACCCTCCTCTCCTTCCTGAATTTTGTTATAGACTCAACAAAAACAACAAAAAATATCTGTCAGCCAAAGACAAACAGGTTGTTGTAATAAGTCACAAATCCTTATTTAAATCTAATAAAAGATTAATCAAATTACTTAATTTAGACAAAAGAATAGAAGTTTGTTAGATTAAAAAGAAATAGTGATTAGGTCAGTATAATTGAAAAGGTAGATAAGAAGAAATGGAACTTTTTATGTTTTTTACATAGGTACCATTGTAAATATCAACAAAAATTTTATGTTTATAAGAAGACTTATTTGCAAGGCTTTTTATTTTTCAATAGATGTAGAACACTTTTCTTGAAAAGGTATGGTCTAAAAAAAATCTAAGTCTTCATTTTTTTTTTTTTTAAACTAGTCAAAGAACTCCATTAACCTTTGTTTCAAGAATTATTACCAGGCTTTTTTCAGCTTAATTAGCTGCATAGAATAAATGGTATAAACGAAAGCTGAAAAGAACTGCAGTGTTCAAGGGGCTTGGGCTTAAAAATGTTAGAGATCTAGATTTTATCAGATTCATATCATAAACAATTTTAAAAAACAGTTGTAGTATAAAATAGCAGCTCCCAGTAACTTCTTCAAGTTTTATTGGTCTTCTGAAGTTGACTCCAATCAGTTTACTTCATTTTTAGAATCTTATTAAAATTCTATACAAGATCTGAAACTTCCTCCCCGCCCCCGCCCCTCCTCCTCTCCAGTATCGAGTAGTGCTCTTCCATCCATAGATTGTTGGGGCAGTGCTTCAGTCAGTCTCCTTAATTCAGTCAGACTTTCTGCACCAAGCTGGTTTAAGATGTTGAGTAGCAGTTCTGACAGCTGCTTTTATCTTTGCATGGCCTGTGATATGAAGGTGTTTTCTGCCAGAGATGCCTGAACTTGAAGGTTGTTAAAGTGGATCATTGTTCCTTGGTTTGTAAACATATTCACCTCTTTCATACCAGAGAGGATACTGTTTACCCTTAACTTCTTTAAAGACAACTGAAGCTTTTTAATTTTTATTATTATTTTTTTTAATCTTGGTTCAATGAACCACCTTTCTTCTGCAAGCAGTTCCTTTCCAACCAGTGTGTACTTGTGCCAGCAGTTTGGCAAATTTTTCCTGGCTCATGATAACTTCTTTAATCTTGTCAGAGTGAAAATGGGGGTCACCTGGAATACCAAGGTTGTTGCTCAGGGGTGTCATAGGTAGACCACCTAAGATTAGGCACACAAGTAGGGGCTCAAGGTGGCAAATAGAGGGAGACTGGAAGCAATCAAAAAGTCTTAGATTTTCTAAACAATAGTGTCTAGTAAGTTTGCTTTAGTGTTTTTATGAATGCCTGGCTTGGCTATCTGGTTGCTTTTGAAACCAGTGTTCAAGCTAGCTATTAATGATTTAAAAATATTTGTGCAAAATCACATATCTATAAATTTAACTTGAGTTTGTTTAGGACAAGCATTAGAAAAATATATAGTTTTCTGTATTATTACAGGTTGAACATCTCCAGTTGGAAAATATGAAATCTGAAATGCTAGAGTATTTGGATTTTGGATTTTGGGGTTAGGAATGTTCATGTGGTAAAGTTAATGCAGATACTTCACAATCTGAAAAACTATGAAATCTGAAATGCTCCTGATTCCAAGCATTTCAGATAGGGGACAACTCAACCAGTGATAGAAAATCATAAGGAATCCTTTGCTGGCAAAATTTATATTTGCATTGAAACTGCTTTTAAACTTTCTAGTATAAAATGACCAGCCATATTTAAATTACCTTTTGTGTAATCAATAGAAATAAATTGGAATACATTGTTAAGAAATTTTGAGATTTTCGAATTAGTGAGTTACATATTATTAGTATGATGGCCTAGAGTTATTGAGAAGTAATTTTTGGTCTTTTTTTTTTAATTTTAAAGACATTGAAGCATTATATGCATACAGAAAAGTATAAGTGAACTTTTCTATGTTGATGTACTTTTACAAAGTGAACACAATTTTTTAACCCCAACCCAGATCAAGGTATCAACTTCTCAGAAGTCTCCCTGTGTCCTGTCCCAGTCAATAATTCCTTCACAAGAAAGGTAATTAATTACTCTTCCTACTTTATAAACAGAGATATGTTTGGTTTATTGTTGAATTTTATAAGAATAGATCAGATAGTATGTGGCTTTTTTTTTTTTTTCTTTGCACTGGCTTCTTTGACACTGAGTTTTTGACATGTGGCATTTTCACTGTAGTTTAGGATTCCATTGTATGAATATACTGTGGTTTATTTCTCCATCCTAATGCTGTTAGATGTTTGGATTATATACAGTTTTGGGCTCTTAAAATAATGCTGATGTGATAATTCTTGAACATATCTTTTTGTGGGCATGTATAACTAGGAGAGTGGTATTGCTTGGTCTTTAGGAATTATATTTTCAGTCTCAGTAGGTACTTCCCAACATTCTCTGTTTGATCCATTTTACTTTTCTGCTCTAGTTTTTGAGAATATGAGTTGCTGCATATTGTTGCTTATAGTTGTTATTGTCGGGTTTTTAGATAAAAAAAATTGTGGGTGATAGTATATATCATTGTGAGGTTAATCTGTATTTTTCTAATGATCAGTAATATTTAGCATTTTTTCTCATGATCTTTTTTTTGAAGTTTTGTTTGATCTTTTGGGTATCTTAATAATGTTTGTGTTTTTGTTCTTTTCTTTATTGTGGTATTTAGGATTGAATCCAGGGCCTTATGATAAGCAAGCAACCTTTAAGCTATATCCCCAGCCCTTGAGTGGTCTTTTTCTTGTTGATTTTAAACTGTCATAATATGTTTTGGATGAGTCCTTTGTTGGACACGTATATTGCTAATATTTTATCCTACTCTGTAGCTTGTATTTTTATTTTTTAAAAAGATACTTCCTAGTTGTAATGAAATCCAGTTTGTTTATCTGTGTCCTGTTTAAGAAATCCTTGCCCAGCTCAAAGTTGTGACAGTGTTCTCTTGTCATCGTTTAGCAGCTTTACAATTTTATGTTTAGCTCTCTTTTTCTTTTCCCTTTGTCCATGGTCTGTGGATAGATGTTGATTTGATAGATTCTGGTTTTAGCAGAAGTAGTCATAGGAAATCTATAAGGCTTACTCAAGAAAACATTTTTATTTTTATATGTGGTACTGCAGTTTCTAGTAATGTAACATTTTCTATTAAGATAGATGATTGTTATTCTGGTGATTCTTTAAAAGGAAATTTTAAACAGTTTTTTTTCCTGACTCTGAAAGAGGCAGTTTTATTTCATAACATTATGTTCTGCCTTACTTGCTGTGTTTTGTTTTTGAGGAGACATAATGGTGGTTTAAAAACATTGGGATGTGCAGTCAAATGCAGCTGCTATATTTAAGCAGATGACTTAGTCTATAAGGAATGAAGTGTTCAGAAAAAAGTCTGTACAAGTTTTTTTTCAGTTCAGAGTAAAGTGTTTGGCAAACACTTAGAGTTCCATAAATATTTTGTAGTACCTTTATTCTTAAATTTTGATTAATTTGACTTGAGACTTGATTGAAAAGATTTGTATTCAAAGTTTATTATGAAATTATTTACAGCTAACTTTTATAATAGTAAATTCATTTGCCACTTTACATGTTTCTTTTTATTATGGACAAGGTATTTTGTTTACCTATTAACATAGAAAGGATTTTAAAATGCTTCCTCATTTTGACCTTTTGATAAAATCACAATGAGTTTATAAAATATTTTATCATTTCATTGGCTCTGCTTTGTAGAACTTATTGTTACATTGTTTAGGTGTTACTTAAAAGGTGTCGCCAGGTACCAGAATATGACAGTGTGTATTCAGTGTTAGAAAGAATTGAACATATGACTGATACTCCAAGAAGTTATTAGTATACTGTTCCCTTGATTTTTTAATTATTTATGTCTTATTTGTGACAGAACTCATTCTTTCTGTGTTCTAGTAAATGCTGCCAGTGTCTTGATAATCAGCTTTTCCATATGTTGCATATGAAATTTAAATTATTTTTAAAATTATGAAAAATTTGTATATAAAATTTTTATTATATGCTCAAGTTTCAGCATATGCTTTGGGTTTTATAGTGTTATACATAAAGAAATAACCCAAATATTAAATGGAATTCTTGGGTAGATTTTACAGAGTAGGTATAATTCTGAAGTTGAAAAAATATTTCTCACTTATTTATTTATTTTTTTATTTAGGGAATTTCTACCATCAGCAAGATTTTTAAAAGGCTATCTAAGTAATTGGTAAGTATTGAACTCCATGTTATACACTTTGAATTTTAGTTAAATTTATGCACGCAATATAAGGACATTTACAATAACCAGTGTTAAATTACAATTATAAATTATATTGCTTTTAATTTTTAACTGAGTTCTAGAATTTTTTTCTCTATGCCTTTTCTGATCTGCTTCTGATTCTTTCTACATGTTGTATCCAGAACATTCTTTTGGTGTGCAGCCTAAATATTAGGAAGTCCTGAAAAGAAATAGTTCTAGTGGGTAAGGAGTGGTAATACTTTATGAATGAAACAGGATTTTCCCTTCTTGGGATTTTGTAGTAGTTCTCCTTTAGTTGCCAAAATTAGTATGGATTTTTTCTTTTGCCATCCATTGTTTTGTTTATTAGGTCCCATTTGCTGCAGTGTACCAACCATTAATGTTGTCAGGATTATCCCAATTTCTTTGTTCCAGGATTAAAATATGAAAAATTTTATGGGCCTATAGTAAAGCATCTCATAAATTTAGGATTTTATTAGATAAAGCTTTTACTACTTAATTTTTTACTAAAGATTGGTTAATCTCAGCATGTTTTATTTCAACTAAAAGTGTTTTAGATTTATGTGCTATGATGATTATATAGACGCAATAATGCGTTAGTTAATCTTGATAGATTTTAAAGTGATGAAATATATTTCAAAGATAGGAAGAAAGTGCTGAGACATTGGATAATATTGTGTCATAGTTTGAGGTTGTTTTTAATATAGTCAAAAGATTTTTAGAGATAAATAGGTTTATTTGATTAGCTAAAAGAGATTATAATTGTATGTATACGAAGAAATATTTAAGGATAAGTATTGGTTTCTTTTATTATTTTTTAATGTGTTTTGCAATAATACATATTTGACCGAATATTGTTTCTAAAACCATAATAATCATTGTGGATGCTTAAGTATTCAACAATTATACTATTATGTTTACTATGTATTTATAAAATAAGTATAACATTTTTAGGAACAAATGATGTTGTAAATTGTTAAGCAGATTTCTACTACTTTAAAATGTAGTAACTGATTTCCGGGCACGTATTAAGTATAAAAATGACTTATTGTCATTTTTCCCTATTGATGCATATATTTCAGTTAGAGGGAATCAGTTGTCTTTGTATTACATATACTTATGACTCACATTTCATTTTTGCAACTTTATTAATTTTGAGTGACTTTTTTTTTTTTGAGATAACAGTTCACATGCTAGAAAATTCTTCCCTGAGTATACAATTCAGTGATAGTTTAGTATATCCAGACTTGTAGGATCATTACTACTACATAAGCTTAGGATGTTTTCATCACTCTTGTCATGTCCTCACACCTTCACACCTCCACACCTCCCAGCCCCAGGTAGCACTTAGTAGCCTTTCTGTTTTTATGAACATTTTATAAAGATAGCATCATAAAATATTTATCCTTTGGTGTCTGGCTCCTTTCACTTAGCAAAATATTTTCAGTTTGTAGTATGTATCAGTATTTCATTCATTTTTATGACTGAATAATATTCCATTATATATATATATATATATAATGCACCACATTTTGTTTATCTATTCATCAGACGATGTATTCACTATTAGGAATACTTCTTCTGTGAATATACTTGTGTAAGTTTTTGTATGCATATGTTTTTATTTCTTTTGTGAACATATTACAAGGGAGGTTTTATTAAAAAAAAAAACAGCTACAATGTGAAAAAACTTAAGCAAAATCAGCTATTGCATACCATAAAGGAGACATTGTTTGCAGTTTGAGTTCAGACAAACCTAATATAACAATACAAAACAAATACCAAATAGCCCTTTGATCTATATAAATGGGGTGGATTTTTCCAAGTAATGGGATGATTTTTTGAGTGTTTGAGGAACTGTCAAAATGACTGTGCCATTTTATTCTCCCACCAAGTATGTGTGAAGGTTCTAGTTCCTCCACATCCTTATAGGCGTCTATTACATTTTAGTCATCCTAGTTGGTGAGAAATAGTATCTCTGTGATTTTAATTTTCTTTTCTATGACTTTCTTTTGTGTGGTAGGCATCATTTCATGTGCTTTTGACCATTTGTTTGCCTTCTTTGGAGAAATATCTGTTCAAATCTTCACCAGTTAAAACTGGGTTGTCTTTTAAAATGTTGAATTATAAATGTTCTTTATATGTTCTAAATACTAGACCCTGACCAGATCTGTGATTTGCAGTATTTCCCCCTATTCTGTGGATTACCTCTTTACTTTCTTGATGGTGTCATGAAGTCCAGAAGTTTTAAATTTTGATTAAGTTCAGTTTATCTGTTTTTTTTTCTTTTGTTTCTTGTACTTTTGGTGTCATATTACAAATTTATTTTTAAATAAATATTCATTGACAGTCTAGGTCTATGACAAGGGTTTAATTATCATAGGACTAAAAAAACACGGGCGTTTTCTGTGTTTGACAGCGAAAGCCCAAAGGAAGCAATTATTCTTGTATTTGTGCTTCAATTCCTCAGCTAATTGTATTCAGCAAACCTTATGTTTGATCCCATGTGTTACAGTGAAAATATTATTTGTGTTGTGATTTGTTTATTAATATTAGTATTGTGAATTTATGTTTAGTTTTTTGGACTGGAGAAAGGAAGGGTCTTTTTTAATAATTTATCACAGTAATTCTAACATGTGATTTCATATCTTAATGATTGCCTTTTAAGTTTAAATTCTTTTTATCTTTTCTGTGAAGAGGGAATAGATATTTAGAATTTTATTGATTTTAATTTTGTGCAGATTATGTGTAGGCAAAAGTATTTTGAATTTTTGTAATTCTAGCTATGGAGTAAATAAAAATTTCCTCTGAATTATTAAGTTCATATCTTTTTTTTTTTGGTATTGGGGATTGAACTCAGGGTCACATAATCATTGAGCCACATCCCCAACCCTTTTTATTTTGAGATAGGGTCTCGCTAAGGTGCTCAGGGCCTTGTTAAGTAGCTGAGGCTGGCTTGAAACATTGGATCCTCCTGCCTCAGCCTCTGAGATGCTTGGATTAGTGTGTAACACTGCAACCAGCTTAAGCACATATCTTTAACATTTTTATAAGACCAGTTTAATTTCTTATTCTGATTGTTATGTGACTTATGCTCTTGAATGAGAAATGAACCACATGAGATTTGTTTTTGCCTCTTTTTTTGACTGAGTACATTTCTCAACTTGCATGTGGATTGGGTGGCCAAAAACTGGTTTGAGATATCTGAAGACAGAACATGGGGCTGACAGAACAGTTAAACTTCAGTAGAGAGAAACCCTGAAAGCAAGATAATATCAGAGGAAATGAGCCATACGTCTGAGTATCATTTCTACCCAGTTATGTGGCTGACCACCAAATTATGAAGGGGCTGAAATATCCTCCAGGGTTTTGCTACCCAGCCCTTAAAAGTTCACTCTTAATAGAGCTGTTTTAGAATGGAATTCCCTGTGTGTCCGACTATATGATTCTCTGAAAGTAGAGATGGGACTGTGGTAGCAATCCAGCATGGTATGATTATGTTCTCATTTTTAGTTAAGTAAATGGTTGTATATGACATGATTTGCCCAATATAATATTGTTTGCTGAGAAATGTTTGTCTCGCCTGGAGTTCAGATGTGTTCACTTCTTAATAGTGTCTCTGTGCTATGATGGATCATGGACAGCTGATCCATTCTTTTTAGTCACCTAAGTGGATACATATTGTCTACCTCTTGAGTTCAGAATGTCAAAATTTGGCAAGTGAAAATTTTGATTAGATTGTCTTCCAGAGGGTGAAAATAGTTGCGCCAGTAAAGTTTATTTTTGAGCCCTTTGTCAGTCTGCTTAGAAATATGAATGTTTTAAATATCAAGTTATTGATAATTTCCTGAACATTTGCTCTCTTTTCTTATAGGCATGGAGAGGGTAGGGGTAGAGGGAAAAAATCCCACTGGAAACTGAGTATCATTCAATTTCATCTTGCATCTGGGAATCCTAAATTCTACAGTATAATTGTGTAATAGCTTTTATCTTTTAAGTGTATTTTAGATTCTTTAATTCATTTGTCTCCAGATTGTTTATTAGGATTCTACCGTAAAAATAGGCTTCAGATTTTATTTTCTCTACCTCATATTCATCTTCTAAGTTTTTAATTTAAAAAATTTAGGTTTATTGAGATATAATTAATGCATAATTTGATGACTTATTTATGTACACATGAAACCATCATTAAATTTAAGGTAGTAAGTGTGTACATTAACCTTGAAAGCCTTTTTGTAACTTTGTAATGTCCCCTTTTCTCCCTTCCCAGGCAACCCTTAACTTGCTTTCTGTCACTATAAATTATTTTTCTACAATGTTATATAAGTAGAATCAGATAATGTGTCTCAAGTCTGGCTTCTTTCCTCCTGCTTAATAAATCTGAGATTCATTCATATTTTTTACATGGACTATTAATACTTTATTTTTGTTGGGTATTCCTTTTTTTTTTAACCTTTTTTCATTTACCTTTTGCTAAATTGGGTTGTTTACCGTTTTTGGCTGTTACGGATAAAGAGGACCCAAACATTTGTGTGCAGTTGTTATGTAGACATATGTTTTTATTTCTCCTGAGAGGAATGGCAGAGTAATACAGTAGGTGTATGTTTTCCTTTATAGGAAATCACCAAACTTTTCCAAAATGGTTGTATCTTACTGCTAACAGTGTGTTTCTGCTAGCATCTAGTCATTCAGAGTCCTCAGAACATTTGTTGTGGTCAGTTATTTTAATTTTACTTGTTTTAGTGGTTAGGTAATGACATCCCATTGGGGCATTATTCTCATTTTCCTAATGAATAATGATGTTGCACATTGCTGCCTATGTGTATTTGCTATTCCTGTATCTTCTTTTGTTGAAACATTTTCTCAAATGTTAAAAAATTTTTTGGGGGGTTGTCACTGAGGTGCGAGAGTACTTAATATAGTCTAGATATAAGCCCTTTGGACAACTATTTGCAAGTTTTTCTGAGTTTGTGGCTAGCCTTTTCATTTTTTAAACAGTGTCTTAAGTTCAAAAGTCTTTTATTGTTTTCCTGAAGAACAGTCTATACTTTTACTTTTGTCTTTTGTGCTTTTAGTATTGTATTTTGGTAAACTGAAAGATGTCCACCTTATAATTTCCAAAAACTGTGTATTTTATCTTACATGGCTGAAGGAACTCTGCATACATGATTAAAGTAAGGACTTGAGATGGGGAGGTTATCCTGGATTATTCAGGCAAGCCAGTGTAATCAGAGAGTCCTCATAAGTGAGTGAAAAGGTCAAGGCAGGCAAGAGATGGGAGACTAATGCACAGGCTGCAATGATGTGCTTTTGAAGCGGGAAGAACGGACCAAGAACTAAGGAATTCAGATAGCTTTCTAAGCACTAACCAGAGCAAGGAAAGAGATGAACTTTGAGCTTCTGGAAAGAATACTGGTCTGCTAATACCTTGATTTTGGTTCAGTTAAACTGATTTTGAATATTTGGCCTTAAGAACAGTGTAAGATAATAAATTTGCTATTCTATGCTACCAAGTTTGTGGTAATTTGTTACAGCAGCCATAGAAAGCTAAATTTTAGATTTTGGTACCTATATGTGGAGCACTGCTGTAACAAATGCCTAAAAATGTGGAGTGGCTTTGAAATTGGGGAATGGGTTTTGAGGAACATGAAAGAGAAAGCCTAGATTGCTTTGCATTTACTATTGGTAGAAAAACAGATGTTAAAGGTTTTGCTTGTGAGCCCTCAGAAGAGAGAGAGAGGCATGTAGAGAAAAACCATACCATTCTAGAGGATGGTGAAATCATCAAAGAACACTGTTGGAGGAAACATGGATGTTAAAGACCCTGATGATAAGGACCCAGAAGAAAGTCAGAAGCATGGTCAAGAAATTTTTTTTTTTTTTTTTTTTTAAGAGAACACCCAAATCCTCATAAACAGAATGATTGTGGAAGTGTGAATGTTAAAAGTGCTGCCACTGTTGACAGCTCCCAAGGAAATGAGGAATATGTTAGTGGAAACTGGAGTTAAGGAGATCCTTGTTAGATACAAAAAGCTTACCTAAATTCTATAGTTTATACTAGCTCTATTCTGTCTTATGTTGGTATGGTAACAATCGCTTGTGTATAAATTTGTTGTTCTATCTGTACTTGCATAAAGTAGTTTTAATTAGTGTGATGGTTATATTTTTACATAAATTACACTAATGTTTCAATAACATTTTTTGAGCAAACATCTTAGGTAGACTGCATATATTTATTCTTGAAATACCTTTATCACTAAAGAAAGACATTTTGTAGCTTTCTTTCGTGTGAACAGATATGTAAAAAAGTATATTTGCTTTAAAATTCTGGATTTCCCTTTTCATTTAAATATTTTGATTTTATAATTAAAATGATTATTTTGCAAAAATACATACATTAGTTTCATTTAGCTTATTATTAAAGAAAATTATTTTGGAATTTTGAGGTGTACTTTTAGAATAAGTTTAAATGGTTATGTTTGTTAATGTGTACTATTTATTAGTGGATGTTAATTTTTTCTTCTGGATTCTAGATTTTGTTTACTTGGTTTTTGGAAGGAGATATGTAAAAGTAATAATTACTATATTTTGAATCATCATTAAGTTGAAATTCAGTGTTGAAATTTAAAGTAAAATTTAATGCTATTTAGTGTGGACTTCCTAAATATTATAGTTCCCTCTTCTGTCTTTTCTGAGCTACTGCACCGTGTTAATTTTTTCAGATTTTTTTTTTCAACAAGTGTTTCAAAATTACTGGTAGACTTAAATTTTTATTTCTCCGGAGTTAGAATTCCTGTGTTTGTTAATTATATTTCTGATGAGGTTAGAATTTGGAGTTTAATTATCAAAAGTTATTTGTAGGAAATATGGGAGATTGGGCTACAAGATAATGACACAAAACCACATGGACAGTTACATAATTTGAGACAACTAAAATGATTTTTGAAAGTCAGTGACATGGGAGAAAAGAGGACCAATTGAGTTGCTTTTAAGATTTAAGATATATAGTAGCCTTATGCAAGGAGGGATTCTCCTTTAGATTCTGTTTAGATTAAGTTAGGTAGAAAAGACATTTTTGAGACATTCTGGAAAAGTTAAAAAATATTGACTTATTAGTTAAGATCGTGGAAGTACAGTTAATTTGTTGTGTGTGTAGGATGATTTTGTGAGTATGAAAGGCTCTGGCCAAATTAAAGATCCATAAGGATGTATGAGGGCGAGAATGGTATTGACATGATGCCTGGGATTTGGTTTAAAATACCTTAAAAAAGAATCAAAGATAAAGCAGTACTGGCACTATTTTGAATAAGTATTGATCATAGGTGATAAGTGTGTAAATAGGGGTTCATTATACTCTTTTCTTGCAGATATTTGAAACTTTTCATTTAAAAAATTCAAATTTTTATTTACTGACAACACATGTTTTTGCTGGCATTACTCTCAATATTTAAAAAATGTTCTTAAAATTAAAAAAATTATTTACATTTCGATTAAGGAAATGAGACTTCCTAGTCATTTCTTTCTTCCTCCTATATTTTTTTCTTCTTGGCAGTTGGCACCATCTGCTGTAGTAAATATTTGTTTTGTTTGTTATGTATCTTCTCCCCTGGAAATAAGTTCAGTGAAGCCAAAAGAATTTTTTGTCTCTCTTGCATGTTGCTACATCTTCATTACTCATACCTGCTTAGCACATGGGAGATACTTAAATATTTGAAGAATGAATGAATGAATGAATGAATGGGAATCATAAGTCTAGAGAAGACTTGGGGTTTGGCTAAGGAGAGGACCAAAGAGAGTCTGTTTGAGAATTAACCTTTAAGGGACGTAAGGGGAAAATGTAGCTAATACATAACAATTGAAGATAACATCTGTCCCCTTTTTAAAAACTATATAGCCTTAATATATCAAGCATCCAACATATTCTTAGCAATAGGAATTACTATAAATCATACTGCACCCCCCCTAATCATCTTCTCTCTCTCTCTCTCTCTCTCTCTCTCTCTGAGATAGGATCTCACTGTATTGACTGGCAGATCTCCTGGCACTTTCATATATTCTTTAATGTGTGTCTGTATTGTGTGCTTTCTCCTTAGTGTATTTATCACTGAAGCTAATCCTATTTGGAGGTGTATTCATTTAAAGTTTATTTCTTCTCTGGAAAAAAATTATTTAAGATTAATTATTACATTGGCAAAATGAGTTCAGAAACTCATATATATTTTCTTTTAATATAAAACCGTCATCTCACATTTTCCTTTTTCCTTCAATGAACTTTCATTATTTTTCAATGAGTGAGTTTTTTTTTTAAATCTTACTCTATGGAAATCATAATTTTGATTATCTACTACTTTAAAAAATAGATGGTAGCACTTTTGTTAAATACATCTGATAATAATTGGGCTCATGTATTGAAAATGACAGCGAAAATTCAAAAACATTTTATATTTGATATCCTAAAATGAGTATTACTTTTTTTATAACAAATGTAAGCCTTGATTTAAGAAAAAATGTGTGCAAACGTTTCTAATGAATCTCAATTTGTTTTGGTCTCAGGACACCTTTAAACTCTTAAAAACTACTGAAAACCCTAAGGAGCTCTTTAAAATTGTGGGTTATGTCTTTTAATATTTACCCTATTGTAAAATAAAAATAAAAAGTTTAATATGTATTGATTTATTAAATTCATTGAAAAATAACATCCAATTACATGTTCATACAATTAACATGTCTTTTGGGGAAAATTGCTATATTTTCCTGAAAGAAACAGAAAAAAAATTAATGAAAAGAATGGCATTCTTTTTCATTTCTGCAAATGAATTTAAAGTCTAGCTTATTGGAAGACATTTGTATTCTCATTTGCCTCTGTGTTCAGACAGGTTGGATATTACATGCCATGTAGTCCTAGTAAAACTTTACTTTATATATACTCGTAAAATAGATAAGAGTAAAAACATAAGAGACATCTCAGTATTATAAAAATAGTTTTGATCTCATAGAGTCCATATAAGGGTCATAGGAACCCACAGGTCCACATTTTGGGAATTATTGGAGTCTTCTCTCAAAGGGTACTATATATGACAATATATGGTTATTTTTAAATGAAAGAATAATTGTTTTTTTTAAATACAATAATATCAGTCAGATAAGTTTTTGACATTTAGAATTACTTGCAGTTAAGGGAGAAAGTATCTTTGAAATGCCATTAAGCTTATTGAAGAAGTAGCATGATACTTAATTTTCATTAATGAACAAATATTAATGTCTCCTCTACTTTTTAAACATATCTATGGCTAAATTTAAATACTGCTTTTTTTGTAAGCAATATTATGCTGCTTTTTGGATAATTTTTAATGGCTTATCTTTGTTGGTTTGCTTTCTAGCTAAATAGAGAATCAGTAGTACATTAAATTAGCTGACATGGAAGGAAAATTATAAATAATGAAAATAGCTGTTATTGCTTACAAGCTAATTTGGTTAAAAATAATCTGAGAGACAAGGGATCTTGGTGGGGGTGACAAGGAAGATGAAGCATTGCAAGTCGAGATATTTCAGAAGCATTCTGTTCTTTTGGATATTTTATTTCATGGTTTCGTTCAGAAACAGTAGTGATGCTGAGGAGCTAGTAAAATAACTTATTTTCATTAAGAGGAGTATGCATTTGGTAGAGTTGTTTCATTGATACTTGTCTGTTAATATTAGACAATGATTTATTTATAGGCTTCTGCTAATTATAAAATTCATAAAAATATCAAGCTATTAAGGGCATGTTGTACATTCATTGGCAATATAAATTGTGTCAGATTTTAATACTTGGTACTTATTTTTACATTAGCATGATGTATTAATTTTTTCATTACCTCTTTCAGCTTCCCCATCTCACACATTTGCTAAAGTAATGCATCATCAGCAATAGGACCTTTTTCCCTAACGTGTCTAACATGCACCTGAGATTATCTATAGCAGAGCTATAGCTAGATTTTAGAAGTTCTTTTGTTAAATCATATAAGAAACTTAAACTGATAGTACTTCATGTTTTCCATATAAAGTGCTCTTTTGATGAATAGTTTGTATAGCAGCAGCACAGCAAAGGCAGACTTCTTGGCAATAACAGCACAATTGCATCTGCAGATGAGGCTTTAAAATTCTGTGCAGCAGACAGTACCTCCAGCAGGCGAGTAAAAGGTTACTGCATTATTTTGCCTGTTTGTTTCCATAGACCTTATCTACAAAAGGTTTTTTTTTTTTTTTAAATCAGTGTGAAGTGCATGCCTGTTTTTTTTAGATATTCTGGAAGAATTGATTTAAGTATAACATGAATATCAAAAGGGCAGTACAAGGTGAAGGCAGAGGCAATACTGGCTCTTTTAGCTTTAAACCAGGGAAGAAACTGAGCACAATACATACACAAATGAGGAAGCTTTCAGTGCCACAAAAAATATGAAGTTTTAAAAATATATATTTTAAATGGAGATGTTTTATTACATTCAGTTTCTTGACCATCTTTTCCCAAAAAGGTGTTGTTTACAAGGATTGGCAAGTCACAGGTCTGTGACTGTTTATTAAGTTATAATTATTTGAAGTATGATTATTTGAGATGGTGAAGTATTTATAGTAATGTGATATTCCTTGTTGTGGGTTATAATTGCATGATGTAAATAATTATATTATTGGGAAAGGTAGAATGCTTAAATATAAAAGATACTAGAAAATGGCTAGCATTCTTAATACTATTTCTTATGTTTTTGAGTGGTTTGTGGTATTAAAAAAATCTAATGAAATGCAAATAACCAAATGAGAAGATTCAATAATCAAAACAGATTCTTGATGGCTTTTTACTTATTTTTAATAACCTATCTAGATAGCCACATGTCTTTTTCTTCTTATTAAAACTCTTTTAACATTTATGATAGCAGGGGCTTCCTTGGACTATCTTGCTGTTTATTTTTATCATTATCTGCACTGTTATTTTTCTATAGGATTGTATTGCTCATTACTTCTCAAGTCTAAGCACAGTATTCAGAAGGATTTTTTTACTCTGCATCTTAATCAACCACCCTCCTGCCCTCTCCCACCAACCCTTAAAGATGAGCTACTTTGTGTAGCTACTACCTAAAATTTGTTTGCTAAGAAAATACTTAGGTTTATGTTTCTGTTTCTTACTCAATTTTATATTGAATAATAAGATTGAAAATAATTCTGTAAATTAATCTATAGTATAGAAATAAAATCAGTTGATTTTTCTTACTGTGAATATTTGGCAGGCTTCTTTAATTGTAGAGTCATAAAAGGTCAGCAGTTCTGATTGGTAAGTTAAAGAATCCGTTCAGTAATTTGCTCCCTGTTGTTTCTCAAAGCAATGCTGCAGCAGTTCTTTTCCAGATATTGAGCGGTTCTTGAACGGTGTGTGTGGGGACAGCAAGGGGTGGGGCTCATTCCTGTTGGTTGTTGAAATAGTGTGCATTTACAAAGGGAACAGGTTGGATAGGCTGAGCTGAAGGAGTAGGCAAACAGATCTAAACTGATGGAAGACAGAAAGAGTGGTTAGTATAATTTTTAGGATGTCTTACCTTGAGTTTGTTCCTTTATTAAGTACTTGGGCTTTAATATAAAACAGTTTGAAATATTAAAGCACCTTACCTTCTGTCTGAAGAGTAGCTAGGAGACTTCTGTTTCTAATATCCAGTTTTTCTTGGCGATGAGTTTGTGGCTGGTATCATCTGTGGGGAAGCTGTTGTTTTATTCTTTTTTAGCAGTGTTTCTTTTAGCTGGAGAGCTGCAGAATGAGGCAGTTAGCCAATTTTGAGTATATACGGGACATTACCAGTTCTAATTTTTTAAGTCAAATTCTCATCTAATGAGCAAGTCAATGTGTGGCTGTGGCTGCAGCATTATTTCTTCTTTAATGAAGAGGTTGAGCCGTTCGACCTGCTGCTCCGATCTTTTCTCTTGTAGCCATACATCAGACCAGTTGCAGAGATTATCCATCGAATGTCCCAGACAACCAAAGGTAACTACATAGATTTATTTCAAATAAAAATATACAATTAAAATGGCTGCATTATAACTAGGGCCAAATGATTAAAAAGAAAAGACCAATTAAAGATGTTCTTAGCAGTTTTCTTGACCTTGCAGTAGCTATCCAATATCATTTTGTCATCATCAGATTGTGTAGCAATGGAAATGCACTGCAGTAATTGATTTTGTAATAGGATCAGGTGATTTACTAGCTGCACTGACAACCACTTGCTTGCTTGCTCTGAGCTGTGGAGCACTCTAATGGATGTTGTGATTGCAGCCTGGAGTTGATCTGAGACTGCTGGTCACTTAAAGCAGCAGCAGCATTTATTTTTGAAATGAGAAAAGTTAAATTTTTTTCTCTTATTTTCTTTTTTGCTTTAAGTTTTGGATAACCACAGTAATTTCATAATTAATTTGAGTATCCTCATGAAATTTTAGAAATTGTATATTATTCCACTCATCAATTCATAAAAAGTTAATTGGTATGATTAACCTTGAATAGAATAAAACATCGTCTCTCTGTTTCCTATTTCTAGCTTAGCATCAACATGTGTATCAACATACTCTGGTCTTGACATCAGAGCATGTGTCTTAAGATTTAAGAATTTATGTTTAAATATCCTGTGTTATCTAAGTGACATAGAATATCCTTAACATTTATAGATTTCATCAGTTTCAAACTCTTAACTATAATTTTAATATTGTAATTATGATAAATTCTTGATCTAGCAAATTGTGCTAGAAAATTGTTTTGTGTCCTTTTTTGGTCTTTTGCTCTCAGTGATTTCATGGATGCAAGAATATTAAGAAATCTGAGGTGTATCATTTCCAAAGGATACTGATGAAAACATTAGTAGCCATTTTAAAGTAATGTTTAAGGATATAGCAAATTCAAAACAATATGTAGGGTAATGTAATATCAAAATTATAAAATTTAAAGTGATTAATTTTGGGGGGGACATTTCTTATTAATTTTCCATGGAATTGAAGATTTCATAAGAAGAATGGTATTAATCATGGTCTTTGGCAATTTTATTAACATGAACAACCTTTTAGGGAGCAAAACCTTCGGGCTGCCAAACATTTTAAGACTAGTTCCTCAACATTTTAGGTTAAAATATACACAATGTCTTTGTTGGTTTAGATCATAACATTTTATTTCTGTATTTAGGAACAGAGAGGTAGATACAAAATCTTGCAAGAAGTTGTAGGGATGGGAAACTCCAAGAAACCATTCAGCTCTGGTCTGGAAACCTGTTTTTGGTACTTACAGCTAAGCCACCTGGGAAAAATCATAAAGTGATTATATTTTATTAATGTTTTTGTTTTCATCTTTCATGGTTTTTGAACAACTTATTAATTACAAATGTAGAAGTATAGGATTAACTGTGTCTGTAGAATAGAATTACTGTTGTAGAAAGAAGTAAGACTCAGGTGCTAAGACCTTACCTACAATAAACTGCATTAGGAAAGCAAATGTCATCTCTTCCCTTTCCTCCTTCCCACACAACACCTCTACCTCTCTGACTAATATACATTAAAAATGTTTTGTACAGAACCAGACACATACAAATATGGACTTCTCTGTCATTCCCTATTTATGTTCTTGCCATAGGATACTCTTTCCTAACCATGTGCAAAAACAAAATAACTAAAATTAGTAATTTGCCATGATAGAATCAAGTATAACATTGTCATTATATTAGAATCAAGCCACCATGTGAAGAGGGTGTCTTTCCTTTTCTGATGTAATCAACTCCTTGGCCTTAATATTTCTTGAAAGATGAAAATATTACTGCTATTGTTCTACACATTTTCCTGAATTTATATACTTTAAAAATTAATTGAAGAAGATGGTAAAGTAATTTAAACTGGAATTTGTAATTGTTTATTATTTAATAGGCAACTTTTTATCCCCCTCCACAATCCTCCATAAAACTTCTGTGACCATTAAAAATAGGAACATAAAAATGTTAATATCATTTTGAGATTTGATCATTTCACATTTCCTTTATGTGAAAGTAATGCGCTATTCACAAATTAATTATTGATATGTTTCACTGGAGTGTTTGGAGTGATCTACCTTAGAGTATTGTTTATTTTTTTTGCCATGAATCGAGCAAATAGGAAGAAAGAAAATACCAGTATATGTTGATTACTTTTTTTTAAAGAATGATTATAAAAGACGATGTTATGATTGCTCTCTAATTAGACAGTATTTCATGTAAACTAACTGAGTAGTAAACTTTGTGAAGTTCCTGCCCCAGTGGAGCTGCCTTTTCTAAAGAGCCCTGAATCAAGTATTTAAAGGCTTAGATTTAATTAGGCTCTGCCACTAATCTGCTTGATGATCTTGATCAAATTATGAATGAACATTTTAAAGTATCCTAAACAGACTTTTAAAATGACCATTAGGGAGAAATCAGTTTACCCTTACCAGTGTGAGGTAGTTACAATAGTTGTCCTGGAAGATATAGAAGTTAGAATTAAGTGGAAGGCTGAGATTTCTTAAAAGAATCAGGTTATAGATGATGTTGATGTCTCCTTTTAATCTTTCATATCTTTTGGGGGGTGCAAGGATGCATAGTTTGCAAAAAGTGCTGGTTTATATGTGTGTGTGTGTTTATGTGTGTGTGTGTGTGTGTGTTTCCTCTGCTGGGGATTGATCTCAGGTCCTAGCACATTTAGACAAGCGTTGTACCCTTGAGATATACACCCAGCTCTTGTTTTACCTTTTATGATATTTGGTAGTCTTTAAATAGAATAGTTATCCTAGAAATTGTCTTAGTGGTTAAAAGAACAGAGCTGGGATTAAATTCTGACATTGGTACTTGTTCATGTGACAGTGTTCTAAGACAATTTTATTAAAGTGTTTATTCAGTACCTAGCATGTTTTTAAGTAATCATTTTTCTAAAAAATGGTAGGCTATTGTTATCAAAACTCTGTGTATGTTTATTAGATAAGCTATGTGTAGTTCCCTTTGTTGCTGAGCCAAAGAGTCTTGTGGGTTGGTTGAATTAGGTGCTTTAGCAGTGCTGGTTTTGTAATAATAATTATAACATCTTTATTGAACTCTTACTTTGGACCAGGTGCTGTACTAAGCATTTCTGTGTTAATTATCGTGTTCATGAGAAAGATACTCTTAATTATTATTTTTAAAGGTGAGGACATTGAGACTTTTTTTTTTTTTTTTGGTAGGACATTGAGACTTGAGAAGGTTTTGCTAGGGAATAGCAGAACCCAGTAGTAAAACTTATATTTTAAAATTGCTTTTTACTCCCCAAATTGTGGGTAGACTGCTGTACTTGGTGTACTTTTCCAAGTATTTGCACTTTCAGTTAAGCTGTGACTGTAGAAATGAAGCAAAATGCTGGTCTGAAGACATACAGTTACCTAATTTTGTATTTTGAATAAGAAGTAAGTTCACTTCTTACTTAGCAGTAATTTATCTGTAATAGTTACTCATGTAAATGAAGCATGCATTTACTCTAGAGTAGTTTTTCTCAAAGTGTGGTTCATGGGTCACTTACATCTGTATCACTCAGGGTGATGGTTAAAAGTACAAATTTACATCATGATCCATTGACAGAATCACTTGAATGGGATCCTGGGTTCTTCATTTTAAAATAAACTCCCCTCATGGTTCTTTTGTATACCAATTTGAGAACCATTGGTATTGATAATGTGTTCCTGGTTCACCTATATACACATTGTCCATCAGCTTTTCTTTCCTTAAGAATTCAAGGATAATTTTTAACAATCCTTCAGATTGTTAACATGTAGTCATGTGAACGAATAAGCAGTCTCATATACTAATGATTAAATGTGAACTAGTTATTCTGTGCTAGTGATTTTAGGAACATGTTTATGTAATATTAAAAGTATTCATAAACCTCGACTCAGTCACCCTACCTTTAGGGATTTATCCTAAGGAAATAATCAGAGATTCACAGGAAAATTGAGGCACAGGCATGTTCATACCAGTATCAATTATAATAGTGAAAACTGGAAACAATTCAGTTTCAAACATCAGAGAAACAGTGACATTATTTATTATATTCATTTGTTTGGACTATCACCCAGCCTTAAAACATCATATTGGGAAGATTATTACATACATAATAAAATACTTATGACGGATATAAAAATCTCAAAGAAAGAAAGTAAAATTGTGATAATACTATATGCACTCAGTACATATAGAGTTAGGTTAAAACTAAAATTAAATGGAATTGTCATTTTTGTAGGCCAGAAATGGTTGAATGCCAGCATTTTCACAGCACTAGCTTTTTTTTTTTTTTTTTTTTTTTTAAGTTGTAGGTGGACACAGTGCCTTTATTTTATTTTTATGTGGTGCTGAGGATTGAACTCAGTGCCTCAGGCATGCTAGGTGAGCGCTTTATCCCTGAGCCACAACTCTGGGTGCCCTGGCACCAGCTTTTAAAGTTTGTATTCATATTGTTGAGGAAAAGACCGGAAGGAAATACAACAAATTTATAAGGTAATTATCTCTGCATGGTGAGATTGTAGATAATTTAAAAATAATTCTTTGCATGTTTTTATTTTCAAATTTTCTAAGTCTTAGATTTGACCCTTGTAATGAGGCAAAATAAATTTCTAACAAAAACAGTTATTGAAAACAGTTGGAAAGCTTCTGTGACAGTCCCAAGTAAAATTTTGGTAATCTTTTAAGGAAGCATAAAAACCTATCTGTTACTCATTTTTCTTAACTTTTTTTAATTTGATAATGAGTATATTTATGTATATTGAACATATACACCTGTGTTAGACAGTTTTCTGTTGCTGTAACAATTACCTGAGGTAAACAATCTAAAAACAGGAAAGTTTATTTTGGATTTTGGTTTCAGTTCATTGTTGATTAACCCTAGCTTTTGACCCTGTAGCAAAATAATATATCATGGCAGGGGAGTACACAGGTGGCAGGCAAAGGGAGGAGGGGCCAAGGTTCCAGTATCCCCTTGAGTGCACTTTCCAATGACTTAATTTCCTTTCTCTAGGTCCCACCTGCTGAAGGTTCCACCACCTCCCAACAGCACCACAGGCTAGCAATCAAGCTCAGTTACTTGGGAGGCTAATGCAGAAGGATCATAAATGTAAGGCCAGCCTGGAAAACTTAGCAAGAACTCAACAGAAGTCTTTTATTGCTGAGTAATATTCCATTGTGTGTGTGTGTGTGTATATATATATATGCCACAGTTTATCTTTATTCATTCATCTATTGAAGGGCATCTGGGATGGTTCCAAAGTTTAGCTATTGTGAATTGAGCTGCTTTAAACATTGATGTGGCTGTACAACTGTAGTATGCTTGTTTTAAGTCCTTTGGGTGTAGACTGAGGAGTGGGATAGCTGGGTCAAATGGTGGTTCCACTGAAAGTTTTCTAAGGAATCTCCATACTGCAGATTGGTGCAACCAATCTGGATTTACCTTGGTGATAAAGCATTTACCTTGGGTTCAAACCCCAGCCTCACCAAAAAAGAAAGGGATGGGGAGTGTGGGGGGGATGGGCCTTGAAGTAAGATATTAGTGAGGTAAAAACCTAAACCCAATACTTAATATGATCTGAGGCAAATCTGTAATAGTTTCAATGTCTCCTTAACTCTAAAGTGAAGTTAATCGCTAGTCAGCGTTTTCGGTGAAGATTAAAACAGATAACAGGGCTGGGGTTGTGTGGTAGAGTGCTTGCCTAGCATGTGTGAGGCCCTGGCTTCAATCCTCAGCACCACATAAAAATAAACAAATAAAACAAAGGTATTGTGTCCAACTACAACTAAAAAATAAATATTAAAAAATATAGCAATATAAAACACCAAATACCTGGTATATGGTAGATTTGTCAGGACATAGTATATATTACTCTTAAACCATAATTTTAAAATTAAAATATAAAGCATACTAAGGTGGAAGGGAGATGGATACCTTCCTTTCAGATTTTCAGCATGGTAATTTTCAAACTAAATATGACATAGATTATTAATTTAAGTCTATTTAATGTTATAAATTAAATTACAACTGAGATTTAAAATAACATAATCTAAAAGGAAGATTTAAAAAATATTTATTTGTTTTAATCAGTTATACATGACAGCAGAATGCTCTTCGATTTATTGTACACAAATGGAGCACAATTTTTCACTTCTCTCGTTGTACACGAAGTAGGGTCACACCATTCGCGCACTCATACATATTCTAGGGTAATGATGTTCTTCTCATTCCACCATCTTTCCTATCCCCATACCTACCTCCCTTGCCCAATCCAAAGTTCCTCCACTCATCCCATGCCACTACCCCACCCCGCATTATGGATTAACATTCATTTATCAGAAAACATTTGGCCTTTGACTTATTTCTCTTAGTATGATATTCTCTAACTCCATCCATCTACCTGCAAATGTATGATTTGATTCCCTTTTATTTCTAAGTAATTTTCCATTGTGTATATATACCACAGTTTCTTTGCCCATTCATCTATTGAAGGGCATCTAGATTGGTTCCACAGTTTAACTACTGTGAATTGAGCTGCTATAAATGTTGATGTGGCTGTGTAGCTGTAGTATGCTGGTTTTAAGTCCTTTATGTATAGACTGAGGAGTGTATAGCTGGGTCAAATGGTAGTTCCATTGAAAGTTTTCTAAGGAATCTCCATCCTGCTTTCCAGATTGGTTATAGATTATGTATTGGTTATATAGATTTTGCAGTCCCACCAGCAATGTATGAGTGTGCCTTTTTCCCAACATCCTCGCCAACACTTATTGTTGTTTGTATCTTATTAAGCTAATAGTTGCCATTCTCACTGAAGTGAGATGAAATCTTAGAGTAGTTTTGATTTGCATTTCTCTAATTGCTAGAGATATTGAGCATTTTTTCATATACTTGTTGACCGATTGTATATCTTCTGTGAATGATCTGCTCAGTTCCTTAAGTCCATTTATTGACTGGGTTATTTGGTTTTTTGGTATTAAGTTTTTTGAGTTCTTTATATATCTTGGAGGTTAGTTCTGTATCTGATATGTGTGTGGTAAAGATTTTCTCCCATCTGTTCACTCTCTCTTCACGTTATTGATTGTTTCCTTTGCTGAGAAGAAGCTTTTTAGTTTGAATCCATCCCATTTATTGATTCTCGATTTCATTTCTTGTGCTTTAGGAGTCGTGTTAAGGAAGTCAGGTCTTAAGCTGACATGATGAAGATTGGGCCTGCTTTTTCTTCTATTAGGTACAGAGTCTCTGGTCTAATTCCTGGAATTCTTGATCCACTTTGAGTTGAGTTTTGTGCCTGGTGAGAGAGGGAGTTAATTTCATTTTGCTGCATATGGATTTCCAGTTTTCCCAGCACCACTTGTTGAAGAGGCTATCTTTTCTTCATTGTATGTTTTTGGTGCCTTTGTCTAATATGAGATAACTGTATGTGAGTTTGTCTCTGTGTCCTCTATTCTGTACCACTGGTCTACATGTATGTTTTGGTGCCAATATCATGCTGTTTTTGTTACTATAGATTTGTAGTATAGTTTGAGGTCTGGTATTGTGATGTCTCCTGCTTCACTCTTCTTGCTAGGGATTGTTTGGCTGTTCTGGGTCTCCTATTTTTTTCAAATGAATTTCAGGATTGCTTTTCTGTTTCTATGAGGCAGACCATCCAGTTATAAAGCAATATATATGTCTCTGAAAAACACCCAGATTCTGAAAATTTTAGTCCCTAAAAATAGGGACAAACCACTCAGAAGCCTGTGCACCATTGTACTGTGTGTTCTAACAAACTCAGTAACCATTCTAATAAAAATATTAATACACTTAAACATTTGCAACCAACACCAGTTAGTTCTAAGATTTATGTTTTCTCCTTTGACATTCATTTCTACTTATGATCAATTTGTCAGAATTCATCAGTTGATCCAGGATGTGGTCTTTCATTCCTCCACCCTTTAAAACATAAATACAAAGAAAACATTTTCACAGCTTCTTTATCTCTACCTGCAGCCTCATGAGGTGGTTTAAATTTGAAGCCATTAATGAGTCCCCAGTTGTCCCTTCTATAGAATTTAGTTTATTCTTTAAAATCATGATATATTGATAAGGCTGTCTTAGTGAGAAAGCTTGTCTCTTATGGCTTTAAAACATCCCTGCGCTTTGAAAAATTATGGGTCAAAGTGACTTTCACACTATACTGACCACATCTTTAATGATGAACGAATGAACTAATTCACACTAAAGAAACATGTCTTGTAGGGAAATGGACTGTAGTCTCTCCCAGTCCCATTGTTTTGTTGTTGATACTTCGTGTATTGAACTGTATTTGTGTATTTTCTTGTTTATTCTTTCTGTGTTATTATTTTCAAGCATCTCTCCCGTGTAAGGAGGGAAGTAATGGTTGGTGGAATGGGCTTATCAGTACTAGTCATTCCTTACACTTACATGTATAGCTTTATGTTTTATAAGCTGTATGGGTTATCTCATTTTGTTGTTGTTGATAATTATTGTGTATTACTTGTTTTGTTTTTGCAGTGCTGGAGATCATACCCAGGTCTTCTGCATGCTAGGCAAGCACTTTCCCTTTGAACTCCATCACCAGTCCAGCTTGCTGTGTATGTCAAATAGTATGGTATTCATTTAGGTGTTATCATTCCCACATAGTAAAAGAAAGGGCTTTACAATTAGGCAAACTTGTGACTAAATCAAATTTATATTAAAGAGTTGTGGCTTTGTGAGGGTTATGCTGATTATTTGGTACAATTCTTTTTTTTTTTTTTTTCTTAAGCTTGTCCCCCTTATTTTTATTGGTACATTGTAATCACAATATAATAATGTAATTTGGACAGTATTATTCCTCAGTTTTTTTCTCCCCTTCTCCCTCCCCTAGTTCCTTTCCTCTACTGTACTGATCTCTCTTCCTGATAGGATTCTTTTGAAAATGTTAAGATATAATTAATACTCTCTTTACCTTTTTTTTGGTCATTATGGTATATGTACTTGATTCACTTCCTCACCTGTCTTTTCATAAGGATTAATTGATTTCTGGCCGAGAAACGAAAGTAAAATCATCCCATTCCCCAGTGGATTAGAATGGAAACTGGTAATAAAATCAAGTATAACTCCAAGAGGGGACATTGAAAGAGAACCAAGCTGGGTCCATAAGGATTACACATGAAATGTTACACATATTTATGCTGTATCAAGGTTATGACCATCTTGTCACATCAAGCTGAAAATGTCACCACTATTCTGGATAGTTGAGAATATTTAATTGGGAATATGAGCTTTCTGTTACAGAGATGATGTTGTACTCGTTTTGGTTGGTTTGGTAATTAATCTATGAAACATTTGAAAAAGAAAAAAGACAGAATTTATATAAAACACCTAGTACAATGATTTGAACACAATACATGTTCATTCATTCTTTTTTAATGATGAAAGTGAATTGTTCAAAGTGAATGGTGAGTCAAAAGTCAGATTCACTGACTACCATATTCCTGTCTTCAGTTGTATACGAAAAAAAAAAAGAAACCAAACTGTACTATAGGTTCAGAAATGGAGCAATAAAGATATATACATATACTCATGAATGCACGTATACATGCAGATGCTCTTATTGATTTAAGGTTTGTACTTAGTTGATAAGTTACATTCATTCATATTCTTTTCTACTCAGATATTGATGGTGATGATGGTAAAAGATTGGTAGGGAAGCTTTCCACTTGATGGAAATTCTTGTTCTCTCATTAGACTACTGCCACTTTAGGGTGAAGGATGCTGTACTTAAGGTTATATCATCAGTCTAATTCATACCTGTTTGCAGTTTTCCAATAAATTATTTAAAAAAAAGTTTTCCTAGCTCAGTTATAGCACTCAGGCATTGGCAAATTCATTGTTTACTTTTTAAAAAGTGTGGTGTAGTATTATATACACTTACATAGTTATCTTACTTAAAAAACTTTTTTAATTGTACATGGATAGAATGCCTTTATTTTATTTATTTTTATGTAGTGCTGAGGATCGAATCCAGTGCCTCATGCATTCTAGGCAAGTGCTCACCCACTGAGCTCCAGCCCCAGCCCCAGCCCCAGCCCAGTTATCTTACTTTTTAATGAAATAAAAAATCTTGTATTTATATAGTAAAAGTGAGAGTCTGGTATTGTATATTTTGAATTTGATTAGCCTCTTTGACATCAGAAGAAATTCATTAAAACCTAGTGGTTGGTCAGCTGTGGCTAGTAGCCTAGTACACAAGTAAATTACTGTGTTGCATACTCGTGGAATAGTGGAATGAAGAATTGTATAAAAGTAGATGAACTACAGCTTCAAGGTATGTGTTGAATTCTCAGATTTGTTGAGTTTGTCAGACTGGGCGATTGTTATATGGCTAGCTGCAGGAGCCATGAGTCTGAATATTCTACTAGTTTCTTGAATTATTAAGGCAGGCATCATAAACTTTGTCAGATTATTTCTTTCTGCTTTATTTTGATAAATTGAAACTTATTTTGATGACTCATAATGAAAATCATCATCGAAAAAGTCCAGACGACTCTGATATGCGGATTCTAATTCACAATGTGGGGGGGGGGGGGGATAAAGATGCTTTGGAGTAGAACTGGGGGAGTGAAGGAAGAGGGAAGGGGCCATGGGAGTAGGAATGATAGTAGAATAAATCGGATGTTATTACCCTATGTGTATATATGATTGCATGACCTGTGTAAGTCTGCATCATGTACAACCAGAAGAGTGATATATCAAGATGCATTCTACTGTCATGTATAACTAATTAGGACAAATAAAAAAAATTGGGACTTGTTTAAAAAAAAAAAAGTCCAGGACACTGGCTCTCTTGCTCATGTTGCTGAAGGAGTTCTTATTTGATTGGCAGATCTTATCTATAATGTTTTGCTTTTATATCTATTTCCATTTTTTTTTTTTAGTAAACTGCAGATTTTTAAAAATTTTTTTTAAGTTGTTGATGGACCTTTATTTTATTTATTTATATGTGGTACTGAAGATTGAACCAGTGCCTCACACATGCTAGGCCAAGTGCTCTACCACTGAACTACAACCCCAGCCCCAAATGCAGATATTTTTACAAAAAATTTATACCTTGTGTATTAAGATAATACATTCTTGTAACTACTACATCCCTCAAACAGAAATTTTCTAGCTATCTCAGATACTCCTCCACATGCTTTGCTTCAATCATAACCCTTTCCTCCAAGTAACTTCAGGTTATTCTTAAGGTAATTACTTTCTGTGTTTATGATTTTTATAAGCTAAGTAAGTTATTTTAGAATCTAGATATCATTGTTTAATCTTGATTGAACAATGATATCTAGAATAACCTGAAGTTACTTGGAAAATTTAGCTGAAATTTCCAATTTTTTTTTTTTTTTGGTACTGGGGATGGAACCCAAGGGTGCTTATCTGCTGGAAAACATCTCTAGTCCTTAATATTTTGTATTTTGAGACAGGGTCTCGCTAAGTTGCTGAGGCTGGCTTTGAACTTTCGATATATTCTTGCCCTAGCCTCCTGACTCACTGGGATTACAGGCAGGCGCCCACCACACCTGGGAATCTTTAGCATTTTTAAAGAGAGTTTTTACTTTTTTTAAGTCTCTTAATCTGTGGGTGTTTCACTTTCCTTCCTTTTGTTTTTCTTAAAATTTATATTTGACATAGCTTTCAATAGTCTAGATTTGGCTGCATACTCATAATGCAGTTCAATATATGCAGTTTATCAGGCCTCTTTATTTCTGGCAAATTGGCAGCTGATTCCAGAGGATTTATTAGACTTGGTTTGATCTCTTTGCCTAATGGGTGATGGCTTGCTCTATAGGAGTCACCTAGTGTCGGGTTTCTCTCCTTTTGTGATTTTAGCAGCTGTTGATACTTAGTACCTCCATCCATTAATTTATTGGAGGTTGTAAAATGATGGTGTTCTAATTTTTTTGTGTACTAATGGGAATAATTTTATAAAGAAATGCTTCCCCTTGTTTGCCATTTGATCCTTAGTGGTATAGTTCATTCAAAAAAGGTAGTGATGCTACATTATTACTCTATCATGCACTAGTTGAGATTAGACTATAACTGATAGCCAAAACCCTATAAATTTTTGCTGTTGATTAAACAACTGTAATTTTATAAATTTTAGATTGGAGAAATAAAAATTTGCTAAATATATCTTGTATAGATTTTCCCAAATAATATCCAACAGTGGTTATCAAACTTAATTTTGGTACTCAAATGCTCATAAGAGATAGAGCTTATAAATGATTCTTTACTCTTGGAATTTTTACATAATAGTAAACTATGCAGCAGTGAGAATGAAAATCAACCAATTAAAGAGAACAACATAGGTCAATTTTATAGACACAATGAAACCAACAACAAACCCCCCACCCCCATAGACCAGACACTAGCGTATAAACTGTATTAGTCTATTTATATATAGTTCAGAAATAGGCAAAACTAATCTATGGTGTTGAAACTCATTGTGGTGGTCATTGTGTGTGTGTATGTTGCAGGGGGGCAGACAGATGACAAGGACTAGTCTCTAGTTGCTAAAGGAGGTTCTAGAATAGCAATTCATGTTCTATTCTTTGATCTGGGTGCAGTTATTTTTTCATATATATGCTATATTTCAATAAAAAAGTCAAAAGTGAACACTTATGGTTTCCAGAGTTTTGTGTGTGGGGGCGCATCTTGGCTGTTCACTGAATTACTTAAGAGCATCTTATTAAAAATGTACTTTGAGATTCAGTGGTAGGGCCCAGGTTATTGCTTTTTAATGTCTTCCACCTACAATGATTTGAACATGGTCCAGGGAACATTACTTTGTGAACAAGAATTTCGGAAAAAAAAATATTTCTTTGAAATTATGACTAATGTGACAATCAGCATTTATTAATTTTAATAAAATGATATATATTAAGTACAGAATAGCTCAATAGCCTAGAGCTCTATTTTGTAACTTTTTTTTTCAAAAGCATCAGATTCTTAGGTCCTTTTTATTTTTGTCACTAAACAGGAAGTACCCTGCTTTCCACCTACTTTTTTTTTTTTTTAAAGCTCAGTGGAGAATTAAAATCTTGTTCAGTTTCTCAACACTCTGCTGGGGTTGCTAAGTGTTTTACTTTTAGAAGACTGCTTAAAGAATTTCAGATTTGTGTTACAACTAAATTGCAGATTATATTGCATATATAATATTGCATATTATAGGTCTGTAGAGTCAAACCTCAAATATTAAAGCTAATAATATTAAAGATCCTAGAGTATTAAAATTAGTTATTAGGCAAATAATGCAACATTGTGAACATTAAATGAATGTCAGGCACTCAAAATTGTTTTCTTTTCTGAAATTTAAAATAAAGCTAATGTTCATTGACTTTGAAGATCATTGACCCTGACATCAATTGACTATGAATAAGAAACACTTAAGAATCTCATTAAAAAGCAGATTCTCATTAGGTAGATCAGAAGTGGGACCCAAGGTCCTGCATTTCTAACAGACTCCTGAATGATGCCAGTAACAACTGGTTGAAGACTAAATTTTGAATAACGTGTTTCTACTCTTGTGTTTGTAAACACCTTTCCTCGACTGCCATTACTGCTGAAATTAGTCTGGTACATAGATGTGACAGTATTAGCTCCCTGATTGTATAACCCCTTTGATGAGTTTTAGTCTCAAGTTTGTCGTCTTTAGCACAACACATAAAGGATTTTCAGGAGTTGGATTCTACCTGTCTTGATGCTTATCTCAGTCTAATTTCCAGCAAATCTGTATCTACCCAAACCAGACATCCCACTTATTCTAAGTCTTAATTATTTATGTTTGTAATATATTTTTTCTACTTTATCCCAACTTGCCACAAGCTGTACTTCGCGCAGGGCTCTACATAGCACTAAAATCCTCAGTGACTTTAATTTTTTTTCCTTCCATTTTTTTTAAAAATTGATGCATTATAGTTGTACATGTTGGTAGGATTTATTGTTACAGTGACATTAGTGACACTGTGGCAGTGTGGTGATACTGTACAACTAGCTGAAGCAAGCTTGATTTTCTCTGAAGCAATGTAAATTCAACCTAAGGCTCAAAGATTTTCTATAGATAAAGCTGTAAGTAACAATGTAGCTTGAGAGAGACAGATGAATAAAAAAGAAAAAGAGGTTAAGAGGTATAGAAAATAGAGTAAAAGATCTAGTATGCATCTCATTTGAGTTCCAAAAAGGCAGGAAAGACTGGGGAAGAATCAGTATTTCAAAAGATAATTACTATATGCATTTCCTAAACTGTTAAAATACACCTGTTATAACTGTTAGAAATAAATATGTAGTCAAACACAACATATTGTAGCTATAGAATAGTTAGGTTAAAGAAAATATTTAAAAAGAACTAGAGAGTAAAGAAAGTTAACCTAAAAAGAAACAGCAATTAGGTATTTTTTGAATTTTGCGTAGCAATTGTGGGAGCTAGGTGACAGTGGACTATTAACTTCAGTTTGCTGTCAGCCAAATTTTAATACCCAGTGCTGCTATCTTTCAAGAAAGGGGGCAAAATAGAAACCTATTTGGGGGAAATAAAGTTGTGATATTTATATATTATTTCTAGGATGATTGATGCTTGCATTTATCATGACAGTTTGGACAGCTCCAGACCGACCCCTTAAGTAACTGCTGCCTCCTATACCAGAGATGTCAAAGAAGGATCTAACCTTCATGCTGTATTACCAAAGCCAAAGAATGATAGCATCTGTGTAAATAACAGGAATTATCTTCTTCGGAAAGCACTTCCTTTTGTATTGTGTAAATCTACTCTTAATGTTTCAGCATTATGCATTCAAAAAATTAAGTCTCAGCCACAAACGTACAAGCTATAGTTTTTGGTTAAAAACTATTCTGTATAATAATAACAAAGTGTTGCATCATTCAAAAATTTTAAGTATTACCCTCTATTGTAAAAAACAGCTACTTATTTTGAAAAGTCAGTTTAAAAATTTAACTTTGTTAACTTTAAAATTAACTTACAACAGAAGTCTGGAAAGATGTAGAAACATAGTTTTTGGATCTTCCCTCACCACTACCTAGAAATGAGCAACAAGACACCAAAACAAAAAACCCACTGGCAATATTTACACATGAGAGTATTTGTTCCCAGAACCCCGAAATACAACTGGGTAAGACTTGCTTGGTGTAAGTGAGGAAAAAGCAAAAGGAAGAAGTGGGGATCAGACCTGACAACAGGAGAGCTGCCCAAATACCTGGATGCTTGGCAGTTGAAACTGGTAGGTCTTCTGCCTACTTCAATGGGCCCTCAGCAGGAATTGTGAGGACAAGAATATTGTAGCCTTTGTGAACTGTCAAAACTGACCTGCCAGGGCCTTCTTTCATAATAGGGCCTCACAGTAACCAGACCTTGAGAGTAGAATAAAAATTGCACAGAATAGGGATAGAGGAAAGAGAAGGGTCAGATGAAAGTTGGGAAGAACAGAGCCAAGAAATCTCAGAAAGCAAGCTGCCCTGTTTGTTTTTAACACTGTGTATAGAAGAACAAGGATTTTTGTAAAATTTGAATAACACTTTACATTATTTAGATTGACCACATCCAGAGCAAGGAAAACTCAACTCAATTTATGCTGAGACCACCCCTGGAACGCTTTTAGTTTTTGAGTACTTCATTTGCACAGGAACAGTCTACTTAAGTTCTTTGAGAAAGTCAAAAAGGATGGTGAGGAGTTTGAAGTCATGCCACGGGAGAAATGATTTAATTAATCTGGGGGGCTATGCTTGGAAAATAAACTATATGATATTAGGATTAAATTTTATTTGTGTAGCAGCCAGAGAAATAGAAACCTCAAGGAGGAAGATTTTGCCTTAGTAAAAGGAAGAACTTTGTAAATATAAAATTGATCAAAAAATACAATATGTTGCTCAGGTAGTGGAGGCTGCTGATTACTAAAGGTATTTATGTAGAGATTCCATTCTCTCATCAGAAGAACTACCATTTATGGACTGCCTGCTATATGTCTCAAGTGCTAGTAAAAGCATTTGACATATATTAAATTAGCTAAATTTGAAGTAAATTATTCATATGATATGTTCATGATCTAGTTAAGAGAACATGGGAACCTATGACCTGGCTTCCAATTCATTCCTGCCATTTTTATTTATTTATTAAGTTTTTGTTTTTGCTTTTTTGCTGTGTTGGGGATGGCATGGCATTCAGGGGCTTGCACATGTTGTGCAAATGCTCTACTACAGAGTTAGATTCCCCAGCCCTCACTTCTGCCATTTATTAGCTGTTGTGACCTTAGGTGGGGCACTTAAATCTCTAGAATCTATTCTAAAGCTGTAAAATAGGACTAAATGAAAATAACCTCTGAAGGCTTCCAGTTTAAGAGTGTATTGTATGTGTCTTCATATGGTTCCTAATTCTCCTGACTACCTAGAATGGCAGTTTTCAGACTAGTAGATTGCAAACCCCTTTACACTCTTGCAAATGATTGAGAACCCCAAAGTATTTTGTTATGTGAATTCTATCTACTGATAATTGTTGTACTAGAAATTAAAATTAAGTAAATTTTAAAATGCATGTATGATACTATCATTTACCAGAGCAGTAGCATCTTCACAAGTTGTATAGCTGTATCCACTTGGAGGAGAGTGAGAATGGATAAGCCAGAACCTTTTTGGTGTTCTGAAAGTAGGTGTGACCTCTCAGACCTTCTAGAAAATCCCAGCAACTCCTAGGAATCCCCAGCCCACACTTTAAGAACCACTAACCCTGTTCCTAATCTTTGAAAGGTTAAAGAATGGTTTTCTTGTCACCTAAAAAGAGTTGAAGCTGTATTCTTTTTTATGTTTTTGGTTTGGAAGATAATTATTTAGGTAAGACTCAGTGGAGTTAAGATTTGAATTAGGAAAATCTCTAATGACTGCTGGTCTTATATCTTCTGAAAGCACACATAATTCATGATAAAGCAGCATATTTTAAAGCTTTTAAAAAATTGATAACAGAAGATTGTATAACAGCTAATAAGAAAATAGGACTACACGTTTCTGATCTGGGATTTTTTTTTTTCCAGGTTTATGTTTGCACAGACCTTACCAGTTGAACATTCCTAAAATCTGAAACCTGAAGTGCTTTGAAATTCAAAACTGTTTGACTGTTGTATTGATGTACAAAATCCTTCTGATTTTGGAGCATTTGGATTTTTGATTTTTGATTTTGGGGTACTCAACCTATGTGCCATACATGGCTGTTTGACATTTTAATTGCATTATCTCTTATTTAATTCTCACAGTAATTCTGTGAGATAAAGGTACCATTTTAAAATCCTCTTTCGCAGATGAAACAACTGAGATTTAAAGATGTTGAGTAATATGCCCAAGTTACATAGTTAGGTACTAATAGAAATAGTGTATGTACCTTAACTACTAAACCTGGCTCTTAACCACTAGGTTTTACAGCCTGAATTTTAGGCAGCTATTTCACCATCAGTTTAACTTTGACGTCACGCAGAAATTATCTGTTCCTTAGTGTTGTTTGTTAATATTAATACTACTTATTCTAACCTATATGTAAAACTATTCGATCTGCTGGAGCCAGGAATGGTTTCTCTTTGACCATAGCACTGTGTGACTTCTACTGCTCTTAAGAGTGTTTTCAAGAGATAAGAGAGAAGTTCAGAGGATGACTACTTCAGATGTATAGTGCTTGAGAGGCAGGGTAGACACGTTCCCAGCCTCCTTTCTTCATCTGTAATATGGAATGCATATCAGAGGTTTGCCTTACAATGAAATCATTATTCATATGTACAGCTTTTAACAAGGTCTGGCACAAAGTAAGTTCAGTTAGGAAATATCTTCTGTGATATTTTGCAGTTGTGTTGAGAATTGACAGGGAAGTAAGATGATAAAGCTGGATAGATTCTTTGGGTTAAATCTATAGTTTTAATTTCATTGTTTTGCCTAAAATCTTATCATTTCAGACTGCCAAAATACTTGTAATAAAATGTAAGTATAGAGCTATATTTAAATTCATATACAGTGTTAAGAACACTTTGTAACTAGTAAGCAAGAGTGATTAGAGTGTGCATCTGAGTTTTCTGGTGGGATGCTGATACAAATTACCAAGATCCTTTATCCTAAAGTGAGTGAATTTAGACAAATCTTTTTGGATTTTGTTTTGTTTTGTTTTTACTTTCCTGAAGGAAGCCTAACATTTTTCACTTATTTATTTGTTTACTTATTTGGCCAGGACCCACAGCCACTGTCCATGGCCCTAAGAGAAGGAAAGACAATGTTTAAAGGCCTGAGAAAGAGTGGCCCCTATTTTAAATGGAGAGGCTTTTCTGTGAAAGGGGTAGTCACAGTGGTGTCCTTTTACTGTCACTTGTGCCTTTAGTTTTCTCTTGCTCTATTTCAAAATATTCATTTACTCCATGCTGGAATGGGAGGTAGCTTAGCTTAGTGGATGGGTTCAGAAATATTTGAGTTTCAGCCATGGGACTGAACCTTACTAACTATAAGTCTTTAGGCAAGTGACCTTAATCTGACCTTGTTTACTGTTTTGTGAACTGTGAGTAATGATTTCAGAGTTCTGGATTAAATGAATATGCAGTAGGTAGCATAGTGGTGGGTGGGCGCTGTGTAAATGGTTGCTGATTAAATGAATGCGGTGGAAGCATCTTTGCTAATTTGAATATAAAAACAGCTTCATACACATAAGATTTTCTGCTCATATTTTGGTTTCTATAACTTGAATAGCTGAGTTGGTATTGTAGAAAAATGAAAACATATTTTATGGCTTTCTTCTTCTTAAAATTATTTCGAGTTAGTACTCAGATTTTGTCTAGGCAAGAGGAATAACCTCAGAATGAAGGAATCCTATCCAGAAACTTGAATATCTAAGAAATAGCTCTTTCAACAAATCTGAAAAATCAGTGGTTTTGGAGAGTAGTGACCACCATTATTGTCTTCCTATTTATTCGAATGCTGAGTTTAGTGGTTAAAATCCATCAGCAGCCCTCATTGTGATAAGGAATTCGAGTTGTGATCAACCCACAATGCTTCCTCTTAGTTTTAGGATGAGTGTACAACACAGCATTGTTTGTACTGAGAGTGAGGGTATTTTGAAGTTTGAGAGTGTTTTACAACTACTGCCTTGTTAGGTTTGTCTAGAAATACTGTTCTATAACCTGAAAAATCTAAAAAATTTCTTGTGTTAAAAATTACAGATCATTACATAAGGGATCTAGTTTACAGATTTTAATCATTATGACAGTGTTGCTTTATTTCTGCACAAATAGAGAAGATCTTTATATAAGAAAATCCTGATATTTCTTGCCGTTTGAAGATAATAGTGCTCAGACTATACTTAAAATGAATGAAAAAAAAGAACAGTTTTAAGTAGACTATTAATATTTCTGGATTTTAGATCTAATGTTTCAGAAGTTTTGATTGTTTGGATTTTCCTGGCAGAGTCAGTACCATAGTATTGCATGTGAGGACATCATTGGGTAGACATGGAACCAGACTACAATGCCATTCATTTTGCTTGGTTTCTACTGTAATTCTGTAACTGTAAGAAATTTTCTCATCCATATACCCTATAAGGGTCTTGAAAGAGTGGATGTTTTTCTCATAATTTAAGAAGTTAGATTCTTTAAGGTCACTTCTTTCTGTTTATTTTGGATGTGGACTTATACCTTTGGTCAATATTGTATCCCTAGTGCTTGGTACTGAATCAAGTTTAAATATATCTCTTTTTCAATTCAAATACATGTTTTCTGAAACCACACTGTGTGCATTGCAGTTGAACAGTGTCTTCTTCAATATGTCTGCTCTGCCTTCTTGCCAAGATTTGAATAGGAAGATGGAATGATTGTTTCAGAGGGTCTAACTGTGAATAATGATTTTCTGGCATATTCATCTAAATGAGATAATTGTTTTGCTTCATAGAGCTAGAAAAGAAATCCAAGCAGGAGCTTTTGAAATGAGTAAGAGATAAAGTAAAAACAGCATTTATTTATCTGAGTTCTAATTGTATGCTTAACCAAATGAAATTGCCCACAAACCTGTAGTCATTGGCTCTTTAGGTAATGGCTTCAAATGTCTTTCTAGTGTAGTTGCTTATGTGGTCCTCTCATATTCTTTAGTCAAAATTTTCTACCTGATAGAGAACATTTCACAATGAACTATGTGATTCTTCAATACCAGAACTGTGGATTTTGGGAAAACTATCACCTCACCTGGTGAAATGGAAAAATCAGTATTCTGGATTTTTGTCCTGTTTATCTGATATGAGCATGTCTGCTGTTAGAGTAGGGAAGTTCCTATTAATGAGGCCAGAGCAAAGAAGACAATGCCTTTTCAACATGTAACAGGCTCATAGTGGAAGAATCAAAGAAGGCAGAGAAATTTTTTTATTAATTTCAATTAACATGTAATTTTAGTTTTTTTTTTTTTTTGGTACCAGGGATTGAACTCAGGGGCACTCAACCACTGAGCCACATCCCCAGCTCTATTTTGTATTAGAGACAGGATCTCACTGAGTTGCTTAGCACCTTGCTAAATTGCTTAGACTGGCTTTGAACTTGTGATCCTCCTACCTCAGCCTCCCAAGCCACTGGGATTATAGGCATGCAACTCTGACATACATTTTTAAATTGCATAGAATGCACAGGTGAGTTTTGAAAAACATGTGTATATATGTACCCAGCACCTCAATCAAAATACAGATTATATCTCTAACTCTAAAATCACTCTCATGCCTAGTTTCAATCAATCCCCACTACACTTAGACAGCTACTGTTCTGATTTTTATAATTGAAATCATAGAATTTGTAGATTGGTTTTGTGGGTTTTTAAATATATAAATGGAATCATGCAGTGCTATTGTTTTTGACATCCATGTTGTTACATGTATCAGGAATTAATTTCTAAATTTTTATTATGAATATATCTAAATTTTTTGTCCATTTTTCTCTTCATGAGTATTTGAGTTGCTTTAAGTTTGGCCATCCTGAATAAAGCTTCTTGTACCAGCCTATTTGTGGACATTTCTCCTTGGTAAATACATAGAAATGTATGTACTAATTCATAGGGTAATAGTGTTTTTATGAGATACTGCCAAATCATTTCCTAGGGTGTTGGTACCATTCACCCTGCTTCCCTAAATGATAGTTTTAGTTGCTTCCTTTTTAAATTTTTTTTTTTTTTTTTTTTTTTTTTTTTACCAGCATTGGGTAGTATTTGGTTTTAAATTTAGTAGTTTTTTATGGATGGAAAGTAGTACTGCATTGTGGTTTTAATTGGCATCTCCCTGATTGGCAATGCTATTGAACACTTTTTCATGTGTTTATAAAGCCTTCTTAAATCTTTTTTTAATCAACTGTTAGCCTAACCACTGGATTTCTTTGTGTTTATAAAGCCTTCTTAAATCTTTTTTTAATCAACTGTTAGCCTAACCACTGGATTTCTTTGTGTGGGTAGATGTTCTTGAGTGAAATGAAATTTGTTTAATGAAGTTTACCTTTTTTATTTGTTTCTAAAAGTATCTTTTAGAAATTCTTAAAATTTTGCCCCAAGAGAGTTTACCAGTCCCTCTACACAGATGTCTTCTGTGTCATTGTGGATACTCCAAGAAACGGACGTCAAGACAAAATTTTAATGTGCAGGGAACCCTCTGCCCCGACTCCTTTCCAGGGTTGGAGCAATCCCATTCTGATACCTTAACCATGCTCATTAGTTTGCTGGAAGAAGCCCAGAGGCAGCATGGGCAGCTGTGTTCTTTATAGCAGGTGAGGTTGAAGGGATATATGAATTGAGTACATACTGTGGCCACCACACCCATTTTATCCCACTCAGACCTCAACACTATTTTTTCCATGTGGACATCTTTCTTTTTTTTTTAATGTTTATTTTTTAGCTTTAGTTGGACACAATATCTTTATTTTACATTTATGAGGTGCTGAGGATTGAACCCAGTGCCTCGTGCATGCGAGGCGAGCGCTCTACCACTGAGCCACAGCCACAGCCCCTGGACATCTTTCTTATCCTGCCCATGTTTAATATTCTACCCCACCCAGATGAATGTTCTTACTCTGTTTTGTCTGCGCCCTCCTGGGCTTCTCCACTGTATGCATCATTCCTTATTCTTCTCAAAGTCAGACTTCCGAATACTTACTTTCTGTCCCCCACATAAGCTGTCTTCACTATTTTTGTAGACTGACTCCCCAGTTTTGGACCACCATCCTTTCTCACACACATTTTCCTAACTTGCTTTAGGACTAAATTATTGCAGGAGGAAAAGACATTCAAGTTTCTTATATCTGCAATTGGCTAGAATATGGTTCCATTCATTGACATAGAGAAAATAGGAGTAGCTGAGAACAAATTTTGGACCTCAGGGGTATGTATGTGGGATGTCGGGGTAGAAGTTTGGGGTTCCAACCAGAGTAACTTCATTAAACTGAATGACTCAGCAGAGGAGTCTAACTGGAGATTGTCAAATGACTGATTATTTTCTATGTGACAGTTGAAATCCTGGGTTTCAAAGAAACTGCAGGGAAGGAAGAAGCTAGCAGTGAAGAGCAACCACTGGGCTACCTGAGGGAGATAGTATGGATAATGCCAAGGGAAATTGAGGGACTGGAGACTTGTAAAGACAAAGGGAGTGAGTGTCTCACAGTGTAAAAATTACAAAAACAAAACAAAACAAAACAGTAAAAGAGCCACTGGATTTAACTATCAATTTAAAATTGAGTTATAATGAAATAAGTCCAGATTATATGGCTAAAACAAAATATGAATATAGGTTAAGTAACATATAATGTAGATGTTGTCACTGAGAAATAATCTTTTTCAGTAAAGATATATTTGCTTGACTAGGTGAGTGGATTTAAATTATTCAGTTCAGATCCCTAAAACTCTGAATTGATTGCTACTTAAATGATGATGTTCCCAGTAATGCCCATTTTATTTTGATTTTGTTAATATATATCACTGAGAATGAGTCTATTTTGCAGTCCCTGATTTTTACCTTAATGTTGTATGTTTGATTTCCTTGTTAAGTACAATATAAAAATAAGAAACCAGAATTATTCAAAAAATGATAATTATATTTGGAGTATTATCTTTCTTTCTTTCTTTTCTTTTTTTTTTTTTTTTTGTACTAGGGATCGAACCCAGGGGCACATAACTTCATCCCCAGCCCTTTTCATTTTTTATTTGGAGACATGTTCTCGCTAAGTTGCTGAAGCTGGCTTTGAACTTGTGATCCTCCTGCCTCAGCCTCCTGAGCTGCTGGGCTTACAGGCATGAATCACTGCGCCTGGCTGGAGTATTGATCTTTTTGGTTACCTGATTGTTCCTAGGCCTTTTAATTTTTATTTTGAGATAGTGTCTTACTCAGTTGCTTAGTGCCTTGCTAGGTTGCTGAGGTTGACTTTGAACTTGCCATCCTTCTGCCTCAGCCTCCTGAGCTCTGAGATTATAGGCATGCACCATCGTGCCTGGCACCTAATTGTTTTTTGTTTTTGGTACTGGGGATTGAATTCTGGAGCATTCGACTACTGAGCCACATCCCCAGCCCTTTTTATTTGGAGACAGGCTCTCACTGAGTTGCTTAGAGGCTTGCTTTTGCTGAAGCTGGCTTTGAACTTGCTTTCCTCTTGCCTCAGCTTCCCAAGCCACTAAGAGTACAGGCCCATGCCCAGCTGGCACCTAATTGTTTTTAATTGCCTGTGCTAAAAACAAGAAACTTGATAAAGTAGAAAAATGATTTTTATGACTTAGAAGATTATTTATAAATTAATGGTAAGGTATTAGGATTTATACCCTAATTAGTTTCAAAGGTACCATAAGTGACTTGTTGAACACAGAGTACAACTTTTTCCCTCACTGCAGTGCTGGCGATGGAACCCAGGGTCTGGCATGTAATTGGTAAGCAAGTGCTCTACTGCTGATGACATCCTCAGCCTCCGGATTACAACTTTTAAAAGTGTGTTTTAAATAATTGATATTGTGTTTGTGACGAGGCTTGAATTTCTTTGGTGAAGAAGACATTCTCAGTGTAATGCTGGCTTAATAAGTTTTAAATAATTATTTACTCATGAAACTAATGTTTTGAGTATAGATTGAGTTGGATATTTTTTGTGAGTGTTAATGATAACAGTGTCAAAAAATGAGTCTCTTTCCTGAGGGAGCTTAAATTCTAGTAGTGGAAGGCAGATAATACATAAATAAATGGGTGGATAGATAGTATGGACTCTTTAAACCACACGTACTGTTTTAGTGCTTTTATATACTTAGAACTATAGGGAAGAATAAAGCAGGGCAAGGGGAAAAGGAAACATGGTGGTGGAGATGTAGTTTTTTAAAAAAATATTTTTTAGATGTATAGACCTTTATTTTATTCATTAACTTATATGTGGTGCTGAGAATCAAACCCAGTGCCTCACACATGTTAGGCAAGCACTCTACCACTGAGCCACAGCCTCAGCTGAAAGATGTAGTTTTAAATGGGATAGTTAGGGAACACGGCATTGACAGGGGACCTCTCAGCAGGGTTAGGAAATGGAAAGAACCATGCATATACATGGGGGAGAGCATTCAGACAGAAATAACCAGAGCACGTGCTGTCAGGTTGCAACATACTTTGCTCTTTGGAAGAGAACAAGGACAGAAAGGGTGGAGCAAAGTGAGAAGGAGAAAGTAGGACGATAGGCGCTGAGAGTGTTGGGACACATGTAGGTTATTTATAGGATCCACAGGTGACTGTAAAACATTGCTTTCTCTTGGTGGATTTTGAGCAGTGGAGTGATAAGATATGACTTACTTTAAATCTGTTTCAGGTACTTAACTGCTAATTAGCTTGACCATAATAATCAATCCACAAATTATTAATTTGGGGTATAGAAAGTTCAAAATGAAGAGGGAGTGTGGGATGACAGGAAGTGGCACTCCTGGTCAGTAGGAAGTGTCTTTTAGGATTCAGTGAAATTCCCAAATTGTTTGAGTTATGTAACTCCAAACTTTTGAGCTTTTCTTCCTGATGATTGTACAGTTTGGCTTATTTTCTTGTCACCTGTGTTCTAAAGATTCTTAACTGCCTTTGTAGCTCAAATCTAATGTATCATACTTGCTGTGTGACTTCTGAAAGTGCTAATGTTGCACTGTTATTTGGATGCCTTAATAATTTACTTAAATCATTCCCTGTTTTGTTAGTATACGCAGTATTCCTAACGTCTGCTGTGATTTCAGAGTTAGCCTTTGGCTTGGAATTTTTCTTGAGGTTCATGACTCTAGTTTGGTTGAAGATAGGCTTTCAGAGCTTCATGTTTGCTCATGTACTATGCTCACATTTATTCCATAAACATCCTAAAATAAACAGTTCAAATATTGTGAGAGAAAGATCTTCTGAAAAACAAGGCTCATGAGAAACTAGTTGCAGAGTTCATCATACACACACACACACACACACACCGTCTGAAGTGTCACTAAATCAACAAGGAATAGTGGCTATAAATTACCCTGCATTTTTAGGACTTTTGGAGAGTCATAGAGTAGGTCTTGTTTCTCGCTATAACCTTATTTTTAAATTTTATTGAAGAACAAAATTTTAATAATACTTCTCTTTTGTCTGGAAGGAAGCTGACTATAAGCATCTTTTTTTAGGCATTTTGAGGTCAGAACCTCTTTCGATCTCCCAGTACTGTTAAAGACACTGCCAAAAGATGCTTTTCTCTTCACTTACACAAGAAGAAATAATGTACCTTTGCCTTTTCTTTCTCTACTTATTGTTCTATGTAAAGTCCAACTTTATTTTATTTGAGCTATCTGAACTTTTATTTTAAAAGTTTAGTGATGAATATCTGTGTTGAAGCTTTTAATTCTCTGATCATTTGTCTTTTGTTAGATTAGCAGACTGTAACAATAGGTGACATTGGTGTCAGAGTGCTGTGTGACTCTTGCATTGCAAGCAGTGCTCCATCTAGAGGATTTGGATGAAGTATTACAGTCCACCCTAATTATCCACAAATTTGCAAATATTATAAATTTATAAAATTATACATAAATTTATAACATTCAAATAAATAGTTGTAGCACCTTCACAGTCATTTATGGACATGTACACGTCAGAACATTTGATCAAACTGACATGCATATTTCCAACAAGGAAAGAGGTCAGGAGGATGCTGCTCTGCCTCCTTGTTTCAGCTCTCATACTATGAACAGTGTCCTTTCCATGGTCTGTAGTAGTACATTTTCTCTGCTATTTGTGTTTTTTGTTGGTGATTGTGTTGCTTAAAATGACCCCCAGGGCTGGGGCTAGGGCTCAGCAATAGTGAACCTGCCTGGCATGTGTGAGGCACTGGGTTCAATTCTCAGCATTGCATATAAATAAATAAAATAAAGGTCTATCAATAATAAAAACATTTTGGAAAAAAAATGATCCCCAGGCATACTGCTGAATTACTGCTTAATGAGCTAAGGCTCAAGAAGTCTGTGATGTGTACCTTATGGAGAAAATAATGTGTGTTAGGTAAACTTCATTTAGGCATGAGTTATAATGCCATTGAATGTGAGTTCAATGCTAATGAGTCTGTAATGTATATTAAATAAGATATCTTTAATCACAAACACACATAAAAGAGGTTATGCATTGATTGGTTGATGAAAATGTGACCAGAGGCTTGAAGGACCTGTATTTTTCTCTAGGAGGAATGGCTCAGTATTTGCTGATTTCGTGATTGCAGTAACTTCATGGAACAAAATCACTGTAAATAATGAGAATTAACTATTTATTTAAGCATGGTGTTTTATAGAGTCTTAAGTTATTGGAAACATCTTGTAATTCCCTCCCTGTGAAACTATTGTTGCTGGTATGTTTAAATATTTGTATGCAACTTTACAATGTAAAATCTAATGTTACTGGGGGTTCTGGTCAAAAAAGGCTAAATTACATTGGTTAATATTTAAAGAAAGGCTGTGAATGTAGCTCAATGGTGGAGCAACTGTCTAGCATACACGAGGCTTAATCCCCAATACCACCCCCCACCCAAGTAAAGAAACATTTCTTACGTTAAAATTTTTTGGTAGTACTGGGGTTGAGTCTAAAGAGACACTAAAGAAAGCAATATCAATGTTAAAGAATAATGTTCTTCCAATGGCTTGGAAGGCTGAGACAGGAGAATCTTGAGTTTGAAGCCAGCATCAGCAATGGTGAGGTGCTAAGCAACTAAGTGAGACATTGTCTCTACAAAATAGGGTTGGGGATGTGGCTCAGTGGTCAAGTGCCTCTGAGTCCAATCACCGGTACCCAAAGGGAAAAAAGCATAATATTCTTTTAGGTTTTTATCATGTTGTTTTTGTACGCTGAGGTACAAGAAAGAAGACTCGGGTGTCAGATTCTTGTATGTGTTTGTGTGTGTGTGTGTGTTTGTGTGTGTGTATGTGTTTTACATGAAGCTAGTTGTAGCTAACTAGCTTGAGAAATTCACGTGAGTTCTTCCAGCCTTAATTGCCTTGAGTGTGAAGTGAGGAACATTTTCAGTTTAAAAATTCTGTGGTTTTCTTTTATCAGTATTGTTCCTGACCTTGAGTCAGTTCCATTCTCATCAGATTGCCAAAGAAATAGTACAATTTAATGTCAAAATAGGTTAGCCATCATATTTTATTTTACTGAACTCAAGTTGTCTCATTAATTATTGATAAAAACATAAGTTATGTATCTGATATGCTTGATATTAGGTACTTCTGCTGGTAAGAAGAAATAAAAGAACATCCTTGAATTTTTGATGAATTTTAGGGTATAGGAGTGTGTTTATTGATATTTATGTTTTATATGTTCTAAATCACATAAAAAGTTTTCTCTAAAAACAAGATCATAATTAGAGTTTTAAAAGAAAAAAAACACTTGCACTTTGGACAGAACTATTTATTAGCTTTATTAAAGTTTCAAGTTTTAGATCATGAGTGCTTAATTACTTTTTAATGTGCCTAGTGTGTTGGCATTATTTGGGTAACCTTGAACATGTCCATAGAGATACAAACAAAGGATGAAGTTTAGGAATGAAGCATCCATACTACCAATGCCTAAAAAGCAATTTATTTTGAAGTATTGTTATCTAGTCTTCATGCAGTTTAAAAAAATCATACTGTGGTTATGTAATTACCTGAATTTTCCCCCTTACCATAATATAATATAAACATCCATGTTTTCACAAAATTTCATGAACATCATGTTTAAGGATTATACTGTATGTCCCATCTCACAGAATTCTTTTATCTTGAACATCTGGGTTTTTATTTTTATTTGTATTCTTTATTGTTTCTCTCTCTATTTTTTTTTTTTTTTTTTTGCTTTTGTGGATAGAGCTGCAGTGAGCATCCTCTGTATAATTTTTTTTTTTTTTTCTTTCTGTTTTAGGATTACTTCGTTAGGATAGATTGCCAGAAGTGGAGTTACTGGGTCAGAGGGTATGAACTTAAGAAAATTTTTCCTTTTTTTAAAAAATGGAAATGTTTTATTTCTTTGCTTCCCAGTTGATTTATATTATCAAAAATGCAAATCATAATGAATATATTTGTTACCTGTCAAAACACTGTGTATGAGACAAGATTCTATAATCAGAGAAGTTTGGGAAATTCACAGGATACCGAGCTTTTCAACTTGATTTACCTTTGCATTTTCTGAACTTGACTGAGCACTGAATAGTTTTTTTGTGATACACTTCATAACATTTTGTGGAAGTTTTACACAGTTTATGAACTACTGATCTAAAATTTAATAATCATTTTATTGGTTAAGTTATATTTTATTAGCCAAAACAAATTAAATTATAAAGTTTTAAGCTAAGAATTATTAAAAGAAAGATGTTGCAATAAAGCTGGTTGCTGTATAATTTGGGGAAATTCTCATATAACTTTTATAATTTAAACTTTCTGTATTGATTACTAAAGAGCATCTTAATGATGATGGCATTAGATACTTTTTACAATCTTTAATGATATTTAATATATGTGTGTGTGTGTATTAGTGTGTGTGTGTGTGTGTGAAATTAGAAGATAATATGGATATAAAAACCTAATTTTTCCTCCCATTTTCCCCTGCAGAATGTGAAAACCTTTTCATCTTCTGATAGTCTAGCCAAGGTCCAAGAAGTAGCAAGCTGGCTTTTGGAAATGAATCAGGAACTGCTCTCTGTGGGCAGCAAAAGACGACGAACTGGAGGTTCTCTAAGAGGTAACCCTTCCTCAAGCCAGGCAGATGAGGAACAGATGAATCGTGTAGTAGAGGAGGAACAGCAGCAGCAGCAACTGAGACAACAAGAGGAGGAGCACACTGCAAGGAATGGTGAAGTTGTTGGAGTAGAACCTAGACCTGGAGACCAAAGTGACTCCCAGCAAGGACAAGTGGAAGAAAACAATAATCGATTTATTTCAGTAGATGAGGACTCCTCAGGAAATCAAGAGGAACAAGAGGAAGAAGAAGAACATGCTGGTGAACAAGATGAGGAGGATGAAGAGGAGGAGGAAATGGACCAGGAGAGTGATGATTTTGATCAGTCTGATGACAGTAGCAGAGAAGATGAACATACTCATAGTAACAGTGTCACAAACTCCAGTAGTATTGTGGACCTACCCATTCACCAACTCTCCTCCCCATTCTATACAAAGACAACAAAAGTGAGTATAATCGATCTGTTAACCTGAAACACTTTACAACTCTATTTTAATTGCAGTGAAATTTTCCTCATGTCTTTGTATTACTGCAAATTAATTTTCACAAACATAATAAAATGATTTAATTTTTGTTTTACAGAAGTTATTAGAAAGTATTACAAATAGAAATACTAATAATGGGACAATCTTATCACAAATGGGGAGATGGTAATTGGTTCTGTCACTATGAAAAATTATTAACATCAAATTGTCTTCTAAAATTTTCCCTAGCACAGGGATTAGCAAATCGTGTTTGCGGTGTAGAAGGTTGGGGGAGAATATAATTTTTCTAATTCAAGTAATGAAGAGTTTGTTTTTTGTTTTGTTTTAAAAAATAAAAGCTGGATGCTATGGGCTGTGTATCTACAAGTGGTATGCTAAGGCATATTACTGGAAGTTGCCTCAAATTAGTTATTATTATTTTTTTAATCATTGGAAAATTAGATAACTTTTGCACTGCTATGACAAAATACCCGACAAGAGCTAATTAGAGGAAGAAAAATTTATTTGGGGCTCACAGTTTCAGAGGTCTCTTGTACATAGATGGCCAACTCCATTGTTCTGGGCCCAAGTTGAGGCAACACATCATGGGGGGAGGAGACCAGAGCTGGAAAGCTGCTCAGCTCATGGGGGAGTCAGGAAGCCCAGAGAGAGGAGGGAGGGAGAAGTGCCTTCCCCTTCTGAGGCGCATGGCTCCTCTATTAATACCCCACCTGCCTACAGTTACCACCCAGTTAGTTCATTCAAACTGAGATGGTCTGATTAGGTTACAGCTCCTATAAACCCAATCATGTCGTCTCTGAATATTCCTGCATTAACAAGAGCTTTTGATGGTGGTGGGGGGATACCTCGTATCCAACCATAACAAATAGAACTCATAAATACCTGTATATAATAGACATCTGAGTTTTAGTTTGAAATGGAACATTTTACTTTGAATAATAGCTTATTCATTTCACAAAACAATAATGTCTGTAGTAATTCATCTTCTTAATCCTGTTTGCTTATTTGTAAATTTCACAGTGAATTGTTGTAGATGATAAGCAATATACAAACAGATGTAACATCATCTCCTTTGACCTGGAATGAGGTATCTGACGCACTTAGATTAAAACTGGAATTGCTAAATCATTTTTGTTTCAGCTTGTAAAACTTAAATTCTTTCTAAAACACGTTTATCCCTAATTTCCATGGCTTGTCCACAAGTTGGATTTTATTTAGCTGGTGATCTTCTAAGAAGGAAGTGGCATCAAGTAGTGGTGTCATCCACGTCTCAAAAAGTTGAATAGTAGCTTTGAATTTCAGCCAGGTGGATCTATGACTGACAACTTTAGCCTTGCTTTGTTAGTAAGGCTCAGGTCTTATATACTACCATTCCCCCAGCTTCTGCCATCTGGTATTCCTCCTCCTCTTCTTCCTCTTCCCCTTCTATCTCCTTATCTATTTTATTTCCATTAGAAAAACATTATCTGCATAAAATTTTGGTCCACTCTCTTCTCGTTTACCCCTGCCATTCAAGTTGGAATATTTTGCCCAAGTAAAAGCAGAATCACATATTTGATTTGAGGGCTGAATATTTCATATCATTAAATTAATAGGACTTAATAAGTTTGGTCTTTATTATTTTTTAGAAACTACAACTCATCTTTCCTACATGTTATTTTCCTTGTACTTTTATTTACTTGAGTGACTATGTAACGAGTATCTCTTCTCCTATATTCAGCAATATGAGTGTACCGAAGTATAATTTGTATCATCAGTAGTTGGATTCATTATCTAATATTCAATTTATGTCAAATCCCTCAATGATATGGTGTTTCCGTGATAACTTGAGATATTTTAGTCACACATTACACTTTCTAGCATCCCTTGTAAAAATCACGATGTTAACTTAAAGACGCGATGAGAATAACACTGTGCCCATTTACACACACACTGTACACTGCTGTGAGAAGTCTTTGGACTGCTTGAGTCTCAACCCAGCCTTCTTTGGGTAAATCAGCAACCTAGTAAGCAGAACAATTATTCTTGAAATTCTGTTTGTAGATTTCATTGTTAGTATTGAAGTCATTTATGTTAGCCAGCCAAATAGTTGCTTTGAGTGCATTAGTGAAATCACAGCCTGCAGCTTTTAGAATTTCACCCTTAAAGAGCTTGTTTAGCTTCTGCTGCTACCCATCCTGGTACAAGTTGTCTGCTCAAAGGGTCCGTGCTTATCTGTCCAGGGATGTAAATGGTCCTGTTGACCAACAGTGCTTGACTGTGGTATCTGGGGAAGTGCCTTTTTGATCGGGGCTGACATGACTAGTCCTTATTTCTCATGCCCCTCTTGGAGAAGAGACCCTTACACCACCCGTGCCCAGTTCTTATCCAGTGACTGACCAGCCTCAGGCAGGCTGCTGTAAGATCCAGCCCAGGGAAAGCTCACTGGACTTGTCACTAGTCTTCTGCTACTCCCTTAAGGTTACACATATCAAAAGAGGAAGCTTGTATCTCCCTTTTTCTAAAAATTCAGTTAGAGGAATGGGTGTTTAGTACTGAAAATGCAATGCATTTTCTTATTTAAGAAAGGAGTTTAATCAAAATTAAGCCCTGATGAACAATACAAAGCTGTTGCAGATTTCTGTTATACTTTAAATAAAAAAGGTATCTAAGCAAAACATCTTTTTTTGCAAAAGGAGAAACTGGCATAACATTCTGTGGGAAAGCTACCACTACACAGGTTTGACAGATGCTTTGACCTTCCTTTACTTTAAAGATGAAGCCATAAACAGAACTTTAGATATATCTAATACAGTCATACTATTATCTCTTAAGTACACCCAGTTTATGGAGTGTTTTCATCCTTGTGATTCTCAGTCACACACACACACACACACACACACACACACACATAAAATTACTGGGTTATACATACAAGACAGCAGCAGAGATGGACATGTGTGTACATATGTGTTTTTATATATATCTTGGATATATTGTTCATCATGAAGTCATTTGTCTTCATAAATATGACATGAAGACTGTAAAGCTGTTGGATTCCCAACACAGCAATACCTTTCTACAGAGTAGAATTTCAGAGTAAAATTGATCTGAATGTTTTTCTTTTTGTCCATTCATGAAAGTCATCTTTAAGTTCATTTCCAGAGTGCTTTTTCAACATTTTTAAAAGTCATCAATTACTGCATTGCTTTAGAAGAAAATGTCAGTTATCCATGTACCTAGTTTTTAAAATATGGTGAATAGGGTGAAACTCTCACTAGTTCAGCTACTTTATTTAGGGAGATCTTTAAACTATTGATCATTATAAGCATAAGACAGTTTTATAAACATTACCCTAGATCACAATTTCATCCAATTCTTATTAAACATTTACTTTTGAGAAGAATAGAGGCTATAAGATCATTTTTAAAAAACCCATTTTAAAATTTTAATACAGGATTAGCCTTCTACAGTTTTATCTGGTGTGCTTTTTGTATTTTTTCAGTCTCCTAAACAAACCCCATGTATGGCTAGACTTATTTATACATCATTCCTGAATGTGTAACATTTGCATATGATATTAGTAAGAAAAAAAAACTTTTAGATTTTTCCTTGCCTTGATTTATTCTTTGGATATGGAAACCTGTCAGAACTCTGAGGGCAATCTCTCTTCCCTTCGTTACTTAACATTGTTTTTATGGGAACCTTTGGCAAACAATAATTTTTTGAAATATTAGAATGTTAGAAATTCTAGACTGTCCTGATGTTAAAAGTCAAGAGTGGTAGTCGGGAATTGCTGTTTGTTAAGCTCATAGTGTGTGCAAGATCCCACAACAGATTAGTGAACTAAGGCTACAGAGAGGCCAAACGCTTCACCCCAAATCATACCATAATTGGCAGCTTTTAATCCTGAATTGTCCAATTTCAAAAACAACCCTTTTCCTTCCCATGGATTATGCTGCCCCCTATGGTAGAATTTGGCAAATAGTACTAAACAAGGTTTTCTTTTTTTTTAACATAAAAATTCTTTATTCAACTTAATCCAGCCAGTATTGAGATAGTCCGCTATATTAAAAACAAGACATTTGAAAAAATTACAGCAGAATTAGCAAGGCAGTGACTAAGTCACTCAGTTTAATTTTTTATTCTTTATAGTCATTTTATAATCATGTAATGATGAACAATATTTTTAGCCACTTAAATGGAGATAACTTCTGCAAAGAATAGATTTCTAATAGTTGTTGAATTTTATAAAAGAGGTTTAAAACATTAAAGTTTCTGGAAATAACAAAAAAGCAATATGAAAATAAACTAGAAAACAAAATATACCCATCCATCTCAAAAGGCTACATCATCTCTTGAATTTGTACTCTGCTGCCTTTCCTTTACCTCAAGGTTTTCAACAGAACTAAATCAAAGGTTCTAGACTCTGGAATAGCATGGCTTTCTAATATTATGTCACATTTGCAATATTCAGAGTTACCCTTTAGAAAGAAGAGAGAACTCAGTCAAGGATTTTTCTTTGTGGTATTTAACAGAGCATTATGGAAAATATGGGGCCCCAGGGCTAAAGTTGTAACAGGAAGAAATGACAATGTAAAAAAGAAATTTGAGACAAGATTATACAGATCACTAGGTACCCTCAAATGTGCTTCTTAACCATAGGTTGATTGTGTACTGACTGTTTCTCTTAATTTGACTAGTTTTCCTGTAAATTCTAGAGTCAGCTTGCTTTTGCAGGTATAAATAATATCTTTACAGTTTTAACTCTGTTATAACAGTGTTATTGTATTTTTAAAAATTGAACCTTTGACATGCTTTTTGAAAAGTATCGACTTATTTTCTTTCTTATCATTTTAATTTTGCCAACTCATTTTTTACTAATATGAAAAGCACATTAGGACAGGTCTAGAATCTGCTTGTTTTTTTTCATGAAAAGCAGCATATTTGAGAATTAATTTCTGATGCTTCTATATCTGTCTTGCTGTCTTGCATCTGTGACTTCATTGCTCACCTAAATTTTATTTATTTATTTTTCTGTATCCTGATTGTTACATTCTTCTTGGTAACTAAGCAGTTTTTTTCCTGTTTTAATATGTATATTAAACGAAATAGTATGTTGAGTGTATTGGAATCTAAGGGCTAGAGATACTTTCTTGTCCCTGGGTTCTAAATAATAGAGGAATTAAGCATAGGTATCAGGGGATCAACATAACAGTTTTGTTTTGTGTCACCATCCTCCAGCCACCCCCTAGAATCAGAAATGCTGGGAAACTTCATTGGATAATGTGGCTAACATCTGAAACCTATTAGAACTTTAAGTTGCTCTAGAGAATGATGACTTCCTCTGAAATTCTCTGGTATAGTCTACTTGGAAGACAATGATGTAGTTCAAATTCTGTTTAGAGATGCTCAGGAGAATAAAGAATACTGTTTAAAGCAGTCATCTTGAATAACATCCACTAGTAAGCCTGGCCCATGAATACTCATGTCTCCTGCCTTTGTGAAGGAGGGAAAACTAGAAACATCAGCTCTGTCTAGTTTAATTGAATTTTAAACCTTTGTGAGAACTGTGGAAATGGGGAAGGGGCTTAATGGATGAGTTTCCCCCTAACATAGAAGAGTGATAACTTTTAAGATCTGAGCTTGAATTTTCATTATGCCACTTATTATATGACCATATTTATATAATCTCATTGAGCCTGTTTTCCTATCTGTAAAAAAAAAGACTCAAGTGCCTATTTCTCAGGGTTTTTGTAAGAATTAGATGAAATAAAATATGCAAAACAAGCAGTGTTGGCCTGGGAATCATAGTAGTTTATAAATATAGGCCTGTGACCTCATTTTGTTTACTTGTCTCTGGTCACTCATTCATTACCCCTCAAAATTACACCATTCTCAATGGCAGATAAAAATCTATATTTTTCCATGACCTTAGAGTTTAGTCATATCACCCTCTAGTGGAAAAATGATAGAAATGAAAAAAATAGATAAATACTTTAAGAAAGATATACAGGAGGTGGGAGCATACCCTAATTAAATTGTCCCTGGGTTCTAAATAATAGAGGAATTAAGCATAGGTATCAGGAAATCAACATAACAGTTTTGTTTTGTGTCTCATCCTCAGTAAAAATAAAAGTATGACATAAGTTTCCAAGGAGATGTCACAGGTCTTCCCAATTGATAGATATGTACCATTTCCTTTCATTAAAATGTGTCAGTTTCTCCAAACTTCTTCTGATTTTTAAACTTAAACTTTTGTACATTTAAATGCTTTCTAAATATTACATTTGGATACCAAAATGAATTTTAGTTTACAATAAATTTATTAAATTTCTATTAGTGCAGTTTTAAAATTTTAAAATAATGCTATTTAAGTATTTTGATTATAAGTTTTCATTTTGAACTGAAGAATATTTTTCCCACGGAATGGAGAATTTTAAAACTTTTTATGTACATTTTACAGATGATAAACTTCTCTGAAGTATCCCGAAAGTGTTTCTGAAGCAGATTGATTCCTAGATGTATAGTTATAATGACCTGATATTTTTTAATGCTATTGTTAGGTGGTAGGGAAGATGGGATGAAGGAAAATGATAAAGGCATATATCATGATGGGTTCCGTTTTTACTTTGGTGGGTAACTCCAAAATTATGTCTTGAGCTCCCATCATTGACTATGGCCTTATTTCTGCACTTCTAGCTGTCTGTTGGATATCATGTGCTGAGTGGTCCACTAAGAACTGAAATTGTTATTTCTTTCCCCAAACCAATTTTTTTATTTTTCTCCCCAGGTTTTCTTATCTTTCTTAATGTACCAGTCTTCTGGTTACTTGGTGGAAAAATGATTTGACTCTTTCTTATCATCTTAAATACTCCTCTTTCCCTTTTACTCCAGGCACTTGAAAGATAAAAATTGAAGGGTCAGTGTTTTAAAACGTTAGAGCATCTTTGCTTAGATTTCTACTTGTACTATGTTATAATGCCATGTTTATGACAATGAGCTGGCAATATGAATGTTTGGATTAATTTTTTTAAATATGAATTTTTAGCTCTATATAAATTGGTAAGTTCCGTATAAATATGTAACCAAATCCACATGCAGACCTTTTTTTTAAAAAAATGTTTCAAAATTTTACCATTTTTTTTTTTTTAACCCAGTTTTATCTTGGTGCCTCTTCATTTGCTTTGAGTGGCATCCTCCACATCCTATCAGCTAGCCAGAAACTTCAAAACCAACCTAAAATTTCATCTACATTGACCTGTAATTATCACCCAGAATTTATAGTTTTGATTTCACTCCTGATGTTACATTTGGTTTGGACAGATGCCCTAAAAATCCTGAGTTTTGTGTATTCATCCATCTTTCTCCCAGCTCCTATTAACTACTGATCTTTTTACTCTTTTTTTTTTTTTTAATTTTATAGTGTTTCTTTTCCTAGAATGTCATGTGGTTGCAGTCATAAGGACTGATTTCTTCTTCTTTTTAAAGATACATATTTTTTTAAAAAAATATTTCTTTAGTTGTTGATAGACCTTTATTTTATTTATTTATATACGGTGCTGAGAATTGAACCCAGTGCTTCACACATGCCAGGCAAGTGCACTACTTCTCAACCCTAGCCCTAGCCCCAGCCCCATACCAGTCCCAGCCCCAGCCTGACTTCTTTGACTTAGTCAAATTCATTGAAGTCTCTTCCATGTCTTTTCATGATTTAATGGCTCATTTCCTTTTAGTCCTTAGTCAGTATTCCTTTTTTTTTCTTTTTTCTTTTTTTGATGTACCATGGTTTATCCACTATATGCTAAAGGGCATCTTGGTTGCTTTAAATTTAGTCGGTCTTGAACAAAATTGCTGTGAATATCCATGTACAGACTTTTTTTTTGGAACTATCCATTGATATTGATGGTAATATCCACATACAGACTTAAGTTTTCAATTCCTTTGGGTAAATCATAAGGAGTGCAGTTGCTGGGTTGTATGGTAACAGTATGTTTTGTAAGAAACTCCCAACTGTCTGCCAGTGATTGTATCATTTTATGTTCCCAGAGTTCCTGTTGCTCCACATCCTCACTAGTGTTTGGTGGCATCAGTGTTTTGAATTTTGGCCATTCTACTATATCTGTGGTATCACGTTGCTTTAATTTGCAGTTTTCCTAATGGCGTGTGATGGTGAACATTTTTTCATATACTTAACATGAATTTATCTTCTTTGGCAAAGAGTTTGTTCAGGTCTTTTGCCTATTTTTTAATCAGGGTTTTTTTTTAAGGTTGAGTTTTATTAATTTTTTGTATATTTTGAATGAGTTGTTTATCAGATAGAAGTACTTTTGCAAATATTTTGTTCCAGTTCATAACTTGTTTTCTCATTCTCTTGACAGTGTCTTTCACAGAGCATATATCCAAGGTCAGCTAGATTTTTGCCTATGTTATCTTCTAGGAGATTTGTAGTTTTTCTCTTTATACTTAGATTTGTGGTCCATTTTGAGTCAGTTTTGTAAGGCTATAAGGTCTGTGGGTTCTGTTTTGTTGGTGGTGTTATTGTTTTTTTTTTTTTTTTTTAATTGTGGATGTCCAGTTGTTCCAGCACAATGGTGTAGAAAACTGTCTTTTCTTCATTGTATTGTCTTTGCTCTTTTGCCAAAGATCAGTTGACTACATTTATGTTGATCTCTTTCTGGGCTTTCGATTCTGTTCCTTTTTTTCCTAATGCTATGTTGTCATGATTACTGTAGCTTTTATAATAAGTCTAGAATTTGAATGGTGCCAGTCTTCCAAATTAGTTCTTCACTTTTGTATTGGCTATTCTAGGTCTTTTGCCTTTCCATATAAACTTTTGGAACATTGTGTCAATATCGACAAAATAACTGCTGGGATTTTGTTTGGGATTGTATTGATTTATAGGCCAAGTTGCGAAAAATTGATATCTTGCCAATATTGATATTGTCAAGAATATTATTCTTGTTCCTTCCTCTATAGGAACATGAAATATATCTCAATTTATGTAATTCTTTGAAATCCTTTACCACAATTTTATAGTTTCTTTAATACATATCTTGAACATATTTTGTTCATACTTGAGTATTTCATTGTATTAGCGTACATGGTATTGTATTTCTCATTTCACGTTCTACTTGTTCATTGCTGGTATATAGGAAAGGACATTCACTTTTGTATATTAACTTTGTATCCTACAACCTTTCTATAATTGCTTATTTTTGACTTTTTTTTTACATAGAGGATTATGTTATCTATAAACAGAATATTATTTATCAATTATCTTTTCTTCCTGTTCTTATCTTATTATATTAGCTCAGACTTCTAATATGATGTTGAAAAGCAGTGGTGATAGAGGGCATCTTTTGTCTTCTTCCCGATCTTAATGGAACAGTTTCAAGTTTCTCATGAAATATGATTTTAATCATAATTAATTTACGTATAGCCTTTAGCAAGTTGAGGAAGCTTTACTTTATTCCTAGTTTAGAGAGTTGTCTTTTGTTCTTTTAATATAATGTCATATATGTGAAAGATACAAACAGACATAAAAATTTAACCTCAGCAACATGACTTTACTGAGTGTTAGAGGAATTCAGGGCATCTTTATACCTTTGTTTAAGCCTTTTCCATCTTTTAAATGTCTTCCTTACCCTATAGCCTCTGACTTATTTTCTGTCCTTAAGATCCACTTCCTATCTCATTTGCTTTAACTATATTTCACAGAATTCTGAACAAAATTCTGTACCTTTATTTGCTCTTTGTAACATATTGTAGCCATTAGTTACAGTCTGCCTTGTTTTACTTGTTTAAGTGAACAGCCTTGTGCTATTTAACAGCAGAGATGTGTTCTAAGACATGCAGAATCTTCTCCAGTAATTTCTAAAGTTTTAACTTTAATTGAAGTTACAGCAAATGAATAACAAAGCCCTCAGTAAAATTTACAGTTTGCCTTTGTATCAGTTCCCCCTTCCCCCTAACCCCCCCCCAAGTACAAATAACAAATAAAATATATAATAATATACTTCTAAAACCTATAAAAAGTGCATTCTGAACTTAGTATTTCACCGGCTTTAAACAGTAATATTTCAGCAGTGATTGCAGTCTTAGAATCTTATTAGTGAGACTCTTCTGTTCATGGGTTTATCTTTTACTTTCACTTTTGTCCAAAATCTCATTTTTATCTTTGACATCTCTTCTGCAAGCACATTTTCATATACTTAATCTTTTTGGTTGTTATAATTATAATCTCTATTATGTATAACTTTTATATAATAAGGAAATAATCAAGCTGGATGAATTACAGACGTAGACTACAGAGAAAAAATGATTTTTAGGGAATTTAGTATTTTAAGTACTTTTTGGTTGGTGTGACACTGTTCTTTCAGTTTTATTTCTTCTTTGAAACTTGCACTCAGTACTGTTTAATTCTTCATTGTATTGCTATATTTTTTATTTAGTATTTGTTTTTTTTATGGGAAAAAAAATTTAGAATTCTCTTTTACTGAATATTATAAATATGAATGATAATTCAAAAGGAGGCACAATTTAGTTTTGTTTAGAAGTCATACTGGTATATTTAATATACTTAGGAAATTATTTTTATTATGAAATATATATAGGCATATAATTACCAAAGAATTTTTTTCTTTGCTGAACACTAGAGGGCCATATAGTACCTTATTGCTATTGATAGAGCTGCTTTTCATGTATTTTAAATCTATTTAGTATGTGCTTGTTTATCTCTTACTTTGTGTTCTTGTGTACCTTTCGGAATTAATATTTAGAGTAGTTATGTGCTTTTTCATATAATAGGTAAGATATACTTGGGTTTTTGTTTTTGCTTTTTAGTAAGTAACTAGCATATTTTCATTTTACTATTTAATAACAGAAAGTGATGAAAGAGTGAATCTTGGGATAAATGTACATATGTGTGCAAACTTACTGAGTACTGTTTTGAAATTTTCTCAAGGACTGAGCGATGCCCACCTGAAATTCCAACTTAGGAGGCTGAGGCAGGAGGATTCCAAGTTTGAGGCCAACCTCAGCAACTTAGTGAGACTCTATCTCAAAATAAAAAATAATCAAAAGGAAAGGGACTCCAAGGTAGTGCAATAGTAAAGTGCCCCTGGGTTCAGTTCCAATATCAAAAAGAAAGATGGGGGTTGGGGGAGGGAGAGAAGTGAAAGAAAGAAGGAAAAAAGAATTTCCTTAAGGATCTGTGTATAAATGATGCATAAAAGCAAATAATCTCCCATTGTTAGGGAGCTGCTCTGCGCTTCCTAAGCATTAATGTGAGAAAATAATGATCTCTCTACTGAGTCTTTCTCGTCTAAATTTCCTCTTGTGTTGGCATAAAAGGCAATATTATAGGGTATAACTACCCAGTTATTCTAGGTAAGGAATATATGAATAGTTGATATAATCTTCCACAATTTGCTTTGGTTTTTTGGGCTAAAAAAATGAGAAATATAAACTATAGGCCCAGAATGGGTAGTGAATATGTGGAAAGGGTCATGAACAGCCAATAAGACTGCTCAGGCTCTTGTAAACTGCCCAAGACATGCCCTCCCTGAAAGATATTAAATATCCAATTAAAAGAATACCAAGAAAAACATGGTGCTGACTCTACCAAACTGGCAGAGGTACTCTGAACTGAACCCCTGGATTTCTATTTTGACAGCTTTTAGACAGAGAGTTCAAAATCTAAAATAGAACCCTGGCTAAAGTTTTATTTTTTCCTTAAGTTTATTTGAGAGTACAAGCTTATGATCAGTGGTAGTTAATATGATCTCTGAAGTCAGACTGGGGCTTTCAAGTACCAGCTCTCTCACTCAATGGCAGTTTGACCTTGAGCAAGCTGTTAACTTATAGAGTTAACTTAGAGATGATAATAGCGCCTACCTCATAGTGTTACTGAGAGAATTGAGTGAGATAATTTTGCAAAGTACTCGGGACAGTGACTGGCAGATAGTAAAACCTTAATAAAAATTAGCTATTTCATAAAATTAATTATTGTAATGTTACAAGGCTATACTAAAACTAGCTTGACTATCTAGTTGAGTCTGGATGGTATACTGTGGAAATTATTTTTAGTTTTGAGGATATGCCCCTAGTTATGGGGTGAAATTATTCCACTGACTTTTGTCTAAATTATTATGACTTTTAGCATAGAGTTCAGCTATTTGATATTGTAAGTTTTGTTAGCAGCGTGAAGCACTCTTGTTGACTGACAGTTGTTTTCCCATAATGGATTGTTAATGCTGAACCTAGAAGGAATTTGTAAAAGACTAAAAGAAATTTTCAGTAAACTTGGGGCTCTCTGAGTCACTACATGAAAATGTTCAGAAGAGATGAAAGTACAGGTTCTGTTCTATGATGATAATTGGTGTCCTTGAGCTGAATGGCTGGAACAGAAATAAATGGAGAGAATGGATCATCTTGGCACAGCTTAGAAATCCTAGAATTGTTGCTTAGTACTACAGAAAATACCTAAATTTTTTCACAGTGAAGAAAGAGATGATTATAAACAAATGAAACAATAGTTTCAAGAAGGTTGAAATGATCTCCATTTAGGATGTATTTTAGAGAGCACTCTTTGTAAACTGTTGGTGTAATTACTCAGTGTTTCTGACATAGAATATTAACTTGATTCCTCCTAATACTAAGTATTGTTGTCAGGTTTGCATCTTGCATGTAAACTGAAACCGCTCATTATAGGAAGAGTAAGTAGAGGAGTGATGTTTGTTTTCTTGGGTCACTAGAAAAAAAAGTATAAAAAAATTTATACATTTTTATAATGTATAAATGTATAAGTTTATACATTTATAAATATATATATATATATGCTATATAAATATATATATATGGAGTAAAGCAGGGGGGAAAGGTAATAAAAATGAAATAAAAAATGTATATATATGTATGTGTATATAAATTTATAATGTATAAATTTTTTTATATTTTTTTTCCCCTGGAAAAAAAGCCTGCTTTATTCAACTTTGTCTTGTCCTTCTGTCAGGTGGTCTGTGCTGATGTAGATTTTCAAGGTGGCTTTTCTGCTTTAGAAATAGCCTTTGCAGGCTAGACATGATGGTGCATGCCTGTAATCCCAGGGGCTCGGGAGACTGAGGCAGGAGAATTGTGAATTCAAAGCCAGCCTCAGCAACTGAGCGAGACCCCAACCAACTTAGTGAGACTCTGTCTCAAAATAAAAAGGACTGAGGATGTGGCTCAGTGGTTAAGCGCCCCAGGTTCAATCCCTGATACCAGAAAAGAAATAGCAGTTGCTTTTAAGAGATGCTCTATTTTCAAAGTGAGAATGCTTTAATTTTTAGTGTTCTGGTTTGTCTTAAATGATGGTTTCTGGCTATTGAAATTAGATGCAAATGGGGACTGGAAGTATGATGAAGTTACTGGTGAATTCAGGAAATGCCAAGAGTTTCTCATTTGCTGCAGATGTTGGTTCTATTTGTCTACATTAAAAACTTAATTGTCTAGAATGGATTGTTTGTACTAACCAATATGATTCCATCTGTCTTAAGAGTTCAATGAGTGAAAATTTTAAATATGCTCAAGTACATCTGTACTGCTTATTAAAGTTTTAGTTTGGAGTTTATTTCTCATTATGTCACTCTGTTGACTTGGTATAGAAAAGAATTTAAGACAGTTATTTTGTATCAGTTAGATACTACTAATTTGTGTGTGGGTGTGGTACTGGAGATTAAACCCAGAGGCCTTCTCCCTCTGAATCACACCCCTAGCCCTTTTTATTTTATTTTGAGACAGGGGTCTTGCTAAGTTGCCCAGACTGGACTTGAACTTGGAATCTTCCTCAGCCTCCTGCATCACTAGAATGGATATTAATAATTTTTTATTTCATCATTATTACCTTTTTTCCCCTCTGCTTTACTCCAGAAGGGAATAGAACAGTGGTTACCAACTGGTGTTTCATACAGTATTTTTTTAACACATTAAAATTTGTTGCCAACATTTAGAAAAGCGGAAAGTTCATATATAAAAATACTGCTTTTTCACCTGCCTTTGAAACTATGAAATATCTGGCCTTAACGGGCCCAGTGATTACATGACCTATCTAGTGTTCCTTTTGAGTAGGCTTTCCAGGTCTATAACCTGACTCATTTCTCTCTGTTATTTTACTGCCTGGTCGTCTATAGTCATTTGAGTCTGTGAAATAAAGACAAAAATGTACATGATTGCATGTCTGGGTCATAGCTCAGTCAGTGATAGAGTGCTTGCCTAGCACATGTGAGGCATTGGGTTCCATCCCCTCAGCACTACATAAAAATAAATAAATAAAATAAAGGTATTGTGTTCACCTACAACTAAACTTATATGCATATATATATATATATATATGAAAGGATAAATCTAAAAAGAAAAGTGCATGTTTGAAAGCAATTTTCAAATGAGTTAATTTTCTTTGTCTTGTATCAGGCTGGTTTGGATGTAAATTCAAGCCGAAGTACTCTATAATAGATGTTAAAGTTTTGTCTTGAAATTAGCTAGAGACTTGCTAAATGCATCATTTCCAGCGGATGTTATCAGTATTGGAAATTGTCACCCAAAATTTTGCCATCCTCAAAATGGCCACTTACCTTTTGAAGAGGATCATCTTTTGTCCTTTCCATTCTTGTTAAATTTTCAAAGTAACACTCCACTAGAATCATAGGTATTATATTACAACAAACTAATGTTCTTGACAAACTACTCCACAGCTTTGTGACTCATAACAAACAAAAATGATTTTATTTATTAATGTTCATTGTTCCTGTAGGTTAGTAATTTAAGTGCTCACCTGGCCATTACTAATTCAGGTTTACAATCAGATTGTTTCTGGAGGTGAAACAGCAGGAGTCTACAACAGCTGAGGGATGACCAAGAATCTTTTTCTCTTCTAGTCTCAGGACTGTTCCTTATGTCTTCTTTTTACTGGGGCTAGTTTGTGCTCTTTCACTGCATAGTGGCCTCTAGGCAGGGAGACTACTTCAACAGCACATCAGGGCTACCACCCGTTCCAGCAAGGTAGAGGCTGAATCCCTCCCAGCCATACACACACCCTTACTGGGGATTGAACCCAGGGTTGCTCTGCAGTCCTCTATCCCCTCCCTCACTTTTTGAGGCAGGATCTTGCTGAGATGCCTAGGCTGGCCTTCTCTTTTCTCAGCCTTCAGAGTTACTGAATCTCTTTTTTAAGGACTTAGCATGGGGATTCACATGTCACTTTTACCATCACTAGTGGTTGAAACAGTCACAAAAGTCTGACCATTTCTTAAAGGAAGAGGGCATGGCCTCTACCTCTCAATGGAAGGAGTGGCAAAGTCACATTGCAAGAAGAGCATACAAGATGGAAGAAAATATTGTGACCATCTTTGAGAATACAGTTTGCTCTTGGCTATTATAATATTTTTGTTTTTAATCCTGTTTTCTTTTCTATTTGGACTTTATAAAAATTAGGTATATTAAATAGAGTCTATATATAATATACACATGTCTTCTGCAATGCTTTATTTCAATTATCTACAGCTTAGGTATCTGGCAAACAACTAGGTATCCAAACAACTAGGTTAGGAAATTTCACAGCTTTCTTATGACTAGATTAGGACCAAACATTTTCTAGAACAGATATTCTGTTGCAAAGAATGAGTTTAGGAATTAGACCTACTGGACTTAAACTCTCAGTGCAATTCATTGTTCCAATCTGAAATGAGACAAGTAATTCTTAAACCTTTTACAGCTGCACACTTCCTTTATATCTCCTGTTAAACCCAGTAGTCTCTTGGTATCCCTAGATGACTTGTTCTTCATCCCCAAATCTGTCTATTTCAGACATTCTCCAGAATTGCAGGGGTAGGGTTTTTGATTATTCATTTTTAATTTTTCTTGATAGCCAGTTAGTGTTTTACTTACTGGAAAGAATGAAGACTTAAACTTCAGCTGTAACATTAATGGTGATGTTTATCAATGTACTTTGTTCAATATGTAATTTCAGTGGTGTCAGAGGCCAGTGGTATCACCTGTCAGCCCATCCAGGAATGAGGCCCTAGATGTGTTTTCTATACCTTTGTTCTATAAGTATTTTCTGTGTTTAAAGTAATCCTATACTTAAATTCTATGAGATACTTTTAGTGAATACTAATAAATCTTGTGCTTTCATGATATGTTGGTGAAAATTATATAAATTATACTATGTCTTGCCCAAAATAATTGATTTGTATTCATAATTGCATCAGAAACTCAACAGTGTAGAAAACAGTTATCTCCTCCCTCTTTACTATGTTACTTTCTCAAATTGTTAATGCTGTCAGATATTTTACGTTTCAATAAATTTAGCTTTTTAGTTTTTATAGGAAAAATCCTTATGATGTGTTGACTGTCAGTTTGTTGAGCTTCCTCAATGATAGCTTAGTTTTGTTTAATTTTGTTAAAGCTCTACCACAAAATCACCTGTATTACTTACTTTTAACTAACTGATAAACCTTAAAAGAGGTACTATTCTTATTTATGACTTACTGACCTGTAATAGTCTTCAGAAGTTTTACAGGGGATTATATATTAATAAGTAATATTTATTTATTTGTATCAGGGATTGAACCCAAGGGCACTTAACCACAAGCCACATTCCCAGCACACTCCCTTCCCTGAGCCTTTAAAATATTTTTAGTTGAAGATGGACACAATACCTTTGTTTTATTAATTTTTTATTTATTTTTGTGTGTGGTACTGAGGTTTGAACCCAGTGTCTCATACATGTGAGGCAGGCACTCTACCACTGAGCTACAACTCCAGCCTTCCCAGAACCTTTTTAAAATTTTTTTTTTTTTTTTAAACTTTCAGACAGTGTGTCACCAAATTGCTTATGGCCTCACAAATTTGCTTTGAACTTGTGATGACTGCTGCCTCATCTTCCAGAGCCAGTGGGATTTGAGGCATGGGCTACCATGCGAGGCAATAAGTAGTATTTATTTTAACTGTAAGGTTGATGAACTAATTTTTGTTTAACTCATTCATAAAAGTAACTTAAATGTGGAACCTTAAAAAACTGATAGTTTTTATCTTACACTTAAATTTTGAGAATTGTAGAAAATAAAGTTGCTCAGACCACTTATTCCATCATCACAAGAGGTTTTTGCATGTCTAAAATACCTTTAATTACTATGTCATTTTTGTCATAGTTGACTTAAAGATATAACTATAATAATCATCAGCTAAATTCTTGGTGAGCAGCTGTGTAAGGCCAATTTAACAGCTGGGGTAACCCAAGGCAGACTGTAAGAGTTAAAGTTAATCATGAGGTGAATTATGTTATAGTCATTGAGGACTTCATACAAGGCATGTCTGAAATACTTATAAAATTTAATCTGATAGTTGAATTTTTGTTTTATCTGAAATATTTCTTTAAATGTCTAATGAAAGAATGGGGGAAAGTATCATTTTAGAGTTAACATCTACAACTAGGGACATAGCTCAGTTGGTAGAGTGCTTGCCTTGCATGCACAAGGCCCTGGGTTTAATCCCCAGTACCACAGAACACACACACACACACACACACACACACACACACACACAATTAAAGTTCTTATACACAAATATAGGAATAAAATCTGAAGCTTGCTTACTTAAAAGATCAAATATACTTTTGTCACTGTTTAGATTACTGTGGTAAGTGGGAGAGAAAATAAAAATATGCAAATTACTATAATAACGTGGAATCAGAAAAAGTCTGCTGTTTTTGATAATTGCAAGGTGCTAGGAAAGATTAAAAACTGATTCAGCACAAAAAAATAATCTTAGTCTGTATCTCTAAATAATTGAGTATATTTGTTCTCTATTAAAAGAATATTGATTCTGGTTTATTTTCATTTAGTAGTGATGTAATTTTTAGCATCTGACATATCCTCTTTCTATGAAAGTAGGTCTTGTTGCTTCAATTCACAGAATCAATGAGGAACATCGAGTATTATGGGACTTATGTTAATACTCTCCCTGTCAAAGGTTTTGAGGTGAGACTCTGAAAACTCTTGATATAAAATCATTTGTTCCTAGAACTGGAGTGATGGTGCCGCTGTGTTTCTAGCTACTCTCTGGCTGAGTGGGGAGAATGGCTTGTGGCCCAGCAGTTTGAGCCATGTCTGGGCTACGTAGCAAAACCCTGGCTCAAACAAAAATAAAACAAATATCATTTGTGCTTGTAGGTAAACATATGTCTTCCAAGTGATTTGTTTTAGCTGATTCAAGAAGAATTTCTGGAAAATGGAAAAATGTTTTTGCATCCCTCATGCTGTGGCCTTTGGTCAAGAGTAGTTGAATCCTAATCTTCTGTGTAATACTACTGAATGAAAGAAAAATAAAATGTGGAAGTCTAGAGTAAATTGCCATTAATGGCATTTTTTGTTGTTGTTAATAGAAGATTGGAAGCTGGGTGTGGTGACGCATGCCTGTAATCCCAGCAGCTCAGGAGGCTGAGGCAAAAGTATTGTGAGTTCAAAGCCATCCTTAGCAACTATGAGGTACTAAGCAACACAGTGAGACCCTATCTCCAAATAAAATACAAAAAAGGGCTGAGGATGTGACTCAGTGGCAGGGTGCTCCTGAGTTTAATCCCCGGGACCCCCCCCCCCCAAAGAAAGAAAATTGGAGTACATGAATCTGTGATCTGAATACCATACTAGTGATATTTTGTTATATGTAACATTTGTATATAATGGTTTCTGCCAATGCAAACTTAGAAGAAAGAAAATCAGAATGTGATAAGTAGGCAAAATAAATCACCTTATTCAGAGACCTTTTCTGAACCACAAGCTTTCTAGTTTTAAACTCTTCTTGGATGGTATTGTTAAGCTGGCATCTTAAAATGCCAAGACATCACAGTTAAGATATTATAGCTTCATTTTTAAGGTGAAATTATTGAAGGAATTAATGGAAGATTTCTGAAAGTGATAGATATTGTTTTAAAATATTATACTCCACAGTTATTTTGGGTGGATTTTAGAATTCCTGCTTTCCTTCCTAGTTACTTTAGAAATTGATTTGTAATTTACAAAGCTCCATGTGATCCCCCCCACCACCACATCAGGAATTGAATGTAGGTGCACTTAACCACTGAACCACATCCCCAGCCCTTCTATTTTTATTTTTTATTTTAAGACAGGGTCTTGTTAAGTTTCTTGGGTCCTCACTAAATTGCTGAGGATGACTTTGAACTTGCAATCCTCCTACCTCAGCCTCCCAAGTTGCTGGGATTATGTATGTACCACCATGCCCAGCTCTATGTGACTTTTGATCCCAATAATAGTAGTAGTGATCATGATGAAGCATTTACTAGAAGTGAGCCATTATTCTGTATGTCTGCATAAACTCATTTAATACTTGCATCTGGTCATGAGGTAGATACTGTGTAGGTGAAATTGAGGCACAAAGGGATTAAAAGTCATCCCTGATAGAGCCAGGGTATACACTAATGCAGTTTGGCTTCAAAGTTCATGCTCCCACCTGCTATTGTAGCTTTAATTCTTGTAGTATCATCTGGAGGTAAAGCAGAAGTTAGTAGTGGTTGTTATAATTAAAAGTATCAAATATTTTTAAAAGTAGAATTGAGACCAAGACTGTCTTGTCTTAGACCCACAGGAGTAGCTCCAATGTAAAGTATTAGGGGGCTCTCATCTATATTGTGTATGATTTCCTTTATTGATAGAGTCTTCTTTTATATTCAAATCCTCAAATTTGTATAAATTTTTCAAAATACACTCTACCATCCTATATAACTAAAAAGAACAAATAAAAGATAAAATAAAAAAAGACACTGTTAGACATATAATTCCATTTGATGATAATTTGCTGCAGTTGCAGTACCCCTTACTATCCAGTTGAGGGCAGCTATTTACCAATTAAAAAAAAAAAAAGTTGAATTAGAATGTCTTTACTTTGTGCTTACCAGAACTTGATATCTAGTATAAGTCTTTGTTTTCACTCCTGCTTTGTTTCCATTATCACCATAATAGTTTCTTGAAAAGGGGAAGTCAAGTTTTACTTCATAGTAATTTTTACCCTTAAGACACTGGGGAGTGAAAACCATTGAGGTTAGTTTTAATTTTCCCTAAGTTCTTTTCAGTCCCCAAACTTTTTTTCTTCCTTAGGATTAGGCTCCAAAAATATTAGAGATCTGGCTTATCTTCGAAGTATCTGCGTGTAAATACATATGACTTTGAAGTTCTTTGAGACATTTAAAAAATAATAGTAAAAATTTATAATTTTCAGTTTGCTATCTTCAACCCATTAAGTGAAAGATAGGTCAGAGCTGATCTGTTTTTATTAGTTTTTCTATGCAAATAAATATTAAAGTTATGGAATGTAGTGACATATTTTTTTCTGTGTTCACTTTTCACATAGTTTATATCTGTGATTCAGAAAAAGGAATTTAGGGAAGAGGTTAATGAACTTATGTAAAAGATTATAATTGATAGATTTTTTTTTAGAATAAATCTCAGTTTACATAAAACTCTATTGTAATACTAACAAAGCAGATGGTGATAGGAACTTGGAGGAGGATTATTCCTTGGGAGCTACTTTTTTTTTTTTTTTAACAAAGGGGATTTTTAAATGAGAGACAAGATATGACTGAAGGTTATATTATATAAGTGAAAAAATTTATAGGTCTTAGGAAATAAAGTGAACTTCAGAGGAGATGCTGAAATTAGAATGAGCCTATTCTGAGAGGTAGTAATAGCCTGGTGGGGCTATAGACTTATGTATCTTGAATATCAGTCTTATTTTCCCCCCTACTTTATCAAGTTATAGATTTCCAGTACCCTAATACTATCTCTTCTCTCTCCCAACCCTGGACCTCTATTGAGATTTTTATTGTGTGATGATTATATTATTAGTCATTTACTTTTTAAATTTTAAGATATTTTTTAGTTGTGGTTAAATACCTATAATATATAATTTAATATCTTAGCCATGTTAAAATATATAGTTCAGTGTCATTAAGTTCATTCATAGTGTTGTATGACTATTACCACTTTTCATCTCCAGAAATTTCTCATTTCCTCCACTGAAATTCTGTACCACTTACAGTGTCCCATGTTCCACTCCCCCCTGGCCCCGGCAACCACCCTCTACTTTCTATGTGTGATTACACTATTCTAAGAACCTTGTGCAAGTGAAATCATGCAATATGCATCCTTTTTTTGACTTACTTTACTTAGTATAATGTCTTCAAGGTTCATCTATACTATAACATGTTTAGAATTTCCTTCTTTTTAAAAACTAAATATGTATTTCATTTTATGTATATACTGTACTTTGTTTATCCATTCATCAGTTGATGTTTGGAGAGGTGGCTTTTGGTTTTTGTGAATAATGCTGCTATAAGTAAGGATGTGCAGATATCTGTTCAAGTCCATGTTTTAAATTCTTTGGGGTATATGTCCAGAAATGGAGATGTATCAACTCTGCCAGTGACTTTGCATTTTCAACTACGTTTTGAATTGTGATATAAGAGAAAGGTCTTCTATAAAAGCATGGCATCAGGTTAGGACTGGGACTATTTCTTGTGTATGAATATCTCCCCAGAAGCCCACTTTATATTCACTAAGATGGATCTCTCCAAAGGAAAGAAAGAAATCACCCTTTTCTTCCAATCTCCTTTGTAATTCTTTCCCTATCACATTCTAACTTCCCATAATAAAGTTCTATTAAAAGAGAAGGAGAGATAAGTGAGATGACTGGCTATTGGAAGAAGAAAATAGAAGGAGAGAACAAACTAGTTCACTGAAAATTGTGAATAGATAGTTCACATATTGTCTACTACCTATTAGGACTATCTATTCTTACATTGAGCTTTTTCCATATCTTTATAACAGTGTAGTTCATAGGCTTGAATATAGAAGGAAGTATAATATTAATTACCACATAAGTGGTTAATTTAGGAAATTATTTGAGGTAATATGGAAACAATTAATTTGGGGTCACTTGAGGAGTTGTCTTCTCGAAACTTTGTCCTAGTCATTGGGGAGCTATTGAAAGTTCTTGAGGAATAGATTTTTCTTTTAATACCACATTTCTGTATTTTAGGAAGATTTACCTGTCCATGTTGTATTGCAGAAATTAGGCACTATGGATTTTCAATGAATTAGCTACTTACTATCCATTTTACTGTAGAGTCATGTACTGCATGGTATTTCGCCTCCTATATGAAGGTAAACCGTAACATCTTATCACTTAGTGACATTACAGCTGTCTTAGTTTGTGTTAGTACACTCTGTGATGTTCACCCAATGACAGGATCTCCTAACAGCACATTTCACATCACATATATATCCCTATTGTCAATGGCATATGATTGTGATTACTGGCCATCATAGGTTACTTTATAAATAAATAATCTTTTAATATATCTTTAATAAACCACAAGACTATTTTTCTTTCAAGTAAAATCATTGAGTTTTCAAATCATAGAAATTGAACTAAGATTGACCAAATTCTGTAGGAAGATCAATCTGAAGCATTATTAATAGTTAGAGCTAGAGTGCTAGTTAGTCTATGTGAGTATAAGATAAAGAGTGGTATGTAGAAAAAGAACATGCTCAAGATGAACACTTGGAAATAGTGCTCATTGCAGTATATCAAAAATAGAACACGCTTATGTGTTATATGTATATTTTTTAGCATGCATAAACCCCTCCTTAAATTTGAAACACAATACAAAGCATTCCTGAAGTATTAATGCTGATATTTGGATAAGGAAGACTTGATAAGATATCTAAGAGAGGATACAGTGTGGGGTTTGTTTTGTTTCATTGTTTTTATAAAGAAAATAACTACTTAAATTCTCTAGGAACCACCTAGCTAGTTGGAGAAACATTAAAAGGGGTTCCACAGCACAGCTCTGCTTTTGGTCGTATTCAAGTTACTGACTTTGTATGGGAGGTTCACCAGCTGTTTGACTGGCAGGAGCAGGAGCTTTCACTTCAGTAGTTTATAATTCCTGGCTATTCTAGGATAGTTTGCACTTCACCAAGCCTCAGACAGGTCAGGACATTTGGTAGGAGAAGGTTGAAAGACAAAAGCAGCAGGCCTTGGGTTCTCAGCCTTTTAAAACTACTATTAAATATATATATCTATATATATATATATTTTAATTTGGTGGTTAGAGTTTTTAGTAATGTGCCTGTATTACATGTAGAGAGTATTCATCAACCAAGAAGAGTTTTAAAATGTCAAAACCGGGAAAAGCTACTCTAAACCATGGCTTGGTTCCTGTTGATCTTAAAAGTGCAAAAGAGCCTCTGCCACATCAAACTGTGATGAAGATCTTTAGCATTAGCATCATTGCCCAAGGCCTCCCTTTCTGTCGAAGACGGGTAAGTCTTACATGTTTGAAAAATATGAATGTGTATTTAAATGATATACTTCTGCTTCCTTTTTGAAGAAATGCTTCAAATTGCAATTGATATTTATAACTAAAACTAACAGTGTATTGTATATCCAGTGAAAACATATATAAATGATAGTTTTACAAGTCTGATATAGAACCTAAAAGGCATGATTACCTAATCCACCTTTTTGGTTTTTCCACCATTTATTTTTTATTTAAGTTTTATCCTGTAAACTTACTTGAAATTGGTAAATGTGAAAAGTTTTGAAAGATGTTAGCAAATATTAAAACCCTCAAATTTATGGCTTTTATTTTGTATGAAAAGCAAAAATCTGGTGCTACTCTTTTTATACCTGGGAAAAATTTAGTATTTAAATAGCTCAATTAAAGAGCATTCCAGGTCCTTAAGTTTATTTGGCCCTTTAAGATGGATTATTTTTAAATTGCTGTTTTTTAAGTTAAAAGTAACATTTTAGAGACATTACTTTTTGCTGTTATGTGAAAAAAATATCATGCCATTGCATAGCAGTTATGATACAGTATACATACAGACCACACTGAACCAACAAACATGTATACTCAAGTTATGATCTAGTGTATGTTTTTCAGGACAAATTTCTCTCCCCAACCAAGCTTTGAAATATTAGAATTTGTTTGTGTTTTCCGAGTTAGTTGGTATTCAGTTATTTACTAGACATTTGCTAGCTTTCAGTTAGATTTCAGTTATTTACTAGGTCTAAATATTTTAGATCTAAAATAGGTCTGTGGTCCTTAAAAATATTAAACCAACATACACAAAAAACATGTCTGGAATTAAATGAGTGTGTGTGAGATCAATGCTGTTAGTATCCTGGCCTCCCACCCCCACCCCCAATACCTGTTTTTAAATACTAAAGGGGAAACAGACTTAAACAAGTAGAATAATCCATAATAATAATAATAAATAAGGAAAACAATATTTTTCCTCCTTATAAAGAGGCACTTCTACGTAGCGTGACTTAAATAACCTTTGTAAAAATACATTTTCTAATTAGCTTAGTTCCTTTTGAGTGGCTTCTATTTCTATTCCAAAGAAGTGGCAGCCATGTTGGAAAACATTTTGAGTCAAGTTATAATATAATATAATTTAAACATTGAAAAAGGAATATGAATATCCTTTCACCTTTCGTTTCTTTTCTTATTTACTGTGTCTTCAGAAAGTACTGCTTTTAAAATTTTGTGGTCTTTTACCTTGTCAGTTTTATAGCTTTTGCTGAATGAGGTCACTGCTCTGATTTAAGCATTTTATACATAGGCCTCTGATAATTTTAATGTCATTAATAAACTAATTATTTTTTAATACTTCTGTAAAAGAAAATACCATACAAATAAATTTAAAATTTGAGCAATTGTTAAGATATTAACAGTCAATTTTGTTCTGTTTTGTGGAATATTTCTAATACAGTTAAGTACAATATATGGGAAAATTATTATGTTTACTTTTGTCTTCTACCTCTGTTTTCTCCCTCTATCTTCTACCTCTTTTTTCTTTACATGTAATAGATACTACGTGTAAAGGGCAAAGGAGGAGATTCTATAAGACAAATTAATAGAGGCCCACAAGGCTTTCTCTGAAGGTTTCCTAGATTCATTATTCAATTTGGCTTTTCTTGGTTACTGTGTTACATTAAATTATACCTTGCTGTTGTAATAACAGCATAGAACTAAATATGAAAATGAAATTCCTACTAGAAAATTTCTTAAAGGTTTTAAAAGTTATTTAAAAAGCTAAGTTAACATGTTCAGTATTTGCCTGCCTGCCAATAGTTTACTATTGCATAACTCATTGACACTACTAGAAGTATTAGAGGGAGTATGAAACTATATCCTCACTCCTTTTTACAACTGGTTAGTTTAGTTAGCTTTAAGTTGATTTACATCCTATTTGTTACATAATTTACTAACTTTCCCCTGTTAAAGTTTATGATATGCATTTTTTAAAGTATTTTTCTAGATCAAAGCTTTAAAAAAGACTTTTTATGTGATACGTAATTAATCTTATTTGTGTTTAATATGTTATCTAGCTTTTGCTTTAGATATATTTAGCTTCTTTGAAGCAGATGGCTATTTATGATAGCCTATATTTCGCAACCTACTTTTTTTCTTAGAAGTAGTGAGTTGAATGAAATGTATAGTTACTACCTATAAAGCTGTATGTAGGGGCTGGGACGATAACTCAGCGGTAGAGTGCTGTGTGAGTGCTTGCCTAGCACATGTGAGGCCCTGGGTTTGATCCTCAGCACCACATACAAATGAATAAATAGAATAAAGATATTAAAAAAAAAAATCCTTCCTTAAAAAAAAAAAAAAAGCTGTATGTAGTCTTGATCTAATTTGAAAAGCATAATATTATCCCTCTATCCATCATAGAGGTGAGGGATAATATTAAGATGGTAATACTATATTTCTTAAATATTAACTGCTGAATCAGTTAATATTTGCATGGCCCATTAATATTTTATGTGCACATGCAAATAATAGTTGGGAAATTTGGAAAATTTTTAAAATTAATAGTCATAACTACAATTCAACCTCTTCAATGTTTTTAGGAATTTTGTTTACTTTGACTATTAAGTATAATATTAATACTGCTAGTTTAATTTATTATTATATATTTTTTTGGCTCTCTTCTGAAATATATAAGCATTGGTTTAAATACTACCAATAAAAAATAAATAGCAATCTAGCTATTAATCAGTTAATCTTAAAATATTTTTAGTGTTGAGGTCCTCATAATTTATATTTGCTAAGATTTAATATAATACCAGATAGAGTACTTGTTTAAAAGTTAAGTCTTGCTGCTGTTTTTACTATCAGAAAAAGATGGGATTGAAACTTCCAACTTAAAAAAAAACCTGATTGTCCTTTAGGGGGAAGAAAAGCTTTATAATAATTAGTTATTTAACTTAAAAAAATTAATTGAAAAGTTATTTTATTTTTCCTTTGAAATTGTTACACCTTTAAAGATGGTAATACTATATTTCTTAAATCCTAAGGTACATTATTTTTCACATTTGAAACTTGCTGAAATAAGGATGCATCTTGTTGGAACTTTATAGTTTCTTTTCTAAAAATATTTTTTTAGTTGTAGACAGACACAATTATTTAATTTTATGTGGTGCTGAGAATCGAACCCAGTGCTTCATGCATGCAAGGTAAATGCTGTATCACTGAACCACAACCCCCAGCCCATACATAGCTTTTGTATATGTGTGTGTGTGGTTCTGGGGACTGAACCCAAGGCCTTGTGCATGCAAGGCAAGCATTGTACCAACTGCGCTATCTCCCCAACCCCTCCTTGGAACTTTGTAGTTTCTAGCTTTTTTTTTCTTTGTAGTATAGAGAATTAATGATACATTTTATAATTAATATTATGTTGGTAGAAAAATCACTTAATGCTTAAATCTTGTTTTTTTTCACTCATTTTGTTTTATTTTGAAGCACTTTTAAAGCTTTTAGAATATTCTTTTAGATATTCTTCAGTGTTAGTGTTTTGGTAGAGAGTTCCGCATGACATTCAATTATTGATTTATGTAGGACTTTTTAACACACTTTATTGACAATATTTGGTTGTAGGCAGATAATGTTTTTAGAGTGCCTCATATATTTTTGGGGTTTAGGTAGCATGGGCATCAGCAGCATGGAAAACTAAGTAAATTGGGGTAGACCTCTGGTGGGAAAGAAAGAGTATGGGTGTGGAACAAGGACTTGTGTATTTGAAATCCAGGAACTCAGGTAGCAGTGAAGTATATAACTGGAATTTCTGGTAGTTTAAAACAGTTTTGTAGTGATTATTTTCTATATCAAGCTCTATTCTCAAATACTATATTTAAAATACTTTTCCTTTAAAATAAAATTTAGAGTATTGGTGATTTCAGAAATTGTTAATAGCATTCCTGTGTATTGCCATCATTCGAGGATAGCTTAAACTTGTCCAGACTTTTTTGCAGAGGGCCAGTATACATTTTAGGCTTTGTGGACAATGTAGACTCTTGCAACCACATAGCTCAAGTAGCTGTAGATTGTGGGCATGACTGTGTTTGAATGAAACTTTACTTACAGAAATACTGAAAATAGGTTTTTTACTGTTATATCAGTACTCCAGTAAATCTTGGGCCTTTTGCTTATGCATAAGTTTCTGCTTCTAGCAAATTTTTAGAATAGGATAGGTGGAGCTTTTAAGCCATTCGTTCCTTTAATCTTAATCCCCTTCTCAGATTCTTTGGTAGTGATGTGGTAAAGAATTTTATGTGTGTGTGTTTAATCACTGGAATCGTAACATGGTACTTTTTATTATTTCTCTTTTAAATGTTTAGTATTTGTTTAATAATTCTATAAATGGTTGCCGTCATTTCAAAAGAACCTACTATGTATTCTAGGCATCCCTTCCTTATAAAATGTACTCATTTGATTTTTTTCTTTTTGGTACTGGGGATTAAACCCAGGGGCACTTAACCACTAAGCCATATCCCCAGCCCTTTTTACATTTTTATTTTGAGACATGCTAAGTTGCTTAGGGCCTCAGCAAGTTGCTGAGGCTGGCTTTGAACTTGACAATGCTCCTGTCTCAGCCTCTTGAGCCACTGGGATTAGAGGGGTGCCCTGCTGGGCTTGGCCTCATTTGATTCTTAAATGCTTTCAATGTTAGTTAAGTACTGTTACCTAAAGTATTCTCTCAGTAGATGAGAAAACTGAAGTTTAAACAAGCTAACTCTCCCAATTTTCCTGGTAAATAGTAAAAGTGGTATTTAACCTCAGGACTGACTAATACTGCAGGTACTAGCCATTCTTTCTGTTGTTTTGTGGCCTGTTTACATTTTTTTCTTATTAATTCAACACTTTTCTACTACTAATATATTATTTTGGAGGGGAGATCTATGAACCAAGCACTGTTATATTATTTCTTTGAGAAAATACATTCTAAGTTTCAAACAATGGACCTACAAATAATTTTTGATCACACAATCCATTTATAAATTTAGAATTTTCATGTAACTTTTTGAAGATATTTCTTTTAAAAAGTTGTCCTAGCTATTATGTAACAATTTTAGCAAATTAGATACATTCAGACCTTATGCTTGCATATTCTCTTTTTGTAAGCTGAGGGATGATATCTTAGGGCTTGTGTTTGGCAGAAAACAACTTGAGAACAGGGTGTCTGACATATTATCCTCAAACTGCATCACAGTACCTACCATTCTCTTCATTTTTTTCAGTTAGTACTTTTGACAATAATGACAAAAACAACATAGCACCTGTCTTAGTGATACTATGTTGGGTTAGATAGAGGTTTTTCTTCATTGTTGAGTATCGATAATAGATAAGTCCATGTACAAAATTTTAATTTTCTCATTGAGACATAATTAATTTATTATTTTATATGAATAGTCGTCTGTATGTAATTTTAATCTGTTGTGATCCTTTAGTAGACTACTGACCAATCCTTTAGAACTTTTCAGCAAAGGTCTGCTAGAATTGTTAAACAACTGTATTGATTTGTTTCAGAAAGTAATGTTTCTAATTCTTTATCTTATAATAAAATTTTTATGTATATGAAGATTCTCTGTCTTCCCCCAAAAAATGAACCTTCATAAGCTCTATTGGTCAAAGAAAATTTAGAAGTTATTATCCTCCCAAATGGATATATAGAGTGACTTTTTGCCTTCAGTATTTAATTTTTTTTTTACTTCTCTATAAAAATAGGACATTATCAACATATAAAACTAAAAAATATTTTCTTTACAGTTTTCTAAATGACTAGTAATTTCACTGCTAGGAAATAACCACAATGGTAGTTTTAAATATTTTAATTATTTTTAAATAAAATTGGCACTTACATCTATCTTTAATATACTACTAGTGTTTTCCCATGGCTGTAGGTAAAAGTATAAAATATGTCATATGAATGTACCTTAAATTTCCTGGTGTTGTTGATTTGGATAGTGAGCTGCTTTGAACATTTTTGCACTAAATCTTTAGTAATATAACTATGCACAGATTTCTAAAAGTGGAATTATTTGGTCAAGTGATGGGAATTTCTTTAGATTCCTGATAAATATTGCTAAATTATTTTCCAGAAAAATTATGCCAATTTAAAAAAAAAGAACATGAGGGCCTTCTAATGTTATTAAAACACAAATCATATTTTAAGCAAATTGATTCCTACCATGGCAAAGTTTTGTGGACTTCACTTGGTGAATTCTGTATCGTTGAATTTCCCTATTTATTGTAGGTTTTCCATCAAATTAATTGTCTTCATTTTGAGAAAATAACTGTTACTGTTTACTTAAGTCTTTATGAGGAAGATATGTAAGTAGATCAAAAAAATATCTGTTGTGATTTTGGTTTTTATTCTTATGGAAAATTATATTTGCCTTAGACTTGTCACTTGTATTATTTTCAACTATAATTTTCTTCTGTTACGGTTTTAAAGCAGAGATTTATGTATTTTTATCTAAATAAAATGACCCCCATGTATGATTTTATAATTGATTATTGATTCTACATATCATTTTTACCTGTTAGTCTTCTTATACCTTGTCTCAGTTTTTGTCACATTATTGATTATACTTTTACATTTCTGAATTTTAGTGAGATAAGTTTACAGTGTAAACAACAGCCTCTCCCAGAGTATATTGCTATTAATAATCTCAACTATAAGAGTACTTCTCATGCTAGCAGGAGCAGCTGCCAGAAATACTTGCCTCTTTCGTATTTAGCACTATTACTTAGTCTGACATTTCTGTCATAGCTTTGTCAATTAGCTGCAGTCCAGGTTAACCTTTTTAATTTTTTAAAATTCTAGTCTAGCCATTATTAATTCTCATTTAAAATAGTTGAAGCAAGTTTGCTCTTCTAAAATATCTTGTGCCTAAAAGGGATTGCATGAAACTCAACATCTATTTCATGGAACTTTTAGCCAAGTAGGAATATATGACTTTTAGAAGCTACTGTTGTGCCCCTCTTCCCCGCACTAGTGTATTTAGAGTTTACGATTTAGAGTCACATTCGAGCCTCTGACTCTTCCCATCCTTCTCATGTCTTTACCGTCAGTCCACCCTCCTCTCTGCTGAACTTCCTCCTGGCACTGACTTCAGAAAGGGTCGTCCTCGACTGTTGCGGTGAAATGTACTGTACTCCTTGACAGTACCTGTGGAGCTTAGGCCTATTTGGACTCCTCAATGTTGTCACATGATAACTTTGTATAGATATTTTTGTCTTCCCGGGTTATAAACCCTTAGAATTCAGAAGTTATCTTTAGTATCTTTTTGTGCTCTCAAGTGATATGGAGGAGAACGTACAAATATTTGTATAGTTAATTCGTTGAAATATATGTTAAAGCTTGGAAAATTCTTTAAGGAGTTTTTGTACTTTTAAGAATATGGCATGTTTTTGTTTACTAAATGTTTTTAAATGACTGCAGCTGTGATTTTGAATATTTCATTTTCTAAATTTAACTAAACTCAGATACAGTTTGACACTTAATTTTAAAAGTAATTACAACTTACCAATTTTAGAAGTAAGGGAGAAACATACTATGGTGTAGTCATTTAGGACATACTTTTGAGAATCTACAGTGGCTAGAAAATGTCATCAAATAATAAAAAAAAAAGAGAGAGAGAGAGAAAAGAGAAGAAAGAATAGACTGGTGATATGAGCAGATCCAGAGAGGGATACAAGTAGGATATCTGATCTTTTTATATTTTTAAATTTAATTTTATTATTGTTTTAGTACCATGGATTGAACCCAGAGACACTTGAACCCAACCACTGAGCTACATCCCCAGCCCTTTTTATTTTTTTATTTTGAGATAGACTCTTGCTAAGTTGCTGAAGCTGGCTTTGAACTGGCGATCCTGACATCAGCCTCCTGAGCTACTGGGATTACAGGTGCACACTACTACACCCAGCCTTTTTATAACTTTTGAAGAAACAAAAGTGTTTCTTCCTAAGCTCCTCTTTCACACACATATGTTCTTTTGGAACATGGAAAATATGAGCATTTTCAGATCTTCTGATGTCATCTCTTATGGTCACGACTTATTTTATCAATAAAGGAATTAGTTATTGTTAATCACCACATATCAAACATTCTATTTTAAATCCTATCAGTCTTTTTTTGGCTTAAGATTGTATCATGCATCATACATAAATGTGTAAACAAAATATAAATTGTGAGTTTTCTTGAGATCTTATTCTCTGTCCTCTGCAAGGTACTGGCTACAAATAAAAAGTTGCTGACCCCCTGTGCCCTTGGGTGTATAAAAATGGAAAGAAAAAAAAAAAAAACACAGTCCTTTAAGCATCTTACTGTCTAGTGGTAAAATCACAAATTGTCCAGTGTAATACATAAGTAAAATTCCTTATATGGAGCTATTTACAAACTATTATGGGAGGAGAGGAGGCACCCAGGTCTCATGGTAAATGATTAAGGAAAGGCTTCTCTGTATCTTTTGATTCAAAGTGTGAAGATTTTGGTAAACACATAGTAAAAGGAGTGATAGAGGGAATATATCATTGCTTATATCTTGTTTTTCACATTTATTACATTGTTGCAAAGGATTCACTTACATCTTGCCATTGATTTATTGTATTAATATCAGCCAAAAAATATTGAGCATCTAGAATAGAGTTGGAGAATTTTTCTAGAACCTGTATATTTAATAGAATTACAGAGACAAAGGTCATGTCCGAATGGAGCTTATTGTCTCGTTGCAGGAGACAGAAAATACTCTTGTTAATGCTGATGTTTTGATGACGATAATAAAATAGTCTAATTTGGTATGTAGGGAAGGTGCTACTCTAAGAACTTTCCGTATGAAAACTCATTTAATCCTTGGGGCTGGGATTGTGGCTCAGTGGCTGAGCACTTGCCTAGCACACGTGAGGCATGGGTTTGAACCTCATCACTATAAATAAATGAATGAATGAATGAATGAATGAATGAATGTATTTTAAAAACTCATTTAATCCTTAAAATAGCCTTATAAATCGGGTTATATTATATTATCCCTATTTTACAGATAAGGATTCTGAAACATTAGAAGGATTAATACTGGTCCCACAGCCAGTAAGTGATGTAGCTTATCTGGAATAAGCAACATACTTACCTGGAATAAAGACTTACTGAGTAAACAGATGGTTTCAAGGTATTTTAAGGGTTAACTTTTGCCATATAGTTCTGGGATTTTAAGTATATAGTTCTCACTTCCTTCCACAGTTTATGATAATCTCAGGATCTAATTACTGATAACTGTGCTTTCTAGGCATTTTTTTGTTTGTTTTAGTATCAGGTGTGCGTCAGTTATCCAATATGAACACAAAACAAATTAGCACATAATCTACAGATCTACAACCATGTTGGGAAACAACTTCCATGACTTACAATTCCTTTTGATAATAGGGAGTAGTTTGTACAAATGGTTCAGTAATTGTTTTGTTTTCTTTTTGAGGTACTGAAGATTGAACATAGGGCCCCACACGTGGTAGGCAAGCACTCCACCACTGAGCTACATCCCCAGCCCACAAATGGCTTAGTATTTTTAATATCACAGGAATTCTTTTTAAATTTGTAGCTTATGTTTTACAGAAAGCAACTGCATATTAAGACTTATAATAGGTAAGACACTTCAAAATTATGCTAAAAATAAACATGGAACTAAGCTCCTGGCAAGGTAAATAAATGTAATAAATCTACAGTACCTTGTCCAGAGACCAGAAATCTAACAAGCTTTGAAAACTAAAAGTTTTAAAATAAAGATAGCAAAACCTAGCTAACACTAAGGCAGTCTCCTTTATTTATCTGAATATTTTTACATTTTGCTGCAGAAGTATTAGTTTATAATGTATATATTATCTTATAAAATTTAAATATAATGTGATATATTATCTTACAAAATTTTTCTGAATTTAACAATAGTTGCTACAGAATTATGAAACTCATTTCATAGACCTTTGAGCTTTACAACTGTCTCCCACATATAAAAAATGGAATTCATTTTGAAATGTCAAAATACTCTCAAGTTTTATTTTAAATCTCTGTGTACTTGCATATTTAAATGCTGTAAGACATATAAAGGAGTATCTAAATTTTATTAACTTAAATATGGGCAGCTCCATGTAACATAATGATATTTGAGAGCTTAAATATGTTAATTTTCATTGATGAGGATGCTGCAGATTTATACTTTAAGTGAGGGTTGAAAACCCTAACCACATTTTAAAATTCTCCCAATATTTTCATGAGACATGAATGCCACTAAATCAATTTTCTGGTAACACATATTCTGCATGCTGCCTATATGGGCTGCTGCTGTTACAAAGATGAATAAGGCAGGTCACCTTCCCTTAAGGAGGTCACCAGTGCCTTTTTGTCTTGGAGAGACCTGTCTCACTGCCCTCATTCCATGATCCTATATCAAAACCAGAGGAACATGGGTTCATTCATTCATGCATCCAACAAATAAGCCAGGCACAGTCTAGGCACTTATATACATCAGTGTATAAAAAAGGAAAAAAATAATCCTACTTTATATGTAACAACGTATTAGTGGCCCTGAGAAGTCTGTCTAAGCCTGAGGCAGCATGTTCAGTTTGTGCCAGTATATAGTATATCACCAGGCCTCTTTAATAAACTATAAACTTTTATTTCTAAATTAGTTGGGATAATTTGCGTTTCAGTTTCTTCATAAGTATATATAGATAACTACTTATATATACATAAATATACACTTTACCTGATTTGGTATGATTATGTTGGTAACCTTATTGAACTGTATAATCTGGGGGCTGGGGCTGGGGCTGAGTGGCAGAGTGCTTGCCTCACATGTGTGAGGCCCTGGATTCAATCTTTAGCACCACATAAAAATAAGTAAATAAAATAAAAGTATTGTGTCCAACTACAACTAAAAAATAAATATTAAAAAAAGAAATGTATAATTTGTTAGTTTTCAATAATGCTAGGTGTAGTATTCAGCACAGAACATTATTTTGATGTTCTCAAAGAATATATATGATTCCATCTTACTCTTTCTTTTCATGATCTTGTAAGAAAAACTTTCTTCCAGAGTCTTTAATACCCTGTCAGGCACACCTTAGTGATTTTTTTTTGTAATTATTCCTGGGTCAGAATTGGAGTTCTTGCCAGGTACAGAGGGGCATATCTGTAATTCTAGTGACTCAGGAGGCTGAGACAGGATTCCAAGTTTGAGGTCAGCCTCAGCAACTTAGAGACCCTATCTCAAAAAATAAAAAGATCTAAGGAGGTAGCTCAAAGAACTACTATTTGTAGTAAAGCCTATGGTATTGTAAATGTCCGTTACCTCTTTTCACATGTACCTGTTGATGCAACATATCTCTTTATTCATGTAGTGTTTTATTCCTTAAGTGTAAAAGATAAAATAATTCACATGGGTTTTTAAAGTAAATTTAATGCTAGATTAATAAAATTGTCTCTTATGACTTCAGTAATGTCTCTCTCAATAAGCATCTATGTATGTATAAACTATGAAAACTTAACTATAGATGGAAAACATTCAGCAGTGTTTCTTGAACATTAATATTATTGTCATAATTATGTTTTCTTTATACTGGATACTTTTTGGAGCTAATTAATAACAAAATGGCAAACTTTTCTCATCGGGACAGTGGTCGTTTCTCAAGCATACACATCCTATTACATTACATTATTTGCATATTTGTTTTTCTTTAAAGGATAGACTAGTTCAAAGTAGCCATTTGTAGTAGCCAACTTGGAAATACAGGTAATGCCCGAGAGCATTGTATTGATCCACCATCAGATATTGAGGTAAATAGTTGAAACATGATTTTGTAGTGAAATTCCATAGTATTTCATTCTTTAGAAATTTACTTACAACTAAATCGAGACTTTGAAATTGAACCTCCTTCCCCAAATAAATCTAGGCGTAAAGAAACCAAGATAGATAAGGGCAAATATTGATTCCAGAAGCACATGGCTATCTAACTTCTTCTTCATTATTTTATGATACCCTATTTGGATTATAATGAAATCTGTTTTAAGAGGGGAAAACTATGGTAATTTTAGATGAAATTATCTTAAATTTTTTCTCCTTTACTAATCTTGCACATGAAAATTAAAAATTATTAATTATTCCTATATTTAATTGCATTTTTCATGCTGTGGGTGATTCAAAATAGTTCATGTGGGAACAATTTAAGCTTAAACAGATTTTCAATAATCCACAGAAATCTCTGCATTATTACTTTAGATTTTAAAATGTCATTGTTACTTCTAGTATGAACATGTAGGGGCAGTAGAGTACTGTTTCTGTAAAACTTGTCTGAATTTGTGGCTTTTCAAAATATCTGTTACTGTTAAAGTTTGCTCTTCTCTGAGAAAATATCTTTTTAAAGGATAGTTGGTACTGCTTCATTAAGTTCAATTCAGGTACTCTTGTGATGAAAACTCATGGCCTTGGTTTCTATTTGAAATCAAGGAATATGTTAAGTTAGTTACAAGAAAAAATGCACTTTTATAGTCAGATGATAAAAATGAGAATAAATGAATTCATGAAAATATTCAAACTATTAAGATTCAAGCAGTTTTGTTCTTATTCTATACCAACCTTTCAAAATGAATGCTTAGAGACATTTTTTAGTGAGTTGTAGTTCTTCAACATGACAAGCAAATGAAACAGATTACTAAACAGTCTTATTTCAAGATTCTTTAATTGGCAAATACTATTTTTTGCATCAAAACAGTTGAAGTTATTACAGATTTTAATACAAAATTTGGTAGAATTTTTTTCCCTTGACTCACACTTAAAAGAAAACTGAACAGTTGTTTCTTCATCTCTTCATTTGCTGTGTCAACAACTCCTGTAATCCAAGAGCTACTTTAGGTATTTGCAGTACAAAAATGAACAAAATAGACCAAAATTCTCACCTTTGTGGAGTTTATATTAGAATAGTAGAGTACTTAAGAGCATGGATGATAGAGCTATTTGGACCTGGGTATAGGTTCTTTGCTCTACAACTTACTAAGCCTCATCTGTAAAATGAAGCTGATAATAGTAGCACTTACTTCACAGGGTTGTAAAGGCAAAATGAAATAACCTTTAGCAAGTATGATTATGTAATAATTCACTATCAGGAAGCCCACAAGACTTTTAGGTGTGTTGGTAGAAATTGTAATTAATTCTCCTGCTATAGTAGTACTTCTTATTTTTATGCAGGGTAATTTGAAAATTTTTTCACTTTTAGTTTCTTTAACTTGTGAGAGAAAATGCATAACACCAAATTCGAATAGTCAGTTTTCTTAAACAACTTCCTTAATGACTGTTAATCTTCTCTAAATGGAAAGATTCTACACATGAAAAGTTAATATGATTTAGTTCTACTTACATTATGCAGATTCATTCAGTGTGGCTATCATATATGTAAAAAATTAACCCCATTATGTCTACCTAAATGAAGAAAATGATATGTGATATGTTGATATTTTGTTTGGGACTCTCATATGTTCAGAATATAAATGTGTTGGCTTCAAAGGCCATTATACTAGTATTTTAAAAGTGCTATATAATAATTAAAAACAATTGATTTACATTTTATATTTTCTGCTGTCTAGTAAATTTCATTATGAATTTTAAGTTCTGACACCTTTTCTTTCCCTAAAGCCCCCAAAATTTGGTAATTAAGAAACAGAACATACTTGTTAACATCTTTGAAAGTTGTCTTGCCAAAATGGCATTCATTACTATATAAGAATTGAGACTTAAGACATTTAAAGAACAGATCCACAGATTTTAACAAAAATACTTAGAAATTTAGACCTTTCTTTGGTACCTTGTGCTCTCTTGGTTCTGTTTTCCAGTCGTGTGGAAACCCTGTGCTTAACATGCTTGTGTGTATGAACCCCTTTTCCCCACAGATGCCCCCCAAAACAGTTCTACCTCCACCTCCTGTTTAATAGCTTATCAGCGATGTTCATGCTGCACTGCTTCCTTGAGGGGGAGAGCTGCTCTGCTGTTTTCATATAGCTTTGTTATCATGCAGTATTTTTCAGCTGCTCATGCTCATTACCATACAGCTGGTATGTAGAGAGTAGAAGGAAGCAGGCAGAAGTTGTACTGGCTACAAGAATAAGCAGCTCTCTTGCAGATGGGGTGCTGGCAGATGGGGCATGTGTTTGAACAGGTTTTACTAATAACAGAGTGCATTAAAAATCATTCTGAGAAAGTCGAAGGTCAGTGCCATGCATTCAGAGTATGAGAGGTTGCTCAGCTTTTTGTAGACTCTTTTAGAATATTAATTAACTCTGATTCCAAAAAAAAATTATAAACCACAAGCCACAACCTCCTTAAAATATGTGATGAATTTTTTCTTTTTAGTGTATTTTAAATGTAACTTAAAGAAAAACATTATACTGTTAGCTAGTGTCATCAATTTGTACTGTCAAAATTTTTTAATATATTTACTTTAAATTCCCAGACTCTGTTTCAATATAAAAGCATATATACTTTGAGAAAATATATTAACATTCTTCAGTTTAAATATATAATATTAGATTATTTATTAGAAGATGAAGCCAAAGATTAGAAAAATCTATATGTATAGTGTTGACCATGTTGAAGATTAAGTTGAGTTATGTTCTCTCCGTATTCAAAGTTAAGGGTGAATGGTATACCCAGAAATGTATCTGTTACTGTTATTACTTGTGGTTTTTCATCCTCACAAAACCAAAGTGAGACATAATTGAAATAACTTTGAATAATTTTTTTTTTAAGTGTTGCGCTGGGATCTTAGTCCTTTTGATCCTTTTTTATTAGCTTTAATGTTCAGTATATCCTGTCTTTGGAGGCAGAAGTTGATAAAAAGCAGCTAAAGAAAAACAAAGCCAGGTAATTATGTAGAATTATACAATATTCAATTTAATGTAAATAGAACTATTATTCTGTTCTCAGAGATTAGAATATATAAATGTGTACTTTATATATGAAATATAAATAGTGAAAGATTTTAAAGCTAACATTAGTTATAATACTTTTGGAAATTGTCAGAACATTCATGTTTCAGATTGTTAGTAAAGTGAAGTACAAAATACTATCTGTTAGAATAATACCTATGAATATCTGGAATGATTTAAATAAGATCTGTAGGAGATGATATACATTAAGAAGCTTCATTAAAACTGTATTTTCCTTTAAGGAGTTCAAGTTTTTATTCTGTTGTTCCTTTTTAAAGGATAAGAGGTTCCAAGCCATGCAATTGTATTTTCATTACACATCCAACTGCATATTTTCTTCTAATTTAACTTATTAGATAAATACCTAGAAATAATGTTTTCTTTTCTCTAAGGAGAAAATGTGTAAACACAAAAGACTATAAATATATAACCTAATAAATTAATATAAAAGGTCAACTATATCAATCACCTTTTTAAGAACTTTCCAAATTATTTTAGATTAACATTTTAACATTTTTTTCCTGTAGTTGTCATTGTTGCTTAGTCTGTGTCTTACATTATTCATTCATTCATTATAATAAATTACTTATTGATACTCAACTTGTGTATGTGCAGGAGCCATATGAGGAATTAAGATACTACAAGAATCAAAATAGAAGTGGTCACTGCACTAGTGGAACATACAGTCTATTGAGGACAAATCATGTGCTAACATTGTGATAAGATTTTGGCTCAAGCACTGTGATTGACAGCTTTAGAATAGGGAGAAGGGAAAGAAGTTAGAGATGACCTATATACAGATGACTCACCTACTTTCATCTCCAACTCTGACCTTCCTTCTGACTACAGAACTCATTGGAGCATAATATTCTCACCTGGATGTGTTAAAGTCTGCTTAATATCCTCCTTACCACTGCACCCCAGAAAAACAAAACACAGCTGATCCTTGTTCATGTCCTGTGTCTTTTCCCATCCAGTTACACAAATGAGAAACCTGGTGTCACCTTTGAAACTTCCTCTCCTTTATTTCACATGACCATTCTGTTCCAAATCCTATCGGTTTTTTGTCCTGAATGTCTCTTAACTATTCACTCCTATACATCTCTGTTGCCACCCATCTATTCTAAGCCACCATTATCTCTTGCCTGGTCTAGTAGAATAGCTACCTTATGTGTGGTCTCTCCATATCCACTTTCACTTACTTCCTTTCCCTTTTCAACGTTAAATTCAGA